>NC_139346.1:91705476-94105476 GCF_055883805.1 Amblyomma maculatum | reverse complement strand
ATAAATAAATGAAGGTAAGCATGGACAGCCTGGCGCCAGCCACCGCTTATGGGTTAGGATGGGGTTGGATTGATTGCTTGACCAATACTCCACTGATACGAACGTGACGCTTAGGACGCCATGTTTTATTGCTGTTCACAGTTGCCAACCGAATACTGGCTGCATGTGGGTTATAATGCATTACCATCCTTTGGGAAAGGTTGAATGAATGAACACACAATGACTAGACAAAAACAAGAAAACAGTTCATGCTGAGTGACTCAACAATCTCAAAGACAGGTTAAGAAGTCAGAGAGGTGACTCGGAAGCACTCTGTTTCTTTTAGGGCAGGTCGATTCACTGACTGGTGCAATGCAGGTAGTTCAGGATCTGGCGCTGAACAAAGGTTATATTGAGAAGGGGCATATTCTACAGGGGCAGTTAAGTTTCGAAGCCGCTCTCCATGCTGTCACCCGCCGTGCTCGTCCTGAGGGCGACGGTCTGTTCAGCTGCTGGTATTCGAAAGGGTTCGCCTCTCACCCGCCGTGCTCGGTTGCGCTGACCGGCGGTCTGTTGAGGTGTACCTGCTGAGCACCTTGGAGAACTACTCGGAGTCGAACCAGGTTTACACCATGTTTATTGCAACTGGTCTCTTCTCCCCCAAAATCACCCCTGACAGCTCGTTAAATAGGCTCGCTAAACAAAGACCATATCGCTAAGCCAATAGGGACGAAGTAAACTCTCTGGGCGGGGCCAATAGGCTCCAGCATAGTTCCTCCTCACACCCGTAGTCCTGTACGCACAACATCACGCGTGCACATTCCATGGAGTTCAAATCCGCAGCCGTCGTCACGTGCGTCCTTGCCGGACAGCCCGAGTCCCGTGGGAATGAGCTTCCTGGCCTCCGCGGCTCCTTTACACAAGAGCCCAGTGCGCACACACACACACACACATACCTCTACACACCGTGGATGATCTGCGGTTCGGAATACTGCTGCTCGCCTTGCTGACGCGCGGACATCCGGAGTCGTCTTGCGGGCGGCGTTGCGTCGGCGACTTGAAATCCTCGCCAGCCAGGCATTCCGCGATCCAGGGTCACGGGAAATGAACGAAAAGTCACGCACCGTGCGCCGGCTCTCAAGTGCAAGCACCGCAGTTGCGCTCTCAACGAGCAGGCGCAACTTCCAGAAGCCGGCGGTGTGGTATGTCGCATTGATGAACGCAACAGGGGCGTAGATAGGGAGGGGGGAGGGAGGGGTATCATCCTCCTCCCCCACCTCCCGAAATTTTTCGTACCGTGTCAGACACCGCCGACCAAAACGACCGGCGCTGGAAAGCATTCCGAATTTTGTCTACAATATATTTTTCTGGTTTGAAAAGACATTTCGGCATGAACATTACGAACTTGAGCTACATTTCGTAGCAACGCCCATGCAGATGGAGCCACAAGCAAGTATCCACTAGTGTTCCACTGTTCCTATATAAGGGAGCATATACAGGAACACTAGGAGCCATTTCCAAGCACAAAGTTTCAAGGGCGTTTGGATGGTGAGTGGGCTCGTCGCGTCAACCATCATGGGCAGTACCGAAGATACATGTATCTTCGATACCATCTTTAAATACATTTTGTGTATCGGTATCAGGTATCGAGTGCTGAAAAGGAAAGTATCGGAGTATCGGTATCGAAAATACATTTTTGGTGTATCTTGTACTTTAACGATACTCGTACAAATTATTGAAGCCGCTGTTTGTCAGACATCTGGTTGACAGCGCTCACTCAGGCGCTAGTAGAAGGCCGGAGGCATCTTTGCTTGCAGTGCATTCTGTTTTTCCTCCTGCTCGAAGTCTCTCTCCTTCAAACGCCCCGTCTCTTTAGCCTCCATCTTTCCATATTCCCTTTCTTTAAAACTGATGGAGCCAATTGCAAGTAGGTGCTCATGAGAGTGTTTACTTGTGAACACCGAGTGCGTACCACGAATCCGCTAAGCGGTTAACAGACACGCATGAAACAAAGAATAAACTCGACAAAGGAACACCAAAGAAGACAAACATGCAGTACGGACCATGCACACTTCGTCCCTAGCTGTTCTCCCCAATCCGCCTCCGTGTCTGTCTCTGAGACAGGTGATTCAGAAGCGTTTGCGGGTAGATCGGCTGGAAACGCTGATTGGTGGACACGCAGCGGCCTGGCGTGACGTTTTTCGCGTCACGCTCGATGCTTAACCGGATGTGACGTCAATGAAAACTGGGTTTGCTTGTTTTTTTCGTCCCTAACCCATCTAGGGAATCCCTAGGTACCGGCCGCTCCGGCGGCGCGCGCGATATGCCGGCATTCGGTTCGTGGTTCTCGCTGCGGCGCGTATTCGGCTCGTGGGTCTCGTTGCGGCGCGTAATTCCTATGATGGCGGTCCTGCGTGGTGTCATAATCGGCGATAGCCAAATGAAATTCTTGTGCAGGTCTCGCCTGCGGCTTTCGCCGCATGTTGAGACGTGCACTTTCAGTTTTGGCGGTTATGATGCCACCTCACTGTCATTTAAGGTCGCGCAGATGCGTTTGCACGCCGATTTTGTTATTTTGTATGTAGGGGGCAATGACCTCGCTAATGGTCATGGCCCGCGGGAAATCGCCGCCAACATCAAGGTACGTATAAATTACGTAAAATCGTCTCACAATTTGCTTTAAAAGTGCTGTGCCGTTCATCTTGCCCCACGTGCTTCCAGGACCTCGTGCGGCAGCTGCAGCAGCACGTCGCACGGATGGTGTTGGTTTTTAAAATACTGCCGCGGTATTTCAAAAACGAGAGCGAAGCGATGCATGAAAACGCCCGTCGTCGGCAGCTGAACCGGCGCCTGACTGCTGCGCTGCGTCGCATGCCTGACGTGCGCATTCTGAACCCTGAGGTAAGAATGCTTTGTTTTCTCGTTTGTTACTCATTTATCAAATTGTTGAGTTCATAACGCAACTTTTTCGACACTCTTGCAGCACCGTTTCCTGGATGCTGCGAAGCGGCCGAGGCGTTGTCTGTACGCGGCCGACAGTTACCACGTGGCAAGGGGTCGCGGCATCGATCAGCTCTCGAAGATCATCGTCGCGGCCCTGGTCAAAGTGTACGGCTCCGACATCGCTGCAGCGTCAAGGGCAGAACCAGGAGCGGTGTACGTTGTCCACCACTGTCGGCGATGCAGGGCGAAGGGCCACGAGACGGGAGAGTGCAGCTCGTTTTGCTGACCACGCTGCCATGCCACTGCAAGCCACCGATGGAACGCTGCGCATACAAACGGCCCATTTCAGGGCCACCCCATTGTTTCCTGGCAGACCGCAGGCTTGCAGTCCCGTGATCCAGTTCCCTCTCTTTAGATATGTTGCACGTAGTATATCGTTGTACTTAAAGCGTAGCTGCCGCAGCGAAATTATATATTTCGTATAGCATGCGCATAATACTGCTGTACCGCTTATAGCTGCTTCCCTCGTGCATTATTTAAGACCCTAGGACAGGAATCACAAAACACGTGTAAGAGTAGCTGCCGGAGCGAACACTAGGCCTGTGCTCGGCCACAAAGCGTCGCGCTAGGCCTCTTTTTTTTTTTCTTTCCCTTTACGAGGAATTCGTCGAGTGACAGTAAGTAAAGTTATACATTTCATATGACATGCGCATAATACTGCTGTACTGCTTATAGCTGCTTCCCTCGTGCATTATTTTAAGTCCCTGAGGACAGGAATCGCAAAACACGTGTAAGCGTAGCTGCCGCAGCGAACGCTAGGCCTTATTGCAACAGGGCTGCGCTCATTACGGCTTTGTTACGTCGTTTTTTTTTAATGTGAGCACCATTTACTATAACAACGGCACAATCGTCTGAAATATGGATTCTGTACAGCCTAAATAATTGCCGCTTACCTCGTGGGACATCTTCTGCAGCATCATGCCGCCCGCGTCTTTCATTTCAACGCTGCTGCGACGATCACATGTATAGGCCTCGCGACAGGAGTATTGTGCACACAGTGCGGTTTTCTGCCGTGTTTGTTTTTTTTTTCTCTCATAAATCCCATGCATATTTCGAAGCATCTCGTCGCGGTGCTGTGTACAGCACCGCGACATGTGCATAATACAGCAGTATTATGCACATGTTGTATGAAATATATAACTTTACTTACCGTCACTCGACGAATTCCTCTTAAAGGGAGAGATAAAAAAAAAAAAGGCCTAGCGTTCGCTCCGGCATGTACTCTTACACGTGTTTTGCGATTTCTGCCCTGGGATCTTAAAATAATGCACGAGGGAAGCAGCTATAAGTGGTACAGCAGTATTATGCACATGTTGTATGAAATATATAACTTTACTTACCGTCACTCGACGAATTCCTCTTAAAGGAAGAGATAAAAAAAAAAAGGCCTAGCGTTCGCTCCGGCATGTACTCTTACACGTGTTTTGCGATTTCTGCCCTGGGATCTTAAAATAATGCACGAGGGAAGCAGCTATAAGTGGTACAGCAGTATTATGCACATGTTGTATGAAATATATAACTTTACTTACTGTCACTCGACGAATTCCTCTTAAAGGGAGAGATAAAAAAAAAAAAAGGCCTAGCGTTCGCTCCGGCATGTACTCTTACACGTGTTTTGCGATTTCTGCCCTGGGATCTTAAAATAATGCACGAGGGAAGCAGCTATAAGTGGTACAGCAGTATTATGCACATGTTGTATGAAATATATAACTTTACTTACTGTCACTCGACGAATTCCTCTTAAAGGGAGAGATAAAAAAAAAAAAAGGCCTAGCGTTCGCTCCGGCATGTACTCTTACACGTGTTTTGCGATTTCTGCCCTGGGATCTTAAAATAATGCACGAGGGAAGCAGCTATAAGTGGTACAGCAGTATTATGCACATGTTGTATGAAATATATAACTTTACTTACTGTCACTCGACGAATTCCTCTTAAAGGGAGAGATAAAAAAAAAAAAAAAAGGCCTAGCGTTCGCTCCGGCATGTACTCTTACACGTGTTTTGCGATTTCTGCCCTGGGATCTTAAAATAATGCACGAGGGAAGCAGCTATAAGTGGTACAGCAGTATTATGCACATGTTGTATGAAATATATAACTTTACTTACCGTCACTCGACGAATTCCTCTTAAAGGGAGAGAAAAAAAAAAGAGGCCTAGCGTTCGCTCCGGCAGCTACTCTACACGTGTTTTGCGATTCCTGTCCTCAGGGACTTAAAATAATGCACGAGGGAAGCAGCTATAAGCGGTACAGCAGTATTATGCACATGTTGTATGAAATATATAACTTTACTTACTGTCACTCGACGAATTCCTCTTAAAGGGAGAGAAAAAAAAAAGAGGCCTAGCGTTCGCTCCGGCAGCTACTCTACACGTGTTTTGCGATTCCTGTCCTCAGGGACTTAAAATAATGCACGAGGGAAGCAGCTATAAGCGGTACAGCAGTATTATGCACATGTTGTATGAAATATATAACTTTACTTACTGTCACTCGACGAATTCCTCTTAAAGGGAGAGATAAAAAAAAAAAAGAGGCCTAGCGCGATACTTTATGGCCCAGCACGTCGAAGCGACGACGCTGTACGTGTAGTAAATATGCTGCCTACATTTCCCATGCTGTCGAAACGATTTTCGGACAGCACCGCGACGAGATGCTTCGAAATATGCATGCATCTATAAGAAGAAAAAAATGGAAATGTCCGCGACGATCACATAGGCCTCGCGACAGGAATATTTCAGTATAGTTAGTGCGGTTTTGGTCTGTCTTCTTTTTTTTTTTTTTTTGATGACTGCAGGACATTTCGAGGGTCAGCGACGTGGTTATCACTGTCTGCTGGCCAAGAATATCCCTTCGACAACACCGGAAAAGTACGTGTCTTCCCGTGGACGGCGCCATTTTTTTTTTCAAATAAATGTATTCGATGTACAAGGCCTCACTATGCAAGGTTCAATTGTGCAGTGTGCTTTTGTATTGTAACCGTGCATAAAGTGAAGGGATGCCGTGTTTGAGTTCACTCTTGTTAGCTAGCTGCATTTAATAAAATGTTTGCATTTTTCAGGATTTTAAATGCACAAATATTGATTGTCACAATAAATCTTTCAGTAGGTATCTATAATTTTTGGTACCTCCTGTATAGTGTGTTTATTTTTTTTTTTATTACGTAAGCAATACTACGCCAGGTTTCAGCCTGTCACATAAACCCGGCCTGACAGTCAAGCTGTCGGGTAAACTCGGTCGATAGCCACGCCGCACCGCAGAAGACAAGAGAAAGAACAGAAAGAGAAGCTACGTCGGCTTTGTTTATATGCAACCTACCGGGTTTAACTAAAAGTAAACCCCAGGTAATTTTTCTTTTTCTTACCCAACTCAACGTCGGCTACTGCTCCCTTCTAAATGGCTCCGGAGTGCACCCAGGGAAGTTGTTGGATGCAACATTATTTATCCCTGGAGACTGTCCAATATGCTGATAAATAAAGAACTGAATAAGATTGAAATCAATTGACTCCAATTTGGACTTTGAAATTTGTCGCACAATTTCTAATTGCAAATTTTATTTGAAAGTCTAATTTTTAGGTTTTTATTTTTCCCAGGAATTAAAGCACAGCTAAGGAGTATACTCTGCAATCTATAGCTTGCTTCAGTTCCATAGCAAGTGCCCACACACACAGATGATGCAATGTAATTCTAATTTGAAAAGAAAATTGAGTACAAAAAAAATTTGGGGTGGCTAAGTAAGCAGTCTGTTTTAGGCTACAGGTCCACTAAACTATAGCTTGACATATATGCCATGTTATGAATGCAAAACGTGTTGCCATGAAGGAAACGCACAAGACATTAGGTTTGTTTCAATAAATAAATATTGGACATACAAAAACATATGGCCGAACTCAAATGAACCATATGTTGCATTAGAACTAACACAAACTTAATACAAGACATGAACCTTATCGATCTCAATTGACAGCAAACATACACTAACATTTACAAAAACATACAATGCCATTTCTTTTCATGCAACTGACACCACAGTTGTCATCTTATACAAATATATCTTTAAAGCATTCTGCAAACCATCGTTGCCTTATGACAGAATAACCTGTTACAAATTACAGTAGAGCCTCGACACATTCCTCGTTCATACGTTCAGAGTTGCAGGAAGTAAATATCTCCCATACAGCTGCACTGTTCCTTTCCTGTTTAATATGTATGTTCCAGATAACACAATTTCCAGATATTAAATTCTAAATTAAAAAAAAATATATGATCAAATGGCTCGTTTAAGCATTCAAACGTGCATGTTTCAACATAGGGCTGAGCCCAGGAGCAGAATGCATGAACTGAAAGCAGCAGCACCCACCCATTGTGGTATCTTCTTCGCAGTGCCTTGATGGAAGGGTGAGGCTAACAATTAAGCGAAGGTCATTCACGCAAAGACATGACTTGCAGAGAAGGCAAAAATTGAAAAACCAGTACATTTTTTTTTGCAGTGCATGGGACAAATCATTTGTGAAGAACTATGCGCTTGCATTTCATGAGCAGGCTGGACCCAGAGAATGCAGCGACAGTCAGCCACCCCCATAGTGTATTGATACAAGGGGATAAAGCAACGAGAAACAAGGAAGCAATCTTGGCTTTCCATTGTCCTCAACACATAAAGTGTGTTACTAAACCTCATCTGCAATGAGTGCAACACATCTGTAAGCTGAGTTGTGAGGACTAAACCAGAAGCCTTTCACATATATCTTATGCCAAGAGATGACAATCTATGCTTCTTCAGATGAAATGTTTTCCCAAATAAAATGTTTCTACCTGCATTTTTGAAGACAAAGTATCAACAATGTTGTACATGTGTTCATGCACAGTGACACACGCACAATTAATACACTATTACTCTGACAACAGTGAAGTCAGACAAATACCGCTAGTTTTAGTTAATAGTTACTGATATTTTTTATCAATCTGAATGACTGTAACCTTTCTTGGAGCACTGACTTTACTAAGCTTTTCAAGCTTGCTCTGCAGCTAAGTTTCCTACATCTAAAACTTATTTCAGCATCTCTGCGGCAATAAAATTTGCGTAAAATTTTCTAGCGCCACAAATTTTCCCCTCTTTAGCTGCTATTTTGAACAGTGTAACATTGCTATTGTATATCCCCATGATGCAAAATATAAAGTACACATGTTCATCATGCATGCATCTTTGAAGGCTTTACAATTGTTATTTCAGCCGCTGATCAGCATGCATTCTTTACTCGTGATATATCCACTGCATATTCTTCATTTATCACTACAGCTGAATGAAAAGTTGTGTACTTATTTTTTCAGTCACAAAAGAAGTTATTTCAATTTCTTTCGTTAAGCATATGCATTACCCTAGCTGTACCACATTCTGTGATCCGGTGAAAATTTATATAAATTCAGCAGGAAACTGACAGGTCGTTTTTCTGTCATCTCACTATAAAAATGTTCAAATCATCTCTCAGTTTAGTGTTGTCTCCACCAGTGAGTAAAAAAGAATGAATCTATTTTACCCTCACAGTTCCTGAGGAAAAGCTTTTCAATTCATGTTTTCTTGCATTTTAAGTGCTTTATTTATTTGCTTGGAACAGTAACTGCTTATATATGCTCTCTCTTACACTTGTTGCAGTGACTTACCGTCATGAAAGTACTATGCATTGTGGCAGTTACATTTTCTTGCTCCGTTTTTTACCAATTGTTGAATGACCTAGCATGTCCACTTCTAGCTAGCACTTTTGACTCTTCTTCATACAATTACATGCAGCTTGTATCAGCTATCACTTCATCCTCAAGGCATTCCGATCAGCCTCCTCTTGTCATGTTTGTGTAATGACAATTCGTGCAAAGTGAAATATATACATAGGCATGCGCATGGAGGGCGGCTGTCCTCCCGAATTGTCTCAGGGGCACTACGTCAGCCCGTACTTTTACTTTGTTGCACTTGTGCCATCATTTCTAAACGTGCACAATTATGGTCATGCAGGTTTTCGAAGGTAAATACTGGCAGCCACCTGTGATGTTGTTTTGCACAAACTGCAAAACCAGGGGCAGAATGAACCATTGTGAGAAGCACATCGTCATGTCATTTTCAATTTTGCATTCATGGCGAAGCTTGATTTCTTTTTATAGTGCACAACATTTTGTACTGAAATAAAACAAAACAAGTGCACTGAAAAACCCATAAGACAAAGAAAACGACAGGACAATTAACTCTTGCAAGGACATTATTGCAGGCTAGTTGATGCATCCCCTTCATGGATCACTGCCTTGTCGTGGCGGAGGGGCTTGCGAAACTCGATGAAGTCGTGAGCTCTGCTGTGTAGGGCCACCCAAGATAGACAAGTTACGGCAGAGAGTTCTGACAAAATGTGATTCACTGGAGAAGGTAATGGCAACCCACTCCAGTATTTCCTGCCAAGAAAGCCCTATGACCAGTCACAATAGCATTAATGATATGTTGCCGGAAGATGAGCCCCCCAGGTTGGAAGGCGTCCCACATGTTACTAGGGGGGGGGGGGGGGGGGGGAAGGCGTCCCACATGTTAAAGGGCGATTCCTAGTAGCTCCAGGGCGAATGAAACGGCTGGGCTAAAGCCAAAAGGACGCTGCTCAGTTGTGGATGTGTCGGGAAGCGACCGGAAGGTCCGATGTTGCAAGGACATATATCACATAGCAACATGGAATGTAAGATCTATGACGCAAGGTAAACTGGATATCGTCAAGCGAGAAATGGACAGATTGAACATTGATACCTTGGGTATCAGCAAGCTCAAGTGGACCAGAATGGGAGAATTTAATTCCAGCGACCATTATGTCTTTTATAGTGGGCACGAATCCAGGAGAAGGAATGGGGTCGCTCTCATAGTCAACAGAAGAATGGGCGAAGCAGTGCTAGGGTACAACCCCAAAAACGACCGAATGATTTCACTTCGGATCCAAGGTCAACCTTTCAAGTTACAGTTATCCAAGTCTACGCACCAACCACTACTGCTGAAGAAGCTGACGTTGAGAAATTTTATGCTGACCTGCAATGTCTTTTAGACCGCACTCCCTCATCAGACGTCCTTTTTCTTAATGGAGACTGGAATGCTAAGGTGGGGAGTGAAGAAATATCCGGAATTACAGGCAAGTTCGGTCTCGATGAGGCAAATGAAGCTGGGCAGAGGCTAGTAGAGTTTTGTCAAGAAAATAACCTGACCATAGCGAATACTCATTTTCAACAGCACAAGAGGCGCCTGTACACATAGACTTCACCGGATGGTCTGTACAGGAATCAGATTGATTATATTCTTTGCCGGCAGAGATGGAGAAGCGCTATACAAGCAGTAAAAGCAAGGACTGGGACCGATTTGTGGCACCGATCATCAGCTTCTTGTTGCCAAATTTAAGCTTCGATTGAGGAAAACGCAGAAAACTAAAAGGCCTTTCAGGTATGATCTGGATCAAATATGCTGTTAAAGTGAGGAATCGATTTCAAGAATTAGATCTAGAAAACAGAGAGCCTGAAGAGATGTGGACTGATGTGCGTGATATAATGCAATAAGTTGTTACTAAGGTAGTTCCAAAGCAAAAGAAATGCAAGAAAGCAAACTGGTTATCTGAATAGGCTTTGCAAATAGTTGGGGAAAGGAGGATGGCAAAAGTTATGGGGAAAAAAGAAAGATACAAGGCTCTCAATGCGGATTTTCAGAAAATCGCAAGGAGAGATAAGAATGCCATCCTGAACATACAGTGCCAAGCAGTTGAGGACAACAGCCAATTAAGGAACACAAGAGCTCTGTATAAGACAATCAAAGATATCAAAGAAAGCTTCTGTGCTAAGCTGGGCGCGATAAAGAACAAACGAGGCAGGGACCTCACGGAAGCCTCAGAGATAAAGAAGAGGTGGCAGGAATACACAGAACTGTACAAGAAGGACCCGAATGTGCAAACCCAACATAAGACGGCTGTGATTACTGATCTCGAGCCGGGCATCCTGAAGAGAGAAGTTGAATGGGCCTTATCCAGCCTTGCTAAGAACAAAGCTAGAGGAATTGATGGCATTCCAGCTGAGTTACATCAAAACCTCAACCATGACGACGCTGTTAACAATCTGTATACATTATGTCAGCAAATTTGGACAACCCTCCAATGGCCACAGGATTGGAGGAGGTCAGTTTACATCCCTATTCCAAAGAAAGGCAGTGCCAAAGATTATTCCAACTACCGCACGATCGCGCTTATTTCGCATGCTAGCAAGGTGATGTTGAAAATCCTCCTAGGTAGGCTGTAGCAGTATGTGGATCGGGAGCTTCCGGACGTCCAAGCTGGGTTTCAAGGGCAGAGGAACTAGAGACCAGATTGCCAACCTTCGCTGGATCATGGAAAAAGCAAGAGAGTTCCAAAAACCCATCTACTTCTGCTTTATTGATTATGCGAAAGCGTTTGACTGCGTAGATCACAGCAGATTGTGGCAAACTCTCCAAGAGATGGTAGTTCAAAATCGCCTCATCTATCTCCTCAGGAACCTGTATGAAGGGCAAGAGGCCACAGTCATAGCATGGTCTTACTGATTGGTTTCCGATTGAGAAAGGAGTGAGACAAGGCTGCATACTGTCGCCCTGCCTATTTAACCTATATGCTGAGTGCATCATGAGGAAAGCTGGTCTGGACGAGTCTTCAGCTGGAGTGAAGATTGCTGGGAAACGTATCAACAACCTTAGATATGCGGATGATATCACTTTAATGGCAGTAAGTGAAGTGGAACTCAAGAGACTTCTGATGCGCATACAAGAAGAGAGTGAGAAGTTTGGACTTAAACTGGACATTAAAAAGACAAAGATCATAGCGTCTTGCCCCATCAAGCCCTGGAGCATCAAGGGACAAGAAGTGGAAGCTGGGACAGATTTTATCTTCTTGGGCTCCAAGATAACCCCGGAAGGAGACTGCAGCCATGAAATTAGGAGACGCCTACTTCTGGGAAAGAGCCATGGCTAGCCTTGACCACCTAGTAAAGAGCAGAGACATTAGTCTGCCAACCAAGATCCGTATAACTCGTGCTATGGTATTTCCAGTTGTGATGTATGGATGCGAGAGTTGGACTGTGAAGAAGGCTGACCACCGAAGAATTGACGCGTTTGAATTGTGGTGCTGGCGGAGAATCTTGAGAGTTCCTTGGACGGCCAGAAGATCAAATCAGTCGATATTGTCGACTATAAACACTGACTGCTCATTGGAGGGTCAAATTCTAAAGTTAAATCTCAGCTACTTTGGTCATCTGATGAGAAGAGGGGAGTCGCTGGAGAAAGATTTGATGTTGGGAAAGGTTGAGGGTCGACGGAGAAGGGGTAGGCAGCGAACGCGATGGTTAGATGGCATCCTCGGGGCGTTGCAGATGAAGTTATGTTATGTTAGGAAGATAGTGAGAGACCAGAAAGCGTGGCGTGATATGGTCCATAGGGTCACGAAGAGTCGGACACGACTGAACGACTGAACGACTGAACTGAAGTTGATGCATTTCTTAAAGTATGCTTTATGACAAGTATGAGTAGACAGGACAAGGCGCTTGGTGGGACACAGGTTTTTCGACCAGGTGCAGCGCCTTTCAAGTGCGGGCTACCAGCCTTCACTGATGGCATCGGTCGCTGAAGATAAGCTGAAAAAGCCAGCTATCAAGCCTGATCAATTGGATCAAAGTAAAGTTACGGTTATTCCATATATACATGGGTTCGCGCACAATCGGTTGCGAGGGCTGGCATAAAAGTGGCTTGTTCTGCACCAGATAAACTCTCAGGATATGCAGGAGGGTTAATCGCACAGGACAAGTCTGTCACTTGTAAAATGCATCACCAGCAGCGCTTCGTGAAGTGTTCCAGGAGCGCAGTGTATTCAGTACCACTCACCCGTGGTAAACGATATGTTGGCCAGACAGGGAGATACCTTAATGAGAGGCTGAGGGAGTATACCAAAAAAATGTTATAGACAAATCAGGCAGCAAAATGACTTAACACATTCGGAAAAGCCGTAACTGCACTCCCGAGATGAGAAACACCACAGTGTTGCACAGGTGCAGGACTCAACTAGGCCGGGAGATTATAGAAGCAGATGAGATTGAAAAATTTGATTGTGTGTTCGGATAATGTGTGTGTTCGACTGGGCTTTCAAAAAGGAATTAAACTTTCTTGCTCAGCAATAGGCCAAGCTTCTTTGATACAGGTCTCCTTGTGAGCAGTAATTGTCCGTGTGTGCTTGCTTTCATTTCGTTCATAAGAGCAAATACAGTAGTTGAGCAAGTGGTCTTTCAATAAAACCGGAGTTGTTAGAGCGCCTTCTCCAGTCTACTCTGTTCCTTTTGTCCCGCACTTAAAACATATACTGTAAACAATTAACTCTCATGGGAGTTATTTCTTGTCCCTTTATTCTCTTCCTTCTGTATATCTGTTTTTCCCTTAAGCAGTATATATGTGCAATATGCATATCTAGCCCAGATATAAGTTTTGTCAATATTTTGTTAATGTTGAAATTCCATTGCATCGAAACAGATGTCCGGCAGTGAAGTGTTATATTTTGATAGGTGAGAAGTCTGTCCCGCGTGCTTCCCCAGTCTTCGGTATGTCCCACTCGGTGGACGTGCGCTCGAACAATTATAGCCATCGTTTGCCTTTGCGAGGTGTTTTGGTCGTAATAGCTAGGGATGGGGGGGGGGGGGACTTCCTTTAATTCATAACCCTGCACGCGCACGTATGTGTATACATCTGTGAAATATCTCATTTTAAAGATCAGTGTCAGATAAAAATATAACTGATCCAGGGACATAAAAAATTAAGTGGGAAGAATTGGTGGGAAGAATAGTTCCTTAATTAAACCTGTTGAACCAGTAAGGATTTTCTTACAAATAGGGTTTGTATGCATGCATGCTCAGTGCAGCAATTATTATTAATGATTATACTGTTTCTTTGCACCTCATTAGAAATAATATAGCTGTCCCCCCCCCTTTTTTTTTTTCTTTTATTCACTGTATAATGCAGTGCTCCTCGATCTCTTAATTGAGACCGAGGGGAGGTCAATGTGGTGTGAACTGCAACCACAGTTCCGAGAGCAGGTCGCGGAATCGGGCATGACGAAATAATTACAAAACTTGGAAAAAAACGGATACCCAGAAAAGCTTATTGAATGCGTGTCCAGACATCAGATCGACAAGCATTTGCAGCCGATGCCTACACAAAATGCAACGTCATCATCTCGACCAAAAGGCATGCTCTTGTACATTCTGGGCATAATTAGGCAAAGGCATGGGTCTTCAAGAAGCAAATGTGCATACTGGCCACATGCCATCCAGTAAACTGCGAGGGGCTCTTTTGAATTTTAAAGAGGCTTTGCCCCATTCAAAGATGCCAGGTATCATACACAAGATACCATGTGATGATCATCTTAGACTCTGTCTACATAGAGGAGATGAGAAATTTGACAAGTGTGATAAAAGAGCCCCGATGCCACTAGAAACCTGACAGCATACCAAATGCTTTGGTAGAATACATGCAGAAATAAGGGCATGAAACTGCTTGGGATGACATGATAATCATTGCTACCAATAGAAGTCTATCAGCACAACTGTGCTCGCAATCTCTGATACAGTCAATGCCAAACACAGAACAAAGGGGAATCTTCATCGTGCTTATGCAAAATCATTATGTTGACCTGTCAAAGCTACTTAAATGTTTAGACGGCCGGTTCTTGAATGAGAAACTTGTAGGGTTTCCAAATTTTATACTGTTTTTTGAATTGGTTAGTGGTCTGAGACACATTCTACCACGTTCGGCTGTTGAAACATGAGCCAAAATAGTGACGAAAAAAATATTACATCACAAATTTCTTAGCAGTCTGAAAGGAATACCATGAAATGCATGTTGATGTACAGTGGACTCTCTTTCGGACAGACCTTAATAGGCTATGTAATAACAAAGTTTAGAAACCAACAGCAGCTATAAGAACATTTTTTAATACCAGCAGAGTACCTGTAATATATTATAAAGCATATCTACACACTGGTAATAACAGCAGACAGCATTAGTTGTGAAAGCCTTTTCTGACCTTCCTTCCACTCAAGCACAAATATGCCACCATACACTCCTGTAAGTACATCTCCATGACTAGGTCTAAGCTGTATACGCAATGCGTCATGGAGTCATCTCTACATGAGGCACTGCTTCTCTTTATTTTTTTGCAAAGGTGCATGGAAGACATCAGGGAGTGCCCTTCTTGCACAGAATCACTGTATACAAATATTTTTTATTGCTTACTTCCACCTTGCCAGTGGCAATAGGGATGTCAAATTCCTGGAAAATTTAAAGGCTGAGAAAAACCATATTGAAAAATTTGGAAAAATATTGAATATTTTCATTCATGAAGAAATGCATATACTTGCATTAAAACAGCAAACAGTCTTTTCTCCTAGCAGTTTGTTGCTCATGAAAATGTTGCGCCACATTTAGATGGTTATAAAAGACATAAATGACACCTCTGATGGTTCTAGAAGATTATCCTGCCTTATTTAATTTACAGCTTCCACTACTGCAATGAGAAGAAGTGGTCAAAGTTTGGCTTTGTGCATACCAAGGGCAGGAGCAGGTTCATGGGATAGAGTGCAGAAGCTGTGTTCATTCATTCTAACGTAAAGCTTAAAGCATCTAGTTTGAGAGCGGCACCAGAAATGAGAGCAGCAGTGATTCGGAGTATTGCGGGTAGACGAAGTCCTGGGTTTGTTTCCGTGCCTCTTTTCCCTAGTGCGTTTTTTTCACCTCATACATTTTCGCTTGTGATTAGCTTTTTTTAATGAAATCTTATGTGTAGTTCAATCTACGTCTTCTTTTTTTTTGCAGTAAATCATGTGGCAATAAGGTCTGACAATGTTTCTGTGGTTTTTTTTTCTTCCTGGTATTCTCGTCATTTTACATTCCTGTGAGTTATCTTGTACTGTTTGAGGTTTATCTCATTTCCCTTATGTCAAACTCATGATCAAATCTACAGGCAACTATTGTGTATGTTCCTCCTGTGTTCCGATGTATGCTTACTCTTGCTAGTGCTTTTATGTTTTTAAGGGAACGCTAAGGTGCAGTTGAAAGATTACCCCATTTGTCCCTAAATAAGCCATGCGGAATAATAAGTATCGACCACACTTCTACATTGTAAGCAATATTCTAATCATTTAATCAGAACGGTGCCTTTTTTTCATTGTGTAATCATGGTACATTAAAGTTGACCACAATTTTCAGTAGTACAAGAAGCCATATGTAACAAATAAAATTCTGCCCTGTTTCTTTACAGTCAATACAAAACAGAAACCTGAAATGTCAGTTCTGTACATTTTCCTGCGATGTTTCTTAGTTTAAATTTCACCACAATTTTTACTAAATCATTGACATGGCAAGGCACTCTAGTATCGACGATGTTTTTGTGTTCGCTTCTTCCTAGATTGTTCTAATCTGTTCATTTTGAGTTTTTTTTTTCTTCCATTCAAATTCGATCATGTCTTTAAACTGGTTGGGACACCAAATTTTAAGGCTATACAAACATATTACGGGTTTCTGCCTTATGTAATGTCATGCAAGGCCAAGTTCTGGGCACAACAAACTTTTATCATATATTTTATTCATCTCCAATGAGCTGTTAAATCTTTCTCCCAACTGAGACTCATCGTTAGCACCATAATTAATGACACATGAAACACAGAAGGGTATCAGTGAATGCTAGTGACATCACATCTTAGTAACGTGACAGACTATCAACGGCTCAACGACGCTCGACATCTGCATGAAACTACGACCTGACTAGCTTCTCTTCGCACTTCATTTGAAATACAAATAAGCGAAACGAGACTACATTTCATTATGTTAATGCTTTGACACTCAGCTAGTGGAAGTGGGAAAAACAAAAATGCAGCATTTCAGCATACTAAATTTTTCCAGTAGATTAGGCATTGATCACGAAGCTTCTCAGGCAAGCCTAAATTGTGCAAGCAAACCTAAATAACAGCAAAAAAATATTTTTCTGCACCCTTTCCAGTGTTCTTTTGTATTTAGAAGCAGCCATCTATTAGTACAAATTTTCAAGCTTTTTTTAAGGGCATCATACTTAAAGCTTTTGTTTGTTTTAGCGAGCCCTCCCATCTCTATTGACAATGTGTGGGGTAGCTGTGATTCAGTCACTGGAAAAGTTTGTCTTCACTGAAACATGCATGCAGCACCTAGTTTCAATGGAATTTTGTTTCTGCACAGTCCTATTAGGGAAACCAAACAAATGGTCCCACATCACTCACCTTATCCTAGAATTTGTTGCATTCTGCGGCCTCTAATTAAATATTGCAGTTAGAATACAAATACCTATTACACTTTCAGTGGTGATCTAACACTTATTTGTATAAGTTTGAAATGTTCTTTTTCAATGTCATAATGAAGAGTTGTGCTGCCATTATGAATGTGCCTTATACCTATTCACTTAGCAAAATGCTGTCTTGTTTCTGCACATATTGCTAGAACTTCATTTAGCAATAGTTCTTCAGTAAGATAGTGCAATTAAGTTAACAAATATTCATATTTCATCATTGCTGTTTGCCACTATTGCAGCTTTTCTTCTAGTCTTGAACGAGTATGCAACATCTGGCGAGAGGCACCAGCCAAGATCACAAGAACATGATAAAAACTGGTTTGGACAAACAGCTGCTAGACACAGACAAGTGTTACGTGTTAAGTTAATTTTGCAAATTTGTGTGCTTACATAACTATATCTAATTCACTGTGCAACCAATACCCTTGGCTATTACAACAGTATTTTGCTGCCATTCATACAAGTGCTGAAGAATGTGGTTCAGCAATGTCTGATGCCTGAAACATGTCATTATTAGGATAAATGATTGTGATTCATTGCAGTGGTGTGAACACATATCACCACCAAGTGTTGTAGTTTTCTTTGTGTTCAGTGCACTGCAGGCAGTGTTGCTTATATATCGAAATCCCTGGAAGCATGCATGTAGAAACAAGTGAGAAGACAACACTTTTGCAAGATCAAAATCAATAAATATTTTTATTGAAGTGCTAGGACAAGCAAATTCCAACATGAGGTGCAGGATGCGAATTACAACCAGATATCCCCATTAACTGAATGGATTCTTGAATGCAATTGTGAAAGGCAGCAATGGTGTCCATGTCTCTTTGCCTGTTTGTCCTCTGAAATGCATTACAGTGGGATTAATTAGCATGGAAAGTTCTGTTTATTTCGGTATGCATACATTTACCTGTCTTGTGATAGTGCACAATGCTGTCAGCCAGAAAATTTGTATAGAACATGTTTGTATGCAAGCTCCACTCTAACAGCAATTTTTTAATTGCCAGTAGCATGCAGCCATGGACCTGGGTGAAAATAAAACATACAAGTGAGAAACATGACAAGGCATTCAGGTAAAAGCTCTGTTGGTCCGCGGGTGCAAGCACCACTCTTACGAAGCACCATGGCATTATAAAACACCTCGTGTCTGAGCACTCC
Organism: Amblyomma maculatum; assembly: GCF_055883805.1. NCBI lineage: Eukaryota > Metazoa > Arthropoda > Arachnida > Ixodida > Ixodidae > Amblyomma > Amblyomma maculatum. The sequence continues at coordinate 94,086,964 of NC_139346.1, read as the reverse complement.
TTCCTTTGATTGAAGCAATTCTGTTTTTTGTTAGCTCATAGCTCAGGTGCTTGGTTAGAGCCTCCCTATCCGCCACCTGGGAGACGCGCTCTCTAGCAGTCAGGCTCTGCCGAGAGAAAAAATGTTGTCTGGCTCTGCCAGATGCAGCGCACGATGTGCGAGATGCTGCGCTGAAAGAAAAAGTATACTTACCTGCAGCACACATGACCAGAGTGTTAGTGGTGCACAATGATGGGCTGGAAGGAAAAGTACTTACCTGCAGCATATATGGCCAGCTTGGAGGTGTTTCTCGCGCTCTAACGCGCACACCAACCAACTGGTACCATACAGCTGCAAACTTCACCTACAGCTAGGTAAGATCATACAGGAAGCACAAGGACCTTTACAAATGTAGTGGCGGTGATTTCGGCAGAGATGAAAAGCTCAGTCAGTCTAAGGCAGTGCTCTTCTCAGAAGTAGGAATTCACACTTATTCCAAGTACGTGCTAGTTTTCTGGGTTAAAAAAAAATGTAATTTGAAGTTAAATTTTCATGCTTGCTTGTGCATTTCCTGCTTCACATTATCTTCATAGATCTGTGCAGAAGAGTGGCATAGGGGTTCCATTCCACTTTTCAAAGATATTCATGTCCTGAAGATGTAATTATAAGAGTATCTTCGGTGGTGCTGTCGAGGATTTGCCTTTTGATACTCTCTTTCTGAAGCTCAGTTGGCTTAGAAAAACCTAAGCTGGACAACCTAGGTTTCTTAGTAGTATGAAACCTCAGTTGATGCCCAGCTTTCTTGTTGGCTGGCTCCCTTGAGTTGTGGGACTTTTGTTGCTTGTTAGTTTCTTCGTAGATCTTCAGCACAGGGTCCAAAAGCTTGCACGCTTTGTTGTGCACTTCTTGAGAAATTTCTTCTTTCACTGTATATTCCTTAATTACTTGCATCTTGGCCACAACCAACTCTGAGTTTGCCACGCTTGTTGAGGCTTCTGCTGCCTGAACACTTTCCAAGATGTGGAAAGCCTCACTTATCTTCGAAGTTGACAACACTCCTAGAGCAGTTTCAGGGATTTTCACAGCTGCTATTTCTGGTGTGCTAGCTATGACCACACCATGAATGTGTTTGCAAACTATTATGGACATCAGATGATCATAGCAAGTGCATGCATAGCTATGCACACACACCATGCACACACTGCATGCAAGAGGGCAGCAAGCACCATCTTTCACCTTTGAGATTTTGTATGCGAGGCCTTTTGTGGACTGGGATTGCACAGTCCATGTTCGATCTTCATTCCTGTCTATAGATGCTGGGCTTGCCATGGCAGTTCGATGGCTCTTCTCAATTCGACTCATCTTGCAGGTTCTCTTTTCTTTTGTGATGTGGCCTATCCTCTTCATAAGAAAATGGTATGCCATGTCCATCAGTTCCGAGATGAGCTTGTCGACACGGTGATTCTTCTTGCCTTCCAGAAAATTATGCTTTAAAGTCCTGTGCATTCTTTCAAGATGCATGTTTGTATTGATCCCGAGGCCAGTTCGAAAACTGTAGGCCCACATTTCTGGGCGGTAAGCATAGTTTGCTTTAAAATACTGCATGAACTCCTGCAGCCTGGGGTCGTTGTTGGCCAAAAATGGCTCAAGAAGCTCAGTCAACTCATTCTTGTCAAGGGATTCTAGCAGTGTGCGAACTGTCCGGTAAATCTCAGCTCCAAGTTCTCTTCCTTTGACTTTCTCCATAATCCTTCGCCTCCAGTTTTTGTCCACATGCCATGAGCAGAGCAGTCGGTGCTGAGGTGGACCCATGACAGTTGACCAAGCCTTGAAGAACTCAGATGCATCATCTGACATAAAAATCTTAGTTGATAATGCTCCTGTGGAAGACTTCACAGATTCAAAGAAGGCTGTTAAAGTTTTTTCATTTACTGTGCTGGAGATAAAGTATGCCATAGGCAGTCCTGCTCCAAATTCATCCAGCACCAGAACAGTCACTAATTCAAACTGGTATCCTGTTGTTCCATGTGTGGAATCAACACAGACTGTTCCTGAGCCCAAAACCTTCAGAAGGTCTTCCTGTGGCTCCGTCATTAGAGCAAGAGCAAAATCCTTCGTGCTGAACGTATTTGTTGAGTCAACAGCCCCCTGCTCCTTGTACAAGCGAACAACAGGTCGGTTCTTGTTCCTCATGATTTGCACCCATGTGCTAACACTGACAGCATCACTGTCATGACATCTTTCAGGCACATTGAGATTATACTGCCGTTTGATGTTGTGTAAGGTTAAGCGATCGGTCAAATGAAGAGGAGTCAGCTTGACTGTTATTGATGCCCTTATTTTCTTCATTATAGTCTTCATGGGCACTCCTTTTGAAAGGTCACTTGCAATGATTGCTCTTTCCTGGGTGGTCATGGTGAGGTGTGCAATATCTGCATCATGCCCATAATGTGTCCTTTGGTACATCACCTTGACTTCATTCTTTTCTCTAGTAACAATCATAAAAGAAAGGCATGTCTTACCACTCTTGCAGCTTCCCTGGCTCTTCATTGCCCGTACCTTGTTCCCTCGGCTTGGCCTAGCCACTCCTGACCTGTGGCATTTATAGTACACCCTTGTACTTCCACCAGCGAGCCTTTTTTCGCCTTGAGGTGCTATGAATTTGCAGTCCTCATTCACCTCCTCTCTCGTTTTCCATTCCTGGAACTCTGTAAATTGAAAAAAAAAAAAAATCAGGGCTCTGTATCACTGACAAAGTAATTTCTACACTCATCAAGCATGACTGTTTGAAAATTGTTGTGCACAACACATACTATTACTTACAGTATAATGTAGTCCACATTCCTAAAACTGCATGTGTGGAATAGTTTTTTTTTTCCAGTATTGCTGAGTATCTTGCAATGTTCAGGGAAATTCTACCATGAAGGTTTAGTTGTTGCAACTAATTATTCTGCATATTTATCAATCTTGGGCTGTAAAATATTCTGTTCAAACTACCAGACTATAATTCGGCTAAAATGCCAACCACAAAGGTAGCTTTGCTAGTCCACATTTTTCCCCACAGTATTTTAACATTGGGATTTGCCCGCATTTTTTTCAAGTGGCAGAAACCGCAGTCGACTGTGGAAGAACCTTTTTATCTGTAAAATTGCAGATTCACAGGACCAATTAAATTTGACTGTTGTGCCGCTGGCTGGACCCATAAATACTAGAGAACACTGCACCAGACAGATGCGAATTTGTGTACCGAACATTGTGACAGTTATAGTACCGAGTGCTGCCACACCTGAGGGCCATTAATTATTACAGCATATACACATAGCCCCCTTATTTTTTCACAAATGCAGAACATTCACCTTTGTGAGGACTTTTGACCTGGGATTCGTATTTATATTATGTATATATATATAGAAAAGAATTGAAGGGGAACTGAGAACCGAGGGGCTCGCTATATATAATTGAAAGGAGAGAATAGTCTACGAGCCCAAGGCGAACATTTGGACATATATTTTTTTAATGTTTTGTTGTTGGTATTGAAAATGTTCCCCTTGGACTCATAGACTGTTCGCTCCTTTGAATTATATACATATACATTATATATATATATATATATATATATATATATATATATATATATATATATATATATATATATATATATATATATATATATATATATATATATGGTTGAAATACATGCTTGATCTAAATAGTTGCTTACATATATGCCTTACACCAATGCGTTTCTCAAATGGAGGTGGGTGTGCGAAACCCACGCCCACGATAAAAGAAATGAAAGGTCGCGCGATAGCTCTCCGGCTTTTGCTCTGGTTAGAGTGAACTAGTTCACTCTACTCTGGTCTTGCGGGGTCCACGTAGGTTCAATGTCAATGTTAACTTCTCTAAGCGCAAGAGCGCGCGCGAAAGAAGGAGATAGGGATCGAGAGATGATCGTGCGATTGTTGATACCGGCACCACTGAAACTAGCTGATAGACGGGCCTGCAATGCGTGGCGAGCGGCATGATATGTGGAGGAGTCGAATCCCTTATTGTAGCCGCGCGCTGGCATCAAATGCGCGTTGTTTAACCGATCGATTCAATCCCAATTACACAACGTGCTTCTAGTACGCAAAAGATCGCAGCACGAATACAAGATTCGCCCTGCCCTCTACCTTATAGTCTCAATACCGGTCGCAATTGATTAAGGTTCCGCACCACCTTTCCACATGGCTGAAAACCGGTGCACTAAACAAAACCGGCAATTTCACTGAAGTGCCGATCGAAAAGCGTAGACCATTGTTCTAAGTTTCTTGATATAATTTAACATCTGTGCTTGCCTTAGTTTTCCGGAATCGGCGAAAATTGGCAGTCTGCTACAGCAGAATTTTTCACCGTGGCGAGCGGAGAACTTGATTCGACAGGCTGCTTCACCTGACGAACTACGAGACCAGCCCCCAAACTGTATTGCGTCATAGTTCGCCAGGTAGCGCAGCCTGTAAAATCGGCTGCTTCGGTTGAAGAATCGAGTAAAACAGCGCTAGGGGAGACGAAACACGTGAACGACAGACAGATACATGCTCTGTCGTTCACGTGTTTCGTCTCTCCTAGCGCTTTACTCGATTCTTAAGCATGTACCAACCAGACCGTATTTGCCCTCTTCTGCTTCGGTTTATTGTCTTCACTAAGCTTTTGCCGCAAATGATAGGTTTTCCTCGATTTCGGAAAATGCAGCATGCATAGTAAAGTGAAATTAGTAATGTAAAAACGTAGCCTTTCAAAAGGTACCTGTGGTCAGCGGCTGAGCCGAAATAACGCATTTTTTTTTCCCAACTCGTATAAATATACGTATATGATGGGGTTGAATTCCAAGCTTCTCGAAGCGTCTGACATGGCAACAAGCGAACAAAAAATAAATGAAAATAAATAAATAAAGAAAAATATCAAATAATCGAAATTATGCTTCCTATACAAAACCGACCACAAATACAGGCAGGAACAGTGCAGCGCGGACATGAACACTATATGTACACAGCTATATAATAAAAACGAGACATGAGAATTAATCAAGCTCTCAGAAAAACGGTCTATTGCGAATATATGGAAGTATTCACGCTTCCTAAAGAACAAGAACTAAAAAAAAAAAAAAATATGAGACGCGGCAATACAGTCCAGTCTGACATTAGTCTAACATTTATATATCTAAAAATGATCGAGTGCATCTTAAATACAGCTTCCAGAAAACGCCTCATCAAGCTAAACGAATCGCAGAATGCCCTGCGAAATTTTGAAAGGCAGCGGATTATATACACAGCGCATATCGCCGAGAACATGGAAAAAATAAATTATGCTTACATGTATTGCGCATGCGAATTCGCCTGTACCAAAAGTTCAAGCCGCGAATGCTCACATCGCAAAACCGAATATATATATATATATATATATATATATATATATATATATATATATATATATATATATATATATATATATATATATATATATATATATATATATATATATATATATATATATATATATATATATATATATATATATATATGGAATCACACATGTGCTGATCGAAGAACGAGACAGAAAAAAAAAAAAAAACGAAGTATGTATATAATTACTTACCTTTGTCGTTCGCGAAGGACAGTTGCCGATGTTCGGCTGGGAACTGGTGTACGTCGCTATAGTGACGAGTCAAGTTTTCCAGCGTCGAGAGCCCGCAGTTGCACTCATCACACTTCAGGACAGCTCCTTCTGCCTCCAACTTGTGAACATTTCTCTTATGCTGCAACATGTTCTTGCGCGCAGTGAAGACTTTGTTGCAGATGTCACAGCGCCGATCATGTAGCTGACGATCATCGTGATTGGAATCACGGTCAGCGTGCCGAGGATCGCTTTCACCCTGGTTGGAAATCTCTGCAGCCATTCCGACAGGAGCGGGCAGAGTGAAGCGCGCAGCGAGATGCACGCTTCTTTTAACCTCCCGCGCGCGCTCTCAAAAGCACGGGGAATCCAGGGACTCTAGAGACAATCTGGAGAAAACACGTGTGTCCCCAACAGGACATGACGTCACAAAATGTCACGTGACTTGTGACGTCACACGTGACGTCACACGCGACGTCATGCGTGACGTCACACTTTTTGACCAATCAGCGTTTCCAGCCGATCTACCCCTAAACGCTTGTGGTGATTCTGTCTAGCAGCATGCTGACTGTGCTGACGAACTCAGTAACGTATGCACGACACTAGCTCTCCAGACCCTCGAGCTTCGCATGTAGGCTTTGCTTGGTGGCTAGAGCAAGAGCGGATAAGGCCTCAGTCGAGCATGATGCAGTCGCCGTTCTTGTAGTTTACGACGTTTGATTTGAAACAAACACCTTTCTTTGTAACGGAGCCGGGAAGAGTCCTCCACTAGGCTTTTTCTGTAAGAACTATTACGTCTAAAATATTAAGAGATACACGACGTAAAAGCTATGCAACTGCACTTTTCATGCACATAAATTTAAATAACAGATCTATGGTCGCGAATTTTTTTGCCAAAAACATTTCAGCGAGACGCGAATAAAACTTGTGAAGATACCCTTGTTTCATAAAGCAATAAAGTGTTAAAATGTTTTTGAAATGCGCGAATTGATTGACGTCATATTAGCCGCTCTCTTAAATAGAACCATTCTTTCATTTATCTAAACCGGACTAAGTTATCAGTGAATATTGACTTTGTTAACTACCTTCACGATCCTCGAGTCGACGCGGCTATGCTTCACTCTTCTGGTAAAGGGCCCCAAGCTTCATCAGATGTAACTTTGCGGCGTGCTCGACTAATTATATAGAGAGGCTTTTCTTATTTGCCTCGCTTACAGAACGCTGACATCGCGGGGCTATTTCGGAACTAATAAAAACGTTCAACCATTTTATTTTTGTTATCCTCTAGCTTTTAACACAGAATGCGAGCTTCAAAAGTCTGCCATCGCACTAATATATTAAAATACCTGCTCAGTTCCCCAAGCGCACGCACCACTGTGCCTTATAGCAAAGAGAAAACGGAGTTGGCCATCGGGTAATTAACGTGTAGTATATGCAATGGAAAGCGACAAAAGAAGTTTCAGATTTAATTGTATGTAGCCAAGTGCTCACAGGGTGGTTCGTATGAAGAACACTAGCTTAAAGAAATTGTTCACTAGGCTGCTTGTGGAATCTTTGTAACCATGGCTTCAATTCAATGTGAAGTTCTGACAAGGCCAGATGCTCAGGCAGCAGAGCTTCAATAAATCCGTGCTGTCGAATTTGTTTAAGCCCTTTTAGAGAAACAAAAACTGCGATATAGGTAGCGCTGAAAGATCTAGAAAGCATGGTAAAATTTTCCAGCTTTGCTAATAATATTACTGCCTTTATCACATTGGGATTTCAGAGATGTATCGAAGTATCGAAGATACAGTATCGAGTATCTGTATCGGAAATCGATTTCGGCTCGGTATCTTGTATTGGCATCGGAAATACAATTTTTCAAGGTATCGAGTATCGGTATCGAAGATACTTTTTTGAAGTATCTTGCCCAGCCCTGGCGTCAACTCGTGGCGGCCTAGGAGGGGGATGGACGAAACAATTAAGACAGTGTCGAATCCAGGTTTCCATTCCCTTTCAGTGTTGCAAAATTTCCATCGCATTCGATTCCCTGCTTGCTCAAAAATCCCTGTCTCTCTCCCACTGCCCTCAGCCTTTTTTTTTTACTGCTGCATGTTTATTTCGGTGCTTTTTTTTTTTTTTTTTGTCGTATCTTTTGCGGATCCTGACCGTGATGTAGCAGCTCTCCTTCGCTCTTCTCCCCGTACACCTCTCCGTGGTTGCCTTTTTGAAGCGAAAAGCTTCACTAGACTAGTCAACTCAGAGTCTCGCTTTGCCGTGGTCTCAAATAGCCACAACTGTGCGCGCGCCGGTTGACCTTCGCCGGAGCCGCGCGCCGCGCATGCGTCGTACCGAGTGACGTCACGGAAGAGGCGCGGGCTCTCGGAGCTGCCACTATCTCCGCTACTGCGCTTTGAGAGGTAACGCAGGCAGTCCACATGGAAGACGATGCTGAAGTTGCGGCTTTGAAATTGGCTGAGAAAAAGCTGGCTGGCTCAAAGAGCTGCTGAAACGCCGGAAGAGCGGGAGGCTCGCCTTGCTAAACGGCGAAAGAGGGAGGCCGAACTTCGCGAGGACGCAGAACAGACGTTTTGCAGAAAGGAAGAGCGGAACGAAAGGCTCCGGGAGAAACGAGCGACGGAGCTAGAATCTCAAAAGCGGCTATCAGCCGTGCGTACCACCAGTTTAAGAAGCCAACCGACGACGCTTTTCGCTTCTGATATCCAGGCTTAACCAAGCTAAGCCACCACCAATTTTTTAGTTCTTGTTTTTTTTTTTTTTTTAGCGCTTGTTCGTACGCGCAGAAGCGAAGGCTACGAACGCTGGCCCAGGGGCGTACATTTTTTTTTATTGCACCTCGCTTGTTTTTTTATACGCAGCTCCCTTTCTTGTTCGTTCGTTTGCGTACCGTGCGCACCCATGTGGACGTATTTTGCTGTTCTTTTTTTTATCGTGCGCGTATCTTCGCCCACTCTTTTAGCATAATTTTATTCACTCTGTTGTGACCGGGTTTCCAGCCGAGGTTCGCGAAGATTCTCCAGCACCTGAAAACAGAAACGGACCTAGCGGACGCCGGTGAGCGACCGCAACCAAAGGCATCGAAACGACGCCGACGGCGGCGAAATGACCCTTTGTCTCCTGCTAAGCCCCCCCCCCCCCCCCCTCCCTGCCAACGGACGACTTCTCCGGCTGCTTCGCCTTGGCGATGGATTTTCACCACCACCATGCTTAATATCGTCATCGACATCGGAGAAGCTAGCCCTCGCCACCGAAAGATGTGCGAGCATGTGCGAGGAGGCTCAAGCACCACTCTCGGCACAGGGCGGCATCTTGCAAGTCCTTGTGCCACGCTGATTGGACTGTACAGATAGAACTATGTTTCGCCAGCTAGGGAAGTGGGAATAACCGGCCATATTTGAACGGTGGAAATTGTCTCTGTCGGGAGCTCCTTTTTCGTCCTTCCACTTGTACATATCTCATCACGCAAAAAGTTGTATAAAGCGTTGCTTCGCCCCTACTCCCTGGCTGCTCCTTCTCCTTCGTATCGGGTCCTTGCGGGCAAGGTCCTTGCTGGCGTTCCTTAATTCTCCTCGCACCTCCCCTTCCCCACTCTCTCTCAGTTTACGCTCACTCACCTGGAACTTTCTCCTCCCTTTCTCTTTATTCTCCCCCAGCTTCCCTCTTTTCACTCGGCGTGCGCCCCCACCTCCCCCGCTTCCTTCTTCGTCTCAGAAGATGTTTGCAGCACTGCGAAAGGCAGAGGCACCCCGGTCCAATCAGGATCATGCACACTATAATAGACAATTGCGCTCCTATAGCGCCTCTCGCCCCCAAATTGGCGGGGGTGAAAGTAGGAACATAATTCTCAATTACAGTGAGCAGGGGCGAGAGCACCAAGAAGCACAATCGCAAGTGCTCCTCTGCCTTTCGCAGTGCTGCAGATATCTTGTGAGACTAGTTCAAACATCCGAGAAGCCGACTACCAGTCTACAACACGCTCTTGCGAAATCTCAGGAAGAGGCAGCGGCGGCGAAAGCGGGAGCTACAGCAGCGCGAGCAGAAGCCGCCGCCCTTCGTCAACACATCGCCAGACCAGAAGCCCAGATAAGTGCCATCACCACTGCATCTCCAGTTCCTTCTTCCCCCACTACTACCGTATCTCAGTCTTCCTCACCTAACTCATCCACTGTCGATACCTTGTCCAAAATCTCAAACGCTAATTCCCTTCCTCATTCACTACCAATGGAGGCTGACACGGAACCCCATACAAACACTACTCCGTGTATAAAGACCCCTCCCTCCACCCCCAGCTCACTAGAAGGCTTGCCAGCCATACTTGAGTCATTGGCTGCTCGATTTGAGGCAAAGTTGCAGGAAGCTATAACACACATCAATCAGGAATATGCTACTCTCAAAGATGCGGTAATCCGCATAACGCAAGACAATGCTATTATTAATCACATATTAGGTGCCCTAACGCAAGAATTCTCTAACCGCTGTATAGATATTGAGACTCGGCTCAATACTAGCGCAACGCGTCTTCCAAAGCGCAAGAAACCCAAAGCAGCAGGAGGACAGGAAAATCCTCTCCCTGCTATAGCTCAGGAATCCCACCCCACCGTTTCGACTACTCCTCCGATATGTTCTCATGAGGGCATATCGAAACCGTAATCTTACTGTTTGGCAGTGGAACTGCCGGGGCTTTGGCCAGAAGCGTCATGTAGTCCACCAACTGCCGTCCTATGCTACGGGACCCGGCATCCTTGCTCTACAGGAACCCTCCAACCCACTCACCCTCCCCGGCTATACACCCATTCTGCCTACACCTCCCGCTCCCTCTCGAGTAGCCTTTTTAGTTAATCGCTCTCTCACCACCATCTCACATCCCTTAGCGATTACCGACATTGATAATCTTCTAATTGAACTTGTGCCACAACACACTCGAGCAAAGAGTGTTATTGCGAGGTACGGGCTGCGGACTCCGTGAAGGTTTAAAACGGGTCTTTATTTAAATAAAAGCGACCCAAAGAAACGAAGAGGGCCCCAGGCCCTTAAAAGGTAGCGGGCTCCCCGAGCAGCCGTTCTCGTCTGCTGCTGGAGGAAGACTCTTCTTCACCTCTGCTGGCCGCACTCCGCACAACGTGGTCACGTGACCCAGCCGCGGTTCCCGGAAGCGATGGTCCGTGGGTGGCCGAGCCGGGCCCACCCCGGAGTTCCAATGCGGGGAGAGGAGAAGGTGACGGTCGCTCTTCGCGACCCTCATAAACATGTCAAGTCCGAGCAGGACGCTCTCCTTCCTAATGAGAGCACCGTGCCCTCGCTGGCACCCCGTGGCGCGCAGGGTTTGCTGGCGCGCTCGCAGCACAATGCTCAAGTCTTCTAGTGTTCACAGCCACCAGCTACTCGGAACGTAACAGACTCCTCCCCCGGATGAAGTCCTTCGCCGAGGCTGCGTCCCCAGATGCAGGGTCGGAAGAAGGCCAACACAAAGCACAACACTCGCGCTCGCTTTGCACGCACACATTCGCGGAAACCCCTGGTCGGTGGTGCCCAAGCGACGAACGACTGCCAGACGTCGTTTACAGAATTTGTGCCCCATGCTGGTCCTCCCCGACCAAGTATTCGGCCCTCGGCAACACATGGAAAAAATACAACACAAAACTAAACGAGAGTTCTGAGAGGCTTTCTTTCTTTTTTTTTCTTTTTTTTAACGCCTCGTAGCTTAAAACCTCTGCTCAAACCATCTACATTTTCGTTCTCGCTTCCCTTCTTAATCACCCCGAGTTCCAGCATTCTGTCGACCTCTTTCCTCACAACTTCTAGTGTTCTAACAGACGACAGGTATAGCTTAAACTTGAAAGAATCCTCGGATATCAATTCGATATCATGGGTTACCAAATCGGTTTTTCCTCGTTTGTCTTCATAATGCCTGTACAAAAGCCCGTTCTTCTCCCGGAAGGAAATGTTCTGTGACGAGACTCCTTCAGTCAAATCGCCACTACATACATTTAGAGTCGGGTCAGCCTTCTGCTCCGACCTCAGCTGCCCTTTGTTTGCCTCAAGTAGCTGATCAAGGCTACATGCAGTAGGAGCGACAAAAGAAGTGTTTAACTCACTTTCAATCTCAATAAAACGCTGACGGCTCAGTGACGTGTGCGCTTGGTCAGCCTCACTTTGTTCCGACCTTTCAGGTCTCTTTTTATCCTGTTCCACTACTACCTCCGGATTAACTAATTTGCTGGCATCAGTTGAACTCTCCCGATCTTGGTAGATCAACTTCTGAGGACGTTGTCGCGCGTTAGCCTGAGTTAAAGTCATCACATGGGCTTCGGTGTCAGCAAAGCCACAACCCTTTTCATTTAGCAATGATTCCGAGCTGTTTGAAAAAAGGTAAGGGTAGCCTTCGGGCAGACCCTTCGACACAGCCGCTACTGTGTTTACTGTGCCAAATGGCCCCTCAATTTTAACATTAGCCATTGGCAGACAAACGGAATCTTCACTTACTGCCTGACGTATCCACGCACACTCCGACACATAGTCTTCTTTTGCAACAAATTTAGGGTGGACTACGTCCATGGTTGCGGCCGAATCCCTGAGAACTCTGCACAACTGACCATTTACAGTGCACTCCTTAGTGTACGGTTTCAGGAGTTCGTTGTTACTCGGGTGGTCTCTCACTGAAGCGAACACCTGCCTTTCTTTCGTGCAGTTTCGCGCGAAATGCCCTGGCTCTTTACAGTTGTAACATGCCAAGGGCCTCCTTTTTTCAAATTCTTCCGAATGATCACTACTCTCCTTACTACCTGATTCATCGGCTCTGCGTGAAGTATCGGGGTGCAGTGAACCATGTTCTCTGACGCGGGGTTCTACACGAGGCTTCTGCTGCTCTCGATGGTAGAGTTTCTGCCCCTTATTCTCGTTCCTGAAATCCTGCCCAGCCTTACCTGGCTTAAAGTTGCGGCTTGCCACATATTCATCTGCAAGCTGCGCCGCTTTCTCTACTGACAGTCCCTCTTGCCTGTCCCTGACCCACAAACGAATGTTTTCAGGTAAGGTCTCAAAAAATTGTTCAAGGCAGATCAAATCTTTCAGCTTTTTGAATTCCTCTGCCTTTGAACCTTTCACCCACTGCGTCAAATTGTCATTTAATGTACAGGCGAATTCTAAGAAGCTTTCATGATGTTTTTTTCGAGACGTGCGAAATCTCCTCCGGAACTCTTCCGTTGAAATCCTGTACTTCGCGAGCAGGCTTGATCTCACCAAATCATAGTCACCCGCTTCGCTAGCACTCAAGCGTGCTACGACCTGCGAAGGTTCTCCGGGAAGCAATGCCATTAACTTTTCCGGCCACATGTCACGGCTAATGTTGTGTCTCTCGCACATCCTCTCAAAATTGATGAGATAGAGAGCGATGTCATCGCCAACTTTGAACGGCTGAAGCAAGTTCGTCATCTTTACGTTACCTCCCTGAGGTGTGACGGCACTTTCCCCGCGTTCTATTCTTGCCCGCTCGAGCCTTGTCTTTTCAATCTCGAGTTCCATTCTTTTACTCTCTCTCTCAGCTGCCAACTCGGCCTCTCTCTTTTCCTTCTCCTTCTGCTTCTCTCGCTCATCAGCTTTCTCTTTTTCAATTCGGCGTATCTTTTCCCAAGCGTCAGTTACCTCGTCTTCTTCAAAGCCTACCTCCTCAATAGCGAGGCGAATTTCTGGCTTTCTCCTACTTTGGCTTATCTCTAAACCAAGTTCAGCTGCCATAAGTTCATCCTTACTTAACTTCTTAATATCCATGGTTGTCGAAAGCCGACTACCAAGCCTTCAACTAATCGCACACACAGTGGTGATTAATGAAATTTTGCCCGAACAGAACCCAGTTCTAGCTCGTCTGGCAATATGTAGTCGCTCCAGCACTCACCCAACCAAGAGTTTGCGATGGCCGCTGTGCCTCCCGGAGTCACGAGCTGCCAAGTCCGGCGATCCCAGATCGTCGAGGTTGCTCCTTGAGCGGTTGCTTCCACGCCTGGCCCTCAAGTTGCGCTGCGACGAAGGTGACTCCCTGAGCCACGTAGCGGAGCTCCGTCGATCCCGGATCGTCGAAGACGCTCTCCCGTCAGCAGTTGTCCACTTGAGCGGTTGCTTTCACGCCTGGCCTTCACGTTGCGCTGTGACGAAGGTGACTCCCTGAGCCACGTAGCGGAGCTCCGTTGATCCCGGATCGTTGAAGACGCTCTCCGTCAGCAGTTGTCTCTTGAGCGGTTGCTTTCACGCCTGGCCTTCACGTTGCGCTGTGACGAAGGTGACTCCCTGAGCCACGTAGCGGAGCTCCGTTGATCCCGGATCGTTGAAGACGCTCTCCGTCAGCAGTTGTCTCTTGAGCGGTTGCTTTCACGCCTGGCCTTCACGTTGCGCTGTGACGAAGGTGACTCCCTGAGCCACGTAGCGGAGCTCCGTTGATCCCGGATCGTTGAAGACGCTCTCCGTCAGCAGTTGTCGTCCCACAGCCTTGTCTTGATACCGCCGCTGCCAACCAGATTATTGCGAGGTACGGGCTGCGGACTCCGTGAAGGTTTAAAACGGGTCTTTATTTAAATAAAAGCGACCCAAAGAAACGAAGAGGGCCCCAGGCCCTTAAAAGGTAGCGGGCTCCCCGAGCAGCCGGTCTCGTCTGCTGCTGGAGGAAGACTCTTCTTCACCTCTGCTGGCCGCACTCCGCACAACGTGGTCACGTGACCCAGCCGCGGTTCCCGGAAGCGATGGTCCGTGGGTGGCCGAGCCGGGCCCACCCCGGAGTTCCAATGCGGGGAGAGGAGAAGGTGACGGTCGCTCTTCGCGACCCTCATAAATATGTCAAGTCCGAGCAGGACGCTCTCCTTCCTAATGAGAGCACCAAGCGGCAAGCCTATGGTCGGCCCGCGCTCGGCCCTTGGCAATATGGCCGACTGAAACTCACCGGGCCAACCTAGGCGACCAACCTCAGCCCAAGGTCGGGGATTGACAATGGCCTAAGAATGGCCAATCATTGGCAATCGAGCTCGGGCCAACGAGTATGGCCGACTTGGCCAGCCTACCGCCACGCTAAGGTCATGCATGGGCCATGGCTTGCCGACTTGGCCAGCCTACTGCCGCACTTGGGTCATGCATGGGCCATGGCTTATCCACACATGGCCCAACCTCGTCGGTGGTACTCGCTGGCCGGTGGTTTATCCACCATCGGCAGTAGACCTCGGGCCAATGAGTATTGCCGACTTGGCCAGCCTACTGCCGCGCTAGGGTCATGCATGGGCGCTGGCTTACCCACATGGCCCAACTACTTCGGCAGTACACGCTGCCCAGTGGCCTATCCATGTGTAATTAGTGATCTACTCATCCATGGCCTATCGTTTACCCATTAAAACGTCCGCAGTGCTATTGTTGCTGAAAATTAGTGCTGCGGCAGCATTTTGAGATGCGCATCTTCTCCTCCAAGCGGGCTCTAACTTTGTGGCATCAGCAATGCTGTTCTCCGGGCAGGTGAAAAGCAACCCATACGTACGTAGCTTAAAAAAGCCTGTGCATCGACAAATGTAGGTTTAAACAGCACTTTTTATTGGTCTTTCTTAAATATTCGAAAGGCTCAAAGCCCTCCTAATACAAAATGGCACTTACAGCTTACTAAGTTTGTGAGGCTTCACAGCAATTTATTCTGGCATTCAGCTTCTAGGCTGAGTTAAGGATGTCACGTTTCCCTGCTCGTTGTGCCTGCCGTCCCATTACTTCACTGTTACGAGCCATCGCTTGACTGCTGCCGCGGTCTTCCTGGAGAGGACGTCACTCAGGTACACGCTGCCTCTCCTCAGGCATCCTAGAAAATATACGAAAGAAAATATCAGCCTTTATTCCGTATTCATGTGAATTTTCTAGCCTGTTAAAGTGATAAAAGGCTGTCACTCAAGCATTTATAAGGACCTTCAGTGGGATCAGTAGTGATGTAGTCATCGGATGATATATTTTTACACATATACTGCTTGTGTAAGCAAATTTGATCCAAGGGGGAAAAAAGACATTTCTGAGGCAGGGGAAGGAAACCAAATACATATCGCTGGAAGCTACCTTGAGCACCACAGAAAAGGTTTTGTTTGGAATCCTTAATTGACATTATTTACCTAAGTTACTGATTAATGACTTACACATTAAATGGTGTTGCTACTTTGAAGAGTACCGGCTCAAACCACGTTTCATTATTTGCGATAAAGAACCCTCACGTCTGCATTTTGTTCCCCAGTACAATAGGAAACCCCAAAAATACATCCCTCGTTCCCCATCGTCCTGACGCTTCCCCTCCTTTGGTTCCAAAGTTGCAGCAAGTCATCCGCAAACAAGTCTCAGTACTTCCCACGCTTCCTGAAGCTCCTGCTGTCGCTCCCTTGACATACGTCGGAGCACCACTACAATATAGCCAACCTTCTGTCCCAGCCCCTTTGACCCACGCGGCAGTAGCTGCGCGGCCTCCGCCTCAGCCGTTACCACCCGTGCAGACTGTCCTACGCCATGCACCGCTTCCTCAAAAGGCTCCGCTTCATCCTGCGACTCCACGCTATTACAACCCGTAGCGCACTTCGGACAATCGCCCAAGTTACTACTGTAGTTGCCCTGGACACGTGGCTCGTCGGTGCCGTCGCCACATGGCTGCGTGTCCCGAGCCTGCGTCTTTGGAGGACTCCCCACCGCTACTTCATTCTGCTCCGTCTTCACCTGCATACGACGCCGAACAGCGTTCGTACACGACCCATCGTTCTCCTTCTCCACGTCGCAGGTCACTGTCACCAATGCGCTGGCGACCACCCCTGCTGTTGAGGGAAACTAAGTTCCGCGGTTCATGAGGCGAGAACTGCTTGCTCTGCGAAAAGCTCAAGGCCTCATATTTTGCCCACGAACGTTATAGTAATCTCTATCGATGGTCTGCCTGTACATGCGCTGGTCGATACAGGTGCTGCAGTGTCTGTGATTCATGAGCGACTTTGCCGATGATTACGAAAAGTTACAACGCCATTTAACGGTTTGTCGCTCCGCACTGCCAGCGAAGAGAGGATTGCACCTTTAGCAGCATGTACCGTCTGTTGCAGAAGTTTGCGGCCCAACGCGCCGGGCAGAGGAGCAGTATCGCTCCCGAGAGGCGGCGCTGCGCCCGCCGGCGCTGCCTGGTGACGTAGCTATAAAGAGTGAGGAGGCTTGTTCTCTTCTCCTCATCCCGCGGTTGATATCGCACATCTTTGCTCTCAGCCGCGGGATGAGGGGAAGAGAACAAGCCTCCTCACTCTTTATAGCTACGTCACCAGGCAGCGCCGGCGGGCGCAGCGCCGCCTCTCGGGAGCGATACTGCTCCTCTGCCCGGCGCGTTGGGCCGCAAACTTCTGCAACAGACGGTACAGCGCGTGTCGTCATTGAAGGTCTTTTATACAGTGTCGAGTTCGTAGTTTTGTCGTCTTGTTCTCACGATGTGATCCTTGGATGGGACTTCGTCTAAAAATAACGCCGTGATCGATTGCGCCCGAGCTGAAGTGGAATTTTCTGCACTGTGCGACGTACTGCACGACGAAAACCGTTCAGTGTGTCCTCAAAAGCTTACCATCGCTGAAGATGTCGACGTAGCTCCAGAAGCTTGTGCCCTTGTACCTCTTTCGTGTTCTGCCGTGTCAGCCGTTAGTGTTCTGTTTACGCCGTCTGCATCCTTCATCCACCGCAAGCACCTGCCGCTGTCGTCTGCTGTTCTCGATGTTCATGGTGGCTTCACGAAGCTACTCATCTACAATCCGTCTCCGCGCCCGATTACTTTGCTAGGTGGGGAATCTCCCAGTTCCATTGAACCAGCCCACCTTCTCTCTGACCTGGATGCCTCCGAGACCAAATGTGGTAACTACATCGATGCTCTGCAGTCCGATTCGACGCCTGATTCGTTGCCAGATGACTCCTTCCGAACCGCCATCGATACGCCCTTCCTTCCACCTACCGAACGCAGCTTGCGGCCCTTTTACAGACATTTTTCTCCGCGTTCGACGCCGCCCACACACCTCTCGGCCACACTTCCACAGTCGCGCATCACATTCAGACCGGCTCTAACGCCTTTTCGACAGCACCCCTATCGTGTGTCAGCGGCAGAGCGTCGCGTGATCAATAAGCAAGTTGAGGACACGCTACAACGTGGTGTGATCCGTCCATCTCAAAGCCCCTGGTCTTCACCAGTGGTGTTAGTCAAGAAGAAAGATGGTTCGTTTCGCTTTTGTATCGATTACAGACGCTTCAACAAAATTACCCACAAGGACAATCACCCCCTTCCGCGTATAGACGATGCTCTTGATTGCTTCCAAGGTGCCGAGTACTTTTCATCCCTTGATTTACGTTCCGGTTACTGGCAAGTACCAATGGCCGCCTGTGACCGAGATTAAGACCGCATTTGTGATGACGGATGGCCTTTATTCTGAATTTAATGTGATGCCCTACGGTCTGTGCAATGCGCCCGCCACATTCGAGAGAATGATGGATAACATCTTGCGGAAGTTCAAGTGGCACATCTGCCTCTGCTACTTGGATGACATTGTTGTCTTTTCCACTGACTTCGCTACGCACCTAGAGCGCTTGCGGCAAGTTTTGGTTTGTCTTACTGACGCTGGCCTACAATTGAATCTTAAGAACTGTCACTTCGGTGCCCAGCAGTTGACAATTTTGGGTCACATCGTCTCTAAGGAAGGTGTTCGTCCTGATCCGGCCAAGCTGCGCGCAGTCGCAGAGTTTCCTAAACCGTTCTCACTCAAGCAGCTTCGAAGCTTCATAGGTCTGTGCTCGTATTTTCGACGCTTCATACGGAACTTTGCTTCTATTATTGCACCCCTGACGAAGCTACTAGGGGGAAACAGTGAGTTAAGTGATTCGTCAGCCGAGTGCGACGAAGCGTTCACCGCATTGCGCCATCTTTTGACATCACCACCAATCCTTTGCCACTACGACCCGACCGCACCCACTGAGGTCCATACTGATGCGAGTGGCATTGGCCTCGGAGCTGTCTTGGCTCAACGAAAAAACGGCTTTCAGGAATACGTCTTCGCCTACGCGAGTCGTGTTCTCTCTAAAGCTGAATGCAACTACTCAGTTGCAGAAAAGGAGTGTTTGGCAATTGTGTGGGCACTAACGAAATTCAGACCCTACTTGTACGGTCGCCAGTTTGACGTCGCCACGGACCACCACGCGTTATGTTGGCTGTCCTCTCTTAAAGACCCGTCCGGCCGCATTGCACGATGGGCCCTCCGCCTTCAGGAATTTGGCATTCGAGTTGTATATCGTTCTGGCCGTAAACACATGGACACCGACGCTCTGTCTCGTTTTCCCCTATCCAGCGAACCTGCTTGCTCCACGGCAGCTGATCCCGTCCTCTCGACTCTAACCATCGCCGATATGCCTGCGGAGCAGCGCAAAGACCCGTGGCTCGCATCTCTTATCGACATCATGTCCACTTCTCCCAACGCTGCGCCTTCTCGGACTTTACGCCGTCAAGCACCACACTTTGCCCTACGAGATGGTTTTCTCTACCGCCACAATGATATGACTGATGGTCGACGGTGGGTTCTCGTCATTCCCCGCCATTTACGACATGAAATTTGCGCCTCTTTCCATGCCGACCCTCAGTGTGCCCATCCTGGTGTAGTCAAGACGTTTCAAAGAATTTCTCAACGCTACTATTAGCGCGGAATGTACAGTTATATTCGCAAATATGTCCGCTCCTGCATCGCTTGTCAGCGCCGCAAGCCATCCACACCTCGTGTTTCTGGCCCCTTACAACCCCTTCCATGCCCGGCCCGTCCTTTTGATCGCATTGGCGTTGATCTTTACGGGCCACTTCCCTGCACAGTCTCTGGGAACCGCTGGATTATCGTCGGCGTCGACCACCTCACCCGATATGCGGAGACCGCTGCCCTACCTACCGCTACTGCCCGTGAGGTCGCCCTGTTCTTGTTTCATCATTTTGTCCTTTGCCACGGCGCGCCGCGTGAGCTGCTCAGTGACAGAGGCCGAGTCTTCCTTTCCAATGTTGTTGAAGCTCTACTGGCCGAATGTCGCATCATACATCGAACCACCACAGCCTATCACCCTCAAACTAAGGGGCTGACTGAGCGCTTCAATCATACTCTTGGAAATGTGCTCACGATGTACGTTGCCGCCGATCATACTAACTGGGACGCTGTTCTTCCTTTCGTGACGTACGCGTACAACACCGCCACGCAGTCAACCACTGGGTTTAGCCCTTTCTTCCTCCTTTATGGGCGTGAGGCTTTGTCCACGATGGACACTATATTACCATATCGTCCAGACTCCTCCGAGTGGACTCCACTTTCTGACGCTGTAAAGCATGCGGAGGAATGTCGCCAGCTGGCCCGCAGTTTAACAACGGAATCTCAAGGCCGCCAAAAGCATCGTCACGACAAAGATCAGACGCCACATGTTTTCCCTACAGGGTCCCTCGTTTGGCTCTGGGTTCCTGGCACCCCACCGGGATTGTCATCGAAATTTCGAACTGAATACCACGGCCCCTACCGCATCGTTCACCAAACCTCCCCTGTAAATTATATCGTGGAGCCACTCACTCCCTCTTCGGACATGCATCATCGCGGCCGCGAAACTGTGCACGTGAGCCGCCTCAAAACATACTACGACCCGCTCGTCTTGCCCTCACCATAGGTCGCCAGGGTGGCTCCTCTTCGCTCCCGGGGAAATTGTAGTGAACGAAGAGCAGATGTCACGAAACACGAGGAAGAGAACGAAGTGCCGCTGCGCTGCTCGAGCTCGCTGGTTTGTGCCTAGACGGACTGTGTTCCTGTGCTTTCGCCGTGCAGCTTACAGAGGACTATATTCCTTTGAACCCTCAGTAAAACCCATTTCACACTCATTTATATCCTTACCGCTTTGTAGTCGTTATCCGCATTGCAAAGTTCGGCGCGCTCACTGTAACTCGCACCTTCATGTGTGCCAAAGGGCCGACGTGAAGCAACCATTGCCAGCATATCACCCTTACTCATGCATGGGGCCAGCCATCATAGCGGCAGGTTGTTTCGTCCGCTCAAAATCATGTTGAGAGCAGCGCAATTGAGGTGCGCGAATGGGCTGGTAACGGTTTCGGTATCTACACAACCCAGAATTTTTCTGCAGACGAATAAAAAGTTACACATGAGGTTTCTAACCGCAAATATTGAAACAGGGGTTTCCGAACGTGCTCGCCGACTCTGTAAGTCCTATTTATTGTCTAAAGTGAATATTTAGTACTTGGAGAGAATAACCTCACTTTCCTATGCAGAAAATAAAAATGTACTGCGCTGTGCGAAGTGGCTGCCAGCAATGCACCCCCGGTTTCCATCGCCTGTTTCCAATGGTTTATTTCTAACCCTTGTCTCAAGCTATCGGACACAGCAGGTGTAATGTACCATGCATAAAATCTGCGTGAGAGCATATTAATGGGTAGATTTGTAAGCTTTACAGATTTCACTTACAAATACTACGAGAATCGCGTCACTGCGGCCTTTCTTAAAATTGACACGCAACAGTGCAATATACGTGGCTAAAATAAACTACTCAACGTATTAATTCAGCTTCGCAAATGCAGCTGTAACAGAAAGTGAGGGCTGGAGACACCGAAGGTGCGCCTAGCTTTCAAATTTTCTTAGATGGCACAACCGTTCGAAATATGTAATTTTAAAAATAAGCCCTTGATAGCGGCTTTCCCACAGCGTATATATGGGTGCCTTAGATAAGAATTATAATCGAGGTCCCATGACCATCTTTAGTTTCCAATTAAATTTTTGTATGTGATGGGCAAATATCAGAAACAAAGGAATTAACCTTAGCTTTGCAAATACGGCGTAGTTTCCTTGAAAACAAAAAAATTGTACGGTATATCTTTAGAGGTAGAAATTAAACGCTGTTTTTGTCATTTCAAAATGTTGCAAGATTGGATACCACGATTTTGTCATGTATGTTTTACTCACTAAATATATGCAGGTTTTACATTTACAAACACTATTAGAAACCCGTCTTGTTTTTGCAGCTGAGTTATTAAAAATCGCAAAATTTGCTTCAAGAGCAATGGGCTGAAAAAATATTCATTTTTAATCTTATATACTGGAATATGATGCTTAGGTTGGTTGCACTAAATATGTTTTCACTTCCTAATGCATGTTCTTAATTCCAAGCAATTTTTGGAGCTCCAGACCGCAAGGTGTGTTCTCCACAACTTATCAAAATTGCCCAAAATTCGAAAACAGCAGTAAAGTGTAAATTTGCTGCAAATAAAAAAAGGATCATATTCGATTTTCATTCAAATCCCGGTCAAGAATCTTCAGTGCCTCAAAAATATCACGGACTAAAATGTGTTGCATTATATTGTTTAAAAATATAACGTTGAATATTAAACCAAGTGCTTGTCCTGATAATGGCCAAATTCAGTCTGCATTCTTGCAAGATCCAATAATATTGTGGCACTGAAACTATCTCTAGATTATCAAGGTTCCATTCTTTATTTCTAAAAAAATTTTAAGCTCTAGATTTGTTTTTTTCTGCATATTATATTGAAATCGGGCAAAATTTAAAAAAAAATGGTAAAATAAGGAAAACTGATTAGAATTGAAGAAACTGCCACAACATCGATTTGTATCAAAATCTCTGGAAACAATGCAAACTACTTTGTTAATACGAGTCAGTAAATATATTCAATTCTGCAAAATGAATTATTAGAAACATAAAAATGCCTGTTTTTATTCTATAGATGTGCTTATATGGCTCCACCTCATGGAGTAGGCATCAAATCTTCAATTTAGTATTTGCTGAATTTAGTTACATTCTACCTTAAGTAAAATTTAAAGCCTTGTCAGAGCTTATAAACCCTTTTTCTGCTTGTCGGCAAAGACTTAATATAGCTTAAAATTGAATTATTCGCTATTTCTGTCAAATTCATGACAGAACGCAAGTGAAGGCTGAACTTTTTCTCTGTCCTGCACTTTTTTATTGCTAGGTGCAGTAGTATTCAATCAAGTTTATTAATATTGTATTCCATTCCTCAGCTTTGACCATAACTAACAATACTATAATATTGAAGGGGAAATGAGGGTGCTCGTTATAATACATGAAGGAAAGAAGCCAACAGTCGGCGAGGCCGAGGAAAGCGTTGGGGATGGTACTTTTATGTCTTTTATTTTAATGTTTACTTGGATAATCACAGAAATTATTAATGTAATCTGATTAGGGGAAACATAATTAAACACAAAGTAGAAGAAAAAACAACGTGCCGATGGTGGGAACTGAACCCACGACCTCCGAATATCGCGTCCGGTGCTCTTCCAACTGAGCTACATCGGCCGCTGTCCCCCCTGCTACTTTCTTGGGTATTTATATTGTCTGTACACGAACCTTGAGAGTGTTCACCAGCGCCACCCTCAACCATAGCGGCGGACGTGGAACGTCCTTTGTTACCGCCAGCGTCACATAGAACGTGATCAAGAGCGAGGGCGAAAGCTGTGCTAGAACCCTCTTACGCTCTTCAAGACTGCCAGAACCGAGACCCCCGTACGCTACAAGCAGATCAATTAAGGAGGAATGAAGGTGCTCGCTATAACACATGAAGGAAAGAAGCCAACAGTCGGCGAGGCCAAGGAAAGCGTTGGGGATGGTACTTTTATGTCTTCTATTTTTTTAATGTTTACTTGGATAATCGCGATATTCGGAGGTCGTGGGTTCGGTTCCCACCATCAGCACGTTTTTTCTTCTACTTTGTGTTTAATTATCTTTCCCCTAATCAGATTACATTAATAATTTCTGTGATTATCCAAGTAAACATTAAAAAAAAAAGACATAAAAGTACAATCCCCAACGCTTTCCTCGGCCTCGCCGACTATTCGCTTCTTTCCTTCATGTATTATAACGAGCACCCTCATTTCCCCTTAATTGATCTGCTTTTAGCGTACGGAGGTCTCAGTTCTGGCAGTCTTGAAGCCATAGGTAGCGTAACAGGGTTCTAGCACAGATTTCGCCCTCGCTCTTGATCACGTTCTATGTGACGCTGGCGGTAACAAAGGCCGTTCCACGTCCACCGCTATGGTTGAGGGTGGCGCCGGTGAACACTCTCAAGGTTCGTATACGGACAACATAAATACCCAAGAAAGTAGCAGGGGGGACAGCAGCCGATGTAGCTCAGTTGGAAGAGCACCGGACGCAATATTCGGAGGTCGTGTTTTCGGTTCCCACCATCGGCACGTTGTTTTTTCTTCTACTTTGTGTTTAATTATCTTTCCCCTAATCAGATTACATTAATAATTTCTGTGATTATCCAAGTAAACATTAAAAAAAAAAAGACAAAAGTACCAGCCCCAACGCTTTCCTCGGCCTCGCCGACTGTTGGCTTCTTTCCTTCATATAATTTTGAAGGTCATTTTTCAATGTGTAATTTTTTATAATTATAATCATAAGCAAATCTCTTTCCAGCATAATAATTTTGGAGGTGTTACAAAGAACACACATACCAGCATAGAGCTCCAGATTCTGCCTTAAAATAACAATATAACCTGCGTAATAAACACAGAATGTTTTAGTGCAAATAACGTAACGCATTACAGTCGAACCCCGCTACAACGAACGTCGCTTCAACGAAATTTTCGCTTCAACGAAATATTTCCAATTCCCCGTCAGCTTGCTATACAAAGTAATGGAACAAATTTCTCATCACAACGAATCATTTTTGGGGCGCGTTTCCGCTTCAACGAAATTTTTGCTATGCGAAGCTCGATTTAAAAATATATCTTACAATAAAACAAGCATATCGCCGCCCATCTATGTACTTCCATAGGCCCACGCTGCTTTGTTTCGCTAAACATTCGCTGGACCCAACTAATCCACTCACTGAAACGCACATGATCACCGCCATAGCTTGGTGTTGATGACAATCGGGCTGGCTGCCTTGCGACAAGGCGCGGGGGCAAGCTCCCGTTTTCTTCCAATCCAGAGCCGCAACCAATCCGTTGCCAAAGGACGCAGCAGCCTGGCAACAGCAGCGCGTTTGCCCTAGTTTTTTTCACTCGTGCTTGTGCTGCTAGTGCGCTGTAATGAATGCGAGCATGGCGACTTCATCTAGAAAGCGGAAGTTCCTCTCGCTTGAAGAGAAGGCACGGATTATCAGCGCGGCATCCAGCGGCAGGAAAAAGGGAGATGTTGCAGCGGACTTCGGCATCTCACAGAGCACGCTGTCAACGATCTTGAAGTCGAAAGACGCGATAGCGCAAGCTCTTTCTTCGGGGACATCCGCGAAGCGGAAAAAGCTGACGCAAGCGGCTCACGAGGACCTTGAGAAGGCTCTCTACACGTGGTTCCTCGACGTGCGCGCAAAGAAGATGCCGGTCAGCGGAAACATGCTGCAGCAAAAGGCGCTTGGCTATGCCTGTATGCTGGGCATCAATGATTTCAAAGCCAGCTCAGGGTGGCTGACCCGTTTTAAGGCCAGGCATGAAATCGTCGCTAAAGTGCTGTGTGGCGAGTCCGCCTCATCAGACGCCGACGCTGCATCTGCTTGGGCATCAGCTACTGTGCCGGAATTAATGGAGAAATGTGCCACATCAGACATATACAATGCCGATGAAACGGGACTTTTCTTCGAGCTCCTCCCCTATAAATGATGTTTTGGCACTATGTGGTCCAACCTCACAGTGTTTTTGGGCTGTTTTCGCCTCAACGAAATTTCGCTTTAACGAAATTTTTCGCGCGCCCCGTCAGTTTCGTTGTAGCGAGGTTCAACTGTACGCCAGTATGTAAGGTCGAAAATTAACATTTTTGTAGTGCGTTGCTCCTGAAGCAAAGTTTGCGATTTTTTACTAAATCAACTGAATCAATGAAACAAGCTTTTAATACTTCTTATACAAATAAAAGTTATGTTGATTTGGTGAGTAAAAAACAATGGATGACAAAATTTTAGTGCGCAAGCAGCAGGCCTCCAAATGTGCAACTTTTTGAAACGACAAAAAACGGTGTTTTCTTTAGTGATAGGCGTTCTTGTTTTCTTTTTTCGGGAAAACTATGCTGCATCTTGCAAACCTAAGGGTCTTTCCTTTGTGTCGAGACATTAGCCCACGACATAGGAAAATTTAATTAAAATAAAATGGTGATGGCACCACGATTACTGTTCGTGTCCGAAGACATGCATATTTGTTTTCATTTCGTCTCTTTAAACATGTTCGTTTAGGCAATGCGGTGAATAAAAATATCATCGCATATATTAGATTTCTGCGCTACGCGTTATACCTAAAGCCACCTATATTGTCACAACTGTTATTCGTTATTTGTAGCTGAAACAACATCACAAAAGGAATTCGATCGCAAATTGTTCGTGAGTTAAATAGACGTACAAGATGACACACATATACTTTGTAGAATACAATTTAAGAAAGAGCAGTTACAAACTATAGGCAAATAATGCTATGATATGGAGCATATGTATTACTCCGGTTAACAGTAAAAAAGGCGACTTTTAACATATTAATGTATTCGACAAACTATTGCATGAACACAATTATGGGGTCATCCACGTATGTAATGTCTATGGGCATTAGATGTGTGAATGACTTCGTTTTAATCCAATTTGTGCGTCACTCAAACTAATTGAACAAGGAAAAATTTAGTATTTACACAATTTTCAGCGAGTATACCACAAAATATACTAAGGTGCTTCATATAGTCACATCACATAGCAAGTGAAGTGGGATACCAGAAGTAATCACTCACTCTGATCAGCATTTCGCTTTTGCGTCATCTTTGTAACTTTTTAGGCAGGCTTTTTCACTGATTATCCTCTTTATTCCTCTTCCAACCACAGGACACAGATCTTCTGGGGGTGCCGAAGTGTTGGTTTTCGCACCAGTGATACAACTCAATCGATCCATTTCTACGTAGAAAACACTCTCAGTGCGCACCTAAAAAAAATGAAAGCATGTATGTGTAGGCGAAATCATTCACCCGTGATAAAATATGATTTGAACAATAAAATCGAATGATCACACTCGAAACAACAAGAAAGTGGTGGAGAGATAGGAATTAAAGCTTGAAAGGCGGTTGCCTACTGCAATAATAGCAAGAGGTCCACTGTCTATAAGAATAGGCAATAAATATAAGGCACATTTAAAGGTGCATGCAGCAGTTACAGTGATGCAGTGCTACCTTTTGTTAGGCAGGCTTTTCCACTGATTATCCTCTTCTTTATTCCCCTTCCAACCACAGGACACAGATCTTTTGGGGGTGCCAAACTGTCGGTTTTCGCGCCAGTCATACAACTCAATCGATTCATTTCTATGTAGAAAACACTCCCGATGCGCATCTAAAAAAAAAAAAAAAAAAAAAAAAAAAACATTATGTATAGGCTAAATCCTTCACATGTGATAAAACAATACGATTTGAACAATGAAATCACATGATCACACCCGGAGCAACAAGAAAGTGGTGGAGAGATAGAAATTGAAGCAATGAAAGACGATTGCTTACTGAACAAAGCAATAGCAAGAGGTCATGTGTCCATAAGAATAGGCAATAAAATTAAGGCACGTTTAAAGGTGCATGCAGCAGTTACAGTGATGCAGTGTTACCTTTTTTTTTTCACTGCAGTAGTTGGTATAAATATTACAGCAATTGCTAGGTATCAGAGGTAACCCCATTGAAAACCTCATCCAAGGTACCGAGCAGCAGTGGCGCGTTTGTACCTTAAATGAAAGCGACTGAACAGTGGGTGTTGTAAGAGGTGCAGCGTCCCTAGGAATAGGGACCAAAATTAAGTTTGCTTGTAATAACCAAGTACAAAAAGGAGCAAACATGCTTGCAATAATATCATGATGGCCTATGTTTTCATCAACAGCTGTAAACAACCTGTCACTACCAGTCGGTTCTTTGGATAGAGTTGTCAATGCCAGAGCTTAAAGCTAAGAGCAATATGAGTAATATTTATTGCGGTCACGGCTGTAAAGAATTCTAGCACAACACTCCATTACTGTAACTATTCAACCGTCCATTTGTATACATATTGTTCATTTAAGAACCATGCACATCTTATTAAGTTGCTCTTTTCTACTCCCAAATGGTTTCCTATAGAATTAGAATACGTAGATCGCTGCTTCGGTTTCAAAATTTTTGTACGATGGCTATGACATGCACTTCATGCATACAGTACGTTCATTATTTCCTATTCTTCTCTCATACTCATTCTATCCTTCTCGGCCGCTCAATTCTCCGCAGCTTTTTTTTTTTTTCCCGCAGCCACCCTAGCTTGGGGCATTCTAGGTTGGCCTTTGTGAAGCTGTGCCACACTTGGGAGGAAGGGTGTTCGCCACAAATGCTTTTCGTATTTATCTTCATTTTTACCGTGTCTTTTACGGCTCGGCTGCTATCGTCTATCGACTTTTGCCAGAGCTAACAAAGGTTCCACACGTGGCTGCACTACAATAGACGCTATCTCCCTTGATTCATTCGAGGACACGGTGCCCGATTCCTTGCCTTCAAAGTCCTCTCTGTCACTGACCTGAGCCACTCTGCCAAAATCTGATACTACCTTGGTTTGCCACTGCCTGGCCCATCGCGAGAGAAAGCTCATTCTTCTTTCGGCTTAGTTCAGCTGCAATTTCGCGGGCTTTCAATCAAGTGAGCGCTTGGACGGCTCGGTCACCGAAGCTACGACCTTCCTCCTGCAGCATCTGCTCTGACCTGTTCGAAAAGAGGTACGGAAACTGCTCTGGCAGGTTCCGTGATACCGCTGCCTCTATTTCCAGAATGCCAAATGGGCCTATTCTGACACGTGCGACCGGCAAACATGGGCTATTCTTTACAGGAACCTGTTTAATACATGCACAATCCCCCGTTAAGTCAGCTGCCTTCACGTATGTGGGGTGGATTACGTCCATGATGGCCGCGGAATCTCTCAGAACCCGACAATGCTTCCCATTAACCTGCATCTTTTAGGTATGGCTCTAGCAGGCGCATGTTTTTTTTTCATCTGCATCTGCCGAAGAGAACAAAACCTTCAACTTCCTATGTGTTGGCAAAGTGAACGGGCTCGTTGCATCGGAAACAGACCGATTTTTCTTTGTTTCCTTCCCTTTGTCGGCTGTCACTTTAGGGTAGTTACTCGACTCTGCCCTGTGGCTTTCGTCTCGCTCCAAGGTGCCGCTTGCTAGGTTTCCAGTCTGGGTTCGCGTTTTAGTTTGCTTTAGGGTTTCCCCGAGAACGCGATCACTCCGTTTCCCACCTAGCATGGAATTCTTCGGCCAGCTCTGCTGCACGTTCTAAGCTTTTATTTCCCGGCCTGTCTTGCACCCACACACACGTTCATGCTCCTAGACAGCTATAGAATTGTTCCAGGCAGATCACTTCTATTAAGGAATTGGACGGCGGCGCAACACGGAAACGGACACAGACAAGAAGGGGACACCACATGCGCACACTACCAACTATTTATTAAACGGAAAGGTGGCATATTTATACGTTCATCTCAAGCATCAGACTCATCGCCACAGTCCGCTCCAAACCCAACACGTGAACACCGAGCACCGCCAACAGGAAATCAGACAAGATATTTCTAACCTCAGTAGATAAACTATTAAAAACGGGAAAGAAAAAAAAAATTTTTTTTTAAACGGAAGGCAGGCCATATCTCATAGCAAATGCAGTGTGGACCGAAAACAGCAGAGTAAGACATGAGAAGCGACCAGCCCGAACCCTAACAAATAAAAAATAAAACGATAAAACAATCGTAGCAAAAGCAGAGTCAAAACAGTTAAGCAAAAGCAGTCAGAACCCTAAGCCAACAACAAAAGACGATCGTAGCAAAAGCAGTCAAAACAAAAGAAGCAAAAGCAGTAAAAAAAAAACTAGGCCAACAACAACAAAAGACGATCATAGCAAAAGCCGAGTCAAACAAAGTAAGCAAAAGCATCAAAAAACCTCTACCAACACCAACATTCGTAGCTCAGAGTCAAAGAAATGAAGCAAAAGCAGTCAAACACAATCGTATACCAAAGGCGTAGTCAAAAAAAGGGGGAGCAAAAAGTCAGGAACCTAAAAGCAACTAAAAACGATCGTAGCAAAAGCAGTCAAAACAAAAGAAACAACAGCGGTCAAACCTAAAACAACAGCCTAAAACAACAATTTCCTGACTGTTTTTGCTCCCCCTTTTTTTAACTATGCCTTTGGTACACGATTGTGTTTGACTGCTTTTGCTTCATTTCTTTGACTCTCCTTGAGCTACGAATGTTGGTGTTGGTAGAGGTTTTTGACTGCTTTTGCTTCCTTTGTTTGACTCGGCTTTTGCTATGATCGTCTTTTGTTGTTGTTGGCCTAGCTTTTTTTTTTTTGACTGCTTTTGCTTCTTTTGTTTTGACTCTGCTTTTGCTACGATCGTCTTTTGTTGTTGGCTTAGGGTTCTGACTGCTTTTGCTTAACTGTTTTGACTTTGCTTTTGCTACGATTGTTTTACAGTTTTATTTTTTATTTGTTAGGGTTCGGGCTGGTCGCTTCTCATGTCTTACTCTGCTGTTTTCGGTCCACACTGCATTTGCTATGAGATATGGCCTACCTTCCATTTTAAAAAAAGAAAAACTTTTTTTTTCCCCTGTTTTTGATAGTTTATCTACTGAGGTTAGAAATATCTTGTCTGATTTCCTGTTGGTGGTGCTCGGCGTTCACGTGTTGGGTTTGGAGCGGACTGTGGCGATGAGTCTGATGCTTGAGATGGACGTATAAATATGCCACCTTTCCGTTTAATAAATAGTTGGTAGTGTGCGCATGTGGTGTCCCCTTCTTGTCTGTGTCCGTTTCCATGTTGCGCCGCCGTTCAATTCCATCATGCACCAACTCGCCCCCCAGGCCGTTATTCACTTCTATTACTTTGTCATGAGTTCCGAAAGCCTCTTCTCCTCTTTTACCATTCTGTCAGGTCTGCCTTCAGATTGTAAGTGAAATGCGGAAACGACTGATTACGTTGTTACCTGGTTTCCCTGAAATGGCGGCAAAACGCATCTGAAGGATAGGCGGTACTTTTTGAGAAGCGCTGCCTTTGCTTTAGCATAGTCGGCTGCTCCTTCTTTTGCCAGACGAGCAAGCACTTGGGCTGCCTCACATGGGAGGATGGTCAGCAGCTTCTGGGGCCAAAGCTCGGATGATAACTCAACATTTTCACACGCCCACTCGAACTTTACGAGAAAAAACCCTATGTCTTCTCCTAGTTTGTACGGTAGCAAGAGGTTATTTATTTTAACACTTCCTGACTCACAACGGAGTTTGGTGTGTGTCTCCCAGTGTATTTTGCCTGTGCTAACTGCAGATCGAGCTGTTTTTTTCTCGATCTCCCTTTCATTCTACTTGTCTTCAAGATCCTTTTTGAGTTTCTCCTGTTCCTCAGCCTTCTTTAACTCTTCTTGAATAAGCTCCCAACATTCTGCTATCTCCTCCGCGTCCGCACCGATGTCCTCAATTGCCCTAATCAGTTCTGGTTTTCTGCGGATGAGCCCACAGTCAATGCCCAATTCCCCAAAGATTAAAACCAGCTCCAGTTTGTGCAACTTTTTTCAGTCCATGACTACTGCAGCAATGGCAAGTCCCTGCACTATGTGGTTAGAGGAAACCAATCTGCCTCTAAAACCACCCTTCATTTGCCGAAGCTTACAAATATCTACAAGTTGTAAAACCTGGCAATGTTCCAAGAGAAGGACCATGCACGTACTGTACCAGAGTCAGGACTGGAGGCGCAGACCATTACACCGCAGCCATCCACTTGATGCGATCAGGTTCGGGGCCAAGGCTTCTGGGTAGCGTGATCAGGTGGACAAGACATCGGACGGGGAGCAGCAGGTAGAGCTGGCAAAGAAGTTTTATATACATTATTTACATGTCAAAACAGGAAGAAAAACTCAGACGAGGAGAGCAGAACCGAGCTGAACTCCTTAGCTACCATGGATAGCTCCACACATTAATAAAGCGTCCGCAATCTCCAGTTCCCTAGCTGGGGAAATGAAGGTCAATTGGGCCAGTCAGGGGGAGTACAATTATGCTATATCCAGCTTTTAACACTAAACAGCATGACGTATGGTAAAACGGTGATGAATGGTTTTGTAGCGCATTGCATGTAAAAAAAAAAGAAGGTCACAGCTCAGCGGTGCGCTACTACACTGCGATGGAAGCAATGACTTCCTCTTGCTCCTTTAGAAAATTAATATCTACCCACACTAGCATATTTATTTTCCTTTACTACCCTACCAAGCTTTTACTGAATTGTCTCGATGCGCTCATATATGCACGGATCAGACGAAGTGAGCGTCTGCAGGTTCTTCGCTCAAATCGGACTAGGAAAACCAACTTCGCTCACAAAAAAAAAAGAACTAGGACGGACGGAAATTGAGTAGCCCAAAGCCTTCTGCGATTGGCTGCCTAGCGAGCTGCTTCTGGGTGATACGCGAAATTTTCTACAAACCCAGAACCTGAGCGCGACAGCGCCGAGCGGAATGCTTTGGCGTCCCTCGGCCTGTCACGCCTGTCAACGCTCCACTGCACTAAGGGAGCTCTTGTAATAAACGGAAAAGAACTCTCAGGAAAAACTCAACCTTATGATTTTTGAAGGAAGAACTGGGTAATGCTTGCCAGCTTCGCGTTGGCATTCTGCCCGACAAAAGCGTCCTCTAGCTGCTAAACGCATCGCATAAGCCGTTGGTTGCCGCCGCTGCATTCAACTTTGTTGCGGACACCACATATACAACAAAAATCAGTCAACGCTTCGTGAATATGGCGCGACAAAACAGAACCACACAATCACTAATTTGCTCTTGCCGGTATGCACGTGCGGAGGGCAGCTGACCAAACCACGCCCAATAAGACCCATCAGCCCCCGCGTGCGATCGGTGCTTACGACTGCTCCCAAGGTGAAAAACGGCTGCGTCTGCGGGAATTTTGTATTCGCTCTTTAAACGTGACTGCGTTCAGCACTTAATATAAGAACAAAGCACTCGCTTGGAGCCCCTATCACTTTTTGGTAATGACCTGTGTCTTCGATCTTTGCGGTCAAAATTTCGACATATCCGCATTATGCCCGAAAAATGCTTCGAGATAAACGGGAGTCAGTACATAGTACCTATGGGAGGTGAAAGCGCGACGTGGAAAATTTTGAACTTAACCAATTTTTCGAGATATGCGAGTCCGTGTTAACGAGGGTTTACTGTATTTTTTTTACTCACATACCTCACAGGCTCCAACTGGAGTATTATGTGAGGGGGGGTTACATAAAAACCTGGGGTGCAAAAAGAAGCAAATAGAACACAGTTACTTGAACATTGTTATACGAATAGTTAAAAGCCAACCAGAAAGTTGAATGCAGTTAGAAAAGCTTCAGATCAAGAGCTGAGCACCCCAAAAATCAGCCACTCAAATAACACACTAAGCAATGCATCCTTAGCTAATAGAGTCACTAGCCGCTATTTACAACACTGAAATTAAGAAGTGAAGCTCTCATTTCCTATTTCTGTTGATTTATTTGGCCGTGCAATGCAAAAGAAAATACTCTTGGTAATATTTTTACTTCCATGACCACAAGCTATATAAACAGGTAATAAAAGGAAGTGAAGGAAAAGCCCTATGCTTATGTGTAGCAGACTGCACAAAATATCATGCAGTGGAATGTTTACTTCATGTGCCTACACTATGTACAAAGATACTGTCCATGTCTACCTTCTGGCTTCTTAAGTGTTATGGACAGAAGTCTGCCATCAAGGACAAAATTTACTGGACCACTCCACAGCAGCATATCATGCACACACTCATGGTAACACACCAGGTGACGAGACTGGCTCTAGGACCATGCGTGTCCTTCGTTACCAACAAGCATGCTATTTTTCTGTCACTGAGTAGCTGCTTATTGATTGCCAGGGGCATGCTGCAAGGCACTGTTGCAGCAGTGGCATTCTGCTGACTCACCAGTGCGAGCAGGTGCCTATTGTTCCCTTGCTCGGCCACTTGCACACCATTGTGATAATGCACATCTTCGGTACTGTGTATTAGCATAAATACACTGCCGCATGCAACGCATTCATTACAAAAAGTTCCAGTCTGCACGTCGCTGCTTCTTTATATTTGCACAGGCAGACAAGATGTTGCAAACTTGAGCATGCACTGGGGAGCACCTATACACAATACCAATGAATCAGAGTAATATTGTAGATAAAAACAAAATATAGAAAACTAGCTGTGTGGGTATTGCTCATACTTGCTCAAGATATCAATTGCATCCGTCCATGAGTTATCACTTATGCAAACACCTGGTGCCGAATTCTCTAAGGTGCTGTATGTTTGGCGACGACCCCTTAACTGATGCAATAAATATACCAACCATTTTCCTTGTTGGTAGATCATTTAATATGTAGCTCTATTGCAAAACTACATTCATGAGAACTGTGGCAGTGTCCACTCATATGATACGTATGGAGTGTGGTGGCTCGTAAAGGCACAACTGCTTTTTGCAACATTTGAATCAAATTAGCAGATAAGGAAGCTTGGACAAGTTGGTGACAGTACTCTTGGTACCAGTGGCCTAGCCAGAAATATTTTTCGGGGGTGTTATACAACAGAATACAACAGACAAAACAGACCAACCGGAAGGGGAGAGCGGGGAAAGGAATGTGGGTGCAATGTTCAGAGAATTTTTCTATTGTTCTCCTCAACGTTACACTAACTTATGGTTTCTGCTTGTATATAGATCCCAAGTACTAAATCGAGACCACAGTTCTCACCTGGCCCTTAAAATGTAAGGAGACAGTAAATTGCCATTTTAGAAATGCGCTGTTTACAGCACTGCATTTGTTGTTTTATTTTCCTAATATGGCCTTTTAATAAGATGCGGTTAAAAGTGCTGAAGGCAAGCATAACCATAATTGCATTAAAGCTCCCGGGTAAGTGCATGAGACGCGCCTGACCATGCCAATTAGTCAGCGGGGTGCCAGTAGTGCAACAAGAACCTAGAAGCACATTCTTGACGACCAATACAAAACAACCCGAAGCATGAAAATTGGCATGCTTTAAGGGAAGGATTGGGCATGCTCCCAACATTGGCCTTGTCACAAGTCGTCTCACTGTTAGAGTACGTGCAGACATCTAATTAATGAGCAGCAAGTCAAGTTTAGGAAAGTAACCAACATCTTCAATTTCTTTTCGACACTGAATATTGCTAAGGACAATGAAGATGAAGCGAGCAGTGGCACAGGCATGAGCACTTGATCCAGGCCTGCTCCCATTATTAAAAACCATCCCATCCCATCACCATCGGTCATGCTCTTTCTTCACTAGCTTCCCATCCTGTAACAATGTTTTTCTAATCTTTAGAGACAGGTAAAACTCAACACTGGGGCCCCAAAAGCCCTTCAAAAGAGGTATTCCAGCTGTACAACATCATGGCTTAGCCAGCTGCCAAGCAGCTCATCTTTGGGACTGCTGCAGGTACCACTTCTTACATAACAGCAAAAGCAGAAGGCAATATTCAGAGATAAACACAGGGGTTTCAATCCTCAGTGCCTTTACCTCTTGCTTCTCCCTGCCCTTCCGCCATGTGCAAGGTGGGTATCCAATTCCATTTCAATATTCTCTGCGAACACATGCAAACAGAAACAAGTCAAGTAGAGTTTGCAACCTCGTTATAGGTAATTATGAAGCTGATGTTTGCAAGCTTACTTCATGCACTGCACTGCATCAATGCTAAACACTTTTTACAAGTGACCAACATTTGACAACTCCTTGCATGCAAGCTACAATGAAAAACATTGTTTACAGCAAAGAGAAAGCCTTAAAAGAGCTTCGAAATGCTTGTTAAGCACATTGTTCTGCCTCTTGGTTACGTAGATAGTGACACAATAACTGCTGGTTGTTTTGTGTATTATCCAGCGTTTAATGGTATAAGTTGGTCGCGAAAAATGAGTTCGGGCCACTGAGGGTGCTGGCACACAATGGCCGTTTTTGGCAGCGGATGTGTTATCACTGGGTAGGGGTTTGATGATTGGACGAACAATAAATTCACAGCTAAAAGGGCTCATAAGTAGATATATGTTCTGTCATATTTTTGTATTTTCTATAGTATCTACAAAACCAGCATGTTTGCTTTCGTCAAATTACTCCAAAGTATTACAAAAAAGTAATCATTGCTACAGGCTCTGGCTATTGTTCTGCCTCGGAGAACTCTGCGTCTCTCTACATAAATGGCTTTGGCAAGTATAGCTACCCTCTATGCACATGCAAACTCTTGCCTAAACAGCTGGTTTCTCGTAGGTGATATCTCGTTGAATTCTGCGCTGCCATGAGAACGAAAACTAGGCAGCACCATGCTACTTGAGCAGCGAAGGCAGTGGAAAAATGTTTTTTTTTTATATATTTCCCTCTCAGAATGAGCGAAAAAATATGGATGGAAGTTCTTGGCATTCACGAGCCTGACGCGGCGGGTGTGCTCAGCACATTTCACTCGAGCACGCCCTCGAAACTCCTTAGAAGGTTCACCAATTCGGCATTCGCTGGCTACAAGCAACGGCGGCAACGATGCGACGCGGTGCTGGCGGTGGCAGGCACTCACACAAAACATCAATTGAAAAAAGTAACTATCGTGCGCATTAGCTGAGCAGTGAAGGCTCGTTCCGGTCGGAGCCTATCCATGTTCATACATAATAGTTTGCAATGTTTTCACTGCTGTTCTTTTCTCAAAAACTCACCATCACGAGTAACGTCCCTGGCAGCAGCTCACTGTGCTCTTGCCTGTTGGCTTAGTTTTCAGTCAGATTAACGCGCGTGAGCACACTTATTGAGAGCTTACATGCCTTTGAAATATTTATAATATTGCGTTACCATCGGATGCATGGATTGTCAGCGCCAGGTTACAGTGGAGCACAGGAAGGTCAGCGAAATTTACCACAAGTGCACCATTCCTTTTTTTTTTTTTTGCTTCATTGTCACTAGGAAAAAATACTGACGTATTTACATCTATGGGACATGCGTTTCCTTTTTTCTTGCCAAAGCGTCTGTTGACGCAACATAGATAAAATGTATTTTCAGCCAATCCTGCTGCTGTTTTTTTTCAATGACTTGAACCCATACATACCAAATGGAATTGATCAAAAACTAAAATGGGAATTTATCAACTGCGTGCTGGGTACTTTTTTTTTTTTTTTTTGGAATGTGAACCTTTTGATTTTCCCTCGCAGGACGCAAATTCGGAACGCATTCACAGGAGTGAACCAGGCTGTATTCTATTTGAAGCAATAAGTCTTTTGAATGCATCTTTGCAATAGTTTGATACCTTGCTTGAATTTGCGCAACTGATTTAAGCGTCATCCTCAGCATTACTGGAAATGTCTCACTGCCCTTTGAGGTGTGCAGGCAATTTAAATATTAAGGCCATGAAAGATGAAACACAGACAAAGCCTCTATTCACTGAAGATGGCCGCATCAAATGCAAAACTGGTGGCACATCTGATGATGCCGTGGGCTGTAAATTGTTGGAGACTCCATCCTCCCTCCCCCCCCCCCCCCCCTACTGCTGCCTTAGCACAAACCCCGACAGGTATACATACAACTGGGCGCCGTGCGCACCGCTCTGAAAAAGTCGCCGCAAGCCACCAGCTGACGGCCACTTGCCGCCCAGTGCTACGTAACGTGCGTCCCGATACATACAACTAGGCGCCGTAAACAGCGAGCCCCCAGCTGACGGCTACTTGGCTCTTCCACTAGGGTACCCCGTAACTCAGCTTCCGACAATAAAGTTTTGTTTCTCTAGTGACGCGCAACTGCCGATACTGCTACTGCTAGCCCTACTGCCATTGCAATGAGAAACAGGAATAGGGAAAAGGTACATACGCCCGTGTAAACATAGTTACAGCACTTACCTGCCAATGGACCATTTGCGGAAAAGCTCCTGCGCATGCGCGACAAAGAAGCAACTAGCGCCCTCTGTAGGCAATTTGGTTTTGGTTGGAAAACATGACACGCCAGCGCTGCCTGGCCGTGCATTCTTGCGCTGTTGAGCGGTGGATGATTTGAGTTTCTTGTCTCTTGTGTGTTTCTTGTGTGTGCCCGTGGCTCGGGAAAACTTATCCATTTAAAAAAAAAAGTCGGACTCGTGAAAAAAGGCCGTCTGGATACTTCATGACTGGTCCCCGAGCGCGAGTCGTCTGCTAACGAAGTAGTGTGCTCGGTGTCCTCTAACGCTGCTGCTTTGTGGAGGCGCTTTTGTTCTCCCCGTTTTTTTTTTTTTTAATCTTTTTGTCGGTGCTATATTCTATTCTTATGAGTTTTGTTTCCTTCTAAAGCCGCACCATTTACGGAAAAGGGGCCATCTCTGCCTTGAGACAAGGTAGTGTAGAGCTTCCCTTTGACACATGAATTGTTGGAGTGAGTTCTATACCTTCACCAAGAACTATCGACTTGCAGAGCACGCCCGTGCAAGAAGAAGCATCCTAGTGCCCTCACAGAAACACTCAACAGCATCCGTGCTACATGCTGACAGGTTTCGCTGAGCCTTCAATAAGGAGTAAAGAAACGCAGCATTGTTCACTATTGCATGCAGTCGAAAGACAGCCATTTAACTGGAACGCCTTCTATCTAAGCTAAGCATGCGCTATGCAACAGCGACACTTGTACGTATATATAACGAGAACCACGACGACATACAAGGCGCGAAAGACGAAGCCGTTGATGGGGTCGGTTGGGCCCATCCGGCCCTTTCCGAAGTAGCTGGGCGTTCTTGCTGTATTTGGCGCTTGCTGCCAAATCAACACATATCGGTTTTATAAGAGTTCTTCCATCGACAGATTCGGTGGGAAATGAATTTTATATACTTGTATGAACATCCACCGTAAATCCAACAATACAACAGCAAGGTGCGCTATACCTGAACAGCGGGAGCACGGCAGAGTGCAGTCTACGCAGGAAGCGGTCTGTCAGTAAGCGAAGCTCTCGCGTATCAGCGCGAGCGTGGTTGAGATAATACGAGTCGTTTAACAACCAGTAAAGCCTCGACTACATCAGAAGCTGCAGGGACGAAGTCAGCAGGAACTCTTACCCTACATCAGAAAACCCAGACAAACATTTGCGCGTGTTACAAAATAGTGCATCCCATGTCACTGTAACACTCGTCCGCGCATTAGCGCTCATGCAATACACGTTCATTTTGTGTACCAGCATTCTGCACAAGAGAGATACACATGTTTCTAACCAAAATATCTCACACCGCAGCGCAATCGCAGTGAATTCAAACGACGTGGCCCGAATCAACAGCGAACCATGGCATTGTCACATAAACACTGCGGTCTTCATGGATGCTGCTCACTCTCATCAAAACTTATTAGTGGTATGAAGATTCAGGTTCCTGACATGGCCTTCCTCCTTTAAGCATCGGCCGGGATGCGCCTGCAGGCGAACAGTTGAGGACGAAAACTGCACGTATTGCTCATACGTGGCCATTATTCTGGCTACAACCCGAAAAGTCGGCGCTCTACATCGTTCTCCTTCTATGCCATCCTCTTTCTGCAGCATATGCACGTTTTCAGCAAAAGAGCAACACTAAAACAACGATTTAAACGCACGTGAAGCGCCGAACGCTGCCTTGCGCATGCCAGTTCGAGAAGCCCTTTCCAACCAAAAGTGCCGGCGAAGCTTCCCATTTTGGACGACAGGTGACGCTCGCTTTTCCGCAAATGGTCGATTCTTCGCCATTTCCATGATAAAAGTTCTTCTCTTGCGGTCATCTCCTGGCCTGCCAACACCAGTAAGCCTGCCCTTCGCAACATTCTTTGTAGTCTGTGGCTTGTATGCTTTCACAAGCGATACGTTCACGAAAGCTTTCTCCCGTCGTCGCATACCGCATAGGCTATTGTGGAGCTTCCATGCCACGCGACAAACTGCCTGCAGGCAGTGACTGGCAGATATGAAACAATGAATACTTGCGTACAACAAGAGCATCGCACACCGTGACCGCGCACAAACACCGCCATTAACGCAGCCTCCCAGACTCTCTTGGCTACAGGAATGCCTAAAGCTTTGGATGGCTCTGGCTTCGTTCGTTTTGCGACGTGATATCGTTTAGACAGGAAAACCGGTTAGGTCAGATATTTGTCATGTAGTTTTAACAGATAGGAAGCACTTGCTGCTATTTAAAGTAAAGAAAATTATCATTTTATTACTGATGTCCACCGTGGTCATATGGCCAAAGGAAACAAATATACACTCTCATAATCACGGAGGTTAACATAACCGCGCGTTCACATTACCCCATTTTCTATGCGCTTTGGTGGAGGACGTGTTGCTCATTAACGTGTGCATTCATAGCAGCATACATACTACCGCGGTATTATTATATCACGTGATGCAAATTTTGTGCTATTAAAATTTGTTTTTTTTTTGTTCTTTTTTTTTTTGTTTTTTTTTTGTGACCACCACATTACTGCGAAAGGCGCGGTCGCGATTCTACTGTACATTATACCATATATAGTGTATATATCTTTATTTTCTTATTTTTGCCTACCCTGTCCTTTCTCTCTGTCGCTCTTCTTTGATTTCCTCTACCGCCTCCTTACTATCCTTTTATTTTCGCCGCCTCAGCCAGGTGCTGCCGGGGATAGCAAACATCTTTTCCTCCCTTTTTGATATCTAATGATAAATAACCACATACTACTGTTTAATTTTTGTGGCACAGTACGTCGATCTAACGTCGTTACCAGCGTAATTTTGCAGTAAATCTAAGTGCCCCAGCATATGTTAAGTTCAGTATCCATGCATTAAATGTACAGTCCAATACCATCACAGCTAAAATCGAAGGGTTGGTCCCCAGCATGGTCTTAGAATGGCGCAGACTGTAACGAGGCCCGGAGACGAAGTGTTGTCGCGTTTCATGCCTTTAATATATAGCTTTATTTGCATGCAATGCTGCTATGTTCAAGTCCGACTTGCAGACTGCCACTTGATATATGACTTGATTCATACAGCTGCACAAAAATGAAAGTTTGAAGCCATATCAAGCCCTGTATGCCCGATTATATTAGCACACATTTTTTACCATAGGGTTTCCTCTTCAAATATATGACCATCACATTAAATGCTCCTACTTCGATTTTGTCTCATTGCATTCAGCATTAACTCAGGAAAACAACGTATGCAGTTACTATACGTCCTGTTACTATACTTAATCCCTCTCTCATAACATAACGAGAGAGGTGTCCCTTACAAGGATTAGGGCCCTTACCCCATCGGTGACATGCCGACGGGGCTCTGAAGAGGATGCAGTGCAGAGTACATGCCCTAAGTGTACAAGGCCAACTGCCGAGGTGGATCTTCGCCACCTTTTATGAACGTGCCCATGAATGCAGCCGTCAAGAATAAGACAACTACAAGAAGTTGGACTGTCGGCTACGAGGGAGGAACATTTATACGTGTGGCTAATGGACAATATTAAGAGCCGGAGCTTGCTCCGGTTTCTTGAAGAAAATAGACTGCATGACTTCCTTTAAGAAGACAGCCTCATTCTATGCAACATGGCAAGCCTTTGAATAATAATAAAAAAAAATGAGTGCACTTCTGGGTGACCATTTTCCTACTAGTGAAATGCAGGACATGATAGGGGGGGAGGGCATGGTCAAAATTTGTCAAATTTACAATAAATTATTTCTCAACTTTTGATGTGAAATTTTCTCTTGCAATATTTTCACATCTGTCTGAAACAAGGCAAGGGAGCAAATAATACAAGTTGAAGTTCATATACATATATGTAAACAACACTTATCATTGTAGTATATGCTCTGACACATTATTGACCTGAGATGTACATGCCACTACCAACCGGTGGCGAGATGTGGCTCCTATTTTATACTGTGCTGTGCTATTCAGGCATCCTTCCCTAACCGAATTTCATGATGCTTGTTGGTGCAGTATTCATACTACTTTTAGAAGAGTTGAGTGAAGAACAGCTATAGCATACTGGTAAGTTGAAAAATTTTATTCAGCTATGTTGTTTCAATATTTTAATAGTTCACACTTTTCTAACAATTATGCATGACATAAAAGAGATTAATAAGAAAGATACATACGACATATTTCAAAATGTACAGGGATTGCAATCACTGGCTTCAATTAAACTAAATGAGAGCTGTAGCTATTGTCATTTACACATTCCGCAGACAAAGCAATTGCTGGATGTCACAACATAATATGTCACAACATAATAATAGTAGCTGTTCAAATACTAAGTAACAGTTGAGCTTGCATTCTTGGTGGATTTGCCCCTCTGCAAAGGATCAGTGGTTAGGGCACTTGATCGCTGTGCCCAAGGATGCAAGTTCAAACACAGGACATGACTGCTGCTTTTCATTGGAGATGAAAAGCAAGGCACCCGTGTACTGCATGACACCAGTGCACTTTGAAGAACCCCAGGGTGTTGAAATGACACGGAGCTGTCAACTGGTATACGTCTACCATTGTGGATATTGCGCATTAAATAATGCAGTGCATTTTACAAGGCGTGATTTCAGTTAACAAGGTATCACTTCATTTTAATAGGGATAAAAAATTTGTTAATCCATGCAGAGTATCAAATTTGATATTTGTCGGACAATTGAACTAACCAGAATCCATGTGTGAGATTGTGCATGAAGATGCCAATGTATGCTTTATAGTCATATTTTAGCATATAGCTAAAATGAATAATATTCCCCAGGAAAATAAAATGGGCACCCAGTCAAATACAGCAGATCCTATCACAACAGGCTGA
Organism: Amblyomma maculatum; assembly: GCF_055883805.1. Lineage (NCBI taxonomy): Eukaryota > Metazoa > Arthropoda > Arachnida > Ixodida > Ixodidae > Amblyomma > Amblyomma maculatum. The sequence goes on along the minus strand of NC_139346.1, from coordinate 94,044,546 downwards.
ACAAACCCAACTTTCCTGCCTTTGCAATTGTTTTGCTTATTGCACAGAATGTTTTGCCAGGGCTAATACATGCTTTATTTGTTCATTTCTGTGGTGCAGGTCACTTGCTACAGGAGTTTGTTGGATGAAGACTCTATAACCGGCAAATGATGATATTCAATCTGCATCAATTGCTTCACCTCGTAACAGCTATTAGAAACTTTGGATATCTGTGGGGACATAGTGTTTTTGTTTTTGAGAGTGGGAGTGGCAGGCTCATTAAAATGATAACTGGTGCAAAATGGGTGCCAAATAAGGTGGTGGAGAAGCTGGTAATGCTACAACAGCTGTAGCTCAACACTTCATTCCTTTGAGAGATAAGTGAAAGACCTCATTATTGCCATGCTAGCTAATCCACTTACTGCTACAGCTACACACATATTGATGGAGCATGTCTTCTTGGTCATGCCAACTGCACACCTAGCCTGTCAGCAGAGGCCATCATTTTGATGGTACTAGTACTATTTTTCTTTGTAAGAAACTGGTTTGCATTGATAGTACACACAGGCTGCGAAGACACATTACTGAGTGCTTTTTGTCTCTTCTGACTGCTCTGTCAATATTGAAATTGAATGATATTGCAGCATCATGCCTTCTCATTGAATTTCCAGCTGATGACACAGCATATATGTATGTGATTTGCCAAACCTTATTGAGTGGGGTTAAGATTTAATACTTTGCTTGTACTCTCAGTTTGGCTTATAGGGTTTAACATCCCAAAGTGACTTAGTCTATGAGAGATGCTGCCATGATGGGTTATGGCAATGTTTAAACATCGTTGCTCTTAAGAAACAGTGACGTAAAGAACGACACGAAAGACAAGAGCACAAACTATCAACTGAAATTTTATTGTGATGAACACACATATATAGCATTACACATACCAACATCACAAAAATCGACAAGTGAGCAAAGTAACTATCGTCTCAAGGGTGAACGTGATATCTCCTTCACAAAAAAATATGCACGCTCTCATGCGGTCGTGCATATGTGGGGCAAACGGGAAGATGCCTTAAAGAAAGGCTCAGAGAGCACAGGTACAACTGTAACCAAATTAGTGTATCTGGAAGTCTGGTGCCACACTGCGCTAGATGCAAAGATTGTGCACCATTTTTCAATGAGACGGCAGTTCTTCTGAAATCTAAAGACAAGCTAACAAGGGAACTGTGGGAGGCCCACTGTATCGAATCCGGGAATGGGACATGTGTAAGCGACCCTTCGGTCCCTCTATCGAAAAAAGAAAGGGAATTCTTGGGAAAATAAAGAAAAGGAGATAAATGGTTTTTTTTCTTTTTTTTTTGTGAAGGAGATATCATGTTCACCCTTGAGACAATAGCTACTTTGCTGACTTGTCGATTTTTGTGATGTTGTTATGTGTAATGCTATATATGTATGTTCATCGCAATAAAATTTCAGTTGATAGTTTGCACTTTTGTGTTTAACATCGTTCTTTACGTCAGTTGTTCTTAAACACAACAATGTTTGAACATGTCAGTCACCAACTAGCCCAACTAGAAACCCTCTTGATGGTTATGGCAATTTCAATCATCTGTGGTTTTTTTTTTTAAATGTGCAGTGGAATTGTACAGTAGACAGGCACCGTTCTTTTCACCTCCATTGAAAATCAACCACTGTGGCTAGGATTGAATTCGTCTTTGGGTTTATATCAAGCCCCGTAAGCACTGAGCCATCATAGTGAGCATATGCTTTGTACAGTGCACTCTGACTAGATTATGATGAAATGTCACTCAGTATGGCCCACAATTTTTAAGACGCAGCTACTGTTAATAAACGTGGGAGTGCAGTGATGGCAAAACTTTGCTGCTAGCTGCTAACAGAATATTTTCAGTGTCTTGCTGTTTTGTATTAAGGTGCATTTAACTACTCTAAAGTTCAAGCTGGTTACTGTTTTCTTGAGCATGTTGTAAATCACATTGTCATTATACTCTACAGGGTACAGGGTGCTTCTAACTGTGGCTAAATACCAGCTGCTGCTTTCTCTTTACTTGTACCCAGCAATAAATATGCCATAGATATTTTGAAGTAGTGCCTGCAAAATGAAGCTTATACACTTAGCTAAACAAAACTACACTTAAGCAAGTAAATTAGGTCTACTAGAAGAGATAGGGGGCATGAGGGATTGGCAGGATGCTGGTACACAATGCTATTGCCTTGCAGGCTAAGCAAAGATTCACATAGCTTTCCTATTTATGAAGTTATTGTCTGATATCAATGCTCTAATTCAAAAAGCAGATGCCTCCAGGTCAATAATAAGCTTCCAAAGAAAGTCATGCAGCACCTTAGCATCAAGTTGTGCCACAGGTAGAATGTGTACGTCTGTTTGAAGAACCCCTGGAGCATGAATATGTGGACGGCTTTCGCAGGGCTTCACAACTAAATAGCAGCCAAGCCAGCTTTGCAATCAAAATTTGCTTCAAGTTGCATTTCATCTATCATTAAAGTTGCTGTTTGTTGGCGGGCGGGGGGGGGGTGAGGGGCAGGAGACAGCGCTTACATTGTCTTGCCTTTTTTCGCGTGTTTAATACTTCATGCATATAACATAGATTTATATAACAGTTTCGGCATCATTTACTTATGGTATGTTGTTATTTTTACTTTTCATATTGTTCCGTTTAACCCGGCCGTGCACTATTTCTCTCGTTTCTGTTTTTTTGTTGTTCCAATGTTTTCCCGTTCTTGCTCGCATTGCATATTAAGTTTGCTCCCCCCTTATGTAATGCCCTCAGGGGAAAATAAATGAAATTAAATTGCAGAAGATGAACCCTTTCAGAAGGCTGACATGCATGCTGATATTCTTGTGAACCTCTATTAAAACACATGTAGCACTGTTTTCAAATCCCTTCGGTCACTCAGCTTTTCAGGCTCAAGCAACTCATCACAATTGCGCAGCGTCACCAAAAAAAACGCTTCTAAGCAAAGATCGGCAATGACACAATCACCCGCGAACGGATTGCGGAGAAGAATGAATAGTACCGTGCTATTTTTTTCTTCCGAAGTTCGCGGTTGTTTTCGGTACATATCCGTGCGTTCAATGAACGCTGATAACATGCAAAGTGATAGCGGCCAAGGCGTGGCGATCGTTCATGCTACCGATCGACTGCAGTGCGTCTGCAACTGCTATTACCGCCGCGCGAGCCATTTTTTGGGGCGTCTTAATTGTCACCGCGAGCCATAGCTAGTCTTTACATGGCTTATACATATACGTATGATTCTCTCAATAAATGTATAAAAAGTGAGCGAAACAGCCTCATTAATTATTTGCAACGACTGCGTTCGGGACACGTGGCTCAAGCGAGTAGCTGTGGTGAAGTCCGTTTCTTCCGCATTTGCCGGCCTGTACAGCGAGGTTTCCGCTTACGCGGAACGGAGTATCCGCGTCAACCGTACGCACTCCGTAGTTACCGCATCATGTCAGTGAGGAATCCGTATGCTCCGCACTCATCCGTCCGCAATCGCCGTACATGCTCCGTACACTCTATTAGAACATCCGTATCAATCGCATGACGTCTATATGCTCTCCGCACACGACCATCCGCATCCGCAGCATGAAATCCGTAAGTTCCGCAAGGACTTCCGTAACGAACGTATGAAATCCGCTTGTTTTCTGTAAGTGTGATGCGAAAAACGTACGGAATCCGCAACATTTTCTGTACTGCTGCAATAGGGGGGCTTGCCATGCTCGCAGTCTATGCGAAAAGCTGCCATTTTTTCTTTTTTTACCACCGTGTGAAACTAAAATGGCAAACTCGACAGTCTTCCGACTTTTCGGTTTTCAGGGATTGCATCTAGAAAGTGCACACATCGTATTCGGTCCTTTCCCCAGGTAAACATACGATGCTGCGCTTAGTTCCTGCGCGCAGAAAACGGTCATTTATTCGATCAACTTGCGGCAACGTTTTCTTTCTCGGCAATGAAAAAGCTGTCTTCTAATCACTAATTTAATGTCACATGATCGTGCTACGACCACGCGGTTTTGTTTTGTATGCGCGTTCTCACTGACAACTGGATTTGTACAAGATGTTAAGTAGATCCAGGGAGGTAATCGGCGCCCACTACAGGCATATTGGGTCGTGAGTGCTAGCCGGCTTCCTGGCCAACATGGCACGCGGCCGACTGTGGGCAGACAAATGCCCGAGCAACCGTTGCCAAACAGGTCGGCGTTCAGTCGGGGTTACAAGCTCGGGCCATGGATGCTGGCCGACTTCTGCCCTACCTAATACATGGCCGGCCATGGGCCACCCATTGACCGAGCTACCGTGGCAAACAGGTCGGCGTTCAGTCGGGGTTACAAGCTCGGGCCATGGATGCTGGCCGACTTCTGCCCTACCTAAGACATGGCCGGCCATGGGCCACCCATTGACCGAGCTACCGTGGCCGAATTGGTCGGCGTTCAGTCGTGTGCCTGAGCTTGGGCCTTGGTTGATGGCCGACTTCCGTCCTACCTGGTACATGGCCAACCATGGGCCGTCATTCGACCGAGCACCGAATGCCGGCAGGTCGGCTGCCGACCAGCTGCCGATGACCGGCCATAGGTCGGCAGTCGGCCAATGTTGTCTGAGGGCCTGCCCTCGCTGGCACCCCGTGGCGCGGATGGTTTGCTGGCGCGCTCACAGCACAATGCTCAAGTCTTCTAGTGTTCACAGCCACCAGCTACTCGGAACGTAACAGTGTTTTTATCTTAAATGTATTCAGTCATCCTAAGTGCTATAAAAACAACTATGAACGGCTATTTACACTTGCGAAGTGCGTATAGCTAACAGGTGTCCCTTACTCGTTGTTGGTGACTTTAACGCTCCACATACAGCCTGGGGATACCCGCATGACACACCTAAAGGACGTCGCGTGTGGTTAGCCGCGCAACAAACCGGTCTCTCTCTTCTCACTGGCCATACCTTTCCTACACGCACGGGAACCAGTGTCTGTAGAGATCTAAATTACTGCTGCCTCGTCTGGGCTATAGCTTCATGCTGCTAATATTTATCGAATCTTTCGTCTCCAAAAGAGGGCTATCCCGGTTGTCTGCAATGCACCTTTTGATTCCTCTACCGGTCCAGTGTTTAGAGATCTATTCGTACAATTAATTCAACTTCCGAACCACTTTCATTTTTTGTTAGCCTTGAGGCATGCCAAATAATGCAAAAATAATCTAAAACACATAGGTTTCATTGCCAACCTGAGAAGAAATCTCATTTATTACAGCACAAGGTTTCCTGAATACTAGTTCATGGCACACCCGCGTACCAACTGTGGAATGCAAATGTGTCGTTATACACTACCTAAACTATTAAATAGTCTAATCCTCGACAATGCTAATATCAGTTCCAATTCTAAACACAGTTCATTACGAATTTCGGGCCTTTCGAAATGAATCATTTGTCCCATCATTATTTGGAACTTAGACATTCTATAAGGATGTTTTATTTGTATTTGAATTGCGTTCTTAGTTTCACAACATGCAAATGACGTGTTTTTTTTTTCGTTTTTTTTTTTGCTCCTTTCCTCTTTTAACATAACGTTATGTGATAAAATATATTTGTACTGCGGCCCCTGCCACAAGATGTGTTGAGGACTTGTCAAGTTGTCGCGTGCAATTTTTTTTCCTTAATTCCATCATAAAACTTGTGGAGATTCACGGCAGCGCGTAATTATAACGCGAGTTACGCGCGCTGTTGGCGGAGGAGAGGGCCCATACATAAGCAAACATAAGTTTGCTTCGGGCCCGCCAATCTCTTTCCCGTACAGATCTGATATTCAGCTTTCGGATTGTTAGGACGATCGCGCATTCCGCGAAACAGTGCTCAAGCTGAACAGCGCTGTTATTTTTTATATCTCGATCATCGTTTCAGGTGGGATGTACGCAATTCGATGAGTCCTTGACAAGAACAGTTGTGCTGAGTTGAACACTGCAGATCCTCCCGGAGACCCAGTGTTTGAACCGGCGCCTTCTACTAGTTCGACGGCTGCAGCAAAAGAATATTATAGAAGAGTTGCAGAAATGCAATTCTTTTATTTTGCATTGCCAAACGCACACCTTATTTCATGGCGCTAAATATAACTTTCTGAAGCTCTAAACCCACATAAAGATTTCTTTCGCATCCTATTCAGACGGCAAAAGCAAAACTGCCCCCCAAAAAAGTTTCTATATAAATGCTATGAACATTTTCTGAGGAGACGATCAGCAAGCCCAATAACACGCACGCCTGCAATAAATGTTGCGTATGCTTGCTCTAGCAGAAAAAGTGTGCCGTGGGCAGTTTTGGTGGCCGACGCGCGTAGCCAACGCGCGATGGTGGTGGTGGTGACAAACGTTTATTGATCCAAAAGGGGTGGATGTATGCATCCGCCGGATCTATGCACATCCAGCCCTTACAGATACTGGGTGGGGTCCTATAGTACGGGACCCCAGTGGCATCGGCCGCTGCCCGGGCGCGCTCGACCAAGGCCTTTTGGGCCTGCAGGTCATAGCAGCCGAGCAGGGTCGCTTCCCAGTCCTCCCGAGTGGGATTGGGGTGAGGAGGAACAGCTTGGTTGGATGGGCAAGCCCACACGATGTGGTAGATGTCAGAAGACTTCTCCGCACAGTGCGGACAACTGCCCGTGATTGAGGGATTAAAATGTTTTAGAGCTGCCGGGCACAGCAGAGTGTTGGTATAAAGACGGAGTAGAAGCCGCTCCTCCGTCTTAGATAGACCTTTACTCGGGCGAGGGTAAAGGCTATGACAAGATTTATAATAAAGAACAATGTCTTTAAAAGAATACGCGGGTTCAAATTCGAGATCCTGATCTAGGAGGTCGAGATGGGAAGCCCGGAAAGAGAGCGCGCGGGCGGCGGCGTCGGCTGCCTCATTCCCCTCGAGACCCATATGAGCAGGAGCCCATAATATATATTCCGGTAAGCTGGGTCCCCGGTGTAGGTGCAATTTTGAAGTAGTTGGTAGGCTAAGTATGGCGCCCAGCCTTGCTCGACGTTCCGACAGTCCCCTCGCGAGTCGGAGATAATTGTTTTAGAATCACTGTGGGTAGCTGCCAGCGCAATGGCGACCTCCTCCGAGTGGGTTATGTCACGGGCGCGAAATGTAAGCCCGTTAACAGTTTTGGACTGGTGGACCACTGCGGCCGTGTACCATCCCCCATGGGGGGCCGGAGGTGTCCACGTAGTAAATGCCGGGTTTCGACCCATAACGGCGGCCCAGGGCTTCCGCCCGCGCCAGGCGCCGGCCATTGTGGTCTTCACGGGTCATGATTTTAGGAAGAGGGCGTACGTGGAGGGCGCATCTCCAATCGAAAGGGAGGCGTACACGATCTTCCATAAGGGTGGTATGTTGGATGTGTAGCCGGGCAAGGAGGCGGCGACCCGACAGTGTCTTAGAAAGACGTGTGTAGTGGTTGGTTAAGTGAGCCTCTCGGATCTCCCGGAACGTATTCACCATGCCCAGGCCTAGTAGACGCCGGTTGGAGGTGTTCACGGGGAGATCGCATCACCGTAGACTTCTACACGTTAGCGTAACGGAACGCGTCTACCATGCGTCTACTGCGCCTACCTGTCTACGCCTGGCGTCACCTCCCGGCATAAATGTTGAACTAAAAAGTTTGAATAACTATTATAATGTTGCATTCTTTAAAAATGTATGACAATACGGGTGAAAATTGCGTTTTTAACGGTACGTCGATTTTTGCAGCAATAATATTGCGTGTTTAATCGCCACAACACAGATTGATACAATTGTAGCAGAGCGTACCGAATTCTCACGCAATGGGCCCGCTCACGGCTAGCCGGAAGAGAATATTAGTCCGAGTGATGTTTAGCTCGTGCGTTGCAAATCTTCGGAGGGGCTGAAGCCTCTCCAAACGTGGTCATTCGGCAGTGAAGAAGCAGAAGACGATGATCTGATGATGGTCAGGAGGAGATATATATTTACAGAAGCAAAATAGTATACATAGGCAAAGTTACAGCAGCAAGTCACACAGACAACTGTCTCTTAAAAGAAAATGAAGACTCTCACACAGAGAAGTCACTTTACAGGCCCTTACTTTCCTACCGAGCGTTTCGGTTAAAGCCTAAGGGGTGATAATACGTGCTAAGCACGGAGCCTCAATCTTGACTGTCGAACAAGGTCCGAGGACCGCTTTTTGATACCAGACATCAACAAAGACCCAAGGGCGGTCACCTTAGGTGATCCGCCCCGAAAATGTAGCAGCCAATCAAATTATTTAAAAACATGCCACAACCCCCGTGGGTTGGGAATAATCTTCGACCCAGGTCCTTAATTACGCCAAATAAAAATACAACATTCAAAACACACACTCTCTCCACTCACTGGTCCCCAAACCGTCTCACACGGCGCCTGTCTTTGCCTCCCCTCCTCAGCGTGTTTGCGACGCGACCTTGCAGCTGGCGCCTTTGTGAAAGAAACGCCGCGGGGGATCTGGAGACTAGGCCACCCCGCCGACCCGTTCGAGGAAAAGTGTGGGGGGGGGGGGGGGGGGCACTGTCCCAGAGCAGTGTACAGTCGCCATTGCTCGGACCCAATGTCTCGCGACACAGCGGGAGGCCGCTGGGCTGATTGCCTACTTGGGAGGGCCAAGGGTCGCGCCTATTGTCGCCTTCTGCAGGACATTTAGTGAGCGCTTGTGGCAGTGCAAAAAGCTAGAATGTGCTACGCGACTCCATTCCTAAATATCAACAAGAGCGAAGAACACAAATTAAACACCATAATCAGGAGATGCACGAAGTGCGCTCTAGGACTCCCCATAACTACTTCTAACGACATTCTAGAGAAAATGGGGTTGCATAATGAGTGGAAAGAGCTGGCTGCGGCGGTCAGGCTGTCCCAGAGAGAGCGACTCGCAGGAACGGCGGCGGGTAGGCAAATCCTCGATTGGGTAAACCTACTAGCGCCCGGGGAAGGCGAAAGTGTCAGAGAAAGCATAGATCGAGAAATCAGAAAGCATCTATACGTCTCGCCCATACCGAAGAACATGCACCCCGTACACGACGAGGGGAGGAGGAAAAGCAGAGCTAAGCACCTCGCTAACAAATTGGACAAACTCCCGCCGGGATCGGTCGCCTACACCGATGCAGCGATCGGGAAAGAAGGCGACGTAACCTCGGTCGCCCTATTGGACACTGGGATCGCCATAGGAATAGAAAGAAATCGAGATCTACCGCCGGTAGAGGCGAAGGAGATTGCAATAGCAATTGCCATTGCACGACCAGGCGTGAAACACGTCATCAGCGATAGCAAAGCGGCGGTTAGAAATTTTAGCAAGGGTAGAGTCAGCAATCGTGCTGCAAAACTTCTGAACGAGTCGTCTCTCGCCGAAAGCGTGACCATAATCTGGACCCCAGCGCACGCCGGCCTCGCCGGCAACGAGGCTGCCCACATGCTCGCCCGCTCCTCGCTACCTCGGGGTGCTGCGGACGCCTCCACAACATCTAAAACCAAAGAATGTATAGGTACCTTTAGGGATGTAACCGACAACTTGAAGAAAGACCGGAGGATATATCCGCCACCGGTTAGATCCCTGAGTAAAAAGGAATCGTACGACTGGAGAAGACTCCAAGCTCGAAATTTCTTTTCGCCCCTGTGGAGGAGTTGGACGGGTGCCAGAGGGCGGAAGAGGGACGGTGCAGAAACCGAAATTTGTAAATTTTGCGGCCACGTGGCAACATTAGATCATATAATATGGAGATGCGTTCGTGCCCCAGGGCGCAACGCGATTAAAACTAGCGATGAATGGGAGACCACGCTAAGAAGCTCCGACGAAAAAACACAGCAATTCGCCGTCCGCCTGGCGGCCGAGGCTGAAGACCTCTTCTCCTAGACGAGGCCGGGTGTCCTCTGGCCGCGGTGTGACAGACTGCCTCCCCGGACGCCTGCGTGCGGACTCGTAGGTGGCTGCTGCACCATATTCGGCGGAAATAAATGTTCTTCCTCCTCCTCCTCATTAACGGCGTCTCCCTGCACCCATGCTTGGCGCCACGGCGGGACATCGCTGGACGAGCTGGCCGTAAAGTGGTTCGCAGAAGCGTGCTGCTGTTGTTCCCGACCGATAAGAATGCGTCTGCCGTTCGCTTCTTGGCGACGCCTCGGGGCGAAGGGGCGAAACAAACCAAGCCTCCCGCGCGCCCGCACGCCCGCGCCCAAGAAAAGGGGAGAAAAGGGGGAAAAAACAACAGCGCTCGCTCCTTGGCCTCGGCGCGTGGGGGGTTCGACCGCCAGCTCGACTCCACGTGCGAGTCGCTTTTCACTGCGGCCTTACACGCCCCTCCTAAGAGGGTAAATGAGCTTGGAATCTGGTTATTTCAGCCTAATACAACAAAGGCCGCATCAACCCGCGAAGAAAACAAAACATGTAAGACACTTCGCACGTGAATGGAACACCAAATGAATCTCGCGACACAAGATGGGTATAACACAAAACCAATCACACATTCGCATTGGCGGACCGGACAGTGTTCGTGAAAGTCCCGCGCGCGAGCAATTGGATGTCCTCACGCCAAGTTCACGCGCACTCCACCGTTCACATCACACATTGCACCGGGTACGCGGGAACATTCACGCGTCGCCGAAAGGCCATGGCTCAAGCGTGTGCTTGCTCTACGCTCGTGTAGTTGTGTGTGTTAACGTCCTCGTTTTTTCGCGCTGTTAAATAATAGTAGCTAGATTTTGAAGAAAGCAGCTAGAACAGCTATTCGTAGCTAAACTAACTCTTTTGGTAGCTAGTTGAGTCCACAAGTAGCTAGATCTAGCTGCAAAGTAGCTAAATTTGCAACTGGTTCCTCCTCACACCTGTAGTTCTGTACGCACAAATTCACGTGCGCACATTCCATAGTGTTCGAATCCGCTGCCGTCATCACGTGCGTCCGTGCTGACAGCCCGAGTCCCTTGGGATTGAACTTCGCGGCATCCGCTGCTCCTTTACACAAGAGCCTAGCGCACGCACGCACGCACGCACACACACACACGAACACACGCGCACACACACGCACAACACACACACGCACAAACACGCACGCACGTACACACAAACACACTCACACAAGCACGTACACGCACGCACAACACACACACTCACACAAACACACGCACACACACTCTATGCCTGACTGCTGAATAATTTATAACCGAATTTCTTCTCTCCCCTGTTTAGGTTTCGGTTTCAACAGCCGAGCGATGGCTGTGACGTTAAGTAGGTAACGTGAGGGATGAAGAAATAGGGACATAATCATTCCTGTTTCGTTTGAATTCACTATAGAAAAGTGAAGCCAGCCTACCTCAAGGACAGGAATCACTTCAAGTGAATAATTAGCTATTGTATCGCTGTTCTTTAATGCCGCGCGGCAAGACTTGATTGAAACGTCACAGCCTTCTCTCGGCTGCTGAAACCGAAACTGCTGAGAAAAGAAAATTCAATTATAAATTATTTAGTGGTCGTAGGCGAAAAATGCATGCAGATCGATACACAGGAATGTTGTATGCATCATTAATAAGAAGAACAATGACGCCAAAATTTAGTGTCATATATACTCATATAAAAGTGCATAGGCACCAAGATGCGTAAGACATGACTGTATGTGGACCACCACATTGTTTTTTTTTTACAACCATTAAATAATAATAATAATAATAATAATAATAATAATAATAATAATAATAATAATAATAATAATAATAATAATAATAATAATAATAATAAATTTTTATTTAATGTGCGCAGGAACAACCACGAGGTCTTCGTGCTGCAGCACAAAGAAAATGAAAAAACAAATCAAAATTCACACACAAGTTTTACACACACAGATAGAACACAAAAGAAGTAATAAATAACACATGAAATGACACTGAGACGAAAAGTGTCACGGAAAGAAAGAAATCAATGAGTAGCATGTCTTATATACTCAGTGAAAGAACTGTTGAGCACATCATGAAAGAAAAAAAAAACGATAGACAGAAAGAGAGAAAAAACAACAACAAATAACTGATATTCATTGAATGATAATAATATTAATAATAATGCATTAACAAATAATAATAACTGTTGTATACTTTCCTCTTGAGCGATACCGGTAAGCTGCTAGTCATAATCTGCGAGTGCTTGCCAAATGCGCTCCATCCCAACCTTATTCTTGTTATTTCCTTTTCATGGTCCGGATCTGCGGTTATTACCTGTCTTAAGTAGACATATTCGCCTACTACTTCCAGTACTTCGCTACCTAATGTAAACTGCTGTTCATTCCCGAGGCTGTTGAACATTACCCTAGTCTTCTGCATATTGATTTTCAAGCCTACCTTTCTACTTTTCCTGTATAGGTCATCAATCATTATTTGTAGTTCATCTCCCGAGTTGCTTAGCAAGGCAATGTCATCAGCGAATCGCAGATTACTGAGGTATTCTCCATCTATCCTTTTCCCTAACTGCTCCCATTCCAAGTCTCTGAGTACTTCCTCTAAGCAAGCCGTGAATAGTACTGGGGAGATCGTGTCTCCTTGCCTAACACCTTTCTTTATGGGAATTTTCCACAGTAATCACTCGTCAGTAAAACCGAAACAAGTGAGAAAAGAAAATCGATTATAAATTATTAAGTGGTCGTATGCAAATATAGTGTGGTGATCTGTGCATAGTATTGCCGCATCATTACAAAAGGATAGAACACTGTGCGGATTTCGGTACCTTATTTCCCCGCCGTCTGTATAGGCACGACGGCGGTGGCTTTTCAATGGAACGAGCTTATACGTTGTCGCGTACTTATTGGTAAACAAGGAAAACAAACGCTCGGCTGACATCGTACTCAGCACGGTAGCAAGCACTCAGTGCAGCAAAACATGCGAAATACGTACTACGCGAGCTTTCCGAAAATAGAACTGCGGCTTTTCGTCGCTTACTAGATTCACCAAGATGCGATGCACTTCTGGAGATACATGCACGAAGCGATTGGCTGGTTCCATTGCGTTGTAACGGTACAGACTCGACAACATGCGAACGTAAGATGGAGAGTGCCGCCAGTGCCGCGCGATCGTGCCTGTCCCTGTTCCAGGGGAGCAAATTTTGGCGCCAGGAAGCGACCTCAACTTCAGGGACCGGTTTGGCATGACTTCCGCCGTGCGCGCGCAGCTCCGACTAACGAGTGGAAATCTTAACCTTCCTCCGCCGGCTACTCCGATCAACGACGGTTGCAGGCTCATTTATTCTTACTGTTTTCTTTTTGGGTGCGGATTATGCCGCCGTTGTCATAATATTTTTTTGTAAATTCCTAGCTTCTTCATTAAGATATATTACCACGATTTCAGGTCGAAGGAATCGTCAAGTCCAGTCGTCACACGAATGACGTAGAAAGGATATTTTTGCGTACAACGGAAACAAATTGAACTCGTAATAGGTTAATTCCATTATCCTGTCTCACAGGCAGAACCATGCATTGCTAGTTCAATAAACAAAACAATGCTGCATCAAATTTATTTAATAGAGCGCTATAGGAAAGCGCACGGTGCATTTTCAGCAGCCCACACATATTGCCCTATTGCCGGTGATTCAGCTGTGGTGCAATAAATGAGGGAAATCGAAAAAATTACATCAAACTTCTAGAACACGACCGGTAATGCATAGCTCTCCAGACACTTAATATAAATGTTATACAATAGTTTTGTAGGCAACACGAAACAGAAGCGAGTAAAGCAGAAATTTCGGCGAGCTGTTAATTATTCATTCCGCTCACAGTTCAGCAAGCCGGTTTGTTTTGTTTGTTTGTTTGTTTTGTCCCCTTTGTTTCTTGCACTGCAAGCGCAACACATTAAATCGTGGCGGGATCGTGGCGTTCAGCAGTTTACAGACTATTAATGCTCGCTTCATCGTTGAATTCAATTTTAATTTAATTCCCTGCACTTTCTCAATATTTGAGAGAGCGAAGAATGTAGTACTCGCCCTTTTTTACGTGGTTTTTGACATGCATGTCGATTATTATTTTTGCGTGTCGTTTTTGGTTCCTCATATTGCTTCGATATATGCGGACGGACAGGTTCATGAGAATTGCTTGAGATCGTTACTCGCACCAGTATTCAAAAACCCCGTAATTACAGAAAACAAATTTTGTTCTGTTCCTTATTTTCTGCAGTAATTAGGGAAGAACGAGTAAACATCGTTTCTGAACGTTCTGTGAAAATCCAAAATGATTCCCTTTTCGCGATATGTCATTCGTAAAATATTCTTCATAAGAAAAATATCTCTGCTTGGAATATGTATCGATGTGTGCACCTGCATGTGTAGTATGCGTAAATGTATGATTAAATGCGCCTAGATTATACCTAACTATAACCAAGGATTATATAAATATTCCATGCCTATTTCGCTAACGTGTTTGTCGCTAAATAAAATAATATGCAATAAAACAAAGCTACCAGCCGGTCGGGCTTCATGTGGTCGCTAGAGCTTCTCAGCAGACACTTAGTCGCTTGCCCCTTTTCACAATTGCGGAGGGCGTGTTGAGAGGTGCTTCCTTCAGTTTAGTTTAGCGACCTCAACTTTGACTCGACGCCATGAGCTCTATATGGCACAGCACGTCAATTCGGAAACAGTACAAAAAGAAAAGGAAAGGTAGATGCATTGCTTATGGGTGGCCGTTTCACCCAGTGCGTTATCGCGTGTGCATGTTTTTCGAGGTGCCGGGATAGGAAGCGATGCGCATGCTACATCGCACTCCTCGAAAAGAGCATTAGGGGTCCACGAGCTGCAGCCACAAAAGAGCGGACATCTCGCCCACCAGAGAGCATGAGCATATAAATTGAGTTGGAGGACTACCGTGGTTCCAACGACCGAGGGCAGGCACCCGACGCTCGTGCTCCCTGTTCTTTTTCAAATCGTGCGTTCACGGCGACACTCTCCGACTTACTCGCGTCGCATCTTGTTTTCTGTGGAGTGCATGGCCTCGGCGACCGATCGAACGATGGTATATGACCTATCGAAAGCATGTGGCTCCAGTAGCCCCACGCTCTCAACCGCCCTGTTATCGACAATCTTGGAGTGCTTCCCGCCCAGTCTGCTATTACTGCGGAATCCGCGGTCACATCTCCCGCGTCTGTCGCCGGCACCAGCAAGACGAACAGAGTGGTTATGCTCCATTCGAGAGTGCCCGCTTTCGCCAGCCTGAAGCTTCTACGATACCATACTCCATTTCCTTCGGTCAGTCTCCTTCGCCGCAGGATTCCCAGGATAATTCCCGACCCTCTCGTTCTACCTGAGACCGCTCCCCATCGCCTTTAAGCCGCCCGTCCCCACTTCGACCTCTGTCCCAATCGTTTTTTCCTAGCGTGGAAAACTAACAGAAGCAGTTTTTGGAGGGAAAGCTGCTTCACAAACTAACTCTAGAATTCTTCCCGGACAACCGTCTAACATGCTGAAAGTACTGATCGAAGGAGTACACGTTGAAGCCCTCATCAATACGGGTGCTGCTTATTCCATCATTAATAGCAACTTGTGTTATCGTCTCCGCAAAGTAATAACTCCGTACATCGGTCGCCCTCTCCGTGGAGCCAACGGTACTATGACACCCATAGGGCAATGCACAGCGCGCGTTCTCACCGATGACCAGAGGCATCATATTGAGTTTGGGGTGATTCCGTCATGTGTTCATGAACTAATTTTAGGCTGAGGCTTTTTATCGTCGGCGTCTGCCCTTATCTTCTGCCGCGAATTGCAGCGTTTAAGATCCTGGCTCGAAAAGGCGTTTGTTCGAGTGGTGGCTCACAATATATATGACAAAGCTGGTCCTGAGCTACAACTACGTATGATTATTTGTGTGCTTGCCTTGACGCAGTCTATATGTGACAAAGTTCTTGAAGCTCGAAAAGAAATTTCAAAAAGTAAAAAAAAAAATACCGACGATTACGTTGCTTCCTAATGCGAAATTTGAGCGCAGCAAATAAGCTGTTTCACCTTTTCGATAGATTGAGGCAAAGAAATCGAGCAACACATGTATGAGCTATCACAGATTTTTTTTTTATTTTTCACACGTATTCCTTTAACAAAGACTCCACTAACAGTTCTTGACAGTCATGAAGGAAGCTTTGTGGTCGGAGAAATAGACTGATATATGTTCGACTTGGTACACCAATGCTTGATTCTCAAAGACGAGATCTATACAAGTGCCTCGCGAGGTTGTCACAGCCGTGGGACGCGTTACGAGCGAGAGGAACGGGATGTTCTTCCGCATAAGTGTGAAGAAATTCCTGTTTGTCTTTATGTCAACATTCGTCTCGCTCATGGCTCAGAAAGAACTGGCAGATAATTTCGCAGTGGCGAACGGCAGCGGCAATTTCGGCTCGGGCGGTGCACATATACAGATCCACCGCCACCGATCTGGCTCTCTGATTGCCACCGCACAGGGGTTGCATTGGAGGAGGAGCGAAGAAAGGAATTAAGTTCTAGCCGGCGCTTTGACAACCAGAGACTCGCAGGAAGAGGGGGGAGGGGGGCGGCGTGTACACCCAGCGGCAAACGATGGGGGCAGAAGCGCGCGCAGCAAGCAGACAGCGCGATAAAGGGAGGAGGGAAGAGATAGCAGCGACTGACTGATGCTGCTGACGCCGATAGTGAGTCAATCCCAGCTGCGGAGTTGGTTTCAGGGACAACGCCGCCGATGCCGACGCAAACAATATGATACCCTCGCTTCCGCAGCGCCAAGAACCAGGTCTAGCCGTGGGAAGGTGGTCACGTATTCGTCGACGTGCCGGGGCCTACGTGAAATAACCGGCGCGTCGGCAACTGAAGAGCACCCTATCCGCCACACAGGAACAGGAAGGGGGGGGGAGGGGGGGACCCTCCCCTCCTCTTTCTGCATGGCGGCGACGGCGGTCTATGCAGTCACGTTATCTTGACTCTCTAGCGGCGTCAGCGGCATCCAGCGGTATCAGTCGGTCGCTGCTAGCGCTGGGGGGATGAAAGGGGGGCGGAGCTGGTTACGAGGCCGACGCCGACGCGAAACCCAGGAACGGACGCCAAAGAGCTGCGCTCTAAAAAAAAAAAAGGGCTGCGCAGCGTATCGTAGAATAAGTTTTATCGGTTTCCTTGGAAATCGTACGAGAGTGAAAGGAGACAGCGCTGGACCCATGGTGTAGGTCGTGCAAGGTGAGGAGACTCGCGTTTCGCACTTTAGGCTTCCCTTTCTGGGCCGTCTGCTGAACTTCGCTTTCATATCTCGTGCTATCGTTCAGTCCGGAAGGGGGCAGTTAAATATTAGGTTCTTCTTTTCTTGTTGTTTTCTTCAAATTTCTCTCATCTCCCGATTACATGGACCGGAATTCACTCTAATTGCAGAATACAGAATTTATTTACACTATATACAAATTACAGCACAACTTCAATCAGGGTGCGGCCTCTCGTCACGGCACCCGAAACGAGTCTCTCGTTTTGCCGCGTCTCTCGGAGGCTTCAAAGTCGTTCTCTCCCTCGAATTCCTCCTCGCCAGGCTCCTGGGGAATCCTCACTTCCCCCCGTCGTTTCGCCGCGGCTGTGGCTGGTGAAGACGCCTTCCACCCCCGTTACAAATGTTGACCGCCAGCGCCCGTCGAATTCTCAGAAGCCGACTCGCTGGCTCGGCGGGGATGGTTGCAGGCAGATCGGATGTCTTCGGGAGCGACGCTCTTCTTCTGCTGGTCGTCCGTGCGGCGCCACCTCGCAGGCCGCCTCACAAGTTGGGACAGCACAAAGGGAGGAGGCGTCTGCCACAAACACACATAAACGCCAGCGAAAATACTCACACATATGGCAGTCTTTTCGAGTTATCTCTGCCCGCAACCAGGGCGCTTCAAACGTGCACTTAACAGGGGCCTCTGGCAACCTTCACGTTAAATGCATATGCAGCGCCAAAATCTTCGGATACGAGAGGACTAATTAACATAGCCCAACACCCTGGCTATATACCAACTATATTTCCAGTATGTTATGGACCAGGAAATGAAGTTTCGTCCCCTCTGACACAAAACCGAAGAGATAAGAAAGGTATGTGTCGCTGACCATATGTAACGCTAGACGCAGAAACAATATCTTCACATTGTTTCGTGAAAAAAAAAACAAAAAAACATCCGACTGTTCATATCCAGGGATTAGCGACATGACTCATCGTTAACAGTGGCACCCGGCCTTGCAGGTGTAACTGGCACCCGTGTGATACTGCGCGGGTTTGCCGACAACTACATACAACAAAATCGAATAAAATATATGTGGTGAAGAGACGCCGAAACGGAATAAAATTCACCTCCAAGCTGACACGTAGAAATCGCTTTTCATTTGGGTAGCGCATTTTTCGAAGATATCCGAGGGCCCCTGTGCACTGTGAAGTTCCTCGCGCACTCCATAGACGTGCTGGCTTCGTGCGGTTTCTGACCACGCACCAAGCAGTTATTCTTAAAATAAGTCTCAACCTTGTCGATCGTTCGAAATCCACAGAACAGCACGTGCTTCGGAGCTTTCTCAGCCATATGCATGTTTTTCCGCGCACTGCACAAATCACCACTCCTTTCGACGCACCGAGTAAATTGCCGAGCGCCGAACAAATTGGCAGTGGTTAGCTCTGTTTAAGCCTGGTAAATTGCGTTAGCAATGGCCGCATGGCTACACCTGTGTGTTCGCTTGTGGCGTGGCTTGTGTGGTTCGATAGTTTAGCGCGCTGGTATGGAGGCGCCACTGCTCCGGAACAAGTAGCGCCACCTCCCGCCGGCGCACCCATATGTGGTATGTCTGCTCGTCGAAGAGAGGCGGCGGAGTGAACGCGAAGTCTACTCTTCTCGGCAGAAACCTTGTGAGACGAAAACTTTTGTCGGTCATTTCCTGCCTCGTGTCACACGCGTACGTAACAGACACATGTACCATGTGTGCGTGTTGAAAAATAAACCAAAAACAAAGCGAAGAAAGCCGCTACCCATTCATGCCGTCTGGAAGAAGGCCGCCGGCGCTTTGGGCGCAGCGCATCGTCGGCGCGCGAGCGCTTCTGCTGGCGGCTCTACGGTTTTTTTTTTTCCTTTGAAGTAGGAATTCGGAACCCGAACAATATGGCACTTTGAAAGTAAAGACATAAATAAAACAAAAACTAAGCCAGTGTGCAATGCGCAGCACTGGCTTTTCCCCTCGGTGGCAGTGTATGTGGAAACGGCATGCTAGACCCCCCAGAAGCGACAGCCGAGAGCTGGGCTCCGTTGGTCAATAGAAAGGCTCTTAAAAAAAAAAATCACGTTTTTCCTAGGACGGGACGAGCAGGCTGTATAGAGGAGAAAACCTGGGCCAGGGGGCGCTGCGCCGCTCTGTGCGTCAGCGCCCTCCATGGAGACCCCGTCAAAACCTCCGCGCAGTGCGGCCGCGTCGTCTGCTCCCCGCCGCATAGAAAAGCATGCTGTCGTCTGCTCCGCGCTGCTTTCCAGCACGTGTTTGCGCGCGCGCGCTCGGTTGTTTCTCTCCTCCTCCGGCCGCTTTCTGGCCGCCGTCGCGCTCCAACAAAGGGGGCAAGAAAAAAAAAAAAAAAACTGGAATGAAAAAGTGACGGCGCGCTTTTTCGCAAAACTCGTGAAAGTGTTTTTCTCTCTTCTCTCTTTCATGTTGAAACGATGGTTGTCGGTTTTTTTTTAGGTATCTCGTACCGCTCGTATCTCGCACCTCTGTTTGTAACTGGCGGTGCCGCAGCAGCCATCGCGGAACCAAGTCGGCCTCAAGAAACAGATATATGTAATTAATGCCATCACTCGGCGCTTATAAAGGGAAAACACATACGTTAATCGTTCTATCCTCATACGCGATCCTGCTTCGGAAGCTAAAAACTGCGCATTCGCTAGAGGAGATAACTGAACTAGGGATTGCACAGCGCAGCTGCGGAATTAAGAAGACAAAGGTTTACTTGATGTCCCCGCCTGCATGAAAAGTCGTCAGGCATTTCCTCGCTCTTCGTCTCGCGGAGAGAGGAAACTGCCGAAAAAATGGCATACTTCGGCTTCTCGTCAGTGATCCAGGTCGTTAAGAAACCTCTCATCGTTAAAGGTAGATAAGTCATTGATTTCGGATGGCAGCGTCACAGCAGCGAACTCCCCCTGACCGCTGTCAGCAGGAACTAAAGGGTAAGGCGGCATGCTTTTTGCCTTTGTAGGGAACGCGTCCTAAACGCGCCGAAAGCAGGCACCACGGCGCCGCGGCAGCATCGCCTAAAACGTCTGTCCCCAAAGAGTTGAATAGGCCCCTTTCAATTGAGCAGTCACAAATGGAAAGGAAGCTCCCCAACCAGCGCCCGGAGCACTCGTCGCTGTGTACACGCGTATCAATTCTCAACAAGAAGGCTGGACCCTTCATTCTCTGAACAACATGGAAGAGACATCAAGAGGTGCCGCCCCAAGTCCTTCAAAATACCTGTCGCTTGCCTCTGCCTTCAAGTACCGAATTCGCGTTCATGTTTTTTTTTTTTTTTTTTTTTGTCTGAGCCTGCCAACAAGCGCTCTTTGAAAACAATGTCCGCGGCGATCAATTAATCATAATTTCTCACTTTCGAAAGCACCGATAAAAAGCGTGCCTCCACCCAGCCTCTACGTCAGCCGGGGCACAGAAAAAAGCAAAAATAAGAAACACCACTGGCAAAGAGCGCCGGCTTTGCTCGCACAGACGCACGACCATCCCCCCTCGTCCTCACTGTCCTTCTCCCGCTCCGCGTGCACGTGCCTGTAGCACGCGCTCCCGAGCGAGCGGGCTGCGCAGACTCCGCAGACAGCCGCGCACAGCGCGGGCGCGGATGCGCGTAGGTTTTGTAGTTCCGCTCCGCTGAAAACCGAGCGCTGGCGTCGCGGAGCAAACTCCAGCTTTGGTTCCCTATATGGAGATGTACCCTAAGGCGTCGGGCCTTGCGTGCACGTGCTTTTTCGGCGCTCGGCAGTTCTACCGTAGTTTTTATTTTCTACTCGATGCGTCGAAATAAGTGGGGACGGTTCAGTGCGCGGAAAAACAGCCATAGCTGAGCAAGCTCCACAGCGCGTGCTGTTCGGGGGATTTCGCGTGATCGGGAATGTTGAGACTTGATTTAAGAATAACTGCTTGGTGCACGGTCAGAAACTGTACGAAGCCAGCACGTGCGTGGAGTGCGCGGGGAACTTTACAGCGCAGAAGGGCCCTCGGATATCTTCAGCAAAATGCGCTAACGAAATGAAAACCGCCTTCGACGACGTCAGCTTGGAGGTAAGTTTTATTCGGCCCTTTCGGCGTCTCTTCACCACATATGTAATTCATTTTTTTGTATGTAGTTGTTGGCAAACCCACGCAATATCACGGATGCCAGTTGCATCTGCAAGGCCGGGTGCCACTGTTAACGATGCGACACATCGCTCTCGTACGATTTCCAAGGAAACCGCAAAAAAAAAAAAAAGAACTTGATTTTCGATTGCCTCCCGACGGTTTTTTTTTTTTTTATAACTATTATGACACCCATAAACACAACAGCAGATCGAGCTGTTAGTTTAAAAGGACGTTTTCTCTTTGCGGGGAGCCATGAACGTGTGTCAAGTCAGCAAGCGCGCACTCCTGCAATGTGCTTCGCTCTCCATGTCGTGCTTCTACGTCTTCTACGTCAGGCTAGGCTTCCCAAAAGCGAGCACCGAGAACAGCTGGAAACTATCATTAGGAAGTCGTTAGAAAAAAAAAAAAAAAAAAAAAAAAAGCTCCCGTTGGGCAGGAAGGCTCCGCGCTCTCTACAACACAGGCTGTGCCCGAAGACCTGCCAGCGCTGGTTACAACAACTTTTAGTACTTGTTACAACTTTTAGAGCTCGAGTTGGGTCCAGAAGTAAAAAAAAAAAAAAAGACCCGTTTTTTGTGTGTGTGTTTTTCGCGTGTTGCGCGCTCGATACAAACAAGAGATCGCTCGTGCATGCTTGAAAGAAACCTAGCGTCAAGTACTGTACAAAAAAAAAAAAAAAGAAAAGAAAAGTGGGAAATGCGCAGCCGAAACGAAAAGCAATGGGTGCGATATGAGATTCGAAATGACTAAGTAAGTACAGGCCCTTGTTTTAGTCGCTGTTTATTTATTATTCTTACGGGGAACCAAAAAGAAATCGGAACACAGCGTCGGCGCTACCCACGGTTGCGGATCCAGACAGCCGCCTTTTACAGCAGCGCCTCCCAGATGGCGCCACATGTTCGGCCAAAGCTGCAGCGCACCAGGCCCTACTATTCTAGGCACTATGGGCCTAGTGCGCTGGTATGGAGGCGCCACTGCTCCGGAACAAGTAGCGCCACCTCCCGCCGGCGCACCCATATGTGGTATGTCTGCTCGTCGGAGAGAGGCGGCGGAGTGAACGCGAAGTCTACTCTTCTCGGCAGAAACCTTGTTAGAAGAAAACGTTTGTCGGTGATTTCCTGCCTCCTGCCACACGCGTACATAACAGACACATGTACCATGTGTGTGTGTTGAAAATAAACCAAAAGCAAAGCGAAGAAAGCCGCTACCCATTCATGCCAGACCCGTCTGGTAGAAAGCCGCCGGCGCTTTGGGCGCAGCGCGTCGTCGGCGCGCGAGCGCTTCTGCTGGCGGCTCTACGGGTTTTTTTCTTCTTTGCAGTAGGAATTTGGAACCCGAACAATATGGTACTTTGAAAGTAAAGACATAAATAAAACAAAAACTAAGCCAGTGTGCAATGCGCAGCACTGGCTTTTCGCTTCGATGGCAGTGTATGTGGAAACGGCATGCTAGACCCCCCAGAAGCGACAGCCGAGAGCTGGGCTCCGTTGGTCAATAGAAAGGCTTCTAAAAAAAAAATAAAAAAAAAACGTCTTCCCCAAGACGGGACGAGCAGATGTACCCTAAGGCGCCGGGCCCTGCGTGCACGTGTTTTTTCGGCGCTCGGCATTTCTATCGTAGTTTTTATTTTCTACTCGATGCGTCGAAACGAGTGGTGACGGTTCAGTGCGCGGAAAAACAGCCATGGCTGAGCAAGCTCCACAGCGCGTGCTGTTCGGGGGATTTCGGGCGATCGAGAATGTTGAGACTTAATTTAAGAATAACAGCTTGGTGCGCGGTAAGAAACTGTACGAATCCAGCACGTGCATGGAGTGCGCGGGAAACTTCACAGTGCAGAAGGGCCCTCGGATATCTTCAGAAAATGCGCTGCCGAAATGAAAACCGCCTTCTACGACGTCAGCTTGGAGGTAAGTTTTATTCGGCCCTTTCGGCATCTCTTCACCACATATGTAATTCATTTTTTTTTATGTAGTTGGCGAACCCACGCAATATCACGGATGCCAGTTGCGTCTGCAAGGCCGGGTGCCACTGTTAACGATGCGACACATTGCTCTCGTATGATTTCCAAGGAAATCGCAAAAAAGCTTGATTTTCGATTGCTTCCCGATGTTTTTTTTTTTTTTTTTTTATAACCATTATGACACCCATAAACACAAGAGCAGATCGAGCTGTTAGTTTAAAAGGGCGTTTTCTCTTTGCGGGGAACCATGAACGTGTGGCAAGTCAGAAAGCGCGCACTCCTGCAATGTGCTTCGCTCTCCATGTCGTTCTTTTATGTCTTCTACGTCAGGCTAGGCTTCCCAAAAGCGAGCGCCGAGAACAGCTGGAAACTATCATTAGGAAGTCGCTGGAAAAAAAAAAAAAAAGTTCCCGTTGGGCAGGAAGGCTCCGCGCTCTCTACAACACAGGCCGTGTCCGAAGGCCTGCCAGCTCTGGTTACAACAACTTTTAGTAGTTGTCACAACTTTTAGAGCTCAAGTTGGGTCCAGAAGTAAAAAAAAAAAACAAAAAAAGACCCGTTTATTTTGTGATTTTCGCGTGCTAGCGATCGCTCGTGCATGCTTGAAAAAACCTAGGGTGAAGTACTGTACAAAAAAACAAACGTGGGAAATGCGCAGCCTTAACGAAAAGCAATGGGTACGATATGAGATTCGAAATGACTAAGTAAGTACAGGCCCTTGTTTCAGTCGGTGTTTATTTTTTTATTCTTACGGGGACCCAAAAAGAAATCGGAACACAGCGTCGGTGCTACCCACGGTTGCGGATCCAGACAGCCGCGTTTTACAGCGGCGCCTCCCAGACGGCGCCACATGTTCGGCCAAAGCTGCAGCGCACCAGGCCCATAGCCCTACACATGACACACAATGGTTACGACTGTTCTTCCGGCGATTCTTCAGCGCGCTGTCTTCGCTAGGTGGCAGTAAACTTCTTTTTCTTGGTTTCTTGAAGTTCCTTTTTTTTTTTTTCTTGTTGGTTATGGTCTCGTATCCTTCGCCGAAATAATTGCAATGGGCCGAATTAAATTAACAAACTCATTTAATTAAAATAATAGGTCAGATGGATGAACAAACACAGCACAGTCGAAAGAAAGAACAAATAAGACACTGAGTTGGGTCGCCCTCCGGCTTAGGACAGTCCGTCGTCCCAAGCGAACGTACAGGAGAACGTCCGTCTTCTCCCTCGCTTGGGCCGCAACCCCCGGGTTACCCATCGCACCTCGTCGTTTTCGCGCGGTCCCACGTTTCCGTGAAAACGTCCTAGGTGTCCCCCCTGTTCACACAGATTTGTGGAAAATCGTAGCCGAGGTCCAGTTCGCCGAAGCGTCCCAACCCCGGCCTTTCCACCACTGGCATTCCACTCTCGAGGACGCGCACGAAATTTACGGCTGCCTGTTACACATACCAAAGAAAAAAAAACAACACCCAACGGGCGCTCGACGGGGTCCCAGACGGCGTTCGGAGCCTCGCGCGCTAACCACCAGGCCAAACACAGAACGGCCGAGCGCCTTTCAATGCGCGAGACCCCCCGCCCCTCAAGAAAGACATAAAACAGACAACGCGCACACGCAGGGACACTTCCCACTGTAAACTAAAACAAGAAAAAGGTCCCCCCTCCCTGGGTACGGGCGCCGCTCCACCCGCGCGCCACGCGGGCCGGCTCTCCGAAATGGGAGGAAACACACAAACACGCACAAAAAGAAAACCCGAGCAACATGCACTATTGACGACCTTACAGTGGCCTTGCGACGTTCCTGAGCAGTCATGTGTTCATCAGTAGCCGACGAGGTGGAAGCACTCGGAAACCTAGAAAGTAGTCGCCGAGCTTCATCTTGTGCACGACGCTTAGCACGACGTCCTTCACGTTCTTCCACTGTCTCTTGTGCACGTTGTCGCTTCCTTGCCGCAGCTTGTCGCGCCTTCGACAGCGTGCACAAGAGACAGTGGAAGAACGCGAAGAAACTGCCCCAAAAAACGTTTCCAGCGTTATGGGTGCTATGAATATTTTCTAAAGGGACGACCAGCAAGCCCAATAACACCCGCCTTCATTAAATGCTGCGGATGCTTGCTCTAGGAAAAAAAACATGCCGTGGGTTTTGGTAGCCAACGCGCGTAGCCAACGCGCGAGGGAAACGAAGAGGAAAGCACTGAAACAACGCCACCTAGTCTGGAACGCCACCTCAGAAGCGGAAGAAGCAGATCCTTGAGGGCCTTGGGGGACCGTCGGCGCCCCTAAACACCCCTTTACATACACTGTACGTAAACATAAAAAGCTACAAGATTCCAGCCTCGGTGCCTATGTCGCGGTCTGCAAAAGGCGCGTTAAACTGCTGGCGCCATCTCTTAGCGAAGGTAAGATAGACAAAGACACTTTCATAGAAGCTCCCCACATGGCACTACAATCGGCAGTAAATGCACCGCGTCGTAAATAAGCCACTGATTTCAATAAACTCCACTTTGAAAAAAGATCAACCTCTTGTTTCGATTAAGAGTAGACATCAGGTATGCATTTTATTTCAGATCTGCGGAAGAAAATATTTGAACTATGGCATGTTTAAGAAAAACTTCACTATAAATACGCGAAGTCGTTCGATCCACCAAGAGGGCCTAATTGAATGACACATTTCGATAGTAGGTATATCGCTTTACCAACACCGCTCCATAAGCAATTATACAACTGCGTTAACCTAACGCCTACTTTTGGTAGGACGTTGCCTCACTAGGTTAACTGAAATACCAATGCCAGCCTTGATTCAGCCGTAGTGAATTGCGCAAAGCGCATCCCCCGTATTCCTCGACTGGACTTGGTTAGGTGTTGTTGGGGCAAATTTTTGGCTGGCTCCTCCGGGAGCCCTGTAAGGAATTCAAAAGTAAGAGAGGTTTCGAATAGCGGAGATGTTAATGAGTAGGCCATGGGGCCTCATTCGCACTTTCCCCCTTCGTAGCCCCGGCGTTTGACAGACGAGGGGAGTTAATGGTGCCAGTTCTCCCATATGGTTCTCCCGGAAATCGAGTGGACGGGGTCAAGGGAACTAGTTCTGTAGTTTTGCTCTACGGTGCCGCGTCCGGCAAACGACGGATCTGCCCCACGAAAGACGGACCAGTGAGAGCGCGCACTTTTCTCACGTGACTTTACGCCTCGGCTTGCGACGCGCGTGGCCCTCGCGGGCTCGCATGCTTACGGCGGTGCACGAGCACAGAGAAAGAGAATAAAAAAGCGTGGGTTGCGGCTCCTAGCTGTCTGGTGCCCGCGAATGAATGATTGAAACAACTTTATTGCCTAGCATATGGTCAATTAGGGCAGGTGGGCTTGGTGTGGCCCCCAGACGGGAACGACTTAGGCCACGTAGCGAGTGCCAGTTGTGTCATTTTATCTGGTCGAGCGAAACGCGCGCTGACAAGAGACAACAGATGGCGTTTTTTTTTTTTTTTTCATTTTTCAATGCACCAGGTGTCGCAGCTTAACACGACTTCCTGCAAAACTTTACGATGTTGCAGTTGATGTGTTACTTGTATGTTTAAATGGGCGTATCAAAAGAAATCTTGCGAGTTCTGGTGACCCATTCCTTTACAGATGACAAGAGTTAATTATATATGTTCTTATAGATTTCTTTGATTTCGCTGGCTGCCATGAATAATATTAGAATTGCGCATTTGTGCTGAGCTTGGATACTGGCTTGACATATATTCTTACCCATTTCTTGTTCCGTAGTACGTGCGGTGTTTGCACTGTGGCTGAGATAAGAAGGCGTTCAAACTCCGAACTGCTGCGAGAGGTCGCCGCACTAAATGCGGAATACAAGAGAGGGGGATCTTTTTTTTTTTATCCGGGGTGCCGAAGTAACACTATTCTCAAGTAGTAGATTTGGAATTTCACTTTCTTTCATTTTGGAGCTACGCAAACGGTACCTGTTGCAAACAATCCCTCCCATGTGTCCTCGCCAGAGCGTCTTCTCTACGGCAGCCGAACCGGTCTGCGTGGGGGAAGAAGCGGGAAGGGAAAGAGTTAATAAACGCTCTCCCCGCGTACAGCGAGGAGGGCCAGTTGCGGCCCCGGACGGTAATTGGTCTCCCGCTAGCAATGCGTACAGTCTCCTTTCTGGGCGCCTCATCCCGCGCCCTTCTCAGGGCACGTTGGTGACCCGGGCATAGACGTCTTTCGGGCTCGGCCTCTAACAACCCCATAACAATTCTGGCGACGAGGTAAAACTTAAGGCATTGCATTACAATTTCTGCAACCATGCCTACCTACGGAGTGTTGGAACCGTTTCATGGGGAAGGAGCAGCCTGGACCGAGTACCTGGAGCGTGTGAAGCTGTTTTTCGACGCCAACAGCGTTCCCGGGGAAAAACAAAGGTCTGTGTTCCTGACGTGCTGCGGACCCAACACATACTCCTTGCTGCGGAGCCTAGTGACGCCCAAGACGCCCGACCAAGTCTCCATCGACGAGATATTCAGCGTACTCTCCAGCCACTTCATTCCAAAGCCTTCAGTGGTGGTGTGCCGCTTCAAGTTCAACAGTCGCCAACGCCAGCCAGATGAGTCCGTCAACGACTACACGGCATCACTAAAAAAGCTGTCGGCGAACTGTGAGTACGGCACCTTCCTTTCTGACATGCTGCGGGACAAACTCGTTTGCGGCATTAACGATGCGCCAATGCAGCGGCGCCTGTTGAAGAGCCAAACCTGACGTTCGAGACAGCAGTACAAATCCTTGTTGCGATGGAGACTGCCAAAACTGACTCAAGCATGCTGATGCAAGCGCAGGAGAGGGCCGAAGCTCAATCAGTTCACACTGCAATGCGAGCGATGAAACAGACTGTAAGCTGCTATCGCTGTGGAGAGCCACACTACGCGACAGCATGCCAGCATGCCAAAGCCAGGTGCAACGCTTGCAGCAAAATAGGGCATTTAGCAAGAGTATGCCGCTCTGCGGAAACTAAAGACACGACGCCGAAGAACGTGTCGAATAAGTACGGCAAACAAAGGCAACAAAAGCAGCCCGTGCATATTCTTGGAAGCAGTGAGAACGTTTCTGCCCCCAAGCCGCAGGTCTACGAGACGTGGCAAATGAACGGCGAGCAAACAATTCCACCCTTCATTGCAGTTTTACAAGTTGCAAGCAGGTCTCTCCGAATGGAGCTGGACACGGGGGCCAGCGTTTCCGTAATGGGTGAAACTGCATTTCAAGAGCGATTTCCCGATCTCCCAGTAGAGCCTTCAGACGTGATACTGAAAAGCTACTGCGGAAGACTTACACCCGTTAGGGGCAAGGTCATCGTGCCAGTCCAGTTCGCACGGAGAGAGGCAACATTGCCATTGTTTATAGCTCCTGATCACTGTCCGACCCTTCTCGGGAGAAACTGGATCAGCGCGCTACAACTTGACTTAAATGACGTCAGAGCTGTGGAATCCCTTACAAATATTGATAAGCTCCTCGCTCGATACAAAGATGTATTTTCAGAGGGACTTGGAACAATGAAAGGCGTGAAAGCGAAAATTGTTGTCAAGGCAGATGCAGTCCCCAAGTTTTTCAAGCCGCGAACAATTCCTTTCGCGCTTCAAGATAAAGTCGCAGAAGAGTTGCAAAGAATGCAACGAGAGGGAGTCATTACACCCGTCAGGACGTCAGATTGGGCAGCCCCTATTGTTCCTGTGCTCAAGCAAGACGGCCGCGTGCGCATATGTGGCGATTTCAAAGTAACAATCAATTCTGCAACAGTGCTAGAAAAGTACCCCGTGCCGAGAGTCGAAGACCTGTGGGCGAAGCTTTCAGGAGGCCAACAGTTCACGAGGCTAGATTTGAAAGATGCTTACCAGCAGGTAGAGCTTGATATCGACTCACAGAGGCTTGTGACAATCAACACACCTCAAGGCCTTTTTCAATACACTAGACTGCCTTTCGGAGTAGCTTCAGCGCCAGCCATTTTCCAGAGAGAAATGGAAAATTTGTTACAAGGCATGCGGCACGTCACTGTGTACTTTGACGATATCCTAGTAACTGGTCTAGACAAGGCAGATCACCTAAAGAACGTTGCCAGTGTGCTACAGCGCCTACAAGAAGCACGTCTCAAGCTCAAGCTTGCAAAGTGTTCATTCTTAGCTCAAGCAGTTGAGTATCTTGGCCATGTCATAAATGCAAATGGACTAAGGCCGACACCAAAGAAAGTAGAAGCTGTCGTTAATGCTCCGAGTCCGAAGGATATCAAGCAACTTCAAAGCTACCTCGGACTAATTAATTTTTACAGGCGTTTTCTGCCTAACCTCTCGACAGTGCTTCACCCTTTGAACCTCCTGCTTAAAAAAGAAACTGCATGGAAGTGGACAAGCGTAGAGGAACAAGCATTCAGAAAAAGTAAACAACTGTTGACCTCTGCGCATGTACTACAACACTTTGATTCCTCAAGACAAATTGTTCTCAGTTGCGACGCCTCACCGTACGGAATTGGAGCAGTCCTCGCACATCGAGATGAAACTGGGGAACATACCATTGCATTTGCATCGAGAAGCCTTCTTCCAGCAGAGAAGAATTATAGTCAACTGGACAAAGAAGCCCTTGCCATGATTTTCGGTGTCACAAAATTCCATCAGTACTTATGGGGTCAAGATTTCGAAGTGATAACTGATCACAAGCCTCTTCTGGGACTCCTTGGGCAAGACAAGCCTATTCCTGATAGATCATCACCCAGAATGATACGCTGGGCAATTACTCTGTCAGCGTACAAGTACAAGCTTGTGTACCGCCCTGGCACCTGCATCAGCAACGCCGACGCGCTGAGCCGTTTACCGCTTCCTACGGAGCCCGGCGCAGTGCCCAAGCCTGCTGAGATTTTCATGCTTGAAAATGCGTATCCACGACTTCTTTCGCCATCCGCCATTGCCAAAGCCACAGATCGTGATCCTGTGTTATCAAATTTACGTCGTGCGCTACTTACTGGGGATGAGCTGCCAAAAGGAAGTGAGTGGGCGATATTTCAGAAGAACCGCACAGAGTTTAGCGTGCACGAAAACTGCATTCTACGAGGAACACGCGTCGTCGTTCCCAAGCAACTACAAACAGAAGTTCTCGACCTACTTCATGAAACCCACCCAGGCGTGGAGAAAATGAAAGCAGTTGCAAGAAGCCATGTCTGGTGGGATGGACTCGACAGCAGCATCACAAAGAAGGTGCAACTCTGCAAAACCTGTCAAGAACATCAGAGAATGGGACGGAAAGCACAGTCGAATCCTTGGCCATTTCCGAAGAAACCATGGTCGAGACTGCATGTGGATTTCGGTGGTCCATTTCAAGGCCACTACTTCTTCGTCTTAGTAGACGCCTACTCTAAATGGGTAGAGGTGGTTCCTGTTCGTACGCCTTCAGCGGACGCCACGATCCGATGCCTGAGAAACATATTTGCAACTCATGGACTTCCAGACATCATTGTCTCTGACAACGGCACCGCATTCACCAGCGAGAAATACGCTGACTTCTTAAGCAAGAACGGCATTCGACGTATCCTGATCCCACCATACCATCCAGCGTCCAACGGTGCAGCGGAACGTGTTGTACAAACAATTAAGGGGAAATTGAAAAAAGCGGCTCCTGGAGACTTCCAGACAAACATTGACAGGATCCTACTTTCATACAGAACCACGCCACACGCGTTTACAGGATCCCCTCCTGCAGAGCTTCTTATGGGCAGGCAGCTGCAAACTCCAATTCAACGAGTGCATCCCGACATGAGAGCACGCATGGAATTCAAGCAGTTAGGGCAAAAGGTGCGCTCCGACAGAAACGCACGGAGAAGCACTTTGCCTCCAGCAGGAGAGCGCGTCTTTGTTCGGAACTTCCGACCAGGCCCATCTTGGTTTTCCGGTACCGTCAATTGTCCCACAAGTTCTTCGTCTATTCAGGTAGAGCTTGAAGACGGAACGCTGTGGAATAGACACGCGGACCATGTGCGACCGCAAACGACGCCTGCCATTACCTACGACGACGAGGATTATTTTCCGGCATCAGCCGCGACATCGGTCAACGATCCGCCGCCCCCGTCTTCCCCGTATCCCTGCTCGAGTACTGAGCCGCCGACAAAAGCATCGGCGCGCTTTCAAAGGTCAAGCGGCATCCCCTCGGAACGCCAGCTTCGACGGTCTTCGCGGGTTCGGAAGCCTGTGGATTACTACGGACTTTAGAAGACAAACAAGACATTGTTGTGCGCTTGTGCTGTGCTGCAGGCTTCATAAGAGAGGGAGGAGTGTGACGATCCCTCCCATGTGTCTTCTCTACGTTGAATTGGAGTTTGCAGCTGCCTGCCCATAAGAAGCTCTGCAGGAGGGGATCCTGTAAACGCGTGTGGCGTGGTTCTGTGTGAAAGTAGGATCCTGTCAATGTTTGTCTGGAAGTCTCCAGGAGCCGCTTTTTTTCAATTTCCCCTTAATTGTTTGTACAACACGTTCCGCTGCACCGTTGGACGCTGGATGGTATGGTGGGATCAGGATACGTCGAATGCCGTTCTTGCTTAAGAAGTCAGCGTCTTCTCTACGGCAGCCGAACCGGTCTGCGTGGGGGAAGAAGCGGGAAGGGAAAGAGTTAATAAACGCTCTCCCCGCGTACAGCGAGGAGGGCCAGTTGGTCTCCCGCTAGCAATGCGTACAGTCTCCTTTCTGGGCGCCTCATCCCGCGCCCTTCTCAGGGCACGTTGGTGACCCGGGCATAGACGTCTTCGGGCTCGGCCCCTAACAACCCCATAACAGTTAAGCTCGTAGTTTTTCTCGCAAACGTGAGCCGATCGAAGCGCAGAGCAGAGAACAGCTGCATTCTCATGGTTGCTGCGGCTTTCAAAGCCGCATTGTTCCCCACAGCCTATATCAGTGTGATATTATTTAAAATCATATTACTTAATTAATAAATGGTGATTTAAGAGCACTCTCAAAATTTCTGACGAGAGCTCATGTTTCTGTGTTTCTTCAGTTTAGCTGCTATAACTAGAGTGTTCATTTACACTACGCTTAATACAAACTTCGTTATGCATTTCCATCGCCACGCGGATTTTATTTTAATTCGGTGGAGAGTTGCGCAGCACCTGATTGGAACCACTGTCTTGTCTTAAACGAGGGGCTGATGTTCTAGCTCTACGCTACCGCTGCTCTCTTTATTAGTCTAATTGTAAGCAAATAGTGTTCTACTTAGTTGAGGACAATGCTGAGATCCAAGAAACGGAAAAGTGTAGATATATTAGAAAGAAAACGGAAGTGAAAACGCCCAACACACAAATAAAAAACGGAGAAGTACAAAGGTTATATTTAAAAATTAACTGGGTTACAATTTCACTTTTTCTTCGTCGCGTACTTTCGCACATTGCTTCTTCAAGCGTCCACTCTCGTTGACGATGCACTGCGCGCTGCTTTTCGGAGCCCCGTGATTGCACTCACTCGCGTCAAAACATCCTAGGTCCATTCGAAACGAAAATATCATAAATAAATGAAGGTAAGCATGGACCGCCTGGCGCCAGCCACCGCTTATGGGTTAGGATGGGGTTGGATTGATTGCTTGACCAATACTCCACTGATACGAACGTGACGCTTAGGACGCCATGTTTTATTGCTGTTCACAGTTGCCAACCGAATACCTACATTTGGCTGCATGTGGGTTATAAACACTACATTACCATCCTTTGGGAAAGGTTGAATTAATGAACACACTATGACTAGACAAAAACAAGAAGACAGTTCATGCTGAGTGACTCAACAATCTCAAAGACAGGTTAAGAAGTCAGAGAAGTGACTCGGAAGCATTCTGTTTCTTTTAGGGCAGGTCGATTCACTGACTGGAGCAATGCAGGTGGTGCAGGATCTGGCGCTGAGGTACGGCTATTCTACAGGGGCAGTTAAGTTTCGAAGCCGCTCTCCAAGCTGTCACCCGCCGTGCTCGTCCTGAGGGCGACGGTCTGTTCAGCTGCTGGCATTCGAAAGGGTTCTCCTCTCAACCGCCGTGCTCGGTTGCGCTGTTGAGATAGATAGATAGATGTATATTTTAATGGTGTACCTGCTGGGCACCTTGGAGAACTACTCGGAGTCGAACCAAGTTTACAGCATGTTTATTGCAACTGGTCTCTTCTCTCCTAAATCACCCCCGACAGCTCGTTAAATAGGCTCGCTAAACAAAGACCATATCGCTAAGCCAAAAGGGACGAAGTAAACTCTCTGGGCGGGGCCAATAGGTTCCAGCATAGTTCCTCCTCACACCCGTAGTCCTGTACGCACAACATCACGCGTGCACATTCCATGGAGTTCGAATCCGCAACCGTCGTCACGTGCGTCCTTTCCGGATAGCCCGAGTCCCGTGGGAATGAGCTTCCTGGCCTCCGCTCCTTTACACAAGAGCCCAGCGCACACCGTGGATGATCTGCGGTTCGGAATACTGCTGCTCGCCTTGCTGACGCGCGGACATCCGGGGTCGTCTTGCGGGCGGCGTTGCGTCGGCGACTTGAAATCCGCGCCAGCCAGGCATTCCGCGATCCAGGGTCACGGGAAATGAACGAAAAGTCATGCACCGCGCCCCCGCTCTCAAGTGCAAGCACCGCAGCTGCGCTCTCGACGAGCAGGCGCCAGTCCAGAAGCCGGCGGTGTGGTATGTCGCATTGATGAGCGCAACAAGGGCGTAGATAGGGAGGGGGGAGGGAGGGGCTTATCATACCCCTCCCCCACCCCCCGAAATTTTTCGTACCGTGTCAGACATCGCCGACCAAAACAACGACCGGCGCTGGAAAGCATTCTGAATTTTGTCTACAATATATTTTTCTGGTTTGAAAAGACATTTCGGCATGAACATTACAAACTTGAGCTACATTTCGTAGCAACGCCCATGCAGATGGAGCCACAAGCAAGTAGCCACTAGTGTTCCACTGTTCCTATATGAGGGAGCATATACAGGAACACTAGGAGCCATTTCCAACCACAAAGTTTCAAGGGCGTTTGGATGGTGAGTGGGCTCGTCGCGTCAACCAATCATGGGCAGTATCAAATATACATATATATTCGATACCATCTTTAAATACATTTTGTGTATCGGTATCAGGTATCGAGTGCTGAAAAGGAAAGTATCGGAGTATCGGTATCGAAAATACATTTTTGGTGTATCGTGTATTTTAACGATACTCGTACAAATTATTGAAGCCGCTGTGTGTCAGACATCTGGTTGACGGCGCTCACTCAGGCGCGAGTACAAGCCGGGAGGCATCTTTGCTTGCAGGGCATTCTGATTTTCCTCCTGCTCGAAGTCTCTCTCTTTCAAACGCCCCGTCTCTTTAGCCCCATCTTTCCATATTCCCTTTCTTTAAAACTGATGGAGCCGATTGCAAGTAGGTGCTCATGAGAGTGTTTACTTGTGAGCACCGAGTGCGTACCACGAATCCGCTAAGCGGTTAACAGACACGCAGAAACAAAGAACAAACTGGACAAAGGAACACCAAAGAAGACAAACATGCAGTACGGACCACGCACACTTCGTCCCTAGCTGTTCTCCCCAATCCGCCTCCTTGTCTGTCTCTGAGGCAGGTGATTCTTGTCCAGCAGCATGCTCAGTGTGCTGACGAACTCAGTAACTTATGCACGACACTAGCTCTCCAGACCCTTGAGCTTCGCATGTAGGCTTTGCTTGGTGGCTAGAGTAATTAAGAGCGTATAAGGCCTCAGTCGAGCATGATGCAGTCGCCGTTCTTGTAGTTTACGACGTTTGATTCGAAACAAACACCTTTCTTTGTAACGGAGCCGGGAAGAGTCCTCCACTAGGCTTTTTCTGTAAGAACTATACGTCTAAAATATTAAGAAATACACGACGTAAAAGCTATGCAACTGCACTTTTCAAGCACATAAATTTGAATAACAGATCTATGGTCGAAGAATTTTTTTGCCAAAAACATTTCAGCGAGACGCGAATAAAACTTGTGAAGATACCCTTGTTTCATAAAGCAATAAAGTGTTAAAATGTTTTTGAAATGCGCGAATTGATTGGCGTCATATTAGCCGCTCTCTTAAATAGAACCATTCTTTCATTTATCTAAACCGGACTAAGTTATCAGTGAATCTTGACTTTGTTAACTACCTTCACGATCCTCGAGTCGACGCAGCTATGCTTCACTCTTCTGGTAAAGAGCCCCAAGCTTCATCAGATGTAACATTGCGGCGTGCTCGACTAATTATATAGAGAGGCTTTTCTTATTTGCCTCGCTTACAGAACGCTGACATCGCGGGGCTATTTCGGAACTAATAAAAACGTTCAGCCATTTTATTTTTGTTATCCTCTAGCTTTTAACACAGAATGCGAGCTTAAAAAGTCTGCCATCGCACTAATATATTAAAATACCTGCTCAGTTCCCCAAGCACACGCACCACTGTGCCTTATAGCAAAGAGAAAACGGAGTTGGCCATTGGGTAATTAACGTGTAGTATATGTAACGGAAAGCGACAAAAGAAGTTCCAGATTTAATTGTATGTAGCCAAGTGCTCACATGGTGGTTCGTATGAAGAACACTAGCTTAAAGAAATTGTTCGCTAGGCTGCTTGTGGAATTTTTGTAACCATGGCGTCAATTCAATGTGAAGTTCTAACAAGGCCACAATGTCCAGACAGCGGAGCTTCAATTAATCTGTGCTGTAGAATTTGTTTGAGCCCTTTCAGAGAAACACAAACTGCGATATAGGTAGCGCTGAAAGATCTAGAAAGCATGGTAAAGTTTTCCAGCTTCGCTAATAATATTACTGCCATTATCACATTGGGATTTCAGAGATGTATCGAAGTATCGAAGATACAGTATCGAGTATCTGTATCGGAAATCGATTTCGGTTCGGTATCTTGTATCGGTATCGAAAATACAATTTTTCAAGGTATCGGTATCGAAGATACTGTTTTTAAGTATCTTACCCAGCCCTGGCGTCAACTCGCGGTGGCCTAGGAGGGAGATGGACGAAACAATTAAGACTAGTGTCGAATCCAGGTTTCCATTCCCATTCAGTGTTGCAAAATTTCCATCGCATTCGATTCCCTGCTTGCTCAAAAATCCTTGTCTCTCTCCCACTGCCCTCAGCCTTTCTTGACTGCTGCATGTTTATTTCGGTGCTTTTTTTTTTTTTTTTTTTTTTTTTTTTTGTCGTGTCTTTTGCGGATCCTCACCGTGATATGTAGCAGCTCTCCTTCGCTCTTCTCCCCGTACACCTCTCCATGGTTGCCTTTTTGAAGCGAAAAGCTTCACTACACTAGACTAGTCAACTCAGAGTCTCGCTTTGCCGTGGTCTCATAATAGCCACAACTGTAGCGCGCGCCGGTTGACCTTCGCCGGAGCCGTGCGCTCCGCGTATGCGTCGAACCGAGTGACGTCACGGGAGAAGCGCGGGCTGTCGGAGCTGCCGCTGCCGCTATCTCCGCTACTGCGCTTTGAGAGGTAATTCAGGCAGTCGACATGGAAGACGATGATGAAGTGGCGGCTTTGAAATTGGCTGAGAAGAACGCGAAACGCAGGGCTCAAAGAGCTGCTGAAACGCCAGAAGAGCGGCAGGCTCGCCTTGCTAAACGGCGAAAGAGGGAGGCCGAACTTCGCGAGGACGCAGAACAGACGTTTTGCAGAAAGGAAGAGCGGAACGAAAGGCTCCGGGAGAAACGAGCGACGGAGCGAGAGTCTCAAAAGCGGCTATCAGCTGTGCGTACCACCAGTTTAAGAAGCCAACCGACTACGCTTTTCGCTTCTGATATCTAGGCTTAACCAAGATAACAGCCACCACCAATTTTTTAGTTCTTGGTTGTTTTTTTATTTTAGCGCTTGTTCGTACGCGCTGAAGCGAAGGCGACGAACGCTGGCCCAGGGGCGTACGTTTCTTTTTTTTATTGCACCTCGCTTGTTTCTTTTATACGCAACTCCCTTTCTTGTTCGTTCGTTTGCGTACCGTGCACATCCATGTGGACGTATTTTGCTGTTTTTTTTTTATCGTGCGCGTATCTTCGCCCACTCTTTTAGCATACTTTTATTCACTCTGTTGTGACCGGGTTTCCAGCCGAGGTTCGCGAAGATTCTCCAGCACCTGAAAACAGAAACGGCCCTAGCGGACGCCGGTGAGCGACCGCAGTCAAAGGCATCGAAACGACGCCGACGGCGGGGAAATGACCCGTTGTCTCCTCCTAAGGCGCCCAACCCAAGCAGCAGGAGGACAGGGAAATCCTCTCCCTGCTATAGCTCAGGAATCCCACCCCACGGTTTCGACAACTCCTCCGATATGTTCTCATGATGGCGTATCGAAACCGTAATCTTACTGTTTGGCAGTGGAACTGGCTTTGTCCAGAAGCGTCATGTAGTCCACCAACTGCTGTCCTGTGGTACGGGACCCGACATCCTTGCTCTACAGGAACCCTCCAACCCACTCACCCTCGCCGGCTATACACCCATTCTGCCTACATCTCCTGCTTCCTCTCGAGTAGCCTTTTTAGTTAATCGGTCTCTCACCACCATCTCACATCCCTTAGCGATTACCGACATTTATAATCTTCTAATTGAACTTGTGCCACAACACACTCGAGCAAAGAGTGTTTTTATCTTAAATGTATTCAGTCATCCTAAGTGCTATAAAAACAACTATGAACGGCTATTTACACTTGCGAAGCGCGTATAGCTAACAAGTGTCCTTTACTCGTCGTTGGTGACTTTAACGCTCCACATACAGCCTGGGGTTACCTGCATGACACACCTAAAGGACGTCGCGTGTGGTTAGCCGCGCAACAAACCGGTCTCTCTCTTCTCACTGACCCTACCTTTCCTACACGCACGGGAACCAGTGTCTGTAGAGACACTACACCAGACCTTACTTTCGCACATCGTCTCCTTCACGCGACTTGGTGCAATACAAAAGAGAATCTAGGAAGTGATCATTTCATCATAGAAATTCTTTTAAACGTTCAGCGGCCCTGTAAGCCTCTCATAGGTTCAACTTTCACGAAGTGGGATTCTTTCCGAACGTGTAGAGCAGCCCGCGCCTACGTTCCCATTAATGACATAACCGAATGGTCCAAACAACTACAAAGCGATGTTCAATCAGTAACTTCTCCCCCACCAGATGACTGCCCAAGCGACATGGTTGACTCCCGCCTCGTGCATTTATGGGAGGCTAAAGGCGGCCTAGAACGACGCTGGAAATGGCAGCATTGGAACCGGACCCTGAAACGCTGCCTCGCCCGTCTAAACAGAGAGATAGAGACGCATGCAGCGACTCTTTCACGACAGAATTGGGAATCGCTATGCAACAAGATAGAGGGAAATATGAGTGTATTTCAGACTTGGAACCTTTTTAGGCACTTATTAGACTCTAGTAAGACTAAGACAACCCAACGAGATAACCTCACTAGGCTAATACATACTTGCGATACACCTCCACTCGAACTTCTCCAAGAACTACGAGATCACTACTTCCCCAAGTACCCTTCTATATTACACCGACTATTCAGGGCCCCTAACGACTTCCTTGACCAACCCATCACAGTATCAGAGGTGCAGGCTGAGCTTCAGAGGCTTAACACATCTTCAGCCCCCGGTCCAGATGGAGTGCATAATAAGGCACTCCGGAATCTCGATTCCCAATCTATTGCCGCCCTTACTGAATACTTTAACAAGTGCTGGCAACGGGGAACCCTCCCGCCGCAATGGAAAGAGGCCAAGGTTGTGTTTATATCAAAACCTGGAAAACCTCTGCTAATTTCAAACCTTAGGCCCATCTCTCTCACCTCTTCGATCGGCAAACTAATGGAGCATGTACTCCAGACCAGAATTTCTCAATATCTAGAAGGCAAACAATGTCATGCCCACCTGCATGTTTGGATTTCGTCCTCGCCTTTCTACACAGGATGTTTTCTTACAGCTAAAGCATCATATTCTCGACTGTCAAACCTATGATTCCAAAGCCATCCTAGGTGGGGATCTTACCTCAAAGGATACCTCACATACACCCATGACAAGGCACCGAAAATAGCTACACTAGTGGCCCCCACACTAACAGTCATACCGCACGACCTTCCCTTCAGTGAAATTAATCAAGTTCTCATCGAGATCATCTCTCAAAAAAGAAGAAAGCAGAGTGTGTTTGTCCTAAACCTTTACAGTCCTCCAAGCAACACGCAGGAAGATTTCAAGCCACTTTTACTGGAATGCACATGCATAGCGGGAACTAACCCCCTTATTATTATGGGGGACCTAAACGCTGTACATATGGCATGGGGCTACCACAAGGACACCCCGAAGGGAACCAAGTTGTTGGAAGCGGCTGAGCAGCTGGATCTCTGTCTTATGACGGACACCATGTCTCCCACTAGAATAGGAAACAGTGTAAGCAGAGACACCTGCCCAGACCTAGCTTTCACCAAAAACATAAGATATTGCACCTGGACCAATCTAGAAGAAACACTTGGGCAGCGATCACAAAATCCTTAGCTTATCCCTAATGACAACCCGTATGAAAAGGAACATTGGCTCTACTAAAATAACAGACTGGGATAAGTTCAGACAAATTAGACCGCCACACGACGGCATCACAACAATTGAAGATTGGGTTCAAAGCCTGAAGGATGCTCATGCAAAAACGACCAAGACCATCAACACAACGACAGAAAACCCAGAAGTAGACAGACATCTCCTACATTTATGGGAAGCCCGAAAAAGTCTATTAAAACGGTGGAAAATGCAAAAATTAAATAGAAAACTTAAAATGAAGATAGCACAGGTTACGGCTGAAGCACAAGAGTATGCTATAAAGCTCCCCTATTGCAAAAACCAGCGTCTCCAGTGCGAAACCAGTAAGATTTTCGCGCTGGCTTTGCACTGGATCTGCTGTGCACGCTGGAGGTCTGCGATATTCACTGAAGCAGTAACGGGAAGACACTGGCTGCACTTGTGCGATGGAAGA
Organism: Amblyomma maculatum; assembly: GCF_055883805.1. Classification (NCBI taxonomy): domain Eukaryota; kingdom Metazoa; phylum Arthropoda; class Arachnida; order Ixodida; family Ixodidae; genus Amblyomma; species Amblyomma maculatum. The sequence goes on along the minus strand of NC_139346.1, from coordinate 94,004,315 downwards.
AAAACGCTGGGATTAGCCTTTTGACTCTGGGTGTGTCGCTGGCATCCACGATGCACTGGGAGAAGCGCTGTATGTGCGCTGGGGCCACACTGGTCCCAGTGCCCCAGTATAGCCGGTGCGGCCTGCGGCGTCAGCCGGAGTAGCATCCCTCAGGGGCCAACAGGGCAACAGCGTACTTTCAATCGACCATCTGGGGGCATATGAAAAATATGGTTCAAGCAAGCGCTTTTTGCTGCGAAGTCGTTGCGCATTTGTAAGAAAACAAAGGCAGTATCTTTTTTTCTAGCGTTTCCATGTTTCCATAGGTCGTTTCGAGAGAGACAACGACCGCCGCGCCTCGATCTCATGACACACTGGCGATTAACGCACAACTAAAGCTGGAATTGATTAATGTGGGCTACCATGCATAACCAACTTCACAGCTGATCTTAAGGGCACTCTAACACAATGATTACTGCGAAAATGTTCAATGCGGGCTCAATCGCAGGCGAGCGTAGCCTGCACCACGGCCCAGTATAAACAGCAGAAAGAAAAACTAAAACCAGGAAGAGAGTAGTTTACCGAGCGATGGGCCCATGAGAGAAAAAGCAACAACATACAGCACTTGTAATACATAATATTTGGCGTGTTTTTCAAGCCTTTGCGCCCCTTCTTACTCTGCGTATCAAGCAGCCGAGCCCTCGGTATAATTGCAACGTTTCCCGCAATGTTTACATACAAATAAGGTTTAGTTACACGCAAATAGGGTCATCGCATGACGCTTGCCGGTATTGAAGCTTGGTCGCACTTTTTTCCTTGAAGGCTTCTACTAAAGCTCCATGTTCGGCGAAAATTACGCCCACGGTAGCAGAGCACCACCCAAGAGCCGGCGTTGGTAAATTTTACAGCGATGTCAAACTCCACATGTTAAAATGATTCCAGTGCACAAAATAGCGCGCATAGGCACCCAGAACATTAGTTGCAAGTCGTGAGAGCAGACAGCAAGCTAAAATGATCAAGAAGTTGCAATTGTTAGAGCGGTAGCAATGGCCTGTAGACTGTGAAACATGAAGTCCCAACCTTATAAATGCGGGTAATGAATAAAATGCAAAAATGTCTTAGCAAAGTCCAGTGGCCGAGTCCCTAAAAACTCGGCCACTGGACTTTGCTAAGACATTTTTGCATTTTATTCATTACCCGCATTTATAAGGTTGGGACTTCATGTTTCACAGTCTACAGGCCATTGCTACCGCTCTAACAATTGCAACTTCTTGATCATTTTAGCTTGCTGTCTGCTCTCACGACTTGCAACTAATGTTCTGGGTGCCTATTTTAGGGATGCCAGCGATCCATTCCTGCGCACAGTGTGTCAACAAAGACTTGATCGAGCGTTGCCTGATTTCGTAGTTTATACTCAATGTATGCCTGGTTCTCTGTTTGGATTCTTTAGGGAAATTGTTTTGAGCGTGAAATTCTTAAGCGCACGTTTTTCGAAAGAGTATTTAAGTAATGTTAACAGGAGAACATTATACAAGGATGTTTGTGAAGTGGTGTTCCCGGTGCCCTTGTACCGAGCTTTATACTATGGAGGCACAGGAAGTAATGTATTAAAACGCGTAAAGAAAATGCAAGTTGCTCCGGGAGCTAAAACGTTTTTCTTTATGCTACATACCGGTACTTTGAGTGTAAAATCATTTATGGAGGAGAAGGGTATGTTCCTACCGCGGGGGGCCCAATGTCTCATCTGCAAACAGCCAGAGACAATAGATCACGTGTTTTTGCATTGCTGGGAGGGGGTATATTTGTGGGATGTTCTGCAAAGGACAATAAAAAAACAGTTGCCACTTGATTCCCATGGCATTAGGTATTTGCCATTGGATAACCACGATGATATGCCGTTAGACCAGGTTATGTTAATGTGCCTCCACAGTATATGGCGCACACGAATGGCTGGTTATCACTGCGATCCAGATGCACGGCCAGCCCGCATGTATTTCCGTGAAAGTGTGCAGCGATGACCATGTGCTCCTGAGTGGCTGTCAAAGCTGGAACCTTTGACGGTGCTCAAGGAATTTTAACATGACAATGCCTGCCCCTCAGTGGGTGTTAGGCAACGCTAGCTACCTTTGTGTACATATATTATTCCTTTTTTCCTGTTGTTTTGAGTTTCAGTGCGGTGTATTTGTGTCAAAGCCAGGCAATAAAGAAAAAAAAAAAGTCCAGTGGTCGAGTGGTTAGCGTGCTTAGCTAGTGATTGATATGTGCCTAGGGACTGAGTTCGAGGCGCGCTCGGTGCACAATTTTTTTTTCTGTTTACTTTTTTTAGGTTTTTTTATGTATCTAACTTATTTCGTTTCTGTTTGCTTTTTAATTTTTATCCCACGCCTTTTTTTCTACGGGCGAACAGTGCCGCCAATGCGGAGCGTCACAGTATGCCGCGTCCCAGTGCGCCCAGTTTCCAGCGTCATACTGGGACCATAATCAGGTATGGCGCTGAGGCGCTGGCACCCAGTGGCACTGGTTTTTGCAATAGGGTCGCCAAGCAAAACTGGGCAGATTTCTGCAATTCGCTGAAAGGTACCCTAAGCACGGCTAAAGCATGGTCAACATTAAGAAGCATGATAGACACCTCAAAAACCAAAACGGCCACAAGAAGAACCCTCCACACCATAGCCCATAAATACCCGGGCACAGATGCAGAGTTCATCACCGCCATGCAGAAGAAATACATAGGAGACCCTACTCCGGCTTGCCAAACTTTATATGCGGGTCAAGCAAACCCCTCCCTTGACTCCCCCATAACACTGGCGGAGGTCTACTCAGCCGCCCGTACATTTACAAGAAACACTGCCCCTGGAGGAGACAAAGTCACCTACGCTATGATTAGGAACTTAAGCACAGAACATCTGCAAGACCTAACGAAGTACATCAACGAAGAACTGTGGGAGAAGGGACAGGTCCCATCAGCTTGGAGACACGCGGATATCATCACCATACCAAAGGCTGGAAAGCCACCGGCTGTGGAGAGTCTCCGTCCTATCTCCCTCACTTCTTGCCTGGGAAAACTCTATGAAAAAGTCGTCCACCTAAGGCTCCAAAATTACATCGACGAAAACAACATCTTTCCTTCCTGCGCATGCTGGGCTTCCGCAAGGGACTCTGCACGCAAGATGCTTTCCTCCGGATTAGGGAAGAAGTCATCAACACCATACCCCGAAAAGGCGAAAATTTCATTCTGGCACTAGATCTCAAAGGAGCATTCGACAACATTGGCCACCAAACCATATTGCACGAATTAAACAATATCAACTGCGGGGAGAAAATTTTCAAATACGTGAAGGCTTTCCTCTCAGATCGCACAGCCACCATAGGAATTGGAGAGATCCGATCACCAAAAGTACCGATGCCGAACAAAGGTACACCGCAGGGTTCTATAATCTCTCCAATGCTATTTAACATAGCAATGATAAATTTAGCAAAAAAACTGTTGACCCGCACTGATATTGGCTTCACTTTATACGCGGACGACATCACCATCTGGGCTACTCAGGGATCCTTGGCGCAAAAAGAAGAAGCTCTGCAAGCCGCTATAGACCTAGTCGAGGAATTTTCCGGGGAGAGCGGTCTTCAATGCTCCCCAGAAAAATCCGAACTTATCAGGCTACACAGAAGAAATTACAAGTCCCCAGGAGAAATTCAGCTCTCTCTAGGAGACCAGACAATTCAAGAGAAGGACAAGATCAGAGTTTTGGGGCTGTGGTTGCAAAGCAATTTGAGAGTGGAATATACAATCAAAACACTCAAAACCACAGTCAACCAAATTTCCAGAATGATTAGAAGGGTGACCTGGCACCGGAAAGGGATGAGGGAGGAGGACACCCTCCGCCTTGTACAAGCCCTAGTCGTTAGCAGGATTACCTACGGGCTCCCATATCACGAAATTAGATTCACTGATAAAAGGGTCATTGACACTATCATAAGAGGAGCCTATAAAACGGCCTTAAACCTCCCGCCAACAACATCAACGGAACGTCTTTGGGCACTCGGAGTGCACAACAACTTCGAGGAGCTCAAGGAGGCGGTTCTAGAGAGTCAGAAACAACGTCTAACAACAACGCAGGCGGGTAGGGAAATCCTGTCAAAACTAGGGCTACGGCAGGCACTAAGAACTTCTGAGATCAAATCACAAATTCCGACATTCACAAGAAACAACATCTATGTGAACCCGATACCCAAGCACATGCACCATGAGTTACAGAAGGGTCGAACGAAAGCCAGAGTCAAATCATTGGAAAAACAATTGTCTAAAGACGCGGAAGTTGTCTACGTGGACATAGGGGCTTACGGCGAACCTGACAAGTTCACAATAGCCGCAGTTGACCACAAGAAGAGGCCAATTATCCAGGCTTCGATCTATGCCAAGGATCCTGCGGAAGCGGAATCACTGGCAATAGCCATCACCATAAAAACACAAGACAACCAAAAGAAGTCATCACACGTAGTGACGGGCTCCCAACCAGCCTGCAGGGACTACCTGGCCGGAAAACCTCACAAAAGAGCGTGTGCAATATTACGTTCCATCTCCCAGACGCACACAATTACATGGACACCTGGACACGAAGGCCTAGAAGGAAATGAGGTAGCGAATGATCTAGCCCGAGCTCTCACAAACCGGGCGGATCCCCATCCCTACCTCACCCCTCTCCTAGGACCCTACGGTGACAGGCTGGAACACCTACGGTTAGAAAGAAGAATTTTCTCACCACCACACAAACAGCTTCCTTCCTCGGACGCTATAGACTGGAGAAAAATACAAACAAACACATTCCCTAATCTTCAAATTTTAAATAAGATAAGCCCAACAAAATACACGAGTTACTGTCCTTGGTGCAGTGCAAGCCCCACACTCTATCACATCTCTTGGGAATGCCAGGACAAACCTGACCCAACGTTAATAGTGCCATGCCCGACACATGAGCAGTGGGAGGCGGCCCTGACCAGCGACAACCTGGACCAGCAAGCCTGGATTATCCAGCTAGTCCGCAAGTCAGCTGCTGCCAGCGGAGCCCTGGACTAGGGGCACCGACCACCCAGCTCCTGCGAATTTTTACTGATTATATGCTCATTAAAAGTTTTCTCTCTCTCTCTCTTACCAAAGCATTTGATAACGTTACACATCAGCAATCCTTCAGAATCTTACAACCCTAGCAGTCGGCGCCAAGTTGTATAATTACGTCCGAGACTTCCTCAGCCAGCGCAAAGCCACACTCACCTTAGGCGACCACTGCCTTCCAGAGACCACGCTAGGTGCACGAGGTACGCCCCAGGGCGCCGTCCTCTCCCCTATACTATTCGACATAGAACTTCTCCACCTACCCAAAAAATTTGCCCAAATCCCCGACATTCATTTCAGCCTCTACGCCGACGACATCACTGTCTGGGCTAACCGCGGCAGTGATGCCGAAATAGAGGTACATCTACAATTGGCACTAAACACCATCGACACTTATGTAAGGGAACGTGGCCTAACTTGCTCCCCTTCAAAATCAGAACTCTTTCTCTACCTCCCCAAACAATACAATTCAGGCAGTCCGCCTATTTCCCTCAAGCTAGGTACCCATTTGGTCCCACTAGTACCACAATCCGTGTGCTGGGTCTAGTTCTTCACTCTCATGGTGCGCACGGAAAAGTCATAAAGACTCTCCATACGCAATGTCAACAGACCACGCGATTGAGTCGCCGCATATCCAACCGCCGGGCAGGCTTAACGAGCGAAACACAATTCGCCTCACCCAGGCTTACGTTATAAGCCGCGCCACATATGCCCTCCCATACCTCCCCCTCAAACAAAACGAGAGAGACCGGGTGAACGCGCTCCTACGAAGTTGCACGAAAACGGGTCTACATTAACGGCACAAATAGCCCGCCTATCCAACTCGACGGCTGGCCGCACTTTATTATCCCACTTAAACCTAAGCCCAGTTACACACACCATTGACGGTGTACCCCTTTCCCCTAACCTCCGCTCTAATCTCATCGTACCTCCAATCCCTAATTTTCTGTGAAGGGCGTGAGCCCTGGCAGAATAGCCAGGGCTCACTCCCTTCACAGAAAATATAACGAGGACCAAGAGGTGGTCTACGTGGACGCAGCAGAATATATGTCAGGCTCCCGTATGGTCCTGGCTGTAGCCGACAATCAAGCAAAGCTGCTTACTTCCAGCTCTATAATCATCAATTCTACCACAGAGGCAGAGGAGGCAGCCATCGCGCTTGCTCTCATCTCTACATCTGCCACAAAAAGTATCTCTGACTCCAAATCTGCGATTCTAAATTATGCCAACGGCTATATATCCCGCACCGCTGCTCGCATATTACGCTCATTTGGACGCCAGCAAATGCCGGCCTCCCTGACAACGAAGAGGTTATATCCCTAGCCCGAGGTCTTACATTCCGGGCTAGTGAAACGGAGCCCTCTCTACAGGCCGGGGAGAGCCTTCTCTCTTTCCGTGATATTCTATTGTACTACCGGGACAAACGAAGGGAATATACACCCCCAGCCCCCTCTTTCACCATAGCTCAGGCCGTACACTGGCGAAGCTTACAGACTCGGACGGCTCAATACCCTACACTTCTACATGCCCGATATCCAGACCAGTTTTCCTCACCATGCAGACTCTGCGGCAAACCAGGACACTTCATACACATCCTTCTTACATGCCCCACCTTTCCTCATCACCCATCACCGAACGTCGCTGAGTCCTACTAGGAGTCTCTCATGAAGAGCACTTCAAGTCAAGAACAACGGAAGATTATCTCCAGTGCTATGAGGAGGATTGCTCTTCAAGGATTTTCTTTTGCTTTATAAGGGTGTCTCCCACATAGTAAGGCAGCACCCAAGTGCCATGCAGGTGGCTTCGCCCCCATTGTTTGTTCAATGGCAATAAAGTGTTTCTACCACCACCTAGTGCACCGAGCGTAGGCGCGTGCACTAAGCGTAAGCGTTCCTCCGATCACATAACTGTCAGTAGTTCCGAGTTAGATTTTTTGCACCCTACTACTGAATATGAAATTATATGCAAGTTCTCCGAACTCAGCGATAGCGGTACTTGTGATGTTAATGGTATCCAGATTAAACCTGTCAACTTTGTTTTAGATTTATTCTCACCCGTGCTAATGCATGTTTATAATATTTTCCTTTCCTTCGGAGTCTTTCCTTGTCAATTGCAGGTAGCTAAAGTTGTGGATTTATTCAAGAAAGGTGATAAATCGCTCTTGTCTAATTATGTACCGATTTCTAAGCTGCAGTTTTTTTTTTTTTTTCGAAAGGTTTGGAAAATATAATTATCAGCGTTTAACTGGCTTCCTTGAAAGGAAAAGATAATTAACAGATTGCCAGTATGCCTTTGGAAAGGGCAGATCTACAGAACTTTCCTAGCAAAAAGAAATCATATTGGAAAATTTCGAAAAGCGCCTTTTCAACCTAGGCGTCTTTATCGATTTCAGTAAAGCCTTCGATCGCATTAGTCATGAGCTTTTGTTGTATAAAATGAGATATTATGGCATTCGGTTCCTTGCTTTTCAACAATCTGTGTCACAGACGTCGGTTTGTACATATTAATAATATTTCGTCTCGCGTTAGTACTGTCAGTGTCGGGGTTCCACAGGCTGCTTGGGCCCTCTTCCATTCAGCATATTCATAAATGCCATTCTTAACATTGCAAATGATATATTTTAATATATCCAGATAATGCTAGCGTTTTCATTTCTTCCACCGATCCGGACGAGTTGATTATGACCGCGAACAATATCCATGAAAAAATACGTATCTGGCCTGCTGATAATGAGTTAAGTCTGAAAAAACTGAAGCTGATTTGTTTCAGCCCTATAATAAGAATGGTACTCTACAAAACGGTTTTTATCTGATGTTCTCAAATTGAACTAGTGCGTTCGAAGAAAACAGGTGTGTTCTTCGATCAGGAACTTTTTGGCAGGTAAGCTCTCGCAGGTTACCGTCCTTTTGTTCACAGTTAAATATCTACCTCGCAAAATGAAACTGTCATTTACGATTCCTCGTTCCCAGCCATCTAAATTACTGCTGCCTCGTCTCGGGTAGCTTCTGCTGCTAATAATTATCGAATCTCTCGTCTCCAAAAGAGGGCTATCCCGGTTGTCTGCAATGCACCTTTTCATTCCTCTACCGGTCCAGTGTTTAGAGATCTACTAGTACAATTAATTCAAGTTCCGAACCACTTTCATCTTTTATTAGCCTTGAGGTATGCCAAATAATGCAAAAATAATCTAAAACACATAGGTTCCATTGCCAACCTGAGAAGAAGTCTCATTTATTACAGCTGAGGTTTCTTGAATACTGGTTCATGGCACACCCGCGTACCAACTATGGATGCAAATGTGTCGTTATACACTACCTAAACTATTAAATAGTCTAATCCTCGAAAATGTTAATATCAGTTCCAATTCTAAACGTAGTTCATTACGAATATCGGGCCTTTCGAAACACATCATTTGTCCCATCATTATTTGGAACTTAGACATTCTATAAGGATGTTTTATTTGTATTTGAATTGCGTTCTTAGTTTCACAACATGCAAATGACATGTGTTTTTTCTTTCTCGTTTCTTTTTTTTTTTTTCCTCCTTTCCTCTATTAACATAACGTTATGGGATAAAATATATTTGTACTGCTGCCTCTGCCACAAGACGGGTTGAGGAGTTGTCAAGTTGTCGCGTGCAACTTTTTTCCTTAATTCCATCATAAAACTTGTGGAGATTCACTGCAGCGCGTAATTATAACGCGAGTTACGCGCGCTGTTGGCGGAGGTTGGCGGAGGAGAGGGCACATACATAAGCAAACATAAGTTTGCTTCGGGCCCTCCGATCTCTTTCCCGTACAGATCTAATATTCAGCTTTCGGATTGTTGGGACGATCGCGTATTCCGCGAAAGAGTGCTCAAGCTGGACAGCGCTGTTATTTTTTATATCTCGATCATCGTTTCAGGTGGGATGAAAATGTTGGATTCCGAACCACTGTACGCAATTCGATGAGACCTTAACAAGAGCAGTTGTGCTGAGCTGAACACTGCAGATCCTCCCTGAGACCCAGTGTTTGAACCGGCGCCTTCTACTAGTTCGACGACTGCAGCAAAATAATATTATAGAAGAGTTGCAGGAATGCAATTCTCTTTATTTTGCATTGCCAAACGCGCACCTTATTTCATGGCGCAAAATATAAATTTCTGAAGCTCTAAACCCACATAAAGATTTCTTTAGCATCCTATTCAGACGGCAAAAGCAAAACTGCCCCAAAAAGGTTTCTATATAATTTCTATGAACATTTTCTGAGGGGACGATCAGCAAGCCCAATAACACGCACGCCTGCCATAAATGCTGCGTATGCTTCCTCTAGCAGAAAAAGTGTGCCGTGGGCAGTTTTGGTGGCCGACGCGCGTAGCCAACGCGCGAAGAGAAACGAAGAGGAAAGCACCGCGAAGAGGAGAGTGTCGCCTTCTATTACACTGGGTGTCTTAGACGTCTAGCAAGACTGCTTCGTAGACGTCACCGTAGACTTCTACACGTTCGCGTAACGGAACGCGTCTACCATGCGTCTACCGCGTCTACCTGTCTACGCCTGGCGTCACCTCGCAGCATAAAGGTTGAACTAAAAAGTTTGAATAACTATTATAATGTTGCATTCTTTAAACATTTATGACAATACGGGTGAAAATTACGTTTTTAACGGTTCGTCGATTTTTGCAGCAATAATATTGCGTGTTTAATCGCCACAACGCAGATTGATGCAATTGTAGCAAATCGTACCGAATTCTCGCGCAATGGGCCCGCTCACGGCATGACGAAAGAGAATGTTAGTCCGATTTTAGTTTTTTATTACTGAGGCTGAAGTGTATATGTACATGCTTCTCGGATGTCTCATGCACACAGCTGAAGCATGAAAACACGCTAAAGACTAAATTTGAGAGGATTACGGACGAATGATGATAACCGGCTAAAGATAAAGGAAAACTTTGTGCCTTTACACCTGTCGTCTGCAGTCACTAGGCGATGAAACCAAAGAGAGCAACTCGTTTTAGTAATATACAGGCACAATAAAATCAATGCGCAACAAGCCGGTATCGTCAGGCGAGTACGCGTCCTTCCGAGATTGACTGAAAATGCACGGAAGAGCCTGCCACGGCTGCTACAGCAAGAGAGAAAAGCACATGCGTGCCGTGCAGCAGCCGTGCTGACTCCCGGCGAGATGCCCAGAAAGCGACGAGGTCGTCGATAACATCAAGACTCAAGAAACTCGCCGTCAAGTTAAAAAAAAAAAAAAAACATAAGGCCATCAACATCCAACTATATATTAAGCAAAAATCTCAACCGCACGCTTTCCTCTTAGAGCGCGATTCAAGAATCTTCAGTGCTATGAATCTCAAGACTATGAAGGCAGCTCCTCTAGCTAGCGCACACATTGACGTAACAACTCACATTTGAAAGATCGTTCTTATATGCATACCCCGGCGTTGGCAAAGAGCACGACCACCGTACAGCCACTGCAACCACCGCAAGCACGGCTCGCTCAGCGCGAACCGCGCACTGTCCGCCATGTTGTTTAGACAGCAAAGCAGCCTTCATCGATATTGACTTCGGCGAAGAAATATTCGCGAGTCTGCTGCGTGAGGATTGGAGCGCGTCGCAAGATGACGGCTTCCCGGCTAGTCGTCTAAGTAGACGTCTAGTAGATGTCTACTAGGGGGTATCCGCGCCCACTGTACTCATATGATGGAGGGATTTTAGGCTCAGGCTACTCTGACTCATACATCGACGGCAACCATCTTAGCTTGACCAGGGACATCTTATGAGAAAGGGCAGAGTGGCGTCGCTAGTCTCACCCGCAAACAGTGCGGAGGCGCGACCGCCCCCCCCCCCCCCCTTCCCTTGCCGCATTTTAAGCACCAAATTTGCAACTTCCTAATTCCTACCTCCTCTTTCCTGACTGCTTGCTTTGAAGTCAAATTCACTCTGCACTCAATCACGCAGTGCGAGTGAAGTAATATATTTGTTTTTATTTTTAACGCAGCGAGCGTGGACAACGACTGGCAAATTCAGCAAAATATCACATCAAAAGCACATATTTCCAAAAAATGCGGTAGGCTTCTCCAGGCTCATATTTTTAACCCTTTCTTATTTTAACAATGACTTTGCATTTTTCAGAGGAAAAAAAAAAAGGTAACCGCCTGATGCACTGCGTGGGCACCCTTGGGTACATTCATTCTCAATTCCCCTTTTAAAGCAACTGGCCTTGCTAAAAGTGTCCGTCTAATTATTAATACTTTTTTTTTTCTAATCGGCTCGTGGTGTTCAGAGCAATTGCCATTGCTCCTTTGTGTAAATAAAGTTTTTCATTCATTCATTCATTCATTCCATTGAGCAACAGGCATCCCATGCCTTTAGACGTTTTGAAAGTGCGAGGCATGCGTGACTGGGCCGAGGAGCGAGAAAGGCACGGGAGATAAATGACAAAGACAAAAGACTGCCGGGGAGTCCTCGCTTGAGAAAGGAGAGTGAACTGCAGGTACACAAAGGCGAATGCGATGCGGCGGCGCGGCCGCTGACGGGTGTTGTCTAACACGCTCCCGCGCAGGTGTTTGTGATGGGTATCGGGTTAATGCTGGTGTTTCCAGGGTACACGCACGTACACAGGCCCGGTCCAAAATCAAAATGGCGTGTAGTCTCTGGCCTAAACTAAGGCAAGCGTTTTTCAACCACTCACAACAGAATAATTCGTTCTACGAAAGATCACACTTGCCAGTCAGTGGCACCGATGCGCGCTTATTCGCGTCTTTCCACAACAATTAATTTCGCCCCCACCCCTTCCTTCCTCTCACTGCCAAGCTGCACCCCACTGAGCCCTGCACCCGGTGCGGACCGCAGCCCCTCGCGACGCCACGAGAAAGGGGTAGTGTGACGCGTTTTTGGTCGTCTCAGAAGCGGAAGAAGCTGATGCCTAGGGGAACCGTCGGCTCCACATACTGTAAACAGACACCCCTTTACTTACTGTGTACGTAAAGAAATTACAAGGTTCTAGCCTTGGTGCTGTGCTATGTCACCGTGGGACTGAGTTGGGACGGTAAAAGGCGCGTTTAACTACTGGCGCCATCTTTTGGCTGTCATCAGAGAGACAGAAAGACACTTTCAGAGAAGCTCCGCAGATCGCAGTACAGTCGGCAGTGAACCGCGCCGTAATTAACCAACTTATTTGAATATTCTCCACTTTCAAAAAAGATCAGGCTCTTGTATCGATTAAGAGTAGACATCAGGTATGCATTTTGTTTCCGTTATGTCGAAGACAATATTCAAACTCTGGCACATTTAAGGAAAACTTTACCATTAATACGCGAAGTCATTTGGTCCACCAAGAGGGCCTAATCGAATGGCATCTTTCCGTCGCAGAGTGCTCTGGTACTCAAAAACATCATACAATATTACCATTGCACCTAACGTTCTACTTTTGGTAGGATGGTGCCCCAGTAGGTGGTCGGAAGCTCAATGTCGACTTTGATGCAGTAGGTTTTAGTAGCGCAGTGCGCATGCCCCGTACTCGACAACTGGATCAGAGGCGGTGTTGCTGGGGCAAATTTTTGGCTGGTTCCTCCGGGAGCCCGGTTAGGAAATCGAAAATAAGTGATGGCGAAAGCGCTGCCGATTGAGGGCCAGCTGATTTGTTCTGACAGTGGGCTGGAATTCGTATCCGGAGGTGTTTAGAGGCATCAGGTAATCGCAATGTAAAGTTTGTTATGCTACTCCATCGACACTTGTTTTTGTCCTTTTATTGTTTCAATTCGGTGGAGGGTTGCGCGGCACCTGGATTGGGACCACTTTCCTGGCTTGAACGCGGGGCCAAAGTTCTAGCTCTACACCACCGCTGCACTTCTTAGTCTAATTAGTAAGCAAATAGAGTTCTACCTAAAGGGGTCATGACAGCATAAACTGATTATTGCATTTCACTCCTCACACGTTAATTTATAAATCATCCAAATTTGAGCTCATTCCGTGCAGTAGATTCGCTGCACTTCTTAGTCTAATTAGTAAGCAAATAGAGTTCTACCTAAAGGGGTCATGACAGCATAAACTGATTATTGCATTTCACTCCTCACACGTTAATTTATAAATCATCCAAATTTGAGCTCATTCCGTGCAGTAGATTCGCTGCACTTCTTAGTCTAATTAGTAAGCAAATAGAGTTCTACCTAAAGGGGTCATGACAGCATAAACTGATTATTGCATTTCACTCCTCACACGTTAATTTATAAATCATCCAAATTTGAGCTCATTCCGTGCAGTAGATTGTTTTAAAATGAATTATTATTATTAATATCGGAATCAGCTTTCTGGTCTAGCAAACATTGGCCGCTGACGTCACAACTTCAACCGTGACGTCTCCATGTCGTCTCCTATTCGCGGTGCAGGTCTAGCATGCACGTCTTGCATGGTGGTCTCTGATTTTTTTTTTTTTTTCTTCAGCAAAAATACTTTATTCACATATTCTCTTATCTTTGAGTAGCCTTCACTATAATATGCGACCATATGCTTCGCGCTTTGTCCAGAGATTACTGCAAAGGCCGAAATCGACAAGCTTATGCTGTATAACTTCGGCATGCAATCAGAAGCGTATTATTCTTACGTTATGAGAGTTAGCTTCTTTTAGCAACAACCGCTCCCGCATATAAAAAGGCACTTGTCCAATGTTTCCCTCGGCCGTGTACATGTGCCGCGAAGGTGGGGAGGGGATATCGTTTTGTTCCTGACTGTTGAGCTATTGCCGTCGCTCTTTGGGTCCAAGAACTAAGCGTAAATCTCAAACTGGCATACCTTGATGCGAGAGCATACCTTGCGACATTAGAGGAGCAGCCAAAACTTTTGAACGAATCGCTACCTCGTGACTTGCTGTTATATGTGCGTGTTAGTCAGACTGAATTATTTTCGGCTGGTAAAGCATTTTTGCAAAACTGCTCAGTCTGGCCACGGCCAGCGCACGAAAGAATGTGCCGCCGCTGCCGCTTCAGTCCCGTCATCGCAAAATCCAACTCGATTCGATTGCTCTCCACTGCATGTCCACACCGAACAAGAGCTTTCCAGTCGCCGCCTTCTCCGTCTCGCCTCCCCCGCAGCCGCGCTCGCGATTGTGACGGACTCACGAGCATCACCTTCCGTTTTTCTAGTGCTTCTCCAGAAAATTACTCGTGAGTGCTTCAACATAAGCACACACCATTTAGTATTTAGTGTGTGAACCGTAAACTCCAGCAGGAATGCGCCGACTCGCGAATTACGACTGCGCCCCCAGCGTGTTTGTTTACGTAGCTTTTGCAATGATTGGATGTATGCTGCTTGTTCGCAGGGCATAAAATGCAAGCTGAGCTAGCAAAAATACCAAAAACATCCACTTCTTTTCGCATCAGTTGCATCTTTTTTTGTTCACGAACTACAACTGCTTTGCAAGAAGCTCCGTGGATGCTACGTCCCCTGCCTTCGCCGGGTATACACACATGCGGCGCCGACAGCTGCTGGCTGCGCTCGCTAGATAGGGTCTCATATATCGACGCTTCCCGCTCAGAGTGCACTCGCTTTGGGGTGTAAGCAGTTGTCGATTTGGGGTTCCTACTGCCAGAACTACACTCGATGACCACATGCCACCACTAAAGCTTGTGAATACGCGCTCTGTAATCGCCGAAACTTACACCCGGACGCGCGTACTCGAGCTAAGCCTACTTGTCGCTGAACGAGCTGGCAGTTCGGCGCCGGCTAACATTTCTGGCCAAGGTCATTGCTGATGACAAGGGGGAACATATAAAGTGTAGCTTCCTGTTTTCCTTTTTCTAACTCAGTTAATCTACAGACAAGCGCAGCTTTTCAGGCCGTGCACTCGAGTATCGGGTGTCAAATTCTCGCTGGCCTCCAATCCGACCAAAACAGATCGGACGACCGTCCGCAGATCAGTTCCGTCGGCGTCGCGGGACCGAAAACCTCACGATAGCCTCCTTTATAGGAGGTTATGACCTGACACTACGGTGATAGGCGATCGTTGGCCGTGCTGGCGTCATCGCCGGTGTAATGCGAAAGATTAGTGCGTTGACAAGCTAAGGAACCGTGCAGCGAGCTTGCCTTATGCTGAAGAAAATATGCCTTGCTCTATATCGCTTTCGTGCGGTAACGTCTTCGTCACGCGCTATTACATGAGGGCGACCACCATGGCAATCGTCACAAGAAGAAAAAAAAAAAAAAAGACATGTCCTTTGTAATTGCAGCCTGCCTTGCAGACGACGCTCCACCGTGTACACGATGTGACGTCACACGAGCATTTCAAAATGGCGGTCACTTTCGGTGGGAGGAGCTTCCGAATTCCGATTTCTATCGTGTTTTTTTTTTTTTTTTTTTTTTTGTAATATGTGCCGCGCGCTAGGCACTAAAGCTTTGCGAGTAGAATCACAGACCTGTATATTATTCACAGGAGTATAACGCGGGAATACGTCGGACGACCCTGTCATCGCCCCTTAAAGATGAGGACAAAGCAGAGAGCCAAGAAACGGGAAAGTGTAGATCTGTTAGAAAAGAAAAACGGAAGTGGACGCAACCAACACACAAATTAAAAAGGACGAAAAAGTACGACGGTTATATTTAAAAATTGACTGGGTTACAATTTCATTCTTCCTTCGTCGCGCACTTTTGCGCATTGCTTCTTCAAGCGTCAGCTGTCGTTGAAGATGCCCTGCGCGCTGCTGTTCGGAGCCCCGTGATCGCATTCAGTCGCATGAAAACTTGCTAGGCCCATTCGAAACGAAAACATCACAAAGAAATGAAGGTAAACATGTACCGCATGGCGCCTTGGCCGCCGCGGTGTCGACTTGCCAGAGGCGGATGCGCAGGGTGGGTTTTCGGGTTACGTAACGTGCCACGCGATGCAATCCAATATGCACGCCACATCCGTAGAATGAACGCTCCACTTGCGCCGCAAGGTGTAAACGGCCGCCGTCCATATGCAGGCAGGACTTCGTGACGCGGAAAGACGTTCGTTAACATTACGGGACGGTGATAGGCAGCGTACGCCCAGTGGGTCAGAGAAATACCTAGATTTAATGACATTCTAGTCGAAATCAAGGAGAAATGGGCATGGCCAGGGCATCTAGTGCGAATGTAACCAATGGTCGCAAAGTGCAACCGATTGTATTTTAATGGAAGAAAGCGTAGGAGGGGACTGTGGTGTTGCTGTGGGTTCGGATGGGGACGGATTGATTGATTGAGCAATACTCCACTGATACGAACGTTACGCTTGGGCCGCCATGTTTTGTTGGGGACTCAATCTTTGCACGTCAACTGTGGAGGATCACGGAACAATAAGGGTGACGTAGAACCTACGTACGTCTTGTTTTCAATCCTGATTACCGTGCCCTCTCTCAGCAGGCTTTCTTTTATCTTTTCCCTCGCCTGTCTGACGACCCGGTGGCGTGGATGGGGGAGTGTGCGCATCCTTGCCTTCTCTGCGCGCTTTTTCTTTCGAACTTTTTTTGCTTGTCTTTCTGAAATCAGGTGGGGTTGACAGGGGCGGATTAAAAATAATATGGGGACCCTGAGCTAACGCGCATGCGGAGCCATGGCGCACAGAGCAGCATGCACGCTTGCTACCTATCGTTCTTTTTTTTTTTTTTCCAAGCCGTGAATTATGGGCTGCTTTGGCCTGAGCGACAGCGGAGGTAGCTCTAAAGATTTCCTTCTGTGCGGAGTCTTTGGCCAAGTGTGTTTACGTATGCTTTTTTAGCGTTACGTATTTCTTTGAATAAGCTCATAGTTAGCTTGTTCATTTCGGAATAGAGCGCAAGCGCATCGCAGAATGTACGAAACAGGCGTTTCCATCTGTTAATCATAGCTCGCTACTGACCATTCATACAATGCTTATCTTCCAGACGCTTGGCTGAAATGAAGCAGGACGGGATGAAAGTGTGCATCAGTGATAAGAATGTTGCGAAGAAGGTCGGCAGTGGTGCGAGAGGAGCCCTCGCGCTAGGCCGCCAGTCTTTAAATCATCGTTCATCCTGTCGCCATTTTGTGCCGTCTTTTTGCTTGTCACCACGTAATATTTTGGTTGGAGGTGCGGAGTACGTCATCCCCATCCATCCTTGCAGCCGCCCGTCGCGACCTCGAGCCATCAGTGCCATAGACTCTGGTGGCGGATGGTTGAACAGCTCCAGGGGAGGCGGATCACCCAAGCATAATCGTGTTCATCGTCATCATGGTGGCAAGCGCATCATTCTCTTCTATCTTTTCTTGAACATCTAAAGATGCAAACAATTCCTTGATTGTGCTAGTATGAAAAGGTTGTTCATAAGTCAAGGCACGTTGTTGTAGTACCCTTTCCATTACTTCGATCAATCGGCCGTTTTTGCATCTTAAATATGCCTCTTAAGCGAAACAACTATAGTGACGAAAAAGTGTCTGTCCTTAAGATAAGAACATAATTTCAGAGCCTTATTCCAAACGTCCACATTTACACGCCCTTAGATAATACTCTGTCTTATTTCTTTTGCGCCACTACACAACTGCATGTGTGTGGGTGCGCGTAGGAGCGGATTAACAGGGATGAGGGCCAGGTCAAATAAAATTAGGAAAGCTACTAACCCCCCCCCCCCCCCCCCCCGCGCACACACCACCCTATATCCGCCCCATGCATGTTGGTATGTTTAAGACTTGACACGGTTTTAAAATTTCCTGCAGAGCACACAAGCCATATTTACTCTAAGAATCTGCGGACATGGACACCGCCTGAGCATAAACTTTGCCGCCGAGTACGCCAACAGGCCGGCGTCTAGACTGAGCTCTTCTAGTAAATCACAGTACATACAACATTCTCGCTCAAAAATCAGAACTCGAATTTGTCGAAACTAAACTCCTCGAGCAGATATTTCCTTGACTAAATCGATATCACAGGAGGATTAGCTGCGTGTGAGCACAGACGAAGTTAAGGTGTGTCTTGCTGGTAAGCTATTGCCAATTTATTACCGTGGATACGCTGCAAATAGTTTTGTGAATCCTTCGAGCAAGTCAAACTGAGGCTCACCTAAGGCAGTGTTTCCACAGAAACTGCGATACTATGTTCTATTATGCTGACTTAAAGTACGGCAAATAACGTTGATTGCACCAAACGCTGTCATAATTCAGGGCGCTAAATCTGTTCCAAATGGAGGCGACTGTAGAAAATTACACCGCTACTGAACTGGCTCAAAATTAAAAACACTCTGAAATATTCAGTAACAGAGGTTTATATTTTATTCAGATGATACACATTTAAAAGGGCGACATATTTACACTTCACACCTAATTACCATATTTGAAACAGAAGGATGCACTTCTATACCTTTTCTGCGTCCAATTTACAGAATAAATGTGCATTTTACAATATAGCGTGTGCAGCTCGTATATACCTCCGAGCAGCCGCCGCCTCCGTAGACGGTGGTCGCAAAATATAGGATGCATGGGCACTGGAAATAGGATGGATACTCAAGCTCCACCTTTAAGTGTATTAAAGAACACTGTAAATACATTTTTCTTTCAAATTTGTTGTCTCCACAGGTTATCGAACCACTATGCCTCCGATCACCAGCTGATCGTGAACCACTACTCCATGCGCGGGCTCATGAGAAGCTGATCGTAATTCTTGTCCAGCGTAAGGATGAAGGTAGCGATGACAATTACGCTGCAGTTTGTGATAATAATTACAGTATAACGATGAGAATGATGCTGCAGTTAATGAAAATGATCACAGTAGCAATGACATATTGACGATACATTTAGCGTAAGACGATAATGATGATATTAGCGATGACAGCCCCGTGTTGTGCCGGTAGGGTTATCACACAGTAGCCCACCGTCAACAGGGTTGTGCCAAGGAGTTGGTAACGCAGCGCTCGTCACCCGTTTCGTGAACGAGGGCTGTCAGCTCCCTGGGCGGTAGCGATGAATCCGAGTCGGCGCTGGTGAGATGAACAAAAGGCTTTATACACTATTTACAGGCATTTAAACAGCGAGTTCGGCTCTGGGGCCGAGAGCTAACATATAGCCATACACGACTGTTCTCGCGCAGCGACGGCCGGGGAGATTCCGCCGCGTCCGCACTATCAGGGTGGCGAACTGCTCCCGATGGACGCTAGTGACGAACTCACTCACACTCGGAGTCTCGAACGGAGACTCCGAGACTCCGTCGTCGAGAACCATTGACGCTCAAAATGGTCCAATCCGACGGCAACACTTTCGCAGGGCCAATGGAAGAGCTTGCTGCGCTCTCGCTTCAAATATGCCGCGGGGCGAGAAGGGGTTCACTGTCAGGGCCACGGCGCCGTGCTGTCTGGACGCTCAGCTCATGTTGAAACACGTCGCTTCTCTCCCTTTGGCACGGCTCGCCTCCAGTGCACTGATGCTTTGCAGAGAAGTATCCGGATTTTGTGTTTGTGAAGAAGGCGTTCGCCGAATAAGTTTGGAGTCCGGCTGAATTTCCGGGCGGCTTTGGCCGGGCACAACAGCACCCCCGCCATCAGACAATGCGCCGGGAAGACGAGCTACTCGCATGTGGCTCGGATGCCGGGCGCGCTCGTTCGCCAGGTTCCTCCAAGCTCACGTCCGGTGTCTGGGCGCCAGGTAGCCTCACGTGCCTCGGGCTCCACTCGCCAGGTCAGGATCTCTGCCGACAGCCTTGTTGCCGGGGCACGCCGATCTACTTCGCTCGGGTCGCTCCGATGCCCTTGCCACTTGCCACTGGTAACGGTAGACTTTTCTGCGGCTTGCAAAACCGACCGACAACAGGCAACACCCAACATAAGCAAGTACCCTTGGTCACCCGTCAAACACCAGACAGAGGCAAAATTTCAAATTCAGTTAGCTAAACTGTTGTCCCATTTTTGCTCCCACTACAAGAGACAAGTGTATAGAATGCAGTACACAAGGTTCAAACAACAATTTTGCACATTAATGATACATTAAATAGCAAAGAAGATTAATAATCAGTAATGGAAAAGAGTCTCCTTGAAATCACTTGGGCCGTAAAGCACAACTGAGGAAGTAAGGAGGTCATTCAGTTTTGCCCGATCTGCCTAGAGCATTACCGTTAGCGACGAAACGCTCGTCAAAGGTGTCTTGAATGCATGACTCAAAGCATCCGAGTTCGCATTGTGCTGCTCTCTTCCGCAAGCGGCAGAACGCGAAGCAGTATTCGGGCGGTTTGGCTCTCCTCCCTTCGCTACAGCTTCGGCTGTCCATTTCTCTACGAGACCTTTCTTTCCACTTTGTGTGAGAAAGAACAGACGAGCACAAGTTACTCGCTTTGTTGAACGATCTGTCTCGTTCCTTACGCTTTGCGCACCAATCGCGCATTTTTCAGCACGGGTGCATTTGTGCCGCTGAGATCGCCGCTTCTTTTCCTTTCGCAATAGTTTGCGTTTTCCCACCTTTCGATGAGAGCATTCTTTCATGTACCTGCCTTTCTGCTCTTTTCGGCGGCAGCATTTGAATGTTTGCTTTCATTCTTTTGGTGCCAGCACTTTCAGCTGCCTGTAACCGGAGCTAGCATGGCGCCGACATCGTCGGAGTGCGGCGCCGCGCCTGCATCGCGGCCAGCAGCGCATGACTCACTGCCAGTCGCGTCCGAGCAAGGCTCGCTCACGCCAACCTCCGAGCTAGGCATATCGTCGGCAGGCCCGCCACTCAAGTTAAGGCCGTTTCACATGAAGTGATTCTCGCCGCAGCAGAGTGCGATTTCAGCCGCACAGCGACAGAAGGGCACGCCACTTCCGTCGCAGAGCGGCTGCGGCAGACTTCCAACATGTTGGTCGCACGCCGCTCCCGTCGCAGCGATCGTTGCGAACGAGACGGGTGATGCTACATTGGGTGCGTTCCAATACCCCCTCGTAGACGTCTACTTAGACGGCTACGCGAGCAGCCGCCATCTTGGGATGCGTTCCAATTCTCGCGAAGCAGTCTCGCGAAGACGGCTTCGCCGAAGTCAACATCGATGCAGACTACTTTGCTGTCTAAACATGGCGGACAGAGCGCGTTTCGCGCTGAGCGAGTCGTGCGTGCGGTTGTTGCAGTAGCTGTACGGTGGTCGCGCTCTTTGCGAACGCCGGAGTATGCATATGAACGATCTTTCAAACGTGAGTTGTTACGTCAATGTATGCGCTAGCTAGAGGCTAATTCAGCTGTCTTTATGGTCGTGAGATATAGCACTGCAGATTCTTTTACCGCGCTAAGAGGAAAGTGTGCGTTGGATGCTGTTGGTCTTCTTTTTTTAACTTGACGACAAGTTTCTTCAGTCTGCTTCAGTCTTGATGTTATCGACGAACACGTCGCACTACGCCGGGAGTCAGGACGGCTGCTGTACGGCGCACGTGTGTGTTTCTACCTTGCTGTAGTAGCCGTGGCAAACTCTTCCGCCGATTTTCAGTTAATCTCAGAAGAACGAACTCGCCTGACGATGCCGACTTGTTGCGCATTGATTTTTTTGTGCCTGTACATTATTAAAACAAGTTGTTGTCTTTGGTTTCCTCGTCTAGTGACTACAGACAACAGGTGTAACAGCAGTTTTTCGTTTGCTGTAGCCGGTTATCACCTTTCGTCCGTAATCGCCTCAAGTTTACAGTATTTTGCATGTTTTCATTCTTACAGCTGTGTGAATGAGACATCTGAGAAGCATGTACACTTCAGCATCAGTATAATAAAAAAGGAAAAACGGACTAACGTTATCTTCCGTCAATTCGTGAGCATGCTCATTGCGTGAGAAGTCGGCCTGCTACAAGTTAACCTATTAATAGTCCATCTACATTGTGGCGATTACACATGTAATATTGTTGCTGCAAAAAATCGGCGAACCGATAAAGACGTGATTTTTACCTGTATTGTCGTAAATCTTTAAAGAAAACAGCGTTATAATAGTTATAAAAACTTTTTAGTTCAACCTTTATGCCGCGAGGTGACGCTAGGCGTAAACAGGTAGACGCGTTCCAATACGCGAACCTGTAAACGTCTACGTAGACGTCTACGAAGCAGTCTTGCTAGACGTCTAAGAATTGGAACGCACCCATTCACACCAAATCGGTCTAGGGGCGGAGCTTCCGCTTTTCACGTGACAGTTGACGTCATGGCATCGGCAAAAAACACATAAAAAAAAAAGCTTTGCTCCGGCGCGGCGGCTGCACGAAAAGCGTCGCCGAGGTAAGTCGCCTGCTTCAACTTTAGAGCCATAACGGCCGCTTGTGTACCCTGCACTCGTTGTAGCTAGCCAGCAGCGGGAACTTAAAATTCCTTATGCTAGCATAAGCAGACTTTCACTTTTTATTCACTTTTTTTTTGTGCAAATCTTCGCCGAAAGATCGCGCGAAGCTCGTTCAGTTTCACACTATAATATAGCTGCTGCAATAGAAATGTGAGTGATGATTATACAAACTTACTATGTGCACTCGATGTGAGCTTAGAGATATTGTTCTTGAACGATACCTTTAATTGTGATCATTCGAACCGCGCATTTGCGGAGCTACGCCGATCATCAAAATTATAGACTTACCGATCTATAGCTGCATATTGCGCAACTTAATTCTATGCAGCTAATAAAATGGCACATTTTTAGCTGGCATGGCGTTTCGTCGGCACTTACCTCGATCATGCACAGAACCTTCATGATGAGGTCGTCATTGAATTCACCAGCTGGCACACACACACACACATATATATATATATATATATATATATATATATATATATATATATATATATATATATATATATATATATATATATATATATATATATATATATATATATATATATATATATATATATATATATATATATATCCATTTTACTCTCGGGATCTTAATTTATTTCATTTTATACATATGTATATGGTCCTATACCTAATACCCCTTGTCCGTTCTTATGCTGTGCTCATATTTTCTTCTAGCTGCAGCTCAGGTGTTTCATGCAGTCTTCAATACCATATCCTGGAGCAAAAAAAAAATGGTTTGCTTCCACTCATTACCAATATTAATTAAACCGTTAAGAAAAAGAAATAAAGAAAATAAGCTAATTATAACAGCTGTTTATCATGTCTCTCACAGCAGCATTTTTATTATGCCTGCTCTCATTCGATCATACCGTTCTAATTTAAACAATTCAATTTTTTTTAACAGGACAAAAATCTTGACCAGCTAGTTAAGCTCGTGGGGCTATTCTGGACCTAACTGGCTCTAGCTGGAACCAACTGAGGATTTTCCCATAAACTATACCCTAAATGGTGAAGATTTCTGCTTGATATAATTAAAAACAAAATCTCAGAACTGAAAGCATAACCTCATGCCCTTCATAAATTTAGCAGAACATACAGTACCTGTAGCTTTCACACCATGCATCAACTTTTCTATGCAAGTAAAAGCAATCGATGCATTGATTTTCTCGAAGAAGGCATGATATGCAGGGAAGACTTCGAAGTCATTAAAAATTCAAGTTTATTTATTATGTACATTATTTACATTGAAATGAACACAATTTCATTACAGAGAACAAAAAAAATGAAGCCATATGCAGGAATTAAAGACAGAGATGAACTATGCATGCAATAAAAAATGCGCCAGAAACATACTCTAATTTCCAGATATATAGTCTGCACTGTCTATAAAAACCAGCTAAAGAAAGGATAATTCGCATATGGCATACATTGCGTGTGACTCAGGTGTATGCATAGCAATAATGGCATAACATGGTAAACACTCTTTTTTTTTTTTTTTTGGAAGTATTATGAGTGCTTTTCAATGCACACCATTGCCATCACGTGTGCAGGGCAAAGACCTCTGCCATATACATCAGCTAATTAACGGTTTCTTGTGCCAGCTGCACCCGCCTAGTCCTCACAAACTTCCTGATCCCATCCGCCCACCTTTCTGCCTCCCTCTGTGATGTTTGCCTTCTCTTGAAATGCAGTCAGTTACCTTATAGCAACCATCGGCTAGCTTGCCCGAATATTAAATGCCCTGCCATGTCCATTTCTTCTTGGTTTCAACAAGAATATTAATAACTCACGTTTATTCCTGACCACTCTCTGTGCTCACTTACTGTCTCTTAGTGTTAAACCTATCGTTTTCTATATCAAAACTGTCTGCATTATCTAAAAGTTCTGTTGAAACCTTTTTTTTAGCCTTCTCATTGCTTCCCAATAGGCAGTACCGAAAAGATACAGCTGTCACATATACTATTTACTTCTTGAGGTATACTACTGGGCAGCTGTCATTCATGATCTGAGAGCTAGTACCTGCCAAATGTACTCCAAGTCAATTTTATTTTTCTGATTATTTGACTGCCATCGAAGAGACAGGCGATTGTTATACCTGTACTTATAAGACATATTTCCTAACCACTTCCAGGTCTGTGCTACCTATTGTAAACTCCTATTTGCTATCCTAGCCTATTAAGTGTTACTTTCATTTTCTCCATATAAAATTTTAGCCCTATTGCTCTACCTTGCCTGTCTAAATTCGTCCCCTGAGTTACTTTGCAAGGCACCAGTATCAATGAATCACAGGTTACTGAGGCGTCATCCTATACCCTTCAGTTAAAAAAAAAAAAAAAAAAAAAAACGACTGAATTATTTGGTGAAATGAGAGATAGGGCAAAACTTTGCCTTTCTAAGTCAATGATTGTAATGGGGTCATTTGTCGTGCAGTTGCCTTCGTTTAGGGAGAGGCTTCAGAGATGAACATTCCTTTACTGGTGAACTTTGTACATGCAAGCCAGAACTCTCTGGCACAGAACTGGCCAGCCTTCTGAAAGCACAGTAAAAAAATAATTCGTTTCGGAGAGAACTTCCTCGTTATGACAATGATAAAAAATTGAAGTGCACTTTTCCCAACCTTCCACAATTTTTCTATGAATTTCTGAAGGCACTGGAGGAATTGCTGGCTCAGACACTGCAGCCCCAGAGGTTTCTGTTGAGTCTTTATGGTCATGGAATGTTGACGCGGTCGATGCCTTCGCATCAAGCTCTGTTCGTTGAAACTTTTCAGGACGCGTCATGGAATCGAAGACCAATGTAGCTGGTGTCAAACAGATAAAAGTTGGAGCCACATATATGCTGTGACATATAAGCGGCACTTTACAGAAAAAAAAAAAAAAAATCATTTTCTCATGTCCTGCAAATTTTTGCCGCTGATGAATATATGCATAATACTGCTTTTACAACATATATATTGTAACAGCAAATTCAATTAACATCATTAAGCTGCCGTCAACACCATTTTTAATATTTTCTTCCCGCGCGCTTCAACAAAGAAATACTGAGTACTTCCGAAATACCGCGAAATACCGAGTGCATATGCATACGCGCACACGCACGCACGCATACACACACACACACACACACACACACACACACACACACACACACACACACACACACACACACACACACACACACACACACACACACACACACACACACACACACACACACACACACACACACACATATAGGGCTCCTGATATCATTCTTGAATCTATATGCATGTGCATGCAGATTTGTATATGTAGTTACAGGCGGTTACAGAAAGGCTAAGTTACTAACGCTAGTTGAATGAAAAAAAAAAAGAAAATCAGCTAGGTATAACCATCATCAATTTCAAATCTTGCACATACCGAGTTGTCATTCTTCCAGTATTCTTCGCCGAGGATGCAGATTTTTACAACTTCTTTCTCTACCCGGAAAGGCACGCGTCCATAAGAATTTTTCCGTCATATGATGAATCATCGAGAACATATGTAAAGATACGCATTTATTAGATTCGTATAAATGACTCACATACACACACATACACACACATGCACACTCTCTCTCTCTCTTTCGCGCGCACGCAAATAAATTTTGCGCAATCCTTGCTACAATCGAAAAGCGAAATTATTGCTCTTATGTACGGTATAAAGTTCACATTACAGCATTGCACAGTTCGCCTTAATGCTGTCGTGCTGCAGCGAAATGGCGCAAGAAAAATCGAGTAATGCTTGCATGCGTATACACATACATATATTACTGGCTAGAAGCGCCGTCACTGTGAAAGGAACTTACCTTTGGGTGACGAATCGAACTCTCGTGAAGTCCGCACAGCTATACTTTACGTTGTCAGCCGAGATCTCTCCGACGTTTTACAATCTTCTTCGCATTTCAGGTATCAATGTCAGTAGCCTCCCTCCTCATGTATGTCTCTGAGGTAGCGTCGCAAAATGAGTTCCTGACGTTCAGGAGCGTCACTCGTGGTCGCGAGGAAACAGTGGAATGGATAGAGAAGATCGAGAAGCGCGCGCGCGGATCGACGGCCGGAAGGAAGGCGCGGAGCGCGCTTTTTTATGGTATGTATTTCTTGCCGACGCCATGACGTCACTGGTCACGTGAAAAGCGGAGGCCCCGCCCCTAGACCGATTTGGTGTGAATGTAGCATCACCCGAACGAGACAGCCGCCAGCCTATGGAATTCAGCCTGATGTGACTGTTGTACGTAGTTGCGTACAAAACGAAAAAGTTAAAAATGTCTATTTTGCATAAATTGTTTTATATTTTGATAAATAACATAAATTAAATACTACATTTAATCTTACGCGTGTTCTACCTTTATTGTTCGTAAAATATGATGGTGCCGCCGCTCGTGCCGCATCGACAGAAATCGCTGGTGTCGCAAGCATGTGAAAGGACTGTTGCGATTTGCGCCGCAACGACACTGCGACTGGACCGAAATTTTTCGTGCGCGTCGCACCATGTGAAACGGCCTTTACTCCGATCCGCCGGTGTGCCGTATCGCTCAGCGCTAACCGGCGCACGATCAAGGTCGTCGGACAGCTGGGGCGCTTCGGATCGCATGAGGTCCATGTTCGCACTAGGGTCATAGCCGTTCTAGCCGCAAAACTAGCCGTTCGCAAAACCGCGGCCGGCGAGCACGCCATGTTAGCTTGCCTTTCATACGCGACTTTGTGAAGCGCAGACCACCGCGCTGAGCTAAACTGCCCGAAATGCCTCGCAGTTTTACAAGAATGAAACATTTTTCACCTTGCGGTTGCCTTGTTAAACGCGACACCACGCAAAACTAGCCGTTCGCAAAACCTCACGCCATGCCACATGTCATCGCGTCCGGCGAGCCATATTGGCGAGCGCCTTGTCATGCCTGTTGGCTGCCCTGCACGTGCGACTTTGTGAAGCGCAGACCGCCGTACTGAGCTAAACTGCCTCAAATACTGCGTAGTTTAACAAGAAAGTCAAGAATGAAACGTTTCTCACTTTACCGTTGCTCTGCTAAACGCGACACTTAGCAAAACTATAGCCGTTCGGCAAACTGCGTCAGCATGGCCGCACCGGCCGGCGAACACGCCATTTTGGCGCAACGGCGTGCCTTGGTGCCTTCACATGCCACTTTGTCAAGCGTGACGAGCTAAACTGTTCGAAATGAAGCTGTTTCCCGAGAAGACGTCATATTACAACTCGCCGTGGTTGGGAACCGCCATAGTTACGGCGTAACGAACTGCGCCTGAACAGCCGGCGCGCCTGTTCACGCGCTGCGAAACTTATTGGCACCGGCAGGCATGGTCATCGTAAACTGCTTGAAATGCAGCGTAGTTCAGCAAAAAAACGTTGCTCACCTTGCCGTCGTTTCAAACCGCTGTCATTCCGCGCAGCAGCCCACGAGAGGTCTGTGCCGCACAAGCGCGGCGAGGCACGAACACACAACTGCTCCCTTCGACAACTTCTTGTCGTCTGCTCCGGCGGGTTACAGTGTACTAGAGTACACTATAGGCGGGTTACCGCTGCAGCGAGTGCCGTCGCGCGCGCGTCCGCGCATGCGCACGTTGGTGCCGCCATCCATCAATCGGCGGCAGCGCAAAACGTAGCGCGTCATTTCCTGGGGCCAGTTTTCGCCGAGTGACCGCTCTTACCAATCTCTTTCTCTATGCTGGTAGCTGTTTGCGACGTTATCTAGATTGTTCTGTGCAGACTTTAAATTGAGCGTTGACGAGTGTGACGAGCATTCTTTGTTCGACGATTGACGAGCACGTTTGTTTCTATCGCCGCCGCCGAGTTGCTTAGTTCTTTTGCGGGAGCAAGTCAGCCCAAATAAAGAGTTTCTTTAGTGCAATCACCGACCCCTTCATTTGTGTCGTCGACCTCGTCACCACTACGTGACATCTGGTGGAGGTGCTGCCTTTGATCCTTCAAGCGGAGACCCAAGCCGTGTTCCTGACGCCCTGGAAGACCAACCTACAGGTCACCGAGCCAGCCGCCGACTCCAAGGCCTACAACCTGAACACGGTCTGCTGCCTGACCCCATTCGATCTCGGAAGGCATCGACCCTGACAATGGCCCAGCCTACAGCACCGGTTGTTTTCGTCCAGCCCCGTGAGCCCCCTGCTTCCATGGACGACCGGATGAAGATGCGGGAGACTGGATGGGCCTTTTCGATCGTGTGGCAGAATTCAACGGCTGGAACGACGCCGCGAAACAGCTTCAAGGACATGCCCGAGTTCGGTTCGAAAATCATGAGTCAACTATGAAGGATTGGGAGACTATAAAGAAAGCGTTTCTGACTGCCTTTTCAAGCGTCGTCTGAAAGGAAAGCGCTCAGGCCCTCCTTCAGTCAAGACTCCAACTCCCTAATGAGCCTGTCCTGGCGTACGTTGAGGAGATGAAGCGCCTCTTTCGCCGTGCCGACGTCCTAATATGACCGAAGGTGAGCGAGTCAAACTTTTATTGCGAGGCGTTAAAGAGTCGCTCTTTGTGGGTCTTGTGCGAAATCCGCCAAGAACTGTGGCGGAATTTGAAACGGAGGCGTCTACTATCGAGAATACGTTGGCCACCCGGATGCGCCACTACGACCGACCACTTCAGCCGGACTGCTCAACCCACTACCCCAGCGCATCTGCAAGCGGAGAGAACCTTCGATACCTCATCCGGGAGATCGTGCGAGAGGAGCTCCGCCGACTGATGCCATCATCGCAACAACCGCAAGTGGCGACGCTCGCGGACGTCGTCCGTGAAGAAGTCCAGAAGGCGCTGGGCGTTCCTCAAGCGACGGCTGCGACTGTTCCAGCTCAAGAGGCAACAGCGATGAGCTACGCTGGTGCATTACGTCGCCCTGCGCCCCGACGGGATCACTTTCCGAGCCCTCGCTGCTACCCTCCTGTTCCTGAAAACCACACCTTGGCCCCTGCCCGCCAAGCTTACCAACAACCCCCAAGCCCCAGGAAGTGCGACGCCTGGAGGACAACAAACAACCGGCCATTATGTTTCCATTATGGTGAGGCAGGACACATCCTCCGTCACTGCCGGTACAGGCGGATCGGCCTCCGTGGTTTCGCTGTCGACGCTCCACGACCCCGTCCTGGCGAGCGACCACAAGAAATCAATGACTTCCTGCGCAGCGGAGAGCAGTCGTCGCCAAGGCGTCTGTCACGCTCGCCATCACCGTACAATGCCCGATTTACGTCGCCGGGCCGCGGTTACGTGCAAGGACGGTCTCCTAGCTCCCGTAGGGGAAACTAAAGGCAGCAACCTTTGAAGGTGAGGTTGCTCAACGGCGAAAAGACGAAGATCCTCCGCCGCCGACGACCACTAACGACGACGCAACTATTTCATTGCCACTCCACACGACGACATCGACGACAACACGACCAGAGTGCAAGCCGACACCGTCTCCCAGCGAAGTAACTACGGTATGCCCCGGCCATGACCTGAAGAAACAACGGAGCCGAGATCGGACACTAAGGCCCACGTGCAATGCGAGGACGCGAACAAGTGACCTTGAAGTTGATATCGACGGTCGCAGAGTCGCTGCCCTTGTGGACACCGGAGCTGACTATTCAGTCATCAGTGGACCGTTAGCCTCCCATCTCAGGAAAGTTACAACCGCTTGGGATGGTCCGCTGATTCGCACCGCCGGTGGCAACCTGATTACTCCATCGGGACGATGTACTGCAAGAATAACCGTAAATGGGCGTACTTACCCCACCAACTTTGTGGTCTTGCAGCCGTGTTCCCGCGACGTGATTTTAGGCATGGACTTCCTAAATGAAAATAGGGCTATCATCGACCTCCGATCCAAGCTCATCAAGCTCTCTGCAGACAAAGCCATACCTGGTACGACGACTTCGACGCAACACGTCGCTCTAAACGTCCTCGACGGAGAATTGACCTTGCCGCCCCGATCAAGCGTCGCCGTCAGCGTAGGTAGCACAGACATCGAAACCGCTGAAGGCATCGTCGAAGGAAATATCCAATTGCTCTTGGAACGTGGTATCGGCATCGCAAGAGGCATCGCGAACTTCCGGAGAGGACAAGCTCAGGTGCTGGTAACAAACTTCACTGAAGAATACCGGCATCTCAACAAGGGCACGACCATCGCTTTTCTCGACGAATTAGCGGACCTCAAAGACGTATTCGCCCTCCACGACCAACCACTGGAAGACGCACCGGACCGATTCCGTCAGCCCACATTTGACATCAACCCAGTATTGACCCACAGCAGGAAAAACCAGATTCGCAGTCTTCTTCGAAACTACGCGGAGTGCTTCTCGTCATCATCGAAGGTACGACAAACACCACTGGCCAAGCACCGCATTATAACGGACGAACACGACCAACCTCTGCGCCAAAGCCCTTATCGTGTATCGCCGCGAGAACGGCAGGCCATTCGCGATCAAGTTGAGGAAATGCTGCGTGATGACGTAATCCAGCCATCGAACAGCCCCTGGGCGGCACCAGTCGTTTTGGTCAAGAAGAAAGACAGCACACTTCGCTTCTGCGTTGATTACCGCCGCTTGAATAGCATAACGAAGAAGGATGTCTACCCGCTTCCCCGCATCGACGACACTCTCGACCGGCTCTGCAATGCAAGGTACTTCTCATCGATGGACCTGAAGAGCGGATATTGGCAAATTGAGGTCGACGAAAAAGATCGCGAGTAGACCGCATTCATCACACCGGACGGCCTTTATGAATTCAAGGTGATGCCATTTGGCTTCTGCTCCGCACCAGCCACGTTTCAGCGAGTAATGGACACAGTCCTGGCAGGCTTGAAGTGGCAAATTTGTTTGGTATATTTGGACGACCTGTTGTCTTCTCGTCAAACTTTGAAGACCACCTAAAACGACTACAGTTCCGAGGCAACGCACGGCTCGGGTTACGTCCGCGCGTCGTCGTCGGCGCAGGCCCCCGGTGGTCTCTCGGAAGCGGCCTGCTCGCAGTTGCAAGGAGGCATTGGAAATGGAGCGGCCGTGCGTCCGTTTGCTTGGAGGCGGTGTGGCAGTGCGTCGGTTCGCGTACACAACACTCAGAATAAAAAAGAAAGCAGGAGATAGAGAAAACAATCAGCATTCACTTGCGTTCTGCCGTGAAATTTCCAGAAATAACGAATTTATACCATTTAAGCTATATTCAACAATTGTCAACAAGCAGAAAGAGACCTTACAAGCAATGAGAAGGCTTTGGTAATTACATAAAGTATAATGTAACTAAATTCAGTAATACTAAACCGAAGTTTTGATACCTAGCTACTTCATAAGGTATAAAGTAGCCATAAGCACATCTATAAAAGAAAAGCATGCGTTTTTATATTGATATTGTTACTTTGCATAATACAATACATTTAGTGACTGATAATACTAATGTACTCAGCATTGCTTCCAGAAATTTCGATAAAGATCGAAATTGTGGTAGTTTCTTAAATTCGAATCAGTTTTCCATCTTTTGCTATTTTGTAATTTTGGACGATTTCAAAATAATCTGCAGAAAGAACAAACAAGTCTTGAGTTTCAAACTTTTCCAAGATTAAAGAACATAACCTGGATAATAAAGAGAAATAGTTTCAGTAGCTACCTTTTATTGAATCGCGCCAGAATGCAAGGCTGAATTTGACAATTTTCAGGAGAAGCACCCAGTTTTATATTTATCGTTATAATTTTAAACATTACAATGCAACACGTTTTCTTGTCCGGGATATTTCGAGGTACTGAGGATTCTTGAGAGCGAGATGAATGAAAATCAAAGAATGTATTTTTTTAATTTGAATCAAATTTGCCCCCTTTTTTTCTCTTTTCGAATTTTGGCCGTTTTTATGCGTTGTAAAGAACGCACCTAGTGGTCTAGAGCTCCAAATCTTTCCTGAAATTAGGGCCATAAGACGCGTAAGAACGAGAAACAACGTAAATGCGTCATGCCGGTATGTAAGGATAAAAATGCATATTTTTGCAGCACTTTGCTCCGGAAACAAAGTTCGCTATTTTTACTAAATCAGCTGCAACAACCAAACCTGTTTTTAATAGGTGTTATAAAAGTAAAAGTTACTCAGATTTATTGAGTAAAAAATAATGGATGACAATAGGTTGTTCCGCGAGCAGCAGTTCTCAAAACTTGCAATTTCTTGAAATGGCAAAAATGTCGTTTGTCACCCCAAGTGATATAGGTTTGTTGTTGTTTTTTCCAAATATTATTGAAAACAAAGGAATGGTCATGGAACTTCGATTGCCATTCTTATCTGAGCACACCCGTATATATGAGCGGGTTTGTTGAGTTTCTTAGTGCCTAGCTTGACCTAAGCACCATTGATGTCAAAGCCATTGTTCACCTGTTCAATCCGAAAAAGTAGATGAGAAGATACATCACCTGCAAGTGCAGTAGTGGCCAGTGGTGAATTTTATGTGCTTGATCCATGTGCGCATGTTTAATACATTGCTATTGAGGAGGAAACGCAAATCTAAATTTAGGTCTCCGTTCAGCTACTCATTTGCTCTGATGATGCGTCCGCATTCAGTGGAGGCAAACCGAAAAAGGCGCCCATCTGCAATGTAGGGAACAGTGTCAGCTTGAGTCGCCTTGAGGACGTTCAAGCCTGCATACGATGTCGTACACCATTAGGTCTTATTCTAAGCTGTAGCAGCTATGCGCCTCGGATTAAAGAATAATTATACTATTGACATATTTGTTTCTGCACGCACAACAAAAATTTGTAGGTGATCAGTTTGCGTCAAGTGTACATGATGCTTGCTGCTCGTTTCTTAAAGAAAATAACAGTTGGAAGGAATTGCTGCTCTAAACTTCTTTTTAGCAAGAATTCGGCATGACCGGGTCATGCACGTGCTGCCAATGATCATGGAAGAACTATCAAGGCCAGTTTTCCTCGGTTCTCAGGAAATGCATAGGCTGTGGAACTGTGTTGATACTCGTCATATGGCTTGTATTATTCAATTTTGCTACTACTTTCAGCGAGCACTAATTACATCTGAACGAAGACCCAAAATCTCGGGGCATCGACTTCCTCAAGTGCTACAACAAGCATATTAATTGTATTCGTCGCCACCTATTGATTCAGAATAAATAATCTGACAAATTCTACTGGAAGGAAGAGTCATAGATCAGTGCACACATTGCCTATACCCATTGCACACTTCCTCAAAGCAGGGACGGTGATATCGTGGTATCGTTTTCAGTGGTCTAATTAAGTTTTGCTGGGGTGAACTGTGAGTGACAGTCACATATACTGACTTCTCTTGCTTGGGCGTGGTATTTTTCACATTCTCACAATTGATATAGGGTTCAAAATATTGCAGGTTCAACAAATAACTCTTCAGCACTGACTCAGAACAATCTAGAATTAGTTGCTCTAACTGCTCACCCCTTACACTTGATACAAATCCTACATATAATGCCTGGTGACAGGTGCTATGTATGTATGTATGTATGTATGTATGTATGTATGTATGTATGTATGTATGTATGTATGTATGTATGTATGTATGTATGTATGTATGTATGTATGTATGTATGTATGTATGTATGTATGTATGTATGTATGTATGTATGTATGTATGTATGTATGTATGTATGTATGTATGTATGTATGTATGTATGTATGGGTGTGTGTGTGTGTGTGTGTGTGTGTGTGAGATAAAAACCGCCCCCTTGCATGGTAGAATGACAATAACACCATACAGTGATGCTGTTGTCAGTTTAATTGTTAGCCCCATCGCAAAATGTTGTCAGTCCCATACAGACATGGGCATCCTCACGAGGGTGAACCCTCATGAGGGCGTCCTCACCCTCACCTCGTGAGGATCTGACTCGGTGAGGTGAGGGCGAGGGAGGATCGGCGCTGAAAAATTCGTGAGGACGAGGGTGAGGGAGGGCAGAGGCAGTGAGGGGAGGGTGAGGGAAGGAAAGATACAGAGTTTGAGGGGCGAGGGCAAATGTTCAACGAAAGGCATAGTTTCTGCAGTACGAAAAAACGCGGCAACCCGAAAGGCAAGAGTGACAACACACGTTCTCCTCCACTATGCATGTGTTGTATAGAAAACAGATGTAATGGAACGGGACACGGGCGCTGCAGCTATAGAGGAAGCAGGAACGAAAGCCACAAAATTGCCCCGGCGCTCGTGGTGAAGAAAAGTCTAAAAACGACCCTAGGAAGCTGCAGGGAGTCACCGAGGGCGATGTCGCTGTTTCCAGCCTCACAGAACACGACGGGACCGGCAAAGTACACAGGACCCCCGTTTCTAACTGCTAACGTTCTTGCCATTTAGGGAAAAACACGCTCAGAAAAAAAAAAAAAAAGCGCGTCCGAAATGGAGGGGACGCGCAGAGAAACGAACACAAAAGAGCGAGGTGGGGTGATCTTATCTGCTGGGACCCTGCCACATGTTTTTCTTTTTCCCGTCCGGATAGCTTGCATGAGTAGCCGACGCATGAGAAGTGTTTCTTGACAGTGTTACTTGACTGTGGTTTTACATAAAGATTTCATAAGTTCTGTAAATTACAATTCGCAGCAAAACCAAAGGAAAATGAACAGCAGTGAATTTGTACTGATAATAGTTGCAATAAAATAAACCGCAGTTCAATATCAATTGCAATCTTTGTCATGTGTTTGTAGAAACAAGAAGTATTTTCTCATTTCTTTTACCGTTTTTCGCTTTGTTGTAAATTAGCAAAATTGTCAAATCGTGCATTTATATGTGCGGCTCGCAATTACCATACTGGAGCGTGGCATTGGCAGTCTCTATATTGATACCTGATACTGATAGATACACCCTCGATAACAGCACAAATTTTCCGTTACCCATCTGTGACACGAAATTCGAAACCGACAACTCCTGTAGCTCCAACGCTGGATAAGCGGAGGCAGTTCAGTCGCGTTCTACCGACACCAGCTCACTCACACTTACAGACGCACGATTCCCTCCACGCTCAGTTTAAATCAGCCTGACGCGAAGCGAGACAGTTGATTCAAGCGCTATCGCGTGTTCGCAGGTCAATCTATCATTGGCAACGTGTCGCACAAGAGCGCCAGCGGACAGCGCATTTTTTTTCTCCAATTTCTATAGCATTAAGTTTTAGTTTTTTTATTTTCTTAAGACAGTTTTCTTCAGATGGGTTTTAACATAACATCGATTTGAAAGGAATAACTACAGCGTGTGAGCATTGAACACAATTTCACGAAAGAGTTGTTTCATTTCCAGTATCCAAAGTGTTCTCATTTCGTGTTAACCTGTTGAAGTCCTGTACTGGAATAAAGTTCTTTAATATTATTTGCTTTTAGCATCTGTTCTGTATTCAGAATAAGTTTAATGCATGGAAATGCCCGACGATCGTAAGGCTGTATGTTGTCACAGACTCACGCATGAGGGGGGTATGACAATGCTGAACCGGGTTTAATTCTTTGCCGAATGCGCTTTCGGGTTGGGCACGCAAGGGTGCTTGCAGTTTTTAGATACATGTGTTTCTGTTTGCAAAATCAAAGCGTGCTGGAGGTATCAGCCTCGCTATAAAAAAAAGAAGGAATTTAATCCACCAGTTAGCTCATTCCAAGGTTCTTAAGAAGAGCATTGCTAAAAACTACCTGCATGCCGCTCTTTACAAAGCCTACCTATATGAAATGACATGTATAGCGTGGATGTCTGGTTGCAAACACTGACCAGTGCAGGATTTCCCTTTGAGGTGGTCACCTCTGTTTTAAAGAACCTTGCCAGGGATGCTAGGGATGTAGAGCAGCACCGCTGCGCTGAAAAAGCGCAAGGTACAAGATTCGTTGTCATTCCATATTACTATCAAATCTCCCACCGCCTAAAAAACGTGGCTCAGAAAGCTGACGTCCTGGTAGTCATCACTGCACCCGAAAAACTGGCTGGCTCGTGCAACATGGTGCAAGGAAAGCACAAGCAGCTAAGGATGCAGTATCAAACACTTAGACAGGTTCATCCCGAGGGAGATTACAACGCCCCACTTCAGAGCTCCACGCATGAGCAGACGCACTGGCGGGGTGGTGGGGACCTGGCCGTCTATGTCATCAGTGTCGTGGTTCTGTTCCAAAGGCGTGCGCCTCTTTCCGTGAAACAACAATCTTGAAGAAGTTTGCGTTCAAACTGAGCAGAAAAGTATACGAAGCATACTACATTAAGATGGAATTCACCACTTGTGTTAGCAAGAAGCCTCCGATAACTTAAGGAGTCGTACGTACGGCAACGTGCTAGTGTTTTTATTTTGCCATTACTTAATTTGCCAAGATCAGCTTCACTGTAGGGGTAGACCACGTTTATGTCGGCTTTCAACAGCTTCTTATCCAAAGCATGGTTTCCTGTGCTTGGTACGTCACGATATAAAGCAAAAAAGTGATGTAGGTTCAATGCTGCCGAATAAGGCAACCGCTGAACTGGAATGTTTAACTGACGCAAAGCAGGGTTTAGATTCGAGGAAAGCTACAAAACATAGATTCACAGTCGATTAGAGAGGTCCGTACTGAGTGTTTTTGACCTATGAGATGAGAGGGTGACGTCGAAGTCCAGCCCTCCAGGACGCTTAAACCTCGAGTAAGACCCGCTGCCCCAAAGCCACGCAGGCACATTTGTTGGGTTTGATTGAAACGGGCTGTAATTGTAGCTTCGGACTTTATGAGAACGTTTTAATAAGTGTCCCTACATTTTCTTAACATAAAGATGACCAGCTGAGATGAAATGCCTTTATGCATGCCACTAAGGCTAGAGTCGCGCCAGAGAGCACCTGTCTCGCATACTGTTAAAACGTCTGCCAGGTCTGAAGAAGAGGAAGACTCTTCGAGGGTTTGCGTGATACCTGCTCTCGAACGCGCAGCATTACCTCAGCTTCAGCGCCCCACATTCACTCTAAGACTGACTCAATATTAATAAAGCAGACAGCTGAGATAAAAGTAAACCCGATTCCGCGTAGTCATGGTATGTCCTAGGATCTCCAGCTGGCAGGTTGAAACTATGACCGCACTGATTTTTGTACACCTGATTGTGCTTAGTCATTTCTGTGGAAGGAAAGAGGCCTCCTGTCTTCCGCGGATTTCCCGTGTTGTTGTGCAAGCAGTTGATCGCTTCTCATGTGAAGCAGTGGAATGATCAGCGAGATGTCTGCTACTTTTTCTGTCTTGTGCCAAACACACGCATACACCATGTGTGTGTTGCTAAGCAAACTAAAAACGAAGCAACGAACGCAACTACTCGTACTAGGCCGCAGGAAGACGTTACATTCGGCGGGGTACAGTGTTCTACAAGGCTGTAGGCCAGAACATTGTTAGCCGGGGCGCACCTCAGCCTGCACGTCCGAGAGCTTTGGTTGGCGGCTCTTCGTTTGAAGACCGCTTGGGAGGGCGACAGATAACGCACAAAACAATCAGTGTGCGCCTGGCTTTGCACCCTGTGGCAATGCGCCGACGACAGGCGCTAGACTCCCCCCACAGCGAAGGCAGTTGTCATTAGGAAAGCTGTTCAAAAAAGAAAAAAAAAAATATCCGAGTGGTGGGCAGACCACGCACGCTAGCCCACGGCTGGGCTGAAGAGGCGGCTGTGGCTGGTCCTATCAGATCTCCCTGAGGCACCGGGTGGAGACATGAATGGACGTGGCAGCATTGCTCTCGGAAGGATACACACGCGTCCACCACCGTGCGTTCCTTTTCCGCTCTCTCTGTCCAAAGAAAGGGTCTTTCTTCAGCCCAATCTCTCCCCCCCCCCTCCCCTTCAAAAAAAAAAAAAAGAAATAAAGAAACAGCGAGCGGCAGGAACGGCTGGGGAAGCCCTTCAGTTTGTGTTGCTGTGTCCTTTCGATTGGACCGCTCAAGTTGCTGACGCTTGTTGAAACAACACTTTGGTGCGCTGTTGCAAATTATATATGCTCAAGGACGTCCTTGTACTATGTGCGCGAATAAGTTTGAATTGTGGCAGTGTCCTCGGATATTATTGGGAAATGCGCTGTCCAAGTGTAAGGTGTGCACGACGTCATGCAGGTTCCGGGTGAGTTTCATTTTTTTGCCGCTCTTGCCTACACAGTGCAGACAATCCGTTTTCCGGCTTTTGCATATGCGGGTTCTGTCCGGAATGAAGCAGATCAGCTAGGAGATGTGAACTTAGACGAACTGATGCAGAGTGCTGATTTCGGCTAGTTGGCGCATATCTGTTGCTCTTCTGTTCCCGTTCTGTAAGCACTGCTTCTTTCATAAGTAATCCTAGATTTAAGCACACTATTCAGGAAGCATAATCAAACCTTATGCATGAAATTCTGGCCTGTTCACTTTGCACATCGTACTGCCCTAGTTAGGCGCTGTCTCGTCCTGTTCTCGTATAACTTTAATAAAAAGTGAAAAAAAAAAACGATTTTACGCAACACTGAGGCGGCGTTCGTGAACACCAGAAGCGCAACAGAGTTACGTGTTTCACTTTTCGTTTTCGGTTTATTCTTGGGGGAAGACGGGATGATCGGGGCACATCATCGGTGGTACCTGCGACGCCGTGTCTTAACAATCGCATTTTTACGCGGCGTTTCCCAAATGACACTACATGCACATGACTGAAATTGTCGAGCACGGCGCCGAGCTTGCATGCTATGTCCCTCCATCCCCCCCACCCCTCCCCCCTGCGAAGCGATCGAGGTTCATGAACCCCTGACTCCCTCGAAATTTGCGCTTCTGTGTGATAGCGTTTTTCTGTTAATTGAATTAGATTACATTGTTCTGTTGTCTAATATGCCGTATATGCCTCATGCCTTCTGTCTGCGGCTGGTTAGAAGTTAGAACCTCCTCCTTCCTCATGCGCGGTGTAAATGCATTTCATCACTCTATCTCCTTCAAACACATGGAGTGCGAACCGGTGGGCATGTTTGCCCGGTAAATTACGGCAGTGGTTATTTTTCTTCCTCCTCGAAGTTTCGCCTTTGATTGGTATGCTTAGGGCGCTGCCAGAATTGTTCTTTGCACTTTTCACAACCTGTGGTTTCCATGTGCAGTGCATATCTTAATCTCAGCAACTGTCGATCGGAACAATTAAGTACCAGACGGCTCTTGCCAATGATACGCTACAGCATGAACGCAGCCCCGTCATATATTTAAGTCCATTGTTAGCTCGAGAAATTCGGATTGCTAAATGATCAACGCGGCTTGACACTGCCGAAAACAGACGCAGAGAAGAATAGTTTGCGCTTACTTTGACTCACTGTAACATTGCCATAGATCGAAAATAATGAAAAATAACAAATATAAAAACTGCTGGGCATGAGGTTGAGGGTGAGGGAGGGCAAATGAGATGAGGGTGAGGGTGAGTGAGGACCAGCAATATTTTTTAAGTGAGGATGAGGGCGAGGGAGGGCGAAGAAACTTTTTTAAGTGAGGGTGAGGGTGAGGGAGGGCTGCCGATTTGAAATTGAGGGCGAGGGAGGAAAGGCCAAAATGAGGGCATTTGCCCACCTCTGGTCCCATATGACGTCTGTAATTAATTTCAGTGCGTAATGCCAGACAAAAGTGCGAAATCAACGTTACGACAAACTGCATTTGAAACCACCAATTCGATGGCTACAGAA
Source organism: Amblyomma maculatum (assembly GCF_055883805.1). Classification (NCBI taxonomy): domain Eukaryota; kingdom Metazoa; phylum Arthropoda; class Arachnida; order Ixodida; family Ixodidae; genus Amblyomma; species Amblyomma maculatum. The sequence goes on along the minus strand of NC_139346.1, from coordinate 93,964,408 downwards.
ATTTTTACCACAAAAATATACACGCACCCTTTTAACCCTTTCCCATTTAAAACTATACAATCCCTTTAATTATCTTGAAACAAAGGGGCAATAATCATTGTCAATCCATACTTGCCTGCAAGTTTCCCGTTTACCAAAAGCACTAAATTGATCTCTGAAACAGTTGAACGGTCCTTGGTGCTTAAATTCAACACCAAGAAGTAGAGTGCATGCTGTCATTTCATGTTTGTCTCGGCCACAGACCAATTGTCCAGCATCTGTATTCGCAAACTGCAGCAAAGCGTAGTCCAAAAATTGAAGATAAATATTTATACAAGACTATTTTATATAAATAAAATGTGCTCAGCTTTGAAGCATAATTTTATGAAATGAACTTGTTCTCTTCCCAAAATAAAAACATGAAAAAAGTAGCAAAGCTATTTCATTTGAAATATTTTATCACACAATTTTGTCTCAAAATTCAAGAAGCATAGCGCAGGAAGAACAGAGAACGAAGACAACACAGGATTGGCGCTAGCTTTCAACACAGCGCTTATTTTGGAAACACAAGAATATATATATATATATATATATATATATATAGGGAAAAAAGAGGGACATACAAGAAAAATGTGACAACCGTGCCACATACCGTTATCCTATGAAGTTTTGTGTTGAAAATTAGCCCGAGTCCTGTGTTGTCCTGGTTCGTTCTTCCCGCGCTAACTCCCGGAGTTAAGATGATATTTACGAACCTGCCCAAGCCTTTTTAATAATTCCGTCTCAGTATATTCGCTTCAACTATTTTTTGCCTTTTAGCAAGGCAAAACTATCTCGTACATGACAAAACATGTGGCATGCCAGAAAAAATACATAACGTTCAGAAAATTTGTTTTCATATTTGAGGAAAAAACAGCCGTCAGTACGTTGCACAGTACCATTCAATGACATTCATTTGAAGATGTTTAACAGGAACACTCTTAGTTGTAAGCCAGATAATTTTTCAAGTTGAATCAGCGTCCTATACTACGGCGTTGCATCACTGAAGTATACGCTACATTCGGCTGCAAGCGTGAACGTGAGCAGCGCCGCTCTACTAGCCAGGCTTGGACGCTGCTAGCTGAATCACGGTAATGGGGATCCACGGCGGCGACGCAAGGCCGTTAAAATTTCTGCACTCTGCCATGCGTCCGCGAGACACAAAAATCGCCAAGCAAGCGTCGCCACGATGATGCAGCGGCAGCTGCACCACTTCAGCCACCGAATGACGCCCTGTTCAAGGTTCGCCTGAAGCGACGCATATCACTCGGGTTCTGGGGGATCCGCGGCGGCAGCTCAAGGCCGTTAAAGTTCCTGCGTTCTGCCGCGCGTTCCCGAGGCACAAAACTCGCCAAGCAAGCGTAGTCACGCGGATGCAGCGGCAGCTGCACCACTTGAGCCACCGAATGACGCGCTGATTGAGGTTTTCCCGAAACGACGCATCACTCAGGTTCTAGGGTTGCAGATTTCCCGCATCGACCGAAGGCAGCTAATACAGCGCGCCAGGCTTGGACGATAACAATTTGAAGATAATACTTTTTGAACTTGAATCCGTGCCCTTACTACGATATTGCACTGTACTTGCTATTCACTGATGCGTACGTTACATCCGGTCGCAAGCGTGCACGTGAGGAGCGCCACGCTACTTTTATTTTATTTCTATTTTATTTTTTACATACTGCAGCTCCATCCGGAGTTATAGCAGGAGTGGGAGGTAAACGTGATACAATAAAATAATTATACAGTATACAGTCAGTAAAATAGTAGCAAGACAGAATTTAAACAAAGCAATAGCACTAATAACGGCTAGAGGTTACTTAACTGTGTGAAGTAGTGTGCGATGGCGTCAGTAAAATGTTCTAAAGGATGGGAACGAAGTGAGCCAGGAAGCTTATTCCAAGCTGCGATGGTGCGAGGGAAGAAGCTGTTTTTAAATGGATTATGCCTAGCAAAGTAGGGTCAATATTAAGCTCCTGGTAGTATCTGGAGGTAGTAAGCAAGGCTGGAGTAATGTAACTGTTAGATGAAAGCCGATAATGGGCATGAATAATACAATGAAAGAATTTCAACGATTCCAAATGCCGCGACTTGATAATGTTGTAAGGCGTAAAGAAATGAGTGCAGAAGTAGGCGAAAAATCACGGCGATACTGGTGACAAATGAAACGAATGGCTTTCTTTTGAACTCTTTCGATTTCGGTAATCAGTTGGTTTCTGAGGGTTCTATACAACGCATGCTTAGTCTAGGGGACGGATTAATAATTTATACATTATTAACTTCGCATCACCAGGATCTTGAGCTAGAGTACGTCTTAAATATCCTAATTTCATGAGGGCTTTCCTACAAATGTAATAAATATGCTTGGAACAACATAATTTAGTACTGAAAATAACTCCCAAATATTTATGATTAAAGACCCTTTCTAGTGATATGCTTTTAGATGAGTATATAGGCGAAAAAAGAAGGGGAGGAGCTGTTAGAAAAGGTCATGACTACAGATTTACGAAAATCAATACTAATTTGCCAGTTATTGCACCATTCGGAAAATTTAGTTAATGAACTCTTCAGTTGATAATGATCCTCAGGGCAATTAATGATGTCATAAATTATACAATCATCGGCATACATGAGAATCTTAGATGCGATATTATTCGGGAGGTCGCTAATATAGAGTAAAAAGAGTAACGGCTCTATTTGCGGCACACCAGAAGAAACCGGGGCCACATATGATTCACCTGAATTGTATGTTACGTACTGGGAGCGGGCTGAAATAAAATTAGATATCCAATTAACCAAACACGGATTCTTTAAATCTCCAGCTCTGAATCACGGTCATGGGGATCTGCGGCGGCAGCTTAAGACCATTAAAGTTCCTGCCCTCCCCCACGCATTCTCGAGACGCTGAAATCACCAAGCAAGCGTCGTCACGCGGACGCATCACTCAAATTCTGGGGTTGCAGATTTCTCGCATCGGCCGGAGGCCGCTCGTGAGATTGCCCAGCAGCAAAAGGCGTTGAAATTTTCATTTTTTTTTCTGTGATGTTTGTTTTCTAGCTCTAATTCGCGAAGAAGCGCCGTACGCTTGCTTCATCTTAGTCATTCACTGAAATACGAAGGAAAAACATAATAGGCAAAATATAACAATGAAAGTTATTGCGCCGTGTATACTGTTATTATTATTATTATTATTATATTATTAGAGGGAAGAATCGCTGATTATGCTTGGTTTAGCAGCGTGACACCTAGCTTGGCATCACTGCGCTGCTTCCCTTGCACTAATGCTACGAGGATTTTCATGAGTGCCTTTTTGTATTTTATCGGCTTGCGGTAGACATACGTACGCGGACCTCCGTAAGCTCTTTCTAATGTCAAGGTTGTCCACCTCACCAAGCTCTTTTTAACGTCAAGGTTGTCCATCTCACTATTACTAACCATCGAAAACAATGCCGCATGCGCCTTCACACTTGAGCGCGAACCGCGTGACACAGTGCCACTGGCACCCCGCATTGGCAGTGCTACAAGGGCTGCGGAGCAGAATGCAAATGCTCTTCCACATTCACGGTTATATATCTTATACAGACACATGGAAATTCATGAGTTTAAAATTCGGCTGGTGGTTAGCTTCGTATGCAGATAAACATAAAAGTTTTAACAGCGGACTTCTTTCCTTCACAGAGGAATCGTGTGCGGCGGCGCCTCGTTCACAACACCCGTCTTCACAAAAGGTTATTATTAATACATTCAGAGAAGGGTGTAAATGTAGGAGATTATAAATTATTTCCGAAGCACTTAGCAAAAAAACACGCCGTGTAAGATGTGTGAGAACAGGTATAGCACTACCAATTTCAAAAGTTATTCACGCATGTATTCAAAATTGATCACCATCGTGGGAATGAAATTTACAAAACCATAACAAAGAACTTCATGCGACTTTATATTGACATTAGTTACTGTTCATGTCTGGGTGTAGTATTGTACTATACGTTCTCAATGAAAACCAGAATATCGCAGAATCAATACATATATCTTGAACATTGATTCAAAACAATCCAGAACGAGCATTTATAACTGTCCGCCCCTTATGCACCTGCAGGTAAAAAGGTTCGTATGCACGTTCTGGAAAAGAATTCAACACCTCCCAGTCATCTGTTGCATTGACAACGTATACAGATGGAAATGCTTATCAAAATATCCAGTCTGAAGCACTTTTCCCAAGACTATCAGAACTTTGTTTACATATAATATTGTACACTGATTTATGAACTGGGGATGGGCATCCTAGTGCGTATTGCGGACAATAACACACCCTGCTTTATACGTCCTGCCATCCATGCTGACAGAGTCCGCGGAAAATGTGAGAGCTGTGTGCAAGTTGTGCTCAGCAATATGTTCCTTGACAATTTCAAGAAGGTTGCTGATGCACCACAAGGTGACAACCGGCATTGTTTAGGATGTCTTTCCTCTCACCACCGAGAAAATAGAAAGGCTGAAAAAACTGCTGCCGCAGTGCCAGGCTATGAGCAAGGTTCTTGAAGTTGTGAATTTTGTGGCAAACATCTTTGAAATATTGGTGCTTCGCTTCGAAGCGCATTGGCCAAAGCTCAATTAAAGGTCAAAATTTTTGTATGCATGATGGGTAGTGAGTCAGGTAGTGCATTTTGCATGGAACAGAGACAGATGGGAAGAACCTGGTAAAGTTCACACAGAAGACTGTGATTTTCTGCTGTAAATAGGGTAAGTAGGAGAATGAAATTTTTCGGCTCAACACAATATCCAGTATTTCGCGTAGAAGCAAGTAGAGATGCCAAGCATCATTTTCTGATGGTACGCTGTCCTCAACAAAAAGCGAGAAATTACAAAAAAAAAGCAGAAAGATTGCGTAGTAGATCCTTTAGGCGGTGCTTTTCCTTGCATGGATTCTTTTGTTAGGGGTTTTGGCTTGTTACGAATACCGCTTGCATCGTAGTTCCTTGTTCGGATGCACAGGTAGAGGTGCGAAAGATTAAAAAAAAACCCTTCTGAATTTAAGTAATTTATGATCTATATCTCATTGCAATTGGTATCACTCCTTCATGCAAATCATGCATAATATCTGGTAGCAGGTGCTGTGTAGGATCAAATCCCTCACATTGGATGACTCCTAACACCATACAGTGATGCAGTTGGAAGTCCAGCTCTTAACATGGTTAAGTGATGTTGGTACCCTGCTGGTGACCACAAAACTTAGTCACTTTCTTTGTGTTTGTGATTGATTTCAGTGCGCAATGCCATGCAAAAGCGGCAAATTCGTCGTGCGAAAAGCTGTATTTGAAACCACCCGTTCGATGGCTAGAGTATCACCAGAAAAAATATACACCGACCCTTTTAGCACTTCACCATTCACAACTATACCATTCCTTTCCAAGATACCGATATCTTGAAGCTGAGGGGAAAGAATCTTTGCAAGCCTATATTCGCATACATGTTTGTCTCTAACCAAAAGCACCAAATTTATCCCCGACAATCCTGAACGGTTCTTTGCGCTTAAATTCAGCACCGAGAAATAGACTGCATGTCATTTTGTGTTTGAGTCGGCGGCTTCCCAATGGATTACACACCTCAAAATCATCACTGTACATTTGCAGACGGATCTTGGTAGTGTCACCCGCAAAATATGGATGCTCACTAAACGCATCTCCATCAAACACTGAACACATGAAATCGTCCGCTTTCGCCTCCCAGCTAGGACCTTCAGACAACACATGCTCAAGTGTACATTTTAGGACACTAGAAATCGGCACATAGTTCATGGTGTCAACTTTTCTATTTTCCAATCTTCCCAGCTCTATTGTTCGTGGTTCAATGAATTGGAAATGAATCTTCCAATACCGTGTCCGACCAGATTCTGTCAGCAGTTGGTCAGGCTGCTCCATAGGCAGTACTCTTTTCGCAATTTCGGCCATTTAGGTATTTGTCTGCAGTTGCATATCTTCCATGATTTCTTTGAGAAAAAAATCACGTCATTGGCTATTTCATGAAGTGTTGATTCGGGAAGTCGCCGTCTTTCCTTCCACTTTAAAAGCAGTGTTGCAAGCTGCTTCACGCAGTCTGCAGTCCTACTTAGTCGATCTCAGTTTCTTCCGTTTCTTCATGCACATCAATCACTTCTGAAGCACACACATATCACTTTCAATTGCACTTTCCTCAAGCTGGGGAGCATCTGGAGCCGTGTTATCATCATGTGCCGGTTTTCACAACAACTCTTCTTGTAGGAGGAAAACAACCGGTATGTTCGCATGCAGCCACTCAGACCGCGTACCCAATTTTCCTCTGCCCATGCATTGTGTGAAGATGCCGGAAGAGTGACCTTATTGGGAAGACACGACTGCTGCATCCTGAGCATTGAAAGTAGTGGATTCGGGGCATCTGAAAATTAACGAGCGTACTTTCAGTAGCTGGTAATACTTCTGGGACATTATAACGCTAGACCAGAACAAAAAAATATGTTTGAAGACCACAATGATAGTACAAGCGTATATAATTCCTCTTACAATGTTTAGAGTGCAGTAAAACATATCGGGATTGCAGAACTGACTCATTTTTTTTTTACTTTTGCGTCTGTAGCTCGAATGATGAGTGCTATGTTGCTTCAATGTACCAGCCGATAATTTGGTTCAGAGGCCTTCATATATCCCACTGACCACCATGCAAGTAAACGCTTATGGTAACTACATAACGTATCAATAAACGTCTGAGCGAAGTCTAGCAGCTATGATTGACAGGAAGGACTCACTCCTGAAATCGTTCATGTTTTTATTGAGAATCGAGCAAAACAGCGCTAGGGGAGACGAAACACGTGAACGACCGACACATGCGCTGACTAGCAACCAAATGATTTATTGTTACCTGTGAGACAGCAATATAAAGGAAAAATAACAAGAGAGAAACACAAAAAAAAATCACAAAAAGGAATGCGCGCAACCACATTACCACATGAAAAAAACCAAGTCACTCATTCATATAGTCATATTCCTTAGGGTGTAACATTATCGATGGGCTGCTGATGCAGGTGCCTCTTAACATTTCTATATTGGAAGCCTCAGAGATAAGCCTGGATGTTTCATCTTCGTATCTGGCGATGATGGTGGTTTCCTTGAGATGCGCTTCGCAGTCATTACATTCTGTGCAATGGATGGCAAGATGGTTTACTTCTCTATATCTTTAGCATGTTCTCTTAGTCTATCATTGATGCAGCGTCCTGCCTCGCCGATGTAGAAATGGCCACATGACATCGAGAGCTTGTACACCACACCGATGCAACAGTCAACAAACTTCTTCTTGTACTTTTTCTGGCAGCCTCTTTTCGTGTTTCCATCGTCATTCACTCTTTTGCACAATCCGCTCAATCTGTTCTTGGCCAAACCAACCTATTACCAGCATTGCTGACAATTTTCTGGAGATTGTGCGAAAGTTTGTGCAAATGCGCGGGAGGGTAATATGGAAACTATTGCGGGTTCTGCATCGCAAGCAGCAAGCGCTAATTTGTTGAGAGCGGCAGTAAATGCACACGGTTATTCAGTTAGCTGTGTGATTAAGACAGCTATAATTCGATAGTAAAATACATATATAGGCAAAATATTAAAACACAATAAGCACTTTAATTGTCACAATACGCAGAAATGATATATTGAACGTTTCTAAACATATTTTCTGAAGAAAATAATGTAAATTTTTGAATCGGCAATCTAAAATAACACAACAGAAATGAGAAAACGAGCGAGGAAATTTTTTATGAAGATCAGATAACTAACTCCAGCACAGATAGTTCGAAGCATTCGCAAAACTGGCTGACGTATTCATGTCCTTTTTATGTTGAATCTGATATACTAGAAAACAATATCTCTTCTATAAATGGACTATTCCACGACAGCTGGCAAAATATTTGCGCTTGGCCAACTTCAATTTTCTTTTCTAAAAAAAATCGCTTATTGCACCAGCATTCCCAGAGAAAATCCACTCTTGGTGAAAAAAAAAAAAAAAAAAAGATACTGCCATCCTTGGCACAATCTGAAATCGTAAACGGTAGAAAAACGTAGCCCAAAATATAAAATGTAAATATGGTCTCTTTTGTCTCACAATATTCGTTTGAACTATATTTCTGTGCTTTTAAGAAAGCAGAGAATGCTAGAAAACTGTTTCATGTGTCAGAAAACGTAAAGAATAACAGAAACATATCTAATGTTCAGGAAATTTGCTTCACTTTTTTAGGAATAACCACCCGTCAATTAAATACAGAAGGTGGCCCTAGTAAATACATGAACGGTAGTAATACGTTGCACAGTAATTTTAATGGCCTCGCTTGATTGTGTTTAAAAAGAGCACTTTTAGTTAAATTTGGCAGTTAGACCAACTCAGTATACTCCAGCGTTGCACTGTGTCTGCTTTCCTCTGCAGTGCACGCTGAACGCGTGCGTATACGCAGGACTGCACTACTAGAATACTATGACGCTGTCCGCTTAATTCATTTTCAGCTGAATCACCGTCACGCGGATCCTCCGTGGCGCTAGTCTAGCGGTGGCCATTCCCTGCGCTCAGTCACGCGCTCACGTGAGACTCGCTCTTAAATCTCCAAGCAAGCGGCGTCACGCGGATGCAGCGGCAGGTGCGCCACTTGAGCCACCGATGACGCCCTCAAGGTTCGAGCGAACTTTATTTCCGTAAAAAAAAGAAAAAAGAGAAAGAAATATATATTTGTTAGAGAGACTCCACTCTCGCTCATGGCGCCATCTTCGCAGGCTCGCGTCCTCTCACTACAGAAAATATAGTGTTTCTCAAGCAAGCTGATGGTGTCGCTCAGGTTCTGGGCTGCAGACGATTTGACGCATCGACGAAAAAGCAGATCACGAGGTTACCCACCAGCTGAAGGTTTTGCGAGTACTTACGTTCTGATAAGCTTTTCTTTTCTTTTTTTTTTTTGTGAAGTTTCTTTTTCCAGCCCCACTTCCCGAAGAAGCTCCCTGTAGACGCGCTTGCTTCGTCTGAGTCATTCATTGAAATATTCAGCAAAAAACAACCCAAGAATAAAATACAGTATTACGCCTTAGACATTGTAATTTTATGGAAACGTAAATCTTAGCCGCGTAAAACCAAGTTTGGCAGCACTGCCTGTGTCCCTTACGTACCATGTAATGTTTTTGAAAATTTTTATCGGTGCTTTTTTTTATTTTTTTTTTCGTTTTCAGTGGCCTCTGAGGTTTCAGTTTCGGAAGCCACAAACATTCTTATGCGCGTATAGCCTATTTAGACCTCGGAGACCACAGCTATAATCAAAGGGAGAAAACAGCAGTGAATTTATGATGCACATCTTTATATGGCAGACAGAAAACTGAAATTCTGGCAGTGCTTGGTAAGATTTCCCCCTCACCGAAAAGTCTTTGGTCCTCAACCAAATACAATACTTTCAATTTATCGTCCACTTCAAATTTAAATTATAGCAATAATCTGTCACATCTTGTGCTGCCGGCTGCTATAGTGGAATACAACTTGAAATAAAATCAGCAATCGGTAACTATTAAGAATGGTAAACAGCGTGTCTATTTATTACTCCGCTGAACAATAAATAAAATCAGTTTTGATATTTGACTATAGCAAACAATCCAGACTCATCAAAAGTTTTGAGATTATGATTTGGTCTCGGTTAACTTTGCATATAGGCAACAAGAAAAGGTTTAATAGCGGGCTATATATATTGTGACCGATCACCATGCTCTTTGCTGGTTGTCTTCGCTCAAAAATTTGACAGGCCGACTTGGCCGTTGGATTCTACGCCTGCAAGAATACAATTTCGACGTCACTTATAAATCGGGTCGCCAACACCAAGACGCCGACGCTCTTTCTCGCTGTCCACTTTCGGAATCGGCTTGCTGTTTTTCTTCCCCATGCATTTCCACCTATGACCACAGCCGACCATCTCTTTCCCCGACGTATATCACAACAGTTTCATTTGATGACTCTGAAAACAAACACGCTCTCCGCTCACAGCAATTAGCCGATGCCTACTGCCGACCCATCATCGACCGCCTTATTGGCGCTTCGGACCCACCCAATGCTCGGCTTCGCCGACAACTTCGCAATTTTAAGCTCGAAGATGGCATCCTACTCCGCTTCGTGTATTGCCCTGATGGAACTCGCTGGATCCCAGTCGTGCCGCGTGTGCTTCGTCCACGTATACTGGCGGCTCTCCACGATGACGCTACTGCAGGTCACCTTGGTGTTGACAAAACCTACGACCGAGTGAAAAAACGATTCTTTTGGCCTGGCCTATCTTCCTGCGTTGCCAAATACGTCGCATCCTGCCCTCTGTGCCAACGTCGCAAACGGCCGACGTCTTCGCCCGCTGGCCTTCTACAACCTGTTCCCTGTCCCGCCACGTCATTCGACGTAGTCGGCATTGACTTATATGGTCCCCTACCTCTCTCCGATGGGGGTAACCATTGGATTACAACAGCTGTCGACCACCTTACACGCTACGCTGAGACAGCACCTGTACCGACCGGTTCCGCTCAAGAAGTAGCAAATTTCTTTTTGCGATCAATTGTATTGCGTCATGGCGCTCCGCGGGTGCTCCTAAGTGACCGCGGGAGGGCCTTCTTATCGGCAGTTGTTGCCGAAGTTCTTCACGCGTCATCCACCCTTCATAAGAAAACCTCAAGCTACCATCCCCAGACTAACGGGCTGACTGAGCGATTTCACCGCACCTTATCGGATATGATCTCCATGTAAATCACACCGGATCATCGAAAGTGGGACACTATTCTACCATTCGTCACATTCGCCTATAACACAGCAGTACAACGGACTACCGGTTATTCACCATTTTTCCTCGTTTATGGCCGTCCTCCCACTACAATTCTCGACGCTTCCTTCTTCTCTACGCCCGACTACTCCACATCGGTACCTACCCAGTTCTTATCTCGTGTGGCCAGATGCCATCATCTTGCCCGCCTCAACACAGCAGCGTGCCAGGAAGACCGCAAGAGTCGCTACGATTCTACGCATCGCGTGGTCTCTTATCGTCCCGGTGACGAAGTACTGCTGTATACACCACTGCGCACCCCTGGCCTTAGTGACAAATTCCACCACCGCTACCTTGGTCCCTACAAGATCATCAGCCAAACTTCTCCAGTTAACTACAAAGTCACGCCTGTTGATCCCCCAGCCGATCGACGCCACCGTGGAACTGAAATTGTTCATGTTTCTCGCTTGAAACCGTTTGTGCGCCGCGGTACATCGGTTAATTAGGAGCGACCAGGCTGGCCGCTTCCGACCCCCCGGGCAGATTGTGTGAGCCTTCTGTGGACCTTCTTTCATTTGTACATGCCATGATCTTCTTCTTTCATTTGTACATACCATCATCATCGTACCGCGGCGCCGGCTCCGGCGCGCGCCTGGGTTCGTGATCGGATTAAAACGCTAGACAAGGCTTGGCTGTCCTTGCCGTCACGACCTCGCCGTTTCGACCTAGCCTTCTTTTACAATATATATATATATATATATATATATATATATATATATATATATATATATATATATATATATATTGTAGTGAACTACACGAGGATATACGAAGACGAGGATTAAGTAGGTGATAATATCACGAAGACGAGGATAAGGACGACGAAGTGCCGCTGCGCTGCTCGTGCTCGCTTGTGTGTGCTGAGACTGGCTGTGTTCTTGTGTGGTTCGCCGTGAAACTTCGACAGGGCTATTATCCCTGTTAAAGCACAGTAAAAACCCCCTTTCACTTGGTGGAGGTGAGCATTTCCTGCCGCCCTGGAGCTCCGCAGCCGCACACTCCCGACACAAGCAATGACCGACGCTACTACCCCCAGTCCAACCGGCCCCTTACAACCACTTCCATGCCCGGCCCGCCCTTTTGACCGCATTGGCGTTGACCTTTACGGGCCACTTCCCTGCACGGTTTCTGGGAACCGGTGGATTATCGTCGGCATCGACCACCTCACCCGGTATGCCGAGACCGCCGCTTTACCCGCCGCTACTGCCCGTGAAGTTGCCCTGTTCTTGCTACATTATTTTGTTCTTCGCCACGGCGCGCCGCGAGAGCTGCTGAGTGACCGAGGACGCGTCTTCCTTTCCAACGTCGTTGAATCTCTACTAGCCGAATGTCGCATCATACACCGGACCACAACAGCCTACCACCCTCAAACAAACGGGTTGACTGAGCGCTTCAATCGCACTCTCGGAAATATGCTGACGATGTACGTTGCCGCCGATCAGACTAACTGGGACGCTGTCCTTCCTTTCGTGACATACGCTTATAACACCGCCACGCAGTCAACTACTGGATTTAGCCCTTTCTTCCTCCTTTATGGGCGTGAGGCGTCGTCCACGATGGACACTATTTTACCATATCGTCCCGACTCCTCCGAGTGTACTCTCCTTTCAGACGTTGCCAAACATGCGGAGGAATGTCGCCAGTTGGCCCGGTGTTTTACATCGGAATCTCAAGGCCGCCAAAAGCATCACCGCGACAAAGATCAGACGCCACTGTTGCGAGGTACGGGCTGCGGACTCTGTGAAGGTCTAAAACGGGTCTTTATTTAAATAAAAGCGACCCAAAGAAACGAAGAGGGCCCCAGGCCCTTAAAAAGGTAGCGGGCTCCCCGAGCAGGCGTTCTCGTCTGCTGCTGCTGGAGGAAGACTCTTCACCGCTGCTGGCCGCACTCCGCAGAACGTGGTCACGTGACCCAGCCGCGGTTCCCGGAAGCGATGGTCCGTGGGTGGCCGAGCCGGGGCCACCCCGGAGTTCCAATGTGGGGAGAGGAGAAGGTGACGGTCGCTCTTCGCTACCCTCATAAACATGTCAAGTCCGAGCAGGACGCTCTCCTTCCTAATGAGAGCACCGCGCCCTCACTGGCACCCCGTGGCGCGGAGGGTCTGCTGGCGCGCTCGCAGCACAGTGCTCAAGTCTTCTAGTGTTCACAGACACCAGCTACCCGGAACGTAACAGACTCCTCCCCCGGATGAAGTCCTTCGCCGAGGCTGCGTCCCCAGATGCAGGGTCGGAAGAAGGCCAACACAAAACACAACACTCGCGCTCGCTTTGCACGCACACATTCGCGGAAATCCCTGGTCGGTGGTGCCCAAGCGACGAACGACTGCCAGGCGTCGTTTACAGAATTTTTTCGCCCCATGCTGGTCCTCACCGACCAAGTATTCGGCCCTCGGCAACACATGGAAAAAATACAACACAAAACTAAACGAGAGTTCTGAGAGGCTTTCTTTTTTTTTTTTTTTTAACGCCTCGTAGCTTAAAGCCTCTGCTCAAACCATCTGCATTTTCGTTCTCGCTTCCCTTCTTAATCACCCGAGTTCCAGCATTCGGTCGACCTCTTTCCTCACAACTTCTAGTGTTCTAACAGACGACGGGTATGGCTTAAACTTGAAATGAACCGCGGATATCAATTTGATATCATGGGTTACCAAATCGGTTTTTCCTCGTTTGTCTTCATGATGCCCGCTCTTCTCCCGGAAGGAAATGTTCTGTGACGAGACTCCTTCAGTCAAATCGCCACTACATACCTTTAGAGTCGGGTCAGCCTTCTGCTCTGACCTCAGCTGCTCTTTGTTTGCCTCAAGTAGCAGATCAAGGCTACATGCAGTAGGAGCGACCAAAGAAGTGTTAAACTCACTTTCCATCTCCTTCGGACGCTGAATGCTCTGTGACTTGTGCGCTTGGTCAGCCTCACTTTGTTCCGACCTTTCAGGTCTCTTTTTACCCTGTTCCATTACTACCTCAGGATTAACTAATTTGCTGGCATCAATTGAACTCTCCCGATCTTGGTAGATCAACTTCTGAGAAAGTTGTCGCGCTTTAGCCTGAGTTAAAGCCATCACTTGGGCTTCGGTTTCAGCGAAGCCACAACCCTTTTCATTGAGCAATGATTCCGAGCTGTTAGAAAAAAGGTAAGGGTAGCCTTCGGGCAGACCCTTCGACACAGCCGCTACTGTGTTTAGTGTGCCAAATGGCCCCTCAATTTTAACATTAGCCATTGGCAGACAAACGGAATCTTCACTTACTGCCTGACGTATCCACGCACACTCCGACACATAGTCTTCTTTTGCAACAAATTTAGGGTGAACTACGTCCACGGTTGCGGCCGAATCCCTGAGAACTCTACACAGCTGACCATTTACTGTGCACACCTTAGTGTACGGTTTCAGGAGTTCGTTGTTACTCGGGTGGTCTCTCACTGAGGCGAACACCTGCCTCTCCTTCGTGCAGTTTCGCGCGAAATGCCCTGGCTCTTTACAGTTGTAACATGCCAAGGGCCTCCTTTTTTCAAATTCTGCCGAATGATCACTACTCTCTTTACTACTCGATTCATCGGCTCTGCGTGAAGTAACGAGGTGCAGTGAACCACGTTCTCTGACGCGGGGTGCTACACGAGGCTTCTGCTGCTCTCGGTGGTAGAATTTCTGCCCCTGATTCTCGTTTCTGAAATCCTGCCCAGCCTTAGCTGGCCTAAAGCTGCGGCTTGCCACGTATTCATCTGCAAGCTGCGCCGCTTTCTCTACGGACAGTCCCTTTTGCCTGTCCCTGACCCACAAACGAATGTTCTCAGGCAAGGTCTCATAAAATTGTTCAAGGCAGATCAAATCTTTCAGCTTTTTGAATTCCTCTGCCTTTGAACCTTTAACCCACTGCGCTAAATTGTCATTTAATGTACAGGCGAATTCCAAGAAGCTTTCATGTTGTTTTTTTCGAGACGTGCGAAATCTCCTCCGGAACTCTTCCGTTGAAATCCTGTACTTCGCGAGCAGGCTTGATCTCACCAAATCATAGTCACCCGCTTCGCTAGCACTCAAGCGTGCTATGACCTGCGAAGGTTCTCCAGGTAGCACTGCCATTAACTTTTCTGGCCACATGTCACGGCTAATGTTGTGTCTCTCGCACATCCTCTCAAAATTGATGAGATAGAGAGCGATGTCATCGCCAACTCTGAACGGCTGAAGCAAGTTCGTCATCTTCACGTTACCTCCCTGAGGTGTGACAGCACTTTCCCCGCGTTCTATCCTTGCCCGCTCGAGCCTTGTCTTTTCAATCTCGAGTTCCATTCTTTTACTCTCTCTCTCAGCTTCCAACTCAGCCTCCCTCTTTTCTTTCTCCTTCTGCTTCTATCGTTCATCAGCTTTCTCTTTTTCGATTCGGCATATCTTTTCCCAAGCGTCAGTTACCTCGTCTTCTTCAAAGCCCACCTCCTCAATAGCGAGGCGAATTTCTGGCTTTCTCCTACTTTGGCTTATCTCTAAAACAAGTTCAGCTGCCAACAGCAGCAGTTCATCCTTACTTAACTTCTTAATATCCATGGTTGTCGAGAGCCGACAACAAAGCCTTCAAACTAATCACACACCCGTTGGTGATTAATGAACTTTTGCCCGAACAGAACCCAGTTCTAGCTCGTCTGGCAATACGTAGTCGCTCCAGCACTCACCCAACCAAGAGTCTGCGATGGCCGCTGTGCCTCCCGGAGTCACGAGCTGCAAAGTCCGGCGATCCCAGATCGTCGAGGTTGCTCCTTGAGCGGTTGCTTCCACGCCTGGCCTTCAAGTTGCGCTGTGACGAAGGTGACTCCCTGAGCCACGTAGCGGAGCTCCGTCGATCCCGGATCGTCGAAGACGCTCTTCCGTCAGCAGTTGTCCACTTGAGCGGTTGCTTTCATGCCTGGCCTTCACGTTGCGCTGTGACGAAGGTGACTCCCTGAGCCACGTAGCGGAGCTCCGTCGATCCCGGATCGTTGAAGACGCTCTCCGTCAGCAGTTGTCTCTTGAGCGGTTGCTTTCACGCCTGGCCTTCACGTTGCGCTGTGACAAAGGTGACTCCCTGAGCCACGTAGCGGAGCTCCGTCGATCCCGGATCGTTGAAGACGCTCTCCGTCAGCAGTTGTCTCTTGAGCGGTTGCTTTCACGCCTGGCCTTCACGTTGCGCTGTGACGAAGGTGACTCCCTGAGCCACGTAGCGGAGCTCCGTCGATCCCGGATCGTTGAAGACGCTCTCCGTCAGCAGTTGTCTCTTGAGCGGTTGCTTTCACGCCTGGCCTTCACGTTGCGCCGTGACAAAGGTGACTCCCTGAGCCACGTAGCGGAGCTCCGTCGATCCCGGATCGTTGAAGACGCTCTCCGTCAGCAGTTGTCTCTTGAGCGGTTGCTTTCACGCCTGGCCTTCACGTTGCGCTGTGGCGAAGGTGACTCCCTGAGCCACGTAGCGCAGCTCCGTCGATCCCAGATCGTTGAAGACGCTCTTCCGTCAGCAGTTGTCCACTTGAGCGGTTGCTTTCATGCCTGGCCTTCACGTTGCGCTGTGACGAAGGTGACTCCCTGAGCCACGTAGCGGAGCTCCGTCGATCCCGGATCGTTGAAGACGCTCTCCGTCAGCAGTTGTCTCTTGAGCGGTTGCTTTCACGCCTGACCTTCACGTTGCGCTGTGACGAAGGTGACTCCCTGAGCCACGTAGCGGAGCTCCGTCGATCCCAGATCGTTGAAGACGCTCTCCGTCAGCAGTTGTCTCTTGAGCGGTTGCTTTCACGCCTGGCCCTCACGTTGCGCTGTGACGAACGTGACTCCCTGAGCCACGTAGCGGAGCTCCGTCGATCCCGGATCGTTGAAGACGCTCTCCGTCAGCAGTTGTCTCTTGAGCGGTTGCTTTCACGCCTGGCCTT
The DNA here is from genome assembly GCF_055883805.1 of Amblyomma maculatum. NCBI lineage: Eukaryota > Metazoa > Arthropoda > Arachnida > Ixodida > Ixodidae > Amblyomma > Amblyomma maculatum. Next base: position 93,947,672 of record NC_139346.1, on the reverse strand, counting down.
CACGTTGCGCTGTGACGAAGGTGACTCCCTGAGCCACGTAGCGGAGCTCCGTCGATCCCAGATCGTTGAAGACGCTCTCCGTCAGCAGTTGTTGTCCCACAGCCTTGGTCTTGATCCCGCCGCTGCCAACCAGATTGTTGCGAGGTACGGGCTGCGGACTCTGTGAAGGTTTAAAACGGGTCTTTATTTAAATAAAAGCGACCCAAAGAAACGAAGAGGGCCCCAGGCCCTTAAAAAGGTAGCGGGCTCCCCGAGCAGGCGTTCTCGTCTGCTGCTGCTGGAGGAAGACTCTTCACCGCTGCTGGCCGCACTCCGCAGAACGTGGTCACGTGACCCAGCCGCGGTTCCCGGAAGCGATGGTCCGTGGGTGGCCGAGCCGGGGCCACCCCGGAGTTCCAATGTGGGGAGAGGAGAAGGTGACGGTCGCTCTTCGCTACCCTCATAAACATGTCAAGTCCGAGCAGGACGCTCTCCTTCCTAATGAGAGCACCGCGCCCTCACTGGCACCCCGTGGCGCGGAGGGTCTGCTGGCGCGCTCGCAGCACAGTGCTCAAGTCTTCTAGTGTTCACAGACACCAGCTACCCGGAACGTAACACCACACGTTTTTCCTGCAGGATCCCTTGTTTGGCTTTGGGTTCCCGGCACCCCACCGGGATTGTCATCAAAATTTCGAACCGAGTATCACGGCCCCTACCGCATTGTCCGTCAAACCTCCCCTGTGAATTACATCGTGGAGCCACTCACTACCTCTTCGGACATGCGTCATCGCGGCCGCGAAACTGTGCACGTGAGCCGCCTCAAAACCTACTACGATCCGCTCCTCTTACCCTCACCATAGGTCGCCAGGATGGCTCCTCCTCGCTCCGGGGGAAATTGTAGTGAACTACACGAGGATATACGAAGACGAGGATTAAGTAGGTGATAATATCACGAAGACGAGGATAAGGACGACGAAGTGCCGCTGCGCTGCTCGTGCTCGCTTGTGTGTGCTGAGACTGGCTGTGTTCTTGTGTGGTTCGCCGTGAAACTTCGACAGGGCTATTATCCCTGTTAAAGCACAGTAAAAACCCCCTTTCAATATATATATATATATATATATATATACAGAACTATCTGTGGCGGGTGCCATACATATGTTAGCGGCTGACTTATTGGGCCGGGAATTCCCGCCTAAGCGGCGGCTGTATGAACCTTGGACCACGTGTGAGCTGTTCTGTGAGTGCGTCTTGGAACATGTAAACCGACAACTCCCGCCTGCAGCGTGCCTCCAACCGTAAAGGAGGCTATGCTCCAATAAGTCGGCGCCGCGGTGGCTGGCGCCGTCCATGTTTACCTTGGTTTAGTTGTGGTGGATTTATTTTGTTTTTGTTTTTTTTTTTTTTTTGAAGGGCCTAGAGCACAACGAATAAAGCTTCCATGTTTTGGTGCGAGAGAGTGCGAGTACAGGACTCCGAACAGCATAGTGTTCCTGTATATGCTCCCGCAGGGAGCATATACAGGAACACTAGAACAGCAGTGCTCGGTGCGCCGACAATTAGAGATCCCCGCCCCCACCCGTCTCTAACCCATTCCCCTGGTCGCCAAGAGTGCCGCCGCTCGTACAGGGTGGCATAAGTCGTGACCAGTCTCCCATCCCCCCCTCATCATAGTCACCACCACGATGAGAGCGGATTCTTGAAGAAATGTGCGAAAGATTACTCAGTGCGGCGTCAACTAGAGCGGACTGTTGAAGAAAATGTGCGAAAGTGCGGGACGAGGAACTCATCTTCATAGATTGCTTGGATGCAAGGGCCTTATCATCGCTCTCTCTCGAACCTTATTAGAATAGCCAACCTTTTTTCTTTCATTTAATACCCCTTTGAAGTTTTTTTTTTTTTTTTACATATTTCATTATGCGCTAAGGCAATAAACAACGTTATTAAAAAAAAAAGAATGATGTAATCAAGTTGCGTTTGTTATCCTTTTGAATATAACCTTTATACGTTTTTATCTTTAATGTACGTTGAGTGTTTCCTTTCCCATATAGCCCCCCCCCCCCTTTTTTTTTTCTAATATACAGAAATATTATATCGTACCATATAGCATCCTTGCATTGGTGCGCCAATATTGTAGTGTTCTCGTGTGGAAACGTTTCAACAAATGCCGTATTAAAACCTGAAAATTTTTCACGCATTTCGTTTGCTTTCAGTGGTGTTCACCATCGTTCTAACTTTTCCTGAGAAGGCTATGCCTGAGCGCGTGTTCACCACGCGCTCGGCAGCTTATCGCGGCTTCAGTGGTCTCGGTCGCTTTTTGAGCTGGCAACGCTGTGCGCTGGCATGAAGCGATTGCAGTGTTCCCTGTGCTGGGTAATGTCATTCACCTGTCTACAATGAGGTTACAGTTGTATATACTTTTATTTCCTTTCTGCCTAAGAAACCGCTCAGTGTAGTTATTCGAAATAAATTAAGAGCGTTACCATTCATGCCCTTGTTTCTTATGATCGCATACAACTCATGAACAAAACGGCTGGTAGCGTAGGTGCCCCCCGGCAAGATTTCAAACTTCCGAAATCCTTAACAATGACCGGCTTCAGTCATAACAGCTGTTTGGCGAGTGGCTCGTTTGTTACTTTTTATGCCTCAAACCCTCCTCTTTAAGTTTGCAAATTATATACGCAGGCCAAAGCTGTATCAGGCGACCGGAATTACTGATATGCATGTTCGAGCTGAGGGGGCGGAAGGCTGCGGCAAAGCTCCTTTCGGTCGCAGTCATCGAAATTATACTTCCTACTCTTGTAGATGAAAGGAAGGGAGGGAGGTGGGGCATCATGATTATGTACACCTACCTATCTACATGCTGTGGCATTCTAAGTACGTCGTAGCGTAGAGTTCCAAATTCATTTCGATCCCCTGTAGCAAAAGAGAGAAGTGGAGGTTGGTTGGCCTGTTGAATGGTGATCATTTGCAGTCTTGGAGAAATCGGCGAGTGACACTGATGTATCACTGCCCGCAAACGTAACTGGTATGCTTGCGGACATGGCGGGCATAAAATCTGAAGTGGCTCTTCTCAACGGACAGCTGTAATTTCAACTTGCGACCAAGTGCTGCTTAATTTAATAGCTATAAAGTTAAATGTTAGAATCTAGGTAACCAGAAATGTGCATGATGAGCTTTTTTTTGACGTATACCAGTCATGACATTCCTATATCGCAGAAGGCATTTTTATCTAAAAAATTCTATTTCAGATTATTTATAGTGAGCTGCATGAAACACGTTGGATTTATTATCTATTAATCACACATATGAGAGTACAGATATGCTCCAGACGTTTATTTTATGGCTCCAAAATATGCTCCTTCAGCCAATCACTGAACCACACAATAGAATTTTCGGCGTGGACACTGAATTTCGATGCAGCTGAAATACAGAGAAAAAGGAGAACGCGTTTGTTCTACGCAATGTCAGCTCACATTTACGACCTCTGACGGATTAATCCAGACATCGAAACCCCTGCGAACGTCAAAGTTCATGTGCAGCGCAGCAAAGCTTATACAATCTGTCTTTTTCTTTTTGAAATAAACTTTTCTCTCTCTCTCTCTCTCTCTCTCTCTCTCTCTCTCTCTCCATACAATCTGCGCAATGCCTTGATTCCACTGCAATTGCTAACGCAGCGTGGTATTCAGCGTGTGCATTTCTCCGCCGAATAGTACACGAAAACAGCTTTTGATATATCACTAAAAGAAACAAGCCAAAGGCATCGAAATTCTATGTCTTCTATGTTGGTTTTATGGAACCATTTTTGTTTGGGTAATAAAGAAATCATCAACTGTGGTGTGCTTAGTCACAGAGGAATTCTGTGAGGTGGTTACTGCAGACGTGTTTAATCTTACTTATGGTATGTGTTGTCAATGATTTGCTGCTTCTGTTCAAATACGAATTAGAAATGAGGCTTGATCATTAAGGTTAACCACTCTATGTGTACCTTTTCCAAATTTTTTATGAAAGCTTTGCGGAATACGTCCATCTTGCTCCCGGGGACACAATTGCAGACATGGCAAAGATAACTTTTCTGCCTAATGATCTGTGTGCTGACGAACCATCCACATCTTCAGCACAAGGGCTGGATATTTCACCTCAGGAGGAGGTAATCTGAATGCACTGTGTCGCCACTCACAATTGTATCTTGGTTCTTAAAAACCATGGAAAAGTGATCGGATAACTTAATGTTAGCACTTCAATGCAAGCTGCACCCGCGGTAGTAGGAGCTGAGCCCAATGTCTTGGGATAGAACTTTCGCCGAGGCGACTGAATTTCAAGGGCTCGAAATGCAAAAAGCGTCCGTGTGCTGTAGGATTCATTTGATATATTTTTTTACTGGGACGCAGCGCACGTTCAAGACAGCAGCTGTCCGAAAATATCCTGCAACTAATACAACGTATCTCGACTTCAGCGGAGTTTTTAGTCTTTGCTCCCCCTCCTCCCCTGCCCCATCGTAGATCGAAAGCAATATCAGCAGTGCAAATTTTGATATAGTCATCTTCTCTTTATGTTAAGGAGTGGGCTGTGTTACGTTTCTCCCCCGAGAAGTGGGACAGCTGACGCGGCCACCGCATAGCAACAGGCAGAACCGCGAGCGGATCGGCCATTTCGACGCCTTTCATCGGCCGCGCAACGCTTCCTCCCGCCGACAAGTCTCAGCGTGTTCCTGCCACGCGCCAAATGTGTGTGCGTGCGTGTGTGTGCCAAAGCTGGCCAAGCCTGGAGCTCGAGGGAAAGTGCGTCGCCCTCTCCTGTCTGCAGGAGGTGGAGGAGATGAGGTCGGAACACCTGCGATTGAGTCATTCGTCGTGAACCAACATGTTTGGCTCTCCCTTTCCTGTGAGGGTTTACCCTTTCCCTGTGAACTGGAAAAACTATAAAAAGCAGCGGCCGACTCCGCTGAGATAGAGACTACTTTGACGCGCCGTTGAGGCGACGCTAGACACCAGCTGTGTGAGAGTGTCTGTATTCTCTCCGGGTCAGCTTCACTGCCCGTTTCTTCCTGATGTTAAAGTAAAGGTTGTTTCGTTGAAAGACGCCTCGTCTTTGCTGGCACCTTTGATGCCGTCCGCCGTCCACGGAGCCGCCAGGCCAACGCTACCGAGGGGCCGCGCGCCGCAGCGGTACGCTACCCCGGCGCTCGCGACCTCAAACCTAACAACTGGTGAACAGCGGTGGGACGACGACGACCAAGCCGTAATCGTGGTTGGAGGGACGAGCCAGGCGATACCGTCGTCCAACAACTGGTGAACAGCGAAGAAACGAGGACGACCAAGCAGTGACCGTGGTCGATGAAACGAGCCAGGCATGACTGAGGTGCAACATCTGGTGGGAAGAGCGGAGATGTCACAGGCTTGACCCGTGAATCAAAGCAGCTCAGCGGAAAGGCGGGAGCAGTGCAACGAGCCCTGTGTGATGACTGGTTGCCTGCAGCGGAACGACTGCGTTGGATTCTTGGCTGCGAGGTTTGGTGAGTGTGGGACTTTCTTCTACTGAGTTTTGCCAGGCTTTTGTTAAGTAGAGAACAGAGCTGGTAATTCTGTTGTCGTTGTTGCTGGGTTAATTGCAGCAAGGCAATAGTGGGCAGTAGAGAAGGCAGCACTCGGAACAGCCATGGGTTTGGATTTGAAGTCGTTGCGCAAACCGAAAATGCTGGAGCTTGCGGAGGAGTTGGGTCTGGATTTGTCAGACAAACTCAGAAAACCAGAAGTGTTAAAGGCTATTCTTGCGTTGGAAGCTGAAGATGACGAGCTTTTGGAATGCCTTGAGATCATTGACGAACGTCAAGAGGAACGTGAACGTAGAAAACGTCACGAGAAAGATGAACGTGAACGTCACGACACGAGAAAGAGGAACGTGAACGTGAACGTAACGAGAAAGAGGATCGTGAACGTAGGGAACGTTACGAGAAAGAGGATCGTGAACGTAGGGAACGTTACGAGAAAGAGGATCGTGAACGTAGGGAACGTTTCGAGAAAGAGGACGCCCGCGTAAGGAAACTGATGCAGCTGGAGATATCAGCACATAGAATGAGCGTGGAAAGGATTAAAGCTTGCAATGCCATTCAGTGTAACGGTTCAATACCGCGAGATGGTCCGCCACCGTTCCTCATTGCCGAGGATGTGGCCGAGTATTTGGCAGACTTCGAGAATGTCTGCAGAAGTAAACGTTTCGAGCGAGATAGTTGGGCGCAGAAGTTGGTAGCTCTTCTCTCCGCTGAAGCGTCGGAAGAAATCAAGCGATTGGTTGGCGACCGCTTGAAAAATTACGATGCATTAAAAGAGTCATTGCTGATACGATATCAGATAACGCCTCATGATCTTCGGAAGAGATATGAGAGCGAGAACAATTGTTACAAGTCGTACTTTGATTTGGCGTACCAGTTGAAAGCCGCTCTAAGCGAATGGCTAGACAGTGCGGAAGTTTCGGAGCAAATCGAACTTGCACCGGAGTGTGAAGAACAGCACACTGAGATTAAGACCACGTACGCCGTAGACACAAGTGAGCCTGAACAGTCAAAAGTACCAGAGAGTAAACTACAGCTTGGGGAAGCGGCCGAGCAATGTGACCGCAGTAGCGAGCCTACCGAGCCTCTAACAGAAGAGCATCGTGTTACCTTGGTCGAGCCACTAGCTGAGACGGTTAGCACAAGCTTAATCGGCGAGAAGTCCGAAGTGACGCCGTTAAGCGAGGTGAACTGCATGCCAACCCAAGTAGCTGTAGGAGATACAGTTCCACCAAATGAGTGTGGGGAACTGATAATAGCTGAACCGCCTCTCGAGTTAAATGCAGAAGCTGGTCTAGAGCGTGGCGGAGATGGAAATCAGCTAGGAAATGAGAAACTTTCAGTTTCCGAAATCAGCTGTGTCGTAGAGCAGGGCACGCAGAAAAACGAAGTGCCGATCAGGGAAACTGCGCAGCCCGCGAGTTGTGGTCAGCCAGGGCAGACCGACGAAGAGTGTGCGTCCGCTGTAGAGAGCGAGACTTGCGAAGGCGACAGCGAGCGACCAGAGCAGAGTCAGAATCGTTCGTGCTCCGATACCACGCTAGGTTGTATTCGCGAAAGCAACCCCAGTGCGAACGCGGACGTGGCACTTATGACCCTCACGCTATCCGAAGCGCCCCAGCTGTCGAAGGAGCTTGATCGTGCCCCGGTTAGCTCTGAGCGAGGCGACGCACTGAGTGGCGAGCCGCCAGAGCAAATGCCTAGAAGGGGGATTGACGCGACTGGCATGAACAGTTGTTGTTCGGACTTGTCGGAAGGTGAGTCATGCGCTGCTGGCCACGATGCAAACGCGGCGCCGCACTTCGACCACTTCGACGACAACCATGCCCGACTGGCTCCGGTTACCGCTAGAACGTTGACCACTAGCTTGCCAGAGCTCGCGCCGAAAGAAAGTGGGACTAGAGTATTCAAGTGCTGCCACCGAAAAACGCGGAAAGGCAGGCGCGAGAAAGAATGCTGCCATCGTAAGGAGAGCAAACGATTGCCGAAAGAAAGCGGAAGGCTAGTATTCCGGTGCTGCCGACGAAAAACGCGAAAGGTCAAGCGCGATAAAGAATGCTGCCATCGTAAGGAGGGCAAACGATTGCGAAAAGAAAGCGCAAAGCATGTGTTTCAGTGCTGCCGTAGAAAAAAACGGAAAGGCAGGCGCGAGAAACAATGGAGCAAATTGAAGCTATCGCGAAAAAGAAAGCGACTATCCCAAAGGCGCAAATGCGCCCGTGCCGAGAAATCTCGTGACTGGTGTGCCACACGTAAGGAGAGGGATAGGTTGTTCAGAAAAGTGAGTGACTTATGCTCATGTGTTTCTTCGCACAGAAACAGGAAGGTAAGGTTGCTCCGTGAAACGGACAACCGAAATTTTAGTGAAAAGGGTGATCTCAATGGTAACGCCGATGGCTTAAGTCGAAGCCCTTAACGTGAGAAGAAGCCTCAGTTTTCACTTCTTGGTGTTTTTCTTCCTGACATAGGATTTTGAATAGCTAGATTGCATTGTATTATTTTTGTTTGAGAAGGGTGTTTTTGAAAGCACGAGTTTCAAATTTGTGGACGCGTTCCAAGTGCTGCTAAGCTGCCCTTTAATATAGATGGGGGCATAAGAGGGAAATAGTCTGGCAAAACTTAGTGAAGTTTGTGCCGTGCTTGCTGGCTGAACGGTTGAGGTTTTAGCGTGGTTGTGACGTTGTGGGTTGCCAGAAATCTCTCCTGAAGACAAGTTGCAGAGTGCCTTGGAAACCCGGACTTGCCAAGGACTTCTTCAGGCTGTTTGAGCTCAAGAGAAGCTGAGTTGGACGACCCCGGCTAGCAGCAACATCCCGATCCCTCCGGACAGCGGATGCAGTCCCCTGCCCTTCGGGATCTCCCTCCCCCGGCGGGGCAGTCTGTTACGTTTCTCCCCCGAGAAGTGGGACAGCTGACGCGGCCACCGCATAGCAACAGGCAGAACCGCGAGCGGATCGGCCATTTCGACGCCTTTCATCGGCCGCGCAACGCTTCCTCCCGCCGACAAGTCTCAGCGTGTTCCTGCCACGCGCCAAATGTGTGTGCGTGCGTGTGTGTGCACAAGCTGGCCAAGCCTGGAGATCGAGGGAAAGTGCGTCGCCCTCTCCTGTCTGCAGGAGGTGGAGGAGATGAGGTCGGAACACCTGCGATTGAGTCATTCGTCGTGAACCAACATGTTTGGCTCTCCCTTTCCTGTGAGGGTTTACCCTTTCCCTGTGAACTGGAAAAACTATAAAAAGCAGCGGCCGACTCCGCTGAGATAGAGACTACTTTGACGCGCCGTTGAGACGACGCTAGACACCAGCTGTGTGAGAGTGTCTGTATTCTCTCCGGGTCAGCTTCACTGCCCGTTTCTTCCTGATGTTAAAGTAAAGGTTGTTTCGTTGAAAGACGCCTCGTCTTTGCTGGCACCTTTGATGCCGTCCGCCGTCCACGGAGCCGCCAGGCCAACGCTACCGAGGGGCCGCGCGCCGCAGCGGTACGCTACCCCGGCGCTCGCGACCTCAAACCTAACAGCTGAGAGCATTTGCGTTGGTGATAATCCCAAGCAACAAGATTTTGACAGCATGGATGCTTTGAACTGTGAGTGAAACAGAGTAGCAGTTTGCTGCCTGTTGTTTAGAACTGGTTTGTGTGTAGTGCGTGCAGATGCTTGCATATTAATTCTACGAAACTGACGGGTTGTACCAATTTGTTACGACCTGGTTACGCAATAATCGATGGTCTTGCAATACTTAAGACATTTCTATGCATAGAAAGTTTTGCCTTGCTCGTCTCATGTGGTTGCGTCCTTGATTTTGGGATGGACTGGGTCAGTTCGAGGCCGTGAGACTTGCAAATGGAATGCGTCTTTGAAAGCGCGCGTATGTCTAATGCATCACTGACGGTCGCAAAACATGTGCGGTGGACATCAATGATCTTCACGTGTTCGCACGCCATGAGGGAACACACACGATTTATACAGAGGTTCGTTCGCTCCACTTAGTGTTCAACAAAAATGCAGAATACTGAAAAAAATGTAAACACCAGCAACGTTGTCCGCCACAAAGATTTGCGGATGAATAGTGGTCGATTTCATGATTTGTTCTGTCTGTTCACATTCCCCAGCCGTCTTCAAAAACAAGCGTGTTTACATGGCGCCGCGCTTCAACAGCATTGCCGCCGCATATAACACATGGCCACAACAAATTCCAAGGCAGCAGACTCATTGAAGATAGGGCTTCTGAGATAAAGGATTTAATTCTTAAAGGCTGCACAAGAACATTGTGGTGTTTCTATTTTGTGCGTTTCATTCCAGATCACGTGAAGAGACTGACGCAGCTTTTTTAAATCATATCAGCCAAAAGGATTCAGTTTCAAGTAACGCAGTGTGGTTTCTCTTGGACTTCTGGAAGTCTTAAGTTCTGCACATAAAGAGGACTGGAGATCCTATGGTTTTCAGGAGGCTTGGAATGCTGGCGCCGAAAAAAAAAAAAAAAGTCATAATGCATAGCCTAGAATCCAACCCCTTGCGACGTGCTTTAACGCGATGAAAGGCCCTGTTTAGTTACCACAAACTCCGACGTCGGAGTTCTGAATGAAAAATTGACGAGTGACGGGCGCGACACTGGTAGGTGGTAGTTGGTGGGTTACATGAAAGTGCTTTTTAAGGCAGAAACTTAGGCTAGTTGAAAATAATTTGAAATCATATTTGCTGGCGTTTCTTTAACACACAAGAGACGTTAGAAAGAACACATATAAACAGGACAGACGCTAGTCTTCAACTGTCGTTTATTGAAACATGTCATATGCAAGCTCTCAAAATGGCCTTCACACATGCGCAGAGGGGCTGCCACGCTTAAGGTTCGATAACTCATTTTCGGATAGATAGACAGATGGAGCGCTGACGCAGTTTTAGCCTTCCTTGTTTATACATAGGGTTTCGAAAATTTCCCTTTCTGTTTGCTTTGTCTTCCCCCACTCCCCTGATATGTATCCCGCAGCCAAGCGATATTCTCTCAGCCTTTCATTTAAGGATCGACCTGATATGCCTTGTCGCAAGTGAGTGGGATTTCGTAACTTGACATCGGCTTTGCACGGAACGAACTGAGTTTGGTGTTTTTATTAGAATCGGCTGCCTTGCCTCACCGTTCGCAAGAGGACGCAGGCGCACAAGCTTTCTTGGGGCAGTCAATACAAGATCGACGCCGCAATTTTCGCCAACTTTTTTAAACGGTGCGACACGTTGTGCACAATAGGGCATAACCACAAGTCGAGTGCGCCGATGGGATCTTCATAGGTTTGTCTTCGCCCATTTCTCACTTATTTCCGTAGCTTTTTAGACACAGATGTAATGGTTTCTTTAGGCCTAGCGTTCTCTAGGCGAAGTTTTTGCACGCCACACTTTCAGAGATGCAATGTTGACAAGACATTGAGAGCAGCGCGGATGGCATTCATGGCTTCACATCTCCTTACCAGCTTAGAATGCGTCGATTGGTAGTTGAGAATTCCTTTTTTGTCCTCGGCTGATACAACCAGCAAACACGTACCGTTTCAAACGTTATGCGTTTTCAATGATCTGCAACGTATCGTAACTTGGCATTTCAGTTGTGAAGGTTAAGCCCTGGCTACTAGAATCGAACACATCAAGCACATTCCCCACCATATCTTTCTATATTGTCAAACTTTTTAAGATTCATTATCACAAGGCAGTCGTCAACATATCTAACAATGCGTTTTACTTTGTCTGTGCTCTGTGCAACAATGCGTTGGTCACTATAGGCTAAAAAGACACCACTAAGTGCCGAGGCGATGCAGGAACCAATGCATATGCCATCCGTCTGAACATACTCTGTAAATCATGAAGGCGCAGACTATGTTCAGAAGGATGGTATATGCATTGGTTTCTGCATCGGCCTAGCGCATAGTGACGTCTTTTTAGCCTATAGTGACCAATGTATTGTTGCGCGGATGAGCACTGACAAAGAAAAAAACGTTTTAGATATGTTGACGACTGCCTTGTGGTAATTAATCTTGAAAAGTTTGACAATGGGAAAGATATGGTGGGAAATGTGCTTGATACGTGTTCGACTCCAAGAGGCAGGGTTTAACCTTCACAACTGAAATGCCAGGTTCTCAATTGTTTGTTGTAAATAAACGAAGTTATCTTAAAACTACAACAGCCGTAACGAATTGAATCAGTTACAACAAGTCTGGCTTCAAAGTACTATATTCAGTGTTTTCGTGATGAAAGAGGAAATGCAAGGCCCTCGACTGAAGCGAACTCGACGTTAATTCGATAGGACGGTTTTATATCGTTAGCGCAGCGAGCAGTACCAATGGTTCACGTAGGCTCCATGTGCGAAAAGTGATAGTCAAGAGCTATTGGGAGAAGCAACAATTTGCAGCGGAACGGCGTGCAATTCTATATGTCTAGTCTTATCTTTCTCCTTTAAACTCCTCATTCCCCTTCCACTGTGCAGGGTAGCAAACCGGAAGCTTTCCTGGTTAACCTCTCTGCCTTCTCTCTCTCTCTCCGCTGGAAAGCAGTTCAATAAACGAGGAGCGGCCATACGTTTGCACGGAATTTTAAAGGGAATAATCTGAAAGTTCAGTGTAATATCCGGGATCACATCTGGTATCATAATTACAGCCTTTAATTGTCAAAGTTTCATATATTTCCATATTGTTGAGCTAATATATGTCTCACAGGAAGCACATTTGAGAAAGAGGCCTGCACAAATACAGTGTTATAGAAAGCCATTGAGAGCTCCTGCGAAAAGCGTCACGTTTGTCTCAAATACGCGTCACTTTTTTGTTACCTGTATAATAACATTTACCCTTTTGTTTTATATCTATGATTCAAATATCTACCACGTACCAAGGCCAAAACCTGAAACCAGAGATATACAAAATTACACGCATTTATATTGTCCTACGGCCATCATTGGTTGCCGTTATAGAGCTATAGTCTCTTTGGCAAGGGTCACAAACAAAATTTTAAAATTTTGTCTGCACATTCCATATTGTGCAGTAAAACCCACCATCAGCTTGGTCACTCGTCACTCTGTTCTAGTCCAAAGTCGGCTCTTGACAGCATCCGTTTGCCCAAATGATTCATAACAATCATAGGACAGCTTTCCGAATTCTGATCTATTGAACTGTTGGCTTGAAGGGGTACCTAACTTGGATGATATCGAGAAGACAGAAAGCTGCGTGATAAATACTACAATCTTTTGACGCGAAATACTCTGGAGATACCTGAGCGACGTCGCCACGAAGTGCCTGAAGAAACGGCGCACGTCTGTATGGCATTCTCTGTAGGAATGGTGCATGAGGCCGTTCGCACCTTTATAATTCATGTGCATAATAAGCAGGACGCGGTGCAGATAGTTGGGCTGCCGATTTGTGACCTCGTACAAAACAGTATGCATATTGCGTCCGCGTGCGAGCGTTTCAGGAGCCGGCGACATATTCGCAGCCCTTTCACTACTCTGACAGATTCATAACACCCCACGCACTATCGTCATTAAATCATGAAATTATGTCGCTTTTATCTCAAAAGAGACCCTTGTCTAGGATTAGTGATTAGCCGAAGCCCGTAGGCTGGACAGTCAGGCTAGCGGACACTACAGAATACCGAAAACCGAAGTAAAAATCGACAACGCCTCTGCAATTTCTGCACCCGAATGTTGGTCACTCCTTCAGCTGTTTACCGTTGCGCACCTTCAACATACTGTCCACGCTGAGCTTGTTTATTTTTGTACGCAACAAAACTTCTGCGGACCTTTGCTGTATGCAATCAGCCTGCCGCCTAAACTCGGCCTTATTTTTTTCAACAGAAAGCAAGGATGCCAGGCAATACTTCGATGCCACTTAAGGAAAAAGAATATGATTGGCTTATTAGCCGGCAGTAGTTTATAATTATTAAATAGCCTATTCTGGCATATGGAATTGCCTTTGTCTCTCTCATTTCATCAACGAAACTTCTTTTACTTGTTTCGCGTACAACCTTTTTCGGTTGCAAAACGTTAATCATCATCTGCCTTTTGAAGTTGGAAACGCATATAAATGCATGAAAGAGTGGATACCAGAAAGCACAGAACTGATAGTACTACAGCTATTTGGACTGTATACTATAGACAGAAAGAACTAGGAGGATAGCGATTAGGATTGTCAACTTGTTAACTGGTGCAATTTCGAAAAGAGTGAAGGGAGCAACGTATAAAGCATTTATTTGCAGTAAGCGCACAGCTGCGCCGTTTTTGCCATGCCCAAATGCAACAAATATTCAAGATAGCTGATTAAGGTACCAGTCTGGTTACAGTCGAAAGGATGCGCGAGGTAGTCAGTGGACATGGCCATTTCTCACTCAGCTCAGCTGCCAATCACACAACCAGGAATAGGTGTTGGCGGCAAAAGTTATTGAACGGTTCTTTGTCAAACGAGACTACCTATACTACAGGAAGCTCCTGCAGTTCAGTCCCCATAGGCCCATAGCTGCTCTATTAGACGACGCGTGTCTCTGCACTCGGAAATTACGTGATTTAGACAGTCAGTGCCATGAACGTTTGTAAATGCGTCTCGAATCTCTCGATATAGGTGTTTAAGTAAGTTAAAAAATGAGAGGGGTTCAACACTGCTGAACCGAATGTGGAGCGAAAACATTATCTGTGGGCGACCGAGATTTCTTCTCCTTCTTCGTCGTCTTCTTCTTCGTTGTCGTCTTCTTCATCTTCTCCGTCGTCTTCTTCCTCTTCTTCATCTTCGCGGCTGTTCAAGGTCATTCATGGCCGCGGCATACGCGACGAGCTGAAACCTGGCGTAATGTTGCTTTCGCAACAAAAGGCATATTTGTATGTACTACTGCTGACAGAGGGCCAGAAATCTCATCCCACGTGCCACAGCCCTCAGGAACGCCAGCAGAATTGGCGGAAAGATATGTCGGCGTCTAGCTTTGACCTCTGCGCCCATGACCGGGCAGGATAATATAGGCGGCTATGGCTTGGCGATTCGGGGTCTTCGGCGACAAGCCGACATTCTTCAAGGCACCATGCGAACTCAGAGATGTGCAGGTGTACAGGACCACACATGCGACAGCCGAAATGAAATTTTGCACGCCACATATAAATCAAACAAACTGTGAAAAAAACTGGTGGTAGCACCATGACTAGCGCTTAACAGATAATTGTCATCGCGGATATGGGACGATCCATCTAAAATAAAAAGCGGGTGGAGTCTGATGGAAGCGCGATTGGCTAATTAGCCCATCCTGAACACCTCTTCGAAATGACGAAATGAAAAAAAAAAAAAAACAAAAACAAAAATGTTGCGTAAAACAAACGAGGACCATTTCAGCATTTCAGAAACAAGCCTTTTATTTATATGTTTTTATTACACGAACAAAATGCAACACATGTATTCGCTCACGCAGTTAAAACGCATGTGATGCCTACCCTGTGGCACCTTGAAAACAAATTGGTTTCCCCATGATTCGACGACGATCTAAAAGGTAAATGGGTTGGGGACGCTTTAGGCTTTGTCGTGTCATGTCACATGTGTGCGCGGATGGCGGGGGGGGGGGGGGGGGGGGGGGAGTGGGGGGGGGGGGAAGGTATTGAACCTGGCGCCAGCCGCATCGCGTTGTTTGGTTGCGTGTGGTGTGTGGCTGCAGTATAAGGACTTTGGGGAGGTGTTTCACTCATCAAGGCGACGTACCACACCGCTGGCTTTCAGACTGGCGCCTGCTCGTCGAGAGCGCAGCTGCGGTGTTGTGTGCACTTGAGAGCCGGCGTGCGGTGCGTGCCTTTTCGTTCGTTTCCCATGGCCCTGGATCGCGGAATGCCTGGCTGGTGCCGATTTCAAGTCGCCGACTCATCGACGCCCGTAAGACGACTCCGGATGTCCGCGCGTCGGTGAAGGCGGGCAGCAATATTCCCGACCGCACGTTCGGGGACCATATGTGTGTGTGTGCGTGTGTGTGTGTGTGTGTGTGTGTGTGTGTGTGTGTGTGTGTGTGTGTGTGTGTGTGTGTGTGTGTGTGTGTGTGTGTGTGTGTGTGTGTGTGTGTGTGTGTGTGTGTGTGTGTGTGTGTGTGTGTGTGTGTGTGTGTGTGTGTGTGTGTGTGTGTGTGTTGCAAAGGAGCAGCGGACGCTACGAAGCTCATTCCCACGGGACTCGGGCTGTCTGGCGCGGGCGCACGTGACGACGGCCGCGAATTCGAACCCTATGAAATGTCCTCGCGTGAATTTGTGCGTACAGCACTACAGATGGGAGGAGGAACTAGGCTGAAGCCCATTGGCCGCGGCCTATTGGCTTAGAGTTGTGGCAGCACTACAGGTGGGAGGAGGAACTAGGCTGGAGCCCATTGGCCCCGCCCAGAGTTTACTTCGTCGCTATTGGCTTAGCGTTGTGGTCTTTGTTTAGCGAGGCTATTTATGAGGTGTTGGGGTATTTGTGAAGGAAGAGACGAGTTGCAGTAATTGTGGTGTAACCTTGGGTGTTGCCGGAGTCCACTACGCACTTGTTTCAAAGCCTCCACCTCCTGTTTACACAGGTTGGTTGCCGATTAGATTTCCTATTAATGTGTACGCTCTGGCACGTGTTCATAGATGCGCATAATGTGGGAGCTGTAGGTACCTCTAAGGTGAGCGGCAAGTTCGCCCCCATACCTTCGACTCCGTCAGATGTGTGCCATCGTTTTTTATCTGCAGGGTTATGTGGTTACTACACAGGGTTACTATACTGGCGGCCGAGGAGTCTTACTGTTGCGTTCCAAGCCACGTTTCTCTCTGGAAAGCCGGGAGGAATTTTGTATTCTTTATCCATGGCAAAGCTTATTTTTTACAAGCGTAAAATATTTCTTTGTGCTTTTAATGAAAAACCATGCGCACCGCTATGCACGGGTCGCACTCATATTTGTTGTCAACTGCATGCTTCGAGTTGTGTGAGCGTTTTGCCTTGTTTACATTTACATAAATGCTGCGATTGATGATGAGAGTTCGGTTTGCTGCGAGGGTGAGCTTTCGTTTGTTATTGTTCTCGCATGAATCGTGACTTTTAAAAGTGAACGATGTCTGCTGCAGGGGCCTTGAAATGTGATCTTGCTAAAACCACAAGCACCGAAAGTCACTTGAAGGGGCGTCGCAATTTAGCTCCGAAGTAGCAATACGTCCCCTTGATACTGCTCACATCTCACTTGTGTGCCAGGAACGTAAGTCCTTAAGTATCTCAGGCGAAGCTGTAGCTGCAATCACGAATTCGGCCGACTAGAGCAGGAAGGCCACACTGCACCTTGAATTGCAACAAGGATTGTTGCAGACTATTAAATGGATTTGCGACCATTTCCAGATCATTAAAAGCCGCCGAAACATCAGGAGTAAGCCAAAACAAATTGGAACTAATTACGGCACTCATTCAGAGCTTTTGAGGAAATATATAACGTCTCCACTCCTCCGCCGTTGTGATACAGTGGTTAGCTAGGGCGCTCGGCTGCTCTGCCCAAGGATACGGGATCGAATTCCGACAGCTGCGGCCGCTTTACTATAGAGGAGAAAAGCAAGGCAGAGATGTGTGGACGAAATTTACGGAGCCCTCCACTACGGCGTCCCTTGTAGCCTGAGTCACTTTGCGGCGCTAAACCATAAGCTAGCCATGATAATGAGGGTGAAAACCTACCAGCAAGTAAACGATATTACAGAAAAACTTGGAGGGGCTCTAGACGGGGAAGTCGTGGCAATCACAGGCCATCAGCGAAGTCTACCCAGCATCGTGGTACCACCTAACTCTTTGTTCACAAAAAGAACGCCTTGCGGGCAAAAGGACATCGGTGGGAAGAGTCGAGATTGATTGATTGAATGTCCTTTATTGAATGGGAAGGCTCATGGCCATGGATGGGGATAAAGGGGAGTAGACATAATCTTCATTGTTTATTTAGGTCGTCACTCGAATCACATTGCTCTAACCAGGCCACTAAACGAGCCATACTTGGCAAATATCATCTGTGTGTTTGCATCAGTTTCTAGAAGGGAACGGTAGTTCAGGCGGTAGGGTTCGATCTCGGGGCGTCCAGTAGAAAAAGCAGGGCATTCCCAAAGTAAATGAGATATGCCGCCGCAGGTTAGAGTCGTACAGTGGGGGCACGTAATCATTTTCTCTTTATACTGACGCCAGCGGGCCATAATACGTGGCGTGTAAGCCGCATGGGCGATGAGCTTATTCAAAAAGACTTCTTGACTTCGGGTGAGGTGGGTTCTTCTCGTAAAAGGTGGGTCTGGTGTGGCCACCTGCATGCGATGCTGACTGAGGCTACGAAGACTGGTCCGAGTATAGTGCATAAGGGCAAGAGAAGGGGTGAGTTGCCCGCCCAAGGTCGAATAAGGATGAAGCAAGGGGGGTGGGGAAGTAAATGTGGACATCCCACCTGCCAAGGCAGCCGCGGCGTGTGCCGCCGCATTGCCCCCTGATTCGTCCGAGTGACCTGGGGTCCAGTGAATAGCGACAGTTCTGGTCGAGAGTTGGTGGCGTTTAAGGAGGCGCTGTATAGCCGTAGCTGTTGCATCTTGTGAACCCGGAGTAGCGATTTCCTTGTAAGCTTCAAAGGAATCAGTAAGAATACGTATTGACCCAGGTCCGGTGCAAGGCACTCCTGACAAGGCTCCCCAAATCGCGAGGAGTTCAGCGTGAAGAGGGGTACCCTGAGGTAGATGGCAGGCATAAGCGCCTGAAAGGGAAGGGTTGTCATCGCATACCCAGGCCATAGATGCGAATTCGCTTGTAATGGATGCGTCGGTGTATATGTCAGTCGTATCGGGGATTCGCTCTTGTCGGTGATGGGCAGCTAGGAGCTCCCGGGGAATGACAAAATCGCGGTTTATAGGTCGGCGATGGACGCGTGTGACTACTGGCATCTCCCAAGGGGGAAGTGATGCATATAGGGCTGGTGTTTTGTCGTTACGCTGTTCATCCCAGGCCAGCAGGCGACGCCCCTGGACAGTGTTCTCTAGACGTATTCGATGACGCGTCTGTGACTCGGTAACGATGGTAGTGAGCGGTGGAAGAGCGGCCAAACGCTCAAGTTCGGCTATAGAAGTGTGCTTAGGTAGACCGGTAATAGTGCGTAGTGTAGCGCGATGAAGGCGTTCGACCTTAGCGAAGTCAGTCTTCGACAGTTGGAGGACCGGTGTGCCATAGAGGATTTTTCCGACCGCCGCTGCTCTGGCCATCGCACGGCAGGCATGCTGCCGCGCACCGCCGTGCCGGTTGGACAGGCGACGAATAGTATGTAGCAGTGCTGGCCAAAGGCGTTGTAACTGACGAACCCATTTCTGGGGGCTGTTGCAGCTTGATATGGGCAGGCCAAGAATGCGGATTTGCCCATTTGAGGAGGTGATGGTGTTGCCTCCGATGTGAAGATGGATCTGCATACTGGGGTTGGTTTTATGTTTTCCGTCGATACTAATCAATTCTGTTTTATGTGGTGCGAGTTCGAGGCCAATTTTGGTTAGTGTATCTTCAAGACAAAGAAGGGCCGCCTGAAGTTCAGTCTCCATAGAATATTTGTCTACGTAATCCGCTGCCTCAGTCCAGACGGTAATATCATCGGCATATATAGCGAATCTTGCGCTTGTGCTGATTTCCAGATTCTCGGCGACGCGTGTCATGGCCAAGTTGAACAATATGGGTCCGAGAATGGAGCCCTGAGGTACACCCCTATCCAAGTAATAGGTTTTGGGCACCCATCCCGGAGCTTTGCCATGTAGCTGAATGGGTCTAGATGTCAAAAAATTGCGGATCCAGATTTGGGCACGATTACTAGGAAAGCGTTTGGCGAGTTCCTCCAGGATAACCTCATGGCGAACATTGTCAAAAGCTTTGTGTATATCGACAGCCAGGAGATAGTCAGGTAGCGTTTTACGATGAGCTCTATTCAGAACTCTTCGCAAAAGCCAAAGGCAGTCATGCGTTCCAAGGTTAGGGCGGAAGCCGGCTTGAGCTGGATGAAATCCAGGACTGACGTATTCAATGTAGTGACTAATCCGGGTATGCAGCAGGCGCTCGATGAGTTTACAGAGATGTGAAGTCAGTGCAATTGGACGCAAATTACTAGGAAGTCGAGGGTTTTTGCCAGGTTTAGGGATAGGAAGAATAAGAGAAAGCTTGAGGTTATCCGGTACCGTTCCGGTCTCCCAGTAAGAATTAATGATGTCGAGAAGGGCATCCTGGGCTGCCGAGTCGAGATTGCTAAGCTCCTGCCAACTAACTCGGTCGTGCCCGGGTGTGGCGCGAGCTCTGCCTCTTCCGAGGGCTGCTTGCAGTTCTCCCTTTGAGAATGGGCGATCCAGGTCTGGATCAGGGTTTCCGACTGGGAAAATGGAAACTGCTGGTGGAGGCATTAGGCTGGCGTGTGGGAAAAAGGTGCGTATAACTTCATCTTCAACATCAGCCGGGTTGCCATTGAGAAGGAGATCAGCGAGAGGTGGTGCCCCGCGTGCCTTGCCATTTAGGCCACGAAAGATGCGCCAAAGTTGTGATAGGCCCGGTACTTGTCCAAGACGGTCGCATGTAGAGTGCCAAGCCTCACTTTGCAGGTGAAGCTGGTATGCCCGGATAAGCTTGAATTGTCGTCGAAGAAGCACGAGATCTTTGTGACGTTTTCCGCGTGTCCGAAAACGTTGCGTGAGGTGATCTGCGCGACGCCAAAGGTTAGCCAGGTGAGCATCCATGCCAACTGTGGAATCGTCACAGGGGATATATTCGAGAGCTTGAGTGCGGGCATCTCGGAGTACAGACAGAAAGGAGTCAATATCCGAGAAGGGGGTCGTAGTATTAGCACGAAACTTGTCCCAGTTGAAAAACGAACGTGTTGTCCGAACGCGAAGACATTTACGATTGAGAGTGAGCAAGATGGGCAAGTGATCACTACCCCAAGAATTAAAAAGGACTTCCCAGCGCCGAATAAGACGCGGTGATGAGAATGTAAGGTCCAGTGTAGTGTCTGCTTGAGAGGGATGGAGACCGATACGGGTCGGCACGTTAGGTTCGTTGCACAGGGTAAGAAGAGTTTGATCAAGGGCGTCATATAGGTGTTTACCACGTTGGTTAGGCTGAGATGAGCTCCAGGCTGCGTGATGTGCGTTGAAATCTCCGCCAATAAGAATAGGATAAGGGTGTGCTGCGTTTTCAAGGTCAGGGAGCCAGGAACAGGGCTCTGCCATGACGTTACCTGGCCGGAAATAGGCCGATGCTACGACGAAAGGTTTTTGGCCAGGGGGGAAGATTTTTACTGCAACAATCTCACGAGTGGAAGAGCAAAGGGATTGAAGCGAGAGCTGAGTGGAAGGACAATCGTTTCGGATTAAGACGGCCGCCTGTCCCTCTGAACGGCCGTTTTTATGTTGGATAGTAGGTGTCTGGTAAGTGCAGTAACCAGGAATTTTACAAGGACCGCGCGTTTCTTGAAGAAGTATGAAAAGAGGACGGCGCTGAGGCACAAATGTACGAAGGGTAGGACCGTTCTGATTGAAGCTTCTGCAGTTCCATTGAATCCCATGAGCCATAGTGCTCATGAAAGGGGCACAGATTTACGGCGCTTACTATCGTCTGTGAGTGTGGTACGTTGGAACTCCTCAAACATAGTCTGCAGATGGCTCTGCATGGAAGTGAGGGCAGCAGTAAGAGTTGCATTAACTTCCTTTCGCAGAGAAGAGTCGAGATGATATGCATATAATTGAAATCTTCGTAGCTCGTTTGCTGTTGCCGAACACTGGGCAACAAAGGCAAGCGTTAAGTGGGTCACCGCGTGGAAGCGGTAAACTACCGGTGCGCAGGAAGCAAGGTTTCACGCTTTTGTGATAATTTGTGAAGATGTTTAAAAAGTTCTGAAGCAGCACCTCTCCTGCTGTTGATTCTTCTGGCATCATGATAAACTTCGGCGGCGTTGCTAATGGTGAATGGTTTATGTAAGGGATCGTCAAGGTGCGCGCGGGGGCGTACATTGCCCTGTAGACTGGAAGTCGACAAGGAGAGGCTGGGGAGTAAACCGGCGCCTAGCGCGCAGGTGGTGGCGCATTGCTTAGTTAATCCCCTTCGAGTTCCTGAATGGGAAGCGGGAGCCGCTCCCCGCTCCCTATCTCGTTCGAAGGAATGCGCCGCAAAGCGTCGGCAGCGTCTCTTGTGTAGAAGCGAAGGAGACAGGTGTCGTCCGCGGATGGTCAGACAGGTGTGTGCCAGGTGCGTGGGAACGAACATCTTCGCGAGTACTCACAGGGTCAACTCCCCCTAAACTAAAAAAGAAAAAAAAAGATAAGAAGCTCCATGGGTCACCTGCCTGTACTGTTTCAGTGTGGAAAGAGCGCTGGAGACAGCGGTGACCGGGCACGGGGCAAGGGGGAATTTTCTTGGCCCAATCACGCCGCTTATGGCCAGTGATTGGATAGTTCGGGCCAAGGGGTGTGAACCCGAGGTGTAAATTGAAGTTGCCGAAGGTTCGTTAGGTGTTCTTGGTTGGATCGGGTCTTAGGTAAGTGCTCTGCACCGTCGGCTCTGCCGAATTTGGGAGTCTCTCCCGGGAAAACCGACCAACAGGTTCCAGTCGTTGTCATGTCTTTGCAATCTTGTAAAAGTGTGCATATGTAAATAGATGTACTACATAAAGCTCATAATCAAGTTCATCTGTCAAGAACCTTCAGTCTTGTGTTAAGATACCCGTCCCTGACGGAGCAGCACCGCTGGTGGTGCAACGGGTCCCTGCCTGGAGAACGAACCAGTTCGCGCCAACCCCTGGTTGGGCGGAACGACGGTTGTTAAATTTACTGTTTACTTTTTCTATAAATTGCTTACTCATCAATGTACGGTCGGTAGATAAGAAAACTGAGAGACCGTTCTATTTATAGAAATCCATTCTCTGCCTCGGGATAAGGGGCCTGATATAGTGCTCATTTGTGTAGGTGATATATGTGCTCTCTCTAACATCGGTTCTCACGATCACAGCCGAAAACAACCTTTTCAAAATTATTTCAGAGATATTGTCAGACCTTGGCAGGTGTGTTGGAACAATTTCTTTTTAGGAACTAAAGCTGTTATTATAGCTTATGTTAGATACACAGCGCATCGTTTTTAAAAGAGAATGTGCAATGAGAACATACGGAGCCGCCGAGGACTAACACTTCACAAAAACATTACACTAAAACCACAATAAAAATTATATACCTCAAGCAGTTTTAATGTCCTCAGGAATACTTAGAAGCTAAAGAGAGCAAAGAGCGATTATTTCTGGTCACAATTTTCGTGTTATGACGAAACTGAAAAACTGCGGAACAGGATAGATGCTATTATTAGACGGAAAGCAGCAGTTGAAGGATTAGAAATTGTTTTAAAAAAAGTTGCATAAAACGGCCGCGCAGCGCATAGTTAACGCTAGTGACTTGAACTTGAGCTTAACCATTAGCGAAAACAATGTTCCAGTAACACCTACTGTCATTCACCTGAAAATTGCAAGCACTTGGATGAGGACATGGAGTGGACGCAAAGCTGCTGCAATTTTTTCTTTCCTAAACCGAAACTCAACTAGCTGGTACAGCATGCAGTATATTGAAATCGTGTTGAGAGTACCACGATAAAGCTTTGTAATTGAGACCGTTTAAGTACGAATCTTTCTCCCTGCAGACATCGAGTCAGACTCAAGCATGTTTCGCAACTTGACACCTAATTAGGGCGCTACCTCGGCTTTTGCCTGCACGAGCATCAACTTTCGCAATTAATGCGTGTAACTTATTTTTCATTCTTCCTTTCAGTAGCCATGTCGTCTGCCGATGGGAAATTGGTAAGTGGTGCGCATATCCTCATTCCCTCAATATTGGTCATATTTTATGCAGCTCCCGTGATATTACGTTAGCCCTCCATTTGAATCTTCTCGTGACTAGGATGTACAAGTCAACGTGGACGTGGCGGGCAAGAACGCCACGGCCACCGTAGGAGCAAAGTTGGAAGGTGTGGTCGAGTTCCCGAGTAGCGGCGCCCAGATCGTCGGCAGCGTCGGGGTGTCGAGGACCTACGGTCTCATCGGTGGCCACAAAATCAAAACCCGTCCTGTTAAAGAGGCTTCAATTGGCCTCCGCATCCCCCTGTGAAGGGAGAAGAAATAAATGGATGACCATGTACAATAAACGCTTATGGACATCAAGTTTCTTTTCCTCTTGCCGAGATAAGCGAACGGCGCACTTGCCTGCACGCACCCCTCGACGTTAGCAGGGTGTCTTCTAAGAAAATTCCAAGCGCTTCACACGATGCGCAGCTCTTAACGCTAGCTGATTTTTGTCTCGTGATCGCCAGCGGTAGACTGCCTGCCATGTTAAAACTTCATATATAGGATTGTGAAACGATGCGGATAATTAAGACTTAGATATGAACCTTTTTTTGTCAATTGGGCAGCCAGTTGACCGTTAGTGCTACACGCTTTGATCTTATACTCTTGCAAGCACATTTTGAGATGGAGGCCGACTTAACGTATAGAAATGGCACTGCATTTGCCCCTCAGCGTGTCACGAAAATGCTTTTAGCCACTCGATTTGCGATAAACGACCGAGCATATTCAGCAGGATTAGATACGCATGCGACAGATGACGTCCTTACCCAGGCGCGCTCGATGTAGTTATGTCGCACTGCATGCGAAGCTTCCACAGAGCGTGCAATCCGATCCCTGTAAGCTCATGCAGCTGGTGGCATGAAAACTCTCTAAAAGCCGCCTCAGAAGCATTTGCTTTTCTCCCGGGGATATATGTTGTTGCGGCGATCGAGACATCAAACTTCATTGCAGGTTATAGTGCCATGCATATGAAAGAACTGCGTAGACAACGTATCTCTTTGCACTACAATGCGTGCCTGCTCCACCCATCAGTTACATGAGGATACTGCGCTTAGAGGTTTCAAGAAAAGGGGGTCCTGTGCATTTCTATTGGATGGCGCAAGCTGACAACACACAGGGGCATTTTCCACTCTGTTGTGCGTCGTACCGCCGCGCTAACGTTGTCATTGCTGGGCTTTTCATACACCCTCCCACGCTCCCAGGTAGGCGGAAACTACCTCCAGGCAGCCGACTGCTGTATCGCGTTGCTTTTCTGATCAGCCGAAGAGCACGCTGCTATGGTTGTTCCGACGTAGTTGGTTCTTATGTCTGGAAAAGACATTGTACTGCCCGTCACACTGAAGAAGTATTGTACCAAATATGTGCTATGTCTCAATGGACATTTATTCGCTATGCGTGGTGCAGGGTATACGCATACTTGGGGCAGGGTTTTTCCTCTTTTAGTCTTTAGAGGTATGGTAGTAATGGCCAACCCACAGATCTTTGCGCCCTTCTAAAGGTGGGCGCAGCTTTACAGCCGTGACTGTGCAAAATGAAGTCAGGTTAAATCGCACGCATAAGATAGGTATACGATGTCATAAAGAAATAAGAATGGTCGCCAGTTTGGTTGTTGTGAAAATTCCATTTTAAGATGAGCTCTATTGTCCTTTCTTTGGCGCTATGTAGTTAACGTGTTGCGCACCCCTTACCATTACTATTGCTGAAACCTGTCCACACGTCTTCCTCAGTTTCTTTGTAATTACGCGGCTCTCCAGACGATGGTCATGTTTCACGCGTGGAGCTTGTTTTTGCCTTTAACATAACGGTGGACATTCCACGATGGCACATCTAAACGCCGCCAACGAAGAACCGAAACAATCCATTTTTTGTTGTTGTTGTTTTGTTTTTTAAGTACCGACATCTGTGGTGCCATTTCCAGTGACTTCACTCAGGTTCGGCCCAGAAAACGGGAATGCGGCATCCCGCCTACGAATGGAGGTCAGTGGTCGAAAATGAAATATGTTTGCTGCTCTACTAGACTTGACCCTGACTGCTGTTTTAGGAGTTCCATTGTCGTCACTGCCGATAATGGTTTGACTTACATTATTTGCACCACATGGGAAAACGAGTTATTTTACAAAAACCAGTGGCATGCCTTCGCGGAGAGGGAGATGAAAGGAATTTCAGAACCCCTGGCATAAATTATTAGTGTCTAGCCGGCTGGGAGGAAATGCTTTCTGCTCCACCTTCTTGGACTGATGGGTTATAAGGTGCTCTTTTTTTTTTTTTTTTTTAGCGAATAAAATAAATATTTTCGATGAATGTATACAGCTGGCTTTTTTCGGCAAATGAATGTGCTAATCTTCTGTGGTTGAAACGTTGTCTCGGCGTTTTTAATGCGAAATGTACATATACCAGTAATTAAGCTGCACATGATAGATCTTGAAGTCGTGTTTGTAGAAGAAATTTATTCCATCATTAAAATGGTGTCACAAACCCCCGCCTTTACGGTCAAAAGAGGTGCGGGATCCCCTTTACGATTACTCGTCGTTCCTCTATGAGGGTTGTGAACACATTTAAAAGTTAGGCCGGTCAACCCGTGAAGCACGTGTGTCGGTGTGTGATTGAGGAATAAGTACAAATAGGTCACTTTCTTTTACAAACAATTGAAGGTTTATAAATAGCAGACCAAAATTACACTGATAATAATAGAGTACAATGAAAGAGAATACAACGCCACGACAAGATATTGATAAAGACGAAGAAATAAATGATAAGAGAAAAAAAAAATAACCCGACAATGAACAAAACACTGTGATAAAAAATATGAAGACTATAAAGATAAAGCAGGTATTTCAGATATTATAAGTATGAGCAAAAGTTCATAAGAACACAGCGTAAAATACTACTAAGTCAGGTCAAAAGTTAACAAAGCGAAAATAATGTTCGATTGAACAACAGTCCGTGGCGAATGAAATTCTCACGTCTTCTTGTTTGCTGAGGCGTCGAAGGCTGTGTTGCTCGGTAGCGGCGGCCGTACAGGTGCAGAGGACGATGCGTCGATCGCGGGCCCGAAGAAACACAATACGCTTTCGGAGCACCGCGGAGTGGCCGGAAGTTTGAATCTTCCCAAACGCACTGGTGAGGGCGTGCTGCTGTCGGTTATTTTATACCCTCGGCCGACTATGCAGCAGCCGCGTCAAGGACAGGCGGTCGCTGCCCCATCGGCTTGTCGAATCTTGTCCAGAGGAGCGACGGAGTCCCGTGAATTTCGCTCTATATTCCAGCCATAAGCTCCCGCATCTTCCGCTGTATAATAGGTGAGGCAGCTTGTGACAAATGGGTTGTATTGGTTTCCGCGCTATAATGAGCCAGAGGGTGGGAATCGCGTGGTCGGCTTTTTTATGGCAGCTACTGAAGTTCTCAACCATCACAATAGCCAGGACATACGCTCCACTACTCCCACCACGATTTTTTTTAATTTTTTTAATAATAATGATCTTTATTTAGTATATTGAAAACGGCATACAGAAACGGAAGCGCCGAAGCCACAAGTGGGCTTGTGCGGCGACAACCGGCAGCCGCGGCAATGTACGCGCTACATCCGTACTCCGTCAGAGGGGAAAAAAAAAAAAAAAAAAAAAAAAAAGATTATGTATGTGGCTTACATGCAGCTGATTAACCTACTGACTGCTTGTCTTTGGATTCCTTCTTTAATTGTCAACTTTCACGCACTAAAAAGTCAGGTAGCTATGATTTGCAAGCCAAGAATATGCTGAGCTTTCTTGGCTAACACCTAATGTGAAAAGTGAATTCGGCTGAATTTTATCGTCCCTATGATTTCAACCAAAACCTGCGTACGTCCAGCCCTTATAGTTATAAAGCGCATGATGTTGTTGTTCTCCTCTAAAACTGATGGCACATACCCACACAGGGGGATCGGCCAAGAATCGAGGTGCAGGTATATTTGTTTTCTATATGTATAGTTACATCTCTGAAGAAAAAAAAAAAAAAAAGAATGATTGCTAAGGAAGAGAGAAGGAAAGTGATATGTTGGTCAAATGAACTTTGATTTCCTCAGGTTTCACAATCAGTCGCTTGTAACAATTTTCACCTTGTTTTTTTTTTTTCTTCCTTAGTTTGTAGTAAACAAAAAATAACCATTAGATAAAATTTATGCTCGAGTAACATGACTTCTATACACAGATCAGCAAGGATCATTTGCATCGTATTATCAACCTATCTTTATACCTCGATAGTAAACTGCATTATTTCTGAGAAAGAATTCAAAGAAACGTAATCGCAAAAGATAACTGCGAAAAATTGCCATTCGCAACTAATATTTCCTGCTACTGATATCCCCGCGGAAATTGTCTTGGGTAAAGTCTGCCCATGATTGATTGCTTTATAGGAAGGGAAAGGCGCGGTAACTGTCTCGCTTGTTTTCTGTGGACACCTCAACCGCGCCTTAAAGGAAGGGAGGGAGGTGGGAGTGAAAGTGGAAAGGGCGAAAGAGGAGCCGTAGTGGAGGGCTACGGAGTAATTTCGACCACCTGGGGATCTTTAACGTGCGCTGACATCGCACAGCACACGGACGCCTCTTCGTTTCGCCTCCATCGAAGCGCAGCCGCCGAGGTCGGGTTCGAACCAGGGTACTCCGGCACAGTAGTCGGGCGTCTTACCACTGCACCACCCCGGCGGGGCAGGGTTAAGTCTGCACATTCGTACAAGTGTAACATTACTCTATGAAGTACCGATATCTTTATGCTCTATATTGACTAAAAAAAATAAGGTAATGAATAATATAAATAATTGGCTCACAGGAAATAAAAAAACGCAGTATCTGTTACACGTTCTGTGGACACCTGAACCGCGCCGTAAGTGAAGGTAGGATTGTGGGAGTGTAAGCGATTTTCAGAGCAACCAGCACACTGCGGAGCACTCCAGATCGCGATAGCTTACTGATTTAATTCCAGTCGCACCGACTCCGTTAAGCATAAAACGGGCCTTGAAACACCAAGTCAAATCACTACCTCGAGGAAAACGAAATACGTTCTTCAGTCGCGTTGTTGCAGTTACAAGACCACCGCGCCCACGCCGCAACACTGCTCGCCGCACGCAACTGTAGAGTGGGACACAACATGCCTTCGAAAGGGGAAAACGGCGGCGCGTGGTGGTACAGAGCAGTACAGAGGGTGTCCTCACCCTGAAAGAGGAGGCGAAGGCACCGAAGCACCCTACGCGCTCCTACGGTCTAGAGCCTCCTTCATCCTTCCCGCGCATTGGATTTGAGGCACATATTGATTCTGGCACAACCAGCTACCTTGCAACCAGCACGACACACAGCTCCGCTCGGAGAGGTGTCCCCGGTGTCGGTCGCGTGAACTAACGGCGCTGCAGTCGACTCTTGCTCCTTGCGGGCGCGTCGTCTGGTACACGCGGCGCGGAAGCATAGAGCGGCCGGCACACACGCAGCTGTTACGTGCTGCCGTTGTACTCTACACGGCTTCAGAGCAATTATGACTACATTGCGAAAGTTTTGACTTCGAGGGCATGCATTACCTCAGAGAACGCCCTTGTGCGATGTGAAATGTAGTGCCGTGAAGCAAGTGTGACAGCGTTGTCGACTTGCTCGCCAGAACCAACCTTCAGCAAGTTCTCTGCTCCTCGGTTTCATTTATTTTTATTACGCGATATTGGACGCAACTCGTCCAGGCGAAAAGGCATCACCATCGCCGTAACCAAGAATTGAGAAAAACGTATCCGAAGAACACGCACGTCATTTCGTATTAAACTATGGCGTAGCAATGCGTAGCGTCCAGTGGGGTGCTATCAACTTCGCTTTTTATTTCCAGTTTCAGTCCAATTTGTGTCAGGGATTCAAGCTGACGACATGTGTGCTTCCACTTCTGTGCCGTTCACTGTAAACGTAGGGTGGGGGCCGAGACGATGATGCGTCTTCCCCCTAAAATCAAATCAAAGAGACGTATATTTTGCCAACTACGTGCCAGCCTCTAGATGCCTAAAATTGGCGGAATGAAGGGACGGCGTTGAAGGCGCTGTCGCATCCTCTCTTAAGCCGAAGCTTAACGTTATGCTAACTTTTTTTTTTTTTTTTAACATCAGGCCTCTTGCTAGCCTGCATGTTTTGCACCGGGGAAAACGAAGCCTATCGAAACAATTGCTTGGAAGTCCGCCATTTACTAGTGCCACTGATAGACATCCTCGCGATTAAAAGGTGGGCACAAGCTCTGCACGGAATAGATAACTTACTTCGAAGTGAACAATCTCTGATCTGCATTTAGAAAAGGAACTACATTGAAGTACTCTCGTGATGTAAAAGTTCGTGTAGCAAGGCTCTTTATTTTCTTGCTGGCACATATTTAGAACGCAAGAGGCATTATATATACCGAGGATAGAGCACCGTAATAATCGCGCTGCCCCGTGTGTTTCGACAGCAATGCCAGTAGAGAATTTGCAAGATTCCAAGAGCCTATCAGTGTACATAGCGAAGATCGGACAGCTGAACTGCACAAACGCACTTTGATTTGGGTCATTTGGAGTTCGTCGCAATACCAGCAATTCGAATGAAATTTGAATATTCTCGCAACGAGCCATGAGGGCGAGAAAATTTGCTTGCTGAGAAGACTTTGTCATTGAGCGGTTGTCGCGACAATGATGTTGCGCATAAAGTTCTCATATCATGTGAATTGAGCGCTGATTACGTCAATGTCAATGAAGCGAAATTGTGCAAGAGGCTTCCAACTCAGAGCTAACGCGAAGAGAGGAGACATCATAAGAACTGCAGAGAAATGCGACAAGCAATGATCATAAAAATGAAAATATCTTCAAAATAACTGAGCATGCGGCGTAGAAAACGCATGCTGCGAGCTGTGGCAGCTGACAAGAAAAAGAACAAATATAATGAATGAATGAATGAATCCTTTATTTGATTGAAGGGATGACTTTCGGGCGCTGTTTGGGTAATTAGGGAATTAGGAGGGATGGAAGTGCTGCTTATTGCTTCTTCACGGTTTTTAAAGCTGTTTCTCGTTTTTAAAACATAAGCATCTAAAAAGCTCAGAAGAGGATTGATCCGCAAGTACAAGACTTGCAACGGCTGGTACGTCAAGCGCCTGCTGGACTGAGGCATGATGTCAAACGGCTTCGTCACTGCATTTTAGGGAGCCAGGCAAGCACCAACCAAGCATATGAGCTCCTTAATTCGCGCATTGCAGGGCAATCGCTGCAAATATGGTTTTTACTGTTAAGGCAATACAAAATCACATGCAAAAAAAAAAAAATGGTCAGGGGAAGTAAGAAACGCTAACGCTCATATCCCACTAGACACAAAAGAGGATTATGCTGCCCACTGAAATATTTACCAAAAGGAGTGTAATGTTCTACTCTGCATTGCTTGCAAGTTTGCAATGTTTGTCTATATTGATGAAATCAAGTTCTGGTTGTTTGCTGCATTTCATTTGCATAGACATTAGTGTTGTTGGCAATATTCCATTTTTGCTCATTTCTTCTTTTTGCGCTAATAAATAACTTAGGTTCATGCCATTAACTACTAACGCCCTTTTACGGCGCTGCAGATACCTCTAACATCGTGTTTTAAACGGCAGTCCAGTGTTAGTTTGAAATTACATTAACTTCCCCTACAAGCAGTAAAATTATGTTGTTGTTTTTTTTTCTCTCTCTCTCTCTCTGTGTAAAGAGGAAGGGGAATCTCTCAAGGGCGCGGCTTGATTACTTAACAGACTCATGTGTTTGTTTAGTCATTTCCTTTTTCAGTGTGAACGCCCATTCTCACTGATTCCTCTTTCAGTAAACTCATTAAATAACTTTTCACATCTGACGTTGGTTTAGACAACACAGGAATAATTTTTTTTTACATTGCTATATACAGGAGTGCGAGAGTGCTGACTTGGAACTATGCTCCACGCCCTACCTCAAAAGTGAGACATAAGAAAAGCGCTTCGCATAAGGCGACTACGGAGGCCGTTATTCGTAATCTTGTTCACTATATCGTTTGACGCGAGTAACCAGACTTCATTCACTGCATGAATAGGCTGTCCAGGCTAGCAGATTTCTGCATAATGGAGGCAATCTGCTCAGCGCAGTAGTAAGCGTGACACCCACTGCGTTACCTTCTAAGGTTAGAGTGCTCCTATACACTGAAACTTTGACTAATTTGTTAGCATGACAGGATCTATGCCCTGAAAGAACAAAACATTACACTAACTACACTAAAAAGAACGCTACAAAACACAGCCCAGGGAGTAAAGAAACAGTGGTTGTGAGCAAGCCGACGGCGCTGTCACACTTGTTTCACAGCATTAACAAGTGAAATTCGCATAACAGAAACGCGTTCTCCAAGGTAATGCGTCGCTTCGAAGCCAAATTTGTCGTAATGCAGTTATCATTAAACTGTAGCCATGTACAGTGCAACGGCAGCACGCAAAAGCTACGTGTGTTTTGGCCGCTCCACGCTTCCGCGCCGTGTGTAGCAGACGACGCGCCCGGCAAGGAGCAAGAGTTGACTGCAGCGCCGCTAGTTCTCGCGACCGCCACCTGGGAGTCTGGGCAGTCTGGGACACACTCCCAGAGAGAGAGAGAAAGAGTAAACTTTAATTGGTTAACGGAATTGCGTGGGTGATTTCCTCAGCCCAGGATACCAT
Organism: Amblyomma maculatum; assembly: GCF_055883805.1. Taxonomy (NCBI): domain Eukaryota; kingdom Metazoa; phylum Arthropoda; class Arachnida; order Ixodida; family Ixodidae; genus Amblyomma; species Amblyomma maculatum. The sequence goes on along the minus strand of NC_139346.1, from coordinate 93,915,640 downwards.
TGGTTAGGGCTGCCTCCCGGTCCCTGGTGAGCTGCTCAGAGAGACCCGCGTGGGCCAGCTCTGCCTCCCACTCCGCTTGGCTGAGTGCAGCCTCGAGTTTTATTTTTTCTCTAACTGCTATTTGCAGTTGCCTATCATGCGCAGGATGTTTGAGACCACCGCATGCAGTGCATGTTATTTTTGAATGTTTCGGGCCAGATTTTTGGTACTTTGCTAGGTCTGGGAATGTCCTAGCCTGTATGTTCCTCTGCCTCCTGTCTGCTGAGGTCTTTGTGCGGTTCTGCGTATCGTTTTCTTCCTAATTTGAAGTATTGTATTAGTTCCCCGTATTTGAGAGGGCTTGAAGGCTCTAGGATAGCCGGCGCAGGTGCCGGGAAAGTATCCTAGCTCGGGCTATCCTGTCGGCTGCCTCGTTGCCGTCGATTCCTTCATATGGCGGTATCCACAGGAGTGTGGGCTTCAAGTTTCCCGTCTTTTAGTGCGTAGCACTACTAGCCGCAATCACGAATTTCGCCGACGTCTGTCTGAAGCCGCTCACTCTCTCTCTTTGTGAACCTGAAGTGGAGAAAGAGAAGGTGGCTACGCGCGCGTCTCGCAGCTCAGCATTGAGGAGGTGGAGCGGCCGCAGAGCTGTAATAGAAGCCGCTCTCTCTCTGTGTCCATCCATCTCTCCGTGGACTTGAAGAGGAGGAAGGGGAAGTGGTGACGCCCGCATCTCGCGACTTAAAGGGCCACTGTCCAGGGAAGGCCCTTTTAAGCAAAGGAGCCCAGTGTTTCGATCAGGTACCGGAGATAGTCTGTGCAAAATGCTACAGTGACACGCGCGCCGCAAAGCACCGAAAATACAATTCAAAGCTCTCTCATGTTCTCCTCTGGGAAGCCAGCTTCCCCGTTTCCTGCGCTGGCCCGACGGGCCACAGCAATGACGTACGTACCGGGAACGATGTCCATTGGTCCGTCTCGCTGACTGACGGGAGAAGGATGGGTGTCTACCGCTCGCTGCGCGCTTTTCCCTCGCCACGACCAGACAATCCAGCGGCGCGCGCTCCCTCGACCGTTTTTTTTTTCGCGCTCGCGGAGAGCCACGCCCCACCTCCCGCCAAACGCGGGGGAGGAAGGGGAATTTGTATTGCGGAGGCTAGACGACCTCGGGCAGGAGAGTGAAAAACCTTTGCGAGGGAACGGAAGGAGAGAGGCATGATAGAATCGGGTGATTGCGGTGGCTGTAACTGCGTTATTAGTTACTCTTTTCAAAAACATTTTGCGGCCTTGCGTTCTAGGGGCGAAGTCTCACAGTCACCGGGAAGAAAATATTTTCGACCGGAGGGTGGACAGTGGGCCTTTAACACTGAGGGGGCGGAGAGACCGCATGATGCAGTTAGAGAGTAAGACCAGTTGCGGACGTGGCGGACGCGTCGCTGGGCAGCGTTGCCCAAGCTTGTGTGCGTTTACTTCGCGTCGCAATGGATGAAGCCGGGCCATCTGGCACTGCGGCGCGGGCTGGCCGTGCTCGACGTGCTGAAGTACAAAGGTTACGAAGGCAGAACCGGAAAGCCGGAGACCCATAAATCGACAGTCTGCGGAGACGCGGCCGTTTGGACGCTCAAGTTCACGCAACGCTGGCAGCGAGCTGACAGCGGACGAGCATAGATCACCTTCGTTGGCTCCGAAGAATTCCCATTCCAAGGGGGAGTTAAGTTTGCGGGCTTCTCCGCAGGTCCACTGTCGCGGGGGAGATCCCGAAGGGGCAGCCAAGTTTGACGCGAGTTTATTTATGACGGTCGTGCAGGCGGCCGCTCTTCGGAAGAGGAACACATAGAAACGGGCGACGCCGTCGGTTCAGTCCGTTCCGATTCTCGGAAAAGTCGCGCTTCGATCGTGCCGCGAAGGAGGCAAACCAGAGCAGTTAAAAAGCACAGCGTAAGCGCAGTGGTTGTGGGTTCGGCGCTAACTGCTATGTCTCTTGGTTTGAGTCGCGGCGAAACACGGGCTGGGGAGAATGCGCGGCATAGGGAGGTTCTGTCGGTGTCTTCTCGGGAAGACCGCCACCCACGCGCAACCGACCAAGGGCAGCGATCGGAATGTTTGGGCCTTAGTTTTGTGTGCTATGTGTTTTGGAAGCACAACCGTCGGCGCTGTTTGTCTTTCTGACTGCTGGCCACCTCTTGCGTGAACCGAGGGAAGATATTGGAGAGAATGTAAATCGCAGATGTGTGTGGTAATGCATGAAAGGTATAATAACGGGATAAACGCGGTGCTACGCACCTAGCTCTTCGTATTTGATTAACTATTCAAATCGGCCATATTTTTTTTTTTTTTTTTTCACTGATCCATTATTCGGTGTGCCTGTTTGCATACGCGTCCCAGTAGGAAGGCACGGCAGGCCTTTTGGGAATCGCTGAGTATTATGTGTTTTCTACCTAGGCTGCTGGAAACAATATCAACCTACTCTATGTAGACGCCAGTCCATATCTGGGAAGAAAAGCGGCGGTAGCCACCACAGTTGACCACACCAGAAGAGAGGTGACCAGCTCATCGGTCAAGACCAATAACTATACATAGAAGATGCAGAGGAAGTTGCAATCACCCTTGCAGTTAAACCAGGTTAAACGCGCCAGCAGTCTAGGTAGAGGCATAGCGTCCTTTGTAGATGACACACTCTCATGGAGGAAGGAATCCTTCCTCCATGCCTTCCTCCATGCTCCATGCACACTCCTCAGCTGGGCTCTAGAGCATTGTAGCTGTGAAACTGCATGGATCCTAAAGCCCCTCGGCCACTCTCTCACTCCTTCCCACGGTGGAAGCAACTCCTGGAACGAGGGCAATACTTGGGCTTGATCTCTGTAAAGCCTTCGATAACGTCTCGCACGAGGCGATATTAGAAAACCTCTCGCTTTTGAATCCTGGAGAGAGAGTCTTCGGGTACGTCCGGTCCTTCCTTACGAACAGGACGGCCGAGCTCACTCTCGGCGCGATCAAATCAGACCCCATATCTCTGGGCGGAAAGGGAACATCACAAGGCTCTGTGATGTCGCCGTTCCTCTTCAACATTGCACTGATAACACTGCCCCCCAGACTCGCCGCCATCGAGGGGCTACAGCATACGTTTTACGCGGACGACATTACCCTGTGGGTGAACAGGGGAAGTGATGCCCAAATAGAAAGTCTGCTTCAGGAATCAGTCGACACCATTGAGACTTACGCTCTAAGGGCGGGTCTTGAATGTTCACACTCTAAGTCCGAACTCCTTGTAGTTCGAGAAGGCCCCAATCGAAAGAACAGACCTCCGCCTCCTGCAATCAGGGTAGAGCTCGAAGGACTGCCAATCAAACAAGTAGACACCATCAGATTCATAGGCATGTTCATTCAGAGTAACCACAGAAATTTAGGAACATTAGATAAATCGAAGTGTCTAAAGGTACGTCCGACGGATCCATTCGATTCTCGTAAAGATACGGCGGACGTCGATATACAGGCTCATGGCTATATGCACGTCGAACGCGGCCCCATTCCGCTTGCTACGCGTGAATGGATCTCATCCTCTATGATATCAGCTAGCCGCGACTCTCGATGAGGTGCTACGAAGAGTGCATCCGTTCTAACATAGATCACGGTCTTCACTTAGGGTTGTGTACGGCAAACATCGCTGTCAAGCACATAGCTGCAGGCGATATGCTACGTACTGCACCAGCTCCACCAGCTGGCATCGAGATACGCACATTCACGAGCAGCTTTCGCTTCGCACTAAACTATCACCTCGATCTGCCCGTAATGCGAGCGAGCTATTCCTAGCATTTACGCTGTCTTAGGTCCTGCATCGACCTCTGAAGATCTAGCGCCGGCACAACACACACACACCTCGTCGTGCAGCTGAACATTCGGCAGTCCAAAGTATGTATGTGAAATGGCATTATGCTCGTTCCTCACATGCAGACCGAGGAAACAGGATGTTTTTAGCTAAATTCTTCGTTTAAATTCTACCTCAGAGCCGTGGCAGAAGACATGCCGAATCTACTAGAGGCCTGCACATCGACTCGTCGAGGCGAAGACCTACTGCACCGCACCGCAAGAGTGCACAACCGGAAAGCCGGAAGCGTGAATGATCCCAATTCCCTGTGAACAGCAATGTTCTTTGGTATATAGGGGATTACTAGACTAAAGTGCTTAGGCTGCATCTTTTTCTTGTCGTTGAAGTTTGCGTACATGTAGTTTAAACCCCCGCATGCTCGAGGTTAGCGTGACCCGAGTGAACGGCCGCGCAGCTTTGAAACGATCGGGATCGATATGCATGCATCGCCGGGCTTAGGTACGCGGTAGAAAATGTGCGCTGCACATTTCGTTGAAGAAGCTGACTCTTGGAATTTTGCAGAGTGTGCCATGCAAGCGATCGTTGCTACAACCACGCATCCATGTTCCCACGGCTGGCCTACCCCGAGGCGCATAAATGTTCAACCGTGGACGTATCAATGATCGAAGAGAGGACAGATTTTCACAATATTGGGCGCGAAATCGATAGCTACCAGTGCTCAGTGTTAGAGAAATTCTGCCTTGATCATGCGCAATTCAGTGTTTCAGGTGTGGTCAGTAGCTATATAAGTTTGAACAGTTCGCCTTTCAAGTCAGCGGCGCAAGCGATGGATCAGCGGAACGATTTTCCACGCTACACCGCTGTCTTGCTAGAAAGCCTATCTAGGCGGCGTTTGACATTCACCTGCTTTTTGTTGGCCCCGTAATTGAAAGCAACGCCTTCAGAAACGCGTTAAATGTTCAAAAATGTATTCTCTTCAACAGTTTCACTCCAGGCTGTCAAAGCAGGCGGACGTTGATAAAACAGTTGAGCACTCCAGTCTTTAGAAATCTGTACAATCACCTTCAGTTTGTAAAATTATTGGAATAGGTCACTTTCCGATCGCTGGGACATAGACCCTCATGACAGCGCTGTCACGTGAATAAGGACCACACCAGGCCGAAAGCTTGTCTCATATAACATAGCTAACCAAGGTATACCTTACAGCATTGTGTTGATTTTTATGGTGCCTAAGCGACTAATGCTGCCATGCACCAAGAACAAGGTTTAATGTATTTATTTTGTGTGTAATGACTAAAATGTTCTTTAGGATGTAGCTTGTTTAGGAACATTTTAGGAAACCAAAAATGCAGGAAATTTGCACGTCTCTCCTAGGATCATGCTGGGATGGAAATGGATCTGTTGGAAATTGTACAAAATGTTTCCTCTTTTCTCGACTCTGGCGCATGTGTAAGATATGGTTTATTGTTAGTTCATCTCCACACTCCTTGCATATTGGTTTGTCCTCTTTCATAAGTATGAAGCTGTGTGTGAGGTTTGGGTATGTGTTTTGTGAAGATGACCTAAAATGTCCTCCATGTTGTGTTTTTGATTACTGCATGATTTCCATTCCTTAATGACAGGTTTGACAAGTATAGTTTGTAGTTTATTTCAATGTTTCAAAAATCCTGCCATTTCACTCACTTTTCTTTGTACAAGCTTCTTGGTATCTTCATGCAGCATATTCACCCTCTGTAATTTAGCATTGCGTCAAGGTAACCTGGTTACTTCTTTTCATCACCTTTCAAGACTACTGTCCCGATTTCATAAAGTTTCTGACGACAGGAACTCCTTGGAAGTCATAGAAATAAATGAGATCCACAATCATGAGCTATCTAGGGTATGCATATACATGTCCATCGCTCAGTGGAATGGCGTCAGTACGCTGTTAGAACAGGTCTTGAGATAACAACAACCATTGTCTGAGGTGGTCCTTTAATGGGCATTGAAATGCTATGTAACTCCAGGTACTGATAGAACTCTTGATCATGTTATGTGATGATGCAATCCTTGCATGAATATAGGTATACATTTCAGAATCTGCAGTGCACCACTTGACCATTTGCCACCAGTTTGTGTGAAAATGTATTTTTCATGCATGTTAACCAGTGTTTAACAGATGACCCCTGTGCACAAGCCAAAAGTGCCACGAGCCAAATGTCACGAGGCCACACGACATGGCAGGAGCTGTTAAGCCAAGCTTACAAAGTTATATTTGAAATATTTCAGCTTCAACGTTTCAGCTCCAATTAAGAAAGGTTGAGGCTTACAGAGTTCTATGCCAGGTTGTCTATCACCTAACAGGGCAGCCTACGACCGTATGCTAATGAGTATATCTGAGATAACAGAGACATGAATTAAGGAATTAGTAGTAATGTTTGCAGCAAAGGGCATGTAAATTAACGAGAATCCACAGTGGGATCTGCAGACAAGAACCATTAACGCTGGCACACCATACCCTTACAGGTGGAGATTAGGAGTCTCCCTAATTTTTTGTCTGCTCAAAGCTTGTCATTTCCTTCGTTCTTCCAGATGAGGAAGATGTGAAAATGATAGCATCTAAAATGCCAGAGACCATCGTTAACAAGGATGCTGATCCCAACAGCGTAAAAAGGAATTTCAGAAAAGATAGGTGACTAGTAATGCTGGCAACAGTTGAAACTAAGTGGAAAGGCATGAAATTGAAATGCAACATATGCAGAGATATGTTGCGAGACGACCAGTCTGTGGTGTGCGACATCTGTCTCCGTTAGTTCCATCAAGTGATTGGCCAAAGCAGATGGGGCTTGTGGTTTTGTGATAAGCGCAGTGTAGTAGCATAGATGCAACCTTGCCCATTAATAATTCGAGTGGAGTAAGTGCATTGTTTTGTTTTGTTCATGGTTTCCATGAAAACATTATGAGAAATATTTTCCTAGAGAATGTTTGCTGAAATGTGAATATAATGTGCAATAAAACTAGTGTTTTCTTGCTGTTTACTTTTCCTTGTATACATTAGTTCTGTGAAGAAAACCACAGGCTAGAAAGAAATGTAATGGCATGCATTTTGATACTTGGCCCCGTTGTGCTGGCTCAGTAGTTAGAGTGCTTGGCTGCTGAACCCAAAGATGCAGATTTGGTTCCAGCCACAGCAGGGACATTTTAATAGAGGCGAAACAATAGGCCGTCATGCACCGTGCGGTGTCAGTGCATGTAAAAGAACCCCAGATGGTCGAAATTATACCGGAGCCCTCAACTATTGTGTTCCTCATAGCCGTAGTTATTTTGGGATGCTAAACCAGATATATATCACATCATACTCTGAGTAAGATGCTATTCATGGTCAGTTAATCATACACTAAATGATCAATTTTTTTTCTGCATGGTACAGCAGCTGTTGTACAATTTTACTTTAGCCTTCATGAAAAATATCACACTGGCTCCACATGGCCTTCTGTTGACCCTTGATATGCGTCACAATCACACACCCGAGTATGTATTTGTCTAAAGGCACCTATGCATGCAAGGAGGGGACCGTTACTTTCCACTTGTCAGAACTGAAATGCATGATCCACATCATTTCTGTAATTCAACTGCTTGCTATTTGAACTGTCCAGCATTGATGCAAGTTTCATGGATGGAATGGATGGAAAAACTTTATTTTCGTCAGAGAGCATGTATGGATGGTTCCGTGTTAGATGGCCATCAACCCATGGCTGACGGCGACCTGGGTGGCCCACTCCACGGCCCTGGTCTGGACGACCGGGTCTGAGCTGGCCAACACGGCCTCAAGTTTCAAAGAACTGCAATTAGCAAATTAATCTAAGCAGCAAACCATGCCAAGAACTGCTTCGGTTTCATCTTTAGCAACTGTTTGGGAACTAAAATTAGCCAAATGTTGCAAAACATAGATGAGAGGTTACAAAATCTAAAAAACAATGCAGCCTACCTGTGGCATGTAGGGTTTCACATCCTAAAGTGACATATGTAGCTATGAAGAATACCGTAGTGGAGAGCTCCAGACTAATTTGACTGCCTGGGCTTTGTACTTTGAATTGACATCTTGCAGAAAACAGAAGCATTTGCATTTCACCTGCACCAAAGTGCGACTGCCATCACTGGTATTAAACATCACGACCTTGGGGCAAGTAGCCTAACGTGCCACTAAGATGTGCAGCGTGTACGTACATGCTATACATGTCAACCTTTCTAGCATTAAAGCTGTCACATGCATGGCAGATATTCATGTTCAGCTTTGGACTGACAAGTTTAAAAGTGTACTATTTGTGTTTGTCTAGCATGAAAAACAAAGGAAACTAAGGAAAAACGAAAAAAAAAAATGAACATAATATGTTGAAAAAGCATTAGTCATTAACACATAAAGCATATTCGTTCCTTTATTAATGATAAAGTGGCCTTCAACAATAGTACAAAGCCTGAACATTTAGAAAGGTGCTGTGCCAGGCAGCTATTTTACAGAAACCTGAACCATTTCACCTGTAGTAATACGCATCCCGGCGGTGTGGGCTGGGCACTTATTTTTCGGTCCACTCCAACATGCGAAAACTGCATCGTGCATTCCCATTTTCCGAGTTTTGAGCTCTGTAGTACAGGCTAACAAATTGTCGATGACTTATTTTCGTCTGATTGTTGCACAGCGCGTGTAAATAAATTACCACTGCACCTAATAAACACTGACATGCACGTGCAACATCGCCGATCATAAACGGACACACTGATGTCAGTCCGGACATCGGCGCATTCATCACAGCACTCTTCGTAGTCTCACACAGCTAGCACTCTAGTAGGACGTAATCCGTACATCACAGCATCTCACGGTAAGCCCAAACCACACCTCCAACAAACACGAATTACGCGATGCTTGGGCTAGAGACACGCCGGCGGCACCCAGCTTTTTCAGCGCCGCTTGTATATGCACTACGTAGCACCAAACCTGAATGCGAGCAGAAAGCGATGCGTTACGTGACGCATCTCATCACAGATGGAAGTGACGAAACTTTGAAGAATCAAAACTACATAACTACATAACGACCGTCGTAGACGTTAATCCACATAACAACGAGGACCAAATGAGCGGGCGTGCGGGCCGCGGGCTGGCCATCAACACCGCGATTACATGCGCTTGCGCTCTGGTCGTGCTTGCCACCCTGCCGCGGTCCAACTCACGTAAGCCTATCATCATGCCACCACGTAGTATATCACTCATTCTAGGCACTATTCTTGCCACTGTACTATTCTTTGTAATTTCACATTTCACGCATGCAGTATGTAGTACATACTTCTTACACCTCGCACGTACACCTCATACCAACTTCGATTTGGCTACATATGGCTACCATGTTGTTGCTACAACCACATCTGAATCCGGCTTTCCCGACGGATCCCAAGGCCCATATCGGAGAAAAATGCGTTGGGTCCGTCGGAAGAACCCTACCGATCGGGTCCGTCCGCCGTACCTCTGAAAAATATTTCCCGGATCCGTCGGACGGATCCCGAAAAAAAACGCACCGGGTCCGTCGGACGTACCTTTAAGACCATTGATCGGGTCCGTCCGACGTACCTTTAGCCACAGCCTAGATAAATTGACCACAACATTCACCCAAACAGCCAGACTAATCAAGCGAATAGCCAACAAGAGGAGGGGCATGAAAGAACGCGACACCTGTCGACTCATTCAGGCTTTCGTCATCATCAGGCTAGTCTACACCCTGCCCTATCTGCACCTTTACCAAGACGAAAAGCAAAAGGTTGAATGTCTTATCTGGCAAGCTTACAAGACAGCACTAGGACTATCGAGAAACACCTCAACCGATAGGCTCTTAGCTCTTGGAATGCACAACACACTTGATGAACTCAAGGAAGCGCATTTAATAGCGCAGTACTCCGGACTGGCGCGCACCAAAGCCGGGAGGATTGTCTTGCTGAGGCTAGGCATCAATGCCGAACCCATGGCGGACGATCCCAGGCAAATGCCCACAGCAATCAGGAAGGAGCTTGTTATCAAGCCCCTCCCTAAGAATATGCACCCCATTCACCACGAAGGCAGGCGACTAGCACGCGCACGTGCGCTACACACCAAATACAAAGGAAACCATTCGGTTGCTTACGTAGATGCGGACGAATATGAAGAGACGGACCGCGGTTTCGCGATTTGTGCGGTGACTGGGGCTGTGAGTCCACGCGCCTACCAAAATCTTAGCTTCCTGCAGCTACTGTACGCACCAGAACCTCCGAGGCTGCAGAGGAAGCAGCCATCGCGCTGGCTATCGCTTCCACCGAAGCAGATATGTTATAGTCATTGATTCCAAAACAGCCGTACGGAATTTCTGGAGGGGCCGTCTGTCGGCTGCCGCCAGGAATATCCTTAAAAGCTACCGTCCAGTCCCTGCTAGGACGATAGAACTGGTATGGGTTCCGGCTCACTCGGGCAATCCCGGGAACGAGAAGGCTCACGAATATGCCCGAGGTTTCGTCGGCCGGGCGGTGAGCACCTCGTTTTCCGCGGGCGCGAGGGAGGGCTTGCTCTCGTTCCATGATATAACTCGCCATTTTAGCCTGAGAAGGCGCATCTTCACTCCACCACACAATTCATTAAGCAAGGCCCAGGAGATACTCTGGCGCCAGCTACAAACCCGCTCCTTCCCTTGCCCCAAAGTTAATTCATATATATTCAATGAGCAGGTTGACCCTGAATGCAAGAGTGTGGCGTCGACGCTACTTTAGACCACATTACATGGGTGTGCGCGGCCTATCCGCCAACCGCCGATTTGCTGCCAGCTCCATCTCTGGAGGAGTGGGAGGCCGTGCTGCGCTGCTCGGACCCGGCCATATGATCCAGGCTGGGGTCACTGAGTGGGCCGAAGAGAAGGACGCAACTGGCGGCCATCTGGCGCGGCCAGCAATCAAACTGAACCTCTTAAAGCCGATGAAATAAATGTTTTCCCATCCATCCATCCGTCCTGCTCCTTCCAGTACGCCTGGTACGCCCAAGAACTGCAAAAATATCCTCGCAAAAAAAGGCTATGTCGGCTGTGTGTCCAAGGGAAAGTACCAAAAGGTTACTTCATAATTCCTCTTGCTGGAGGAGCGTTCAGGGGGCTGTTGAATATGGTAAATCGGTAAAAGCATTATTGAAGTCCTGGGTAGGAAGGAGTTCACATTTTCTTTACTGCCCCTACTGGCATCGGCATCACGTTTTCATGGCGACGCGCATAACGAGGCACTGGCATAACGCGCATGTAATTCTTTTCTGTTCCTGCTAGCCAGCTTACGTCTGCGTTATTTCTGCAGGTGCGTTTTTTATGTGGTGATATTTCACGGAATGTGCCTCTAATTGCTGTGTATCAGCTACATCGAACTACAGGCCCGAAACTGCACCTACAATGAGCCGGGAGAAGAAAGTAAAGCGGTCGAAGGCTACCAATGATGTCACCAATGCGGCCTCGACGCCGGTACCGGTAAGCTTGGCTTTCTTTTGTAGCTTACGACATTACCAGGTATCATCGTTAAAATTATAATTATGTTCTCAGAGGTCAATACAATACCCGTGTCGAGACCTCTTTGGTGTCATAAAGGTGCTCTGCAAAAAGCAGGAGGACGCGATTTGCCAGGTTCTGCAGCTCTCGCGGTGTCGCTTAGCGTTTTTAAACGTCTCTCTACCCTTCACTTTCTTTTTTCAAGCAGCTTGCTGATGGGCTAGCTGCGGATCTAGATGAGTTACATAGATAAATATCTCAGTTGCAGGTTTTAGATGTGTGGCACTTTCTGACAGTGTAGACTCAACTTTTTCACCGTATGTGGCGTACAGGTACTACAGTAAGCGGTTTCATAACCTGCTACAAGCACAGCTGATGTAGCGTATGAGAAATGCAAGAATATTTCTTTTTTTTTCTTTTCCGTCGATTTGGCTTACCTAACGTGTTTGCTGCCATACTGTACCGCAGACTTTGCATTGATCTCAGTGTACCCAGATACCTTGCTAAGATATCGTTAGCGTTTATTCTTATCTGGCCCGGTTTGGCAAAGAAACAGCCTCAGGCACGAACCACTACTGCTTGCTTCTGCTGTCGTACGCCGCTTTACGTTCGTTTTCTAGGCGCTAGCTTGGACTGCCAAGTCCGCGCTTGTGCCACACAGACCTTGTAATAAATAACCAAGCTGTACAGAAATGGGCAGGGAACTAGGGATGTGGCAATCTAACATGGAAAGAGCTCTGAAAAGTTATCATGCAGGCTTTTGTTTTGCAAGGTGTTTATGCTTCATACAATAGGATGCTTAACCCAGACCACTTGGTTGTGGGCACATAATCCAGCATTGCTTTTAGCAGTACTGTGTCTGAATTATTTGGAGCTACATTGGGTGGGAACCAAGCTAGGCGTCTGGTTACTGCAGCGGACAATTTACTCCAAAGTAGCATACATTTACTGCAGTGCTTGTTGGAACAAAGCTGCACAGCTCATCAACTATGTTTGTTTCTTCTCGCTGGAAGAATCTCGCCTACGACTACTTCCAAATGGAGGAGGAAGAGGCGAAGTTGCGTGACTCTCAGGATGATGAAACTATCTTCAGAAAGACCTGCAGTGAGATCCAGAGGAACATGAAGAAGATCCTTGACATGAAGCTGCAACGGAGACCACTGGTACGACTTGACCTAAATTGGTCTAAATTGCCATCTCGGCTATAACCAGAAACAGCCTGCAGTGCTCTGCTGCATCAGTCATTTCTGTGACTGCCACTGATTACTGCTTCTGCACTTGCTGGGGTATTTGCTTCAGTGTCTGCATTGTTCTTTTGTGTATTTTTGTGAACTCTTAGTTGAAAAGCCGACTCCCCTGGTTAGTGGGTGTGCATCCTGGCAAGATATTGACTGTTCTCTCGTGGTGAACTTAGTGGTGACCTGTCAATGATTGCCAGTGGCAAGCTTGATGGCTTGGGGCATAGCTCAAATGCTCTCCTCTGTTGGCTTCAAAGCTGCTTAATATGCAAGATATTTTACTGCTTACATCAATTAATAAATTTTTTTATTTGGGAGGGGGGGGGGAGGGGATGGTATGGTAATTGCATGCATTATCTAAAATTAGCACTTGCATAAACATCTATAGTAGTGCTTGATAACCTTGTTCATATTAGTTTTGAGGTTCTTGCTATAAGTGTAAGCAGTATTCATTTGTTGACAAAGCAGAATTGTCGAATAAGGTAATCTATGGTATACCATATTTACTCCAATCTTGGCCGACACCTGAAAATTAAAGGCTCCTTCCTGGGGAAAAAAAAAGAAACTTTCCTCAAATGTAAGCTGGCCGAAAAAAACATTTCAGAACAGCAAGGAAAGCATGCAAACTATATTTACAGGCTATTGCTCACTCGTCGTCGTCATCTGTGGTCTCCTTGTCACTGACTTGTCATACAGTGCACAGCTGTGTGTGCCATGACGCACATTGGAGATGCTGCACTTTGAGAACGAGTGCGCAACCAAGCCTTCCGAGATGTCCACCCAGGCTGTAGAAATTCATCTGGCTACAACTCCTAACGACACCACTTGATGCAGCTTATTGAAGTTTTCAGCCAAAATTGAAAAGGCTTGTTTAGCAAATGCCAAGAGATTGTAGCTGGTCCGTCATGCCACCAGGTATTACTGCAATGTTGGTACAGGCTTTGGCTAGCACAGCTTTTACTCGTTCGTTCAGATGCCCCTGGTAACATTATCAGTTATTCAGCGTCGCATAAAAACATGGACACAGGAAGAAATACACAGGACGGGCACTGTGTCCGTGTCTTTTATGTAACACTGAATAACTTGTTATGAAAGCATGCTTCACCAACTAGCCCAGCAACGTGTTTTGTTATGCACCCGGTAAGAATCCACGACGAAGAGAGAATGCTTGGATGACATGACCTTGGCACGCCACTTAGTTTGGTCTGATGATGCGACGAAGAAATGCTCAAATCTAAGCTGATGTGAGAGTTCCATATCTCGTTTTTAAAGAAAACTATCGGCCTAAATTCGAATAAATACAGTATGCACTGCTGCACCTGCAAATCCATCTTTCTACTCATATTTGATGTTCGCACTGGCATACAAACTTTGCTCACGAAAGTGGTTTAAATTTAAAAGCAGTTGTAGCTGCAAATATTGGCAACCTTGCCAGCTGTTTTTCTTGGCAAATGAAACCTTTGTTATATTTGAGTAGTTCCTCTGGCTGACCTTAGTACTTTTATGTTATCATGGCAGGCTGACATAGAGGAGCTTCGTGTGGAGACTTCCCTGCTGTTCATGACGCTAAAGAAAATCAACCGCTTGGACAAGCATCGACTCAAAGTGGCTAAGGACGCTGTTAATGAGGTGATGTAGCATTTTTGTTTTAGGGATTTTGTAATAAAATAGATTGCACTGGAGATCATAGATGATTTAAAAAAAAATGAAAAAGGGTTCAACGCTGCTTAACTGAATATGGAGCAAAAGCATTAGCTGCGGGTGACCGAGCGTTCTTCTTCCTCATCTTCTTCGTCGTCGTCATCGTCTTATTTGCGGCCGTTCAAGGTCATTTGGGGCTTTATGCCGTAGCCGCGGCGACGACCTGAAACCTTGCGTAATGTTTCTTTTGCAACAGAAAAAAAAAATGCTTGCTTGAACATTGTTCATTTGTGTAAAAGGTCCTACAAGGTACTTAGTGCAACATATATTCTCTAAAATAAAGATGTCCTACGGGAGTGAACTCATGTTTGTACTGATCTATGCACTATGCAGTTAACCTTGAATCATGCAGAGCCAACCAGCTGCATATTTTTGCTATGAAGCGTTTGTCTAACTATTTGAGTTTGTTTATGCCAACAAAGGCTAAGGCACTGATCAGAATGTAATGGCTTTTAACGCTTTGAATGCATGTCATGTTCCTTACTTGCCGGGTTTTAAAAAAAATAAAAAACAGCTGCTGCAAAAAACTGCAGCATTCGCAACAGTAACAGCTGCTCTTCATCTATGAAACTATGCATAAACTTGTTTTTTAACAACTGCTCACTGAATAACGGGAGAAATCCAAGTTCTTTTTTTTAATCCAGGTAAAATAGTATGATATGAGAAGTTGCACGGGACTCGGAAGGTTAAGGTAAATTTTGCATCAAATGGGTTCAATTCATGGCAGGGCTGGTGAAGCTATAAACCTCAGCTTGTAACAAATGAGAAGTCTAACACTTTCCGCTTTATTATATCATTTTTCTCACTTGCACCGTCATGTAGCCTAGAGGTTTAAATTTAAATCATAGATGCCATCATGTAGATGCATTTCCGCGATGCTCGTGGCCCGAATGGAATATGATGTGTTATAACAGACAGGAAATCAGGAAGTTTGTCTGCTGCACTTTTAATGTCAGTATTCAAGATATGTAACTTTTCATGACTATTTTCGAGCAGTCGTAGCGGGTATGATAAACAGTGTTCTCGACATATTGAATATCGTCAATACAAATGCAATCTGTGCTTGGGCTCACCACAAAGCAATTGTCACAAAATGACTGCAACATTTCCCAAAATGTTTTCTTCCGTGATGGCTGAGTGGTTACAGCATTTGACTGCTTAGCTCAAGGATGTGGAGTCAAATTCTGACTGCCACAGTTACTTTTGAATGAAGGCGAGAAAACAAAGGGCCCATGTATTGTGCGATGGCAATGCATGGGTTTCCAAGGCTTTTTTTTTTTCTTTTTCGGAATGAGTGTGAAAAAAATCTCAAATAAAAGCCATATTGGTAGATTTATCAAAATGTTTTTGTATTGCAACTTTCCTGTTGTAATCTAAGATTTTTACAATGACAGCTTGATTCTCGGGGCATTCAGCCATCAATTTTCTTGAGATCATATTTGAAGCTTTGCTCAATAAGCTTTTGCCACCTATGTTCGATTCTCTTGGGAGACCGTGCAGGACTGTGTTATTTCTATTTTCTACATTAACCCACGGAGATGTCCCAGTGGCTTTGACTTTAGGCATCTGGTTGCAAGGTCGTGAGTCTATCCCAGTCAAGGTGTCCATATTGTACCGTGTGCAACAGCAGCCGCTAGGCAGCTGCTCATCGCGAGTCTCGTGCGCGGACTTGAAGAAGTGGCCTCGTGGCGTTCGATTCGATGAGGCTGAAGTTTGCTGCTGTCTTTCGGTGCTTTGGACCTGTTCTTTTGTGTCTGCTAGATCAACCCCCTTAACAACCAACCTTCTGGGTACGGGCCTAAACGGCTACGTGACAATATAGGAATGTTAGGGAAGAGCAAAAGTACCGGTGTGCTGTATGATGTCAACACGCTGTAAGAAGGCCATGTGGTTGACATTAATCTGATGCTCCCACTGCAACTTCCCTCACAGTATATGCCTGATGTTCAATATCATTGTTTATGATGTTTTGTTTTCTAGGTGACCATCCTTTTTAATTACTATCACATTGTTCAAGAATCAGGCTCTTAAATTCTTGGAATGGCTTGATAGTTTCTTTAAAGAGCACCTCTTCATGCTGTGCTGCGGATGATTGTCTTCAATCGCAGAAGAAGCAGAAGGTGGACAACTTCCACCTGCAGCTGCAGAACCTCACCTACGAGATGATGCACCTACAGAAAGAGGTCACCAAGTGCATGGAGTTCAGGTAAGCTGCTGCTGGGCCTCACTGTTGTACTTCTGCTTGCCCTGCCAGCGTACTATTTTGTTTCTTGCATAATGGTCCTTAACATTTTTCTGTGCATGTGATTAATAAGAAGGTGGGTCCTTTCCTACTTGTACCAGCTTTTGCACTGCACTGTGGCCTGTTCATCTGAGCATGCACTCTTCTTTCTTTCTTCAGCAGTCTGACTTTCTCCTTTAATAGTGCAACTTTCGTCTCCAAGAGGTTCACTTGGAGAACAGTTTCTTTAGTGCATTCTTTGTTTATCATTGCCGTGTATTGTTTTTGTTCAGTGAAAGTGCCACAAAATTAATTTATTAATCAGTAACCCATTGCATTTATGTCTGCGAGAGCTTCATATTTATTATTTTTGTGCAGTACTCGCACTACCATATTAACCTGCTTACCTCTTGTCACATTATGTTCGGTTATGTTGACTTCTTTACGACTTGTTGAATGTCATGAAGTACAGCTGTGTTGAGTCCCACAGTGCTGCTGGTAACCTGCGTGCTCCTCTGTCTTGAAGGTCCAGGGACGAAGAGATTGACCTGGTGCCTGTGGAGGAATTCCGCAGGGAGGCGCCAGCAGAGGTGCTCAAGCGGGTGAGAATGCACACTGCCTTTATATCCTTTTACTTTCACTTGGCTTGTTTGCTTTCGCACACTGGTCAGGAAAAAAAAACCATATTAGATGGGTTATGCTTTAGTAAGAGGAGATATCGATGCAAAATTGTCACCGTTTTATCTGCAACACTATATGGCAGTTGCCTAGTTTCTGTAACGAGTCTCTTTTGCTTTTTTTTTTCTTTTATAATTTATTTATTTTTATTTTTTTGGTTAATTGGCTTTCTCTGTGCTGGAGTGTGAAAAGTAATTGATTGGAAGGTTGTAGAGCATCACAAGAAATGCTGTATAATACCATTTTCTCACATTGGTTTCAAATTTCTTAAGGATTTCTTTATTCCCAGCAGAGTGAAGTTTAGAGCTATGCTCTTCTAACTTTTGCACCCATGTGGAAAACTGCGTGCTTTCAGGATAAGCAGTAGTTTGGCCTAGCACATCATGCATAGTGGCAGTGTACCAGAACAGAGATGCAACTCCTATGTTAATCTGAATGCGTAAATTTGGGTCATGGAATAGCAGTACACAGTGTTGCACAACGGTGGAGGGACCACGCGATTTTACAAAACTGCATGGTAGCGTTTCCTGATAGTGCAGTGGCTGTTTGCAGGATCTGCATACAGTGCCCCCCATACTACAGGCGCGTAACTTTATACAGAAAAACAGCAGTTGTAGCGGATTGCGTGGTCTTCACTTTTGCACAGCACATTACTTGAAGAACCCCATGGGACCGAAATTGACGCACAGCCGCCATCGTATACCACATGCCTCATAGGATTGGTGGAGTCTGTGGTGCATAGAAACCAATAATTTATTTTTTTATCTGTGCGCACCACGAAGGTGTGCACTGTTTTAAGCGTAGCTTAGTGGAAAATTCTTCTGAAGGCTTGTTGCAACTGTGTTTTGGACAACTGTTTCCCCCTTCTGTGACTTCCATGGTGACCCAGGATGTGACCGATGCCGATCCTCACCAGTTGACCCTGGCCAGGCTTCAGTGGGAGCTGGTGCAGAGGAAGCAGTAAGTCTTCGTTGTGTACCTTCATAGCTGGAGTGTTACTGCAAAATGTGCAGTTCCACAACCATTTATATTTCTTTGTGTGCCTCTATTCCTTTGACTCCTTCTCTTTATGCCTTCCCATCCCTCTTCCTTAGTACAGGGTAGTCAACTGAAGAATCCTTTAGGTTAACCTCCCTGCCTTTTGTTCTCTTCCCTCTTTCTCTCCCTCTCTCTTGTATTATGGGGTCATGTCATACTAGTAGTTTGTACATCACGTGCTCTTGCTACTTTTCTTATGCTAGAGTATAAAAAAGTACATGCATGATTTCAGGAAAGATGGGATTATTGTTTAGTCTTGAGTGATGGTCACAGCATATGCGATAGGTTGAATTTCGTGTTTGTATTGTTGAACTTCTTAGCAGCTAGCTCTGTTTCATTCGAATGAGGCAAAAAGAAGTAACCGACTAATCAGACCACCACTGAAGTGCGACCGCTGCGGCTGAAATTGCATCTAGTTCATTCAGCTCAGGAGCCATGCCTTCTGAGCACTGAGCTACTGGGGTGAAGGAAAAGTAACTGATGGTCTCTTAGGGAAATGGACTAGCATGGTGTGTCAGAGAGTCAGCTGGATGGGTCTGATTGGGAAGGTAAAGGTAAGCTGAAGCGGCTTTTTAACATTTGGACAAAATGCAATGAATTGAATGTCAGGAAAGTATGTCATGAAAGCATGTGAGGAAAGCACGTGAAATAGTTTCAAGCTATCATTTAAAATGGTGAGGTAATCACCCAATAAATATCCATGCTTCTTCTCAATGCATTGGCGGAGTACAGAGAAATTTTAAGGATGCATTGTTGCTGAATCTCTATATATTTACTGTCATTGGTTTCTTCCCTTCAAGCAACCGTTTCTCCTCACGAAACATAGCTCTGCTATATATGACGTCATCCTTGCAGTCCCAGTCAGGTGCTGTGCACTGCGAAGAATGTTACTTCATTCGGAAATTGTATCGTCAATTAAAATTTTATACCGAAAACGCTTCGCATTCTTTGCCAGCACACATCATAAATTAATTCTCTTGAAGCTCGTTGAATTCTGAAACATCTTCCAATGTTTTGCCCTCCGTGGTGGCTTAGTGGTTACAGCATTTGACTGCTTAGCTCAAGGACGCAGAATCAGGATGAGGTTGCCACGGCCAGCACAAGGTACAATTATTTAAAGGGATGTGGGAGAGGCTCTTGAAGTTTACGTAGTGAAACTGTGGCTGCTGATAATGATGGGCTGGAGCAGGGAGGTGGCCATAGTAAATGCATCATCAAGTGATGACGTGATGAGTTGAAGTGAAGTGCAAGAACAAAGTTTTGGCCTGGTGCTGCTATCCTAGGGCTGTTAACAGGAAAACAAAGCTGTTGTTGACAATTTAATCTGGTCTGTGATTAAATGGGTTAGTCACTACATCCATACTGATAGTTTCAATTCTTATGGTAGGTCAGAGAGGGCAATGTTTGCACTAGTTGCTTTTTTCGTCAAGAACATTGCCAAATGTTTCAAAAAAGAGTGCATATCATCCGGTGTGGGCTCACCCTACCAGCTGCAAGCTCTTCTCTATGCATGTTGGTAGGCACGCATGTGCTGTTTGTGTATATGGCATTTGAATAAACAGTCCTAAATCATTTCATCAAGGGTTTGTCCCAGCACATGATGTTTTACTCAGGAACTGCTGCCTTTCAAAAGTTTAATGACCAGGCTGCATTTGCCTGAAGTTATGCGGTGCTGCCAGAGTAGATGCCTGCGGTGGCAGAAGTTTTGGTGCAGGGGGCGTTGTTGCCAACTGGGATCGTTGGCTGATGATGTGGGACCCGTGCTTCATCCTTGCCAGGCTGTCACAGAAACTTCGGGGCCTGGAGTCGATGCGTTCCTCGTACGAGCGGGAGATAGAGAAGAAGCGAGAGTGCCTGTCCAACATCCAACCGACACTGCAGGCAGTGCTGGAGGCTGCTCAGCCGCTGCAGGCCGACCTTGGGCTTCCCCTGCAGGCTCACCAGGCAGAGCATGCCAGTGCCCAGTACCTGGCAAGGCCCCTGTACGTGCTGTACGTTCAGGCCGCCGCCTACCAGCAGGCCTACGGTGAGGATTGGCCTGCTCTAAGGTTTCAGCCTCTTTAGATGTCATTTGTTGAAAAAAAAAAAAAACAGAGGTTTGTAAAGGATGCAATTTTTTTCTCATTGTTTACATAAGCAGAAAAATTGTTTCAGATGTTTATGTCGTAACGGGTCATGAGCACATTTATCTTTACAGGTGTTGCCTTGAAATAGAGTACAGTAGTGTTATAATTGGCACTTGTAAACTGAAGATGAGGAAGTGTTGTAGAAGTTAGTTGCAAAGCTGAGTGCCAGCTTGTATTAACTATACAACTTAGTAGCACAGCAAAGGGAATGTGACAGATGCAAGAAACAGAACAGGTGCTAGCGATTCGGTCAGCTTTTATTGTTCTGACCTAGTCAGTATCACTTATAGCTTACTACTTGCTCACTGACTGCAGTGTGGAAATGCGACAATATTGGGCTCAGGGGAGTGTGTACTGCTCTCGGTTCTTTCAAAGGGCTTTTAACCCGTGGTAATTTATTCAATTCCTTGGTGGAGTCAGTATCACTTATAGCTTACTACTTGCTCTCTGACTGCAGTGTGGAAATGCGACAATATTGGGCTCAAGGGAGTGTGTACTGCTCTCGGTTCTTTCAAAAGGCTTTTAACCCGTGGTAATTTATTCAATTACTTGGTGGTTATCCCTGAGCTGGGAGTTAGGTCATATTGGAAGTTGCCAGTGGCAGCTTTGTCTGTATGGATATTAGTAAAAAATGTGCCTGAGGTCAAAGGGCATTAGTGCACAACTTCTTTCGCTCATTCTGCATGTGTTCTTGATTTCTGAAAGAATTGGGGTAATTCTTCCCTCAGAAGGATTAATTTAGCTCATTTTTCTAGCATCTTTGTCGTAATATACTGGCACACTGCATAGAACTGACATTTTACCTGACTTGGGGCCATCCACAGTGGCATCCTTTATAGCCTAAGTCACTTAAGGATGTTAAACCCCATAAACCAAACCAGAGAAGAAAAATTAAGTTTCGTGCATAAATTCATCATTGTTTCTGAGGTCTCTATTGGTTTCTAAAGTTGAGGGGGTGCGAAGAATTCGTTTTTCAAGCTTTGTTCTTAGTCTGGTCGATGTATTGTCTTACAGGATAGTGTCAAAAATTTCGGTTCTAAATAATCACGTTTTATTTTTCATTGCCGTAATGCAGAACCAAGTAATTCTGAAGTTGGTGTTTTGTTTAAGTGGAGGCATTATTAGGCTGATTTTCACCCATTGAAATTATATTTGATGTGTGCTTAACTTAACCTGCATCTTTTCTTGTTTTTCTTTGCAGCTATGCCTCGTTGCTGTTA
Source organism: Amblyomma maculatum (assembly GCF_055883805.1). Classification (NCBI taxonomy): domain Eukaryota; kingdom Metazoa; phylum Arthropoda; class Arachnida; order Ixodida; family Ixodidae; genus Amblyomma; species Amblyomma maculatum. Next base: position 93,894,096 of record NC_139346.1, on the reverse strand, counting down.
AAAAATTATTACAAAATGGCTTTCGTAATGCTACTTACATTCAACATTCAGGGATGGAGTGCCTAATGGTTGAAGCTAATGTACACATTTTGTACCTAGTGAGGCAGTCATATAACTGCAGTATTTGTGTCGCACAACTTTAAGCATGACTATGATGCCCTGAACTAACATTTGTGTAAGCAGTTGGTGCTGGTCCCAACTAGGTCTTGTGCTGACTGGCTGCCACCATTGGGCAGGTGACTGCTTTGATGTTGGCATGGAGGGAAGTGTGGAGGAGTCCAAGGCCCTTCTGGAAACGACAGAGGAAAACCAAGGTATGCGCTTGATTGCTTATGTGGAACATGGTCTTTTTTTTTTCTTTTTAATCTGCTTTAGCAGTACAGTTTTTCATCGGCATAAAGCCTGGGGCGTTTTCGGGCACGAGTGAGTGAGTGAAGCATCGAGACACCAGAAGCCTATGCAGCAGTGGAAAAATAAAGTAAAGAGTGAGAAAAGAATGCAGTGGAAGGGTGATCGGCGTAACAGCGAAATGTGTGACCTGTGCTGCCAATTCATATTTGTTGCTTCATGTCGTTTTGTTGTTTGTGAGTTTCTTTAGGTGTTTTGGCTTAAATAGCTCGACTTGACTGCGGATATGTACACTGACCTTAACATTAGAGAAGCAACACATTTGCATACATCTAGTAGTTTTGCCTCGCATGGGACAAGGGTGTAAAAAAAAGCATCATGTTGTGTGTTACCACTACTAGGATCATTGCCTACGACATGCAGTGGCTTATGGAGACATGTAGTACCTGTATTCATGTGACGGAACCAGGGATATGAGCACCCAGGAGCTTTGATATAGAACCAAAACTTCTTGGTGTGCCATTGGCTTTGACGTCAGGGGCTGGTTCTCTAAGCTGCATGGGCCTGCCCTACACTAAGCCCCACTGTGCACTTTTGTGAACATGCATGAAAGAGTGGTGGGAAGATCCTTTTCAGAGACTTGTAAGTCTTCAGAAACCATTCACAGCGATGTTCTAGATTGTACGAGTTGCCCTTCCCATACGACCGTCGCTGCCAGAGTCAGTTGAGTCAAACAGCGGGCCGTGTCTTTTGTAAGGTAGCGGCATCCTGTCAAGCACAGAAAAGTGCTCATGTCATTTCACGTGCATGTATTTTTTTTATACGATTGCTAAAATGAAACTAGGAGTGGTGGTTCTACTTATAGTAAATGTCTTCAAGTTGTTCATCTTTGTGCTGTCCCCTTTGGGATGCTGTTGGACTGGGTGTTTCAGAAACAGAAGGCACAGAAACATCACCAATAATCTGTGAACTAAAACAGCATGCATGCAAGTATCTTTCCAAATGCAAGGCAGAGAAAACTAACCTGCAAATGTTGGTGCAGAACTTGCATTCAAGTACCCGCATTCAAGGGAGCCCAAAAGCTTCCCAAGAGTACACAGAGTCTGACATATTGGACTAGCAAAGTGTTAGATTCACCTCAGCTGGCCGAAATTGTCACCATGTTACGCAGAGTTTTTGTAACACTTTCATGCGAAATGTTCCAAGCGCATGCAGACTTGTTGCTTGTTGCTGGTGTGGTGGAGAGCACGAAGATTCTTGTCACTAGGAAATTTATGATATGTCACATCCGTTGTTGCTGTTGAGAAGTCACCCATCAGCACAACATTGATTCCCGTGACCCATCACTCTGGCCAATGCATGACATCAGGCTGAAAACAGGAAACTAGACCAGTGTGAGCATGCAGAAATGCTGCGAAGCTGCTTGTGAATTCTGTGTCCAGCGTGTGCCCTGCCAACTCATGACATCATCAGCATAGGGTGGCCAGCAGAAATTGCTCAGTTAGGGTATACGGCTCGTATCTAGGGATGCTTAGCTTGAAAAGTGGATTGTGGAAAATTTATGCCACATTCAGCTGAGAAACTTCACATGGGAGACAAATTGATCGAAAATTGCCGGAGTTTCTCTGTGAGGCCCTACAGGCTGTCAAGGTTGCTGAGCCTTATGCCTCATACTTAAGCAGGGCCACTTTGTCTTGTCTTTTGCGCTGCTTTAATATGAATCCACACCAACTTGCTCAGTTTTCTGTTCTCGTTAAATTTATGCTTGCAGGATCAGGCTGACTGCACCAGCACCCTTACTACTCGTCCTGCTAGACCTAAACTCCCACTATGCTGCCAGTGACTGGACATTATTCAGATTAGACTTCCTCCATGTCATACTTTCTCCATATCGATGCTGAACGGAGTTATGATGCCTCTCAGTGACTCATTATCAGCCGCATAAGCAGCCATCCAATTTCATTTTCAAGTGTAGCTGGTTTCATGCTTTGTCTTCTGCTCATTAATTCTCTATTTGCAATTTTTCTGTCTCTGCAAGGCTGATTTATGTAAGTCGAACCCGGTTATATCGAACCCAGATATATTGAATTTTGGTTATATCGAACTCACGGAATATCCCCTTGAAAATCCCATGTAAAAGTATAGAAAAGCTGCGTCATATATCGAACTTAATTTCACCGGTCGTTCAATATATCGAACTTCGCACCACGCACTGGAAAGTGTGCCTTCCGCAAAGATGGTCGCATCACCCTTGGCCGTTTGCCGCATGCCGTTTTCAAGCCACGTGCGGAAGGAATGAGAGGGGACAGTTCGGCGACGGCTGGTCTGGGCAGTGCCGCGCCCATTCCCCAAAGGCGCGCGCATCTGCAGTTATTGTTTTCCGCGCGCCAACACACGACGTTTGCAAGCCATGTGCGTGGGTATGCCCATCCTTTTGCCAAGCTATCTCTCTCCTTCAGCATGCGCTATGCGTGCATCAAGCCAGCTCAGCCCGTTTTCAGACAGGCGTCGACGCTTTCTCCAGCGTGTGTTGCGAACCCTCTGCGCGCGGCTGAGGTGGCTATGGTGCCTGCGGACGTTAAAAAGCGGCAGCTCTCTCTCTCCCTTTCTTTTTTTTTGTGAGTCATCCTTTCTTATCGTTGTGCTGTTTGGACGTTAAGATGTGGCAGGTTTTTTTTTTTTCTTCTTCTTTATGCGGGAGTCGTTTATCCTTGCATGTATGAATCAACGAATGCACGCGGTCAGCTGCTGCGATCATGACGCCCGCCCCAAGCGCGGCGTGATAAATTGAACCAGGCTTGTACGTGCAATCAAGCCATTATGGGCACTCTGCCAAGTTCGCTCCCCGCCACCGCAGAAGCTGTCAAAAGATAAACGCGCCCCGACGATATCGCTGCGCAGCATCTTGACACGCTGCCAAGAAATGAGCTGTGGATGAGACGACCGAAACGGAGTGACGCGCGCCATCGACATGCAATCGAAAACGCTCGCGATGTCTGCCGCGGCAACAAAGAAACCTTGTTTAGAGCTGCCGCAGTGGCTCGAGCAGCGAGAGGGAGTTTGAAATTTTTCGCTTTGTCGCTGCCACTCGTCCCTGAGATCGCTCAATCGCTTGCATGTGAGCGAGCTGGCCTTAACGCTTTTTTTTCTTTTTTTCAATTTCTCCGTGCAAAAGTGCCATTTGCGAGTGGGTTGCTTACGCGACAAATACGGTATCGTTTTTTTGGCATCGTAAGTGCCGTCACAAGCTGATTTTTGTATATCGAATTATCGATATATCGAACTATTTCGCGATCCCCTTCGAGTTCGATATATCCGGGTTCGACTGTATTGCTTTCTTGTAACATATACTATATGTGGAGACACCTGACGTGCTCACATGTCCTTTTTAGAGGCACTTCTGTTTAGGCAGACTTTTGATTACAAAACTATTCTCTCCCCTCTAAGTTCATCCTAAAGGAGTGTGTTTTCCGCAGCCTTGTGCACATTCGGTTCTGGCGTCAAAATAATTAGTTCTTTTGCTTTTCTCGGTGGCCTTGTCGGGTGCAGAGGAGGATAGTGGAGAGTCAGACCAAGAGGAATCAAGCACAGGGGTGAGTTAGCCGTTCTCAGATACTAGTTAATGTCAACAGGGTAGTGCACTGTCGATGGCATTGTGTGTTTTGTGGAATTTTGCCCTGTGGCTTACAGGCCAGAAAGAAAATGTTAAGCAAAAACTTTTATGCCTTCAAGTGGAGTGTAAAAAAAAAATTTTTTTTTTTTTTTTTCATGATCTGGTACTGTCACCTTTGTCTCAATACCTGCGCCCTTTCTGCGCACGAGCCTTCCGAGGTTAGTAAATCTTTCAAGCCAACATTTGTGACTGCGTTTCAGTTCAGGGCCGCCCATATACAGCCTGGTCCTTAGGAGTAGAAGGCTTGTTGAGTTGTCCTACCTGCGTGAAGTGCAGAGTTTTTTTAGTAGGGGCAAAAGACTACATGGCATGGTCAAGTTGGCAGTCGTGGGGAGTTGAACCCAGGACCTTGGGATCCCCAGGCAGACATGCCACACAGGCACGTTTGTGTGGCTCAGTTAAAGTGGGGCTTTATGTCTGTGTTGAATGCTCTTTCACGCAGGGTGGTAGCTCATGACTGTGTGCTAAGAAGCATGCTTCGGTTAACAGACATACAGATTAAGAGGTTGGCGACTAAGATAGTAGCAAACTTCATGTAATGGGAACAGAGGTCCGAGAGGTGAGCCAGAGATGGGAGCCTTAATGGTATTACTTCATACCCTTAAATACGGACCTTGCAGACTCTTTTTTTTTCTCCCGGTGCTTGGCTTCTCTGGACTTTGAAAAGCTCAGGGTCGGCGCGACTTTCAAATTGTAAAAAATGGCATGATTCATTCTTCTATGCTGTTATATTTCGGAAATCTCCCAGAAAGTGCTAAAAAAATGATCTTGTCAACAGCATTGGGGCTGTCTATCGCAAAATGTTTGGCAAAGCTTTGCATTTAGTACCTCTACATCTCTATGGGCCCTCGATTCAGTGGTGGGCTCAGTAGAAAGTTTGTTTCTTCGTCTCTAAAAGCTGGTGCCTCTGTAGTTTCGAGCTCCTCCGGTTTCAAGGCCTGACCGAAAGAAACATGCATTTCAAAGTGGCACTTTGTGCCTTGTGGCTCCAGCTCGTATTTCCTGGTTTTGTTCTAGTTGCATGTACAGTGTTGCTTCTTCTGGACTGTCATTATAGAAGCGCACCTCGTCAGAGGCCAGGTAGGGAAGCATTGCTGTTGAATTGGAAGCAGTGCCAGGAGCTGCAACCCTGAGGCTGAGGCCCTCTGGTGAAGCAAACATGGTGCTTAATTTTGAATGCCTTTCACTCAGTTATGCTGATTTTTTGGGCTGGTGCTGTTCTTGCGCAACTGACATTTTCACAACTATTTTTGTCTACTTTGGCCCAGTTTTTTTGTTGTTGTTGTTGTTGACCACCAAAATCTACAGTGAATGCAATGACCATCCTACTTTTCGAGCTTAATCAATTGTAAATTCTTTAGTATAATGTTTTGTTCACAGGCTTTTCATGTTTATGACAAGTGTGGAACAAAAAATTACTACTGAAACTTTATGTTGGGGAGGAAAAAAGGAAACCAAAGATTGTATAGTGATTACATCTGCCATACATTCATAATATTAAATAGATGCTGGGTCCTGTCTTTTGCCACGAAGTGTAAAGATGAAAACGTATATAAGAAAACGTATTGCATATGTAAGAAACAATAAGATATGTAAGAAAAAATAAAAGTATATATATATATATATATATATATATATATATATTTTTTTTTTTGAATAAATAATATATTAAATGCACACTCCAAAATTTATTTGTGTAAGATATGCACCGCCCTTTTCAAAGTTCTTGCTAGAAGCAGCCCCTGTCTTGGTTCCATTGCAGCATCGCAGGCATCACTAGACACAAACCACACTCTGTTGGTTACTGCTTCTTTATCATGCTCCTGTGGTGCTTGCTTGGTGGTGTCACTAATGCAGGCCTGGACACTTGACTAATAAATACTATACGCATTGCGTTGCTACCTGACCAGGCTGGGCAAGTATCCAAATATACTGGTACTAACTGCATGGCGATGTTTAAGCTGGCAGTCATCAGCTGTTCCCTGAAGCACTGTAAGCATACGGCTGGCAGGCACTTTGACATTACAATTAGACGAGTATGGCACTGACGCATTTAAGAGGAATCTTTGGCTCGCACAAGTTGGGTATTGGGGATATCCTTGCAAGGTTTAGTGCCTTGCAAATTCTTGGTGCTTGAAATTGAACTTGGAAACTCAGAGGTGCTGAACAGTAGCTGTGCTCTGTTGGCTCACATGCTGAAATTTAAGGCACTAAAGCTGGCAGATGAGAAGAGCATGCTCCGTGAAGATTCTAATGCAAGTACTGGTTGGGAGTAAAGGCCTTTGAAGCACAACAATTTGTTCATCTGGCAAAGGACAAAAATGTGCCGGCAGCTTCTTCATGAATGCGGGTGGCCATCTTGCCACCGAGCAGTGCGGACGTATTTCGCATGGGCTCGGGAGATTTGCGCATCACTGGGCGAAAATACGGACCTAAAGGACCCGGAAACATCTTACCGAGGTCAGTAAGGTGCCTAGTACCCTCCCGTCACCTTTCCTGGGAGGAACCACCAAGTTTAGCCCGTTTTCGGGTACTTTTGCACTCGACCCGCATATGGCCGTGCCAGGCCTATTTTAGGCCTAGCACGACTAGGGAACCCACCGTCGGTCTACGTCTAGCCGAGCGAGATGCAGTACATCATGCAAGGAGAGGAGATTCCTCCGGAAGAATATGACAACCCCGATTTATGGACCCACGCCTTCAAGGCCCACGACCGGGTGCACCCGAAGAAAACAAACGCTGATATTACACCCAAGGACGGCCCCGGCAAGACCGTCAAGCTGGAGACTACTTCCCCGAAGCGTCGACCAATATGGAAGACGAAACCGCTTCCACGCCTCCCGGCAGAGGACTATAAAGTGGTTTTCAGACCCAAAGGAGGACTTGACCTCCGCTCCCAAACCGCCAACAACCTTCTGCAGAAGGTCTGCCTGGGCTCCGAAGTAGATTTCGCCGCTGCCAGAAAGCAAGACCAAGTACGCATAAATCCAACCAACAATTAATTCACCGTGAGCTCCCCGTTGCGAGAGAGAGCCAGCAAATATGTGAACCTTCAGAACTTGGAAATACAAGACCTAATGTACCAAGTCAGCGCTTACGTGGCGGCCCCGGACGAAGCCGTCAAAGGGATCGTCTACAACGCATTGGACGACCAAACCCACGAGGAAATCCTCAAGGACATCACCGACCTGAACAAGGACTGCCAGATTGCCGACGCCAGGCGGCCGGGCAAGACATCGGCACTGCTAATTACCTTCAAAGGGCCAAAAGAGCGCCCAGGCAAATTCGATTCTACGGAGGGCTCTACTCGTGCTATCCTTTCAGAGCCAAAGTGGAAGCCTGTTTTAATTGCCGACGAGCTGGCCACAGGGCTGACGTTTGCCCAAGAGAAAGGATGAACTTATGCAACCGCTGCGGTAAGGAGCACCCGGCAAAAAAAGAGCCAGATTGCACACCGATATGCATCCTATGCAGCGGAGATCACTTCACTGGAACAAGAAATGCAAGGTGCGTTTTGAGAGACCCGGGAACCCCCGCGAGGAAAAGAAACAGCCACCGATTTCAACGACACGCGGCTGCACGAACAACTACTTCAACACAGCCAGGCACAACACAGCCAGGCACAACACGAGCCCCGGAGCAGATCAAAGTCCAACAATGACAGAAACCGGAGGAACCGAGGCCGATCCGACTCCTTCCTGCCCCTACCGAGAGCTGAGAGCAAAGAGCGCCCTCCTAAACAGGTGAGCTGGAAACCGCAGCACAACTCCCAAGATAGAGGGGGAATGGCGGAGCTCAGGGCAATAATTCACCGGCAAAACGAGGCGGTCAGTGAACTTAGGACGATGATTTCAGACGAGAAAGAAAAGAAGTCTCCACCCCTCCCCCCACAAAAGGAGACTCCGAGCCCTCCGATAGAATATGCCCCACGGGCTAACCTAAACAATTCGGTACCCGCATCCGCGAGCTCTTCGCGAGCCACTTCGCCACAGCGTAACAGCTCCCCGGCTAAAAAGCGAACCATGGAAACGACAACTGAGTCGAAGAACCCCACCCTAAAAGACATAATTCAACTCATACAAAGCTCTAACGCTAGCTTGGAAGAGAAGATAACGAAAACCGCTGAGAAAAACAGAGCTGATATAAAAAGCCAGATAGGCTGGCTTTCCACCCAGATAAACAGCCGCATGGACTCCCTTGAAGCACGACTCAGCCAAACGGAGGCTACAGTGGTTGCTGTGCAAACCCAACTCAAGAACCGTGCGGAAATTCTTGCAGCCTCAACAACTTCAGAACCCAACCCCTTTAACTCTCAGGCACAGCTCCAATATGGCGGGAAACCTTAAGGAAATCAGAGTATGGCAGTGGAACTGCAGAGGTTTCCGCCAAAAGCGGGAGAACCTGCAGCTCAGAATATGAGCGTCTCGGAAACCCCGGACGTCATCGCACTTCAGGAAACCAACACCAAAGTGAAGCTCAGAAATTATAAAACCTATGAAACCTCACGCGCAGCCATTTTGGTCCATAGAAACGTAACGGCCGTTGAGCACGAAATTAATACGACGGACGCAGTCTGCCTCCTCGTAGAACTCATACCGACAAAAAGAGGAAACGCGAGCCTTTTTATTCTAAACATATATAGTGCACCGAAATCGCAACACCCCCCGGTAACGGAAGCCATAGGCAAAGCTCTTAAAGTTAGTGGACGCAGACCACTGATTATTGTGGGCGACTTCAACGCCAGACACATGGCCTGGGGGTACAAAATTAACAACAAGAAAGGCACAGCAATCTGGAACCACATCCAAGACGAAGGTCTAACACTGCTAAACGACACGCTACAACCTACACGAATAGGCAACAGTGTGCAAGCTGACACTAGCCCGGATCTTACGCTCTGCAAGAACGTGGGAAACGGGCAGTGGAAAAACACTGCGTGTAGCCTAGGCAGCGACCATTACATTATCGAAACTACAATCCCGGCAACGTCGCTCAAGAAAAAGGGAAGGAAATAAATCAAAATCACAGACTGGGATAAATTCCGACTCGTTCGAACGCAAAACGAAGCGGGTAAAATAGAGAACCTGGAAGATTGGTTAAAACAGCTAGAAAAAGACGTCAAAACTGCGACCGAGGCAGTACCGGTCATGGCGGAAACGCAGTCTGGACAGCAGACTACTACACATGTGGCAGGCGCACGAAAGCTTCCAGAAGAAGTAGATGAAACAAAAGAATAATAGGCATCTAAAACTTAAAATTGCGCGCCTCGTCAAAGACATGGAATCCCATGCGCAAGAATTGCTTAAACAACAATGGGGCCAAACGTGCGACCAAATGAGCGGCAAGCTCGGACTCAGACACGTGGCACCTTCTTAGACACCTCCTAGACTCGGAGAACTGTAAATCGACGCACAACAAAAACATTAGCCGAATCATACACGCACACCCGCTCGAGGATGACAAACTCCTCAAATCGCTCAGAAACAAGTACCTAGTCACGTCCATACCAAAAAAACTCCCGAAATACGACGAGTCGCCAAATCCAGAAATGGACGAGGAGATCACCGTAGCGGAGGTAAGGGCGGCGCTGCTCCAGCTGCGCACTTCCTCAGCACCGGGAGCTGACGGGGTAACCAATAAGCTAATTAGGAATCTCGACAGCACCTCGATCGAAGAAATCACCAAACTTTTTAACAACTGCTGGGAAAAAGGGGAACTGCCGGCCTCCTGGAGGCACGCGAAAGTTACTTTCATCTCAAAGCCGGGCAAGAGCCTGGAAATTCAAAACCTGAGGCCCATATCCCTCACATTGTGCCTAGGCAAATTCCTAGAACACATCATCCTAAACCGAATACAAACACATATTGACAAACACGAACTCTTCCCCAACACCATGGTAGGCTTCAGACCACATCTCTCCATGCAGGACATTATGCTCCGGCTGTCAGAGGACGTGGTAAGCCAAGGGTATAACTAAGGGACAAGAGCAATCTTAGCCCCCGACTTAACTAAGGCTTTCGACAATGTCAAACACGAGGCCATAATGGCAGCACTTTCAGACTTGGACGTAGGCGAGCGTACCCACAACTATATCAAAGCCTTCCTATCCAATAGGGCGGCGGAGATACGTTTCGGGCCGCTCAAATCGGACACCTTCAAACTGGGCAGCAAAGGCACCCCGCAAGGATTGGTGCTCTCACCCCTGCTCTTTAATATCACACTCATACCAATGACTTGAAGCCTAAAGCGAGTTCCGAACCTTTCGCACTCCCTTTACGCAGACGACATCACGCTATGGACGACTAGAGGGAGTGACGGCGACATAGAGTAGACGCTGCAAGCGGGAGCTGACATTGTCTCGGAGCGGGCGGAGGCGATAGGCCTGTCTTGCTCTCCGACAAAGTCGGAGCTCTTGGTCATGCGTTACAAACCGAGAGGATTGGCCAGAACAACTCCTATCCCCATAGAGATCTACGTAAACAACACCTTAGTCCTCGAAGTCCGAACAATTCGATTATTAGGCATGCACCTTCAAAGCAATGGCAAAAACACAGCGACATTCAACAAACTCACGGCTAGACGAACCGTCTTATTCGACGCATCGCCAACAAGCATGCGGTTTTAAATGAAGGAGGCGGACCTCAGACGACTGGTTCAGGCCTTCGTGCTAAGCCGCTTCATCTACTCCCTTCCGTACCTAAACCTTTCTAAAGCAGAAAAGGAAAAGATCAACTGCTTAATAAGACAAATGTACAAGGCAGCCCTACATCTGCCGAGATTCACACCAACCACGAAACTCTTGAAAATGGGCATCCATAATACGCTCGAAGAGCTAATCGAAGCGCACAGGATCGGCCAATACAAGAGGTTGTCCAACACACCTACAGGGAGACACATTCTCTGGGAACTAAAAATATGTTTCGAAACAACTAAAGCGAACGAAAGATCCGTACCCCGCGATATATTCAAGCACCTCGTAACGCATCCGATCCCAAAAAATATGCACCCAGAGTACCACAAGGAGAGAAGACAGGCCAGAGCCAAATCTCTTCACAAGCATTATGGGAACTGCGAGGAGGCAGTCTACGTAGATGCGGCCGGACACGAAGAGCAGGACGTCTTCGCGGTCGCCATCGTAGACCAAAAATTTAAACACCTCTCCGCCGCTACCGTCCTCGGCAGATGCGCGGAAGAAGCGGAGGAATCCGCGATAGCAATTGCAATCACCAATACTGCCTGTGGAATTATTTTCACCGACTCAAAAACGGTCGTGCGTAACTTTGAAAAAGGCAAAATTCACGAAACGGCATATAGAGTCCTAAAAAAATCACATTTCTCTCCCCGCCATATTAAAATTATCTGGGTCTCTGCGCACTCGTCCGACCCGGGGAACGAAGCGGCCCACAATATAGCCCGAGGATTCGTCAACCGGGCAGTGGACCAATCGTGCCTGCGAGGGGTGAAGGAACGCATGATAACATACCAAGAAATCACCGTGTATTACAGGAATAGCAGACTAGAATACCCAGCCCCGGATAAATCCCTCAGTAAAATCCAGCAAGTGACGTGGAGGCAGCTCCAATCGGATACCTTCAACTATCACTGGTCAACCCAAGGCTGTACACCCCCGAATGCACGCTTTGCGATGCCAAAAAGGCCGACCTAGCTCATATCTTACACATGTGCCCTGAGCTCCAACCCAAAGCCGAATGGCTATTATCTAACCCACTACAATGGGAGGCTGCGGTGACCACCTCCGAACCTGTGGTACAACTGCGGGCGGTGAGCTGGGCTTTGGAAGTCGCCGAAAGACACAGTCTGACGGCCACATCACGAAGCCAACGGAAAGAAGCCCATTGATCATTTGACAAATGTCTTTCTTTTCTTTTTTCTCTCTCTCTCTCTCTTTACGGAAATAAAGTTTTCACCACCACCACCTTCATGAATGTGAGGACAAGCTTCTAAAGCTCCAGAGGTATGCAACCACATTGCAGTGGCGAAGCCAGTATACAGCTTGTCACAAATCAGCAATGCTGATCAAATTTTGATGTGGTCCGACTCCCCAGGAGATTGCACATTTGGCATCTATGAAAGGAAAAGTGTTATTGTGCGCACAACTGGTGCACAGCAGTCGCAGCAGTGTTCAGCAATGCTGCGCATTACGGCAGACAGGCGGAAGTTGCCGCTGTGTGTTAACCTTTAGTGGAAAAATTTTCACGGTGCAAAGCTACCTCTAGGTCTGATTGTCTATGTGCACGTAAACGGATTGGTAAATGACACCCTTGCATTTCACTGGATGCGGATCACTTGAAACAGGCATCCTCACATCGTGCTTGCAAAGAAGTCCACTTTCATGCTCAAGCACTTTCCACAGCCACTTGACATGGAAAATCGTGGAAGAGATACATGATGTGCAAACAGGAACAGCGGTGATCCGGGAGTGGGGTCTTAACTGGTATGTTGCAGTCCCTGGATGTGAGCATCATTTGGCTCTGTTCAAAGTTGCATTCTGTTGGTGCCGTGTAGAAAATATGCGGAGTGTAACCGAAGAATGACCTTGCAGCTCAAGAGAGCACACCTGGTGCCCCTTTTTGAGTCGGCTATGAGCTTGTGTATCTCTGCATCTTCAGAATTCATTTTCTAGAGCTTCAGGGTGACTGAAATATTGAATGAACTTGACAGCACTCGGGGATAGTTTTGTAATCGGAGAGTGCTCTTCTGAGTTGACAGAACAGCTGGCCTGTAGGTCCAGAGACGTTGCCAGCGACAGTGACTAAGAACCTGAAGCGTAAGCTATGGCACCTTCACATTTTTGCGCAGTGGCATAGTGAGTTAGTGTGAATAATTATAATTAATGAAAAAGTTAATGTGTTAGCTGCACCCTCCAAGCTCGCACCTGAACTTAAAGAAAAAAAACAAAAAACTTTGGCCCTTACTCAAGTTTTTATGGTATGATGCTGAAAATTTTCACACTTAGTTTGGGAGCATTCCTAACATGCTGCACTGAAATTTGAACCTAAATCGAATAAAAAGTAAGAAAATTCGTGCTTTAGCGTAAAAAATAAGTTAGCCGTGGCATTTGTTGGCTAAGCCGCCGCTGTGCCCTTAGAGTGTAGTTTGGAGTTTTTGAGTTATTAGCTTCCAGCTTTTAGACTGATTGTCTCTCTTAGAGCTCAGAGGTGTTCCTTTTTGTGTTGCTAGTTCTGTCTAGAGGTGCCGCATTCTGTGGTTCACGTGAGCCACGTATATTGATAGTATGTGCATCGAGTGTCCCAAATGATGCGAAGTAAATAGGAAAGTCTTCTTTCCATGTTCGCTGCGACCAGATTTTGTGTGGCCGTTCCACTGATCATTGGATGCACGGTGTTGAGCCCTGTCATGGGAACGACGTCCGAGTGGTGCAGTAAATATGACAATGGGTGAAACGTGTTTCTCTGTTTTATTTTTGATTTCTTGAAATCGGCGCTCACTGAATTCACACCGTGTCTGTGTGATGGGGGGCCTCATTTTTTTCTTTTTCTCTCTGTTTCTGTGTTCTTAGAAGCGGCATAGGCGCCTGACGCGCAGTGGAGCTGGCTCCTCCAGTGTTGCCAAGTGCCTCCAGAAGCACCCGCTCTCTGTGGTGCTCACCCTGCAGCACAAAGGTGAGCTGAGCACAGATGCTGACCAGTTGCTGCAGCTGTGCTTGTGGCCTGCAGTGGAGATTGTTAGGCTCACTACTTTCGGCACTGCATAAGGAACATATGTTTTAATTTCCTGCCGGTCTGCATTTCTTGTTGGTTACTTGCTTGCTGAAAAATGAGTTTTTCTCTCCAGGGCAAGCACGTGGGCAGAGTGCTCACAAAAGTGCTGCACGAAGCAGCCTCATGAGAACTTTTTATTTTTTTGTATGTAATTTTCTCCGTATTCTTGTACATTTCAGGGTACAAACTGCAGGTGACATTCACTTACATCATTCCTCTGCACATCGTCACGGTCACAGCTAACGTCACTGAACCACATGGAATTTCGAGCGGTGTTTCCGCAAGGTAGGCACTCTTGTCACCAGCCAAACAGCCAACCTCGGTTTCAGAGGGTGAGGGTAAATCTGATCTTGGTGCGGCCAGTGTTTTTAAAGCATTTGATATTACTCCTTTTTTTTGCAGTACATTAATTTGTCGTAGCACCTAAACCAGTCATACTGCGCTCTTGACATGATCCCATTATCGCTGTCCCATGTGTGCAGTTTTATATCCGAGCGAGCACACTTGCTGTGTGTCCATGTAAGCCTACCTTAAAAAGCACAGATATTGCTTTAAATTGGTGTTTAACATGCATATATGACTGTGTGGGTTCAGCTCGCTATTTGAAAGTGGTCGTGAAGTTAAGTTCTTCCAATTTTTGTTTTGTTGTTTACGTATTTGAAGACAGTCATAAAAAAGGACCTGCTCTATGCTTTTCTGAGAACTTCTTTTTCTAAAGAAAGGAACTTGAATTGTCCCCAGGTTTTTCTTTTTTACTGTATACCTCACATTCTTCTTCCAGATGACCTGTAATCAGCTAGGTATCTTGTGCTGGGGGGATATCTCCCTGCGAGATACCAACTGTGGTCATTGCACTTTGGATTGTTCAGGGCATGCCTGTAAATATTTATGCAAAACTAAAGCAGTCATGCTGGTCGAAATTTGCTTAGGATCTAAGACTAAGACGCATTTCGAAAGCGCTTATTCACGTAGGCATGTTTAGAACCAGCACTTGGGTGCACTTAGCTATGATTGTCGAATTGATGCACATGCATAAATTTTTTTTCACCTTGCTCTCCGCAGCCCAGTTATGTGTCCATCTACAATTCTCGACAACATGTTTGGGGACGACAATGGGCTGTGTTCTCCCAACCCTGCCAACCACTTCCAGCTCAAGAAAAATGGGTAAGGAAGTGTAATTGGTACTGTCACATTTGCTCTATCTGAACATGGAGCCGATTCAGGTGGCGCGACTTGTGAAGCGTATGCATAGCACTTGACCTGCCTCCATTTAGTTGCCCCTGTTTTTTTATGATTTGGTGAGGCTCGACAGTGCTGCTGCGCGGCTTTTGACTTGTATAGGAGCATAATAGTTGCTGAAGGTGGCTGATCACAATGCATGAGTATATATAAACCTGTCCCGAAAGGTTTATTTGCGGCGCAACATTAGGAAACAAGGAAAGAAGCTTTTTTTTCTGCTTTTGCATGCAGCCTGAAGTAGTGGCCTCATTCACCATTAGATGTACTGTCAAACAGTGCTTTTGGAGCTGAAGTACGCATTGATTGCGTAACAAAAAGTGTCACATACCTGGCAGTCAGTCTCCTTCCCTGTTGGCCAAAATTTCTGCTGGTCAGAATTGACAAATAGGAGCAGGGCTGATTGATGAGTTTGCAACAGGTGCACGGCGGCTTTTATGATGTGATTGTTGCGTATACAGCCTCTGGAGGGAAGAGAATTATACCTTCTCTCCCCAAATCGTGCTGCACAAAGTTTTGGCAGTGAGAATGTTTCTTTGCATGAGGGGCTTATTGTGGTGTATGCACTCTATTGTGCTGTATGATACTGTGAATGACTGTGCAGCATTTGCTGTTCAGTACAGTAGTGGTTTTTCCCAACCCGTGTGCAGGCTGGTGGACTTCTCTCAGGTGGTGGCCGAGGTGGGCAAAGCATACCGGTGGGCGCAGCGCCTCTCTGGCCTTGAGTTCCTGCAAGGTTGCAGCTCTGCCACTGTTGTGGCCAGCCACGAGGTGGGCCGAGCGTTCGTCGAGGAGCTCGTGCAGACTGTCACCACCCGTTTTGCGGCACGCGTGGTCCTCTACGAGCAGCTTCTCTCATTGGGTGAGGGCGCAGTCACCCTGGGCTTTCCTTTCGTTTTTCTTTTTTCACCATCTGCTTCATTTCTTTCCTCATGGTGTGGCCGAGGCGTCCACTGGAAAATAAAAGTTTCTGTGCCTCTCCTGGCACCTGGCAGGTGGCAGCAGCTGCCTGCCAGGTACACGAAAAAGCCACCTACCGGGATTTATAGGTGTCATAATTGAGATAAATCTGCCTTGTCCCTTGTATGGGAGACATGGGAGAGACGAAAGAGGCAGATACAACAAAAGACTTGGATATAACGAAAGTCCTTAGTCTGCTCTTCTTTACTGAATGAGTGGAGTTGAAAGCGCGTATGTATTAGTATATCCTTCCCCGTCAAGCCAGTTAATTGCCTCTAATTGTTTTCTAAGAGTAGGAAACAGGCATTGTTTAAAAAAAATAAAGGGGTCCCCGAAAAGTTAGTATGAAAATGTCTATGAAATGTGCGCATTAATATAGTGGAAATGCCACTGAGCTTTCACTCTGAGTGCACTAACACAAAGATGAGCCGATAATTTACAGGACAATTTTAAAAGCTCCCACTTTTGTTCCTGAGAGAGACCCCGATGCTGAGGTTTTGCTCGAGTCTCTGCACATGGCATTGTCTAGCGCATGTGACATCAGCAATGTAATGCTATCATAGATTCGTCAGCGCCATGGTGAAAAAGGGAGGGTGCTTCCCCAACCAGGCTGGAGACTGCGGCATGTCTTCTTTTCCACTTTCTGCTCCACTCTATATCCTTGGCGGGTGAGCAAAAAAAAAAAAAAAAAGGGCAAAATGTGTAAACAATGTAACCAGGTTGGATGACTACACTTCCGTGGTAGCTTTAATCGACGTAAATGTCATTCACCAGGAAGTGTCTGCTTTGACCTTGATCTAACCTTCAGAAGCACAACATAGCAACAGAGTGGCTCTAAGTTACCGCGGGTGAGCAACATCCACCATGGTGGACATGACCCTTCATCTTTGATGAACATTGGCATGAAAGTTGCGTGACATCACTGCCGGTCTCCTGTATAAAAACAAATAGCAGCCTGTGAGCACTGTGTAGCCAAGTTGAACCTAGTCAGATGGCGCAAACATTGCTTAGCATCAGTTAAATAGTCAAAACAAGCCAAGATTGATCATCCTAAACTTAGCTACCACTTGTAAAACTAGCTTCAACTATGCGTGAAACCCTGCTAATTATTTATCAGAGCAAAAAGTTTTCTTTCGACCATATTCAGATCCTTTCAGCACTAAAGACTCTAACCTCTTGAGTTGTCAGTGTCAAGGAAGACATAGCAACTAACTGGCTGCATGTATGGTTCACAGCCTTTGTGATGGAAAAAATTGCCATTTGTGAGCAGTGTTGCCGGAATAGAGATAATACTAATGCGGTGCCTTCCCACATTGAGCAGCCTGATTTGAAGAGGCCTTCCCTTAGACCTCTTGATATCTTTTCAGTTTAATACATATGCAAGTGAGTGAGAAGACTCAGAGGCATGTACTTGTTTCTTTTTTTTGTTTGTTTTACCGTTTTTGGGCTTTATATTTACACTTTATTGCTCACTTCTGGGACAGTGTAATGAGCACTGCATGAAATTGCTACGGTTCTAATTTCAAATGGGGAAGAAACTAAATCTGTTGGTTTGTCCTGCTCATGTCACGCAGAGGATGGGCACATGGTGGTTTAACTGTACTCTGAGATGACCATCATTTTGTAGTGTGCCAAGGCAACGCCTCCTCTATTTTTACAATGCCGGCCGAACCAACCGCTTCTCAATGGTAGCAGTCGGTACACCTCAACATCATTTAGTTACTGCGTTGTGGTGCTACATTTACAGTACAAGCTGCTTGCATACGGGCATGGTGCTGGCGTTCTGGTGATCGCTCGCTCCTACACAAGCACTACACATCTTCCAGATTCTTGCTTCATGCCCCTTCTGGTGTAGCTCCTGCTTCATCTATGGTGCGGTGCTTTTTCAAATGCCACTTGGCTGGAGCGGCATCTTTGCTCCTCGTTGACAGCGGTGGCTTCAGCGTTCGCTCTTCTTATCAACTGAGCATTGCAGCCGCGTACCTGACGCATTGTTTGACGTGTTTTTATTGCTTATTGCTGTTCTTGCGAGGTGAATGAAGCGTTGTAAGTTGTTAGATTAGTACATTTCGCCCACAAAAGCACCTCGCTTACGTAGTGCTTTCTTTGCGGCTCGCTAATTCTGCGTTTATCGGTGTGTTTGCCTCTTCTTCACCCGTGTCTCGCTTGCGCTGTTATTTCTTTGCATCTGTTTAGCCCTAACTGACCACAAATGAATCCTATCAGTGCAGCAGTTACAGCAAGAGAGAGATGCCAAGCTGATAACTTAATTGGCAGTCAGTAAGAGCTTTGGCATCAGCTGCAGTGCCATGCGTTTGGTAATGGAGTCCTTTCTACTTTCTACACAGTCGTAGCGGTTAGCTACCACGGACACAGAAAAACGAACACAGCTCATCCTGGCAAAAGTAGAGCTGCGACTTGAAAGCTGTTGATACCTGGTAGCTTTGAAAATTGCCTTCTCAGATAGATTTACCATACCTTTATTTCATTCTCCTATATTCTTTATTAAACTTGCCTGAGTCGAAAACCAACATAGCGTAACTTACTACTAACTGCCTTTACCCTCCGATTTCATATTTCGGCCCAGCAGTTTCATTGCCATTGCCAGAAATGCTCCATTTTGTAGCCAAAAAACATACGTAATCCCAACAAGCTGCCACAGCATCTTGTAGTAATGCCAACGCTGCTGCACACCACTATATGTGGGCCTCTTTTTTAAAACCAGCACTTGTAGCTGCTCAACGATAAGCAGCATCATAGACGGTTTGGTCTGGGATACCCCAATACCTGACAGGCAGCCCGATGACCATGAGGGATGCAGAGTGCCACCCCCAAGGAAAGAGAGAACGTAATGAAAAACTGCTTTTTGCACTGTCTGGTATCTGGTATCTGTCTCCCACAAACTTAAAGCAAGTGATAAAGGTAGGCAACGGAGGAAAATAGGAAAAAAGGACAGGAGGGGGCCGTGGACGGTTGGATCGGCCGTACTCTACAGGCATTATGAAAACAGAAAGGGTTTTGGCTCAATGGCTGTGGTGGTGATTTGATGGCTGTTGGTTGACCTTCGAGTTGCTGGATGTTTGTGTGGCTTCATTTTTTTCTTGCTCATTTTGATTCCTTTCTAGAAATTGTTGCCTCATGCCTCTTTTGCCTGCCAGTCTTCATAATCTTTTTAGCCTCTGAGAAGGAACCCCAGTGGATTTCAGGAGATGCCAAAGAAGCCCTGTTATCCTGGCTTCAGCCTTTTGTTTCCCAACATGCATGCGGATACATGATCCCCCTAAAAAATGACTGGCTCTGTAATGAAGCAGTCTGCAGTGAGCAATTTCAGTGCAGTCAGTTCCAAAGTAAGGTGGGCTGATGCAGGGAAGGGATAGAGGCATGCATGGGGTTTCATGGAACCGGAGGAGCATTCCAATGAACCTAAGAGTTCTGGAGAACTCAGTTTGAGAACCACTGGCGACTACTGGAAAGAATCATCAATGACCAGAAGTGTGTCACTGCTGCTTTGAGAACCATCCGTCAGAGGTGTTGCACTTTAATGTCCAGCTATACACTAGCTTGCTGATATTTTCGTAGTAGCAACTGGAGGTGTATCAAGTGTTTTTTTCGGCAAGTGAGTCGTTCACTCACGATTGCACTGTATTTTCCCTGCCCTCACATGCCGACTTTCTACTTCTCTAGTGCAACTCTTTGCACTGCTGGTTGGTTTTTTCTGCTTGTGCTGCAGAGAAGGGTGTGGTGCCGGTTCCGGCACAGCTGTCCGACCACTTTCCCAGCAAGGTGACTTCGATGCTGAAGCATTGGACACAAGTGACGCATGCCGACGTTGAGGTGAGCATTCACCACACCTGCGGGCTCTTCGCTAATTACCTGCTTTCTGGTGTTTTGTCACTTTGTATGTGAAGTTTGTGGGATGTGCGCTTTTAGGAATGCAGTTTTGCACACTTTGAGAAACAGGGGTTGTTCTGTCAGGACCTAAGCGTGACATTATGTAAAATATTGCCTATGATAACCAGGGTTGATAACACAGAGCCTCTTCAGTTCAGAATGGTTTTTACATCAGCAGACACAGTGCTCTGAAATAGAGGTTTTGCTGAGTTTCATAACCAGGAGGTTTGAAACTGTTCTGCAGTGCTTCATGATGTGCACAGGAGCCGTATACACAGTAAACTGCCTTTGCTTGTAAGCAGTCTGTAAATGCTCAAATGTGTTTAAAAGTGATTACTTTAAATTTTCGTTAAAAGTTGCAGCACCACTAGCAAGGAAGTTGACGCCTATGTTTTTCCTCTGATAGCCTTCGTGATTCAAGTCGTGTCACGAGGCTGAGTCAGCGACACGGTGGCGGCAGAGAACTTGTGTTGGTTGATCGAGAGTGGTTGCTACTGGCTAGCTTCTCTGCAGCGTCTCATTCCTTTGATTAGTTGTGCAGTCAACGGTGACCGTTATGAGTACTGTTTCTTTGTGTAAAAAGGCGTGCCTGACAAAAGTGCTCGGGCAAGCAGGCAAGCATATCGGGAACCCTATGCGTAGTACTTATCTCAAAAACACTCACAGCGCCATCAAGAGAAGGCTGCCCTGCAGTTCTGTCAAGCAGCGTGGTGTCCCCGTGTTTGTACACGACTGTACAGCTTCGCAGAAAGTCATTTCGAAATGAACTTATCCAGTGGCTGTACTACTTATCTCTCTCGCTTTTATTGGCCGTTTGCAGCGACATGACTTCTTTGACATTGCTGAAGAAACTTGGCCTCTTATTAAAAGGACACTGAGAAAATTGATGCTTGATTGATTGAGTGCTGCATTCCAATGTAAATTGCATTTTTATTCAAAGGTTCTGCAGCCAGACTGCACTGCTATTATGTTAGTTATCATGGACTTTGTAATGCTTGGTGGGCAACACTGCAAGCCTTAATTCACTGCGTTTATTCACTGTTGAATAAACGCAGAAAGTGCCACAGAACTCCCAGTGGGAGAATTTTACCTCGAGCAAATATGGGATGGAGTCATTCTTGTTGTCCACTTAACGTTGTGGCTGACTGCAAAAAAGACAACACTTGGCAGTTTTATCATGCTGACTTGACTCTAACTTAACTTTTTTCTTCTGAAAAATATCACCTAAAAATCACATGCACTCTCGAGTCAAATATGAAAATTAAACTATGCCAGCAACACTTTATCGTCATTACGTCACAAGATGGCAGCTTGGTATTTCTTGCAAGTTCATTTACCACAACTGTTGTTGTTGATAGGCCTCGCTAGCAGCCCAAAAGGGGATGTGCATCGACTGTGAAAGTGCATCGAGTTCACTACGGTGCCGGATTGAAGAAAAGAAAAAGTTGGTCTTGTTGTGCGCAGCAGCGAGTGTCATTCGGGCAGCCTCACTTGCATTTGGTGTTCCTGAAACTTGTGTGCACAATTGACGGAAGCAGAGGCTGGACTTTCTACAGCAGATTGGCTCGGAAGGGTTTCATCAGGGTGAGGAAAAGCTTGCCAACTTGCTACAACAGCTAGCAGACCACAGGCCTTCAACTACTGAAGTCTTGAAAGTTAGCTCTGTGTACCTGGTGATCCAGAAAGGTTTTTACGAGGACAAAGTTTCAAGCCAGTAGGTAGTGAATTGGGAACTTGATGAAAAGGCATTGATCTTCACTTTGAAGGTGAACAGGCATCTGAAAGACAGGTGTGATTGAGGCAATGGTGCCAGTTACTTAGTCGTCGCATTGCAGTGGCTGCTTTAAATGTTATTTGAAGTGAGGAAGAGTCATTTTGTTGTCGAAGAACTAAATCTGGTGTGCATTGCAGTAATGCATTGCATTTTTTTCTCACCATGGAAAACGGGTGCAAGTTCCAATCAAGGGCATATGCTTTTACGGTATACAACGAAAGGCCTTTTATTTATCGACACACGGTGGTATGGCTGCCTCCTAGAAAGCCCATTAGACTTACTTCCAAACTGGTCCAGAACACCATGCGGTAATAATTGCTGCACCTTCCAAACACATGGTGCATTAACCTGCATTCCACTACGTTTTCACGTGTTAAGGTCCTGGCTTTTTTGTGTGTGTGTGTTTGATATTCGTTCAGCTGCACTGCTTATTCAGTAGCACGCTCATGTAATGCCTCTCAGAAATGTAGATCATTTTGTACTCAAGCTTTTGGAGAACTATCACCTGGCATGCACGTATGACACAAGGTTCTAGTCCTGACTTGTTATATGCCTTGCAGAAAAATTTTCAGAATTTATTTGACAACTGAGAGCTCAGTACAAAAGCGACATGAAATCTGGGCTGTTAAGTAGAAACAGTAGTCATCTGGTTTGGCTTGGTTTGGTTTATGGGGTTTAACGTCCCAAAGCAACTCAGGCTATGAGAGACGCCGTAGTAGAGGACTCCGCAAATTTCGACCACCTGGGTTCTTTAACGTGCACTGATATCACACAGCACATGGGCACTTTGTTTTCTGCCTCCATCAAAAAGCTGCCGCCGAGGCCGGGATTCGATCCGGCACTTTTAAGAACAGTAGTTCCTAAGGATCTGGCATCTTTAGAAACCATGCGCCACCCCAGCGGGGTGAAACAGCAGTCATTGCTGGTGAGCTTACATGGCATCAAGCGCCGTACTTGATATCTTCTTGATGAATGTTGGCATTTCAGAACCACCCCTCCCACAAGGAAATGGAGGACCTGGGCTTGATACGAGGAGATGAGCTTGTGTACCAAGCTGTGTTTCGGCGAGGATCTGGTAAGTCTCACCCTTCACACAGGTTTTCAATTAAGATTGACTTGGCTGAAACTATAGTCAGATATGCTCAGCGTAGCAGTGAGTCCTGCACTGTCTTTTTGCACTGTGTTTCAAAGACCCATGTAAGGGCTAAAGGAACACAAGTTGCATCTTAGCACCTGCAAAGTGGAGAAAGACAACTTGCTCATATAGACAGGCTCCTTTATTCGTTTTGGTTATTGCCTACCTTGTGCTTATTGTTATCACTGCTTGTTAGGCATACTGTTTGCAATAAGTGACGAGGCTGCATTCCTTGTAGCCTCAAATTTATTCATTGTTCACTGTGAGCAAACATCCGGGCATATCCTTATGAGAGTGTTACAGAGGCTGCAGCAACGGCTTCCAGAAACGCAGTAGTACAGTTGTTCTCGATATATTGAGTCAGGATATATTGAATTATTGCTGATGTCTAATAGTCTGAATGTACCCTTGAAAATTCTTTGCGAAACTAAATTAGTTTTTGTGTTTATTAAACTCTCGTTCAGCAGACCTTTCACTCTATCACTCCTTCCCCCTGCAAGTTGTGCTTCTCCAAATGAGTAATATTACGTTTCCTGCGGAGAGCCAGGTACACTGCATGGCGTCGGACACCTATAGGGGTGGAAGTGCTGCTCCATTTTCTCCATTCTGCTCCAAACTGCTTTTCCTGCTCCATCCTGCTCCAAAATGGAATATCGCTCCGAAAGTGCTTTAAATTGGCTACCTCGATATTTTGTCATCAACTTTACCAGAACACAGCTCCGTGTACGTGCTGAAGGGGCCGCCCTAGTTAAAACTATGGGAGCACATCATTGGCAGAATTATAATGCACTCACACTGGGTTTAATACGTATAAAATTTTAATCAACTAGAAATAACATAGTGCAGAACAAATTTGTGAATAAATTTTGAGCAAACCACAGCCGATTGGAGGGAAATAGTGAAAAAAAAATGTTTTGTGTACTTGATCCAGCACCTTCTCCCAGCCTTTTAAATTGCCGTCGGGGAGAGAAGGGAGGACAGCGAGCGACGCAGTCACCCCGTGGGCTGCTTTAAGCTGAAGGAAACTGGACCGGCTGCAAAGAGCTACTAAAATTGTTCTAATGGTTCAGCTGTGAAAACAAGCACATACGAGCACTTTATCATCGAGCCTCTGCTAGGAACAAGCGTGCCAAGCCATTCAACAAAAGCATACTTTGTGGGTGACACAACAAAGGTGCTAGTCACTAGAAATGTTCTCAAGAGTTTTGAACAGCTGTACAGGGCCTATCACCAATGTGTTTAAATTGAGGAAGTGTCAGCATCGCTCCGGTGATACCGTATTTACTCGCGTATAACCCGCCCCTGCATATAACCCGCACCCCTAACTTTGAACCCCATGAAATAAAAAAAAAATATCCTCGCGTATAACCCGCACACTTACCTGAAAAAATGAGGACTAGGAAGTTACAACTGAGCAAACAGTCACCATTTTAGTTTTCAAAACAAATATATTTGAAAACGACTGCCGCAACGTTGTCAGTGCTGTCGTTCAATTGAAATGTTCTCAAGAGTTTTGAACAGCTGTACAGGGCCTATCACCAATGTGTTTAAATTAAGGAAGTGTCAGCATCGCTCCGGTGATACCATATTTACTCGTGTATAACCCGCCCCTGCATATAACCCGCACCCCTAACTTTGAACCCCATGAAATAAAAAAAATATCCTCACGTATAACCCGCACACTTACCTGAAAAAATGAGGACTAGGAAGTTATAACTGAGCAAACAGTCACCATTTTAGTTTTCAAAACAAATATATTTGAAAACGACTGCCGCAACGCTGTCAGTGCTGTCGTTCAATTGTCAATTGTTGCCGCTCTCACTGCTGCCGTCCGAGGCTTCATCGCCGCTCTCAAAGACGTAATCATCTTCGGAACCATCTAGGCTGTTGCTTATGGCACGCTTCTTGAAACTCTTGCGTACCATGTCGGCCGGGATCATCCCCCATGCATCTACGATCCACTGGCACAGCAGTGCAATATCTGGCCTTCGCACGCGTCCCGTCGGCGTAAGGGCGTAAAGGCCGTCGGCCATCCACTGGGCATATAGCCGCTTCACGTGAGCCTTGAAAGGCTTATTGATGCACACGTCGAGTGGTTGGAGCATGGAAGTCATGCCGCCAGGTATTACGACAAGGTCTGTGCCGTTGTCAGCGAGGCGAGCTTTCACCGTGTCAGTGCAGTGGCCTCGGAAGGAATCCAGCACCAGAATCGAACGGCGTGCCAACAAGGCAGCTGGTCTTTTTTCCCAGATTGCTTGAATCCAGTCAATGACGAGGTCACTGTTCATCCACGAGTTATCTTCCACTCGCACAACAATTCCTGGGGGAAGTGGTGTACTCGGTAGAGTCTTGCGCTTGAATATTACATACGGGCGCAGTTTGGTGCTGTCGGCCAAAGCACACATCACTGTGCAGCGCAGCTTGGTGTTGCCGCCAGTCAGCACACTAACAGATTTTGCGCCCTTTTTTTCCAGGGTTGTGTCCATGGGCATCTCGAAATATACTGGCGTTTGGTCAGCATTTCCCAGCTGAGATAGCAAATAGTTGCACTCTTTCCTCAGTCCGATGACGTAACGTAGAAAATTGAGCAGCTTCTCCTCGTAAGCGTCGGGAAGCCGCTGGCACATGGTAGTTCGCCGCCGCATTGAAAATCCATGCCTGGCCATAAAGCGCTGCAGCCATCTGCGGCTCGCATGAAACTCGCGTGGAATATTCATTTCCCGGGCCAGCTTCAGGGCTTGCATCTGCGCCATCTCTGTAGGCACAATGTGGTCACGACTCCTCTGCTCCTCAATGAATTTGGCAAGCTGCGTCTCGAGACGAGGGTACACGCCAGTCTTCGGGCCGCGAAACGCTCGCCTGTCCTTGTTCGCAGCTTCAAGAGAGTCTTTTTTCTTCCGCCAGTTGCGAATGCAAGATTCGTCGACATCGTTCTTTCTTGCAGCAACTCTGTTGCCGATTTGTTCAGCAGCGGCGACGATCCTGAGTTTCTCCTTCGCCGTGAATGATTGCCGCCGAGACACACTCATGATGCCTAAACAAGGCTGGCCAACTGTGCAAACTGGGCGTACAAGAAACGGCACCTTACTCAAGGCCCATCAACGTCTGAACAAAGCGTATGCAAAGCGTGCGAAAAGCGTGGCTGGCTTGGCGCTATAGACTAAACAGACTATGGATGTGGATCTGGCTATGACCTGCGTTGGCCTCTTGTTGGCTGGATGGATGGATGGATGGTAGTGGCTTTGCCCTTTGTAACGGGCGGTGGCTTGCGCGAACCCCCCTTCTCCGGAATATTCGCGTATTACCCGCACCCCCACTTTTTAAACACATTTTTTAAATTTTTGGTGCGGGTTATATGCGAGTAAATACGGTAACATGAGGAGCCACTGGCAGAGGGCTGTAAAGTCAAAAGAATCTGAAGGAGGAAAAGGCTACCCTTGAGAGCTATCTATCCTCCCTGAAGGCACTACTGACTCGTGCCCAGGAATTTGTTAGCACAGACTTAAGATCAGAAATTATATGCACAAGGCAGAGAGCAGAAATGTGCTGGTCATTGATGCCAAAGTAGTGGCGGTGCTTGAGCACATCAAAGTGGTAGACATCACCGTTGAATCTGTGAAGTGAAAATAGTGAAAATCTTTTAGTCAGATTCATGGTTCTGGTATGAAGTGTAGAAGCAAGCATTCCGTTCGCTATTAGTTTGTTCCGCGTTAAATAGAAAGGAATCAGACTGGATATTTTTGCATGACCTTAGAAACATGCTCCAAATCATAATTTGCATGCTCCATAACTCTGGTTTTTGCTCCAATGTTCCAAAATAGCTTTATTACTGCTCCCTGAGCTGCTCCAAAATGCTTGAACCTGCTTCTAGCCCTGCACCTAGCGCAGTATGGCTCTCGTATGGCCTTTTTTGCTGCTGAAAGCGATGCAGAAATCAACTATGCCGTAATTTTTAACCGAGGTGTTGTTGTACTTATAGTGTGCTGGGAGCATGATTAGGCACCTTATGATCTGTGGAGGCTTTTTCCAACGCACCATCTGCTGCTGCTTTGACTCAAAGTGAGCTAGGACTGACGACGCCCAGCGCGGTGTGCCATCAGTATGGCGGTAGTCAGCACTTCGCTCCAGGAGGAGCGCCGCTAGCCTGGGTGAATCATATTCACGCTTCTTGGTTGCAAATTAAGCTAATCTGTTGGCATATGTTTGATGTCAATTTATTGTTATAGTATCAAGCTATTTCATCATCTCCTTTGATGTTGACACATTAGGGATCGATCATGTTCTTTTTACATATTGAAAGTGTTAGGTGTTGAAATATGCAGCGTGGTTCTCTCGTACCTACTTGGTGTCAAATAATGAATGTGAGCTGTTAGAACTTATTGCAGTTGGCTTCTTTGGGGCCTCTAAACTGTAGCAGCTGCAGTGGTAAAAGCAGCAATGATTCACCGACTAGTTCAGTGTCATCGCAAATAATTGTAATCTCGTATATGCTAGAGCTGTTTCAAATCACTGGTACAAGTTTTAATTGCAGATGGAAGGTGATCCTGTTGATCATATTTTACTGCATTCATCCTCATTTTCAGGCATTTAGTGCCATCTGAAGTTTTTTTGATGGACGTTGAAATGAAGCCTGCAAGTAGCTGTACTAGTATACTGCTTATTCACTCGCAAGTGTGTGTATCTCGCGTCGTCATTTTAATCTAGTGGCAAAATCATACTCTATGGCTTAAGGAGGTCCACAAGCTTTCTCCCCCTTCAAGTGGCCGCTACCTTAAGTGAGACATTGGGCTGCCATTGTCGCTCAGACTCTCGAGCAGCAGGGAAATCTCAGTGACGTGACTGGCCTGTGTTCAGCCTTATTCTTTCTGAGCACTGCTGTATTCTCCCCGTGCTTGTTGCACAGCCATGGTGAAGGCCCTGGTGCTCTTGCATGACAACTACCCAAGCGATGCACCACTGTTTTTGCTGACGCTCCAGCTTCGTGAGGAGTGCTCCAGCCGAGATGACGATGCCATCAAGGTGAGTGGTATTGCCACCCAGCGAGCGGAACACCTCTATCCCAGAAACAGTCACTGCTGGCTCAAGCATGATGCCAGCTAGTCTTGTTGTCAGCCTCTGTCTGCAGAAGTGTAAGAAAAACCAGCCAATGAGCCATTTTTAAAGTGAGAAAAATGAGTCACGTGTGCTGTTCAGCAGCCTGTTTGAAACTTCAGTGTAGTGCTACTTGAGCATATGTGCTGGGGTGATACATTTTTGCCTTTTTCATGCTTACAAGATGCGTTCTTACAAGTACCACGTACATAACAGGCGGGATATTGAAACATATGAGTGAGCAGAGCATCAGCTGCGGTTTGTTTAGTTAACTCTGTGGCTGCATATTTTTATTCTCATGGAGCAGCTTTTTTATGGAGATAGCTTTTTGCACAGTTGCAGCTTTGGTTTGCCGGCTGAGGACATCATGGAAGGTCCGCATTGCATCGAGGCTTTTCTCTCTTTATTTCTCTCTTTCTTACTCTGCTATACTGCATGCCTTCTCTGTCTCTCAGTTTAGTAGTGGTAAATTCAGGCAAATAAGGGTGTTGTTCATCACAAGTTCGCACTTATCTGGTGATCATCTTCCTTTTGTCTTGCCCTTAACCACTGTTAATTTTATTGCGTTAGGCGTGCAATGTCCATTATCGAAAAAAGTGTCTAGGCCTGCTGGCAAGGTGGGAAGCCTTTGTGGATAGAAGGCAAAAGTAGAAGAAAATTCTCTGTCTACTTTCAGGGGAGAGGAGGGAGAGAAAGTGGGAGAGGGAAAGGGGATTGGAGGCAAGAGAAAGACCACAGTCACTAGCCAGAGTCAATAGGTGGGAGAGATTAGAAAGTGGGTGTTGCATTTTGCACAGGAAGGTGGTGGCATCACACCACACACTTGCATGTTCCGAATGCGCCAGCTACTGTGGCTGCTCCGTTCATCTTGATTTTTCTACTTTTATTTTGTGTTAATGCGTCGCTTTTAGCCAGCAACCTTTGGCCAGTGTTGCCATGTTTCTTTGCACTGTTTACCTGCGAAAATATAGTCCTTACACAATGTCACGCCATGTGTGTAGGAGAAGTCAGATTTAGCGAACTAAATGATTTCCTTCGCAGTGTTTTGTTAGTTACAACTGAAGAAGCATGTGTCGAAGTGCCACCTGTGTGGAAACCCTGCTGCAGGAGCTGGAGCGTGAACTGAATGTCCACTGCGTGGAGCAGGTGCAGGCTCAGGTGGGTGACCAGCTGCTGAGCTACCAGCTGCAGCACCTGCTCGTTTGCATGGACGTGCTGCTGGAGTCCATGTGCGACCACTTGGATGCACCGCGGGAGTTCTCCAGGGACAAGGTGCTTGCCCGCGCTGCAAGGTCAGTGACTCACTGCTATCTCTTATTTCGTGCTGGTAGTGCTAGCACATCAAAGTGAAGCATCCCTGCACGCAGGGTTCCAGAATGCCCAAGGGATTCATTGTGGAGCTGTGAGGGACCTGAAATTAGGGGTTGATTACTCGTTAGCATCCACAAAAGCACAGCCATATGGCAACAAATTGAAGCTATACAACTTTCAGGAAAACTTTGTAGTTGAGAACAAGCTCATCCTAG
Source organism: Amblyomma maculatum (assembly GCF_055883805.1). Lineage (NCBI taxonomy): Eukaryota > Metazoa > Arthropoda > Arachnida > Ixodida > Ixodidae > Amblyomma > Amblyomma maculatum. Next base: position 93,864,719 of record NC_139346.1, on the reverse strand, counting down.
TCCGAGGTTTGAACTGAGCACCACTTTCTAACCGATACAGGCTGAGCACTTTTATGTTTCTTTCTTTTTATCTGGGTACTCTTAACATCTCTCTGGGGCAGGGTGAGAGTGTATTGATGAGACTTGAACTGGGAGTGACGTTGGTGCACTGTTTAAGGGAGTTGCCCAAGTTGAAGTAGATTTGTATTAAAGGAGTAGTATACTAATTACTCATTACCATCTGCCTGAGCAGCCACCTTCTACATTTTTACCATATTCTTTATCAGTCTGGGAATCGCATGCTTGTAATTGTGGGAAGAATAGAATAGGACCAAAATGCCACTCACAGGTTGCCAGCACTGACAAAAATTTGGGAAGAGTGCATTATCAATTCAGGTCATGAAATACGCAGAAATTTTGAATTCTGGAGAATTAGCTTAGACAGGTGCAGGTTGCAGAATTATTTCAGTTGAATTGATGTACTGGCACAGGTTCAGAATTTTTTGCCTCCACACTGAATGAAACTCAACAAAACTTGGAGGATGCTTACAAGTCTGTAATGCTGATATGCACAGTTAGCTGATTCAAGGAAGGGAGGAATTTCAGAGAACAGACCTTGTTCGTGAGAGGGGGGGGGGGGGGGTCGAGGTGGAGGTGGGAGAAGGACTTGGTGGGGCATGGGAGAAGACTGAAGGAGTAGCGCAGTTGTGTTTGATGACCTGTCACATTCATTGGCCACTGTCTTCTATCTATCTTGTTCTCATATCGTTTAAGCTACCATTTGGTCGACTTTGCATGTATTTTCAGAAGCCTTGTGTAAGAGGGATGAAATAGGAAGCTTGTGTAGCAGCATTTACATGAATGTGATGGAATGCAGCTTGAGTCAATTTGAGAAGGTCTTTTGAGAATGAAAGGTGTTACTCATCGTGTTATCTCTTTGTGGATGTTTTTGCACTTTCCTTGGAAAAGTGTACTCGAGCCAACTTCATTTTCAGTCACGTAAACGATACTGATACGGGGTTGGGATGATTGAATTTTGAATTGATAAGATTTTGTTGTATTCGGATACGCTTTGATGAGCACTTCCTCTGTTAAAAAAAAATAAATATCGACTAAAAAAAAAATCACCTGGGCTTGGGAGGTCCTCTTTACCGCAACTAGAGGTTGATCCCTTTCCTCACCACCTTTTCCCATTTGTTTTAGACATTTGAAGTTTTGAAAGTTGGTATGCTTGATGTTTAATTCATATTTGATTTGAGAAATTAGGACTCGAGAATTTTTTTTTTGAGTATTAGGAAGTATCTGAATACTCACCGGGAATTGAATACCACAGCAAATTTCACAACAATTCACCTATGTTAAAACCACAATATCTAGCAAGTGCTGGGAAAGTAGTGCAAAGAGGTATCCTGTTAACTTTTTTTTTCAGTCTTTTCTTGCATGAACCATTCATGCACTATCGCTGCTGGGATTGGACCTCGTGAAAATTCCGAAAGTGCACTTTCTCGCAACTAAATATCTGATAGGAACAAGATGGCCTATGTCTTTCTTCGAGCAATCGCAACTTGAAAGTGTTCATTTGATTTGTTTGTTTGATTCTTGTATTACGTGGTAGATAATGTACACCCACAGCACCTATCCTGCCGCCTTCGCAACTTTTCTAGAGTGAGCTCTGACATTTTTCGGTCAACTCTGACATGCAGAGAAGCTCACTAGCTGAATTTCCTGTGGGACTCCTCAAGGGGGCCAACTCTTAAATATCATCAGCAGCGAAGCTATTGTGTAAAGATCCTGCTTATTACACGATGCAGTGAAACCATAATTGAGTGAAGGCAACAGCAGGGATGATTATGATTGGAGGGGTCCCCTGTCGCTATGATAAAAAATAGCCTGCGGCATAGTTTTGATTTATATGCTAGCTTTTGAGTTTCTCAGCTAGCATATGGTTGGACATTTTCCTTTCCTTTCATTTTCCTTTTTCCTTTCAGTGCATGAAGTTGGTGACAACTGCATACAAACATCGCTTTGGCATCAGACAGCAAAGTAATGAAGTGCCGCGGTCTGCAGAGGCATAGATAGTGGTCGATATTTTGAAGTGCACACCGTGTTAATTCTATGGTCGCTGTGTTCAGCCATGCCCTTGGCTTTCATGCTTTGTGAAACTTGTCTTCTGACTGAATTTAGCTCTTGGTTAAGAGGCAGTTAGCTGCAACATGCATATTGAGCACACTGATTCTTCAGTTATAAAACTATATTAGGAGCCTCAGCTTGATGAGTATTTATCGGTTTAAACCGAGAAGTGCAACACCTGTGTGTAACTTCATTTTAATCTGGCAGCCCTGCTGTGTTATCTGTGGCACTCAGTGGAAGAATCGAATTGTGGAACTGATGGGAAGTTATACAAAACACATTTGCTTCGGGGTGTTTGTTTGCATACGAGCACATTATCAAATGTAAGCCAACACGGTTATTTTCAAGTAACGAGCGCTTTAATAATGCTGGAAGCTAAGGATGAGGCAGCATTTAGGTATAATACTGTCATTCCTCCTTTCCCAGCCCACACACAGAACTCTGCATTATGTAGCATGCTTTTGTAAGTCACTGAGCATTAAGCATGAAAATATGCCTCTTTTCCTGAACCTTTGCATTTTCTTTCTATACAGAGGTCCGGGCAGGAGCCGGCCATACAAGTTTCTCATCAAGCCAGGCATCTTTACACAAAGAACATAAATATATATGTTGGAGTGCACCTTGTAAAAATGTATGGCGAATAAAAACCAGTATTCGCAAATCCACTCATAAGTTTTCTCTTACTATTTAATGTTTTATTTTGGTTTTGTCGATCACTGCTCTGTATACTTATCTTGTCTGATCTCGTCATGCAACTAATTTTCACCATTGAGAGTGATATGGATTTGCGGGCCTCTATAAGGTATCTGCGAGCTGCTTTACTACTCTTCATCATTTGCAGCATTTGCAGTAAATATATGATTTTTTTTAAGAAGCAGCTAAAACCACTATGTTTTTGAGTTTCGATTACTGGAATTTGAACTTTTTCGAATGAGCTGAAATTCATAGTAATGGTAGCCAAGTCATAATAGGCAGTCTATGTACAGCATTGTGCAGGTAACTGCATTGGGAAGGCAATAGCCCACACAGCTTTTTGGTACCTATGCGGCTATTCACATAACTGACCGATTTATGATAACTTCTCATACACATTGGCACCACTAGCCTTGGTCACAGCACACAGTGGTTCCTTCATTTCGCCTCGGTCGAAACGCGCCTATCATGGTGGCGGTGTGGTCACGACGTCAAGAGTACTGCACCAGAGTACCCATGTTCGAACCAGACTGCCACCATCTGCGTTTCAGTGGAGGCGAAATGGAATGGAGAGGTGTTGATTTGCAGTGCGCATTAAAGAACCCCAGGTGCTCGAAATTTCCAGAGCTCTTCAATACGGCGTCTCTCATAGTCTGAGCTGTTAAACTGCACAAATCATCTCCAAATGCAGCTGCCAGTGGTCGGGTTCGAGCCCTGTTGTTCTGGCTGTAGGAAGAAGGAAAAGAAAATGCACGGGCCTGCTACTGGCTCTGTAGTTGAGCCACCTCCGCTGCCTTGTGCGGACAGAAGAAAGTAGGGAAGAAAAAGAGGAGGGAGAGAAAGACGCGTGCCGCAACAGCCGCCATTCACCACCTAAAGGCTGTTTCACATGATGTTACGCGCACGAAAAATTTTGGTCCAGCCGCAGTGTCGTTGTGGCGCCAGCGATTTCAGTCGGTGCGGCATGAGCGGCGGCACTCATATTTTACCAACAATAAAGGTAGACCACGCGTAAGATTAAATGTATCTCATTTATGTCATTTATCAGAATATAAAGCACTTTATGCAAAGTCATTTTGTACTTTGGTTTTGTACGCAACTACGTACAACGGTCACCTCGGGCTGAATTCCATTGGCTGGCGGCCGTCTCGTTCGCAACGATCGCTGCGACAGTGCGGCGTGCGACCAACTCGTTGGGAGCCTGTTGCAGCCGCTCTGCGAAGGGAGCGGCGTGCCCTTCTGTCGCTGTGCGGTTGAAATCGCATTCTGCTGCGGCGAGAATCGCATCGTGAAACGGCCTTAAGCGGTGGCGGGTGCAATGATGGCCTACAATAGATAACTGGTAGGTCAACGCCGCAGGGATTGGACTGGTAGGTCAATGCCGTCCCAGCCCCGTAGGGCCAGGAACAGCCACCCTTCACCACCTCTGAACCCTGCCAAGATAATTTGTTCACAGGAATGGAAAGTCCCAGTCTGTCATGCTTGTTCTGTGGACACCTAAACCCTGTTGTAAGAGAAGGGAGGAGGGTGGGAGTGAAAGAGAAAGAGGTGCTGCAGTGGAGAACTTCGGAGTAATTTCAACCACCTGGGGATCTTTAACGTGGACTGGACGAAACGCAGCTGCCAATGGTCTTATGTATTCTTATAATTGGTTCAGAGGAAGGGAAAAACGCAGTATCGTCACACTTGTTGCTGTAGACACCTGAACCGCTTCGTAAGGGAAGGGAGGAGGTGGGAGTGAAAGTGGAACGAGAAAGAGGAGCCGTAGTCGAACTTGGACACAAAAACCGACCGTTTTCCGACCGCCGGCGGCTGCTTCGATGTTGTGGCTGTAGGAAGAAGGAAAAGAAAATGCACGGTCCTACTGGCTGTGTAGCTGACCCACCTCCGCTGCCTGATTGATTTATAGACCAACACCGATCTGTGACGTAAGCGCGATGCGGTGGCGCTTCTATCGCCAGCGTGGTCCGACTGGGGGCATAGAGTTTCTTACTCTTACCTAGAGGGAAAGCTGTGCTGCCGTCTATGGGCGTTTACATGGAGTCTCCAGACGGCCAGTTGAGCCACCATGGGCGCTCAAAGCATCATGGGCCGGTGAGCTACCGAGTGCAGAACTACAACTTTTGGCCAAAACTAATGCAAAGATAAACGTTGTTCTACCGTAAATAATGCCCTAAGATTGAATATTGTGACTATAAATTGTAAAGAGAGAGAGAAACAGCATGTCAGTGTGATATTTATCCAATATAAGCGATGGCTCTTTCTCCTATTGACTTAGTTTTGAGCAGCACAAATACCAATATTTCGCACTTAATAGGCAAACTTTGAAATAAAAAAAACGTTACAAAAATATTTATGGTTGTGCAATCACTAAAAGAAGTTTTTAGAGGCATTTCGGGAAACAAAAACCATTTATTGGCGACGTCTGCTTTTGCACCTTCGCTACTATGGCTTTCGCGGTCTATGTACGCGCCTTTAGATGATGATGATGACGAAAACAAAACATCGCAGTAACGCCACTCCATGTACCCGAGAAAAACCGACTGTCCCGCAACAAGTAGCACACCGGCCCATGATTCTTAGCGCGCCCATGGTGGCTGAAGTGCAGCGCCCTCAGCTTTCCCTCTAGTTAGTGTAAGGAACTCTATGACTGGGGGTGAAAAATAGGCTTAGTGCCCATAGGAATACATGGAAGTGAAATATTCCAAAGCAGTTTTCTAATTTCACAGGTCATCTGTGATGTCGTTATTCGGTACAGAGCAACCATGAACATCCTAGAACAGGTCACAAAAGTATCAACTCTCATTAACGAGGCGAAGTATTTTTAAAACATCGCGAAACGTATGCGGGTGCGAGTTGGGAGGGCGACCCGAAACACATGTAAACACAACTTACCGCAACAATTTACTCGGTTCAGCAGCGTTGAACCCTTCTCATTTTTTGGTGAACGTCTTGTATCACGCCCTGACATCATGTTGCATGGCACACTGCATTCCCTTGCAAGTACTGCAAGTCTTACGACTTGCGGGACAGTTCACAGCCCGATAAACTGACCGCGCACAGTTGCAGACTGCAATGCGCCACCGGCGCTGTCGCTAGCAGACGCTCCGGAGCTGGAGGCGGCCGCGGTGGGTATCGCCAGATACGCTGTCGTCTGCAGCAATGCGCGAAACGCGTTCGGTTCATATAGTCGTATGGCGTTTGATAACAACTTTTTAAATGTAATTCTGTCTAGCACTTATCACTGGAGCGACAGTATTATCAAGCTTATTTACTCTAAGCGGCAGCATATCAGACTGTAAGCAAAACTGCGCGATTCGCTACTCACAGCTTGGCTTTTTAGCGGTGTCTGGATTCATAACACAGGTCATTCGGGAAGTTTTAAAAGTAGACTGCCTCCGTAATGACGCACCATACTTTATCACACACTTCTTCAAAGCGCTGGTCAACGTTTAACGACCGGCTACCACTTCTGATGCTCTGTGAAATGAGAAAAAATGTTCCGGTAAGTTGTGTTTACATGTATTTCTACGGGTCGCCCTCCCAACTTGCACCACCATACGTTTCGCGGTATTTTAAAAATACTTCGCCTTGTTAATGAGATTTCATACTTTCGTCATCTGTTCTGGGATGTTCATAGTTGCTTTGTGCTGAACAACGACATCACAGGTACCCTGTGAAATGAGAAAACTGCTTAGAAATATTTCGATTCCATGTATTCCTATGGGCGCTAACCCTATTTTTCACCCCCAGTCGGCTGCGACGCCGCGAGCGCCCCCTTTGTTTGTAAACACGGTGTTGGTCTATAGGAAAGGAAAGGCGCGGTAACTGTCTCACTTGTTTTATGTGGACACCTCAACCGCGCCGTAAGGGAAGGGGGGAAGGTGGAGTGAAAAGAGAAAGAGGAGCCATAGTGGAGGGCTACGGAGTAATTTCGACCACCTGGGGATCTTTAACGTGCGCTGACATCGCACAGAACACGGACACCATTTCGTTTCGCCTCCACCGAAACGCAGCCGCCGAGGTCGGGTTCGAACCCGGTTACTCCGGTACAGTAGTCGGGCGTGCCGCTCCCACTGCACCACCCCGGCGGGGCCCTCCGCTGCCTTGTGCGGACAGAAGAGAAAATAGAGAAGAAAAAGAAGAGGGAGAGAAAGACGCGCGCCGCAACAACAGCCGTCGTCCACCACCGAAGTAGTGGCGGGTGCAATGACGGCCTACAACAGATAAAATTCGGTGGCTGGCTAGCCCCCGCCGCAAGCGTGACCTACTGTCCCAGCCCCGTAGGGCCAGGAACTGCCACCCGTCACCACCTGCTTCGATGGAGGCCAAACAGAGGTGTCTGTCTGCTGTGCCATGTCAGTGCACATTAAGGGTCCCCAGGTAGTTGCAATTTATCTGTAGCCCTCCACTAGGGTACCCTTCTATCTGCTTTCACCCCCACCTTCCTTCCTGTACACGGCGCGGTTCAGATGTCCACAGATAAGTATGAAGATAATAATTGGTTCACAGAAAAGGAAAGGTGCAGTATCTGTCACACTTGCTCTGTGGACACCTGAACCGCGCCTTAAGGGAAGGGAGGAAGGTGGGAGTGAAAGTGTAAAGAGAGAAAGGTGAGCCGTAGTGGAGGGCTACGGAGTAATTTCGACCACCTGGGGATTTTTATCTGCCATCGAATTTTATCTGTTGTAGGCCCTTATTGCACCCGCGACTGCTTCGGTGGTGGACGATGGCTGTTGCGGCGCGCGTCTTTCTCTCCCTTTTCTTTTTCTTCTTTATTTTCTCTTCTGTTGTGGCGGTAGGAAGAAGGAAAAGAAGATGCACGGGCCTGCTACTGGCTCTGTAGCTCAGCTAGAATATTCGGCAGTGTGACGACCGGCGCTGAAGAGCGGGCCGCTTTTGCGATGACAGAAACCGAGAGGGCGCGACGTGCAAAAGGGGGTCCACGTTCGCCGCTCGGCGAGGCGCGTTATCAAGTGTGGCAGTGCAGATGGGAAGGACGCATCCCGCCTCGGCCAATCAGAACGCCGCAAAAGCTGGACACACTCTTTCCACGACAGCATGAGCCCCGCCGGAGTGGACGTGGTGCGTTGGTAAGACGCCCGACTACTGTGCCGGAGTACCCGGGTTCGAACCCGACCTCGGCGGCTGCGTTTCGATGGAGGCGAAACGAAGAGGGGTCCGTGTGCTGTGCGATGTCAGCGCACGTTAAAGATCCCCAGGTGGTCGAAGTTACTCCGTAGCCCTCCACTACGGCTCCTCTTGATCTCTTTCCGCTTTCACTCCCACCTTCCTCCCTTCCCTTACGGCGTAGTTGAGGTTTCCACAGAAAAACAAGTGAGACAGTTGCCGCGCCTTTACCTTTCTATAAATAAATCAGGTGGCTCAGCTACACAGCAAATAGCACGTCTGTGCATTTTCTTTTCCTGGCCAATGAAACGCCTCCGCGATAGGGAGGCATAGTTTAGGCTGCACGAGTCCAAAACGGGGACAGAATTTAAAACCAGGTAAAGCGATGGAATGGATAAAGCCTAAATGGCGTCATGACAGGCGCGGCTGCGAGTGGTGGGTGGTGGTGGTGAAAACGTTTATTTCATATTGGGAGGTTTGACGCGGAGCCTTAAGGGCTTCGGCCTTACAATACTGGGTGGAGACCCTAGTCAGGGACCCCATTGGCGGTTGCGCCGCCCGCGCACGCCGCGTTAAGGCCCTTTGGGTCTGTAGGTCGCAGCAGCCGAGCAGGGTCGCCTCCCAGTCCTCCCGGGAAGGGTTAGGGATGGGGAAGGGATGGGTTTTGTTGGCAGGCCCATACCATGTGGTAGGTGTCAGCCCCACAGTACTGGCACTGTCCAGTGAATTGGGAGGCAAAATGTTTTACTGCCGGGCACAGCATTGTGTTAGTGAAGAGGCGCAGGAGCAGCCTCTCGTTCGCTTTTCCTAACCCTTTGCAGGGGTTAGGGTATTTGCGATGCGAGTTTTGATAAAGAATTACGATATCTTTGAATGTGTAGGCCGGATTGGAACCGATGTCCTCAGCCGATTCGAGTCCCGAGGAAACTGCCCGGAGAGAAAGCGCGCGGGCGGCTGCGTCAGCTGCCTCGTTCCCTGCAAGACTCTGGTGGCTTGGAGCCCAGACGAGATATCGGCACGCAATAGAGGCTTTACAAAAGTTAGCGCCATCTAGTGAAAGAAACAGAAACTGTGCGCGGCGGCCATGTTTTGCTCAGTCCGCCCGCGCCTCCCATCGAGTACGCTGTCAACACGCGCCTTCGTAGAACCCGTGCATGCACCGAAAGGTGCGTTGGAATGCTCACAAGCGATTGTTTCATTTTTTAACATCACAGCAGTCGCTGTTAGCTCCAAGCTCTATTCGGAATGATGCCAGCATGTTGTTGCGTGGTGTTGGTGCGTGTTGTTGCTGCAGCCAGCGCACCGTCGCAGACGCGCACGGAATCAGGTATACGCGTGTATACAACCGTTCGTTTGCAGTCCTAATCGGCTTTACAAGGGTCACTTGCATCATGTAAAGCATTACTGCACGTCCCTCTGACTGGGAGCGAGCTCACAGAATGTGCTATCACCTAAAACAGCAAGGTTAATTGTTTTGCGCGCTATGGTTCCTTGTGAACTTGTGCTGCGATGGAGGACACGGGAGAAGGAGCAATGCATGTGTAACGAATGCTATTGTGCAAATACGTTCTTTGAAACATTTTGTACGTAGGTTACATTTACCATTGTGTATTTGATTTAAGACACGGGCATGATTACCGAAACTACTTTTTACAGTCGTACGAAATGGTAGTGCTTGATGCAGAGAGCAATACGGTTGTCTAGTGCGCCCGAGGTGCGTGTTTCACGCTGCAAAAGCAAGCGGCTGCCAAACCCGCGGCGTCTAGAAAAGCAGGAAAAGATGACATCCCACTAGTGTGTTGTAACATGCTCACGTACAGCCCGTTTCGACCGGTCCGCGTCCAGAGTGCGCAGCTCAGGTTTTATACCTGCCTGCGAGGCCGTTAAAATAACGAAGCGTGCGCTTCACTTTTGTGTTTTTTCGAGTCACCCGATGGATCGCTAATTCACAGCTACCTGAAATTCACTGGAATTTTTAAATATGTCGATTTCTTGTTTATTCCCTCTGTCAGAAAGTAAACATTTGAAGCCGTAATCTCATATGAAAGCGCTGACATTGGAAGCTTCGAGGAACTCCGGGGAGGAAGAACTCGGCTGAAACGAAAAGAAATTTGAAAAGTCAACTCACATTACTGCGAAGTGTTTGTGCTTTGTGCAACTGGCTGTGTTCATAAAATCAGATTTATATTATATCATATCGTTATAGAAAAATTAGGGGGTCACTTAAACTCCGCCGTTAAAGGTATAACGCGATAGTGCCTCTCTCATACACACACGCGCACGGTGTTTTTTTTTTCTTCACGTGTTATATTTTAGCTCTTTTATTTATTTATTTATTTTATTTACCAAATACTGCAGGCCCTAACTAGGTCCTAGCAGGAGGGGCGAAAGAATACAATGCAGTGAAATATGGATTCATCAAAAGTAACATACTACACGCAAGTGTAGTATGTTATATGTTGTAATGTATGTTATATTTCTATGTTATGTATGTTATATTTCTATAATTTCTTAATTTTTATTTTATTTGACGTTTTATATTTTTATACACCAATACGCATGCGTCAGCAACAATCGGCTTTCCATTCTGAGCAATTTGGCACTTTGAACACATTCTTCAATTATTTCAATTATTCAATTACACATTCTAAATTTTCTTCCTTAGCATCACCAAGCACTGGTTTTTCATTCTGACACCTTTAAACCCTTACTTTCCAATATTTCTTTTTTTCGTTTCTTTATTTCATCAATTGATCAATTAATTACAAATATTTTATAAACTCGTCATCGCCTATCGCACACCAATCAATATTCAATCACTGGAAGCACAAATTACCATGGCACTTTTTTTTTTTTACGCAGCCCCCGATTATTTCCGAGACTAATGCCAACTGCTGCGTCGACGGCATGGGAAGGAAAGTGCTAAGCGCCAGTCCAACTTACGTCAAATTACGCATGATCCTTTTATCATAAAATAAAATGCATCCTCGCTCATTTCACCAACCAAGTATCTTCCAGTGGGATGAGCGACGGTGATTGCGCAAACCAAGCAAACTCGCGATGATCTCTCATAGGCATTTAAGTAAACAGCAAAGGCGCACAGACAAAAAAAAAATCCACATTACAGAATTCTGGATACTGTACCTGGATAGGGATGACGCTGCGGATTGCCGAGGGAGGGGGGGGGGGGGGGGCATGCATGACTCGTAGAGCAATTTCTAACTGCGCTCAGCAGCGCAGCCGGTGGGCTCCGCCACGTCTCGGCTGTCAAAATACGCTTCTAGGCGTCTCTAACAGAAACCGCCAGGGACCGAATAGAGGTCCAAGCACAGCACACTAGGTTAAAACGTGAAAAGCGCGAACAGAACGGCGAGCGCTGACGGACGAACACGAAGCGAACGGATAGAGCGAGCAAAATATGGCGGCCAGCGCGGGATCAGGGTGCCGCTCACGGTTGCCAGACGTACTTTTGTAAACCCTCTATTGCTGTCGAGACACGGCGCGTGGTGGCGACGGCGGCAGTTGTCTGCTTACCTCTTCCGCGTAACCTCTGAAACTTGCAACTAACTCGCTAATTCGGAAATACGGATTAGTATTTCTGTCAGCGTGGTCCCTGCCAACGCCTTTGGAAGGCTATGACGTCGGACAGGGGCTACGAGTCTCCAATAAAAAAAAAAACATTACGCGGGAAATTTGTAGCCAAAAGTTGCATATTGGCCACAAACTAGCAGTTTCGCTGTGGCGGGGCTCCGAGGACGCACAGAATGAACTTGAGCCGTTGCCTAGCAACCGGCGTAATAATAATCATGACAACACTAATTGGTTCACAGGAAGGGAAAGGCGCAGTATCTGTCACACTTGATTCTGTGGACACCAGAACCGCGCCGCAAGAGAAGGGACGAAGGTGGAAGTGAAGGTGGAAAGAGAGGAATCATATGGGAGGGCTACGGAGCAAATTAGACCACCTGGGGACCTTTAATCCCGCCGGGGTGGCGCACTGGTAAGACGCCCGACTACTGTGCCGAAGTTCCCGGGTTCGTACCCGACCATGGCGGCTGCGTTTCGATGGAGGCGAAACGAAGAGAAAAAACTGATTGTTTTATAGGAAAGTAAAGGCGCGGTAAATGTCTCACTTGTTTTCTGTGCACAAAAAAAAACTGATTTATTTATAGGAAGGGAAAGGCACGGTAACTGTCTCACTTGTTTTCTGTGGACACCGCGACCGCGCCGTAAGGGAAGGCAGGAAGGTGGGAATGAAAGTGGAGAGAGAAAGAGGAGCCGTAGTGGAGTGCTACGGAGTAATTTCGACCACCTGGGGATCTTTAACGTGCGCTGACATCGTAGACCTCAACCGCGCTGTAAGGGAAGAGAGGAAGGTGGGAGTGAAAGTGGAGAGAAAGAGGAGCCGTAGTGAAGGGCTACAGAGCAATTTTGACCACCTGGGGATCTTTAACGTGCGCTGACATCGTACACCTCAACCGCGCCGTAAGGGAAGAGAGGAAGGTGGGAGTGAAAGTGGAAAGAGAGAAAGAGGAGCCGTAGTGAAGGGCTACAGAGCAATTTTGACCACCTGGGGATCTTTAACGTGCGCTGACATAGCACAGCACACGGACGCCTCCGTTTCGCTTCCATCGAAACGCAGCCGCCGAGGTCGGGTTCGAACCAACACCCTCTTCACTAAGGCCCTTCCACGGAGGCCATGACGTCACGCTAGTTGCCCCCGGCACTCTGGACGCTGCTTTCGGCCGCCTGGCGTTGAATCTGTCGCGGCTGCTTGTTATAATGACAGCCAGGTGCGCGTCTATTGCAGGTTTTTTGCGTTCGATAATTATTAAGAGAGCTTGTCTAACACTCGAGTATATATTTTTTTCGCACCACCGAGGCATGCACCGCCAATATCTAAGGTAGCTTTTAGACTTGTAAACAGCGTTCTGGAATAGTCGCAAATCCTTTTATACAAATGATTTTATTGACAGGAAGGGTTGGAAGCGGCCAATTTTATTTCTTGCTTAATGTCTTCATTTTTCTGTCCGCAGCTCTTTTTTTTTTGCGCTGCACTTTGAATATGACCGTTTCTCAGTTTACAAAAGTTGTTTAAAGTAACGTTTGTTGCGGCACGCACTACATGCCGCACTAGAGTTTCTGGTGTGTGGCCATTTTTACAGGTTTCCAAGGCGGCATCTCGCAAAAATGAAATGTGTACGGGGCTAGCCTGCCACCGGAATTGTATCTTGTAGGCCGTCATTTCACCCGCTACCGCTTCGGTGGTGGACAACGGCATGGCCCTACGGGGCTGGGACTGGTAAAGTAAGCTCTTCAGTTTGGGTAAATAGGTGGTACGGCATTGGACACCAGATGAAACATGTCACTGTCAACAGTCGTCATTCCTGTTGCTGCATCAGTGTGTGATAGCTTCTTCATTAGGTCTTTCTCTTGGAAGTGAAGTTCGCAAACTTGCACAACGTATGAAAATATGCAGTCACTTATTGCCGGTATATGGACACACTATTACATAATTTGCGTGTTATTAAGCAGTCCAGCACAGTACTGCACACTTCTGTTCATTACTCTTGGCCTGGTCAAATTCACTATAAGAAAAAAAACTGATTGTTTTATAGGAATGGAAAGGCGCGGTAAATGTCTCACGTTTTCTGTGCACACTGATTTATTTATAGGAAGGGAATGGCGCGGTAACTGTCTCACTTGTTTTCTGTGGACACCGCAACCGCGCCGTAGGGGAAGGGAGGGAGGTGGGAGTGGACCACCTGGGGATCTTTAACGTGCGCTGACATCGCACAGCACACGGACGCCTCTTCGTTTCGCCTCCATCGAAACGCAGCCGCCGAGGTCGGGTTCAAGCCCGGGTACTCCGGCACAGTAGTCGGGCGTCTTACCACTGCACCACCCCGGCGGGACAAACCTCAACCGCGCCGTAAGGGAAGAGAGGAAGGTGGGAGTTACAGTGGAAAGAGAGAAAGAGGAGCCGTAGTGGAGGGCTACGGAGTAGTTTCGACCACCTGGGGATCTTTAACATGCACTGACATCGCACAGCACACGGACGCCTCTTCGTTTCGCCTCCATCGAAGCGCAGCCGCCGAGGTCGGGTTCGAACCCGGGTATTCCGGACAGTAGTCGGGCGTCTTACCACTGCACCACCCCGGCGGGGCAATGACTCTAATCCACGATTCATTTCTTGGGAGAAGGCAGCAGAGCAGTAACAACACACAACATAAGAAGCACACAGAAACACAAGGACAACGCTGCATTCCTACTGGCATCCTTTGGAAACGTGAGAACATGCACCTTGGGACCAGTGGCCTAGTTCCCGCGACACCCAGGAACACAACACCGCCCCATGTTACGCCATGTCAAAGGTAGTCTTCTGCGCAACGCCATATCCTCGTTTCAAGTACCGGTGATGCTGGTCACATTTCAATATTTTGCACGTATTGATACATGAAAAAATGCATACACAAGATTGAAAACACACTTTAGTATGGGAAAGCAACCCAAAATTAACGTCAACGCGGAGCTGTGCAGCACCAAACCTAACCAAGCGAGTAGGCAGCGACGACTAAAAAACAGATATTCAGTTGCTCAAACATTTTAGCTCGAACCTGTTTCCGGGAACGTTCAGAGAAAGCCTTTATTGGCTCATACTGTCGTCGAACAAAGCTAACCGGGCGAGCGGCGCACCTGGTTGGTTGACAGAGAAGTGACATCACCAGCCACCAAAATCGAAGCGACCAACCAGAAGTCTCACTTTGTCTAGCGTTCCTGCCATCTGCAATCCCACACGAATGCGCGCCAAAGAACGCCACGCGACAGGAGCGATGGTGTACCGTCCAAACGCCAAAGGTTGTGGGATTCTCTGCGGGGCTGCGGCTCCGCTCTCAGAGCAAACAACGCTCCGCTAGCTCAGACCACAGTGGTGGCCCCCAAGAACACGAACACCGAGGACCGAAGGGTAAACCGGTTTAATGGTTCTCCTCAGCCGCGCGCGCGCGATCTACTAATTCAGTTCACCTGATGCCAGTCCCTGCTTTCCCGGACGCGTCCGCACTGCTGGCCCGTCCGGTCCGCTCTGTCAGAGGTTGCACACCACCACACACCAGTGTTGCCAAATGTCGGTGAGCAAAAGTAGCTAGATGGCAGCGTGAAAGTAGCTAAAAGTAGCTAAAAAATTTAGCAAGGAGCTAAAAGTAGCTAGATTTGTTCGCAAGAATTTTTACTTTATATTTTGGATGTATAACGCATTTATTGGCAGCTCTATTATTGTAAAAATTAAACACAGCTATCAAGACATGGTTTCCTGCAGGCGACTACGCATGACAAGCGTGACGAGTGACAAGTGCTAACTAACGAATGATAAACGTGCTCAGGTTTCGATTCCGATAATTTTTTTTTTTTAATTGGTTCACAGGAAGGGAAAGGCGCAGTAACTGTCACACTTGCTCTGTGGACACCCGAACCGCGCCGTAAGGGAAGGGAGGGAAGTGGGAATGAAAGTGGAAAGAGAGAAAGAGGAGCCGTAGTGGAGGGCTACGGAGTAATTTCGACCACCTGGGGATCTTTAACGTGCGCTGACATCGCACAGCACACGGACGCCACTTCGTTTCGCCTCCATCGAAACGCAGCCGCCGCGGTCGGGTTCGAACCCGGGAACTCCGGCACAGTAGTCGGGCGTCTTACCACTGCACCACCCCGGCGGGGCCCGATAATTTAGACAGACGTAGTTTTCGCAAAGCGTTAAGGCTTGCGCGCTAAGAAAAGACGAGCTGCGAATGCATCACTGCTCTGTAAATATGTAAAGAATGGACTTTTATCTACTTTTTGCGCGTACACAGAGGCCTATGAACGGAGAGTTATGAAAGGTTTAATCACTGTCCAGGCGTATCTTCAGTGCGCGACTCGGCGTAACTCGGACCGATGGGCCTCTTGGCCTCTTTCATCCACTCAGCGCTGACCGCGCATGATCCGCAAAGAGAATCCAATCAGACAGTCGATTCCAGCTAGCGCCTTATGGTCGCCGCGCAGGGAACGTTGAGAGTTTAAGTAATAGGAATGCGTACACAAATGCACGATAGTGTACCGCGAGCACGACTTCGATGCTCGTCGGAGCCCCCGCGCTGCGCGATAGGCGACACCCGTCAGAAGCTGCGCCGCCGCATCAGCCGCATCGCCTCGCCTCTTTACTTTGTGAGCTATTTCTTTTTTTTTTTTTCTCGCTGAGGCAGACATGGAGGAAGCTCCATGGAGGCAGAAGGGGCGGCATGTATGTAAGCGGCGCTTTGTATTGCATCCTCCTCTCTGTTTTCAAGTGTTTCCTTCTTTCTCGCAAGTACTCGCAAGTAGAACACTTTGTCTGGTTTGTGTCTTGTTTAAAAACTAGCAGATGCCGCTATGTGCCTGACGTCAGTAATTTTCCGAAATGAAGCCAGATTTAGGCTAGATTTCACCAAAATAGCTAGATTTGTAGCTAGACTTTGAAGAAAGGAGCTAAAACAGCTACTCGTAGCTAAACTAACTTTCTTGGTAGCTAGTTGAGTCCAAAAGTAGCTAAATCTAGCTACAAAGTAGCTAAATTGGCAACACTGCCACACACCACACACGCGCTCCCTCTCCCGAAAACCACACCCAGCCAACAAATCGCGCTCATCCCCTGCCACAGCAGTCGAAGGAGAGAGGAGGAAGGAGACTGTCACGTGATGTAGAGAGGAGAGGCCACACCGCACCCTCGCCGCCGCGTCGTAGCCAGGAGGGGAAGTAGCGGCGATATGTTCCTTCCCACAAGGTGTTGGCAGAAAAGGACAACTAGCGTGACGTAGACGCTGGGGAGAGGAGGATGTGAGCAGGCCTTGTAAAAGTCGGTGTTGGCTGATATCGCACAGCACACGACGCCTCTTCGTTTCGCCTCCATCGAAACGCAGCCGGCTCGTGCGAACAGAAGAGAAAGTAGAGAACAAAGGAAAAAGAAGAGGGAGAGAAAGACGTGCGCCGCAACAACGGCTGTCGTCCACCACCGAAGCAGTGCACACACACCAGGGTGGTCGAAATTTCTAGAGCCCTTCACACGGCGTCTCACCAATCAAGGTCAAATTAGAGTTACTATATTTAGGTCAAACGCGCATTCTACGGCTCGAATACAGAAGTATCCGTCCATGCTCTCATAACATGAGCGTGTGTCACCACCACTTTAATTTTGAATCGAAAAGCTTCACTACGCTAGCCAACACCGCGTTTCGCGTGAGCCGGCGTATGTCGGAGCACGAGTGACGTCCCACACGGCGTAATTGGTTCATAGCAAAGAAAAGGCGCACTATCACTCACACTTGCTCTGTGGATACCTTAACCGCGCCGCAAGGGAAGGGAGTTAAATTGGAAAGAGAAAGAGGAGCCCTATCGGAGGTGTCCAGAGTAATTTCGACCACCGGGGGATCTTTAAAGTGGCTGACCGAGGGGTGGCTGCTCATGGCCCTACCGGGCTGGGACTGGTAGGTCACTGCCGCTTGCGGCGGGGGCTAGCCTGCCGCCATATTTTGAAGCGAATAGCTTCACTACGCTAGTCAACACCGCGCTAAGAGCACTATATATAGAACACTATAACCACGCTTCGCGTGAGCCGGCGTATGTCGGAGAACGAGTGACGTCACGCACGGCGCAGGTGGCCACCGCTGACTCAGTCGCCAGACCTTTCGCCACTGTTGCACCTGACGTCACGCGCTATGCGTCATCGTTTGACGTTCGCCGCAAGCGCGTGTTTATCGCTTGGGAGAAGTGATACTATAGATACAGAAGCGCTACCACGGGAGCTGGCTGAAAAGGAGCGAAGAAATCAAAGGCTGAAAGCTCAACGAGCGTCTGAGACACCCGAACAACGAGAAGAACAACCAGCTAAACGACGCAGCGAAGCGGTCTGAAACGCCAGAAGTACGAGAGGCACGTCTCGCTAAACGGCGTGAATGGGAAACAGCGACGTTCGGCCGTGTCAGGTGGGAGTAGCAAAGATGTCGACAGCCGTTTAGCACCTCGCTAAACGACGACGACAGGATGCGCAAAAGCGGCTGCTAGCCGCCAGTACCAGCAGAATCACCGAAGCTTGGCGATTCGAGAGCTGAGCTCCAATCCATTTTTTTTTCATAGCAGCAATACCTAAATTCTTTTTTTGGTTGAAATGAGGCCCCACGTCCCGCTCAAACGGGCAGAGCCGACCAAAAATTAGCTTGTAAGGCTTATTTCAGATGCCCCTCCCCACGTCAAACTTCAGCGAAATACGAAAAATGATACATATAACGATGATATTATGACAAGCCGAAGATACATACGTGGGCCCGGGAGGAGGCCTGAGCCGCAACCTACCAGTGTACTGCCGAAGGATAACACCCAAAGCGACCCAGCAAGGAGATCAAGTGAAGAATCCTGTGGTGCGATAAATGTACCGCCGGAAGTATAGCGAATCAACAAGTAACTTCATTTTCTGATCGAAATATGTTTGCAACTACAGTCCTATTAAACAAAGTACGCAATAATTCAATTCTCAGCTTTATTTTTCGCATTTTTTTTTGCTCGAACAGCGCCTGCGAATACCCGTGGCCATAGCACAAGCGTAGTGGCGCGACCAGTGGCGGCCGTGGCGGCTGGCGCCAGCTTGGATGAAACGAGTTGACACTGACGGCCAGCAGGGATGCGCTGCGTCTTTTCCTAGTAATTATCTAGGTAGCAACTAGGCTGCCTGTGATGGTGAAGGGTGGCTGTTCCTGACCATACGGGACTCGGACGGTAGGTCAACGCCGCTTGCGGCGGGGACTAGCCAGCCACCGAAGTGGGGCGCCCGCCACCGCTTAAGTGGTGGACGACGGCTGCTGCGGCGCGCTCTTTCTCTCCTTCGTTTTCTTTTCTCTCTTTTTCTCTTCTGTCCGCACGAGGCAGCGGAGTGACGGCTGCGCCTCGCCGGGGTGGTACAGTGGAAGACGCCCGACTACTCTGCCGGAGTACCCGGGTTCGAACCCGACCTCAGCGGCTGCGTTTCGATGGAGGCGAAACGAAGAAGCGTCCGTGTGCTGTGCGATGTCAGCGCACGTTAAAGATCCCCAGGTGGTCGAAATTACTCCGAAGCCCTCCACTACAGCTTCTCTTTCTCTCCACTTTCACTCCCGCCTTCCCCTTCCTTTACGGCGCGGTTGCGGTGTCCACAAGTGAGACAGTTACTATGCCTTTCCCTTCCTATATATGAATCAGTGATGGCTGCTGCGGCGCGCTCTTTCTCTCCTTCTTCGTTTTCTTTCCTCTCTTTCTCTCCTGTCCGCACGAGGCAGCGGAGGTGGCTCATTGCGCCCCGCCGGGGTGGCACAGTGGTAAGACGTCCGACTACTGTGCCGGAGTACCCGGGTTCGAACCCGACCTCGGCGGCTGCGTTTCGATGGAGGCGAAAAGAAGAGGCGTCGCGTGCTGGGCGATGTCAGCGCACGTTAAAGATCCCCAGGTGGTCGAAATTACTCCGTAGCCCTCCACTACGGCTTCTCTTTCTCTCTTTCCACTTTCACTCCCATCTTCCTCCCTTCCCTTACGGCGCGGTTGCGGTGTCCACAGAAAAAACAAGTGAGACAGTTACCGCGCCTTTCCCTTCCTATAAATAAACCAGTAACCAGTGGCTCATTGCGCCCCGCCGGGGTGGTGCAGTGGTAAGACGCCCGACTACTGCGCCGGATCACCCGGGTTCGAACCCGACCTCGGCGGCTGCGTCTCGATGGAGGCGAAACGAAGAGGCGTCCGTGTGCTGTGCGATGTCAGCGCACGTTGAAGATCCCCAGGTGGTCGAAAACGGCTCCTCTTTCCACTTTCACTCCCACCTTCCTCCCTTCCCTTACGGCGCGGTTGCGGTGTCCACAGCAAACAAGTGAGACATTTACCGCGCCTTTCCCTTCCTATAAAGAAATCAGTCAGGTGGCTCATTGCACCCGCCACCGCTTCGGTGGTGGACGACGGCTGTTGCTGCGGCGCGCGTCTTTCTCTCCCTCTTCCTTTTCTTTATTCTCTATTTTCTCTTCTGTTTGCACGAGGCAGCGGAGGTGGCTCAGCTACAAAGCCAGTAGCAGGCCCGTGCATTTTCTTTTCCTTCTTCCTACAGCCACAACAGGTGGCTCAGCTATGGAGGCGAAACGAAGAGGCGTCCGTGTGCTGTGCGATGTTGTTGTTGTTGTGGCTGTAGGAAGAAGGAAAAGAAAATTTACGGGCCTGCTACTGGCTCTGTAGCTGAGCCACCTCAGCTGCCTCGTGCAGACAGAAGAGAAAATAGGGAAGAATGAAAAGGAAGAGGGAAGAAAGACGCGCGCCGCAGCAACAGCCGTCGTCCACCACCGAAGCGGTGGCGGGTGCAATGACGGCCTACAACAGATAAAAAGTCGGTGGCAGGCTAGCCACCACCGTGGTGGTGGTAACAACGTTTATTGCCACGAAATTAAAGGAATTATTTTGGGCTGGGGTGAGTCTAGGGTGGCCTCCAGTCGGGAGCGACCTCTTGAGCTCGCGTGACGGGGGCCAGTTGCGTAGTTTTTCTTGGGCTGGCCAACAGCTTGTCCCATTCCTCCGCTGAGGGAGCTGGCAAGAGTGTCTTTGGAGGGGGATTGCTGGCGCATTCCCACAGTATATCGTCTTGAGTGGCCTGCGTTCCGTCACCGCAGTGCCGGCATGCAGGGTTGAATTCTCCGTTTGTAATTAACGATAGTCGGTAGGGGCTAAGAATGGCCTTTGTTTGTAGGCGTCTGAGTGTCGTGGCTTGCGCCCGGTCGAGGTCGGGGTGAGGGGCAGGGTACGTGCATCTTAGCTCGCGATAAAAGTTTGTTACTTCCGCGTATGTGCGCGGTGCCTCGACAGGCGCGTCCGTTCCCGATAGATCTCCCGTCTCCCGGATGGTTAAGCCTCGGGCTAGACGGTCGACCCCTTCGTTTCCGGAGTTACCCGCGTGAGCCGGAACCCATACGAGATTGATGTTGTGATTGAGAGATCGGTTGCGCAGAATTCGCGTTGAGAGTGCGCTTACAGAATTTTTGGCGAAATTTTAAACGGCGCTTTTTGAGTCGCTTAGAATAGTTTTGGTGCGGGCATCCGCGATGGCCAGTGCGATAGCTACTTCCTCTGCCTCGCATATGGAGCTAGCATGAAATGTTACGGCGTTAATGAAGGCTGACTTTGGAGTGGCCATACATGCCACGTATGCTCCGTTTTTGATGTGTTGAGCTGCATCCACGTACACTGCTTGTGGATCGTCCTCGTACTGTTTCTCAAGGGTCTGTGCCCTTGTCTTCCTGCGGGCATCATGTCTACCTGGTAGCATGTTTTTGGCTATTGGTTTAACAACTAGTCTACTAGTTATGTCAGCCGATAAATGGGATGTTGCGCACACCTCCTCAGTGGGGTGTATGCGGAGCTTGTCGAGAATTACGCGTCCCGCAAGGCTGCGTGACAAGCGGGTCACTTGTGTTGTCTTATGGGCTTCAATTAGTTCATATAGTGTGAAAAATTCCTAACTGCAGTAGTCGATCTGAGTTAGCGCATACTGGTAAGCTAAGGGCCGCTTTGTATGCTGTTCTAATTATGCTATTAAGTGCATGTTCGTCCCTACGACGCAGATGATAGTACGGGCAAGCGTACATGATTCTGCTTATCATAAAGGCTTGAATGATCCAGCACAGGTCGGCTTCTCTCATACCCCTGAGACGTGTTGCAATGCGTCTCACCAGCCACCACCGCAAGCGGCGGTGACCTACCTGCCCAGTTGTGAACGACTGCGGCCGTGTACATTCAAGGCCAAATCTATAACACACGCTGGAGGTAGCCATTGCACTCGCCGCCTCAGACCACACTTCTAAATATATCATCACCGACTCACGAGGGGCTTGCCGGAACGTCGCCCAAGGGTGGACCACCCCCTTAGCCTAGAGAATATTTCAAAATTGCTGTCGGGACACGGACCCCGCGTGCCGATATCTCGTCTGGGCTCCTAGCCACCCGCGCGCTTTCTCTCCGGGCAGTTTCCTCGGGACTCGAATCGGCTGAGGACATCGATTCCAATCCGGCCTACACATTCAAAGATATTGTAATTTTTTATCAAAACTCGCATCGCAAATACCCTAACCCCTGCAAAGTGTTAGGAAAAGCGAACGATAGGCTGCTCCTGCGCCTCTTCACTAACACAATGCTGTGCCCGGCAGTACTTAAACATTTTGACTCCCAATTCACTGGACAGTGCCAGTACTGTGGGGCTGACACCTACCACATGGTATGGGCCTGCCAACAAAACCCATCCCTTCCCCCCATCCCTAACCCTTCCCGGGAGAACTGGGAGGCGACCCTGCTCGGCTGCTGCGACCTACAAGCCCAAAGGGCTTTAACGCGGCGTGCGCGGGCGGCGGAACCGCCAATGGGGTCCCTGACTAGGGTCTCCACCCAGTATTATAAGGCCGAAGCCCTTAAGGCTCCGCGTCAAACCTCCCAATATGAAATAATAAACGTTTTCACCACCACCCTACCTGCCCCAGCCCCATCAGCGATGTCAGCGCACGTTAAAGATCCCCAGGTGGTGAGGTGGTTGAAATTACTCCGAAGCCCTCCACTACGGCTCCTCTCTCTCTTTCCACTTTCACTCCCACCTTCCTCCCTTGTTTACGGCGCGGTTGAGGGGTCCTCAGAAAAGAGAGACAGTTACCACGCCTTTCCCTTCCTATAAATCAATCAGGTGGCTCAGCTACAGAGCCAGTAGCGGGCCTGTGCATTTTCTTTTCCTTCTTCCTACAGCCACAACAACAACAGCACATGGCAATGCGGTGTGTATTAGCTCGCTTTGCGCGCGCGCTGTCATGCAGTTAATTTCACTTTAGCGTTCGTACCTTGCTGGTAAATAGTGATAGCAGTGAGCAGGAATGAATGAATGAAAAACTTTATTTACACAAAGGGAATTCTCTCGGCGTTGGTGGGGCCCTCAGTCCAGGGCCCCAGTGGCCTTTGCCGTCTTGCGCGCTCTGTCAATCAGCTTGAGCTGGTCGTCAGGCGTCGAGCAGGACAGCGCAGCCTCCCCTGCTCCGGTGTTGGTGTGGTGTTTATTGGTGCTACCTGTGTTTCTTGACAGGCCCATGTAACATGGTAGAGTGTAGGGGGTTCTCCGCATAGTGGGCATTTATTTTCATAAGTAGTGGGGTGGATTTTACTGAGTAGACTCAGATTGGGGTATGTGTTAGTCTGTAGCTGTCTCCAGGCAACCGACTGCTCTCTATTGAGGTCTTCGTGGGGAGGTGGATAGATCCTCCTTAAGGCTCTTTGATGTTCAAGGATGGCTCCATAGCGTCTAGTGACTACGTCCAGTTCCCCGTCGTTGTGCGCCTCCTGGTTGGCGTATGCTCGGGCATTGGCGTCGGCACGTTGGTTACCTTTGACAGTCTCATGGCCTGGTGTCCACGTTATGAAGCATCTCGAAAAGCTGATTTTTCTTGCCTTGAGTATGCGGATGGCCACAGTGGATATGCGTGCGCTGCTATACCTTCTGCATGCTTCTTGCGAGTCCGTAATTATTTTTGTGGTAGCTTCCTCACCCTGGTGGGTGATAGCGAGAGCGATTGCCGCTTCATCAGCCTCGAGAATGTTGTTGCTCTTGATCGAGGCGCAGTTGACTTCTTTAAGTTGGTGATCAACCACACTGGCTACCGCTCCGCGTTGTTCTTTGTATGTGGTCGCGTCGACGTACAATAGGTTTTTTTTTCCCTGCGAGGCTTCTTTCGTGTGCCTCGGATCTTGCCTCTCTTCTGGCCTTGTGTATTTTCGGATGCATGTTTTTCGGAATCGGGTTGACCTTAATGATCTCTCTTATTTCTTTCGGTATGCTGCCCGTGCTGTTTATTTCTCTGCAAGCATCTCTCATGCCCAGTATATTTAGCGTGTTCCTTCCCGTTAGCGTCTGCATGAGTCTTATTTTCTGCGCGAGAAGGTGGGCCTCGATGTGCTCTTGCACTGTGTTGTTTATGCCCAGTTTATTGAATTTTTCGGTCGAGGTGTTGACCGGTAGTCCAAGAGCGCATTTGTAGGCTTTCCTCAGGATTGCCTCCAGTTGTTCTTTTTCCTGTTCTAGCGGAATTTGGTAGGGGACGCCATATACAGTTCGGCTTACAACGAGGGCCTGTACTAGCCTACATATGTTCTCCTCGGACATGCCTCGTCTTCTGTTGGAGATTCTTGCTATCATTCGCGTGATCTGCGCAGTGGCACTTGCTAGCTGCCTGATTGTTTGATCTAAACGGCAGTTGCTTTGTATCCGCATGCCTAGGATTTTTATTTGCGACACTTCCGGGATCTTCTTTTCCCCTATGTAGATGTCTATGGAGTTGTGCAGATCGTACCCTCTTCTGTGGACTCTGAGCACCTCAGATTTCTCCAGAGAACATTCAAGGCCGCAATGTCGAGCGTATGCGTTGACAGCGTCTGCTGCTCTCTGCAGACAGTCTTGCTTTTCTCCTAAGGATCCCCTGGTCTCCCAGATCGTGATGTCATCAGCATAGATAGCATGTCTGGCTCCTTCAATTTCTTCGAGTTTTTTTGCTAAGCCGATCATAACAATGTTAAAGAGCATAGGGGATATCACTGAGCCTTGCGGTGTTCCCTTTTTGAGGGTCGGGAAGGTGTCTGTCCTGATGCCGCCTATTCCAATGGTGGCGGTTCTGTTACTCAAGAAGGCTTTCACGTAGCTGTGTATTCTCTGCCCGCAATCTAAATTGCAGAGCCCGTCTAGCACTGCCCTGTGACTGACATTGTCGAATGCCGCTTTGAGGTCGAGCACAAGCAAGATGTTTTCTCCGTATTTCGGGACCGTGTTAAGCACCTCCTCCTTGATCTGCAGGAGGATGTCCTGTGTTGATAGATGTTTTCGGAATGCGAACATAGTGTGCGGCATGAGGTCATTGTCCCCCAGGTGGGTCTGCAACCTCTGAAGCACAATTCTTTCATGTACCTTTCCCAAACATGACGTCAATGAAATGGGTCGTAGATTTTCCAGGCTGGGAGTTTTTATGGATTTAGGAATCATTACTATTTCCGCATGAGACCAGTCTTTCGGGATGGTCCCCTGCTCCCAGTGTGTGTTGATGAATTCAGTAAATCTGTGGATTGAATTCTCGTCCAAGTTCCTAATCATGGCGTTGGTAATGCCATCCTTGCCTGGGGTGGTGTTTTTTGTGGCAGACATAACAGCGTGTCTGAGTTCTTCTATAGTAATGGGTTCTTCAAGAGTGGGATTTGCTTCTCCCGTGTATGGCGAGCTGTAGCCGGCGCCCGTTTCGTCACCGATGTATCGCTGCGTGATGTTCTCTAGCAGTTCCCGGTCTGTACCTTGGAATTGGTGCGCGATCCTTTGGATTGTCTTATGGTTTTCACATTTGGTCTTAGTTGGGTCTATGAGAGCCCTTAGCAATGCCCACGTCTTGGCCAAACCTAGAGTCCCCTGTAGATCGTTGCATATGCGTCCGCTGCTATACCTTCTGCATGCTTCTTGCGAGTCTGTAATTATTTTTGTGGTAGCCTCCTCACCCTGGTGGGTGATAGCGAGAGCGATTGCCGCTTTCTCAGCCTCGAGAATGTTGTTGCTCTTGATCGAGGCGCAGTTGACTTCTTTAAGCTGGTGATCAACCACACTGGCTACCGCTCCGCGTTGTTCTTTGTATGTGGTCGCGTCGACGTACAATAGGTTTTTTTTTCCCTGCGAGGCTTCTTTCGTGTGCCTCGGATCTTGCGTCTCTTCTGGCCTTGTGTATTTTCGGAATCGGGTTGACCTTAATGATCTCTCTTATTTCTTTCGGTATGCTGCCCGTGCTGTTTATTTCTCTGCAAGCATCTCTGCAAGCATAGAAATCTGGACTTACAGATGAAAATCTGTTATCAGCAGATTCAGCTTGATTAGTGGAAGCCGATGGAGTATCCCACTTTCTGTAGCGTTGATGTTTTCCGGGTAAAATACGGCGTCGAAGCAGGAGGTCATGTGGAGCGCGTCCGCTCCATCTGGCCCCCTAGCGGTGTCTCCTGAGCAAGAACTATGTAGCGCCGATGACAGAGAATTTAATTTAACGAAGCTGTGGCGAAAAGAAGAATTGATTTCCACTGTTTTGCGCCAAGCTGCCGCACCGGCTGTCTGGTCGCGGTTGTTTGCTGCACCATGAGACGACGAGTTGCGAGGGAAGTGGGAGCGAAACATACGAAGGGACGACACGAACCTCACGGAACTATCAGCAGTGTGTGAACACTATATTGAAGTCAGGACTGGGCGAGATACTTCAAAAAAGTATCTTCGATACGATACTCGATATCCTGAAAAATTGTATTTTCCATGCCGATACAAGATACAGAATCGAAATCGAGTTTCGATACAGATACTCGGTACTGTATCGTCAATACTTCGATACATCACTAAAATCCTAACGTAATAAAGGTGGTAATACGATTCGCGGCATTAGTAAATTTAACCGTGCTACTGGAATCTTTATAGTATTTCTATAGCGTAGTTTTTTTCAAAGGGCCTTAACGATCGAATACGCCAGCACGGAGTTATTGACGCTCCTCTATTGATTGACTGATTGATTTATAGGAAGGGAAAAGCGCAGTAACTGTCTCACTTATTTCCTGTGGACACCTCAACAGTGCCGTAGGGGGAAGGGAGGAAGGTGGGAGAGAAAGTGAAAAGAGAGAAAGAGGAGCCGTAGTGGAGGGCTACGGAGTAATTTCGACCAGCTGGGGATCTTTAACGTGCGCTGACATCGCACAGCACACGGACGCCTCTTCGTTTCGCCTCCAAAAAAAAAAAAAAAACGGAGAGGCGTCCGTATCTTCGATACTGCCCATGACTGATTGAAGCCCACCTCATGTTGCGCGACTACGGTTATGTAATCGACGGCATTGGCAGTGAGTATACCCAGAAGCAAGCCGTCGTTAGCTCCCGGTGCCCCACCGACGCTGCTGCCGGAGTGTCCAGCCTACTTCTATGTTAAAACCCCCTAAACAGAGGACCGAAAGGAAAAGTTCTGATATACAATTCCCCGACGAAGCAAGAAGCCGTGTCAGGACGTGAACAGCGCTGACAACGAACATCAAGAAGCCGGGAGAGCTGGCTGCTACAGAATCCTCGTCTTTCTCGTTTCAGGCGCTCCGTGGACTTGCGCCTTCGCCGAGCTGGTCGAGATGATGCCGCTTCGAGGACGAACGTTTCGGCTTAGTTTTTGCGATGTCTTCTTTGAAAATGGAAGCAAGGCTTGTGATTACGCATGAGCGGGCTGTAGTTTTCAAGCCTGTCGGATGCAAAGGTTCTGCTGACATTTAATACCAACGAGTGATGTGCACAGCAAAAACAGTTGCATTTGTTGGCGACGCTGCAGCTGTACTGCAGGATGCTGAAGCAGCTTGTGTTTGCAAGGAATCAATGGCGGATGATAAATATAGGCAAATGTTGCTGAACATTGTAACTGCACTAGACTAATTGTAGGCAATATAAATTAGCATTAATTACATCACTGCGAATAAAAATGGAACTTGCTACAGCATCGTCATATAGTGTTTAACAGCTCGTGCCAAGCATAAATTGCACTAGACAGATTGTGGGTTTTATTTATTTACATTTAATTAGAAATTGTGAATAAAACAATTATCTACTATACAATCAAGTCACATCATTGCATAGCGTATCAAAGTACGATTTCTCTACATTAATTTCAGGTTTAATTTAAATACATTTAATTGATTAATTACGATAGAATACTGAACTTTATGCACAACATCGTCATATATGTTGGATAGCTTGTGTTGAGTACCACTGCTTTGGGCAAATTATTTGTAATTGGATATTGAACTTAATGCTGCTGTTTCAAATCATATATTAATGGATATTGTTACGGACGAAGGAGGAAGAAGAGGGCAGGAGCGCGGCTAGGCCAACACCTCCTAGACGGAACAAGTCTAGGAGGTGTTGGGCTGGGACGGTAGGTCAACGCCGCTTGCGGCGGGGCTAGAGATACTGATTTTTAACTGTTGTAGGCCGTTATTGCACCCGCCACCACTTCGGTGGTGGTGGACGACGGTGCGGCGCGCGTCTTTCTCTCCCTCTTTTTTCTTTCTGCCCCGCCGGGGTGGTGCAGTGGTAAGACGCCCGACTACTGTGCCGGAGTACCCGGGTTCGAACCCGACCTCGGCGGCTGCGTTTCGATGAAGGCGAGGAGGAGGAGGAGGAGGAGGAAAAACTTTATTTAGCCCTATATTATTTGGCGGTTTTGGGACGTCTTCAGAGATGTCTGCTTGTTGAATCCAAAAGATGGAGGCGAAACGGAGTTCCGTGTGCTGTACGATGCCAGTGCACGTTAAAGAACCCCAGGTGGTCGAAATTTCTGTCTGGAGTCCTCCACTACGGCGTCTCCCATAGCCTTAGTCGCTTTGGGACATTAAACCCCACAAACCGAACCCGACCTCGGCGGCTGCGTTTCGATGGAGGCGAAACGAAGAGGCGTCCGTGTGCTGTGCGATGTCAGCGCACGTTAAAGATCCCCAGGTGGTCGAAATTACTCCGTAGCCCTCCACTACGGCTCCTCTTTCCCTCTTTCCTCTTTCACTCCCACCTTCTTCCCTTCCCTTACGGCGCGGTTGCGGTGTCCACAGCAAACAGGTGAGACAGTTACCTCGTCTTTCCCTTCCTATAGAGAAATCAGTAAATCAGTAAACCTCAAAAACCAACCATCTTTTTCTTGTCTGTTTTTCTCTTATGTACGCACGAGGCAGCGGAGGTGGCTCAGCTGCAGAGCTAGTACTGCCAGCTCACGGACAATCGCCCCACTGCTTCCCCGTCGGTATCATCTGCACATCTGCCTGAAGGGTGCATATTATATACCGATGCATCACATTCGGCAGAGCGAGGAGTTACTTCTGTGTATGTCCCTCTCATCCGCATCTGGACACTCACGTGACATATACCGCGGATACGTGCACCCTCTGGCACTTGAACTTCAAGCAATTTACAATGTCATACATTCCCTTCCACCAGTTCCTACATTCAATGCAGTTCATCTTTACACAGACTCTCTCACTGCCCTTAAATAGCTTAAGGCCGTTCGACGCACATTCCAAATAACACAGTCCATACATTTGCTCTGTTCAAAGTACCCATGTCCTGTGCGCATACACTGGATTCGCGGCCATGCTCGCGATCCACATAATATTCAAGGGGATGCTATGACGCATATAAACACATCAGGCGATCCACCACCTTCCCCTCTTCCCCTAGATCCGTTCCTGTCCCACGTTTCCGATTCGCAAGTTCTGCGCCAGCGAACACGCGCTCTCATTCCCCCGTGTTCGCATCCTCTCCCCCGTAGTCTTACTCGGCAGGAGGAGCTGACAGTGCGCCGGATCCGGGCAGGGGCAGCTCTGACCCCATCTGTACGTCACCGTTGGCGGGAAAAAGATTTACCAGTGACTGACAGGTGCCCTTACTGTGACACTCCACCTGACGACTGCGATGTGCGTCACTTGTTGTGGACGTGTCCATCAACGACTGACATTAGGCAACGGATAATCATGAAGGTGGGCCTGCGGTGGAATCGCGATAGTGATTATGAGAAATGGACAATGGACAATCGCTATACTGCCAACCTTCTCGAATACATAAGCGCAACTGGACTTCACTCCCTCTTTTAACTTTCTATCTCCTGCATCCCATTCCCCCTTTCTCAACTTATGCCTTGTGGCAAACTCTTCGAAAAAAAAATTCTTTTCTTCCTACAGCCACAGCAACAACCTCTTCGTTTCACCTCCATATGCAAGCCTCGTTTTCAGTGTGCGCGCTTGATCATGCTGCCTTTGGGGCGGGCGCCGTCCACTGCCACAAAATCATTGGAAGGCATGACGTATATACTCATATAATTGATTTACGGGAAAGTAAAGTCGCAGCATCTGTCACACTTGTTCCGTGGGCACCTGATTGAATGATTTAGATTGATTGATTTATATGAAGGGAAAGGCGCGGTAACTGTCTCACTAGTTTTCTGCGGACACCTCAACCGCGCCGTAAGGGAAGGGAGGAAGGTGGGATCTAAGCCGCTTCGTAAGGGAAGAGGGAAAGAGGAGCCGTAGTGGAGAGCTTCAAAGTAATTCCGACCACCTGGACAGAGATTGATTAACGTGCACTGACGCATATTTGGGTTTGCTCGGTACGGTGGCTCCGCAAGGGACAAAACGACAGAAGAGCCGAAGAAAGCGTGCTGTTCCGACTAGCATCTACCGCCCCCAGGAGCCGAGCAGCCTAGCGATTAGCGGCGCATGCTTTTTCAATGGGCGTCATGCTGGACGCGGCACTAGCTTGTGAAAGCCTCTACTACTACTACTATTGCTACTACTATTATTATTATTAATATTAGTAGTAGTAGTTGTTGTAGTAGCAGTAGTAGTAGTAGTAGTAGTAGTAGTATAGAGGAAGACTCGTTTCACGAGGTTGGCACTGAATTGTCTGTATGTAACGGGCGAATTAACTGGCTAAATATTATCATCACAGTTTTAAATTAATAATAATAATAGTAATTGATTCACAGGAAAGGAAAGGCGCAGTATCTGTCACACTTGGGTCGGTGGACACCTGAACCGCGCCGTAAGAGAAGGGATGAAAGTGGGAGTTAACGTGGAAAGAAAGAGGAGCCGTAGTGGAGGGCTTCGGAGTAGTTCAGGTGTCCACAGACACAAGTGTGACAGATACTGCGCTTTTCCCTTCCTGTGAACCAAATATTATTATTACTATTAATTAAAACTGTGAAGATATTTAGCCAGTTAATTCGGCCGACTACTACTACTACTACTACTACTAATAATAATAATAATCATTAGCAGAGAAATATTACTTTGTGTATTATTATTATTATTTAGTAGTAGTAGTAGTAGTAGTAATAGTAGTAGTAGTAGCAGCAGTAGTAGTAGTAGTAGTAGTAGTAGTAGTAGTATTATAGGCTCTCTCAAGCTAGTGCCGCGTCTAACATGACTCCCATTGAAAAAGCATGCGCCGCTAATCGCTAGGCTGCTCGGCTCCTGGGGGCGGTAGATGCTAGTCGGAACAGCCCGCTTTCTTCGTCTCTTCTGTCGTTTTGTCCCTTGCGGAGCCACCGTACCGAGCAAACCCAAATACGCTGCACTGACATCGCACAGCACACGGACACCACTTCGTTTCACCTCCATCTGCATGCCTCTTTTTTTCAGTTGTTGTGGCTGTAGGAAGAAGGAAAAGAAAATGCGCGGGGGTGCTACTGGCTCTGTAGCTGAGCCACCTCCGCTGCCTAGTGCAGGCAGAAGAGAACTGATTGGTTTATAGGAAGGGAAAGGCGCGATAACTGTCTCACTTGTTTTCTGTGGACACCTCAACAGCGCCGAAAGGAAAGGGAGGAAAGAGGAGCCGTAGTGGAGGGTACGGAGTGATTTCGACCACCTGGGGATATTTAACGTGCGCTGACATCGCACAGCACACGGACGCCTCTTCGTTTCGCCTCCATCGAAACGCAGCCGCCGAGGTTGGGTTCGAACCCGGGTGCTCCGGCACGGTAGTCGGGCGTCCTACCACTGCCCCAACCCGGCGGGGCAGAGAGAAGAGATTTATTGATTTATATTAAGGGAAAGGCGTGGTAACTGTCTCACTTGTTTTCTGCGGACACCTCCACCCAACACCACCTAGTTCGTCTAGGTGGTGTTGCTTCACCGCGCCGCAAGCGAAGGGAGGAAGGTGGGAGTGAAAGTGGAAAGAGAGAAAGAGGAGCCGTAGTGGAGGGCTACGGAGTAATTTAGACCACCTGGGGATCTTTAACGTGCGAAGAGAAAGAAGAGAAAGACGCAGGCCGCAACAGCCGTCGTCCACCACCGCGGTGGCAGGTGCAATGACGGCCTAGTAACAGATTAAAAAATTCGGTTGCAGGCTAGCCGCAGCCGCAAGCGGCGTTGATCTACCAGTCCCAGCCCCGTAGGGCCAGGAACAGCCACCTCTCCCCTCCCTGCATAAAATGTGCCCCGCTTTGCGTGTCCCACTTTGGCGGCGTTCTGATTGGCCGAGGCGGTATGACGTCATAGATGTATCGACCAATCACAGAGCCCCGCCACAGTATGCCCGAATGTGTGCCTTATATGGCCATGTGCAAAGAGGCGTCCGTGTGCTGTGCGATGCCAGCGTGTCAGCGCACGTTAAAGATCCCCAGGAGGGCGAAATTACTCCGTAGCCCTCCACTACGGCTCCTCTTTCTTTCCACTTTCATTCCCACCTTCATCCCTTCCCTTACGGCGCGGTTGCGGTGTCCACAGAAACAAGTGAGACAGTTACCGCGCCTTTCCCTTCCTATAAATAAATCAGTCTCTTCTTAATCAATAACTAATTAATGAATTCATAATATTGAATTATAAATTGATGACAAATTAAGAAATTCATCAATTAATAATTGCTTACCGTATTACTAATTAGTTAAGTATTTTGTTCATCGCTAATTAGTTCCAGTTGCGTAGCAGAATGCGGCATTCAGGCTTTCGCCTTTCACTACTTTAGTCGCTGAAGTCCCTCGTAATTTTATTATTGCAGCTGCACAAGGTACATCGGGCGCCCCTTGTCGAACACACCCAGCTTTCCGTTGAACGCATCGAAGTTCATCAGCGTTCTATAATTGGTTTATAGGAAAATAAATGTGCAGTATTTGTCACACTTGTTTCTGTAGACACTTGAAGTCCCTCGGATAGGTCAAAGGTCAAATCGGCTTCAGACATCGGGTTCTTGCTATAATGCCGGTGATAGTGCTACAGCACTAAAATATTGGAAGTAGATACTGCGCAGTATGATGAAGGTAAGTTCATCATACAGCGAACCGTACTGCGAAGCGGTTCGGAACGATTCCTCCGATTTGTTCCAGTTAGGGATCAGTTCTAAGATGGGGAGACAAATTCGGGTTCGGTTCCTGTTTTTGGTTCGGTTTCGGTTCGACAGCCTGCTTATTAGTGCCATTATCACCCTGCATGATATAATAAAAAGAATATAAAATTAAAATAAACATAAAAGCGGAACAACACCGTTTGTGAACATTTGCTGTCCCGTCATTCTCTTAACAGCGGAGCTTAAATGTGCCCTTAAATTTTCCGTTATGGGCTAATTGCTTGAACACTTCAGTAGATGCTGCATGTCCTTCCTAGTGGCCTAATATAGGGGGATGCTTGGCTAGGGTGTTCATTCATACACGATATTTGCTTTCCCCATCCTTTCTATGTAAACGTTGTCTTATTTCGCTCTGTTTCACCAACAAAGTTCCCTTCATCCACTTAAACAAGAAGTCAGTGTTACAGAGGTCCTCGGACAAAATGGGTACTGAAGACGTAAGCACTGTATATAAACGCAGATGAAAGCTTGCAGTTACACAAAGGAAACACCGCCAAGCTTCTCTTCATTACTCTTATTTACATTTAAATGCTGTATGAGTTTTCTGTTAGATGTATTTGCGGTTTTTCCATAGCGGTGAATATGGCAATAGCAAGACATGGCCCAACACCATATCGTTAATAAAATAACAAGCGCCGCTGTCGCTCATATGATGCTACACTTCTTGTCTTGATAAATGATGAGATTGTCATTGCAGGCGAAGTACTTCCCGAACTTGTCAAAGTGGGCGAGCGCAATTTCCACCCTGCAAAATGACAAGAGAAACGGTACGCAATTAGTGCTCGGAAGAAATAAATCATCTTTTTCAGCGGTCTTCGCAATACAACGAACTGGTTTCGTAATTTCATCCGCACATTACGGGAAGCTTGGGTAAAAATTTCAGCGTTCTCAGTTTCTTTACGCCGGACTCAATTTTGCTCTCTAACTGCTGTCGTTCTGGAAGTGGCGTTTCACCGCGGCAGCGCTAAAATCACCATTATCTGGAATATCTAGCATCGACATTGTGAGTGAAAAAGAATTAAGGGAAAATTTAACACACGGCCGCCGAGCAAGAAACCATCTAGGAGGTGAAACTCCCGTCAGCGCGAGCGAGCGCGGGCGACCAGATAAGGTCACAATTGTAGCGCCGACGTCACGGAGCATGAGGCGGCCGTATGCAGTGGCGGCGGCATGCGACGCATCGTATTTGGATTGGAAAACATTTATGTCGTCAAAATGCAGACGGTCCGCTATACATGGCCTTCAGTCTATGGCTGGCGGCGACCTTAGTGGCCCACTCGTGGCCAAGGCTTGAATAGCCCGGTTCGACCTGACCAGAACGGCCTCCCATCGCTCAAGAGAAGGAATTTGTACTAGATCTTCCGGTGGAGGTTCTTCTTTGTCGAAGCAGCAGTGGCTAAAAAGAAACCTGGACTGGTTGCCTTGGCAACCAAAACGGTGATAATTTCTACGCCGACAGGCACCGTTAGCATGGTAGTGGCGCCGCGGGCTTGTGACCTTTTCTGGTCGCCGCAAACAGTGTATTTCCACTTCTAAAGGTTTATTGCTCCGTGCACACGGCTAAACCTAAGTGGACAGAGCGAAAGCACGCCATTCCTGCGTGGATCGCTGCGAACCTCAAGTACACCACAGCCGGGTCTAGACAACGCGAAGGTGTCGAGGGTATTTTGAAGGGGGAGGTCCCAAGAAGCGTGCCAGATGGGCACATCTGGCGGAAAAGGGTACGCAGGGGACTAGAAGGCTGTGTGGTTTTGTTCAGGTAATGCATGTTTGTGGAGGTATACACCGGTGCGAATGAAGTTTTCTGACGTGTGAAGAGGCAGCAGCAGATGTGCGATGTGGAAGAAGCGAGCACCGCTGGCTCCGTGCGCCATACGTGCGAATAAGAAGCGGGCGGCGTGAAGGCCGCGCGCTACTATACAGGTTTCAGGCCATATGAAGCCCAAGAATTCATTGCGTGCTATGGTGCATATACAATTTCATAGCTTAACCAACTATTTCATCATTTTTGAAACATTTAATTGGCATATGCCGACCATGCTGTTCACGGGTACACATTTTAGGTTGACACTTTCGGCGGGAACTCCCTGTTTACACCATCTTATGAGCGAAGAAAAGCTTTCGCCTTAAAAGCGTGCCGTCTGCTCTACGCGAGGAGGAAGCCACAGGCGCGGAGTAGATACTCTAAGAAACTCATGACGACAGAGGCATCTGTCGTAATGACAGAAGAGCTCTGTTGCGATGCCAGCAGCATACAAAGTCGTCCGTTATGATTGGACGACAGAAAAGTTCTGTCGTAGTCTAATTATATCCGGTTTTGCTACAATTCCTACCTTGAAGATGAACGTACGCAATGTGCCAAATGGTGAAACGATTAAAAATGATGTAGGCGAGGACAAGACGACAGCAAAAAGAGAAGAACGAGTACATCACAAGCTGTTTGCGTACAAGGAGCACATCGAACAGTTATGGAAACTTCGTTTCCGTATTCGTCATGGTATGGGCATAAATTCAACTAAAACATCCACGCCTTTGATTCTTATTTGATGCATGGATAATATTCATGGGGGTGAATATCAAAACCTTGTTCATCAGGGTTTTGTTCTTATGCGTGAAATAAGAGTTTCGTTCGCGATACACGGACAATACTCTACCGTATAATGTACATGCACAATCTATTTGAATCGTTACTCCTGTATCGCTTCACTGCTGAGCAGGAAGCAAGGAGGGGGAAGGCCTCGGCTTACATAATTGGAAGCTCTCGATAATGGCATTCGAGAGGCACTCTGGTGCAAATATGGTGAGTTGAAAACTATTGAAAAAGATAGCTCTCCTTAATTACACAAACGTCTGTATAATTGCGAAGATTATGGCTGATCGTATCTCACAAGAAAGATTGCGCACTAATATTGATGTGAATCTGCGAATCGTGCGGGAGTGCTTGAGGCCGCCTACCTGTATTGTGGGTCCGGAAACGATGTGACCAGGTTAACGATCTCCCGCAGCCGGGTGGGCACGCTCTCACACCACGTCTGCAAAAGTAAATTTTAGAGCACAAGTTCAACTTCTCCCATGGTAGACCATCAAGGTCATCCAGACTCCAACATTTGACCTTGAAGGAACAAAATAAACAAATTTAAACAAAATTGCCACGATTGTTTTTCGAACACTCGCCAGAAAAGACTGATCAGCTCCGCTGGCCAAGGCACGAAAGCCCTATGCTGCCGCCGCTTTTTTGACAGCAATATACATTTACACAAGAACCCTCAGCCGTATTTGAATAAGGTAACATGACAAACTTTATCAATGTTTCTCGTCTTTCAATGTACGGAAGCCAGTCAGTGGCTCGATCCACAAGTTTGGTAATTTCACAATACCTTCCAATGGCTTCCTTAAAATATTCTCACTCTGGCGATGCGTCAAGATCTGCATGATGCACCGCCACCTTACTTTTCCATATAGTGAACAGGCCCAACGCCATTACAAGATCATCAGATCAAGATCATCAGATCATCAGATCATCATCATCGTTTTCAATCTGGAGTTACTTGATAGCGTGAGAGTTAAGTACTAGTATGTGGTTATTTTATTATACATACAAAAGAAAGGAAAATATGTTTGCCAGCCCCGGTATCTGCTATCTGATATCTGAAGCACCTGAACTGGTGGAAATAAAGGGACAGCGAGGAAGCGGTAGAGGAAATCAACGAGGTGAGCGGAAAATTATTTTTACGAGTCCTTTGGAGGACGTTCCAGAAGAAAACTGCATCCCAGCAGTGCAAGAAGACATGCTCAGTGGTTTCATTCTTTTGCATAGTAAACGGTGGACTCCCCAAGGCACAGAAGTTCATCTGTTTTGAAACCACGCTTTATCCGGCAAAGTCCCTCTATGTATTCTGAAAAAAGATTGTTTGACTGCAAGAGTAATACGCATATTTAACTTGTTTTATAACATCTAGTCCTGGACCTGCACTGTACTTGGCCATATACAATGGTGGAGGGAACGGCGAGTCACAAATATCGCTTTTAAGTTTTGTCTGAGTCACATGACTAAGGTAATCCAATGAAAACCGTATATGAAGCAAACGACAAGCTTTTACAACTTCTCTCAAATACCAACGAATATCGTGCATTGGCATATGCTGATGATGGTGCTGTTTTCTGCTCCATTTATGAAAACATTTTGGAAATTGATGGAAAAGGTAAAGCGTACTGCGAAGCAAGTGGTAGTGCGGTCAATTGGGCAAAGTGCTTGGGATATTGGTATGGTGAATGGCCTGCCTCGGACTCAGAGTGTCTTCGCCAATATATCGTGAACAAAAACTACACCTAAGTACTTAGGTGTCCCTCTTGAATTTTACGATAATAGTGAACCTTATAGGCGAAATAAGGGCGCAAAATTGAGAGAAAACACCGCAGGATTTGGCGGATTGAATCTCTCGATTTTATGACATGCCATAATATGCAATCTTTCAGCAACCATGGTCGTCTTCATCAAGCTCCAACAGCAACCCACTCTCGCATTATGCATTGAATAATCTCATCTTCACGCAGCTCTATCTACGCCGTTCTTCCCTTTAATCTGGTACATATGCCATATACATACGTCATCTGGGCGGGTGCGGTCGAGGCCGGCGAGCATAGTGTCGGGGGATTCTAGCAGGCGGCGTTGCGTACAGTAAGCAACTTTCTCTATGGACACAGACCGCAGTCGTGCCAGACAGGCTGCCGAGACCATGCAGCGAACAACTAGAAGCCAGACAATATCCGATTCCGGAGAAGCTTCAAGCTCGGAAGCGTACCAATCAAGAACGAAGCGGCAGCAGCGACTGCGGCGGCGGCCGATGGCAAACGCTCATGAAACTCGGTTCAAGAATATTTGAACCTCTAAGGTTTTTTTTTTTTTTTTTTTTCTGGTTATTACAGCCCTCTACCTCACTCGTGTATCAGTTTGGAAGGCAGTGCAGCGCGCACTTCGTAAACAGGTAAACGAAGACGCGTAACATTGCAAAGTGTTTTGAGAACACGGACGGAAGAAAGAATGCGAGGTACAAACCATTGCAAACGAAATAAAAAACAGTTGGTTCTGCGTGAGGTCCAAGTTTTTGAGGCCACTGTGCTCAAATTCTTCCTCGAATTTTCTCATGAAGAGACGAAATCCCTGTAAACAGACATGAGGAAGTCAGCATTTAGTTGTATTAATGCGACTCTGATACGAGTGAAAGCATATTACGCGCTATTTCACGTGTCAATTGAGTCAAGGCCTTTAACTAAAGCGGCAGAGAAGAGCCAGATGAAACCAGCGAGTTATTGTTTGCAGTCAAGTTGGCGTTCTTTAGTGGAATGCTTTATATCCCCCGTAGTTAATTAACTAAGTTTAAGTGCATAAACAATTTAGGATTCTCTTTAGGGCCGAGCGTGATTCAATAAGAAGGGGTGGGAGGCTCTCGGAAACAAATTTCATTTTTTTGGTGACGTACTTCGTACATTTTCCGTTGCGCGTGATAAGAAAGCCCGCGAAATATAAACATAATACTCATTCCGTTCACTGCCATATTAACCCCGGTACTCTTCAATTTTGCAATGAAAGATCTCTCGTCTCATTTTAATAAGATAAAAGGCATCAAACATAGCATCTATGCAGACGATATAACAATCTGGACCGATGGAGGCACCAGCGCCGATATATCGCATAGGCTGCAGGAAGCGGCGTAGTTGAAAATTACGCCTTAGATAGAGGACTATCTTGCTCTCCTCACAAATCTGAACTTTTCTCAACGTGCAGCAAATCACAACTAACCAGAGAATCCCACCTACCGCACTTACACAAACCAGTGGAGGTATACGCGGGAGGGAGCAAGGTACCGAGAGTCAGCACCATTAGGATCCTGGGGTATTTCCTACAGCAAAATAGGAAAAACACCACCATCCTGAAAAAGCTACTGACGTATGTCGGCCAGGTAACATGGATATTCAGGCGAATCTCTCTCAGGAACAAAGGCCTCAGAGAACACTGCCTCATAAAACTGCTTTGTAATCAGCAGGATAGCTTATGCCACCCCCTTTCTCAATCTCAATCCTTGTGAAGTAGAGAAGTTAGAGAAAATGATCAGACCGTCATTCAAAAGGGCTTTAGGCATCCCCCCCAATTCGTCGACAGAGAACCGTCTAGCTATGGGAATGCATAATACCTGGGAAGAGATTGCTAAAGCGGTCAGGGAGGCCGAGATTTTGCGGCTCAACTCTACTGTAGCTTCAGTCAGGTGAGCCACCCTATGTCACTGAACTCCTGGAGCTTGAGACGCGGAAACTATTCAAAACTGCACTGATCCCTAAGAATATGCATCCGATTCATGACAAGGAACGAAGACAGCATAGAGCAAAATTTATTCAAAGCAAACTAATAAACGACCCTCATGAAGAATCAGCCTATTGCGAT
This sequence comes from Amblyomma maculatum, assembly GCF_055883805.1. NCBI lineage: Eukaryota > Metazoa > Arthropoda > Arachnida > Ixodida > Ixodidae > Amblyomma > Amblyomma maculatum. The sequence continues at coordinate 93,825,393 of NC_139346.1, read as the reverse complement.
GCTGCCTGTGGGCTAGAAGGGGCCGCGGTCATAGCAGTGGTAGATGGGAACCACTCCCAGAAAGTAAATGGATCTATTAATACGCGTAACGCTTTAATAGCGCTAGCATGTACAGGCACTAAAGCCAGAACTATCCTTCCAGATAATAAGGCGGCTGTTAGGAACTTCGGCAAAGGCCTAATTTCCACGCAGGCGGTCAGTCTACTGAGAAAGCACCCGCTAAACCGGGAGGTTTCAGTCATCTGGGTTCCAGCTCACGAGGGTCTACCAGGCAATGAGGCCCATCGCCTCGCTCGAGATGTATACACCCGAGCGGCCATAGAGACCCCGCTACCCGGAGACAAAGACTCCCTCATCACCTACAAGGAGCTCTCTGAGACTCCCAGACTAAACCGAAGGATCTATTCACCACCAGATAGGCCCCTAATACCCTCAATATGCAGGGCCTGGCGAAAAATTCAGGCCAATCGTTTCTTTCCTCATGTTACTCTGCATAATGAGTTGACAGGGGGCCCAGAGGCTTGCAATCTCTGAAACGTGCCTCTCAGTCAAAATCACCTAATCTGGCAATGCCCTGATTCTCCGGGAGCTAAAGAAACTGATCCCCTTGATCAAATTACCTGGGAGTCCTACATCCGCAGCCAAAATGTGGATGAACAAAAGATCGTCCTACGCCTGGCGGAGGAGGCTTACTCCAAGACCTTCTCGGCGGCCACGGCGCAGGAGAGCCGGCAAGGAGACCCTCCCCCTGGCTGAGCCCCTGCCCCGAGGTCCATGTCGGTGTAAATAAAGTATTCTCACTCACTCACTGACTGCCATATTAAGGCCAACCCAATCCAATCCTGTTTTGAAAAAACGAGACATTCACACTGACCTACAGGTGGTCCGCAGATATGATTACTGTCAAATCGACTGCGTTTCGACAGAGGCCACCATATCTTTACTGCAGCTTGTCTTACAGCGTCGAGTTATAGTATAGCTTTGTGAATTAATCATTTGCGCGATAGCGAAAGGCGCCAGTCTGCAGAAAATTCGGCGTTATCAGCATTGTGAGCGAAACATCAGGAGCGTGGTTCTGGAAGGTGTTGGTTGACAGGTGACATGGCCGAGCACTACTTCGTCGATGAGTTGTTTGTGGGACGGTCAGATATATGATCGGAGGAATTGGGATAGGAATTATCCTTACGTGGTTCCTAGATGCCGAGTCAGAGATGCTAATTCTAGGTCATGCAGGCATCTTGCTTAGGATTAGGTTAAAGACGTTAATCTATGATGGGTCGCACTTATGACCTGCAGCTGAATAACGTGGCAGCGTTTAGGGCTGTAATCTAATAAGAACGCATGAGTCGTTAGAAGCACGTTTAGATATTGGTAATTAGTCGAGCTGTATACACACATACGCGAAGTCCACAGAAGGAGTCGCAAACCATCAAACCATATCACGTATACCTTCAAATGCAGAGCTTTAGTCCCCCCCCTCCCCCCCCACCCACCCACAAGTTTTGGTCCCATTATTTACTTTGTTTAACTACACTACAGGCAACATTAAAGTCAAAGTTTGTCTGCAGTCTCCACCTAATAATAAGCTCGGTGCAAAACCAATTCCACTGCGAGTCTTGCTGAGCACGGCCCAGATGCTGGAGATGGAGACTCGCTAATGCGTCAACTGTCGCTGGCTTGGGCAAAACGGATGAGTGACGGTGGGTTGGCGTGAAATTGTAGTTGCGCCACTGCGTCAAGCTTGACGACGTCCTGATATATAAAAGAATGTGCGCCTGATTGATAATTATGAGCATGTCCGTAAGGCACCTAGCAGTAGCGCAGTGCGTGGAACGACACGTACATAAGGAGACTACACGTCACTATGGAACAAACTGCAACGAACTGCACGCGTTCAGCTTTAGAAATGCTTGCGAAAATGCACAGCGAACGGCGAAGATAACATAAACGAGCTGGGAGGAACCCCTGCACTTTTCTTTTCAATCCTTAGAAAGAAGAATACATGGTGATCGACAAACCACCAGAGCAACATACAATATCGGTCGGGAGCTCGTTCTATCGAATGCAACTGTCTAGTTGACTTTCTCGTCGGCGAGAAAGCTAAATGCGGAGGCTAGGATGATATATGCCGGCCGCGACGATGGTGTTGTCTACTACGATGAAAAGAGGAATTTACGAAGAAAGGACGGGCCCTTAAAGTGAGAATTTGCGGTTGGCTAACATTTTAGAGGTCTAGCTATGCCCTACACAGACCTCGGCTCGATCGCGGTATTTTTCATTCAGCTCTTCTAGACAAACTCTGCAGCTGTGCAGCTTATCGTAGAATATACTCCATAAGAGGCAAGCAGGGTCAGGGAACAAGCGCGAGTTGATGATCGTCTAATTGGAATCAAGGTCCATGCAAAGTAAGATGGGCGGATGAGATCAGGTAGTTAGCGAGAAACAGGCAACTGCATCTGGCATAGGACAGGGTGGAAATATATCGAAGGCGCATTTTCCCGGCTGCTAATGAGCATAGTGAGGATGACGATGATTATGGTGCGGATGATGGTATTCTATCTTAGATACGTGGCGATAGCTCTTTTCACAGCCGGCGCCTTCGTCAATTAGGCGGGCATGTTTTTTCGCCCATATATACGAGGAAATACAAAGACTGCTTTGAGACTCACCTTGTAGGCGAGGCCGACGGCAGCCATGCTTGTGACCACCTCTTTGCGGAATGTGTTGATTTCCGTCTGAGGGAAAACAAGATGCGCTGTCAAACTACTGCACAGGACAAACTTTCTACTTAATATTTACTGAAACGGTAAGCCGAAGTTTTGTTTTATTTTACATTCTTCAATGCGACTCACTGAACAGAAAGGAACAGCGTGACGTAGCGGAGTTAAATGTGCTCGTTTGTAAAAAAGAAAAAAAAAATTATCTCGTTGCTGCGGGCCACAGCCTGAATGCGATCATCTCTAGCTTTTCAACGATGTTTCATACGGGACCACATTGCACACAATACGCTGCTAACTATGGGTTAAGGCCAATAAAGGAAAGCCTCCACCCGCGATGCGGATGTACCGCATTCATGTTATATAGACCTATGCTACAGGACTATGCATGGCTATCATAAATTACTTCCCAGTTTTTGTGGACGCCACACTCGAGTGACACGGTGGTGATGAGCTTTTATGGCACAGGGACTACAGTAGCCGAAGTGCATCGAATGAGATTGCCATGACTTAACCACATTTCAGCAGACTTTAATAGCTGAACGAAAGAAAAACGAGGTAAAATGCTCGACCCGTGCTCCAATTTATTGTTACTCCTTTACAAAAAGTTATTTTTTTTATTTGGATTTGAATACGTGGCTTCCCCTTTGTAACGGGTGGTCCTTAGGAAAAAAACTATCGAAAATGTTCTAGCCGAATTACCTACCTACAGTTCATTAGTGTTCATGATGATCTTTCTTCGCAATGTAGGTCGTCGCTTTGTTGTTTTCATGGTTGCTTCCGCACCCCCAACCAAGTTATGGAAAATATGTGATGTTTAATATATGTTTTCATTAACAATGAATTGACAGATAAAATTTTCTCTGTCATGAAAGGGTTTTGAGTGTTTCTTGGGGGTGTAGATGCGAACACGTGACCGTCTGAGCGTCGGCTCTCTTTCCGAGCCGCCCTCAATACCTTCCTCTTGGCCGAGCGTGCGTTCTAAGCTTACCTTGTTCACGGGTTTGAAGAGGCTGTTGTAGCACGCTTCAACTGTTTCGCTGTAATTACGTATGGTGGCGGAGTCCCACCAGCACATGTAGGCGCCGTTCTGGTCGAAGCAGCGACCTACGTTTGAGGAAGAACAAAATAGCAAAAGAGGCAAAAGGATACACATGAAACGCTTTGAATGCTGTCTTTGGGAAACTAGGATGCAGTGGTGGATGCAGCTTTTGGAAGGGCAAAAGAGACTGGCAGAAGAAAGGAGAAAGCGTTTCTACGAGTCCCGTGTAAATTCCACAACGAGATAATGTCCAACTGTCGACGCTTGGAAGCCCACAGGAGCAAGTGACAAGTATACAGGTTTTTCCAGCTACACTGGAACGAGATTTAAAAAGCCCTAAGCGTTTTTCCCAACTGAAAAGAAGTGAGCGTTGTTAGGACTTATGTAAAGTGCCAACTGGTGTATTTGTTGTTCCGTCTACACGAATAAGTATTCAACGTAAATAAATTGGTCTACTACAAAGCAAATGTGCAATATCCGTCATCTATTTTTTTTCTGTGGACACCTGAGCCTTGGCGTAAGGGAAGGAGGGAGTGAAAAAAGAAAGAGAGAAGGAGGAGCCGTAGTGCGATGCTATGCAGCAATTTCGCCCACCTGGGGTTCTTTAACGTGCGCTCACATCGCACAACACACGGACGTCTCTTCGTTTCGCCTCCATTGAAACGCAGCCGCCAGCGGTTGCGTTCGAACTAGCAGCCGACATCTACTGATTCTTAAGGCGAAAGCCTTTTATGGCTCATGACTCGCCGGTGTGTGCGTGCGTGCGTCCGTGCGTCCGCAGCAGCTCTCAATCATCTTCAGAAGAATTTGGATGGTTTCAATTTTGATAGATCATCAATAATTTACTAGTACGTGCATAAACATTAGATAACATTTAGTCAGTGATAATCAGTTAATTAGACCACGCTAATTAGTTAATTAGCCAGGAGTAGTTAGTTAATTAGTCAATGATTAGTTACTTAATTTTTTACAGTTAACTATAATGCTTTTAGACATCTTAAACGCAGGCACTGGGAGTACATCTCCAGCCACTTCTCGGACTATAAAGAAATGGTTGCAGAGGTTGACCCCAAACGCTGTCTTCTGATAGATACAATTGTCAATAAAGTTGCAGTCTCGAAACAGACCTCAATACAATCTAAGCGCGACACGGGGCCGTCTAGAATGTGGCAGCATCAGCAGCAAGAGTCACCAAACGAAACCAAGCAGTGGCCAAATAGACGGAAGCGACTTTGATGGCTTTCACCAGTGCGCACTTAAGATCGTCAAAGTGCCCCTGAATTTTTTTTCCTAAATATCACCCTATTTGCCAAGGTGTGAATAGGAAAATTGTCGAGCCCCGCGAAAATAATCCAACCTAAGTGTTTTCGACACAGTAACCTTACCGTAATTCTTTTTATTCTATTTATTAAGCCCATGACATACCACGTGATAGCGCGCTCCGTGCGCCCGAATGCACCGCAGCTGTATACGGCTCTCACATACGCGACTCAGTAATGCGCTGCTAAATTTTCGCACTCTGTGAAGCCCTCAACAGAGCTTTGCTCGGCTCTGGCTTGGGGATAACCGCCAGCGGCATTAGCCGATATGCTGAAAAAGTGCGCTGTCAGCAGAGACGTTAAAGGGGTCATGTAATGCCTAAAACGGGGTAAAGCAAATCGGTAGAGAGATAGGTACTCCCTCACAGGTCAATTCACCGCAAGAATGTTTTAGCTAGCTTCATTAACACCAGAGATATCGGCGATTAAAAATGGCGCTCCTCCTTGCTCCCCTCAACCATACCTCAACTCAACACTCCGAGACACCAGAAAAAAAAACAAAGAAAACAGCTCGGGAACTCCGCCCCGCTAGCCCCGCCCACGAAGCGTCATCGGGTGACGCTCGGTTCTCAGACTTCCGGTCGCCGCGCCTGTTTTCCCCCGAGCGTCGCCCATGCATTCATGGTCCCTGCCTTTCCCGTCCCGTCTGCGTTTGTATAGCTTTCAACCTTGTCTGCTGTTTACCTCAGCCGCCAGTGTCTTCAGTTTCTTGACCTCTCGGAATTGTGTGCGACAGCAGCCCGAACGACTCGGGTCGTTCGCGAGCGCATACCTGCAGGTGGGAGTCCACACATACCGGCGGCCGCCGCAGATGGAGCACTTTTTTTCATATCCCTGTCCCATTCAGCGCAAATTAGCGTGCACTCCTGCCGAGCACGGCTTTCTACAAGACCGCTTTCTTCTCTCGCGCTGCCTGGGTCAGTCTCTTTGGTACCGTCTTCTGCGGTTTCACCAACGGCGGCCGGTGACCCCTCGCGGAGTTGACGCGATAGCATCGACTCTGCATGGATGCTGGCAGACGATCGAGCGTGCGAGTTGCCCGTGTGCAAACATATGTCGTCGTCGCTTTTAGTCCGGAGCTACTTTCATTATGGTCGGCGAGAGGCATCTCTTGTGCATAACGAATGGAATGTATACGCGTACGTATCACCGACGAGAGCACGGACTGATGATCGCTACAGAGTTTGGATATCGGATGACAGGTGAGCACGAATTATTCGTCCGCGAATCTTAAAATTGAGATTAACAAAAAGGATAGTGTAGTGTTTTTTTTTTTTTTTTTGACGTCCTTTCGCACATCGTTTAGGAAGTGCCAATGCGCAACGTGCACGCGTGTTTATCTCATGTGTACGCATCGTCCGAGCCAGAATCGACGGCGCAAAACATCAGCAAAGCAGCTCGGCACATTCAGTTCGGCAGCGCAGGTTGTCACTGATTTTCGCACCGACACGCAAGAATCGCGCACATGAGCATGCGAGCGGCTACGCTAGAGACGAAGCGAAGCGGGTGATTCCAAAACGCCGCCCGCCGTGGCTTCGACGCAAATAAGGCCAAGCGACGACCAGGGTGCAGCGCACGATCGGAGTGCCGTCGGTCGCAGCGCCCGCGGGCGGCATCTCTGCGGTAACCTGGCGACATCCGGTGCTGCACATAAGCGGTGCGAATTTGTGTACTTTCGCGATGAAGCTGAGGACAGACCTTTTTTGACGCACGTTTCATTTACACGAAGGTTGATGCTGCCTTTTTAATCGATACGGTGTTGAATCGGGCCTGCGTGCTCTTTTCGCACTGCTGCACCGACGCGCACTTTCAGTCGGACGCACGTAGTTTAGGAAGTGCCGATGCGTAACGTGCACGCGTGTTTTATCTAATGTGTACGCATCAGCCGGTCCAGAAACAACGGCTCAAAACATGAGCAAAGCAGCTCGCCACATGCAGTTCGGCAACGCAGGTTGTCACTGTTTTCCGAAGCTACACGCAAGAATCGTGCGCAGGAGCACGCGAGCGACTACATTAGAGACGCAGCGAAGCGGACGATTCTGAAATGCCGTCCGCCGTGGCTGCGATGCAAAAGAAACAAGGCCTAGCGACGAGCAGGGAGCAGCGCACGACCGGAGTGCCGTCGGCCGCAGCGCCCGCGCCTGGCGGCATCGGGTGCTGCACTTAAACGGTGCGAATTTGTGTACTTTCGCGATGAAGCTGAGGGTACACCTTTTTTTGACGCACGTTCCATTTAATTATTAACACGCCGCACAAATGGTCGAAGCGGCAAAGACGAGACGGGACTACAGTACGCTGCTGCGCCGTCGGTCGGTACATAAAGGTTGATGCTGCCTATTTAATTGGTACGGTGTTAAATCGGACCAGCTGTTGCTCTTTTCGTACTCCTGAACCGACGCGCACTGTCAGTCGGACGCCACCACCTTTTCGGTTAACATCGCGAACCGAAGCGCCAAGCTCGGGTTCACACATGCATGCAGCACTCGAGCAGACGACTTTCGCATCTACCGGAAGTGTGTCAGTGACGTAGAGGGCGTCGCGGCTGCAGCCAATGGCAGCCTGTCGTGGCCTGTCACTCTGTGACTGGTGACGTAGGTAATCACGGCAGAATAGTCCCAAATCTCGCCGCCACGCGGAAATGGCACAGCCCGCGAATTTCAAAAAACGCTGTTTTTAAAAATTAATAATAAATCGCTGGATTTTTTCCGATGAGTTTTACTTTGAACGAATGCTCGGAAGCATTTGTTCTACACATTGAAAACGTTTGTCAGTGACCTTTCTAGCCGTTTCATGCCCCCTTTAACCTCGCGAACAACATGAGCAGCGCCAGAGGGGTTGAATTCTGCAAGGTTTAGCAAGACGTGGATAGGGAGCGCTATAATCGCGGCGCATGCCGGCGTATACATACGGAGCCCACTATCGCGTGGTATTTTTCTTTCCTTTTTAATTCACCGGCTTTCAGGTTTCTACAAAGGTATACGCAGGACTACTTCCTCCAAGCTACCTCAGTAGACTATTTTCGCGCCGCTCGACAACTTCCATATTCACATTTGAACGTCTAGAGCGATATTTATCAAGTGATTCAGGTTATTTCCAAGAATGTGAAAGCGACAGCGTAGTTGAATGTTTTGTTAATCTTTTTTCATCTTTTATTCACGCTGTATGACGTCCAACTCTCCCAGAACACACTTCAATCACCGCAGCATATAGATTTCACATACACTTCCCGACGGCAGTTACGAATAGCGGCATTTTGAGCCTATTCTGCCGTAGAGTACTCTCTGGGTCACCCCCGCCCTTGTTTAGCACCTGGCGCATTGTCTCCCATAGCGACGCGGAATGAATCTGTGAGCCCACGTGGCGAGCGCGCTGTAAGCGTGTTGCCGCCGTTGACATATCCGTTTATTCACTCCCCCTCCCCAATGCTGCTGTTGTCCTTTCTCTCACCTCACTCCGGCTTCCTTAAACCGACAATTATCGATTCTTACTGAGGAAGTCTGAGCATTGTAGTGGTTAACGCGCTCAGCTAGGGGGCGGAAAAAAGGTGGTTCTAGTTCTGGCGTGGACAGGATTCTGTTATTTTCTGTAGCTCACGATGCGGCCTTGAAGCATAGCGATTTAAGGATTTAGCCTTAATATACTAGTTGGCAATTTACATCACAGCTAAAAACACTCACTCTATTTCAGCAGGGAAGGGCGCTTAGGTTTTTCTTTTCTTTTTATTCTTGGTTCATTTTATCTGGGACGTGCTCTTAACATTCATTCGAACCACGGTTAGTTGCATACAGCTGATCAGTTTCTTGGGTTAGGAGGACATTCATGCAGCTATTTTTTTCGGATGCCTTTTTTAACTGTGTAATCTCCTGGAGTTTCAGATGGATAAGCGCAAGTATCTCAAATTTCCTCTTAACGTCCCAGATATCTGTATGGAAGATGACAAGGCCGTCACTTGCCTTCAAAAATCAGGGAGCTCATCATCTTCGAGGCGATGAGAAACCCGAGAGAGCCGAAGTTCAGCGCCCTGCGTGAAAATAACGAAGAAATAAAAAAGAAGTGACGAAAAAGGGCGACTTTGTGAGCGCGAATGTAGAGCCGCAAATAGTTTTTTTTTTTCAGTCAGGCTTTCATGTTCAACAGAGCTATCCACCCATACGACAGTATTAGTGGACGAGTGGTAATAGTATGTATGGTCACTGATTACAATGCGATAGACTAGGCATCACGAAAAAGGAACTCATTTCTTTGTGCAAAGAAATTTATGAATTTAAAAAAAACTCTGTAAAGAAGACAAAGAACAGAAAAACGCTGCGGCATCGCCATCACCATCGCTTGTCTCCGGCGCCCATCTCGCTCGCGCTGAAGCTGTGCCCTGCGGCTGGTAATTCGACCCTGCTGTGCCCGAAGTACTGCCAGTGCTAGACGTTCCAGCCAACCATTAAATCCACATTTCACTTGGTGGAGGTCAATCTGAGGTTCCCTGTACCAATCTCGCCCTGGAACTTCGCAGCAGAACATTGACTACCCCAATGACGGAGCCGACTTCATTGCACCTACCTCCGCCAGTCACCTGCACAGGTGCCGTTCGTCAACGGGACCCGGCTACCTTCAGTGGAAGCAGCAATGACGACGTCGACGATTGGCTGACCACTTACGAACGGGTCAGCCGTCACAATAACTGGGACGACAGCCGTAAGCTCAACAATGTCATCTTTTACTTGAGCGACGTCGCTAATCTGTGGTTTCGAAACCACGAGTCGGACTTTGGCACCTGGGCGAATTTCAAGACGAAATTTTCTGATGTCTTTGGCCGCCCCGCCGTCCGAAAACTCCGCGCGGAACAGCGTCTTCGGTCGCGACTGCAGCTGCCCGGTGAAACGTTCACCAGTTACATTGAGGACATTGTTGATATGTGTCGTCGCGTTGACCCGACCATGACCGAGGCCGCTAAAATACGTCATGTCCTCACAGGAATTGATGACGGCGCTTTTCACATGCTCATCGCGAAAGGCCCCACTACGGTCAAGGAAATATATGACCTCTGTCAAAGCTACGACGAGCTCCGGAGGGAGCGTGCTTTGATTCGCCAGCCTCATACATCGCTTGCTGGGCTAGCCGCGGAGAGGGAGTCATCTAGCCTCTCTGAAGACATCAAGGCTTTTTTGTACGCCAGGAAGTCGCGCGACAACTGTCCCTGCAGCCCTATGTTAAGGAGTCGTCAACAACTGGCCTTGTTCCGGAGCTTCGCCATGCAATCCAACAGCATGTATCTGAAGTCCTCCCTAATCCTGTTCCTCAACCAGCTCCGGTCGCACATTCAATGCCGTTACTCACGCCCACAGTTTCATCGTCCGGCGTTGCGCCACTGAGCTACGCTCCAGCATTCGCGCCGGCTCCTCCTCAAGTATTGCGCCGCACGTATGCCGAAGTCACTTCAAGTCCACCGCCTGAGCCAGCATATGCCTATGCTTCGCCCCCCATGCGGTCGGCACCAACAGCTTTTGCTCCCCCCTTGCTTCCGACACGATCTCCATGGCGCACATCAGACAACAGGCCTATTTGCTACCACTGCGGCATCCCTGGGCACACTACACGCTACTCCAGGCGCCGAATAAATATGGCCTTTGCTGCACGGCCTGCGCCACCTTATTTGGCCCCCCAGTTCCCAGTCCCATCGGGTCCTCCAACAGCACCCCCTGAACCTCCAACACTCAAGGCTATCGCAAAGATCAGCATGATACCGATACCCCTGCTCCCACGTTCCTGCTCGACAGCTTCGTTTGGCTATGCGTTCCTGCCACGAACAAACTAGACACCAAATACCACGGACCTTATCGCGTCTTGGAACGCACATCCCCTGTGAACTACGTCATCGAGCCAGTCACCCCTTCTTCCGACCACCGCCGTCGCGGCCGCGAGGTTGTCCACGTTAGCCGCCTCAAGCCATATTACAACCCTCTGGTCGTCTCTTCTCCCTGAGTCGCCAGGATGGCGACTTCTTCACGCGGGGGAAATGTAAAGAAGACAAAGAACAGAAAAACGCTGCGGCATCGCCATCACCATCGCTTGTCTCCGGCGCCCATCTCGCTCGCGCTGAAGCTGTGCCCTGCGGCTGGTAATTCGACCCTGCTGTGCCCGAAGTACTGCCAGTGCTAGACGTTCCAGCCAACCATTAAATCCACATTTCACTCGTACATCACTCGCGAAAGACATGGCGAAGCAGTGTTTCGAGTGTCAGTGTACACCGCTCTTCGTTGACATGGAAGTCAAGTTTGTTCACAATGATCACCGCACAAGAGAAATAGCAGAGGTGTTTTGTATTCCGAGGAAAAAAACAAATGCGTCAGTCAGCCTTCAGCTGCCTTCTCTTCTAAGGAAATGGGCTTCTTATGCAGTTATTCATGCGCACTAGTACATGTGTATATGAGGCGATTTTGTTAGGTGACAAGTGTATTTGAACGAAGCGCATGCGTGTACGCTTGACGCTTTGCTTTACAAAGCAAGCACGTTCTTTCGAACAAACAATGTGTGTCTTTTAATCATATATTCTGTTCTTAGTGCTGTTTTAAGTGAACAAAACTAGAGGTCTTTATAGCTGCCTCCGTTGCGTCAGAGGTCTGACCTCCCCCCCACCTCCCCCCCCCCCTTCCTGGAACGATCGTTCTGCAGCCGCTGGGGGTAGCCAATGGTTAACTGGTGTACTTAATAGGTGGCGGTGGTCAATGTGAAGAAAATTTATCGAAATACATGAAAACAGCTAAACACACTGTGACAACAATGTTACTGTAAAACAGCACACAATACCAACATACAATGCAGTGGTAACAAATACGATGCTGAAACAAACTCATTCGTGAACTCTGACCACATATTTACTTCCAGACAGTCAGTGCTCATTTGGGGTTCTACACCACGGTGGTCGAATCCTGTTTTTGGTGAGGGAGTGCGTATTCCGGCTGTGGTCATCAAGCCGGACACTTGACCAGGGTATCAAATTCTATCTACAAATTATCTTTTTTTATTCGATGGAAAACAGCGCGGCACCGCAATCTAAAATCATGTGCTCTCTATACATGAGGGGATGTTCTCCCTCTATGCCACTGCTCTAGAGCTGGATAAGCGTTTACCACGCTTGATGGTAGTGGCTAGGAGCGCTACGACATATTTAGCGAACAGTGATAACACAGAGAAGGGAGCACATCTGAAATACTCAGTTCAAGCTCGCATGTATCCTGCAGAATACTGCACTCATTACTCTGGAAAACTGCATACTAGTCATGTAGTAAGCGCTGACCTGTGAGTACACGCTCGCTACATTTGCAATGAGCGGTTGTATTAGATCCCTTCCTCAATGGAAAGCATGCTGCAAAGCCTCAACGCAATTTTAAGAGTGTATCAATCATTCCTGAATTTAGTTTTCTCTAGGAGGTATGCACGTGACGTCGCCCACAAGGGGTGCTAGCGGCCGGCGCGACATTCGCCATATGCGTGGTCGTGTGTGCGGGCACCTCAATCGGCCGCAGTATTCAACTCGTGATTCGGGGTGCGCCTTTCTTGTCTTGGAATTTTGGCGTGCGCCAGCGAAAACCATACGAGTGAGTGGATACACCAGTGGACTTTGTGGAACAAGAAAAACGTCGGTCTCGATAAAATGTTCGACTTTGTGAAAACATCAGCTCGCACGACTGCTGTAACGTCGTCGTGGTGTGCGGTGTACTACAAGACACTGCTTCGCGTTGAATTTCCGGACATCGGGCGTGGTTGTTGTTGTGGGCGCCACTGACGACAGCGCCCCAAGCGGCAAGTTAACCAGGCGGACCGCCGGGAGACCCCGGCATGGGCGACTGCGCCAGGAAGAGCGAAAACGGGCGTCATTACCTGATGTATAAATAAACAGTTTTGCTTGTTATACCGGCTATGTCTACCACATGGTGGCAGCGGCAGGGTAACCAACACAGCGTGACACCCAGAAAGACAGCGAGCCTAACGTAAGCGGCCACAGCGTCTTGCCAGACACTCACGGTGCGAACGAAGAGCGCGCGAGCGGCACTCCGAGAATGACGTTCAATCCGCTCGCCGTGGAACTGCCGAAAAAGCTCGATTTCCGCAAGCTCGAAGATTGGATACGATGGCACCGCAGGTGGGAACGCTACCGACTCATCTCCGGTCTGACAGGACAGGACGAGACGACGCAAATCAACACATTACTCTACGCCATGGGCGAAAAAGCGGAGGACGTGCTCGCTGCTTTCAAACTGACAGACGAACAAATGGCATCAAACTCCGCCGTGGTGAGTGCTTTTCAAAAGCATTTCCTACCTCGAAAGAATGTCATCTATGAGAGAGCACGATTTAACTCTCGGAAACAAGAGCAGCATGAAAACGTCGACGCATTTGCGACTGAACTGTTCAAGATGGCCGAAAGATGCGATTACAGAACTCTCAAAGACGAAATTATTCGGGATAGGCGCGTGGTCGGCTTGCGAGACATAAAACTCAGCGAGAGCCTGCAGCTTGACGCAGAACTCACTCTCGAAAAAGCAATCACAGCTGCCCGCAATTCAGAGAGCGCGAAACTTCAACACAGGGAAATTCGCTCCATCGAACAGCCACCTCTCGACATGGGAGAAGTTCGCGGCCAGACAAACGTCAAAGCTCGCCGGAACGAAGCGAAGGTGCCTTTCAAGTCGCGTCCTCAACGTACACACAAGACGAGAGACGAACGCTGCAAGTGGTGTGGTGGTGTGCGTGACCACACGAAGACACAGTGTCCTGCGATAGACAAAACGTGCAACCAGTGTGGGAAAAAGGCCACTACACCTGCGTCTGCGTGTCTAAGCCGAAGGACGAGACCTCGAGTATCCGACAATGACCAAAAGATCTCGGAGAGCTATATCTAGGCAAAATCAAAGTGCGAGTGAACACGCCGTGGAGAATCACTGCTACCGTGAACAACTTGCCTTTTACCTTCAAGGTCGACGCCGGCGCGGATGTGACTGCAATCGCACACAACCAGTACGACAGAACCGTCATGGGACCCATCAAGTCAACGCAACAGCTGTTGATAGGTCCAGGCCAGACAGCGATAGCCACTGTTGGCTACATCGATGCAACAGTTACCTGGCGCAACACTGAAGTCCAAGAAGCAGTCCTCATCATCAAAGGATTAAAAAAACCGCTGCTCAGTCGACCAGCTATAGAATCACTTGGGATTCTACAGCGCCCTCTTGAGCTAGACGAAACCCTCGCACAATCAACTGATGTCCCCAACTTCTTGGCGTCATACCCAAAGCTAACGTCTGGGCTTGGAGTCGAAGACTGAGTACCGCATCAAAGTCAAAAAGGATGCTGAGCCATGCGTAGTCAGTTATCCTAGGCGCGTGCCTCTTCCACTGCTTCCACTTGTGAAGAAAGAATTAGAAAGGATGGAAGACTTGGGAGTCATCCAGAAGATCGAGCGAGCAACCGAGTGGTGTTTTCGACTGGTCGCACGAAAAAAGAACAATGAGCTGCGCATCTGCGTGGACTATGGTAAACTCAACCAACAAATAATAAGCGAACGTGTGCTCATGCCTACGGTGGACGAGTGTCTTGCAAAATTAGCAGGCGCAACAGTTTTTAGCCGCCTAGATGCACGAGCAGGGTACTGGCAGGTGCCACTGTCCAAGGACTCTCGCGAATACACAACCTTCATCACACCAGTTGGCAGGTTCCAGTTCCTGAGGCTTCTCTTCGGAATCTCCACAGCGCCAGAGTTCTACCAACGAGAAATGCTCCGTGTGCTCGAAGGACTAGATGGTGTGAGTTGTCTACAAGATGACATTATTTTCTCAGGGAAGACAACTGAGGAACACGACACCAACCTACTGCTGGTGCTGAGGAAACTGGAAGATGCAGGTGTTACCCTCAACATCGACAAGTGCTCCTTTCGTCAAACAGAAGTAGCATTCTTATGACACGTCGTAAACTCAACAGGAGTCAGCGCCGACCCGGAAAATGTCAGGGCCATAGTCCAGCTCGACCCACCATGTGATGTGCCAGAAGTCAGGTCTTTGTTGGGCCCTGCAAACCACCTAGCGAAATCAGGGCAAGCATCCAGTCAGACGAAACACTTTCCAGGGTGGCTACCTTCTGCCCTACATCATGGCCAACTGTGCATGGGCTGTCACCTAGCTGACCTGAAAAGGTACGTCGAGGTGGCTAGTGAGATTTCGCTTGTTGATGGTCTGCTATTCAAAGGCGACAGAATAATCATCCCGCCAGACATCAGAGTAGAGGTTCTGGAAAAATACCATGCAGGCCACTTGGGCACAACGAGGTGCCGAGCGAGGGCAAGAGAGTGCATATTGTGGCCAGGCATAGGCAAGCACATTAAAGTCTACGTGGAAAAGTGTCCAACTTGCAGAGAGCCCAGAAAGCCAGAAACAGAACCCCTGCTTCTAACCCAATTGCCAGCACACCCTTGGGACACAGTCGGCATGGATCTCTTCACGCTGGAGGGGAAAGAGTATGTTGTAGTAGTAGACTACTACTCCCGATTTTTTGAGCTAGAACAGCTGCCGATGACAGCTACAAAAAACATGGCCCCAGTCTTGGAGCCAATGTTTGCACGGTACGGTGTTCCACGGACAATACGCACAGACAACGGGCCGCAGTTCACTTCCACAGACTTCAAAGAACTAGTGCATCACTGGGGAGCCTCACACACAACCTCAAGCCCTTACTATCCACAGAGCAACAGTATGGCAGAGAGGGCTGTGCAGACAGCAAAGCAGCTTTTGAGGAAGTGTTTCAACATACACGAAGCGCTGCTTGCCTACAGGGCCACACCCTGCGTGGAAGGGTTTTCACCAGGAGAACTCTTAATGGGTCGTCGTCTGAACACCACTGTACCAACCAGTTCGAAGCTGCTAGCCCCGAAGTGGGACGACAGCGAATTCAGACAAAATAATGAAGCCTACAGAGCTCGTGCAAAACGATCATACGACACCCGGCACAAGGTACGGAGCCGAGAGCGCTTACCACCAGGCACAGCGGTGCGCATCCTCGCGGGAGCTGCATCACACTGCGTGGTAACACAGCCAACATCAGAACCAATGTCCTACGTTGTACAAACCGACAGAGGAGAAGCAAGACGTACAGCAAGACACCTGCAACCGTTGCAGGACACGAGCACCACAAGAAGTGGACGTGTTTGTAAGCGACCAGAATGCCTGGACCTGTGAGATCAAACCTTTCAAGAAAGGGGGGTGTTGTGGGCGCCACTGACGACAGCGCCCCAAGCGGCAAGCTAACCAGGCGGACCGCCAGGAGACCCCGGCATGGGTGACCGCGCCAGGCAGAGCGAAAACGGGCACCATTACCTGATGTATAAATAAACAGTTTTGCTTGTTATACTGGCTACGTCTACCACAGTTGTGAAGTGCGGTCCTAAGTTTCGCGACAAGGGAAGAAATTAAAACGTACAAATCCATGAAAGCATTTAAATTTTTTTTGGCAAGCGAGCGAAGCCGAGAGCCATCGTGCGTGAGGGCGTCGATGGCCGGCGTGCCGTTTTTAAAGGTGAGTAAATTACGACATGTCCATTCTTTTAGCTGGCGCTAACTGTCACCTCTGCCGACTTGCAAGTGACGCGTTACAACTGTATCAAGGGTTATCGCTGCACATCGCGTTGTTGCGAACCTATAGGTTTTATGGGTTAGCGCATTTCAAGCAGAGCTACGACACCGACACTGAATTTATGAAACATGCTCGCTGGGTGTGCCGTTTATGCAGCGAGCGCGTGACAGTATTTAATCGACCTTCTGCCACCCAAGTTAAGCAACTGCATTGCTTCGCTTTATTGCTAGAACAGCGCCTGTGCAAGCTTCGATCGACAGTTTGTCGACCCACTAGAAATGTGCCTTTCGCGACCGTGATCGAGGTCACTAATGCGCTCTCTCTTCAAGATGTGTTCTGCCCCAGTGGCCACTAACAATGGATTTAATGAGCTGCAAGTCGTGTTGCGCACAATGGGGAACCGGCCACTTTTGCTGTCGACCTGTTGCACGGGTAAATGCCTACAGTTGCAACACCGAACCGGCAGTGTTATGTCCCGGAGCACGAAAATACTACTGCAGACTCCACGCGCTTAAAGGTCTCTGCAACGAAAAGGGGATGTGGAGGTATTTAACAACTTGATGAAACTGCACGGATCCCTTCCAATACGCAACGGGCACCTGACAGCGAACCTGATATTGCGCGTGCCGATGCCACTGATGACCTCCGACATGGCGGACGAGGCGTGACGATGCTGGCGCTATCTGAGTAATACGACGTCAGGGAATACCTCCTATAGCTGTCCTGGAAATATGCACATTGCCAGCATCTTGACTGACCCCGCCGGGGTGGCGCAGTGGATAGGCCGCTTGGCTACTGTTCCCAAGGATGCGGGATCGAATCCCGGCCCCCCGGCGGCCGCTTTTCGATGGAGGCGAAAAGCAAGGCGCCCGTGTGCTGTGCGATGTCAGTGCACGGTAAAGAACTTCAGGTGGTCGAAATTTCCGGAGTCCTCCACTACGGCGTCTCTCATAGCCCGAGTCGCTTTGGGACGTTAAGCCCCACAAAACAAAACAAACAAGCATCTTGACTGTTTTTGGCTGCCCCTCCAGGACTCTGACGACGTTTTTCAATGACAATGACCGCAACTATATCTCGAGTTCTTTTTCGTTTTGAAGCTCATGGTGTTTCATTTCTATGCGAGCTTTCTCGACGCAACCTATGAAAGACGCCCACATCATGACCGCTGCTTCTTCGGGGAATCACGTTGGTTCCTCTGGGCCACAGAAGTGCTTTTATTTCGCTCAAATGCTACCGAGAATAGTTTTATGTCAGTTGCAGTTTCAGCTCAACCCATAATTTTACAGCTTATCATCTCGCAGGAAATGTTGCTTTGACTTTGGAATTTTAGCAGAACGCTGTAAAGCCTCATAGACCTGACGACATCGGTTGGCAGTTCCAACTGGCCTTATTTTTGCGATATGCACGCGATATACAGATTATACTTACGGACTTAGGCCATCAGTGTAGAGGGGTGGCTCCAGCATCCCTCCTGGGACAACTAGACAGTGACAAGAAGGAGAAACAAGTGCCATTCTATAAAGCTACGCAGAGTAAATTAATATCACTGTTTCTTTTTTAACCGTACTATGCGGCTAAAATGCACGTACTCTGAATTTCTGATGGCGTAATTGTTATTTCACAAATTTCAGTACTGTCGCGACAGTATAAAACAACTGAAGGTTGTCGGCGACTATGTCACCTAAATGTGTGAAACCTTTGAAATGAGTTCGCAGTGCTATCGTGCACTGATTTGACATGGCTTAGTTGATTGCCAATGTAACTTAGTGATGGGTTTCTGTCTCGTTACTAGACGATGGAAGTCTCGGAGCGATACAAAAGTATCTGTAAAACTTTCCCTATACTGCATCCATAATATAGCGCTTTAAGGTATGGACAAGGTCCCGTAAGGGTTCCTTGTTTGCTACTTATAGCAAATGTATTACAGGAGGCTCCTATGTAACCCCTAGACAATACCTATTACTCAAAGGAACCATTTTCAAGCCTGACTGTCACACTCCTCGATCTTAACTCAGGATGCTTTTGGGTAACAATCCCATTCAAAAGCTTTTAGCGCGTTCACCATATTTCTGGCAATCATGCTCACTCGTTAAATTTTGCCTCATGGAAAGCGTGATCCAGATCGACCGACGAATCTGATGGAAATCTGTCAGTCGCTGTTATCTAAGACAAAGAGCGCCTATATATTTCATTCCATCAGCAAGAGACTGGCTAGTAATTGAGTAAGCCGCTAGAGTAGAATGCTACTGATATAAGATTGATACTGAAAACATTGAACGCTTTTATTATCATGATCATAGCTTGCGAATTTTTTTTAACACACGCAATGTCTTAGATTGTAAGGCCGACCAAGCGCAGCAAATTTCGAGCCCATAATCACACGCAGAACTAACTGCGCTGGTGGAGCCGACGGTCATCATTTTTTTTACACACGCAAAGACTTCATAAATCTTTAAAATTATGCGAAGCATTTCTTAGTTTCAATGGTGGTTGTTTTAGTTATTGTGGCAGGCTGATATGTACGGTAGGTATCATGCAGCGTTTACCACGACTTTGATCAAATGAATTAAACGTGCTATTTCTTCCTTGAAGCCCGTGGTATTAAGCGTACTGCCTGAAGTCGCTTACCAATGCCGCACAAAAAAGAATGAAATGCTTTAACACCAGCAAGAATAAGCTATGCAAGAGAGAGGCTCCAAAACATGGACTGATGACTCGACGCAATGCGGCAGTGCATGAAAATGGCAACTCGTGCACTTACCCACTGTGTTGTATATCGGGTCATAATGGACTTGGAGTGAAGAATATGAAACATCACTGAAATAAAGGACATGTCAAAACATTTGCATTTATTCACGCTCTATACGTTCATTTAATAAACCGAAATTATCTAAGTTGGGCTTACAAAAGTCACTGCTGAGTTCTGATAGAATTAGAAAAGGTTGACAAAACTCGCGTTCTGTGCTGTGAGAGCAACTAAAATGCTGTCAGATGTTTGAAGTGAAAAAATCACGCCGACTGCGTGATATTTTTGCTAACCATTTTATGACGAGAGCAAGCAGGATTACCCAATAGAAGTTGCTCTAATTTATTGGAGCAGTTAAAAGCAGGCTGCCCTAAGGTAACATGAACAATAACTCTGCAGATGACGCTGAAGCATAGAGATGATGTGAAGTATATTCACTCCAAATACCTTGCTAGTCATATCACGACACAACTGGGCACGGCGCTACCATATTGATTCAGACCAGCATTTGCCACTTTAAGACAAAATCTTACCACGATCACGAGTTCTACTCTCCATATTGCTAGCATGGGGTATAATCTACAAATATATTGTGGCGCATCTTCATGGCACTATTGCTGCACTCGCCTCTCACTCAACAGTGAGTATTCAGTGACACGTTACTGAGACCTAAAATGGTCTCAGTAACCATAACCAGTACAAAAAATGTCAATTCCATTGCTAACCTTTCGCGCAGATTGTCGAATATCATCCACAGGTCAAAAACGATGTTCAAGCTCTTAACTTTTCCTCACGGTTGTTGTTCACAACGTGCGCGCTTCAAAACGGTCCAGCCGCCTCAACATTCCCGAGCGGCGCCTTTACTTTTCCGTGAAGCACAAAGAAGTGTTGTCTTCGACTGAGCACTCACTTGATGAATTCGGGCCGATTCCACGTGAGCTTTTGCCATTCGCGCTCTGCCTCAGAAACCATGAGCTTGACGACGAGGATGACGTACGTGTCCTGGTATTCGGTCTGCAGAAAGAAGTATGCCGCTTAGCCACAATGCAGCACGTCAGCCCGATGCCGTTTTCTACCAATGTCACCTGAACGCTGAATGTATAGTTCTTATTGGTGGACTCTGTTTAGCAGTCATTACGAGCTGCTGCGGCAGGCCGATGACGGCAATAATAACATTGTATTTTACAAGGCGGCGAACGATAAAAAAAATGGCTGAGGCTTAGCTTGGTTAAGCCTGGTCAGATGCGAAGCATATTGATTGCTAAACTCGGCTTTCCATGGTCTCCCCTTTATATATAAACCTGCGATATACCACGTGGTCCGCACAGCGTGCAACCGCAGCCGACGGCGCGAGCCGGTCCCCGTCTCTCCTCTGTCGTGACGTAAGCGTATCACGTGGTGTGACGTCACCATACCACGTGGTCCGCACGGCGTGCAACCGCAGCCGACGGCGCGAGCCGGTCCCCCGTCTCTCCTCTGTCGTGACGTCAGCTTATCACGTGGTGTGGCGTCACCATACCACGTGGTCCTCACGGCGTGCAACCGCAGCCGACGGCGCGAGCCGGACCCCCGTTGTTGTTGTTGAAAACCTTTATTTCCGCCGAGAAGAAGCTCCTCGGTGGAAATAAAGGTTTTCAACAACAACAACAACGGGGGTCCAGCTCGCGCCGTCGGCTGCGGTTGCACGCCGTGCAGACCGCGTGGTATTCTGACGTCACACCACGTGATGCGCTGACGTCATGACAGAGGAGGGACGGGGGACCGGCTCGCGCCGTCAGCTGCGGTTGCACGCGTCTCTCCTCTGTCGTGAGGTCAGCGTATCACGTGGTGTGACGTAGTATTCCACATTCTTTGCACGGCGTGTAACCGTCACGAAGGGCTGTGGTTTACCTCTAGCAATATGCTTCGCATAAAAAAAAAATCAAGAACTAGGATCCTTCTATTATATTGGCCCAGCCGCTATGAGCTGCGCGCACTGTCTGAATGCCGCAGCCTTGTCTGCGTGTCTTGTAGGCCTGATTAGGTATTGTGGGTTAAGAGGCATGGCGTTTGAGGCCTCTGGGCTTTTGAAAGGAACGAAGCGAAGCATTTCGGGCATACCAGCTTCTACATTCGTTCTTCTGATGCTGCACAAACGCCTGTGATATCGCCAGCTACGGTGTCAAATGCAGGATCAACCAACAGTCAAGAAATAAGTTCTAAAAATTAATCGCGAAAAAATTAGCCACGGTTTAACTCTGCTCAAATTCAGACCTGCGAAAGCGCTGTTTGGCATGGTTGTGCTTACCGGTTAATAATCGAGAAACTGACAGAGCGATGGCAGTGCACGTAAAATTCCCTACGTAGCCTTCAACTGCGGTACCTCCTTCTCTCTTTCACCCCCTTCTTCTCTTCTCATGACACAGGCGTTCACGAAGTTTGCAAGGCACTCGTGTGCTGTGCGATGTCAGTGCAACTCCATGCGGTCGAAATTTCCGGAGCCCTCCACTGCGCCGTTCTCCATAGCCTGAGTCATTTTGGGACGTTAAACCCTAAAAGGCTAACTAAAGTTAGCAAGAAGTATTCGTTTTTGGCTAAGGATAAGCGCAGTATCTGCCTCACTCCTCGGCAGACACCTACACGAAGCGGAGACACAAACGTTAGACGTTTTTTTTTTTTTTTTTTTTTTTTTGGCTCTGAGTTTCCGGATACTGATTTCGCACTAAGAAATTCTGTGGTGGTGATGCTCAAAAGAGAGTTTCGGAGTCTGAAGACCCCGCTACACGGTCAGTAGCTTTAGTCCGGGACACCTCACGATGAGGCCCAGTCTTGCGCCCGCTTTACCAGAGCCTTTTGGGCCTCCAGTGTGGAGCAGTTGAGGAGGGCTGTCTCCTATGCCTCTCGGGTAGGGTTAGGGGAAGGGAGAAG
This sequence comes from Amblyomma maculatum, assembly GCF_055883805.1. Classification (NCBI taxonomy): domain Eukaryota; kingdom Metazoa; phylum Arthropoda; class Arachnida; order Ixodida; family Ixodidae; genus Amblyomma; species Amblyomma maculatum. The sequence continues at coordinate 93,803,046 of NC_139346.1, read as the reverse complement.
GTGAGGATTCTGTGCACGTACCCACACCATGTGGAAGATACACAGTACGGGCAAAGCTGAGATCGATGTGTTTGAGTACGACAGAACAGAGAAGCTTTTGGCTTCTTGGCCCGCGCATGACCCACGATATATTTGTACATCTAAAACATGATCAGAGGGTCATCGGTCGAGCTTAACTTCTCTGGCATTTAAGACATGATGGCTAATTTACCTAGGTTATTTTTTCTCAAGCAGCTCTACCTAATCAACAAGGACGGTGGGAAATCTTTTTGTGATATAACGCTCAAGTAATGTCAACAAACAGCTCGGCGAAAAGATCGCTACATGTAAAATAATAATAATGTTAATTGGTTCGCAGGAAAGTAAAGGCGCAGTATCTGTCACACTTGCACTGTGGACACCTAACCGCATCGTAAGGGAAGGAAGGAACGTGGCAGTGAAAGCGGCTAGAGAGAAAATGGTGCCGTTGTGGAGGGCTCCGGAGCAATTTTGACCAACTGGGGATTGTTAACGTTCACACGCAAGATCCCTTATTCACATTCCGCTTGCCCTGTGTTGAAAGCAATATTTCGGTATGAATGTTGATGAACCCACATACAGAAGTGTGAGTACGTTGTTACGGTTTGCAACTTGCCAAGTGCGTATCTTTTTATTTACAGTAAGAATTTATGTGATTGTAAAGGGAAGAGAAGGTGTTCACGCTAATATAATCTCTGTCCAAGAAAACACTGGCGCTCATACTTACGAACGGTAGCTCAATCGACATTACCTACAGCAGAGAGACAATGATTTTGGTTAGAATACGCCCACAAATGAATTATCAAAGATCAACGCCTGATACTGCTGTAGAGAAAGGATTACTGATTCTCCAAACGTCCTTCTTTCCAGAATGTGGAAAAGGCTCCAATTATAAAGCACGGCTAGATATAAAATTTGTGTAGCGAAAGTAGCCTTCCCTCTCCCTCGGCATCTGTGACTTCTCTGACGCACCGCGGCGGCGGCCGAACTGATCCCAAGGACGCGGGATGAAATCCCGGTTGGGGCGGCCACCTTTCGATGGAAGCTAAAAGTAAGGAGCCCGTGAACCCCAGTTATCTAACTTTCCTCAGCTCTTCACAACGGCGTATCTCACAGCCTGAGTCGCTTTGGGACGTTAAATCACATAAATCAGTCAAACCAACTTCTCCGAGAGGTAAGTTTTATTCGAGGGACCAAACTGGCCTTACATTCTTACGACATAAAGAAGATTGAACAAATACCATAAAAATAGTCTGCCCACTGCCATGAACCGCGCACCCATTTACTCTCTAGAAGAATCATAACGATCCGGAGTTAGAGTAGATAATGCTGCTTTTACCAGATAAAGTTGCGTATGCATCATCACAAAACATTTAAAAATAATGAAAACAGCTACTGAAAAGGACTCACGTCTTCCACTAGCGCTTCGTTCTGTTCGCCGACAACGAACTTCATGCGCTGCACCTGCGCATAAAGGAATGTGAAGTTAGGCGCAAACCGATTTTCTACCGATAAACTTTAGCATATCCTCCATCTAAACGCACCCTTGTTGAGATGAATACAGCAATAGAGGTGCGTCGGTCAGCCGACTCTTCCGCGATAAAGGTATCGGTGTGTGTTATCCAGCTTTGCACAGGGTGCAAGCATCGCGCTGACGAGGCATGCGTATATAAAAGGCAAACTTGTGCGTGAAGCAGATATTGTATACATTTCTGTGTCGCGCAGAGCGGACGGTTTGTAAGTCATGTAACCGTTGTTGTTTTTTTTTTTAAACATCAGTTGAAACGATGTGACTGCATGACTCGTATCTTCGATTTGATTAAATTCATATAAGCTAGATTTAGCCATATCATCAGCTCCTTCCGCTCGATGGCCATCAAGAGAGGTATTACAAGTTCGTTGTTTTTGAGGTGACAGGATACTTGAAAAGGATTGATTGACATTCGTCGGGGGTTTTAGGTTTCTTTTATTTTTTTTTCTGGGAAGGAGGTGTCGGCTTGCCAAGATCATTGGGGGTTGAAGGCCTTACAAATTGCAACAATACTGCCGAAAACAAGAAGAATAGGAACGGGTAAAAAGTTACAAGTATTGTATGCCGAAATAGATGCTTACTCCAAGCGATCCACCCCTCGGAGTAGTCAGCTTTAACACGCCATCTCATGCAACGCATAGTTTTAGCCGGTACGCGTTGCAACGTATGTAGCCTCGTGGACTCCCTCACCGCCCCACTCCTCTGCATGAAGGCAAAGATTTAAGCAATGCAATGAAATACGAAGCCTAGTGCGAGAAAAACGCAACATGCATAATGGATAGCCGTGATCAACAGGTTGGAATATGAATTTAAGCGCTGGTTTCGTTAACAGCAATGATTTTCGCAACATATTGAAGGCACATCGCAATTTGTATCTACTGCAGTTCTATCCATCGTAATTACTATTATGCAAAACGCATTAGTTTTAGTCATGTAGCAGTGCGTATAAAAAAATAAGACTAAATTTTAACAAATGCTGTTTAGTGATAATGGCATTAAAGTTTTCACGTGGCAGAAGTAATGCTGCTGTGGGATAATAATCTTTCTCCCGGCGATGAGGCTTTTGGTTTGGTATTGAGGCAAGAATGGGAATTAGGACTAGAAATAACGGTAGCCCTCATGTATGCCGGCCACTTACATCAGGGTGTGTAAGTTCATAAATGGCTTTAAAGAAAATCTAGGAAATGCTGCGGCAGTAATTAGCCCCATTCAAGATCGCTCGGGAACTTCTTAACCTCATCCGCCCACCTAACTTTCTGCCGCCCCCTGTTACGCTTTCCTTCCCTTGGAATCCAGTTTGTTACTCTCAGCGACCATCGGTTATCCTCTCTTCGCACTACATGTCCTGCCCATGTCCATTTCTTCTTCTTGATTTCCACTAGAATGTCAGTAACTTGAGATACTTCTCTGACCCACTCTGCACGCTTCCTATCTCTTAATGTTACCCCTACCATTTTTCGTTTTATAGCCCTCTGAGTTGTCCTCAACTTAAGCAGAACCCTCTTGGTTAGCCTCCACGTTTCAGCCCCATAGGTGAGTACAGGTAAGATGCAACTGTTTTATACTTTCCTCTTGAGCGATACCGGTAAGCTGCTAGTCATAATCTGCGAGTGCTTGCCAAATGCGCTCCATCCCAATCTTATTCATCTTGTTATTTCCTTTTCATGGTCTAGATCTGCGGTTACTACCTGTCCTAAGTAGACATATTCGCCTGCTACTTCCAGTGCTTCGCTACTTAACGTAAACTGCTGCTCCTTCCCGAAGCTGTTGAACATTACCTTAGTCTTCTGCTTATTGATTTTCAAGCCTACCTTTCTACTTTTCCTCTCTAGGTCACCAATCATTATTTGCAGTTCATCCGCCGAGTTACTTAGCAAGGCAATGTCATCAGCAAATCGCAGATTACTGAGGTATTCTCCATTTACCCTAATCCCTAACTGCTCCCATTCCAATTCTCTGAATACTTCCTCTAAGCAAGCTGTGAATAGTATTGGGAAGATCGCGTCTCCTTGCCTTGCAGGGGTCGAGTGGATGCAGCTAGCACAGAACCGGGTTAATTAGAGAAATATGGGAGAGGCCTTCGCCCTGCAGTGGGTATAGTCAGGCTGATGATGATGATGATGAAAAAATCGCTCGCTCGTTGTGCAATCATTGGCCATCGTTGTGTCATCGTTGGCCATGCAGTACTGTCTATTTTTTATTTTTTGTTTTACTGACGAGTCCTTACTGTTAATGCCCGATGTCATCGAGGACGACTCATCGACATCAAATAGCACTTTCGATATGGTGGCGTACGTGGCAGCGACTGACATTCGCACATCTCGACAGAACGGCAGGGGGTGCTTACGGCTCGGCTGCACGCCAGTGTTGTCACGCAAAGCACTGCTCTCGGGGCCCGCGCGGGGGTTTCAGCTTTGATCCATGTTTTTTGCTTATTTAAAATTATTGCTTGCAAGTTGTAAAAAAATGAAATCGCGTACTGTGATGACCAAGACTTATAAATCAACCATTAACTCAGTACGGTTGGGAAATCGCAGAGTTGCCCTTTTAGAAATTGGCCGGCTGTACATTTGGAAATGTTAGAATACAAAACAATTATGCACCCGAGCCCCAAATCCTAGCCACTGCCAAACGCCTGAACAAGCAGCCGCAGTACCCCGGTGGACCTTCGTGGTTGACAACTTAAATTACAGAACGTCCAGTTGCAGATTTTCCCCGCTCTTTAGAACTGGACTTTAGCCTGTCCACGCATCGAAGTGTACACCCCTCACGAGGAACGCTTTCTCTTTTTATTACTGCGGTACTAAAAATATTGAAGTCACGAAGGTTTTGTACAAGAGAACAATATAATTTACACAAGTCAGCCGTAAGTAAAACGAACCAAAAGTGTATATCTGTTTGCATGCTACGGTGAAAATGACGGGGATGTTTGCATACAGGCAGCAGACACGTGTGTTTACGTCATCTGAGCAGCACCGTACACAGTATGAGAGCGCACCTTGAATATGGCGTGCTGCCTGGTGGAGAGAGTCATCCACTCGTTGTAGTCCAGGTTGTGGGCCATGGTGGCCTTCAGTTCCTCGCACATGCGCTCGACCTGTTTCTGGGAAAATAAAATGAAGGACGATTTAGTCAAACGAAGTACGGACTAGATGCACTGCCACTTTGGTCTTCACTTCAGTTTCGTTTCGAGACTCGTTTTTCATTGTCAAGTAAGCTTTAGACAAATATCTACGAAATGAGTGTGTGATGGTCTTAGTGCTGGCGCACTATAAGAACTGTGACCGCTGAACGCACCTTGAGAGCGCACGCGATAAGTGTCGATTGTGCACAGATAGACGTTGAATAAGACTAGATGGAACGCACAGCGCTATAAACTGGCAGTCAGACAAGAGGTATCTTCGGTTCCAGTGGTGGTTCAGTGCTCTGGTGCAGTGTCCAGTGAAGCTGTTGTCCATGAAATAAGCTGAACGAGGTTGATGCTTTGACGACCGCTTGGACGCCCTGTATATGCACGTGATTTCGTAAAGCCACCTGGGGGCTTGAGCGAGAACAGACCTGGGCGCTGCGCAGCGATGTGGAATCGTTTCGCAGCAGCCATCCGACCGCGTGAGGCAGCGTGGTGAACAGGTCGTGCAAGCAGTGCTCGGCGCGGGGAGCGTTCGAGGCGAGCCCGATGCGGCGAAGGAACTCCTGCCGGATGTCCAGGAACAGCTGACTGGTGTACGGACCCAGCTCGAGTATGACGCGCCATGTCATGTAGTTTATTAGGTGGCGCCTGCGTCGCGGACAGCAAGAAGACTTTAACAACAAGGGTGATAACTGAGGATTTTGAACTGATTCACATTTAGGCGTACGTTTCGATACGTTGTCGCGTTGATATCCACATGGCCACTGCACGAAGACAGGACAGCGAGAATTTCATACCCGAAGCTATTGTCATCTGAACGTGGTCTTGACATTCGACAGAACAGCCGCCGTACCCAGCTCCTCCTCCTCGTGTCCCCCTTTTTTTTTTTTTGCGAGAACCGCTTAATTTCTGTCTTAGTGGAGAAATAGGAGCAGTCTGCGAGAACCGAACTTCACTTGCCCGTAAAGCACTGCGCATTCGCATAGGGAAAAGTATGGGATGGGGGAAAGGGGAGAGGGAGGGGGGGGGGGCAAGGCCATAGCGGAGTCAGTCATCGCACTGAGTGGAAAATCGGAGCGCAACACGTTGGCCGCAACTGTCCAATAGGAATGCCGCAGGCATCCTGCCCGGTCAGATGTCTTCAAGATGACTGTTAGGTTCGGCGCCTCGGACTGCGCGTTGATATTTTTTGTTGTTGCTGAATTTAAGCCAATCTAAATTTATTTAATGTACACCATAACCATAGCTCGGCTGGTATTTTCTTTTTAATTTGCACCTAATGGGGCACTGGCAAAATAAAAGACTATTTAAATCCAGCTCAAATCATACCAATATCTACAGTGTATTCTATTTTTTTAAGAACTTCGCATGAGTCAGCGCTCACGGTTTTGCGGTTCCGTGAAAGCTTTTTTGCGGCTTCATCCCATTTTTGGCAGCCGCAGTGGCCCGTAACAGGCGCAAATGTTGGACCGTGTTGGCATAATGAGCAGATAATCTCAGATTCTCACCGAATGACCGGCTGGTGGAACAGGTGCGACAGGTACTGCAAGTACTCTTTGCTCCAGAGCACCACCTCTGGAGCGGCCCGGTGTGCGCCAGTCACACGTTCTGTCACCTTGGCTATGATCTCGGTGAACGGTGTCTGTAAATTCACAAGTCGCGAAGGGTTAGATGACGCGTAAATAAGCGCGAATTGTTTAAGAACCAGTCTGGCAACGTGCTCGGGCACTTCCGGTACGGCGCCAATAAACGTCAGTCGTTCCTCAGTCACTGAACGTGTCGGTCTCGTTTAATGCACTCGTTCCTTTCCTTTCTTCCTTCATTGCATCTAGCTTCCCCAATCTTCCAGCTGAAAAGCTTAAATTGTCGCTTCGGCGCGCCGAATACACATTGAGTCTTGTAATTGTTCATCAGTCAATGAGTATCATGTGCAATTTACGAACGTTCTTGTCAGACCAAAGCGAAAGTTTCCCCTTCTTAGCGTTGATACAAACGGTTCCCATGAATGTGCAGAAAAATATTTCCAAGCCGTAGATTAGATGTTTCTATGTTGTCGCATATGGGCCTCTGAGCACGCAGGACCATGTAAGAGTGTCTCGTACGATGCATGTTTATTTCAATAAAGGCGTGAAAGAATGATCAATTAGGTAAAAATTACAAGTAATCACATGGTAATGCACGAGTAACAAAGGCCTGTTTAGCCTCTGGTAACAGAAACTTGGATTAGGCAAACTTAGAAACCGAACTTAGAAAACATCCCTGTTGCTGCACTCTTCATGAAAAGCAACGTGGGATCTCAACAGGATCTTCCTATAGCATGTAGGCATTTGAAGTGATGCGCTAAAATTCATGCCAAAAACCGACACGGAAATATATTTATGGTTGTTACCAAACAAACTGGCACTGTGGCCGTACTTTTACCCCTACCATCAAACTTTGTAAATAAAGCGCCCTTTTACAGCATAAATAATCATTTTAGCGATATTTTACTGACTAAATAGAAAGACGTGTCAGCCAAAAGCTCGCGCAAACACTTGTGGTGAAAGAAAATGTATCTAGGAAAATCACAGACGTCAGCCGGTTGTTGCTTTTTTTTTTTTTTTTTCTTTTCGGAGAACTCATTTGCTGACATAATCCAAGAAAAAAACATGCTTGCTCCCCCCCCCCCCTTTATTTTTTTTTATATACACGCATTTCATCCTATCGCATGATGAATGAGGAATCGTTAAACCAATGTATATATATCTCACCATGACTGTCTCGTTTAAGGCCGCGTGTTCGGTCACGACTCCGCTCCAAAGAAAGGATTTCTCGCTGTAGACTGCCTCGACAGTCTGCAAGACAAACGTGGAGCTGTTTAGTGACTTACATATGAAACAGCGTAGTTGTTTGTGCGTTATAACTGCCTGCAAGTCAAGGAAGGACGGAAAAACTTTATTTGGCGATACGTTACTTTTTAAAAGTGTTGGGGCGTTTTCAGAGGTGACTCCTTGTTCAGGCTTTCATTTGACCAACCGTTTGCTGCATGACACTAAAAATGATAACGCCAGCCAAAAAGTCTTGTATTTTCACAATTGAAAATTCAAAGTGGCAGACACGTGGGTGCGCAATAATATTGTTTTTAACACTGAACTTTCTTCGACTAACATATTTCTTCGACTAATTTTCGCAGCATCCGCTCTCTGAGCGTCAGCGCCCCGAGGATAGAGGTAGTACGTATCGAGAGACAGCGACTATCTAAAAACGTTGACAGCAACATGGCGTGGACGCACCATGGCCAGGTTCTCCTCGAACTCGACGATCTCCCTGGCGACGGTGGAGAGGCGCACGTCGGTGCGGAAGAAGCGCGCCACGAGCACGATGAAGTCGTGGTAGTGATCCAGCACCGACGCCTTGGCCGCGTACTCGAAGCGCAGCAGGCCCTGGGGCAGCCCGAACCGGGGGCTGTCGATCTGCGATCAGACGGCCATACCTTCGCTGCATGTGCTTCCTTCGTACCAGCTGGGCGCAATATAGCTATATTAAGCGATAGGGTAACTGGCCTTAGTGACAGCCTAATGACCTGAGAGAAATCATGTAATTTGTTTCAGGTTACCAGGGGGTTGCGGACCGCTGTGGGTGCAAAGGTCAGGGAGGAAGGGGTGGGATGCGACTCTAGGGCGCAGGAGGAGGGGCGATTCCTTCGTGTTTAGAATAATGCATATGGCGAAGAAATTCGTTCGGTCGCCAACATTCGTACCGTTTACAAACAATTCGTCCTTGCACGTCTATATACATGCAATTCAGGTAGCTGGCATTCTTCATAGAACAGTTTGAATTTTTGACACATCATTTTTCGTGTTACGTTCACCGGAGTGTTAAAAATTTGGGCCATATGTGCCGGGTGTCCCTCGAACGTGAGTGTCTAGCTCTGACACTCTTATGATTCCGCATGATCACAGCACTCCGGAAATCGGCCAACATTGTGCCACGTAAGGCAGCTTGGCAGCAATTTTCAAGAACTCGGCGCTAAACGTCTGCCCAGCTTCACTCTCCTTGGCTTGTTCGCCAATCGGCCTGCGCGAAGGCGAGTGCATCAGGAAGTGCATTTCCAAATCCTACCACGTGCAGACGGCAACAGATGAAAACTAGGAGTGCGAACACGCGGCATTACTTTGGCGTGAAAACGTGTCAGATGCAAATATAGCGTGCATGCAGGGGCGCTGTAAAGATTTCATTCTGATATTCGATAATTTAAAAACTAGCAGATATATTCTATCAGAGCATGCAATTTAAACGGTGTAATGTTGGCTTGTAAGAAGTATGAGAACACAACCTGAAAAGAAACATATCACTAGTACAAAGGATAAATTATTTCCTATTACTTCTTCGCTGATACGTTCAAAGGGTACTGTCAAAGCCACGCGCATTAAATATTAGCAGTGCAGCCCCCCTCCGGACTTTGTACTGGAGGGCGGTTGAACTGCCATTGAGGGCATTGTCACCCTATGTCTCTTCGCGCCCTCGCTCAGCGGCATCCAACCGGAAACGCGCATCGAATATACAATGGCACACTTGATCATCATCATCAGCCTGACTATACCCACTGCCGGGCGAAGGCCTCTCCTCGCCAGAGAGATAGACACACGTGCAACTCTAAACAGTGCACTTCAGCGTACAGAAATATATCCTCCAAAGAACGCGACACTCACGTTGAGCACGAAGTGTGAGCGGTTGCGCAGGCTTCGCTGCACGCGCAGCGAGACGAACACGTCAAGGCGCAGGCGCAGCAGCAGCCTGAGCAGGATGCGCGGCGCGTTGTACTCCTCGCCGTACACGTCCAGCAGGGGCCAGTAGCGCACCGACAGGTTGCTCAGCACGTCACGCAAGGGCTCCAGACCCACCGAGTTGCGCAGCGCTGCGCGAAAGAACGATGCCCCGTCACGTGCACACAAATTGTCGCCCGCACTACCGGCAATGAGAGTGGGCTCGCACTATACCTGCCTGCACTACCAGCAATGAGCCGTGTATAGACTCGCGAGAACACTTTTAGTACAGCTAAATGTGCTCCTATTCGCCCAATGGAAACCGGTTTTATATAAGGTTCAACTTGGCATACTGCTCGGTCCTCACATGTGACCTGCTCGGAATGATGAGGCAGTATTATCTTAACCACAATTGATGAAATAAGCTCAGTTAGACGAATAAAAACAGGCAACGTGTACAAACACAGTCACTAAAATAAGTGGTTCTCGATCGAACATGAAACTCTAGTGGTGTTTGGCAAATGAAATGTAAATAAACCACTTAAAACATCTACAGCAAATCGAACCGCTGTGAAAGACGTGTGGCTGTTCGTATGCACTGGGGCACGGGTACCGTAAATCACAGGGTTGCAGGGTAGAACAGGGTAAAACGAGAGAACGACAGCTAAACACTATGAAATCGCTGAACGAGGGTTGAGGGGGAGCCTCACTTTGCAAGCGGAGCCTACGTTTACACAAGGAGACTTAATTGTCTTCTTTTGCGCCACACATAGTCGGGAGGTCGGTTATTTTTCCAGGGTGTGTGAGAAAAGAGTTTAGGTGACGTTTCTGTGAAAGCTAACAAGTCATTTCGAGAAGAAACCGTGGACTAATATAATAGCAGGCCTAATTACTACACAGCTTAAAGTCTGCACAATACCCACCACTCAATGATATACCGAAAGATTACAGTAATACATATTTTTGTTGTTGCCAAATGCGCTTATGGTGGGGGCAGGCCATATGGGCCATTTGTCGACGTTCCAACTGCTCACTGGCCTGACGTAACGGAAAAAGGAAAGTTTGCTGCTTTTACGCTCAAAGCGCGTACAGCGCATTTCCTTGAACGAGTTGGTTTGGTTTGATTTGAGGAGTTTAACGTCCCAAAGCGACAGAACTATGAGAGACACCGCAGCAGAGGTCTCCGGAAATTTCGACCACTTGGGGTTCTTTAACGTGCACTGTCATCGCACACCACACGGGCGCCTTGCTTTTCGCCTCCACAGAAATGCGGCCGCCGAGGCCGGAACTCGATCCTGCATCCGTGGGAACAGTAGTCGAGCGCCCTAGCTACTGCACCACCCCGACGGGGCCCTTGGACGAGTATCAAATACATATTCATTTTTGTGCATTAGAGAAGAGTCTGTGTCAAGGCATGTGTGAAATAAATAATCCGAAAGCAACTACCCTGAGTAAAGCTGCTGCTTTATCTGTTGTCATTCTGACAATATATTTAAGGACAAGCTGCTGTTGTAGTCGCATATAATAAAAATTACCAGGACGTTTAAACATCGCAATAAGAAATGTGATAGCGTCTTAATCGCCGCCTTTTCAATCTGAGATTTTTTATTTCAATTTTTTAATGTGGGGTGCTTCAAATTCGAGCGCGATGTCATGTGGATGTGTCGTAATGACCGTCTCAACAAATCAGGACTGTTTCCGACCACTGTCTATGGCGATGGCAGCGGCATTTCGGTGGAATGGGTTTGATACGCTATCGTGTATAAACTTCGAATTAGCAATTTTGCTGAGAGGTTTCCAGCTCTTTATGTCACCCCTAGCACAGTTCAGTATGTCACTGTAGCCACCGTCTAGGTGAAGAAATCAAATTGAATATGAGAAGAAATTCTTCTTTAAACTGTACACGAACAATAAGGGAATTTACCCGCTAGATTAGGCCTTATTAATGTTCATCCACCCTTGCAAAAAAAAAAAAAGAAGGCACACCCAATCAAGAGATGTCGTATTTCTAGTCATTTGAAGGGAACACAAGGATGGCAACTGGACTCGCGCTGACTCACTCCAGTTGGTGCACGACTCGTAGAACTGAACCACCGTCTCCTGCACTGCAGTCAGCCTGGCGCCTTCATTACGCTCCTTCACCAGGTTGTTCACGGTACCTAAAGAACAACAGAACAATAAAAGCATGCAGTGACTGGAGCGGTGTGAAGGCACATGATTGAAAGGCAGCGTCGAACATTCGTAACACACTCATCTGCATTTGACAACTGAGCGGCCATCCGTATACTTTGCGCAGTTCAATAGGAACTATAGTTTTCCATTATTTGCATCCTACTCTTCCCCGTTTGATCAAGCACACAGTATATGGAAATCAACCTGTCGTTCATTCTTTGTACTGGACGAACGCTAGAAGTGGAACGTGGTGAATCTATGCATTAGAACGCTGCTAAGTTCAATTGGAAGTGTCGCTCACTCTCTAGTTCGGCGATGGCGTTCCTCCTGAGCAGCGTCCACACGTTGCTGGTGTTCTCGGTGAGGCCCGCGGCGACAGTGCGGGGCCACCGGTGGCACGCGTACTCGTAGAAGTGACCGCACGGCTCGGCCGAACGGTTCAGCGTCGACTCGAGCAGGCGCGCTGTACAGGAAATGTCATCACACGCCGATGTGAAAAGAGGACGGGAAGACATGTCGAGGAGGCCGTCAGGCAGATAGTGCCGAGACATGTTAGGCACACAGGGAGGATGGGGATGTCTGAGAGCGCCAACGTGAAAGGCAGACGCGAATTTCACCGCAATAGAGAGGCAGTGAATGTCACCTCAGTAAGCGTCACCTGAGATGACATTCAGGTGTCCATCTCCGAGATTGAAATAGCCATCTCAGGAATGCGATCTCAATAACGCGTTACTCTTATCGATCGCAATGCTACATCGAGCAGCAACTGAGTGTGCTCTGTGTATAGCTATGCCCCTTCGCATATCAGTGTCGTGACTGGCTGCTAATAATTTGCGTTTAGATTCGGGGCATGTAACAAAAAATTCAAGGAAGCTGTTGAGAGTAGAGAATTACCGAAGAGAGACAACTAAATGGTTTCGCTATGCGTGGCACTAATTGCAGATGTGGTCGCCTGGTATACACTTACTCTGAATGGTCGATGTGTCCGCTTGATTTACTGTTGTCACTAAAGTGCATATATAGAGAAGGGTTTTTTTGTGCACAGGGAAAGAGGCTGGCTATCAGTACGTGTATAACTTATTGTTGCTGATGAATTCACACTAGCCCTACCATCTATTCTGCTGACCGTCACTGATGAATTCACTCTAGCCCTATCATCTGTTCTTCTGGTCTTCCTGGTTAGCTCAGTTGGTAGAGCGACTTCCCCGGAAAGGCGGTGACTCTAGGTTCAATCCCCGGATCAGGATTAATAACTACGAAGCTTCTCTGTGTAGCTGTGTAGCTTTCCTCTGTAGCTATATGGCTGAGCTTGGGTGGATGTCAATGATTAATTACTCCCTTATTACAAATCTACTCCACCTTGGGGGATTCCCCTAAATATTCGGCCAATTGCAATATCAAATTCTCTGTCGCCTTGTGCAAGAATTGTGCGTGCGTGTACGTAGTTCACGCCATGCTTGTGTATAATAATACTTTTACCACCAGGCCATATGTGAAGGAAGGGAGCGGGGAAAAAGCTGCTCGCGGGCAGATTCACCAGCCTACACCCCTGCTTATTTTGTTGCTAAAACAGGAAAGCAAAATATATATATACACATAATCGGAACAGTAGGTGAAATATTGCAAATGTCGTTTTGATCATGCCTTGATCAATATGAAAACAAAACATGTACGACATTTAAGGCCGCGGGAGAGCATAAAATCCGACCAATATGAAGCAAAGAATTATGAGCGACATCGAGAAAATGGGATTAGTTGACGTAAGTGTAACTGACAGCCTGCTTTCATTAGAAACGAAGTGACGTTTCTTCAATTAGAATGGTCGTTTCTTTATTTTCCTCGGTAGAAGAATCAATTCATTTATTGGGTATCGAGCCGAGTAGCGGGCCCTGATAGCCGCGTACCGTGCTCGACGCAGACCTCCTTGGTGCAGACGTCGAACTCCATGCCAAAGACGTGGCGTCGGCTAGGCAGGTTGTACGTTTGCGAGAAGTAGGCCAGGTACGTGGTGCTGATCATGAGCAAGAACAACCCGAAGCATAGGCCCGTCAGCAGCAACTGTTCCAGCGGGCTGCGATCGTCCCACAGCGAGTCGCTGAAGTCCATGCTGCGCATAAGAGGAAAAAACTTATTCAATCGCTTGCCTTACGCCCAGGATAAGGTGAGAGGAACTTTTAAGGCAACGTCCGCAGCAGAGTCTTGCTGGCCGAGTATGTATGAACAGCACTCACGGATTGAAATAGGACACTCGGAGCGCGTGGCCGTCGCTGCATGCAAGGCATTGTGGTAAACAACAGGCCGGCTTATTGGCGACCGGAAGGAGCAGTTCTGCTTTTTAGATGTTCTCCCCCTCGCGCTATACCGCAACGCAGCACCTTGGTTCCATGAGCATCCACGGGCGGCGCTGCATGCAGCGACGGCCACGCGCTCCGAGTGTCCTATTTCAATCCGTGAGTACTACATGAAATACCGCTTGAGCTTAGGATGACACAGGATGGCGGGACTGGCATAGTCAAACCTAAACCGCCATATCACGGCGATGCACCTATCTTCGCAGAATGTAGGCGTCGAGCGTGTAGGCCTAAAACGCTGATCAGCTATGAACATGTTATAATGCAGAGCTGAAGGTGACACCTGGTCATGACATATATGGACGTACGACAAATTGGGGGGACCTTTACGACTTTGATATCCCCCGTGACGTGCTGCTCCTCGTCGGTAGGCTACAAGCTCCGCTTATGACGCGATATCATTGTGGCTCCCGTCTGAGCCACTTTTTGTGGATTCTCGTTCGGCCCTTCGATATTCGCCTAATCACTATGTTCTGTGCATCTATGACATCCCCCATATTGATTAGCATACGGTCCTAAGCTACACCATGAACGATGACTCGAAGATGTCTACGAAGCTCAACATTAGACAGGCCTAGCAGAGGGGCATGCGAGGCGTAAACGTTGCGTGTCTTACTCGGCGCCCAAGTGTCCAGGACGGTTGGACTGCCATCCCAATAACCTTCTAAAATGAGATGCCCTTGTCGCAGAGCCTGTCATTCGACCATGTAAAGGGCTCTTGTGATTTCGTACAACCTGAAAGTCGGTGAGTAGACGGCTATGTAACCTGCCGACTACCACCTGCTAGAGCCAGGCCACGCCCGCGATTTGTCGTTTTCAGGGAAAGGGGGGAGGGGGCGATGTCTTTAACGTCATCGCGTTAAAACCCAAAACATGCATTCTCTCTAAGTTACACGCAGCCGTAATGAGAGGGCATAGTTTTCTTCTGATTTTCTCTGCACCTTTAAACCTATTGGCATAGCCCTGTTGTGACTCGTCTACGTCTGGATATGTTTTGAAGAAAACTGAAGAATGCTGTTTTCTTCGAAAGTGCTCAATTTCCCTCGTCGGACGGGTTTCCGTCCAGCCCTCAACTATGTCATCCACTCGTATACTCTACTCGTCGCAAACCAGAAAACCCCATCGAGGTACCACGCGAGGCTTGGCCTTGAGCTTAACGCAGATGCCTATATTTCTTGCCTTGGGTACAGGGCGGAGAAAGTGGTGTGGAAGTCCCCGCCGGACTTTCGGCGGGGGTTTGTCCGTGGCTTCATGATGGTCGACATTGACTCTAGGCGGCGCCCGTAGCCGGCGAGCGATGACGTCAGCTTGTGACCCCACGACCGGCTCTCTGCCCACGAAACGTGAGAGAAAACTGCGCATGCAGCACCTGCTGGCAATAATGAGCCCCAGTTATTTGAAATATAGAAAGGTATAATTAGCACAAATCTGTGAGCAGAAAAACATGAAGATATCTAGCCACAAAAATTTTCTATTTAGGATTTCTGGCCAAGAACTTTCAGCAACAGCACAAATCTTATCGTGAAAAAAGGATTTTATGAATTTACTACAGAAAAATACAGTGTACGCAAAGGCACGGCCACTTTCACACCTTCCCTTGACGATCTATGCGATTGTGTCATTCTTTTTTCGGTACACCAAACTAGTTTCTCTTTTACAACTCCGACAAGGTCACGCCCATGCGAAACCCGCCTGCATAGCCATACAATGCTCACGCATTAAAAAGGCAACACGGCACGAGCAGTGCATGTGTTGTGTGTGCGTATTCGAACGCGGTGTGTTACCTGCGTCCTTCGGAGTTAGCCGTTGACGGCGTCCGCCGGGCCATAACGCTTCTCGGCAAAATCCACACCGAACATGCTTGTAACAGAAACGTGCTGTTCTTCATTAAGAGGACTCACGAGGCAACGCTTGGAACGGAGTTAATATAGCGGGGATATGGACAATGGTTAATGAGTGCTGCCTTTCTAGTTATGAGCCCCCGACTTCCGCTCAGACTGCTGCCCGATAAGCACGCGACATCAACTACCGGCGCGTACGTTTAGAGGAACTACAGAATGTACGAATAGGGGAAAACGCAGACAGGAATGTACAGGTGGACGCAGTGGCGAGACACCGACGCCGAATGCACCCGCGATATTGACTCACGGGGCTTGCGGGGCATCTTGAGAGCAGTGCCAGACATGGGCGAGTAGAACACGTCCGCCGTCTTCCGCGATTCTTCTTCGACTTCTCGTGTCACGGGATCTCAGCAGCACGAGACTGCAATGCGAGCTTCGTCTTCCTTTGCCTCTTCGTGCGTTTTCTTTCATCGCTAGGCTGTGGGCGTTAAAGTGGCAAATCAATGTTCACATAAGCGGGCCTCAGGACAGGATTGTGGGAAATCACTTTGCATCGTCACAACCGTCATCAATGCACAAAGCGAATTTCCTGCTTTTACGGGCCGCAGAGGTTTGACATGCGACTCCAGCTATCGCAGAAAAATGGTGCTCCAAAAGGGTCCCAGAAAATAATTTCCAAAATCAATAAATCGCGACAGATGACATGAGGTTTTTCAGAAGTAATGATCAGTGATGAATATATACTTTGTAGTAATTTAAAAATTTCAGCGTCTCACGAACCGCGGCGACAAATACGCAATAAGGGACGCCGAAAAGGAAGACTCCGCTCTGATTTAGGGAAACTAGAATTCTGCACTGCCAAGTGGTCTGATCACTGATTTTCTTTGTTGCCTCGCAATATGGCGGCTATAAAAGAGTAGTACCACGAACGTTATGTAGTAAAACCGGTGATTGACAAACCTGAAGAATGCGCCTCGTGCTCTTGGGCCTCGGTGCGAGCGCGGGCCTGAAGGGGGTATTTGTTCATAGAAACGATGGGAGATGCTCTACAGCCAGGACCTACAGGTGCAAGTTATGCTCATTGCATGGCCGTGTCTGCACTTCAATCCAATGGTCTCATGAATTAAAGAATTCAATAAAGCTCTCTGTAAAGTATGTTCATGCTAAACGAAGAGCATGGGTATTCTTTACAGCGACGCCTCTACACGGGCACTTCTTGCACGATGTAACACATTGTTATGTTTATTATAACCATTAGCACAGGCGGATAAACGAAATGCTGCGCCACGTATAGGGCCTCTGTACCTCTTAATCTCCTCCCGCCATATTGGCTCTTTGCCACATCTGCAATTACATTCCCTGCATTGCTACGGCCGTTATTCTCCTTATCGTTTATAAGACATCGCCATCGTAGATATCGTGCAGCCAGACTCACGTTCACGACCTGGCTAGTGGTAGTTTTGTTCATTCAGGCCTTCCAGTAAAATTTCAATAATACTTTCAACCTCACTTCAAAGGTGATGTCTTTCCGTGATGTAAACAATAGTGAAGAGATACTATAACTGTTTGTTACATTGCTACGAGTCGCATGGCTAGTTTGCTTATTATAACGGCAGCGATAGATAAAGAAATTTCCTGTGTGTACTTAAGTCCGTTTAAGTGCAGTAATGTGAAACCATTTCTCTGAATGCTGTCGAGCGAGGGACTCGAACCCGCGAACCTCATTGGGAAACGAACCTATGAATTAATTGGAACTCAATTCCTTGACCATACATACATGTATCCACGGCCTCTTTCGGGTCACGAACCTAAGATGACGCTCTTTGGGGCTCGAGCCCGCGACCTTCGTGGTGACTCAAACCGAATGCGTTCTTTGGAACTGAGTCCAGGACATTTGCTGGCATTCAAACCCATGACTTTACTGTAACTCAAACCCTGGGCCATACTTGAATCTACGACCTTTTTGGGGCGCTAACCGAGGACCTTCTTTGATCGCGCGCATGCGCTCCTATGACACGCTCTGACTACACCCTCTGTCGACACACTCTGTTGACGCCACTCGAGATACGAGAAATGCTTTCGCAATAATACTTTATTTGTCCCAAAAGGGAAAGAGAGAGAGAGAGAGAGAAAACTTCTAATTAATAATCAGTAAGAATTCGCAGGAGCTGGGTGGTCGGTACCCCTAGTCCAGGGCTCCGCTGGCAGCAGCTGACTTGCGGACTAGCTGGATAATCCAGGCTTGCTGGTCCAGGTTGTCGCTGGTCAGGGCCGCCTCCCACTGCTCGTGTGTCGGGCATGGCACTAGTAACGTTGGGTCAGGTTTGTCCTGGCATTCCCAAGAGATGTGATAGAGTGTGGGGCTTGCACCGCACCAAGGACAGTAACTCGTGTATTTTGTTGGGCTTATCTTATTTAAAATGTGAAGATTGGGGAATGTGTTTGTTTGTATTTTTCTCCAGTCTATAGCGTCCGAGGAAGGAAGTTGTTTGTGTGGTGGTGTGAAAATTCTTCTTTCTAACCGTAGGTGTTCCAGCCTGTCGCCGTAGGGTCCTAGGAGAGGGGTGGGGTAGGGATGGGGATCCGCCCGGTTTGTGAGAGCTCGGGCTAGATCATTCGCTACCTCATTTCCTTCTAGGCCTTCGTGTCCATGTGTCCATGTAATTGTGTGCGTCTGGGAGATGGAACGTAATATTGCACACGCTCTTCTGTGAGGTTTTCCGGCCAGGTAGTCCCTGCAGGCTGGTTGGGAGTCGGTCACTACATGTGATGATTTCTTTTGGTTGTCTTGTGTTTTAATGGTGACGGCTATTGCCAGTGATTCCGCTTCCGCAGGATCCTTGGCATAGATCGAAGCCTGAATAATTGGCCTCTTCTGGTGGTCAACTGCAGCTATTGTGAACTTGCCAGGCTCGCCGTAAGCCCCTATGTCCACGTAGACAACTTCCGCGTCTTTAGACAATTGTTTTTCCAATGATTTGACTCCGGCTTTCCTTCGACCCTTCTGTAACTCACGGTGCATGTGCTTGGGTATCGGGTTCACATAGATGTTGTTTCTTGTGGATGTCGGAATTTGTGATTTGATCTCGGAAGTTCTTAGTGCCTGCCATAGCCCTAGTTTTGACAGGATTTCCCTACCCGCCTGCGTTGTTGTTAGGCGTTGTTTCTGACTCTCTAGAACCGCATCCTTGAGCACTCCGAGTGCCCAAAGACGTTCCGTTGATGTTGTTGGCGGGAGGTTTAGGGCCGTTTTATAGGCTCCTCTTATGATAGTGTCAATGGCCCTTTTATCAGTGAATGTAATTTCGTGATATGGGAGCCCGTAGGTAATCCTGCTAACGACTAGGGCTTGTACAAGGCGGAGGGTGTCCTCCTCCCTCATCCCTTTCCGGTGCCAGGTCACCCTTCTAATCATTCTGGAAATTTGGTTGACTGTGGTTTTGAGTGTTTTGATTGTATAATCCACTCTCAAATTGCTTTGCAACCACAGCCCCAAAACTCTGATCTTGTCCTTCTCTTGAATTATCTAGTCTCCTAGAGAGAGCTGAATTTCTCCTGGGGACTTGTAATTTCTTCTGTGTAGCCTGATAAGTTCGGATTTTTCTGGGGAGCATTGAAGACCGCTCTTCCCGGCAAATTCCTCGACTAGGTCTATAGCGGCTTGCAGAGCTTCTTCTTTTTGCGCCAAGGATCCCTGAGTAGCCCAGATGGTGATGTCGTCCGCGTATAAAGTGAAGCCAATATCAGTGCGGGTCAACAGTTTTTTTGCTAAATTTATCATTGCTATGTAAATAGCATTGGAGAGATTATAGAACCCTGCGGTGTACCTTTGTTCGGCATGGGTACTTTTGGTGATCGGATCTCTCCAAAGATGGTGCTCGTTATTACAAGCATCTGCTCCCACTGCTCTGTAGTAGTCGGCTATAGATAATAATGTTTCCATACGTAGATGGGGAGATACAATAACAACGGAGCCAGAGAACACGACTTGGAAGCGAAAAACCATTCTGACAGTTAATTGGCACGCCACTGTAAGCAGTGTGGTTGTAAGCCATCTTGCATTCCGTAAAGAACTGGGGCAAGCATTTCCTTTTGTCACAGACGTGGGGGAGCCACAATTCATTTCAGGACATTGTCTATCCGGGCGGAAACCGGTATTGTAGAAAGGAGGTTTCACGCCTTTTTTTTTTACTTTTTTGCAGGACTCGGATCTGGAATACGAATGATGACCGAAGTAGTGACTATTATCTACTACGTGGGATTATGTGTGACTGACTTGTGAACACTATTTATTATTTACGTGCCTCTACGGTGACGCAATTGTCGGCAAAACCCGCAAGGCTAATCCCACCTTTAGTCAGCAACAACCTCAACCTCTCAGCTCACCCTCGGCTTCGCCCCATGATGAAACGCTACGATTTCTGGATACACACATGTAGATTGTTACTGTTTTGTAGATGATGATTTGGGCTCTTTTGTGCGGTGTTAAGGATATTTATACGCTTGATTGGAGTTACCTTTTGGTTTTGGACACTGCTTGCTACTATACGAAATGCTTTAATTGCTGCACAGGCCACCTTGTTTTGGCTTTTTTTTTTTTGACAGATTTAATTGTTATAGGCCATTTGTATAGCTTGTTCTAGGTTTAGACCGGGATATATATTCTTTTTTTTTTCTTTGCTGGGTCAATCTGTGGAGTGTACCGCTAATAAGTAGTGACAGTACTGAAATAGAACTTTGTTTTATCGCTTACTCATGTGATAAATGTCGGGCACAGGTGAGGGTTATACCCTATAAAATATGCCCCTCTTTGGCTGAATAAAGAAGCTGTAAGTCAGCGCCCGCCCTCTCTGTAAGCCTTCCTTTTTGACATCCACTTCTTTTATCGCCCAGTGTCTAATAGCTTTAAATAGAGGGCACTTGTTTCTTTAGAAAAGACGAAATCATTCATTTGTACAGTCATCACGTAAATAATCACGAGGGACCTCCTGATCGCGTCAGCCATCGGGGTCTTGGACTGAGGGTTTCACTCATCACGGACGGATATAACGGATTTACCATCAACAGCTGTAAGAGCTAAATAATATATGTGCTTCTATACTAGTACTTTAGCGCACGCAGTATTTTCACCGGGCCGCGAGATCGTACCGGCTAGTAGGCCTCGTGCGCATGCTCTGAAGGAGAAGAAGAAGAGGAAGAAGCAGGGTAGGAGAAAAAGGCTGCAGTTCTTGGTGAGTGTTCTTTCCGAATTTTGTTGTTCGGCTTCCAGATTATTTCTCCCTGCGATGTTTTATCGTGAGTTACATGCACGCAGCTAGACGTTACGAAAACAAAGCGCGTACTTATAACCAAAAGCTGTATTTGTCTCTAGTCGTGAATGGCGACGGACTGCCCTATTCAGGACCGCTGGTACCGTAAAGGAGTGATGCCGCCACTCGACTGTTTATGACACTGAAGGGTTTAAGCTTTCCTGCCTGTTTTGACTGCCTCCCATCTGAGTTGGCAGGACTGACGCGATGCAGTATCAGTGCAGGGTGGGTATTAAAGCGTGGAGTCGCTGCAACAAACGATACTGCTTGTACGAGGTGCAAGAAACAGTTGTTCACACAAACATCCTGAGCTTCGGCCATTACAATAGTAATACGGGGTCACAGTGTTTCGAATAAAGCAGATATGTAGCCGCAGGCAAGTATCTCGAGTAATAGGCCAGATGGTTGAAATTTCCGGAGTCCTCCACTACGGCGTCTCTCATAGCCTGAGTCGCTTTGGGACGTTAAACCCCACAAACCAAACCAAACCAAACTTCACCTTGTACAACATGGTCGGCCCCCACATTAGGAAACAGCGTTCTGGCGCGTGGCAGTTGCTTGTTAGGACGCCTTTTTTTATATACGATGCTTATCGAAAAGCTGCATCTTGCTTGACGGAAGCTGGGCTGAAACAGATTTTATTTCGCACTTTTTTTTTAGATAAGTTTCACGGAAAGCTTCTTCGCTGTTCACGAAAGGCCCGTAAAAGTGATGTCGTCATCAAAGTCGTAAGTCTGTACTTCTAATATTCTCCGCTGGTCCCGCACCGATGTATTCGGTTTCACGAAACGTTTTGGACAGATTAAACGGTTTCTGTGCTTATAAGCATTCCTAGTTAGGTGGTACTTTCGACGTAGTATGCCTTGGGGGTTCATGGCGGCCGAAATTCAGGGGCGACAAACGCCACCTAAACCTTTACTTCAGTGGCAAGTAACTGTTCCCCACCACGTTGCTATAGTAATTCTTTTTATCAAAGCGTGAACCATAAATGACAAGTTTGTTCATACCGTTCTTAATCATTAATCACGTAATTGTGTTCACACGAGTTAGTTTAAATAATTAAAGTGTAATTAAAAAAAATTAAACAACGTGACTCTAAGACGACGTCAGAAGACGCTCGAATTACTTTCGAACACGGGAAGAAAGGACTCGAACTCACGCATATGCAGCCTCATCGCAAACATCATTTGCAAGCACGGAAGCTCAGAATTTTCCTAAATATCCTGCGCGAATCAAAATGACTGCAGTCGGAGTAACCTTGAGAGCAAAAATACAACCATTACCGCACATTGTTGGTGCTTCCTTGATTTTCCTTTCAAAACAGAGCCACTGAATGCTTAGCGTTTTATGCGATGTGTTATTTGCTTGTTTTTTTTTTTTTTCTGATGCACGGTCTTTGTTCACTTATTTCTTCCCACTGCGGCTTCAAAGCTCAGTGCCACAGAAATATAACCCAAACCTAGAGGACGCTGTATCCTCATCCTCAAAGCTCACATAATAACACATTTACTATTACGTTAGCGCCATTTGCAATGTGCTCCTATAAAATATGCACTGTATCTTTTATAATCTTTCTCTCATGGCCCCGCGACGGTGCCAGATGATCGAAGAGTACTTGAACCTGTGGTGCACTGCCTATGCTTCAGGCAGCGCCACCACAGGTTGAAGCATTCTTCGGCTATCCGATACCATTCTGAAGCAGCAGTGCGAGAAGGGTAATAAAAGTGTTGAACTCCGCGCTTGTGGTGTTGTGTTAGTCTTTCCCTAGTTGTTGTCCTTTAGCGCAGCTTTTCCTTTTCCCGAACATAAACCAACTAGCCCGCAAGAATGTTCTTCTGAAGAGTATTTAGGCTGCGGATGCCATTTTCAGGCTACTTTTACAAGTTTTTATTTTGTTAGCATCCATTCTTTTGTGTTTTTCTCTTATTTTGGCCAGAGGCTTGCTGTTTGCGCATTAGGTATTTCTAGCACCTCACAATAAACACCCTTACTGTTTGCTACTGTTATTTAACAGAGTTATCAATAAAGTGTTTTTATTGTTTTTAGTATCGATCATCTTGATCTTATTGTGCTCTCCTGTAATATTCCTAATTCCGGTTACCTGTATGTCACATATATAAATAACATAAATGCAGTTTATGAAACAGCAACTCAGGCAGAGCTCTCATCACATTTTCCCGATATCTTGACGCCCCACTTTTTCTTTTTTTATTATTATTATTATTATTATTTTTTTTTTTGCTGGGTACCTTTGAATTATTCGAATAGCGCCTGCATGCTTCTCTTCCCTTCCATTGGGTGGAATTGATTATTTGAGCTAAATAGTTAACATCTAATTTTCTTTACTTCACAGGCCACCCCCGGCGAAGCAAAAGGAAGAGTAAGTAAACCAATCGCTATTCACGAAAATACTTTCTACATCAATTCATTCTTGAGCCAAATTTTGGAAACATATAGATTTGCATTGACTTCAATTAGACTAGCAGCAGGCATAGAACCTGCATTTTTAAGCAGGGAATATACATACATATGCGCTCAAGCAGCTTACTATCTTTCGTTCATAAAAAAATATATTAACTGCACACCTAGGCACATATTTCGCAATTAAGTGGATGGAAAGACCCAGGATATTCGTATAAAATGCTATTCGTCCTGTGCATGCCCAGGTTACACTGTTGTGAGGCCATAAGTTAAAGTTGCCAACTGATTAATCCGTGGCCAGCCGTAGATGGCTTTCTCTCGCGTATTATCGTTAAACGTACGAACAGCATCGCTGTTCTTGCCTCATCAATAGCCTCAGCAAGCAAAACTATTAAGCGAAGCGTGCACAGTCCTTTTGCTCGAAAGCCCCTCGACGTACCACATACCTCAGTTTCGGCTACGGGGTTGCATGAGTTCGGAACGTGAGGTGGGACTAGAGGCTAATACTAAAGCCAAAGTTGAATAATTAATTAAAATAAATTGAATGAATAAATGACATTAAATAAGCAATAATAATTATTATCCATGAGATATTCAAATAGACATAAAGTAAAATTAAAGATGAGATATAAACAAATGAACAAAAATATTAACTGAAGCGTACTCAGCCATTGTATCCTATTCCATCGTAGCTAGCTAAAACGCTAGTGGCTAAAAAAGTAGGTGAATTAAACGTACACACGCAGCGCGTCTACGTCTGAGGTGAACCTTAAGCTCCCTTCTATTTTTTCCTACAAGAGTTACGCATAAATAAGGAATAGAAGAAATGTCCTGAAATTTTGCCTTGATGCTCTTTTCTCACCTACAAGGTTGACTTGCAGACTTTTTGCTTTTTTCTTTACTGCGGATATAAGCGTTGGATAACCTTGCTTATTGTCTCTCAGTGACGTTCTCCTAAATTTCACTCACATGCATAGACATTTTAAATTAAACTGTAATTAATAGAAAATTTGTTCCTTCACTTAACTTAAGCCTGTGTTCGTTTCTTTTCCAGTAAAGAGAAACTTATCGAAAAGGCAAAGGAAGTGTAAGTGTGTCATGAATGTATAAACGCATTATAGCGCGCTTCATATGCTCTACGCACAGCCTTCGTCAAAAGTCCACAAGCCAAATGGCTTCTATTTGTGCCGTGTTGTGATACACAGCGACCTAATGGTAAATACCGGCATGATGCGAGCAACCCTCCTCTCCACCCTTCCCGACCTCTGGTTGTTCAGGGTAATTGTAAATGACGTGCTGAGTATCTCAGCAGCGGTCTTTGAGATCCTCAGACCTTAGACCAAGGCAGTATATTGCAAATAGTTCAATTTCATATTGTGTCATTTATTATTGCTCGTTCTATTTTCTTATCACACTACTTTTTTTATAACACCGTTGCTTGCGTAGCGCAAGCTTTGTTTCGAACAAAGTTTATATCAAGAGTTTTGTTCTTGCTGTGGATTTCTACCGAAAATTTCACCATTGATTTCAATGTAGTATTCGGCATCATGGCAGGACGGTAACACTTTTTATTGTCATCGTTTTCAGTAGTGGGGGGTTAGTGGGATTGTTCGCCGTGCCATATGATCGTCAATTGTGTCGTGGGGGCGTTCTCTTCGGCTCACTCGATAACTGGGCATGATCGTCCCGATCCGAGCAGCGCAGCATGGCCTCCCATTCAGTCCTGCAGAGATGGCGCCGACATTAAATCAGAGAGTGGTAGGTAAGCCACACATCCCAATGTCATGTAATCGGAAGTGTCGTTGACGACACACTTTTTCATCTCGGGTCGTTCCTTTGAATATACCTTGGGGAAGGGGAAGTAGCGGATTTGTAGCTGGCGCTAAAATGTCTCACGGCCCTTCCCTAATGATTCTGCGCAATTTCGTCGCAAAGAGAGAGAGAGAGAGAGAGAGAGAGAGAGTAACATAATGAAAGCAGAGGTGGCTGCTGGTCGCCTGGTGGCACGGTGACCTTGGCTTGCTACCCTACACTGGGGCAAGGGGAAGTAAAAGGAGAGATAGGGTTCGAATGGAGACTGGCGATGTCATAGTACTATAAATTGCTTGGACTGGTCCTAGTTATAGAGAAGGCCACGCATACACTGGGTGGCACTCGTCTCACGAATTCAGCTGCGCAACTTCGCGATTTCTTCGCAATTTCGCAAAGGCCGTCTAAACAAGCCAAGTACTTGAATTAGAAATATTTCGTTTTAAAACGCCTTTAAAGCTGCGATTCATTTCCAAACTTTTCAGAAGCGTCAAGAGAACACAACCCTGCTATGAAAATTCAGCACATATGTGTTCAAGACTGCTTGCATGTGATAATCCAAAAGCATAACGTTACTATGTAAACAGCTGAGTCATGCTGCGGCCGAGAAATCCAGGACCGTGATGTAGTCTACCCAAGTTGCCAGGAGCAGCAGAGGTTTCTAGCCCCGCTTTAAGTAAGCCATAGGAACATGTCAGCATGACCTAGAAGAAGAGTGCCCTATTAGGGTACCAAAGGTCGGTGTGTTCGATTCCCACCCGAAATGTGCTTCGGAAGATGGGTAGTTTCTGCGAATTCGGCTATGGCATGTGGTCTAGTGACGTCACACAAACCACCGACGAATTAGTGCATGGCCACGCCACCTGACCAACTACTACCACCTGCCAGAGGAATTCTCTTGATTGTCTTGACGCACACTTTGGCTTTTTTGCTAATTGGGCATATAATGCTTTCGCATTAAACCGTGCTCGAATTATCTGTCATTTCAAGCAGTTATTGACTTCGTTACGCTAGAACAGTGGAGTAAATTTCACCAACCATGCAAATGCAGACATTTTAGGGTTGACAGTGCAGGTTAGTAAGGACATGCTATAAGTGTAAATCTTCTTTTAAAACATAGTGAAGAGAGCGTTACTGCCCCGCAATGCAAAACTGCACCTATAGAATAGAAAACTGTCGATGCATTAGAGCGTGGATGGGAGTTTTCTTGCGTGAAATCACAACAAATTCAAAATTTGTCTTGCAGTGTGCTGTAGACACTCCGTTGGCAGACCTCTGACACGTATTTAAAGTCCACAGGTACCCCACAATGGTCACTAACCGGTATACGACGCACAATTAATATGTCCCATCATATTCTTCCCGAGACGCGCGATTGAACCCAGTCATAGCGGCACCAAATAAACTCGCGATATCTTCGTTACAGGCGTTGCTTAGCTAAAGTCGTTGGTAAATTTTGCCGCAACTGTCGATTGCGATTCTTTTTATATGCTACCGTGTAGAGCGAGGATAATACAAAGGTCGTTCAGTGGAGGGGATTATGTGTTTCGGAACCTGAAAGGCCCCTAAAACACGCACGGCGCATCGCCAACGATCCCGCCGGGGTGGCGCAGTAGTTACGGCGCTTGACTACTGTTCCCAAGGATGTGGGATCGAATCCCGGCCTCGGCGGCCGCTTTTCGGTAGAGGCGAAACGCAAGGCGTCCGTATGCTGTGCGATGTCAGTGCACGTTAAAGAACCCCAGGTGGTCGAAAGTTCTGGAGCCCTCCACTACGGCGTCTCTCATAGCCCGAGTCGCTTTGGGACGTTAATCCCCACAAACCAAACCAGCATCGCCAACGCGGCCGAACATATACATGACCCAATGGGGTATCTCATCTGTACCAACACGCGAACATTTTACCACTCCCGCATTGTATCCAGCTCAAAACGGTACTTGGAAGAGTTGTTATGCCGGCGATATGAACACACCTATCCAAAATATTTTAATATCTGTCATATCCCTTATAACGTTATCGATCCTGGGACCTTTGTTGTTCATTTTGTATATTAATGATATGTGCTATTTGCCTCTTTCACCGAAACTGGTCATGTACGCTGATGATACAAATTTTTTTTCTCCGCAAAAACCGTAACCCAATTGAACACTGTCATAAATAGTTATTTGATCAAACTTGAAGAGTGGTTGCATAAAAACAGATTAACCTTGTATGTTAAAAAGACTAAATATATTATTTTCAAGCCTTATAACAAAGCCTGTGACACTGAGCTAGTCCTAAATTTTCAAGGTACAGCGTTGCAGCGTGCAACCTCAGAAAATTTTTTAGGCGTCTGGTTTGAAGAAACCATGTCATGGAACACACGTGTTAGCAAGTTGGCGATAGAATTAAGCAAAACAGTTGGCTGTCTCTATAAGCTGAGAGAATTACTTCCAGTGAGGCTCAAAAAAGCAATATATTTTGCTAATTTCTACTCTCGTCTTTCATATTGCATTTTAGTTTGGGGAGTTACAACCTTCCAGAATTATAATAAACTCGAGCGGCTACAAAAAAAGGTGCTACGAATTTTTGAAAACTTTTATGGAAACCCTAGCCAGCTATCTACTGATCCCTTGTTTACTAAACATAGTATGCTTAAAGCAACTAAATTATATGATTACAAACTGTCTCTTTATATGCATAAACCTAACCTTCCCAATGATACGCACCGTCCCTTGCATGCTTACAGCTTACGCAGGAAGATAACGCCAGTGCCACATACACGAACAAATTATGGTCGGGCCACTCTTGACTACCGCATACCATCATTTTATAATAAACTTAAAGCCCACATTGACTTTACTGCCCCGCTTAACACATTTAGACACGAATTAACAAATTTTATGATGAGGCAATGAATAAATACTGCGATGTTCATATTCATTTCTGATATCTGATGTGTGTATAATTCTTTTGATTTTGATCTCATGTACATATTCATTTTTGACTGTGTTGTGAAATCCTCTGAGAGATGCTGCCTGTAGGCCCCCAGGGCCCAGTCAAGCTGTCTGCGACAGCTTTTTCCCTGGGGGCCCCCAACTTGTAGGTTGGAAATAAAGTGGATTTGGATTTGGAACTCATTAATATTTCTCCGTTAAAGCAGAATGGCTCTCCTCACAATCAATGAAGTTCCAGTCAAACAGTACAAAATGTCCTTAGCGGTTGCTTTTTCAGAGGTGCTGAGCGCTACATCTGATTTATTCAATTCTTCAAACCCGATAACCTATTTTGAACATGACCGGCTAGGGCCACTAGAAATGATTTCGCGCTTTCCTTTTGAAGCCTTGTGAATAATGTGGACCTAACGGAAGCAGCTTAACACCGATGCCGTCAAGCACATGAAATACACTTCCAGAGGCTCAAACAAGGCGACCACGCATGCCACGAAAAGGAAACTTTACTGTGCACGCTACCTTATACTGCTGTCACCAGGGCACATTCGATTGTGATCGGGACAAACTGGATCCCGGGACAAACTGTCCCGATTGTGATCGGGACAAACACCTCGCAATGCTGCTAACCAAACCAGTCAGGATTGAGTTCGAACCTGCATGCAAGGCCTAAATCGTGCTTATGAAGCGCGATCACGGGCCTCTATCGTCAGAACCCCGAAATGTTTGATCAGGAGTGTTTTCCCTACGTTTCCTCCTTACAAGCCCATATATATTGTAATGGTGTGGGATGGATGGCATACAGTGTCAACTGTAATTTAGCAGGCCCACTTGCCTATCGGGATCGAATGGGGATGCGTAGCGTCCTTAAGTTTGAAACATACTCGAAGCTTCAAATTAAATCGGGCTCAGTCTGGATCGGAAGTGCCTGTGGGACAGCTGTATTCGAAACATATCGCATTTAGCGGACCATATAATGCACGGAAAGTGCAAGACTATGCAATTCCAATGATCATCGCAATGTTCAAGGCGTATCACCCATAAAAACATTTTGATGAAACAGAATACTAATTACAGATGTCTATCAGAAATGTTTATAGACTATTCATACATCTATGGCAATAACACCTTAAACGTTTGTCAATGACAGTATATAGACGAACCTGACTGCTATAGACGGTACTATATATAGACGGAAGGAGGCAGTTATAAACTCCACTGTACTGTATTGTAAATCGTCTAAAAATGAAATGATATGAAAATAACTCTGTATACACTTTATAGAAACTGTTCCGTGTTTTACTGTTCTCTTCATATCATCTGGTGCCGTTCGCACTTGCCGCTGTACTCGCTGTAACGAGTAGGTGAGGGAAATGAGTGAGTAAGCGAGTAAGCGAAATGAGCGAGTAAGCGAGTAAACGAGTCAGTGAGCGAGCGAATAAACGAGTTAGCAAGTAGGCGAGTGAGTGAGTGAGTGAGTGAGTGAGTGAGTGAGTGAGTGAGTGAGTGAGTGAGTGAGTGAGTGAGTGAGTGAGTGAGTGAGTGAGCGAGCGAGCGAGCGAGCAAGTGAGCAAGTGAGTGAGTGAGTGAGTGAACAAGTCAGTGAGCGAGCGAATAAATGAGTTAGCAAAGTGAGTGAGTGAGTGAGTGAGTGAGCGAGCGAGCGAGCGAGCAAGTGAGCAAGTGAGTGAGTGAGTGAACAAGTCAGTGAGCGAGCGAATAAATGAGTTAGCAAAGTGAGTGAGTGAGTGAGTGAGTGAGTGAGTGAGTGAGCGAGCGAGCGAGCGAGCAAGTGAGCAAGTGAGTGAGTGAGTGAACAAGTCAGTGAGCGAGCGAATAAATGAGTTAGCAAAGTGAGTGAGTGAGTGAGTGAGAGTGAGTGAGTGAGT
Source organism: Amblyomma maculatum (assembly GCF_055883805.1). Taxonomy (NCBI): domain Eukaryota; kingdom Metazoa; phylum Arthropoda; class Arachnida; order Ixodida; family Ixodidae; genus Amblyomma; species Amblyomma maculatum. Next base: position 93,772,900 of record NC_139346.1, on the reverse strand, counting down.
GAGTGAGTGAGTGAGTGAGTGAGTGAGTGAGTGAGTGAGTGAGTGAGTGAGTGAGTGAGCGAGCGAGCGAGCGAGCGAGCAAGTGAGCAAGTGAGTGAGTGAGTGAACAAGTCAGTGAGCGAGCGAATAAACGATTTAGCAAAGTGAGTGAGTGAGTGAGTGAGTGAGTGAGTGAGTGAGCGAGCGAGCGAGCGAGCGAGCAAGTGAGCAAGTGAGTGAGTGAGTGAACAAGTCAGTGAGCGAGCGAATAAACGAGTTAGCAAAGTGAGTGAGTGAGTGAGTGAGTGAGTGAGTGAGTGAGTGAGTGAGTGAGTGAGCGAGCGAGCGAGCAAGTGAGTGAGTGAGTGAACAAGTCAGTGAGCGAGCGAATAAACGAGTTAGCAAAGTGAGTGAGTGAGTGAGTGAGTGAGTGAGTGAGTGAGTGAGTGAGTGAGTGAGTGAGTGAGTGAGTGAGTGAGTGAGTGAGTGAGTGAGTGAGCGAGCGAGCGTTCAGCTTTATCAGCGACAATGACTGAAAAGAAAGCGTGAGAAGCGGAACATGGTACGAGTAGAACACCTGAAGAAAGGGCTGCGACGCTGGAGGCTGACCGCAATCGAAAGCGCGTTAAAAGCACTATTAAATCGGAACGTCGTACCGCTTTCACAAAACCATTGGTTTAACCATGCTTAAACCTGGCTGATCCTTTTTTTTTTCATGCTAACCACCCCACACCTGACATGGAGAACCCTAGGGTGGCTAACAACGTTGTGTATTGTTAATTCTAGCGTGGATGAAGATGTTGTAGGTGTGGTCCTTTCCGGGAATACCCTGAAAACACGGAATAAAATACATCGCGCGCGTTAACGGGAGAAATTAATCAACCTGGGAACTGCCGTCTCCCTGAGCTTGGGGCTTGTATTAGGGGAACACAATGGCATTCACAGCATGTGCATATATATGCTAAAGCAGTGCACCATTGGCCTAGCCCATCTCTCAATATAAAGCATTGTTCGTTTTGCTATCGATTATCTTCGTGCTTTTCTGCTTTCCTTGCTGTCTAAAATAGATGTTGGGGGAATTTTCACCCGTGCGCTCACAACCGATGGACGTTGTCATTGCATTACAGTGCGAAGAAGCATCCGGACACGTTCTTCAACACGTGCGTCACCATCATCGCCGTGCTGATCGTCATCACACTCATCTGCATGACCATCATCTTGTTCAAGTGCTTCTCGCCGAGAGACAGTAAGTGAACCGGAGTCCGATCAGCCTCGTGCATCGCACACTTGATTCATTGCTTTTTACTGAACTTATAGGCAGATGAGAAAAAGCGTAAATCACGCGCCCTGATAATGACCAATTTTCACTCCGTAGTAGCAACCATGCGTCAGATGTGCCACCTGTGAAGTCCTGGAATAGTTTCAAGGAAAAACGAACAGTCTGTTTGCAGCTGAAAATAGATATCTCAAAACCATTTGCTCCTTTGATGCCGGTCAACATTGACGTGTTTTCACTGCTTCTCCGCTGGAACAAAAGAGGGAGACGAAAACGGAGCATATAAACGAACGAACCCGCTTGGACATGCTGTGTGTCGCTGTAAAGATAATGCCTGCTGTAGCGTGCGAGGAAAATGTTAGATATACAGAGCACGCTGTTGAGAAATTCCAGACCGGTCAACTTATTGCTGGGGGCAGCCACCCTGTTGTTAACGAATTATGGCCTCAGTTGCCGCAATAAGATTATGCACCAAATTGTATACTTTCGGCATTTCGTATTCACTCGAGCCTAGTGTCTTATAGCATGGGAACTTGCTTTGAAGACGTTAAAGGGCAACTTTGCCTATAAACTCCGATGACCTTTTTCTGAAAGTACAACAATACTGTGGGGGAAAATTCGTTATCGGGCGAGGACAGGCAAGTATCTTGATGAGCGAAATCTGTCTGCTTTCACATACATGCTCAGGTAACTGTACAATCTATATATATATATATATATATATATATATATATATATATATATATATATATATATATATATATATATATATATATATATATATATATATATATATACATAGGCTCGTCTTTAACGTTTGCAATTTATTGCTTTTTTTTTTTTTTTTGGGAGCTGCATAGTGGTACTTTCTTGGCCCTCTCAACAGCCACAACTCGTCGAAATATTTTAGTGGTTGCTGTATCGTGTCATTGAGGACGAGTTAGTGATTTTATTCACCTCCGCAGAGCTCGAATGTTAACTTCATGTCGTTAATTATTTTTCAGTAGGAGGATATTTCTCAAATGTTCAGAGTTTTATCAAGAATGCCAAACATTGTCTCCCTTCTAGGTGAATAATTATGCAGTTTTCTTTTCTCGTCCTCACATGCACACAATTACACAATGTTCGTAATTTAAAACCTCGATTATCTATGTTTTGAATTTTCTTTGTCGCGCAAGATGCGCTGAGATCTGTCTCGAAGATTACGGCCACTCGCGTATGTTTCTACGATGTTCCAGCTTGTGCTCGTAACATTTTGCGACCCTACCTAGATGGTTCTGAGCCGTACCTATAGATGGTTCTGAGCCGCCTTTAAATTGAGTGTGGACGTGTGCGACAGGCATTCTTTGTTCGACTATCGACGAGCACGTTTGTTGCTATCGCCGCCGCCAAGTTGCTTAGTTCTTTTTCGGGCGCAAAAGTTAATTTCCGTAATATAAAGCCTGTGTCTTCTTTTGGTGTCTACGGCCTTGTTACCACGACGTGTCAATATGTCACGCCTGAGTTGATACCGTGTCACGCACCTTGCCATGTAATGTTTTAGAATATAAATTCCATTCATTTGGGGGTAATTGTTGCAGAAAAAGTTTATTAATGCGTTGCTCAAAAACGTGAAATAATTCACTAGATTTCTAACGCATATTCTCATTGTGTCAAAGTAATCCACAGTCATTCACTACACTGTGCGCCCCATCACCGAAGTGTAGCTTTAGAATGTAAAAATGGACACTTTCATTCCCACCCTCCTCCCTTCCCTTACGGCGCGGTTCGGGTGTCCACAGAGCAAGTGTGACAGTTACTGCGCCTTTCCCTTCCTGTGAACCAATTTAACTTTTAACTTTTATTTTCCCCTCATTCAGGCCCTCTTTATATCGAACCAACGCAATACTTGTTTAATTCACAGTAAGACTGTAGGTTTGTTCAACCGCTAATGAACAAAATACCGCGACATCGCGGGCATGGAAGTTTTGACGAAATGCCTTTTCACCCAGTAAATTACATCTTTTTTTTTGTTCGTTTGTTTGGCCGAAAGGTAGCCGCCATTCCACATTGATGTTGCTTTGCGAACAGGACAGAAGAAGGTTTATTGCAACTAATCGAACTCTTGCACAAGCCCGAGCCACACGCGACGTGCAGCAAGCTTGTCACCACTCTCTCATATTTTCTCAATTATTATAAACCTAGAAAAAGCGATGCTCTTTCTAAACGCCAGAAAATTTAAACAAGATCTGAAACCTTGCCAATCCTCATCCCGTGGCACTAATAACTTATAAAAAGAGCCATAAAGAATCGTTCCTGGCGAGAAAAAAAAAAGGATGGATGTAATATCCTTGAAATGTCACGAAACTATGGGCAGACAGGGAAGTGCTGCAATGACAGGTTGTACGAACACAGAGAAAATGTGAAATATTATCTCAAAGAGCATCTGTCAGCTCAATGCTGAAAATACCCTGAATATCACTCAAATTTCGAACAATGCAAAATAATTTGTATCCGCAAGGGGGGGGGGGGGGGTCATGACACAATATAAGGGAATCGAGATAAAGGCAGCAACATAATAACAAAGTCAGTGTTCATGGATCTTTTATGAGGCAAATAAAAAATGCTATTCACTTCCGCTAGTAGGGGAAGCCTTCACAACTATGTTTCTTTGAACAGCCTCCTTTATTTCATTTCTGTCATTGCCATTTTAGTTTCTTCATGCCTGCGTGTATAAGTAGGCCTTTATGCAAAAGCGTAATTCCGGTACCTAATCAGCTCCCGTGAATACGTATTTTCCTCTAAATTAGGAATGTGAACAGAGAGCAGCAGAAGCAAATGTGCTTTCATTACTTGTTCGACTCCATCACCTATGCTTTGTCATCGCAGTATGCCCTCGCCCGGAGGCCCCGTACAACCCGTACACCAACACGGCGCTCTCCTGCGACTCACAAGAGTGCCGGAATTACGGTGAGCTAATCAGTTGTTACGCGCATATTATAATTGATACAGCTCGAGTGCACGCACGCACGCACAATAGCGTTCGATGGTGTACAGTATGTTCACCTAGGAATTAAAGGCGGCCTGGGCACTACCTCCTCTGTGTGTGTGTGTGTCTGTGTCAGTTACTGCAGACTTCAATTGTCTTGCTGCCGGGGTGTGGAGCCTTTGGAAGTGTATATGGCGCCCAACACAACAGCCAAAGAGCCAAGTAATATATAAAAAATGAACCTGAACGGGGAAAAATATCGGAAAAATCAGTAATGCTCAAGATATCTTGTACACCACGTGGTGATGAGTGCGACGGCTGAAGTAACAATTTTAAGAAATTAATTAGAACTGCGGGGCACGGCTCATTCGAGAAAGGCTTTGCTACCGCTTTTTACAGTGGACATCTTCCGTTCGAGCCTGATACCGTCGATGGAGCCGTGCGAAGACTTCTACGAGTTCGCCTGTGGCGGCTGGGTCAGAGGCGCTGTGGTGCCCCCGGACGAAGTCACCACCAATGTCCACAAGCGGCTGCTGCGTCGTGTCGAGGACGAAATCGGAGGTGAAAATGAAAGAACTAGGGCAGAAAGAACGTTATTTCAATCGCTTAAACACCTAAATTGCCTAAATTGCTTTGGCTGCGACCTAAAACGATATACGCTATACTTTTTCTTCAAACTGACCTCTCATGTTAAACAGAAATTGCGCATAGGTTGGTAAACTGCAGTACTGTACTAGTACAGAGTTCTGTGGCTTGCAACTAAATGCGTTGCTACAGTTGCACCATATATTAGGCACTACATCGTGCAGCTAGCACCGGGCCATTTCTGGCTTTGAGATGTACGACAGATATTCGCGCCGAATAAACTTTCGCCGGATGTTTTCATTTTCACTCTACAATTCTTATTCGGTGAAGTTGTTGACAGGTCATGTCAAAGGCTCGTAATAACGAAAATTTCGGCGCATTTTGTCATGCAATACTAATAGCTACTGGTGATGGCCAACCAACCATGAAAATAAAATGGCTTAAGCGTGTTCGGGGAGTGAGTGAGGGGTGCATTTTATAACACCTCCAAAGTGAGGGTTGTGAAACGCAATAGACCTGACCGCGTTACACAAGGAACTCGGAGCTAAGCGCAGCTACAGCTGTTGTGTCTTAAATGTGGACTAGGCGAGATCGGAGGTTTGAGTGAAAGTCCAGGGTATCGAGCGGCCCAGCTGGCAAATAGCATGGGGAGGACGGAGAAGGAGAACGAGGAGGTGTGGCGATCGTTGGGAACAAGCACATAGCTCATTTAGGAAGGAAACAACTTAGGAGAGGCCCTTGCCATTCCCAATGCATTGGAGAAAGTGTGGCTGAAGTGACGTCAAAATTTAGGATTAGCCAAGCCGGGCCATTAGCAACGGCGACGCTGTTGTTATGAAAACTCGGGCCACTAGCAACAGCGTTGCTAAGGGCCCTAGGTACATGAGCGTCGCGGAGAAAGAGAATGCGGAGGGTAAATGAGGAGGAGAGAAGGACTCTGCTAGTACGTATGTGGTGAGTTAGCAAGTGGCTCGAGCGAAGACGTGTTCTTGCGTGCCGAATTTATTGCTTTTCTCTGAGTCAGGTCTGGTGTTCGTGGTGCTTTGAGAAGAATTCGAGACAGCATGCCGAGCGGCGCAGAAACGCATTGTATTGCTGCTCGAGCGCGTGCCTGTTCCATGCAGAGATACTAAATAACACGGTGGTCACGTATCGAGACCAGACGGCGACGCAAAAGGCAGCAGCACTGTTCCAATCCTGCATCAATGTCGGTGAGTGTGCGGCTACGGCTGCCTATTAAACTACGAAAAAAGAGCTAAGTTCCTGCTGTCATATGCTTCGGATACTGCGCATGTGTCTATCGGATACTGAACTCTTAAAAAAATCTTTAGTTATTTTCCAGCGGAAGAGTAATGTGGAAAAGAGTAGTACCTTTCGAAGCGGCTATTACGCCCAATAAAGACTACATTTCTTAGGTGGCGAATTTCAGTGCATTCAAATTCGCTCTTTTTCTGATGGAGCAAGATGACGAAGGAATACGCGTACAAAATGTGGAGGACAGACCGCGCGAAAAGCCTGTTTCTGGAGAGTGAGTTCTGTCACCTGCAATTCCTGCCTATCAATAATCATCGCCATCACAATAGTTATTTTACCACGACACGGGTACTGCAGGACAAAGGCCTCTCACATGCCCTCCCTATTTAACCTGGCGGAGGCCTTCACTCTACCCTCTTCCCCTTTCATCCTCTCATAAAATCAACTCATCTGCTTAACAGATTGTCGGTCATGTGGTGTTTACACAGACATGCGCAACAGCAAGGGCACGCGACCGCTTGAGGAGCTGCTGTCGTACGTGGGCCTTCCCCGATGGCCCCTCCTGAACAGGACGGCCAAATTTCCCACCTACCGTATCCTGGGAAACGTCATCCGGGAGCTGGGCCTGGACGCCATCGTATCTGTGCGCGTGGGCCTGGATTACTACGACAGCGACCGATACCTGGTCTACGTGAGCAGAACTCATCTGCCTCCTCGGTTATTGATGTCTAGCGTGGATAGTTGGTCATATCTAATTTTCAAGCGCAGTGAGTGAGCGGAACCCCAATGAGAAAAAAAAGTACATGAAACGCCGAACACATTTTTTTATCCATAGGCGTATTTGCCCTAAAGCATGAATTGCATTAATAGAATACTGACACGCGTTTGCGAAAACTCGAGCGCAGGAAGCGGTCTTCAGATTTCGTGGTGGATGACTGGCAGTATCACATCAATACGTATACGTCATGTCATAGATATTTTAGCATGAAAACTAAATATTTCATTTTCAGCACTGAAAGAACCGTCGAAGTAGCTTTTTCTTTACGGTCTGTTTTTGCGAAAGTAATGAACACGATCAAGGCTCAACAATCCGCAGAACAGAACAAACCTAAAAAGGTACTCGGAGCTCCTGATGGAGTTAGCCGTTAACGAACGACGAGATAAGCTACTGGAACCAGCGCGCAATGAGACAGGTCACAAGAACAAGTAGGACGACAGGGCGGAGCACTTCGTCCTTATTCTTGTGCTCTTGAGCACATTCTTCTTGAGCACATTCTTGAGCACATCACCGTCCTTATTCTAGTGCTTTGCAATATTCTGTGCTGGTTCGTGGAAGCACCGAAAATAACCTTCTTACCTAACAGGATGTGTCGCTTAAGCACGAAGCGGTAAACTCACATGAGCAAAGAATGGGGCAGGCAAAATGCATATGAATATGGCTCTTGGTGTTTGGCGGTGCTGAAAAGAAGCCCCTCACACAACACTTTGCTCCGATAGTGACCGAGAATAAATTATCAAGTGCGCCTTCAAACGGAAGGAGCACTTTGCGTGTGTCAACCAGAAACTCGGTGTTCAGCCGAAACTGCCGTTTTCCGGGCATGCGCAGATCGGACAGCCGTCGTACGGTGTGGAGCCCCCGGTGCTGCGGGGACGCTACCGGTCACCCTTCTTCCGCATCCTTCACCGCTACAAGCTGTACATGTACCGCTGCGCTCTGCTCATGGGCTCCAACGTGGCGGCCGCCGACCTAGTCAACGAGATTGTCATCTTCGAGGCCAAGCTGGCCGCAGTGAGTCGAACTTATTGGTTTGAACCATCCCACTCCTGCTACAGGTGGGATGGTAAGAATATCAATTATAAAGCAAATGAGTTGACGAACTTTGGATTTCTAACATATGAGAGAAAGTTTAAGAAATTATATAGCGTCGAATAGTGCGCATTTTTTTAAATGCGGCCCGTTTTATCCAACGCTTTTTGCACGTTTGAAGGCAGCGCTGGAAAGTACTGAACAACACTGGAGTCTGCTAGTGCGCATGCGCTGGTAGTATCTTTGACTTCGAATATATGGACATGCCTTCGGCCATGCAGCTCTCAGCGTTATGGCTGTGTACGTTCTCGTGAACATTAGATGCTGTGGCGATGGCGTTGGGCCTGTTTTTTCCTTCGCAGATTTCGGAACCAGAGGTCGTGATGCACAACCCGAGGAGAGTCTACAATCTGATGGCTTTGAGAACTCTCGAGGGGGCGATACCTGAGGTGAGTGTTGGGCAGCCGTAGGGAACAGGTTTAGAGAAACTCTAGCGCGTTAGATAAACTTGCCTTCAACAGGGTGGGGCCGAGATATACCTCTTCTAGGTTTTCACCTTGTGCCGTGCAGGTTCGATGGACGTATTTCCTCAACCTCGTTCTGCGTGACGTTGGCGTATCGATGGACCTCAACGACCACGTTGTCGTCACGCACCCCATCTACCTCAAGAAACTCTCCCGGCTGCTCAAAGGGGTGCCCAGGTATAGGAGCGAACACAAACTCGCTTCATCGCATACGCATTCCTAGAAGCCCTCGCAAAAGCAAGAAAATGTTTCTCACGCTACCAAACTGAGCAGGATGCCTACTGGGTCTTACAGGGTACGGCAACGACAAATTTCACTTGGCCTTTAAATTCGGGCGATATTTTGCAGTGCTCTTGGAGGATTTCTCGATCACACTTGCGCTAAGTTCTGTCCAGTAAAATCAAACGCTAAGGTCTGAACATTCACCGTTCTGCTGCATATGTATGCGCAGTGTCACACGAGTCGGTGTCTAGAAAGCGCAGCGAACTATCCATGGAGAGTTCATCAAGCCTGTCTCCAAACAGAAGTCGTAGACCACTACAGCCATCTTTTTAGGACAATCTCCCATCACCAGTCTGTCGGTGCGAATGGTTATGCTTCTCCCTCCAACGAAGGGAAGCGTGTAATGGCGGTCCATAGAGATTACAAGTTCTGCTTTGCACTGTTTGTGAAAAATGTAGACTCTTTCTGTTGTTTCGCTCCTCACGCTAAGAAGCACTGGTTCTCGATTACGCAGATTCCACTGCATAAATGTGACAGTGTTACCGTTTCCCCATCCTTTTCCCCTCTAGCTTCTTCTCGTGAAGTGCCCGCACGGCTTCACTTCCGTAGCGTGCGCCGCGTTTCATTCGATTCTCCTTATGTACAAATGCAGAACAAATAATTAACTGCACGGCTCCTAATTAATATGCATATGTCATTTAGTTTGTGTCCTCAGTTGGTGCTGGTGAGAATTCTAGCCAATGCGATGTCTATTAGAATAAAAATGGCCTAATTTGCTAGCAGCCACCGCTTGCTCGCTCCTCAAGTATACCTATTCACTGCATCAAGTACCGAGAATTCTGCCTAAGCTCTTTCACCTTTCTTTTCAATGAGTGCAGCAGGGTCAGCTCTCTCTTCACATGTACTGGGATGTGGCGATGCCTAAGTTGTAGCAGAATAATATGCGCAAAGAGGTCCCCGATCTATGCAGTCAACCAGAATTTTGCGGTGAGCGTGGCAGCCAGGACTGCTCAACAGTCTATCCGTTGTTAGCACAATGGGCGTCTATGGGGTATTTCTAGTTTCAAACACGCTGTCTTTTTATACTGCAACGAAAGATCTCAATTATTTTTTCACTCTTCGTCACGGTGTGAGCTACCGATCTGCAAAGCAGTGAAGTGAAGCTGCTGACTTTCGGTCCGCTGAATTTTTGAAGCAGTGTATATCAATGGGATGACACGCAGCTCGATGGTGGCCAACTACCTGGGCTGGCGCATCGTGGAGTCCATGGGCCAGCACACCATAGGGCGCTTCCGACAGGCGCGCTTCCGTTTCGACCACTACCGCTACCTACTGCACGAGCCCACCGAGGTTCCACGCGTGTGCGTGCGACTCACCATGCACCTGCTCAACTTCGCTGTGGGCAGGCTCTACTACGACCGCCGCGTTACGAAGGCCGGAAACCGATACAAGGCGGTCAGTGCTCCACTAATTTTTGTACAGGGTCGTACACTTATAGCTATAACACTGTCAATGCTTTCTAAGCGTCATTGCGTTAGACCCGGTCATGCAAGAAAGCTAAGTGTCATACCATGTGAATAACCACTGCCGAGCCTATCTGTGCTTGTATCACTTTGCTTCAATGTGAGCCTCCGTTGGACGCAATGTTGCTTAGCAAGCAGTGGCCATGTTACAGTTAAAAATGTATGACCGTGTACAGTCTCGCATGATTTGGGACTTATCGCGTGTTGTTCCGGAAAAAAAAGACTAATAGTTTTTAGTGCGTAGCAGTATGCGGTTGCGCCAATGTCTATCCGAAGCCGCTCACTTTCTGTCTTTGTGAACTTGAAGTGGAGAAAGAGAAGGCGGCGTCGAGCGGCTCAGCATTGAGGAGGCGAAGCTGCCGAACTACTGGACAGATCACAAAACAGTGGTCATTCATCTCCATGAAAATGTAAAAAAAAAAGAAAAAAGAAAGAAAATAAACAGAGATATGAACGATGTACAAAAAGTGGAAGGCATCAATCATATGCATGAGAACGTTTAATATCAAAGGAAAACGGATCATAACAAATTGTAAAATGCGCGAAAAGTATAGCAGGGATAAGCAGTGCTACGGTGCTACTTCCCATTTGATTAACTACTCAAATCGGCTGTAAATTTTTTTTTTTTCTTCGAATGCGGTCTTCTAATCACAGAGTAAACGACTATGTAAGATCTTCGTATTGTCTAAATTGATGTACTACTTTGAATATTTATGCTAAAATGTGCCGCGTTGAAGACTTTTATTCCGAGTACGTTAAGCCAAAAGGGATTGCTCCCAAACGCACCACTGTACTACGTGCAACTCGGCCGATTTCGGTCGCTGTTAGTGCATGGATTACGGGGCTTGAGGCAGTCTGAAATTAGGTGTGTATAAAAACCGTGGGCGCCTCTGCGTTTGACACGCGTGGGTCTGTTAAATGCGGAATAAATTTTGCGGTTTTTAGAAATAAGTCGATATTAAACAACTGGTCCCATTGGCTCAGCAGTGAATGCGCGAACACCTTATACACACGAGACGTCGTATTGTTCGCTTTATATGAGTTTTTTTTAATACTTACAGTACGTACTTCCACGTGCGTCCAGGCGTTTAATTATTAGAGTATCGGTTTTGCGTGACTACTCTGGAGGCACCATTAATGTAAGAGAAGGGAAGGGCCACTATTCCCGAGATATTTCGAGCGGCTTTACGAAACTCTAGACTGTACAAAGCATTTCATGCCTTCTTTTTCTTTCGACACACTACGATCATATACGTAGATTTATCCTTAGACGGCAAATGAAAAAAAAGAATTCATTAATGCACATTTTCTCAGTTTGCGAACAAAACAAGAAGCTGTGGGCTGCACCCCGTAAAATGTATCCTGCTTCAAGGTACCACTCATTGTTTATAACACGAGTGCTGTGGCTTAGGAGCGCTGTAACCTACCCTGACTGGTTATTGTTTTATTTTGCCTGTCTCACATTTCGACGCAGCAAATTTTCCTTAATTCATTTTTTTTTCTTTTGTTCTTCCCAGGTTTACGACATGGCCGAAGAACTGCGTCAGGCATTCAACGTCCTCATCGACCTGAACAACTGGATGGACCCCGAAACCAAGGAGCGGGCAATGCTCAAGGTGTGCTTCTTCCTCAGCGCGATTTAAAGTAACCTAACTGGCTTGACTGCGTACGAGAAGGTCAGCCTAAGTTTGCTGCTTTTACCATTCTAGCGCGTTGTCGTTTTTCTGCTTCCTGATTAAACCATATCCGAATGACATCCACGAAAAGTCAACAGCAGTAGGCAAATCATCAACAACGCTCTTTCCAATTTTTAAGCCAAAGCTTCACTATACGCCATGCATCGACCAAGGTCTACCTGTCCGGCCCCTTGACCTTCAGAAGGCATTTTGACAATGACCTGCTTAATTGTAGATGTCCACCATTTTGGGGTGTCCACCCAAAAGTGTACTGCGCCTTCTCTTCATTGAAACCTAATTTAAATAAAAAATGGAAAATTGACAAGGCGATGCTGCAGGGACTATAGCGGCTACTATTACGGTGAAGCTCGAGCGTCCACTTAATTCAAACCATGCATAACTGTGCTTAACACAGAGTTCGCTCGTATCACTAGGTTCCAGCCATGTTTAAGCCACGTTTTGAACGGAATGAACTGTGAAGATGGAACGTATGTCGGGGTTGCAAAGGATAAATTGTTTAGCCGCGATTATTTAAACATAAGCGAATCTACCTGCGCTATGAATCGTCATGAGGTACATTCGTGCTGTGTCTTGGTAGATTTATGTGCCATTGATGTTTGGTTTAACCAATACGCTGAAACACTGCGATGCGTATAGAGTGCTGCGACATAAGCATGTGTAAATGGCAGCTTGATTTGCAGCCTAAACTCCCTAACTCTCTTCTCTTCGTATCCTGTGCTTCTCGCATCATTTAAGCTCTCTCGCCTTCAATTGAACATCGGATTTCCGCGATGGATAAGGAGTGATCGCGACTTGGACGGCTACTACAAAGAAGTGAGTACAATTTTGTATGGGATAACGCGTGGGTAAATACAGCGCGAACCACCGTGGGGCATTACCGTCAGTAGGCTAATTGCTAGAGCATGAGTGCTAACAGGTGCACTAATGACCCTTGTGGGAGTGCGACTATAAATTTCTGGAGGCCTTCATAATTTAGGAAAAGATAGGTGTTCGCAAATACAACCTTCTCAAAACCGAATCGAATAATTTCTGGCTTAGCTACCGAGTGAAATACGAAGAGTAGAACTCAAGACGCATTAAGATTACGAATAGAATGCTCGTGCAAATATTCGCATAAAATGAATACCCGTGCACAGCAGAGCAGCGCTAGCTGCAGCGCTGCAGTACAATGTTCCAAGTCACGGCTTCCAAAAGGCGCAGCACAGATCTTCCCCATATATAGGGTGCATGCATCACGAGGCCACTAATTTATTTTTATTGTCATGTCACAGCGGTAGGAAATTACCATTTGTTACTAATGACGACAGCCAGCAAACCAGTGCCACCACTCAGTAGATGGGAGACGAGAGCTGTAGGCTTCGCTGTAGGAATCAAGGCTCCGTCACTAAAGGGGAAGATGACGTATGAGTGCTATGACCGCTGCCAAATGAATAGACTACATCGTGGCCTTGTACCCTTCAATCCACCCAGGCCGATCGGAGCGGCATGATGTGCGGCGTCAAAATGTACTTAGATCCTGCTTATTACGGTGAAAGACTTTCTTAGGTCGTAGTTTGCGGAAATTTCCGCAAAAAATGTTGGCAGGAAATGTTCGCAGGAACTGAGACTTAAAGAAAAAAAAGTCAGTCTCGACCAGGAGTCGAACCACTATCCCTCAGATTCACAGCAGAGCATCGAACCACTATTCCACTCCGAGCTCGTGAGAAAAACAGACCGTGATTATCCTCGTCTAGCGTGACGATGACACTAGCAATAGCAATGAGGATGCAGTTAGTGATAATGATGATGGCAGCGATGACAGTGACACTGAAGTTAGTGATGATTATAATGATGCCAGTAGTGATGACAGTGATGGAGACTTGAGCGCAGTCCTGTCATTTTTGAAACACTCATCGAAGACAAGTGGCTCTTTTCCGAGCTTAGTGTCAATTGCCGGAAAATTGTTGGAAAGCCTGACAGCATATTCGATTCGTTACTAATACGTTTGCACATGAGCTATTTGATTCTTCAGATGAAGAATTAAAAGATATGTTCAATATTCTAAAATTGCGAATATCCTTACGTCCCAACGAAAGTAACGTTTTGCTCGCTCTAAACACTGACAATTATTCAGCAATCAGTTGAGCAATCAGAGCGCGGCCGGGGGAAGCTCATTTAGGCATATTGGAATATCACTACAGGATGTTCAAGGCGATCACAACCCTCACATGACAAGAGCGCGTGCATCAATCAGGAAAGGTGTAAAGTATACCGGGATGCAACCTCACCGCTGTCATATGCTCACTAAATGTATTCAGAGTAAAATTGGAAACTACTAAATGCTAGAGATCACAACATTATTTTGTAACCACTGATTCCCTGATATCTCTGCATAACAACATGATGAACTTCAGCTTAAATTTCAGGACGCGAACAGGCACAGTGCAACGGTGAGCATGAAAATAAACACAAATGCACGTGTAAGTGAGAAGCTTGTTTGTTTGTAGTCTAGGAATGTATAAATACTGCGAATGGAATAGAATGAAATTAAATTAAATGCAGAGCCCTCTTTCCCGCCAACTTCATTCCTTCTTGTGCTATCCGTCTGCGCTAAGAGTCATTTTCAGTAATTCACCAACTAGCCCACAAAACGCCCTCGCACAGAACAAATAGTCTACCAAGGCTATAATTTGCTGAACTTGCCTAAACTATACGAATATGAATGCCACAACACAAATGAACTGCGTAGAGACTCTGAACGATTCATCTTGCGCATACTGATCGTTGGAAAACGATACGTGGTGTCGGTGTGGTGCCTGTTTTTTGAGCACTCGACCAACATAAATAATACGAAAAGCTTTATTCGAACATTGTGCCAGTTACTCGGAGCACATACAAAATGTTTGGTATATTTTCGATTTTTTTTTTAATAATCTATGATACACTATACTTGATGCGTTCCAGTTATCGAATAAGAGGACATTCGATTCGCTATTTGAAATATTCAAGTATTCGCTCACTCTTAATGACAGTAATTTCTAGAAATACTCAGATACTGTTAGCACTTTGGGGTTAACAAAAAGACTCCTTGAAAGACGTAGAAGCATTGCGGAGGGCTATGTACAGTAAATGTTATTTAAGGAACCGGGCGCAAAAAGTATGTGAGCAACATGCATAAAGTAAGAAACAAGATTATGGACCTGTAAAATCTTTAGACACGCCAGAACTTCGCTACAAAAGTGACAGGTGGCCTATTATTAGCAGTTTCGCTCTCAGTACGTTTAGATATGTCCACTTTGCGATAAACGTACAGAGAGCTAAGGTTTGTGACCCGCGCATTGTGAGCGAGGTTGCCCTCCTGAAACTCACAAAAAAAGAAGGGTCACTCACGAACCAATACTAGGGTCAAAATCCATGTTTTTAATTTGAGTGTGTCTGTGTGTCCGCGGACATTGCGCACAAAGCATTACGCAGTAACGGAGCACTTATAATTTAAAATTTACGACTAGTGCGGGATCTATTGCGAATGGGGAGACGAAAACGGCTTGTCATCTACACTGTGCGACCTCCGAAACATTTTATTAC
This sequence comes from Amblyomma maculatum, assembly GCF_055883805.1. Taxonomy (NCBI): domain Eukaryota; kingdom Metazoa; phylum Arthropoda; class Arachnida; order Ixodida; family Ixodidae; genus Amblyomma; species Amblyomma maculatum. The sequence continues at coordinate 93,757,501 of NC_139346.1, read as the reverse complement.
TTTCTGCGAAAAAAGCTCTCGTCACTAATTGGGCCACACTCCAGCTGCTTGCTTCGGCCGTCGGTGCTTAAATTAAGGAGATAAACTGTGATTGGTCGAATCTGAAGAGACACTACTAGTTGTCTATCTAGCGTAACTTTCATGCCTTCGCCGTCAGCATCGCTTCTAGGTTTTTTATGTCAAATTTTTCTTGGTGCTCTACGCGAGCAAAATAAAAACTGTCCGTGATAAAATATTGGAGTAGTGATTCATTATCCGCAAGAATATTGCTCCCTTAAATCAGATCTTGAACAGGTATTCGTAGCAGAACATAGAACGTACGGACAAACCCTGTGTGGGATAAAAAAGAATCAGGACTAATCATTGTGCAGTGCATGTCTCGGCTACACCAAGAAGTCCAGAAAAGAATCGCGCCGAGATTTTCTGTTCGTCATTTTTGTTTCCTCAACTAGGAAGACCCCATCTTTGACTGCAGACGTAATTTGCTTAGCGCGGCAGCTCTGCCCTGAATACAGTAAATTTGGCATCTGTGTCGGTGTAGCTGGCCGTGAGTGAAAAGTCCCGGTAGGACAATAAAAACAAGCACAGGTCAGAAATTTTGTACTTGACTCCAGACTCCTGACAGAGGCCCCTGTAACCAAAGAAAAGTAGCCGAGCCGAAACGAAAAGTGAGCTTATTCGGGCACAAGTCGAAATCCGCCTTTTGCGCAAGTTTTCTGCGCATGCGCGAAGTCGTAGCGGCGACCGAAGGAAACACACTGGACGGCGTCGACGGCGTTTCTCGGCGCCGCCAGTGCACGGGGACTGGCGGCGCCGGGCGGCACGGTGACCGTCATAGGCTTGGCAAAGCGATGCCAACCACATCTGCTGCGTACGGTTACCACTCTTTAGACGTGCCGGGATGCAAGAAGCGGTTTTTTAGGTTTCCTTCGGCGAGCCGCGACCAACAACGATGTGAAGCTTGAATTGGGGCCACCAAGCGTCAAGATGTGAATGGCCGACCTTAGCAACCGACTGCGTACTCTCGACTGTGCGAAAAACACTTCGTTACAGGTATGTATGCATCTGAAGGAAATGTGCATGATGAAAAGTATCTACTGGAGTTTGCACCAAGCCTGTAACCCACCAGCGATAGCCGCAATGAGCATGTTCGGCGAGTGTTTGCTTTATGTGCGACGGAGCCTGATGGCAATGTATTTTGTCGTTTGTTTTCTTTATGTGCGAAGGGGCCGGGTAGCGCAGATATCATAGGTGGCTGTGTGCGCTAGACCATAATATTTAGCATGTTTTATCGCGACTGCCGCCTGACTAAAAAGAAAAAAGAAATTGGGCGTTTGTTGTGATGCACCGCCGTTCGCGAGCCGAGTGGTTGAGCTGGTCATGAGGCTCGCGAACGGCAGTGCATTAAAACGCCGTATTTTTTTTTTCTTGTTAGTCAGGTGGCAGTCACAATAAAACATGCTAAATATTACCGCCTAGCGCACATGGCCGCCTGTGATATCTAAGCTATATACCTAGCCCTTTCGCACATAAAGAAAAGAAAGGACAAAATACATCGCCATCAGGCCCCGGCGCAACTAAAGCAAACACGCACCGAAGAAATCCTCATTGCAGCTATCACTGGTGCGTTACAGGCTGGGTGCAAACTCCAGCAGGTACTTTTCGTCATGCAAATTTCCTTTAGATGTATACATACCTGTAGTATCTGTGTTTTTGCCTCTCGGAGCATATGACGCACTTGACACTCTTGAACGACGCACAGTATTTTTATTTTTACCTTACAGGCTCGCCTTCGTGCTCGCCAAAGCATTCGGATTTTGTTCCCTCGGTGTGCGCAATCAGATGTACTTCGTTAGGGAGCTTGATAATCGTCGTCTTCGTCCAACCGTTTGCAACGGCAAGGAAACCGCCCGGCACAAATGAGTCTCCTGCAGGGTTCATGCTCGTTCACTTGCGGAGTGGATCACTGTGGACGTAGAACAGCGTTGGTTCCTGACCGAGATGCGCATCCGATATGTAGGAGATGCACATGTGTCACCAAGTCGTTGATTCCGCAGAAATCGCGGCGGAGGCAGAAAGGTTGTGGATCCTTTCACAACAGAATGACCATTCTCTCTGCACCGAGAACCTTTTCACCACTGCGACCTCATCCGTTCTGACTCCTGAAGGCAGAAACCGGCTACAGTGCTGAATCATCCGTTGCCAGAAAAATGCCGCGCGTTTCCTGCAGGTGTGCATTCCGGCCGGGACAATGCCCTTTTCAGGGGGTGTGTATAAGTGCCTCTCTGCCTAGCTTCGCAGATGAAATCCCATAACTGCACGCTTGTAGATGACGCTTGGAGGAAGCGACGCCCATTGCACCGTGCCGGCGCCGCGGTGACCGCATGGTGCTCGGTAACTCAAGACACCCCGCGCATGCGCCGCTCGTAGGTCACAGGAGACGATTCTACCTAGCTCTGCAGCATCAACAAACCCCTGGCTGCTTTGCCCTTTGAGATCCCTCACACTCTCTCTCTCTCTCTGCCTCCGCGCTCTCCTGTCTGCCGAGAACCTGCACGCTGAGAGCGCCTCATTCTGTCACGTCGAACACAGCCCGCGACGCTCTTACAATACGAAGATAGCATATGCGTGCGTTATGAGTGGTTTGTGAAAACGCTGTAACATTCCCTCATACTGCGTGAACATGATACACTGCAATCACTGTCACTACTTCACGCTCCGAGGCCAAATAAGGGGGGAGCTTTCGCTTTCTACCTGCGTTGGCATGGCCATTTCGTATGGTGCGCTTTCGCGTCGTCTGCTACACTGCCGTCCAATGTGTTTCTCGCCCGCTCCCGCATGATGGCGCCACATCCTCCCGCAAAAGGCGCATTGAACCTAAGAACTTAGGGTTGAGAGACGCGCTTCCCACAGACCACGAAGGCTCGTCGGTTAAAGCTCAGAAAATTCCAGAGGGCACTTAGCGACCTTATGTGCAGTAATGCGAAAGCATATCTCTCCTGTTTCTGGTCTGTTTGTGCACTTGTGTCCGCACTTCTAATGCATGGTGTTGTACTACACGAAGTTCCGTGGGCGCCTGGCGCGTTCAGACATATCTGGGTATGCAGTGGCGCTATCTGCATTGAGATGTTATGACGTCAGACATTGTAACCATGACTGCTATTAGGAACTATGACTAACCATAGCTAACCATGACTATGACTACGACTGACCACGACTGTGACTATCATTGTGACTCATTATGACTGTGACTAATCACGATTAGAACTAATTAATCGTGGTAATTATGATTTGATTAGTCATAGCCATGGTTAGTTGTAGTAATAGTCAGCATCATAGTCATTGTACTCACGCTCATGGTTCCAGTGTCTGACGCGTTTTGATCACACTTTCTGGTCACACGAAGCAACGAGGCAAGAAAGGCTTTCACCTTAGTGAAGATGGACCTATTGAATGCACAATGCGAGCGGGACCTCTGTCGCGTTCAGCTCTTAATAGACGGCATAGTTATCCTCACGCCTTTTGATATGGTGCTTCTAAACACTTGTAATCTTGGCGATGTTAAGGTTGCACGCAAAATTTGTTTTCCGACTTATAATTTATGTTTAGTCGGTAGGGTATATTCCTAACACCTTTGCTACTTTCCTCCGTAAGCAGAAATCTCGCAATGAGTTGCAGTGAATGTTTGGTTGGATGACGGTATACTCAGTTACTTCGCCCTTTGCGCACTTTGCAGCTTCCCGACCTCAGAAAGGAAGATTTCTTTGAGAGCATTCTTCACGCGAAGAGAATTTACTACCGCATCCTCTACGGTCGACTGAGACAAACCAAGCGGGCGGAAGACTTTGGGTACGTATATATCTTTACGCCTAGCAGCGAGGGCAGCCACAACACCTCGAATCAGCCAACGAATCATAGGTCGAAGTGATACCCTACACAAACTCGTGTCATTATGCAGAGATTCCTGGTGGTCTGGCGCTTATTCGTCATGTGTTTGAAGGTGAATGACACATTTTACATATCAGGGATAGCTGTCAATGATGCGAGCAAATCTATAAGTACAGCAGAGAGAGGGCGTTCAACGACAGCAGAGCATGCTGTTCCGGCTCCGGGCTTAGCCAAATTTCTTTATCACTGTGTACAAACAAGTGTGATGACATATAGTGTCTTTGTCTGTAATCTCGCTGTGATCGGGAGTACCTTGCTTAGAATAATCCAAGTGTTTCACGCTTCAATAAAGAAAGATATGATGGATGGTAGAAGGTGGGTTGCTTGGCTCGGAGAGCCTCACTCCTCCGTAAACTTGTGTTGTTTCTATCCTCTAAGCTTTCCAGTTTCTTCTCTGTTCTCTTGCAGGTGGCTTACGTCCGATCCCACGTCGGCGATGCACTACAGCCTAGTGGGAAACTACATGCGTGAGTGACTCTATATATGGGAAAAGAAGTTTGGGGTGCTCTGCGAGGGATTCTTTGATCTTGTCTGCCGTGCAATGATAATCTCTAATAGAAGGCGGATACTGAGCCCGTTGTATATAACTGCATTGGACGAAAGCATACGCAGTCAACTGCATGTCTTCGGTCCATGGGGTTTTAGTTTGTGAAGTATATGAGGGGGGGGGGGGGGATTTATGACACATTTGAATCCCAAGAGTTTCAGAAGCATCTTCCCACTATTCCGATGTTTTCAGAGCATGTACAGCTGGACGCGTATATGTGTAGAACGCGGAGCTCTCTCTTCTGAACCTGTCGATTGAGAAAAATTAGCGCATACTGCCGGCGCAATTGAACTGTCTGAGCGATGCTGCAGAGTGGTGCTACTCGTATATGGCAGCTAACTTCAGGCCGCCGACCACAGCGCCACCTTGGCCTCCCGACCCCAGATGCAAGCCATCTATTGCGAAATTGGATTTTACTAAAAACCGTGCCGGCTTCTCTGTCGCACTTTCTACAGATTATTTTTTGCCGTTCGGCTAAAGTTACCTAGAACGCCTGCATTGATAAGCATGGCTACATCCCAGGTGTTTTAAAGAATCCGGCCAATGAGTCAAGACAAAAGCTTTCCGTTATATAAAGAGGGCTTCTGCAGCACTATATTTACCAGTGTTGGCAGAGGTAAAAGGAAATTACATCCGATTTTCAGAGTTGATGAAATGTGAAGTATGTGCGCTAGCACATGTAATCGGGTAGCAAAGGAGCGGCTTCACGATGCGGCGAGCGGCGTGGAGCCGAGGTCTATGGAGCACAGTGCGAGCACGCCTGCTGTCTGTGAATTAAGGCTGAGGAGTAGAGCACTGCACGGGCCCGGGCCGACCTGAAAACCCGAAGTAACGGGCTCGGGCCTAAGTTGCGCACCTGAGTCAGGCTTTCGTGCGTACATAGTGCATTGATGTCCGGCGTTTGGTGCACTATAGTGAAGTGAAGCACACTTTTACCCTTATAGCAACGAGAAAGATGAAATAAAGCCATGCTGCGCCTGTAAAACAAACAAAAAAAAATTAAGGTCTGTTGCTTTATTTATTTAATTATTACATCGCCTCGGGTAATTAAGTTGTTAAATCGCTTGACGGTAGCCGGGTTTGATCCTGGTCGCTGCGGCCCCATTTCCATTGAGGCGTAGAGCACCACACCCGCGTACTGTGCGTTGTCAGTCATTGCATATAATGAACCCCATGCAGGTGGTTGAAATGATCCGCAGCCCTCCACTGCGGCGTACGCAAGTCCTGTTGCTTTTCAACTCTATATAAATGCTACCTATAATTCGGCCACTAATTCAACCCGTGAAATTGTATTCATTAGTCATTTAATAAGCTGCGAGGACGATTTAGCGTTTAGACATCGCCAGTCATCAAATATTACTGACAAAATCTTTGGGCAGTGCGAAGTGGTTCATTAAGTATGCATACAATCATTTTCATTTGCTTCCTGGAACTTCCGAGTTCCTCTATGTCTACTCGAGTCTCCATGGTCACTGGTAAAAGAGCCAACCGGGTGAACACACCCCATCCTTTCCTTTTGTGCTAAAAAAAAAAAATTCTTCAAGCCTTGCTGCAATTTGAGCTTCTTTGTAGGACAGTTCTTTCTTTGTGTATGGTAGGCGTCTTTTTGCCCACAGCGAGCTGTTTACCTCAGGTTTTACTTCAGAACGGGCCCGGGCTTCACCCTCAGCATCGTGGACCGGGCTCTGTAAAATGACAATTGAATGTTTCTGGGCCGGGCCCTGAATTGATAGTCGCGGGCCTAGGCCGAGCTCGGGCTTTGGGTCTCGAGCCCGGGCCGGGTTCGGGCAGCAGATTCAGGTCCGTGCAGTACACTACTGAGGAGTGACTGACGCGAAAGGAGAGAAGCCGAAAGTTGAGGAAGAGCATGCTTGTACAACACTGCCCGTTGACGGCCGCAACTATGGTACGCGCCACTCCCTCATTGGCTGCAGCTGTGCGGCAACACTGCCTCATTGGCTAAGCCGCGTGACGCGCGCCTCGCCACCTTTCTTTTTGCGCTGCAAATACGCGTATCGCGAATAGGAGCGACTCCAGACCGACATCAGCGAAATCCGTGATTGCGGCTAGAAGCGCTGCGCACTAAAGAAAAAGTCCGCGACGTTAACTATAGTCAGCTGGTTAACTAATATCCGATAAATAAATGTCAACCATTATTGTCAGGCGCCTGGATTCAGTCATACATTTGTAGCCGGGCGCTAGTACATAGTCATATCAGTTTAAATTTCTTTACGAATTTCGTCGGTTTTGTGGCTCACCAAATTTGGGCTTTCTCGCGAAAGGAGACGCGCGCTTTCGAAAAAACCGCACTCTGAACGCTGCTATAATGCACTTTAATATACTCTAGTTCCCTGGAACACTGCCACAGCGCAATCAATCAATGGTTCCGTGCCCAGTGACTTTTTCTCCCTGTGGGCTGAAGCGGCGAGCAGGAGAGAACACCACAGACGGAACGGAGATCGCATGGTCAGCACCCACGTTTGACAGCGCTTCGGGCGCTGCTCAGGGCACTGAGTATCTCGAAAGTATATGTCTTTTGGCTCGAGATAGCCAAAACTTAATAAGCCACAGCGACGAGAGAAATCGCGTTTTCAAAATTCTATACTGATGTGGCCATAACTAGCGGCGAGCCAAAAAATCCCATTGCAACCATGCGCTTGACTGCAATATTTATAACGTTAATTCTCGAAAATTACCCGTATTACCAGTTAATACTGCTGCTCTTTTTGTCTCATGTCACCGTCTTCATACCTCAAAATTATTATTATCATCATCATCATCATCATCATCATCATCATCAGCCTGATTATACCCACTGCAGGGCGAAGGCCTCTCCCATATTTCTCCACTTAACCCGGTTCTGTGCTAGCTGCATCCACTTGACCCCTGCGAACTTCTTAATCTCATCCGCCCACCTAACTTTCTGCCGCCCCCTGCTACGCTTTCCTTCCCTTGGAATCCAGTTTGTTACCCTCAGCGACCATCGGTTATCCTCTCTTCGCAATACATGTCCTGCCCATGTCCATTTCTTCTTCTTAATTTCTACTAGAATGTCGGTAACTTGAGTGATTTCTCTGACCCACTCTGCACGCTTTCTATCTCTTAATGTTACCCCTACCATTTTTCGTTCCATAGCCCTCTGGGTTGTCCTCAACTTAAGTAGAACTCTCTTGGTTAGCCTCCACGTTTCAGCCCCATAGGTGAGTACAGGCAAGATGCAACTGTTGTATACTTTCCTCTTGAGCGATACTGGTAAGCTGCTAGTCATAATCTGCGAGTGCTTGCCAAACGCGCTCCATCCCAATCGTATTCTTCTTGTTATTTCCTTTTCATGGTCCGGATCTGCGGTTACTACCTGTCCTAAGTAGACATATTCGCCTACCACTTCCGGTATTTCGCTACCTAATGTAAACTGCTGTTGCTTCCCGAGGCTGTTGAACATTACCTTAGTCTTCTGCATATTGATTTTCAAGCCTACCTTTCTACTTTTCCTGTCTAGTATTTTTCCTTGTCCTGTCCTGTCCTTATAGATAGCATTCATTGATTACGAAAAAGCATTTGACTCAGTTGAAACCTCGGCGGTGATGCAGGCATTGCGAAATCAGGGGGTAGACGAGCCGTACGTGAAAGTGCTGGAAGATATATATAGTGGCTGCACAGCAACCATAGTTCTGCATAAAGAAAGTAACAAAATTCCCATAAAGAAAGGTGTTAGGCAAGGAGACACAATCTCCCCAGTACTATTCACAGCTTGTTTAGAGGAAGTATTCAGAGACTTTGAATGGGAGCAGTTAGGGATAAGGGTAGATGGAGAATACCTCAGTAATCTGCGATTTGCTGATGACATTGCCTTGCTAAGCAACTCGGGGGATGAACTGCAAATAAGGATCGATGACCTCAGAATACCTATTTTCAAAAATATATGTCCTGCTTCTGTGAAACACTTCCTGACTCACCCTGCTATGAAATCATTCGTCCAGAAGTGTTACCATCAAATCTCGAGCAGTGTGGCATTCCTCTCAGTCAAACTCCATTGCATTAAAGCTGTAATATAGTTTTTACATGGGTTTCTATTGCGCCTTTACGTTCATTGTATGCGAAAGCGGACCGCATTCAAATGGGCACACTTATTTCCTAAATGACGCTCTCCAAGAGGCCCACCTGCGCATTGTGCTCAATTCCGTATTAAGCAACTGTCCTTGATACATATTTGCGGCCTCAACTTAACGTGAATAACTTGGTATTGCGCGAAAGCCGCTCTCTCAGACGAAGGTCCACATGAGGGTACTGATATATGCTACTAAACACTAAACGATTAGAAATTAGGCATTCATTTCTAGAGTTAGAGTATTTGTGACGTATAGAATCAAAGCAATAAAGTTCCAGGATTTCATCACCAATGCTCTCCTGATAGCAGAAATGCTACAAATTGCGATATACGTTATGAAAACATTCATTATTCCGTAATTGATATTAACTAAATTTTACTGTTTCGAGATTAATGCTTAATGACCCCGCAACCATGTGCAAATACCACATGCGCATGCATGAAGTCAAGTGCAGAATTCTAAACTGCCACACCAGTTCTGAGTGGACTACCACTACCGCATAAATTTCTGGTTCTTCGGTCGTTAGGTTTAAATCTTGTACGAGTTTTGTTTTGTTTTTTTCTTGCAAGGACGCCTGCCTTTCTGAGAGATTCCATTTTTGCATTACGTCCACAAATATACGTTGTAGACGACAGCTACAAGTATGCTAGCAATGCAAGCAAGGGTGATTATAATGCACATTTTATGCTTTGTTACAACGCCGGGCGACAGGCATTACTCAACCCTTTATGCGGTTATTTAGCCTGCACTGTTGAAGCGCGCTGTTAGCGCTAATCTCACCTCGGGAACAAAACATTGCGCGAGATCCAACAGTCAGCAAGTTCCGTCGCTCCTTAGCACTAGAGAGTTTTAGCTTACCGCGATCCGCGATGCACTACCGTGAACCGCCACCGCGCCTTCCATTGCGCATGCCCAGATCCCCTTGACGCCGATAGATGGCGCCACATACTTGATGTCTGCACATAGACCTTTCGCGTCGGGACCAATCAGCTTGAACGCCCCGCCCACGCGCGGTAGAGTGTCATGGTGGCGGATCGCGGATAACGGTAAGCTAAATCTCTCTACTAATAGCCTTTCAGCGGCCGCTCTCACGCACACGTGAACGATGCTTGGAATTTGATTTAGTTTCGTTTGTTTGCGTGATTTGGACCACTACGATGAAGGAGCAGCAATAATTGAAGTATATCTTCCTTTTTTTCTTCTTCTTCCTCAGTGCTGCCACTCGAGTACATCCAGTTCCCGTTTTTTCTCGTTGACTTGCCACCGTAAGTTTGGCACCTCAGTGGTGTTTCTTCGTCCTGGCAGCTTCATGACCCAAGTTCAAGAAAAAAACAGCTATATATTAAGGGCAGGCGGAGCGCTTGGGACCTTTTCTTTTATTTGTAAAATAATTCAGTAAAAATACCCTGTCTTAATCAGCCTTTGAGCAGATATCAAATATATAATCATGTTTTGATATGTCAATTAGTATTCAAGGTATTAGCAAAAACAATAGAAAAGAAAACCCTGATCTGGAACCTATTATTAACATTTGGCTAGATAGTATAGAGAACAAAAAATGCAGTGCAGGAAGTACTTTTTGATTCAGTCAATGTTAATTATTTTACAACTTGTTGAACTTCAGTGCAGGGAAGACTGGTAGATGAGCAGCACAAATTACAGAAAAAAAAAAACATAGCACGCACAAATCGACAAATCGGTTCCTAACGTTGTATACTTTAATCATATAGTAGCGTGCCGTAATGAAGATTACTGCTATATATATCTGCTCTATAGGCATATTTCATCTTTGTAAACCAGCAAACAGTCAAAACTTTATGTTCAGAGAAATAATAGAAGGACAAACAGATATGAGATATTCACAACTTGTTTACACCTTACAGGTAGGCACGAATGACCCAGGGGGTGAATAAATTTAGATAGTATGTAGGATATTAACTGTACATTTTCATGTCGTTCTTTTTTGCGATTTTTGGTCCTTCCAGAGTCTTGCCGCCCATAAGTGTTGCCCTTAGCCTTGTGTTTGCCATTCCGCGTATCAACGGCTATACGCGTCGGTCACCAATGAATTTTCATTTGATTTCTAACACTGCTCCGGGGACTGCTACGAACATCGCGGAACAGCCGCAGATTACGTTAGACCTAGCTCCTACTATGATTTCCATTTACTGAATTATAAAATCGCGTGAGTTTTTGATTTTGGGTCACATCTAAACGTGTTCGACTGGCATTTTCTGCATACTTGTATTAAGCTGCACAAAGCCGTATTCTGCAAACCATCAGAGCTTATCCCGTATACATCTGCACTGTGATTTAATACAACGGTTTGTGCGACAGCTTGGCTGCCCGTTAATTTCAAGAACTGCACCTATAAAGTGCTATTAGTAGTGTAGGATAGGAGACATTGATTTCCACATTTTGTGCTTATCGACAGCAGTATGCACTTAAAGCTATAGTTACCATTTCGATGTGTGATATTTTTTGCGATTTTGCGATTTCTTTTTTTCTCGTATAAAACGCACTTTGCATCAGACAGAGACGCACTGCGTTGGTCCTTTGCGCAGGCCAATTAACTTCGGCGCCCTGGGATCCGTATTGGCCCAGCAAATAGTCTACGGTTTTGGAGAACAAGGTGAGAAGAACGTTTTACTTGTTCCCGTGGCCATCACTACTCTTTGTCATGTTCTCTAAACAAAAGTTGGTGAATTGAAAAACAGGATCATTATCATCATCAGCAGCAGCAGCCTGACTATACCCACTGCAGGGTGAAGGCCTCTTCCATATTTCTTCAATTAACCTGGTTCTGTTCTAGCTGCATCCCCTTGACCCCTGCGAACTTCTTAACCTCATCCGCCCTTCTTCACTTTCTGCCGCCCCCTGCTACGCTTCCTTGCCGCATAACAGGATGCCGCAGGATGTCGCATAACAATTCACCATCACATACTTCTTGGACAACGGGACGGCACTGCAGTTCAGTCATCGCTGCAGTAGCATGCTCCGCCATTTTTTCATAAATTTAACTGCGATCCCTTTGCTCGTTTCATTCACCCTAAGACAATATGCATCTCTTACAAAAGGGAGGAAGTAAAACTGAATGCAAACCAAAGAAAGTAATCAAATACACGCCTAAAACTGGTATTTCGAAATTAACCTTCTTTTGTTTCGGCCATATCACATGGCGCCCTATTAGTGAGCTCGATGTGTCTGCGAAAGTTTCCGCGGTTTACTTCAAACATTTTACTGACAACTGTTCTTCAGTCAAACTTCCGACTGCACCAGTCGTTGTTTCGGTGTGATTTTTCTTTATTTGTTTTAAAATTTGCCTATATAGCTACCGTAGAGCCTCTACGCTGTAAAGAGCCTTAAATCTTCCTGCGGACACCTGCACGGCATTGGCGCGTAGCTGACAAAACTGACTCATCAGGATATTTGAAGATTTCGTGGCCATTCCAGTAAAACTATTTTAACTTTGGCGGAATAAGAAATATTCATGTGCTTAGATGTTTATTCACGAGGGGATCAGCCTGGAAGGTTACATATGTACAGGCAGCACCTGCATATTTCAAGGAGCGCTACTCCAGAGAAGCAACTCGCAGCGCTCCCAGCGGCCTAGTTTTGTTACCCTCCACTTTCTTTGTTTCTGCATTTCTCTCATTCCTCCTTCGTCCATTTTTCTTTACTTCTTTTCCTTCGTCCAGGATCCCTGTATGACGAGTACGGAAAGCTGTCAGAGTGGTGGTCTCGCGATACACGCAGGAAATACTCGCCGGGTGTCCGCTGCCTGCTGGAGCAGTACGCTGCCTACACCGATCCCCTCACCGGGTTGAATGTACGCAGGTCACCGCAGCCGTTTTTCGATGTTGAAGCTATACACAGCACATCGATGCACGTCGTTTAGGAAAACCATTTGGGACAAGAAAGATAAACCATGGGAATCCTCTGGCACTCTCTCAAAGCATTTATTTCGAACTTTGCAGCTCAAGGCGCGACCGAGGATTTGAATTTTTCAGCTAAATTAATTTCAGCGAAATCCACGGCCGATTCTGTACCGTATAAAAAAAATTCAGCGAACTGCAATATTCGGTAAAGCGAACATTGAATGTAAAGGAGCATTAGAGAATTGATTTCGAATCGCAATGCATGATCTCGGTAGATACGCACCGATATTAGTATTAGCCGGCGGAACTTCAGTCACTCAAGTTCCAAGACATCGCAGTGTTGTACAGTCGCGATTAAAAAATATTAGCACACGTCACAGGTGACTAGATCACCGGAATGACCGCGTGTGGCGCTGCGGTTGACGAAGAGGCTGATAACGAGAGTACAGGGCCGTTCCCATTATTCAGTATAAGTGGGGCTCAGCGAACCCTATGAAGGGCGTTGTATGAAATTTATTTTTGCTGACATGAAAGAAACAAAAAAGCATTTCAGATCCCTGCGGCCACCCGCAATGGAGGAATGCGTAAGCCTCTTTCGTGTCCAAACACGTCCATTTCCGGTTTTATTACGTCACATCCGACGTTGACGTAACTATTCACTTTCTGACGTCTTCATAGGTTACGTGGCCGGAAGTGGGGTACCACGTGACCGAAAGGGAGGTACCACGTGATAACTTTGGTCTTCGACATTATCTCGTTTGGCTACGTCCAGTTGACTTCATTTGCTCTAATTTATTAACTAATCACTCCACATGCACCAAACCTTTTCCCTGGCGACATTTTTTCATCCTCTATCAACTACAACTATTCGCTTTTTTCCTATCTCCCCTCACTTCGACGGAATACTGCCGACAATGTTCCTCTTCAAACATAGCCTTAATGCTTACTCATTAAAGACCATCGTTCTCATGACGACTGATATGAAAAGAAATGTCACAGCCACGTAAGGGCGTCACTTCGACACTCGGGCGGTGGCACGCTTGATAAAGGTTTCTTCCTGCACTAGGCGGCAAAAAGAGTCATGTTGACGGTATATTCTGTCTTCCCTTTTTCCAGATCGACATAAACGCTACCAGGGAGACCGGCGTCTCTGACAATGCGGGCATCAGACTGGCATATAAGGTGCAGGATTGGCCCTACTGTTAGCTCTTTCAGAAAAATTAATTCATCCTCACCTTTTTGCGATCCAATACAGGCATTTCGGGTTTACCAGATGAAGTACGAGGAGCGTTACTCACTCTACACCATACCAGGCACGGAGCCCCGAAGCATGGAACAGATCTTCTTCATCGCCTACGCTCTGGTAAGTGCCCTGTAAGAATAGGCCGCACGCCTGCTGTTTTGCAGACTTCGGATGGAGCAGGAATTTTGATACATGCCACCACGTCATATCACTTCGTTCCCTAAAGCTCAGTGCTACTCCAAATTAACCTTTGTGATCCACTCTGTCCCGAATCCTGGCATGTAAAAAGTCTTCAATAAGCTTTCCTTTCTGGTCTCTACGTTTTTGGATTCGAACTATGTTAAGTTTCAAACTAAACTTTGAACGGTCTAGACTCTTCGTGACGAGAATTACAGAGCGACATTTTCGACTCAACCCCTCCAGTATCCCGCCCTTAGGATTGTCGGGTGTCTTCGGTGTCTTCCAGGATGGAGACACGCTTCGTGTGCGGCCAAGGTTTACGGTTAAATGCTCTGTGGTGTCATCAGCATCCACCTTAATTTTGTATTATGGCGCTATGCAGAGACAGCGCCAGTGGTGAAATTGGACCGCCACTTGCGAAGATATTGCGTCAGGGAATAGCGCACGTGCTTCTTTTCTGAGCAGTCATGTGGAAGTCCAATTTGAGTGTGGTTTCCGCTTCTTGAAAAACTACAAATCGAGGATGCAAAGCTATTAACTAATCCTGGCACGTCAGTTGCATTCTCACTGAACGTCCAACATTACTTATCACGACGATAGCTCAGCGCAGGCAGAGCTAAACGAGCGCCACGATTGCTCCAGCCTAAACCAAATAGAAGCTAGCGAATGTATCGCGTGTTTGACCATATTCCATGGGTGTCTACACTATCTATTTTAATGATGGATTTTTTCGTGTATTCCCAATACACTGACTACAGACAGAGTGTTGATTCGTACGAAGGGGCAGTGCACTGATGTGTATACCTTTCAGAAACCTCAGACAATTGTTATCCCGTCAAGGCCTAAGGCGTTTGCTGTGTATTAGAGCAGGCAGTTCAGTCTGAGATTGGTCACTCACCCATTCACGCATTCATCCACTCAATCATTCGCTCACTGACTTACCGGTCGACGGATGGACGGACGGACGAGAGAATGAACAAATGAGCGAGCGGACGAAGGAAAGGGCGAGTGAACGAAAGAATGAAGTGAGGAACGAGCAAGCGAAAGAAAGAACGAAGGGATTAGTCAGTGAGCCAACGAAGGCACAAAATGATTAGTGATCGAGTTAACGAAAGAACGAAAGGAAGATTGAGCGAACGAGAACGAACGGCCCACAGGCCTAACAGAACGAGCGACAGTCGGATCCGCGGCAAAAATTATTTTCGGGTTTCCTTCTTCGGCAAGCTGATGCTTAGTAGATCTACTTTGTGTGCGTGCGTGTGTGTGTGTGTGTGTGTGTGTGTGTGTGTGTGTGTGTGTGTGTGTGTGTGTGTGTGTGTGTGTGTGTGTGTGTGTGTGTGTGTGTGTGTGTGTGTGTGTGTGTGTGTGTGTGTGTGTGTGTGTGTGTGTGTGTGTGTGTGTGTGTGTGTGTGCGCGTGAGTGCGTGCGCGCGCGCGCGCGTTTTGGCGCTCTTTGGATTACGATACCCGTGCGCCATTAAATCCGCCGCCATCATCATCAAATACGCTATTTGCCTGTCACAGCAGCTTTGCAATAGGGGAGCGCGGAGGTTGAAGGGAGGTAGGAGTGGCGACGGGAGGTCATAAACAACGGCTAGCGGTGTAAAGGCAGTGGAGTCGAAATCGGCTCTTGATAAACTGATACATAGCCTGCTCGGCTGACAGTGTTGATCGGTGTTGCGTGTCGCTTCTGCATTTATTTACACAGACAGCATATTTATATAGAGTCCTATATTGACATGCGATGCTAACGCGTATATGCTGTGTGAATCTCAGTGATCATCACCGAATTTTCTTAGAAAATCTACGTCCCATAAAATTTCTTCATGACTGTATGTACCTACTTCCGTACACACGGAAGGCAATATGTTCTATGGTTTCTCTGTATTTATTTTTCCTAGCGTGCACCCTGTTCTACAGGCCATATGAGTTTTACGGCCTAGGAGCCTTTCGTCTCATAGGCTAAAGATTAGGCCTAAAGCGCTTTGGGACGCTAAACCTCACAAACCCTACCCTCCGGGTCAAAACGCGGTACAGCATATATGGCGTCATCCACCCGATTGAAAGCCGTCGTAAAATTATCGTTGCACCTGTGCAATTTTCTCATGTGGTTTCTGTGGATAATTATGTCCGTATTTCAAGCCATTTCTAGTCCAGAACAATGTATGCATCATGTAGGATCAATTCTTACAGATGCATATGCTTTTCACCTCCGTGGATGGCGTTGACTTGGTGGCTGTTGACGGTGTTGTACAGCTGGCTAAGTCCACATCATGCGATTAGGGTAGTTCTGGTCGATCTTCGTCTGTGGCAGTGGGGTAGGAGTGGATTCGGCAAGCATATCACCAGAATTTCTTTGTCCCGTTGATGGCGACCAACCGAACAATTCTGATATTTCAATGTGTCTATCAAGTGTATTACATTTATGCTAGAAACCGTTTTCCATTTACTCTTATTAGCAAAATGATCTACAGTTATTTTTTTTTCGGTAATTTATCCCAGTCGAACGAAGCAACAAAAAAGTGTTGGGACTGTGCTTTGTAATTTTCCGTTGTCTCCTTTTGTTTCCGTTCCCCCTACAGTCCAGGTGCGAAGTAACGCGCAAGCACTCCATTTACCACTTCCTGCGCCCCAGGGAGCTGGCACCCAACCGCTTCAGGTAAGAGGACGCGCCACTCAGAGAGCTTCGTACCAGGAGTGAACTTAATCACATGCTTGCATCCGCCTATAGCATTGTCGTCCCAAATAATACCAGTGGCCGACATCGTGCTGATACTCACGAGTTCTTGCTGCGGAATTGCAGGGTCGTCGACTTTTAGGTTCAAGACTTGAGCTCGCGGCCGGTCTCCTCAGATCGTCAGTGTGTCTCACCTGACGGAGTTCCAAATCTAAATGATATATCCCATGTTAGGAGTCACCTTTCTCAACCCTTTTCTTTCGGCGCACGGCCGTGTCGGATGCAATTCCACTTTGAAGAGGCCCCCTCCTCGCATGTTCACCCTAAAAATGGACGACCCTGTGACTGCTTTATCGCGCTTACGTACTTACCACTCGGTTTACTTGCAACAAATATCCACTTATAGCTTTTCAATTCGTCAGTGTGCTCATCTATTTTGCGAGTCTTGTGCGTGTTACTCTCCTCTTAGCTCAGAAGTGCATTCATTTCTGGCATAATATACAGAAAGGGGCAGGTTTTCAGCATAAATCATTTATCAGTCTGGTATAGCAACACAATGGCCGCCATTTAAGCACCGTGACTGACGACTGACAAGTCACAAAAATAGCTTAATTAGAAGTGAATACCTTGTGGTGTGTGTGTGCCGTAGTAGCCTGTGTTTGAGAACCACAGTGGCGTAGTCTGTCGTGTACAGTACACGTACCGCCGAGAGAAGGCGCTATCGCGTTCTACTCATAATGCGAAGCTTACAATCTCCAAGTCTTTTACCAAGAAACGCACGCTACAGGTGACCATGCAACTCCGCTCTATTATAAACGAACAAAGTAATCATCCTCATGCACCCTTTGTCCTTAGTGCGCAAGTAGTTCTACCGCAAGCTTACGGAAGTTTTGTACCTTATAAGCATTTTAGGAGCAGTATATACAGCTGAGGTGGTAAAAAAAGTACAGCTGCACGTTCATTCATTTCGAAGGAGTACCGTTTCTTAGAACCTTCCGAATACGATCGATACGAATATATGTTAAGTAGCAGCTTATTAATATGAACTAACAATGCACCCTTTATGACGAAAATAAGTGCTTTAGTGTTGTGCGCCCTTCAGCAACTTAGACAAAAATAAGCTGCATGGATAAAGCGAGAGAGAAAAACTGAAGCAGTGTTCGCGGTGTTTTGGCTAGTATGAGTCTGTTCTAAAATCATGTGCATAAGTTAGGAGCACATAAATTGCATTGTCATTGAACGTTTCTTGGAAAGCTGAAACTCAAAGGGGCCGAAGAATGCAAACAGGAAAAGCTGCAGTTTAGCTGTTTATCCTGAACGTTCGTTTTTTTTGTTGTTGTTTTTTTACGTTGTTCTCAAGGAACCGTCTGAAACAACTTAAAGTGTGTACATATGGTGGTTCTTCACATTATGGATTATATGGCTGTATACGTGGTGCGTAGTCTGGGGGCACAACACGGGGTATTGAGTACGAGCTCTTCAAACCACGGTATAGGCTTTTTTTTTAATTAATTAAAGCGTTTTGTTTCATGTGTTAGTGTTGTGTACACACCCCTGCTACCTGTAATTGTGGTTTGGCAAAGTGGAGAAAAAAAGACCATCTCTCCACGTGTACGGAGAAAGGTTGGAGAAGCTGCAAGATGGCTGCCACAATTAAAACCAAAAAATTTGATTAAAGAACGGAGTTTGTAAAATTCGTTACAACTAATATTGACTCAGAAAAAATTTGAAAACCGTTTAAAAGCGAGAATACGTAAGACTATATGCCCTCTTATTACATAATGTTTATTAAGTACCCGCGTTTTTTGTTTTTTTTTTTGCGTGTTGTAACACAAAAAAAAAAAATTTGTATACGAACTCGCATCTACAATTATGTCCAGAAACATTGCCGACTCCAAAAAACTTCTGTGGCCGCTTACTGCCATGCAGGTCTGGCTTCGAATTCAGTGCACGCGGATTTGCGTACTGGAAGAACTTTTTACGGGTCAAGAATGCTCTCCTTGTTAGTATCCGATTCTTTCTAGACCGTATTGCGGCAGGCGATAGTCATGCTTCTGCGCGCACTGCAAATGATGGCCGCTTTTCATAAAATTCTAAGCTTAATTATTAGTTATCTCGTTTTTCAACTTATTCTCCAGCGTGAGCTGCGTATCTTCTGTGGGAAAACTAATGAGGCACTGAGGCAGTGAAGCTCCTATTACACACAAAGCCACACGATGTTGTGTTTGCGCATGCGCGACGATATAACTGCATCAACTTCCGGTTCCTTACTTCAGTCTTGTCTACAGTTGCGGCTTGATAAAATTTACAGACGTTTCCAACACCTCCAACTAAATTAGTATCGCGCGAAAGCGTCCAGTTAATCTCTTTCCATTTCCGCTTTCTAACCTAGTTTTGGTGAAAGTCCCCCAAGTTTCGGTGGTTGGCCAACTATATTTTGGGGTTGGGCAAGTCGGGTTTGCACGTACGTAATTTTCGAATTTCACTTTTCGAAATGCACTAAGTCATGTTTGGGGATTTGCCGCCCCAACTTTTGTGATGGGCCAAGTCTATTAGTCAAACCGTCGCTGACCTATTTAACGCACCTTAAGATTAAGAGCAAAGCGATAGCGGTGCGCTCGAATTCATTGCACCCATAAGAATTTGGCGAAGGCATTCAGTGATGGCAGTTAGACACGCGAGGCGATCGGCTGCGGCGACAGCTAGAGGTTTCCACGAGATATACCTGGGTCGAATCCAATGCAATTCTTTTTTCTGCATTCGACTACTACTAAGCTAGACTGATAAGGTCACTTCACAGACAGGCCTCACACTCTACTCGTATTTTCAAGCTTTGGCCTTGCCAAAAAATCAAGGAATGAAACCTAAAGTGCAGCAACGAACAAAGTTTTATTGTACTCGCGCCGGCGAATGTCTGGCATGGTGCACTGATGCCACTGAGCTGTCTTCAAAGTATGACACATCCCGTGATGGGGCTCTAAGGTTAAAAAATATGCCGCGAAAATGAATCGAACTCCCGGCAAAGCGCGGAGGTCAGCTTCTCTGGCCGTTGCATTAGAGGCACACCCGTTTCTTCGTCGTTCGGGACGGCACACCACGCTTGTTATGCCAGCTTTGTCATACTAACCCCTTCCCCCCTCCCCCTTTGTACGTTCCTCGAATCATGAGGAAGTGTATTGCCATATAATATTTAATCATCTGTCATTAAGGTTCTCATTGTAATTCCTTTTGAGCTTGTGTACTGTAGGTATTGATGAACACGGAATAACTATTAATATGTGATTGTTGCTAGTATCGCACCTTTCGTTGGTCTCCCATGTATGTACTACAGTGCGTGTGTGTGTATATACAAGTAGTACCTATCGGTGTGGAAGACAATAAATTCCCTCTACTATGCATTAGAGGCAAGTAAGCTCCGCAGCCTGACTTCTTATGTGTTAACAGCCACTTTCTCACGGCTGCGCGTTGCGATTTTCATCAAAGTTCTACCCGTGTGCCAGTTAGCCTTAAAACAAAACCACCAATTGTTGCACGTGCAAGAGCAGAGATAGCGATCAATGCCTGTCATCTGAGCTCCCGGCCTAGATACGGAGCCTTCTGCCACTCCACACACTTCGGAAGCAAATGTCAAGAAGCTTGAGTTGAATGTCCGGCGCAATGCGGCTAAGCTTAGCTCTCTCATTTCTCTCTTTTTTTTCTTTTTCAGTTCACTATTTTCTGTAACCTCGCCTTTTTTCATTTTCCGCAGGACCCTGATTCCCCTGATGAACTTCGAGAGATTCTCGAACGCCTTCGGTTGCAAGGCGGGAACCATAATGAGCCCCGACCAGAGGTGTCTCGTGTGGTAACATATGCCTATTAAAATAGGCTAATTGTAGGCGTATATTATTTTTAACTTCATGGCTAAGCTTAAAGCGTGTAGCTTTCAATGACTGTCGGGTTGGTTTATTAAAGCCTGAGCACGAATTCTCTTTTTGCTCTTTCCCCTCCGCAGACCTGTGCGACGGTCGCGGCGTGATGCTGTAGGTTTGTTCTTCAGAATGGAGGCAGGTGATTGTCGTAGTGAAATATATATCGAGTTGCAGAGTGGGTGGGGCCCTTGTTCCTGGATTTAAGTGCTTAGTGCCGCTGCCCTGGGTTGTTCCACGAAGTAACTTTTCTCACCCGTTTGCGAGATGACCAGGTTTCCAATGAAGGGGAGGGGGGAGCGAAAAGGTTTGGGTGATGTCGATGGCCAACAATATGTAGTATAGGGAGAGGAATGTGCACCTCAATCCTGGTTGTAGAAACAGTGCAGTTATGCAAAGTATGAATGAGACTGAAGCTGACGCCATGCTGTGGACTCATGCACTTGTGTCGAAAAGAGAAACGGAAAATCTGTCTTCGTTAACAGACGAGGATTTTGGAGTATTGATTGGTATCAGCTGCGGTCCGGAGACGCTTGTTTGATCTGCTCTATGTGGCGCCCGGTGTGATCAGGCTGAATGTCTGGAGGCTAACAAACACATGCACGCATTCTCACTATCTCTCATCCTGTAAATATGTGCAGTTATAAACATTTTACTCTCAGCACATGCTGAAAAAAACGAAGCTGAATGATATTTCATTTTATTGAGGAAGTTCCAAATAGACAACCTTCAAAAGCGACGGCGCATGGGGTCGTTCCTTTCATGATCCGGGGCCCTTTTCAAAATTACGATTTATTATAACAATAATGCGTGTATAACTGGTATGATTAGTTGACGAGTGATGGGCTTTTTTGTATTGTGCCAGGCCAATGTAGACAAGACTCCTACAATCGCAAATGCTCCTATAAATAGCTTGTGAGTGTGATACGTGTTTTCTTGCTTTTGTACTCGGATTTCTCGTGCAGCAAGAAGGATTGTTACTCCAGGATTCTCGATTCTTGATCAACCTTGTGATATCAGTTGACCTGTGTAATTTGCTAGGCATGTGACAGCGCTGACTTCTGACTATTCTAAAAACGTTATAAACATTATTCGGAGCCCGGCGCTCACGAAGCTGGGGTGAAAAAAATGAAAAAAATTGCAAAAGAAATTACATCCGATGTCAGGCGATATTGTTGTTTATAAATGGCTCAATTTCTTAGTTTATTAAGTAAGCAGTTCGAAACAAGCCGTAGTTTAAGCTAGTAAATGGTGCGGGCCGCACTGCGAGGTTCGAGGCCAGCCTTAAACCGAAACTCAACACCCAAACACGTATAAGGCCCTCTGCTGGGTCCGGGCGCGGTAAGTCAAACTGCGTATAACCCGGCCCGACCCCGGCACAGGCCCTTTCCTGTTAACCTCCCTGGAGGTAAATTTCTCGCCGAATATATCTAGCCTCCGGTTACACATCTAAAGAAAGGGCCTGCAAAAGCTCTCGGGTCGCTATAACACTGAAAAAAAAAAAAAAATGGTTTGATACCGGCTAGGAGATGTGCTAATAGAGACATTTAGTTTAGCGCTACCGCTTACCGCTTACCGCTACCGTCTACCGCTACCGCGCCAGCGTAAGTACGCATGCGCAGATCACCCAGAGGGCGACAGATGGCGCCACATTCCTGGTAAATTCCGGCGGACTCCGCACGCAGGGACCAATCAACGCGTGTTGTGCTGACG
Source organism: Amblyomma maculatum (assembly GCF_055883805.1). Taxonomy (NCBI): domain Eukaryota; kingdom Metazoa; phylum Arthropoda; class Arachnida; order Ixodida; family Ixodidae; genus Amblyomma; species Amblyomma maculatum. Next base: position 93,735,299 of record NC_139346.1, on the reverse strand, counting down.
GCGCGCGGTAGCGGTAGACGGCCGCGGTAAGCGGCAGTGGTAAACTAAAAGTCTATAATGATGATAGTTCGCCCAATAAGCTTTCTGAATAAGTTATCTTGTCTGTGAAAAGCTCCAAACTTCTGCCATCCAAATTAAAACCATTGCGATCACGTGCAATGAATCTTGCTTTACTACCATGTAATGGGTCTTTTTTACAACCCACGATGTATAAATATAAAATATCTTGAAGGTATACAGATTACACCTTTTTAAAGTCACTACGATTTTGCGGGCAGTGTTCTCGGTAGATTTTCTATTCAGACAAAAAGCAAACGCGCTTGTTTAATGCGTAGTAAGTACTTGAAAACCAGAAAGTTTGACTAATATGCTCGCTTTTAATAGCGTTTCTCGTAGCGCAGTACTGTGTTTTCGGGAGAAGGTAGACAATAATATACTGCCTATTATTGAACAGCTTCCCATTTAGCAACCATGATAATCCTCCTCCAGAGCTCTGATGAGGCTGCAAACGTTCAGTTATGAATGGCAACGGAAAGCCTACCATATCCGACAGTTCGTGCTCACTGACGACGGAAAAATCCCAATCCAACGATGCCGTGAACTTTGGTATGCGAACGCACTTGTGGAAATTGTTGCGTCCGGCGTTGCAGTTTCCACTGAGAATGCTGTTATAGTGCAGCCTGATGCTCGAATTTGTTTTGTTATTATTTCATTTTTAATAATTTCAAGGTTTTTAATTATTGGTTGTCATCTGGACGATTTGCGTCAGAGTTTATCGACTTCGCTTTTAGAATTTTACCCCTCATGAATGGACAAAATGCAGACACAAGTAGAGAACGACAGATTAGTTAGGCAAGTAAACACCTGCTATACCCGTTCTCTCACGCGGTGCTGCTCTCGGCATACAGCAGATATATTCTGGAAAGCGGAACGCGGCGTATGCATGCCCTGAAAGAACTTTGGGGAAGTTTAGAACATCATTCTGTGCGAATTCTATTCTGGTGGGTTGTTTGTCAGATCTGCACTTTTAGTTCAGCGCATGCAAACGAGACCGCGGTGGCAATTTTTGCCCTAGTGGAGCCGTCTGGTTTTTCGGACTGAAATGATATTCGTCAACGAACCGACTTTTTTCTATATAGGCCCAGCTAGGAGAGGTACAACCTTCACCCGAAATAAAAAAAAAAATTTTGCGCTCATAAATGATGCAGGTGAGATAAGGCCAAAAAAAAAAAAAAACGCCTGATTCAGCATACTGATAAACCCAGTACGAACGGCGATTTCATCCGAAGCATTCACCCCCAGCAACGGTAGTGCACCATGAGTTACTATGGCTAGAGCACCACAACCCAATACCGACAGACGGACTCTTTCCCCGCTCCTTCTGTTGTCTAACTATCGATGACTTCTCTCATGGCTGATACAATCCATGGAGATGCCTCCGAAGATATTTAGGACTTGCTGGAGAGTACGAACATGTGGACCGCCACAATGTCTGGGCTGCCGAATACTGTCTGCAGAATTTGTATCTTTGCCTGGAGGGTGCCGCTCATTACAGGTATGAAAACCACAACACCTCCCTTACATCCTGGGACATATGCGAGATGCGGAGGACATTCGCAAACCAATATCGGCGACAAAGAGCAGAGGACCTTGCACAAATAAGGTTTCAGAGACCCGGTGAAACAATGACAAAGGTGAAACTACAGCCTAACAGAAAAGCACATACACAAGGAACACAACAGACACCTGCTTGTGTGTCTATTGTTCTGTTAGGCTGTAGTTTCACCTTTGACACGAAACAACAAGCTCAGATCAAGATCACCTTGAAACCTTGACTTGCCCAAGACGTCTTGTGACTTAGGGCCCGTGCCTGCCACCGAGTACAAAATGGTGCACGCACTCATTCGGGGTGTCAAGAACCATTTTCGGTGGCCTGATTCGGGATCCGCCGACAACAATGGCAAGCTTTGTTACCGAGGCGACGAGCATCAAGTGAGCCTGTCCACGTGGGTGGACCGTTATTGTCGCCTGGCTCGGGTTTCTAGCGTCTCGAGTTTCTCAGCTGCCCACTTTCCGGCCGATACCCTCTACGCCGCGAACCTTCGCGTTCTCGAGGTCATCCTCGAAGTTGTTCCAGAACAGCTTAGAAAACTGCTCTGACTGGCCAATGTTACAGATTCCTGCTTCCAGTGCGACTTTTCATTTATCCACAGTGCTCCCTTATTTCTTCGTCTGAACAGGCCGCCGAGACATACGCATCCGTCGCTCGTCGCCTGTCCTCTGCCATTACACGACACAACTTCTACAGCAACCTTCATCTACATGCGGCACTCAACAGCAGCAGCGGATCCCGATAAAACGGCCACCGTCCCTTCCTTCACCACGCCATCAGACAAGAACGCCATGCGAAGGTTCTTGGGCCTTTGCGCCTACTGTATAGGCACTTTGTTCCCACTGTTTCCTACGTCCCCTCTTTCCCCATGCCATCGGACAAAAACGCCATGCGGAGGTTCTTGAGTATTTACGCCTACCAAATAGGCAATTTCTACTCAATATTTCCCACGTCCCCTCTCTCCCCATGCCATCGAACAAGAACGCCATGAGGGGGTTCTTGGGCCTTTGCGCCTACTATAGGTACTTTGTTCCCAATGCTTCTCACGTCCCTTTCTTCCCCACGCCATCAGACGACCGCCATGCGGAGGTTTTTCGCGCCTACTAAATAGACACTTTGTACCCAATATTTCCCACGTCCCTTCTTTCCCCACGCCATCGAACAAGAACACCATCAGGAGGTTCTTGGGCATTTGCGCCTACTATAGGTACCTTGTTCAAAATGCTTCCCACGTCCCCTCTTTTCCCACGCCATCGGACAAGAACGCCATGCGGAGGTTCTTGCGTCTTTGCGCTATACTATGGGTACTTAGTTCCCAATGTTTCCCACATTCCCTCTTTCCCCACACCATCGGACAAGAACGTCATGCGGATGTTCTTGGGCCTTTGCGCTTACTATAGGCATTTAGTTCCCAATGTTTCCCATGTATGTGAGCCACTTACCTCACGAAGGAGAACGTCGCCTCTCAGTGGTCTGACGAACAGCAACAGTTCAATCGTCTGAAACAGAGCCTACAGACCTCCCCTGTCCTCGGCTGCTTTGATCAGGATGCCGATACTTCGTCCGCACAGACGCTAGCAACAAGGACTTCGGAACCGTGCTCATTTAGAAACAACGGCACAGAGCTTATAACCGCGAACGCGATTCTGACATTATCTAAAGCAGAGACTAACTACTCGATCACTGTTAAACAGTGTCTCGCGGTAGTCTACGCTATTGCTAAATGCAGGTCCTACTTGTACGCACGACCATTTTAGGTGGTTACCAGCCACCGCTCTCTGTTGGCTCAGCACTGTGAGATACTGCTAGAAGACTTGCACGGTGGGCCCTTCGGCTGCAAGAGTTCGGCACGGACATAAGACCGGCCGCAGACACGCCGCTGCCGACTGCCTCTCAAAAGCCTCAGTAAAATCAGCATAGATTAGAACGACGATGATGAATACGTTTTTTTTTATTAAATGTGAAAGCATTACTTCGCTATGTTCACAGATTTCTGGCCGCAGACCGTGTCCGCAGAGCGCATCCGCAGACCGCTTCAGCAAAATCGTGTCCGGATCAGTTGTGAATAATTGAGAAGCAGTAGAGGTTAATGAGTGGTGTCAATCGATAGAGGGTGACGTAATGTTGTTACCAAAAAATAATAAGGTAAATAAGTTAATTAGGTAATTATTTAGTGGTAAAAAACGTCAAAGTTGTCTGCAGCAGTTGTAATTGAGAAGTGGTAGAGGCTGGCTCATAAGTGGTGCCAATCTATAGAGGGTAACGTATTGTGTCCGAAAAAATTAGGTCTATAAGGTAATTCGGTAATTAGAGACATAAAAATGTAAAAGTAAAGGCAAAAATAGTCTAATTAGCCAATTGCTTGGCGCCACATTTGAATGTATCAAATACTAAAATAGTTAATTAAATCAGTCAATTAGGTGACGTCAAGGATGTGACGTCACGCAACCTGAAGTAGAGCCGAAAAGGGGCATAGGAAGGGATTGACGCGCAATTTGAAAGTACCAAATGCTAAAATCGGCAAACAAGAAGTGAATTAAGCAACTATAGAAGCAATCATGCAGAAGCAATCAACAGCAGCATCCGTGCTTTCGCATTAATCCAATGCAGATTCTGCAGTGCTCTATTTTTTTCCCTGAGGACACCTACACTTACAATTTTTAATAAAGTTCTTTATTGCCTCAAGGCATAGAGGGAGTTTAAAAAACGCGGCTTGTAAACGATTCCCATAATTTTTCTTTTTCCGCACATAGCTGAGATGTCGAATAAACTTGATGGCTCGCTGCAACAGCTACCACCTAAGCAGTTTATTGAAAAAGTGCTTCTTTATGTACTGTAATATTTTTGTTTTATGCAACCACTCCTGCAATGTCCCAAAAAATAAGACAGCAGTATCTGTAAATAAATAAAGATGAGTTAAGGTTGGCTGATCGACTGACGTGCATACACTTGGTATTTGTTCGTACTGATGTGAATACCACGTCTGTTGATGCGTGCAAGCCATTCTCATCGGCGACGTTCCGATCGCTCATTTGTCCTGTCGCATTCATGCGAGCGTACCTTTGGTAATTTGAAAAACCAGCAGTTGTCTTGTCGGACTTCAGCTTTTGCGATTGCGTTCGGCTGTTACAGCCCAAGACCGTGCAGTAAACCATCGATTTACTAGTTTTCCTGGCCCGCTGCACAGGCACAGGTAAACGGCGGACTACCCAAGGATACTCAGAATTCATAGCACTTTCAGCATTCGTGCAAGCTTCTAATACTACTGCAACTGCACTCCTGTCATGTCCGACTCGTCCTCGTGGAAGGCAACTTTTCTTTGTTGCTCGCGCATACGGGTTCACCATTTTCTGCTTGAGTGGCGCTATAGCTTAATTTTTTGTTTGCTCGCAACTGAAGCGAAAGCTTCACGGTAGCTCGAGTCGTCGAGTATGCACGGTTTTCACTTTCAAGTGACCTTGACAGATACTGTGCCTTTCCTTTCTTATAAACCAATTTACTATGGAAGCGAAAATCTTCACTACGTACTAATTTTGCCCTTCAAATGTGTGTGTCCACAATTTCGTGGTATTCACCTAAATGCATACTGCGCCCTCCTTTCCCTAAAACCTAACGTAATAATAAAAATAATAATTGGTTCCCCACGTGGTCGAAATTACTCCGCAGCCCTCCACTACGGCTCCTCTTTCTCTCTTTCCACTGGGGAGCGCCTTTCCCTTCCTAAAAATAAATCAGTTTAATAATTGGTTTACATGAAAAAAAAAGGCGCAGTATCTGTCACAATTAGGGGCGCTGCGAGCAGTCGGGAAGGACGGCCGTGTGTTACATCGGCTCCGCCGAATTTATGCTCCTTTCCCGGACAAGGATTTCCAAAGCGCTTCAAAAGCAGCAGGACTTGTTCCCGGGCACTTCAGAACAACGAGGAGACCACCGTTTCTCAGGTGGGACCATTTTCAACGAGGATTTCAAGTTCAAGCGGATCGAGCGAGTAGCTAAGCCTAACAGATAGGCCTCGAGTCAGCTGCCCGCCGCGGCTCCGCGGGCAAACTCTGCCGCAAATCATGACAACCTTGACGGGGTACGACCCGGATGGAATGCGTATCGTCACCATTCCGCAGGCGAAAACGCCAGTTTTCGACAAAGTAACAGAAGCCAACATCCAACGCAAGATAGAAGAGTGGGAACGCGCATCAGCCCGTAACAACCGCTCGGCACGGCAGAAAGGACGAACGCCAGATGGCCACTTCACCGCCGCAGCTGATACGCCGCTGCAGGAGACGCCACGCACGCAAGTCAAGCGTTGGAAGCCTCCTCCGCAGCCGCGTCTCGACAAGCAAGATGCAGTCATCATAATCAAACCTAGAGGAACGCTGGATCTCAGCAAATTCAGGGGAAGCAACACTCTCGGAAGCTCCTTGCACATGGCAGCAGGCATTAATAACACATCAGCAGCGCTCAGCGTTTGGCCCATTTGGGAACAAAACATCATCGTCGTCGGCGTACGAGATGCCGAAATAATCAGAAAGATCCTCGCAATTCAAGAACTTAAACTAGGGGACACAGCACACGCAGTGTACTCCTACCTCCGGCCTTCTGACGACACATGTAAAGGAGTAATACAGGTGGACCCTAGGGTTTCCAACGAAGACATCACGGAAGCGCTTCGCTCCCCGGACGCACCAGTGGTGAGCGTGAGAAAACTAGGTTCCTCCAACAAAGCGGCCGTCACTTTCGAAGGAAGAAAGGCCCCTTTTCACGTCTTTTACTACGGAGAGGCGCTTCCCGTGCGCCTGTACAAGAAAACAACACCAGCCTGTTTGCTGTGCGGGAAACTTGGACACCGGGCGGATGTCTGCCCTTGCCCTGCGCAGTCACGATGTCCGCAGTGTGGCCAGGACGACATTCAAGAAGCCCATGACTGCCAACCCAAGTGCACAGTGTGCGAAGGCCCACATCCCATGGGGTCGAATCAATGCAAGTTCAAGTACCGAACATCACAACCAGCCAAATCCAAGACAGGTCAAGACAGTCACCAGTCCAGGGCCAAGTTTCGGGACCAGTCCAGCCGCAGAGGCACATCTAACAGCGGGGACCGACTGACCCAACGGGCCCAGTCCAACAGCAGCAACTCAGGACCACGCGGCTCCCGGTCATCAAGCAAAGGACGTGGCACTAGCGACAAGGCGTCGCACCCCACCGGCAGTCGTCCAGCTGAGAAAACAACAGGACCCCATTACAAGGACCAGCGCAACGACGGCAAGGTGAGCTGGGCAGATGTAGCTGCCTCCTCCCCCGAAGCGTTGGCTTACAAACAACTTAAAGCAGAGATCGAGAAACTAAAGTCAGAAAATAGGAAATTAAAAGAGCAATTAGGCGTCGCAGCCAACCCGAAGAACACATTACCTCCATTGACACAACAGGCATGTCCGATGGAGGAGGACAAGGAAGAGGTACACCCTCCGTACCCACAGGAGCTAAATACTAGCACTATCGACAGGCAAACTGCACTAGAGACGCCACAGCAGGCGCCAATGCCGCAGGTACCACAACCGCAGGCAGCAGCACCGCAGGCACCCATGCCGCAATTTATTGAGAACACCGAAACACAGGACCGCATTACCCGCTTGGAAAACACAGTCCAAGATCTCATGGCCAATAAATTACAAATTATGATCGAGACGACAATCAAAAGCATGTTAGAATCAGTCATCAAGCCCATGATGGAAAAACTTGAACCAGTTCTAATCAGGATGCAAGCGCAGGAGATTAGAATTGACCGAAAAATTCAGGAATATTCGGATGTTTCTCACAACAAGGGCACAAAACTACAGGGCAAAATGGGAAATCGTCGCCTAGTCATCCCTGAACTTGATAAAGAACCTGAAGATCCACCACAGGATCCGACACACATTTCTAATCCTCAACATGGCGCCACAACCAAGACCTAAACTCACCATCCTACAATGGAACTGCAGGGGACTAAAGCGCAAGAGGGAAACATTACAACAATACATAGACTCTTATTCTCATGCGCCGCAAATAATAGCCCTGCAAGAAGTAAATATGGAGGCTAAGATCAGAGGATACTCAACACATCAAACAAACCCCTCGACATGTATTTTGGTCCACAAATCATGCACAGCAACCACTGTAGACCTTGACCTACACAGCGACATTGAATATACCTTCATAAAGTTGCTACCACAACACCGTAACAGCAAGGGCACCTATATACTCAATATATATAGTCGCCCCAAACAGCGCCGCGCAGCCTTTGACGCTATCTTTATCAAAGCACTAAGAGAAGCTCACACAGCTCCCCTAGCTATAGTCGGCGACTTTAACGCTTCTAGCCCATTATGGGGATATCCAAAGGAAGACACTAAAGGCAGGAAACTAGCTTCCGCCATCGCTGACATGGCACTCACCTTACTTACTGACCCGCAGCATCCGACTCGAGTCGGTACCAGCATAACTCGGGATACCTCCCCCGACCTGACGCTCGTCCGCAACGCCCGCAACTATGAGTGGCTCAATACGGGAGAGACCTTAGGCAGCGATCACTACATGCTGCAGACCATCTTTGAAAGCAACAAGCACAGCAAACCTCGTGGGCAAGCCAGAATGACAGACTGGGAGAAATTCAGGAAGGATACTAAACTAGTTACATCGGAACAAATAACTAGTTACGAAGAGTGGGCGGCATCTATTCTCGACCTTAAAGAAAACCTCACAAAAACCCTTGCCACCACGGAGGACCACCCAGCTGTTGACAACCATCTTCTACACCTTTGGGAAGCTAGGCGTAGTCTCATAAAACGGTGGAAGAAACAAAGGCACAATCGAAAACTCAGAATTCGAATAGCGAAGCTAACTACTCAAGCAGACCAATACGCATGGGACCTCGCTCGCACCAATTGGCTAAAAAGGTGCGAATCCCTCAAAGGTCGCCTAGACAGCAAGACTACGTGGAACCTTCTCCGATGCCTAATTGATCCACCGAAATCGAAGAGTGAACAACGTAGAAATTTGCATCGAGCCTTACACAACTTTCAAGGCACGGATGATGAACTCATGGATGAACTCACGCGTCGCTATATCTGCACTTCGAGAGACGCAGAACCCTCAAATCCAGAATACCGGGGGGAACCGAACGAAGACCTAGATAAAGACTTCACTTTAGAAGAAATCATAGCAGCACTAGCAGATATGCGCCGAGGTACAGCCCCGGGACAAGACAAAATTACGGTCGGACTTCTAACCAACCTCGGCACGGAGGCACTGCAGCAACTTACGGATTACGTTAACGAATGCTGGCGCATCGGCACCATTCCACAGGCATGGAAAACAGCCAATGTACACTTTATCCCCAAACCCGGCAAGAAAATCAGCATTGAAAACCTACGCCCCATATCCCTCACGTCGTGCGCAGGCAAACTCATGGAAAAGGCAGTCCACGCACATCTCTCCAACTATCTAGAGAACAACGAGCTACTGCCACACACGATGTTTGGATTCAGAGCACATCTGTCCACCCATGATGTGCTTCTGCAACTCAAACGCGAAGTCATTGATCCAGCACGCAGAAACAGTGACCGAGCACTTCTATCCCTCGACCTCAAAGGAGCGTTTGACAATGTCAAACATTCCACAATCCTCCAAAATCTCCAGACCACCAACTGTGGCCAGCGAGTCTACTCATACATCTATGATTTCCTTAAAGACAGAACAGTCAACATCAGCATCGGCACTAAACAAACAACGCAAGTGAAGATGGGCACGAGAGGCACTCCGCAAGGGGCAGTATTATCCCCACTTCTGTTCAATATTGCACTCCGCAATCTTCCACCTCTTCTAAATCAGATACAGGGCATACGACACGCCCTGTACGCTGACGATATAACCATCTGGACAACTAGGGGTAGTATGGGAATGATGGAAGAACAACTACAAACAGCGGCAACAACAGTTCAGAATTATGCACGAGCGTGTGGACTAACCTGCTCTCCCGAAAAATGTGAACTCCTAGTCTTCCGCCAGCACAAAAATCAGGCCACGATCGACATCCACGTTGACAACTCACCCATAAAGGAAGTTCAGACCGTTAAGATACTGGGTCTATGCATCAATAACAAGGGCAACAACCACCTCGCCATCCAGAAACTCCGCCTCGTGAGCGAGCAAGTCGGCAGGATGATCGCCAGAATAACGACGCGGAAATCAGGGATGCGCGAAGAAGATACTCTCCGACTGGTGCAGGCCTTCGTCGTGAGCCGCATCGTCTATGCGGCACCCTACCTTCGTCTCAAGAAGTTTGACATCAAGAACCTCGACGTCATAATCAGAACAGCCTACAAGAAGGCCCTGGGCCTCCCTCTTACGACATCGACGGACCGGCTTTTACGACTGGGCGTCCACAACACGGTAGACGAGCTGATTGAGGCACACCTCACGGCGCAGGTGGTACGACTCTCCACGACTCTGACTGGCCGACAAGTCTTGAACGATTTGAACATCAATTGCCCCGAACAGCTAGACCCTAAAAGCGACATCCCAGCCTCATGGAGAGGACAATTCAAGGGAACTCCATTACCGAGGAATATGCACCCCGACTTTCACCAGCCAAGAAGACAAGCACGAGCGGAAGCTATAAAAAGGCACTACGGCGGGCGCGAGGGCGTGTTCTATGTCGATGCTGCGGGTCCTGAACAGGGAATGGCGGCCGTTGCGGTAGTACACCAAGATAAAACAGTGGATGGACTAATATTACACAGCCATGACACACTGGCTGCGGAGGAAGTGGCAATTGCCCTAGCTGCGACACACACTACCTCAGAATACATTCTTACAGATTCACAGACAGCATATCGCAATTACCTCAGGGGCAGGATTGCACCGCTAGCAGCTAAAATCCTGCAAGATAGTTACACCCGTGGCTACCAACCCATGGATAAACACTTAGTATGGGTACCAGGTCACCAGGGCATCCCAGGGAACGAGAGCGCACACGCCTCAGCCCGAGCATTTCTCCCCCGGGCACCCAATACGGATCTCGTGGAACCTCCTATCCCATTGCTAACTTACACCGAAATACTTCAGCACTTAAGATTATCTCGCCGGGTCTACCCTCCACCGGCAAAGACACTAGACAAAGGGGAGGAGATACACCTCCGCAAGCTACAGACCAACACTTTTAACAATCCACGCAGACTACACGCAATAGATCCAGAGTCATTTGACTCACAATGCAAATTCTGCGGGGAGAAGGCGGACCTATACCATATGGTGTGGGCATGCCAGCGAAATCAGACTGTCACTATTAATAACCAGCCAACGCAGGAGGGGTGGGAGGCAGCTCTGACCAGCTCGGACGCAAGGGTTCAAAAAGAACTCATCGGAAGAGCGCGGACAGCAGCCTACGCCAATGGGGTTCCGGACTGAGGACTCCAACCGCCGCTACAACCTCCTAATCATTTTCATTAAAATATTTTTACCACCACCACTGTCACAATTGTCCTGTGGACACCTGATTCGGGCAGTAAGTGAAGGGAGGAAGGTGGAAGTGAAAGTGAAAAGAGAGAAAGGGGAACCGTAGTGGAGAGCTACGGAGTAATTCCGACCACCTGGGGATCTTTAACGTGCACTGAAATCGCATAGCAGACGGACGCACCTTTGTTTCGCTGGATTTTCGTCCGCGGTGGTGCAGTGGTAAGACGCCCGACTACTGTGCCAGAGTACCCTGGTTCGGTCCCGACTGCCAGCGGCTGCGTTTCAATGAAGGCGAAACAAAGAGATGTCAGTGTGCTGTGCGATGTCAGCGCACGTTAAAGATCCCCAGGTGATCGAAATTATTCCGTAGCCTTTCACTACGCTACTATTCCTCTCTGTATACTTTCACTTCCACCTTACTCCCTTCCCTCAAGGCGTGGTTCATGTGTCCACAGAAACAAGTGTGACAGATACTGCCTCTTTCCCTTCCTACGAACCAATTATTATTATGGATCCCTGTTATTTTACTATTCGATGAATCCCCGTTGCCCCTCCGCGGTGGTGCAGTGGTAAGGCGCCCGATATTGTGCCGCAGTACCCCGGGCTCGATCCCTACTGCCGGCGGTTGCGTTTTGATGGGGGCGAAACGAAGAGGCGTCCGTGTGCTGTGCGATGTCAGCGCACGTTAAAGATCCCCGGGTGGTCTAAATTACTCCGGCGCCCCTCCCACCTTCCTCCCTTCCCTTACAGCACGGTGCAAGTGCGGCAGATACAACGCATTTCCTTTCCTGTGAACCGATTATGGATCCCCGCCGCGGTGGTGCAGTGGTGTGACGCCCGTCTACCGTGCCGGAGTACCGGAGTTCGCTTACGAACTTCGGCGGCTGCGTTTCGATGGAGAAAATGAAAGGACCATTTTTTAACCTACACCAGCTATTAGTGCAGCAAAAACCTATTGGAGGTATAGTAGGGGGTGTAGGTTAAGCGTCGTGTACTGTGATGCCAGTACACGTAAAAGATCCCCAAGTGGTCAAAATTACTCCGGCCACGGTGTGTTCCGGATCCATCTACTACGGCACCCCTTTCTCTCTTTCCGCTTTATCTCCCCCCTTTCTCCCTTCCCTTACGGCGCGATCCAGGTGTCTACAGAACAAGTGACAGATACTGCGCATTTCCTTTCCTGTGAATCAATTATGAAGGCGAAAGCCTTTAATGGCTCGTACTGTCGTGGACAAAGTGTATCCAGATTTTGCGGCGTTCTGATTGGCCGAGGTGGGATGCGTTCCTGCCATCTGCAATGCCACACTTGAACGCGCGCCAAGGAACGCCACGCGACAGGAGAGAGAGAGAGACCACTTTATTTACACCGACATGGACCTGAGCAAAATTGTCTACTCTCTCCCGTACCTGAAACTGCAATTCGCCGAAAGAATGAAGGTCGAGAGCCTAATCCGACAGGCCTACAAGGCTGCCCTTGGGCTCCCGCACAGCACGTCTACGGAAAGGTTAGTGGCCCTTGGGGTTCACAACACACTTTCGGAGCTGTGCGAGGCACACCTTGTCTCCCAGCTCGGACGACTCACTCGCACGAACGCGGGAAGGTCCATCCTGTACAGACTACACATGTGCGAACAACTTCCAGAGAAGGACGCGAAAACACACTTACCTACACACATTAGGACAGCTCTATTCATTAAACCCTTGCCCAAGAATATGCACCCCGCGCACCACGAAGGCCGACGCATGGCGAGGGCTCGCGCCCTACATGCCAAGTACGGCCGACACGTCAATGCAGCATACGTGGACGCGGCGGAATATCGGCACACCCAGATACAAGCGTTCGCACTGGCCGCTGTGAATGGGAACGGTTCTCCGTTGGCGGCCGCATCAATCGCATCCACCTCCTCCGAGACGGCGGAGGAAGCGGCCATAGCCTTAGCTATTGCAAACACGTCCGCCGATATTATATTCAGTGATTCTAAAACAGCCATTCGCAATTTCGCGAGGGGTCGCATCACGTCTACCTCCCTCCGCATCCTCCAAAGCACCCCTACTCCGGTTAGGGAAATTGAACTAATCTGGGTCCCGGCCCACTCGTCTAATCCGGGGAACGAGGCGGCTCACGCGCAAGCCCGAGGTTTCGTCGACCGGGCAGTGAGCGCGCCCTCCGACCCGAATTTCACGAAGGACGGGTTAATTTCTTTTCATGACATTACCCATCACTTCAGGCTGGAAAGGCGCACATATCCGCCCCCCCACAAATCTTTAACAAAGGCACAGGAAGTTACCTGGCGCCGACTACAAACACGCTCTCTCCTAAATCCGGCGGTGCTTGCACTGATGTACCCAGGCCAGTACAATCCAACCTGCAGTAAATGCGGCGAAAGAGCTACATATGATCATATTCTCTGGAACTGCGCAAATGATCCACCTGCGGTGGAATTAATACAGCTCCCTTCTCCCGAGCAGTGGGAAGCCGTGCTGGTCAGCTCGGACCCGCAGATTCAACTACGGGCCATCGAGCGGGCTAATAAGGTCGCCGCCAGCCATGGACTAGCGGCCATCTAGTACGTCTCTCCATCGACCTGCTTGAGCGACGAAATAAATGTTTTCCAATCCAATCGGGGCAGGGGCTCAGCCAGGGGGAGGGTCTCCTTGCCGGCCGGCTCTCCTGCGCCGTGGCCGCAGAGAAGGTCTTTGAGTAAGCCTCCTCCGCCAGTCGTAGGACGATCTTTTGTTCATTCCGCATTTCGGCTGCGGATGTAGGATTGTTGTGGCTGTAGGAAGAAGGAAAAGAAAATGCACGGGCCTGCTACCTCCGCTGCCTCGTGCGAACAGAAGAGAAAACAGAAAGAAAGGAAAAAGAGGGAGAGAAAGACGCGCGCCGCAACAGCAGCCGTCGTCCGCCACCGAAGCAGTGGCGGGTGCAATGACGGCCAACAACAGATAAAAATCGGTGGCTGGCTAGCCCACCCGCCGCAAGCGGCGTTGACCTACCGTCCCATCCCCGTAGGGCCAGGAACAGCCAGCCTTGATCCCATTGATCAAATTACCTGGGAGTCCTACACAGGGGAGGTGTAGGACTCCCAGGTAATTTGATCAAGGGTATCAGTTTCTTTAGCTCCTGGAGAATCGGAACATTGCCAGATTAGATAATTTTGACTCAGAAGTACGTTGTAGAGATTGCAAGTCTCTGGGTCACTTGTCAACTCGTGCAGAGTAACGTGAGGAAAGAAACGATTGGCCCCCACCGGGATGGCACAGTGGTTACGGCGCTCAACTACTGTGCCAAAGGACGCGGGATCGAATCCCGTCCTCGGCGGCCGCTTTTTGATGGAGGCGAAAAGCAAGGCGCCCGTGTGCTGTGCGATGTCAGTGCACGTTAAAGAACCCCAGGTGGTTGAAATTTTCGGAGTCCTCCACTACGGTGTCTCTCAGAGCCTAAGTCGCTTTCGGACGTTGAAACCCCACAAACCAAACCAACCAAAAAAAAAAAAAAAAGCCGATCGGCCTAAATTTTTCGCTAGGCCCTGCATTCTGAGGGTATTAGGGACCTATCTGGTGATGGATAGATCCTTCTGTTTAGGAGTCTCAGAGAGCTCCTTGTAGGTGATAAGGGGGTCTTTGTCTCCGGGTAGCGGGGTCTCTATGGCCGCTCGGGTGTATACATCTAGAGCGAGGCGATGGGCAGCCTCATTGCCTGGTAGACCTTCGTGAGCTGAAACCCAGATGATTGAAGCGATGGTGTACCGTCCAAACTCACACTTTACGGGGAAAGTGTGATAGATACTGCGCCTTTCCTTTCCTGTAAACCAATTGTAATTATATGTAGCACTGCAACGAATGCCGACAAGAGGGCCCCGCCGGGGTGGTGCAGTAGTAAGACGCGCAACTACTGTGCCGGAGTACCCGGGTTCGAACCCGACCTCGGCGGCTGCGTTTCGATGGAGGCGAAACGAAGAGGCTTCTGTGTGTTGTGCGATGTCAGCGCACGTTAATGATCCCCAGGTGGTCGAAATTACTCCGTAGCCCTCCACTACGGCTCCTCTTTCTCCCTTTCCACTTTCTCTCCCACCCTTCCTTCCCTTACGGCGCGGTTGAGGTGTCCACAGAAAACAAGTGAGACAGTTACCGCGCCTTTCCCTTCCTCTAAATCAATCAGTGCCGACAAGAGGCTAACGATGGGAGGCAAATTATAGAATATGAAGGGTAGGCTTTCGCCATTTTCTTAGGAGACGTCTAACAGACCCTCTAATTTTATTATGAAGGCGAAACGAAGTGGCGTTCGTGTGCTGTGCGATGTCAGTATTGTTGTTGCGACTGCAAAAAGAGTAAAAGAAATGCACAGGCCTGCTACTGGCTCTGTAGCTGAGCCGCGTAATTCCGTCTCCTCAACGGTAGGGTCCCGCAACTTCTTTCTTATCACTGATTGCCTCTCAGTGGGTTAAACGACGATTGTTACCGATAGGTGTCTGTGAACACAACCTAAAGGTAACATGCACTCACTAAAGGCAGGAAATGACTACGGTGAAGCTAATTGAATAGTGTTACCGATGTCATCGTAAACTGAATAGTGTTACCGTTGGTTGTGTTCACGGCAGGTTTTGCGGCTATTAAGAGTTAGAAAACATCACATAAAGCAACACAAAAGGGAACAGCCTCCCGAAAATCTTTGTAGCTTATTTTAACGTAGCATTTAAAAAAAATCATAAAAATGTTCACTTACACGATTCGAACAGATTTTTTATTCAATCAGTGCTCAGGTAAGAAGTGTTAATCCATTGAGCCATTGAAGCTTTTCTTTTTCTCTCTATTGCCTGCTCTTGACACAAGAACAAAATCAACAAAAATCACTTAAATGCTATTTGCAGACGCTATTTACATATGACACACTAAAATTCACGCATACACAACAAAGGGAATAAGTGCTAAGGAAAACGAGTTATAAATGATCGAAAGTATACCATAATCAGATCAATTTTACGTACCGCTTACGTGACTCTCACTTTTTAGCCCTTCGACATATCTGCATAATACTCAGCGCAGTCGCAAATGGTATTAGCATCTAGCCTTGAGAGCCACGGTTCTGCTGTAGCTTTCTGGATTGCCAAATGCCTGTCCATGCTTTCCCGAAAATAAATTCTGGCAGGCCGTGCATCTTTATCGCAATGGTAACCCGCCATTCTTAAGTGCCATATACAGTGGAGGCCCATAAGCATAATTAAATGAAATGGTACCCCATCCTCAATTTCTACGCATATGTACCGAATGCCATGCGGGTCTAGCGGAAAATCTTTCTAGTTCTTTGCAATACGTCCCAAAAATGTACTCCTTCCCAACAGTGTAAAAAAATCATGGTCTATATGGTTTCTGGCTTCCTGCATATTAAACAGTGTGATCCCCAGGGTATAAATAATCCCTTTTTCTCCAAAAATGTTTTCGCCGGCAAGGTTCCGGTGTGCAATTTAAAAAATAAGGTTTTTGCTCCTGGCGGCACCTGCATTCTTTTTACTCTTTTTTAAAACATCTGCACCTGGGCCTCCATCGTACAAGGAAGGCCCTGTACAAAAGCACAGGGAACATAATGTCACAATGCACGATACAATTTCTTTCGTTTTGCTGTAGACAAATAATCACTTGAGAACCACGCTGAAAGGAACGGATCACTTGCTACGACTTCTCTATAAAAGCCCTTCTTAATCCGAAAAATCTTTCGTTGAAACCACGTACTCCGGTAGCAGCCGCCTCAGTCTGACTTGGCATACGGTGCGTAAGAACGGGTCGGTCGTGTCTCTAAAAAACACAAAACGACTGACTAGCTGTCGCAAAAATAGGTGGCCCAATCCTAGCCCACCGTCTTTTACTCGTCTGAACAACTTAGTCCGGCTGCAGCGCTCCCATTCAGATGCCGACAAATACAGCGAAATTCCTGTGCATTTTCTGAATATTTAACCGTGAACAGTGCAACAGGTGCATAACATACCGGAGCTTACTGATAAAGAACAAATTGCAAACTGGCCCTTGCAAAAATAGATAGGTTGTTCCCTCTCCACTTTTCAGCTTTGTCCTTTATCTCTTTAGCCTGCCCTCTCCAATACTGTTCACTGTCACGGTAAGCCATAAGCGGAACTCCCAAGTACATATCTGGTGTCGTCGTCCAAGGCATACTGGCAAACCGTTCAGACGTAGATGGCCACTTTCCATGCCAAAGTCCGAGGCATTTCGACCAGTTAACTCCACTACCGGTGACGCGACTGAATTCACGCAAGCACTTCACAGCTTGGTTTATGCCCCCCTTATCACCGGTGGAAACAGCGATGTCGTCTGCATACGCTAACAGCTTTAATTCGGCTGCTTGTACATTGAATCCTTGAATCCTATTATTCTTGAGTATTTTCAAACAGTCAGAGTGGGTCAGCGAAATAACTCAAGTTACCGACATTCTAGTAGAAATTAAGAAGAAGAAATGGACATGGGCAGGACATGTAGTGCGAAGAGAGGATAACCGATGGTCGCTGAGGGTAACAAACTGGATTCCAAGAGAAGGGAAAGAGTAGCAGGGGGCGGCAGAAAGTTAGGTGGGCGGATGAGGTTAAGAAGTTCGCAGGGGTCAAGTGGATGCAGCTAGCACAGAACCGGGTTAAGTAGAGAAATATGGGAGGGGCCTTCGCTCTGCAGTGGGTATAGTCAGGCTGATGATGATGATGATAATGATGATGATTTTCAAACAAAGGGTCTCTATATAGATGCAAAATAAAAGAGGGCTGAGTGGACATCCCTGGCATACGGAACGCTGTACACTGATGGGGTCCCCTAAACATTTGTTAACAATCAATCTCGTCGTGCAGCTCCGGTACGCCAAAGCCACGCCCCTACGGACAACACAACCGACATTCACATGGTCTAAAATGGCAAACAAAAGTTCGTGAGCGACACAGTCAAATGTCTTTGCTAAGTCAATCTGGAGAAAGGCCACCCGACCATTGCTGTCATCACAGTATTCTAATACACTGCGCGCTTTATGGATATTGGTGAAAATGGAGAGCCCTTTGATCCCACACGTCTGATGAGGCCCAAATATGTCTCTAATCATTGTCTTCAACCTTCGCCCTAGAACCTTCATAAAAATTTTGTACTTCACGTTTGTGAGCGCTATTGGCTGGTATGCAGTAACCAGTCTTACTTATTTCATTTGTTTTCGGAATGAGCACAGTGTGGGACGACCCAAATGACTGAGGAAGAGCCTTTTCTTTGAAGGCTTCGTTAAACAGTTAGGACAGGGGCTATTTCGTGTTTAAGTACTTTATAAAAAGTCGCACTGAACCCGTCCGGTCCAGGGGATTTACCGAGGTTTAATTTATCAATTGCGTGCTCCACCTCCGTTTCTGTTATGTCCAGTTCTAATCTGTATTTTGTTTCGTCGTCGAGACGCGGTAGCTCAGTTAGAAACTCATCCTTAAATGTAATAACATCAACCGGGTGTGATGCGAAGAGCGCCTGGTAATGTTCGAAAAACGCTGTTTTGATATGATTGATGTCAGTTGATAATACCCCTCCCCATTCTATTTCTTCGATGTGTTTCCTTTCAGCACGGGCTTTTTCTGAACCAAGCGCTCTTTTCGTTTTGCGCTTCGCCTGCAGCTGTGTCTTCGGCCCTTGCCCTAACCAGCGCTCCTCGGTAACGTTGTTCCTCAATTAGTTCTAGCTTTTGTTTGGTTTTCCTTATGTCCTCCATCCATTCGCCCAGTGCTCGGCTTTCCAGTTTTACCATTTTATGGAGCAGTGTCCTTAACTGCTATTATAAGTTGCGCCATTGAAGCAACGAGCACAGTAGGTTTTAAATGCGCTCTCATTCATTTTTGCAATATTTCCGCTATCTGTCGCCAGGTGACGCTGCTCAGAGGACCCACAGTACGGGAAGCTCAGAGTAAAATATTATATGAGGAACGCCTGAGGAAATTGGACAGTAACAGATGGGCAGCTAAAGTATTGAAATACCTGTACTTAAAAAGATGGTCGTAGGTATCATTTTAGAGCGCAGCTCTTTGGCGCCCGTTCCTGCGTTTCGCGTCGTCGTCGCCGTTGTCCCTCGTAATCAGCTCCGCAGCTTGGGCAGCGTGCAATCCTTCCCCACTCCCCCCTGCCTCTTCCTCCATGACGGCGGCCGCGCGTGTTCTCCTATTGCTGAGCGCGATCCTGCTACCACCGTTCGCCGCGCCATACATGTCTTGCTCGAAATCTTTGCCCTAATCTATCGAAAAGGTGAAACACCTGATGAGCTGCGCTCAAACTTCGCATCATTAGGAAGTAACGTAATCGTCGGCAAACTTTTTTAAAATTTATTTTTAGGAAATGAAAGGCGCGGTTACTGTCTCACTTGTTTTCTGTGGACACCGCAACCGCGCCGTAAGGGAAGGGAGGAAGATGGGAGTGAATGTGGAAAGAGAGAAAGAGGAGCCGTAGTGGAGGGCAAACTTTTTGTTTGGACTCACTCACTCACTCACTCACTCACTCACTCACTCACTCACTCACTCACTCACTGATCACTCACTCCATGACTACTGTTCGCCAAAGAAAAAGACTACTGTTCGGCAAACTTTTTCTTTGACGAACAGTAGTCATGGAGTGAGTGAGTGAGTGAGTGAGTGAGTGAGTGAGTGAGTGAGTGAGTGAGTGAGTGAGTGAGTGAGTGAGTGAGTGAGTGAGTGAGTGAGTGAGTGAGTGAGTGAGTGAGTGAGTGAGTGAGTGAGTGAGCAAAATTCATTAAATGCTTGAGAATCTTTAATCTTCGGCTCTTAGCCGAGGCTGACGAGCGGTTGGCGCTCCCAGTTCAGGGCACCACTGGCTTTCGCCAGCTTGCGAGCTCTTGTGACCGGGTAGAGCTGAGCCTCTGGGTCAGAGCCTCCCACTGCCTTCATTTGATTTGATGTGCACTGCATTCCCACGTTATGTGGTGCAGGGTAGGGGTCCTCTCGCACCATAACATTCGTCTCTGAATATAGTAGGATGCATCACGTGTAATGTGTAAATTAATGAAGGTGCCCGTCTCTTGCCGCCTCAGATCTATGGCCTCCTCGTTGCTGAGCTTTTTATTTGGCTCCGGATATACTTTCCGCAAGCCTCTGTAGTGCTGTAATATTATGGTGTAGTCGGGGTCAAGCGGAATCGGGTCCTCTGCCGCGAGACTTGAGCGCACTGTAGGTTGTATATGTCCTTCGGCTACCCTCTCTGCGTACATGGAACTCCTCAGCCCGGTTTCGAAGGCGGCCTTCAAGTCTGAACGCATTGTATGCGTCAACGGCTTGTTCACCAGCTACGTGCAATTGCAATGCCGTCTTCTGTGCGTCGCTTCTGGCCACTGTCGATTCTGTCAACGTCATGAAGATTTCCAGGCGTTGCTTGAAATACCTCCAGTTCTCGGCAACGTTTCCGGAGAACTGGAGCAGCTCCGGGGCTTCCAGTCCCTCCATGTCAGTGGCATCTTTGTCACTTCTGACACCATGCATCGTCAGGACAGCCACAGACAACGAGCGTGGAGGGTGAAAAGCGCGGTTTATTTGGCGCTTCACCATATACATACCCGTGATGGCGCTCGTGTTGCGCCCTGAATGCCGGCTCAACGACTGCAAAGTAAGCCAACTACCGATACAAACAACACACGAGAGATTCAAACAAACAAACACCAAATTGTTCACCGGGCGCTGTCTCAGACCGTCGTCTGGAAAGTCACGATGTGGTCGCCATGTAGACGAGCGCCACTTCCTCGCAGACCAGTGGGCTTGCCGAGCAACGGACCCCGGGCATTCTAGAGCATGCACCATATCCCGTGAGCCGAGCAGTAGCACTTGCTAACTCTCAGCAGTACTGGTTCTAACATGGCTGGCTGGCGCAAGCGACGCGACTATAGTGCCTAGGCACTATAACGCGACCTCAATAAATAGAGCGCGCCGTGCCCGTCTGCTACAACGCGCCAGGGCCAGCGCGCAAATACAACTTCGCTATTTTAAGCGTCCCCTCTTCCTCACGCCTAGCCGCGTGTCCGCGTGCTGTCATTGGTTAGGCACGGTCGAACTTTCTGGAGAGGAGTGCCTTCCGGCCGGGGGAGTCGATCACCGCCGCCGCCTAGTGATGAGGAGGATGACGCCAATGCGTGCAAGACTACTCGACTTGCTCTCCTCACGAGGAAAAGAAGTCGTTTCTACAGTATGCTAGACTTCTATGCGACGCCGAGCGGGCTTCCTTCGCGCCGCGCTGACCTAGCTGACATAATAAAAATGTGAGCCGATTTCGTGACAGCTTAGAATTCCCAGCACGGGAGGGCCAGGAGCAGCCACCACACCCCCTCGATGTAAGTGCACGTAAGATCCCCTGGTGGTCGAATTACCATACGCAGCCCTATCCACTGGGGCACCTCTTCACTCTTGTTGCGACTGTAGGGAAAAGGAAAGGAAAATGCACAGCCCTGCTACTGACTCTGTGCTGAGCCACCTCCGCTGCCTGGTGTGGGGCCGAAAGAGGGAGGTGCTGAAGGGTGGCTGTTCCTGGCCCTACCGAGCTGGGACGGTAGGTCAACGCCGCTGGCGGCGGGGGCTGGCCAGCCACCGATTTTTATCTGTTGTAGGCCGTCATCGCACCCGCCCCTGCTTCGGTGGTGGAGGACGGCTGTTGTTGCGGTGCGCGTTTTTCTTTCCTTCTTTTTCTTTCTTCTCTTTTTACACTTCTGTCCAAATGAGGCAGCGGAGGTGCCCCGCCGGGGTGGTGCAGTGGTAAGACGCCCGACTACTGTGCCGGTGTACCCGGGTTCAAACCCGACCTAGGCGGCTGCGTTTCGATGGAGGCGAAACGAAGAGGCATTCGTGTGGTGTGCGATGTCAGCGCACGGTAAAGATCCCCGGGTGGTCGAATTACTCCATAGCCCTCCACTACGGCTCCTCTTTCTTTCTTTCCACTTTCACTCCCACCTTCCTCCCTTCCCTTACGTCGCGGTTGAGGTGTCCACAGAAACCAAGTGAGACAGTTACCGCGCCTTTCCCTTCCTATAAATCAATCAATCAATCAGACAGCGGAGGTGGCTCAGCTACAGAGCCAGTAGCAGGCCCGTGCATTTTCTTTTCCTTCTTCCTGCAGCCACAACAACAACACGTTAAAGATCCTAATTAAATTGGTTGACAGGAAGGGAAAGGCGCAGTAACTGTCACACTTCCTCTGTGGACACCCGAACCGCGCCGTAAGGGAAGGGAGGAAGGTGGGAATGAAAGTGGAAAGAGAGAAAGAGGAACCATAGTGGAGGGCTGCGAAGTAATTTCGACCACCTGGGGATCTTTAACTTGCGCTGACATCGCACAGCACACGGACGCCACTTCGTTTCGCCTCCATCGAAACGCAGCCGCCGCGGTCGGGTTCGAACCCGGGAACTCTCCGGCACAGTAGTCGGGCGTCTTACCACTGCACCACCCCAGATGGTCGAAATCATTCCGTAGCCCTCCCCTATGACATCTCTTTCTCTCTCCCCGCTTTCACTCCCACCTTTCTTTCTTTCCCTATTGCAGTTCAGGTGTCCACAGAACAAGTGTGACAGATACTGCGCCTTTCCTTTCCTCTGAGGTTGCGAAAGCAACGCTATGGCCTCTGGACTGGAACGCCTGGTAGAAATGGGAGTGCATAATAGCTGGACGGAACTTGCTGAAGCGGTGAGAATCGCCCAACATGAGAGAATAAGTAGGCCGAGCACGGGTCGAACCATCTTAGAATGGGTGGGTCGAAAAATAGATAGGGGCCTTCCCTTATGGCGCGGTTCAGGTGTCCACAGAGCAAGTGTGACAGATACTGCGCCTTTCCCTTCCCATGAACCAACCAACCAACAGCCGACAAGGTTGCCCTGACGCCACATTGTCGCGAGAACATCATTGTTCGTCCTCTCCCCCGCAACATGCGCCCAGAATACCACAAGGAGAGACGGGAGAAGAGAGCAGAAGCACTGGTTAAAAGAGCAAAAGAATTCAGAGTAAAAGAAGTTGCCTACGTAGAACTTGCTAGCGGCCGATCAGGGGCGGCAGTCGCCGCGGTAGTCGATGGTAGCGGCGCACCAGTCGTCGCCGCCACCATCCGAAGCAGAGACAGACACGGCTGAATTGGTCGCAATAGCGCTCGCTTGCGTCGGAACGAAGGCTAGATTAATCTTTAGCGACAGTAAAACGGCTCTCTGAAATATAGGAAAAGGCAGGGTCTCGCAAGAAGCCGCCCGAATTCTAACAGCTGCAGCTAAAATCGATCGCAAAATCACCCTAATTTGGGTCCCAGCATACACGTCCGTACTTGGCAACGAGCCGGCCCATGATTTAGCCCGAGATCTTCCGGGCAAACGCGGAGCCGCCCGATTGCCAGGCGATGGACGAACGTTTGCAAACCTATAAAGAAATAATATAAAATTATATATTAGGAAGACGTCTGATGCCGCCCCCGGTTCCTAGATTAAATAATAAAGAGGCCATAGCCTGGCAGCGATTACAAGCCGGAAATTTCCCGAACCCTGTCCGGTTGTTTCACACCAAGATAGATGAGAGAAAAAATGATAAATGTAAAGCCTGCGAAGCGAGGGGGACCCTCGACCATATACTTTGTGAATGCCCTATTTCTCCGGGCGCTAGGGACAACATTAAAAGTAGAGAAGCCTGGGTAACCCTGCTGCGAAGCAACGTCCCCGCTGACCAGCAAAAAGCCGTCCGCCTGGTGGCCGAGGCCGCGAATAACCAATGTATATTCGCCAGTCTTTAGTCGCGGATGTTCCAGCCCCCGTTTATCAGGCCTGCGTGCCAGAGGCGGGGAGTAGGGGACCTCCTAAATCGGTGGAAATTAAAGTTTTAATCAATCAGTCAGTCAACCGGCGCCAGCTGCGCATCCCTCTCTCCGTTGGTTTTGCGGAGAAGAGGTGTGTGTAGCTAGGAGCGCGCGGCCAGAATCGACCATCTATGGAGGAGAGCCCGGCTGCTGCTCAGCGCGTAGCCTAAGCTACCCTAAGCGTAACCATGCAGCTATTGTTTTCGCAATTCAAATAGGTTTAATCGGAGTAAACCACTGCCAATTTTTATAATTAATATTATAACGGAGGCAGCCCTGGGTTGTGCGATGTCACCTTGAACAACCTTGAAAGTCAAAGACAGATACTACGCCCTCCCTTTCTTATAAACCACGGTGTAAGAATTATTCTTACATCGTGTTACCAAAGTACATTATACAAGAAAAAAAAAATGAAAACATCATCTTAACCTGGTTAGGTGTAGGTACATGGTAGGTATCCACAATGATGTCATTGAGTGCGCAGTCACGCCACAGACTCGGACTACGCCAAGTTTAAACCAAGACAAACTTCTTTACGGATCACCGGAGCCTCTTCCTAACCGTAATCAAAAGAAAAAAAGAAAAGAAAAAAAACCTTCTCCTGACTAAAGAGCTTTACGCTAGGTGCGAGGTCAATAAACTCTGCTTAACTTCGCTCCCAAACTTATTTCTAACTGAAGAAAAAAGAAGAAAAGGAAAGAGCCTATTCTTGAGAAGCCACTTATGATTATCTCAGTCCACGTCTTAAAAGTAAATAATAATAATAATAATAATAATAATAATAATAATAATAATAATAATAATAATAATAATAATAATAATAATAATAATAATAATAATAATAATGGCGGTTGAAATGCAGCTTTGCTTTCGGTAAAGCCTTCTAGAACACTATACTTTCGGTGCGTTTTTTGCTTTTGTCCGTCGTTCACCAGTCATTTGTCTGTTATCGGTTTAATTATTTAGACGAGCTCTCGAAAACAATTTTCTCTTCGGGAAAAAAAAAAATGCTGTCCTCGTGAGTGTCGTGAGTGGGAAAATCCAAAACCGAAAATAGAAACTGACTTGCGCGGGGAACTGGAAGCTTATCCAAAGCCTATCCCTTACTGAATCAAAAAAGCGATGGAACTAGGCGGCTGCTCGGCACTATAGTGATGGGGTGACTGTGGTGTCATTGAGCTGTTGTGTATGCATTCGGGTCGAATTCTATTTTAGCAATGGATTTCGAATCATACGAATCATACCGGGAAGCTTCGACGGAGTCGGTCCTGGCAGCTCTTCGAGAAAGCAGCAAAGGAAAGTTGGTCTACGATTCCTACTGGCCGCTCGAAAATCGGTGGCAGGTGAGCAGGTTCCTTTCGATACGTTTCAAACCTTTGTGTGGAGAATTTATAGCACGCGAAGACATGTAGCGTGCATTAACATATTAGGCGTTTTCTGACCTTGCAGCTGGAAGTAGCTGTCGTCTTGTACAATGTGCCATTTTAATGCGTTTTGTGGGCTGTCGCAGTCTCGGTTTTTCACACCGCAGGACGTGCTTCCTGGCAAACCAGTCGTCTATGTGGACAGTCGCCTTTTGCCGCTTCGGTTTGACAATGACAGCCAGTCGAAGGAGAACGCTGATGTTTCTGAATCATCGGGTGTCACACCCAGCGATCAAAATTCGGATGAACCAACACCGGAGACGCGCTCTTCGAAGGAGGACGAGGAGCAAGACTTGTACCAGTACGTGAGCGGCTCCAACAACGATGTCTCGATCCACCAGTACGAGGAGGAACGACTGAACAGCGTCAGGGTAATAAAAACGCTTCAAGCTCAATTGATGGTACGCTTGCGCGCGCAGACGTACCCCACAACTTGTCAAATAACTTTTTTCCGAAGTGTAAGCTTTGTTAAAGCATGAAGCAAGGCACACAAGAAAATAAGTCTATTGAAATTAGCACCCTGCTCTCCTTAATTCGCAGTTCGCATAAGTATTTCCCAAAATCGAAAGGTTTCATTCATTTATGAGCTGGCTAACCTAGTAGTCGAGCATTGAAAATAGTGCTAATTTGAAATGTTAACGGTATTCAAGTATGATTGTCCGTCAAGGGGTGTGCTTATGTCGAAAGGAAGTGGTAGCCGTGGAGAATGAGTGAACTTGCTTACTTTTTTTATTTGGTTTGGTTGCCTAAAAGTGTTTAACTTCCCAAAGCCACATCAGCTATGAGGGGCGCCATAGAGGGGAGCTCTGAACATTTCGACCACCAGGGGTTCTTCAGAATGCACTCATGTCACGCAGTACGTGAATGCCTTGCATATTGCATTCATCTTAGCAGTTGAGCACCCTAAACTCTGAGCGACCTCTGTGAGGCCTTTTCTAGTTCGCTTGTCACCGTTTTGAAGCTAAGACCTAATGCATGGTGCTTAGAATTTCATATATTGGCCCTGGTGTTTTGTTTCAGTTTCATCATGAATGAAAGCCTTTTCCCTTTGCCTGCAAAATTTGTTGTTAAGGCACGCATTATTCCTATTTCACATGAGCACAAGATATTTTTAGTTGTTTGATCGCAGCTGTCTTTTTCTAACACTGTTTTTTGGAGGGCTGACCTTTGTGGATGCATAAGCATAGAATTGTAGAGCTGTGTGCTCACTGGTCTTGTTTTCTGGCCTTGCATTCATTTGAAACTTTGGTCCCTGCAGGAGGCTGTGAAGAAGCGAATTGCACTATACGAAGAGCAGAACCGCAGGTGGGAAGAGCAGGCCAAAAAGCACATCATGCTGATTGAGCAGAACCAGGCACTTGAGTATCAGATGGAATTGGACAAGTTCAACCAGCAGTACCTGCAAGGGTACAGTTCCACTCTCCTGCTGTGTATTTCATTCCCATGTACAGCCTTAGTTAAAGCCACAGAGATAGCAGCTTTTAGGAGTCGCAGCTTCAGGCACATGAGACCAAAAAGCGTCACAGTGAAGAGAGAAAGAGTTGCAAAAGCAAGACAGTGAAGAGAAAGCTCACTACTTCTAAATGTCTTTTAGGTGTTTCTGATGCTCCAAGTGCCTTGCAGCACTGTTAACAATATAAACCATGCCAAATGGGAAGATCGAAAAATGATGTTTCGAATGAAGGCCAGCGGGCCAAGCTATCACTTTTCCTGCCCACCCATACTCTTTCTAAAGCACAGATCAGCACACATTTCCAAATAAATTCTTTCCACGTCTAAGAATTGAAAAATACAAACAGGGAAACACTAATTTTTTAACAAAACAAGCTAAATTTGCGCGTGTCTCTTCACCTGCACGCAACTGCCACATCGACTCCGCCGGGTGCCAGTCGTGGAGCAAATTCAGCTACCCTGATGTGTCAACATTTTTGCAACTCTAATGGATCCAAAGTTTCCTAAACTGCCAAATTTGGCAAAGTTGAAGCACGAGGTGAAGGACCGGTGCTCAATATTTGTGCCTTCTGTAAAATTTTTATGAGCAATTTAGAACGATCACCACTCGATGAGATAAAATAGAGGTTGGACCGCTCAATTGAATCTGAAGAATGGGATCACGATGAGGTTCTATGCAGTGACCACAAAGGTGTGGCAATCGTGAATGCAGTTTTATGCTACATTGCACATTTCCTGACTAGGAAATATGAAAATTGTTTCCTTGCTTCAAATGCAGAGATTTTCTTTTTGTGGTGGAGCCGACAATGAAACAAGCACCCTTGATACTGCAGAAGACAAGCACTTTGATTAGGCACATTTGGTCTAACACGTCCGTATGATGAACTTACAAAACTGTTTTGAGTATTCTATGCTGCTACATTGCATTGTGCATGGCTCAACATTGTACTGGTGAAACACGGTGTGACGAAAAAATGGTGCAAGAAAAGCAAGAACTGTCAGGGCTTTGTAAGAACTAAGACTGCACTAAACATTGAGCATTTGCCAAGCAATAACTTGAAAAAGCTGCCCACTCCAAGGACACTACCGAAGAACTGAGATAGACACAGTGACTGCTGCTTCAAATATTTGGTTTGGTAAATACCTAACTATGGAGAGTGAAGTAAGATGAGAATTCTAAGCGAAATATCTAACTGAAGGCTTCAATGAACATGCGTAAATGGAGTTGTTATAGTGTAATGCTTTTCATAAACTTTTCGTGTGTTGCATCCCCTTAAGAGGCAGTAGTTGAAAAAATCAATGCCTTTTATATAATTCTTGTTGTCTTGCATGCAGATGCTACACAGTTTGGTACATGCTGGATTTAATGCAATAAATCAAGGAACACCATAAAGCAGTCAGAAGTTAACATATTGGCGGATCACTTTGCGCTTACAGTGGATTTTAGGCAAAGCCTGTAGCGGTGGAGCATATTCAGTGATTATCTCACTGAAAGGACATGTGAAGCAGTAGGTTGCAGTATATGTGATGCCACATGTCCAGGGCACTCTCCAAGAACAAAGACACCTTTTTATTTTTGCTTTAAAATTGAAATATATGATAGCCATCTCATATTTAGCAAAACTTGTGTGGACAAAACGAAAATATTTCATTTGCTCTATGTGCCCCCAGAAAATTTTCTTCGGTCGTAGCGATTTGAAGACTTGCTCAGGCAATTTGTGACACGATAGTGGTTATTTATAATGCGCATCCCAAATAAACAGCAGGCAGTGTGCGTGGCATTGGCCTATCAAAGGCTAGAATTCTAAAGTAGTCTGCCTCCCGTGTTACGAATTCGCATTTTACCGCATGGTTGGAAACTACAATATGTATGACATTACTGTGGAGGAAACATTGGCCATGCACACAGAATACTCTTCTGGGCAAGCACGGAAATGTGTACCGACCCGACAGCGCGCTGTCCATGGAGAATGTGATGAGGGCGGCATGCGATGGCATTCGTAAGAAACAGGCAGCACCTAAGACTTTTTTTGGTTGCAGGTGAGAGGCGAGTTTGTCCTTCTAAAGACTTCTTGCTCCATTGTTAAAACTGGTGGGAAAAGGCAGAAAACTGCGTGCCATTCGTAGGGGTTCAAACTTTTGGGTTTTCATTTTTTGAAATTTCACTAGTCTTTTGCAGTGTTTACTTTATAATCTAAGTTTCGGATCCTTTCGGCAAATATTATTTTTCACAGATGAATTACTGGCTTTTTTGGTGATCTAATACAGCAGACCTGCATGATTCACTCACTCACAGTCTGTCTCTGCATTTTTGTCAGCATGAATGCTTAATCACCAGTGATTGATGTGCAAATGGTAGTAATTAGAGCAGTGTTTGTAGAAGCGATTGCTGTTCTCATTGAAAAAGTCACTCAAGTTCAATGAGATACCAGGCGCTCAAAAATGCAAATGGATGTTTACTTTTAAGAAATAGGTCAACAAATTATCATTCGATTGTGCCACTGTGTTGGTCAGGAGGACGGGGCACCACATGACCTCCGTGGTGGTGGCAATAATGGAACTGGCACTCAGTCATTGCGTTGCCATAATATTGCACTTTTAATGACATCCGTGCATAGTTTTGCTTCAGGGCCGTAAACGTGCAGTTGATAAACTTACTTAACCTGTCAGTTATAGTACCCACGACAGCATCTGTCGGCTCAAATAAAATTTGTATTTTACGGGCCTTACTCGATGCAAACCATAGGTGCATGGCTTACTTTAGCAGATTGTCTCATTGTTCTATCCAGGCTTCGGAAGATTGCGGAGAAAAGTCAAAAGGCCCATGAACATCACCAGAGCCACGCGCGGGTAAGCTCTTCTCCATGGGTGTTGACAGGTCTTCCAGCTGTCAGCACACACCTGCTGTGTGTCTATATTATATATATATATATATATATATATATATATATATATATATATATATTATATAATCTTTTTTTTTTTTCATTCACCTTTCAGCACCTGCGAAACCGAATTAAGGAAGCCGAGCTGAGGCAGAAGCAGCGGGAGGAAGAGGAAAAGAGAAGGTCGGTGGTAATCTGTTCGATATATTTTACTCAAACAGCCACATTGATTTGTTTTTGTTTAAACAAGTATGTCGCAAAATTTGCTGAACATCTTATTTTAGACTTGCTTTTAAGGACTTGACGAAGAACAGTGCGCCATGATTTAACTGGTGACTCACTGAAAAGTACTCATTGCAGTGCTGTGTTATGAGTTACGTGCTGGTAGTGTACGGAACCCAGACACCATACATTGCTGCAGTGCATTGTTTGGTTATGTATCAGCATTTCACTTCTTTTCTTTAAAGGACTTTAGACCCCTCATTTTGGTTGTATGTCTTCTTATCTGTTGCAATGCGTAAGGCATTAGGTATATGGACCACCATGTGGTAATTGCCTTCAATTGCTAATCAATTTCTAACTCAGTTTTTTTCTAGCCTGCTGCTTAAGGTCAACTGAGGCATGAAGAAGTCTGCAGTATAATTGCTGATAAATTGTTTTTGTTATGCCAAGTCTTGAAGCAGGCTAACTGAAGCATTATTGTGAATTAAAACTACATTTTAGTGATGGCAGCTTCAGTTTTTATCATCCCTCACGTGATGATCGTAAGGCATCGATTAATTTTTCGATGTAGCAAACCATGGTGTGTATTCATGTATACTAGTATCCATTGCGTTGCTCTAATTGTGCTGTATAATTCTTTAAGCACTACAGGGTCATCTTGCATCAGTTAAAGAAACAACCGCCTCTTTTCAGAAGTCTACCCTTTTTCTACCCTGATGTTGCAACTAAAACACATGTCGATTCAAGAAAATAAGCACCCTCTTAAATTTTTGCTCTGCGTCCGCACGAAGCTACGGTATCGGTCATGTCTGGATGCAGCAACAGTAGACTGAAGAGAGGGAAGTCAGAGAGGGGAGTTTAGCCACGCAGTGCCAGATTGACAACCGTGCACAAATGTGGAGGTTGATAAAGGTTTTTTGTGTGGTTTAAAAACAGACGAAGCCCACAGTTTACCTGAAACCTTGCACTCAGTGTGCTCTTCTATTGTTGAGGGATACCTTGATGGTGTTTGTACCTGATAAAGGTGGGAGACACTCTCTTACAGTTAATATGGTTAAACCAATAAAACCAGGTAAAGGCGCACCAAATCCGATTTTCATCTGTTTTAACCATATTCCGAATTTTTGTGCCACTTCAAAACTGTCATTTTAGTCGTTTTCACCCTCATCTAACTTGGTGGAAAGGCCGAAATCAGAAGTGATGGCAACCGAACTGGCATGCGGTTCCAGTGTTTCCACCGTTCCACTGGCTCAAGGCAAGGGCAAAAATGGTACTTCTGAAAACAATGTAAACGTGGATTGCGGTCCCAGGTCAGCATCCGTGGCACGCAGCACATATCTAGCGTTGGGAGTGAAAAATTACAGGCATGCTTCTAACTGGTGGTAGCTGGCAGGTGACACAGGATCTGCCAACTTGGAGGGGAATCTGGGTTGGAATCCCAAGTCAGACTCGCTAACCCTAGGGCATTGAGTCATGCTCGTATGGCTTGCTTTGTACATATGTATGGTGGTCTTTCACATGATGTGGTAGCTTACGACTGTCCACTAACGAGTATGTATGGAATAATAGAGGCAGAAAATATTGGATTGGTGATTAAGTGAGTAGCAAAGTATAGGATCCATAAGGAGAGCTGCAGTTGGGAATATTAATGTTGTGACATCGTACCATTAAATGCTTACCTTAGGTGCCCAATCGTACCATTAAATGCTTACCTTAGGTGCCCAAGTTTTTGTAAACATACTCAATTAGTAGCTAAGGTACAGTCTTCGTCAAAAACATACGGCGCAAGGGTTTTGCTTCTAAGCCTCGTAACGAGGTTTTTTACGCATCTGCAGCGCTCGAAATCTCGTAGACATGAAATTTAGTTCTCACTTTTTTCTATGTTTAACTTCATATACCAGTATTTCTCCCAGGAGCCTAGTTAGAGTGCTTAGAAGCAAACCCCTTTGGGCTCTATATTTTTGACAAAGGCTGTACATAGCAAATTCCTTGCATATGATGCTTTTGCTTATCGTGGTATTTCTGTGCTTGCCATCGTCACTTCTCTGTTATTGACTTTCATATATAGAATGTGTAGTTTTGCCTTGACTTTATTCTTGTGGAAATCAGTGTGACCTTCTTAGTGAGGAAAGCAAAATACACTTGTGCATGGCGGCATTTGTATTGAATGCAGTGTGTTACTCCCTTTTTCATATGGGTGTTGTAGATCACTTGTGCTTGCCGCCATTCATATCACAGCTGCTTGCAGTGACCTTGGATTTGGGAGGAAGGTAAGGTGGCAGAGGTCAGTCAGGAGAATGTACCACTTTTCTAATATGCATTAGCTAAAATTCAAGATTGATGCTGAACTTGGCAGATGAGCATACTGAGCAAACTGTTTCAATGTCTATCATGCTCGAACAGCAGCTGTTAAGTTTTTCCTATGCTATTAATGGTTGTCCTCTGTCTGCCATGGACTACTTGGGATTGATGATTAGCTCTGATCTATGGTAGAATAAGCACACTTCTAATATACAAAACAAAAAGCTGAAAAAACTTAGCTTTTTAAGACTGTCTTTCTGGTACTACATGCAGGAAATTAACCTATTAGCATACAAAACTTTTATCTGACACCTCTGTTGTATGGGACCCCTATACTAAGTAAAACATAAATATAGCTCAAAAATATTCAAAGAACGTCAGTGCAATTTATTTATAATTCATGCAGTTGGCAGACATCCCCTACCACATTACTTAATAAATTAAATTTGGAGTCTTTACAGCTCGGGAAATACTTCGAGAGACTCAAATTCATGTATATGACTATTCAAAATAAGCTAGGAATTGACAGCAGCAAACACATTGAGCTCATCGCTGGTCATTCAACAGTCTTACCACTCTTTAAAATTGAAGGAGCTGTTATGCAGCACTGAAATATTTGAAGATTATATTTCTTGCGGCGGACTATTATTATACAGAAATGGAATCTTCTCAACGTGTATACTGTAGAGGTTTCCACTGTGGCATCATTTACTGCTTTACTCTAAAATTCACAATTTTGTACCAGTCCTCATTTATTTTTTTTCTGGTGATCATTTTGGGAAATTCTTACGCAAAGTAGTGCTCTGCATTGTATAATATTTCTTCTTTTCTTTTTCTGTTTGTTTATTTTGTTTCGTGCAGTGTATAATGTACTGCAAAGAGGTTGATTCTTTTCAACAAAGTGTATTTTGAAATTCATTCCTGCTTAAGGCTTTGCAATCAAGCCGGCAGTCGTTTCTAAATAAATGATAAAATAATTTTGGGAAGGGACGAGTGGCTATAAATGGAAAAAAAAAGCAGAGTTAAAAAAACCAAGGCACATTTAGTGCAGTTAGGTCAGGTGCGAATTTGGCGCACTATCACTACGGTTTTACTTCGATTTCTTCTTCTCTTAACACTTATCCCTTAATTTGTGCCCCTATTATGTCACATATGCTCATTAGCATACAGTCATAATAGGCCACATTTTGTGAAACACCGCCCAATGAAGATACAAAGCTCTGTTTTAACCAAGCTATACAAATGCGCGTGCGTGGCCTATGAGTAATGTGTCTGACTTGGAATACAAGGATTCCACTGGGTTCAATTCCCATCTCAAAACCTTGCCCAATAACCTTGCCCATGTTGACTAGGTTATTCAAGGTCGGGCTTCAGACATCATACAACGGCTAGGTGGCTGAGTGCCAATGCACAAAAGTAAAATTTTGAGATAATTTGAAACTTTTATGCCTCTCGCTGTTGGCAAAACTTCGCACTGCGTGCAACTTTGTCAAGCACGGCAGCTTGCACTGCCCCCATTGGTCCCCAAATGGTTTAGCTGAAGTTGGCAAGTGGCATTACTCGGCAGGGAAGCCGAGTCACAGCAGCGAGCGGAGTCCCTGCGCTGCCAATGTCGGGAGATGGAGTCCACGCTAGCCTCGGTGCGGAAGGCCCTGGCCGAGTGCCCGTATGCCTCGTTCCTCTCAACACCCGTACAGGATCACCTGGGCCTGCTGGACCGCATGGCCCGCCAGGTGGCAGTCTTCGGCGCGCTCACTACTGTGTCCCGGGAGGAGCTCACCCGGATCCTCGACTTTGCCACCCAACTCAATGCCCTGGTGCACTCGGTCGTCGTTGATGTGGGTGAGGGTGCCAGTCACACTGTGCCAAGCAGTTTTTTGAGTAGTTGAGCTTTCCCAAGTGCCCGGGGCCTGCACGTCTAATGTAGAAACTCATTCTAGGCCTTTCAGGCAAATGCGTTTTCATTTTGGTATTTCTTGCTTTTCCTTCACTAACTGAGCAATGCCAAACCCTGCGTTCTGTCTTCTTGATTGGCTCCTGGTGAAGACCTCCTCGATTTGGCTGTGTTTTATTCACTGGTTCACAAAAAAGTCGTGCCAGTGCAGTACCAGTTCTTGCATTGTGGGTTCAGCACTAACGTTCACAATGCAGTTGGTGTGGCCCTTAATGGCAGTGTTAGTCTTTGCCTCGTGGTTTGACATGTACATGGCATTGTGCTAGTTCGTTTGAATGCTGTGCCTTTTTCCGAATTTGACTCCGCCCTTACTGCTATGTTTGGCAAAGTGGTGCGGTTTTGTCATTGCCGAGACACTGGCTACACCTTGTAGAAGTAGCATTGAAATACTTGGGCTGAGAATTCAAGGTTACCCAGACTGTAGCATGGGAGCTTAGACAGTCTGTGCACAGTTGTTCAGGCTGTTGCCTTTCTACCCTAAAAGTGTCTTCACTTGTATGCCAATTACAGCTGTAAAGGGTTGTGTGATAACTTTGAGGTTCAACATATGTCAACTCCACAATTCGCATTTTTGGCAGGTGTTGATGGTGAAGTGATTGTCAGAGACTGGCTGGCATGGCCAGACTAACAGGCAGCAGCGTGCATGACCTGACTGGTGGACGCAAAGCCTGTTGCTGCTCTAGCAGAGCTGATACTGATGCAGAGGCAACGGTGGCAAAAACAGATAGTCACGGTGAGTGGTCACAGTGTGATCACCCACATGGTAAAAAACAACAGCAGTCCCCTTTCTGTCTCTTATACAATTATACTTCGTCATACTGCATGTGACTGCCGCAGTCATCTACGTACGGCAAATGCAGCAAGCATGGGAGACGCCATCTATTAAGGGTGGCTGTGGAGCCTTGGAGTCTGTGGAGTCTGCTATGAGGCGTGCCAAGCGCTCTTGCACTGCTTGCAAGAGAGGAGAACTCATGGGGAGGCTAGTGCAGGAGAACTCATACAACAACAGATTGAATGCCAAAGTACAGGTGGTGCATGCTATAGTGAAAAATAGAGTGCACGAGTGCTGCACTGCCTGAGCTGGGATCAAGCAGACCTCTAGTGAAAGCTAGGGCAAGATGTTGATTCAGCCTGTGATAAAGGCTAGGTGTGATTAGCAGCCCCCAATGCTCTTATCGTATTCTAAAGGTGCCTAATGATTATGACGTGAAAGAAGCTTCTGTTCGTGCCACTTCTTTAAGATCACCAACTTCAGCAAATGGTGCCTCTGTTGCACTGGAAGATTTAATGGCATTCATTTTGACAGAAATGAGCCTGTAATGGCGGCGATTGACTGCATCACTTTTAATTTCGTTAAGATTGAATGACATTCACAGTGAAATGAACTTCTGCAACTCGTTACATTCAGTTTCAAACTGTGTTCTTACTCCTCACCTCAGATCAGCTGCTAACCTGAACAACAAACAGTTGCTGACTTGCAGGGCTAGTGCATAGGGGGATTCGAATGCACAACCCACTTCTGTTGGGAGTTGTTTTGATGGCATATAAGTTGTAATGCCATTCACGCCAATTTATGTGCACAGAACAAGCCACCAAAAAGGGTGTGACCGCACAGAAGCGGAGGGACAGTGTAGACAACAGGGACCAAGACACCGGCGAGCTGAAAGAAGACACCAGCGGCGTTCGGCCGGCTGCGCCTTCTTTGCCAGGTAATTGGGGAGGCATGTAAAGTCTCCAGTCCCCACACATTTCATTGTTCTCTCGCGTGTACCTCCGTTCTGCTTTAGTGGTTATTCTCCGATTTTGTGCTTAGTGCTGCGTCATTGTACGTCTTGTTCCTCGAACACGAATACTTTTGTTGCCTTGTTTCTCAGCCTGCTCATTTCAGTGCGCTCTTGAAGTTCTGCTTGTTAAGTGAAATGTCACACATCAGCAGGTGCATCCACATCCTGCCTTACGATCTTTCCGCGTCTGCACGGCTGTTCTGTGGTGGGGATGCACTGCTACCACGGCATCCTTTGATTTGCAGCTGCAAGAAGCCTAGCTCAGGTGGCAACCAGCCAGCTGAAGAAGCACGCTGATATCCTAGACCGGCTAGAGCAGTGGAAGGCCACATATAAGGAGCTTTTGCAGGACAAAACGGTAAGAAGAGTTTCTCTTATTGGTCCACAGCTAGCCTACTCTCTGGCAGTGCCAAATGAAGAGATGAGCCTCTATTGAGCGTTTCCACGCTTACATACTGTCTGTGGATGGAGCTGTGGCTCGATAACGGGGCACGGCATGGCATGCACATGGCTGGGTCAATCAGTTGGCACAGAGTTACTAAATAAGGCCGTTCTTTGTTCTTGTATGTGTGTATTCCTGATCGGTTTCTTTCTACGAAAACCAGGTATTTTGCATGGTGTTGCTCTATTGATACTACTAGTACTACCATATTTACTCACGCAATGAACGCTTTTTTTTCACGAAAAACTGGAGCAGAATTAGGGGGTGCATTTATTATGCAGGGTAAATTTTACAAAAACTTTTTCGTGATGAGCAAAAAATGTTGTAATCCTTTCGCTGTTAATTACGCGTGCACTATATGCAAACAGCTTTTTTTTTTATTACTCTTCACTCATCTTCGTTTCTGTATGCTTCACTCTTCGTCAGAATCACTAGACCTGTCATCCAGATCGCTGGCCACTTCCACATCATGCTCCCACAACTGGTCATCCTCGCTGCCATCCAGTGCATTTGCGATTCCAATCTTTTTGAAGCTCTTTGAGATCAGGTCAGCTGGCAGCGAGTGCCATGCATCCAATATCCAGGAGCATACCAGCTCGACAGATGGTCTCATAATCTTGCCAGTCAGCGTCAAGGTGTGCCCTCCCTGGGCCATCCAGTCTGTGTACAAGCGGCGCACACTGTCTTTAAACGACTCATTCACACAAACATTAAGGGGCTGCAGCACCGAAGTGAGTCTACCCGGAATGAGGGCGATCTCCGTGCGCAACTCCTTTAGCTCCCGCCCGGCATACATTCCCTTCCAGGTAGCCGCGAAAACTATCGAGCAGGAGGAAAGACGGGAGAAGCAGAGCGCCAGGTCGCCATCCCCACAGTCTGGACCCAATCAGCCATTAAGTTGGCCAACGTACATCCTTTCTCGTGGGCTCATAGGTGTATGCCGGCTGGGAAGTTGGCCTTCAGCACAGTTTTCCTTTTGAAGATAATGCAGAGTGGCAACATACTGCCGTCTACCATGATAGCCAGCATTACCGTGAAATGCTGCTTCTCGGAGCCTTTAGTTTTAATGAGCACGTTGCAGGCTCCTCTTTCATTGACCATCTGGCTCATCAGCATGTCGAATTTGATGGGTGCTTGATCGGCGTTGCCAATTTGCGAAAATCAGTCCCTCCCAGGCTTATCACAAGCTTGTGGAAGTCCACTACTTTCTCTCCGTAGCAAGGAGGCAGTCGCTGACAAAGTGATGTGTGCCTCCTCAAGCACAGTCCGTTGCGCCGCATGAAGCGTGTTGGTCGCGATGCCGTGCTTCCTAGCTGTGGCTCACGCGTGCGTCCTGATCATTTCGTGCGAAATGGCACATGCTTCCTTTCGCAAGTCCCGGACATATTCTAGTACCTCTTTTTCCACACCAGGAAATTTTCCTGTTTTCAGTCCCTTAAAGGCACGCTGTTACGATTGGTAGCGCGCAGCTTGTCATGCTGCTTCCGCCAGCACGCGGACTTCGTCTGTTCCGAAATGCTTACCAGCTACACGATTCCTGTGCTCAATAGACCTTATGAAAAAACTGGCGCCCCATTGCATTGACCATGCGCGTTTCTGCCATGTTGGGCGGTTTTGGGAACCGCAGCATTATATGATAGTACAGGATTAGCAACTCGCAAGTTGGGATTTACCATCATCTAAGGTACCCAAGTATTGCTGTGTACCTTGATGTGCACAAAAAAGGAGCTCAGGATAACCTGGGAAACAAATACATAGTGCAATTTTTATATAACTTTTTATTAATATGCAGCATTACTTGGCTCATGTGCACCATGTATGGAATCCGTATACAGAATATGTCGGCAGTGGCTGTGTAGCTTATGTTGAGCATAATACCCACAACTGTTATATCGTTGAAAAGCTTATTCAGACTCTAATTGCACTCTACTAATTTTACATCTCAATTAACTGCCATTAATTAGTTAATTGGGATTAAGTTGAACATTATGCTACATTATTATGCAGTATGTCGTTAGATATAGCTTATGTTGAGTACAGTAGCTCTGCCCTAACTGTATATCTTAAATACTTATTGTTAATTAATTAATAATTACTAAAGTGATGGTTTGGTTTGTGGGGTTTAACGTCCCAAAGCGACTCAGGCTATGAGAGATGCCGTAGTGGAGGACACCGGAAATTTCGACCACCTGAGGTTCTTTAACTAAACTTCTTTTGGGTTTCTTTAACTAAATTGAACTTAACGCTACATCATCAAGTCATATATATCGCTGGATAGCTTATATCGAGTGTGACTGCACTACTCAAATCGTAGTTCTTAGTTAATAATGGTTAATTAGCTAAATGTGGTTAGCAACTTATGTATTTAGCTTTAGGCTAAAACGTAGAATTATATATCATCGAAAAGTCCTCAATGAGAAGAATCCAAAATCGAGCGCTAAACTATGTAAAAGCTATGTCAAACTGATAAAATAGCGCATTAACTGAGCCATTGTTTATCTAACTCTCGTAAAAAAACACACAACGGAATCTAAACAGTAGATTTTAATGATACGCATTAGCAGCATTTAAGGAGACTTAAGTGCCCTGTAGACTTTTCTTGCTGGGATCACGATATGAGGTCAGCGGGAAGCCGCTACCAGATGTCCAGTTCTTCTAGAGAGGTAATAATTGAATTGCAAAATTTAGATCCTAGAAGAGGCCCACACATGAGTGTCTTATAATTTGGCAAGGAGAGCTCTGCGGTCTGCAGGCAATTACAACACACTGCGTTAGTCGGCTAGTAGTTTCTGGCGCGGGACTAGTTTTGCGCCTGGCACTTCGGTATTATATGCCCGGTTTTTACCGTTAACGCTCAGTTTTCTTGTATGCAAGCACAATTTTTTTTTTTTGCGAAGCATCACAGGCAAGCGGATCCAGAGCAGAACTTCAGCTAGCCCGGCGCATGCAGTAGGCTGCGTAAATCCGTCATTCATCACCCGTGGTCGGCTGTTTGGTCTTCGCGTATTCTGCGAAAATCGAATCTTCCGAGCAGAACTGTCCAAGCGATAGTGTGCACCCACAGTGCAGCATCGGCAGTCATGGTTAGGCCATCACTCTGTCGATCACCTGCTGTCATGGCACCGAAAGCGGGCAGCATTGAATATTATCAGGCCATTCTTTAGCATGTCCAAACTATACCAGGACTGTGAAGCGCACAGTTGAGGGCTGCAGAAAAAGTTTGAGCACCTGGGAATCTTTAATGTGCACCGAAATCTCGAAGTTTTTCCCTCCCATAAGAAAAACGGCTGCTGCGGCCAGGATCAAGCCTGCATCCTTTGGTTCAACATCACAAGGTCTATGGTCAGCGCTAAACACTCTAAATCAGCAAGTTTCACCAAGGTGTACTCGTAATCGGGTGTGTCATCGTGATATGGCATATATGGTGTCGTCCGTGCAATACCGGCACGGTGCTTACCTTAACCTCAGCGATGTGATCATTTCCGCAAAAAGAAAACAAACGATCAGAGGCTAACGTATGAAGACCAATGGGAGTCTGACATTTAAAAATGAAAAGAAAATATATTCTTGCCCCAGTGCATTTCCTGGTGTCAACGTACGACACTGCTTATAATTTCTTCGCTACCAGCGTGCGTCTCTGATTGCGTTTTTCGGCGCATAATAGATACCTGCAAAGCCGATTGGAAACGTGGGCAACACAGAAAGGTCTACGGATCAATTATTTCTCTTGAACTTAAACATAGAAGGACCATCAAATCAAGAAAGCCGCTCATACGTTCCGAACTGGGCAACCCCGCGACCGCAGTCCCCCAACATGGCGCCGCTTACTCGTTTTGCTTTTCCTCTGGTAGATGGCAGCACTTTTGCATAAGGTCTATTGCATACTGCACAGCCTGTAACTTGAAGCCGGCCGTGTAGCTGACATTGTGGCCCATCGCCCATGGCAAAACGCAATGCACAAAACGCACAAATGCAAAAGGCACAAAAAAAAACGAGCAAGTTGAAGCAGCTGACAACATTATTGCGGAGCAGTAATGACTGCCAGAAAAAAGTAGGGCTAGGACTATGCCACTGTCTAGCGTCGCTTTAATTGGCTGTCTCCGCGCGCCCCCGCCGCCGTGCTGGCGCTGCCGGTGGCCGCTGGCCCCTGAAAGTTTTGTATTGGCAGGAAACGGCCAGGAGGGGGGGCATTATAGGAAAAAAGCGCTAGGGTGAGGAGGTGCCGCACGGCTGCTGCTTCTGTTGCCATGACAACAGGCAGATCGAGTAAAGTGGGAAAACTACAGCGCTGCCGTTCGCGGAACTGCAAGGGACGAAAGTTGGCAGTACGTTCATTATGTGAGTAAATATGGTATTTACTTAGCCGTTCTCGCTAGTCTCAGGGTCTTGTAGACCCATAGATCAATTGTTTGCTGATTTGATCTGGGTGTCATGTGCTAGCATTCCTCCACTTTTATGATTTCAAGCTGTCTGCAGCAGTGCTTGTTATGTGACGGAGCAATGTTAGCAGTATGCCCCAAGTATCCTCCGGGGTTTGCTATGCAGTATGAATGCGATAACAGCAGCTTAACACTTGTACAAGGAATGGTTGCGGTAGCCCCCCCCCCCCCCCCCCCCTCTTGTCCCACCTCAATTCCTTTTCTTTTTTTTCTTTTGTCTTTTTGCTCTAGCCTAATGTCGGAGCTCCGCATTTCCATGATATTGGCTGCTGCCACGATGTCACAGTAGGCAATTTCACATTGATGACACCAACAAAGCGCGAAAAAAGGCAAGCATTAAAGACGCTAAGCACCAGTTTGGTTTTGACAGAACAGCAATAAAACAGGCTCTCACAGGTACCACGCAGAGTGCAGCTTGCACACTGGTTTCATTCAGTGCAGAAATGCAAGAAAGGGCATAGAGCACTTTTCAAGGATATAAATAATAAAAAAGGGACTTTGTTCCAGCCCCTCCATAGTAAATATATGTTGCAGCATCACTGGCTTGTACTGTTATCATGCATTGATATAATAGTACGCATTAATACAAGCACTGAACATTACAATCAAGCAAACATCACTTTGCTCTCTCTTTTCCTCGCCACTTTAATGGGCTTAAACCTCCTAATTTTGTATGCCTAGCTGAATATGATAGCAAGCATAGTGCGTCATTTTTATTTGTGCTTGTGCTTTTCTTCTCTCGTGTTCCTGTCGTCACCTGTTGGGAGCAGCAAAAGAAGTACTGCTTTGACCTGCTGAAAGCGGTGACCATCCCAGTGAACGCACTAGCCACCTCGAGTGCAGTCACGGAAAAGTTGGAGAAGCTGAGTTCCCTGCTCTCGGGCAAGCCGTTTGTGTCTGGTGGCCGCTCTGTCTCCGTCAGCACGCATCCGCTGGCCTTGCGTTTCTGCCTCGACAAGCTCGCTGAGAAGATTGTGGTGAGTGGTTGCGCATGGCTGGTACATCGCCTTCGAGTAGTTTAGGAAAGTTGCCCATACTTTTTTTCTTGGCTCTATATTTGCGTCCATCGGTATAAACTATACAAGAAGAATCGAACGATTACGGCTTCCCTCACACTTTTCTCATGTACAATATATTGTGTCACAGCACAAAATGTTCATGTTGAATTTCTACACAAGGTCACTAGGAATCTGAAATATTGACAAAGTTTTTGTATTGTTGCAGCAATACAAACTTCTCTCAGTATTGCCAGAGGTAATGCAAGCTTGTCCTTGTTCCTACATTCAGTTTTCGTCCAAGCAACCTGTGGAAAAATGCGCTTTGCCTCCACATTTGACACTGTAAGCGACGAGAACCTTTGCACGCCTTCCATGAGGTTGGGAAAAGAGCACACACTGGAAGCATTCAGTTCTTTTGTCGTAGCAATCATCACCAGCCTAACCATATCCATTGCAGGAATAATGCGTGTCCCATGTCCCTTAAATTAGCCGTTTTGTGGCAACTGCTGCCATCGTGCCCCAGTTGTAATCACCCGAGTGCTTTGTGGGACCGCACCTTTTATTTTTATTAAGCTGCACTTAGGCTTCTTCAGGAGTGCAATGGCATATTATTCATGCCATTGCCGACATCAACCATGCTGCTTTCAGCAGCATGGTTGATGTCGGCAGTTTCATCAAAATGGTGAAGGCTGAGCTACAGTAGCCGACCGAGTGCAGTCATGATTGATGGGGGCTGTTGTTCCACTCGCTTTTTTCCCGCGAGTTCCACCTCGCCGTCTTTCAAACTGTCATTAACCATGAAAACTGAATGTTATTGTGTCGCGCGGCATGAGCTGCGTCATGTTGTGAAGTGGCATGGACATGACAAAAGCATGACTGGCCGAGATATTGCAGGTTTATCTTGGTTACAGCTTAGCATGGATCCGCTTGTCATTGCTTATCGTTTGAAAGCAGTGGCATACAGTGCAGAGGAGCATAGCATCTGAAGCATAGGCATCCTCGTGAATCAGAGTGCCGCATAATATAGTACAGTCGACCCTGGA
Organism: Amblyomma maculatum; assembly: GCF_055883805.1. NCBI lineage: Eukaryota > Metazoa > Arthropoda > Arachnida > Ixodida > Ixodidae > Amblyomma > Amblyomma maculatum. The sequence continues at coordinate 93,692,417 of NC_139346.1, read as the reverse complement.
TATATCGAACTCGAAGTGTATAAAATGTGCCAACAGATGAGCCCCTTCGCAACCCAGAAGCATGAATATGGTGTACGCTAGCGGCACGTTTCTTGCAGCAATGTGCTGCCCACCGTCATACTGGAATCCTACCGCAGTCTGCGGTTGCGGCGACTCGCAAGGCACAAGCACCTTACGCACCAAGCATCACCTCGTGCCAGCCATCAAACATCGGGCCGCACTGGGCCCAACCTCTACGTGCCGTTCTGTGGACATGGGTTCATGTAGGGACATTGGCAGGAACATATCAGAGCGCGAGAGCTCGCGCTGCTTGCACCTAGTGTCTCGTGCCACAAGGCACAAGTGTCGTTAGGGTAGAAATCCACATCAAAGCTGCAGAGGACGGTGCTTTGGGGAAAGCCACCGCTGATCGTGAGAGGTCCAGTGACATTACTGGCGCACTGTAAACGCAATACTAGCTCGGTTAGGATAAAGTACAGTTGATTTCTTCGTCTCCTTCAGCGACATTCGGCGAATTGTGTCTTGTTAGCACGGCAGCAAAGTCCCACTGAAAACAAGCACGCAAGACCGAAGACCAGATTCAAACAGACTCGACGTTCATCTTGTTAAAATAGCATTTGTGCCGCAAGCAGGTGCTCAAGGGTTCCCATGTGAAACATGATCATAGAGTTGACGCTTGAAGAAGCGCACCTTGCAGGGGCATTGTGCGCAGTTCGATATCTATTAAATGTTCCGCTGAACGGATGTGCAATAAAATGCGAACACCACTCATAATTTTGCATGGGATTTTCAAGGGGATATTCTGATAGTTCAATACAAGGAATAATTCGGTATATTTGGGTTCGATACATCCGTGGTCGGCTGTACTATCATCAGTGGAAAATCGAAGCATATTGTGTTTTATGATGCATAAGCAACTCAGGCTGTCATGTGCCAAACACGAGGTGTATTGTGTTTTCTTAGTGGAGGTTTAAAACGTTGTTAGGATGGCACAGCTTGTTTAGGAGCATTGTCGGATGGAATGGTGTATGTTCAATATAAAACTGTCTGAAATATTTGTTTCCTTTGTCTTTCAAGTTTTCTACATGAGAATAGCATGAGGTTTATTGCGAGCCCATGTTCACAGCCTTCACATATTGGCTTATCTTCTTTCTTGAGAATAAGATTGTATTTCAGATGTGCGTGTCCCATGGATATGAGACGTAACACAACTTCGAAGAAGCATTTCTGATGACTGCACGATTTTTATTCCTCGATGGTTGGTTTCGTAGGGGGAAGGGAATGGAAGCTTTGCAGAATTCAACTTCGTGGTTGTAAAGTCAAGGTAGGCCTTTGAAAAGCAATATGGTACAGAGATTGCTGATTACTGCTACATCTCAATAGTGAAGATCCTTTCCTTTAAACGGGGGGGGGGGGGTTGAGGTTGAAGTTAAAGAAAACCTGTGCAAACGGATGCGTCGACGGCCGTAAGAGCGCGGCGGTACTTAGTTGGGGGTTAGAGCTTGATTCATATTATAGTCTGCAGATTCAAAACCAAGAAGGGCACATGATTAGCACCAACGTGCACATTTATATTCTTGAATGTTCTTGAATCCAAGAAATTAAATGTATTCGATGAGAAAACTTTTACTATACCTGTGCTATATTGATATCTTTGTCACATGCAGCGAGATCTATCACATTTCGCGAGATTCCAGGAGATGTTTCTTTGTTTGGACAGTACACCATCGCTCCTGTCGCATGCCATTCCTTGGCGCGTGTTCAAGTACGGGGTTGCAGATGGCTGGAACGCTAAATAACCTATCTCGCGGAATCTCGCGAAATGTGACAGATTTCGCGCACAAATCTTGTGCACGGGATTTCATTCCATGATCCTAGAAAGGCTCTCACTATAAAAGAAAAGGGAAAGCGAGAAACGCGCGTCTTAACAGCGGGAGTATACAGTCCAACTTTGCCAATTTATATAACGTTTACACAAAAATGAACATTGCGAACTCACTTGATGTTGCTAGGTGCATTGCACGCAGTTAAGCATTACTCTCAGGCAAATTTAATGTCCTTCATTGTGTCTTTAGAGTCCTTTTTTGTAGACACATTTGCACATTTATGTTTTGCTGTTGTGGCTGTGGGCTATCCATGCATGGCTATGTCCCATCTACCGATTATTGATTGATGGCTGCAAAATTGACTGCAGCAGTTCTGTTCTTCACGTAGCAAGTGCTTATCACTTCAAGTCGCCCTTTGCTTCTTCTTCTCCCCTGCAGATGCAAGGCGAGGAGCAGATTCTGTCCAATGCTGACACGGCCTTCCCCGTAGCCGCGCTTGCAGTGGGCCTGTGGTGCCGCTTCCCTGACCTGGGTGACCTGCTGCTGGGCCACTTCTACGCACGCTGCCCAGCCCTGTTGCCCGTATTCTTCAACCGCAGTTCACTTGACTCCAACACTGAATACCTCAGGTTGGTGCACGGCTCCTTCCCGTTAAACGCGACATAGTTCGCTGAGGGGATAGCAACAGTGCCGTGCAGAGTGTGGAAGGCCTTGAAGGGACCCGAAGTGGATTTGAAGGTTGTTAGTAAGGCTCCGCCGCGGGTGGTGCCGTGGTAAGATGCCAGACTACTGTTGCCGGAGTACCCGGGTTCGATCCCGACCGCCGCCAGCTGCGTTTCGAAGGAGGCGAAACAAAGTGGCATTTGTGTGGTGTGAGATGTCAGTGCACGTCAAAGATCTCCAGGTGGATGAAATTACTCCGAAGCCCTGAGCCCTCCACTAGGACACCCCTTTCTCTCTCTCCGCTTTCACTCCCACCTTCCTCCCTTCCCTTATGGTGTGGTTCAGGTATCCACAGAACACATGTGACAGATACTAATCCTTTCCTTTCCTGTGAACCAATTATTATTATTATTATTAAGGTTGTTAGTAAACTTGTTCAGTCGTAGAATGAACACTTTCAGGCGTTTGCCCTAAGTATAACTGAAGCCAGCACATTGTTATTAATTTTTAAAAATTTGTCTTTTTTTTATTTTTTCAATTTGCTGACCTACTGGTCAGTATGGAGTGGTGATTTTTGGTTTCTGTCAAGGATGCACCACAAGCACAGTAATGCCGTGGTGAGTGACAGGCCACCAGAAACTACTGTTCACTACAGCCACGACAGCCATACTTCCCATAGCCAATGAGCCCCTCGAGTATGCGAGAGCAAGGCCAGCGTTGTCATGCATGCGATTCTGATTTACCGCTGCGCCACCTTTCTGTTGGTGCCAGTTTTGCTTCGAGCTCCATGTACTGCACACAATGTAAGCTAGAAGAGAAACACAGTGACTGACGAATGTATTGGAGGGAGAAAGCCCACACTCGGGAAAAATGGGTGCGACAACCAGAAGTCGGCAAGCCAAACATCATCTGGTAACATATTAATGGGCAGGTGCACATCCAAGTTGTTTTTCTTATTTTCTTTTCGTGTCTTGAAGCATACAAGTTGCGAGCTGAGGAGGGTCGGGAGCGTTATGTTTAATTACCGATATCTTCTATTGTAGTGAAGCTAGCTCAAAAATTCTTGCGGTGGAGTGAAGAATGATGGATCGCCTCACTCATTTGCTTTATTTAGCCTCGGTAAATGGCATTTCATACTCCGTTTATAGGCAACACAGGGCCAACAAGTGTGCAGGGAAGCTTTTTTGGCAGTGGCATTGGCTACTGTTAACCATGGGGCTGCACTTCAGAACATGTGCATCTGTATTTGCATTCACTGAAAGTTTGTTTCGGCATTCCCATGCTTAAAGCTTTTTCTATTTTACTACATGTAGTGATCACAAAAAGACGTGCTCAATGCAGGCAACAGTCACATATATAGGATTATATATAATACCGTTGGGTACAGCGACGTTTTGTGAAACAGGCAGTTTAAATTGGCAGGATTTGTGGTGGTTTTGCACCAGGAACTCCAGAAAATTATACTGTGAACATGCAATTGCCATGCTTTTTCTTTAAGCAACAGTCTTAGTGAAATGCAACTGAAAGTGTAAGATGTTTGGCGAGCCTCTCGTGACACATTCTATCTTAAGAAGTGTTTGTGCTTTGTGCGTGCTGCCTTTGCAACGCAGGCTGTGTGGCTACAAGTGCACCCAAGACAACAACCTGGAGTCGGAGAGCCAGTTCTTGCGGCGCATCACTGGCCTCGTGCGCCTGTATGCCGCCCTGCTGCAAACACCGCTTCCCCCCTGGTACAACCCCGACGACGGTGACAGCTCGCGCCAACCTCCGGGTTCAGAGCGGGGCTGGCAGTGGCTGGCACTGTGCATGAACGCGCCCATCGAAGACCCAGCCCTGGCGGCCACTCTGATCTGCACATTCCTGGAAGTGGCCGGCTGGGCACTGGCACGAGACTATGGCCACCAGTTTCGCAAGGTGCTACACTTGCTCTGCAAGGAATACTTCCCCCGTCTCAAGCAGAGCGTGACGGCGTCAAGTGGGCCTATTGTACGGCTAGAGAGACTCCTGCAGCAACTCCTTCGCAGAGGACAGCTAGACAGGCCAGAGGCTAGTCGTGGCAGTAGGACATGGAACTAGGCCACAGCTGTCGAGCCTGCTCATGTTGGCCGACACAAAATAGGCTTTGAGGCAACCTTTGTAGTTAGCCAGTAGCCACAACTGCAGTGTGGCATGTATTCAATCCAAAATCAGTTGTCCAACTTGTGCCTAGTTTCTACATGGCAAGGAAAGGGTGTTTGCTGCACTCGGGGGCTCACTTTTAACAGCCCTGTTTTATGATGATGGTGCGAAAATTGCTAAGAGACGGTGTGATGAGCTGGACTGCGGTTTTCCACAGACGCCTTCCTAGAGACGGTTCCTTTAAATGTCCGGCCAGTGCCGTAGGTACAGTGAAAATGAGCCTCTTTCTTCAATGCATTGAGCCCAACTAGCATCCCTAGATGGTTGCCCAGCAAAAGTGGCATGAGAGCGCGCACACCTACCATAGTTTCGACGGTTAGCAAGTGATCATCGTGTATTCATGCAAAGGATGTGGAAACATTATTGTTGCCACGAGCTGACATTTTCATCACATATTGTGTCGCAACCTCAATCCATCATTTGAAAAAGGCATGTGCTGCTGTTGATTGTTACTTTAGCGATTGACTTGGAGGATTTTTTAATGACATCATTAAGCACTTTGTCAAGTTCCATCTGAAACACAAATTTACATATTCCAAAGCAGCCTGCCGATTACATGTTGACCACGATTTTGAGGCTGGTGCAAGTTTATTGTGCCGCAACACGCTTGCCATCGGTCTTTCGAGATAGTGCAGTTGTCTTTCAAACAACACTCCCCTTGCCAATGCACTGCCCTGAGGGCATGTAAAAATAAAGTGCCAACTGTTACATTTTGCACTTTTTTGATGAGCATTCAAAACTGTCTGCAATGCTGTGAAGATGCAGGCATTGATGCAGGACAGATTGCTCACTGCAGCTCCATTGATTTGTGTATGGTATTTTGTTGGAGCATGCGAACATTTCATTAGTGTGGTGGAATCACAAATATTACTTTGCAGTACTTTCTCACCGCAATTCTGGATATGTTCGGTGAAAATATGCTTGCTCCACTGGAGACAACAAACTGACGCCACACAAAAGTTGTGGTGGCACAACTAAGCAACGTTGTGGTTGCGGGCATCAAAGCTTGTTCTAGTGAAGGGTTCGTGACAAAATTTGATTGATTAGAATAAAAATTTCAGTTCACAGGCGTATTTCTGTTCAGCAGGATTGAAGCTGCAATTGAAAATGCACGCTCTAGAACCAAAAATATAGCATACAAAATTGTAACTTATAGAGTTTAACAACTCTGATACCTGTGTCACACAAGCAAGCAAAAACTTTTTCACCTAAGCGGTCCTTTAGCAAGTTGAAAGACTTGTATTCAAAAGAAGTTGCATAACAGACACACGGCACTGGTGATCTCTTTTTAGCCTTTCCTACCGAGGACGCTATCGAAAGCATGATGCTAGATCTTGAAACAAAAGCACTCAGATTAAACCGCTGAATTGCAAGATATAAATCAAATATGCGTGTTATTACACATTGTTTATAGTAAATGTAGCTACAGTATGTTCACAAACATTAATTTAAAGAAGATTGCACGCATCTGCATCGGTATTTAGCATCATCATGGGCTATCTCAACTGCTTACGAGAGTTCTGTTGAAAAGAGCATTATTGTGCCTAGTTAACCTTCTGCGAAGCATAAAACTCTTTATGTGTAAACGTGACACAAAATGCACTTTTGCTTCCTTTCTTTATTGAAAGATAATCACTGCTGTCCGCTGGGTTGGAGGGTATGCTTTTCCAGCCGTAAACGAGATCGCTTTTGGAAAAGACCGCTTCTGGAAAGGCGATTGAACTCTGTCATGTGCCTGCGGATGAAACTCTTTTTGGGAAGGCGTCTTTTTATTCAAACGTCTTTACAGTGCCCGTGTGACACACGGATATGAGAGACAGTGTTGCAGAGGGCTCTGGATTAATTTAAGGGGGAACACAGCATGAATTTAGGTAAAACTCTGCATGTTTTTAATGCTTTTAGAAGTATCTGCAAAAAATTTCAACTTATCTCAAGAGCGCTTTTAAAACTTCCTTTCTTTTAGAATTTGTGAAAAACCTGTAGGATTCACAGACAAAAGACAAAACAGTATCCCGAGAAGGGCTTTCAAAGTTGAGCTTCACATTTACTTTTCTAGAAGTTACCGGGGATGTAACCTGCTATCCTCTCAAATAATTCTTTGCTTGCTCCCTGGTCTTCTCAGATGCAGACCCTTTTCAGCTACTTGCTGTAGGTAATTGCATGCTAACAGTGCTCAGAGAGCTTGGCTCTGTCATGCCCACCACATGGTTTGCATCAGCTGCTTTCCAACATGCTACCAACGGAGCCTGAAGTGCATGTAATTGACTGATGATGCCCTTCGCAATAAGTTCACAAGCAGCAGCTCGCAGAGGTCTTGCCGCTCTTGGTCATTGGCAACATTGTGGCTGCCTAACATTGTGCAGTTTTGTACTTTAAAGGTATGTCAGATCGCCAAAATCCTGAGTACCACTGAAGTGTTAATTCTGAACAATACAACACCGGGCAAACATACCTAACCCAGCGCAACAGCAGACACTGCACTAGCCGTGCCATCAGCTCCCGCAATAACATCACCAGTTGCTAGGGGCAACCATGGAGGAAACCAATGGCGATGCGGGCTGTCACAGTTAGTCAAAATGTCGACACCCAGGTCGACATATCGTTCAGTTTGTTCGAAGGAACAACCTTATGCGAGCAGTAAGCGATTCGTGAAAAACACTGAAATTAGGTTGTTGCAAAAATTGGACAAAGTACACATTTCTCAAATTGCATTAATCATGAAAGCTTCAAAAGAAGCGCTATGGCTGTCCTCAGCGTGTCGGATATGAACTTTGAGGCCTTAAGCATTCGCAATAGCCTGATTGAAATCGTTGCAGTACACATAATCTGCTAGCGAGAACACGATCATTCATTGGGCAGTGATGGTAGCGGGATTTTCTCCGTAAATGAGCGCGAGCTGAGCAGAATTTTTGGGTTCTTTTTCTTTTTTTGTCTTGGAATCCATGCTATGCAGGGGCCTCCACCTATTCGTTGCTGTGCCAGTCGGCAGTGCTGCCATTTGTACTGGCGTTGAATTGTGGCATTGCAAAAATTGGACAAAATACACATTTCTCAAACTATCCCGGCCGCAGCGCCCGCTTTTCAATAGAGGCGAAAAGCCAGGCGCCTGTGGGCTGTGTGATGTCAGTGCACGTTAAAGAACTCCATGTGGTTGAATTTTTGGAGCCCTCTATTACGTCTCTTACAGCTTGAGTCGCTGTGGGATGTTAGACCCCATGAACCAATCAAACCATTTCTCAAACTTTTCCATACATGTAAGCAATGTTTTGAGACTAGCTTGGCATAATTGATTCAATCAAATTCCTCAGGCAATGATCCAGGCAGGCAGTGTCAAGTGGAAGTGGCCTCTTAAATATGCAACGGGTTGTGTGTTAGTACTTACTTGTTGCACTTAAAAAGGATCAAGCACCACTTGCACCCTTTCAAAATTCCATTCCCGCACCTGAGATACAAAGCATGGGCTGTCAAGCGGTGCAAGTGCCTTTGACCAGATGCAGAGCATTACAACTTTGTTCCAGCATAATTCAAGCCCTGGGCTGGTCCTATAAGCATACCATTGTATTGTATGCAACATAGTACAGAGAAGTGCTACCTAGCTTGCATTCAGAGTCCAATGTTCAATGTTATACAAGTGTCGGTCTCAACATTCAGCATTTATTTTTCATGAAGGTTGGGCATGGTTCTATACAAACTGAAAATGAAGGCCCCTTTGCCAATCCAAGCAGAAATCGTGAAACAATACACAGCTGCAAATAGCAGTTCCATGTCATGTCCTTTTTAACACTCCATTCTCCATAAATCCGATGTGGGCGTTGTAGGCAAAAATCACGAGAATGCCTCTGGCAGGTGGCATGGCCGGGCAATGACTGGTTGGCAGGTTTTGCAACATCACTGGAGACCACGTCACATGGCTGAATCGGCAGGAGCTGCCAACTCGGGAAGCTTTCTGAGATGGAAGGGTGAGATGGGAATTGAACCCAGAACCCTTGGATTTTAAGCTGGACAAGCTACCTTTCGGCCACACAGATGCATTCACACAGCTTTTTTAAAAGAGGGGCTTTGTATCCATGTCGGGTGGCCTTAATTGAGCGAGTAACCTTACGACTGTAGGCTATTGAGTAATAGAAACAAAAATTAAGGGATTAGCAAGTAGCAAAGTGAATGTATGCGAATGAACATACAAAAAGGAAGCCATTAAGGCTGTCAGGTCATACCTACAAAGGCAGAGCTGAAGTGTGTCCCCAGGAAAGAGACATGAAAAAGGAACAGTTTCATGTCGTGCCCCTTTTCCTTTTTGAATTTGAGGTCTCAGGCTCTCTTCGGCATGCGCTGCCCATGACCTTCAAGGCTCAGTCAAGGTCAAACCTTCAGTTTGAAGAACTACTGGATGGCCAATGGTCAAGCCATTGCATAAGTCAAGGTCAAGCCGGGGACGAGGTCACTTCAAGGTCAACCGAAATCTGATCACGTGGTAGACTCTGGGCTCGTTGAGCAGTCGAAATGCGGCCTTTACGTGGTAGGATGTGATGTCACACCATCGTATACCAAGTACATGACGAAAGGAGTGCCGGCGCGCCTAGGAATAAGTCGACATGCGATGTTCACGTGCTAGGCTGTGACAATCAATGCCTGAGCGGCAGCGCGTCTACGCACAAAGTGCACGTGTTCACATGCTAGGCCGTGACGTCACTCGTTCAGGCGAGCATAACTAGTAGCTGTGGGAGATGCCTAGCAGTCAGAGCCATGGAATCTGATGTTGAACAAGTGTGTCGCCGCAAGAGATGCAGCTGGTGCTTAGCCTCGTCTGACAATCCAGACAGCATTGTGATTCGCCAAGAGTGTAGAGAAATTTCGTGAACGGGAGAGGGCGAAGGAGCAGCCGAGACGCCAGAGAAGCAAGAACCCCATGCGGCTGAATTGGTTGGCGCTGGTCTGCAATGGTTTAGCCTGGCAAATACCAAAGAAACGCTCAACGAACAGCATAAGACTTTGCCAGGATAAAGCATCGTGAAGCTACCGCTTCTCACTTGGTTTAACCAAAGCTAAACCACCGTTGGTTATTTTACGCCTCGTCCCTGGCACATGCTGCAGCTGCAAGATGCAATACTACGAGGTTTTCCCATTCCAATTGCCTGTGGTATTTTCTACAAGTCGCCTTACCCACTGAATGAACTAGTGAGTTTGTACAACACACTTAAATGAAGACCAGGCATAAAACCACCAAGCACATTTGTAAGATGTGCTATTGCAGACTCTCTCTGTATGCACGAGAAGCAAAAGTTACAAACCAATAAAAAGCTTATTTTCAAATTCTTCATCCTTTGTAAACAAACTTATGAGCACATCAAAATAAAATCAGAGAAAGCATGCAGCAAAGCTTTGCGGTCATGGCACCAAAAATACTGCAGACAATGGTGTTTTTCTAGTTCAACTTTTCTATTGTTCAGCACCCGAAAACTGGACAAATAAATTTAACGGGTGACTGTAGTGGATTGCCAAAAATGCCGCAACAGAAAAAGGCAAGCGTTGTCATTTTCTAACAAAAAACTAACCTTAGAATCACCATGCCAAGCAAGTCAAAACAATTATTTGTTCACTATTTAACAGACTGTTTGTTTTCAGGAAAAATAATTCGGTAAAATTAAAAACTGTCTCTCCTTCTTAAAGATGGCATGCCAATGCAGAAGGAGAAAAACAAACAATACCAACAGCAGAAACATGCACACACCGTGCATCTAAAGTGGAAGTTTCCAGCTCCCCTAGTGTGCCATCTTGGCACACACTAATTCAATAGTCCAGCCTCTATACACACGAAGACAGAACACCACTCAGGTTGGTTCATAGGAGTCGGCGCACAAAACTCTGCTTGCATTCTGTTCCGGCCAAGCACACATTATTTTCCTTGTTCCTACTAGCTAGAGCACAAGGGGAGTTTTCATGCTCTAGGCAAAACGCAACAGAGCTCTTGCTGAACTCTTGTGCTGCCCGCTGTCTTCAAGATTGGCGTAGGAGAGGATTCTGCATCACGGTCCGCTCCCTACGCTCTCTTTCTCTGACATCCCAAGCACGCAGGCAAATTTCATCTTATCTGCAGGTCTGGGCAGGAAAGGGAACAAATCCCGATGCAGTCAGAAGAGGGGGGCAACTGCCAGTGACTAGACCGTGGCGGGCTGTGGATTCTGATCTTGCTTGCTCTCGAGTGAAAATGGTGGAATCCGGCAGTCAAACGTGAAGCCATCCTCCCGCTCCATGCGAAATGTACCCCTATGATGCCGAATGAGGGGGGAGGGGGGAGAAAGAGAGAGGAAAACAGTTTGACAAAAAGAACCGTGCCCTAACAAGTCGCTCACAGAGCAATAAACGTGTAAACATGAAAGTGTGCTGAAGGTGTCTGCATAAGGTTTCCATTTGTACACACTGGCACATTTTATATCTATCACTCCAGGTAGATAGTAGCACAAATCCATGTATTTCTAATTAAATAAGGGCCTCAGTGACAATGAATAAGCAAGTACAATTCACCAGTCAATGGAGTCTTCAATCTCTTGCTTTTTTCCCCCAAAAAAAATAATGCCGCAAAAAACTAAAATCAAATGAAAGGATTTATGCACTCTTGCACATCATGCGGGAGGACAAGCTGACATGGACCGAAATTTTGATATTAGGACTCGGTGTTTTCAAGAGGTTGAAATCAGCCACCATGAAGCTAGTTAGATCTAGCAGCTGAGGTTCTGGGAGAAAACTCCACATTACTCTGCACTGTTGAAGTTTCAATTCTATGTATCAAAAACATGCGCACAACTCTGTTCGGGCAGTGCTTGCAATACGGGCAATGTCATTTTTACTGCCAAGGACTAAAGGTAAAATGCTGCGAATATATAAATAAGCTATTTCCTCGCACTTCAAGGAATTGTGAAGTATGGCAGTTCGATGCCCTGATCAATAGTGCACATGACAGCGCATGGTTTAACTCTGGCTCTTTTGAGCAAATTTATTTCTGCACATCATATCATGCAATACCCTTTCCTGAGTTGAAGCAAGGAATTATGAGGGTACCAACTTGCATTACCGTTATAGAGTGCATGCATGTTATTTGCGCTGCTTTCAGTGGTTCCAGTTGAAGCTGGTACAAGTAATCCACTACAAGCAGAAGCTGCTCTAAATCCTTTGGTCTTGCACTACCCTCCTACGGAAAGAGAAAAATACAAGAAAATGGCACGCATGGTAGTGCCTTATCGTCCTAAAGCTAAAAAAAAAGTGCGCTATATGATGTCAGTAATGCAAGCCACACCTACAATTGCTTAACAACAAGGTGCACAGTATGAGCAGAGGTACAGACCACATATGTCCGCTTGGTGCTTGTAGGCTCACGTGACTGCTGTACTGAAAAGCTGGTTGTGACTTGGACAAAATCGGCTCCTGCAAGATGGATAAAAATCTGGATGTGCTTGCACTTTTCACGAGCGCAGTGTGTATCCAAAAATGAAAACTGCACAAGACAAGCCACGAGACACATAGGCGAGCGCTGTTTAGAAGGATTTGATCGGGTTAAAAAAAAGGGCCCATCTAAATACTGATAACTGCCAATCAGATTACTACAGTCAAACCCGAATATAACGAACTCGGATAGAGCGAATTATGTTTTATATCGAACACTCGAATTTCCGCTAGCATTATGCATATAAAATGTATTTTTTATAACGAACTACACATCGGATATAGCGAACTCAGCGCGCGCGATCGGTCGCCAAACGCCCACCAACGGGCGGGCCTTTGTGCCGGCTCCGAGTCCTCCCGGCAGCCCACACTGCCGGGCCGCAATACTTCTAGCGCATGCCGTTGTCAGATGGGAGGGGGATTGGCGACGGCTCCGTTCCCCAAGGTCTCACACAGCGCATACGTCATCACGCGCCCGCTAGGGTGCTTCTGCTGCTTCTGCGCCGATGCCACGCTTCCGTAAAACGCAGGAGGGGCTCTCTACAGCAGCTTCCACGAGGGACCCTCCTGTACGCATGCGCGGCCGTTGCCCGGAGTAGCGTGAGTAGCCTTTAAAATCCGCGCCATCGGCCAGCCTCTCTTTGCAGCGCTCCTATTCGGCAGCTGCCTACCATGTGATCAAAGACGTTCGAGCAGCTCCGGACCTATTGCGCTTCGAGAAAGAAGCAACACCGGCCAGAACTGGTTTCAAGTTTGGACGAAGGGAAGGCAGCCTCCGAACAACGAACGCGTCAGTGGCGAACTTTCCCGCATCCTCGGAGCTTTCTTTGTTCGCGTTTGCAAGTCGTGCTGCTGCTATCCTCACGATTCCGGACGTGCCTACGTTGCTGCTGGCTTGCATTCCGGCGCTACATCCTGCAAGATGACGACGAAGCAGCGGCGTGTCCTACCGCTTTCCGACAAGCTGGAGATAATTCGCCGCATTGGCCGCGGCGAAAAAAAGTCTGACGTTGCCGCGCATTTCAAGATTCCGCGGAGCACGTTAAGCACCATTTTGAAAAACCAGTCGGCCATCAGAGGCAATGCACAGGAACGACCAAATGGTGGCGGCTTTCGCCACCGCAAGCCGGCTTACGACCAAGTAGAGAAAGCGCTGTACCAATGGTTCTTGGACGTTCGCGCGCGAAATCTGCCGGTCTCTGGCCCCATGCTACAACAGAAGGCAAAAGATTTTGCCTTCGTCCTGGACGTCGAGGGGTTTACAGTGGGCAGTGGTTGGCTCCAACGATTTAAAGACCGCTACTCCATCACCGGGAAGGTGGTTGCAGGTGAAAGCCAAGCAGTGGACGCTGAGTGTGCTGAAAAGTGGGTGCAAGACGTGTGGCGTGCTGTCACGGAGAGATACGAACCGTGCAATATTTTTAACACCGACGAGACTGCCTTGTTTTGGCAACTGCTGCCAAGCAGAACCTTGGCGCTAAAGAATGAGAAGTGCCATGGCGGCAAATTGAATAAGGCCCGAGTCACCGTTCTTCTCACGACAAACATGGACGGTTCATCAAAGCTGCGGCCGCTTGTCATAGGCAAGTTCAAGTCTCCTCTGTGCCTGCGAGGATGCACTTCACTCCCAGTCACATACAACTCAAATTCTAAGGCCTGGATGACCAGAACGTTGTTCGAAGCGTGGCTGCGTGGCTGGGACGAGGAACTTTCAACGAGCGGGCGAAAGATTTGCCTCCTCCTCGATAACTGTTCTGCGCACCACTGCGGCGTCACGCTCAAGAACATCGAGCTTTGTTTCCTGCCACCGAACGCAACAGCGGTTTTGCAGCCCCTCGATCAGGGGATCATCCGCGCTTTCAAGCTGGGCTACAGGAAACGCGTCGTTGAGCGGCTGTTGGTGAAATTGCGGGTTAACGACGAGCTCAAGATTAATTTGCTGGCCGCAATAGAAATGATTAACCGTGCCTGGCAAGACGTGACGCAATCCACAATCCGCAACTGCTTCCACCATGCTGGACTATGTCGAGAGGATGCAGAAGCTGCTAGTGAAGCGCGCACTGTGCAAGATGGCAGCGATGTTGCCACGCTGTGGGAAGAACTCGCTGATGTTCCGGATGCTGTGCCCGAAGAAGTTGCCCTGGAGGATTTTTTCACTGTTGACGACAACGTAGCCGTGACAGCGAGCCCGTTGGACTCGGAAATTGTTGCCGACATGCTGGCATCTGGTGCGAACGAGGAGACCGAGGAGCCGCCGCCGGAGGACGATCGCCCTCGCCCGACGATGCACGAAGCCCTCGCTGCTACCGATCTGCTGCGCCGATACTGCTCCGGAATACAGGGAAGCGGACTGGAGTTTGTGGAAATGATGTCGCGTGTGGAAAGTGCGATTCTCGCTGATGGAGTTAAATGCAGTGTTCAGGCGAAGATCACTGCCTACTGCAAATAAGTGAGCATTTATCTGCAATAAATTTCTTTTGTAGATTCATGGTGAGCGGCACGGTTTTTCTTTAGTTAGTGTGTTTTCGCTGCGCTGTCTGGACATCGTGTATAACGAATTTGGTACTGAAGTTCGTTATAAATGGGTTTGGTTATAGCGAAATACTTTATATAGCGAACAAATTGCGTTGAATTACGCAGTTCGTTATAACCGGGTTTGACTGTATTTTTACCGGTTTCTTTCATGAAATATTTGTTTGCAATTATATATAGATTCACTGAAATGTCTGCTTACTAAAAAGGAATGCAATCAGGAAGTTAGAATGTAAAGGCACAGAGGGGGATAGTACAAAAGGGAACAGAGGCCTGTGCTCCAGTCAGTGTGGACGCAAAGCATTTAAAAAAAAAAAAAAAGAAAAAAAATCTGTTGTGGGCTGTGGTTAAACCTAGGGCTAGCGAAAGCTAGGGAGCTATGGCTACGCTTCGAAATTGGTGGTGGCTTAGCTCAGCTAGGCCAGGATATACGTAGCGGAAGCATGTGTGCCTGGTGCTGGGCTGCCTACTCCAATCCAATCTAATCCCATCCAATCCAATGTAATCCTATCTATTTCAATCAAGTACAGTTCATTCCAGTCAAAAATACAATCCAATCCTGTTGAATTCAATCTAATCCTGTCCAAACCAGTCCAATCCAGTCCAATGCAATCCAATCCAATCTAATGTAGTTCAATGCAATCGTGTCCAATGCTGAGCACACGCTCGCCCGAAATGCGCCGCTGACTAGCCTATCATCATCACTATTGTCATCCTAATGCTAGAGAAGGAGAATTAAGATGTGCTATTGACGTCCTGGGCATGGCTCAGTTGGTTAAAGCGCTTGGCTGGGAATCCGAGGGATGGAGGTTCAATTCCAGGTGGAGACAATTTTTTTTTCTATGAGGTACTACTAGGCGCGCCTGTACCTCACAGGCGAGATTCCTCACGTATGCCGTGGCCATGGCCACGGCATACGTGAGGAGCTGAAACCTGGCGTAATGTCGCTTTTTTCGCACGAAAATGCTCTGCATAAGCCAGTCACACCATTTTGGTCACTGTTTTGTGCATCACTGGTCTCTTAGTCTTATTTCGGGATGGCGTCACGTTGCTCTTCACCCTGTGCATAATTGCCCCCGTTTACCCCCCCCCCCCCCTACCATGCTTGCAGAAACTGCATGCTGGTCAAGCATTAATCACAGTTCGTGCAGTGAAGCATTCCCAATACGCATTAGGCTGTTCGAAAAAAGCGAACACTGCTAAATTCCATTGTGAAATGTGTAGCACAGGCCTTTTTCACATCGGTAGTCACGTGTCAGAATATCCAGTCCTGCACACTGTATGCAATGCACTCCAGGCAGAGAATTTCACAAATTCATATAAACCATGTTTGTGTTAGCAGTTTTATAAAAACTTATTCCGACATTTCGAACAGTGCACTCAAAGCAAAACACTTGCCAAAACGGATTGGTTTGGTTGGTTTCAAAACCATTTGCCAAAACATGGAAAAAACGTCATTCTCACTTCCATCATAGGCAACCATCATGCAGGTGTTCATTAGGTAAAATGACTGAGACACAAATAATTTATGGCAGCTTTCAATCACTCTAAACAATATAAATGCTCTCCGAACTGCTCACAAATGGCTGTAGCTCA
Source organism: Amblyomma maculatum (assembly GCF_055883805.1). Classification (NCBI taxonomy): domain Eukaryota; kingdom Metazoa; phylum Arthropoda; class Arachnida; order Ixodida; family Ixodidae; genus Amblyomma; species Amblyomma maculatum. The sequence continues at coordinate 93,676,185 of NC_139346.1, read as the reverse complement.
CTATATACTTCTACACTAGAGCACACAACAATCCCAAACCAAGCTTGTAGAACTGGTGATGCAAATAATCTTCCAGTAGACGGTCAAATCAAGTCTGGTTTCCACTCACTGGTTAGGACTGGGTCATTCTGTGCAAGAGTCGGTTGAAGTAGTGCAGAGATTTGATATATTCTGCTCCAAACTGGCCAACAGAACTTCCCATTCAATATAAAAAAACTGATAAGGTAGGCATGTTTAGACTTACTTGCCCCACCACACCGCGACCACGGACAGTTTCCAGGGTTCCTGACAAGCTGAAGATGCGCCAATGGCGCTCACGGAGCTGTACTGCCAGGTCCCCCAGGTTCTCCAGACGGATACAGTAGCGCCACTGTAAAAAACAGAGTTGCGAAGACCGCAGCCCAAACAATACAGTCAGCTTAACCTTCATTTCCAAACCTAGAGAAAAAAACCTTATTTAGACCCCTTACGGTGTCTGGGAAGGTAAAACTCTGAAAATGACAGATTTTGGACTAATGTGACCAAAGTAATATGCAAGAAAAGACAGAAGCTGCCATCTGAAAAATGTCAAGAAAAATAGACAGCTAGACCACGTACAACAGACAAAATGCTGTGCAAACGTACAGCATGCTGGAAACCCTAATAGCACCATTAAAACACTTTCAAGCTCCCGCAAGACACCATAGCAATCCTGGACACCTACTACAGTCGAACCCGAATAATTCTAAAATCCCATGTAAAAGTATAGGAAAGCTGCGTCATATCTCGAACTCAATTTCACCGGTAGTTCGATATATCGAACTCCACATCACACACTGGAGGGTGCACCTTCCCCAAAGACGATTGCATCACCATCGGCCATTTGCCGCGTGACGCTTTCAGACCACGAGCGGAAGGAATGAGCGGAAAGGGCGCGGCGTTGCCCTAGACGGCTAGCCTAGGACAGCGCCACATACTTTCCCCAAAGGCGGTGCAACTGCGGTGATTGTTTGCCGCGCGCCAGCACGTGACGTTTTTCAAGCCATGTGCATGACCGCTGGTATGGAGCAGACGCAGGCAATGCAGCCGTGGTGTTCGGGAGAGGGTAAAAACGCGATGAGCGAAGCGCAAGGGTGTGCCCATTCTTCTGCCGAGCTTTCTCTCTCCTTCCTCTATTTTTCCTGGTCTTCGTTTGTAGCAGCACGCACTAGGCATGCACCAACAAGCCAGCTCAGCCTGTGGCAGACAGAACGTTGGACGCATGGTGTTAGAATTAAGGTGTGTGAATGGACCGCTCCACAGCGACGCCGATGTTCAGATTTCCACAGGTGGCATTGACTGTTGGGGGCTGAGGGTCCGCTGGTTGCATAAGGAACGGCCGTCAGTTCTCGACTTGCATCGTGCACGTGTTTCGTTTCCATCATTCATTGCACGCTGCATTTCGCTGACACCCACACTCAATTACTTTCTTTGATCATGTTATGTTCATGTGATGAGGAAAAAGTGCTTTGTTCCCCCCTGCAATACGGGCTACAAATCCTACAAAGAAAAAGGTTCACTTTTTTCGGTGCCAAAAGACGACGAGTGGCGTGTGCTGTGGTGGCGGGCCATACCAAGGAAGGACCAAGCTATACAGTCGACAGACTATGTTTCTAATTGTTTACCTTACACCAGCATCCAGAAGTTCTATGCCAGCAGATTTAGGGACAGTGTTAAGCATAACTAAGCGCAACACCCCTCACGTTTGACCCTAATATAAGCAGAAAATTTTAGGAACACTGACAGATGTGTCGTAGACATGGTAGCAGAGAAGCTGCTGCTACAGTCCGCACCAATTCGAACTTCAATTGCTAGCAAGAGCGAACACCTATTTAGCTGCCCGCGCTTTTCAAGACGAGCATTTAATATAAAGCTCCGAAGGTCAGTTTTATTAGGGCTAAGGCTGAATTGGTCTTCGTAAAGTTATATTAAGCAGCTAGGAGTCCGTGCTTCACACTATGGTACTGCTTGGGCTCGGGCCGGCCCAAAATCCCGTTTGCGGCCTGACCCACGGGCCCGTCTGTGCCGGCACACGAGCATTTTGGCCGATCCTGGGCCGGGCTCAGAGTAGCGAGCATGGTCCCGATTCGGGCTTGTACACAGAGGGCCGACGTCAGATTTTTATTCATTTTTGCAGAGTGAAATGGAAGAAGTAGCCATCGTACGCGGTATGAAAAAAGTAATAGGTCTTTTTGACTTATTTGTTCACTTATTACCGCACTGCGGTGGCTTAGTCATTAAGGCTCTCGAGTACTTAGCTTTTGTAAATTTGATCCCTGCGGCGGCGGCAGTGTTTCAGTCAAGGCGGACAGCATGGCAGGCATGTACAGCCTCGTCCACTTCTAGCTATAACACGATCACTATTTTAAAAGCTCCATTACGCCTTGCGCGGCCATGCAATAAAGCTAAGTGGCAGGCCATGCGAAGCACCACCGCAGGGCACTTCTATGTTTGTGTTGCTTTTCTTCAATATGAGCCCACGCCGGACGCAATGTTGCTTTTAAAGCTGTGCCTGTGTTACAGCTAGAAGTGGATGACCCTGTACTTAGTGGTGTCAGTGCTCGGTGAAGAACCCCAGGTCGCCGAAATGATCCTGAGCCCTCTAGCTGCTATGGCGCCCTCACAGCCTGAGCCATTTTGGGATCTTAAGCCCCAGAAACATAACCTTTATTTGTTTTTGGTGTCTAGTACAGCGGCATTTTTCTCACATGAGAAAATCAAAGAGCAAAAGTGGGCATGTTTTTTTTTTTTTCTGGAACGTCTTATAACTGAGATAGCCGCAAAAGCACGGAAAAAATGGTAGAGTTTAGAAATGTACTTGAGAATCAAATAAATTTTGAATGAGCCATTTTCAGATCAAGACAATCAGCGTCATAAAGAATTAGACGCGCGCCAGTCAGGTTGAACAATACAAACGAATATGTTAAATTGCTCTTTTCAGTAACGGAAGAGCAGCAGTCAGAGACCTTTCTCGCGCGTTTTAAAGTGCAAAACCCTATGCGGGCTGTGCTAGTGTAGTGCTGCACGGAGTAACGCCCCACACATGGCCCATTTTCCATATGTGCATTCGCCTATTGAATTACAGAGCAGTGCTGGATGACGCTGCTTCAGGTATCAGAGAACACAGACTGTCTGGTTTGCCATAAGGCGCTTCCGCTTTTGGTGAGTTTTGTATTACCGCTGCAGACTGGGAACTGGAAACCTGAAACAAAGCACTGGGAAGCGTGTGTGTTCCAACTCTTGACGAGCCACCATCCTTCCAGGATCAGTTGTCAACACTCTGACACCTCAGCCATCAGAACAATGTATATGCCTTGACGAGAAGCGTACATTGTATTTTGAAGACTCAAATTGCTCAACATGTGAGGGGGAGGGTGAGTTTCTCCATGCAGCATAAGCCCAGAGCATTGTGGCCAGAACACGTTCCGGCCCTGGCAGCGTTGCTCTTGTGAGCTATGATAAAACAATGCCGCTAGCAAGCCACAGGGCAGGTATACCACCTGAGCTTCTTGTCTTTCTTTTACCGCCCTCGTCTCCAGTGCCCAGAGACAGTGATCCGGGAAGAATATTTTCTTCCTCTTTTTTTTAATGGAAGTGATACCTTCGCTTGACAAACAGCAGCCTTGGCATTGGCATGAAGGGCTGCATGCGTGCGTAATAGACTACTTTGCTTTTCCTTAAGATTTTAATCAGTTTATTTTGCTGCTCGTGGGGCCTAAATATTACCACCTCCTCGCAAGAAGTTGGATGACATATTTTTAATTTAAAGCAATTTCACGGATTGAAATCATGGCCGAACTGGCCGCCTTTCAGCAGGAGCGATAACCAATAGAGCTGACGCATTTCATGGTGTATTTAAGTGCTGTAAACATCCTAAACTAATATGCTCTTTTTCAATAATTCCTAAACAGTGTAGAATAATGATCGGAAGATGAAAGACTCACACTGGCCATACTCTGCCCGAATCCGCGCGAGTCTACCCGCATGTTTACGACCGCTGCGCTTTGGCGTCAATGGCCCGCAACAAAGTCACGCCACCTGTCGGAGGCCGGGGACACTACGATCAGCGGTACACTGCGCAGGAGAGGCTCCTTTATACACCTAACTCTTCCAACACCATGGTCGGAGGCATTCTCCAGTGTGTGTTGTGAACCCTCTGCGTGCTGTGGCTGACGTGCGATGCGCGTCTCGTGTCGTCGTGCTGAACATGCGTAAGCTATGGCGGCTGCGAACATTAGAAGTGGCAGATCTGTTTTCTTTTTCTTCTTTTTTTCGCGAGTCGTCCATTCTTGTTGTCATGCTGCGGGGCGGGGAGCCAAGACGGAGAAGGCGGCAACTGGAGGCTCTTGTTATGTGCCGACATGCAGTGAAGCGCAGTTGCATCGCGCTGGGTTTTGCAATGACGGGATGAAGCGACGGCAGTGGCACCTGATTTCTTACGCTGGCCGCGGCCATACTGAACATAATTTTGCAGAACTGCTTTACGAGCCGAAAATAATTACGTCTGGCTAACACGCGCACATAACAGCAAGTCAAGAGGTACCGCTTCGTTCAAAAGTTCTGCTGGCTCCTCTAATGTCGCAGGGTATGCTCTCGTGTCAAGGTATGCTTGTCTGAGATTTACTATTTGTTCCTGGACCTAAAGAGCGATGGCAATAGCTCAACAATCAGGAACATAACGCTATCCCCTCCCCACATTCGCGGCGCATGTATACGGCAGAAGGAAACATTGGACAAGTGGTTTTTTATATGCGGAAGCACTTGTTAATAAAACAAGCTAACTCTCATAACGTAAAAATAATATGCTTCTGTATGCCTAAATTATACAGCAACAGCCCGTCGATTTCGGCCTCCTCGGCAATCTCTAGACGAAACCCAAAACAAGTCCGAGGATCGTCAAGGTCGCATATTATAGTGAAGGCTTCTCAAAGAAAAAAGAATATGTAAATAAAACATTTTTGGTGAAAAAAAAAAAAAAAGAAGAAAAAGCTTAGTGACCACCATCCACGGCGCGCATGCAAGAGCGAAGCCGACACCGCGAATAGCAGACGACATGGGGATGACGTGACGTCAACGGCTGATGGTTGGCAGACCAGAAAGCAGATTCCGATATTAATAATAAAAATTAATTTTTAAACTATCTACTGCACAGAATGAGATCAAATTTCGAGGACTTATAATTTAATGTTCGAGGAGTGAAATGCAATCATCAGTTTATGCTCAAATGTTTGCTGTCATGACCCCTTTAAGAAACAGCATTTTTTAATTATTTTTTTTGCGAGAGCCGTCAATCCTTGCATCTATGAAACAATAAAAGCACGTGGTCAGCTGCGATCATGACATCGGCTTTTATCATTGTTAGCTTCAAACGGCATTTGCAGCTATCACTACGCCCGCCCCGAGCGCGGCGTGATAAATCGAACCAGCTTAAGCAATCAAGCCATCACGGGCACTCTGCCAAATCTCCCCGCCATCGCAGGAGCTATGAAGAGTATAGCCAAAAGATAAACACGCCGTGACGTTATTGCTGAGCAGCATCTTGGCGCGCTGCCAATAAATGAGGTGTGGATGCGACGGCCGAAGTGGAGGGACACGCCACTGACTAAACACTTTTTTTTCTTTTTTCAAATTCTTGGAGGCAAAGGAGGTGGGTGGGCTCATTATGAGAGTTGGTTGATTACGCTACACATATGGTATCATTTTTCACGATCGCAAGCGGCGTCTTAAGCCGATTTCTGTATATCGAATTATTGATATATCGCCCTATTCCGCAATCCCCTTCGAGTATGCGGGTTTGACTGTATCTAAAAGCGTAGGCAGCGTATCTCAAAGCGAGTGCTCCCCACATGAAGCGGAGCTGGCCAACATACCCAGTAAACGGTGCTACTTTGTGCCACACGGCAGCCCATGTAGAAGGGGATGACAGTGACACGCACACCCTCCGTGGTCTCCCGGTGGACATCCGAGAGCTCTAGCCATGGGTGGTTCTTCTCCTGCCATGCACGTAGCGTATCCTTGGCTGCAAATGGAGGGTCTACACAAGAGGCATGGAAAAAGAAATATACGCTATTTACAAGTTTGCCAGTTTGCCAGAAATAAAAGCTAACAGGCCGGTAGCTTTGGGTGCACCCAGACTCACTGACAATGGGTAGTCCACAACAATACTTTGGCTGTGCATCGGCTTAGGAGTACCAGAAAATGACAAAACCCACCTAATGGCAGGCTACTAGCTAATGTTTATGGAAAGTCAACGTAAAAAATATACATCCCAAAGGGTTTGCTCCTAAGCTGTTTAGCTTGTCAGTATCATATCTGGGAGTCGCAAGCTTGTTAGGATGAAGGACACAAGGCTCTTCTACTTTCAAGAGATTATGGCTGCTGAGGATTCAAAACGAGGCATGCTGTAGGCCTCAGACAGCAAACCACTTGAGCTGCAGCTGTATAGTACGGAAAGGAGCAGCCCCCTCCCCCATCTAAAAATGTTGATGGGGGAGGGGGGTGCTGGTTTACCACCCAACACTAATGCTTTTATAGCTCTCTGTACCTTCAGCCTCATACCCTCAACAATGCCCTTTTTTAAGGCGTAGGGCATAAAAGAACAAATATAAATACAAAGGCAGCATGAAAATGCTGTTGCACACTGAGAAAAAAAAAATTAGACACTAGGCTAACAACAAATAAGCCATCAAATGCGAGCACTCTGAAAACCTGACTCTTGCCAACCGCATGTCAGCATGGCATAGAAGCCATTTAAACCAAATGGTAGTGCAAAGCATGAAGTATGATGCATGTGATATGCGACACCTGTTTGTGTGCCCCTGCACAGTGATGCACCATTCATCAGTAAGCATCGCTTGGGGCCCCACTAAGAGAAGCAGTCTGAAGCACACGCACACCATAGAGTGCAAAATGCCCCTCACCTTTATCAGGTTCACAGACAAGAAACTTGTCAAAAAGTTCATGGTGCAAGGGCTGCTTTTCGGTGGATGTGTAGGGCAAGATGTCTTCATGGGCAACGTAGTCCAGCCCTGCACAAAAGAGAGAGAGAGAAGAACATGAACATAAAACAAACAATGAAGCCTCCAAGATCTGTGTAGCCTTGTGACAAGATTACTGCAAACTCTTTGCGACCACAATCAACAGGAAATGGTTGGCTGGTTTATGGGGCTTAATGTCCCAATGCAACTCGAGCTATGTGAGACGCCGTATTGGAAGACTCGGAAAATTTCAACCACCTGGGGTTCTTCAATGTCCACTGACATTGCACAGTACACGTGCGCCTTGCTTTTTGTCTTCATCGAAAAGCGGCCGGCGGGGTCCACCGGAAATGAAGGAGCAGACTTTAGAGATAAGTTATCCAGAACCCATCACTGCATCTCTTAAGCCTCTCAACTCCCAGTGCTCACTTGACTTTCTGGCTGGCCAGGACATCTCTTGAGGTCTCTTCAACACAGATGATATGCGAGAATTTCTTGTTTTCTGATCCCAAAAAGAACTACTAAATGGGTTCCAGGCTCTGCTGCTCTAACCAGTCAAAAACCATTTCACTGTTTTTGGCGCTTATGTTTAACAGAATTGGCATGGTGCTGCATGAGTTTTATCATGGCGAGGACAATCACATCTGTTCATTTACTTGAGAGAATGAGTTCTCCCACGAAGAGCCAAGTTATGACTGCGGGACAATACAGAAGCAGATTTTAAGGTGCATCAAATGATCCAAGCGCTTGCTCTTTCACACAAAAGCAGAGTTTCAGGCACAAACAAGTGCCTCACCAAGGTGTTTGAGCACAGCAGGGAACCCAAGTCAGTCATCTGAAATTCACAACATGGTCCCTAACCACAAAGATTGAAGTGTTTATGACTGCGGAAGGTTAATGCCTTCTGCAGCAATACTTGGGTGAATTTTGCTAAAGACCACTTCCTTCAAGCATTCCACGCACACTGAAAAGAGAATGACGCTTGCCATGCCATTATTAATGGTCATAAGGTACGAACAATCTAAGTGAAACACACAAGTGCATGAATTAGACACATTAAGAAATCAACCAATGCAAAGCCCTCCCTCACACCTCACCTGGGATGGCATAAAGGGACCGACTGTTGTCTTGATTTCCCAGGAAGGTCACTGCCTCTGTCTGGGTCCGCTACAGGACAGAGAACACACAGTACTCGTGGTTAAGTTTTTCAAATCATTATCAACAACACAGTTATGTCTAGTGCATGACAAAAGCTTCTCCCAAACGACAGCCAATCAGCCCTGTGCTGTGCTAGTGATCCTCATATACAAATGTCATTAAAATAGTCAATGGCGTGCTGATAGCCTTTCGGATAACAAATGAGTTAAGGCTTCAACAGCAGTGCAGCAGTGAAAATAAGCAGGGACTAGAAGCTCACCATGGTTAGCAGCAGGGCAGTTGAGTAAGCACAAGGAATAAAGCAATAAAGGAGTAATTACTCATTGACATCCACCTAAGCATAGCCATACAGCTGCAAAGGAAAGCTATACAGCCCTCTCATAAACTTTGCAGTTAAAGTAAAATTCCTGATCCGGGAGATCAGGACGAATGTTTCTTTGGTGGAGAGGGAGATTAGTTTGTAGTTTAGCCATGTGTCATCTGCACATCATACACAATCCCGCATGGTTGCTCACCCAACCAAAACTGTACACATAAGCCAGGCGTAGGAGTGCTGTGTATGCAGTAGTCACATGCAGTAGGCAATCAAATGGTGTGAAAGCGTAGGGCTACATACTGTGTTTGTGTTTTTTATGGTGCAAGAAAAGATGTCACAGTCCAAGCGGCTATGCACTGGGAGTGATTTTAGAGGTTTTATGATACAGGGGTGTCAGGTGCGGGGGAGGGGGGGGGGGGCAACAACACAAAAACACTCAAAGAGCTATCGGTGTAAAAAAAGGTAGCATTAAATAATGTACACCCTCCCACGTTTTTACCCTGAGCGCACGAGCGCCGATTGTCGAGTCGATAAGCGCTGTATGACGGAGCACAGCGGCGAAATCAGCGAGAATAAGCGCGTGCGCGCAATGAGCACTCCGGTGCAGCTGTTCTGGTAACAGGACCTCACCCCTGCTTCTTTTGAGCACCGTTATCATCATCATCATCCTTTTTCTTTTCTGAACGCTTCCATCAAGTTATAAATAAGTGGTCAGGTGGTAGCGCTAGCGCTGAATGGAATGCGATATATGCCCGCTTATTATACTACATGCGTATCAGCATTTTGTTTCTTTTTGTTATGGGTCACATAGCACTTTCCTAAAGGGCAGGCGGTACCACGTGGCCTTTTCTAATTTTTTCCGAGCAGCATACAGAAAACAGAAGGAAATGCAACAACACACAAAAAAGCAGGTGGGGTTGGATCCGGTTCCCGTAACAGCCTGGCACAGGACATATATTATGGCGAGGCTACCCAAAAGTAATGGAAAATAATATGCCTCTGCCCAAGCCACTAGGTATAACAAGCTTCCTGGCAGAGAACAGCTGCACTGGAGTGCTCATTGCACGCATGCACCTATTCTCACTCATTTCGCCGCTGTGTTCCGTCGTACGGCGCTTATTGGCTCGGCGGTCGACGCTCGTGCATTCAGGTTAAAAAAGTGAGAGGGTCTACACCTATACTGGTTAACATCTCCCCATGGCAACACAACTTCCCAGAGGCAAAAAATGCAAAGGACTACACTGCAAGGAGAGCATCTTGCCATGAATGGTTTGCTTTCAATGCGGAGCTTATGCACAGGAATGCAAGCCAGATTCATCTCAAATTATTTAACACGTTACCATGCATTGGCAGAAAGCAGGGTGCAAGGTATAACAAACAACAGATACTCAATATCTGCAAATAAGTATGCAAAACATGTACACAGTTTACAGAAAGCTGCTAATTACCTGTGAGAGGTTTAAGGTGTGCCATGCGCACACAGTACAATTCATTTATTCTTTTCAGTTCCTTGATGTCAGCCTTACCCAAAATGAATGCTTGCTAGGACTGCAGGTTAACTAGACTTAATGACTTTAGAAAATGATAGTTTCTGCAACATGCAGACGTATCCAGGTTACCAAAGAACTCAAAATGAAACGGATATTACCATACAGCATGAGTCGCCACGTCTAATCACTGTTCGTTATTTGCCGCATTCTAGTGCAACAAGAGTTGAGCTTACCTTACCTCAAATATTACAGAAAACGCAAGAATATGTTCTGCAGTCTGTATGTCATGTCAGCATAATCTCAAGTACTATGTACAGCAGCACATGAACCTCTGGTTTATGGCTTGGCTACATTTGGCTGCCACTCCAATGTGACATTACTTTTTTATTCTTTTTACTAGAAATTTACACCAAGCAGAAAAATTTGGTAATCCCTTAGCATGATGCTCTTGGCAACAAACATCTCAGAACACACGCACTTCAAGGAAAAAGGAGGAAGGCTCACCACGTATGGGCAGTCTCTGGAGTCAATCAGCACCTGGTAATAGGTATGTGTTTTGCCCTTCACCTCTCGGCCAACATGGTTGAAACCATCACTACTGTCTTCCGAGCCCCTGTGAGAAATAGTGTGATAATTGCACAATGAGACCATGCACTCGCCTCAAGCAGTTCACTGGGGCTTGGAATTAAGCCCCAAAAAAACCTATACATGCAGCAATGCATCTACTGCTCGCTACACTGCATGCATGCAGACAGGTACTAACAATATGGCAGCATATGGGGTGCAACTTCTCAAAAAATAAAAATGTCATTTGGGCTATGAGTGATGCCACAGTGGACAGCTCTGGATTGATTGAGATCATCCAGGGTTCTTCAACATGCAGACATTGCACATTAAATGGGCATTTTTGCATTCAAACTCAATCTAAATGCAGCCACCACAAATTGGGATCTGATCCTGTGATAGGTACCAAGCTTCTGAAGCAACAAAGTAGTTTATTATCCACAATTTATTGATTTGACTACTTCTGTACAAAAAACATACGCAAACAACTTAAATTTCCTTCAGTTTTTTTCATTTGAAATGTCGCCAAAATAGTGTACATGAACGAAAGGTATGCCAGGTAAATAAAAAAAATTGTAAAATAATGAACAGTAAACAGAGGCAATGGCAAGTGAGCTCAGAAAGAGCTACCATTTACTGTACTAGTTACGCGGCCATGGTGAGTATAAGAGTGGCCACCAAGTGACACGGTGATGGCTGCCACTCAAAGTTTTCGACAGTAATAATGACAGAAAATAAATCTGGGACCACCTTTTCAAAGTAGCACAAACTGATGCATTCATGTCGCTGAGTGTTTCATACGTCTGTGCTACAGCCACTGCTACTCTAGCCAGGAATTGTTTTTGTAACAAACAGTACTCGCAACCCCCAGAAGGTGCAAACATAGCAAGCGATACTCTCTGCCAGCTCAATATGTGCCCCTTGCATACAGTGCACATGGCTTCATGATCACTCACTCTGCATTCTTCTTGCTGGGCACATCACGGTCATAAACCCTGGCCATCCATGGAAAGAGCGTGATTCCACGATAGCCGAAGATTCGGTGCAGGAAAAGCTGCCGAGCAGTCAAAGTTGTGTTAGACATCATATTATGAATTTACAAAAAACAATGAGCCATTCACAAAAACCACATATTCATAGCAGCAATAGCCCATTTGGTACCCTTTCTTAAAATCATCTTACTCAAGCCAATATAGATAGCAGTACAGACAAATTAAACTAGATTCCCTCTAAAGTTCATGGGCTCCCTACTGATCGCTGCTGCTGCCTTCAGTGCTTCTAATTATTCAAGCGCAACAACGGCACACAGATATAGAGACGACAGGAGGTGCGCGTCTCTATATCTGTGTGCCGTCGTCGTTGCACTTGACTTATTAGAGGCAATGCACCACCATGCCCCCCAAGACGACAGGACATGCGCATCTCTATATCTGTGTACCGTCATCATCGCGTTTGAATTATTAGAAGCAATGCACCAACATGCCCCCCAAGACGACAGGACATGCACGTCTCTATATCTGTGTGCCGTCGTCGTTGCGCTTGAATTATTAGAAGCAATGCACCAACATGCCCCCAAAGTGTTTTACTAGAGTACCTTCAGTGCTCAATGTAACGAAGCCGTTACTGTTGGTGCAACAGTAATACCTTCAGCAATGTTGGTGCCAAATATGCACTACGCCAACAGTCTACTTGTTTATCGGATTCAGGCACCGTGAGCCAATAGCTGTGGGCTCTGCACCAGCGCTTGCCCCTTTTAGTGGGAAGCAAAGCCCACTGGAATTCATGACTGCCAGTTCAAAGATCAACCGCAACACCACAACGTGCAGCAAAACGAACAAAGAGGAAACGAAGTGTACTCGAAGTATGCTGATCGAGATTGTGGATAATGCACGTCGATGTAACTGCGACTGCAATTATTGTCTCAACTAGCTAGCTCAGTCACACTCTTTGTTTCATAAGTCACAACTCAGGCCCGGCACCAGTGTGACTGGATTTTTGCGTGACGACGGATAAACAGCGGACACGCACCATCCGAGTTTGCAAGAAACATCACATTAAAGTATATGCTTCCCTGCGAGTCGTCGTAAAGACTTCCAGCAAGGATAAGTAAGATTTCGCTATTTTATTACACCGGTTGACAGATGATGTGAGCAAAATTTAAACCGGACGTGTGCCCGTTTCTCGTGCTCTTTTTTTTTTTTTTTTGAGCATTTCATTCTTTAAACAGAGATGTCAGCAATAATTGATAATGCCACTTCAGAACGCGTACCAAGCTGTAACCAGGCTGCGTGTTCCGCTTTTCAGTCAGGTAGCAGAAAATTTGCACCACTTCTGAAGCTTTAAAGCTTTGCAAAGTAAATGCGAGCTCCTGTCCTCACTTCTTAACAAGGAATCCATATTGGCTGTAGAATTCAAGCGAGAAGCAAACCATGCAGCCTAGTTACTTTTGGCAAAGACGATACAAGACTACCAGCCAGTAAGCTGCGGACGATGTTATGAGCACCTGCATGTCGAAAACAGCAGAGGTGAGCAGTATTTTTTTTTTTTTTTTTCACGAGTTCAAAAAGAAAAACGCAGTGGGTGCGCTGCACCAGCACCAAAGCCGGTGACACCTTACCTGCCCGGTGTCATATTTTCCTTCGAGTTTCGGAGTTTCCAAGCGGCCCACTTCTGCGAGTCTGCAAAGCGAAATTTTAATCAGTGAAAAAAAAAAAAAAAATAGAAGCTATGTCCTGCAAAGCGCGGGGCTGTCACACCACTCAAGGAAGAGAATGCGGCTAGCTTAGCAACCACGTATCACCTACTCGGCCTATCTTGACCATCGTATGATAGGTATACCTCGGTTTCATCAGAGTGCATGCGACATCGTCTCAAGGACTAAAAACGTATACCATGTAGATCACCGGCAGGTTTAAGAAACTTACCTTGTGTAGTTTGCCTGTGAGATATGCTTCCATGGATTACTAGAAACGAAAATTTGCCTCCAAGAGCCGGAAATTTTGGTGAAGGCAGCGGCCATGTCGAATGTTGACACCGACAATGCGGCTGCCGATGTCTCTTGACTGTCTTGGCTCTTGAAACCATTTTCAAACATATTTTATTCTAAAATTTACTAAAAATGACTCTTGTAAAATGCAATAAGCTAAATTTTGCGTGACATTTTGCAACTTATAACAATTAAATATTTATTAGCTTTACCAGTTTTGTTTTGTAATACGGCACTGAGGTTGAGAGCAGAATATCAGAATGGTAAATACGCGAAACGCGGATTCCCTCGTGCGTGCTTGTTTAGAAACACTGTAGGCGCTTGTAACAACTGCCGGAAGACTCAAGTAAAATCTCTACGATGTTCCTAGAGTTGAATACGTTTCTGGACTTCGACAACAAAGCCCTGCCCAAGCGCTTCGCAGTGATCTCCAGTGATGACATTGTGGAGCACACCTTTGTACTCAATCACATGTTGATGCTGTACCTCAAAACCGGCCGCAGGGTGTTCCAGGTGAATTTCATCAATGATGACGCGTTCTTCTCTAGTGTGTGCCAAAAGATGGCCGTTAACTTGAAGACTTACGCCTCTAAGAACGCCTTTTACAGTTACAGTTGCCTAAAGCTTCTGAAGGACCTTGTGAAAGACTCGTTCGCCGACACTTCGCACCCTTTCGCCTTCCTGACCGCACCGGCAGAACAGAACGGCGACAGGCTTGTTACCCTCCGAAATTGTATACTGGACGAACTGCGTCGCTTCGTTGGCGACGATTCGGCGAAAGGCGAGATCCTTCTGCTGGTCGATGACATCTCGAGTTTACTGAACTTTTGTTTGACAAACCGTGAAATCCTGGTCCTCATCCATGCGCTGAGGGCCGACCCGCTCGTCCGCGAACACGCCACTGTTGTCGTGGGCTCGAAGTTCTGCGGCCCAGAGGATTACGGCGATTGTCACCAGATATGCACATACTTGTCTCACTTGGCCGACGTCACGATTGACGTCCGGGGCTTGTCTACCGGCCACAGCAGGGACATCACTGGCCAGGTGCGCTTACATTTTTATTTTTTTGCTCCCACTGCTAAACTTAAGGCTTTGCACCTCCACACAGTTCAACCGTTTCTGTCGTATTGAAAGTTGCTGCATTATTGATCATTTGGTGCACGACGAGAACAGTCAGTGTATAAGGAATATTTCCTCTGAGTCATTTGCGATATGGAAATTCGGTCATCATTAGATGCAGTTACATCTTTATTAAGTTCTTGAATCTGTCTTTGCAGCTGCGATAAATATGCAATTTATAAATGTAGCGGCCCAGTGTGACTGAGTGAAACCGTTTGGTATTAGTGGCTTTACGTCCTTTTTTTTTTTTTTTTCTTGCAGATTTCAGTCACGAGAACAAGTGCCACGCAGCTGCCAACAAGCAAACATATGCTCTACCGACTTGAAGACAGGGGTGTCAAGCTCTTCCCCGTTGGCTTACATAGGTTACCATTGCACATGTAAAAATGCCATTAAAGCTTCTCACATCATTCAGATGGGGCCAACAATATTTATTGACACTTGCTACTGCAAAATAAATATCAAACATGAACTAAAAATGACTCTGTACCACCAAAACTCTGAAGGAAAACGCACACAGAAATGAGTCACAGGCCACAAACTGGAATGTTGCCTGATGAATGCTGGTACATCATATACCAGGACAACGACAACAGCAGGTATAATTTTCAAATGTTTACAAGAAACTATAAATTTCTAGTTGCTCACAAAAGTGTTACCACTAAGGAAAAGCTGCGATACAGAAACTACTAAAACATTCATACATGAACACCTTTTGGCTCTGGAATGGTGGATTACAGCATTGCACACTGATGAAGCGCAAGCCACACTTTGACTGCATGATTAAATTTACGAGGGGCTTCCTTGACGGCTGTGACATTGGAAATTCAAGTGCAAGGTACGCATTACTGGTCTTTCATACTGTGACACGGCCTTGATACCCAAGGATTGTGTGTACAATCACAACACGAGATTCGTGGCGGCAATTACTGTTGCCAAGTGTTCCGACATTTGTTCTAACAAACTGCTGCCAAAATCCTCTGGTGCAGATTCCCCCCATCCTAAATAGGAATGTGTTTAGGCTTTGTACTACAATGAAATTGCACATAGAATAATGACCACCACCACATACACTTCTTTACTCTTTCTACGGCTGCCTAATGAGACATAATCATCACATTCAAGCACGAAAAGTGGTTGTACGAGTAAAGATCAGTAAAATGTCAAAGCAGAAGTGTGTTTAGTATGAGACTTCAAACAAGTGCAAGCAACCAACATGAACTGTTGCTTCTAAACGTGTGCAGCAGCAGAAACCATAGAAATGTGAACGAAACAGCCACAAATGGTAGAAATGACTTGCAAGAAGGCCCCAAAGGTTACATGGGCTTGGAGTTTCAGGACAAGAGGTACCAGCTAGAACGGAGAACGAAACAGCGCATAAGATTAGGTCAACATTTAGCATTACTGTGACAGGATGCAGTGACCTTACCCTTTGTCTAGCCAAAATGCTGATAAAGCTGATGCACTGAAAATCCGTCACGAGACATTGCTTGCTCCCGAGTGGAGAGCAAAAGCATCGACGCACTCCACCCAATGCAGTGTATGGCAAATGGCCCCTCAAAGAACCACAATTTAGGTCGTCAGCTAGGCATTCCTCTAAACCATAGCTGGAAAATGTGTAGCTCAAAACTAAAAATACCACAAAAAGGGGCTTCCATGCAGCTAAAAGACGGATTTGAATACAGGAGATGCACTGATGGAGATTATGTCAGTTCACCAGACCAAGCTCAGTGGCAGGGCGGTGCTAAGGTATGGCCACTGCACGTGTATAGGAAGCATCTGGTAAACCAGTATATGTCTCTGTTAGTACATATTATTTACTATGCTAAATCTCTCTAAACTCTCCAAAACAGGCCTGTGGGGACAGTCTGCCACAAAGAAGCTAGTGCTGAACATGTTCCAAGCAGCTGAGCTGACAATTTAGTTGCGGAATTAAAAGCTTGTGCCGCTTACTCATGGCAGACAGAACAGCTACAGAAGCTTTCCAGAGCACACTGGCCAAACTGAAACTGCATGAAAGTGTTTAATTAGCGTACGGCTAGTGGATTCAACTGCTTCAGACACAAAAATGCAATGCAGAAGTTACCTGCCAAGTTAAAGTCTAGCCGATAGAGAACACAAATTCCTCAGAACATGCTGCCGAGGCTTGTGCAAATAATTAGCAACTGCTTTAAAGAAAACTGTGCCCTACTGCAAGCATTTCTGCCTTATTCCGACACAGCTGTACCTGAGCAGGCTCGGCAACTGGATGCCTTTTGCAACCAAGGCTCCATTGGCAGTGCAAATAGGCAGTCAAATGAGTGGCAAGTTGCCACACGGTGAACATAAACCATGGTGTATGCTTTACTTTTGTGGAAAAAAAGGGAAGAAAGGTGGCACCTTCAAATGGTAACACAGGACTCGTAAATGCTGCATTGGTGATTCACTAATCGATAACATTCTGCATTCTGTTGAAACAAGTCACGTGGCTTAGCTCGGCTTGAATAATGTAACTTTTCTGTACACAGTGTTAACATGCACACACCATAGCCCTTGTTCAGCAGCATATCACAACCACTTTCTTGTACCCCACAAGCACACGGGGCACTTTCACTTGAATCTCGGCCAAACTGGCAGCGCCATCAACAACTTCCAAGTCTCGGCAAAGAACTGTACATTTTTCAGCAGCTCACTAACTACGCAAAGCAACTGCAAGCATTTTAGGCAATACATTATCACCTGGACTTTGCTCAAGCAAAATTGTCACCTTGGGCTCCAAATAAGTGCCACTTGGAAAGCACTATTGTGGTTAGCCGCTAAACAAGCTGCCTTGTACTAAGAAACAAAGGCTGCCAAGATCCCACCCGAGTCACAGAAAGTTACCCCAAAACTTGCATGAGTGTCTTTCTACACTCAGGTGCCTTTCCTAGTTGCAATGTATGGTAGCACGTTTCACTACTCAACCAGCTTCACCCATTAACAAGCAGACTTAGAATCACTAAAATTGCACAACAAAATACACATCTCGTGCCGAGCACCACAAGGGCGTCTTCTGCCTTTTAGCAGCTTCCTATTTATCTCTCATACATTTGCTACTGTCACATTCGTGCAACAGTGGCAAGTGGCGCCCCACCATTTTGGCCAGACTGGCTGCATCAAGTGGCCGGAGCAGGCAACTGACAGCAGTATGGCCACATACAAACTAACAGCTGTTGGCACGGCATATTGAGTCACCTTCCATTTGGCCCTCACAATTAGGTCGCAGGTTATCCTGCAGTCTCTATGAACTGCAAAGAGCTCTTTTCTTGTATGCAGCGAGAGTTTACAAGTTCAAAAAGCAGCCGGTGAAAATGCTGCCACTCATAAAGAACACTGCTGCACTGGCATAATCTGCCCTACCAAGGACTGCAGACGTGACAGGTGCCCTGAATGGTGTGCTGTGTTAATGTTTCGTAGCTAAGTTGATTCTACAGTGCCAAATTCAACACACCTCTCGGGGCAGTGTGAATGGTGCACTGCAGTATGTGCATCTACAAGTACTGCTGACAGTCTACGCTACTACAAATGTGCACACCAACATTTCAATCTTACATTTGTGTTGTGAACCTTGCTGAGGAATGTATACTTTAGAGCATGTGACAGAACAAACACAACACTGAACTCTCAAACAAAAACACAAAATGGGCATCAAATGTATAAAAAAAAAAAATGTGTGTGAAAAGAAGAACAGTGCACAAACTGTATTTAAAGTGCTTTGGCATTTCACCTCTGTCTCAATGCATGGCAGAACTTCCAGCACAGCAAGTTGCCTTAGCCAGAACAGGCATTTGATAAAGAAAAAATTCTGACAAGAAATTTCACCATATTAAGATATCTACAAAACAAGTAAAGGTCTGACTGAACACTGCTGTGAAACATATACATGAGCAGCGCAATGTTAAGCACATCTGTTCGACAGTCTACTCGTTTATACATCAAATTAGCATAACAAGGTTACTTTATTTTGTTCCTGCTCAATCTATTACCTACGGTCATTGCCAAAGCAATGTCATTTGTGAAGCTGTAAAAGAAAATCACCGACCTCTCTGTGCAACACACTTAGTTAGACAATGAAGTCACCATTGTATATGAAGGGTGAAATACACTGCCTCAAAGAAAGAAACATGTAATCAGCTATATTTTCCTGTTACACATGTACAACGTTGCTTTAATGAGTAAAAAGAGGAAAAGCTAACTTCTTTTCATTGAACAAGTAATGTAGTTTAAGAGACATATGATCAAGACAAGCTCAATGAAGAAAAAAAAAGAGCCTTAAGAGGTTTATCAACAATATCCTCCCATTTTCAACAATAATAATGTTGTGCTGACATTGCACTGCAACTCGAATGTCACAGCTTGAGACAAGTTCAGATGTAATGCAGACAACACTGTGACCTACCTAAAATCAAGCATTAGAGAAACAATGCGTGGGCTATACCTCGCACATTCAAGCACGCTAGATTTGAGGGATCTTTGAAACTGCATGACGTCTGACAAACGCAATGGACCGGAAAAGAAGCAGTGTCCACAGTAAGCAGGCGCTTTTAATGCCACGGTAGAGTGCTTTGTCTGAACCACCACATGCGTGTTCAAACACATACACGTTCCAGTGAAGTGTACTCCAGAATTAGGTGTAATAAAAAAAAAATTAAAGGGCAACAATAATTTCACTTATGGACACAACAAGCAGTCTTCTCTATTTCGCGCTGGTGAGAATGCACAACTGTGCATTCTATTCAGCAATTTTTGCTCGTACATTGAAACGACTGTCTCTGAATTGATGAACATAGCTTTGCAACAGGTAGACCAAAAATGTGCTTCCACATGAGGAATAACAGACATCAAGAAGGATGAACCGGCTCTGAAGTGACCAGGCTCAGCTGCGGCTTCAGTTCACTGAGGCGTGCTGCCGTCGTGACGAGGTGTGGAGGCTGTTGAGCGAGCTCCACTGCCCTCATGAGACTTGCCACTGGTCACAGCCGCCGCTGCCACTCCCGCTGCCGTGGCCGCTGCTGTAGCAGCAGCGCCGTGCAAGGAGGGCGAAGCCGGCAATGAGCGGGCTGTGTTAGGTGTGTGCCCCGATGATAATGCAGCAAAGGAAGATGGGGATGCACGTCCGTCCTGCTGGGTTGCAAGCCACCCTGCACATTTTTTTTTTTATCCTTTCAATTTTTAATAACATCCAAACACCTGCTAAGGCATCACCATAGCAAAGTGAAGAATTCACCCAAATCATTTGCTCAAGAATAAGCTACAAAGGCAACACAGTAGCCACATAAAAAGATGACACAGTGAGGCACCGAAGCCAACTGAGCTGTGTCTCCATTCAAGCACAACTGGTCATTACTGTTCTCTCAGGGTATCGAACACGATCCCAGACTTAAGTTTGTATCACAACAGCTTGCCATTTGCTTCTCTCCGTTCGCTCCGTGGTTGCTACACCAAAAGAGGGCTTTGACTATGTCGCTGCAAATAGAGTGGCATATATACTAGGCCCCCACTTTTTGCATGGAAAATTTAAATTTGGCGAACTGATACCAGAGTCTGCAAGCAACATCAAAGAATGCTTCAGAATGCCCTTGCATTATAATCTGAACAATGGCATTCATATAGCGTGACTTGGTTTCTTTTAATTTTCTGGAAGCTGGTCGAGTAGCTAAAGCAGTCACTACCACCAAAATTGCAAGCGGCTAAGAGGAGCCAGCTTATCAACAGTCTCGGGGGGTAAAACACACAGGGCATTACAGCACCCTGCACTTGTTCCAGCACGGCACAGTACAGTTGAGAATAAAAATGAAAAGTGGGCATCGAGGAAAGCCTGGAAAAAATTCCTATCAGGCATATTGCATAAAATATCATAGGAAACACGGCAGCATTTGCAAATAATCTTGGAAGTGCTGGATGCACTCCTGTCCCCTTCTGACATGGATGCCATGCCTAGGCCATTTCATCAAGAGCTCATGATGAAAACGGGGTAGCTACTGCAGTTACTGGCAATGCAGATTACCATAGCGATAGCCAATATCCCCGATTTTTTTTTTCTTTTCCCTTCATTTCAGATTTTGGCGCTCAGCTTCTTTCCAGTTCGAGGCATTCGTGGCAATTCTGCAAAATAAGTTCCTGCTATCTCTGGCCAGCAGACAAGTAAACCACCATTTGCAGCGGGAAAGAAGGCAGGACTTTTCCCACTTTGTTGCAAAGTGTGGCTGCTGCATAACGCCATAAGCAGCAATAGACAGTACCTCTCACTTGCTCTCATGTTCCCTTTGATACAGCTCACAACTGTACATCTTAACAAAGCATTCTAAGATGCAAGGAAAAAAGAATAACTGGTAAAGGAGCAGTATCCTCACCAGCTATGCCCTGAGTGGATGTCCGGGGGGTTCCAGCAGCTACAGCTGCTGCAGCAGCTGCAGCAGCAGCGGCAACAGCAGCAGATACTGCGTCTCCCTGTGACCCCCTCCTATCCTTGGGTGGCTTTGGCTCTGGGTTTGACTGGGAAGGCCTGGGCAAGACGTCACTGCGCACAGAGGGGAAGAGGGGCATGCAGCTGTTGCCTCATGCCACAAACAGAACGGAGGTTGTTTCCATTCAGCAGAGCTGTACATAAAGTTCCAAGTTTCAGGCTTTTATTATCAGAAATGTATTACACAAATTAGCGTTGTTTCAGTAAACTTTGAAAGCCACATGAAAAAAATTCACTGGTGCAGATTTGCATTGCATTGCACAAGTTCATATCAAAACGAGTTTTCATCACCCAAACTCTAGAGCTAGGGCCTTTAAGCACCTAAAGCCTAGTTGTGAAACGCCTGAACCATTTGTTGGACAGCTACCGAACTGCAGCACACTAAAAGTATTCCCACACCAGTGTGCTGTAGCCAATCAAAAATTAGGACCTCCAATTTTCCAGATGTGCCCGACTAGTATTCAGATTTCACGGCACTCGCTACGTACTTGTACTACACAACATGCTGAGACAGAGTGATGAGTAGCGTAAGATATGCAGACATTTGCCAAACTCTTCCTCCACCCACTTGTGAATCTTAAGTTAAGACAATTTCACTTCAGCTAATTTCAATTCTTCAGACAGTCAAATTCTTCCCACATTTTCACTTGTTTTACGTACAGTAAAATACTGTTATAATGAAATTGAAGGTGCCCAGCGATTACTTCACCACGGCCATAGCTTTGTTACAGACAGTGTTGACTTTGAGCAAAACTAAACTAAGGAAAATCACCATTCTTTCATTTTGTATCCGTTGTTTTTTTGCAACATGGTTCAGCTGTGCCAGAAATCTGCTGGTGACTGCATTATTGAAAGCTGTGTTATTGCTCAACTATAACCATTTGAAAGTGACACTGTGCAATGCCATCCCCATTCAAACCAGAGCAGATCCCACCAACCTGACACAGGCAAGCAGCTGCTGAGGTGAGGTAACGCGAGGTAGCTCAGCAAAGGACTCATCCGGGACGGCAAACAGCTCCTGGCTGTTGTTCAGCAGCTCAGAGATGGGCTCCAGCTCAGGGGAGTAGCTGGAGGCCACTGCAGAGGGCGTTGCACCAAGGTACAGAATGCACACGAGCACAGTTACCTAGATGGGCTATACACAAGTGCATAATAGTAACCCTTTATACTACAGTAGGACGCCACTTAAAAGAAAAAGAGCAGCACTAACTATGGGCCATAGTACGCAGTGTGTGTATTACTCCACTAAACAACCAAAGTTTCATTAAATTCTCTCACAGCAGAAGAGCTCACCGAATGGTGTCATGAAGCATATTGTAAGGTGCCATGCAGATACCAAAGCATATTGGCAGGCTAGCTGGTGAAGCATCTTGTGAAGAACAGTGTAAACACAGACAAACTGGACAAGAAAAACGACGAACACAGCACTCTTTTTGTCTAGTGTGTTTGTTTGTGTTTGCACAGTTCTTCACAAGATGCAGATACCACTTACTGGAGGGATGACATCAGTGGTCTGTTATAGGAGGAGCAAAGCACAGGGTATTACTGGCAAAAGGTAACAAGATGACTAGTGAAACAAATCAACAAAATAAGTGGGACCATCCTTTTTTCTCCTCATGCAATTTCTGAATTAAGAGGCACGACCATCATTCTTTAGCCGCACCCTTTTCATTGCCTCCGGACTGTCAGAACATCCGCATTTTTTGAAAAAATAAATGCCCAATCAGCCATCTTTTTTCAACATGCTTTTTTTACAACGAACCTAAGTGAGGTGAAGCCGCAAAATCTTGCAAGAGAGCATCGAAAGATGCAGCGAACAACAGGGCCCAAGTAAGGAATGCAAAATAAAGCAATCACCGCTGTCACTGCGTCTGTCACAACTTGGCCGAGAGGAAAGTGATAAATATCACTCTGTTCTAGCACCCTTTCAAAGTTTTCATTTGCATCTGTAATTAAAAATAACCAAATGCTAATTTGACAACACTGAACTGCTCGTTGTTGAAGAGCAGGATGAGTACCCAATGTTACAGTACAAAGCTGCTCAGAGCAACGTCTCATGCACCAGAGCGCAAGTTCTGCAAGCCCATACCAAATGCGGAACAAAAACAAACCTGCATTCCACAATTTCTTGCACTGAAAAAAGCACAAACTATCGACAGCATAGGTCTGAACCTGCACAGATGTCATTTTGCAGTTCCCCAGTCTCGGCTACAGTGCAAACATAGCACGTTTACAGTCTTCCTTTGGCAAAGCATCAGTGGCTCAAGTACACAGTGCAAAAAAAAAAAAAAAAAATGTGTTAAGTGTTCAGCAGCTTGCATGGCTGGGGTGCACACAGACATCAGCATCCACTTTTAACAATCAGGACTTAATGATGTCTTCTTCACTTTAAGCTCTCTGCAGTTAACCAATCATAGCACTGATGAATGGGTCGCGTTGCCATCTTTATGATCCATGGCTGTGTTACGAATCATACTTGTACGAAACGAATACTGCATAACATGGCACGGCACTATCATAAATTTGACATGCGGTTGTGATACCCACCTGACTTTTCCGGAGGACTGTCCTCGACGAGTGGCGAGGCCCGGTTCTCCTCACAAGCCGAAGAAGGCCCCGGCTCCGAGGCCGACCTGTTGTGGCCACTCTTGGACAACAGTGACAGAAGCAGTAGGTGCCGGCAGCCCTCACGAGATCGGCGCTTGCCTGCACAACCGTCAACAGAAGAACTGCACCCTCGGGGACAGCCGTCGTGCCAGACAAAATCACCTTGAACGGGTATCATGCAATCATACATCAGCATGATCAGAGTAAATCAGCGGCCAAGAGCTTCAGTTAAACTTTGCTGAAGTCAGGCACTTTCCCAGCAGTATGCATTCCCAGCTAATGATAGAAAAAGTACTATAGTCATCATTCACAGGTTCTAAATAAATCGCAAAGAATTAACCAGCATTTTCTATTTAGTCTATCCTCACTGTTATGCAACCACCAATAAATTAGGAATCACACGCCATTTCATGCCGTGCCAATTATGTTCCTCCACAAAATATTCACAAAAAATCTTTTCCAATTATGACTTTGATGCCAAACAGAAAAAAAAAAGAAAAAAAAATGCTGGTAAGCCCCTTTCTGCAGCTGATCTCATTTTTGGTTTCAAATGAAATGACAATTTCCAAGTACCCTCTTAATATTTCCCACATAAAAGGGTTGCCAAAAAGCAGGCAGGAAGGCAAGGAAACAGCAGTCACCAAGAGACCATATTATTCTGTAATTAACCAAAACAGCTCTTAAACAACACCCTGGATAACTCCTGTCTCTTACATTGCATAGAGACCACCTCCAGTATTTGGGTAGAGCTGGCTAAATGCCCCAATACCCCAAAATAAAGAAACCTAAAGTAAATGTGCCCAGGCATATCACAAGTACATGACACATCATGTCAGTGCTGACCAGTAAGTAAGACATTTCATTTTAAAAAGGAACTTCTAAACAACTATTGCTACATAGTCAGTGCCACAACATACTGTAGACTCGGTGCCTGCTCACAAATGATCTACTAGCTACAACTACCTGGTTAGAACTCATCATACAAATGTATCTCCTCAGCTTGCCAATACTAAGCCTCATAAAACTTGGATACAACGTCAGAGTGACTTTGCTGTAGTGCAAACACTTCAATCGTTGATTATAACGATATGCAGCTGGAACCACTTTGTTAAGCTGCCTGAGCCCACTCCCAATAAGCAAGCTGTTCAGTCTGGCCTATTACTAAATATTTCCGGCCTCATATGATCATCTTTACCTGGCACGTGTTTTGCTGGCAGTTTCTAAAAGCCAAATACAATTAGCTCCCGGGAACACGCTAGCCCATTTCTGGTGGCAATGGTGGATAAATCATCCCTCGTGACAATGACAGTGACAGATGAGAGAGCAAGTGTGCATGAACCAAAAGCTACTCTCAGGCTCACTGCCAACACAAAAGCAGGCAAGGGAAAGGTCCCTTTGCAAAACCCACTCTTGGCAGCCCCCTTACGGCTCCAGCCCGAGCGGCACTGGTGTAGGGTGGCCCCCGCAGCCGCTGCAGCACCCCGGCGGTCTTGCAGCTCGAGGAGCCGCAGTAGCACAGACTCATCGTCCTCCTCGCGAGAGGCGGCCGCCAGCGAGCAGCCCTCCCGACCGAGATCACCCATAGCAGCCGAGGCGCCAGACGCAGAGCTGCTACCACTAGCCGTGGCACCAAGGTTCCACCAGTGGCAGCACGCGCTGCTGCTGCCACTGCCACCACTGCTGCCACCATGGTGGGCGCTGCGCTGGTGCTCTACGTCACGGTCACCCGACCTGAGGACGAGCCAAAAGGGGTGCACCAAAACATGTGCTACAGTTAAGGGAGTGTGCGAATATTGAAATTTTCAAATATGAATCGCACACGAATATTGAATACCCGATCAGTGTAAAAAGAATGGAAAACTGAAAATAGCAAGCATTGATCATCTTGCTTATTTGAAAATTCACATGGTATGTGCAAATAAAATTAAAGTAGAATTTCAGAGAAACATATACTCTACTGAAAAATCCATTATACGCTTTGTACAGAATTTTTTGTTTTTGTTCTTTTTTTAATAGTATGAACTGCATAAAACCGGATGGAGCTGTCACACTGCTGCTGAACACAGTAGACTCCCATTGATCCAGCCTTCAAGGAGCCAGAAAAAATGTCCAAATTACCCAAAAGCTCGAATTATTGAATGGGGTGAAAAATCCGCCAAAAGCGATTTGCACCACAGTAACTTCTTCTGGCGAACACCTGCAGAATGGTCATGTGTATTTGAGATGACACCCAAGCGAGAAAGATTTTTTTTTTTCCCATTCTGACAAGTGCTTCGCTTCGAGCACACTGTGGGGAAGGCCCTCTTCACAAAACAGCCCCATCGCTGCACAGCCCACGCGATCAAGCACTGCAGTGAAGTGTGCAGTGCGGGGGGAGATTTCAGTGAATTAAGTATTCGGGAATTTTCAAATAAATTTTCGATGCATTCGAAAATTTCGAATATCAGTTTTTCAAATACGAATCAAATAGCAAACATATTCAATTCTTATTCAAAATTTCGAATATTCGCATGCCTCTAGCTACAGGATGACCGGAAAGTACTGTGACGCACTTTGAATTTTGTTGCATTTATTAGTTTTTCAATTTCTGAGCAGTAATCCGAGTTCGGCGTGCCTTTTCGAAATAGAATTGCTGATTGTGCTTCCACCAGTGTATTATTTTTTTAGAAAAAATGGTCTCTGAAAGAAGTGCAGTGCTGTATCGTCACTCACCAAAAGAACAGGGAATGCCTATTATACTCCGTTTCATACATCAAGTGCAACACTGCCAAAGCTAGAGCTCTTGTTTGCGTTCCTCGCATCCGTGATGAAAAATAGCACCTGCTCTGGATGAGAGGAAATAATAGTTGCTTTGTCTGCAAGCTTAATACATCTTATATTTGCCATCAACTCCATAAAAAGCACCTCTTTAGGAAGAAAAGATTGGATTCGGTAAATTTGTATGTTTTGTTTGTCATCTCATTTTCATTGCCCCGCAACCCTGCCAGCGGTGCCCTCTGTACTGCGCAACGCAGCAACCTCGACTGCCTCTTCAGAGCTGGTTTTTTCTATAAGATCCGCACTGCGAAGATGTCCAGGCACGCGAAGCAAGTTATTGCAAACATGTATACTTGGAATAGAGCCCATTTCTGCAGAAGCCACTCTGCCACGAAACGAGCGCGTAGTAACGCACCTCCTTTATTTTTTTTCTTGCAGACTAGTTGCGTAGCTTTCGCTGCATTGCACCTGATGTATGAAACGGAGTATAGAAGCAAGTGCAAATGTATCGCGTCGCCAAACAATTTCAGGAGGCAGGAAGCATCAAACACTGGCAGCAAAGCGGGAGGCCTCGAACGAAATGAATACGGAAGCTCAAGTTCGCCGTAAGCAACAAAATCATGCAAAATCCTCTAAGAACCATGCGAAAACCCACCAGGGAGCACTGAGTCAGCAACTCTCCACCATGCAGCGACTGGTTAAGGGGGGACACCCCTCTTTGGACAATTTTTTTTATTTGCGGATCGATTGCTATGGAACTTTGCTGTTTTATGAAGTTTTATGCGCTGGTTCTAAATCTACACTTATTATTTCAATATAACCAATAGTTTTCAAATTATTTGCAATTTTACGTTTCTCATTGGGAGTGGGATAATTTTCTAAACAATTGATGCCATGATAAAATTTGGCATACCAAAGTAAAGCTTAACATCTAAGGAATGCAGTAAAACAAGAATGAGCCTCCTAGGCCAATTAGGTCTAAAGCTAGGGGCTGCCAAGCCCATTGCGACAAAAGTTCCCGCACCTGCCTTATACAAAGTATCTTTTTTAAAAATGTTACTGACCAATATGTGCAGTGAAATTAGTCTTACTACGGAGAGTAAGAGTTCCTGTCTTCAGGGAAAAAAAAATTACTACGCTAGCACAACTACAAGCAAAAATATATTCACTCCAAAACTGCTAGTGTGTCAAAATTGTAGTTTTGAGAAAACGAAGAAAAACGGTTTCAAGCACCTTTATGAAAGCAAAACCTCCTCAAATCACTAGAATGCACCTGGAGAATAATCTGGGTGCATCCCAGACTGGTGCTTCTTTTTTGCCATCATCTGGAGGCCCAGTGATAATTCCCGTTTCTTCCTGGAAGCAGTGGTGCGACGCAAGTCTTTTTCTTTGGCTCTCTTTGAGCCAGAGTCGGTTATATTAACATTCATTTCTTGAAGAATGGCTGTTGCTGCATATTCAGTTCCAGTGTTGAAGCGTAGCACTGCTTCTGCAACGGCTGCCTCCACAGCAAAAAGGGAGAAATGCTGCTCTTTTGAAATCATACTCCAGATGACAGAGTGAAACGATTCATTGGAGTTTTGTGTTCTTCCTCGCTTGCACCTCTCCAGCAGCTTTCCATCTGCTAGGCGCTCGTACACAGGCAAAAGTGCCTTTGCCACATCCGCTGGCAAGTTATACTTGTGCCTTGGTTGTGGCTCACCTTTTGCTGTTGCCGCATTATGACGGCACCAAGAATCCTTGCCACTTGGGCACAGGCTGTGGTCAGAGCAGCTGTCAGTTGACGTGACATGGTGGTAAGTTGCCATTACCGCTCTCTGCATGGCGTCAACATCACCACAGTGAGACTTGAGTGCTCGACCATAATAGGCACTCAGCTTGTTGATGAGGTCTGCTGTGAGCCTCCCCTTCCTGCCAAGGCCCCGCACGCCTTCACCTTTGTGCTTCTGGACCAGGTTTCAAAGCGCTGCACCCATACGTTTTTACACATGATTGATGCAGTCTTCTTTCTCTACATCCACGAAGCCGTACACCTTTGCATCCTTTATAGCATTAAATGTGCGGCTGTCACTGTCACACAGCACGGTTGTGTATTTTACTTTGTTGCGTTCTAAAGACCGCTGAAACAAGATCAATCCAGCCTCAACTTCCATTTGGCCAGATTTACAATCAGTGTACTTCTGGCACTGATGGGAGTCTCTCCACCCAGCATACTCATCAGAGTCAGGTTTGGGTCCAACTTCACAGCCCAAACAAAAGTTTGACAGCACGACGTAGTCCAGGATGTAGCCGGTAAATAGCTCCGCCACTGCACCTACTCCTATATGCGAAGAATGGCCCTGCGTCATCCAGGTGCCATCAAAGCAAACAGCAATGTTTCCTTTGTGTCCAAAACACAAGTTGTCATAGACTGCAACCGCTTTTTCTGCGCACTGCATCATAACAGTCTCAGCTGCACGCGTCGCACCGGGGTTCAAAGTTCTTTTTAAATGCCGCTGAAACGTCTTGTTGTGGAGACCTCGGCTAGACAGGCCCATCGCTGAGAAAATGTCGTTCATGGCTGTCTGGCCATTACCTGTTGCGAGCATCGCACGCCCGGCAAGGGTATTAATTTCAAACGGGTTGCATTTCTTTTCACCTCGTACCCGTTGCGAACTCCACTCAGTCGCTATCTCGCCGCACCGCTCGCAGATCAGCATCAGTTTCACCGCGAGACCATATTCGCGATCTCCTCTCACCATCTCCACGCGTCCTTGACAAGTCTGGCAGCGCAAAGCTCCAAGGAGGGAGTTTACCGAACGCATGTTGACGCCTTACGTTCGTCTGTGACCGATGCTGTCGTGCCGCTCAGTTCCGTGAATGGCTCCATCTTACGCGTCGTTGCTGCCATTGACCCAAGCCGCTCGAGCGAAGCCTTTTCACGTGCGCTTGCCTCCCTCACGTCGCTGTCGGTGACATTTTTTGAGTCAACTCTCACTCGGCCGGAGACTGCAGACGCGTTGGGTGCGCTGTCCGGCGATGCAACTTCCAGCGGGGCGTTGTCTGGTTCTCCGCGGCAGCCGGGCGGTTGCCCGTCCGTGCGTTGGTCGGAGAGCCTGGCGTCCGCAAGCGCGTTGGCGTTGGGTGCACTGTCTAGCGAAGCATTTTCTGTTTCTCCGCAGCTATCGTGCAGCTGACGATCCGCAGAAGTGATGGGTGCACTGTTCAGTGATGCGTCGTCCAGCGAAGCATTGTTTGCTTCTCCGCGGCTATCGGGCGGCTGTTCGTCCGCACTTGCTCCTCGTCGATCGCTGACTTCAGACGGAAAAGAAGACGATTCCCGCACTTTTCTCTTCGTTTTCATTCGTCTCCGGCCGAAAACATACACCGAATGGTGCTTCCTCGGACCCCCGGGCATAGCTGCGTTCCGTACCGCAGCGTCAGCGAGGACTCGCTCAAAATGGCGACATGTGCAGCTCTCATGCCAGGTCAATGGGCCTAAGCCTATCAGATGATGCCATTCAGGTCACGTGCTTTTACCGACCAATAAGAACGCGCGTTGAAGAAAATTTTGCGCTTGTTTTATTTCATTGCTGCTGGCACATGGTGGCTGGCTGAGAGAGGATGGAAAGCCGGACGCGCAAGCTTTCAAACAAGACCAAGATGGCATAGGTGCGGCTTTTCGTTTTTGCGCGGCACGCTGTCGAAACTAGCGCTGTCTGTCCTCAATTTAAAGGGCGCTTTTGGAAACTACACATTTTTAAATCGACATTACTGCGCAATTACGCATCAGATTTAAATGAAAATTTGCTCAAAGGTGAAGAATTATGTCAGGAATCCAAAAATGAAAAGATACAAAATCGGGCTTTTGACCGATTTTCGATCCCAAAGAGCCGTGTCTCCCCTTAAGAGAATCCTGGACTGCCCACACGTGCAAACCAGCAAAAGGACAGCGTCTCACGGACAAAATGAAGGCCTTCAGGCTGGAAAAGTACCATCAGATGAGACATCTATGCCGCAGTGAAGCCCTGAATTCGATTCTGTTCACAGATGAGAACACTTTCACAGTTGAACCAGCCTGGAATTTGCAAAACCACCGAGAATTGATACCAATCAGGTCTATTAAAACCGTCAAAGCTGGGGAAAAAAAAAAAATGTTTCGCCAAGAACGTCATGATTTGGGGCGGAATTCCAAGCTCTGGGAAGAGCAAGCTCGTTTTTGTTCCAAAAAATACCAAAATCAACACAGAGACCTACCGCAAGCTGATCCTGGAGGGTGCTGCCATTCCTTGGGCTCAGGACAATGCAAGAAACATTATATGGCGAATGCAGCGAGACAGGGCATCGGCCCACAGAGTGGAAAAGACCCTCGAGTGGTGTGAGGCAAATGTTCTCGCTTTCTAGGGGAAGGAGGGAAAGGATGTTTGGCGATCTAATTCCCCTAATCTTAATATAACGGGATTTGCTGTTTGGGGGATAATGGAGCAAAAAGTGTGCTCTTCAAAGCACAAATCCTTGCAATTCTTGAAACGTGCTCCAGAAAAGGCTTGGAACGAAATAACTCCCGAAGACATTGCAGCAATTCTGAAGAGCTTCCAAAAGCGTATGGAAGCCTGCGTAAAAGCAGCAGGTGGACATTTTGAACTTTACAAAATTCATTGCGCTTTTGAATTTTAAAAAATCGCGCCTCAATTCCTTCCTTTGTTCAAATGATCGCACCCGCGTAATGATCGCACCCGCGTAATGATCGCACCCCTGAATTTTGAGGTCAAAATTCCATTTTTTAAATTCCCCGCGTAATGATCGCACCCCGAACATGGAGCCGCCTGGTGGTTGATCTGCAGTCATCCCGCAGCGAATGCATTCCGACGAGTTCCCAACCTAGTCTAGTAACGTTGGAGTTCCCATGGTTCCATGCTTTGTGGCGTTCGCCATTTTGCAATTCGGCAGCGTCGTAGCGTGCTTTGTGTTTTTGTGCGAGTTTACGCCATTTCACCATGGGGCGGTATGCCAGTTACACCGCCGCGTTCAAGCTCAAGGCTGTCGACTATGCACTGGAGCATGGCAACCGCGCTGCTGGTAGGCATTTCGGCGTGGACGAAATGAGGATACGCTATTGGAAGAAGCAGCGCGCGAAGCTGATGGCTACGAACAAGACACGGCGGGCTTTCCGTGGACCCAAAATGGGCAAGTTCCCTCGTGTTGAGGAGGCGGTCCTAGAATACGTGAGGGACCTGCGCAAGGATGGTTGTGCAGTGTCATTAGAAATGATACAGACGCAGGCGCGCACAACTGCCAGGAAGCTGGGAATCGCCGCAAAGGATTTCCGCGCTAGCTCCGGTTGGACGACTCGCTTTATGCTACGGAATGGACTTTCCCTGAGGCGGCGGACGTCGTTGTGCCAGCGGCTCCCAGCCGCGTATGAAAGCAAAGTGATAGACTTCCATCACTTCGTCACTAGGCTTCGCGAAAAATGCGGTTACCTCATGTCGCAAATTGGAAACGCCGATCAAACTCCACTGACGTTCGACATGCCCCGGAATACAACTGTGAACGAGAAGGGTGCTCGGGGCATCGTCTGGCGCAGAAAAACAGCGATGCACAGTCATGCTTGCTGTGATGGCCGACGGGCGGAAGCTGCCACCATACGTATTTTCAAACGGAAGACTATTCCGAAGGGAAACTTTCCCCGTGGCATCCATATGCGTGCACAGATGAAAGGGTGGATGACTGCAGACCTGATGGTCGACTGGATCAAGACTGTTTGGGGAAGACCAGGAGCATTTCTGCTTCCCTCGCTTCTGGTTTTGGACAGTTTTAGGGGTCACCTTGTGGACAGCGTGCGTGCCAAGTTGAAAGAGCTGCGCACGGACATTGCAGTCATTCCTGGCGGCCTGACTTCGCTGCTGCAGCCTCTCGACGTGTCTTTGAACAAACCGTTCAAGGACAACGTTTGACGACTTTATGCTGAGTGGATGGCGATGGGCCAGCATGATTTGACGCCGAGCGGAAAGATTAGAAGGCCATCCGTGGAGATGCTGTGCTCGTGGATCACAGAAGCGTGGAGCAGTATCCCCGACGAGGTAGTGGCTAAGAGTTTTAAGAAGACAGGCATATCTAACGCTTTGGATGGAACGGAAGATGACTTCTTGTGGGATTGTGAAGATGCTCCCAGCAACGACACTGCTGTTTCCGATGAGTCGTGCAGCAGTGAAAGCGAGGATGGCGAGGATTCAGACTTTGATTAGAGTACTGACGAAAAAAAATAAATGGGCATTGTGCACTCCATGTGATGCTTAATGTGCGTGTTTATTGCGAAGGTAAGCCTTACTCAGCTTTTATTTTTGGTTGTAATCGAGATATATGTTCTAAGACGTCTGACCTGCAACTTGTTTGCGTTTTCGGTGCTCAAAAATTTTTTGTAGAAAATTTACCCCGCGTAATGATCGCACCCCGAAATTTACGTCAGTGTTCTAAAAAAAAAGTGCGATCATTATGCGAGTAAATACGGTATTGCTTTTCGCATACAGCACTTTTCGGTCACCCTGTGCATGAATGGAGGACAGACAATTCAATACCTGTACCATGTTCTTGAGCGACCGACTCGGGAAGAGAATGAAACGTGTACGACATGTAATCAGTGCATGGCTTGACAGCTTTCCTACAATAATAAAAGGGGTAAAGGAATCACCCAAGAAAAACATGACAAGTTCTCTACAAATAGTGCAAAAGTGAACAAAGGGAAAACATGCTCATTTGATTTGTTTTGTTTGTCTTTTCTGCACAGCTTCCTTTATGCTGCAGCATGGTCCTGATCAGAGGGCAGATAACAAGCAAAGCAAACTATGAGAGTGCAGTGGAGAATAAAAGAGCAAATGTGGAGAGCAGAGAAGGGTAGACGATAGCAAAGAGAGCATGAGGAGGAGAATAAGGTGAACAGGAAGAAAAGTGAAAAGGAGGTCAAGGTGAGATTGGTGGAATAGTCATGCTCTGCATTGGTGGCTGTTGTTGCCAAAGCCAAGCAGTGCCCCCATTCAGCTCTACATGTTCCGCATGTGAATGGCTATGGTTCAAATACATCAAGAGCAGAGCTGAAATGACGCATTGCCAAGTACAGTAAAAGCTCGTTAATTCAAATTCCACGGGGCCGCCAGGCCAGTTCGAATTAACCAAAATTCGAACTAATGAAAGTGAGCAAAAATGAAGGCGTTTGATGCCCGGAGGGCACGAAAAACATTTATTTAGCAAAAAAGTCTTATCATCTTCTGCTTCTTCTCTCTGAGGGCTACCGTACTCACTCGGTCTTCTAGCATGGGAATGCGACGCAGGGAGTCTTCTTCCCCCTCTTCAAAGCTGAAGAAAAGGCGCGCGACATTCAGCGCTCCCATAACTTCTGCCGCGGATGGACGCACGGGCTCTTGCTCCTCGTCGTCGTCCTCGTCTTCTGCCTCTTCTGGGACAGACTGCTCCCCAACAATTTCAGCGACAATGTCCTCATCACTTAGGGCACCGCACACTGCTGCATCGCTGTCTACTCCAACGTAATCATCAAAACTGACGTCCTGCAGCACAGCACGCACAGCCGCAGGCAGAGGCTCCGGACTCCCATCGTCGCCACTTTCTTTCATACTTCCGGCAGCAAAGCCACAGTAGTGGAAGCAGTTTGCAATTGTGGACGGCGTGACCTGCTCCCATGCACGCACCAACATGTGCATTGCTGTGAGCAATGTGATGGTGCTGGTCTTCTGGTTTCCAGTGCACAAAGTCATGCGCTCGATCATGTGGCGCCTATAGAAACATTTGATGTTTCTGATCACCCCCTGATCCATCGGCTGCAAGGCCGCAGTCGTGTTGGCGGGCAAAAAGACCAGCCTTGTGGCTTTCAGCTCGGCGTCGACTTTGTGTGCCGAGCAGTTATCCACAATGAGGAGAACTTGACGCTTCCCTAGCTCCATCCTCCGATCGAATTTCAAGAGCCATTTTTTAAACAATTCGCCCGTCATCCACGCCTTGCTGTTGGCGGAGTATTCCGTCGGCAGCGTCCTAATGTTCTTGAAACATCTAGGCTTATGTGCCTTGCCGACAACAAAAAGAGGGACCTTCTCCGTCCCGGTCATATTAGCGGCGACCAGAACAGTAATCCGCTCTTTGCTTCGCTTGCCGCCAGCGCAGCTGTCCCCTTTAAATGTTACTGTTCTGTCGGGCTGGAGCTTATAAAACAAAGCCGTCTCATCAGCATTGAATATATCATGTGCCGAGTAGCTTTCTAAGTACTGCTGCAGAGCACCGCTTCGCCACGTGGCACAAGTTTCTGCATCCACTTCTTTGGCTTCTCCAGACAACACCCGGAAGACAAGATTATGTCTGTCTCTAAAGCGGTGAAACCATCCTTCGGAGGCGACAAAATCTTCCACATTCAAGCGCAGGACGAAATCGGCCGCCTTCGCCATGGTAATTGGGCCGCTCAGTGGAATGTCAGCGCTTCTCATTTCTTTCACCCACGTGATCACAGCGGTCTCAATCTCCGGATACTTGGCTAACCGAAGCCTTTTTCTGTTGCTGGCGAAATCTTTGGCTTCATAGGCATCTTCGATGGCCTTCCTATTTCGGACGTACATCGACAACGTGCTTGGTGGAATCCCGTGCTTTTTCGCGATTTCCACTTTGCTGGCCTTCCGTTCATCCACCTCGCGTAAAATAGCCACTTTCTCCTTCACCGTCTTGGCACAGTATTTCCCACGCGAACACATCTCGCGGACACAAGCTCACAACAAGCGGCGTGCAAAACGAGGGCTCACGAAATGCAACACGAAACCGTGGTCGATAACACTAAAACGTCGTTCCTCGAAGGAGTCGCGGCAGGAAAGACTGTTTAATACTTGTTCCAGCAACCTAGCGGCGCCCCGATGGTTGTGCCATCTATCGTTCTGCCGTGAAAGCTTCTAGCGATGGTTTTTAACAGCGCCGCTTGGCGGCGCGCAGTTCGAATTATGGGTGGCGGCACCAATTTTTGAGTGAATTAACGAGCTGTTACGCGCATGGACTTCTATGCACTGCGGACCGGACCACGATGACTATTTCGAATTATCCAAAATTTCGAATTAACGAGTTGTGAATTAACGAGCTTTCACTGTATCTTAAATTATCATCATTTTTTTTATGAACTTTACAGTTTGTTCTCGTGCCCAATCAGACAAACTTAGAATGAGAACATTTTCTAAGGTCACAGAAAATTCATACTACCCACAATTTCACTTTCACTAAACAAAATTGCTTCTGCTGTAGCAGAGAAGAAGTAATGCAGCGCCCCCTCACATGGTCTCCTCGTCAATGTCATTTTCATCCAAGGTGGAACTGGTGCCAGCTCCTCCCTGTAGCCTGGTGACTCTGTTGTCCACTTCACCTTCACTGGCACACTGCAAACAGAATATGATGCCTCATCATCGACTTTCCTGCACACATACAGCTGCGGACATAAGTAAACAAAGCCCACTTTTCTGTTCAAATTAAAATCACGCGTCCTGCACTTTAGATAAGAAATCAATATTTGTCCAAGTGAAAGGGCACTGGCGTCAACTACAGGTTCGCACATATCACGACTGCCAATTTCAATTATGCAACACGGTAAAAATTTTAGAAAGAAATTTCGTGCTCCGTTTACTTTTGTCCGCACCGGTATGTCTCAGTCAAATGGCTTTGACTCAACAAAAAGGCCCGTCACAGGAAGTAACATGAAATCAAAGGTACCGCCTGTGTCAGAGAAAAAAAAAAGGCCCACCTCACTGCTCTCTGTGCCAGAAGAGTCAGCATCACAGGAGTCCCCCAGAGGGCGCGATGCCCAACGGTGTCGGGCAGATGCTGACTTAGACCGGCAGGTCACATCTGCGATGAAGAATGAATAAAGTTGCAAGCAAGGCAGCAGCAAGTTCATAGTCACGCAGCACAAGAAATCAGGATGCTACCTTTGAATACACTAGCGACTCAACGTCCTCCCTCTAGGAAGCTAAAGAAGGAAGCAAAAAATAAACAACTGTATAAACCAAGCTACAGCTTAGTGAAGACATCTGACATGAGCCATGACGTCTCTCCATTTTCTCCTTCTTTTGTTTCTTCCTGCTCCTTTTCTCTATAACCTTGACTTCGGTCTTGGGATTGCCCTACACATTTGACCAACATCACTCCCATTTCAGAGTTGTTGGTCAGTTCGCCCTCGCCCCATTATCTGACAAGCTGAACATCCTGATTTGCTAAGTTTGTGCAGCAATGCTTCAGACTGTGATGGTCTCAGGTTCAAACCCTAGACCAGGACGATTTTTTTCTTTTTTCAACTAAAGTTTCTGTGAGAGCAGAGTATAGTTTTCCTTTGCACCGATGTGGCTATAATCATATCTGAGCTTTGCTGCACATCTTGCTAGGATTTTGCCAAATTTGCTAAATTCCCTTCTCTAAACCTCTGGAATGCCCCCAACAAGTCAGAGTTGGCACTATTATTCAAAGCTGCAGAATACCATCTGCTATTTACCATTGGTTTCAGTGCTGCCCTGCCATTAATGGTACAGTTAGCCAGTTGCAGTGCTAGATAACAAGAGTAGAAAAACCGTGCGGAAATAAATGAGGCATAACCTCCCGCCATCATCATGCATTGCAACTGAGGCAGCTTCAAAGGCACAAGAAGGGCATAAACCACCAACCTTTCTGAGGGCCCGAACGCAGCAGTTCAGCAGTGAGTGTGTCTACTGAGGCAGCCAGGTTGGCTGCAATCTGCTGCTCCAGGCTGCTGCCGCTGGTGCTGGCACTGGCCATGAGGGAGCTCTGCTGGCGCTGGGGACTGGCAGGCAGTAGGTCAGACTGGGGAGAGTCCGGCTCCGCTGTCCGACTGGGGCCAGCGCAGTCGCCCGCACTGCTGGGCTGCTCTGTTCTCGCAGAAGGTGGTGGTCAAGAGTGTTGGAAGGTGTGCCCCACAAAGTTGGCAAAATTGCCGCAGAACCCCAACAATTAAGGCAATAAGGTTAGAAGTGTCTACATTTCACCGGGCCAGGAAATCAATTATATACTGACAATGTGTACAGGCCAAAGCAGCACTCCTAGCAACGAGACGCACCACAGGAGGAGGCTCCTTACTAACACAAGTACTAACCTGGGGCTCCTCAGTTTACAAGTTTTTACATTTCACCTCCATTGATATTCCCTCACCTATGGCCCGCACTAAATCTAGAAGCTCGTGCTCAGTATCTGAAAGCCATAGCTACTAGGGCCCACACACTGAGGAAAACTCAGAATTCGTTCCTTAACCGTAACCTGCGCTGAATCCAAAGACAGTACAGTGTCTTGCAGTTCTGGTCACGCAATAGCGTTAAAGGCCCCGTTCACCAAAAATCCGGTGTTTGTGGCCATTGGCGTTGGCAGTGTGAGCAAAAATTCACAAGCATGGTGTCAGCAGGCGGTAGCTGGCGGGTGACATGGCCAAGTGCTAACTGGCCGTTGGGTTGCCTGATATTACGTTTGGCAGGAGCTGCCGCCTCTGGCCTCTCCTTTCACGTGGGAGGGTAGTATCAGAATCGGCCTGCCAGGACACTTGCATTCACGTTACCCCTAGACCAC
This sequence comes from Amblyomma maculatum, assembly GCF_055883805.1. Taxonomy (NCBI): domain Eukaryota; kingdom Metazoa; phylum Arthropoda; class Arachnida; order Ixodida; family Ixodidae; genus Amblyomma; species Amblyomma maculatum. The sequence continues at coordinate 93,638,129 of NC_139346.1, read as the reverse complement.
GCAGGCAGGTTCTCACGGCTTAGTTAAAGCAGGACTTTATATCTGGCCTGGTAGCCTATTCTATTGTGTCACACCTTTTAAAGGCAGTGCTAAGTGTCCACAACAATTTTATCATATGCTAGAAAACCATGTTTTTTCAGGGACTCCACATCCACAATTTACAAGAATTTCTGTCCTTCAAGCCAGCTTCTCACATTCTGGCAGAGGAAGAGCCGACTTCAAGAGGACAGTAAAAATGATATATTAGTCCTTCGCAACATGCACCAGTTATGCCAATGATGACTGATCACAGAAAGCGAGTCAGTCCTTTCTTAATTCAAGCAGCAGCAACTGAAACCTTGCCTTGACATCAATAACCAGCAGACAGTGCATCACTCGTTATCCAGGTTAAGACCAAAAAGGCCTGGACATAAAAACTAGTCCGCCTACCGGTGCCAGTGAATAAATGGTGACAAATGTTTTGGAAACATTCTCCGCTTTCTAAATAAATTATGTGAGCAAGCCGTAGGCAAGGCACTGAAAACTGGCCACAGCACATACGCAGTACCACTGCCCATTCGTAACACAGCGCCACCTTCTCTGCCACTGCAATATGACTGCCGTCTCAGGTTACCATGTACTAGCATCACAACTGTCAAGGTGAAACAGTCATGCATGAAAGCTCGTTCATAAAAGCAGGCAATTGATGTAATAGGCAAGCAAAACACCCACCAGCAGCATTTTCCTGGGTGTAGGAACCTGTTGCCTCATTCTTTGCCATTTCAGCTGCCAGCCTCTGAAAGAGACCGCAAGGCATATAAAGAAATGGAAAGGGAGCAACACCAGATAGGTACATACTATCGGCCTTCATTTTCCCTTCCTTCCTTCCTGGCGGGGGCTTTGGAAACGCAGACAGCGGCTAAATATTTTCAACTCAGCAAAAGAAAAGCAACCAAGCACAATTCCAATAGTTGCGCTGAACTGGAAATCGCAGAGCTCAACTTGAGAATCTGGATTTAAAATGTGCCAACTGTGCATTCACAGTGTTCACCATACGTCACCAAAAAGTTTTCTGAGTAAACCACTTTGAACTGCCACAAGTTAGCACATTTGAGATTGCGTTTCAACATGTGTGAAACGAGGATCAGAAAAGAAAAAAAATTTCCAGCCAATTCTAGCAGTGCAGGAAGGCTGACAAGTGGTTTTGTGTAACCATAGTTAACTGCACGCAAGTAGCCTTGGTGTCACTGTTGTGCTTGCTACTGCTGTAGGCACCCAACCAAGCACGGACCGGAGAGAGCCTTACCTCCTTGAGCTGTTGCACCTGCTGCAACAGTTGTGCCTGCTGCGCCTGCAGCTGTGCCAGGTACCACTGCTGGTCCCGGCACTTGTGGAAGAAGGTAGGTGGTCGCACCTGAACATGCAGACACGCACGTGAAGACATACGCACTGAAGATGCAACACACCACACCCCGCAAACTCTCTTCGCACAAAGTACAAGGGTACTCCCAAGGAAGCAGTTCCCAGTGCCACATTCTCGGATACCGGACTCCGACGATACGCTCAGCACGTACTACCAACCATTTTTCAGTATGCAGATGACACAGCACTACTTATGTCCCATCGATCCTTTAAACAGGCCAGAGACTTGCTACAAGCAGATGTTTATAGTATAGTGCAGTGGTTTGCTTCGAACCAAATATATTTGAATAAAAGCAGAAGTATCCTGTTGTGCTTTAGAAACCCACACAAAAATGTGCCCGTGAGTGAAACAATTGTTCTGCATGATGCTGGGTGTAGTGAATGTCAATGTGAGCCTTTGCCATTCTCATCTACAGTAAAATACCTTGGCCTTTACTTCGATCAACATTTGTCATGGGCTACGCATATCCAACATGTTGTCAATCGTCTTCGAGCTGTTTCAGCCCAACTGTTCAAGCTAAGGTTCACATGCCCAATCAGGCACCATAAAATGGTTTTTAGAGCTTTGGGTGAATCTGTATTACAGTATGGTGTCACAGTGTATGGCTCTTGTTCGAATTTCAGAATTTTTCAGGTGAATAAACTGCTGTACCGAATTGCAAAGAATATTATGCATGTATGGGACTGTCCCAGAAAACTTAGATGAGAATGCTAAACTAATCAATGCAGAAATCTGTCCTCTATTAGATCTTTTTTCTTTAGTACTTATCACAAGAAATTTTTTTTCGAATAAATTCAAACTCCCTCAGGATAAACCTACAGTGTTTCGCAGGAATGAACATTTTAAACTACCAAGGGTGTACACTAATTACGGAAAAAGGTGTCGTCCCCATTCCGTTCCCTATCACTTTAATAGACTGCTGAAAGAAATTGTACAGTTGACGTCTCTTGCTCAAGTTAAGCGAGAAGCCCAAAAATGGTTGTTTACTAATTCTACACAGCATGCTACGTGAAAGTCTTTTTGCCATGTATGATGTACCTTTAGTTTATTATTGTTTATTTTGGCGTGGAGCACGCGCCCGTCGATTGCCGTGGCCCGCCCACAAGCGCTTCTGCGGGCACGAGAATGTAAATGTAATCTGTATTTATGAATAGAAATAAAATTGTGTGTGTGTGTGTGTGTGTGTGTGTGTGTGTGTGTGTGTGTGTGTGTGCGTGCGTGCGTGCGTGCGTGCGTGCGTGCGTGCGTGCGTGCATGCATGCATGCATGTATGTATGTATGTATGTATGTATGTATGTATGTATTCCCAAAGGATGCATTTAATTTTCATCCCTGCTAGGAAGTAATTTCATGCAAGAAATGAACACCAGTTCATAACTGCACCCAGAGCATGCTCCTGGAATGAGATCGTTTTTCTGCAGGGCATACATGTTGCACTTAATGAACAAGATTGGTTGGTTGGTTGGTTTGTGGGGTTTAACGTCCCAAAGCAACTCAGGCTATGAGAGACGCCGTAGTGGAGGACTCCGGAAATTTCGACCACCTGGGGTTCTTTAACGTGCACTGACATCGCACAGCACACGGGCGCCTTGCTTTTCGCCTCTATCGAAAAGATGCCGCCGAGGCCGGGATTCGATCCCGCGTCCTTGGGAACAGTAGTCGAGCGCCGTAACCACTGCGCCACCCCGGCGGGTTGAACAAGATTGTACTCAAGCAAAACATGAAGAACTTGTAATATGTTTACACTCATAAGCTACAACTATACTATGGGGCACACTCCAGTATAAACGCTTTGAGACCCTGACCACTGAAGTGCATTTAGCAAAAAATTAAAAAAAAAACTCTGGAGATGCTTAAGTAACCTTAAGAGTTGAAGCATTAGCACTGCCATAACAGTATGCATTGTTGCTAAGTAAGTGCCTTCACTACTTTCTAATGAGCACTACTAAGCAAATAGTGCCATTTATATTTATGTTGGTTTAAGGGGTTTAATGTATGAAAATGGCAGCCTATGAGGAATGCCGTAGTAGAGGACTCTGATTATTTGAGTTCTTTAACCCTTTACACATCATCATCATCATCATCATTTATTAACCCTTAAAGGTCCCGTTCGGGCCATTACACAAGGGGGGGGGGGGGGGGGGTACAGGGTTGTTCAGCAGTCATACATGATCATAAATATCAAAGTAATATAGAAGGATAGAAATATATATATATATATATATATAGAAAATAACAAGATAAGATAAAAACACAAAATAGAGACAGCAGGTAAAACAAGGTGAAAAAAGACAAGAGTAACTAATTCAGATAGAGTGGCAAAAATATAAAACAAATTCAAATAACAGCTATGGAAGTAAAACCGGCTGGTCAGTTTGCAGGGCTTGGTAGGTACAGGAAGATTATTTTTCATTGAGATAGTCGTTTAGGAGCTGTCTGAATCTAGAAGGATTAGCCTCAATGACAATGTATTATAAAGCTTATATGTTTCACATGAAAAAAGCTGATTCAAAATGGCGATAGAAACTTTTGATAACTAGAAAAAAATGGGTAAAATAGTGGCATCAAAAACTTTGTAAAAAGACACTGAATGTGGTAACCATTCACACATCAGTCTTTTAAATTTCTAAAGAAATAAAACTGCTTCAAGAAGTATAATGAGACAGCTGACTGATCAAAAGGGATAAAAATGTAAACTTTCCAAATTCGTTTTTTGCCGCCAAAGCTGTGCACGCTGAATTGTACGCCTATAAAAATTTTAGCATATATATAAAAATTATCAGCATATAAAAATTTGTTAGGCAGCATTTGGAATAAAAACATGTTATACAAGTGCACCATTGTTCGTCTGCCTTCATTTTAGGCTGATGAGAGATTGAATACCCTGCAGAGGAATGTCAGCAAGACTGCCACGAAGCAGTCAAAGCTGAATGGTTACAGGTTTCTGCATGCAGGTATATGAAAAGTGTAAGCCACTTCCTCTTCTTAATATTTAACAAGTATGCCACGTTTTCTTCGTTGTTTGTTCAGCTTGACCTGGTTACAACAACAATACTTCCATGGCACTTCAACACTGCTATAAGTGGAACACACGAGTGAAGCAGTCTAAGGAATGCATTGTTATCAAAAAGTGCTCTCTCTTAAGGCCACTGACACTGGCCACAACTCTTTCAAAGACATGAAAGGGACCACTCAAGCAGGCAGTTTCAACAGTTTGTCACTCTTCAATGATGCCAAATAGGTGTGTGTGTGAATTCTAACAAAGAGAGAGAAAACAAGACTTGCACAAACATCAAAGCTTTGTTATGAAAAAGCAAAGAAGCAAGTCACTATGATGGCTTTTCTACAATACGATTGATGTTTTGCAGCACGAAAGTTAAGCTGTACCTTGTAAATTGTGAGAAATAGTGACACCGAAACCATGACAACTACTTTGTAAATCAGTAGTACTTTTAGAGTGATGTCCAGTTACCACAACAAAAAGCACACAAAGAATGAAGGCAATAAGCATGTGTTCATGAGCTTTCAAGCTTTACTATGCTCCAATTCCAGTGCCATGGTGCAAGGAATTAACTTTTTTTTGTTGGTTTTGTAAGTATCTAGTACAAAAAAAAAAAAGAGCTTTGTGCCCTATTAACCAAATGGAGATGACTGTCAGGCGCTGAACAATTTGACACCACTAGACAAATGCAAAAACTGCACTGTAATGTGAAGAGCAGGGTAAGCACTGCAACATAATAGGGCTAATGCACAAATCGCTCACAAGCAACTCAACACGGAGAAAATGCTCACCTCAAAGCGCAGCAGCAGGGTATCCCCACTGAGGTAGCCTTCAGAAGCAAGGAGGTCGAGGCGGAAGAAACGGTTGTAGCCCCAGCACTCGCCCACCTCAAAGTCCGAGGCAAACTCTCGCACTATGTTCTTGCTTGGGTCGCCCCCCTGGTGACTCATCTCCACACGGTATTCGTACCTACGAGCAAGCCAGGGGACAAGTTGAGAACTGACTGACTTTCCTGTCACGGCTTCAAGTTTCAAGTGAACCTACTCAGCAACGACTAGGACACAAGCATCGCAGCTGAGGCACTCTTGTTGCAGTATACTAGCACTGAACTACAGCGCACATATCAGGAGATCAATGCAGATCAGGGCAACCCCACCGAATTGTTGTCTCTGTAAAAATTAATTATCTGGCCTTTCCAGGCTACATTAATGCATTTCCGGCAAGAAAGGCACATTTATTACCGAAAAAATCCAGTAATGAAATATTTGCACTAATGGAATCACACTGATGTCATCTACAAAAGGATAGGCTGCCACTATATAATGTACAGTCCTCAAAGCCCGCGCCAGAGAATTTGCTGCCGATGCACGCAACTTACTTGAGAGTTTGGTCAGTGATATATGTACACAACCAGAATTCCGTTTTTTGGTCTCTTCTAGCCTATAAAAGCTTCAAAATTAGAATGATGGGCATAAGGATATAGGGCGGCTTCAAACTCCCCTCCACTTCCTTTCAGACAGTTTCTTTTTTTTAATCCTCAGAAATATTTCTTAATTCCAAATCTGTGGAGCATAAAGAAGAAAAAGCAAAATACATGAAAATCACGGCAACAGAACCTGATTTCTAAATAAGTTTTTTTTTCTCGCCACAAATACTCAACACGATCTTACTGAAAAAAAAAAAAAAAAAAAATGCCAAACATAAATGTTTAAAAATTAAATAAAAAATTGCAATGGGAAGTTAAAACACTCAAAATGTTACGAATTTGCTTAAAACCTTGCCAATTAGATCTTATAGCAAATATTCCTGCACTAGACAACTTTTCTGACACTACATAAAAAATGCTATTTTCAGTATCCTTGATATAAATTTTTCAGTCAGACCAAAATATTTGCAACATATGATAAAGCAAAATAAACTAAAATGAATGTGTTTCTCGACATCATCACTCTCAAGAACACTACTGATAAAGGTGAAAAAATTGCAAGGACATAAAAGTAAATCCATTCGTTTATGACCATTTACTAATATGAAAATAGAAGAAAACGGTAATCAAGGCCCAATGCCAGTAAGCAGCGTGCTAATTAATTCTAGCATAAAAGGCATTCAAATACCAAACATGCTACAGTTTTAAACATACAGATGCCAAGAGAAATCTAGCAATGTATTTACACAACTGCAGAAAAGCATGATGCTAACAGACACTACAATTCGGCGTTGCTCGACTAATTTGTAGTCAATAATAAACTGACAAGGTCTGGAGTGCAGCTACTTCACCCACATGACGCAGCTACCGTGGATATGTTCATGCCAGTTTCACTGACACCACACAACACAAGAAGGACAGGATACACTATGGACTTGTGCAGGGACAAGGGAATCAAGGACACAGATTCTGCGCGAAGTGGGTCTAACCACAACAAGGGAAGAGGACTTTTCTAAATGGCTCACCGACAACGCTAAGAGCGGGAGCCTGCTCCGGTTCCTCACGGAAAACCATTTACATGAGTTTATATAATATGCCTTATGGCAAGTAGTTTGCATACAAAAAAAAAAAAAAAAAGAGATATGAAGTGAACACTTCCTATGAGCAATTATTAATTCTGGCCTTTTTTTCTGGTCCCTTGAAGGCCGAATTAACGAGAGTTTACCATATTCGGTAGTAATGTACCAGCTCATCCGGTTTCGTGCAGATCCTTTATGTACAAAATACTGGCATACAGAACCCGACCTTTGCAGGTCATAAGTTTGTTCGAAACTTTAAGCCCTCGAAGGAGCACAGCAGGGTTAGCAGAGCCTCTTCCAAACGCACACCCCTGAGAGAGCCGGGCGCCGGGCCGGGGGACGCTTGTACCCATTTTACCGGTGGGTGTCCGGCGGCGGATTTCGAACTGGCCACCTAGATTTTTCTGCAGGATATATACGCTTCTGTGCAATTCTAGTTTAATATTATTTGCAAATACACCATGTGAATCCTGCAGTAAACATGACAAACAATGTTTGCTATTTTTAATTTCCAATTTGCTGGGTTTTTTCAGTTTAGTCTTTTTTTCATTGATCAGAAATTCAATAGCATTCATATCGGATTCAAAAATTTCAATATTCGCACAACTTTAGTAAAAAGAACAAAAACATTTGCCAAAAAATATTCGCGCTAAATCAGCACCGTGGAGTGGCCTAAGTCAGGGTGGTTAAACGAGCGGCAAAGCACAACTCACTTGGATGTCTCTGGCAGGCCAGCTGTGAGTTCCAGAAAAACTGACAGGTAGTTTCCCCTCACAACGCCATTCCCATCCTGTGAAAAAATAAGAGGCTCAATCATCCTGTTGCCAGCGTTTAGGCAACACACAAGTCAGCATGTTTATCGCGAGAAAGCCAAGTAGCAAAAAAAAACTGAGTCAACGCCCTCCTGAACCATACTGCCTGAAGATGCTGAATTCCAACCCAAGAAGCACTGTTTCGCTGCTCATTAGTACGTAAAACCCAGAACACGATACCATGTCACCCCTAAAAAAATGTCATGTTCCTAAAACCAAGAATCCTCCCAGCCTTTACTTCGCAGTAGCTTCCAAACTGCAGTAACTCTGTTGACAGTGACAATGTATGATACATTGCCTTTGGTCAGCACTAGCGGGATATGAAGGCTTAACAACACAGCTTGGTGCTGGCCATGCCAGATGTAAAAGAGTATCCACCTTTTTCACAAAGCCACTCTGCACATGTGCGCCTCTTCCCTGGTTGAAAACGAACCCATGCGCAGTTCTTGGCCTCCGCAATCGGCGCAGCCAGAGCTGATCTCGGGGGCCATGCGCAGTCCATATTCATGACAGGCGTATGCGACAGATGGTGGTAGCTGTTAAGAACACACCATCGCCATTTCGCAGGCAGCTACACCTCCCGAGGATGTTTTCAACCAGTGGCAGACGAATTTTCAGCCACTCCCAGAGGGCGCCACATGCCGTGAAAGGCAGATTAGCTCCCATACTGCCTGCTACACATTTAGCCCTTTCAACTCCCTCACAAAGCATAAAAAAGGAGTCATGTAGCAACCTCCTGATTAAATAAGAAATGTGCTGCAATTCTCTCCTGGTTAACAAATGTATTTAAATTTTCTGCGAGAAGGAAACATTGATTCTTTTCCTTATCTCTTGTTCACCCAGAACAATCTTCTACTTTCCACCATTGTTAAAGATTTTAGTGTTGCTAGTGCTACAACCATTTGAGAAGATTTCTCCAGACTTTGGATCGGACTGAGGTTGTCGGTTGAGCCAGGTGCCATTATCAGAATGTTATCAAACTTCAGACAAAGCTTTAAATGCAGGAAGAAAGTTGTTATGAAGAAATGAGGAAAGTATCTCAGCAGCTTTATTTTTTTCTTAGCTTCCAAGTCAGTTAGTGCAAATAGTATCAAGCGTCAAGGTGCACAGCAGTGGTTTCCTAAAGGAAACACCCTCACCCTACCCTCCTGGGGTGCAAGCCACCAGCAATGCAACACATTAGTTATCCTGTGTGCTTTGTTTGTTATTCTTCTCTTATTCCTCTCCCTTCACATCTACCACTCCTACCACATAAGCTTGCTAATTGGAACAAACAAGCGACTCTGTTTTGGACACCTGTGGGTATGCTCGATTTTCAGTCTGACGTTCGATTTTCTTCGGGCAGTCCAGAAGTTCCGATCACCACTACAACTCCTGGAATGGAGCCCGTGTTGAGTTAGACTCAAAGCGCATTCAGAGTACTTTTCGTGTCCCTGCAGACGATATTGTGCGCTAAATAATGACACAACCTCCGTGGCTGGTCTCTAAGTTGCTGTAAGACATTTGAATCTTGCATCTTCACTTTCTTGTCTTGAATTTCACTACACATGAAAGTGTCCAGAGCCCCAAACAAGGATTGTTTATTCACATTGTCTAGATGTCCTTGACTTCTTTCTCGATCAGCACGCAGGCCTGAAAGCACTGCAAATGAAACGCTGTGCGCTGGTGCAACTAATGCTTGTCGTAAATGCTTTTGCAAAATCTTTCGAGCGCAGTGAATTGGGCGCTTGGAAGAACTTTGCAAGCTGCAATGGCCAGCAAACCCTGCTAAACTAAGTTCTGCAAAACATTTCACATTCAGGTAAATCACACTTCGTTCGTGGAAAGCACTGATTTATTCACGCCTCTGTTATCTATCTTTAGTATTACACACACGCCAAAAGATAATGTGAATGTGGCGTCACAGCGAAAGAAATGCATCGTGGTGACTGATGGTTGGCATTGTCTGTTAAAAGCGACCGAGGGAGGGAACTTGTATGGTCATGTGACCGTCACGCTGCTTTCTGTTAGAGCGGAAGCCGAGACCTGTCAGCAAAGTAGTCCAGGACTGGAAATTCGAATATACGCTGTGCGTGCTTCGTAATGAGTGCCGCATGCAGAGAGTGGCGTTCAGCTATGCAACACTTCTAGCCAGTCAAACTTCAGGGCTCACAGCTTCAAACGCTTCAAAAAGTAAAGAGGGAATACTATTGCACATGGGCCACTGCAAGTAGCAAAAACAACAAAGTCCCCAGATCTCTTTTCCTTATACCGCACCCTCAACCAAACTTACCAGCCCTCACTCTAAGGTTCTCCAGGTCACATGCACCATGTCACATGAAAGCAGGCCACACATATTTAGGCACACCAATTTCCTAGGCCCACACAACTCACATTTTCATCAAATTTCTGAGATGCAATGCTAAGTCAACGATCTATAAAATTTTACTTACATCACGAGTTGGCAATATGATAGCATTGGAAGCTGCTGCTGCCTTTACATAGAGTTTTGTGTCAAGCTCTCATGAATGTCTTAGACCCCTAAATGTATCTCTGAACATAACCAGACATTTCTTCAACTCATCTAGCTGGTGGTTAGATGATTCCCTGAAGGTGTGAAGAAGTGGCCGCATAGGCACAAAGAAGATATCCTGAAAGGTGTAGTTTACGCTTTCGGTCAGGTGATGCTACTCCCAGTCAAGTGATATCACATGCAGACAGGCGATGCCACTTCCCTCTGGCTAATGGGGTTATACGCAGTCAGATGATGTCACTGCCCTCTGGCCAATGGCAACACTTACAGTCAGGTGACGTCGCCAGTCAATCACTGAATTTTATGTCGGGTAATTTTTTTTTTTTTCCCTATCAAGAGTTTTAATTCTAAAGCATTAATAATGTTATTAACCACCAAAAAAAGTTCCTCTATGAGCCCTTCAAGGGCAGACGGCGGGCACCCACCGGGTACACCTTGAGCCGCCACGTGAGCCCCGATGTGGTCAGGGGCCGGCTGTAGACGGGGTCAGCACGCTGCTGCAGGGCAGAGAAGTTGCGCAGCAGGAAGGCGCTCGACTCGTAGGGGGGCACCATCTCCGAGGGGAACTCCTGACCCCCCCCTGGCAGCAGCAGCAGTGGAGGAGAGCACGGGGGCTGCCGCTGCAGCAGCTCCCCCAGCCGACGCACAATCTCGGGCGATCGCGCTATCAGTTCTGAGCGTGAGCACGAGCTCAGCTGTGCCTCGGCCGCCTGCAGAAGCTGCTCCAGCTGCTCTGTCTCCTGGGTTAGCGCATTCTTCTGCGCTGCTCACGAGAATTGGTGGTGGGGGAGAAGACAAATAGACAACAAACAATGGTTTCAGCACTCTTCCTAAACATGGTTTCACAATTTTATTATTTTTTTTAGGACAGATGGTTCGCAATTTTAATTCCCCCTGCATAAACAACCATCAAATTTTTCTAAGTGCTTGGTGCCTTACAAGCAAAGTGTAAACTTGTGTCAATAGCTGCACACACTTTGCACCCATCAGCACATGAACAGAGACCGATCAACAGGAATTGCCCTGATAAGACCAGCAGCCCCAGTGGTGCCACCCCAAACATGAAAAGCACAGTAGCCGAGTGAAGCGACCAATAGACACCCACCGACGAGGGAGAGCAGGCGTCCCTTGAGCTGAGCATCCAGGCGGGCAATCATGTGCTCGACAGCATTGCGAATCTCGTGCACCCGCAGGTCCTTGGCCTGGCGGACAGCCTCCACCGAGCGCTCCACCTGGGCCACCAGGCCCAGCAGGTGCACCAGGCGCCGCCGCAGGGCACCCACCTGCTCCCGCACGGCTGCCACCTGTTGTGCATGCACCTCCTCCAGGGGCTTGAAGACATGCCCACAGTGCTGCAAAATGAGTCGGGATTCATTGTTTCTGCAGGACGCCACAAACAAATTGCATCTGTACATAGCACACTGATTATTTTTCCCTGATTGTTCTTCCTAGTTCCTTCCACTTCCTGACGGGACCCATTGAGGGCCTCAACAGATCCAAGGAATGCTGCCTTCGATAACTCCAACTGGGTCTTTCCTAAATCTCGCCATACGTGGACCCGACATTTACGGGTAGGTGCAAATTCCGCCGGCAGTATGCTGACCTATAAAAAGAGGTGTGGGCCTGCCAACTAGATAGGGCTGGGAGGCGTCCCTGTCCAGATCGAACCTGGAGGCCCAGCGGGCACTGGTCCAGAGAGCTCAAGCAACGGTGACAGTCAACGATGTCTCGGAATAGTGACTGCCACCCAGTGTCAACACCACTCCCACTTCCCTCTCCCAAATCATTTCAGTGTCTCAATAATGTTTTCTCCCTGTAATTATTGGCCTCTAGAGCTGGAAACAGTTTGAACAACCTGGCACCTTTAAATACCGCTATGACTGCACCTACATGTTTATCCATGCAGAGAAAGCTCAGCAAAAGGTGGAGGTTTAGTTTCAATAGCCTGCAGTTGCTCCAAAAATGCAAAAAGAATGCTTAGTTTTGCAGTTTGCCCCTTTTCAAAACATGGCTGAAACCGTCGCAAGTCAAACCCAAAAACTCATCTTCAAACAGCATGGCCTTGTAATTACTCATTGCCTCAGCAACTGGGATCACTGCACTCAAAACTGCTAATGAAAGTACTCTTGTTTGGTTCGGTTTGCGGGGTTTAACGTTCCAAAGTGACTCAGGCTATGAAAGATGCCACAGTGGAGGGCTCCAGAAATTTCGACCACCTGGGGCTCTTTAATGTGCACTGACATCGCATAGCCCGCAGGCACCTTGCTTTTTGCCTCCACTGAAAAACGGCCATTGCAGCCGGGATTCAATCCCACATCCTTGGGCACAGAAGTCAAGCGCTGTAACCACTGCACCACCACAGCAGGGCTAATGCAAATGAAAGTACGGCTCATTTCCCTCCAAATTTGTCACATGTACTCACTTCCCTGCCTTGGAAACATACCGTTCCCCCCCACAGGGCACACTGGTGGCAAATGCAGAGGCGGCAGTTCCAGCAGTAGACGCTGAGCTTCTCGCCCTTGTGGTGCTGGCAGCGCTCCTGGTCACGCCCGCCACCTGGCTCAGGAGACCCCGGCTTGGCCTCCCCACTGGTGCCAGCAGTGGCAGCGGCTGAGCTCAGCTGCAGGGTGTCCAGCTGCTGCGTCACCTCCTCTACCCAGCGACAGTTGACCAGCTCATGCAGGTGCAACGATGCTCGGCAGTGTGGACACTGAGATCGTTGCTCTGTCAGCCAGCGCTGCACAGGTGCAAATCACAGGGCTGTCAGCACCACATGAGACTTAAAAAAACAAAACAAAACAAAAAAAAGAGTTGCAAGAAAAACAGAAAACTTTTCAGTTTGGATAACTCAATTTCTACTCTGCTGAGGTGCACACTGATCTTTTACTCTCCAATTGCTGTTCGCAACAGGTATAATAACTTGCCATCTTTAATTGATCTCCACTCCTTCAAATATAAGGTAGGTATCATTAATTTTGTACTACTGTGTTCCAGTATTGACATGAGAGTGTTAATACCTCTAAGCTGAAAAAAAGAAAACTGTCTGTAAGCGTTAGCGACTGAACCGTTTGAAGCCTGGCAGTGTTGAAAAATCATGAGCATGCCTCTGTCAGGCGGTAATAGGGAAGTAACAAACGCCAACACCACTGCAACCCCAGTTTAAAACCTCACCGCCTCGGAATGTTACACGCATACCTCTGGCAGGTGGCTAGGCCAGGAATTGATAGATCGGAGATGCTATGGTGCACCTTCATTAATGTTTCTTTTGCTCATGGAAGTCGCAAGACAGGTGACTGGTTGGCGAGTTGTGTGACTTCATGAGATCAGATGGCATGGTGGGATTGGAAGGATCTACCAACTCGGGCCCCTGCTTTCATATGGCGAGATAAAAATTTAGCACACAAAACCCTTGCCTCCCCCCCCACCCCCCTTGTTTAAAGCCTCGCCTCAAAAAAATCAAGAGCATACATCCCATATAGTCTAGGGTCATTTAAAAGAAAACTGCGACTGCATAATAAATTATTCAGAAACAAGCGTTAACACCTCTGTCATTCGTTTGCATATGCAGTAACATAATCACGTGAGGATGCTATATAAAAATAATATTCTCACATACATGCCCCATGAATCACATTGATTGCCTGTGAATATATGAATACTTATTTTGCTCTGAGCCTAAGTGGCTGACCCGGTACTCAGAATGCATGCACAAGCGAAAAGTATAGCAGTCGGCTAGGATTTTAGTGTTGGTACTGGTGGTTAATTAATGAAAACAACAGCGTGTGTGAGCCCTGAATATTTTTTAATGCCTTCCATCAAGCAAGGCCACTAAAAGTAAACTAAAATGCAGATGATGCTACCAGCCTGGTGCATCTTGATGAGCACTTTTATTTTCCAGAATTTAATGAACAGCTGCAGGCTTCAGCAAATGCATCATGGACTGCAGTTGTCCAACAAAGCCATATTTAAGTAAGTCGGCATGTAAAAGGCACACACAAACCTCTCTATGAAAGCCATCTCTTGCATCCAAACTGCACTAGCCATTATTCCAAGCAAGTTTTAGAACGGCCATGGGAAAACCTATACTATATGCATCAATTGAGCCTTCTTTTTCTAACCTCAAAAATGCATCACACAAGTATACAGCACAGTATTTTATCCTTTATTACAAGCGTTGGCAGTGATGTGCCACGTGCTCATAAACGGGTATTGCCGTAACCTCTAGAACTGCTCTGCACAGCTGCCTGCCTTCCCCATTCGTGGTACTCACTCGGATGCAGGCATAACAGCAAAGCTTGGAGCAGTGGGGGCAGAGGTGGGCATCCCGCAGCCGCTCCATGCAGATGAAGCAGCGGAACACCTCCGCCAAGCTCTGCACACAACACATGCATGGAGCAGCGGCAGCTGCATGCAACAGCGCAAAAATAACAAGTGCCCACTATTACGCTGGGGCAAGCCCAGCCGCACCCCTGCAGACCAGCTATTCAGTCTTCATTCTTTTGAGACAGCACCGGGGAAAAGTATTTCACAAATTGTGGCAGAGGGAGGGAGAAATGACAGAAAGGCAGCAATAAAAGAACCTTTTAGCTCTTGAACTTTAAAGAAAAACTCCCAAGTTGCTCTCGTAGAAGTCTAAAAAAATACTTCCACTGGTTAGCACACTCAACGGGCAAAGTAAGTAACGGTCAATCTCCGGGCCAGGCATGCCACCATGTGTTACTGTTGTCTTGCACTTTAACGGGCATCCAACACGTAGCCAGTGTTACCTCCCACCCTCAAATGACTGGGCAAATCATTTCATTGTTCCCAGCAAACATACACAGTGCACCTTAAGGTATACTCTTCCTTGAAACAGCTCACACTTTTGAACTGTCTTTAGCAGAAAAAAAAATTCTTTTAACTAGATTACAATCCTCCTGGGTAAGACAAAGTTACTAACTGCATCACAAGGGTGCAGCCAGCTCTTACATCTTGCATTGAAATGAGTAGCGGCATTAAAGGAAAATCTACATGAAATATTGAAATACTGTATCAGTGTGCACAAAGCTAACTACTACACATAATCAATTGCAACCATTCCTCAGAATGTTATGCAATTGAAAGAAAGAGCATGCACAAGTCCAAAAGTGCGGCATTATATAACAGTAACATGTCATGTCTGCAAGGTGCTGCAATGCTCAGTGAGCAGTGCAAACGGCATGAGTCTACCTATTCTGCCACCTGTCTTTACTATACATGTTTTCTCCTTGTTCATCATCATCATCATCAACTTGACTATACCCACTGCAGGGCGAAGGCCTCTCCCATATTTCTCCAATTAACCCGGTTCTGAGCTAGCTGCACCCACTTGACCCCTGCAAACTTTTTAACCTCATCCGCCCACCTGACTTTCTGCTGCCCCCTGCTACGCTTTCCTTCCCTTGGAATCCAGTTTGTTACCCTAAGCGACAATCGGTTATCCTCTCTTCGCACTACATGTCCTGCCCATGCCCATTTCTTCTTCTTAATTTCTGCTAAAACGTCAGTAACTTGAGTTATTTCTCTGACCCACTCTGCACGCTTCCTATCTCTTAACGTTACCCCTACCATTTTCCATTTCCATAGCCCTCTGGGTTGTCCTCAACTTAAGTAGAACTCTCTTGGTTAGCCTCCACGTTTCAGCCCCATAGGTGAGTACAGGTAAGATGCAACTGTTGTATACTTTCCTCTTGAGCGATACCGGTAAGCTGCTAGTCATAATCTGCGAGTGCTTGCCAAATGCGCTCCATCCCAATCTTATTCTTCTTGCTATTTCCTTTTCATATTTCCTTTTGCTATTTCCTTTTCCTTTCTCCTTGTTACTTCGCTTTTATCCGGAGACATTGACTACTTCTGTTTCGTCACAACTGCAGAGTGTATTTTTCATCTTACTCCCCCTCATCGTCTCAATCTTTTTCATTATATATTTTGGTCACCCTAATAAATTGTTAGCAGCCTCATGTCATGTCCTCTTCCTTGCATGGTGTTTCCCATTTGGTTGTTGTTTTACTCGAGATATAAACCAACTAGCTTAGACCTAGATCGTCCTTCATCCACCAAACTAGCTTTCAGCCACCCCTTATAAGCGTGCGTTCTTTTGGGAAATGGTATGTTACTTTTAATAACCAATAGTTATCTTGTCATCACATGACTTGCCCTGCCTGCAAATGAGTTTTTTTGATTTCAAGGATAAGATATATTCTTTTCCATTTCCAATACCTTGCTACCCTTTTGTAAACTGCTGTTCCCTTCAAAGGTTGCTGAACATATAGTTTTCCACAAATTAATTTTCAGACCAACCATTCAAGCTCTACCTCTCTCAGTCATTGATCATGTTTTGCAATTCCTCAGCAGAGTTATTTAGCAAGGCAAAGCCGTCACTGAATCACAGATTACTGAGATAGTCTTCATTAACCTTTATCTTCAACTGTTTGTAATCCCTGAATGCTTCCTGTAAATAAGCACTGTATAGCGCTCCCCAAGCCTTACAAGTGTCCTTATGGGAATTTTATTACTTTCTTTATGGAGTACTATGGCGGCACTGCAGCCGCTACAGATATGTTATATATTTCGATAGGTTTATTTTGGTTTATAGGACTCAACATCCCAAAGCGACCCAGGCTATGGAGACGCCATAGTGGAGCTCCGGAAATTTCGACCACTTGGGGTTCTTTAACGTGCACTCACATCGCACAGCACATGGGTTACCTTTTCGGCTCCATCGAAAAGTGGCTGCCTTAGCCAGGATTTGATCCCGCATTCTTGGGCACAGTAGTCAAGCGCTCTAACCACTGCGCCACCCTGGCGGGACATATATTTCTATCTGTGCCTCCTCTACACTATAGTTCCACAGTGCCTGTACCACTGCTATATACACATATAAAGGCTATATATATGGGCTGGTCATATCTTGTGCATTTTTCTATTTTTCCATCCCCTGACTGATATTGTGAATATATATTGCATATTGTCTAAAGTCCTTTGCAAAAGCTTGCCTGATCCTTTGGCCAACCGCAATTTATGGTTCCCCTGATTCTCTTAAAGATTACCTTACTGAAATGCCTTGCAAGACACTGACAGTAAGCTAGTCAGCCTAATTTGGAAAGTTTCTTCACCGTTCTTCCAAGAGTCATGTATGCTCGAGATCCTGAGGCATTACGTACGCTGTGTGGCCAATTTTTATAATACAATCTCCCCATGTCCTTCAAGACACCTGTTTTAACTTGATCCTCACCAGCTTCTTTCCCTCTTTTCATGAACTTCTAAGGCTTTCTTGCACTTAGCAGAATGTCCAACTGCTCTGCACTATAGCCTGTCTTATCATCCTGGTTACTTCAGCTACTGTACAGATCAGTGTAGGATTCCTCGGCTACACTAACTATCTCATTAAGATGATTATCATATTAGTAATAACCTTAGTTACCATTCTTGTCTCTTAGCACATGCTTCTGTTTTTTGGCTATGCCTAGTTTCCTTTTGACTGCTTTCATGCCACCTCCGATCTTTAGAGCATACTCGATTCCCTCCTTATTATGTCAGTTATCTTAAATCTATTAATTAACTTTGCTAGCTCTGCCAGTTCTATTTATTCTGTTCGGTTAAAGGCTTTCAAGCTTTGGTGCTTCTTAATCGGGTCTTTTGTCTCCTGAGAAAGCTTACTGGCATTATCCATCCTACCACCTACTTCTTTTGTGTACAGTCCATAATCAATCTCTAATTATTAATCACCGCTTGAACACTATGATAGTCGCCCCAGGTTAAACCGAATATCTTCCCTGTAGTAAGATCCTGAATTCCTCTATTTTTCCTCTTGCCACTAACTCATTTATTGCGTTCGTGATCCAAGTCTAGGCTACATTGAGACATCCTCATACTAAGGTCACTACATCGCACCTTGCTGAGCACCTCCGCATTCTGTACTATGCCAAGATGAGTGCAAAATATGAATCACTTTTAACACCGCCCCCCCCCCCTCATTTAAACTTTTCCACATTTATTTCCGGTTGCCCCATTTGCAGAAGAACAAACACGATTTGTAAATATTTCTTTTTGCCAATTTCACCAATAACTCCTCCCTGATGTTCCTAAAATATCAGCCATAGTCACCAACTGCCTTGTCTCCAGCGTGCTTCATGTTTGCCTTGCCATTGAAATTACCCATCAGTACAGTGTACTGTGTTTTTGCTTATTCATTGCCCATTACGTCTCTTCATAGAAGATTTCGACTCTCTACTTTTCTGTCCATTAAAATTTCATACCGTGACATTTCATAATGTGCACATGTCAACATTGTCGTAAAAGTGGCATACAGTCGTGCCTCGTTAATATGGACACTTTGGTTTCCGACCAAATCTGACCATATAGCGAGTCATTAATAATAACGATTCATGAATAAAAACTAACGGTATTTTATTGAGAGAAAAATTGTAATTATTGACTGCTTTTGTAATTAAACTTGCAATTAAGAACAGCCGAGCTGTCTATGCTACCCCTTCTCCATGAATCCGTCGACCCGAAATATCATGTTTGTTTTTAAACCTTGTCAGCTATCCTCTTGAGTAGCTGAAGTCAGCAATGCCTAGACAGCGTAGAATAATTTTGCTCAGTAAACATCACCATGTTTTACTGAACAAAATATTCCGTAAGTCATCACAGCTAAAACCTGTCAAGACAGAGGAGAAAGAACGGTATGTTTTCATAATGTTGCCAAGGAAGCCAGCCTTCTCTTGAATTATTTCGTCGCTTACGACAGCATCATTCGCATGCACATTCTTGAACCACATTAACAAGGCTGACTCCATTTCTTGGAACTGTGATGGAAGCTGTCTGACTGGTTGACGCTGCGATGCTGACGTTGAGCCATTTATCGGAGTCCTGTATCGATGCTACCATTGACCTGGCGAGGCTGAGGCCTAGTTTAACTTGAGTCCAGTCCTACACGATTTGGATTGACTGAGATGGCTTTTGCTGCTCGTATTCACAAATTTCCCGATTCTTTGCCCTGTTTTTGCCTAGTTAACCTCCCTGCCTTTCCGTTCCTCTGATTCTCTCTTTTTTGCCTTGTACTGTTTCTGTAAGGAAGTGAGGGAGTCAAGTTGGCAGGCTGCTATGCATAGGGCTACTGAACAGACCCTTCCTGCGCCGTTTGTATATGTTCCTATGAAACAAACTGTTAGCTGAAGTACAGTTTAGAACGATGGGTGCCCGACTACGAAGAGCTCAGACCTTGTCAAGGCCACATCGTTAACTCAAAGCGAAGCCAACATGCGGACCGCCTTGGGTGCAAAATGTGGCAGTTCGGCAGCGCAACAGCGACGAAAACCAGGAGCATGCAAGGAAAGGCGTCCAGGACAGGACGCCCGGTCCCGGTTGCGTGCTCGTCGCCTTTCTTTTGTCGCTCTACTTCGTGAGTGTGTCTTAACTCTGACCGGAACTTCATGGAACACACTTTGTCATCTGGGAAAGAAACCTTCAGTTCCTGCCCCCATCTTTGGCACTTATCTTCCTTCCTATTATTTCTTTCTTACGCTTTTACCGGACTCTCTGTTCACGTTCAGCAGAATTTATTGAGACCACATGTTGCTGTTTTCCCGACTGCGGCATCTCGTTGCGGTGCTGCCACCGCACCCAGAAATCTCCCGGTTCCCTCCTTTCGGGGTCTTT
Organism: Amblyomma maculatum; assembly: GCF_055883805.1. NCBI lineage: Eukaryota > Metazoa > Arthropoda > Arachnida > Ixodida > Ixodidae > Amblyomma > Amblyomma maculatum. The sequence continues at coordinate 93,618,216 of NC_139346.1, read as the reverse complement.
CTTACTTAGCTGACCCTCGGTTTGCTGTGTACGTTCCTTTCTGCTCTTGCGCTCCCCCTTCCTCAAAGACACGCCCACTTTGGTTCTTTCCAATCCCACAGGACTCGTTCAGGCATCCGGCCGTATCGGCTGTCGGTAGGTTCGCGGCCTGCGCGCCCTTCCTTAACTTACGTTCGGACTCCCCTGCTTTTTTCAAACGATTTTCATATTAACGAGACAAAAATGCATGGACCCAAGTGGGCTATGTGCACTCTTCCCCTGTCCATTGTCCAGACGGTGAGTTTCCATATTAACGAGGCATAAATACATTGAAAAAGTTTCGTTCCCAGAAAAACTGTCCATAATTCGGGTCGTCCATATTAACGGGAGTCATATTAACGGGGCACGACTGTAAGCCACAGAAGTGCACCAAGCTATGTACACTCAACAGCAAAATTTAAAAAAAAATTACAGGACTACGCTTAAGACAGTTAAGAGCTGAAATGGCAAAAGCCACTTTACAGGACTGTTTTTACTAGCTGCATCATAATTCCTACACTCATTATCATCCCTATCACTACATTATCAACTAAATGCACCATCAGTGTCATCACTATTACCACCATTATCATTATTGCTAACTGCAGCGTCATTGTCATTATCATCACTATCACCATTATCAATATCAGTAACTGCATCATCACTGTCATTGCTACTGTCACCCTGACACTGCACAAGGAGAATTATACATCTCTTATGAGCCCGGCGTGGAGTATTGGTTTGCACGCTTGGCTGGGGATCGAAGGAATGGTGGTTTGATTCCCAGTAGAAACAAAGTGTCAGTTCATGTGAACATTTCCTGCTCAAAATTCCTGCAAATATTTCCGCAGCCCATGAGCCAAGAAAGGCTTCAAATTTAAAATCCTGGTAAAATAGCTGCATGCACAAATGTGCGGTACAAAACTGTGCACAGCACATTCATCGGATATCAGTAGCAATTGAAGTGCGAATGATGATTATGTTTCAAGGTGCAAAGCGTAACTGCCACGCAAACATTAGCACCCATTAAAAGAGAGCAGTGGCATAATACATGCAAATTTCAGGGGGTACACGTAGCTTCACATGGCATCTATTTCGAATATTTCCATTTTATTTGTTCTTAAAAGGATATGACAAGTTAAAAGTAAAGCATGACTAGGACAACCACTGACAAAGTTTTTTTCATCCCTTAAGTCAAATTAATATTGCCTATAAACATCAATCCAGATGTGTCATTGCTATGTTATGCAAGCGTTTGCTCCTCATCATACTCCAAGGCTACGAGCCTCTTCTGGGCACTGAAAGATTGTTCCGCTTCCCACAAGGAAATTGGCATCGCCAGTATAATTCGGTAATCTCCCCCTTCTCACAATACTTGCAGGTTGATTTTTGCCTTTTTTGGGGATGGTCCCGCTATATTTTCCACAGACTACAGACTGGGGCATTCTTCATGTAATAAGTGCACCCAACCCATTACTTTGCAAGCGTCAACTTCAGTGTCGAGGTGGGTCATGTATGTCAACTTTTGATGGCTTCTTTTTCAGGTGCATGTTCTGCAGTGCCTAGTACAACATTCTCCAAGACAGGCTTAAATAGTCTTTCGATACTTTACAAGGCTGCATTGATAACTTTCTTTTAAAAAAAACACGCTGAAAGTGTGCCCTAGTTCGAATTCCCCTTGCGAGGCCTGGAGAGGACGGTAGCTTTAAAAGCTACTGGGCCTGCTCTAAGGGGAGCTCTGTCCTTATTTCAAAAAAAATTTTAGAGGGCACTTTTGACCACTAAAGTGCGATGAGACGAAAGCCATTGTAGTAGCACGATGGATTTTAGCCCTCCACTACCGCACCTACCACCTTCTCTTCTCTCACTCCCCCCTTCCTTTACTGAGTGGTACATGGTACATGCGTCCGCGGAGAATTGTGACAGATACTGCGCCTTTTCTATCCTATAAATCAATTTCAAACGCCGCTGATGCCTGCTGTGCTAACGCCTCCTAAACATCTGGGTCTGCTTTTGTTTGCTGTGTAGTGCGATGCTCGAAGAAGCTGCACATGAAAGGTGCTGCTCGGACACCTGGATCAAACGCCCTGCATGAATCACCTGGTGACGTCATGACCTGTTGCGACGGTACGTCACGTGCCCCTTATCGAACACAACCAGCATTTTATTGAAGGCATCAAAGTTCACCGGCATTCTATATTTCGTTTACAGGAAAGGAAAGGCGCAATATCTGTCACTCGCGGAATCCCACCATCAGTCTCACGGTAGACAAGGGGAATTATGAAGTGCGTTTCACGATCTGAGTGTTGTGTTGTGTTTTATGGCGCATAAGCAACTCAGGCTATCATGCGCCAAGCACAAGGTATATTATGTTTGAGAAGGAATGAAGTGTTAAGATATCATAGCTTGTTCAAGAAAGATGTTTCTTCTAAGAAACTAAAAACACATGAAATGTCTACAATTGCATTCTCTCCTAGGAGAAGTGATGGATGGAATGGTATCTGTTCGGTGTAAAATTGAGTGAAATGCTTTTTCCGTAGCTTTTCGAGTTTTTTACATGAAATTAAAATGTGATTTATCGTCAGTCCATGTCCACAGTCTTCACATATGGGTTCATCTTCTTTTTTGAGAATGAAACTATGAGTAAGATGCGTGTGTCCTATTCGAAGGCGACATAATATTACCTCCATGAAGCGTTTCTGGTGACTGCATGACTTCCATTCTTCGACAACTGGTTTCACGACGTGTAGTTTGTTGTTTATTTCATTTTTCCATGAGGCTTGCCATTTTTCCCTGAGCTTTTTTTGTATGAATTTCAAAACATCTTTGCGTGGTACATTTACTTTTTCTATTTTTGCTTTTCGGGCAGCTGCTGCACATTCGTCAGCTGTCTCGTTACCTACGATTCCGACATGGCTAGGTACCCAGCAGAATTTTATTTTGTAACCTCGTGTTTTGGCTGATGTTATACAATGTATTATTTTTCCCACTAAAGGTTTTGTTGCATTTTTAGAGTGTAATGCTGTGATTAAGCTGAGGGAGTCAGTGTATATTATACTCTCTTCAATATTGCATTTTATTATTTTTTCCACAGCTATGGATATGGCATAACTTTCTGCAGTGAACACTGATGCACAATTGGGCAACCTAACTGTTTTCTGGCGATTGTTTTCTACGACACCACTACCAACATATGAGGTCGTTTTAGAACCATCGGTATAAAATGTATTGGTCTTTGTATTTTTCCTCTAATGTCAGGAATTCTTGTAATATGTGTTCGTGTGGAGTTTGTTGTTTGTCAAACTGTGTTAAAGTAAGGTCGCATACACAGGGAAATTTATACCAAGGGGGTAATGGACCAGGGCATTGTGCAATGTCGGGGAGTGTATCGAGTATTTTTATTTCTTCGCACATCTGTTCAAAGTGGAGGAGGAGGGGTCTGACTGCTTGCGGTTTGTTGTTAAACAGGGTTCTGGACGGGCACTTTGTTACTATGGGGTAGCAGAGGTGTATTGGTAGCGAACGGATCTTAAGAATGTATGAACAAGTTAGCATGGTTCTTCTGTCCTCAAGAGATGGTTCGTTGGTTTCTACATACAGACTTCGCACAGGCGACGTCCTGTATGCCCCGGTCGAAAGACGCAGACCTAGGTTGTGGACTGGGTCTAGTCGTTTTAGGTATGAGGGTCTTGCGGAACCGTAGACTATGCAACCGTAGTCCAAGCTGGAACGTACAACTGAACGATAAATCTGCAGAAGGCATGTCCTGTCGGATCCCCAGCGTTTACGTGACAGCACTTTAAGTATATTTAAAGATTGGGAGGCTTTCTTTTTAAGGGTGTTTATGTGGGGGAGGAAAGTAAGCTTTCTGTCGAAAGTAATGCCTAGAAAATTATGTTCGTGTTTTACTGGGAGAGCAATGTCATTTAGGTAAACTGTAGGGTCCACTTGCAAACCTCGTCTAAGTGAGAATAAAACGGCTATTGATTTTTGTGCAGAGAACCTGAAACCATTTCTATCTGCCCATGTCGCTAGTTTATTCACTGTTAATTGAATTTGTCTCTCACACGTTGATACATTAGAGGATGTACATGCTATTTGTAGGTCATCGACATAGACTGAATGCATGATGGTCGTTGGGATTATTTTTACTATGGAGTTCATTTTTACTATAAACAGCGTGGTACTCAAGATGCACCCCTGAGGGACACCATTCTCCTGAGTAAAACGTTTTGACAGAGTAGCACCGAGACGAACTTGGAAAGAACGGTCGGACAAAAACTCTTTCAAGCATTTTAACATTCTGCCGCAGATGCCAAGGTCTCCCAGGTCACGTAGGATTCCATACTTCCACGTCGTGTCATAAGCTTTTTCTAAATCAAAAAATACGGCAAGGCAGTGTTGTCTGCGTATAAATGCTTCTCGTACCGTATTTTCCAAGCGCACAAGATGATCAGTTGTCGAACATCCTTTTCTAAATCCACATTGGCGGGTGTCGAGAAGTTTGCGAGATTCAAGTGTAAACATGAGCCTGATATTTAGAACACTTTCAAACGATTTAGCGATACAACTCGTTAGTGCTATGGGCCTATAACTGCTTGGGGATGTTGGTGGCTTTCCATGTTTCAGTAACGGAACAATAATGGCTTTCTTCCAGGCCTGCGGTATTTCTCCTGACATCCATACCTTGTTAAAAAATTTTAAGAGTGCTTCAACTGAGGATTCAGAAAGATGGGCTAGCATTTGATAGTGTATTTCATCTGGGCCTGGTGCTGTACGTTTGTCGGAAGAGAGAACTGTGTTTATTTCTTGTAGTGTAAGGGGACTGTTGTATGATTCGTGAACGCTGCCAGTAGTAGGTAATTTCTGTCTTTCTGCTTGGCTTTTATACTTTAAAAATGATTCTGAATAATGTGATGAGCTAGACACCATGAAAAAATGTTCACCTAAAATGTCCGCTTGCTCTTGAATGCTTGTCTGGGTATTTGGGTCTGTAAGGAGAGGAACTGTAAACGGGGAGTACTTGCCATTTAATTTATTTACTTGTGCCCACATATCCTTGGATGTTATATGACTGTTTATAGAAGAGATGTAATGCTGCCATGAAGCTTTTTCAGCAGTACGACGTACATAGCGCGCTTTAGCTCTAGCCTTTTTGAAAATTAGGAGATTTTCTTGTGTGGGGTACCTGTGAAATATACTCCACGCCTTATTTTGTTTTTTCTTTGCCTCCCTGCAGTCTTTTGTCCACCACACTTTACAGTTCTGTCTCACAACTCCAGATGATTGAGGGATGGCTTGGCGTGCGGCGGCTAAAATACAAGAGGTAAATCTTTCATTTAACTTGTCGACATTAAAATCTTCGGCAAATAGTTTTCCTAAGTCGGCTTCCTCTTTAAAAAGCTTCCAGTCTGCTAAATGCAGCTTCCAACATCTTGGTTTGGTTTGAATTATAGATGGTGATGATGTTAGACTGATTGTTGTAGGTAGGTGATCACTTCCATGCGGATTATCTAAGACATCCCATTTAAAATCGCTAAAAACCGATGATGAGCAGAAAGATAAATCAATAAAACTCATTTTACCGGAGCTCGGGGAGCAGTAAGTGGGTTTTCCGGTGTTAAGTAAGCAGATATTATTGCACAGAATAAAGTCTTCTAAAATTTGGCCCCTCGTGTCAGTTTTTCCACTGCCCCAGAAAGAAGAGTGGGCGTTAAAATCGCCAACTACTACGCATGGATCTGGCAGTTGGCTGAAAAGGTCTTCGATATCATGGAGTGTTATTTTTAAGTGTGGCTCTATATAAATACTGCAAATTGTGATTGTTTTATACGTGATAAGTGTGGCAGCTACTGCTTCTAGCCGAGTTTTGAGCCTATGTTCACGAGCTGCAATATTGTTTTTAACTATGATGGCAACACCGCCCGAGAGCCTGCATGTCTGCTCTCGATCACGGCGGAAGACTTTGTATTTTTTAAGAATATTCACATGTAGAGGACTCAGGTTTGTTTCCTGCAGACATAAGGCCACAGGTGAATATGTTGCTAAAATGTCTTTTATGTCGCTTAAGTTATTAAGCAGTCCCCTGCAATTCCAGTTTATTACAAAAGCCATCTTAAGCTATACGAGTGAAATAGAGACTACGTTGTTTTTGGCCCCGTGATTCGGGGCTTGTCCTTTTTTGCACGCTCTAAGGAGTCCCGCCGTCTTTCACATGACGGCACAGGACTACCCTGTGTTGTCGTGTCCATCGCGTCCTCAGACACGCTGGATGACCGCGGACAACACACCGGAATGCTTGAAGTAGGCCTCCCCGTGTGAGAAGAGGCCTTGGGCCCCGCAGACCTGGAAGGTCGCGAAGCCTGCTTTGGGGGTGGTGGAGCAGCGCCAGCTGCAGCCACCGTGGGCGCGGATGGCTCCACACCAAGGTCACTACCCGTGACCTGGGCGGGTGCCGAAGCACGCTGTGACGCTGCGCCCTGTTGCGTCACAACGGAGTAAGTTGGGCTTTGGACCAATGAAAGCCGCTTTCTCGCCTCTCCGAATGTAATGTTCTCAGTGACTTTTAAGGTTACAATTTCTTTTTCTTTCTTCCATGTTGGGCAGGATCTTGAGTATGCTGGGTGGTTGCCCTCACAGTTTACGCAAAGGTTTGGTTCAGTTTGGCAGTTGTCAGTGGCATGTTCATTTGAGGCACATTTTGCGCAGGTGAGTCTGCCTCGGCAGCTCTGGGAGCTGTGGCCATATCTCTGGCAGTTATAACAGCGACGTGGGTTAGGTATGTACAGTCTGAGTTGCAGCTTTGTGTATCCTACTTCAACGGAGTCGGGAAGGGTGCTCAGCGCAAATGTCAAGACGATGTGCTTAGTTTGGATCTCTTAGTTGTCTCGCCTGATCTTGATTCGATAAACGTTGATGACATTTTGGTCCTTGAGTCCTTCGAGCAATTCTTCTTCGGTCAGAAACTTGAGGTCATTATCTGAAATGACCCCACGAACTGTATTGAGTGAGCGGTGTGGTGAGATTGTGACAGGGACGTCTCCGAATGATGTAACAGCTGCTAGCTTTTCGCACTGGTGGTTGTACAGCACTTCTAAGAGGAGGTCACCATTTGGTAGCTTTTTGACTTTGTAGCCTGCACCTATTGTGTCTGTGAGAGTCTTTGTCACCAGGAACGGTGAGACTTGACGGGCAGTTTTTTCTGCTTGTTCAGAGTGAATGACATGAAAGCGGGGGAAGCTGTTTACATTTTTTGTGAAAAACTTGTTCGTCACATCGGATCAGTTGCGGAAAGAGAAGAAGCCATAAAATTTATTTTATCGTTCGGTTATGGTACCAGCCACCCACCATGGAGTCCAACAAGGGGACGGGACAGGTACCTAAAAAAAGCCCTGCCCACCCCAGCTGTATACCTTAACTATAACCTAATATGGCTCAACTCAGGGTAGTCAGCCACACAAGGTTAACCCTCGCCGCCGGGAAGTAAGGAAAAAACCAAGAAGAGAGTAGAGGACAGGAGAGTTGTAGGATAGATGACAGGAAAGTGAAAGATGGAGGGGAAGACAGGAAAAGGCGACTGCCGATTTCCCCCGGGTGGGTCAGCCCGGAGGTGCCGTCTATGGGAAGCGTGGGCCAAAGTGGCGTGTTGCCTCCGCCGAGGGGCCTTAAAGGTCCAAACACTTGGCATTGGCTCAACCACCAGGATCCCCTTTTCCCCAGACACGACGATGCCACGCACGGCTAAGCGTGGGTGCTCGGGGTCCGTGGTGTCGCACAAAACACACAAACACCTGCTTTAACAGGTGCCCCCTGCGGGGGTTTCACGATCTGAGGCGTGTCGCAGTTGATAAAGCGCTGGCTTGTGATCCAAGAGATGGAGGTTCGATTCTATCACTCTCGAAAGCATGGCACCTATGCTGACAACCTTCTATCGCCAACGATGAGGCCTTAAAGGGTTTCGCCTTAAAGAATTATTCCATATTTCTTACTCCTGCACAGTCCCATCACGTAGGCAATGCTGTGTGCACCTTGCAGCAAAAACGCCTGTTTATTGACTGCCCCCAACCCACTAGCTGAATCGAACCCCCTTATAAGGAGAACAGGTTACGTTTGCGCTAAAGCAGCTGTTTTGAGAAATTTCACTCCTAAAGTGTTGTAACATGAGGAGAGCATGCCAAGAGCATGCACTGTCCTAGGTAAACTGATCGTATATGCAAAATAAAGAACAGCTGTTTCCCGGAGCTTTGGGCTTATGCTGAAAAAAATTAGCATGCAGTGCTATTTGTATAACCCCATTTTTTTTCAGCTATGCCCAGTCTGAGCAAACACTCATTGCTGGTGCTAAACCATGGCTGCGCTTCTTTCTTCCTGCAACTTTGCTAGCTCCCATCCGGTTCTCAAGAATTCTAGCTCCAAACAAAAGAAAAACTAACAAATAAGATTATGGCTGTGTTCGAGTCATTTTCCTCTGATTCATTTGATCATGTCTATACAGATTTTTCTTTACTGCTTCTTGCTTTCCTCCTTTTTTTTTTAAGTACAAACTTTCCTTTTAAAAATGAATTGGCGCACACACGCCTCATTGAATGAACATCAGGACAGGCAGGTGATTAGAAATCGATAGCAGCCACAATTGAGTCCAGGTCCTCTCCATATAGCGGCCCACGCTTCTGTCCATGCTTCCTGTTGTTGTAACAGACCGTCCGTACATGACGACACTCATTGCCTTTATGGTAAAACCTGCCCCAACGAATATACGGCTGGCCGTTGAGTGTGTCCGTCCTAGCAGGTTTCGCTAGCTTCCTTGATATTTATGACTTTTGATGTAGTGAGCAGTGTCCGTGAACTGTGGTTCATTGTTTTGCATGCGTCGCATATCTTCCATGGCTTTTTCAGCCATGGACAGGACGAAATCCTCGGCTTCCTTCAATTTCAGAGTGCGAGAAGTCAGCAGCTGGTGTCGTATGCTCTCGTCTCGTCCGTACATAATGTAGTCTCGGACTATAAGCTTCAACGAGAAGCCGAAATTCGGGCTCTCGACCAGTCGGCGGAGGTCAAAAAAAAAGTTCTCGCATGGCCTCACCTCGCGTGAAAAAATTGTAACGAATATTTCATCAACTTCGGGGGCAAAGTAGCTTTGCAGGTGGTTGACGATGTTGCTGTACAGCTGATTTACCGACGGGTGGCAACAACCCTGCAGAACATTGACTGTGCTGCTGGATAATGAAGCCACAACCAAGGTTCGCTGCTGTTGGCAGGCATCGCTTTAACACTGCCAGACACTAACTTAACTAGCATCATTTCCTCTCTATATATTTAACAGCTTTCATGTCCCTTCACTTCTGGCTTGTAGCAGACGTGGGCCGGAAGTGGCTGAAGGGACATTTGCAGTTTTCCTAATCAGATTAGCAGCTTTAACAAACTGAAAGTGAATGCAGTGGACTATGCTCAATGTGTTTTACTAATTTCCTTTTTTTTTTATTAAATAAACGTGACTAACTGAAATGCAGTGCATGCCGCCAAGGCGAGATTCACACCTGTTACCTACCTGTCTTGAGCACTGTAAAAACATTTGCCAGGTCCAAACAAGAAAAAGACATTGAAAAAGGTTTCAAGGGTTTGAATGTTGCCAACTCTTGAAAGTGCAGGACTACCATGCCTGTCACAGATTGACTCGATGTCAGAAAAGCAGAGGTTTAAAGTTAAATTAGTTATAATTACACTCAGTCATGGCATGATTTTTAATTGTTGGTAGACTGTAATTATGACCGCCATATGTTTTTCGGACGTCTGATTCTGCTAAGCAGTTCAGTGAAAAGGTCAAGACCCCCTCCCGTTTCCATGTTGCGTTGCTGATAGTATCATTCGAGCCTTACCTAGTAGACCCGGGATGAATCTCGAGAGGAGATACTCACGCTGAACCACCCCATCCTCGTCCTCACTCGTCATATAAAATTAGGTTCAGATAATGCTCGAAGTATCAGAAATGATAGAAACGAAAATAAAGTGCGTGTAACTTATTTTCATACATTTGCTTACAGTGGTGCATGCCGTAAGGATGCATCGTCCTTAGCAAACTGATGATGTATGCAAAATAAATAAATGTTTCCTGATGCTTCGTGCCCACACTGATCCTATATATGATGAGTGAGTATGGCACATAATGCCTGTATGAGTGTCAACCTTCGTCTTTTGTCCTTGTCTTGGTGTGCTGTGATCAGAACGGGAAACCACCGACGGTTAGCCAGTAACGCTTTTAGAATGGCTTGCTTCGAAGTTACCTGCTCATATATAATTAGAGTTATTCATTTTCAGCTATTATATTTTTTCAAATTTAGGGGTGTAAAAATCGGGCGTTATTTTTTAACTTGGTATTAGGGAAGAAATCGGGTTTTCCGTGGAAACACTCTGAAATTCGGGTTTTGTCGGGTTAACTTTACAAACTAATAGTTTATGATTTCTCCTAATTGGTGGGTAACGATTAGAGTTATTTTTTTGGTTGCTTTCAAAAAAGTATTTCAGAATTTGGCATTTATGTCGTAATTATTACTCTCATTGATGTGCAACGGTCAATTTTTGGACAAGAATCATTTTATTTATGTGAGTTGGTAATTGACGTTTTACATGCCCTTATTAAAATACATATTCATCTGCATGTGCAAAATTTCGGATTCCATCCGAAACCTGTCTGGTCTCTGGAGGTATCTTAGCTGAGAGAATGTTCGGTCAACGTCACAGCTGCCATTAGCTAGACACAACAATGTCAACGCTGCATTTGCTAGCCTGGGGTGGCTCACAGTTGCATAATAGTCCCCCACTTCGACACTAATTTGTGGGGCTTGCTTCCAGCAAGTACTAGTTAAACTCCTTGTGAAGCGAGCTTACGTTGCCCGTCGCAAAAATAAAGAGAGGTCGATAGTGTGGAGATTCACATGAATCCCCTGCCCCTATTACAAAGCCTACTTTGCCGCATTATCCCCGAGAATAGCCCCCTTGTAATCATCAAATGACTGACTCAGCAAGAAGCTGCTTCTGGAATTGAGTAAGGCGCTCAGTTTCCACATTGTCAACTGGTTTTCTTCTTTGTCTGAGATGTTTCGTTTCAGAGTGGAGGCCCATTTTGTGGAGGTTTTTGCGCAAAACTCTTCACAACAAGTTTTCTCTAATAAGGCACTGCTCTTAGGTAACATAGACAAAAACACCTTTTGCTCAATCGCTTTTACCGATCATCATGAAAACTTGACAGTCTGCTGTAGCTTGATGATTACGAGATGGTTTTCAGCTTTCAAGTGTTTTCTGGACATCTAAAGGTGGCTCGAGCGCATCTCTCATTAACACTGCCTTCGCATAAAGAATCTCGTAATTAGAAAGTATCTCTCGAATAGCTTCTGCTTTGGTACTTCCATACAAGCTTTTAACAAGTTCAATGGGCACAGTTGTTCCAGAAACCGGAAAAAATCGGGTGTTCCTCGAGTTTTTAGGACATGTTCGGGGTGCAAAACCGGATAAAATCGGGTTTTACCCGAAATCGAACAACCCTAATGAAGTTACCGTCGGCACTCAAGATAGTATTCAGTGATTAACGTTCGCTTCTATTACGGGAATCGCGCCTCCAACAGAAGACATCGCCGAGCAAGTCGAGTGACAGCACATTAAAAGACAAACTGAAGACTTACCTCGACTCCATGGTCCTCCATGGGTTACCTGTGACAAAAAGCAAGCATACACATCAGTTTGCGGTAACTGAAAGGAAACAAACACGCAAGACACACCTGTCATTTAGCACGGCCAGATACACTCAACATATCGATTCTTCACAAGCAAATTTGCGACATCTCGGCGCCTGCAACGAAAGTAATTAGGGAGTATGCACTTCGAAGCGCATTTTCAGAAGACAAACATTGCATCACAAGCAATTTCGCACGCTATACGGAAGTTTTTGCAGTGCGGTAGCCGCGTTTTTGCAGCCTTGCTGCTATCGCTTCCTACATTTTTTTTTTTTTTTTTTTTCGCCTTGCTTCTAGTATGTCAAGGAAACCTACCGAATCACTGAAGTCAGAACCAAGTGCTCCACTGATGGCGGCTACTCCATGCCGGGCAGCGCGTAAGTGGTGAGCAGCATCTCACGGGAGCATATTACAGCTGTTTGATGAGCTCATTGGAACCAGCAAAGCGAGCGTTAGCGCAAAGCTAGAGGGGGAGATGAAGAGATGGGGAAGGAGGTTGCAAACCGCTGTTGGAGCCAGTTCCTCCCACCAGACGTCGCCTGTGACCTGTGACGAAAGGAGCTTCAATGGTCGCACAACGACTTCAGTATGCTCTAATTTACATTATGTTTTATCAGCGTAAATTTCATAGTTTACTGCGAGCACCACGCCAAGGCACATAGGCAACGCAGCTCATTCATCTGCGAGCTGTTTCGGTTTCGTTCTGGGACTTCACTGCAACAACTGTAGCTGTCGATGTGCCGGCTACATTTAAAGTCTAAAAATAAGAATCCTTTTTCCAAATAAAAAAAAAATTGAGATTCAGGTTGCTAATTTGTACAGCGCACCTACGAAGTGCTAGTCACCTTCGTGGAAGTGTGCTGCGTACGTGACTCCGTTACGTACGTTCTTATGCCATTCGTTTTTTCTTTATACAAATACATACATTTTCAAGTCTTCCTGGATGCATTATTATTATTATTATTATTATTATTATTATTATTATTATTATTATTATTATTATTATTATTATTATTATTATTATTATTATTATTATTATTATTATTATTATTATTATTATTATGATGTATATGCTACGGTTCTAGTTACCAGGCAGGTCAAGCAATGAGCCTTGGCAGTAAATAAATTGACACATTTTGGAAAATACAGGATAGGTGCTGTCAGTTATCAAGTGCACATTTCGAGACTGCATGAATTGTGTGGGTGCACAGTGAATTAAAGTAACTTTTCAATGCCTGAATCATATATGCCTTTACAAAGCCATTTGAAACAGTTCTGCAAAATTCCTTTTTCAACTCGCTTCTTGCCAGCTTACCTAGACAAACAACGGAACCCTAGCGAAAATTCTAACAGCCTTATATGATAGGCTAACAGATTATTTACATAAAGCATGCATTCACCAACATGTTTAAAAACCCAAGAGAGATCACTTTATTCTTTCTGCACAATATTAGGCACCGAGCAAGTCTGTGTATGCATACTCACACAGAGTTTTTGAACAGTAGGTTTGTGTGCGACATGAATTGAATGATGAAATAACTGCTAACACAAGAAATGTTTGCACCGTTTGTTTCAAATTTTACACATTACTCCCACTTAAGACTGGTTAAAACCATATTTCTATGCTGGCCCTTTCAGCAAATATGAACGTGTACAAGGTCGAAAGTACACTTGTATTAGTATTTTCAATAGGCAGCGATCCACCCTGACATAATAAGCACTATACCTACTAATGGTACACGAGCAAGAACATAAAAATGAATTTCAACAGAATCACTATCATGATAGTCTTTGATTCAATTTCTCTGGAGTGTCCATTTGATTGATTCAGTGCTTGTTTGTGCAAGCAATGAATAACGAAGCAACAAACTCGACACATTGTTTTCAGGGTGTCTTTTATTCAAGTATCTACATTCCTAAAAATAAAAATAACTTATATAAAAACAACCTATAACAGCTATACCTCAGGGCACAACCAAGAAAAGGTACGCTGCAGAAAAAAAACAATACAAGAGTGGCGATTAAAAACAATACAGGGACCGCGCGGAGATATATAAATACAGCAGCCACACAGCTCTACAGTATTTTTTGTTTTTGTTTTCACTTTTTTTCTCTCTTTCTGTACACGACATGTAAAGGTTGGTTCGTTTTCCTAGCTTGCCTAAAAACTCTTTCCAAAAGGGCTACAAAAAGAGAGGCCAGACTAGATTTCATGGATGGGTGCGCTATGTCCACGGCGAGGATGGACAAAATCAGGCAATCTGTCGTCGTCACCCAGCCGTTGTGTTGTCCTCTTTTCGTGCAAAGAGCACACGTGTACAAAAAAAACATACAAGAGGAGACAAAGGGGAGGGGGCAAAAGACAAGAAGGCGGTTCCTTCCGAGACAAAGAAACAAGAGAAAGGAGATAAACAAAGTGGCAACTGAGCCCGCCGTTAATTTTTCTGGGGAGAGTCTAGGAGATCCAAAAAGGCCGCAGATCTCGCGAGGCCTTCGCCGAGGCCTCAGTCCAGGAAGTTCTATTGCAGAGAGACACTTTGAACATGGATCAGAGGCGTCCACACTATTCACTTAGGCGCGTATCATACATATGTATATCCCCAGCAGCCGCTAAAGAAGTTTACGCACGACGGCACATGCAGCCTGATCAGATGGGTTTGGGGCGCGACCCTTGTGCCTGCCAATGGAGCAAGGGCACATTGATGGGAGAGGAGGCCGATGGAAGCAAAAAGAGCACTCGCTGGCCCCTCGCTATAATTATAGCAGCTGCATGTACAAACGCAAGGTTTTATGGGGTAGCATTAACCAAAAATGCCTGCAACTGGTATACATTTCAAGGAGCACTAGAATCAAAGCATTCCTGCCACAAATGACAAGCGTCAAGTGGAATCCTAACCAACACAAGCATGTGAGCCACGTCTGTGTTTTACTTTGCATTTGTTGAGAAGCACACATGTGCTCTGTGTAACATGGCAAATGAATCAACTTTTTTTTCTTTTTGAAGTTGCCTGACGTGGCAATGATGCGAGGTTTTTGACACTTCTATCAAGCCTCACACTACATAGTTTGGTTTATAGGGTTTAATGTCCTAAAGCAACTCAGGCTATGACAGACGCCACACTACATGGGTTCACTTGCTTGAAACCTTAAGAATTTTCCAATGGCTGGGAGAAGCATGCTTTCAGCTGCTCATTTACCAGTGGCCTCAGTCCTTGCACTCGGAAATAGTGCCCGCAATATGTGCCATTAAAAGTCACGTAACAAAAACACCGCAATAAAGCACATATTAAACTATTTCTCGTGCTGCAGGCAACCCTGGCCTGACATACCCGACCCCACCAACCGCAGGAAATGTCAAAAACGTTGGTACACTGTCCCCAACAATACTTCTGAAGTGATGCAGTGAAGTTCAGCGATACTACAGCAGGAATTTCTAACCAGGATACATTTATCTTGTAGTGCCTTTAACCTTGCACATTCTTTCCATACCAGCGCAAGCATGAGCCCTGTCACTTGCTCAGGTCTGCAGCATTTGAGTAAGCAGAACAAAGCCGTTGAACATGGCGCCTATCGCATTCTCAACTACAGCTCCCAGTCAGTTGTATATAGCTGCACTTTTCACTCCTGCTCAGACTAGGCCAAAAGAAATGAAAATGAGCCTCATTAAAGACCTGCCTTTGCGACTTTGAAGCTTATCCGTGACAAGTAGAAATGCTGAGAATAAAGGACCCGCAGCAGTCCGGCAGTGCTTATCATGGTGGTTCAGTGCAAATGTTAACCCACAGAGCAAGAACCAATCTACACAGCTACAACTCGTGTCGTGACAAGGTGCATATAGGTTTAAATGTGACATGTCTAAGCTGCTTCCTTGCCTTCTGGAGTGCTTGGCTAAGTGTGTGCACCGCTGTCTGAAGAGAGAGTCAGAACTTTGAACAGAGACCAGAGTAAAAACCAAGTGAATAAGCGCATGATGTGGCACTGGCTCTCCCAGATATGTGGGCACGTCATTAAGGCATCAAAACAGAAGTATCACCAGAGCTAGGAACATAAAAAAAAAAAAGAGAGAGAGAGAGAGAAAGAGAGAGAGAGAGGAAACTTAACTGCATTTGTGATCAGGTTAAAGTAGAGCATCTTCCTATGCGCCTGCATTCCTCACTCTTCCCTGCGCTATTTTATGAGCTAAAAACACGTCCACAAGCTCTAGCAAAGCAACTAGCTTGCGTTTTTGCCTCAGCTGGGCCCTCCTACATTGCTTGTTACCTGGTGCATTTTAAAAACATGGTAAGCAACTACGAAAACATGAAACTGTCAAAGAGTTATGCAGTTTTTGTCTCAATGGCATGAATCATTTCCTAAATACCTAGCACCTTAACGGTTCGAAATAAGCCTTTTCCTTATCCACATCAGATACACAGTGACAGTAAATACAAACCTACTCGAACAAATGCCCACTTCGCAATACAACTCACATTCCATACTAATGCAGACACAAGAACAAATTTTGGAGAATATAAATGGTGGCTGCACACCAATAAGTGATGTTGGGAACATATTCCATTAGCAGTTTAGGCCCATTATGCAGACTGACAACAGCCTAAGCTGCATGTTTGTGCCTGCAAAACCACCGGCAAATTGCCAACATCCAATCAAAGAGTAACAGCCAAGTGAGCAGCATCCCCAGCTGCGCACTATTTGTCCTGTAATAAATGCCATAGTCTCTAAACATATTATTGTTCTAAACAAATGCTGAGCAAAAGCAGTTGCCCCCCCCCAAATTCATGACGAACTTCACTAACTGGCCTGTTGGTCATGCAGTGGTCACTACTTCTGACTGCAACCTTTCAAGCCAACCTCTTGGAGACTTGCAACAGTCTGCAACCTTAATATTTAGTCCAAAAATTTTATCGTGTGCTGGTCGGTACAACTGCGCAGTAGCAGTAGAACCAAGGAAGCGTAATAAAGCCCTCAAAGAGGCATGGGTAATTAGTAGCTGAGAACAGTAACTTAAGCTGCATGATGCACTAATTATCTAACACATCCTCGTGATGATAGCCGTAATCACAAAAGCTGTATTCCCTAAACGCTTCAAGCTGGTTTTCAATGTTCCCATTGTGAAAAACAATAGGCCAGGGAAAATGTGCCTGAATAAGTGCAAATGAATGCAGTGTGCGAGTGATTATGCGGGCAAACAGAAGCCTCTTCATGTCGCCGCTGATGGTGACAAAAAGAAAAGTGAAACGAGAAGTCACGGAACTGACGGGAAGAAAGTTACAGGGGCTGGAAATGGAAGAAACTGACAGAATGGTTCACACACAGATGTGCATATGTACATGACTGTCACAATAACGCACCACTATGTACAAATCCACACACACATGCCTGCACGTGTTTAGGTTCAGGTACAACAAAACGACCTAACCAACGTCCAGCGAGTCAAGCAACAACACAACAGACTCGATAAATCTCTCGCACGTGGCGGGCCACAGGCAACGCGCTGCAATGAAGCGTGGCAGCAGAGCAAAACGCTGAGATTGCATAACTGAGTACGGCCGCAAAAAATGTCACACCGGGAAGAAGTAGAGGTGGTCCACGACTCTCATTCAGACAAGGGCAAAAAGTGAGCCACTTAACACTGCCCGCTCCTGCAGCAGATGGCACAATGTGTACACAATGCGAGAACATATAGCTGAATTCATAGGATGCTACGAAGGACACAGATAAGAGCCCCACATTCAACTTCTCGGGGAAAACACTCTCTGCTACATCGTCCCGACCATAAAGCAATTCACTATTAGCACAGCCAGAAAAGAAGGCGGTGAATGGAAGCTCTTTTTCCATATGTTCTCTCGCTCCCCCCCTCCTTTTTTTTTTTTTTTTTTGTCAACACAACTTCCTTGTTTGAAATAGATGCTTAGTAGCATGGACATTCAGCAGAAAGCAGCAGAGCCTTGCAGTGGGAGGTCAAGTCACCAAGATACATTGCTACCACTGTCAGCCTCTCCAAAAGCAAAATCTATCAGTTCTGAACAGGCAACCGGTTTTACGGCCTCCATAAAAAGAAAAGTCAATCAAAGTGCTGTGCAGCACATTGCAAAAGGTTAGAGGAACCAAATAAAGCTCATATCGTGGCTGATGGACAAAGTTCTGGCGTCTGTATTGCATGGTTTGCCCTCTGCACTGCTCAGGAGGCTGTACAACCATGAATGGAGGAGCCAAGCATTGCACAACAACACGTGCAGCGGTTTACTGAGCGAGATACACTCCATGCTGCCAGCCACACTCACTGTTGAGAAGCTCTCCTGTTCCTGTCTACCTCTCTCTGGCTCTAATCAGAATGTAATATGTGCCTGCCATAGCTACACACAATCACAAACATGCAGAAGTGTTTTAAGTTCGGCTCTGTGTGAAAATGATCTGAGTGCATCGAGCGAGTAGCAGGTGAAGGATGACTACGTAAAGTTTAGGCGCCTGCTCTCTGTTTGGCAATGTCTGCAGTGGCTCTCATAGCTGTTGGCAATGCCAAAGAGTGTCTTGTCTACCTATCGCCATGCCAGTTTCCATCAAATGACGGCGTTCCATGTTCGGGACCTTTTCGAGGCTGGGCCTGTACCTGCCAATTGGATATAAATGATATGCTCAGAGGGAAAAGTCCCAATAGGCCTGATGAAACACCCATCAGATGAACCGATTTCTCAACTGCCAGGCTGGCGAACGTGCTACCTGTGTCGGGTACACGCATGCACTGAGGACCAGCGTCCTGCAAAACTTGGGTGCATGATTCTTCTTCCAAGCATTTTGAGTGAGCTGCACTGCAAAGTACATCAAGTGACAGAACCGCAATGTTGGAGACTCTGCAAAATGATGGACTGGAAAGTCAATGCACCTTTCACAACAACAATCTAGTACAGCAAAAACTGCTTCCCGTAGGAAAATCACCTTTTTTCTTTGTCTTTCACACATCCAAGCTATCACCAACTTCAATCGCACCACACAACGCCTTGTTCACTAAACAGGTGATAAGTCTACACAGTATCACAGTGCTGTCTAGCAGCTGCAGTGATGTTGGGACAGTGTGCACTCACCGACGGGCTATATAGCATCATTCCGCCTACGTTACGGTATCCTGTGATCGTGAATACTGCATCAAAGAAAACTGATTTGTGAGAACAAAAGTGCGCAGCCTGGGACATTAGTGAGCCCACCTTGCGGCTTGAAGGCTGGAGCACAGGTTCAACCAATACACCATACACACGCTTAATCGTCAATGAAAGGAGGACCAAATCCAGCCGAAGATTCGGTGAAACATCTCAATATGCTTCCAACAACCCCACTTAAATGCGCCCTAAGTGACGGTGCTCGTAGCAAATGCCATTGCCAACACAAGGGTCATCTTTGGATTAAAAAAGCATCATAGTGAAGTAGGAATACATCAGTGACCATCTGCAATTGCTGTTTCCAGCTATGTGCACACGAGAAGGTGACTGCCTGATGAAATTGGCCATGCCTGGCTCAACTTTATAACACATTTGGCCCAATAAACGTTATTTGGAAGGAACAAAAAACGCATGTGTCCGGGGGCAAATTATGCAACAATCTAATCACAAAACCAATGACGATTCCATGGCTTTATTCTTAGTATTTTAAATAACCCTTCCTGTACTTACTGCCATTAGCACTTGTCCGTGCTTCTTGCCTCAGTCCTGTTATGCTGCATGCTGTTTTGACAAGAATAGTGTACAAACTGGCCTGGCTATTTTCCACGATCTATCTGCCCCACTTATACTACACCGCCCTGACCAAGGGACATATCAACCAGTAGGAGAGGGGCTGAAGGATTGGTTTGTGACTGTGGTGTGCAATTAGACTGTTACGTAACTTGGCCCAAGTTCAGAGCCTACTAATACTATGTCATGCCATACATGAAAGCATGTGTGATCAAATGTAAGCCCTTAGTTACAATTCATACCCAAGAAAACAGAATGAGATGCAATACTGAGGACCTCTTAAAAGTTGACTTTCACACTGAAAAAGGATTGCAGGCGCTGCTCATCAAGCAAAACAAATGCATCTGCCCCCTGTGCTCAACAGATTAATTTTCCGCAATAAGACCACCTTGTTGTCTGAGTGTCCTATGGTTTAAGAATTGGGCTTGCCTAACTACACAACGTGAGCAATATGCTCTGATGGCAAGACCTTCTGAACAAGGAGAAATGAGAGCTCAACAGGAGCAGGATAAAGTTTCGAAATGCCAGAGTCAACTGTTTAAATAAATTTAATAGAAGTTTAACAATGGGATCTGCACAGATGCAGCTACCAATTAAGTGGGGGGGGGGGGGGGGGGGGGGGGGGGCAGGTTGTCAGCCCACAATGCTTGGGGTCACAGTGCACGCAATTGGACTGCTAAGCGTTGCTATCACAGTTAAACACTTCTTTGCCAAAAAAGAAAGCTGACTGCTGGGGAACGCTGCAAGACTGCACAAACAGCCTCGTCCACAGTTCTGAAGGCAACTGCCCATATGAGTTTTCACCTCTCCTCCCTCCTTCCTCTCAGACAATGGAAAGATAGAGGCTGTGTGTATACTTTGCTGTGCGCATACTGGCTCCTGAAGAAGCTGCTGCAATAAAAGAATGAAAGAAGAAAAAAAATGGGCACCGACCCTCCCCGTTTCCACTCCCGTGGCCATACAAAACGACGGATTCCCTATGTACTGGAAACGCTGCCCCGATGCCTGTCGAATGCTCTGCCAAAGCTCTTCCCATTTTCCCATTCCCAACCCAACCGTGCTGAACCCCAAAGACACGCGGATGTGCGACAATACGAGGAGCACGCAACTCAACACTGTCGCCATCACAAGAACACCGTGAGTAGCAGGCACGCCGACACATCTACCTTGCCCCTATCCTTTCATCACAAAGGTAAAGAAGCCCCTTGGTGGCGCTTCATCCTAGATGCCAAGCACACACAGTATGCAGCGCCAGGCAGGTCAACAGCGGGAAAGGAGGAGGACGCGATGTGCAAATGACACAGGAAATCTGCACGGCCACTAACAACCACAAAGGATCTCACGGAGACGTTTTTGTTGAACCACACCACCACGCTCACACACACGTGAGCAGGGGAAAAGAGAGACGCTCAAAATAGTCACAACGAAAGGAGACCTAGACATTCTATGAACGACACTCATTCTCCATCGTTCTCTTCACCTCTCTGGTTGGGCGTGCACCCCCTGTCCCACATGCGCCAGCACAAGAAGAACGATCCTGGCTTACGTGCACACAGAGACACACGCACACACTCGCCCTATGTACAGTCGATATTTACATGCGAGCATGCAGGCTTCACTGGTGCCTCTTGTTCCTGCTTCTATGCACAAGGAAGCGGAAGGACACGCTGGGGCAAGAAAAAGGAACAAAATGTGCTCGGAAGGGAAGGAAGTAAGGGGAACTAACACAAATGGCACATGGCCGCCGTAAAAAGTCTGCAGCACACAGCGTCACATGCAAAACATCTCCTCCTCGCAATGTCCACAGCGCCGTGAACAGCTCCTCGTTCATCCCCACACCACGGTGCAGGGTACCTTAAGAGAAGAGCAACAGTTCTCGATTGGACAATAGTGTGACAGCTGCTCAACTCGTGCCTTGTGCGGGCAGCACCCCTGATCATGCACCTACACGCACGTACACTGCCTCGCACCAGAAGTAACTTTACACCTGCCACTGTTGCTGTGAGTGCTGCGTTGCGGAATGAGTAGCGCATGCCAGCCACCACCGTAGTTTGCAACCCGAGGCCCAATTTCTGTGACCTTCTCTTGCCACCCGTGTTTGCCACATTAATAAGTTAAAAAAAAAGAAAAAGAGACATGTTACAGTTTTGCATTTTGCCCCTGGCCCTTCCCAGTTGGTCCTTAAAATGCAGTCACAGCCTCATGCCACTGTGGATGGCAGCGGAACGAGAGAGATGTTCCTGACACAACTGTCAGGGCAGCCTTGTGTCCGGCTGCCGGCAAAGCATGAACGTGTCGGCTGCGGCTCTTGTAAACGCAGATGCTTGGCGTTGATTCGGCAGTGCGTCCTCGCACGACGAAGGTTACTGGTGCGTCGGTAAGGGGTGACACCAGTACACCGACAATGTGCAACACCCTGCACCACCGAAGTTGCCCAGCGACACCGCATGCTGAGCGAGCAGCAAGAGGTGGTGGCAGACGACACCGTCCAGCAACTGCGACGTCCTGCCGTACCCGCGCCCGTGGAAGTGTGCCTTGCCCGCCGCAACGGAGCCGTGCTGCGTCGGCAAAGACGCCGGATGGAGCCTGGCCAGACGACCCTCAGTTGCCGTTGCGCGCGGGCGGGGTGGCTGTGGTGCCCGGGGTGGAGGCCAGCAGGTTGTTGCGGTTGTCGGTGGTGCCGTAGATCTTGCCGGCCTTCTTGGCCATGGAGGCGAGCAGCTCTTGGGAGTCCTTGAGGGTGGACCGGAGCGACAGGAGCCATTCCTTGAGGCCGATCTCATCGGGGTTGGTCAGCACCACCTTGGTGTCACCTTTCATCTTGAGCACAATGCACTGCTCGCCCTTCACCTGGACATAGTCCGAGCACACGTCTTCCATCTGGTCCATGAAGATTAGCTGCATAGAGAGAGAGAGAGAGAGAGTAGGAGTAATGAGATTCACAAACTTGTAACAGCATGCCCTCAATGCAGCTGAGACCATTTAAAACATAACTGTTTAAAATGAGGGAGCGCAATGTATACAACATTTTTGTGACAACCAATCTGCTTCCCACAAAGCTCCACATACAGTTAAGCCTCATTAATACGGCCCCTGTTAATATCGACCACTCATACTATGGACAATTTCTTTTGGCGACCAAACTTTTTCAGTGTATTTATGCCTTTTTAACGTGGAAACTCACTGTCTGGACAACAGCCAAAGGGAAAATGCACGGAGCTCATCGAGACTCATGTATTTTTGTCGCCATAATATTGACAGAGACGGGATAAAAATCTCTGCTACCTTATCCGGAGGTTTCATTTTCTGCATTTTGAGTGCCGGACGCTAGAGAACAGAATTACAAATTGCAAATGATTGCGTGATGGTCCTTTACTTCTGTGGTTCCATGCTTTACAGTGCTAAGCTGCCCAGTCAATGCACCTTACCATTTTCCCATAATGCATGAATGACTGCAAACAAAACTCTTTCTACAACTCGTACCATATGTACAGCTCTCATCTAGGGGAATGCTGATATGTAGCAGCGGACAGTTGCAGTAGAAGAAAGGTATTTTACCTACGAGACTCCACCAAGTGTATCATACACCACTAGAAGTGTGAAGATGCATCACACTACCTCAAGCATAAAAGTGACCAGAATATTATGCCCCGTTATGTCTAATTTCAACTTCACTTGCCACCATTATGCACAAAAAGCAGATCTTAGTCATAACACGTTTTTTTTTTTCTTTTTTTTTTTTTCTGAACATTTCGATTTATTATTAAGAACTACTCTCTGTAAGAACAATTCTGCCCAGGGACCAAAGTGTCCATACATACTAATGGGGCACGACTGCAGATAGGAGGCACAATTTACAGTTTCGACTTTTGAGCCTCCTGCTATATAATAAAAAAATACCAATAAAAACACTCTTGTGTAAAAAAGAGTGGCGCAATGTTTAATACGCAACAACACGTTTTTGGAAAGTCCAATGGCCCGTATGCTCGCAGGCACACAGACCGTGCTTTCTAGAATGCAAGAGCAAGTGAGTGTCAGGGCAAGGCTGAAGGTGGGAGAGGAACGATAAACTCAAAAAGCAGATATTTTCCTTCGCTCTCACCAATGCAACTATGTTGGACATACTGATAGGTCAGAACCTGAGAGCACATGATATAGCACCTCCAGGCTACCAGTAAGTGCCACTCATATGAACACATACGGCAACACTGTGTCCGCGTATTGTAGGAAGTTGAGGTTGACAATGTGGGCAAGTCTACCAGCCTTGGCTGTGCTTCAGTTCTGACGGTGTCCACGCTGTAGAAAGCCAGAAAACAGCTAGCTTCATCCAACAAAATGCAGAGCATAGTGAAAGAGACCGAGCAGTTCCAAAAACTCTACAGTGGCAAATAAGTACAGCATCGCTGGTACTGCAGCATCAACCATTCAGAAGAACAGAGAAGCTGCAGAAAACAGCTGTCGCTTGCAAGGAAGAGGATATATATCCATCAAAGTACACAGATTTCAACGCCATTTTCTTTAGTAGGCAGGTCTAGCTAGCACTCTGTGTACTTGCAAACTCTCTGTAGTTACGAGGCCTCACCCTAAGGCAATGTACTGACACCATTTCTAGGAATGGCATTCTCATTGTTGAATGAATGAAACATAGTGGGTGCATGTGGGCATTGGTGCGATCTGTGCAAATACAGTGAAAGCTCGTTAATTCACAACTCGTTAATTCGAAATTTTGGATAATTCAAAATAGTCATCGTGGTCCGGTCCGCAGTGCATAGAAGTCTATGCGCGTAACAGCTCGTTAATTCACTCAAAAATTGGCGCCGCCACCCATAATTCGAACTGCGCGCCGCCAAGCGGCGCTGTTAAAAACCATCGTTGGAAGCTTTCACGGCAGAACGATAGATGGCACAACCATCGGGGCGCCGCTAGGGTGCTGGAACAAGTACTAAACAGTCTTTCCTGCCGCGACTCCTTCGAGGAACGACGTTTTAGTGTTATCGACCACGGTTTCGTGTTGCATTTCGTGAGCCCTCGTTTTGCACGCCGCTTGTTGTGAGCTTGTGTCCGCGAGATGTGTTCGCGTGGGAAATACCGTGCCAAGACGGTGAAGGAGAAAGTGGCTATTTCACGCGAGGTGGATGAACGGAAGGCCAGCAAAGTGGAAATCGCGAAAAAGCACGTGATTCCACCAAGCACGTTGTCGACGTACGTCCGAAATAGGAAGGCCATCGAGGATGCCTATGAAGCCGAAGATTTCGCCAGCAACAGAAAAAGGCTTCGGTTAGCCAAGTATCCGGAGATTGAGACCGCTGTGATCACGTGGGTGAAAGAAATGAGAAGCGCTGACATTCCACTGAGCGGCCCAATTATCATGGCGAAGGCGGCCGATTTCGCCCTGCGCTTGAATGTGGAAGATTTTGTCGCCTCCGAAGGATGGTTTCACCACTTTAGAGACAGACATAATCTTGTCTTCCGGGTGTTGTCTGGAGAAGCCAAAGAAGTGGATGCAGAAACTTGTGCCACGTGGCGAAGCGGTGCTCTGCAGCAGTACTTAGAAAGCTACTCGGCACATGATATATTCAATGCTGATGAGACGGCTTTGTTTTATAAGCTCCAGCCCGACAGAACAGTAACATTTAAAGGGGACAGCTGCGCTGGCGGCAAGCGAAGCAAAGAGCGGATTACTGTTCTGGTCGCCGCTAATATGACCGGGACGGAGAAGGTCCCTCTTTTTGTTGTCGGCAAGGCACATAAGCCTAGATGTTTCAAGAACATTAGGACGCTGCCGACGGAATACTCCGCCAACAGCAAGGCGTGGATGACAGGCGAATTGTTTAAAAAATGGCTCTTGAAATTCGATCGGAGGATGGAGCTAGGGAAGCGTCAAGTTCTCCTCCTTGTGGATAACTGCTCGGCACACAAAGTCGACGCCGAGCTGAAAGCCACAAGGCTCGTCTTTTTGCCCGCCAACACGACTGCGGCCTTACAGCCGATGGATCAGGGGGTGATCAGAAACATCAAATGTTTCTATAGGCGCCACATGATCGAGCGCATGACTTTGTGCACTGGAAACCAGAAGACCAGCACCATCACATTGCTCACAGCAATGCACATGTTGGTGCGTGCATGGGAGCAGGTCACGCCGTCCACAATTGCAAACTGCTTCCACCACTGTGGCTTTGCTGCCGGAAGTATGAAAGAAAGTGGCGACGATGGGAGTCCGGAGCCTCTGCCTGCGGCTGTGCGTGCTGTGCTGCAGGACGTCAGTTTTGATGATTACGTTGGAGTAGACAGCGATGCAGCAGTGTGCGGTGCCGTAAGTGATGAGGACATTGTCGCTGAAATTGTTGGGGAGCAGTCTGTCCCAGAAGAGGCAGAAGACGAGGACGACGACGAGGAGCAAGAGCCCGTGCGTCCATCCGCGGCAGAAGTTATGGGAGCGCTGAATGTCGCGCGCCTTTTCTTCAGCTTTGAAGAGGGGGAAGAAGACTCCCTGCGTCGCATTCGCATGCTAGAAGACCGAGTGAGTACGGTAGCCCTCAGAGAGAAGAAGCAGAAGATGATAACAGACTTTTTTGCTAAATAAATGTTTTTCGTGCCCTCCGGGCATCAAACGCCTTCATTTTTGCTCACTTTCATTAGTTCGAATTTTGGTTAATTCGAACTGGCCTGGCGGCCCCGTGGAATTTGAATTAACGAGCTTTTACTGTACATGCAAATGCGAACCACCCAAAAGCACTGTTCATCAAAAATTTGTGCTAAAGGTTCCAATGTTCCAATGTGGATTCCCACCAAATATGCGGTTCTTGGGTAGCTGCTTTCAAACTTATTCATCTTTAAAGTGCAGTAGCATGGTGTTGGTAGCATATTTTTCTGAAGTCTTTTTTTCCATGCCGCTTACTTCATGGCATTATCTGATTTGGAGCTGGAGCACAGCTGCAGAAGTACTACAGTCCCGAAGGCAAAATGTGTCCATGCAAATTGTAGAATTTATATAGGCATGGAAAATAATAAAGTATGAGTCATGATTGAAACCTCTGCAGTTGGATATTTTGATCGTGCGGTCCAAGGAAGCCGCTGTACCAATTCTTGTAGGCCAACAAGCCCCCACAGAACCAATGCACCCAATTCTGACTTTCTGGAGCCCTCAGTTGAAATCCAGCAACCGCTGTTTCCAGTAGCTGTTGTTTCCAGTGGCTGTTGGTCCCAGTGGCTGTTGGTCCCAGCAGCTGTTGGTCCCAGCAGCTGCTGGAACCAGCAGCTACTGGGAATGTGCTAATACAGTGAAACCTCGTTATAATGAACAGTTAAAAAATCGGAAAATAGTTTGCTATATCCAGAATTCGTAATATAAAATTTCGTAGAAAATACATGCAAGAACAGCAAATTAAATTAGAGAAAACACAGCAACTCGGGGGGTGCTTACTTGGGTCACGTCTATTTATTTAAGCGCTGTCGCGACGCCGGACGCACAGGACCGGAGCCGAGGGCAGCGTTGACCGGCGAGGCGTCGAGGAACCGCGGAGACGTGGAGCTTTCATTAGAGCTGAGTACAAGTAGTTTATTTACATGTTTACAAGCTGGAGATTTCAGAAGGAAGCCCTCTCCCGATGTTGGACACCAGGTTTTCTTCTCTTGGGTCTCCCTAGGTCCCTAGGCAGGGAAAAAGTTCATCTTTGGCACGGGCCAATCGCAAAGCGCGAGGTGACAGTTTGCGCACTGCATCACTGAGCCCCGCCCCGCACATTCTTTCACGTGTGCCACTGCACCTTAACAAACACATCGCCAGTTCACAAGCGACCCCCCATCGTTCTATTCTCACGGCTGGCCTCTGTTTTTCTCCGTTCGGTCCGGCGCCTTGTGGGTCTCCCCCTCAGCAGCAAACACTTCAGCCAGCAGGCCAGACCTCGCGCGAAGCCGACGATGGCTTCTCCCTCCGCTATTGTCCGACGTCGAGTACCGTAACCCGACACCGCGCGGCTCCGACGACAGTCGCTTGCTCCGCCGCCGCCCCTCTGTAGGTCATTAACAGGCCAGGCTCTTCTTAGGAAGTCAGGCCGTTTCTTCACAAAGCGACCAAATCGGCGCTTCGAAATGGCCATGGGCGAGGACAGCGGCTGTTGAGGCGTGCGTGCAGACCGGGTGGGCATCTGCAGACGAAGCTTGCTGAGATGCCCGTGGAGCGCACGCAGACACACCGACGCCTTCCGAGCAATAAATTAGCTCGGACACAACAGCTCCTCCGCCGACGGGAAGATCTCGGACGGCGAGGAGTTTCCGCTGCTCGACGTTAGAGATCAGCTTCTTCGTACGGTGGTTGGGCCACTCCTAAATCGCAAAGACTGGCGCCACAAACCAAGCAAGCGCTAGCAAAAGCTCTCAAGCTCCCAGGCTATTGCATGATAAACAAAAATCTCTGCCCAGTATCATATTTGCGGACCCTGTCACACTACTGCCACTCGTTTTCTGCCTCACTCCCTCTCTTCTGTTCATAAAAAGAGCTACAAATTCACTCACTTATGAAAACTGCTAAGAAACATTCAGTGCAACAATGCCTAAATTAAACACTTAGAACAGTAAAGGATACATTTGTATCTTCCTCGTTCACTGAAGCGGTAAAAAGAGCATTATGCACGGCTCAAGCCATCGAATTTAGCATTTGTCTTTCCCTTTTTGTACCGCGCACTGAAGCTCAAATCTTGGAGCGCAAGGCTCCCTCTCAATAGTCGAGGATTTTTCCCCGACATTTGCGAAAGCCACGTTAGTGGACAGTGGTCTGTCACAAAGACGAACGGGGTTCCGTAGAGGTAGCAAGCCAGTTTTTGGGATGCCCAAACCAGGCAAACTTTTTTTTTCGCGTGCGCTTTAGGCCTGATCTCTCTTGCTGCTAGCTTTCTGCTGGCGAATAGCACAGGTTGTTCACCTCCGTTTTCATCCACCTGACAGAGAATCTCTCCCTCACATCGTTTCATTAGGTGGTGGTGATAGATCATGAAATCTCGGCGCCCTCGCTTCCGCTCGATGACGTAATTCGTCTCTGAAAGCTTTTTCGCCACTCGGAACGGCCCTTCCCATTGACCTTTGAGCTTTTTCGCTCGCGATGAGCACAAGACAAGGACTTCATCGCCCTCTCGATACGACTGCAACTTTGCGTTTCGGTCGTAGTAACTTTTCGCCCTAGTCTGTGCCTCAATGTTGGCTGGGTCCCACACATCTTTGAGATTTCCATCTTCTGTCTGCTCCTTAATGAGCGTTTCTCTGGTCACCTTTCCGACATTTCGATCTGTCGACACTGACAACGGAAGCACTGACAACCCCTCACAATCTCTTTCCTCACTTTCCGATTGCCCTGCATCATCTGGACTGACTCCTGTTTCTCTCTCATCGGAGTGCGATGGGGCATGCTTGTTTTCCATTTCATTGAACTGCCTGTTCGACCCCTCCTCACTGCTCCCTTGTTCCTCGCTCCTCTGCGATGTCGGAGCCTGTGCACCCTCAACATCTCTCTCCTCCTGCCCTGAGTCAGCCTCATTCCTCACTAGCTTGGCAGCAAGGGAACGCGCCTCAGCTCTTGTGAGCGCCTGAACGACTCCCTCTGTCAAGCTTTTCCCTTCAGCTCTCAGAAGCTGGTCCGTTCGGTTAGAAAACAAGTAGGGGTACTGCGGTGGCAGCTTGTTTGAAACTGCAGCCTCAGTACGAACTTCACCGAAAGGTCCAGTGATTACGACTTCCGCTACTGGAAGGCAAACACTAGATTCCTCCAAAATCGGCTTTATCCACGCACATTTCCCGCTGAACTGCTTTTCTTTTACGTAATCAGGATGTACAAGGTCAATTGTTGCCCCACTGTCCCTGAGCACTCGGCATTTTTTTCCGTTGACAGTCAAATCGAACAAATAAGGATTGAGTAGTTCCTCATCCGTCACCGAATAGCAAGTGTATGCGAACGTAACTTTCGGTTTTCGACATCCCGCTGCAATGTGCCCAGATTCTTGGCAGTTATAGCAGACAGGCGGTTTGCGCGCTTCAAAAATCTTCCTCTGTAACCGATCGTGCGCCCCCTTTTTTTCAGGCTCACTTTCTGACTTTTCAACACTAAGCGTTTTCGTAGTGTCCGTTGTCACATTTCCCAGCTTAAATCCTGAACTCCACTGGCGCTTTTTCAGTCCTGACCCTGTCACGCTATTTCCCTTATCAGTCGGCATAGCGGAAGAAAGCTCCTCTCGCACCCCTCGGCGGGAGACGTATTCGTCCGCAAGTTCTGCCACTGCCTGCACCGAGCTGACAGTCGCCTTGTCCTGAATCCAAATTCTCATCGCCTCAGGAAGTTTAGAAAGAAATTGCTCGATAGCAATGATTTCTAAGGCCTTGAGGTACTCATTATTGGCTTTGGCGCCTACCATCCATTCCGTCAGGTTTGCCTTCAACTCATAGGCAAACTCTCCATAGCTAGCACCTTGCCTCTTTGTAATGCTCCGAAATCTCTGTCTGAAAGCCTCTGACGACAAACGAAATCTCTTCAGAAGGCTCTCCTTAACTTTATCGTAGTCGTCAGAGTCCTCCGCAGAGAGTCGAGCAATTACATCCGCTGCCTCGCAAGGCAACAAACTTAACAAACGCCGCGGCCAAGAGCTGCGACCAAACTGTGCCTTTTCGCACGTTCTCTCGAAGTTCACAAGATAGAGGCCTATGTCCTGCCCAACCTTGAATGGTTGCAATAACTTTGATAGATCATAAAGATCTTGTCGGACCGCTACCTCTACTCCTTGAACAACGCTCGTCTTTCCGAGTTCAACTTGCAGGCGGAGTTTCTCTACTTCAAGCTCTAATTGCTTTTTCTTTTCCGCCTGGGCTCTCTGAATCTCCAACCATGTCTCTTCTACTTGCTCACTCTCGGCACCCGAACTTTCTATTGCCACTATGACCTCATGCTTTGTCATTTCAGGGCCAACCTTGATGCCTAGCTCCTCCCCCACACTCACGTGTTGAGTCTTGAGCAGTTTTTTCAAATCCATGACAGCAGTGTGACAATGCCCTGGCCTCCACCCAGAAGTACTTTAATTTACGCTTCCGCGGCTGGCCTCCCCAGAAATAAGGTTACACATCTATCTTATTAGCCTGGGAACTCAAAAGCAATGCCAACACTCACCAGTCCGCAACTGCCAGTCTCCGTGATCTCGGTGTGCTCTTCTCCATCAGTCAGCCAGGTTCGATCCCACCACGCTGCCAATCA
Organism: Amblyomma maculatum; assembly: GCF_055883805.1. Lineage (NCBI taxonomy): Eukaryota > Metazoa > Arthropoda > Arachnida > Ixodida > Ixodidae > Amblyomma > Amblyomma maculatum. The sequence goes on along the minus strand of NC_139346.1, from coordinate 93,587,518 downwards.
GTTGTCGCGACGCCGGACGCACAGGACCGGAGCCGAGGGTAGCGTTGACTGGCGAGGCGTCGAGGAACCGCGGAGACGTGGAGCTTTCATTAGAGCTGAGTACAAGTAGTTTATTTACATGTTTACAAGCTGGAGATTTCAGAAGGAAGCCCTCTCCCGATGTTGGACACCAGGTTTTCTTCTCTTGGGTCTCCCTAGGTCCCTAGGCAGGGAAAAAGTTCATCTTTGGCACGGGCCAATCGCAAAGCGCGAGGTGACAGTTTGCGCACTGCATCACTGAGCCCCGCCCCGCACATTCTTGCACGTGTGCCACTGCACCTTAACAAACACATCGCCAGTTCACAAGCGACCCCCCATCGTTCTATTCTCACGGCTGGCCTCTGTTTTTCTCCGTTCGGTCCGGCGCCTTGTGGGTCTCCCCCTCAGCAGCAAACACTTCAGCCAGCAGGCCAGACCTCGCGCGAAGCCGACGATGGCTTCTCCCTCCGCTATTGTCCGACGTCGAGTGCCGTAACCCGACACCGCGCGGCTCCGACGACGGTCGCTTGCTCCGCCGCCGCCCCTCTGTAGGTCATTAACAGGCCAGGCTCTTCTTAGGAAGTCAGGCCGTTTCTTCACAAAGCGACCAAATCGGCGCTTCGAAATGGCCATGGGCGAGGACAGCGGCTGTTGAGGCGTGCGTGCAGACCGGGTGGGCATCTGCAGACAAAGCTTGCTGAGATGCCCGTGGAGCGCATGCAGACACACCGACGCCTTCTGAGCAATAAATTAGCTCGGACACAACAGCGCAAAGAACTGCATTATCGCGGCCTGCTCTTTCGTGTTGATCGCGTTCCATATCACGCCCTGTTCCACAGTTTGCAAACATTGAATAAGGGCAAGACCAATGCCTTCAATAGCACTGCAGTGGCGGCGCAGTAAATCCAATGCAGCAAGCGCTTTTTGTGAAGTCGGAATGTTCTCATCATCTGCAGAGTCAGCCTGAGCTTCGTCTGCGGGATGTTCAGAGACTTCCGTAGTGAGTCAGCCTGAACTTCGTCTGCGGGATGTTCAGAGACTTCCATAGCGATTTCAGCATTCGTCAGTACAGCCGCTGTCGCTGCGATGTCATCGCCACCTAAAAGTCTTCTACAGTCATTATTGCGGGCATGTCGCCAACAAGACGTGAAAAATCGTTCCAGGCCTGATCGAGCTCGCGGAGCTCTGTTTCGTCGGATTCATCCCCATCGTCACTTGTTGCACGGGCCTCTGCTGGAACAAAACCTGTGTGCCGAGAGCAGTTGGCAATTATTTCGCCTTTCACGCTGTCCCATGCCGCTTTAAGCATTTGGATTGCTCCCAGCAAGTCGATCAAGTCCTGCTTCATACGAAGCTTCACGAGAAGAGTGTCAATCAGTCTCCTCTTGTAAACTGCCTTGAGGGCCCTGATTTTATCTCGAGCTTGGTCTTTAGCGTCACTGCTACTCTTCTTTTCATGTTCACTGCCATCACAGCACTGCGCACACCTGTGCACCACACTCGACACAACCTCCGACGCAGCCTCCACAGAACACCACGACGGCCACATCGCTGCTAACACTAATACGCAAAAGGGCAAAAGCAACATTCGATCGCGCCGTTGCCACCACTGCTGAAGCGGCGCTGTCGGCGATTGTGAGATGCGAACAATTTCTTTGGTTCTCAACTCTCAATGCCGACGTGGCATCTGAGGCGCTGTCAGCACCTGCGAGGTAGTCCTGAACATTTTCTGCGCTGCACAACACACTTGTAGTGCAACGAAGTCTGCCTCCTGCTATTAAAGTGAGGTAGTGCTTGGTGTCGTGAAGTTCGTTGTATACGTTTTATGCCGAACCGCGTTCGCTATGGGAAGTTAAAAATACATGTGTCTGACAAAAATATTTCGGGAGAGTTTGATACATTTAATAATTCATTATATGCGTATTCGTTATATCGAGGTTTGACTGTATACCAGCACTGCTGGAACCAGCAGGATCCCAGCAGCAAACTAGCAGGAAATTTTCACCCAGGACAGTTTTCACAGAATTGCTGCATCAGATGCATGATCTTCCAGTCATTTTTTTATCTGGTTCTTTCCGCTCTGGCAGGCACCTCTGTGTACGTTTCACGTGTAATTAAATGTCACACTTCTACAGCTCTGTAACTCAAATGTTTGTCTTGCCTGGGTTGATAAGATATCTGCAGCCTGACTATACCAGTTCCGTTAACAAATCACTAGGTTCACTCAAGCCAATGAAGATGCGATACTGATTGGCGCAGCTGCTAGTATGCATAGAGACGGCATGACGGGTCTTTAAAAAGTAAAAAAGCATGCCTGGGTGCTTACCTCTGGCTTGGCGCTACCAGACTCTGTGTGTAGCTCCAAACGATTTGGGTAGAGCTTCCCGTAGCGCGTCTGGAAAGCCGACGCAAAAGGTCCCCCCAGCTTCTTGATGTATCCATGGATGATGCAGTCAGATTCTGCAATTTCAGACAACATTCAAAAAGCTCTCTTCAGTGCTCATTACGTGTAACGCAGTGTGCTTTCTATGAAATCCATAAGTCTTTCTGTTATGATGAATCAAAATGACTCAATATGATTCCTACAGGTTGAACACGTTCAGAATCCCCCAAACCAGAAGCTATTGAAATAAAGGTAATATCAAAAATTCTCTATCCATTTCGAGTTACTTGTTGATCAATCCAGCATCACCCGGCCATCTGCTAGCTGTCTTGATTAGCTTATGGTGAATTCTAATAGCAGGTTTAGAGCACTTCCAGATCTAACTTTTCATGCTTTTTATGGAGCAAGAATAACTGAATCACGGATTCATTGTTACAATGACAGACTGGTGCAGGCACGTCATAGAGCAGTGTGGATTGCTCAGCCAAAATCGGCAGACCCGACAAGAAGTCTGCGCGACATACAATTTTTTGTGGCACCTCACTGTCTCATTCCATTTAAGACAACATGCACAGAAGAGTGCAAAGAAAACTAGGCACTTTTTTTTGTCAGCAGCCTGTGAGCTTGTTGTTCACAGCATGAGTGTTCCAAATACAGATTCAAGGCAACTGCTCTCGGCTGGTTTAAGGTGCTCTATGAACTGCTCTGGACCTGCTACTACTGTGAAGAAGGTGCCCCTTCGCTAGACGCTGACGAAGGAGGAGTCGGTGGAATTGTTATCGTGCAGATTGTCGTGCTGGTCTGAATCGCCCAGCTTCCTCGTCGACCTCGACGCCGTCCTCGACGTGTAAATTAAACCTTCTCCTACATTTGGTGGAGGTGCAGCTTGATACCCTTGCCTCACGCTGGAGCTTCGCACCCACACGCTACCGGCAATTCGCATGGCCGAAAACGAACCCCCACCAACCACCCCGATGACCCCCCCCCGGTTGTCTGCTCTGGCTCCTTACTCCAGCGAGACCCTGTGCTTTTCAGTGGGACTGACGACACCGACAGCAACGACTGGCTTGCTTCATACGAGCGAGTGAGTTCATACAAAATGTGGGACGATGCCACAAAGTTAACGAACATCTTTTATTTGACCGGAGTTGCCAACCTGTGGTATCATTACCATGAAGCCAATATCAGGAATTCGGACGTGTTCACGGCGAACCTTACCACTGTGTTTGCTTGTCTTGCTGTACGCAAGCTCCGCGCCGAACAACGCCTGCACAATCGATCATAGCGGCTCGGCGAGACATTTACCAGATACACTGAAGATGTGCTCCACCTGTGCAGTCGCATAAACGCCCAGATGTCTGAGGCACAAAAGATCAAGCGCATCCTGAAGGGCATCGAATATGATGCCTTTCCAATGTTAACATCCCGGGATTTGATTACTGTTACCCACTGAACTAGTGAACAGTTGACTACTAAACAGGCAGTGGTTCTCAGTTAAATTCCTGACCAGGGCAAATTTTTCTGCAGCTAAAGGGTCCCAGTGAGCTCTTTTGCAGCCATATAGAGAGCTTGGATGGATGCTAATAAGCAGCTACGCCTTTACTCTCAAAATTACATGCACTGCATACTCGTTAGCTTCAACTCCAAGTCAACTATTTCTGAGGAGAGGGGACTGAGCCTACACAATATAAGGAGCTCCGACAGCTATCTTGAGGAATGGGACAAGCTACCTTTCTCGTCCTGAAATTTCATCTTCATCTTGGTCTTCTTTTTCTGCTCTAGCTTATCCGCCTCTTGGTTGACCGTCTCAAAGACTGTCTCAGCAATCTCCTGCTGCCAGCGCTCGGAGATCACCACAGGAAAGTTCTTGTACAGCTCCTGGTCTGCCTCCGTGAGCTGCAGTAACAACATGGCGAGTCTTCAGCACTTGTTCTAACCAGCAGGCACAACCAAGGGTGCAAGATAACAGTTGCCCACCAGAGAAACTGCGAAAACGTATAATTCAGTTACTAGAGGACATAAGGTTACCAAGCAAGCCAAACACTTCAAGCAGTAACCACAAGGGATATATATAATGTGCCACATAAGCTGCGGTGCATTTCTGTCATGATAGGGTGCAAACAAACAACAATTAACACTAGTGCAGTGTCAAAACTTGGAACTGACAATGAAGGAGGAGGAGGTCAATTCTGCCAGGTGTCCCTATCACAAACAGGAAGCAGCGCCCTTTGCCAAAGCCACAAATGTAACAAAGCAGTGGGTGCAATCTTACTGTATTTATTCAATTCCACACGTACCTTTTTTCAGGAAAATAGGTTTAAAGTCACATGCGCGTTAGATTCAGGTACAAACTGACTCTGCCCCATAACTGCCCATCATCACAGGCATTATACGATATGGCAGCTCACTTGTAGCTGACAGCCATGGCAGCACGTTCAGTCATCGCTTTCTGTGTCGCAGGAGCATTTGCAACTGGTGCTGTGCTGCCACTGTTCGGTCTGTAGAATATCTTGTGCGAGAATGAATGCAGCAACCGCAAAGACGCAACATGTTCACCAAGAGAAAAGCTTTAAGTGTAAGGTTAGTCTATGAGGGGGAAAGAGAGTGGAAATAAAGATTTCCATATAAAAAAATGCGGAATTTGTTATCTCATAGAAAGCAATGAAGACAAGATGCTGTGGTCAGAGTGTGACAAAGCGAGTTCTGAGAGCGACAGTAAATGAAGTTCGGGTGAATAAATAGCCCCCATTTCCAGATGAATATATAAAAATGTCTGCACATCTGCAAAAATCACACGCACATTAGAATCACATGCCTGCAGTTCGTTTGTTTTTTTCAGCCACGTAAATCAGGTGTAAGTTAGAATCAGGGGTGTGTTAGACTCAGATAAATATGGTAAATAAACAGGAGTGCTTTGGAAACTGGCATAGTTACGTATTCACGAAACCTGGTGCATGAAGTCCCGCTAAAAACACGTGCAGTGTAATTGCTGCTTTATATCGGATGCCAGATGACAGCTTTCAAGACAGCTGAGCTTGGTGTCCAAGAGAAACAGAGCAAGTTACCATGTGTTCTTCAATTATACACACCTCGTACTAAAGTGCTTCTCCCAACTATCGAATTGTTCAAGCTCATTTTCCCACATAAATGGCATTTGGTCAGAAAACACTGTTTTATGCAACATATGTTTAGGGTACTTGCCTGATTTGATCAGAATAATTTGAATATTCACACCTGACCGCAATGAAAGCGACGGAAAATAAGATGCATTCCCAGCTACGGCACTTGCAATGCCATCTCGTTTCGTTTGTTGCAATTCTGCCACAGAGTTTCGACGAAGGAAGGAAGGCAGGCAGAGTTGCTTTAAAGAAAGTTTGAAAAAGCGTTCTCAAATGCTTGGTCAACAGCAACCAAAACTTAGCTCGGCCAAAACTACACTAAATTTAAAGAGCGCTGTTCGTGTATTGCAACAAATTTTTTTTAGCTTGGAACGCGACGAAATGGTGCCAACGAAGCCATTGCTGAGACAGCAGCCTGTTTTGCCTCGCTATCGTTACAGAAAATGTGAATATTAAAATTATTCTGATTGAATCGGGAAAGTACCCTGAATAGACGGGATATAAAACAAAACTACAAAACCAATGCCACCTCTGCGTAAAATTTGAGCTCAAGCAACTCACTAGTTTAGCTGAGAGAAGCATCCTATGAAGTATAAGTACCTTTGCAGGTACTGTGCACTGGATGTAAGAAAGGGGAAGGAGGCATTCATGCACACATGCACTCAATTAGAGGCAGGACTGTGCTCCCCCCTGCTACCCCATCATGTTATTTTTCTACTATATGCAATCATGGTTGACAGGTTTGTGTTTAAGGCCTAGCTGCAAGACACTTGTGCCCATCTGTGTGCTTAGTACAGCCATAAAGAAGTAAATTTCCAACTCCACATCAAATGGTGAATTCGCGAGTGGTAAATGCTTCATCAGTATGCATGTCGACTGCATAGGCATGCAATGTGTTTTACAAGGTAACTGCTTCAAAGTGCCCAATATAGAGCGTATGTCGTACACAATTTCTTCCCTTTCATCTCCTTATAATTATTCAGAGTGACGCTCACGTGAGACCTTTGGGTCGACCTCTTTTTGTACACTCCAAGTGACCTTGAGTAGAAAGCTCACCTGCCCTGTCTTTTCACCCACTGAAGGCCTTGATGACCTTGAGACAAACAGAATGGAAGGTTGCAGACCTCAAATGTAAATGTATAATCTCTGCTAGCTTTAATCATGACCCTAGGCACTAAAGTTTACGCCTACCATGTTTTCAAGAACACAATATAGTATCATGCAAGAGGCTGTTGACAAGCGCATACCTTCCCTAGTTGAAAAGCAACTCTCCAGAGCCAAGATTTGCCTTACCTTGATGCCCTTGGTGTCCTCCTCGTCGAAGGAGCCAATGTCGAAGGCATCAGCTGCGTTGACCTCCCCCCGGGGTGGAATTAAGGGAGGTGGGTACCTCTGCAGGTACACTAGCTGCCAGTCCATGCCACCAAAGAAACTATGGCTCTTCACTTCTTCCGCCCTGAAAAGCGTTCGCTAAAGTGAAAAGGTTGATGGGCTACCTGCCTTCCAGCACAGCTCTAGCCCACATCACCCACAGCCAAGGGCGTAAATATACAGTCTGCTGCTTCTGCAGCAGTAAACTCCCATATTCAGAAGCATTAGTTAAAAGCAATCCCTCACGCTCACATACTCATGGCTCCTTAAGGTATGTAGATAAAACTGCAAAACTACTTCAAATAAATAGCTGCTTTTTGGAAATTACTAACTTGTGAAAAAAAAAAAAAAGAAATATGAGCTGACTAGTAATCTCTGAATGACATTACAGACAAGAAGATGCCAATCAAATATGTTCTGAATGTTTCAGCATCTCTCCGCTTATCTGTTGCACCAGAATTTACTTCCAGGTAACTTTCTGCTGCAAAAAATTCAACTGAAAGTTTTAAGAAGAAGAGTGTTTATATTCACAACATGATTTTTTTGTTCGCTTTCATAAAGCTACAGTTACCTTCCCCCTCTGCCTTATTGTCAACTGCTCACATGAGAAAACCTCTGATTCTTCACCTTCATAATATCTCAGATATGCAGGTTTGCCCCACATAAAGGACACTACACAGCACTCCTGCTTCTAGAAAAAGGGGCCCATGTCCCCCTGTGGCAGACAATACCGTATCGCGTTTCACAAAATGAACATGTAAAAACAAAGGTAATGTGCCCTCTCATCCAAGCTGATGTGTTCATTAGAGTATACAAGCATAAGCGTAAAACTTAATGGTGCTGTGATGGCACTGCCTTTATGCACATGATGGCTTGAATTTTCGGGTTTACGTTCCAAAGCAACTCGGGCTATGAGAGATGCTGTAGTGGAGGGCTCCAGAAATTTTGAACACATAGGGTTCTTTAACGTGCACTGACATCACACAGCACACGGGCGCTTTGCTTTTCGCCTCCATCAGAAAATGGCTGCCTTAGCCAGAATTTGATCCCGCATCCTTGGGCGCAGAATTTGAGTGCCCTAACCACTGCACTACCGTGGAGCAGTCTACGCATATGAAGTCAATTAAAACAGCCCAAGTTACGGAACCATAAGCCTAGCTGAAAAAAAATCCCGCTTTATAACCACAGACATAGCTGCACAGTTTCTGCACAGGCATGCAAACGAGATCCCCCATAAGCTCAATCCCGAATCCACTTGCTTCGACAGCAGTCAAAATGCCAATCCTTAAGACTTTCCCCTGCCTCCCTTCAAAGGGTCACCTTTGTTCATAAAAGCGCCCTTTGGAAGACGTGCCTAGAGCTGATGCACGTAAAACTGTTGTAAGCAGCCCTTGAAATATACTGCAATGACGGCAACAGTGGTGGGGTGTAACTCACCCCTGGCCCTTGCAACCGAGTCGCTTGTCCACGTCCCGCTGAAGCAGTCCCTCGAGAAGCAGTTTCAAGTCAGATGAAAAGCTTTCGGGGAGCTCCACATTCTGCACGAACAGGATGCCAAAGGAGACAAAATCATGAAGGGTCGCACTTACATGCAGTCGTATACACAAGGACAAAAATTTTGAGTTTGAGGCTAAACTCTCCAAATCATCTCATGCAACTCTTCCGGGTTGCTTAGCCTGACTTTTAAAGGGGTTCTTGAAGCTTTGATTTTTCCATCCTATATAGCAGAACGTTGTGCCTCCTTTCACTGCATATTGCCACATAAGTGTTTGCGACTGAGGGCTAGCAGAGCTGATCATTAAGAAATGCTCAGTTTGCTGCAAATGGGCCAAAGAGCTACCAAGTATGAAAATCGAATGTTAAACAGAGGTGCCGAAGCACTCGAACACTAAATAAAATGACTTCAAATATTGAATCGAATATCTCTGGAGTGAGAAAGAAATGCTCAGAAACAGAGAGGCAAATGTTGTTGTTTTCAAAATTGTGAAATTTCTTTGCAACAAAAACAAACAAAACTCAACTGACTTGGTAGTACCACTCTCAAAAGGCACGACAGTGCAAGAAATGTACACTACTCGATTAGAGAGCCCTATTAATAGGCAACCTGTAAAATGGGCACACAAAATCAGTAAAATAATGAAATTCATGAACTGACATCTGATTTAAAACTAAACATAAACCTGACAGTTAGTAAAAGCTAATCAGTTCAAATGTGAAGACACTGGAAGAAATACTTAAGCTAGCCGAAAAGTTTAGTTATAAAATACTACCACCTCAAGAAAAAAAAGAGATAGAAAGCAAGCAAAAGGTTAGAAAATTCGGTGAAATCTTGCAAGCAGGCCCCATCACACAAATAGCAAAAAACCCGTGTCATTTGCACAGTTTTAACGTGCTGCAAGAATAACATGTGCACACACATGTTGCAGCTGGGTTCAACATGTGCAGCTGCGTTCGAATGACTAGTTAATGTGTGGCCAATAGCCGCCATCGACCTGAGTAGGTGGTTGGCTACTTTTTAGCCTAGCAAGAGGGGCTCTCTTAAGCCCTAACCGAATGAGATGACAATTCACAGCATTGTGCGGTGAGCTAAGGACCATCAAAGCCCTGCCGATCGTCGTGTCGCTCAGGTTCTGGGTTGGTACAAAATTTCACCAATCTACAGCAAGCAACTGGCAAGGCAACCGATCACAGAAGGCTTTTTGGGTACATAGCTCATGGTTGCGCGAGATTTTTCCGCGAAATCTGCTCACGAGATCTGTCCTAAAGATTTATGCACGAGATTGTCTGTGAGATGTGTTCGCTGCCTTCAGCATTCCTGCCAACTCCATGGCAACGTAGGGGGTGCGACGACAAGTGATGCCATACTGCCAATCGCATACTTCCAAGAGCACCGCAATGAACGCATGCCAAGGAAAGGAAATTTCCACTGTGCGACACGAGTCCTGGCCTTGCAAGCAAAAGCTATACAAGGGGTGCGCGATGTGCCATGTGAAGCAGCAACGCTCAGGCTTTCATATCTCCCCAGAGCAGATTCTGCAGTGCTCTCGGAAGTTTTTTTTAGTGTGAAATTTGTTTTCTTTGTGTGGTTTAGAAGAACCTACAGATGCTTGCTTCATCTGAGCCATGCATATGAATGCATTGATACAGCTCAGCGAAAGCTTGGTGGGATAATAAAGGACAATCAAGGCTACTGTGGCTAAATATTGTTAATTCTTAAAGGAATGGAAGAAAGTCTCTACATCGCAGTGTAGTTAGGCAGCATTGCGCTGTGTCCCTCACGAATGTAATGTGTTGCAGGCGAATTTTCATCAGTACATGCGTTTACCACACTTCATGCTGTTTAGTTGTAAAAACAAGACAATAGCATGATTATAATTCCCTTGGTTGAACAACAAGGTACATAGCAACTCTGGAAATGCACCACTCTGTCGCCGAGTCTGCATCACTTCGTGCTGGCACTAGTGGCAACAACAGGCGATGGCCTTGTCGTCATGCTACACATTGCCAAGGAATATCGCCTCATTAGGTTATCGCTTTACCACTTCATGAGTTTCAAGATATGCGGGGATTACAATGCATCAAAAAGTAGGTAAGATTTTCACACCACTGTCTGCCCAATCCTCCTACCATACGGAAGCCCCATGCGAAATTCCACAAATGGGCTTTCCCGAATATGACAGCTGACCAAGATGGAATGGTGGAGCTTGAATTAAAAGAATTGTGAAGGCGACATGCAAGTTCTATGGGTGTGGCTGTTAAGTATTCAAAACATCGGGAGGATCAAACCAAAAATCCTCAAGCTTTCACCATGTGACTGCTCAAAGCGAGTGGTAGGCGAAGAACTACACGTGGCGAAGAACTACACTTGCAGAATTGCACATGAGGTACCAATGTGATCAATCAATGCAACAAACAATGAAAAAAGCAGAGTGGATGCATCTGTGTTGTTTTGCCAATGGTATAAACTCGATCTGCAGACGTTCTGCATGGCCACAATTATGATGCAGTATTCGATCACTGTCAAATATTTTGGAATTTTTATAATATTCAGAATTTCCTAAATATCAATATATCTCCCATTTTATGAATGGAATAATATTTCATACATATCTATATACTCCATTCGTATTTAAAATTTTGAACAGTCGCATAATGAGCCACCAATGAGCCAGTCACACACAACCAAGGAAAGCTTCTTTACAAAATTTCACTTTCTGAATGCACTGTTCTGAAAAATTTGGTGCCAGTGCCATGAAGGTCAATTATCTGATCTCCAACATCTATGGGATAAAGCTCCTATTCAGTACCAGCTGACTGACTAGGAAAATTAAGACTACATACCAGCATTATCAATATTGCCGCCAAACACCAAGCGACCAGGTCAGGTTGCATTTCTCACAGAATAACCTCCACGCCACAGGTTGCCACACTGTCGGTACAAAGGTCACGTAATGCACTCCACTCCTCTCAAGCAAAGGACGTTGCCTACAAAACATACATGCCACACTCAATTGTGAGCTTAGGACTAAAGCTACGCAATGCTCTTGGCTTCTCCATAATGGCACCCTACCAGGAAGGAGACAGTCATCCTGTTTGAGAATACCTGCCCGTGCATCCTTAGCACGATGAAGGCAGGAGCAAAACGAAATGGGCTGCTCACCATGGTCAAGGTCATTCGGTCAATCTCATGCTTGTCTTTCGTTTTGTGTTGCCGAAATGGACTGTGCCTGCAACGACGCAAAGGAGGCACAATGCATTAGCACTTGAGCTGCTGCAACCCTCACGTTCCAAGTGAGAAAACAAGGTGGAAATTTCCTACTCCACCATTTCCAAGACTGAAGGACAGGCACTCGTGCCATGCACAACAGCAGCAAGCCTCAGTGAAGATGATTAAGAATACCAATACTGTTCTGGAACATTCAAAGTAGCTCAGCACCTCACAAGCTAGCTCCCAATGAAGCTGAGTAGTGCTTACACCCAGGTCTAACTGCACACCTGCCAAACCCTGCCACTGAGCCTGTTGTTTCTGGTGAAAGAAAATATGAGTGGTTCAGGCTGACAGGCGGTGAAGCCTGCCTCACCCAACTCTGCACGCTAACTGTACAGCATGCCAGTTTAAGATATGACAATCCAGCCCAAACCAAACAAGGACTGTGCACGGAAAAAGATAGACAACTGGAACAGCAACTCTGCTCGTCTGGGAACGATATGCACTAGCGACAAAAGTTAGCTGAAATGGGCGCTTTCTAGAGCAGCAACGGTGGCTTACCCCTTGAGCAGCTTGTACAGCATGCAACCTAGCGAGAACCAATCCGCACTGGAGTCGTAGGCTGTGCCCTTGGAGAGGACTTCAGGTGCCATGTAGCCATGGGTGCCCCTGGAGGACAAGACACCCCGAGCAGGACGTCAATGCTCATCCCAGTGCAAAGAGATGGTGCAAAACAGGAGAGGAAGCAATACCCACACGCTAGCATGGGGCTTCTTTTTTGAGAAATCACACGCCAGGCCAAGGTCAGATATCCGTACGTGCCCGTGTTCGTCGAGGAGGATGTTGGCTGGCTGTAAAACGAAAGCACAGCCATCTAATAAAGATTAAATTGTAATGAAGGACAATGGACAATGCATACAGTGCCTTTCAACAGCTGCCAGCCAGTTGTATGCACGTGATATAGTACAAATTGCCAGGACATGCAGTGGGCCTTCTGTGGCACTTTTAATGCTTCAGCACTGAGGCAGTAAAACAGAATTTTTTTGCATCATCTAAGTTAGCCATCCAAAGCACTAAAAATGAGACAGCCCATTCATTTAAAAATGTTCTCATCACATAAAAAGTGGCAATGATGTTCTACGTTCCTGGAACATTACTTCTACAGGAACGTATTGTTCACTGCAGAATGTCGAAAGCTAAGGCAGGGGAGCAATGCAAGTATTCTTATAAAAATACAATTGCATCCCTTTAACATGGCCTTCATTATTATTGTTAAGTTTACTTACAGCGATGACTCTACTTTAGCTGGTGCGTTCACTGAACGTTGGCGAGCTTCCTTTTCCAATATGAACAACTGAACACAAATTTTCTGGGGAGCAACCTTTTTCAGTGTATCTACGCCTCGTTAATATATCACTTGCCGAGACAGGTGACCCAGCAAAAAAGCATGGAGCTCTTTAGAGCCTATATATATTCGTCATGTCAATTTGCAGTGACAAAAAAAAAAAAATGAAACAGCAAAAAGCATGGAGTTCTTTAGAGCCTATATATTTTCATCATGTCAATTGGCAGCGACAAAAAAAAAATTTTTTTAAATAAAGAAGCGACAACAAGATTTTTTAACTCTTCCATTTTTGGGGGAGTACACCAGAGAAAGGCAGTGTAGAAGTACAACGCTTCAGTGAATGCCCATTTTCATTCCACGGTTTCTTTTTTTACAGTGCTGAGGTTTCCGGACATGGCTGCATTGCAAAAATGGTATTGAAAATTTTAAAAACATAACTTGACTCCTGCTAGATTGAAAAAAGACATTCAGCACCATTCAGTTGCTTTCAACCAACTTGTAAATACTATTCATGCATGTACCAGCAGTTTGTGGAATGCGAAAAGTCAGTACAGGACACATGGCATCACACCATGACATTATCGCGTGTCTCATGGACCACATTCTTTTACAGACAATGTTTTAAAAATATTGCATGTAAAAAATTTTGTATAATTTCTATTTTATGTACTATCGGGGACAAAAGTCTCTGGACCACACGCCTGGTGATTTTAAGTAAAAAGCATGATGCAAACGAATTATTACCTTACACCTTTAGCACTAATGAAAGAACCGAAGTCCAACTTTCCCTTCGGATAAGTATCGTTCGAGACCACTGGCCGATCAGAAAGTTATGCGCTTTGGTTGCAGTTTAGGTGGTCCGCAGACTTTTGCCCCGATAATACACTCCTAAGTACAAAAGCAGTAGTTAATCATAAAATGCCTTTTTTCTAACATTATCTTTTGTTCATCACATTATGCAAAGCTTGTCATGTGGGCATTTTTTTACGAACAAGAGTGCCCATATTAATATGGCAGGACTAGAAGGGTGCATCAATTAGGGTGTCTGCATAGTAGCTTACTTCAAATCAACTTTCGTCCCATCTTTCATTCAAACACTGCAAGTTGACACAAACACCGAAGCTTTCAGGGGGCTGGCAGAGCAGATGACTAGCGGTATTCATATTAATCAGTTTTTGCTTACTGACCAACATGCTTGGAAACAAAAAATTTAAATAAATAAATAAAGCAGCTAGTCTAGGCTAAACTATGCTGTTTTCTGTGCAGGGACATACATAAGCAGCAGCAATCGCATTTACGAGCAGGTCTGGTTTAACTGCTAACTATATTATGCTAGAGGACGCTTGAATCTCTTGTGCAGACTAGTCACACCAGTCGCCACAATAAACAGTGCAAACATTATGCTGCACTTATTTTAATTTTTCCTACAGTGAAGTGAAATAAAATCTGGACACAACCCATTCATATCTGTCAATAAAGCAATCGATTATTGAAACCGGTGCATGTTTCAATAGTGTCTCAAACTGAATCCAGCTGATTCACACAATCAAATCTCCAGCACTTAATACAAGCAACAACCCACATAAGCCGTAAACTCAAGGATGTGGGTTCAGTCCTGGATGCAGTGGTCACGTTTCGATGGAGGTGAAAACACAAGGGGGCCGTGTGCTGTGCAATGTCAATGCACATTAAAGATCCCCAGGTGGTCGAAATTAAACTGGAGTCCTCCACTGCGGTATCCCTCATAGCCAACGTCACTCAGGGACATAAGCACCCATGTACCAATACCAGTATATCAAAACCCTCAAACACTTGCACAATGCCGTCAAATGCTTATATAGGTGTCACTGCTTTCAAAGCATCTTTCGTCCTCCCCCAGCTGCATGAACGAAATTATCACAACCTCAAATTTAAAAATGTAAGAGAGCAAATAGACAAAACAAGATATAAACAACAGCTAAGCCCACAATCTCAAGTGCCAGACCCGACCACCTCACCTTGAGGTCCCGATATACGACGTATCTTCGGTGCATGTGCTCTAAGCCGAGAATAACCTCGGCCGCGTAAAACCGCATCTCCTGCTCCGTGAACACCCCGTGTTGAGAGAGGTGGTAGTGCAGGTCCCCCCCTGCACACAGGCAGCAACTCACGGTCGGTGAACGCATGCCATTATTCCCAGGGCATTGCTGCTTCAATCATGGGCAGTAAAAACATTTGAAGGCTTGGCTAAGGCAGCAAATGATAAGGAGAAGCTGTCCATCATTACGTTTAAAGCAATCTATTTCTTACAAACCTAATCACATTCAAGTTTCACTCCCTGGGTTAAGAATGTGCACCAAATCAGATGTGCTATGCTATGCTATGCTCAACAAAATGAGAGCCGACCTGGCTGGTTCAACTATGTGATCCTCCCTAGTCATAAATGACAAGGTCCCCATCAACAAGCAATACCTTTAAGCTGAAACGTCTCTAAAGCTGCATGTCATTATTCACTGCATGCCAAAAACAAAAACACTGTAACGGGGTTCTGGAAGGGTCAACTACTCGCCCCCCTCCCAATTCTGACTCTCTTAAATGCGTGTCATTCATTGGAGCCCACCCTCAGCCATTGTGTAACTGAAGCCCATTGTGGCTGAAGTATTTGTAGTCTCAGTTGAATATTTAAGGGAATCCCCTAAGGTGGAGTAAATCTGTAATAAGGGAATAATTAGCCATTGACCTGCACCCAAACGCAGCCTTACGGCTACAAGGGAAAGCTATACAGCTTTTTCAGAAACTTTGTTGCTAAAGAAAATTTCTTCCTAGTCCAGGGATCGAACCTAGGACCACCACCCTTCGAGACAGTCGCTCTACCAACTGAGCTAACCAGGACGGTCAGCAGAACAGATGGTAGGGCAAGAGTGAATTGATCGACAGTAGTTCGAAGTGGAAATGGTGTTGGGCAAATATTTAGGGGAAATAGATCTGTCATTGGTTGGCTTGGCACCCAAGCACATCAGTGCCATGCCAGTACAAGCCAAACCCAAGAGCCAAAGTCAGGAGAGAAGAAAACATGAAAATTAAAATAAGACAATGAGAAAAGGAGGAGAAGAAAGGGGGTCAAATGAAAGGCCAGCATCACAGAGAAAGCGGTGAACATGACAACTCTTGCCAAATGTTTTACTAAACCACAACCTAGTTTGGATGGTAAATTTTATTTTCATCTAAAGGCCCCCTTTAAACTCTGTAACAATTCAGCTGTGAAATTAAAAAAATAATGGGGCTTACCATTCATAAGGTCCAGAATAAAACAGAGCTTGTCTGGTGTTTGGAATGCATATGTCATGCACACTATGAAAGGACAGTCTTCCTGCAGGAGCGAGAAAAAAAAGAAAATCTCGATGTGGCACAACTGAAGAACCTTTTCTTCAGCGAGGATAAATTATAGATAGTATTGCACAATGCTGAAAATTAGTCTCTGATTTCAATTACTATCACTGCCTTCTACAATACACCTTGGCTCCTGGAAGCCTTTTCAGGTGGCACACCAAATGCGTTAAAGTATATTGCCTCACCATCCCTACCACTAACACCATCACACTGCTTCAGGTGAAAGTGAAAAACGAATAGTTAAACTGCTGGCAAAAGCTTCACATAAACAGCACATTGCAAGGTTTGCAGCACCTTGACAATTCTACGCTAGATGCTTACCAGCGCCACAGCTGCAGCTGATTGTATTCAAAATCACTAGTACAGTACTATAATCACACAATCAGCTCCTTCGCAGGATTTCTGCCTAACCTCAGTGGAGCCAGCGATAACAGTGACACAGATGAAGACGAAAGAGAGATTGCCAACCAACTCACCCCCGTGCTGACTAAAGAAAGCATGATCCTCTCGTTCAAGGCTAGCGTCTCTCCAACTTTCATTTTGATTCGCTTCTTGTCTAAACACTTCATCGCATACCTGCCCAGGTGGGGAGGGGGGATGTGAAACCAACATCAATTAATGGACAAACAGGCCATCGCTCTTATCATATTTGACACGATGAACTCCCAAGTCATGTCAGAATACAACTCCAACAGTTTATGCCTAACAAAAAAACTTCCAGGAAGCTTGCCTGAACGTTCAATATGCACTACTGAACACAAACATTGTTCATGTTAAAGTGCTCAAGATAAACACCGTCAGCTGAAATCGCGACTAAGGCGCCACTGTTGTCCAAAAATAAAGAAAACTGGCTGGCAAAGAAAGGAGTTTCAGGTCATGATAACACTGTGCTACGGTACTAAGATTCAATATAGTTCAGGACATAAAAAGAGTGAGAAACTAAAATTGAATTATGTGTTTTGTGAACGCTGCATATGCAATTTCTTTATTTTTTAGACATCAACTAAACAGCACACAGTAACAAAAATATTTACACACACAACACACAAAAAAGAAACAAAACACACAAATGAAAAAGACGTCCATCTCAAAACTGACTCCGACTTAATTTCATTCATTCCCTCTTTCTGGTGCTCATTCCTATGAAGTGCTCACAAGGGACCCTTAATGAGGATGGGGGGACACAGTGCAATATAATACAGAAGCAGTAATGTTGGGGCATGAGGAAGTTCAGCTAAGGACAGGTGACAAGGGCTGGTCAGACTGAATACTACCACAACGTTCCTTGCTCCATGAAGCTGTTAGGACCACAATGCTATGGAACAAATGGTGGTTGGAGAACCGCAATTAAATTGACACTGAAACAGGGTGTTCAGAACCTAGCTACCTTGTAAAGTAATTAGAGCCCATAACAATTGAGCTTCTCACGTATACTCTACATGTGCACAGTTTGAAAAGAGAAAAATTGCATTCGTTTAAGGTTTTCTAATATTTTGGAAATCGTAGCATAAAAGAGTCGCTGTGCAGCTCCTATGCCTAGGAATCCAGTCAGGCAGTGTAAAAAGAAAACCAGCAAATGTGTATAGCTCGATGACAGGAAGTGACCAGACAAGTGAAAATAGAAAACATTATCTTCCACAGCAACATGGTACTTCTAACTACAGCAAGAGAAACAGTTTCTGTGCCTGCTAGAGGCCGATTTCTTTAGTATCGCAAAAACACCTGCTTCACACTGAACGTCACAAATTCCCTAACAGAGCCTGCAACATAACACAACAAAGCAATAGATAACAGAACCTGCAGAAAAGGCATACATGAATGACTCACATTTTTCCAGTGTCCGCCTTACGGCAGCCATAAACTTCCCCGAACCCGCCACGTCCGATTATCCGGTGCACACTGAAGTCGTTCATTGTCAGCTAATAAAGAAAGCGAGAACACAAGTAAGCCACACAACACCAATATGCATGCTGCACAAACACACACACAAAAAAAAGCTACGAGCGACATAACAAAGAACCAAAACTATTCGTAAGTGTACAACGCAGTATAAAATATAACAACGTGCATTATGTGGCAAAGGTAAATTTCATGAACACTGCTAAACATTCAGCAGCTGAAGCCCTTTGTCACAGATTTGAGGTCACATTTATAAACTTGAAAAGACCATAATTTTTTTTTTTTTTTCATCTCATCAGAAAGTCTCTACATTAAGACACACCTAATGAGCTTTTTTCCTTTTTTTTTAACTTTTCTCTGCGTTAAACTAGCAAAATTGTGTCAGTTTCTCCAAAGGGGTACACAGACTGGGACAAATCGCACAAAATAAGAAACAATGAATTAACTCTGATGACATGAAACGTTTTCATATAAACTGAACATATTGCATTGTTGTCACTGTCTTTGGCTTCCAAAAAATGCATCCCTCGTGACTGAAATATGAACACCTCACTTGAGTCAAAAAGCAATCACTTTACCAAGAATGGTACCATAAAGAAGGACATTAGCTGTAAACAAAAGCACACAGCAGGAAGGGGCATGTGTGTAGTCAAACGTCCATATATCGAAAACAGCGCATGCTGTTTCCAACTAGCGCATGCAAAATTTGCGTGTGGTGGAGGCATGGAGGTGGAGGTGGTGAAGACATTTTCCACATAACAGTCCTATAATGCAGGAAAGCCAGCCAAACTGGTGTTTGGCCTGTCAGAGCTGTGCGCAAAGACAGGAAGGCAACTTGAGTAGCCACTAGCAATATTTTCTGCAGCCTCCAGAATTGCCGTGAGTGCCTTCAAAATGGTGCAAAAACTTGAAAAAAGTCTTTAGTAGCTGGAGTTGCCAGTGTTTAGTAGCTCCTCGTGGGGTTTTGACAAAAATTTTATATTGTACATACAAAATGCCTTTGAATATTAATTATTTCATTATAAACTATTTTGCTACAGTAATCTTCAACTGTACTGGCTCGCTACGTTCTTGAAACTACACACAGGCACACACCAGCCACGCCGCAGCAGCGCAGGGAATTTCTTCGCTAAAAAAGGCTAGACACTGTGTAGCTGATATTAGCAAAACAAGCAGCAATAAAAAAAAAAAGAAAAAAAAAAAAAGAAGAAGAAGAAGATTAACATGAAGCTTACCTGAATATTAAGCTCGAGATTTTTCCACTGGCAAAACCTTGTATACTTTTCACTGCAATGTTAAAAAAAAGAAGCAAATGTGATAATTATATCATTTCAGCATACGAAGTGACAATTGCAAACGGTGTAGGTTGCCTTCACACATTGCTTAAAGAAGCTTTAGTGGCCACAAAAATAATGATTTCATTACGACATTCCCCAGCACATGAAGACCACACAAACAAGCTGGCCAACCCAATAATTCTGGCTTTGTATGAGAAAATTTCACAGGCACATACAAACTTCAGTACAATTTAACACGGTTTCCAACTGGTATAACAAACTACATAAACCTAAATAACCTCGCCATAAAGAGGTAACCAAGGATCAGCAGCACAACTCATTCACCAAGAAGGGAAACTCGCACATATAGCCCGAACACATTTTTTACTAACGACAAGATTCAAATGTGACAGAATGCTGAGTTTACGACCGCAGAAGACTCCAACAGAGTCAAGCCATATTGCTGATGCTCATGCAATATATGAAACATGTGGCCAAAGAAGAATGTGATCACCATAAACAGATGCAAGTTACTGCATAAACAACAGAAAAAAGCAACAAACTGCTATGGTTAGAGCTAGAGCAGCGCAACATGCATCCAGATTGATGTGGAAAGCATTATTTGCATGCAACTGGCTCTAGCAAGTAGGTAGGCAATGCTACAACACTGAAAAAACATGCGGATAAAAAAAAAAGGCTTGTTGGCACAACGCACCTTTCAATAAACTTCCTAAAAATGTCGTCCCTTAGGAGGCTGAAAATTTCCTCGATGTAAGGCTGGAAAGGATGAAAAGAGAACAGCTGACTGGCAGCAGAAATGAACATTAAATTCGAACAATACACGCAATGGTGAGATTGCATGTAGAGCGCAAAATGTTTGTTACTATAAGAGAACCCTTCAAGCAACACATAGTATCTCAGCAAACGCCACCTGATTAATTCATTGTTATGCAATGACTTACTTTTGTGCTAGAGTAAGTAGGATTTAATGTCCCAAAGTGACTCAAGCAATCAGAGGCACCAAAGTGGAGAATTCCAGAAATTTCGACCATCTGGCATTCTTTTAACGCGCACTGACGTTGCACAGCCCATGGGCACCTTTTGCATTTCGCTTCCGTCAAAATGTGGCCACCGCTGCTGGGATCGAGCCCAGGTCTCCAGGCTCAGTATTCGAGCACCTTAATCACCAAGCCACAGCAGTGGGGTTTCTGAGAAAAGGGGGGCAAGTATTTAAAAGAACAATGGGAGGGGGGGGGGGGTTAAGACTCTTCTGTGTCTACCACTCCTGCACACTCGTTATTTTTGCCATGCCTAATTACTATTTCATCACGCCATTATTGTTGTACTGTTGGCACAGAATATTTTATTACTATTTCTGAGTCCTGACACTTCTCGAATTCAATAACTTGTGCTGTACAATGCACCATCAATATCAAGAAAATGCCAGAGTAGCCTGGTTTGAGTGTGGCCACAGCAATTGAATTTCGATAATAAAGAACTCCAGGTATTAGAAATTATCCTGAACCCTTCACTACAACATCCCTCACAGCGGGATGGGACGGTAAACCCCGTAAGAACAACCAAACCTTTCCTCAGAAATGGCTCAAGACACAGTGGTGGCATCAGCAGTGTGGAAAGGCGTGAAACTACAATTATAACCCTACAGCAAGAACCAGTTTTTAACCATTTCTGCTTTATTATCATTGAAAACATTTTGTAAATGTTTCAGAGGATGCTCAGAATGATTGCCTAAATCGACCCTTTAATTTCAGAACTGGATTCCAGGTATATAGATCAAATGCAATTTTCATGCATGCAGATGTGTTTTTGTACCACAGAAATGCGCTAGAAAAAACTACAGATATTTTTTTAATGCTTAATGTGACTGGTAACGTCATCTGCAGTTCACATCATCATAAAAGCCCTGATAGGGCTGGAATTGTGCACAATACAAGCTGCTGTCTGTGCTTGGCTTGGTTTAGCTTGACATTGTTGCCTGAGAAGGGGAACGTGCTGAAGCCGATGTGAATGAAACATAGTTAATTTTTAAATCACACATACTACAGTACATATGAGTAATAATGAATATTCAGAGTATTTTGTTTGTACTATCCACACAGCAGGACTTTCTTCTCTCAACGGTACAGTCACTTAGCTACCAGTTAAGCAGCAAATACAAACAATTTTAAGAGCAGAAAAAAGTGCAATTAAATGTTCTTGTTCTCGTCGATTCTGTGGCACAATAGATAAGCCCGTTCTTGCACACAGCAGATAGCGAGTTCAAATATCCTTGTTGGAAATATTTTGTCTTTTTATTGTACAAAGTAACAGCACACAGATTATTTAAGATTTTTCGTGGGAGTGCATTACAATTATGCCTGCATTCTTTAATGCTTTGGAGTCCAAATCACAGATTAAGACGCTAAAAGATGAGCCAGGAAACAATACCAGTAGTTGAGGCACTGTACCAGTGAAAGAATGCCTTTTGTTTTGTTTCGAGCTTTATGACACGCAAGCAACCGAGGTCATCATGTGTGAAGAAATAACAGCACCTAAATCATCTACAGCCTTGTCACCGCATGTGTTACCTTTCCGGTTGCATTTTGAAATATTTCGAAGCCAAAATTTCCATTTTACAAAGCTGTCAGACGGGCTGGGAGGCGAAACCATAAGTTTGGGTACTGTACTATTCGCACATTAGAAATATTACACATCTGTATATCACAAAAATAAAAGCTCTGGATCACTGCCAAGTGGTACCTCGCTGTCTCTCACAGCTTATTCTGCAATTAATAGCTACAATCAAACTTAAATTAAGTGTTGATTTTTTTTGTCTGCAAGTAATGATGCCCGGTGGAATCATTTTCTATAATAAAGAATACGCTTAAGGCTTGCGAAAAAATCGACAGAAAGGCAGCTCCAACCACAACCCATTGAAAAAAGCTGCCCTCCTTGGCCTTGGAGGTGCAGCCAGCTGCATCATTATGCAGGGGCCAAGGCCTCGTACCGTTCCCCCCAATTATTGCTCCCAGAGAGTGGCCATGTTCATGCACGCACGGAACAGGCACGCAGCAATTTCTCTCGCATGACATCCGACATTTGCTCGCACGCCCAGCTGTCCTAAAGCGGTTCCCGTAAGCCTGGCATGCAGCTCTGGCAGCAAGAAAAGGCCACGTGTATGTACCCCATGTCAAGGGCCATGGCCACCCAAGCGATCACAAGTACGACTTCGGGTCTCTATACAGCCTTCTCAACACCAAGCACATATGTGTCTGAAGAATGAGCAAGACTTGAATGCGAAAGGAAATTTGAAATCAACTGCTCCTCACTCTGGAATGAGCTTTTACATTTTTCCAAAAGTAGAAACGAAATGAATTTAGAAAAACCATATTTTTAACTCCAACCAAAATCAGTTCCTTTTCAGAGGAGGTATCAGCAGAGGTTAATCGATCGAGAGCTAGGTCAAAATAAGCTGCACTCGCGTGGACAGCTTTAGCAGTTGTGCTGTAGCTTCTACGTGGCGAACCCCACAGCGTTCGCCCCGAATGTGAGCTTCAAAGTGAGGCAGTGCTTGCAAAAAAGCCCCACCTTTTACATATCACATCACACAACTCCCAACAGAGAGAACTGCCACAAAACAAATGCGCTAATCCGTTGACAGCAAAGCTTACCTGAAATAAATTAACAGGAACTTCGTTCCTCATGAGGTACTTTTGGACGTGGCCTACAGACTCGAGAGAGTAATTCTGTTGAGCGCAGGGGCAAAGATGAAAAAAAAAAAGGCAAATAAATTATGCATCTGAAGGCAGACAGCCAACTGCAGCTGCTACCAGCCCATGGTTCTGAATCAGAGAATGCTGATAACATACCTGCCTTCTGCCACGGTGCACGACATGATTGCTAAGGAAGCCAAGGGTCATAGAAACCACGAAAAGCACAAGGAATTTTTTTTTTTTTTAGTTCTTTTTTAAAAGTTGACCGCAAAAAAAAAAAAAATATATATATATCAACATCAGTGCACACAACAAGTTAAGATGAGCACTGTTCCAATACTCGCATATCTAGAATCCGTTTAAAGGAAGGAATAAGTGTAGTGACTCTAGCCAGATCTCTAGAATTTATTTAAAGGTAGGTATGAGCACAGTGACTCTGGATGAACCGTGGCCCACATTCATTGAACGGTTTATTCATAACGCAAAGCACAAGTGGCTATATTTTTGGAATAAGCAAAGGCTGCTAGCGCACGTTAGTAATAGATTAAAAGGCCCACACTAGCAAGCAACTGCAGGCATGTGTGGCAGACGCCGAGTGGATTGCAAGGCTGCGAAGCCATGCAGCACACTGGCAACTCACATGAGTGTGTGAAAGGAGTTCTTTCATGATGTAGTTGTCGTAGATCTCCCTTGCTGCTGTCCGCCTCTCTTCGGCCGTCTCCAGCTTCTCGTAGCGTTTGATCTGCGGAAAACACAAGGTGGTGCTCGTGAAGCTTCAGTTCATTTCACATCTCTCTGCCAAGCTCTTTCCTTTTTTTTTTTTCCTTTTGCCGCATTTACTCTTCTTTTTTTCTTTTTCAATCACTTTCTCAGTTTAGGAGCTCCCTACTGACAGTTATGCCTCTGATAGCACTGGTAGTCACATGAAGTTAAAGAGGCACCGAGAACAACTTGCAACTGTTTTCAGCAAGAATTAAAAATTAGTTCTACGACACTTCCTGGCTATCCTGATCTTCGTCCGGCTGCAAAAGACACAGCCACTGCCAAGAAAATTGGATCTGAAAATCAACCCGCCAGTCAATTGTTGACGTCCTTAATAAAAAGGACGGGTAGCCACGGTGCTGGAGCAAGTGGCAGTGCGATGCCTCTTCTGAGATCCTCACCAAAAAATCCGCCAATGTTGCCACGCACATTCTACTCTCGAAACCATCCACTCGTGGTGACACCTGCACTCCTATCTTGGTCTCTTCTAGCCAACAAAAAGCACCATTTCCAGTATGAGCCGTTCTTTTTAGTCTTCAGGATTAGCATGCTGGGAACCATCAATAGAAGCAAACTTCTTTTTCTCTCTCTCTTTCTTTCTAAGTGTCCCCTTAACGCCTCAGAGCATGAACAGCTGCAGTCCAAGCCATGCTAGCAGAGCCAAGCAGGCTGAAGTATGTGGACACAAAATTGTTGAATCTGCCTAGTATGACATTTATTATTATTTTTTTTACTTCGATAACCTGCAAGTCAATGTTGTTTCCCAAGGAGGAAGGAGCACACAAATGTAAGCATACAGAAAAAAAAAGATAACACATGCAACGCATAAAGCCACACATGGGAAATAACATACTTCACAAAAGAATATTATGAAAAAAAATTATGGGGCAATTAGCGGCAACAAAACATCTCATGCATGGCTCGAGTGAAAAACTGCACAACAAATAACTTGGTTTGCACGACACTCTGTAAAAAAAAAATGTGCACAAACAGGACTACCAGCTCTTTCTAAGAGTGTGCTTCAACTAGCAGTTATTTCATTGTTTCAGGCAAATTTAACTGGTCCCTGACCGGGGGTTCAAAAAGTGCCTATCAAATGTGTCCGCTGAGCCTGCATGCCACACACGTCTTCACAAATGAGCCGATAATTTGCAAATTATATTTCTAAATTCCTGTTCCCGCACCTTATGATGACCATGTGTGCCACTTGTTTGCACGAATTCTACTTATGCCAGGGAGAAACTGTCACGGGTCCACCAGAAAGAGCAGCGAAGAAGTCGGCGTGCAAACTGTTAAAAAAACTGTGGCATGTCTAGTTTCTCTTCCCCTCACTCCTCCACTGTCTACCCATACAGATGTGACCACAAGCAATAATACCAACTTTTTTTTTTTCCTGCAAAGGCATTGCTAGCCTTGTTTTCATCCTAGCTTATGCAAGGTAAAAAAAAAAAAAAAAAAAAAAGCTGAGCTCCTGCAAAAGCTTTTCTCAAAAAATTTTTGCCTCCTACTTTCTACATATTGGTACTTTCACAGCACGGCATTGTAGCCAGAAACCAATCTATTAAGAATTTTGTTATCACAAAGATATTATCACTGCAGTCTCTTGAGCTTGCCACAACCATTTTCACAATTGCAGGCTGTGTGTATTTTGTTGTCCTTGATATCTCTCCAGACAGTATTAAATGTAGCAATAATTTTTTTTTTTACCAGCCCCTGGTACTGTACTATGACAGAGTTCAATAAACGGTTAAGCAAGCAGGATGAAATCATAGAGTTAGGATTAACAGTATGACCCAGAGAAAGACCACCTTTGGGCTTTGGCGCAAACTGCAATGAGCATACACCGACAACAAGCTCTAATGCCAGACCTTGATCTAACATTTGCTTAGAGAAAAACATTTTCAGGCAAAGGTTAAAGCAATGACAACAGCCAACTGTGCGATTCTCAAAAAGTTCACTGACGGCGTCGCTCAACACAGAGTTAAACAACACTGACTGGCATCGCGACTCTGCCATATGTCATGCGTGACAACTGTAGCACAGCCCAACACAGCCACAAACATCACTTTAACGTTGCCCTTAGACCTGCGCTGTGACAAATACTCACTCTTGCTGCTTTGTTGCCACTGCCCAGAAATGGCTACAAATAAGCGATAGACCTCAATATAGAGCTGCTCGATCGAGGCGCACCCAGATAAAAAGAGGAAGAACAAAGGGCACCTAACAGCAACACAGCATCAGCAAATTCCGCATGCACCTCGTCCCAATCAACGGACTCGCCAAAACACAAAGGAGTTGCTGATGAAACTCACTTCTCTGTTGAACCAGACAAGTGCTTCTCATAGTAGCAATACTCTCATTCGCATGCATGACATCCACATGCAATAAAAATGCTTACGGTTTTTTACTCCTCTTAGTGCTAAACAACAATGGATCCATGCACACTACTTCTTAATGCGCTGCACTGCAATCGTCTCTGCAAATGTCCTGCTTAAAAAAGACGCTGAATACCAAATATGCTGGCTTACAAATAATGAGAGAGACAAGGAATCTGTGTAATCTACTTACATTCGCTTTTAAACAGAAATCATTTTAGCAGTGAAATAGTGAAAGCATTCATCCTGACTGATAGTCTACATTTAGCAGCATAATTGAAGAGCAGCCTGATGTGCCATTTACCACAGTAGGTGATTTTAATGCCCACAGGTAAGCATAGCTAGACTCATGGCTCATGAAGTTTGTTTTTATAGAAAGCAAACTTCTCACATCTACTAACGTTTTTTTTGCCAACAGTTAGCAAGATTACGAATATTTCGAGAAAGCAAATGTGATAAGCCCAGTCTTTTTTTTTTCACTACAGATGTGCTTCCTGATTACAGCTACGACCTGAGAAAAATAGCATTTGCTACAAGGCAGGTTAGGTCATCCTAAGGAATGAAGTCAATTAACTATCAGATTCCTGCACCATTAATCTTGTTTCAGGCATTATTTGGAATTTTTTGCAACCCTAATTCTATAAAGTGGCTTTAAAAGACAAGTTAAACAGTTCTTGCTGGATAAACATAATAATTACCTTATTGAGAAGCATGCTATGTTGTTTTTGTTCTTAGAACACGCTAGGTTGCAAAATACAAAATAGACCGGAAGATAATTCTTCTGGCACAAAACGGCTGCCTTACTTGTGCTGTGATAATAATAATTGGTTCACAGGAAAGGGAAGGCGTAGTATCTGTCACACTTTTTTCTGTGGACATGTGAACCACGCCGTAAGGGAAGGGAGGAAGGTGGGAGTTAAAGTGTGAAGAGAGAAAGAGGAGCCCTAGTAGAGGGCTACGGAGTAATTTCGCCCACCTGGGGATCTTTAGAGGGCGCTGACATCGCACGCCCACGGACGCCTCGTTTCGCCTCCATCAAAACACAGCTGCCGGTGCTGTGACCTCTGTTGTCTATTTTTGTTGCTATATATATCGTGTATAATACAGGTCTCAATGTTCATTGCTGGTTCGTTTGTGAGTATAGAGGAAGTGATCACTTCTATGTCATGGCTTTTTGTTAATCGCGCAACCTGCAGATTGTGTACCCAGAAGTGCAATATATTTGAGGACAAGGCCTCGTCAGGCATTCACTAAATGCATTTTGCCTCGTCAACCACATCATAACTTTGTAAATACTTTATGACTGAAGTGTGCTTTGTGCATCCCCCTCTGACAAAATAAAGCAAGTAGCAAACAAAATCAGAAACTATGTGCATAAGGCAGAAACAACGGGCAAAAGCAGTTCCAAAGGCCACACATAGTTTGCTCTGCCTCTGTTGAGCAAAGAAGACAGGACAACACAATGCCCTCCCATTTGCCACCACTAAATCACATTGGCCAAACATGACCTCTCGCAATGAACAACTGTTCCCAAGCCACTGTTCCACAATACCATGTCAGGCAAGAACCGTGGCAATTGCGTTCAGGGGCCAAAATGCGACTTTCGTGTAATATGAGCAATGCATGTGACCTAATGAATTGCATGAGGAAAATTCAGCGAAAATTACA
Organism: Amblyomma maculatum; assembly: GCF_055883805.1. Classification (NCBI taxonomy): domain Eukaryota; kingdom Metazoa; phylum Arthropoda; class Arachnida; order Ixodida; family Ixodidae; genus Amblyomma; species Amblyomma maculatum. The sequence goes on along the minus strand of NC_139346.1, from coordinate 93,559,511 downwards.
ATGTAAGAACAGCTATCTTATATATTTACTAAACATGTAAATGCACCTACATCAAAATAGGCCTGGCTCTTTGTATAGGGCTTAACATGTCCAAAACCAAATCAGGCTATGAGGAATACTGTAGTGGAGAGGCACCGAAAATTTCGACCACCTGGGGTTCTTAAGCATGCACTGACATCGCACAGTAGACGGGTGCCTTGCTTTTTGCCTCTATCAAAAACCGGCCGTCGAGGTCGGGATCTGGTTCCTCATCCTTGGGCTCAGCAGTCGAGCACCCCAACCACTTGCGCCCAATGACCACGGGGGAAAAACAATTAGTAATTGCTTGTTAATGTAGTATTTCATTCAATCAAGAAAAATTCCATGTAACAAATACAGAAAACTGACATCTCAAATTGTCACACATGTAAAAGTTCGTTCTGATGTCAACATGAATAGTTGTAAGCAGACTGGTGTGATTAATAAACAGAGAAATTACCAGACCCGAAAGGCACGGCAATCTTTCGAGGTAATTTGCACATGCTGAAACCAGCAGCTAGTATGTCAACCTCCAAAGATATGGTTGATGCTTTTCCCAAACAGAACCAGAAAATGGCCCTCACATGTTAGTGTACTTATTATATATATTTTCTTAGTATAACCATCAACAAACTTAGCAGCATAGAAAGCTGCACGTCCTCTTTTCCTGTTGTAGCCACACCATTCACTGAGCCTGAGAGCCACCCATACAAGTTCCTCTTGATCCACCAGCCAGGGCCAACTCTTGAAAAACACTCTCAAGATACCTCCTTTGCATTCACGAGGACTTTTAGTATATCTGTGTTTATCCTTCTTCATTTTTTTTATGAATGTGAAGCTTCAGGTTTGTAAGAACTCCACTGCATTCACGAACCTTGAAATAGATTCGCCTTCATTATTCATTCCTGTCAAAAGCCCACATTCAGGGCACTTTCAATAAACAGTGCAATGACATCTGTGCTCAGAGCGATTCTCAGAAGTGAGAGAATGACGCGACACCGAGGCCGAACAATGGACCGCGATCCATCTTGACCGGCCCAGAAATGAGAAAAGAAAACGCAAGAAAGAGTGAACAGAGCAAGCCGCCACCACAGCGAGAGCATCAAGCTGGCAGTCACAATGGGCTGCGACAAGACAGCAGTTCTGACCCATTGCAGCACAGCTGTTCATGCCCACTCACACACGCACGACACTCTAAAGACGAACCAGCTGTGACGGAAAGCGAGAGAAAGAAGGAAAATGGAGAAAGTCACCCACCTCTTCGTAAAAACTGAGCTGAGGAACCTGCTCGTCACAGACGTTGTCACAGAAGTCCTTAAATAACAAGTAGCCTGGAAAAGAAAACAGCAAGCCCGGATGAGGAATGGGAGACAATGGACAGAGGTGCGACAGCGTAGTGCTCTAAAGCAGCCTCACAAAGAAAAAAAGAAAAAGGCTCTTTTTGCCGACCTGTCGCTGTCAACAAACACTTTTCAACATTTGACGCCCGTTAAACTTAAACATAAAGGTGGAAGTTCAGGTGCTCGAAAACAGGGACAGTCAGAAAAAATGGTTCCCCGGCATGATAAAAGTGCAGAGAACGCAGAACATCATACAGCACAGAGCAACAGTCAGTTCTTCTAGAAAGAAAAATACATTTGCCAGAAGATGCGGATTCTCCGTAATTATGCTATTGTGAGCAAGAGCCCCTTCCACCATGTGCTGAACCATGCCGATTTGCATGCGAGCGCCCATGATGAAGTAATCTTGGTTTCAAGGCTAGCCAGATAAGCTCTTCATGAGCTTGCCAGTGCACCGATATAGGAGCGCTTCATCAGGTTGCGCCGACATGTAGTTGGCATGGTTCAGTACATATGGTGGCTGGGCCTCTCACTTTTGCCCACGACAGTAGATTAAGACCGCCAACAAAGCATTAAAGTAGCTGCAACTTTCCACACTGAGAGTCCCTGTACATACTTATGAAACAAGCAAGAATGTGGTCAGTAGATGCATTAAAACAGGCTGCTGTCACTTGAGCTGGCTACTCTGAGCTAGAGACAACAGGAGTAAAACAATGCCTTCACAAAACTAGGCGTCAAAACTGATGCCAGGCCAAACACAATCATCAGTTGGCTATCTTGACTAACGCTGCTATAAATGGTTGAATGCAAAAATGATAGCGTTGAGAGTTCCATTTTTCTTTTCTTTCACAGCGCAAGTACTGTATTTGCAAATTAGAAACTTCTAAAGCAATAAGCAATACTGCAGAGTTCATCTAGGATTGTGAAGAGGGATACCAATGGATTGCCAAGAGAATTACCAATGAGAGTCCTCTCCCTCAACTAAGATATGCGACCCCGAATCAATGCCTGGCTACACAATGAACCCTGTGACAAAATGAGAAATGCTGAAACGGTATGTCCCCCAGAAGCTGCAGTGACGGTGATGTATTCACTTTTCAGGCCCTGAGAAGCAAGTCTACAACTAGCAAAGTTTTCTCCTCACCTCCTCGCAAGGAGAGAGACATACTTAGATGCGTGAGGATTCTAGAAGCTCCAATACAACTTCAATAAAGGCAACAATTTGAAGAAGAGAAACATGCAGACATCAATCTTCCTTCTTCTGACCCTTTCCAGCCTCTGTTGTCAGTAGAAATGCAATTATACTCCTAGACGTCTCAAACTTAACACACCCCGCTAGTCGTCTTATGGTCCTATTATATTGTCACCTTGCAGGTTTTCACTTTCTCAACTTAGCTGAAGAGTCCGAAAGATCACATGCCTTCCTGTACGTTAAAGTGAAAAGCCCGGCTCTAATAGCTCAAGCATTCTTTCAGTGATCTAACAAAACATGCAGTACACTTCCTCACAGTGACCTTATCCGAATACTACCTGAAATTCAATTCCCTTATTTAAAGAGGCAAAATATGCAGTGTGCACACCACGTTTCCATTGCAACTGGTACAGAAATGACGCCTGCAATATAAATGCCCTTTCTAGACCCCATGTCCGTGTGGCTAACTTTTAAATGAAGCCCACTGAAAGTTGTTAACTATCCCAAGCTGAACTGCGCAAGCCTGTTAGCTTGGCACGGATTTAATAAATTATGCTTGATGACTAACCATGCAGAGAAAGCAGAGGAGAATGCAGCAAGCCAATGACCAACACAAAAGAAAGAAGACAGGCCACTCACCTAGCTTTTGATTGAAGATCTTGTCGAATGTCACCTCCCCCATTTTCTCGAGGTGCTTGTGCATCACGCTTCGCACACTGTAATGACACAGCAAGATGGTTGTCCCCATTCAGAAAGCAGTCACAAAATGGTGATGTATCAAGACAATGCACAGATATGCACGGTGCACACAGTTAAATGTTGCAAACAAACCTTGTGCACAGCCATCAATTCATCCCCTCCCTCCCTTGCATACTCTCGCTGAAATTTCAGCAAGAGAGTGGCCAAAGCCCCACAAAACTCCCTGCTGCAACGCATGAGAAAAACTCTGAAAGAAGTGACCATCGCAGTTAAGAGAAAGCGTATCCTTAGACTGAATGACCCCTAGCTGGAAAAGCGTATTCTTAGGCTGAATGACCCCTAGCTGACAAAGTCGGGGACTCATGTTCTAGCCCCCTTGCATTAGAAAGAAAGGCATGCACAAATTGCAAGAGAAAGCCTCATAAATACACTCATACTACCTTAACACCATATGGCCACTCAAACTCATAGCCCAAGCATCTCTCACACTTCACTCCAAGTGGCTGTGCACTGAATAGTTCTAATGATCATTATTATTTTTATTTAAATTTCATACACTGATAAACAGATTGCGAACTGTTCATGCCAAGTAAAGTAAGTATTTACTTAAGCACAGAACACAAATTTCAAGAGAAGTTATCTTCCTATGAAAAGTTATGATTCCTTTCGATGCCGTAAATATTGCTCCAGTTCACTGAACCTAGCTGAAAGCCTGCAGACAAAAGAAATGCCATGAATCAAGCCACATAAACACGGCTAATGAAACTAACGTTACATTTCACACAAAGTGCCAGAAAAGCATTTTTATCACTCATAATACAAACTCTCGAGAATGCATGGACACTGAAAATGCCACAAAATCAACTAAATCCTGATAACGATACTGCTAAAGAAAAAGAAATGGCTTTCAAGTATCGAGTGCCTTCTTATTTTTTCAGGATTTTTTTTTTTTAATGCCCGGAACTAAACCGTCAATATGCAATCCACTGCAGCGATCATTACAGTCACTTCCCCTCATTTTAGCAGACCGCCAACAGATGAAGATCGTGACGCGATATATGCTGCAGCAATTAATAAACAATGCGTTTTCCCAGGGAGCTCGTCGATGCCCAGCCAACCATGACGCCTAGACGTCTCCTCGTGAGTCGTGACGGGCCGTCGCATGAGCGCTGCGGATCGCTCGGGGTGCGATGCGATCTCGGGTCTTGATCGGCAAAAAGCGCGGGAGATTCCGCGCACCCCATTCAAACATCATTCCCTAACCCGCATTTCGCTTCAATTTTCCTTCTTTTTCGCTTTATTTTTTCTTTTTTTTTTTTTAAGGCAAAGCTGAAAGGCAGAAATAATCGCGGGCAGCGTAAAAAAAAAATTGTGGTGATTTCTGGTTATTGCTCGTGTGTGATAGGCGAAGACGAGTTAATGAAATCGTTGCAACAAATTTATTACCACGATTATTTTTTTAAAGAAATGAAGAAATGCAAAAGGGGGTTCAAATGAGTCCAAATTAATGTTCAGAACAAAAATCCAATGCTTGATTATGCATAAAGAATAATAAAGCTAATTTAGAGTGCGTAATTTATCAATAAATACCTCTGTACGTCACGCGAACACTTCCAATCCTTATTGAACTCCATCTGCGTTCCACGGTAGTTTTGAATGACCATTGAGAAGTTTCCTTCGTGTGCGTCGGGTAACGTCGAGGGTGGCGACGCCCGCTCTCGAATGTGCTCAAAAACTGAACAGCGCTTCGAGCCAAGCAGAATCAGGCTCGACTGCACTTGAAAGTTACCGCACGTGTGACAACCTCGATCTTGCTCGTGTGACAGAGGCATAACTGGTTTATTATTATTATTATTATTATTATTATTATTATTATTATTATTATTATTATTATTGAAAAATACGTGTCAAACTATTCAAAATGAAAGCCATGTTTTTCAGATGCTAAGCATCAATGCATATTAAAAAAAGAAATAAAACTAAATAAAGAGTGAAAAACATCGTTCGTTTGTGTACATCAAATAGAACTATTAAATCCTCCTTTATGTACCACCCTTACCGGTATAACTTCTAGACCAACGTCACTAGATGGAGCCACTGTAACCTATAAAAAAAGATCAAGTTCCACTTTATTGTTACAGCATTGTGTTCATATTAGTTTCTGTTTCTGCGCGAATCGGTGCAACCGCAGAAATGCGTATGTCAAATACGGTAGCGCCTTGCTGTTTGCTATCCCTTTTGCCGTACGGTAGCGGTCACCGCGTTCCCAGTACGGCGATGCTTGCTCCAACGATCAGAGCAGCGCACGCGTGTCGTACCACACGTGCCACCTGGTACCACAGCGGCCGATTAGTCTACATCGCTGGTCCCGCTTGCGAACGTGAGTGCCGGTCTCACAAGAAGCTAGCACTTGAATTGCACCGTGAGAGAGGGTATAAAAGGAGGGAGCGAAAAGGAAAAGAAAAAAATGCGCTACCGACAGTGGAGAGCTAGATACTTTTGAAATCGATTTCATGAGTCCCGTTGCTGCTTTTCCGGATTATTCCCGAAAGTCGATAACGCTCGTCGCACGTGCCGAAATTAAACACGTGTAATCAAATTGCTTTCTTCTGATGCTTCCCTGCTACTCCTGGAGAAAAAAATTCGGTGTCGCGAACTAAATTTTGTCTCGATGCTCCTAAGAAGGGTGTGCAAGTACAATCAAACGAGCAGTGCGTCGTGATGCGGAAAGAATAACAAAGCAAGTGAATAACGTATGAGAAAACGCGCAACTGGTGCGCAAAGCGTAAGGAACGAGACAGATCGTTCAACAAAACGAGTAACTTGTGCTCGGCTGTTCTTTCATGCACAAAGTGGAAAGAAAGGTCTCATAGAGAAATGGACAGCCGAGGCTGTAGCGGAGGGAGGAGAGCCAAACCGCCCAAATACTGCTAGGCGTTCTGCCGCTTGCGGAAGAGAGCAGCACAGTGCAAACTCGCGCCGTCTTCAGAGACGAGACACCTAAACCGATTAAATAACGTGGGCAATAAAGAGAAAACGTACAAATACGTTATCCTTAAGTGTCGAAAGGATAACGAGAAGCTGTCATAAAAGAAAATATACGAGGGGTGTTCAACAATTGCTATGTGCATACGATAACAAAAATAAGTTCTGTGAAAACTAAACTAGCGACATACCTAAACACACTTCGCCTCCAGCGAGCAGATGGTCTGTGAAAAAAAAAAAAAAAAAAAAAAGACTGCTCGCCGCTGCAGGAGCCCTGCATTACGCATCTTTGACTTCATAGAAAACGAAATTTTATTAAAACTTTTTTTCGCGTTACGAAAGAGGTCAGTATAATAAAACATTGTGCGTTCCGTGAAGGCGCATTCCCTGTCAGCAGCTTGAGGTTTCAGAGACATGTGAACATGCACGCCCTGTCCCGATGCAGCCAACACACCTGCCAGCAACTTTGCACGACTTTTTTATTTCACTGTTTCACTACAGAGCACAGACGTCTTCAGCGATGATTGCGTTGTGTGCCATGAATTCTCCAAACGTCTCCTACTCCTTTGTGAAATAAAAAATTAAAAAGAAAGACCACTGCTGTCACGATATTTCCAAAATATAGCTGTGCATGAACATTATTTGCAGTGACTGGACTTCGACTCTTGCTTAATCGCCGAATTGCAATAGTAAGAATTTTAGAAGCATATCCTGACTCCTCTCTGAGCACGTCTGAATTCAAACCGGATTAATGGCTAAATACTTGACTTTAATTTTCTCATTTTTTGCTCGGGCGTCGTGGCACCTTGCCCGAGGAGACATTTGACATCTTCGAAACATTGTAAATAATATCGCAAATACGTAAAGAATTAGCTATGCTGCCAAATTTGAGCGGACGGGATTCGAGAATCATGACCTGCACTTTCCACTGACAGGTGATAGATCGACCTATAATGGAGTCGCCTTCGATTAATTCAGTACACCATTTAATGTTGGGCGTGACTTTGACAACGGTTTTCAAAGAGCGACTATAGAGTACAGCCATAAAAAAAAATTAGGGCTACGAAATTTGCTACCTTTCTTTTAAATAGTTGCAGTTTGCACTATAGCTCAAAACTACAGACTAAAATTTTGTTTTTATAGAACTGCTTTCGTTCTTGTATTCTTTTTCACCTATATGCACCCTTTTAATAAATATCTATTCGACGCAGAGTCGCAAAACTTGCACGAAAACCCAATAAGCATTGAAAAAAAAAAAAGGCGTTTTCTTTTTCCTTGGTGCTATAAAATCGCTCCTCCGTGAATGGATTTTCTTTCAGCCATAAAAACACAAACTGAGTTAGGGATGTAATTCTAGTACCAGCCAAGCAACAGCCATAAACTAAAATCTCAAAAATTGTTTTCTTGAACCTTACACATCAGTAAAACGCGCACATCCATTTGGAAAAAAAAACTACAGAAAATTTTCTATTGTTACTACAGAATGTTTGTGCGCTTTTTGACAAGAAGCCTGTTGTGACAACAGAACTTTCTATAGTAACATAAGAATTTGCTGCAGTTACAACAGAAAAGAACTACAGAAAAATCTGACGTTTACAGGAGAACTAGAGATTATTTTGTCGCATTTCTGACACGATTCTGCAAGTTTTTTTTTTTTTTTTTTTTTCTGCTCGGAAAATCCAAATATATTGTCTTGAAAAATAAAATTAAGAAAGACTCCGAAAGCTCTCATCTCCTCGCTCGACTACACCCCGAAAAAGGATGAAAAAGGATTATTTAGAAGGAGCGGAAATTGAAGTATACAACACATCTCCGAAAGGTAAAGAAATGTTCGATGTGAAGATGGCAAAACCTACAAAAACAAAAAAAGAAAAGAAAAAAAAAGATCTAAACAGTGTCGCCCCACCTTGAAGAGAGAGAGAGGGGGGCTCAGAAATTCACTTAGTTGCAGGAAGGTACAAACACGCACGAATCTGGCAACTGTGTCATATGCAGGCCGGGAGTATAGCGCAAAAACTGTTTAAACATTCTTGCACAAATAATGTTTCTGTATGTCCGATAGGGATGCCACGATTGCATTTGGAACGGAGCTTCATTTACGTACGTCCGCACCAGTACATCAGCATATTCATGCAATCATCCTTACATAAATTATTAAGACGTTTTATTCATTTTCCGGAAATTTAATCACGGAACGAACCTCCGTGCCTATATCTCGCTTCCCTTGTACAGGGGCGACAAAAATAAATGCGAGCAGCGAAGAGCCTTTCATGAGTTACTTTCGTCTCTCTTTCTTTCTTTCTTTTTTCAGTTGTAGGAAATTCGATCCCGGAACGAAGTTCCTAGTACCTCAATTCCCTTGCACAGGGCCGGTAAAAAACTGCGAACACCTACGCGCTCCGCTGTTCGCATTCCTTCTCATCGTTTTTGTAGCAGGATGGTAAAGAAAAAAAAAAAAGAAAAGTCGGCAGCGACGTCCATGATCGTATTATGGACGACTCCAGACTGTTTCTGTTGTCACCCGTCCGACCAAAAGCGCGAGGACGAGAAATTCAAACAGCGGAGCGCGTAGCTAGGCGCCACGCATTTGCATTTCTTTCTATCGCGAAAGTACACGTACGCTCTGCACCGCTATTGTCATATCAAATCACTTAATTGCACATCGGACTGCACTGTGTCTGTCGCATGCCCAGGATTTCGACCTGCACAGTCAAGCCAAGTGATGCGGAACTTCGAGCCGCACTCACCACCGTCGAAGAGCACCCGATGCGAGAGAGCACGTGTTCGCGTCAGCCACATGTGTTCCACTGGATTTCTTTTTTTTCGGTGAGATTCTTTCTTCGTATTCGAGGAAAGCGGCCACAGAAAAACGTTTCGCTTCCGTCAACAAATGACAGCCCCCTCCTTTTCCGAGAAACGAAAACATGCAGAGCGATTGAAGGCGCGCTTTCAATGCCGTGGATATATAGAGCTCGTGTGATCTTTTTTGTTTCCAACCCGGGTATAATTTCAAGCTATGTTCCGGGCTCTCGTGTTACGCGCAGAAATGTGAAAACGGGTGGGGTGTAGCCCAGAACGTTTACACAGAGGTCCGCTTCGCTCAGTTCGTGACTTTTTCTCGCCAAAAGCGTATATGCGTTCACGCGCAAAGACGAAAAGGGAAAAAGAAAAAAAAAAACAAGTACCTAAATATCACGTTGCGCACGCCGCGTGCAGCCCCAGGGCCGCGGAAGCCGTACAAAATTGAGATCCTACATTCTCCGTGTTTTTACAATTTCCAAAGCCCGTTTGGCAGAGAAAATCACCCCAACAAGATTGGTCAAGAGAAGCCACAAGAATAAGAAAAAAAGCAGCTCACAGGCTTCGCAGTTGCCAACGCTTGTCGTGCTGCCCGCACGGGACGAACACTATAGAAATGTTACGAACAGTAAACGACATGACGTCAGCGCATGGCGCAAAACGACGCCAAGCTTAAATAGAAAAAGAGGCTTGAAGGCATCCTTGCCTTCTTTTTACTTTTTGGCACTAACGAATTTTTACGCGTTAGTACCACGCCTTCAGTTGTGACGTGTGTCGCTGTGAAGAGCACGCATATTTTTGCTTAGCCAGAGTTTCCACGTAACGGGCATTCCTATGTATGCTTAGGTATAATACCAACCAGACAGGTAAAATCTGAAAAAGCTGAAATAACAAAAAGTGATAACTTCATTTGTTGTTTGAGCGAACGAAAAAGAATCGCTTCGTTCTTACACACCACATGGGTAACCATCATGAGTCCGACAATATGCGATTTCTTCGTAGGATATCCATCGCTCGCACTGAGCGCGGACGGTGGGGCGAAGAAGGCACATTCGACAGTGGACGGGCACCGCATCGCTCTGAAGACTTCACCAAAAGCACGGCCTTCCGTCCTCTGCCGACACTCCCCCGCAACGCGAAATAAAATCAAAACAGTCGCTATGACAACGGCGTCCCCGTGGTTCCCGAGTGTATCGAGCGCTCCGCGGTAACGCTCCAGTTACGCAGACGGGTAAATTACTGCCCTTCGTGGTATTCGACACCGTCGCTCGATCGCTTCAAAGAAGCGGCGTTGACGGGCTCGCACGCTGTTCACCCATCTCGCGATGAGAACGCCAACCAGCCAAACTGAACGGGCGGCCGACCCATTTGAAAGTAACGGGGATAAACTTTCATTCCTTTACCTTACGGGAGGGAAAAACGGTTCGTTAAATCGAAACACGGGTGGGATCATCGCTTCGCTAAAACGACACATCAACGCCGGGGGTACGAGGAATCGTCGAGGTAAGCGCGCCGATACACTGCATGCAGAAAACCCCGACGGCGATGCGAGCGACGAAAATCGGGAGCGCGCAACATGGCCACTGATTGGTTGGCTGGTTGCGTGACGTCAGAGATCACGTGATGTGGCCGAGTTGACAGGGTCCGCTACATTGAGTTGTCCCTGTGAGATTGGAGGGCGTGGCTTAGTGAAGGCTGAGCTTCATATGTATGCCGGAGGCTCATTAACATAATGTAGCAACTGTATACTACTATAACGAGCAGTAATATCAGATAACAGCGGCACAAATTAGCGAAGTGCATGTAGCGAACGAGGATCCGCAGGGTACAGCAGCAGAGAGGATCTATCAAAGCTGACACGTGACCCTCCCCCCCCCCCCCCCCAAAAAAAAAAAGAATTAGAGAAAAAATGGCATTATTTTCTTTTTTGTCCCGCCCTTCGATTCGATCTCGCAGTTTGTATCGGTACGCCAAAAGAAGTTTTTGCCGGAACGTCTTCATGATTGACATGCATAGGATGCGGCGATCTGAGTCTATCTGTGTGTCCTTTTGAGGCTGTTTGTACCACTGCGGCGTGCGTGCGCACAACACGCAACGCAATGCAGAGCTCCGCACAAGCGCGCTGCCAAATATGGAGGTTTGTCTGCGCGTGCGCATTCTCTTTCCCAACGGCGACGCAGCACGCGTCACAAGCTTCGCGCGGCCGCGTGTTTCCCACTGTTTATACTGAAACTACACATGCGACGCATCAGACGCTGTCTCCGATTGTACTAAAGGATTAATATTCGAGCGGTGAAAGCCCACCTTATAACTGCTTGTGCTTGTAAGCCTGCGTGACGCCATGGAACTATGATTGGTCTGGTACCCGTGCACCAACGACAATGATCATCGAAAAATCGAAGATGGTCCCTTCAATTAAGCTTGACACAACCGCACTGATTGTGTTCAACCTCATTATTCTTTTTAGAAGACAGAAAAACAACCAAGAAGAAAAGGTTTTGCTTGGAGTTTAACGTCCCAAAGCGATTCAGGCTGCGAGAGACGCCGTTGTGCAGGGCTCCGGAAATTGCGACCACTGGGGCCGGGGTGGTGCAGTGGTAAGACGCCCGACCACTGTGCCGGAGTACCCGGGTTCGAACCCGACCTCGGCGGCTGCGTTTCGATGGAGGCGAAACGAAGAGGCGTCGTGTGCTGTGCGATGTCAGCGCACGTTAAAGATCCCCAGGTGGTCGAAATTACTCCGTAGCCCTCCACTAGGCTCCTCTTTCTCTCTTTCCACTTTCACTCCCACCTTCCTCCTTTCCATTGCGGCGCGGTTCAGGTGTCCACAGACACAAGTGAGACAGGTACTGCGCCTTTCCCTTCCTGTGAACCAAATATCATTATCTTTAACGCTCAACTTGCATAACACAGCACGGCGCCTTACTTTTCGCTTCCGTTGAAAAAGCGGCCGCTGCGGCCGGGATTCGATCCCGCACCCTTTGGATTCAGGAGCAGCATTCGAGCACCCCAACCACTGCGCCACTGCGCCACCGCGGCGACGGGCTAAGAAGAAAAGATTTTACTTTTTAATGGCGATTGAATAGTTACTTTCGGTGGAACTACAATAGTTTCCAGAATACGCAAGAACAGGTCTGAGCGAAGATTATTTTAATCCTGCTGGGCTTCGGAAATTTCTCGGCATTTTCGCTCTATTTCACACTTTCCAGCTCAAAGCCAAGTCGAAAGTTGCAAAAAGTCACAATTAAATAATATTCCAACCGGCACAAAATTACCCCATTCCGAACGTTTGAAAATGAAATAATAATAATAATAATAATAATAATAATAATAATAATAATAATAATAATAATAATAATAATAATAATAATAATAATAATAAGCGCTGACAACATTTACACATGCCTGAGGAAGGACATACGAGCTGTCCGAAGCGGGATTCCGCAGAAATTCGCGAGTCGTTGAGTCGTTCAACAAACAGCTGCATGCCGACTCGGCGCCCAGCCTCGTTGGTTGGCCAATATGGCGCAGCAGGCGTTTGACGTCACAGGCCGACACGTTTGCCGTCAGCAGCACTACTGGCCGAGCGTCACGCAAGCTAGCAGGCCTCGCGTACCGTATACGGCAATATCGGTTTGTCGAGAAGCGCTGCACGGCTGAAAGCAGCCCGCATACGATATCTGAGATGGAATTAATATGCGCATACGGATACGCCCCAATTTACGTTCGCTTTCCACACCCCGTGCACGCTATACATATACCAACGGTATCCGTAAACGCTTTTCTGTAGTTCCTAAAACGACTCAGTTACGAATATGCAAAAATAAATATTTTCAGCCAGTCTCAGCCTCGACGGACGTAATTTATTTTAATAGTTATTCTAACTGCAGACCTAATAAAACAAACTTTTTTTCAGCGACCCGGTTCGGTGGTTAGCGGCAATAGGATATAGTTCGAAGCAGCGGGAAAAGCGATGTCATATATAAAAAATATATAAAAAAAAAAAAACATTTCAAAAGCCATAGAGCGCGAAGAAATGAACGTTTTGTATTTTTTATTTCTTTATTTTTTTTTTTCTTTTTTCTTTTTTACAAAAGAGAAACTGGGCGCATTAGACGCGCAGAAAGCTTGGCTTCGCTAATAACGTATACTGCTGCAGCTGCAGCCATAGTGGTCGTCATTTTTGAGAAAGACGAGGCGAAAGAAAGTCCTCGGGATAGCGCAGTATAACATGCAGTTCGGCAGTGGTTGCGATGCGGACGTGCAGTTCGCTTCCTGCGCTCAGTTTTGTGCTCTGCAATAAAAACTGATAGGGCATCGTCTCTCCCGCGGCTTCACACTCCCCAGTGGCACCATATAATCACGCTTCTAAAATGTTAGCTAGGTAGTTTTCGTTATTTAGCTATGTGATAGCAGAAATATATCACAGTAAATTACGCCCGCCGCGGCTGACAGTTTGCTTCCGAAACTTTCTTTTTCCTGTTTCGAACTCTCTATAAGATATTTTGCAAGCGTTCGCTGGAACACTTGGTACGCTTGCACAGCTACATTGCGGCCCTTTTCTCTGGCGCCTGATAAGTGCGCTAGTGCACAGACTCTTCCCCGAAAAGCAGTATATAGGTGCCCTATCCCTTTCAGCCATCCACGGAGTAAGTATGCTCGGCCACCAGGGGTGTGCGTCAGAAGCGGTGACCTATGCCCCCCGAACAGATTACCTGCAACGGTGAGTTGTTGCGCAAGCGATAAGCGCCACCGTGACCTTTCTGCGGCGCACGAATGTACAGGGAACTTTCAGCATCAAACTCGGCACGTCCAAAGGTAAACAGTACACGCGGTTCCGCTTCCGGGTTGTACGCTGGAAACGCGCAACAGTCACCCATAACACAAACCGCTGCCGATGATGGGTGGTGGTGGTGGTAAAAACATTTATTCGATATTTACAGGGAGGTATGTTTGGCGCGGAGCCTTAAGGGCCTTGGACTCCACCTAGTCCCAGACGGCCACTGACGTACGACGGACGTCCGAACTCGGCCGCCGACAAGTTCGGACGTCCGCTGGAGATCCGGCGTACGTACGAAAGCGGATGGTCGAATCTGTTCGCCCAGCGGACAGCCGCCGCACGCGTCCGCCACTGGATTCGCTTTTACGCAGTTATGATATAGTTTGTAGTCGTCGTGCTCGCCTCAACTGCGTATAAATCAGTAATGCCGTCGAATCTGCATTCGAGAGCGAATCGATGCGATAGAAAGCTTTCCATTAAACACTTTTTTTTTTTTCACTTTACGCGTGTTTCATCGTAGAATTCTTTTTCAAAATTTTTTGACGAAAAGTGCAACGACCAAAAAACATTTTTCTGACCATGATGTTTCGGTGAAACTTTATTTGTAGGCTGCGTAGACGCAGCAATCAGCAAGTTCAAAAAGAACAAAAACGAACCTACCTTCAAAGAATCTGAAATGAGCCAATACAATCCACCTGACAAGTTTTGTCATGGAGGATATAGTGCTTTAGAATATATGGATTGGATAACATTTATTTCGTCAAAATGCAGATGCAGACGGTCCGCTCTAGATGGCCTCCAGTCCATGGTTGGCGGCGACCTTAGTGGCCCACTCGGTGGCCAAGGCTTGAATGCCCGGATCCGAGCTGACCAGAACGGCCTCCCATCGCTCAAGAGAAGGAATTTCTACTAGATGTTACAGTGGAGGTTCTTTTTTACATTGCCATAGTATGTGATCATACGTGACTGTTTCGCCACAGAACCTGCACGCGGGGTTAAAGTCCATTTCGCATGTTCTCAGAGATTGTGCATTTGTGTAAAGCTCAGCTAGCATATGTGCCTCTTGTAAATTTTAATTGCACACTGCTCTTTATCTTTATTTATTTATTTATTTGTTTATTTATGCATGCATGCATGCATAATCCCACAGCGCCGTTAGGCATTACAGTAGCGGGGATAAATCCAAGCAAAATAAAATCGTACACGCAGCACAGTTCCTCTTGACAACACATGACAGTGCAATACCGCTAGAGACCTCGCACAAACCACGGTGACGTATACGCAGTACCGACACCAGCCCTCGGCCGCCGCCTGCGACATGTAGGCGTCCCAACAAGCTAGGTGCTACCGAAGCTGCACCTTTTTTCATGCGTTTTTATCATTGAAGCCAAATCTAGAAGCCGAAATAGAGTCCAATTGTGCTGTAATAAAAAGCAGATCCATACAGCCTTCCCAGAAACAGTGGGATAAGGAAAGGAACGATGCAACGCCTATAGAAAACCCTCAAGCAAGCCTTTTTTAAGAAGAAATTAACTGCTGAGGTACGGATAAAATGAGCTAAATCCACATGGATGCCCCGTTTGTAAATTATATAGCCTCACATTCAGGAATGTTTCCAACATAGTATCCGTTATTCCTTGTCTAGAGTGTCGACTGCGCAGCATACGAATGGTTGGTTGGTTTGGTTTATGGGGTTTAACGTCCCAAAGCGACTAAGGCTATGAGAGACGCCGTAGTAGAGGACTCCGGAAATTTAGACCACCTGGGGTTCCATCGGCGGAAAGTCTGAACCCAGAAAGCGACGAATATCCTTAGCCCCGCCGGCGACGAAGCAAATATGCGTTAGTACTCTCAGCATTTACATGGTTAGCGCGTGTATAGCTGGTGCCTGGCGTCCTAAATTCAATATTATTTACGAAATTCCAGACCAGAGAAGAAAAAAAAAACGGTACTAGAGCTATTCAGTTGTTTCGTCTTCTGCCTGCGCCTATACGCCATTTCGCTATACCAAAAACAAGAGATCAGGAAGCTACAGTTAAGTACAATAAATTCCAGATTTCATGCATTGTTCTTTTTTTTTTTTTTTTTTTTTTAGAATGGTGGATTCATAGCTCTGTCAAACCTCTGCCAGAGCTCCGCGGAAGGCCAGACGGAGTGGCTTCGGGGTTGACAAGGTTCTGTGCTTCGTTTAACCGTAGTTAGTGCCCATGGCGCGTACCTAAAAAGCGGATGGCATGCCGTTAGTGCTCCCTTTTCGTGTTTAGTGTGTAGCCGGTTTACTTGCGTGTTGTCAAAACGGTAACATAAGAAGGCTGTCATTAAGGCAGCGCTAATGACACGAGCCTGCAAATGAGATTTGTTTGCGTTGTCGAAACACCATAGTGCCACCGACTGTATACAAGGAATGTTCCAACCGCTTTTCTGCTCAGTTCACGGCATAATGATTTTTTTGAATATCTTCATAAACGGAGATTTAGTTAGTCCTGTATATCAAAATAACATTCATAAAAAAAAATGCAAGGCCAAGCGTAAAATTTAATCTTCGAAAGAGCCAAACCTACAAGTCATATGCTGACGCTGAACAAGTTACGCTGAACAAGTTATCTGCATCCTTTTTCAGTCCATGGTGGTGAAGATGCTGCTCTTATGTAAAGGATGGCAGCTTGGATAACGCTACGATCTACGAAAGAGGCGCCCGTGTGCTGCGAGATGTTAGCGCATGTTAAAGATTCCCAGGTGGTCGAAATTTCTCCTCAGCCCTCCACTACAGCTCCTCTTTCTCTCCACTTCCACTCCCACCGTCCTCTCTTCCCTTACGGCGCTGTTCATGTGTCCACAGAGGAAGTGTGACAGATGCTGCGGCTTTCCTTTCCTGTGAACCATTTCTTTTTTTCTCAATTCCTGCTTAGGCGTAACTGGTTCCTTTTGCGCGTGCGCGCACGCACGCACGCACACACACACGTGTGTGTGTGTCGGGGGGAGGGGGGGGGGGGGGGCGCTAGCACCGAGCTTCGTCTAGAGCTCAGCAGCAAAAGCCATGAATGGAGCACCGGCCCGCGGTGCTATGACGTCACTCGCGAGGGCGCGCATGCAAAAATAATATTCCGCAACAAACAGCAACGACATGTACACGCGCGCACAGAAGGAGGGGCGCGCAGCCGTTGCAGTCGTTCTGTTCTGTTAGTGACACGCCGCCTCAGCACACAGATATGGCGCTTACTCAAGTTCCTGCACGGCTTCTGGCAATCGATTCCCGAACCAGGGGGAGAAGAAAGGGGGGAGGGGGGGGGGAGGCGCGAACCCATTTCGGGAAGACCCCGGCTGCGCACGCGTTTGTGTGGCGATGTCTGGAGAAACGGCGGCGCGCAGTACACGCCCCTTATCACAACACTGCCGCTCCAGATGTACAGCGACGTCCCACTCAGCGAACCTCCTCAGCGAACCTCCTCGCCAACGCTGCCCACTCAAGATCGTTTTCCCGGCATGACTTGCGTAAGCCGCAACCTTCGACTGCCGGCGTGGCCCCAGTTACGTTATGAAAGCCGCCCTACCCAACTGCCAACAGTGGTCACCGCAGAAAAAGGCCGCAATGCAGCGTCCGAAGACGCACTCCAAAGACACACTGAGCCGTTTAAGAGGACAGAAACGCCTCCTGTCCAAACCAGAAAGACGACGACGGCGATATATGTATAGAACTAGGATACCGCTGGACGTAAAAGGAACACTGCTCATTTTCTTTCTCTCTCTCTCGCCCCTTTTTTGTTCTACAATTTGTTCTCCTGCCCGGCTCACAGGTGCGCGGATGGGGGGTTGGAACATGGTCGCCATTACGCGCACCCGAGAGGAAATGAGGGGTGAGTAAGGCGCTAATTAGACTGTCGTCAGAGGTGGCGTCTCAGCCCCGCTTCTCCTCCGTCTCGAAATAGCAGTCGTCCCGAAAGGTGAAAAGGAGTCGGCAGGGAAAGCGGGTGGAACGAACGGTGAAACGCGTTGGCGCGCGCCGAGACAAGAAGAAAGGCAAGGCTGTTTAGCTCGCCTCCCGGAAATTGGCCGTGAAACGCACTGCGTCTGGCGGTCCTTTCCGAGAGCGCCACCCGTCAGGTAACGAGGACAGCGACGGAAAACCAGCGGCAAAACTAAACCGCCCAATGCTCTCCGGCAATCAACGACGGAGTCCAGACGTGATGCGCCGGTGTGGTCCCTGCAGGAGTCTCAAATACGCGGCGCCCTGTCGTGTGGCTCCCTGGCCGTAAAGATTTCAGCCCTTGCCACGGAACTTTGAGCAATGCCACAAGTACAGCGCGGCTTTATAAATGTAATTGCCGCTCGACACTGGACTGTTCCTTACCGGATCTTACCGGTATAGTCAGCGGCTAGGCAGCGAAAAACGCGAGGAAATCGAAGCGTATAGTAACAGCTCGTACCTCCTCATCGTATACTCCGCCTATGGGTGACCACGTGCACTTCCGAAGCCTATACTATACCCCTTCAACCTTTCCCCCAGCTTTTTTTTTTTGTTTCTCCTTTCTTGGTTTTCGGGACACAAATGTCTGAACCGGCAGCTCACGTACCGAGTTGAGTGTAGACGCACTCTTTGGGCCCGTTTAGGGCTCATTAGGCCCACTTTGGACCTATCCGCAAGCTCCCCGGTCAGTGCAGAAAACGAGATTCCCTTTCGTTCCTTTGCGGCGGCATCAGAGAGCGATCTGTAGCAATCGCATTACACTCCGAGTTGCGGGGAAAATGTAAACACGCAATTAAATTGCGCAATATATTATTTCGGGCCCGACGGACGCATAGCGATGCCGCAGCTGCCTCTTCAAGAGCAACAAGAATGCGGGCCCTGAGAAATCACATCCATTACCCGAGGCGGTACACGATCGCGTTCCGACGCAAGGGCCAATCTTGTTTGTTTTTCTTCCTCCGCCACTTCCTTTCTCGTACGCGGTCTCGCTTTAGCGAGGCCGGAGCAAACTACGATTTCGAATAAGGCCGAGCTTTTGATTGCTATACACAGGCAGAGAAAGCGCTCATTTCTTCTCTTGTCGCGGTGGATGGTTGCGCAGGATTGCAAATATCGTCGCGTAAACGAGGCCCCTCACAGCTGCGCCCGGAGCAGGCTCAGAGTCCAGAAACAGCGTGAGCTCAGTCTTGGAGATAGCGCACTTTTTCGTTCTCTCACACCTCTGCGTGTCTTTGTCGTCAGCGCATATGCTACACTAGCCTCCTCCTCCTCCTCCTCCTCCTCCTCCTCCTCCTCCTCCTCCTCCTCCTCCTCCCCCCCCCCCCCCCCCCTGTTCGAGAAGCATCGGCCCGATGCTAAATTGGAGTGGGGGCAGAATACTAGAGTCACTGTTGTCTGGCATGAAAAGGCTTCAGCCGGACCACGTGGACACATCCAGAACGCTTGGGACGTCGGGGTTCTGGTTCCTCATGAGGAACGACTTCATAGTCCAGATCACCAACGCGTCGAAGAAAGCGGTAGGGACCGAAATAATGGCGCAAGAGTTGTACACTGAGTCCGCGTCGTCGAATAGGGTACCAAACCCAGACAAGGTCACCTGGAAGATAATCTTCAGTGCGCCGCAGGTTGTAGCGTTCTGTATCTCGGCCTTGCTGCTGCTGAATTCGCACTCGGGCAAGTTGGCGGGACTCTTCGGCACGCTGTAGAAGAGAAGCGACATGGTCATTTGGAATTTCGTCTATATGAGGCAGCATGGCGTCGAGCGCGGTCGTCACTTTTCGTCCGTAAACCAGGCTGAACGGAGTCATGTTGGTCGTTTCTTGAACGGCGGTATTATATGCAAATGTTACGTAAGGTAAAATTTCGTAAGGTATCCCTGCCTTCCGCCCTCCTTTTCTCCTACTCCTCCTACGTAAAGTAATACTTCGTCCCCCGTCTTGTGATGGACGTCCACATACATCGATAACATGTTGGCAATGGTCTTGTTCAGACGTTCCGTCAGGCCGTTTGTTTGGGGATGGTATGCAGTTGTCCGGCGATGGTTGGTGCCACTAAGAATAAGAATATGCTGGACGAGCTCTGCAGAAAATGCTGCTCCTCTGTTTGTAATCAGGACCTCTGGTGCTCCATGTCCCAGGAGAATTTGAAGAAAGAAAAGTTTCGCAGCTTCAAAGGCGGTAGTGTAGCGGATCAGGTAGTCGGCAGCTACTATAATGCACCTATCCTCACAGGTGGAAGTAGGGAACGGTCCAAGCAAGTCCATCCCTATTAGCTGGAATGGTCTGAATGGTGGTGTAATGGGCTTTGAAAGACCGGCTGGTATCATGAGGAACCTTTCGGCGCTGGCAGTCACGGCAAGTTCGAACATAATGTGTGACATCGCTAGACAAACGATGCCAATAATACCGTGCTCTAATTCTGGATAGCGTCCGAGTGACTCCCATGTGGCCGGATGTTGGTTCATCGTGACAGGCTTGAAAAATTTCGTCCCGTAAGCTTGCTGGTACAACAAGTAGGTATTGGCGACTGTTTACGGTAAATTTTTTCTTGACGAGAACGCCATCACGTAAACACAAAGAGGACAAAAGTGCGACGAAAAAATTTAGGGATCATGCTACCGACACATTGAAGAAAGTCATTAGCTGGCGAAGCTCGGGATCGTTGTGTTGACTATCGGCAAAGTTGGCTGAACTGATTGCATTCAGAAATGTGTCGTCATCACCACTTGCGTCCGAAGCTGGTTGCACAGGAGCAGGAGACAGGCAATGCGCGTATAAATTCTTACGGCCTGACTTGTAGGTTACAGTGATGTCATACTCTTGAAGGCTCCATATTGCGAGACGTGCAGAGGTGTCTTTGGGTTGTCAGCCAACAAAGCGCGTGATGGTCGGTCACCACATTGAAGGGACTGCCGTATAGGTATGGTCGGAACTTCGAAATAGCCCACACGATGGCAAGGCACTCCTTCTCAGTGGCAGAGTAGTTTGCCTCGGCCTTAGACAAAGCCCGACTAGCGTAGGCGCTGTGCTGTATCTGTACTAGGACAGCGCACAAACAGACATTGCTTGCACCGGTGTGCAGTTCGGTGTCTGCCGTTTCATCGAAATGTGCTAGAACTGGAAGTGACTGCAGACGACGTTGCGTTTCATCGAAATGTGCTAGAACTGGAAGTGACTGCAGACGACGTTGCGTTTCATCGAAGTGTGCTAGAACTGGAAGTGACTGCAGACGACGTTGCGTTTCATCGAAATGTGCTAGAACTGGAAGTGACTGCAGACGACGTTGCGTTTCATCGAAATGTGCTAGAACTGGAAGTGACTGCAGACGACTTTGCGTTTCATCGAAATGTGCTAGAACTGGAAGTGACTGCAGACGACGTTGCGTTTCATCGAAATGTTCTAGAACTGGAAGTGACTGCAGACGACGTTGCGTTTCATCGAAGTGTGCTAGAACTGGAAGTGACTGCAGACGACGTTGCGTTTCATCGAAATGTGCTAGAACTGGAAGTGACTGCAGACGACGTTGCGTTTCATCGAAATGTGCTAGAACTGGAAGTGACTGCAGAAGACGTTGCGTTTCATCGAAATGTGCTAGAACTGGAAGTGACTGCAGACGACGTTGCGTTTCATCGAAGTGTGCTAGAACTGGAAGTGACTGCAGACGACGTTGCGTTTCATCGAAGTGTGCTAGAACTGGAAGTGACTGCAGACGACGTTGCGTTTCATCGAAATGTGCTAGAACTGGAAGTGACTGCAGACGACGTTGCGTTTCATCGAAATGTGCTAGAACTGGAAGTGACTGCAGACGACGTTGCGTTTCATCGAAATGTGCTAGAACTGGAAGTGACTGCAGACGACGTTGCGTTTCATCGAAATGTGCTAGAACTGGAAGTGACTGCAGACGACGTTGCGTTTCATCGAAATGTGCTAGAACTGGAAGTGACTGCAGACGACGTTGCGTTTCATCGAAGTGTGCTAGAACTGGAAGTGACTGCAGACGACGTTGCGTTTCATCGAAATGTGCTAGAACTGGAAGTGACTGCAGACGACGTTGCGTTTCATCGAAGTGTGCTAGAACTGGAAGTGACTGCAGACGACGTTGCGTTTCATAGAAATGTGCTAGAACTGGAAGTGACTGCAGACGACGTTGCGTTTCATCGAAATGTGCTAGAACTGGAAGCGACTGCAGACGACGTTGCGTTTCATCGAAATGTGCTAGAACTGGAAGTGACTGCAGACGACGTCGCGTTTCATCGAAATGTGCTAGAACTGGAAGTGACTGCAGACGACGTTTCGTTTCATCGAAATGTGCTAGAACTGGAAGTGACTGCAGACGACGTTGCGTTTCATCGAAATGTGCTAGAACTGGAAGTGACTGCAGACGACGTTGCGTTTCATCGAAATGTGCTGGAACTGGAAGTGACTGCAGACGACGTTGAAGCTCTTGAAATGCTTGTATTTGCTGTTCTCCCCACTTGAACAGGATATCAGCCTTAGTAAGAAGTGTAAAGGGGGCGGCTATTTTGGAAAAGATTTTCCCGAAACGCCGGTAATATGCACATAATCCAAGAAAACGTCTAACTTCTTTCTGGTCCCGCGGCGTCGGAAAATTGGCTATGGCAACAGTTTTTTCAGGATCCGATAGAGCTCCCGCCTGCTTCACGACGTGGCCTAGAAACTTGAGCTCTTCGTAACCGAAATGACATTTTTCGGCTTTCAGAGTGAGGCCCGACGATTGGATGGCTTCTAGTATTGCGTCTAGTCGACGAAGGTGTTCCTCGAAATTCGGGGCAAATACAATTACGTCGTTCAAGTATACAAGACAAGTCGCCCACTTCAGATCTGCAAGAACGCTGTCCATGAGTCGCTGAAATGTTGAGGGCGCAGAGCAAAGGCCGAAGGGCATAACTTGGAATTCGTATAGACCGTCAGGTGTAATGAAAGCCATCTTTTCGCGGCCCCTCTCATCGACCTCTATCTGCCAGTATCCAGACTCGCTAACTATGGGAACTACAATTGCTCCGCTGAACAGTAAACAAGTAAACCAAGTAAACAGTAAACCATTGGAAGCAAGAGATAGCAGCGTCGACGTCTCATTTCTGCTTGGGGCTGCATTTCAGTGTGTCTGAACCGCTCATCGAGAAGCGAGACGTGGTTTGGAGCCTCTCACTTCTGAGACATGGAACCAGCACGAAATGAAGCAAGACGCTTGCATACACTGATCAAACACGTTGGGCCCAGGAAGCACACACACCGAGAACATATTATACGTCTTCGTGTTTCTCTTCTTTTTTTTTTCTTTTTGACACGAAACTATCGCAGAGTGGAGGAGGACATCTGCTGACGCATGCGCTGTTCGAACGGTAACGCAGCATACAGGCACTAGGGAGATGAACCGCGAAAGTTCGTTTAGCTTTTATACAGGTCCGCGTTCTGTTTGCCTGCATTTACCTACGGTTCGGAACCACGTGTTATCCTTGGCGGGACGCCGACAACGGGTGCTTAAAGTAATTCATGATGTAAAAAAAAAAGAAAAAGAAAAAAAAAAGAAAAAAAATATGGTTGCGAGTAACGCGAATTAAAAGTGCGGTAACTGACTCATTCTGAACCAAGTCGCGAGGGAAAGAAGTGAGGGAGAGATGCCGCAGTGGAGGAATACGAATCAATTTCAACCACCTGAGGTTCTTTTAACGTGCACCGGCAGGCAGGGCATGATAAGCTTTTTTAATCACATTTAAAATTCCTCCTACAAACACAGCCACAAGCTAGTGCTTGGGGCTGGCAACGCGATAAAAATGGTCATCGACTTGCGAGTTGATTACTTATACTACAGTGCCTATATTCTAGGCACTATACTTATACATAGAAGGCTCATGCTGAACAAGCGTAATGCAAAGACAAAGTGATATTTCACCACACACCACAAAAGAAAACGCATTCTGAAAAAAAAAAAAAAAAAAAAGAAGAAAGCAAGAAACGCTGCAAAGGGTCCGGCGAATTAAAAAAGAAAAAAAAAAGCAAAGCTCCGCAAATGCAGCGAGGTCAAATTTTCCCCCATCGTTTTGACGTTCGCACAATACGAGTACTGCAGCGATATAGGATGAAGTCCTCATGAACAGCTAAAGCGAAGGTTCCAAACGCAGCCGGTCTTGTTCCGTTGCCTGATAAAGGCGGATCACTTCCTGCATCCTTAGCCCAAGGTTTCAATTTTTGTCGGCAAACATCGCATCCGGGACAGGTGCAATTTAAACGCGGTCTCGGCGAGCCGCGCGGAACGCGCTTTCGCCACAAAGCATCATTAACACCCGTCTTTTACGTTATCGCTTTCATTCATTCATTCATTCATTCATTCATTCATTCATTCATTCATTCATTCATTTGTGTTCAACGTGCGTACGGCGCGTCCTTTGCTCGACGGCACGACGTAACGCAACCGCTCCTCTGGCGTCACCAAAGCCACGCAGGCGTCGCCTCAGCCCACAGCACGTGTGCTCTTTCGTAAAATATTTCTCGGCATAAAAAACAAAAACAAAAGGAGACAGCGATACTCTAGTTTATTACCATACTGCGAATACCGTGTGCACTGCAGCCCATCATTCAACGTGTCCCCGTGCAGAGCGCTTTCGTCGCCAGGCAAGAATTAATGGCACTGACCTCAGAGCACAGCAGCTGCTGCTTCACGATATAAGGTTAACCGCGAATCATGCAGGGTAGAGAAATTCCCCTGGCTAAGTTATAGCGTCGAATGCGTACGTCGACTAGTGCACACTGCATATTCCAAACTGCGACTGGCAACATTATCGAGGTGTCCATGCGTTACTTGGTTACGCCTCAAGTCGATCCTGATGATCGGTGGCGAAGGAATTACGTACACGCGCGCCTCCGACCTGAAAGGAGATTGGAACTTCGTATTTTAATTCCCCAATAAGGTTAAAAAAAAAAAATTGGAGGGCGCTTAAGCCCCCAAGAGTTCAACGCGACGGCGTTATCAGACACCGTTCGCATCGCCTTCTCATTCTCTTCAGCCGCATACTTCTCATGACATACTTCATACTTCACTGCATACTTCAACGGCATACTTCACATGACACACCACTCGCTTTTTTTTTTTTTTATTCAATACAGGGTGACATTTCCCTCCTGCCTTGATTTTAACCACCATACATCCGTTTGGTGGTCTGTATTTTATTTTATTTTTTTTTTTCCTCGCTGTCCTTAAACCCCAACGCTTTGAAGACGATGGATGGCTGCACTATATAAGGTTTTCAAAGACTCGCGCCATGCGTCGCCGCAGCGCCGTACGATCGAAGGAATTTTCCAGTTAGCTTCGAATCGAGCTAAGCAAAGGGGAAATGTTCTTTGCTACTCGCCTAATTATTCATTCCGTAATTAGTTTCCCCCTAATGATGCATCTAAACATTAGCAGACAGTTATAAGACAATGCATACATTACGTCCACATTTATTCGGAGAGCTAGAAGCAGTGCGATTACCGTCAGTAAAAACCTTTTTCTTCAAATTTCACATTATCAGTCAAAACATGGATGCACGACAAAGGCCTTATTTTTTTCTCTCTCTTGGTGGACTGTTTTATCTTTTAAAAACCTGAAAAAATAAAACGCGTTGTTAGTTGTTAGGAGGCGTTTTTTTTTTTTTTTTTCCTGGGATATTATTCAAAGAACGTGAAATAAAGAGTTCCCGTTACATCCTATAGGTTCTTGCCTGTACAAACAGGTGACATTCGTTTTGATGCTATTATGCTGCCGGGGCTCCACAGTTTGTGGAAAACGAGAATGTAGTACAACAATGCCGATATCGAAGTGTGATCTGTACATGGGCACTTTATTGACAGTGTCATACGGTTCAGAGAAGCGCATCGTTTACTTCCTGACCAGCCAACGTGAATTGGAGTGCTTGATGAGCTGGTGCCGGTGAAAAAAATGTTAAACCTGTCATGTCAGTAAATATGCGTTGCTGACGTGTTTTACGTAAAACATTACGTTTTGTGCCTGTCCCATGGCATAGTGGGTAACAAAGAAAAAAAAAGATTCTGTGGCGGAGTGGTTGCGCGCTCGCCTCGCACTGTGAAGGAACTATGTACGACTCCGCGGGCTTCCGCAAAAAAATTATTTATTACTATTTTCGCGCTACAACCACAACGCCGTCACCGCGACATTTCTGTGGCATGGGGCCCTGAGTTTTACTGCCCTAAAATAGCTTCTGCGTAATTAGTCGCCCAGAGAAGCGACACTTAACGAAAAGTACAGAGTCGATCACACTTGTCTAGGGCGCTCGCCCTGTGTTCTGTGGATGTAATAAAGAGAAATATCAACTCGCGGGAAAGAACAAAAATGCGACGACCGGAAGTCAACTGCGCTACAACACTGGTCGCGACGGCCAGAGTAAGTCCAGCCCCATTACACAATCGCAACACGCCGCGACACGGCCAATGGAGACGAGACCGGATCATGTTGTGTCAGACCATCCGTCACATACGAAAGAAAAAGGAATAAAAAAAAACCGGACAACACCGCGTTTATCTCGTCAAGGAGCGCGAAAGGCGAGCCAGGAAGACGCCAAACGCCGCCATAAGAAAAACACAGCGCGCCAATTGCAGACGGGCACTGCCGACAACCCGCCGTCTGCAGAGTGGCATATAAAGAAAGGGACAAACTTTAGCACATTTCTAATGGCTGTACAACGCTCTCCCTCTAGCCCTATAAAACACAAGGGATGGCACGGCGGTCGATAATGGCCCACTAATTACCTACACGGCCGGCCGAGATCGATGGCCTCCGAGCCAGCATCGATCCGGTGCCCGCCCATTCCGCGCCCATCAATTTCGTGCAGGGACGCCCTCATCGCGGGCACTTCTTCGCCCGGCGGAAACTTCACGTGCGGCGCCGACTGCGACGACGCGTACACCGAACACACGCGCAAAGCGACACCGGCGCGCAAAAAGTGACCAGATGAAAATGTATACGTGCGCGGTGCGGCTTCTACACGGATGCATTTCAGTGGGTGGGCGAACGCATTGCAACGGGACTTCGTTAAATTATTGAGATGGCGGGGACGAATGACTCAAAAACTGTGTTCACGAAGGGGCCGATTATTTATGCATAGGGAAAGTGTGTGTGTGTGTGTGTGTGTGTGTGTGTGTGTGTGTGTGTGTGTGTGTGTGTGTGTGTGTGTGTGTGTGTGTGTGTGTGTGTGTGTGTGTGTGTGTGTGTGTGTGTGTGTGTGTGTGTGTGTGTGTGTGTGTGTGTGTGTGTGTGTGTGTGTGTGTGTGTGTGTGTGTGTGTGTGAGAGAGAGAGAGAGAGCACGCGCCGCAGTAAGCTTCGGGCGCGAATTTCGAGAAATCGGAGAAACCAGCTCGTCTCTTTAACCTGATCCTCCCTCACTCTCATATCCCTCCCTCCCCCTTTCAGAAAGAGGGACAGTCTGTTAGAGAGAGAGAATCTCTCTCCAGAGCGAGTAGAGAAAGAGAATCTCTCTCTCTCTCTCTCTCTCTCTCTCTCTCTCTCTCTCTCTCTCTCTCTAATATATATATATATATATATATATATATATATATATATATATATATATATATATATATATAGACAAAATAATATGGCTAGGGAGACAGACAGACTCTTCCTTCGTTTCTCTCTCTGCAAAACTCCCTCTCCCTCTCTCTCTCTCTGCTGAGAGTAGAAACTCACTCATCACTATCATTAACTATCACTAGCCATAACTATCGGCCGCCATATGCCAGAACCCTGCCCTGCCTGCATTTATCCCGCGGAATCTCGTGAACAGATCTTAATTAAATTAATTAAATTGGTTCACAGGAAGGGAAAGGCGCAGTAACTGTCACACTTGCTCTGTGGACACCCGAACCGCGCCGTAATGGAAGGGAGGAAGGTGGGAATGAAAGTGGAAAGAAAGAAAGAGGAGCCGTACTGGAGGGCTACGGAGTAATTTCGACCACCTGGGGATCTTTAACGTGCGCTGACATCGCACAGCACACGGACGCCACTTCGTTTCGCCTCCATCGAAACGCAGCCGCCGAGGTCGGGTTCGAACCCGGGAACTCCGGCACAATAGTCGGGCGTCTTACCACTGCACCACCCCGGCGGGGCAGAACAGATCTCGCCTACGCGATTTTCGCCATAAGCCAAGTAAAGGCTTTTGCTTAAAAGAAAAAGGAAAGAAACCCAGGTGGAGCAGTAGCTGAACACACACCGTTCACCCGCTGGCCTAAAGGCGAGAAACGCTGCTGCAAGGAAAACACGTGACAGCGAGTCGAGCCAGCGTGCAGTGACAACAATGAAGAAGCGGAACGAGAGACGCGAGGACAGCTGCAACGAAAGAGCTGTCTGCGTGGGATTAGAATGGGGATGTAACCTTCTCCACGAATCGCTTCGCTGGCACCCGCGACACTCGCTTTCAAGAATGAGGAGTCCCGAATAACAAGCACATCACCAGGCGAAAGGGGGGGAC
Source organism: Amblyomma maculatum (assembly GCF_055883805.1). Lineage (NCBI taxonomy): Eukaryota > Metazoa > Arthropoda > Arachnida > Ixodida > Ixodidae > Amblyomma > Amblyomma maculatum. Next base: position 93,531,250 of record NC_139346.1, on the reverse strand, counting down.
AGTACGGCGAATCGTCCGTCGCCACGAAGATGCTTCATCAGCACTTCCTCTTCGCGATAGGGGACCAAACAAAACGTATCACCACCAGTCAAGGGCAAGTGGCCATCACAAAAGGAAAGAAGCGATGTTGGTGGAGATGAACCGATACGAAAGCGGCCATAACTGATCCTTGCTGATGCTGTGCGTTGTGACTCAGGGTTACGGACCGGCCCACGCCCTAAACAGCCACCAAACAACACCATCTAGAACCAAAGCCCATCCATGTACATATATATTATGGTGAGGTTACCAAAAAAAATATATATATATATAAAATAATATGCCTCTGCCCGTGCCACGGTATAACGGGCTCCCATCCACGTACAGGGGAAGCGCAACTAGGCCACTGACATGGTGGACGGCTACGCGGAGCCATACTATCCGCTCCGAATTCTGAGAAAAGGCGCGTACGCGAGGTGTTCACCCGCCATATTATACACAAGACTGGCCAGTACATGCGCGGCCGTTTGAGTGGGATTACGGGTTTTCCGCGCCGAAGAACAAAGCCTGTATGAAATTCCCGGATTTTTCTGAGCTTGCATTTTTGCGCCTGTTGCACACATCCGCGTGCGTATGAGCAATATTTTCTGACATTGCCTACCCCCCCCCCCCTCTTTTTTTTTTTTTTTTGTGGGTATGCGACCGGTCAAGCGGCGCCAGCAAGCATTGCATGGAAGTTACACAACGACGACGGGAAACGCGGTTCTTTGTTTCTTGGTTTCCCGAACGAAGACAACTGGTCGAGAGAAATGACCGCAACAACTGAGAAATGAGTCTCGCAGCAGCGACTGCCGGGGAAAACACGCGTAAGACACAGAGAGTGCGGCGCAGAGGTTGTTATTGTTCTTCTCCCACAAAGGCGCACGTTTTCCCAGAAGGCACAGATGAAGACTGCGCATTTGTCGTTCGCCTCAGAGATGGCAAGAGAAAAGTTCAAGCGGCGGGGCGTGTGTGTGCGTGTAACGTTCAAACGGGCGCGTGTTACGCCAGAGGCAGGGGAGAAGCCATCGGAGCAACCACCGTGCTCTCGGTCGAGGGGATGTCGGTCACGTGTTGCGCGATATCGAGTGACCACTCAGTGGCACTTACCAGGGAATTCAGTGGTTGCACCTGACATCCGTCACCCATCTCTCTCTCTCTCTCTAAACCCACTTAGCAGCAAGCGAGACACCATGAATGGTACTACATGCACGACCATGTGACGCTTCTCGGGATAGAGCGAAGGTGCGCTTCGCTTTATTGAATACACGCCGTGTGTCTTGTCGCCGCCGACGCCGGCAGCGGAAAAATGTAGCCAGGTGACAAAGGTCAACGGACTGAGCAGATGCGCGGACTGTATCAGATCGAACATTCGTGTCCGTAAGCGAGTGGCACTGACAACTCAGTTTGCCCGGCAGCCGTCCGAGGGCCGCCCAGCAGGCGGCTAGCCATCAAGTTCACTCATCAGGAGACCCGCGAGTCGATAATCACAGCAAGGGATGAAAGTTATGGGGAGAAGGCGAGCACTTCGCGGCATATAAGACTGCATGAGTATACGTACACTATTCAGCGAAAAGCCTTCGGGCTATGGTTTCCTTTTCAGCGTGACTCTCATGATGCTCCGAATCTCTTCGTGTAAGGAGGTCCATCTACCTCGCCTTTGAAGGTCGTTTGGTCCTTCGATGCGCCGTAGCGGCTCCACTGCAGAGCTGACAAGCGAACCTTGTGGACTCCCGATTATTTAAACAACGCTGAACGATAGCGAGTGTTTCAGCACATGAAGTACGGCGCTACCAACATGCGAGATTCGGTTCAGGGCCCGTCCCGGGACCGCCAATAACACTACAGCCGAGCCGACTTGTGCTCGCATTTCCTCTCCGGTGACACTGCCAGAGGTTGCTCATAGTTTTCCATCACCATCTGCCGACACTGTGCACTATAGTAAACACACTTATAACACATGACTGCAAATTAGCGCAAAAACAAGACAGCAGAACAGAGGAGATGACCTTATGACACCGGGCTCTGAGACAACATGACCTGAAAGAACCAGAAAGAAGGGCACTGAAATCTGAATTGCCGCAAACCAGCGGTTCTCTCGATAAATCATTCGCACTTCGACACACGGATACGGCCATGCTTCTCTTCCCGCAGTTTGGAGCGATTTGCAAAGACAAATCGCGTGACGTCTCTGGATGCGCGACCGTCGACATTCGCGCCGCTTTTGCCGACCGAAAAGAACTCGATCATGTTTCTGATAATTTCAGATAAATAACTGTAGAAGGGGTCATTTGCAGCCGCAACACTGGCCAATCAAGGCGCACAGTATCATTGATAGCCCATGTTGGACCTTTACGAAGTCATGCCTTGATCGAAGCTTGGTGTCAATTTTTTGGTTTTCGAAGTTTGGCTAATTAGTCGCTACAATTCACCGCGGTGAACAGCCAACGATCTCGGATGACACATAGTAGACAGGAAACCCTGAGAAGAAGCAACTCCAACTGACTCATCACGATTTTTGTAAAATGGTAAAAAAAAAAAAAAGAAAAAAAAAATCTAACGGCGCAATCCCAATCTGGAGCAGCTCTCCGATCCACATCGCCCAAAGAAGAGGCGATCGGAATACGCCGTAAATAGGGTGGGATAACTCTTCGTTCGCAGTCTGACGGTAACGACTGTTCATCACAAGGCGTCGAGTCTCTCGGATGATGACCTGCTAAACATTTACCTCTGGACTATACTAACGTCATTCGCAGCTATTCTAACATCTTAAGCATGAAATGCTTTAGCTCCCATTGTCAGGAAATTCAGACGAGGATTGTAGAGAGAGAGCCCCGCCGGGGTGGTGCAGTGGTAAGACGCCCGACTACTGTGCCGGAGTTCCCGGGTTCGAACCCGACCGCGGCGGCTGCGTTTCGATGGAGGCGAAACGAAGTGGCGTCCGTGTGTTGTGCAATGTCAGCGCACGTTAAAGATCCCCAGGTGGTCGAAATTGCTCCGTAGCCCTCCACTACGGCTCCTCTTTCTCTCTTTCCACTTTCATTCCCACCTCCCTCCCTTCCCTTAGGGCGCGGTTCGGGTGTCCACAGAGCAAGTGTGACAGTTACTGCGCCTTTCCCTTCCTGTGAACCAATTTAACTTAACTTAAGGATTGTAGAGAACCAACGACATATATCCAGCAGATTTTTCAGAACAAGATTTAAATTTTTCTTATTCCGAGCTGCATTCTATCCGGCGGCATTAATTAAATTGGTTCACAGGAAGGGAAAGGCGCAGTAACTGTCACACTTGCTCTGTGGACACCCGAACCGCGCCGTAACGGAAGGGAGGAAGGTGGAGTGGAAGTGGATAGAGAGAAAGAGGAGCCATAGTGGAGGGCTACGGAGTAATTTCGACCACCTGGGGATCTTTAACGTGCGCTGACATCGCACAGCACACGGACCCCTCTTCGTTTCGCCTCCATCGAAACGCAGCCGCCGCGGTCGGGTTCGAACCCGGGTACTCCGGCACAGTAGTCGGGCGTCTTACCACTGCACCACCCCGGCGGGGCAAGGCGGCGGCATAGCGCAGGAATTATTTTCGGTAACTTTAACGCCTTAGGCCACTCAGATATTGCCCAAACAACATGTACAGAGCAGCGAAAAAGTGGAGAGACCACGTGATTCGCTTCGATTGCTGATTTTCTATATAGAGGTGCACGCCTGACAAAAGTACCCGGGCGAGCATATCATGCGGGTTACGATACGCAAATCGTGAAAACAGCTGCTACGCCGTCAGGAAGCGCACGCAGTTTTGACAAAGCGCGTGGCTCTCTCCCCTTTCGCGCACCCCTGTATACTCATACTGGAACTGAGATGTGTCTGTGTGTGTGAGAGAGAGAGAGAGAGAGAGAGAGAGAGAGAGAGAGGGGGAAAGATTTATTTAAAGGAAAAGTCAGAGAGGTTGGCTGGAATAATTCAAATCTGGCCTGCTAATGCGATTAAACTACGGGTCACAAACGAACGCGTGACGTGATTTGCATGAAGAAGAAGATATACAATTAAACCGTGGATATATGGAACCACGGCTGCACTGCAATCAGAGCACACCACATGGATAACCGATCCAATGTAGCAGCGCCAGCTAAAGCTTGCTTCTTCACCTAGAAAGCTACGTTGGGCCATCGAGGCGCCATCGAACACGGCACCTTTACCTTGGGGGATCCCAAGGCGCTAGTCGAACGGAGTTCGGAAATTCTATTGTCCGGTTAGTTCACGATATCGACGGATTCAGCTGTGCCAACAGAGCGGGGTTTTCAGTTACCACTCGAAATAACGAATTTGCCAAGACGGGTAGCCCCGCCGCGGTGGATGCCGGACTACTGTGCCGGAGTACCCGGGTTCGATCACGACCGTCAGCGGCTGCGTTTCGATGGAGGCGAAACGAAGTGGCGCCAGCGTGATGTGAGATGTCAGCATGCACGTTAAAGATCCCCAGGTGGTCGAAAGTACCCCGTAGCCCTCCACTGCGGCCCCTCTTTCTCTCTTTCCACTTTCACTCCCACCTTCCTTTCTTCCCTTACGGCGCGTTTCAGGTGTCCACGGAACAAGTGTGACAGATACTGCACTTTTCCTTTCCTGTGAACCTATTATTATTATTATTATTATTATTATTATTATTATTATTATTATTATTATTATTATTATTATTATTATTATTATTATTATAAGACGGGCCGATACACACGACGCCTCAAAGCAGTCTACCGCGCCATCTGGACGTTTGTCCACAGCTCGTGTACGACCTTCGCTGCCGCCGCAGCAGCACGACGCGGTGCTGCACGACTCACTCAGGGAACGAGGGAGGGAGTCGTGAATGAATGAATGAATGAATGAATGAATGAATGAATGAATGAATGAATGAATGAATGAATGAATGAATGAATGAATGAATGGCGAAACCCACACCGCCCACCTTCCTTCGTATACTCATCCACGCACGTGTGTAGCGCGTATATATCTGCAAATATTAACTACGCTGCCGACACGGACGCCTACGAGCGTGTTCTGATGGCTAGCTCTAATTAACTAGTCTAAAGAAAAACGAAAAGAAATAAAGCGCGACATTTAACAGACTGGATCAAACTGCAAGTGTCTCGCTTCCACGAACGCGGCCTTCCGGAACACTCTAGAGCAATATATATTTTTCTCTTTCTGCGTCACCGGAATGATTTCCTCATCTATAGACGCACCCACGCATTTCGCTAGCACTGCCGCGCTGTAATGCACTGCATGTAGCAAGAGCAGCAAACATCAGCCGGCCCAGAGACGGTCCCGCGGTTAGCTGCACTGCGCAGCCCACCTGCGGCTGCACTCTTCCCTCAGACGGAGGCGTGACAGCGGAGAGTGGAGAGAAGGAACGCGACGTAACAATGAATCGCTTCTGCTCAGCGGTGGAGAAGGTTTGGTTTCACAGCCGCCATTATTTTCGGTATAGACTGCGTACTTCTCAGCTCGCTGCCCATGATGCCCCACCCACGGCGGCAGCGCGCCATGCATAACTAAGTGGAGACAAAAGAATACGGAAGTAGCCGCAAAAATACCGACGTCGAAAATAGATCGCTTGGGGCTGATACCGTGGGTTCCTATTCTTCCGGCCGCGTATACGCACGAAGGAAAAAAAAAATTAATGTCGCACTCTTCTGCGAGAATTGTGCACCCTTTGCGCGTACTGCGGGGCGAACAAGAGCAGTATGGTTACATATCAGAGAGGCTACGAGACAAATGCAAGAAAAAAATAAAGAAAAATAAGCGGAAGGCTTATTTATTTATTTATTTATTTATTTATTTATTTATTTATTTATTTATTTATTTATTTATAGGAAGGGAAAGGCGCGGTAACTGTCTCACTTGTTTTTTCTGTGGACGCCTCAACCAAGCCGTAGGGGAAGGGAGGGAGGTGGGAGTTAAAGTGGAAAGAGAGAAAGAGGAGCCGTAGTGGAGGGCTACGGAGTAATTTCGACCACCTGGGGATCTTTAACGTGCGCTAACATCGCACAGCACACTCACGGGGCCTCAGTGCAACATCGGAACGGAAGTTGGGAGAGGCACGCGCACACTGAAAAATCGTATTTGTAAGCCTCGAGGCAGGCGTAATCCAGCTCATTTACTTGAGGTTGCTTTGCAAATGCTTACTTCGTCTGATGCATATGAAGAGTGAAACAAAGTGTTCACTTCTTATTCGGGAGGGAGAAAAACAGACTATACCAGGACATTTTCTTTATTGTCAAACAGAGCCAGGGCATACTTATATCTCGCCGTCAGTAAATAATGTACCACACTGCCGTCTACTATGTACGGCCTACAGATGTGCTGTGCGATGCCAGTGCACGTTAAAGATCCTCAAATGGTCGAAATTACTCCGGAGCCCTCCACTACGACACCCCTTTCTCTCTTCACGCTCCTTCGCTCCCACCCTTCCTCCCTTACGGCGCGGTTCAGGTGTCCACTGAGCAAGTGTGACATATACTGCGCCTTTCCTATGAACCAATTATTATTACTATTATTATACCGCTATAACTCGGAGACACTTTTTCTTGGCAATGGGCGCGAAGATAGGGAGGCGGGGCCTCTAAACGTGTCGCTCCGCCATGTAGTCCGACCGCGCGGCTTTCGGCCTGCATAGACGTTGCAGATAATTCCTTTCGTTTGCTTCGACAGCCAGCGTCATCTCTTGAACTTGACTCGAATCTTGTTTGGTGAAAACGCTTCCAACTGTTGCGGAGCGGACGAACCGGAACGACCCGAACAGGCTACAGTCGCCATCTTGTTTGCAAAGTCGGGGCGTCTCGAAAACCTGCGACAGACATCACATGCGAAAACCCGGTGGAACCAAGGCAAATGTTTTGGCCATAACAGCGTCATTTCGGAAAATCGGTTCTGTTATAAGAAATATACCGTAAATAACTAGCACTATGATTTCAATTTGTTTTTGCAGAAACTGCTCATGCAACTAGGGACTATATTCAGCTGCGTAGGAAGATGATGCGTTTCGGCTCTGCAGCTTTGGGTCCATTGCCAAGAAAAAGTGTCCTCGAGTATAGTTACAGATTACAGATACTGCACTTTTCCTTTCCTGTGAACCAATTATTATTATTATTATTATTATTATTATTATTATTATTATTATTATTATTATTATTATTATTATTATTATTATTATTATTATTATTTTCTTATGTCGTAGAATTCTTTCTGCGTCAGTCGGCAGAAAATGGCCCGAGAACGGTTAAACAAATCTGATCTATATAAGCTTCGCGTAAAGCGGTATCCTACCATCCAAGGTTGGCATCAACTTGCAAACATAATTGGTTTTATATAACATTTTAGCATCGCGAAGGATAGAGACGAAGAGGGTCCGGGGTGACAAGGATCGATGCAGCAAGGCGGAAAAGAGCAAGAGGATCGCTCGAACAGCGCGAACGTAAGAATACGAGAGAATCAGAGCCCCAGACGATATGACGACATAGCCCAGGCTCTGAGAAAGCAGCATGTTACACCCACGCCGCTGTACAATGCGCGTTCGTAGAGGCGTGCACCCCAAATCCCTGTACGGTACGTGTCCCGAAATTCCTCACACTGCAGCGACAGCGAGAATGGAATTTGCGAAAGTCTAAAAACTCTCAAGAAAAACGGTCGGCTGCAAGCCTCTCACTTCGTACGGAGCTTCAGAGTGACCCACTATATAACGTTAACCGGCCTGTTAGTTAAGCCCTGTTAGCTTTGTTCTGACGCCCACTGCCGCAGGCAATGGCATCCCGAAGAAAGTGCTCTTCCAGCATCGAAAGCCTATAGCTTTAAATATTGCCGAACGCGTTATAGATGAAACACCCAGTGAACGCCCCAGCATTCACTAGACGGGATAAAATTAGTCAACCACGGACGAACGGAACACACACGAGCTCTTCTTCAGATTCGGTTCTTTAGGGCTTCTTTAGGATCGCTTCCCCTCCCCACATCCGATCCCAAAGTGCTAAAGCCAACGCAGCAACAGCTCCTGGTCGCTTTCTTCGCAGAAGCGTCGTTAGTAATTTCAGCGGGGGCGACAAAGCGAGTGTCACGTGTGTGTGGGTGTAGTAACAGCCTGTGCTGCTGTGCTTCCTTGAATCTGCTGCACGGAGAGTAGAGTGTGTGTGCACATCTCGTGCGCGCAATACGCCGCGACGCTCGCTGATGCGTATAACGAAGCCCGTTTCGCAGGTGGGGTATTACGCCCACTTTGCTGGGCGCCGATCGAGCGAGTCGCTGCAACCGCGGCTTGCTCTGCCCTGCGCCCCGTATTCACCTTACGTGCCTTGTCGCGAAGTTTTCCCGCTCTTCCCAGGAGGCTGTCTACGTAGATGCGGCCGAACACGAAGAGCGGAACGCCTTCGCGGTCGCCATCGTAGACCAAACATTTAAACACCTTTCCGCCGTTACCGTCCTTGGTAGACGCGCGGCAGAAGTGGAGGAATCCGCGATAGCAATTGCAATCACCAATACCACCTGTGGAATTACTTTCAGCGACTCAAAAAACGGCCGTGCGTAACTTTGGGAAAGGCCAAATTCACGAAACGGCATATCGAATCCTACAAAAATCACATTTCTCTCCCCGCCAGATTAAAATTATCTGGGTCCCTGCATATTCGTCCCACCCCGGAAACGAAGCGGCCCACGTAGCCCGAGGATTCGTCAACCGCGCAGTGGCCCAATCGTGCCTGCGAGGGGGGAAGGAACGCATGGATAACGTACCAAGAAATCAGCATGCATTACAGAAACAGCGCACTATAGAATACCCGCCCACGGATAAGTCCCTCAGTAAAATCGAGCAAGTGACGTGGAGGCAGCTCCAATCGGATACCTTCCCTAACCCTTTTAAACTATCCCTGGTTAATCCAGGGCTGTACACCCCCGAATGCACGCTTTGCGAAGCCAAAAATGCCGACATAGCGCATATCCTACACATGTACCCTGAGCTCCAACCCAAAGCCGAATGGCTATTATCTAACCCACTACAATGGGTGGCTGCGGTGACCAGCTCGAGCCTGTGGTACAACTGCGGGCGGTAAGCTGGACTTTGGAAGTCGCCGAAAGACACGGTCTGACGGCCACAGCACGAAGCCAATAAAAAGAAGCCCATTGATCGTCTGACAGATGTGTTTTTATTTTTTTTTTTTTTTTTTTTTTTTTTTTTTTTTTTTTTTTTTTTTTTTTTTACATATATAAAGTTTTCACCACCACCCGCTCTTCCCACCAGGGCTCGCGGTTTCTTGTGGTCCGAGCTGGAACAAGGCTGTCTCCGTTTCTTCCAACGTTGGCCTGTGTGTAGTGTCTAAGGCACTATCAACCTGTCAGGTACCATGTGGTACCAATCCGCTTTTCCGCCGGCAGAGTTCACACTCGGCTGAGAAGGACTCTGGTTCGATGACGGGAAGCTTTAATCAATTATTAAATGACAACGTAGTCTACGTAAATGACACTGTTCTGGATTATTCAATCCTTTGGTTGCGCCTGGGTGCTTGTGTCTGCTGTAATACGCCTATGTGGGTCCATAATGGCAAAGGAGAGTCCGACTCATCAGGAGGAGGAGGGGGGGGGGGGGCTCGAAAAAAAAATAATAATAAAAAGCAGTGAGGTGTTTAAGTGTTAACAACCCTTGCGTTTGCCTTCGCTTAAATACTGCGACAACAATGTGCGATAACGGTACGCGACTATCTAAACCGATGTGCCAGGAGGCGCGAGCGGTAGCTGTCCACGCAAATTTGAGCAATCGGCCGACGGTATACGAGGCTGGTGGATGTCCTCGTCGCCCGCACACATACACACACACACACATGAACCTCTCCGCGAGATCACCGTTCGCGCGTCATAGAGAATATAGGTTGACTGTCACCTCATGTCACAGGACCCCTGAAGAGAGGTGTGGACGTGTCAAAGAGCTAAACTGTTATTGAGTGTAAGTGGGTGAGTGAGAGGGAAAGATGCTGCAGCCATAGAACCAGCGGCGAACGTCGAACAACGGAAATCGTATCACAGATCGTATCCACTATACGGAACGTTCCACGGGAAATGTATGAAAAAACCCTGCGTCTCCCAATGAGTCGCCGAAGTGCAAGGCGGCCTCACCCGCCGCAGACAGCGTCCTTTAAGTACAAAGCATAGCCCCACTGGGTGAAATTCCGTCGGTGACGTTGCTTTGCCCGAGAGATGGTCCCAAAAAAAGATAAAACTAAATTCCACACCATAGCGCACACAAAGACGGAGCAGCTATGTAACATGAGGCATGCGGCTGTTCCGAAGATGCGCCTGCGGTCTTCGTGTACAACATACCACGCAGGCGAACCACCTCGCAGAAGGGCCTTTAATGGAGGAAAAATACCACGCAAAAAGTAACGTCTTGGCATTCCCACACTGCTGGATGGCCGTGTGACTGAGTGAGAGCCAAGTGACGGTGACCACTTGCGGCGCTACCTGTCTCGTTGGTGCTGACACAGGTACACGGCTAACGAATGTCGGACAATTCTTATCCAGTACGTATACATACATTAATGCATGACAGCGCTTCTAGGTAAGCCTTGGCTCTTTGGGGCTGACCAATTACTATATTTTTACACCGTAAAAGAACGCTTCTACACAAGCCTTGCGCATCCTTTTGCATATCAGTTTTATAACTAATATGAAAATGGCTAGCGAAATCCTGATTATATGTATTAATCCCTGCATCGGCACCAATCAGCAAGTACAAGCTACCCTTCCGTAGAAGAGCTGTTTTACATTAACGTCTGCACGTCCAATACCGCACCGCGGTGGCTCAGTGGTTAGGGCGCTGAAATGCTGAACCTAGGATGCGGAATCGAATCCCGGCCGCTTTTCGATGGAAGAGGAAAGGCATGGGCACCCGTGTGTTGTACGATGTCAGTGCACGTTACAGAACCCAAGGTGGTCGAAATTTCCGGAGCCATTCACTGCGGTTTCTATCATAGCCTGAGCCGCTTTGGGACGTTATAAACACCATTAATTACTCTCGAGCCCCTTCCCCCACCTATCCGCTTTTTTTTTTTTAGCCAAACCCAGAGGTACAAAGCAATGCACTGCCAGCTCCCCGCTTACGTCAGCACAACACGCAATTATTTCGCGCGCCCCAGGAACGACTCGTTCAATCCCAACTGCGGGGGTGAGAGATTGATCACGGACGGCGCATCCAATACGGCACACATCATTCATCATCGGCGACAGAACGGCGGCATCAGCAGCTCGACTACCATCACGTGACTGCCGCGCAGGCACAGCAGGGACCCGGCGAGCAAAGCGACCACGCCAAGAAAACAGGGAAGAGGGGCGACGCCGACGGAAAGCGCATTGACGGATGGCGATGTGCCGGGGCGTCGTCGCCAGCCCGGCGGCAACGACCGGCACGCTCAGGTCGCCAAGGCTCTGACCGCAGCTACCTCCCTCTTTCCCCTCCTCTTCGCGAAGCCTCCGCAGTAACTCTCACCCTCGGGCCACGCCCCAACGCCGCAAGAGCAGCACGGGCCAGTGCGAAACTGACGAGCGACTCGTGCAAGTGCGACCTTAGCAAGCACGAAACAGAGCTCCGGCCGCAAAATAATGGCCAAAATAATACCGGTACACAAATCAGGATACAGGTCACATGTTACTAATTACAGGCCCATCTCCATCACCTACACCGCGTCTAGAATCCTCGAGCATTTAATCCTTAAGTACATTATTGTATTCCTCAAAACTAACAACGTATTGTTTTATTCCAGCATGGCTTCCGCCAGGGGTTGTCAATTGTAACTCAGTTATTAGAATTAGTGCATAACTTATCTCAAACCATAGACAACCAGAAACAAACAGACCTAATACTATTAGACTTTTCAAAGGCGTTTGATCGCGTGTCGCACACACTAAGCTTGTTAACAAACTACAATCGACACTAGGCCAAGGCGCTATAGTTAACTGGATTAGTAACCACTTGACCGACAGGACACAGTTTGCACAAATCAACGATCAGGCGTCTAATATAGTTCACGTTGCATCAGGCGTACCCCAAGGCTGCGTCTGGGTACTTGTATTATTCTTAATATTTATCAATGATACAGCGACTAATCTTAATGTTAACATACTGCTTTTCGCCGATGACTACATTTATATCGAGAAATCAACTCAGTCGATGACCACAGAGCTCTTAATAATAACTATTCGCAACTTCTGCTGTCTTGTCAATAACTAGAAAGAAGCATACACCAAGATTTCAGTACACTATAAACGGCACCCCTATCGCTGCAGTTAATGAACATAAATACTTAGGCCTATTAATAACCTGCGATCTAAGATAGCACGCCCACATCAATTATATGACATCGATAGCACTAAAACGTGTATTTTTTTTTTTTATTCTTTTATCAGGCGGCGCCTCAAAATAGCGCCTTATAAAACTAAATTACTAGCTTACAATGCACTTATTCGCTCTGTCCTCGAATATGCAAATGTCGTCTGGTTTCCTTTTACCAATCAAGACATAAATAAAATTGAAGCAGTACAAAGGACGGCAGTTAGGTTCATATCCAAATTAATACAGAACAACCGACTCAACACGTTAGACCCAAGCTAAAATCGCACGCCTCAAACTCCTGTACTAACTACTTTATCGACACTTAAAAGTTGATCCTGCTAAATACATCGCTTTCTCTGTAACTAGACCGACACGTAATAAGCATTCAAATACGCTAACTGAATATCACTTCCACACTGACTGCTTCAAAGACTAATTCTTCCCTTTAGCCGCAAGAGAATGGAACAGCCTCAGTTCATTTGTTACTAATTTATCTTCGTTTATTAAGTTTGCAGTCGCAGTGGAAAGATATTTAACTTATTAGCAGAAAGTTATTTTATGCTCATATTCTCGGTACGCCACCCGTTCGATTCTGTCCTTGTTCTGTTCCTTGCGACTTACGCGTATACATATGAAAACAGTACGTTTATGTTTTTTTCTTCTCTTCGTGTAGTGTCTTAATACATGTATAATTCTCGTTCATATTTGCTTCATATTTGTTTTTGCTTGCATAATATGTTTCATCATTTTTATACCCTATGCATCTTACATTCTTGATTTGCTTTGTACATATGTTCAGGTCAATATGTGTTCCTTGTATGTTCTATATACACTTCTCTAGTACTAACATATGCCCACCTGCAACAATCCCGAATGGGACTAATAGTATCTGTAAATAAATAATAAAATAAAGTATATTCCCCCTTCGGATTGTTTTCCCGCAGGACGCGAACCCCCATCCCAATTACGTCATTGACCACTTGGATATTTTCCCGTGAATTGCTATGACATGACGGTGACGTGATGTGATGTGGCGTGTCTGTTATATGTGACTGTATTAACTTCAACTATCCCTCTCTCACAACTTTTATATCCACTCACCCCTTTTCCACAGTGTAGGGTAGCAAACCGGTTTCTGTTACAGGTTAACCTCCCTGCCTTTCCTCCTCATCTTCTTCTTCCTCCTCCTCCTTCCTGCGAATCAAGATTGATGCGGGGCCGGATTTTTGGGTCACTCTTGGAGATTGTGATAGGGGGATAGGAAGGGGGGGGGGGGGGGGTAGCACGGCTTTACTGGCTAGAATCTCTGGAGAGGGAAGGATGGGGAGGTGGCTAAATTTGGCCCACCCACGATTAACCCCACTTTGAGGGCATGTTGACGGAAAGCCCTGCGAACTTGGCCTCGGGCCGCAGCAGCGGCCAGCCATTGCCGCAGCAAGATGCTCAGGCTCACCACCTTACATCGACCTCCGCCGGCTCCACTATGCGCTCGCTTCGCCAACAACAGACACCGCCTTTGCTCATTAATTTCTGTAAAAGTACAATGCACCCTCTTAAATGTCACCTACTAGGCAGCTGTTATCGGTACAAACTATGCTCCACTGCATTAATTTACGTGTCGATGCAGAACCAAGGAAGAATTTTTTTTTTATAAAAACGTCATTATCCCTCTACCATTATAGCTCCCCTTATTTATGGGACGCTCCAGAATACCCCTAAACAGCGTACGAATATTCCAGTCTGGTCTTATAACAGCCATGCTTCGCGGAAACTTTGAAAGAACATTTAAGCCGAAAGGCATATGCGGATGACGAAGATTCGAGGTGGTCAACGGCGACTACAGAAGGCTGTTGGAATCAACCACTCGCTATGCTGCAGGCACTACTTTAGTTTGAAAGCGACAGGGTTAAGAGATTACATTCCGAGATAATCCCAGCCTGGTGGAGTACTGCGTGTCACAAAATCCCCGCCTGGCAACGTGGTCCCGTGACGCCACACTCCGGCAGCCAATCGACGCTCGACCGGGTGACATGACTACGTAACGTCATCGAACCATCTACCGATCAGGAAATGTTCTGACTGGCAGGTGGCACGGTCCAGCGCCGATTGGTCAGCGTGGTGTGCGATGCTAAATAACACGTCACCTGGCCAAGTTGGAAGGTGCTCTGGCAGGAAGTTTTGCAAGGCTGTGACGTCATCCACGTGGCCACAACCGCAACCGCAGCCAAAGAGCATTGCAAAGCGCCTCCGAAGACAGGAAACAGTTCTGAAAAGGTTACGCTTGCGCTCGCACGCGGAGTGCGACGTCACAGCCTTGCAAAAACTCTCCGCCAGAGCACCTTCCAGCTTGGCCAGGTGACGTGCTATTCGGCGTCGCACCTCTACGCCACTGAGGAAACGTTCGTTCAGAGCGACAGGTGAGAGGCCGCCTCATATACCGTATAGACCTGCAGCAGCCACACGCTAAAGTACAGCAGCACTTAGATAAAATTAAGGTCATCAAATAAGCACTGCTAAGCAGGCCTCATAAGTATAGTACTACCATTTAGCTCCACTACAGTTAGCACTAGTTAAGACCATTAGTTAGTATGAACTCATGTCTACACGACAAATGTTATCACATAAACTCTTAGAATACTTCGTCGCCAACCATTGTTTTTTTACCGGAGGGAAGGGGCAGCTTTAGTGTGTGTTAGGGGAGATGAGGCAGCTTTAAAGCTCCCGAATGCCTCCGCGATGTTTATTCCACCCGTTTGGTATTCATTCCGCATGCCTTTTTCCACAGCACTATACAAGAGCATCCGTGGAGTCGGACGACTTCGGTTCAACGGTATTTGAAACACGTTTGCATGCAGCACGCGGGTTTTCAACCGTAACATTTGTAAAAGCAACCTAGTGATTTGCATATAGTGGCCTTTGTTGCCGCCGCAACACTATGCTTCGACTACAAATACTATACTAGACTGAGATTTTTTTTTTTTTTTTTCCGCCGCGGTAGTTCAGTGTTAGGGCGATCCAGTACTTAGCCTCACTGCGCCGTCCTCGCATAGCCTGAGCTGGTGCGAGACGTTAAGGCTCATGAGGTCAAGCCATCACTGTACGCGTGGAGCGAGACGCTGAGTAGCTCAAGCCATTGTTATTGACACTTCTCTTCATTCGCATTCAAGGCATTTGTGGATGACAGAGACAAATTAAGTGCAGGCAGAAGAAAGTGGGTCTTCACGTCGGTGAAATGTCGGACGAACTAAATGGACGCGTGGCAAAGATCCATTATTTTGCAACATGAATTAATAAAGTTGCTGAAATTGACGTAATATTCGTGGATTTCTCGAAAGCATTTGACAAAGTTTCTCATAAAAAACTACTTCATAAATGTAAACGTTTTCCAAAATAATCAGCAGAATGGATCACTGCCTGCCTAACCCACAGAAAATAATTTGTTTGTTTTCTTGACAATTTTCTTTTTTCGTGGCAGTATCGCAGGGATCTGTGTTAGGGCCGCTATTGTTTCTGTTGCATATTAATGCTATTGTGGAAGGTATTAAAATCTCAAACACTTTGCCGACGACTGTGTTCTGTACTCAGAAATTAGCAGCATGTCAGACCAATTATTATTAAAGCGAAAGCGCTACTTCGCTATGTTCACAGATTTCTGTCCGCAGACCGTGTCCGCAAACCGCATCCTCAAAATCGTGTCCGCAGCAACTGCGAGTAATTGAGAAGTGGTAAAGGTTAATGAGTGGTGTCAATCAATAGAGAGTGACGTAATGTTGTGTCCGAAATAATAAGTAGGCCCATAAACACTCAAAATCGTGTCCGCAGCAATTGTGAGTAATTGAGAAGTGCTAAAGGTTAATGAGTGGTGTCAATCGATAAAGGATGACGTAATGTTGTGTCCGAAATAACAATTAGGCCAATAAACACTCAAAATCGTGTCCGCAGCAGTTGTGAGTGAGAAGTCATAGAGGTTAATGAGTGGTGTCAATCGATAGAGGGTGACGTAATGTGTGCGAAAAAATAAATAGGCCAATAAGTTAATTAGGTAATTAATTAGAGGTAAAAATGAAACAGTAAAGAGAAAAACGGTCTCATTAGCGAATGGCTTGGCGCCACATTTGAATGTATCAAATACTAAAATAGTTACTTAAATCAGTCAATTAAGGTGACGTCAAGGTTGTGACGTCACGCAACCTGAAGTCGAGCCAAAAACGGGCATAGGAAGAGATTGGCGCGCAATTTCAACGTACCAAGGACTAACGTAGTTAATTAGGGCAGTCAATTAGGGTGACGTCAAAGATGTGACGTTACGCAACCTGAAGTCGAGCCGGAAAAGGGCATAGGAAGGGATTGGCGCACAATTTGAAAGTACCGAAGTCTAAAATGGGTAAACAAGAAGTGAATAATGTGACGTCACGCAACCGGAAGTAGAGCTGAAAAAAGGGCATAGGAAGGGATGGCGCGCAATTTGCAAAATCTTGTCCGCAGCAGTTGTAACTGAGAAGTCGTAGAGGTTAATGAGTGGTGTCAGTCGATAGAGATTGATGTAATGTTATGTGCGAAAAAAATAATTAGGCCAATAGGTTAGTTAGGTAATTAATTAGAGGTAAGAAATGAAAAAGTAAAGTCGAAAATGGTCTCATTAGCGAATAGCTTGGCGCCACATTTGAATGTATCAAATACTAAAATGGTTAATTAAATCGGTCAGTTAGGGTGATGTCAAAGATGTGACGTCACGCAATCTGAAGTCGAGCCGAAAAAGGGCATAGGAAGGGATTCGCGCAATTTGAAAGTACCAAAGACTAAAAGGGGCAAACATGAAGTGAATTAAGCCACTAGAAGCAACCAGAAGCAACCAGAAGCAACCAGAAGCAACCAGAAGCAACCAGAAGCAACCAAAAGCAACGAACAGCAGCATCCGTGCTTTCGTATTATCCAAAGCAGATTCTGCAGTGCTCTTTAATTTTTTTAACAGTGCGCGCTTCAAAATCTTCTTTCTTGGTATATCACAAAAAAAAAGAAAACTTTCTATGAAAACACATAAGAACAAAACCTTGCTTTTTTACAACAATATTATTAATACCTTGCTTTCTGCCGTAAGTAGCTGTGAGGACTTAGGACTGTGCATCTAGAATAATCTTAAAGGCCCACTGTCCACCCTCCGGTCGAAAATATTTTCTTCCCCGTTGACTGTGAGACTTCGCCTCTGGAACGCAAGGCCGCAAAATGTTTTTGAAAAGAGTAACTAATAACGCAGTTACAGCCACCTCAATCACCCGATTCTATCCTGCCTCTCTCCTTCTGTTCCCTCGCAAAGGTTTTTCACTCTCCTGCCCGAGGTCGTCTAGCCTCCGCAATACAAATTCCCCTTCCTCCTCCGCGTTTGGCGGGAGGTGGGGCGTGGCTCTCCGCGAGCGCGAAAAAAAAAAAAAAAAAAAAAAAACGGTCGAGGGAGCGCTCGCCGCTGGATTCAGTCTGGCCGTGGCGAGGGAAAAGCGCGCTGCGAGCGGTAGACACCCCTCCTTCTCCCGTCAGTCAGCTAGACGGACCAATGGACGTCGTTCCCGATACGTACGTCGTTATCGGGGCCCGTCGGGCCAGCGCAGGGAGCGGTGACGCTGGCTTCTCAAAGGAGAGCATGAGGGAGCTTTGAATTCTATTTTCGATGCTTTGCGGCGCGCGTGTCGCTGTAGAAATTTGCACAGACTATCTCCGGTACCTGATCGAAACACTGGGCTCCTTTTCTTAAAAGGGCCTTCCCTGGACAGTGGCCCTTTAACGGCAGTACTCATGTTAACTACGTAATTGCAAGCGTGAAAACAACTTTTTTCCCTTCGGCGTGCGCCGAAGTTTTCTACTCCTTCTGAACGCCTTATCGCTTATGTCAATTGCATTACCTATCTGAGGCTATTTAAGACGCTTTAAACAAAAACTAATACCGCTAAACTAGAAAAGGTACAGAGAAGAGCTGCGCATTTAATTTATAACAAATTTATCAGATTCGGTTACAGATATTTTTAAAGAGGGAGAATCATTCCCCTTGGCGCTAAGAAGGCGTCGCTGACGACTGCAGTTAATTAATGGTAATTATAAGACTGACATAACTGAAATCATGTTTTTCTCTTCTGGATATGCTACTCGTCAAAGGCACAGTCCAACTATAATCCCGTTCAACTCGCGTAACAACATTTCCAAATATTTATTTTTCCCCCGAACCACAGCCGATTTGAATCAGCCGAACAACAACGCCATTTCTGCACCAACATTAACTGCACTTTTATCAAGGATAGAGTAACGCTATTCCTACTACTATTTATATAGCTTCTTGTGTGTGCGTAATTTACCTTTTTTAATGCTTTATTTCTATTTATAGTTCTCGAGGTCAGCAGTACATTGGTTGATTGGTTTGGTTTGTGGCGTTTGTCCCAAAGCGACTCAGGCTATATGAGACACGCCGTAGTGGAGGACTCCGGAAATTTCAACCACCTGGGGTTCTTTAACGTGCACTGACATCGCACAGCACACGGGTGCCTTGCTTTTCACCTCCATCGAAAAGCGGCCGCCGAGGCCGGGATTCGATCCCGCGTCCTTGGGAACAGTAGTCGAGAGCCGTAACCACTGTGCCACCGCGGCGGGGTAGTAGTACATTGTGTATTTTGCTTTCCATTGTATAACCAGTGGAAAGTGCTTTTTTCTTTCTGTTCTGTACACTGTATTGTTCTGAACCATCCTGCGGAAATCGCCGTATGATTGCATATCAACGAATAAATAAATAGATAAATAAATTTCATTTCGGTTTTGAGAAAGCGCCTTTCTAATACCGCCCCTACACGATGAGCGTAGAACGACTGTTCGTAAGCTTTCACTGCAGCACATTGCAGATTCTGCACACGGGTTAGCAGCAGAAAGTGAAACGTGACCCGCAGCTCAATCCGAACGTCGAAATACTTTAGAAAGTTACGTAAATTTGATTAGCATCGTGCGTCTACACACTTACAAAACCGCACAGACCACATGTAGAACTATGCAAATTGAAAAGGCAATCAATTAACTGCGGGTAATTTGTACGATAACCGTGATCTCCACCTCGTTATCTTGTGCTCGCCGATCCCAACACAAATTCATGAAGGCAGCGTCCAAGTGCTGGTCCATCAGTGTCATTTTTTTTTCTTTATTCTCCGTAAGAATTAGTGTTCTTGCACCTTGCGCAGCCTACGGCACTCGGTTACCATCTAGTAGTTGGGTACCATATAGGCCCTATATGCATTAGTTCAGGCGGAAAAGCGCCTGGCTATAAGAACGCCCCAGACGCATGCTCCTGACTGCGAAAGCAGCTACTGAAGCGCCAGAGTCGACCGCCGAGGCGAGATGACAATGATGTCTCTCGAGTTTTACTGCGCATGCTCACATCCAGTTCACCGTTTCGAACATTGTGTTAGCCCTTGATATCGCGAACTCACTCAGAAGCATGCAGCAGTGGGCTCAATCGTCACCGTCAAGATTAATTATCGCTTCACAGCTTAGCTCAGGTCCTCTGCAGTCCTATACAGTGAAGCGGCGTATAGGCATAGCACTTACTAGACCGCTTTTCAAAGCAAAAACGTTAAAGACCCCGTCCAACGAAAATCTGGCACCGGCGCCACCGTCTGCATTGCAGTTGTGAGCGAAGAATCACAACCTGGCAGCTGACAGGCCTCTCCTTTCACATGGGAGGGTGATATCAGAGCCAGCCTGCCAAGAACCTTGAATCCACGTTACCCCTATGTATACCCTGTGTGCACGTTCATACGGCTTTGTTGAAGCAGGGCTTTACGTGTACGGTGGTAGCCTACGGTATCGCGTCATACCACTAAAGGGAGCTTAAGATATCCCATATCCCTTACAGTAATGACTTTTTGAGCTGGTGTTGCCGCCTTGTCTGAGCCTCACTTGTCTTGTCTGGTGCTGTTTTAGTCCCTTTTTCAACGTGTACAAACCAACACGTAACGGCCCTCTTCTGGAAGCCACTGACATCCAGCAGAAAATAATAATTAAATAAGATACAAATCACGGGGGACGCTTAAGCTCCGTCTTTAAGGCGTTATATGGGACCAATCCAGTTCAGTTCAGTTCAGTTCAGTTTCAGTTTATTTTCCAGTTTTGCTGGAAGGTTTCCTTGACAAAAGCTGCTAGAGCAGCTTGACTGACAGGAAACCGTTGCAAGGCATGGCGTACACAGCAAGCGTGTCAACAAAAACGTAACAATGAAATAACGACACACATAATGAAAAACTCGCAACATACAACAGAAAAGAAACATCAGAAAGACTCGCGTATAAAAAAAAAAAAAACATTTCATACAAAATTAGCAGAGCTGTAAGGTAAATAAGAGAAAATAGAAGATTGCTATATTAATGCAAATCAAGTAAATAAGGCTCCCTTTTCGGATGATCCTCGTCCGCTGTCACAAGCTACCTCACATAAACCGCGAAAGTTCCAGGATCTCCTGCCTCGGGAACTTACGGGATCTCCCCACTCCTCCGAGCATACTTCGACATGAATCTCCGGGGAAGCGACCGGCCCAGCGCGCATCCTTGACGATGGGCCGCAGCGCAACCAGCCAGTAGACAAGTTTTAGTTGGGCGTATCTGACCAATGTTCAATTCCCACCTCGCCCTCACATCCGAAAGGAGCTACTTACCGAGGTCTGTTAGAAGCAGTTCATGCTTAAAAAGTGAGACAAAATTGAGCGCTAGCAGCTCGGGTGTAAGGGAAAGGTATGTCGAGAAACAGCTCACTGACAACTCGGAACTTTAAATAGAATCACGCAGCGCCAATTTCCCGGCTATTCGCTTTTTTTTTTTTTTTTTTTTCCATCTCGTCGAACTGACGCGCACACAGCCAGTAACAAAAGAAAAAAAGAAAAAGCCTGTCGCGCGGGTCCCAGGGCGGCGCACGTCACATGATGCCGCACAGTTGGCCGCGGAGCGGGCGGATCGACGCTGGCTTTGACGCGGTCGAAGTAAATAGGCTCCTCCTCTCCCGATAATGTAGCGGCGCTCTTCCCTCTCGCTCCTCCCCAAAAAGAACCACTTCTCGCCACTGGCCTCGCCTTGTGTGTTGTGCCCCGAAGGCGTCTCGCAGAAGCGGCGCTGCCTCGCGACGACGGTCGAAAAAGGGAAGACACGCTAGCTCATATCCGGCCGAAGGCGGGCCAGGCCCCAGTGCGAGAAGAAAGGCGAGAGGGCCCCGAATCAAGCGCCCAAACAGCGACGACAGTGAAGAAGCTACGGATCTGCTGCCGCCACCACAGCCCCATCCTCCTCTTGGTCTTTTGCGGCAGAGCGTCTCAGACTTGGGGGAAAAACTTCAAATTGATTTCTGTGCGTGTGCTCGCGTCCGCTCGAAGTGCCTACGCCACAATTTTCGCCGGAACTCTGACTGCCGCACCACCGAACACACGCAGTGCCAGGCTACTACTTTTAACACGCTCTTTCGCATATTTATCCCTCCCTCTCTCTCTCCTTTTTTTTTTTTCTTGCATTAAGAATCCCCTCTCTCTGGGTATGAGACAAAGGGATTTTCGTCGTCACGGCTCCGCTCTGATGGCGGCGGTCTCCAACGCTACAAAATGGCGAGCTCACTGTCGGTGAGTCTGATCCGCAGCAACGGATTAATTCCGCGGGAAGCCCGCTGGCAGCGGCCATAAACTCAATATATTCGTTCATTTAATAGCAAACTACAGTATTTGGTTCATCAGCTGCAATAAGATTGGATGCGGTACGCATACGTTTAATCCAGCTTGTTTTCTGCAAAATAAAACCCATTGATTGATTGATTGATTGATTGATTGATTGATTAATTGATTGATTGATTGATTGATTGATTGATTGATTGATTGATTGATTCACAGTTCACAGCTATCCAAATGTGGCCACAAAAGAAGCCGTATATGACCCGACCGCGGCAACCCAGCAGCAACGGACTGCGTCACAGCACTAAACCACTACTGCGCACGGGTGTGCCAATGTAGACGCTGGATGCAAAGGCTCGGCCAAAAAAAAAGAAAAGAAATTACACTCGACATGAATTCCAACGGCGAACTTGCTCAATGGTCAGCTAGACCAATGTCTTCGGCAATGAGGATTACATCGCAACAAACTTTGACCCATCAGTTCCTTCACATAAGTTAGGCTTTCTTCACCCATCAGTTCCTTCAGATAAGTTAGGCTTTCTATCGCCTTGCAAAGCTTGTTCGTATTCTGTGATTGCGCACGAGTTTTGCTTCGGTACGATTTTCTACAAACCTTGCGCGAGTGTTAGCGTTCATGTGCCAGTACGTGCGATCCTATAATTGATAGTGTGCGATCTAACGCAACCGTTGTTGTGGCTGTAGGAAAAGGAAAAAGAAAATGCACGGGCCTGCTACTGGCTCTGTAGCTGAGCCACCTCCGCTGCCTTGAGCGGACAGAAGAGAAGATATTAGAAGAGTTCAACGCTGCTGAACCGAATATTGTATTGAGCGAAAGCAATAGCTGCGGGTGACCGAGCATTCTTCTAATTCTTCTTCTTCCCCAGCCCACACATAAAGCCCCGCTTTAACCAAGCCGTATGAACGTGCCTTAGTGGCCTATAGGGGTAACGTGAATGCTAGGGTCCTAGCAGGCTGATTCTGACATAACCGTCCCATGTGAAACGAGAGACCCAAGTTGGCAGCTCCTGCCAGCTTGAGGTCGTCTACGGGGGTCGTCTAAAGGTCAATGGTGGTCGCCGCCGGGCCACGCTGACGGCTCAAACTGCGAGCAGTATTGATTTCGCAATAAAAGAAGAGGGAGAGAAAGACGCGCGCCGCAACAGCCGTCGTCCACCACAGAAACTGACCGAAACGGTGGCGGGTGCAACGACGGCCTACAACAGATAAAAATTCGGTGGCTGGCAAGCCCCCGCCGTAAGCGGCGGTGACCTGTCCCAGTCCCATCAGGGCGGCCAGTATCAGCCACCCTCCTCACCTCCGGTCTCCCTCCAAGCAACCGTGCGCTCTTCGCGATCTTGTTGCCCCGCCGGCATACCGCCGGGGTGGTGCAGTGGTAAGACGCCCGACTACTGTGCCGAAGTACCCGGGTTCGAACCCGACCTCGGCGGCTGCGTTTCGATGGAGACGAAACGAAGAGGCGTCCGTGTGCTGTGCGATGCAGCGCACGTTAAAGATCCCCAGGTGGTCGAAATTACTCCGTAGCCCTCCACTACGGCGCCTCTTTCCCTCTTTCCACTTTCACTCCCACCTTCCTCCCTTCTCTTACGGCGCGTTTGAGGTGTCCACAGGACAAGAGTGAGACAGTTACCGCGCCTTTCCCTTCCTATAAATAAATCAGTTCGCGATCTTGCTCGTGCCTGTTGTATACGCTTTATAATTTCTACAGAGTATTCTGAATTATTTCAACCGCGCGCGAAACCATGTAGAACTGATATAAAGGACTCCATTGGGTGAAGCGAAAACCGTTTTCATGGGAACAAGCCCATCATGCTTCGCGCTTTTTCTTTTCTTCGTGCGATTGGGTTCTCTTCGACACGTTTTGCCTACCTCCTTTCTCTCAATTTATTCCTTTCGTCTTCGTTGTGTTCTTCGCAGAATTGTATGTTATCACTACGTCGTCGTGTTCTTCGTTTGCCTTTTTTTTTCTACATTCCTGCTTTTTCTTCCAATTAGTTGTTTCAATTTGGGGGCGTTTAGCTCATTTTTATTTCTTATATATATTGGTTTAAGCCAGAAAAACCTTCACTGGTCCGGTCTCCCTCTCTATTTTTTTTTTACGTTTTTGTTAAATATTTCAGAGGACAAATATGAGTGTAAAAAAGGGGGCTAAACATTAATCCCCACGATAATAGTGACAGAAAAAAATGCACGGTGTCCTCGTTTTCCATCCGTGTTTCTGTGTCAAATAGCGCGTCGATCATTTTCGATGCAACAGGGAGAAGCGGCGGTAAAAGAGCGGCTGACGCGTTTACCGGGAATGCAATATACTAGAGAGATTTAGCTTACCGGAGACGTATTACGTCTCCCGGAGACGTACAGACGTAGACGTATCGGACGCCTACTGCGCATGCGTGAAAATTGATGTAGACGTATTCGGCTGACACCGGGCAAAACACGTTTTAGCTGTACGTATCGCCCATACGTAAGACGTATCGCTAGACGTACATGCAGATGATGATGATGGCTATCCAATAAAAAAAGATAGAAGCTATTTGTAATAAATGCTCCAAATAATGTCACAAAAATGTCACATGCAGATCCCCCGAAGTCATCATGTTGACGTGTTAGCTGTGTTTCGAATAATTATTAATTTGAGCTCACTTTTAACCACTTTGCTACCTGCAGCAAGCCTGAACAATCCAAGCCTAGTTGCATTAAATCCGTTTGTTTTGGTGCTCGTAGTGCTCGCATGGAGGAAGGAAACAACTGCTCGTGTTTGCTGGTGTTCGGTCGTGTGCTAGAATTTGCTCGTGCTATCGGTGCAACCTGCCCACGTTACGTTACATCATGCCGACAGCATCCTTCACCCTTCACGACAGGCAGCTTTTTTGAGCACCCTATCATGGGATGAATTTGAAGACATGCATTGATTTCAACGGGAGCGCGATATTCCAAAGCCTCGAAGGAACTTACGTGAGCGTGGTACCCTTCAACATCGGCGCCAACAACAACATAGTGTTCAACAGGATTTTTAGATTCTAGAAAGAGAATTTCGGAGAGCTGCAGTTAGCCCTCCTAATTCCAAATGAGGTCATCAGTGCGCAGCGTGTCAGGGTCTCCGGCTCCGAGGCACCTTGGCGCAGCTCGATTTTTACTTCGGTCATCTACTCTACGATATGACAAGTGGCTTGATCTGCAAGCTCTTCAGCGATTCTCCGAGGTAAGTAGCGCATGGTGTGGTGGCTGTGGTGGCTTGACGGTTACAAGCCAAATTATTGATAGCAGTGCTTTCTGTGTCAAATAAATATGCCCGCCGAAACATGTAAAGCAAAGCTGACTGGCTGTGGCGTTTCAGTAGTCATCTTTGAATGCGAATTAGCGCTAATCCTGAGGTTCAGAGCTTATCAAAACAGTCTAACACTTGTGCGACCGCTTATAGCGCTTTCAAATTTGAAAAAAAAAAAAAAAAAAAAAAAGGCCGGAGCGGATTTCAAGCGATAAATTCCTTGTGAGAAGCGGGGCGGGATGTCGTATCATCCCGCGTTCACACTGCTACGCACTCTCGCGCTACTCATTGCACATCATCCCCATCAGCTTCCATGTGTGCATAAACGCTACCGAGCCTTCTACTCGATATAACTACGTCAAAACCCTACCATTTTGTAGTCGAAAGGCACCAGCGCTCATGCTCCTAGGGATGATGGCATGGGACCAATGCTCTCTGGCGCGTAACGACGTTGTGTCGTTTCTAGCAGGCGAGCAGTTTTGGCTACTGTAAAACATAATATACATTAACGATTGCAGTTGACTCGTGCCCAGTCACCGAACGTCTGCTGTAATCATTGATCTTTTTTTTTTTTTTTTTTTTAACGTCAATTAACTTAGGCACACTTGTGCAAAGGCATATATATATACCCCTGCTCTCCAACTCGGTTGTAGAGCTTTGGGAAGGTGCTCTCTTGTCGACATCGAATTTAGTGAAACTGTTTAACGTCCCGAATGCAACCAGTGCTATGCTGCTTTTCGATCTTGCCTACTAGCACAGCATAAGGTCATCAACATAAACACTAGCACACTTACAAGTCAATATTTTTTTTTATTAAATTAGGGAAGTCCACGGAAACACAAACTGAGAAATACGCAAAAGGTTGTTATCAGCACAAGTTATTTTTTAATTTGCTTCATGTATTAGAAATACTCAACACAGAAATTTCATAAGATTTTATGCAATAATTTAAACAATGTAAGCAATTTTGGATTTGGCCCTTATCGATATGAAAATCTATATTTGACCCTACTTTGACTGAAGGAAATTTTTTTCAGAGTCGTTTCTAGTCTCTTTGTGAAAATAATACCTGTAAACGATCATACTGTGAATACAGCTGATGAAGAGTTGTAATATTCATTGTCACACAATCAGCAGCACTGATTTGCTCTAAAGTGAGCAAATAAATGCTTAGTGGGCTTCTGCTTCAAGCAAAGATGTGAGGCTATTTTCTGTTGGTAGAAATTAGTTGGAATGTGTTTAATGAAGAGCTATTTTAATTCAGTGCACCATTGTATTGCCGGGGAATGGTAGATGCACATAGGATGCAAAGCGACAAGACAGCGGCAAATATTGTCGTTTCTTGCCAGTTTCGGCTATTTGCTTATGTTGCTAAATACAGAAAGCCGCTGCCAACAGGCTAAACTGAATGTAGTCTTTTATAAGTTATTTTGCTAGCTTTATGCACAAACTGCTTCGTCTGCTGCAGGCCTATGTTCCCAGTGTTTTTATCTTCTGGCTTCAGATTTTCCTGTGATCTCTTCGTATCCTAGACAGTGATAAGGAAGTAGTTATGGAGAAGCCATAATTGAATTTACACTCGCAGTAGTCCACCCTATCATGCTAAAGCTGAGAAAGAAAGCTGTCAAGAATAAAATAGATTTGGCTCATTTCCATCTGCACATCAGCAGAATCTGGCTCATTTTTGATTTGGCACATGATTTCTGTGAAATTCCTGGTCTTTATTTACATCCTTATTGTCTCAAACCGTTTGCAAAAGTGAGATGTATATATGATCTTTCAAAAAAAAAAAAAAAGAAAATAACATAGTGTAGGTTTCTGAATTTCGCTTGCTTTGAAAAAAAAAAAAAATCAAGTGTCGATGATAGTGTTGAAAAAATCCGGGAGCACTGCGGAATCTACACTGCAGAAATGTGAAAATCTAAGCGTTGCTGGTGCACACGGTGCATCACGTTTGCTCTCATCATTATGAATTAAATGCACCGTCATTATCATTGCTAATGTCATCACTGCTAATTCCAACTTCATTGTCATCGCTACTATCATCCTTACAGTAAACAAGGAGAATTTTGATGTGTATTTCAAGATCCCGAACGTTGCACAGTTGGCTAAAGCACTCGGATGGGGATGCGAGGGATAGAGGTTCGGCTCCCAGAGAAAACAGGATTTTAATTTTTTCTGATGGCATCATCATGACGTCATTTGATTGACAGCTATAGTGTGACCAAACAAACAAATGCCGACAGTATGAGCCATTAAAGATTTTCACCTTAAAATTGATGGGCCTGTACGAGGTAACGCTAGTGAACTCTTCCAAAAGCAATGCAATAAGTATTATGCTACGGCACAGTAAAGAAGGTGCACACTGAAAGATTATTTTCTCATGACCACTTTATAGGGACTTTATAAGCGATCGTTGCTTGCAGCCGCTCCAATTTTTCCTCCTCAGGCGGTGCATGCAAAGGAAGGCCCTTGTGCTCAACTGCTGGGGTTTCATCATGGCACAGCAAGGCAAATTTGCCGACCGTCTGTGGCTCAGAAGGAGGACTTCTCTGGGCACAAGTGGAGCCTGTGCCGAAATATCAGGCACTAATGTGTACCAATGCCATAGTCTGCCAGTGGGCCATTTAAAGGCAGACGTCACGATGCAGGTAAGCCTGTTCAGTCATGTCTTCATTGCAGTAACTAGCTGTAATATGTTTTTCATATTCAGGGGAGTGCATTTCCAATTTAAAGCCTAACATCTCTGCTGCGAAAATTCCACAAGTACCTTTATATTTTTTGAGTTGGTTTTTGGGAAAGGGTACTCAATGACCCACCTCATGAAAAACAGCATTTCATCTGTAAAGAAACGTGGCACTTAAGTATGTGATGCAAGATTGTGTTAGCATGTGGCATTTTATAAATTTGTAGGAAAAAATTGTATCTAAAAACTTGCAACTGTAATTACATCTCATTATACAAAAAGAAGAGGCACCTGTGTAGACCCGCATTGGTTATATTTTTAATTCTTGCTATCTTTTAGGGATCCTCAAGGAGACGGTGCACTTTGAGAACCTGCAGAAGATCACTATGGGTCATAAATATGTGATCTATAGTGATGCAGCCTACCCCCGATGGCCTCTACTCTACAAGCTGTTTGGAGGTGCCGTACTGCAACCTCATCATGTTGCCTTCAACAAGGCAATTAGCAGTGTTAGGAAAGCTGTAGAGGGGGGTTTGGCAGCGTAGCATGGGATTTTGCTTTTATTGACTATTTCAAGAACCAAACTTTGAGATGGTAACAGGTAGGGCGCATGTATAAAGTTGCGCAATGAACTGCCGAACATCTTTGTACAGCTGTCATGTGTCTATCTACTTTGTCTTGTGTCTGCCTCAGTTGGTCAATACCTTGTGCCTTTTCAGACATAAGTGTCGGCCTACGTCCTGCGGTCAAAAAATTTGGAACATCTTTTTTTTTTTTTTTTTAGGCTGCCTTTCTCAGTAAAATATGGACAAGCATGGCAAGCAGTGACCTTCATAGTTGAGGCATTTGACAACAGTCGCAGAATTCATCTCTGTATTCCTTACAGCAATAATTGCAGCATGCAGTGGTGCATATCTTGTAAATAGGGTAAGTGCTCTAGGAAACTTGGACATCAGAAACAAGTGGACAGGAGGCTTGCAGACTCACAACTGGATTTTACTAAGTAACGATGACATATATAAAGTGCACAAAACCACATGCTCAACGCTATACTTTTGCTTGCTCTATATATGTCCTCTTTCGGTTAGTAAAATACAGTTGTGAGCCTGTGTACGTCCATGTCCACTTCTGTTTCTGTTGTCCGCGTTTTCTAGAACAGTTACTCCATTTCCAAGATGAGCATCACTGCATGCAACAATGCTACCCAAAGATTTATGCTGTTCATTTGTTGACGCTGTTATGCCGAGATGCAGCTTTATGAATTTTTTTTTTATGCGAGATGCAGCAATATTTATCTCGATTGATTGCAGCAGTGCATGACTACTTTCTCGTTCTCGTTTCACAGTGTTCAACATGACATGGTGTGTGCGTGGTGGCATTTAGGGTGGCGTGTGATAGTGTTCGTGTTCAAATGCAGGGGTTTTTGCCCGAGTGTTGTGTGCAGCGATATGACAGCTTCAGTTTGCCATCTCGCTACTTGGCGAATTGAAAGGACGCGATGACTTTGGTTCGGCATTGTCTCCCATGCTCCTTTGACTGCGTGACCGTCTACCGGTGGACACCTGACAGCTGTGCTCCGGACCAACGGCTTCACTTGTTCCCAACGCTGACTTCGAACTGTTAGTGGCACGAGATGCTTGTGACCGCAAATATGCACTAGACCACCAGTCTGAACGCTGTACATGAGTTGTGCCACGTGGGCCGTCTCTAGTGTTTCACCCGAACGGTTGTGTATGCATTTGTGTATTGTCTAGATTAAGGAAAGGTGGCATCTGAGTTATAAAAGTGTCTGTATGTGTGAAGTGCCATCTGCTTTGGCGAACGAGGTGGCGAACCACCACAGCTTGTCTTCGTCAGGCCGTCTGACGGCTTCAGTGAGAACCTGTGCTACCAGATGCAAAAAGTGATGATGCCATTTTATGGTTTTTCACTTCATGCCGCTAATTCACAGCTCATATAATTATTGATCGCATGTACTGCTAGAGTCATTATTCAGAGTTTTCTGTACACTACTGAATTAATTGTACTCTCATTGAGCTGTCATGTTGTCATCATGCCCGAGACGCTTTGCATTGTAGCCCCATCCAGTAGTGCAGCCAGAGCTCGAGTTTTACCAACGTTGGCATCAATGAATGCCGCAGATGCCCTCTCCCTCTGTTTCCGCACTCTTCTTTTTTTTTTTTTTTTTCATAAACTAAAGTCTCCTTTGAATCTTCTAGATTTTAACCCTGCAAAACTGTGTGTAGTCAGGCCAAAGCTATCACGCATATCTTTCTTTTTTTTTGCAGCTGTGGGTTTCGTGGACCCTGAAAATCACTTCGTGAGCCCTTATTTGAGAAACACTGACCTATGATATGTTTTTAGCAATTACCACTATGTGACGGGACATTTTGAATTTCTTTTGGTGAAGTGGTGACCACAGGCCACTAACAGTGTTTTCAACGTTGTAGCTGAGGCTCACTTGAGAGAGGTTGCGCACATATCTTTTTTTTTCGAGTCATTGCATATGTTTACAATTCTCACAATGCAAATATTTCTTAAAATATGCAATTTAAAATTTGCAGATAATTTTGGACCTGTATTTGCAAAACTGTAGCCTTAGCTACTTATGCACCATAAAATGCAAGAACAGAAACACACCGACAGCATTTGTGTTGCAAAAATGTATTTGGGATTTATTTGACAAAGTGAACATGGTCGAGAGAGTTTTGGAGAAAATAAACTGGTGCTATATGCAATGTGATATAGTGCCAACATAAATAACTTTCATTCTTTCATCAGCGCAATCAGCATCTTGTCAACTGATTGCTAAGATTTCACCAGCTGATCTCCACATGTCCATCTTCACACGGGGCAGTGTTCGTCACCATGTGCTGCATAAAACATCCGTGTTGTATTCTTCTACCTTCCTGGAATGAAAAGGTGCAGTGTTCACAGAAATTACTGTAAAATTAAAGCTGTTATGAGAAAGCTGGAGGTTGTTTAATATTGCTCTCCAGCTTGTATTGCAGTGAATAACTACGCACATGATTATTCGTGAAATGTCTGGGCATATGGCATACCCCTATATCATGGCACA
Organism: Amblyomma maculatum; assembly: GCF_055883805.1. Lineage (NCBI taxonomy): Eukaryota > Metazoa > Arthropoda > Arachnida > Ixodida > Ixodidae > Amblyomma > Amblyomma maculatum. The sequence goes on along the minus strand of NC_139346.1, from coordinate 93,500,157 downwards.
GAAGTGCAGCAGTCTCCTCTTGTGAATGCACCTATCGGGGGTGGAATTGCCACTCCATTTGCTCCATTCTGCTCCCAAACTGCTTTTCCTGCTCTATCCTGCTCCAAAATGCAGTATTGCTCCAAAACTGCTCCAAATTGGCTGTTTTAATGTTCTACCATCAAATTTAGTGCAACACGCAAACAATGTCTTTGCACCAGTGGCAAAGATATAACGCATCTAGCACTGGGCTTAATACAAACGAAACTTTTGTAAGGGAAGGAAGCATGTGGCATAATAAATATTTGTTTGCAAGTAAATTTAATATGAGTCACTGGCGATTGGAGATAATTGCAAAAAAAATGCACTGTGCATGTGACGTAGCACCTCCTCTCAGCCTTTTGAATCGCCGGTGGAGGGAGAAGCAAGAGCAGCAAGCGAAGCAGATAGGCGCAAACTACCGTGAGTCGTTCGGAAGGAAACTTGTCCGACTGGAAAAACCACATGAGTTATTCTAATGGTTGTGGTCTAAGAACAAGCAGGCACCTATCGAGCCTCTTTTTCAGTAACAAGCTTGTTGGGCCTACGGCAGACAAAATCATACTTGAATCGTTACGGGTTGGTACTCCAAAGATGTCACTCACTAGGAAGCGTCTCAAGAGTGTTGGAAAGCCATACAGGGCCTATTGCCAAGATTTAAAAAATGAGCCCCAGCATTGCTCAAGCAAAGAATGATAAAACTATTGGAAGGAGGTAGTGAAGTAAAAATGCTGAAGGATGAAAAGGCTACCCTTCAGTGCCATCTACATTTCCTGAAGGCACTACTGACCACTGCTCAGGAATTTATCAGCACAGGCATAGGATCAAAAAGGGATATGCACAAGATAGAGAGCAGAAATGTCATGTCCATTAATCTGAGTTCCAAATTAGTGGCATTGCTTGAGTGCATTGAAGTGGTAAACTAGCAAATGCGTTAGGTCACAAGGTCACACTAGGTGTTCAGTTATAAAGTACACCAGCAAGCATTTTGTTTGCTGCTAGTCTGTTTCAAGTTGTTGGCCGTTGTCTTGTCAGAAATGAGTGCGAAGTTGGAGAGGCATTGAACTTGCATAAAAAGGAAGAGCTCATCTTTTTCTGTCAGAAAGAGAAAAACAATTACTACAATTATCAGAGGCATTTGACCTTAGGAACCTGCTCCAAAACTCTTGTCTCATTGCTCCAAAACTCTTGTCTCGCTGCTCCCAAAGCTGCTCCAAAATGCTTGAGCCTGCTTCCACCCCTGACCTATGTATCAGACCCATTGATGACTGTCTTTAGTGGTAATGGCACATACCCACGGCGGGGAATAGGCCATGGTATATAGCAAGTACAAAAGGTTCATGGACAAGCAATTGGGTATTTTGATAATTACGAATCTTAAACTAGAATTTCATGAAAAAAAAGAAAGGAAAAGAAAAGGCAGTGAATTCTCATTGTAGCAATCTACCTGGTGTGATTATATAGTTGTGAACAGAATTGCACACAGGTTGTAGGGTATATCCTTTGGCACTTGCCCCCGAAGGAGAGGAGAATAAACACAAATAGCATGCCTGAGTAATCACCATTTGAACGATCTAACAGTCACTAACAGTGTTTCACAAGGAAGCCTGCTTTGGCCACTGTTGTTGAAAGTGTTCATCAAAGACATTGCCCACATTGACATATCCATTAAATTTGTCGTACATATATAGGGTGGATCTGGTACATATGATATGGGCATGTCCAGAAATCTAAAATATAAATCGAGAGACAAAACATAATTTTGGGAAACTACTGTCGAGCTCACGCCCTGAAACTCTGCTAGGTCTAATCCGACTAGCTGACGTCACCCATGTCCAAGGACTCCAGGCCGTCATCTTAGCGGATAAGTTGACACCTATCTTGCACCTGTTGGATATTTACTAGTTTTGCCACCACCACATGCAGATGACTGTTCTATTATGACGGGCACTGATGCAGACACGTTGACAAAGCAAAGCAAAGCCTTCCTGTTAACATTATTGTTGTGGTTTCAATCAAACAAACTTAATATAAATTGTTCAAAGACAACGCTGATTATTTTTCCAGAAAAAAAATTTTTTTTTAATCGTGCTGTCAGCAATGAGAGCCGGAACATTACAATTGTAGGCTCGCAGAGAATACTAAGTGTCACGTTCAACAGCAATCTATACTGGGACTTGCCTGTTGCTGGCATATGCAAAAGATTTTCCATGGTATTTGATGTTATTCTATGTCAGTGAACGCTGCTTCTGATGCACATTGAAAACAAATTGAATCATTTTTTCACATCAACCAATGCATTAAGACCACAGTGGAGGGTGGAGTAAACAATAATAGAATTTTGCCATCCTTTTCTTGAGGATAAACAAAATTCACCAAATGGGTAATTGCGGTAGAAATGTTTCTATAAAATATTACTTCTGAGCTTTTGCGTTGATTATGCACATGCACAGCAGCATGCTGCAATGACCTAAGAGCTGGAAATGCATCACACGTCCAGGCAAACATCACACAAAAGTGTGAAGCCGCAAAAAGAAAAAGCATGTGGGAACTTCCCACGCTTTGCCCGATGATGAATACATTCTGGAGAGGGGTGCCTGAGGCCACACCGCACAGGAAGATACGGTGGCTGTTTGGGAGAAGGGACATGGCCATAAAACCATTACACTGATCCATTAGGAGTTGAGTTCTACAGATGCTGTTTTGATCCGCTGTATGTGACATCAGACATGCCCTGTGTTTTTCTGGCAGACAGACTCCTTGTTTGACTATTGCAACGCTATCGAAGTGAAAAAGGAAGTTTCTATGTCTCCTCGCCTGTTCCCAAGGTATGACTGCAGGAACATTGCTTACCAATACTGTTTGATTGACTGGCTGACTGACCCGAAGAGATGTGCCGTGCTTTTTTGGCCAAAGTTCTGTGAGAGGGCTGGATTGATTGTTTAAAGGTTTCTTGTCGAGTAAAAAAAAAAACAATACTGGCCCTGGGCAAGAGGCTCAATAGTCTATCATTGCTATGAACTTGCTTTTGACCTTTTGCTGTTAAGACCTTTGAAGTATGTACATAAGTCTGCAGAAGTGCAATCAAATTTCATTGTTTTTGTTCTCTCATCTTCGAAATGTCATTCTTCTCTCAAACCGAAGACTCAGTCATGCCACCAAATGGAGTGTAGGTTCAAAACAGTGAGACAAGCATAACAATACACAAAGCATTGCGATGGTCTCGTGAGTGTGCACCATGAACATGAAAACTTGTGAATAATTTGTTTTCCTACTCATTTATTTCATTTATCGCTGCTTTCATAGGCCATTGCATTTTGTATAATGCACTGTTGCTGCTGCTGGTCCATGCATAGTTTTGGCATGAATGCAAAAGCTAACAACTAGGTTCTAGTGCAGTTGTACTAAGCAGTCTTGACTTTTAAACTATAGTAAGTTGTTAAGGCATTGAGATAAATAAAACTTTTTACAAATTGGTGCTGCTCAAAATAACGTAAATATGTCCTCACCCCTCAAGGGCACTGACTGCAGGCTTGGTGTTGACGGCAGCGGCTCCACACTGTGCAGACTTGTGGCTATGCCATGGAAGCAAGCAAACAAATGAAAGAAATAATTATTTCTGCAGCCATGAGATCTTGGGCTGTTTTCCGGTGCATAACAACATGCACGAGCTTACTTTAGCACTCTGGCTACACTTTGTACACTGCAGTAAGAGAATCAAGACTGAACATTGCAGTGCTTTGTAAATAGCTGTAACATGTTCAACAAGAACATTGAAGAAAGTAATATAAGAAGTGTTGTCGCTTACTATTCCGGGAGTTGTCATGATTGCTTTCATCATCATGAGTCTCTCTGGGCACCATGTCATTCAGGCACTTGCAGGCTCATTTTCATCTGAAAGGGAATAACCATATGAGACACAGATGATTGGTAATTAACTTGCCAACATAATACAGGATCTAATTGTGCAGCTGAAAGTTGCGCCAGGACACTAGAAAAGTGCCACGACGCAGACACTGTTGCCTTCATTCAATGCAATGGTCCTTAACAAGGATCCTTTTTTAATTTTCAGGTGTTTTTATAACACAATGAGCAAACCAGTTCAGCCTCTGCGACTTGTAAATGCTAATAAGACTTCCAGTGCCTGAATGTTTTGTCCAACAGCATAAAATACTTCATTTCACGTGCTGACACAGGGACACAAGTTCATAAGCTTGGAGCAAAAAAAAAAAAATTAAATGACCTCTTGCAATATTTGGCTTTGGCACTGCATTCAGCATGTGCTGTTAGCTAATGGTGCCAGACAATTGTCTGAGAAGATAAAGTAAATCATCTTGCAAACAATTTTTATTTATTGTGGCTCCTGGTGGCTGTGCACATTTACATGCACAGGTAAACAAAAGCAGCTACACGACGTGTATTAATTATGCAACTCGAGCCATGCTTAGCAAAAATGCTGAAATATCATGTATCTAATTCGCACAACGTAAGTGGCTTTTTACTTTGCGCTGCTATTCCCCAGCAATCGACTAGGCGGTGTACAGACGGGCGGGTCGTATGTATCGTGGGAAAGCATCATCCACCACCACTCCTACTCGGAGCGCACGCGATCGGCAGGCGCCGAGTCACTGCCATTCCGAGCTACTCGAAAGTGCCGTTTTCGTCACATATGATAATTGTTCCGCTCGGACAGTCCGCTGTCCAGTCAGATCGTCTGAACAGAGAAGGTAGTGGGTAGTGACTTACCAGAATCATTTTTTTTTTTTTTCTGACGCTGGCTGGCTTGCAAAGGCCTTTGCGAACGCCTTCATTGCGCAGCGGAGCGAGCGCTCGTTCGCCGTCGGCAGATCCCTAGAAATCGTTGCAACTTCTTTCGACGGCGCCTTCTCCCTGCGCTGTACAGTGTATGTACAGGATGGTGGCGATCTCGAGCTACTTGCTGGTCGTCCCCCGCACTGAAACGCTTGCGCATGATGTTTTTTTGGCACGGCCGGGGCAAGGGTATTACAGCATTTGATGACGCCAATGTGAAAACGGGAAAACTATGTGGCCCGTTGCGCACAGCAGCACTCTACAAGCACTCGTAGCACCATCCCATCGGCGCTTGGCTTAGCTTGGCGGCTTGGCTCCATGGCTGCTGAAATCTCGTGAGATCTCGAGAGATTACGGCAAGCTGGACGTCACGCGGCATACGTCTCCGGAGTACGTCTCCAGCGCCTGTACGTATCGGCAGTTTTCACGCATGCGCAGTAGGCGTCCGGTACGTCTACGTCTGTACGTCTCCGGGAGACGTAATACGTCTCCGGTAAGCTAAATCTCTCTACTATCGTGTCTCCCTCTGCGAATACACTTCCGGATACCAACCTCTGTGCGTTGAAGCGAAGCTGCGTGGGCAGGTAAGACGAAGGCCGTGGAGAACTCGAGCCGACCATATTACCCGCAAAGCATTATCCGTCGCGCCTGTACTTAAGCAAGAAGGAGCCTTTTCACTCACTGGGATCGAGTTAAACCAGTCGGTTCATCTCATTTACGCCGAAGGCCGCGATTACGACACGCCGGGAAGCGGCACGCAATTATAAGCCGTGATTTCGTGTCCGCGAATAAGGATCGCCCCGTCATAAAAACCGTACAGATGTTCCTTTCTTTTTTCTTTTTGAACGGAAATGCCGCATACTAGCTACGAAGCTCGGCTCTTGATAAGTTCACCTGATCGGACTGAGAGCGCGAGCAAGCACCGCAGTCATTCGAAATTCCAAGTCAATTAATTATGGTTGATATGCGCGCTCGGAATAAAACAACTTGGAGAAACTTAATGTTGTCTGGGACGAGGAAGAAGAAGCGGGCAGGGGCGTGGGCAGGAACAGAACACTGCCGCAACAGTTCGCCGTCAAGAACACACTCGCAGGACAAACAGAGCCTATAGCTTCAGCGTCCTCGTAGTTCACTACACCAGCACAACATCTTTGTCGTCTCGAGACTGCGTACCGTAATTTTTTTTTTCGGAAAAAAAAAAAAAAAAAAAACAGCCATGTGTACGCATGCCCGCCCGAAGAGTGCCGAATAAGCCGACTCCAATCGGAAGACTAGCAATGAGCGTGCTGCAATACGGAAATCGAAAAATCGGCTCGTAATAATCATCACCCATAACTACGCAATACTACCCATAACTACACTCCAATATGGCGCTCGGCGTGCTTCACAAGATACGCGATCGGCAAGATCCGCACTGATTTCGACCACTCTTTTGCGCTTCTTCACCGCACATCGCAATCTCGAACCTCCCCCGTGGAAGTGCAAGCCGCCGCGATCCGGACAACAACCGAATCGAACCCGAGGCCTCGACAGCGGAACGCCATCTATTTCGGCGATTGCTTCTGATCATTGCAGCTTTATAATGATGCTGGTGGACCACGTGGATGATGTCGTCAATGGGTGCGTGCTGAGCTTAGTGGATGCAAGACACAAATGTCACGGTTATGCCAAGCGGGGATTTGTGAATTGCTTTTAAGCATTCCGTAAAGACGAAGAACATTCTTGTAACGTCCAGCGGACGCGAGATCGTTCGCGTCCAGCGCCTTAAGCCTTATTGGAGAGCTTTAAAATGGGGGCACACTATCTGTTACGGAAATAGAGTAATTAGCGGAGCGCGAGTGCGCATGCTCGGAGTATAATCACCGCACCTCTCGCCTATTCATCGCAGCACACCGCGCGTGCGATTATGATGCTGCCACCAGGGTGGCTCCTCCGGGGGCAATTGTGAAGACCTTCTGTACGTTATCTTCAGCGGCACTGCTATTGCTTCGCCTGCTCGGTGCTCAGCTTGACTAACCCAGTATACTTATAATCCATCTTACGCTGCATGTTGTAGTCACAGTCTTGAAAATTGTACTGAGTCAAGGACAATCCAATTTACAGAACTCGCCAAAGACACATTGGCCCCGCGATCGATTCACCAACAGATTCCCTGCTTGTTCGCATCGCATTCCGAAAGTGGGCGAATCGACGGCTCGAAGCCATTGCCACCTTGCCAAGTTCGGCAAACTAATTAGTCTCGAATCAGCCTTCGAGACATGAAACAAGCAGCACGGATTCGGCGACTAAAACACACACACACACACACACACACACACACACACACACACACACACACACACACACACACACACACACACACACACACACACACACACACACACACACACACACACACACACACACACACACACACACACACACACACACACACACACACACGCGCGCGCGCGCACGCACGCACGCACACACACACACACAAATTCTGGGTAATCAGTCGCCAGCAATAAATGCTACACGGCCATCTTTGTCCTCGGAGCCCACACACATTCAGTGAAAGGTCGTTTAAGCGACCAACAGCGCCATTTCTCCTCGTAAAGCTGCAAAGATTCAAAAGAGTCGTAGCGAGTACTATACTCTCCACTATACGGCGCAGGAACGTACGAGCGTGTGGAGGTTCCCTCACCACCACCGCACTCGATCAAGTATAGCGTGAGCAGCGCTGTATCAGTAGTCGCGTAGCAACAGCGCGCATCAGTATTCGAAAGTGACGACACTCGCGTAATGGTGAACGGCCACACAACTCCAATCCCGCGTGTCCGCGCAGCTGTGCCGCTGATACTGCTTCAATACATATGACGGATCGTTTGGAGAGGAGGCGTGCCCGCGTGTTTGCGCTGTGTTCGACGCGCGTCGAGAAGATCTACGAGGACAGGGCGAACGAGCGGGGCACATTCCGGTCCTATATAGCGAGTTTTATACATTCCGAAAGTGTACAGCTACAGTGCACAAGTTCTAATAAAAAATACGCAGAAGCAATGGCACCCAGATACTAACTTACGAAATTTGCAGCTTTTAGACCACGACTGCTCTATGGTTCGCACACTATTGAGACATCGAGGAATTGAGAGCAATCCAAAAACATCACTGTGTACCTGCTAACACTTCAGGCATAATCAATCACTCTATATTTTGTTGTTGTTTTAATGTATTTGACAGTATACAGAAAGGTGTTCATTATGAAAAACCACAATGTAAACTGAACAGTGTGCATTTTCGCTTCGCCTATGTTTTATGGGCAGAATACCTAGCGCTCCTGACAGAGAGGAATAACGGGTGGCTGGCTCCTTGTCAGGCTTTAGTCTCCCCGCTTGGCAACTGTAACAGTGTTATCTGAATAAGATACTTTCACTCCGACGCGCATACACAAAACAAGCAAACAACCTTAAAAACCAAGGAAAGCATGGATGAGGACGAGGAAGCACCACAAAGTGCAATAAAAAAGAAATTGTTGAGGCTTAACTATTCTAAACTTAGATGCCCAATAAGAGCACTGTTTTGCTTGGTTACGTTTGCTGTTGCCTCCACGCATGTCAAAGACCAAGGAACAAAGGTGATTACCAATCGATGGGGTAATTGGTCCAAGCAATGTTAAGCGGCCTACTTAACACTAAACCAAACTGTTGCTTTCAAGGCCAAATTGTACCACCCGGTGACCTTGGCCAACCCATAGAGCGCCCGCTCCAAAACAGGCGTAATACCCGACAGCAGCGGAGATTTGGCTTGGTTTGGTTTGGTTCGTTTTGGAGCGACTCAGGCAATGACGCCGTAGTGGAGCATTCCGGAAATGTCAACCACCTGGGAATCTTTAACCTGCATCGACATCGCACAGCACACGGACGTCATACCACAAGTATCACTGCTTTTAAATTATTATTCGAGCAATTTCCTCGCCTAATGAAATTTAAAAAAAAAAAGATAGTTCAGTTCTCACAGTTATGCGGACACACAAAAAGCCGTTTTTCACAGAAGGGCCATTGCACCGGTGAACCACTCAACTGCAGCAACGAAAGAGAACGCCACGCCTTCGCCCCAGACGGCATAGTGCGAGAGTTCCGGGTAAACAGGCGCTGACTCGCACAGAAAACGAGCGTCTTTTGCCTTTCTTCTCGACCCAGCAACCCTCAATCCTTTCTCCTTCTCGCAAGGAAGGAATATTTGTTAAATAAATCGGTTTACAGGCAAGAAAGTATCTCACACTTGAAAGAAAGAAAGAAAGAAAGAAAGAAAGAAAGAAAGAAAGAAAGAAAGAAAGAAAGAAAGAAAGAAAGAAAGAAAGAGAAGCCGTAGTGGAAGGCTACGGAGTAATTCCGACCACCTTGCGATTTTTAACGTGCACCGACATCGCATAGGACACTGACGCCTCTCCGTTTCGATGGGGGCTAAACGAAAGAGGCGTGGACGAGGTAAAGTGAAATCTTAGGTTACCGCTCCTTTCCTTCCCTCCAGAGACACGAGGCAACAAGATCGCAGCGCTTGGGATCCGATCCCGCCACCAGGAGCAGAATGACTCGGCCACTACGGCGGGCGAGAGGCGGACGAGTGAACTCTACTCCTGTACGATGGTCGGCCGAAAAGCTGCATTACTGTATACAGTGCATAACATCCAGGCTTTGGCCTACGGGATCCGCATAGTACGCAGACCCGGCGGCGTTTTCCCAAGGCTTTACTGCTTTTGTGATGCGCTCATAGTTGCGACTAGGCCGAGCGGCAACCGAGTCACGCGCGCGCTTTGTTCTTCCGCCGTTTCGCCCGGTCCTCTCTCAGCCGCCGTCCGCAGTGGCAGCAACAGCACAACAGAATAAGCTCACGGAACGGACAGGGCCGCTGCGATAACAATGCGTCAGCGCAAGTACACCCGGAAACAGTGCGGAAAGGACGCCAGCGTGGAAAGGGGAAAAAAAATATACGCGGCATGCTAGAACCTACGCAAGTGCCACGAATAGTTTCTGCGTACCATGCTCCGTAGTAGTCTTGGGCGCTTGTAAGTTGTCTTCGTTTGGAAAACAACTCAGCATCCTCCCGAACTACAGCGCTAGCGTCAATCGGCGCCTCCGTGGAGTGCGCGCATGGCATCCACGCTTCGTCGAAGAGCACTGCGCGCTTGAATGAAATCCCACGGTGGCATGCTTTGGATTCAACCGGTAAGCTTTCCGACCGAGCGGATCATAGCGTGCAGCCCACTATACACACACAATGGAATGAGAAGCGAAAGGCTAATTCGCAGATTTAAACGGGCATAGGGGGCTGCCAATTAAACGTCACCACCCGTAGTTCCACTGCTTTGACAGCGCACAGCAAACGGGCGCACTGAGAATTTATTTCCCCTCAATCGAAACGCGACCACCGCGGAGGTATGGCGGAGGGGTTCCATCCAGAGCCCGGTAAAGGACATATACCAGTGAACCAGATAAAAGAAGTAGGGACCTGTTGGGATAACGAGGCCGTAGCTCGTGCCGGGCGAGTGGAGCATAGCCTCCTTTATTATAAAGGAGGCTATGACTGGAGTTGGTGGAAAAGGCAGTAGTCCTACATGCGGACGCAACCGGGTTTTCAACCGGGACAAGATAAGGTAGTGAAACGGTTTTCGTGTTTTTTTTTGTTTTTTTTTGCGAAAGCAGTAGTCCTACGACAGCCAAAGCGAGCTAGACCTCGGGTGGCCGCAGCTACGCCGTGAAGAGGCGTATAGCTACGGTCTCCTCAAATAAAAATCAGCCTGCCATGACATTTGAATTCACGTTACCCCTATACCACGGGCAGGATCTGCCATCTCGGGTCCCTCCTTTCATATGGGACTTTGATATCAGAATCAGCCTGCCACAACCATTTGCATTCTCGTTACCCCTACGACACGCATTGCACGTAGGAGAATAATGTAGCAGGCAAAAGAAGCTTCCGCCGTTGCTTTCGCAGTTCAACTAAAGTTAACCAGAGCTGACCCACAATATTTTTTTTTTTTTTTTTTTTTTTTTTTTTTAGTTCGAAAGCACGAGGGAGAGGTATATTGAAAGGCACAGGCGCGCGGTAGCGCTCGTACAAGTGCTGTCAAGTTTAAACAATCAGAATAAAAACACTGCCAAATCGAAACGTTCATCCCATCGCCGTAACACTTCTCGTCCAATAACATTCCCCAATCTTTATCAACCGCACACCTCGCGATAATTTATTTTAGTCTGCCGATGTGATCTTTCCACGACGCTGTCTTCAGAAAATTATAACTCATAATCTGTATACCTGCTCATGCGTTTAAGCCAACTCATTGGCCGGTCGTACCACCAGCTCGCGAGTTGAACATCGGTTGAGCTTCGGTTAAGCCCAGTGTGACGTCAATTATCAAGTGACGCCGAACCATTAGACCACGTCATAGTTCATCGCTTTGAACTTTCGTCCTTGCAAACCGTTGACCCCGACTTTGTTACCATATAGGGTACGACGCCATAGCGACACCACAAGAGTTTCGTGGTTTGACATCTGGCTCACTTCAAGGTCATATTCCCGTGCATGGAAACCTCGGACTTGCATCGCGTAGTGAAGCTATCGTTTCAATATTAAACTCCGTTCACCCCGATGAGAATGAGTTCACCTTTTTTTTTTTTTTTTCGCACTTCATAATCTTGTATCCTTCACTTGTGATCGCACACATTCCTTACTCGAAGTATCTTTCTTTCTTTTCTCGTAAAATATTTCCTTGCTTTCGTGTGTGTGGTCCCATTAATATACAATCTGTAGAGGCAACGCGAATGAATGCGCTAGCTTCAACTTATTCGCTCTCCAAACACTCACCGCCTTTCGAGGGCTGAGCAACGATGAGGGTAACTTTGAAATTGCCGCACGCATGTGTTACCGGCCACTGCTTCAACATGCATTCGCAGTCAGCGCCTCCTGACGCGAGCTGTCATCTCTCCGAGCAGTTACCAGCTTGTATACCAAACACAGAGCGGCCACATACACATGGGCGGAGGCAGGCATTTTGGAGCAGCTCAGGGAGCAGCAATAAAGCCAATTTGGGGCAGCTTTGGAACAACAAAATGAGAGTTTAGAGCATTGAAATTATGTTTTGGGGCATGTTTCTAGGGTCAAAAGCTTTTATTGATTGCAAGTTTTTGTTCCTGACATACAAAAATATCCAATTAGATTCCTTTCTATTCAACGTTCAATGTTTTGCTGACTACACCTGCATCTCTGGCAAGACAATAAGACAAACAGCCAAAACATGTACAGGCATTTAAAATAACACAACTGACCCGTCGAACAATTTTAAAACGACTAGCAGCAAACCAAATGCTTGCTTATATAGGTTATAACCGAACTAAGTCTGACGATTTTGACACGATAGATTGAAACATGGTCTATCCCTTTGACCTGCTCAAGCACCACCACTAGTGATGCGAACACAAATTTGGAGTTCACATCAACGACCAGCTCGTTTCCGCGTTCATATCCTTTTTTGATCCTTATCCTATGCTGAAAAATTCCAGGACACTGGTCAGTAGTACCTTCAGGAAAGATAGACTGCACTTAAGAGTAGCCTTTGCCTGCTCCAGATTATTTTGTTTCATAGCCTTCTGCCAGTAGCTCCTGTTTTTTCACCTGAGCAACACTGGCACTTCCTTAATTTAAACACGTTGGCAATGGCTTTGCAACGCTCTTGATAACATTTCTAGTGACTGGCATCTTTGTGGTGTCACCCGCTTACGCTTAACGCATGATTTTGTCTGATGTAGGCTTGACACACTTGGTACTAACAAAGAGACGCGATGGTGAAGTGCCTGTTATTTTCATATAGCTGAACCTTTAGAACAACTCGAGAGTTTTTCTGTGCTGCCAGACAACTTTCCTAACGGCTCGAGGTATCCGCCATGACTGTTTCGCTCAGTTTTCTCACTTCGTAAGGCTTGGAGAATGTGCTATGTCAAGTGCATAAAACATCTTTTTGTAATTATTTCGCTCCAATCGCTTGCTGAGCCTTTTTTTTTAATTTACTTGCAAATTTGTTATGCTCTATGCTTTTCTAGCTTATTAAACTTTTATACGTACTAAGCTCAGTGCGAGGTGCATTATAACTGCCACCATTGTGTATACTAAAGCAGCCCCTAGAGTGTGTACACACAGCTCGCAGCATGCCACTGCCCCATGTGCCTTTCCACTGTCAATTAGACTGCATCGAATCACGTTGTTTGCAGGCAATACAATAGTTCACTCAGGAGCAAAACCAGCCGTCCGCTAAATTTCATGGCAGAACATTGAGGCAGCCGGTTTGGAGCAGTTCTGGAGCAATATTGTGCTTTGGAGCAGGATGGAGCAGGAAAAGCAGTTTGGAGCAGCATTTCCACCCCTGCATACATGCGCGCGCTCCTTGTACCGCCCTGGCCGAGAAAGGAATAACAGCACCGCCACCATTCATTCGAACGTATCCACGAACTTCTTGCCATACATAGCCATCCGCCATAGAGGTTGCTGCTAAAGTTGAACAGCGTTTTATTCTATTTATTTTATTCGATACAGGGATGCATTTAATGCTTCTAATTCGCTTCCTCCGACTTCCATCATGCCCACGGTTTTTCAATCGCGACAACAGGGTCGGGTAGGCATATCAGTTAATGAAAGCCGGCACTCACAAGCCATAACGGCATACACGGTAACGAAGAATGACACAAAGGGCGCGTAGTAGCAGTAGGCGGAGAAGAGCACGGCCCAACGAGGTACACTTTACGCCTCTCATGTTTTTTTGTTTTGTTTTTTCCCTTTCGCTTAGAATTCACGCCCACGACAGATTCCTTTCGAAACTTTTCTCGTCATTTCCTCTTGCAACTATCTTCCCTCGCCCAATTGCTCACCTCACAAAAAACGTAAAAACAGCCCGGGCTGAAAGGCAATCGAGCACTGAAAGCACAGTCGCAACGGTCGCCACCGACCTTTGAACAAGGTGGTTATAACAGTTCTATTATAACCTACTTGCCTTTGACAAGCAGACAGCGCCCTAGACCATTAAATAATGGGTTCTTGCAGTAGTCTAGTCTCAGACATATCAACGCGGACACGGCGGAATTTTTATTTTTTATCGTATACAGCAGTCTTTCTCCAGCGTCATATAGATTAATTTTAAAGTAACATATGGTCGCCGCTACACGATACTGCTATAGCACAGCGCGCACCTTCTCGGCATTGGCAATGCTGCGGCTATCACCAAAAGGTAGACACATATCTAAGCTGACCTTAAGAGTGTTACGCGGGACCGTTAGAGAACTAAATTAATGAGTGCCAGTAATTAGCGACACTCATTATGCGTTGCTGTGCTGCAATCTACACGCGGTGTGAAGCAATATGCTATAGCACAAGGCCCCCGTTTGTCCTCAATGAACAAAGGTAATTAGGGCGCGAGCTCTACTCTTCGCACTGCAGCTCCCAAGGTCATTTACACGCGCGTTTGATCTTGAGCCCAGAGCCACCGTAGTGGAGGGTTCCGGAAATGTCAACTCCTTCAGGTTCTTTAACGTAGACTGGTCACGTGACTTCATTATTTATTTATATTTTACCCACAGCGCCATTTGACATTACGTGTGTGTGTGTGTGTGGGGGGGGGGGGGGGGCGTTGATACATATAACATAACATATAAATGTAGATAAAAAAATAAAAATAGCAGCAGAGTCATTCTCAAAGTAACAAAAACAAAAGAATAACAATATTGATGCAGTACGCATGCATATACAAAATTTAGGGTATAACAAAAACGTCAACTGCATACAGTACCCAATAAACATGTATTTAAAAAAACACACAAAAAGAACTAAGCACTAACGCAGTACACATGCACAGGCAAATCATAAAAAAAAAAACATGCAGATCATAAAAAAAAAAACATCAAACCGGGAGGCTTAACTGCTTTGCTGGCGCTTGGTTGCTCAGTTTCGCCATGGCTGAGGTGAGTGCCGGTCACTTCGGCGCAGCCTGATATGTAGCCATGCCTATACAGAGCTTACGCTCGAATAACTAAGTTAGCCGGAATAATTAAACCTTAGCGATTTTCATGTAACTTCATGACTCTGTCACGACCTCTCACGATCAATCGACATTTTCGAATCATATCGACACCGACACCTCGTTTTCCACCGAACTGGACGTTTAACCCGAATTCTCAGAAGAAAACAATATAAAGAGGAAGGAATCGTAGCTCGTAATAACAAGTGTAAAATACAATGCAGCGTGCTAGCGTAATGCTGGACAGAAAAAGCCCGGGGCGACGTTAGGAGCGACGGTAGCCATATTCGTTCGCAAGGCTGGAGAATGTCCGATCAGCCGGGGAAATGGCTATGCACAAGTCGACGGAACCACAATACAGACTTTTAGTTTAGCGCTACCGCTCCCGCGCGAGCGCCAGTACGCATGCGCGGTAGCGGTAGGCGGTAAGCGGTAGCGCTAAACTAAAAGTCTCTAACGCCAGCGCTAGTACCGCTTCCAAGCGTATTTCCGAGCGCGCAATCGCAGTAGATAATGTCACGTGGTGTTGACGATGCCGAAGACAGCAAATGGAGATACTTGTATTGCACTGAAATAAACTCTTGATTGGGCTGACGTGCACCCGCAAAATAATTAAGCAACTCGGCGGCGGCGATAGCAGCAAACGTGCTCGCTGATCGTCCAACTAAAAATGCCCATTGCTTTCCACAGTGCTCAATTTAAAGCCGGCGCAGGAAGATTGAGATAAACCAGCTAAGGGATAATTAAAAAGTCTGGAATAATACGGAAGCAGTTGTGCTTGCCCGCAATCATTCGAGACTCTCGACTCTACTCACGCTACAAAGAAAATGATAAAACCGCGTTTCGCGACTACAAGCACGAACAAACGAAGGTTCCGTGCGGCTATTGAAAACAACAACAACAACAGCAATAATAATAATAATAATAATAATAATAATAATAATAATAATAATAATAATAATAATAATAATAATAATAATAATAATAATAATAATAACAATAATATAATAAAGCGCCGGGCATACCAGTGCGCGTGTCGTGACCTCTCCCCCATCCTTTCCCTCTCAGCCAATATTTCAAGAGTGACGTGCGTTATTGGAAACTGCAAAGCACGCAGCCAATCATCACCGTGTATTATCGGCATGTCAGCGTCCAATGCACAACTAAAGCCTCACATGCTGGCCTCCAGCTAGCCCCGCTCTACTGCTACCTACCGCTCTATCCGGGCAACAAATTTCCCATGAAGTCTCATCACTCGTCTGTCTGCTTAATGAGCCGCCCTAATCTACCTTCTAGTCATGAGCTCGGAAGAGCAAAATGCGTGGCACACTCGTCCCTGGACTCATTTCTGACCGGTATGCGTAGCCTGTAAACGGAGTGCCAGCTTTCTAGTGCGAGATAGCGGCATGTTAGCCTTATCGCTATCTGCCTAAAAAGAAATGATTTCATCGACGCGTGCTTTCCGGACGTCCTCCTTTAACCATCCGGTCCTGCTCAATCAACCATGGTCTGTTGTATACGAGGACACTTTCCACGAACAACTCACTCGGGAAAGGAGAGATGAGCTTTAAAATGCATTTCCACGGGTTCCCGGGGCAGAACGGAAGGCGAAAATAGCGAAGTAACGATTCGGGGACAAGAGGCGGTCTTCTCGGGAGCCCTGTGCTCTCATTCAATTACTACGCGTCCATTACGACATTCAATCTCGATATTCCGAGCTCTACTCCTGACAAAGCAATCATTCCACTACGGCGGTTCCCTTCCGATGGTATCATGGAAAAAAAAAAAAAAGAAACGAAAAAAAAAAAAGAAAAATAAACTTATTAAGCGCTGCCCCTTCTCTATTCACCAACGCGAGGGCTGGCGTAGGCGTGCCTGCGGTTCGCTCACGTTTCAGCGGCTGGCGTGCAACCCACGTGTCACCGACGGCTTGGTCGAGCGATCGCAGTCGTTTCTGAAAATCGCCACAGGAGCACACACCAAGGTTGCGCACAATGAATAGCAATACCAAAAAGCGATGAGGAAATGAAAGCCGCAGTAATCACTTCAATCACAGTAAGAAGCCGAAAGACCCCGTGGAATGACCGGATGGACGGAGTAAAAGCAAGAACAAGGAGAAGCCCAGCCGTAGAGGGGCGCGGATTTTTCGCAGCGAGAGCTACATTGGCCGCAAAGTCGCATTTTCGCTGTAGCGGTGGTGTGCCGTGGTCGCACAGCTCCTAATTGCGCCGTTGCCTATAGTAATCGCTGCCTCGCCATCTGGCATGACCTCAGAGGAGAGCGGAGCGAACAAAGAACGCCTTGCCAAGCGGAGACGCCAAGATGCAGAGCGCAATAAAATAATAATAATAATAATAATAATAATAATAATAATAATAATAATAATAATAATAATAATAATAATAATAATAATAATAATAATCAGCTTGACTATAACCACTGCAGGGCGAAAGCCTCTCCCATATTCCTTCAATTAACGAGGTCCTGTGCTAGCTGAATCTACTTGACTCCTGCGAACTTAAACCGCATCCGCCCATCTAACTTTCTGCCGCCCCCTGCTACGCTTTCCTTCCCCTGAAATCCAGTTTGTTACCCTAACCGATCAT
The DNA here is from genome assembly GCF_055883805.1 of Amblyomma maculatum. NCBI lineage: Eukaryota > Metazoa > Arthropoda > Arachnida > Ixodida > Ixodidae > Amblyomma > Amblyomma maculatum. Next base: position 93,482,682 of record NC_139346.1, on the reverse strand, counting down.
CGCTTGTCCTCTCTTCGCACTACATGTCCTACCCATGCCCATTTCTTGATTTCCACTACAAAATCAGTAACGTGAGTTATTTATCTGACCCATTCTGCACGCTGTCTAGCTCTTAATTTGTAACACCTACCATTTTTCGTTCCATCGACCTCTGGGTTGTCCTCAACTTAAGCAGAACCCTCTTGGTTAGCCTCCACGTTTCAGTCCCATAGGTGAGTACAGGTAAGATGCAGCTGTTGTATACTTTCCTCTTGAGCGATACCGGTAAGCTGCTAGTCGTAATCTGCGAGTGCTTGCCAAATGCGCTCCACCCCAATCTTCTCAGCGGTTACTACATGTCCTAAGTAGACATATTCGCTTACTACTTCCAGTGCTTTGCTACCTAATGCAAACTGCTGTTCCTTCCCAAGGTTGTTGAACATTACCTTAGTCTTCTGCATATTGATTTTCAAACCTACCTTTCTACTTTTCCTGTCTAGGTCATCAATCATTATTTGCAGTTCATCTCCCGAGTTGCTTAGCAAGGCAATGCCATCATCAAATCGCAGATTACTGAGGTATTCTCCGTCTACCCTTATCCCTAACTGCTCCCATTCCAAGTCTCTGAATACTTCCTCTAAGCAAGCTGTGATAGTACTGGGGAGATCGTGTCTCCTTGCCTAACACCTTTCTTTATGGGAATTTTGTTACTTTCTTTATGCAGAACTACTGTTGCTGTGCAGCCACTACGGCTCACCTACACCCTGATTTCGCAATGCCTGCAGGACCGCCGAGGTTTCTACTGAGTCGCATGCTTTTTCGTAATCAATGAATGCTATATATAAGGGCTGGCTATATCCCGAGCATTTTTCTATCACCTGGCTGATGGTATGGATACGATCGATAGTAGAGTACCTTTTCCGAAAACCTACTTGATCGTTTGCTTGATTACAGTCTAAGGTTGTCCTGATTGTATTAGCGATTATCTGAGTAAATACCTTATGCATAACCCACAGTACGCTGACTGGTCTAATTTTTCAGGTCCTTAGCGTCCCCTTTCTCACGCTGTAAGGTAATGTTTGCGTTCTTCCATGGTTCCGGTACCGTCGATGACACCAGGCCTTGCGTATACAGGGTGGCCAGTTTTTCTAGTTTTTCTAAACGCAGCCGCCGGAAGAGTGTAAAAGACGGAGCACAGCCGCCGAGATGGGGCCTATGGAAGAGTTCGGTCAACGGGAACCAACAGAAGATGATCTGACTGGCACTGCTAAACATACATGACCACAAGTTCAGCCAGGAAAACGTATATCTCTGGCTACATATATCCTGGTATAACTGAGTAAGCCAGTGGCAATTTTTATTATCTTTTAATCTCTCGAGACATACAATGACGTCTTACAGTGCGCCAGTTTCAACCGGGTTTCACCCTGGAGACTTCAAGACTTTTGCCGGGCTAGTTGCTTCACGGCTATATGGCGAAAGAAGCGCGAAAACAAACGAGGACAGAGGAACAAGCAAACACAGGACGGGCGCTGACTACCAACTGTTATTTTCTAAAACCAAGCATTACGAATACCATACACACTGAACCCCGTTGTAGGCCACATGATAAAAGAAAGGGCGATCTGACCTGCAACTACTGAATTGCACAAATGACGATCTTAGGTTTGGATGTGTTATACCCCTTTGCTTTATCATGTGACCTATACCACATTTTCCAGTGTGTATGGTATTTGTAGTGCTTGATTTTAGAAAATAACAGTTGGTAGTCTGCGCCCGTGCTGTATTTGCATGTTCCCTCGTCCTGGATTGTTTTCGCGTTGTTCTTTCGCCATATACCTTCGAGACGCGCCCCTGGGTTCGATCCCCCGACACCGCGTGCATCCACCACCACCGATCCACCGCGGCGGGCGCAAGTTATACCTGAAAACCCCTAAACACAATGCGTCGATTTGTGTGTCGACTCCGCTTTCTGCTGCAGTGGAAACAGGGAGCACCAATATCGCCACGCATCTCCCTTCCGGCCCGGATGGCTGATTGCAACTGCACCGAATGCATCCCGTTTCCGAACCCGCCGTTTCGAGTTGACAGGCCAACAACATACACCGCCAGCAGAGGAACGGACGCCAACAGCCGCTCTTTACATCGATTCCAGCGATACACAGTTCGCTTCGCGGTGGGCCCCGTCCATTACATATAACCCGAATCCTCGCAGTGAGAATACAACAGCTAGGGTACCGTATGTATCAGTGCCAGCTCAAATACGCAATAAGGCACATATGACGTGCACGTGGTAGTTGTAGTAATATGACAGTTCCCCGCTTCGCCACTATGCTGCACACTGCGCTCTTTGTGTCTTTGTGTTGCCCACTGCGATCACGGTGACACGTTTTGCCTGTAGAAAATATACTTCCTAACACTCTGCCACGTAGCTATGGTCCTCGAAGAACTCGGAGAAGAGCTTTGCTGCCGCGCGAGTCTCCCCTCTCGAAAAAAAACGCTCAAAGAAGCGCAGTACGAATAACGTTGTCAAATGGCACATCCACCTATTGATATTTCACAACGGTGTCTCCCGTTTGCCACACAAAAATGTGAAAGCGCCGAAAGAAAGCCAGCATTAAGTATTCCTTTCGGATACGACTCGCGGAACACCCGAGTATAGCTTCACCAGAGGACGCCGCGAAATGCATAGCCCCAACATAACGAGACGCGGACGTTCAACAACGGATCACAGGCCGACGCGATAAGCCACTTTTAAGCCGCCCGGGCCCACCACTGGCGAGAGGGGGGAAAGAGAAGAACAGCGCGGCACGGTCAACGGAGAGAGAGAGAGAGAACAAGGTAAGAAAGAAACGGCGAACGCCGAGATTAAATATTCAGCCGAACAAGTTCTCAGGGGCAACCCAGTGTGTGCGCTACATGCACTGCACAACCTTGGACGGTGTTAAGCATAATCCGTCGCCCGAGTGATCCTGCGACTATCGTTTCCTGTAGAGAAAAAGAGGACTGCGAAGAGATGAGCTGCCATACACGCGCGCGACATTTTTTTTTTTCTTTCTTCTTTTTTTCTTTCTTTAACGAGCTGACTGCGGCACCGTGGAGCAGTTATTGCCCCATGAAACGTGGCGGCAACCCAGTGCACTGGGGAAGCTCTCCTTCATTCGCGTCACCTTGACGCGTGCCAATAAAAGTGAGCCTGCAGCTGCAAGCGCGCACTGAAACTCACAGAACAAAAGCGGAAATAGGAGAAAAAGAATAAACACGGAATAAGCAGTAAGGGAAAGAAAGTGGGATGAGAAGAGACGGAATTTCTAAAACTCCCGATAAGCACGAAGAGACGTATCGTTTCCCAGAACACGGGCTTCGGTTATGGGCTGCTGCATTCCAGGAACGGAGACGCCGTGATGGAAACAGTGCAGTATTGCGTTCACAAAGCCAGCCTCCTGGCGAGGCCCCTAAACCGCACGCTTAAATGAGCAGTTGTTATTGGCTGGTCATTATGATTTTCTGGAATAAAATGCTATAGTGTGGCGAGAATCTCCTAGCCTCAAGACTGTTCTGTACGACCTTTGTTTTCAAGTCTGCTTTGCAAAAGAAAATTACTCTTACTATTCTAATCCCTGGCTCATCACTCTGGTAACTCCAGTTCCGAAACTTCACACAGTGCCCACGCATTCGAATTCGGAGACCCGATTGGGGCAAAAGTTTAAGCTAGAGATTAGTATACTGCGGCGACGCCTGCGAAAAGCAAAATAAACTATGCACAATCCCAAAACTCCCGCACAGTTGATAGATTAGAGACTGATACGTACACAATCAGTGGGTAGATTCTATTATCAGTCCCGGGCTCTCCGGGACTGCTTGCTGACAGCTATCCGATGTTCGATTTTCCTCGGGCAGCCCAGAAGCCCCGCCCACCATTAAAGCTCCTGGGCTAGCGGCCATATTGAGTTAGACTCCAAGCGCATTCCGAGTACTTTTTGTGTTCCTGCAGACTATATCGTGCGCTAAATAATGACACAAGCTCCTGCTTTGCATCTTCGCTTTCCTGTCTTGATTTCTCTACAGAGGGAAGCGTCCAGAGCCCCGAACACGGATTGTTTGTTCGTGCTGCCAAGTTCTCCTGTTTCGCAGTCTTTTCAGCGCGCAGGTCTGAAGCTTCGCAAGCGAAGCGCTGTGTACTCGAGCAACTATTGTAAATGTATTTTCAAACGCTTTCGTTTGCTTTCGAGATGCAGTGAGCTGGGCCCTCGGAGGAACTTCGCCAGCAGCAACGGCAAACCAACCCTGCACATGAGTTCTGTCAAACGCTTCTCATTCAGGCATGTCACGCTCCGTTCGAAAAGCAACGATTGACAGGTGCCTCTGTTATCTATTTTTAGTGTTACACGCACGCCAAGATTAATGTGCGTGCGGCGTCACTGCGAAAGAACTGAGTCGTGATGACACGATGGTTGGTGTCGTCTGCTGAAAGCAAACGATGGAAGAAGCTTGCAAGGTCATGTGACCACACGCTGCTTCCTGTCACAGCGGAAGCCGAGACCTGTCAGCAAGTAGTCCAAGACATGGAAAATCGAATGTACCCAGCGAAACAGACATTCCCAAATGCGCACCGGACTGCTCAACTCGAGAGACAAATACGAAGTAATACGAGCTAATCGTTTCAGCATTACGCACGACAACTGCTTCCGTTTGCCGCTAGTATACATAGTAGCGTGGCATCCGCTAACCTCCGCGAAACGGCCACAGGGAACAGACGCGATTCCGAGCTCCGCACAAACACAACGCGCCCGAACTCAAAGAATTCAGTCAGCCATTCAGACGACTCCAGTCAGTCGGTGTAACGATAAAAGAACTCTCCTTCCCGCAGAAAGTCATCGCGGTACGGGGATCTTTCAACCGTGCGAGAAGACGGGTCGGTTGACAAACACCAGGCACATGCGGGCCGCCGATCCCACGCCGGTATCGATTCCCGAACCGCGCGGGAGGAGGCGCCAACGCCATCCCTACGAGAGCGCGATACTATACGCCAAAAACGACCGTGCAAGCATTCGGAAGTGCGATGCGATGGACTTTTAATAACGGACACCGTTGATCTACGCGTAAGCGCCAAGAAGGTGAAGAGTACCGCCCGAGTAAGAAGAAGGCAGTAAATGCTCCTGCACAGGACCCGATCTGACTAATGACGGTGATCAGCTGTTTAACCGGAGGTTGCGCGATCGAATCCCAGCCACGAAACGCAAATATGTGGGCGTATACATTGCATCGCCATGACACCGCACGATAACGATCTCTTGGCGGGATATGCAAATCAATCCGCAGCCGTGAAATATGGCTTCTCATAATAGCCTACGTAATAGTGGCGACGGAGAGAATCGCGAGGGCGACTGAAAAATGTGCACGTCGCGATGACGCCAGTGCCTTTGGTTACCCAAAAAATGACGACAGTCGCGCGAACTATGATCATAAAGCAGGCGTAGCAACAGACGACGCCGCTCGTGTTCTGTACGGTTGCAACCAATTGAAGGGCCTCGCATTAATATCATAGTGCAGCAAGTCTGTGGAGGTAGTTTTTGCCAGCGTTCGAGCCAAATTTAAAAGCTTTCTGTGGAACCTATCATTTACAATTTTTTTTTTTTTTTTAATGCGCTCTTCGCGACCGCTCGCAACCGAGTTGGGCGTCAATATCCCCGCGTGCAAACCTCATCAATGACGTCACTGGAGCTTGCTTGGCGCGCCCGCTCATTGGACACCCGCAACGCGGTAGGGTTTTCTTCTTGTTGCATGCCGGCGCGGGATAAGTGGACGGGAGTGAGGCGGAGCATCATTTTCGATCGCCCATAAGGTCGGTGCTGATAAAGCTAGCTCAAAATATTTTTTTAGTTGCGGAGGGGACTGATGGGGTACCTATATTGCTCGTGCGCGTTTTCTACTTTCAGTAAATAGCTTTCCATGTGCCCTGGAACGTCCGTCCAGGCGAGCAGCTTTCGGCCAACGCGCGGCATCCGTGCGGATCTGTGCGGCATCCAAATTCGACGCGCGACGATATGTAAAAAGTGCCCTAAAAACATTCGTACGGCACTCATATGGTGTTACAAAGAGCGACACCAACATTTTTTTTTTTTTTTTTGCTCTGTAATCGCAAACATAACGTACATGTAATAATGACTGGACAATGATTCCAGGCAAGAAAGTAACATATACTCCAAGCAATGCGTCCCAAAGCTTAATTTGTCGCTTGCAAGTTGCGGGGCAAGGACCCACTTGTCCTTCACATCTCTCACATACACAATGCCCCCGTTCTAAGCGTTCAGAAGCGGTGCAGAAGAAAAAAAAAAAAAAAACTGCCCCTCATTGCTCGTGGCATTACACTAGGTACACGTAGCACAATCTGATGGGGGACAATGTTGGAACGTGGAAAGGCCGGAAACTGGCATCCTCCGAACGGAAGGGAGCGCCTATATAAAGGAAGGTGTGCGTGGCTTTTGCACGCGGAAGCAGCGTGGGCTGTTTGCTGCGAACCCTCTTTCCGATGCGTCCTCCGATAAGCGGCCTCAGCTGACGCGTGCTGTGTGCGCGCCATTTCTCGAGCGCTTCCAGCAACGCCGACTTTCGGAAAAATATATACGTAATCGAGAGCCACATTACCCTAGTTGGAGGCTGCAGCGTGGTGCGCGATGTCAGTGCGCGTCAGGCCCAAGCCCCAGATGTATATGCAGAAATCAATCCGAAGCCACCCACTGAGACGGCGTTTCTCACAGCGCGTGTGTCGCACTTCAGGACGTTAAGCCTCGCATATCGTACTTTTTTCTTTTTTCTTTGCGAACTGTACCCGACTATACGACAACACACAATACAAACAAAAAGATTTCACATGTTTATCCCGCTTAAATGTAGTAGCGTAACCTCTGTTAAAGCATGGCGAAACATCCAACCTGAAGCCTGCACTGCAAGCCTTGACGCACCTCATCCATGGCGAGACTGAGTAACCAAACGCCAGCGCTGGTAAATCACCCGCCAAGTTGCGTGGTCCAGTGTACGTTAACGAACCCTAAAAGTGCGTGTTGCCGGGATATATAGTTGGTTCTGCATAATAAAGATTAAGTTAGCGCTAACATCTGGACGAAGAAAGAAAACACACACGACGATTGACAAGCGTTTGTGCTAACTTCATTTTTATCAATGAACCTCAGGTGGTCGAAATTTCCGGAGCCCTCCAATGCTCGGCTCAAGGTACTGAAAAATGCCAACTGAACGAACTTGTAAACGAGTGTCGAAATTAACCTGTTTTCCCACTGCAGCTCTGAACGCGACAGGCCGCGGCTCCTATTAACAGACTGCACAAGCGTCAGCAAGGCATGTAAGTGTAAAGTGACCTAATTGAGCTGAAAAGGAAACTGTGGTAAATAGATGGGAGCAGAACCTGTGACCCTTGGATCGCGGGTCAGACGTGCTTGGTCGAGGCACGATCATTCGGCGTAGTGAAATACAGATCTTGAGTGTCTTGCGGAAAATTTAAAAGAATAACAATAAAAAACGGGGATTAAAGGCGATAATGAGCCCCTTAGTCCTGGGCTTCTCTTGGCACATTACTTGGAAGATATGCACATTTATTCTAATATTTTTTTTGTTATTTACAAAACACACATGGCCTCGCTGTACTCGCGCTGAACCAGTGCGCTTCAATGGACTAGAGGATGCATGTCTGACTCCCGACCCAATCGGGCCCCAGATTCGATTCCCATGTATCGGAGTTCCACGCAATCAATTCCATTTCCATCCTATACATGTCCCAATGAAGCTTCTACTACTCCATTATGATCCAATTCATCTAATGTTTTCATATGGCTAAATTCTATGACTGCACACGCGACGCCAGGAAATGTATGGCCGGCCACAACGACGCCGAGGTCGCCGCCGACACAGGCCGGGGTTTCCGTTTTAATATCTGATATGCAAAGAAAAGCGCAGGCCTATGATGGGACTATAGCACTCTATCCTTTAGAAGGAGCTCATGTGTCCCCGATTTACTTTTTTTTTTTTAAGCCCACTTAGATTATACAAAAACGATCCCACTCCGCGGGGTGTCTTCGCATTTGGATATAAATCCGCTTACTTACGTAACTGCGCGCGCGCGAGACATCGCATGCAGGACGAGCAGTCCGTGCAGGCAAGCAGGCACCGCAAAAAAAAAAAAAAAAAAGAGAGAGAGAGGCTGCGACCAAACGTACTTCTGACGTAACGGACTCGGCACATTTGTTACCCGAATACGTCAGACTGATCCGACCAGTGTTTTCCAGCGTCCGATGCCATATACAGGGTGTTTCATCTAAGATTTTACCTATTTTTAAAAATAGGAAAATTAAGTTTTATTGTCGATTCTTCTTTTAGCTGTTGTATTAAGAGTAGAGAAAAATCAGGAACCATAAAGGGTACTAATTAGCTTATTAATTAACTAAGATTACCTAATTAACTTTTTATTTATACCAGCTAGGAGCTGCTTTCAAATCGCAACAGTGAGCTACCGATGTGAGAATGCCAAATAGTATTTTAAACGACAAGAAACGCGCATTTCTTAAGGACTGCAGCGCTGGCAATTCTGGCCACTTTCGACGCACGAAAACGAAACCTAGCAGTCGAGGCGCGCACTTATGCACGCCCATGAGTGATGCAGCCGTGACGTCACCGAGAGAAACCAGCCGTCTGGAGGCGGCCGCTGCCGCCCGCGAAATACGCGCCTGGAGCAGCGTCATGGTCTGGTAGGATCTTGAGATATCACCAACGCATTGCGGGCGAAGCTTGTCATGGTGCGGGCGTAGCGCTGATGGTATGGGCAAATCATCCCTCCCTCTTGGCTACAAGCTTTGGCTCCCAGAGGGTGAAATAAAAAGAAAAGCAGCGCATGCACAGATATCGCACCACTGGATGTGATGACGCAGCGCCAGACGAGTATTTCAGGAGCGGCAGCAGCCGCCTTCAGACGGCTTGATTCGCCCGGCGACGTCACGACTGCGTCACTCGTGGGCGCGTACAATTCCGCGCTTCGTCTGCTAGGTTTCGTTTTCGTGCGTCGAAAGTGGCCAGAATTGCCAGTGCTGCAGTCCTTAAGAAATGCACGTTTCTTGTCGTTTAAAATACCATTTGGCATTCTCACACCGGTAGCTCACTGTTGCAATTTGAAAGTAGCTTCTAGCTGGTATAAAGAAAAAGATAATTAGTTAATCTTAGTTAATTTTTAAGCTAATTAGTACCCTTTAAATCTCCTGACTTTACTCTTAATACAACAGCTAAAAAAAGAATCGAATATAAAACTTGATTTTCCTATTTTTAAAAAATAGGTAAAATCTTAGATGAAACACCCTGCATATATATATATATATATATATATATATATATATATATATATATATATATATATATATATATATATATATATATATATATCTCACGGGAACAACGTGTACGTACCAAGGCAAATGCATCCACCGCGGTGGCTCATTGGTTACAGGGTGCTATCGACAGCGTGAACTCAATATGCGGGATGCAATGCCGGCTGCCGCATTTGTCCACATTGTATTTTTATTTTCATCTATATAACCCATGTCATTACGTTTGTGGGATTCGGGCTTGCTGCGGCTGCCCTTTGCGCGGCCGCCGCCCGCTTCCCAGTTGTTCTCCCCGTTCCCTTTCTCCCGCCTGAGGCGGCGGAGAGGGTCTCGAGCGACTTGTCACTGTCGTTCGGGCCACAGCTCCGCCCTGGCGTCCCAGTGCCTGTTGTCATTGGCGCCTTTTGGCGGGAACACGGCACCGCTTCGACAGCCGCGCTCGCGCGACTGTCCGAGCGGAGCCGAGAGAGAGACCCCTCCGAGACATCGCAAGGTGCGTACGCAACTGTTCTTGTCTGCCGGCCTTTGTCCGCGCAGACCAGTGTGTACTCGAGTTCGTCTGCTCCGGGTCTTACCTGAGAGCGAAGCTCGAGCCTGTCGATCGTGATCCAACGATCCGCGACAGGCGTACCTTGCGGTGGTTGCCCAATCTCTCTCAAAGGAACCCTTTGGTTACTGCGAGAGAGAGATCACAGCACGCCCTTGCGTGCTTGCGGCGCGCACTCCGTGTCACTTCGTGCGCGCAGGGGAGCCTAGCTCCTCGCGCGCTCCCTTGACACGGTGACTGCGTATGTGTGTGTATGTGCGTTTTGTATATATGTGTATGTGTGTGCGTACGTGCGTGTATGTGCGTTTGTAAATATGCGTATGTGCGTTTGTAAATATGTGTATGTGTGTGCGTACGTGCGTGTATGTGCGTTTGTAAATATGCGTTTGTAAATATGTGTATGTGTGTGCGTGTGTGTGTGTGTGTGTGTGTGTGTGTGTGTGTGTGTGTGTGTGTGTGTGTGTGTGTGTGTGTGTGTGTGTGTGTGTGTGTGTGTGTGTGTGTGTGTGTGTGTGTGTGTGCCGCTGGAGAATGGCGTTTCAATAAACGTCTCCTTTGTGAACTTGGAGGTTGGTGTCCTTGCAGCGAAGTGCTCTCCTCCCGGTGGAGGTTGAGTGCGCGCTGCAGTCTTTCAGTGCGCGCGCGGTGACGGCTGATCGGGGCTTCGGCTCGCGCGACGCTCGAACCCGCGGTGGTTGGTGGCCTATGACCACGTAGAAACCACAACTGGCGCCCAACGTGAATTGTCCCTGGCTCCATGAGTCGTTGGACAGCACATCGGCCGAGCCGGTCGCCTTGACGATCAAGCTCATGCGCCATGCCTGCCGCCCCCTGCGCGGCACTCGGCAAAGGCACTGAAACACGCTACATGGTTCTTCGGACCACCCTGCGGTGCGACCGTTGACCATATGCCTCCGCTGTTTCAGCTTTACGCCGTTGCGGAAGCAATGTGCGCGACGCCGCCGCTGCCGGCATCTCCGCACAACAGCACCCGTACCCCGCTGCAGACATTTCTGTTCGGGGAACGGCGAGGCGTCGGCCGGGCTCCCACTGGAAACCGGACCGAAAGCGCGCTCAGTTGGCTGATGCGGCTCCTTGAACTTGCGAGCCGGCTGGCGCGCCATTCTCTCTTGGTACAGCATTTCGACTTTTCGGTGCAGTATCTACAGGGGAGAACGAACGTGGTAGCTGACGCGCTATCCCGTGCCCCACTCGCCCGCGGCGGCGTCTTTACGGACGGCGGGCGAAGGGGGCGAAACAGCGGACGAGCCGCAGAGCGGCACGGAGGGGACGCCCGCAGACGGGTTCCCCATTCCGCTATCCGGGTAAGCAGCGCTTCGCAAAGCAGGCGAGGGTGAAAGCTCTTTGTGAGCACATCTGAGACGCCGATGCTAGCGGAAGTTTTGCTGCGAACCTGCGGGGGGACGAAACCAGGCTCTCCTTTGAGATGACTGGGATCGTTTTCAGCCATGAAGAGCTACGACGGTCCAGCAGAATGACCCGTTTTGTTGCGATGTCAGCGACGGTCTCTGGGAGACGAAGCGCCGTTACGCTGCTTGTATTGCAGCGGGCGCAGCGCCGTTACGCTACTTGTATTGAGCGGGCGCAGGGGGGCACGAGCCAGCGTGTGTCGCGGCGTGCCCCGGGGATTCATGTTTGCTGGGCCATGACGGGCTCGCGCTGAAATACATAGCCACAGATGATGAGTCCATGAATCATTTGAAGTGGCTATTCCCCAATGTCTGAGCGGCGCTTTGTTGCGTTTCTCTCACGACAAACCATTGGCTGGTCATCTGAATGGCTCCAAGGTTTCAAGAAACTGAGTCAATCGGTGACTGCAGCCCGGCATGAAGCGCGACATTTTCCGCTGTTGCCGTTCCTGCCATGTCTGTCAAATGGAGAAGTCGAGGGGTGGCAAGCCACCGGGCATGACGAAACCAACTGACAGCGTGCGTCCGTGGCAGATGGCCACCTGCGATTTCATGGGGCATTTCCCCAGTAACAAGCAGGGGCTCATTGCTGGAGAATCCCCCTATGGGGAAAGCCAGCCGTGCCTACATCGCAGACCTGAAGGCCCATGCGTAACGGTCTGACGAGCTTGCGCTGGTGCCCATTGTCACCACAGGCAAGTGCCAAGGCACAACCGATGCGGTGGAACGCAGCCGTGCCCCGCACCGGTACTAGGTGAGGCGACGTTCACCTGTGTGACTGATGCCGGACGACGGGCCTTTTCCGCAACCGAAGGCATACCGCTTCACCGAGCGAGCTTGCTCGTTCAACCCTACCCGGAAGCAAGGTTGGTCTCCCCCTTTTCTGGCTCGCTCAGTTCCAGCCTGTGTGCTTTATTTTTTTTTTTTTTGTGCCTCTGTTCCAATTTTTCGCTTTCTTCTGTTTCCATTCTTGCTTCTTAACTTGTAAATATTGTACAGCGAGTGCCTTCTTTTGTACAGCGCGTCTTCTCTCCTTTTTCTTCTTGAAATTGCGAGGGTTGCTCATTAGGCAGCCCCGACGCGCGGTCTTTCCGGTGTGTGTGGAAAGGAAGTTGGGGCCGTTTGGGGACGGGGAGCATGGACGATGCCCCTTTCACCCAAGGCCGCCGCAGTTGCGAAGGTGCTCGGGACAGGTTCGCCGCGGAAGGTCGGCATCACCCTTTGGTGTGTGAGTGGCTGTGCGTGTGCGTGCCTGGGCGTGGAGGCGACGACGTCGCGCCATGTGTGTTTGCCGGCGTGTGCGGAGCGCGGTGGAAAGGAAGCCCCGCGCGGTCTTCCCATGTGCGCCCTGGATCGCCACGGAGTCACGGACTTTCCACACCTGGGGCCCCTTCGGCGTGTTCGCTGTCCCTGCACCTAACCTGTACCACCACCGACCAAGATCGTTTGCAGCCAAGGATGAACGTTGGCCACCCAGAAGTCAACGAGCGGTGAGTCACCGCAGGCTCCCTGAGCTGCACCGACGAACTTTGGAACTTCTGTACATAGTTGTGTTTGTACATAGTTGTTCTGTACATAGTTGTGTTCTGTACATGATTCTGTTCTGTACATAGTCGTTGTTACTTAGCCTCCGGAACTTTGTACATTATTCTTCATGTCATCTTGTTCATTTTTTTTTTTTTTTGTGCGCCTTGCTAATGTTTTGTCTTTCTTGAGTGTCTGTCTTTTCGAGATTTTTCTTGCTGGAACTGAAGTGTACTTGACTTGTTGCGTGAGGATAGCATTCTTTTCCTCATGCTGGGTTACCTGCCGCGTGCTTTCACTGATGGGTAGGAGGGCAATTAAGGAGAGGAGGATGTGGGATTCGGGCTTGCTGCGGCTGCCCTTTGCGCGGCCGCCGCCCGCTTCCCAGTTGTTCTCCCCGTTCCCTTTCTCCCGCCTGAGGCGGCGGAGAGGGTCTCGAGCGACTTGTCACTGTCGTTCGGGCCACAGCTCCGCCCTGGCGTCCCAGTGCCTGTTGTCATTGGCGCCTTTTGGCGGGAACACGGCACCGCTTCGACAGCCGCGCTCGCGCGACTGTCCGAGCGGAGCCGAGAGAGAGACCCCTCCGAGACATCGCAAGGTGCGTACGCAACTGTTCTTGTCTGCCGGCCTTTGTCCGCGCAGACCAGTGTGTACTCGAGTTCGTCTGCTCCGGGTCTTACCTGAGAGCGAAGCTCGAGCCTGTCGATCGTGATCCAACGATCCGCGACAGGCGTACCTTGCGGTGGTTGCCCAATCTCTCTCAAAGGAACCCTTTGGTTACTGCGAGAGAGAGATCACAGCACGCCCTTGCGTGCTTGCGGCGCGCACTCCGTGTCACTTCGTGCGCGCAGGGGAGCCTAGCTCCTCGCGCGCTCCCTTGACACGGTGACTGCGTATGTGTGTGTATGTGCGTTTTGTATATATGTGTATGTGTGTGCGTACGTGCGTGTATGTGCGTTTGTAAATATGCATATGTGCGTTTGTAAATATGTGTATGTGTGTGCGTACGTGCGTGTATGTGCGTTTGTAAATATGCGTATGTGCGTTTGTAAATATGTGTGTGTGTGTGTGTGTGTGTGTGTGTGTGTGTGTGTGTGTGTGTGTGTGTGTGTGTGTGTGTGTGTGTGTGTGTGTGTGTGTGTGTGTGTGTGTGTGTGTGTGTGTGTGTGTGTGTGTGTGTGTGTGTGTGTGTGTGTGTGTGTGTGTGTGTGTGTGTGTGTGTGTGTGTGTGCCGCTGGAGGATGGCGTTTCAATAAACGTCTCCTTTGTGAACTTGGAGGTTGGTGTCCTTGCAGCGAAGTGCTCTCCTCCCGGTGGAGGTTGAGTGCGCGCTGCAGTCTTTCAGTGCGCGCGCGGTGACGGCTGATCGGGGCTTCGGCTCGCGCGATGCTCGAACCCGCGGTGGTTGGTGGCCTATGACCACGTAGAAACCACACGTTCAAGCGTGGGAGGTCCAAAATCACACCAATTTCCATGCAAACGTGAGGCGCATGTAATTTCCTGCATTGTGCCGCCGTCCGTTCAAAAGAACTTCGATGCCTTCCTTCAGGCGCATCTCTGCTGCTCGCCTGTGGCGACGGCTGACCAGAGGATCGGCACGCCTCGTTATTACTACTACAACCTCGAACCCGCGCAGGTTTCACCTGCATGTACACGCGAAGTTTCGCGACAAAATAAAGCTGCGGGCTAGGCACACTCAGGCTTTCCTAAACAACGCCGCTGCGCACCCGGATTCTTCACGCTTCCGGCTTTAGGCTGCTCGCGGAGTCGTCTCAGGCTTATATGCTGCACCAGCGTAGGCCTAAGATGATTCGACTTGCCTTTTGCCGCAGCTGTGGGGCAGAACCTAAACGTGGTATACCTCGCGTAAATTACGAGCACATCACCGTGACTGATCAAGCGGCTAATGTTTAGTGAGTGTGAAGCCAAGACACCGAGCGAAAGCTCATCTCTGCTGGCGTACGCCGCGTCGCCTGCCGCCGTCGCTTCCTTGTGCGAATGAGACGCCAAGCGCAGCCGGGCACGATCTCGAAAAGGACCTTGGCGTTCGCTAGCCGAGCGGAACAAATCAGCCCCAGCCGTTCAAACACTGCTGAGCACAGCGGCTCTTTCCGAGGCGAAAGAAAAAACGAAGTGAAATCGACCCTGTGTACGCGGGACATTGAACCAGGAGAGTGCGTTTCCAGGTAAACAGCGGCCCACGAAAGCAGGTGCCACCGACCGGGCAGGTGCCGGCTAATCCCGCTCTGAGGGTCCACTAATGGGCCCAGCCATTGTCACCACGAGGAGCCTTCTTGCCTTTGGGAGGACGGACGCCGATTCGGCTATCCTATCTTCCGCGAAGGAGCGGAAACGAACGTGTGAGAATGAATGAGAGAGCTCGGGGAGCCTCGAGGTGCTCCAGCAAGAAAGTGGGCGCTTCCATCACAGAACAATGGTGAGCCTCAGTGCGTTCATCGAGCAGACCCGGCTCGAAGTCCCGCTAGCTCTTTGCCAGATAGTGCTACTTACGACGTTACAGTGTTATACAAGATCACTATCATTAACGTTCTGCGGCCCGGGTGCCTAACCAAGCAACTTGTGCAGCAGGTGTGTTGCGCGCGCGATCACACTGCGATACGACGCTCCTCTTACGCGGCTATATATATATATATATATATATATATATTGGGGTGGCTGCTCGAGCGCATCTTTTCTCGAGCACTACTTGGACAGTTTCTTCATGGCATCACATATATGTATGTGTTAGGTATACTACACACGATGCTTAGGTGGCAAACAGTGAAGTTTGTTTTCAGATATATTAATATCTTTAAAAAAAAAAATTATGAACGAAGTCGTGGCAGAGGCATCTTTTCGGTGCACAGCGCTTTATCGCAACTTTGCAATGACCTACGACTCCAAATATACAGGTCACGCCTAATATACTTCCCCATGCTAGGAGTAGAATGGAGAAAGAGTGAGCCAGGCAGATTTCTGATCGTTGGGAAATCACCGCTTCCAAGAAAAATTTTCAAAACCGTCACAGGACTCAAATATGGCTATATTCAATGTTGTTTTTTTTTTTTTTTTTTTTTAATCGCGACTGTAAGACACACATACTTTAAAATAGCAAAACTGATAAGTAATTACGTGGTAAAAAAAAAAAAAAAGCTGCACAAATGGTCTTTCAGATATATCAAATGAAAGCATATGAAACACTTTCCCAAATATGGCATGTTTGACCACGGCAATCATCTTCAAAACATAAAGTTCATCCCCAGGTTTGGTTTGGTTTGAGGGGTTTAACGTCCCAAAGCAACTAAGGCTATGAGAGACGCCGTAGTGGAGGACTCCGAAAATTTCGACCACCTGGGGTTCTTTAACGTGCACTGAAATCACACAGCACACGGGCGCCTTGCTTTTCACCTCCATTGAAAAGTTGCCGCCGAGGCCGGGATTCGATCCCGCAACTTTGGGAACAGTAGTCGAGCGCCGTAACCACTGCGCCACCCCGGCGGGGTCATCCCCAGATTTAATAAAATTCCAGGAACATGTCTCTAGCAGGAGGTAAAAAAATAAAAAATAAATAAAGTACGGAATACGCCGCTCCATTTTTCTTTCCAAAATATTACTTAACTTCTAAGTTCTTTATTAGCCAATTAAGCGTTCAGTACATGATATAATGCAATTTAGGACATTAAGATCTGAAATATTCAGGCAGTTTAATTTCATGTGGAATATAACCCTGATCGGGTTTGCTACCGTTCCCTTCTGTACGTTTCTTCCTTATCCTCTCGATTTTTCTGCCTGCCGACCGCAGCCCCGGCGCTTCAGACATAGCAACTGCCGCGGCCGGCAACATTATTTTCTTTTTTGTTGTTGATTTCGCTGGGGCGAGGGACGAACTACTACCCCCACCGCCATGGTATGCACATGTCGATCATGTACCTGGTCGATGGTGATTGAGAGTCGCGGGTTTGGTGAGGAGTTTGAACTTTTTACTCGGAAGTCATCGAGACGCAGCAGTCGGCTTCCAGTGAGGAATTATCGTGAAACGAAGAAAGGCTGCATGTCCACGGATTACTAGTTTTGTCGGCTGCTGCAGAGAGGAAACTGGTTTGGGCTAGATGCGGGCGCTTCTCTCAGAGTGTTCAATTAAGGACACTTTACAGGGTAGCCCTAAATAAAGCAAACGCAGTTCTGCGATCCTGAAAGGAGCGCCGAAAAAATCCAGCGAAGATGTTGCAAGTTGCATTCGAGGCTTTGTACTATCGGGGAAAAGGTCTCTGAGCCGCACGTCCGGCGATTTTGGACCAGAAGCAAGATGCAAACGAATTATCCCCTTATTTCTCTAGCGCACGCGAAATAATTAAAGTCCAACTTTCACATCGGGCAAGTATGGCCAGAGACTATTTACTGGCCCATACTACTTTGGTTGCAGTAATTGTGAGGTACATCCACAGACTTTTTTCCCCGCTCGGAAACAACTTTGATGCGTCACAGGACTTCTCTTAAACTTGGCGATATTTCAATACTTTTCTCTATGGCTGCTGGTCAGGCTGCAGACCCATCAGTACGCAGTCAATGTCTCACAGCATACAACCTGTGCTTGAGTCAGCGTTTAGCGGCCTTACACAGAGGACGATCGCCGCTACACTCTGTCTGACTTAAGCAAAAAAAAAGAAACTGCTGGGTGTGAAAGTATTTCAGTCGATATACTGAGCAGGCGCTTTGGGCAAATGAAGCACGGTCTGCGCGCAATTGCTACCGACATTATTTCTACTAGGCGGCTACTACCGACATCCCTCCGCACAAGAACGAAATAAAATAAAAATACAATTATCGCGACATACCCTGAGCTTGTTTTATTAAAAAAAAAACTATAAAAACACGTCTCCTTGCTGAAGATTGGTTTTCTCGTGATGTGTTCCTCTCTAACCAGTCCGGTTTCATCAAGGGTCACGGCACGCAGAAAGCGCTTGATCAACTCTGACCTTTTAAATAGCCCCAGCGACGATTATGAATTTGCCTGCGCGTTATTTTGGGATGTTTCCAAGGCAACCAATACAGCCACTCACGAAGTCTTGTGTGATAAAAAAGCTCGTAATTATGATTTAAAGGATCGTTTCTCTCTCTTAGTTCTTGTTAACTATCAAACCGCCGGCACATCGTTGAACAAAGCAAACATTAAAGCCATTTGCAACAACTAAGATCCGGTCTTCCGCTATAGGGTATATACTAGCCCCTACATCGTTTAAACGTCAACGATCTGGGCTAAACATTGCCGTACATGCCAGTTGCCATGATAAGCCTATGGTTGCGAGACCCAGAGACTAATCAACACGACTGCGAGCAAGTCATAGCGTGGTTTAGCAATAAATTAATCACAGATAACGAAAAAAAGAGGACCCAATTAGTATACTGCCCCATTTATTTCAAAGCAGTTCCCCACGAGTTACCAATTATCCGGTACGAACCGAATTACGTACATATAGCCTGTTTCCATAGGGTAGGATACTTGGAAGTATTCTTAGAATCAAGACATGTCCTGGAATTGCCATTTAGCTTTCGTGTGTTCTTAGCCACGCAAAATATGTTCACTGCATTCTGTCCAGACGCCTTCGTGAGAAGATTATGCAGAGCGTGTTACGATAGGTTGTTTTCACTTTTGCTCGGCTGTTTGTTTAATTACGATGTTAATCTAGGTACACTGCATGATGGCACGTGTTCTTTTCTCCTTATGAATTGGCATTTCCTCTTCGTGGTTTCTGTTGCCGTGTCTATTCATAATTTTGCAACAGTACGTGCCGGTTGCGTTACCTCCTGCAAGGCGCTGTCGCTCAAGCATTTTGGGGGTTCGGAAAGCCTGCATTTGTGTACAGAAAACAAACATTATCATTACTGTCGTCGTCGTCATCATCATCATCATCATCATCATCATTTATCGAAGTAGCGATCGTGTTTCAAGTTGAGGCAACAAGCTTTGCAGCGAGTTTGCAGAAGTAGCTCCGACTGTAAGCTAGCTTTGTACGTGGCCTAATCGAGAAACCGCTTTCGTGTGCATCGCCAGCGGGAGACCTCGCGATTTTCAACGTCCTCAGTCGCCCAATGGTCGTCGCGAGACCTGCATCGCTTGAATACCGCATAAAATCGTTGAGGGGGAAGAAAAACACCATCATGAGCAAACGAATTTGCGATTGATGGAGTCTGAGTGATCGAAACGTATACCTCATCCTTGCGGAGGCGGGGTGGGGAGTAAAGGGGAGGGGAAGCCGAGGAAAAAACAGCGGGCGGTGAGTAGGCATCGAGGGACTGAACTAACAAGAAACAACTGCGCCGGTGGAAAGGAGAGGAACGAACGCCGGGAAGATGATGATGGGGAAAGATTAAAGACTAGGACATATAGGATGGCCGAGAGGAGCACCCAGAGTTAAAGACAGAGCAGCCAGGAGCGATGGAGTTAACACATGAGGACAGCAGCGATCGCCTATACAATCACGTGTGCAACTTCGAGGAGACGACGTAGCGAGGAAAGCCCGCTGCTCACTGCGGGGATTGACGAAGGTGCGCCAAGGGGTCAGACTTATCGTACCGGACGTTTTGAAACTTCGGCGGTTTCTGTCGTTGATCAGGCGGGACGCTAAAATCGAGTTTCAATCAATTATCCCGAGAAAATACCAGGCTGCCTTAACCTTGTGTTGAGGATTGAACGTCCGTTACGACGCCGGAGGCGAAAACGCGGTGAGCAAACAACGCTGTTCTTGGAGTTTTACTGTTTTTTATGCTAACGAGGGCAAAGGCAAGGCCGCCCGGGGCCGAACATGCAGCGAACCCTTACTGGAGCTACGTGCGAAGGTACTGGAAAATACAGGTCATTCCGAAAACACGTTACTAATGAGCATTGAACAATGAGGTTGGAGAGGATGGAAAAAATTTGAGAAAACACATATCAGTAACGTGAAAGTAGTTTTTTTTCTCTTTTTTTTTTTTTTAAGCAAGCATCCCCCGAACTCCACTCTCTCTTTCTTTCAAATATATATATATATATATAATCGCTGCGATCCTCCAGACAGGCAAATTAAATTCTGATGATTCTCTCTTCTGATTATTGAATGTCCTACGAATAAACGCCAGCATCAAACATGCTTGCCGCCATGGAGGAAGAAAAGAACTTAGAAGAGGCCCTGACGTCATTTTTTTTTGAAGCCGACAGGACGCAGCGACGTCTCTCCTCCTCCTTTACCCTTTCTCCGCGACGCTCACATACCTAGGGCCCTTAGCAACGCTGTTGCTAGTGGCCCGAGTTTTCATAGCAACAGCGTCGCCGTTGCCAATGGCCCGACTTGGCTAACCCGAAATTTTGACGTCACTTCCGCCACACTTTCTCCAATGCATTGGAAATGGCAAGGGCCTCTCCTAAGTTGTTTCCTTCCTCCATGCTAGCCACTCACTCCAAAGTGCTTCCTTGCCGCGGCCATATTGACGGCTGTGAGCACTGACCTGGGCCTACCACATGCGCGACGTGCTGCAGCAGCCCCAAATGCACACAACAGCCCCGTCTCGATGACGCCAGCGCTCTTCTTTATTTATTCATTCTATTTTTTCGCTCACTGCGGCGAGCTCACCGTTCCGACGAGGGATCAACCCCGAGGACGCGCGCCGTCATCCGATCAGCGACAGAACGACGCACGCCCGACACGCGGATCGACCGACGCTGTCACGGGGAGAGAAGCCGCGACGATGATTGCGACGCACAAACAGCCGCGCGCGGCTCACTTTCTTCTGGGTAAACAATGAGCGTGCGCGACATGTCGGCGGAGAGGGGGCAGAACAAGAAAAAAAAAAAAAAACGAGAACAACCTTCCCTGCGGGCGGAGCATCAGCAGAGAACAAAAAGCCTCGGATGAGGTCGAACCTCAAGCTGAGCGAAATGGATGCACGCGGTTGAATAACGCTTTGAGACAGCGCTTAAGGTTAATTTATTATTCACTGGCACTAATTTAAGCGAGTAAAAACTGCTTGGTATCGACCAATGACAATATGCAAATTTCACAGCCTACGGAGTCGAAGAAGAAATCATCATTTGCTGTTGATTCGTTTTGTTTTAGTGGAGAGCGATAACCGCGACTTGAGAATACGCGCCAGCTAACAGCGGCTGGCGAGACTCCGGCATCTGTATACGTACACCATGCACCCAATTAACCCCCCCCCCCCCCCCCCCCAATAGTTCTTTTCCAATGGAAGGCTGTTTTGCGTTCGACTGCTTTGCTCAGCACAAGGACACAGGATGCAATGCGGATCGCGGCGACATGACGGAGCCGAAAAATAATGGATAAAAGCGTCCGTGCCCTTTGCAATGTCGGTGGATGTTCAAGAGACCCGGCCGATTGAAACGGTGTACTGTTACAGAAGAACATGCTCGCGAGCAGCGACACTACATGAGTTACTGAACTATATATGAAGGAAAGAAGCCAACAGTCGGCGAGGCCAAGGAAAACGTTGGGGATGGTACTTTATGTATTTTTTTTTTAATGTTTACTTGGATAATCACAGAAATTAGTAATGTAATCTGTATAGGGGAAAGATAATTAAACACAAAGTAGAAGCTACATCGGCCGCTGTCCCCCCTGCTACTTGCTTGGGTATTTATGTTGTCTGCATACGAACCTTGAGAGTCTTCATATATAATCATCGCAGTGGAACATATCGGCGCCTTCCAGGCCACTGGGAGCATCCATGCATGGACCCTCGATGTCGGATCTCCGGGGGCAAGCGTTCATCAGATCATCTCATTCTGTGGTCGACCAGACTACACATTCAACGCGGAGTGAGGGAGCCGTTCAAGTTTGTTCCACGGTTCCCTGACCATCCTCACTTTCATCTCCGAGACCACCCGCCAATCGATCGAGACCCGGGCATGGTGTAGCCCAGGGTTTCGGAAGACGACGGCAACGAAGGGTGTGGAACGGAGAGGCCGCCCAATATGCTCGAAGCCGCGCCTTTCTTGCGAACGCATGCACTAAACAAGGAGCCCTACTTGCTATACGCGAAGCAAATTCACGGATGGGAAGCGCACGTATCACTGCAAGAACAAAGTTTCGAAGCTTTCACTATGTAGAGTAAGCCAGTTGGTACATATTCGTAGAGAACGAAACCAGCGGAAGGACGCAGACACAGAGAGGTGCACAGGATGCCGCTGGACTAAACAACTGAGTTTATTTCTAAAAATCCGAGCACTCCGCAAGTTCCCCTTAAATGCTTCTGCCGCCACATCTTAGCGGCATTTCCTTCTGTGCCCCTTTACCCTCCAACACGTTTATCGTTTCCCTTAAAGATCAGTTTCCCTCACGTCGCACTGGATGGCGACACCTCATCAATAGGGGTTCTCGAGATTACGCTAAGCATTTCTGCGGGGATGACCTACAACTGCTGCCGGAACTGCTGTTTGATGTCCCAAAGCGACTCGCGAGCTACTAGAGCTCCAGTCAATTTCGACCACCTGGGGTTCTTACACAGCACACGGGCGCCTTGCTTTTCGTCTCCAGCGAAGAGCGGCCGGGATTCGATCCCACATCCTTGGCCAAAGAAGTTGAGCGCCCTAACCACTGCACCACCACGGCGGAGAAAGTTATTTATTGCTATTATTCCTTTATTGGCGCAGTTATTTCTGTTGTTATTGTTGCTATTTTGCAAGAGATGGATGAAACCTTCTTAATTCGCCTCGAATAACAATTAGTCCAAGACCCGTACGTGGCCCAAAGAAATGCCTCGTAATCGACGCTGTTCACTGCTCGGGCCGTACCCCCGAGCGCCCTGAATTACGGATTGCGCGAGCAGCGTGCGATGCCCAAAAGCCACCGTTACCTCCCTTGTACCAAAAAAAAAAAAAAAAAAAGAAGAAAAAAGAAAAAAAAAAGTAAGAAAGAAAGGAAAATTACGAAAATAAAAAAAGAAGAAGAAAAAAAGAAGAAACATCTACAAGACGCATTGTTCGGGAAAAACAAGCATTGTGAAATCTCTCTTATGACCTCCCACCAGCTGCGTAAAGTGCACCGATCAAGCGACCTGAATTAGCGCAGTGCAGACGTGACAGAGCAAACGTGACAGCGCGCCGCGCACTCCCTATCACGTTGCTGCTCGCAGCAACACAAACACGGGGCGACATTCAAGAATAATAAGCCGCTGCATCGCACGTGAAGAAGTCGGCGCCTCGTTCTCTTCGAACGCTTGGAGAGCGCGCGCCGTGACATATTCCGCTGGCGGCGGCATTCAGCGCAGGCCTCGCTCCGTGTGACGCGGAAGCGATTCAAGCCGCGAAGCAAACACAATGACTCCGCGTCAGCATGCACATAACGGCATTGAGTGCGAGAGAGAGAGCGAAAGAACGCAAAGCTGGCGAAGGAAAATTAACATCACGCAGCTAGTAAAACGGAATGCCGGGAATCTGCACGCTGCGGGGGGTAGCGCGATTGTAAAGGTCGTTGTCGCGCGGGCTCCTCCTCTCCGGATGAGAGCGGCTTGATCGATTACTCTGTGTACACACCCAGAGAACTACGTCGTTCACACTCGGCTCAGCCAGGGGGGGGCTGCGCCTCATTCAGCTCCACGACGCATATCATACGCAGAGAAAAGAACAGCCGAGGAGACGACGTCGACCTGCGAGTCACGCTCGGCAGCAAAGTCGCGCCGGGTAAGGGCAGAGCCTCGAGGCAATGCCCTAAAGATGCATGCTTTGCGACTACGTATCTCCGAGGGCTCGTCAGTTTCGCAGTGACCATGCAAAGCCCAAAAACGCTGCTATGCTTTCCGTGACTTGGAGGAAGGTAAAGGGCGCTCACGCTAAATTACACTACGCGTAACGCGACGCGTCATCGCAAAGCAGATCAAAGCTATTCATAATGACGGCTCTTTGTGCCTTATAAGCTCGCGCAAAGTGAAAAGACAAGGCCCCGTTGCACTGAATCTCGATGGGTGTCTTCGAAAGATGTGTCACGGTCAGCATACAGTGACTGATGCGCAAGACAACTTCATGGTGCAAAGCAATCTGATGTCCTGAACAGTAAATATGAGTCTTGTGGCTCGTATTTGAGAGCTTCTTCAGTCTGCCAGTGACTGAAGATGCGATGAATTGCACCCAATATGCGCTGACTGCCTAGACGCGAAGCTGTGCAGCTCCAAGTGGTTTGCTAGCTATTCGCAACTTTCACGTACAGTGCCGCCGCCACGCGGCCGCTTCCGGTACCGCCCTTAAGGTGATACTCGGAAAACGGCTCGTGCTCCTCCAGCTTGCTGCTGCGTCTCCCGCGAAAATTCTTTACGTGGAGCTCGGTACTGCAGCTCCTGTAGTGTGTAACTGCTTTTCGAGTTGACTTTGGCTCGCAGCCATGACAATAGATTAATAATATAACTTCTATTTTGGTATGTGGGGCACGCGTAGTATGAGGGGAAAACATAAAAGCAGTCGAATCTTCCGTACACCGATGTGTTCTGACTGCACGGTCAAAGGCGGGATAAACTTTCACATGTTACCTCCAGATTATATGCCCCGGAAGGAGAGGATAATTAAGTTAATTAAGATTTCGGTAAGATCAAGTCGGTTACTTTATCGTGAAAAGCATTGTGATAAATCCTGGTCGACAAAGAAACACCCCCTTAGTGACAGTATGAGCGGCGTAGCTATCTCATTTCTGGGGTTATGCATGGGCCTCGTTTTTCATTGCCGCTATAAATTCTGAGCAGAACCAAGTTTCGCAAAAAAAAAAAAAAAAAAACTGCGACTAAAGCGATGACGGTTTTCGGTGCGCATTTTTGATGTGAGAAGTTAGACTGGCGTAAGTTGCGAGCCATACCTGCCTGATATCATTTTTGATGCCGACCAATTCATGGCCCACACATGTTTGAGAAATTAAGAATGTTTGTTTCCTACCCGGTTGAGTGAATGCAGTGTTTGCAATCAGCACCTGCCATATGAACGCTAGACTAGGAGCATGTGTTGAACGTTACGGAACATACACTCGCACTCCACATTGAGACTGTTCTCAAAGCCGGCGCTCTAGCTGTCTTGCTTTTCAAGTAACTATTCCCGAAAAATTGTCTGTGTCAGCACTGGGTCATCACTTGCGAAAGTCAAAATCACTGCCTATCAGAGGTGCAGCAAAAAAAAAAAAAGAAAGAAAAGTAAAACAGGTTGGTTAAGGTGATCACAGTAGACCATCATTATTACCTTGTAGTGATGTTTTCTTGTTCCCAAACAGGGTAGTAGGTACTTCGATGCGACGGCGTATATTTTGAAGTCAAGGAAAAACTTTGGCCACATAAAATTCGGGCTTGGCTGCTCGGCATGCCTGTGCTACGCGTGTGAATGCACAGCACGACTTCTTGAAATGCTGCAGTTCGCGAGTGCCCGTGATCCCTGGATAAAAGTGGAAAGTTTTATCTATATGCATGTTTATTGTCGAACGTTTCTCTGTAGCACTTTGTGGCGCGATTAGAGTCGCCTGGGAACCTGTTGTACTTGCGCACAACACAGTCAGCAGTATGATGTTTCACATACCTGACCCGCCACACTCGAGGGGTCTTTTGTATCGCACCCCTGCAACGCATGCTCACAAAGGGCTTGCATATGCTGACTGACAACGCCGTGCATACGTTCGCACCACAGAACACTCGCGCGAATATTTTAATGCAGCTTCAGGAAACGTAGCCCAGCGTCCCAGCACAACGCACTTGAAGCGTGACAGCCGGATCACCTTAAGGGCAGCCATATTGGATTTCCAGTGGCGCCGCCTATAGCCCGTGAAAGTTGCGAATTGGTTTCTAGGTGTGTAAAGCAATACGTGTGACAGCTTCTGCGCACAGATGGAAGGCGTGCGATGCATAGCCGGAGAATGTGTATTGCATCTGCGCGCGGGGTGTTCTGCGACGGCGATAGCTACGAAGTGCGTATATATGCACGGTACTCACTTCGAAACCCTTCCTAGTTTTTCCTTTCTCGACAGATAGGCTTCATACAAGACTCGTGTTTAGCGCTCCCCCCCAGTGAAACTGCAGTAAAGTAATCCCCAGCCTATACCTGATAAGCGAGGAAATAAAGCAGTCGCAAGTGACAAGCAGAGAACTATAAACTGACCACAACGTACAACTGCTGCAGCTAAGCAAGGTAGATCACCCACACGTCCTCATGCAAACACTCAGAATGCAAACCTACCAACGCATAAAAACGTCAATGGGGCAACCATGACCCCTGTTGTGTCTGTCCGATACAGTCACTAGTTGGTCATATGAACGCTAAACTGTTTAGGTGAAACAACCTTTATGCGCAATAAAGCATGCTGCATTGTATATTGCTCAAATGCATGCTCAACGTGCCATCATCGCTTTTGCACATCGCTAAGAATACGATCCATTACGAAACATCGCGATCATGATACGGATCGAACGAGCCGACACCAATAGGCCACGGATTACTTCAAGAGAGCATCGTATTTACATAAGACCCCAAGCAGGTCCTTGCACAGACGCACTGTACAACGAGGGTATAAATATTACCGCACCGCAACCACGGCGCGAGAACAAAGCCATGCCCTTCAGCGGTGCACCCAGCGAGGCATGAGCAGCAACACGTAGAGCGGCGAGGAGGAAGTCGGGCAGGCGGATAATCCCACCGTATCCCAAGCGCGACTGACAGGTTGATGAGGCACATCCACGCGTGGCAAACAGCGCCGCCAAAAGGCGCACGGACGGTTCAAGCAGCGAGGCATTTCTGCACGAACAAAAGTCGTCCATCGCGGCCATCATAACAAGCCCCCGGAACCGCGCGTCATAGGCATGCGCTTGCCTGGTTGCAGCCACGGGGCAGTACTGCAGGTACGAATCATCCGATAGGCTCCGCGATATCATCAGCCAATGCTGCCGTAGTATCTGCTGTGACACGCACGACAGTCGAGATAACGCAAAAAATGCGCGATTCTTGCAATGTCCGTGTGTGTCGAATAAAAAGAGCCAAGTTCGGGTGGCTAGGTTGTCCAGTGGAGTCGCATTGATTTCTTCGTGGCATCAGTTTTACGTCCTACGACTTTGTTTTTCGCGCTGTGTCGAGACTCGCCACGCGATCCCTGCGACTTGGCCAATTTCTTATTCACGACGAACAGTACAAAGCGCGGTAAGTGGCACAGTGCACATCAAGCCGTAGAGCACGCGCGTCGGACTCCGAAAACGGGCTATCAATCACGCTCAAGTCGTTCTCTCGAAATGTTCGTCCGCGTTCAATACACGCACAGACAACGTTCGCGCATGGAGAAAACTTTCTCGCACAACTTACTCTAGCTGCCGCTTTGCGCGCGCGCGTGTGTGTGAAGCACGGAGTCATAAGAAGCCGCCGCGCTAGCTAGCTGTTTGCGCGATCAAACGCGGTATCCCCACGGCCGGGCAACACACAGTGAATGGAGTGAGTGAGAGTATATCTCCGTGGTGAGGGTGCAGCTCGCACGCTATTTCACGCAGGCCGCTCACGCAAACTCACGAGGAACACGACACACGACGCTCCTTCGTTCGAGCTGGCGCGCCAGCTCGTCGATGATCCTCTAGGCCAACCCACGTGCGCAGCGACGGCAACCGGCACAGCCGATTATATGTTCTGACGAGAGTGGCGTTGCCAACGTCGCTGCCGTGCGTCCTCCCTGGCAGAGCAGTCATTAGCGGCCGCGCTCCCGAGCGCAGCAGAAAAAGGACCGCCGAAACCCGGCCGGGGAGCCTGTCGATTATCCCGTTTGTTATTGTTACCGCGCTTATATATATACGGAGAGAGGCGCAGCCGCCGCCCGCGCACGCTACCGCGTCGGCGCTGCTGCTGCCGGGAAAGACGGAACCGCCAGAGAACAACAAAAACAATAAAAATGACCAGGCAGAACGGACGAAAGAAAGGCCGGCCAGCCAACGAGCCGGAGCAGCAGCAGCTCGGAGGAGCCAGCGGTCGGTCGCGCTGTTTCCTTTCTTAGTTTTTTCTTTTTTTTCCTACCCGGAGAGGCAGGAGCTCTTTTCGCGTGCTGACGGGCTGCTTGACCGACCGCACGATGGACGAGTGCGTGCGTTGGCGGTGGTCCCACCGTAAAACGCAGCCCCTTGCTGATGCTCTTCGCCCTTTTCCGTCGTGACCTCCCTACCACAACACAAGCAGAGCGTGCACGCACGAAACGATTAGGGCGGACGTCGTAACGAGTACTGCGGGAGCCAAGGATGCGGCGGCGGTCAACCTCGCGCCACAAGTAAAGGATTTAAAAAAAAAAAAAAAAAAAAGACCGACGACGAATACCTAGAGCAGCTACACAAGCGGCCCCAACAAATCCTGTTCATCTTTCAGAGAACAGAGGGACCCCAAACACAGCGCGCACATGTTTGTTTTTCTAGCTGTTCTTTGAGTAGACCTTGAATAATAAGAGACAACGTGTAGCAGTCGGAGAGCAGATGGCAACAGCACATCCGAAACACCCGTCGTTGTCGCTCCGCTCTTTGGATCCTCTAAAAGGGCCCGGCCCTAGTCTATTCAAGCGGCCGTTGTTGGACAAATGGATTAAGTTCCGCCAACGAGCGCCGGCTGCAGCGCCTCGTCCGACGTACTACGCTAGCTGGCAGAATGGCCATCGCGCTTCACCACACAGCGGACAGGGGGAAACCAGAAAAAAAAAAAAAAAAGAAAAAAGAAAATGAGAGGAAATAAAGGGAATCAAAAAGCGCTTAAAAGTCAACGCCGCCACCGCCGGCACGGGGCGGAAACAGTGCGGAGGGGGAAGAAAAAATGAAGCGAAACCGCGGCCAGGCTTTCACTTTTTTTTTCTGTCGGTTTGCTTTATCCACGCTTTCGCTTTTCGTTCAACGAAAGGAAAACAATACCGTGCGCTTACGATGCATTACGTTGTTTACAGCGCAAGCACAATACTCTTGCTGAGATGCGGCCCGAGAAGAGGCAGCTGCCGTGAATGCGAAGAAGCGCTACTGCGATCAGTCGCTGCTGCGCTGCGCGCTTTCGAGGAATAAACATTTCCCGTTGCTCGCCGTCCGCTCGCTGCAAAGCGAGGGAAAAACGCCGGCCCGCTGTGCATCCGTCGGGCTTCCTTCAGTATGCACGTGAACAACAGTGGCAAAAGCATATAAACTGTCGAGAACTCGGCGAAGTACAGTTTTCCAAAACAAGTTGCACCGGGATAGATCACACGGTATACACCACTCCACTGAGACAGGCTCCTCCGAGAGCGCGCGCTCATGTCAAGTGCGCGGCGCAAGCCGGCTGCGTACGGTGCGGCGAAAAGCCTTACCTCGGATCCGGAAGCACAATTTTTTTGCTCGCGCGGGCGGCCGGTGTGGACTTGCTTTTCTCCATGGCCATGAGATAGCTGACATCGGCCAGCACGGCTTCGAGGTCCGCCATCTTTGACGTCTAGGCCTAGCCCCCCCCACTGGGCTAGCGGACCAGTCGCGTCAAGAGTCCGGGCTCCTTTGGGGAGTCGGTCGCGCACAGGCTCAACAGCGGCGGCTGGGCTCAGCGCGACGGCGAGTCGCTGTCGAGTTCCGAGGCGGCCCACATGATGCGACGGCACGCACGCACACACACCGAGCGCGATGCCCGCACGGAATGACGCTCCGAGCAGCCGCGCTGCCGATCCCCCGGCGACGACGGAGAGCGGCAGCTTCGCGCCGCGCGCGCCAGACGGCGACACCCTACGCGCCCGCTTGCCCCGGTGGCCGCGCTGCCTGTTCGCGATTCGAAGCTTTCTTAGCGCTCTTAGGCCTTTCGGACGCTGTGCCTTTCCCCCCAAATCCCCAAAGCTGTTAGCCGGCCTACTTAGGGTTGCTTATCCCACTTTCGCTATTGACGCACTCCAGCATCTCTACAAGCGCGTGGTGAAGGGGGCGTGACGAGAGGAGAGAGCAGCTACCGCACAACCCTTTGACGCCTGCGAGATTAACGTTGACCGCGTTACAGCAGCGAATGGTTCTTGTCGTGACAACCATTTCATAACATCACTCTGTTTTGTGAATAACTTTAAATACGTATCGAACAACCAAATAAGATAAATGGTGTTTTCGAGTTTGCGCATCACGCACCAACGTCCAACGTGGCACGAAACTAGTTGCTTCGCCTCATACCACGCGTGTGATGAGGGAAAGAAAGCTTACGGAGAGCTTTTGTTGGTAAAGACGATTCACGCACAAGATAACGTAATGGAATAAAACAAACCACGAAAATGAAGCATTTGGCTGTGACTTACAAAAACGGTTTCTTTTGTTGTTATTTTCTGGAAACCTGCGCAAGGCAAGGGCAGTAATCATTTGTCCCCAACTCTAATAACCAAGTCAATTCTCGTGTAAATGTGCTGTACGTTAAAAGAGAAATATATTCTAGCGTTTGCATAGGCTTACGTTACATTAGAGCACTTTTAATCACAGAAAGCAAAAAAAAAAAAAAACATGCCAGTGGCGGGGCTACAGCAAAAGTCAAATAATTAAAAGACTCTGAACTTGCAACAACTTTTAGACCCAAAATATTTGCATGGAAGATATATCAGCAGATATGCATCGGAAATACAACCAATAATACAAATAATACGTTCTTTTAAATAAATGGGCTACCAAGCTCCTTCAGAGGCAAGACTGAATTGTCGTTTATTCTTATTTTATTTATTTATTTGTTTGCAGAAATCCCGGTGGGAAGTGAAACCGCACCTGCATAAAAAAAAAAAAAAAAAGGGGGGGGGGGTGGGGGCACTTAAGCGCTGATTAAAGAGTATGGCGTAATATAGCTTTAACAGAGAGATTTATATAGTTTGCCGGCTAACGCCATGCCAATGCACGTGCGCAGGAGTGGTCGGAGTAGTATACGCCTGCGCTATTGCACTCTCCGGTGAGGTAAACCTGCAGTAGCTCCTAGCTGTTTGTCGGTTCCCTTTCTGGGTCGTTGTTCACGTGCAAAGTTTGGCTTGGTTTGTGGGGTTTAACTTCCTAAAGCGACTTAGGCTATGAGAGACGCCATAGTGGAGGACTCCGAAAATTTCGACCACCTGGGGTTCTTTAACGTGCACTGACATCGCACAACACACGGGCGCCTTGCTTTTCACCTCCATCGAAACGCAGCAGCCGCGGCCGGGATTCGGTGCCCTTGAATACAGCAGCCGATTGCCCAAACCACTCCACCACTGCGGCGGGTTTCGGGCACACAGGCTTTGGTACTAGCATTATTACTAATCTCTTAATTTGTTCCTCTACGATATCTCTCACATACAGTGGCGTAGCGAGAAATTTTGTTGGGGGGGGCTCACGTTGCAGCGCGTCCTCCTCCATATAGAATTTGTCGATGGATCAAATATGAATAATTCCAGCCAATAGCCATTGTGTATTAGGTGCTGCAAACGAATTCTTGAATGTCACGCAGTACGCACTGCCAAGACAAATGTAAAATATTAACTTTATTATAAAAGAACATATATGTATGTGACAAACATTGTGGCAGAAATAACTGACATCAATGCTTCCCTGATTCTGTCTGTTGAATAAGTACAGAAAATATTAAACGAAATCTAGAACTATATCAGTTCGAAACCAGCAAAGCAGTGCATACCGCTGATATGAAAACGTAAAGGCCAAGAAATGAACACTTTGACTGGAAATGCTTTATTGAATCTGTCATCCAAGACGCTTGTTTACATTTTTGTACACGTCCAACGGCCAATGACGCTGTCCTTTTTTCCATTTATTGCACAGGAACACCTGTCACCGGTCGTATACTGTGGGTAATTTAAGTGAAATTATAGTCGCAACAAAGAGCGCACAGAAAAAGCAGGAGAGTTCCGAAACATATGTACATACAAATGCGAAGATATAATGGAATATTATAAATGAGATGATAGAACTTGATAAGGGCAAAAAATTACCACTGGAAACAAACTTCACTATATGTATGCACAAAACCTCGCAACATGACATTTAAATATACGTACAAGTCTCCAATATATCTATGCAACTAAGCAAAGTCACTGCATATGATGCATCAAACAAGGCACATAAACATGTTGCGCAATCACAGATAGTAAAGTTTAAGCACAGAAAGACAGACGATCTAGGCAAGAACAAAGTTATGATCGCCACGCTTCGGTCGCGACAGCACCATATGGGTAGAATAATAGAGGAAGAATGGAAAAATCAATACACATAATGTAGATTTTAACTGCCTGCACAGCGACAACAGTTATTCTGTACCCAAAATTAAAGAAGGGTATTGCTTTGGTTAAAAAACAGTTGCAAAAAGCAGGACAGGTGTGTTTAGAAAAAGTTTTATTACACGTTGGACATTCAGATTAGACAATCACATGGGAGCCGACAAATGACCGAAACAGGAAATGCACATGATTAAGAACAAAGGAAAGTGCACATAAAATACAGCCTAACGAATAAATACATCACAAATCAGTATTTACATGGAGAATAAAATTTGGCTGTTTGTGATGATGATATATACAATTTTGAACGGCACTGTACATGAAGGTATCGACAGTAGAATAATTTGCCAAATAAATTAGATATAAACATATACAGGAATCGCATGCACAGTATATATGGCACATTGTTGCGGTGTATACAGCTGTGAGTTGGCATATATATTTGCATTATATTACAGGTACCAAGCAGGACGGACAGGTAGCTAAAAAAGAAAGAAAGGGACAAACGAAACCCTGACACGATGCGACTATTCGAACTACCCATTATCCGAACGTGCTTGTTGAAAAACGCCTCGTGGGCTGGGTTTTCAACGAGCAGGTCGGTCAAAATTGGTTATTGATGTCCTCGCAATTCTCGCATTCATGTGATAATTTTGATCTAGATGCTGACTGTTACAATCAAAGACAAAAATGTCTGCGGTTTTAAAAGCTAATGAACAATCATGTTTTTATAATTACGCGTTTATGAACCCGAAGGAACCGTGCTTTTACTTGCATTATTTTTCCTGCTTCGCTATCTAAAGGACAAACTTTATTCGGCGGGGCAGTTTAGCAAAGCGGCCCTAGTTGTTTTTAAAACACCGGTTATTCGAACGCAAAGACAGCAAATGGTCAGTCAGTCATGAGCGACATTTCGAATTGTGAAGCTGTCAGTCTTTTTTATGATAAACAAAACAAGTACTTATCGAAATTATTTGCCTATCTTATATATAAATGAATTAATGGACAAATGGTGTGGTTTCAAGAGTTATGGGGCATGTTTAAAAAAACTCATAATTTCACCGGAAAGGCGAAGCAATGAACGCGATAGCAACACATTGGAGAGCTAACTCGAAGAAGCATGGCTGAATGCGCGCACGAACATAAACATATCTCATCCCATGACAACGGAAACTCGCTGTGAAAATGCACGCGTGAGCAAGATTGGACGCAGCAGCAGCTACCTTCGTGCTGCAACTCGAACGGCCATAGCCAGAAATTTTGTTCGGGGGGGGGGGGGGGGCTCAAGTTGCAGCGCGTCCTCCTCCATATAGAATTTGTCGATGGATTAAATTAATCATATTTGATCCACTTGATCTAACTCCATATGATTATGATTAATTAATCAAATTAATCATAATCATATGGAGTTTCTGTTTTAAGGGGGATTAAGGTCTGAAAGGGCAGCTCGTCTCCGTCTCCATCCCGAAAAAAGGGGGTGGCGGGGAGGGGGCTTGGGCGCCTCATCAGGAGACAAACGGTCACTCCGCCGCCATCGGCGCCGCTTCGATGCCTTTTGGTCGCGGTCGCTCACCGGCGTCCGCAAGATGCGTAGGGCGGCGTAGAGCGGTGTAGGAAAAAAAAACGAGGTGCAATAAAAAACCCAAAACGCTTCTTCTCTTCGGCACGTAGGAAGAAGCGTGAAAACGAAAAAAAAACACAAACAAAAAGCGCAACCACGGAGAGAGCATAGTGTACGGGGAGAAGGGCGAGGGAGTACCACTAAGAGCTGCTAGAGCACGGTGAGGATTCGCAGAAGGCACGAGAAAAAAGAAAGCCCCAAAAGAGAGACACAGGGATTTTGAGGAAGCGGGGAGTCGAAGGCGAGGGAAATACCGCCTTTGAAACACTGAGCGGGTATGGAAACCTGTCTTGTTTCGTCGTCCACCCCCACCTCCGCGGCCGGCGCGATTGACGCGACGAGCCCGCTTGCTTTCTAAACGCCCTTGAAACTTAGTGCTCGGAAATGGTTCCTGGCTTTACGTGACTCCGTCTGCATGGGCGTTGCTGCGAAATGTAGCCCCCAAGTTCGTAATGTTCGTGCGAAATGTATTTTCGAACGAACCGGAAAAAGATATTGTAGACAAAGGCCAGAATGCTTTCGAGCGCCGGTGGTTGTTTTGGTCGGCGGTGCATAACAGCACGAAAACATTTCGGGGAGGGGGGGGGGGGGGTCTGAAGCCCCATAAGACCCCCCCCCTTACTGGCTACGCGCCTGCTCACATACCATTTAGCAGTTGTAAATCTACTCGATTATACATGAAAGACCACGCGATGTAGATATAATAAAGGCCCTCTTCCAAGCCGCGTGGACGTGCTGAAAAACTGGATTCTGACGTCACTCTCCTATATGAAAGGAGAGGCTAGAGTTGGCAGCTACGGCCAAATCGGACAGGCCATGTGGTCACATGACGTCACACAAACACAATAAAGCAGTGCACGGCCATATGACAACCACCAACTACCGCCGCAGCCACGCCCGTGACTTTTCCTCTCACTACGCAGACGCCAGGCTTTATGCAGAATGGAGCTTTACAAAACACCAAGAAAAAAAAAGAAAAAAAAAACTGGACACATATGCTGAGAAGGAAAGACGCTGTCTCAACAAAAAGAGATCCCGATTAATAAGTTTCATATGTGCGGCATATTCACGGCAGCGTTACTTCTCTACAGCACGCGGCATGATTGTGTAATTGCCCGCGTAAGGAATTTGACAGACATTAATTAGCTCTCGTTTCTGAATTTTTTATTGCGCTGTGGCAATTTTTTTTTAGACGTCTTAAATCACGTATGAGGTGTCGTGCAATCATCTAAGTTTATTCCGTGTTGAAATTTCGTGCTCGAAAATGGGATCATCATAGCCTTCTGGTCAAAGAAGCTGCCCTCCCATGACATCAGCCGGAGGAGTGTTCGTGGTTCATGATGAAGGCGACGAGTCTCCATAAAGATCGACGCCAGGGACCGAAAATTTTTCGGCGTGGGATTAGGTCGCTTTAGAAAAAATATATTGAAATTAGTGCCAATATTCATGTCGACATCGCACAAGGAAGAAAAATGTTTAAAACAGGAAAAATAAGAGGAAAGCTCGGAGCCAGTCATTTTTATATACACGTATAAAAGTCAGCTATATAAATACAATCATGTCTCGTTATTAAGGACAATCGTTCCTAGCCAGATTTGTCCATAAAACGAGTCGTTCGTGATGACGAATCTTGCAGGAAAATGTTATTCAGAAAAGAAAAAAAGACAGAGAGGGATATCACGCCATGAATGAGATCTGCTTCTGGGCTTGAATGTGTTGAAATTAAACATTTTGACAGCTCCAAACTCATTCGTTTAGTTTAGTTTATGGAATTTAACGTCTCGATCGAAGCTACTCAGCCTGAGGTTCTTTAATGCGCACTGACATCGCACAGCACACGGACGCCTTGCTTTTCGCCTCCATCGAAAAGCGGCCGCCGAGGCCGGAATTCGACCCCACATCCTTGGGTATTGTCGTGACGCTGGGGCTATGTCGACCCGGCCTTCACTTGGTAGCGTGCAGAGACTCGGGGTTGAAGTAGGATTGAATCTTCGAAGTTGGCGAAATATGTACAAGCAGGTTTAATGGCACTTTGAGAAACTTATTTACAAGATTATTTACACGAAAAAGAAGGGTACATCAGCAAAATGGCAAGCGTTAAGAGTTCATAGCGAGAAGCGACTGGATGAGCCGTTTACCCAGGGCCCAGAGCGACATTTCGTGCTCTGCAGCGTCCTTAAAACCCCCTATGTCCAGCCCCTCTCTGAAGATGCTGACCAACCAAATCCAGGGCACGCCCCTCAGGTATCGGCATCCAATCGAACACATCACTGCACTGATGGTCTGAAGCACTGACTGGTCCGGCATTCATTCGTTGGGCGTGATCACTTGTTGGCGGGAAAAGCTTGGGAACGGCGAGGAGAGGAGGTACATTTCTATTCTTCAGCAAAGAAACCACAGGCTGGTTCTGACAAGTGGTTTTACTTCTCAGAAACCCGAGTGCACGTGGCGCCGCATCCGCTCCCAGCATTGTCCGTTTTCGACAATTGCAAATCTTTCCTGCATTCCTGGGAAATCACTTAATGGCTGTATGCGTCATGCTCCTTTCTTGTCCTGCACGTCAGCGGACATGTCACTCTGTCGTCTCCTTTGGAAAGTAGGCATTCCTCACTGGACGATAGGGCTTATCGACTGGAAGGGTGAACAAAAGAAAGAAAGCACTTCCTGCATTTCCCGCAGGGGGACGTTTCTTTGTGTTTTTCCAGACGTTCTCTTGGCAGGGTCAATTTGGCATTTGCAGAGTGTCCACAAAGCAAAACAGGCTTACAAAACAGGATTCCTGGAAACAGGCTCACTTAGAGCCATTGGACCATCACCACATATTCACAGCACTTATCCATGCCCACAGGCGAACAATAGAGCGCGCAAATGCGGATGCTTGGTCGTAACAGCCTCCTCCCCCGCCAGAAGAGTCTCGGAGGGCAGCAGTCGCCGCTGCTGCATGAAGAGACGACTTAATGGCCTGCACGTGAACGCTTGAAGCTCGCTGTTGCTTGTCGCGTTGTCTTGATTGTTGTAGGCCAAATTGCTCGAGCTGTCTGAAACTCAACCACATGTCGAAGCAAGCACTCGGCTCCCGTCTGAAGAGACCAGGTTAAAAGAAAACTGCCATTGTTGTTCGAGAAAAGCCCACTCTCAAGACGTTCAGGACCCACGTATTCCTAGAAAACCAAACGTGCTGCTTTACATAGCCACACATATACAAGCGCACGAAAAAAAAAAAAAACCTGATTATCAATTTGGATACATGGTGAGGAACATCTCGGACCGCTTAGAAAGAGCGGCTAAGCGCGTCCGCATTCCCATTTAACTTCCCCTTTTTGTATCTTATTTCAAAATTGTACTGCTGTAAAATCAAGCTCCACCTAAGAAGGCGACTGTTCTTCGATGTCGCAGTTTGCAGCCAAGCCAGGGGACAATGGTCCGTCTCTACGGTGAATTTGGCCCCTCCAAGATAGCACTGCAATTTTTGAATGGCCCATACAATGCAAGCGCATTCTTTCTCTGACGCGCAA
This sequence comes from Amblyomma maculatum, assembly GCF_055883805.1. Taxonomy (NCBI): domain Eukaryota; kingdom Metazoa; phylum Arthropoda; class Arachnida; order Ixodida; family Ixodidae; genus Amblyomma; species Amblyomma maculatum. The sequence goes on along the minus strand of NC_139346.1, from coordinate 93,445,490 downwards.
TAAGCCCTCTCTCTAGAACTCAGTTTTCTGCTCAAGTAGAGCACGGGGTGCTCATTACCGTCGTCATCTCTCTGGCAGAGAACAGCACCTAACCCTCGATCACTGGCATCACACTGGACCGTGAATTCTCGGCCATAGTCTGGAGCTCGCAATACCGGACGGCTAATCAGCACAGCCTTCAGGTTTACGAAGGAGGCTTCCTTTTGTTCGTCCCAGACTACATTTGTCGGTTCTGTCCTGCGGAGAGCGTCGGTCAGAGGGCTAGCCAAAGCTGAATAGTTAGGGATGTAGTGATTGTAGTACCCAGTCAGACCCAGGAATGCTCGAATTTCCGTCTTCGTGCTCGGCCGCGGGTAGTCTGCTACCGCAGAAATCTTAATCTCGCTGGGTTTCCTGAAACCTTGACCTACATTGTGACCCAAGTAGTCCACGGTCGCCCTTGCCAGGCAACATTTCTCGGCCTTTACGGTTAGTCCAGCTTGACGCAAAAGGCTCAGTACAGCTCTTAGATGTACCATATGGTCCGCCCATGAGTCGGAAAAAACCGCAATGTCATCTAAATAAGGCACCGCGAATGTTTCACACCCATTTAAAACCCTATCCATGAGTCGGGAAAAACAAAATGGAGCATTTTTGAGCCCGAAACTCATCATTGTTGGCTGGTAGCTGCCCGTCGGAGTGACGAAAGCCGCGTATCTGCTGGCGCGTTCAGTGAGCGGTACTTGCCAGTATCCTCGAGTAAGGTCCAGCGTAGTCACATATGCCGCTCTACTGACCTGTTCTACTCTCTCCTCAATATTCGGAATAGGATACACTTGATCCCTGGTGAGAGAATTTAGCTTTCGGTAGTCTACCACAGGCCTAGGGTCTTTACCTGGAGCTTCTACTAAGATCATAGGCGAAGCATAATCGCTTTCCGAGGGTTTTATTACTCCTAATTCCAGCATGCGAGTTACTTCCCTATCCAGAATTTCTCTTTGCCTTGGAGAAAATCGGTAGCACCTTGATCGCACTGGCACGTCTGAAGTCAGCTCAATATCGTGCTCAGTCAAATCAGTTCTGCCTGGCCTGTCCACGAAGCAGGCCTCAAACTCTGTTATTATTTCGCCCAGATCGGACAGCTGGGATTTCTTTAGTTCTCCTCTCTGCTCCGTCTTTTTGAGAAGCTCCTGTATCTTAGGATCATTGGCTTGCTCCATAGCTAAGTTCTCTCGGGTTCCACTTCGAAGTCTCGTGAGATTACTAGACACTGGCGGCAAGAGGTTATTCTCAAGAACGTCCTCATTCCGCGTCTCATCAAGCTCACTTTCAAGTTGACTTATCTGAGATGCCTCGCTCTCAAAGTTTTCTGACCCGCTATCTTCCGCATTTACCACTGTTTTAACTGCCGTTTCCTCCGCTGTGGATTTTTCTGGAATGAGCAGTGTAGCTAGTTCTCGCGCCTTTGAACGTGTTAAGGCTTGCACAACTCTGTCTCCGAAAAGGATGCCCCTCTTTCGCAGCAGCATGTCCGATTTGTTGGAGAACAAATACGGATAGCACTTAGGAAGCTTTCCTGAAACGGCAGCCTCGGTTGTTAACTTGCCGAAAGGGCCCTCGATGACCACGTTCGCGATTGGCAAGCACACACTCTGTTCCTCCACTACCTGGCGGATCCATGCACACTGTCCTGTATAGTCGGAAGGCGACACATACGCCGGATGGACAACATCCATCGTTGCGGCCGAATCGCGCAGTACCTTGCAAGGCTTCCCGTTGACTACTAGGTCATGCAGGTAGGGTTCCAAAAGCTGCATATTTTCATCGCAGTCACTGACATACGAGAAAGCAAACTTTTCTTTCCGGCAGTTGACGGCAATGTGACCCTGCTCATTACACCTAAAGCATGTGAGCGGCTTCCTAGCCTCAAACTTTTTCTTTGTGTTCTGCGCGTTGGTCACTTCCCCACTTTTCTCACTGCCGTCCTTTCTAGGGCGTTTGCCTGAAGAAGCCTTCCTTTCTTCGTTTGCAAATCTAGCAAAGTGCCTTTTCTGACGGTTATTCGCACTCAACTTGGGATTGCGGGGCCTATCCACTGCTGGGTTGCTGAATTGTCGGCGCGAAGCATACTCCTCAATAAGTTCGGCAGCTTCAGTTGCCGACTTAATTTCGCCTCGGTCCTGTAACCAATTTCTTTCTTTTTCTGGGAGGCAGTTATAAAACTGCTCCAAAAGAATTCGCTCGACTACAGCGTCCCTATCACTGTAGGAATCAGTGCTCTTTAGCCACTCGCCCAAATTAACTCTTAAATTGTACAGGAATTCAGGGTAACTCTCGTCCCTGGACTTAGTAGCGTTCCGAAAACGTTGTCTGAACGCCTCGGCGCTAAGCCTATACTTTCTCAGAAGGCAAGCTTTGACCTTCTCGTAGTTGTCCGCGTCCTCCTTGCTTAGCCGCGCGACAACCTCCGCTGCCTCGCAGGGCAGAACCGTCAATAATCTCTGAGACCAAGTGTCTCGCTGGAAGGACAGTTTTTCGCAGGTTCGCTCAAAGTTAGCCAGATACAGACCGATATCCCCTGATATCACATATGGCTGCATGTACTTTGACATCTTGAAATCTGCCTCCTTGTTGAGACGAGGTACCGCTAGCTGGGGACAATCGCCCGACCTCTTGCTCAACTCTAGTTCTAATTTCCGGAGCTCAATTTCTAGCTTCCTTTCCTCTCTTTCCCGCTCTTTCTGCTGTCTGAGCTGTTCCTTTTTTTGCCCGATGAGGTTCCATGCTTCACTGAGCTCCTCATCATCGGTTCCCAGATCAGTGATTGCCTTTATAATCAAGGGTTTTCGTGCCAAACCACTTGTATCAATTCCCAATTCCTCACACAATAGCAACAGGTCCGGTTTCTGCAGCTTTTGTAGGTCCATGATCGCTCCGAGTGTCGGCTACTTCCAAAACAACTGTGCAAACTACCAAACCTAAAGGCGTTTCCACACTCTTTTTACCAGTTCTAAAATCTAACCCTGTTCTAGAACCTGGTCCACATCAGAAGAAAAGCCAAGCACTCACCCACACATGCGATCGATGTTCCGAGCTGCTCTCTTGTTGGCCGATTGTTGCGCCTGCTTGTTACTTGAGATGCCACCTCCGATCACAAGATGTTGTGGCTTGTAACTTCAGATCCACCTCCAATCACCAGATGTTGTGGCTTGTAGATTCAGATCCCACCTCGAATCACCAGTTGTTGTAGCTTGTAGATCCAGATCCCACCGCTGGTCACCAGTTTTGGGGCTTTACCCCACCGCTGCCACCAGTTGTCGTGACGCTGGGGCTATGTCGACCCGGCCTTCACTTGGTAGCGTGCAGAGACTCGGGGTTGAAGTAGGATTGAATCTTCGAAGTTGGCGAAATATGTACAAGCAGGTTTAATGGCACTTTGAGAAACTTATTTACAAGATTATTTACACGAAAAAGAAGGGTACATCAGCAAAATGGCAAGCGTTAAGAGTTCATAGCGAGAAGCGACTGGATGAGCCGTTTACCCAGGGCCCAGAGCGACATTTCGTGCTCTGCAGCGTCCTTAAAACCCCCTATGTCCAGCCCCTCTCTGAAGATGCTGACCAACCAAATCCAGGGCACGCCCCTCAGGTATCGGCATCCAATCGAACACATCACTGCACTGATGGTCTGAAGCACTGACTGGTCCGGCATTCATTCGTTGGGCGTGATCACTTGTTGGCGGGAAAAGCTTGGGAACGGCGAGGAGAGGAGGTACATTTCTATTCTTCAGCAAAGAAACCACAGGCTGGTTCTGACAAGTGGTTTTACTTCTCAGAAACCCGAGTGCACGTGGCGCCGCATCCGCTCCCAGCATTGTCCGTTTTCGACAATTGCAAATCTTTCCTGCATTCCTGGGAAATCACTTAATGGCTGTATGCGTCATGCTCCTTTCTTGTCCTGCACGTCAGCGGACATGTCACTCTGTCGTCTCCTTTGGAAAGTAGGCATTCCTCACTGGACGATAGGGCTTATCGACTGGAAGGGTGAACAAAAGAAAGAAAGCACTTCCTGCATTTCCCGCAGGGGGACGTTTCTTTGTGTTTTTCCAGACGTTCTCTTGGCAGGGTCAATTTGGCATTTGCAGAGTGTCCACAAAGCAAAACAGGCTTACAAAACAGGATTCCTGGAAACAGGCTCACTTAGAGCCATTGGACCATCACCACATATTCACAGCACTTATCCATGCCCACAGGCGAACAATAGAGCGCGCAAATGCGGATGCTTGGTCGTAACAGTATACAGACGCCGCGAACGCTGACCCTAACCACTGCACCACCGCGGCGGCGGCTCCAAGATCGCTTGTGGTTTTCATTGCTCTTGAAATAACATGGTTCAGCTTCACGCGCCTGGTTAGCTATCTGTGATACGCTTAGTCGCATTTCACAAGACTAGATCACCAAACTCGTACTGCGGATGTTCGTAAGCCACGACCCCACAACCCAATCGACTGACAAGAGCTGAATTACGCCTTCTACGAAGCACGAACTGGAGCTATCTGTAAATGGTAAGCGGCGTCGACTTGGCAGCTTTGAGCCGTAAAAGGTCGCCAAAGGAAAGAGCCATATCATGCGCGCACGTTTCCGCTGCATTCGTCCAGCTTCTGGGCTCATAATGCAATGAAATAATGCATCTGGTTGGAGAAGTATAAGATTTTGTTCCCACCACTGCCTATATTATTGTTACAAAGATTCATGGGCATAAATGGGCTCGGCATTTGCACTCTGCCCTTTGCCCGGAGTTTCCATATTAATTAGGCCTAAATGAATTTAGGAAGTTTAATCCCCAGAAAAATTGTACACAATTCGAGTCATCCGTTCTAACTAGAGTGATATTAACGACTCTGATCGGTTTATTTGGCTTTCAACATCGCTGACTTGTGGCTGACACGTGACCCGCGTTTGAAAATAATTCAAAAATCTTCTTCTAAATTGACCTTCTCTTCGCCTACGCAGAGCAAGGAATTTTGATCTGGCACACTGGCTAAAGTTAAGTCGAGAGGCCGCAGTTCCGTCTTCGAGTGGGCGTTGCACATCGGCACCTATCCGGGCTATCCCGCGCTCTTTATTCGCTGCGCCCGGATGGTGGTGGCGAAGACATCTTCATTAGCCAGCATTCGATTGTATGCGGGTAGAGCTACGTACACAGCCCCGGTATAGCCGATGCCTGAGCCCTGTCTATCAGCGATTATTGCGAGACCGCTCAGAGAGGATAGAGCGGAGGTCATTACGGGTGGCAGGTAGGCAAGCCCACGTGACATTGCTGCTGGAAGAGTAGGAATCAAGTATGGGAGCTATAACGGATAACGGCAGCAGCGGTGCAAGTACGCGAAGTTGGAGCCATATGCCGCAACTTCAGCGCGGCTGAGGTATGAATAAAGGGGAGAGCAGATCGTACTGGCAGTCACGGTAATGGGAATGTCAGCAGTGGCGATGGGGGTGATGATGGAGGTCTGGGCCATCCAAGACGTCAGCCTACAGGCTTCTCGTTTGATGCATTCGTGGACAAACTGGTGTGCCTGCTTATTGTCGATCACCAGATCGTGTCCAGGTGCCCACAGGAGTTTTACTTGCATATCAGGCTTAGATGATGAAGAAAGATGCGGAAGGTGCTTGCGGTGACGTGTATTGAATATCGGCGCCTGATGCTTGAGAAGACGAAAAGGAAGAAGAAGCGCGAGAGCGTGAGGCTCGAGCAAGTGATTGAGCGCAATGTTGGTATATTGGGAATCGAGAGGGCAGCCGGAGATTAAAGATAGCTAGAGGCGTCCTGGTGCCTGCCCTATTTCTTCTATAACGTGCAACCACTTGGAAGCGGTGGCGGCCGATTGAGAGCCCGTGATGGCGATGGCATACTCAACTTGGGAGGGAGGATTGTTCCTCAGCATCAAGGATGTCAGAAGTAGACAGGGAAGGACGTCTTTCCGCAGCTCCAGGAAGACCTCCAGCCCACCCCCGCACACCATGTCCCACAAGTGGTCCCTATAGCCTCACTAAGGGAGCTTTCGATCGCACCGGTTATGCATTCATCACTGACAATTTGGCATCGACTAACTGCGGCCACCGAGTACACGAGTATAAATACGCAGCTTAATTCTTACAAGACCGAACCGCAACAATCGGTCTTGGCATCGTGCGCACCCCCCCCCCCCCCCTCCCCTCCCTGCTCAGTCCCCCACAGGGTGCACATATCTCAAAACATTTTTAGCGCTCTCCAATCTGGTCCTCCGTAAACTAGCCTTCAGATCTCAGGCATCCCGACCATCCGCAACACGTGTACGCGACAGCCTAACAAACTAGACAGTTTCCGGCTCCCTTGGGCATAAACAAGACGCCCTTCAAGCGACTATTGATGTGACTCAGCACTCTAACTGTGGAAATCTTTTGTGCTGTCACCAAGTCTCAACATGTTCCGAAACTACAACTAGACCCAAAGCATCACCTTCTCCAACATCAGTCACTCTGGACGATGAAAGCATTCCACGAGTGCCATTTCTCTGCGTGCTAGGTTCACACTTTAAGTGAATGGCCGTGCCTCTCATCTGTGAACTAGGCCGCTGGACACTCCAACCAGAAACCCGGACATAGTGACCAACAATGCAAACACGGGGGCCAGTTGGTTGATCATACTGTGGTTGATCATTCGTGTGTCGTCTTCCACTTGTCTCTGTCTATCAAGTAGCACAGTATTCCACAGCCGGACATAGTGGCTGCCCTAGTCGCCTTGCGAGACATGGATTCACTGAACAATGCAAAATCTGCTTGATCTAAACCTTCATTCACAGCCGCTTTATTTATGGAGTCCCCAGTTATTCCTTAATCACACCCGATGAGACCAACATGGACTGCTCTCTTCGAAACCCTCGCAACTCCACCCCTTGTGAGCTGGGCGACCGAGCTTTATTGGCTGCTAGCAATGGCTTCCATGAACGATAACACAGAACGTTAATGATGATGATTCACAAATGAGGATCAAGTTCACGATAAGTGCTCACAATATAAGCAAGCAACCGGTCTATTGCAGCATGCACGCACGTAACAACTGAACGCTATAGAGCGGCCCAAAACACATTTCAAGAACTTGCGGAAAGTGTTGCCCGTATAGATTTTTAACTGGGTGAGAACTTATCATGAAATCCGCCTTTCCCACCAGCTGTTCCCGAGTGCTGGGCTACATAGCCTCCCTCGGTTACACCGCTCGTAAATTAAAATTGCTCCCATTCCACGAAACAGGAGTAATCGTGAGCTCCTGTTTGTGTATCTCCAAGTTGTCTTGAAACTGAAGGCAGTAGTTCCCTATTTCCTATTCTCTACCTAAAGTTACTCACTGCTTGCGGAAGGTCATCCATTCCGTCAGTCTTCACTTACCTGCATTCTAGGGAGGATTTGATGCACTGTCATTTGGAGGATGCAGTGATAGCTGTCTGGGGTCTCAGCCAAGATGGTCCACCTGATATGCAGAAAATGCTCGACTAGAGCCAGAAAACGCTAAAAGAGAACCTAATTCTTCGATTGCAATGGCCGTGGTAGGGTCGGAGTCATCGGTAAGGAACTGCTGCAGACCGGCTGGTTTGCGTTTAGGACCTTCATAGTGCCGTTATTATAAGGTGACGGGAGATGAAGAAAAGCGCTCACCCTAGCTCGCTTGTCATGATGAATGGTTAGCGAGGCAGGGTGGAGGGTCGGTTTGGTAGACAGATGGGGTGGTATGCGTGTGCTGTTGTCCCGTTCCGCTGCCAGTACAATTTCTCCAGAAGGACCTCTTAGTCGTGAGGGTGGCACTAATGGGGGAGGCACCATGGAGTGAAGGTTGATATAGTTAGAAGACTGAGCCTTGGAAGGGGTGACGAGGTTGTGGGGAGGAGTTAAATGAAGTTGGATTTCTCTGAGGGAAGGGGGAGTGATCTGATCTGCCGTTCTTTGTACTCAATATATTTGTGGTCCTGTACCGTCTTGTACGCTTTCATTACATCAGGAAAGCAAACGCACAATCCCTGCAGAGCGCTGCGAAGAAGCAGACTCACGACTCCGAGTCCCTGCGTCGCTTGGAATACCAGCCAACCCGCCAAATCGCCAGAAGAAAAAGAACGAAAGAAAAATATTGCGAATCGGCGCTCACTCTTCATTCCTCCACATCGCGCCTTTTGACTGAGCAGCGCGCCTCTCTCGATGAAAAAAAAAAAAAAAAAAAGAATACGTGTATGTGACGTTTAGACTACGTCACCCATGTGTCAATTTATTGCACACCGAGGAACTTCAGATATATTCTCAAAGGTGGTACAGAAAGCTAGAAGTGCACTATTGAGAGAAAATGTAACTCATGAGTAACCTGTCTACGGTTTGCGCAGTGACGAGAGAGGTCGCGACAAAACCTTGAAATACGGGGAGAAGAACGTGTCACTAAACACCAAGGGGAAAAAAAAAACACAAATTAAGGAATGGTATTATAGTTGTGAAGTCGGTGAACTGCAGCGTGAGACCCTCGATATTGCAATACGTAGACCAGCCAGGAAAGGTGCCGGGCAAAACAGCACTTGGTCACCACATGGAAGAGGATCACCCTCGAGAATCAAGCACAGCTACTAGGCGGCAGCAGAATCTCCACCCTAAGAGCTTACAATTTGAGGACGAGTTTTAAGTGTTTCTTATGAAAAGAGAAGAATAATGCCTGCAATAATAGGAGACCGCGGCAGTTCTCTAAAAATTGAAAAAGTACGGAACCTGCTCTACGCTTTTAAAAAGGTGCCCAGAATACGCAAAGGCTCAAGTGTTTTGAAATTTTGGAGGAGAAGTTGCGACGCCCAGAACTGTATACACTATGCAATACCTTTTGATGTGACATCTACAGAAGTCAGCGTCGAGACAGCATTTTCTGGGATAAAGTATATCCTCTCTTATCATCGAACCCGCATGACGTCAACGACCCTCGACAGTGTCCTCTTGCTTTAGTTTTTCTATGCTGGCAAATAAAAAACTTGCTAGCATTTACTGAGTCCATAATGAAATATACGCGAGCAGCCATTATGCAATGTCATGCTTGTAAATTATGAGACTAAACCAGTCTAGTCTCAAAGTTGTTCTAGAAGAATGTATACAGCGTGCCAAAGCAAGCAACCATGACGTGCAACAAGAATTGGTGATTGCATCGTGTCGCGGTCACAGGAGCGAGACAATTAATTAATCCAATTCTCCGGAAAATACGATAATCACTACAAACCAGTACGTGACGGATGAGATTTTTGTCAGCGCCTTTCGGGCCACACTTACGGGTGCTTTCCGTTTCACGTTACAAAAAATAATAATGATAATAAAGAAAAAAAAACGCGATATGCAAAGGCGTCTGCGGGCTGTGCGATATATATGCCCTGCGAAACGCCTATATGGGCTAAAATTCTCCAGTGAAGTATGGGCACCACTGAAAGCCACCTAGCGGCGGCTGCGGGAAGCACAGGTGGCGCACAGTCCCCGGCTGCCCCATTGGTGCAGCAAGCGTGGCAGAAGTTCGCGCACGGGATCTGCTAGCTGTTTGTGCGGGTGCATGGCGATTATTTCCACGGCGACAGCATCTGAAAATTAACTGAACTGCTCTAAAGTGGACTCCTGTCCAAAGCCGCAGTCGGACTTTCACCCGAAGCGTGACAACCCGGCCCGCGCGTTCACGCGAAATGCTTGCCGCAAACAAGTCCCGGCGAATAAAATATCGCAATTGTCAAATAACTTTCCAGCTAAAAGCTTCTTATTTAGATACAAAAGAGAAGGTTAATTAAGGTGAACCTTAATTTGCGCATTTTTATTTGTTGCTTAGAGGTCAGTTCCATTTTTGATATGTTAAAACTTGGCACCGACTGGATGGTGCTGGTGTTTTGTTTGTCGTGTTCCGCCTTTGTAATCTGTACCCTGTATCGCTCCTATCTTGGTCCTGACCGGACTGATAGTATTTCTAATAAATAAATAAATAAATAAATAAATAAATAAATAAATAAATAAATAAATAAATAAATAAATAAATAAATAAATAAAAGTCCCAGTCGGGAGACAGAGTTAGCACGCAACCATCGCAAAGGTGTTACAAGTGTGGCAATGTTCCAACTTCCTATTAGAAAAAGCATTATTTCCACAAATAAAAGAGTTGCAGCATGCCCATTCAGCAAGAGCATGAATTGAAAGATTTCCATAACTGAAAACTTGACAGCCAGCCTTGCAAAATATAGAAAGAGCGGCATGCACATTCCAGCAGTGCTTGACACAACTATTGCATCGTCTGTGTAAACACAGATGTGCACAAAGAGTTCCTAAACAATTGAATGCCATGCGTGAAACGTGATGCGCTCCATGTTGCGATTCATGTTGCGATTCATGTTGCCGCTAAAAATTATTAGAATTATCCTTCATGACTCTCAGATGTCCCTGGGGTCGAGCATATATGTAAACGGTCGGAAATATTGTAGGTATAGGTACGATAGGCTCTTCTGGTCATTTGATTTTTCGCCACTCACAAAATGCTGACTGTTGGTTCTGCTATTTTGGTAGGCTCCCAGTGGCTATTATCTTTGCTAAATAAACAAGATAACAAATATGCGTCAACAGAAATTGACAAGATGTGTTGGGAATATGAATCCAGGTGGATATATCTTTCCAATTAAAAATGGGGCGCTAAAGCAAGGAGACATTCAGTAAATGTCATAATCGTGACCTATTTCTGCGTCATAATCAAACAATCACAACGCTGTTAAACGTGCACGAATGTGTCCACTTCATGCCAACTAGAGACCGAAACATTTGCGAAAATAAAAAAATCTGCAGTACGCCATTACGCAAATACATGTAGCGAATGACACTCCGCAGCTAGGCGAGAAAGTGCGGAAACTGTGCCGCATCTCGAACGAGTAGCTTGCGTACAGTAGCAACGCTTCCCAGCTCGCCAACAGTTAAACGCACAGGCACGTGCACAAAAGAGCTCAGAAGCGATTCAAAGGCACGCGTGGGACATGATCCAATCCGTGCTGCATTCACTTTGAAAACAATTGCTGTGCACATGATGCGGTCTGTGCTGTGGCAAGAAGCGTGAATTTAACTGCCTTTTGCGTAGAACTAAAAAAACGCAGTTAAAACGAACTGATTCCGCTTGACGGGGTACACATAATGTAACAATTAAAATTTCATAGCAGCATCATAAAAACGATATAGTAAATAATTACAAAAGCAACGAGACGTCAGTAGAACTTTTTTTCTCGCCCAAAGACAATCCACCGTTGTCATTGCTCCTGTTCGTATAAGAACGCCAGGAAGAAGAAACGCGTTCCCAATGGAGCCATAAATAGCTGTTAGAGCACCCCACTACACAAAAGTTGTTTCTAGACATTACCTAAGTTTCAGTTGAAGCGTATGAACCAAACTATCACAATTTTCGTGTGTGAAAACCTTCCACAGCATAGCAACCCAAGGTGAAAGGCCGTCTGAGTTTTGTGACGCCGCCGCCAGGTGGCGCAACCTCCAGGATGCGGTATCATATCGGTGTCAAAAATGGGAATCATATCGACAAAAGAAACTTGAGGTGCAGGCCCTCGTCCAAAGTAAAATAAGGCAGTCCACCGATCGCTGGATGGCTGACATACACGAAGCCTTCGAGGCGGAGCAATAAAATTCTGGAACCATATAAGCTGGCTAGGGAAGAAGAATCAAAGAAAGCAGGATCGGATTCAAGATAACAAGGGAAATTGTTTAAAGGGAGACAACGCAGTGAACTACATTGCATCAGTTATAGCCGAGCCATTTAAGAGCGACGATAGGGTAATCTCCGCAAATCAGGAAGCAACACAAGGTAGCAGAATACAAAGAAGCTTATAACTGACCAATCTAAACTGGGAAAAGGCAGAAAAAAATATTCCTAAAAGCACATCTACAGGAATAGATGGAATTCCGATCAAGTTGATTAATGAACTTGGTCCAAAAAGTAAGGAAACGTTGTTAAAAGCTCTGGAAACAGTCATAACGAATAAGCAAATTCCGGACAGCTGGCGGCAGAGTAAAATGAATTTGATTTATAAAGGGAAAGGAGAACCGAGGAGAACGTCCCGAATCAGGACGAATTTTTCTTTAACTACGAAGAATCTGAGAAAGCTGTTTAGCTTTCCTTTGTAGCCGTATGGCTGCGCTTGGGTGGATGCAATGAGTAATTACTCCCTTATTAGGGAAAGGAGAAAAGGTGCACATAAAACCCTACAGGCCGATTACCATAACCTCTGTTATGTACAGGATGGCCATGCAGGCGGTGAAATTAAAGGTGCAAGCATGGGTTGAAAGTAACAAGATACTCGGAGAACTTCACACCGGCTTTAGAAATGGTAGGCGCTTAGATGATAGCCTGTTCGTGCTTACCCAATGCATCGAAATATCTAGAGTGGAAAATAGACCTTTGTATTTGGCCTTCCTGGACATAAACGGGGCGTACGACAACGTAAGCAGGGAACTCCTGTGGAACATATTAAAAGAAGAAGGTATCGGTTATGAGATAATAGAGTTCTTACAGGAAATATACAGTATAAAAAAGAAGAACCGAACAAGGGTAAATAGGGTACGCCTCAGGTCGCAGATGAGCCAACGTTTCGACAAGTGGACTTGTCTTCGTCTGGGCATAGCGATCATCACTGGCAGGGGTTTAAATACGCTTTTGCTTCCGAAGAAGAAAAGCTGGGGAGAGGAAAGTGGGTGCGAAAGAGTGGGGAGGAGAAGATGGGTGAGAAGAAAGTGGGTCATGTAGTGAAAAAAAAAAAAAAAAAAAAACATCTTGAGTATGTACTTATCAGCCATGGAACCAGGGATTCTGTAGCCTGCAAAAGAAGTAAAAGCGGCAGTACCAGAAAAAAAAAAAAAAAAAGGAATACTATGCCGGTTAGGTGATTAGTCACCACTAAAGACGGTTTGGTGAAGATACACCTTACAAAGGGAGGCTATGCAAAGGGCCCTGATAAGGCATATATCTAGGTGGACAATTCTTAAAAGGAGGGGGTAGGGCGGGGAGTACGTAGTCACAGGATAATAACCACATAGTGAAAAATAATAATAACCTTAAGTGTGTATCTCAACCTGGAACCGGAGATCCTGTGGTCTAAAAAAGAAGTAAAAACGGCAGTACCAGGAAAAAAAAAAAAATCATAGTACGGGGTAGATGATTAGGGACCACTTAGGCGGGTTTGGTGCGGATACACCTTACAAAGGGAGGGTTTGCGAAGGGCCCTGATAAGGCATATATCTATGGAGGACAATTCTTAAAAAACTTTCTGCAAAGGGGGGGGGGGGGGGGGGATACAGTCACAGGATAATAAGCGCGCTGGGAACCAACACTGACATGAGATAAAAAAAATGAAATAAAAAAAAAAAGAAAAAAAAAACGAGAGAGAAAAATAATAATGATAATAAAAAAAAAAATTGAGGACAAATTCAAGCAACAAGTGATAAGGATGAAATGTGTTTAGAGGAACGTGTAGGGTTGTGCTATTGCGGAAGGGAATAGGGTGTAATTGCGTTGTGAATAAACTGTACAATTAAGGCTATGTGAGATTGTTTTTCCGAATAGTTATGATGGAGAGGGAATACACCTAAGGGATTCTAGCGTTCCCTTAGATATATTTATTCCTGCTGGTTCCAATGTTCTAAATTTATGAATTAGATACGCATCTCTATATTTTCTGTCCCTTGCAGATTTAAAGCCTGACTGGAGAATATATAATTTAATTTCTTCGAACTTATGGTCTTTCTGATTGAAATGCTGGGAAACTGCTTTCGGGAGGTTTTTGCCTACGTCTGCCCGATGTCCATTAAGCCGCATGTTCATTGGTTGTCCTGTCTCTCCGATGTACTGTTTATGACAAAAGGAGCATTCTAAAAGGTAGATAACGTTTGAAGATGTGCAGTTAAAGCCTGATCTTATGTGAAAAGTGAAATCGCTTGCATTGCTTTTAACCGTGGTGCCTTTTTGTATATGACTGCACGTCTTACATCTAGGTCGAGAGCAAGGGTGTGGTTGTGTTGGATGCTTGTTGTCGAGTTTAGAATGTACTAGAATATCTCTGAGGTTCGCGTTACGTTTGTATGTCACCCTTGGTGCCTCCGGAAATATTTTCTTGAGGCGTTCATTACACGTTAACATGGAATGGTATTTCCGCAGAATATTGTTTATGTTTGGGAGGGCATTGGAGTATTTAGTTACAAAAGAAGGCTGTAGTTCGTTGTTGGCCTTTGGTCGTTTCGTGAGCACATCGTTGCGGTTTAAAGTGCTTGCTTTTTCGAGGGCCGTATTAAGGGAGTTACCGGGATAGTTCCTCTGGATTAGTGTTGCTTTCAATGAATGTAGTTCGTTTAGGTAGTCACTATCATCGCTGCATATTCTTCTAAGCCGTGTCGCCTGTCCTACAAATATTCCTTGTTTACAATGTCTCGGATGATGACTCGTAAAATCTAGATATTGTTGCTTATCCGTTGGCTTTCTGTACAAAGAAGTTTTAAGTTTTCCATTTTCCGCTGACACCGTGGTGTCGAGAAAGTCTACTTTTAATTGCGACGACTGGCAAGAGAATTTAATGCTAGTGTGATGATTATTAAGATGCGAGACGAAAGACTGAAGTGATTCTGATCCGTGCTGTCATATCATAAAAATGTCGTCAATATAGCGAAGGTATATAAGTGGCTTTTCCGGGAATGAATTTAGTATATTGGATTCTAGAACTCCCATGAATATATTCGCGTAAGTCGGCGCGAATGGAGTACCCATGCTGGTTCCAAATATCTGCAAATAATAGGATGAATCGAACTCGAAATAATTTAAAGTTAGGACTAGTTTAAGGAGCGAGAGATAAACTTCAGAGGCATGCGGATGGTGGTTGTTGATTAGTACTTGGGAGAGGGCGTCGATACCTTCATTGATAGGAATATTAGTGTAGAGTGCCGCGACGTCAAGTGTGACAAGTGTACAATCATCTGCCAGATTGGTGGTGTTATTAATACGCTCAATAATTCGGAGAAAGTGAGGTGTGTCCTGCACAAACGAAGGAAGCTGGGTCGGGAGGTCTGCTAGGTGGTGATTTAGGAATATTGAGAGGTTTTCTGTGGGCGTATTATTGTTGGACACAATTGGTCTTCCTGGTATGTCTGCGGTAAACAATGCTTCTGCGGAAACCTTATGGATCTTGGGTAGTAGGTAAAATCGACCTGCTTGTTTGTTTGACGGCTGAAGAAATTTATAGTCCATCTCGGTAATTAGTTCCCTGGCTAATAGATCTCTTATTTTATTCAGAATGACTTCACTGAACTGTTCTGTCGGGTCGGTATTCAACTTTTCGTAGTGGAAAGAGTTGTTAAGCTGTCTATATGCCTCTTTTTTGTAATTTTCAACAGGGAGAATAACTATGCTACCACCTTCAATTGTCTGCAGGCTTGATAACTAAGTCAGTTCTAGAAGCTAGGTTGTCAAGAGTTGCTCTTTCAGTTATAGAGAGGTTTTTGGGCTTTCGAGCTAGCTTTGTTTTTTCAATAATTTCTTTTGAGACGGATTTAATGTATAGGTCTAGTTCGGGGCTGCGCTCTGCATCGGGAAACCATGTGCTCGGGGCTCTGAGTTGGTTGGAAACTTCCGGTACATTGTTTAGATTTTCAGCGAAGAATTCTTTAATACGCATTCTTCTTGCGAATTCAGTTATATCTCGGTGAAGTTCATATTCATTAAAGCTATTATTCGTTGGGCAGAAGGTCAGGCCTCGCCTTAGAATCTGTTTATCATTATCGCTTAGAGATTTAGAAATGTTAATGATGTTGCTATCATCTGTGTCCCGTCTCGTAGGTGATATCCGTCGTTGTGAAACTGCAGGAGGTATTCTTCGCTGCCAAGGTGTGTCATTATCTACTGACTGCCGATCCCTTCTGAATTTACGCTGTTTTTTAACCTGAAGCTTTTGTTCTTTCCTTTTCACGAATTCTTTTAGTACTTGATGCTCGTCCGCGGTTAGTGCTAGTTTGGCCATTTGATCGTTAAGTTCATCTACTTTTTCCTGACAGTGTTGTTTTAAAATGGCAATCAAAGCTAATGACGCATCATCTAAAATATTTTTCCAGCGAATGTATAGTTCAGGGCGAAGTGTGCCGAGAGCGCACTTTACATTTATCTTAAGTCCTTTCGGTACCATTGCTTTCGTTAAATAATGTTTGTAAGTATCTAAATGCGATATGTAGTTACTGTGTTTTGCGGCTAATTTCCTAGCAACAAGAAAAGGGCGACGTTTGTGCTGGGCGATTTCGGCTCTAGGAGCGAGTCATTTCTTCTTCTTGTTGTTCCGAGTGGACCTCCTGACAGGCGTTACGTGTTTGGGGGTAGCTGGCTTAGGGCTGGTGTTCGTGGTGAAGTCCACTTCGGTGTCCGCCTGGCAGCTGGTGTTTTTCCTATAATGGGTGGGTGTCTGTGTGAAGAAACTGCGGTATGTCTTCGGGTCTGTGCGCGCGTGTTGTTCCACTGGTGTTGGTTCCACGAACTCCGTTTGTATGCACATGTCGCGGGTCCTGACAATGGGAGGTCGTGGGCGTTCCGGTTCGTTGTCAGTTTTGTGTGTGTTCAGTTGATCCGTGCTGGCCAGAGGGGTTCGTGTGATAGGTTCACAATCAACTTTGTAGACCACAGGATCTCCGGTTCCAGGTTGAGATACACACTTAAGGTTATTATTATTTTTCACTATGTGGTTATTATCCTGTGACTACGTACTCCCCGCCCTACCCCCTCCTTTTAAGAATTGTCCGCCTAGATATATGCCTTATCAGGGCCCTTTGCATAGCCTCCCTTTGTAAGGTGTATCTTCATCAAACCGTCTTTAGTGGTGACTAATCACCTAACCGGCATAGTAGTCCTTTTTTTTTTTTTCCTGGTACTGCCGCTTTTACTTCTTTTGCAGGCTACAGAATCCCTGGTTCCATGGCTGCTAAGTACATACTCAAGATGTTTTTTTTTTTTTTTTTTTTTCACTACATGACCCACTTTCTTCTCACCCATCTTCTCCTCCCCACTCTTTCGCACCCACTTTCCCCTCCCCAGCTTTTCTTCTTCGGAAGCAAAAGCGTATTTAAACCCCTGCCAGTGATGATCGCTATGCCCAGACGAAGACAAGTCCACTTGTCGAAACGTTGGCTCATCTGCGACCTGAGGCGTACCCTATTTACCCTTGTTCGGTTCTTCTTTTTTATACCGTGCAAACCATCTTCTTCCTTTCGTTCTACAGGAAATATACAGGGATAACAAAGTAGAAATTACGTGGGAAGGGATAAGAAGTACGGAAGATGTCAAAGTATGCAAAGAATTAAGACAAGGCTGTCCTCTATCAACGCTGCTGTTCATGCATCATCATCATCATCATCAGCCTGATTATACCCACTGCAGGGCGAAGGCCTCTCCCATATCTCTCCACTTAACCCGGTTCTGTGCTAGCTGCATCCACTTGACCCCTGCGAACTTCTTAATCTCATCCGCCCACCTAACTTTCTGCCGCCCCCTGCTACGCTTTCCTTCCCTTGGAATCCAGTTTGTTACCCTCAACGACCATCGGTTATCCTCTCTTCGCACTACATGTCCTGCCCATGTCCATTTCTTCTTCTTAATTTCCACTAGAATGTCGTTAACTTGAGTTATTTCTCTGACCCACTCTGCACGCTTTCTATCTCTTAATGTTACCCCTACCATTTTTCGTTCCATAGCCCTCTGGGTTGTCCTCAACTTAAGTAGAACTCTCTTGGTTAGCCTCCACGTTTCAGCCCCATAGGTGAGTACAGGCAAGATGCAACTGTTGTATACTTTCCTCTTGAGCGATACCGGTAAGCTGCTAGTCATAATCTGCGAGTGCTTGCCAAATGCGGTCCATCCCAATCTTATTCTTCTTGTTATTTCCTTTTCATGGTCCGGATCTGCGGTTACTACCTGTCCTAAGTAGATATATTCGCCTACTACTTCCAGTATTTCGCTACCTAATGTAAACTCCTGTTCCTTCCCGAGGCTGTTGAACATTACCTTAGTCTTCTGCATATTGATTTTCAAGCCTACCTTTCTACTTTTCCTGTCTAGGTCATCAATCATTATTTGCAGTTCATCTCCCGAGTTGCTTAGCAAGGCAATGTCATCAGCAAATCGCAGATTACTGAGGTATTCTCCATCTACCCTTATTCCTAACTGCTCCCATTCCAAGTCTCTGAATACTTCCTCTAAACAAGCTGTGAATAGTACTGGGGAGATTGTGTCTCCTTGCCTAACCCCTTTCATTATGGGAATTTTGTTACTTTCTTTATGCAGAACTATGGTTGCTGTGCAGCCACTATATATATCTTCCAGCACTTTCACGTACGGCTCGTCTACCCCCTGATTTCGCAATGCCTGCATCACCGCCGAGGTTTCAACTGAGTCAAATGCTTTTTCGTAATCAATGAATGCTATGTATAAGGGCTGGTTATATTCCGAGCATTTTTCTATCACCTGATTGATGGTATGGATATGATCGATAGTAGAGTACCGTTTCCGAAACCCTGCTTGATCCTTTGCTTGATTGCAGTCTAAGGTTGTCCTGATTCTATTAGCGATTACCTTAGTAAATACCTTATACGTAACAGACAGTAAGCTGATTGGTCTGTAATTTTTAAGGTCCTTAGAGTCCCCTTTCTTGTGAATGAGGATAATGTTTGCATTCTTCCATGCTTCCGGTACCGTCGATGACAACAGGCACTGCGTATACAGGGTGGCCAGTTTTTCTAGCACGATATCCCCCCCGTCTTTCAGCAAATCTGTAGTTATCTGATCCTCTCCAGCTGATTTCCCCCTTTTCATAGTTTCTAGTGCTTTCTTGACCTCGTCCTTCGTCACTGGTGGAACGTCTGACTGTTTTTCCCTACCGCCAATCTCATTACGGTCCTGACTACTTTGGCTACTGTAGAGATCTGTATAGAACTCCTCGGCTACTTTGACTATCTTGTCCATATTAGTGATGACGTTGCCCGCCTTGTCCCTTATCGCATACATCTGGTTTTTGCCTATGCCCAATTTCTTCTTTACCGCTTTAAGGCTTCCCCCGTTCTTTACAGCATGCTCAATTTTCTCCATGTTATACTTCCTTATATCGGCCACCTTGCGCTTATTGATTAGCTTTGATATCTCGGCCAATTCGATCTGGTCTGTTGGATTGGAAGCTTTCATACTCTGCCGTTTCTTAATCAAATCTTTCGTCTCCTTAGACAGCTTACCGGTATCTTCTCTAACTATCCTACCGCCTACTTCTACCGCGCACTCAGTAATGATATCTCTGAAATTATTGTTCCTTGCCTCTAGGGTAATGTCGCCATCCTCAGTTAGAGCTGAATACCTATTCTGTAGCGAGATCCTGAACTCTTCTGCCCTCCCCCTCACCGCTAATTCGTTGATGGGTTTCTTTCTCACTAATCTATTGCGTTCCTTCTTCAGATTTAGGCTAATTCGGGACCTCACCATCCTGTGGTCACTGCATCGAACTTTCCCGATTACCTCTACATCCTGCACAATGGCGGGGGTTGAACACATTATGAAGTCGATTTCATTTTTAGTCTCTCCGTTAGGACTTTTCCATGTCCATTTTCGGTTCTTCCGTTTGCTGAAGAAGGTATTCATGATTCGTAAGTTATTGCGCTCTGCAAACTCAACTAGTAACTCCCCCCTGCTATTCCTAGAACCAATGCCATAGTCACCTACTGCCTTGCCTCCCGCCTGTTTTTTCCCTACCTTGGCATTGAAGTCGCCCATTAGTACAGTATACTGCGTCTTTACTTTTCGCATTGCCGATTCTACATCTTCATAGAAGCTTTCAACTGCCTGGTCATCATAACTACATGTAGGTGCATAGGCCTGTACAACCTTCAGTTTATACCGCTTATTAAGCCTAATTACGATGCCTGCCACCCTCTCATTAATACTATAGAATTCATCTATATTACCCGCTATATACTTATTGACAAGGAAACCTACTCCTAGTTGTCGCCTTTCTGGTAAACCTCGATAACACAGTACATGCCCATCCTTCAGTACAGTATATGCCTCATTCGGCCTCCTAACCTCACTAAGCCCTATGACATCCCATTTCATGCCCTCTAGTTCCTCTAACAGCACTGCTAAACTAGCTTCACTAGCTAGGGTTCTAGCATTAAACGTTGCCAGGGTCAGTTTCCAATGGCGGCCTGTCCAGCGGAGCCAGGCTTTCTTAGCACCCCCTGCTGCGTCACAGGTCTGACCGCCGCCGTGGTCAGTTGTTCCGCAGCCGCTGGTGACTGAGGGCCGGGGTTTGATGGAGCTTATCATAGGAGGTTGTGGCCAATTACTGCACCAGGGTGGCCAACTCCTGTTCTGGTGAGGGAGTGCGTTGCCGGAGGTGTTGACCGGCATCAGGTCGCACCCCAAACCTGTATATGCAATTCCATCGACACGCGGATTTTTTTTTTTTTTTTTTTTTTTGTCATCCGGTGGAGAATTGCGCGGCACCGGGATTTGAACCCCGGTCCTCTTGCATGCGAGGCGGATGTTCTACCGCTACGCCACCGCTGCACCCTACGCCACCGCTGCACCACCGCTACGCCACCGCTGTTCATGCTTTATATGATAAACCTGGAACGAAGGGTACAAGACAGTAACCTAGGTTTTAACCTGTCATACATATTAGCTGGAAAGGCGGTAGAGCAGTGCCTACCCCGTTTGATGTATGCAGACAATATTGTGCTGCTAGCTGAGAGTCTGGAAGAACTGCAAACTCTATAGTTAAGTATTGCGGTGACGAAGGGGACGCTCAAGGCTTCAGTTTCAGCGCAGTTAAGTCGGGGCTGATGATTTTCAACGGCTCAACTGATCAGGGTCTTAAAATACAAGGCCATAAAATACCCAGAGTAGCAGAATATAAATATCTGGGGGTATGGGTAAACGAAGGATTGGCATACATTGAAAAGCATGAACAATTACTTAAGGCCAAAGGGCGAAGGAATGCCGGGATAATGAAGCATAGCATTGTGGGGATACAACAGGTATTTGGAAAGGAATTATGGTGCCCGGACTTACTTTCGGAAATGCGGTTTTGTGCCTAAAATCAGAGGCACAGTCGACATTAGAAATAAATCGGAAAGCAGTCGGACGATTAGCACTAGGTGCCCACGGCAAAACTACAAATGAGGCGGTACAGGGAGATATGGGCTGGGCATCTTTCGAAGTACGGGAAGCTCAGAGTAAAATATTATATGAGGAACGCCTGAGGAAATTGGACAGTAACAGATCGGCAGCTAAAGTATTTAAATACCTGTACTTAAAAAGCTTTGACTCACAATGGAGGAAAAGAAGTAGGAAACTAACTAGTAAGTATGCTAGTAACAAGGACGGAGAAATAAAGAGCATTAAGCAACAGGTGAAAAACACAGAAGGTAAAAATTGAATAAATTCGATGGAAAAGAAGCAGAGTGTGGAATTATACCGATAGTGGAAAATGCAGATCAGGAAGGAAGATTTCTTTGATAACTCAAGAGGCAGTGCCCTACTTTTTGAAGCTAGATCAGGGTGCCGTAGAACACGCAGCTACAAAAAGAAATTTAACAATGGAGATGGCGCATGTGCTGTATGGGGTAACTCAGTGAAACAATTTACCATATTATACTCGAATGTAATGGTATCCATCCGGAAGTTGTTGCAAGCGCAGTCACTGTTCCTGAAGCTCTGGGGTTTAGAGATACCAGTGGCCGGGTGAATAAACCGGCGGTGGAAACTAGCAAAAAACTACTGGAAGATTGGTGGCTTAAAAGCAGATAAATGAGATAATGGTAGTAATGTAGAAACAAAAATTTAATAAATAGAATGATGGTTTAGTTAACCAATCTAAATCAATAATTAAGATATAGGTAGAAAAATGAGCATGATAGCTACTGCTACTACCCCGTTTTAAAGTGGACGCTCCTATATTCCATCCATCCATCCATCGGTATACTATATAGCTTCAATCTTGGGGATGTGCTTGGTTCGACCTTGATCTGATTTCAAAATCATTTAGTGGGAGGCAGACAAAACATTGTTGTACATGTAGAAACGGAGGTTTCACTCTAAAATGAAATACATGTGGAATTCTGTGTATACATACCTGAAAAGCGCCGCAGGAAACATTATTTTCTTTTAACTTTCTTTTGGCGCGTGACAGCTTTAGTTGGTTAAATGCCAATGCAAATAGTCATTTTTTTTTTTCCCATCCTGCTCTAATCGTGGGTCACTCATTATAAACATTTTACTGAGGTCTGTACGTCCATTGAAGCCCGTCATACCTGACGACAGAAACAATAGACGGACTACTATGTGAATTTTCAGCTTTTATTATGTACTAGAACAGGAAAGAAAACTTTTTATTAAAAAAGTGGAACCCGTTCGAACCGGTTCGAAACGGAACGGAATGTGTTTCCAGAGCCGAAACCGAACCCGAAACGCGCGAACCCGTTCCCGAACCGAACGCGCGCACACACACACACACACACACACACACACACACACACACACACACACACACACACACACACACACACACACACACACACACACACACACACACACACACACACACACACACACACACACACACACACACACACACACACACACACACACACACACACGCACGCACATACACAAACCCGGTTTGAAGCCCTGCAACAAGTTAGCGAGATCTGCAAATAAGCTCCTTATTCTGTAAATATTGTAGTCCAGGTTGATCAGGAGAAGCGATATTTCAGAAAAGGGTAAGAAGAAAAGAACCTGCTGTTTAGCTAGTTAATTAGCAGGTTCTGTTTTGTTTATTCCAACCAACCAACTAGCTCTGCCGCCTCTCGGTTCAACACAACCGGGCGAGTCTGAGTGAACAAGACACTGTTCTGATCGTACTGCTGGCAAAGTTGTAAATTACTATTCATGGCGTTAGAATACCTGCCAGATGTATAGGCAGGCTCTGCTGTTATTGCTTGTCTCAAGCTGATGTATTCCCTTATATTGCCACTTCCTGATCAGCAGGCAAATGTAAGAACATTGAAGGGCTAGTTGTAAATCAGTTAAAAAGTGGTAAACTACTGTTTCGTTCCTATACAAGTCCATAAAACTTAGTTTCTTTGCACGCTAATTATTCCTTCTTCCTCTTTCGGACACCCTAAGGGCATTACACAGAAGTGGGGGGGGATATATAAAAGAAAACAAATATTATATGCAAGAGCACAAAAATCAGCGAATGCGAACGAGCGGCTAAAGGACGTGATAAGGCTTCATTCGTGCGACGTGTACCATTTCGGATGTTGACCGTCAGAGGAACGAACAGTTCCCTGGGGAAGAACTTCATAGCTCACTTCGCTGAATTGGCGGACCATTTCATAGGGGCCAAAGTATCTACGAAGCAGCTTTTCAGGCCGCCCTCTCATACTGATTGGGCTCCACACCTAAACTTGTTCTTCGGGCTCGTAACACATTTCTGTGGCGTAGACTATACCAGTGAGCGTCCTTTTCTTGCTGGCGCCTGATACGCTGTCAAGCAAGTTGGCGGGCGGCCTCGGCATGAAGATCGAATTCATCAGCACCCATATGACTGTGGGGTTAACACTATGGGGAAGCAGCATTGCGTTCAGAAAAGTCATGGCTTCGCGGCCGTGGACTAAACGGAAATGAGTGAAGTGCGTAGTTTCTTGCGACGCGATAGTAACATAGGGAAGTATTGCATCCCAGTTCCGATGGTCCTCATCGACATACACTGAAATCATATCGGCGATTGTTTTAAACCGTTAGGTGAGAGTCATTTGTTTGCGGGTGATAAGCGGTGGTTTTAGGGCTACTTGTGCCACTGAGTCGCGTAACTTCCTGCGTAAGCGCCGAGGTGAAAGCCGTTCCCCTGTCAGTTGTAACGACTGCGGGTGCACCGTGACGAAGTACTATGCTCTGCATGAAAAAGGTCGCAATTTCAGCAGCGGTTCCACGGGGAAGAGTTTTCGTCTCACAGTACCGACTAAGATGGCGACCACAATTTGCCGAGCGAGGGCTCCAGAAACGAGCCGATTAAATCTATGCCGACTTGATGGAACGGGACTTGTGGCGGATCAATAAATTAAATTGAGTTGCATAACGGGAATTTTAAATCGCAACTCTCCCGAAAAGAGTTAAACTCATGGCGTACAATAATCTTTTTGCCGCCTACCTAAACTACTCTCCTTTAGTTTGGGGAACTGCAACAAAAACAAACCTATACTGCAGTTACAAAGGCTACAGGAAAAGATATTACGAATTATTACAGGTGTGGAATACATAGCACCAACTTCTCATATTTTTAATCACTTAATGTGCTAAACGTAAACAGCTTATACGAGTATAAGTTATGGCGGCAGTACCGTTTCAGTATCCAACGAAAAAGTTCGACTTTGAAAGAAACTGCAGAACTATATGCCCTAACAATCCAATTTACAGAACTCGAATCCATGATGGAATGTTCCGAAATGCCGCACAGCCTATGGACAACAAATGCTCTGTAACACACTTCTGCCATTATTGAACACTGTAGAAAAGGATGGCATTGATTTATTCAATATGTCCCTATCATCAATATATTTCACAGCATAATAACCTATGAGGTTTCAAAACAGTCCTTTATTAACGTTAATAATGCAATATATTGTCGGATGCATATTGATTGTCTTGTTTTTTCCAGATTGTATTGTCTCATGTGCATTATGTTGCCTTTTTTTATTTTTCTTCTTTTCATGTTTTTTTTTTTAATCGCTTGTAACCGTTTTGTGTCCATTTTAATCTCACCCTGCTGCTGTACACGCATTAAGGGGACCGAGGACTTCTCAAGCAGCAGTCACGGCTTTTCCCTCGGCCTCTCCTTCCACTTCTGTCTGGTGAATAAAATATCCATGAATTATTTATTGGTATGTTTGTAGTAGTCCGGTCGGCTAGTCGGCGCCGTCTTGCGACGTTGCAACTCCCGGCAAGTTTTGACGTAGCGCTTGAAAACTGCAGTGCGTAGGCCAATAATACTTCTGGCGTAATACGGGCCAACGTTCCGGAAAACCCCAAGTGACCAGAAGAAGGATCGTCGTGGGACGCCTGCAGGATTTCGTCGCGAAAAGACTTAGGTACGACGAGGAGGTAAACAGCTTCCGTCGGGCCGTATAGTTCTTTTTGTAGAGGATGCCGTCGCATAAACATAACGATGACAATCCGCGCGAGAAAATTCAGGGCGGAGTCTTATTATTTCCTTCCAGATACTCAATGAGAGGCCGCAGTTTAAGTTCGTCTCTTTGTTGCTGAACCAAAGTGTCCGTGAAGATAGCAAAAAGGAAAAGAGAATCGTCTTCGAACTCAGTGCTGTTATGCTGAAGAGGCGCGCGGGACAAACAGTCTGCCTCACTGTGCTTCTTGTCTGATTTATAGACGATGGTCACATCAAATTCTGGAAGTCGAAATCTCCAGCGTGCCGCCCTGAGGGATATTTGAGGCTCGCCGCCAACATAGCGAGTGGTGATCACTCACTATACTCGGAAAGGCCGTCTATACAAGTAAGGGCGAAATTTTGCCACTGCACAAAAGCTAGACACTCCTTTTCAGCAGTGGAGTAGTTCACATCAGACCGGGATACGGTGCGGCTTGCGTATATGCGAATACACGTTCAACACTATCCTAAAATTGTACAAGGACAGCTCCAAGGCCGGTGTTACTTGCGTCTGTGTGCAGTTTTGTGTCGGCTTACTCGTCGAAGTGACCAAGTACAGGCGCACTTTGTAGGCGAGTTCGTAGTTCCTCGAAGGACTGCTGTTGCTCTTCGCCCCAGCGGAATGGTTCGTACTCTTTTGTGAAGCGGTTTAGGAGCTCAGCTATCCGCGAGATGTTTTTCACAAAACACCGATAGCATGAGCAAAGACCCAGAAAACGATGTACGCTTTGCTTGTCGGTTGGTATGGGGAAAGCAGTGACTGCGGCTGTCTTGTCAGGGTCTGCGCCAACGTTCTTGGCACTCACAATGTGAACGAGGGTAGGAAACCGGGCAAGTTTTCTACTCTCTCGTCCTCGTCACTGTGGTGCCACAACAAGATGAATACTCACAATGTGGCCCAGAATCTTCAGCTCTTGGAAAGCGAAATGACACTTTTCTGGCTTAAGAGAGAGAGATCGGATGGAACGAATGGCTTCGATAACAGCACGCAGGTGCCTCAGGTGTTCCTTGAGGTATCGGATAAAATCACAACGTCATCCAGGTACACCAGGCAGGGCTGCCACTTCAAGTCCGAAAGCACAGTGTTCATCATCCGCTGGAAGGTCGCAGGAGCCGAGCATAGGCATAAAGGGAGCACCCTGAATTCGTACAAACCGTCCGGGGTAATAAAGGCGGTCTTCTCCCGGTCGCGTACGTCCACCTCTATCTGCCAATACCCACTGCGTAAATTGAGCGATGAGAAGTATTTGGCGTGGTGCAGCCGGTCTAGGGAGTCATCAATGCGCGGTGGAGGATGAAAGTCTTTTTTTGGTAACTTTGTTTAGACGCCGGTAATCACAACGCAGAACCGCGGGGTCCCATCTTTCTTTGCCATAAGGCAACAGGCGGCGCACATAGGCTCGTCGACAGCTATCACGTCGTCCTGGAGAATTTCGTGTACTTGCCGGCGAATTCCATTCGCGCTCCTTTGATGAGACCCGATAAGGCAACTGGCATAATGCTGCCTGGTTTTCGTCGGCTATAATTCGGTGCTTTGTGAGCGGTGTCTGTCCAACCCTGAAGGTCGATGCAAAACAGTCCCGGGAAGACTCGATGATGATCTCCAGGCAGGAGGTCCTGGTTGACGTCGGTTTTAAGTGGCGTAGTCAAATTTTTAATGACTGTGATTTCAGACAACGCGTACTGCCCCGCGCATTCCTCCAGTTCTTCAAAATGCGCAATCGTTGTGTTGGTTGCCAAACATTTCGGTTCAAAATCGAAGTTCGTCACCAAAAGTTCGGCTCGCTTGTCCTTCAGTTCATTACGTCCGCGAGCTACACAGACTTGCCCACTGTTACGTTTCGCCACCAACAAGTGTGACAGCTGACGCGGCCACCGCATAGCAACAGGCAGAACAGCGAGCGGTTCGGCCATTTCGGCGCCGTCCAGTCGGCCGCCCAACGCTTCCTCCCGCGGGCAAGTCTCGACGTGTTCGTGCCACGCGCCAAACGTGTGTGCGTGCGTGTGTGTGCAAACGCTGGCCAAGCCCGGCGCTCGAGGGAAAGTGCGTCGCCCTCGCCCGTCTGCAGGAGGTGGAGGAGATGCGGTCGCGCCCACTGCGATTGAGTCATCTCGTCTTGGCCGGACATGTAGGGCTCTCCCTTTCCCTCTGAACTGGCAAGCCTATAAAAAGCAGCGGCAGACTGCTGAGACGGCGACTACTTTGACGCGCCGTAGAGACGACGCTAGATACCAGCTGTGTGAGAGTGTCTGTATTCTCTCCGGGTCAGCTTCTCTGTCCGTTCTTTCATGATGTTGTAGTAAAGGTTGTTTCGTTAGAAGACGCCTCGTCTTTGCTGGGACCGTTGATGCCATCCGCCAAGTCACGGAGCCGCCAGGCCAACGCTACTGAGGGGCCGAGAGCCGCATGTAATAACTGATGGCAGCGGTGCGATACTCAGGCGCGCGACCCAAATCTAACACCACCCAGGAGCAGTGGCACGTTGGCATCAGTGATGCCGTGAGTTGCGGGGCTGCTATCGCACTCTACAGAGTGAAAATCAGTGATTTTTGGTAACTCTCAAGCTTGTTTATAAAAATGACGTCGACAGTCACGTAGATGCTTGGCCTCAGCGAACATAATCTAGCAAACAACCTTAATTAGCATCAATTTGATAAATGTGAAAATGATTAATGCGTCAGCATTACTCTATACCCCCATTGGTAAAATCGATCCGACTGTTGTGTGGCGCCGGCACCGCCTTCAAGGAGGCTTGCACCTAACGTAATCTACCCAAACACAATTTCAACCAAAAACAGCCAAATACCTGCATCCTCCAAAAGGCCGTTCCTACCGCCCATCAGTTCACTTCCACCCTGCTAACTCCTCCACCCACAAGGTGGCAGCACTGGGACGACAACACGGCGGCGAAATACAAATCAAAGAAGGGCAGGCGATAGTTGTAGGATCGAAACAAACAACCAGTACTGTTAACGCAGATTTTGGTCATCACATAGTCAGATTGCCTGTGCATTTTTTTCCCCTTTTCATTTTATGCAATATGTTACAGCCTTATTCTTGAAGACTCCACTCACTCATTTGAGACTAATGCAATTCACAAACTTAACTAAAAGGTCATAGGTCTTCATAATCCATCAATTGATTCCCCACTATTTCGCACCTCATCCCGAGCGTTCTGCGCGCCTCACGCTAACCGGCGGGCTTCGGAATGAGGTCCGAAATCAGTACAGTATCCATAATTGCAATTGCAACATGCACTGTAAAGTAAATATAAAAGATATACATAACAGCGTTAGGTTAATTGCCGCAGATTTGTTACCGCTGTCTCGTCTAGTGGGCACTTCCCACTAGAAATGATTGCAGAAACGTAAGCAAAGTTGTGAATACTTGTAACAAATGGCAATTGGCTTTGAGCATATGGGTAGAATCGACACCGGACGACAATTGCTCATGTCGTGCTTTGAACCACTTTTATGAAGGATGATAACTTTCACCTGCTTCATATTATATGGAAATACACTTGACGAAATGGATATGTTAAAAATGCGATAGACATGGTGCAAGAAACTCGACAACAAGTTTAATTGGCTTGATAATTAAACCGCCAGTGTCCGAGAAAGAGCTGTTTTTTAGTGCCATAAGCGTAGAAAAAAACTTCAGATGGATCAGTAGGCTGACGAAACTAGAAGTTACACCTTTTGCAATAGAGCGAGCCGCATCTTTATTGTAAGTGGTGTTTGGCAGGTTAATGAATTGTATCAATTGAAGAGGCCCGCTAAGGCGGCACCCGTTACTGGCGATTCATCAATGAAAAGATCACCGATGCTCTCATTGATATTTCGGCTATTGATTACCTCATTCACAGCCCGCCACATTAGTTTCGGATTGTCGCGCCTATTTTTCTGGGACAGTTGTTGTTCATCTATAGTCTCTTCGTGCCCTACGAAAGTTCTGTATTCAAAGAGTTCCTAAACCTTTTAAAACAATTAAATCATCTTGGTTCCTGCCTAATGCAAATTTTTGATAGATTTTATCTTTTGTTTTACTCTTCTGGTAAATTTGGGGGTAATTCAAGGTTTCCTTGATTTTTTATGTTTCCGCTTTGTTACCCATGGAAAGGGAGAACAGTATACATATACCCTTAAACTTTTCAATGAATAAAATGTACGCTTCATTCACGGAAGTGTAATTACAGATGTTTCACCAATCCAAGTTCTGTATGGCTTGTCTAAACGAGATTAGGCTCCATTACTGAATTATTGAAACTTTATGAAACGATATACATACTCGTACAGCGGCGCTTCTTAGCGGATACAGAAACCAGACAGACACTGATCACTAATATCAAAGGACAAAGTGCCAGAACAATGAAGAGTTATGTAAACATTAACTATGAAAAGATCAATGATGCTGCAGGCTAGACGGCGTAATTGTTGTTGGTGAAGAGATATTAAATTAGTAAGTCTATTCAATTCAATTATGCTAAAGCATGTTAATGACGTCGGGTTCTTCTCATTCATATTCCCAATAAAATCCCCGCCTATAAGTAATCTATATTGGTTTAAAGAGCAGAATTCCAGAAGATTATTTAGTATTTGACAAAAGAGATAGTAGTTTCCGCTTGGAGGCCGGTATACCACATATATTATGTATTTCTTATGGCGTATAATGTTGGTATTTCGTATTTTACTGTCGAGGCTGAAAGTTCCTTAATGAATTCACATTTATAAGAAGATTTTACATAAATGGCTACGCCCCCTCCTCGTGACATCCTGTTTAAGTAGAAAAATGAAAAAAAAAAAAAAAAGGTCAAAGTGAATAAAATCGCTTTCTTGTTAACACCAAGTTTATCATTGATGTAAATTAAAGAAATAATACGTTGGATTAGAGATAATTCGCACATTACCTTGAGATGCCGAGAGAAGCTCAACTGCTGGTTCCCTTGTCCGCACAGCTTGTCGCAGTGAATGCATTCCGAGTTTACAGTGCTTTTCGTTTCTTTTGCGTGGCTATTGTAACGGAAATGGCCTTCGACGTCTTTGTAATTCGACAACTGCGCGCGCACACATCATTATCGGCATATTTAGATTGTTTTGCTATATCTGCCATAACCACACCTGCCATAACCGCAACCATGTCATGCCCCTTCGACGCCGTCGAACGCGGCAATGCGATAGACCTCAAAGGGCAAACCTCAGCTGGAAAGGGCGGAAACTTCCGTCATAAATTACAGCAAGTCGTCGACCACGGCCATGGCTGCGTGTCTTCGCTTGAAAAAGACGGCCACGCTAAATGGCGAAGAACATAGCATGTTGTTTAGATGCTGCCTTTTTTTTTTTTTTTTTTTTTTGCCGTTTCGGGCGGCTCACCGGCGCTGTTTGGGGGCGACTACCAAGCAGACGTTCCAGGAACGATTGGTGTCGATGAGAACGTGGGGCTGAGACACCAGCTTCTAGTCGCGAAGAGAGAACCACGCCCACTGGAAGAATGAAGCGCGAACACTTAAATATTCGTCAAGGGAGGAAGACCAGCGGGTGATGAGCAGGGTGGCGACGCGTCTACACGGAGGAAGAGCAGAGTTTGAACACTGACTAGCGTGTCCCTTTTGCGAAACGATGAGATGGCTGCATGGTCGACAAGCGACAGAAGTCCGCGTAGCCGCCGCGGCGTTCCGAGAAGCGAGAAGGGCCTGTCTTTATATTTTTTTTAGACTAACAGGAATACGCCAGTCGGAGGTAACGCTCAACCAAAAGCCATAGAAGCAAAAAAAAAAAAGGAAAAAAAAAACGAATTTTGCGAGAGGAAGAATCTGAGAGTTGTTTCTTCTGATTAGTTATTCTTAGGGGGGGGGGGGGGGGGGGGGGGGGGGATGACGATTGGCCGTACCGCAGAAAAGCGGCCGGTTGTGAGTAAACGGGTGCACAAACGCGAGAGGGGGCACTGGTAAGTGACTACACAAAATGAAAATAAGAAGTGAGGAAAAATAGGGGTGGTGCAAGTGTACTGAAAAACTAAAGAGAAGAGGAGACGCAGATCTTCACTCGCGCATTCACACGCTCGAGCACCGCGCACACATCTCGCTCTCTCGCCCACACTGCCACTGTCCTTGTAACTCTCGGCCCCGTTGACAGAAACGCACTTAAAAATACCTAAAACTCACAAACTCCCAGAGGCGCGCGTATGTGCAGTGGCTTACTTTCCAAGAAATGCCGAGGGGTTCCCGGGTCCGCACTTTGTCCGCTAGTTGAGATCGGACACCGGCTGCGGAGCCGAACGAGCAGAAGCCAGCTTACGAACAAAAGGCTCGCCCGCCAGTTTGGCTCCAAGCTGTAAAACGGAGGGGAGGCCCTCGATAAACAAACATGTAAATGAAAAAGGCGCAAGCTCCCGTAGGGTATGAGAAAGGGATGACTGCAAGCAGTCGCCAGTCACCTGTCTGTTCTTCAATGATTCTTCGAGAAGGGCACATTAAATTCATTTTATGTAAGGGTTAGTTAAATGTCTAATGACTAATAATAATAATAATAATAATAATAATAATAATAATAATAATAATAATAATAATAATAATAATAATAATAATAATAATAATAATAATAATAAAAGAGTGGATTGCACTGATGCAACTACGATCTACCGTCCTATAGCTTTCTTTCGTTTTAACTCGTCCCATATACAACAGCAAAAGCAGATTTTATTTACTAAAATACAGTCTTCGTGGGGTGACTTCTCGTCAAGCCATTTATCTCTTGTCTCTTCTGCATCCTTGTTCTTTTCATATGCCTCTCTGAAACCTCCTCTCTCGTGCCATCCTGCCCAAGCAATTCCTTGGTTGATGGATCTTGCGCTTCCCTCTTTTCTACTATTCTAGTATTTTTTTTTTTTTCTTTTTTCCCGAGAAGTCGACACACCCTCGTAGGTCTGGAAACCCTTCGAGTTTGCGCAGACTTTCTTACTTCCCAAACTCGTTCGGAATGGTGGCGGGATATTGTTTCACAGGCTTTCGAGTTTGCAGCCGTCGTCCGACCCCACTCGTTTGCCGCGCTGCACTTTACGCCCCCCCCCCCCCCCCCGTTCTTTTTTTTTTTTTCGTGTCGAACGCAAACACACAGACGCAAACCGTTTGTTACGGGCGCGTTGGTAGCCAAAAGAGTGTACACGACAGCTATTTTATCGATGTGGGAAACAATAATTTCGACCTCACAAGCCGACCTCACTAAGTTACGACCTCACTCAACCTCAAACTACCGCATGACGTTGAGTTCTCATTTGCTGACCTCACTCAAAAATATTTCAGGTGCGGCCGACCTCACCTCAACCTCACCTCACTCCGTGAGGTTGAGGTCATTTTGAGGTCGAGGTTGACCTCATGAGGTTGCCCGCCTCTGGTCTTAAGAAAAAACGCTGCAAACGGGGTGGCATATCCTCCACACTTTTCAGCGGAATTGCAATTATAGAGGCTTAGGGTCAGTTTCTGCTTGAACATGTCGACCGTAAACAAAATGGAGCAATTTTTGAAAACCAAATGTGACCGCCAAGGACTCTTTTTCAATTTGTGAGTATCGCATTCCAGCTCAGACACAACTCTAGAGGCATAAGCAATCGGCCACCACCCTTCAGGATGCTGTTGTAAAAGTGCTGCCCTAAGCCCATATTGGGATGCATCACTTGACACCTTCACAGATTTTGCTAGGTCAAACAGTGCAAGCAGAGGACGTGAGCACAAGCGAGCTTTTAGCGGCTTCTACTCAGCCTAATGTGCATTAGTCCGCTCGAAGATTGCGTCATCCCTGATGACATCCCGCATTAGGGTTGTAGCAGCAGACAGGTTAGGCAAATATTTTTCAAAATAGTTTATAAAACCTAATCTCCTCTGCACATAAGTCTTAGTAGTCGGTGGTTGAGTCATCAATGCTCTGAACCAGTGATGGACTAGGAGAAATGCCTTCGCTGCTCATCATATCACCCAGGAACTCTATTTGCTTTTGGCTATAGTTTACATTTGCTCAAGTTGAAAGTGAGCCCCTGCTCTTTGGCCCTCTACAGCACTGCCTGAAACTTTTTGTCATGCTCTTCTAGTGTCCTGCTCCACACAAGAACATCACCAGCATATATATAAACTCTAATCCCAGGGAGTCCCTTAAGGATCTGACACATAATCTTCTGAAATACTTCTGGGGCTGAGGCAATGCCGAATGGCAGCCGAAGGTATTGGTACCTTCTGAAAGGGGTGGTAAAAGTACATATTATTGCAGTTTCAGGGTCCACCTGATGGAAACCTGAGTTGGCATCCAGAGTTAAGAACCATTGAACACCAGCTAGCTCAGCCTCTATATCCTCACGTTTAGGCCGCTGTTATAACGTTTTCGTTTCGCCGATTTATTTATAGCCCTGAGGTCTATGTAAATCCATTTTTCTTCAAAGCAATGACCAAGGGGCTCAAACAGTCCGTTGGCTCCTGCACCCTCTTGATTATATTGGCCTCGGACAAGCGCTTCAACCCTGCCTGTGGCACTTACCCGAAGGGCTGCTGGTACTGTAGGGGTGGCTCCATCCTTTAAGACCATATGGTACGTTTATCTGACGCATCAGGCCTCGGAATACCCCCAGATACACCGACACTACATCATCGCAGGTGACTGTAGAAACGCGGTTGACAAATCCAAAGAGCTCACAGACATAAAGACCCAGAATAGGAGTACGGGATTTCTTGACGAAGAACTCGACAACCTGCTCCATTCCACTGCAGGCAAGTGACAACTGCGTTTTACCAACATGCGCAATTACCCCTCCATTGTAGCTGCGCGAAACTGTCGAGCTCTTCCGAAGCGGCGCTTTGTGCCCCACTCGTTTCCAACATGACAACGGCAACAGGTTCGTCTGTGTCCCAGTATCAATCTTCAGCTCAACTTCGATACCTCCCACCTTCGCTGGGGCAAGCCACTCATCCTTGGCTTCCGCGATGTGGCTGCCTCCCTCCAGAATGTAAAATTCGTCCTTAGTTGTTTGCTTCTCGTGAACTTCGTGGATGGTTGATCGTGCGCAACACGCTGCATAATCACCTTTTTTTTTTTTTTTTTTGCATTTGCGGCACTATTTACCTGCTGCCGGGCAAGCTGGCCCCTTCGAACATAGGCACACTTGTCGCAACGTTGCCTGCATGGTCACCGCTCGTGGCTGCGTCCCCTGTTTCCTAGACCCTTCGTTCAAGGAGTGAATCGTTTGCTCTTGTTCGTTCCACTGCAGCTTACACTGTTTGGTCGATACCTCGCCTGTCTTACACATGTAGACCGCTTTCACGAGGGTTAAGTCCTGTTCGCGAAGCAGTCTTTGTCGCAGTTTCTTATTTGTGATCCCATATGCGATTTTGTCTCGAATCATGCAATCAGCCAGACTGCCGAATTTGCATGTTTGGGCTTTCAGCAGCAGATCCCGGTAAAACTGCTCGAACGACTCACCCTCAGCCTGTTCTTGCATGCGAAATAGAAAACGGTCGTAAGTCTCATTTTAGAGCTCAGCTTTTTGGCGTCCGTTCCTGCGTTTCGCGTCGTCGTCGCCGTTGTCCCTCGTAACCAGCTCCGCAGCTGGGGCAGCGTGCAATCCTTCCCTACTCCCCCCTGCCTCATCCTCCATGGCGGCGACCGCGCGTGTTCTCCTATTGCTGAGGGCGATCCTGCCACCACCGTTCGCCGCACCATACATGTCTTGCTCGAAATCTTTGCCCTAATTTATCGAAAAGGTGAAACAGCTGATGAGCTGCGCTCAAACTTCGCATCATTAGGAAGTAACGTAATCGTCGACAAACTTTTTCTTTGGCGAACAGTAGTCATGGAGTGAGTGAGTGAGTGAGTGAGTGAGTGAGTGAGTGAGTGAGTGAGTGAGTGAGTGAGTGAGTGAGTGAGTGAGTGAGTGAGTGAGTGAGTGAGTGAGTGAGTGAGTGAGTGAGTGAGTGAGTGAGTGAGTGAGTGAGTGAACTTTATTAAACGCTTGGGGATTTTTAATCTTCGGCTCTTAGCCGAGGCTGACGAGCGGTTGGCGCTCCCAGTTCAGGGCACCACTGGCTTTCGCCAGCTTGCGAGCTCTTGTGACCGGGTAGAGCTGAGCCTCTGGGTCAGAGCTGGCCAGCAAAGCCTCCCACTGCCTTCATTTGATTTGATGTGCATTCCCACGTTATGTGGTGCAGGGTAGGGGTCCTCTCGCACCATAACATTCGTCTCTGAATATAGTGGGATGCATCACGTGTAATGTGTAAATTAATGAAGGTGCCCGTCTGTTGCCGCCTCAAATCTATGGCCTCCTCGTTGCTGAGCTTTTTATTTGGCTCCGGATATACTTTCCGCAAGCCTCTGTAGTGCTGTAATATTATGGTGTAGTCGGGGTCAAGCGGAATCGGGTCCTCTGCCGCGAGACTTGAGCGCACTGTAGGTTGTATATGTCCTTGGGCTACCCTCTCTGCGTACATGGAACTCCTCAGCCCGGTTTCGAAGGCGGCCTTCCAGTCCGAACGCATTGTATGCGTCAACGGCTTGTTCACTAGCTACGTCGTCTTCTGTGCGTCGCTTCTGGCCACTGTCGATTCTGTCACCGTCATGAAGATTTCCAGGCGTTGCTTGAAATACCTCCAGTTCTCGGCAACGTTTCCGGAGAACTGGAGCAGCTCCGGGGCTTCCAGTCCCTCCATGTCAGTGGCATCTTTGTCACTTCTGACACCATGCATCGTCAGGACAGCCACACACAACGAGCGTGGAGGGTGAAAAGCGCGGTTTATTTGGCGCTTCACCATATACATACCCGTGATGGCGCTCGTGTTGCGCCCTGAATGCCGGCTCAACGGCTGCAAAGTAAGCCAACTACCGATGCAAACGTGCGCTGACATCGCACAGCACACGGACGCCTCTGCGTTTCGATGGAGGCGAAACGAAGAGGCGTCCGTGTGCTGTGCGATGTCAGCGCACGTTAAAGATCCCCAGGTGGTCGAAATTACTCCGTAGCCCTCCACTACGGCTCCTCTTTCTCTCTTTCCACTTTCATTCCCACCTTCCTCCCTTCCCTTGCGGCGCGGTTCGGGTGTCCACAGAGCAAGTGTGACAGTTACTGCGCCTTTCCCTTCCTGTGAACCAATTTAATTTAATTAACAACGCACGAGAGATTCAAACAAACAAACAGCAAATTGTTCACCGGACGCTGTCACAGACCGTCGTCTGGAAATTCACGATGTGGTCGCCATGTAGACGAACGCCACTTCCTCGCAGACCAGTGGGCTTGCCGAGCAACGGACCCCGGGCATTCTAGAGCGTGCACCATACCCCGCGAGCCGAGCAGTAGCACTTGCTAACTCTCAGCAGTACTGGTTCTAACATTGGCTGGCTGTCGCAAGCGACGCGACCTCAGTAGAGCGCGCCGTGCCTGTCTGCTACAACGCGCCAGGGCCAGCGGGCAAATACACGTAACTTCGCTCTTTTAAGCGCCCCCCTCTTCCTCATGCCTAGCCGCGTGTCGTCATTGGTTAGGCGCTGTCGAACTTTCTGGAGAGGTGCCTTCCGGCCGGGGGAGTCGATCACCGCCGCCGCCGAGTGATGAGGATCGATGACGCCAATGCGTGCGAGGCTCTCCTCACGAGGAAAAGGAGACGTTTCTGCAGTATGCTAGACTTCTATGCGACGCCGAGCGGGCTTACTTCGCGCCGCGCTGACCTAGCTGACATAATAAAAATGCGAGCCGATTTCCTGACAGCTTACCATTCCCAGCACGGTATAGGGCAAGGAGCAGAAACCACACCCCCTCGATGCAAGTGCACGTAAGATCCCCAGGTGGTCGAATTACTATACGCAGCCCTATCCACTGGGGCACCTCGTCACTCTTGTTGTTATTGCGACTGTAGGGAAAAGGAAAAGAAAATGCACAGGCCTGCTATTGACTCTGTGCTAAGCCACTTCCGCTGCCTGGAGTGGGGCCAAAAGAGGGAGGTGCTGAAGGGTGGCTGTTCCTGGCCCTACGGAGCTAGGACGGTAGGTCAACGCCGCTTGCGGCGGGGGCTAGCCAGCCACCGATTCTTATCTGTTGTAGGCCGTCATCGCACCCGCCCCTGCTTCGGTGGTGGAGGACGGCTGTTGTTGCGGCGCGCGTTTTTCTTTCCTTCTTCTTTTTCTTTCTTCTCTATTTTCTATTTGAAACGCCTCAGAGAGTAATGATCTTTATCCGAATATGATGACTGGCTTTCGCCGCGGACGCTCTTCCATTGATAGCGTCATCGACCTTGTGGCGACAGTAGAACACGAAAAGCGTCACCGTCGACTAGTAGCTGCTGTCTTTTTAGATATAAAGGGTGCTTACGACAACATCCTACATGATGCTATTCTTGATGCACTTGACGGCGTGGGAGTTGGTGGCCGGCTGTACTCGTGGATTGTAAGCTACCTCAGTGGCCGCTCTGTTTACATGACTACGCCTGAAGGAGATACTACCCGCTTTCAGGTCGGTCATGGAGTTCCACAGGGAGGAGTCCTCAGCCCAATTTTATTTAACGTTGCGCTAATTGGCCTGGTGAGTGAACTGCCAGCTAACATCCACATAAGTGCATATGCTGACGACATCTGCGTCTGGGCCTCTGGTTCGACGCGCCCACAACTAGGTGCGAGATTGCAACGAGCTGTCATCGACATCAATGTACTTACGGCGTCAAGGTTTATACTTAGCGGCAGAAAAGTGTGCAGTGATTGCGTTCCGATTACCCTTCATGGAGTCGTAATACCATACGCCTCCAGGCACAGATTCTTGGGAGTAATTATTGACCACCGACTATCTTGGTCGAAACATGTTACTATGGTGAAGAAAAGGCTAATTAATTTTTGCCATGTACTTCGTTACATAGCTGGCATCAAATGGGGTCAAACTGAGCGCTCCTTAATACGGCTTTACGAGGCTCTGTTTGTTGGCTACATCCGGTACAGTCTTCCTGTACTCTCTAGTATGAGCATTTCATGCTTGCGGACTTTAGAGAGCGTACAATCGCAGGCACTGAAAATATGCCTTGGACTGCCTAGACGCACCTCTAACAAAGGTAGAATTGAAGAGGCACATGCTCGCCCAATATCCATATACTTGTCACACGAACCACTTTATATTTACGAGCACTTACAAGAGACAGTTTTCACCCACTCAGCAATATTCTGGATGAAAGGCCGGACTGCAGTTTTACAAGTGCACTCCGCTGCCATCAGTCGCAAGTACCGACAGGATATGCCCTCCCATCATCGTCCCGCCCAACCACCTTGGACGATGGATATACCTTTGGTGCACCTTCGTGTTCCCGGAATACTAAAGAAATCAGTGGTACCAATTAGTGGACTCAAACAACTTACTCTGGCGCACATCTGGTCAGA
The DNA here is from genome assembly GCF_055883805.1 of Amblyomma maculatum. Lineage (NCBI taxonomy): Eukaryota > Metazoa > Arthropoda > Arachnida > Ixodida > Ixodidae > Amblyomma > Amblyomma maculatum. Next base: position 93,406,825 of record NC_139346.1, on the reverse strand, counting down.
ATATCCTCATTATATTCACGTATACACCGATGGATCTGTGTCAGCACAGGCATCCGCTGCAGCTGTGGTCATACCAACTCAGAAAACGACTCTGCATTTCCTTTTGGGACATACCTCTACATCAACCGCTGCTGAACGTGTAGCCATTCGGGAAGCTATTCGCTACATATGTGGGGAACCACCCCAAAAATGGTGTATATTCACGGACTCAAAAACGGCATCACAAATTTTGGAAAACTGCTTGCGCCACACTGCCTATCAGTCCCTGGCACTAAACATTATGGAGCTCCTCACATCTGCCCAGCTGCAAGGCCACAGGATAAGGTTTCAATGGATCCCTGCCCACTGCGGGCTCCATGGGAATGAACAGGCCGATGTTGAAGCGAAAAGCGCACTCATCAATGGCCTCCAAACAGCTGTGCCTTTTTCAAGAGGTGACACGACGTGCCTTCTTACGAGTTGTATGAATAATGCTACAGCAGCTTACTGGGCCCAGCCAGACACCCGACACATTCGTTTAAGAAGGCTCGATCAAACATTAAAATTTTATGTTCCGCGTGATATTCCGCGTCATCAGGCATGCTTACTACATAGACTTCGTTTAAACGTGGCTTTCACGCACAAGTACTTACATTTAATTGGACAGATGGACTCGCCGGAATGTTCAACTTGTGGCATCCCAGAGACTGTGGACCATATATTATTGGTGTGCCCAGCGTATGCGCACGAAAGAAGTATGCTAGAGGCTTCCTTGAAGCGTTTAGACAAGAGGCCTCTGTCGGAGGAACTGCTGCTGGGCGCTTGGCAGGACAAGGGGAAGGGTGCCCAGGCAGTGCGAGCTCTTTGCCGTTTTTTGTGCGCCAGCGGACTTGATTCGCGCTTGTAAAACAAGCGACTGTGTCTATATGTATTTCATATGCATTCTCCCACATCGTCACCCATCATGACCTTCTTTCTTCTCTCCTTCCCCTTCCCCAGTGCAGAGTAGCAGGCCAGATTTGAATTATTCCGGCCAACCTCTCTGCCTTTTCCTTTCAATAAATAAATCTATCTATCCATCTGTTCCTTTTTTCCTACAGCCACAACAACAACAGAAGAGAAAATAGAGGAGAAAGATGAAGAGGGAGATAAAGACGCGCGTCGCAACAGCCGTCGTCCACCACCGAAGCGGTGGCGGGTGCAATGACGGCGCACAGCAGATACAACACTGGTGGCAGGCTAGCCCCCGCCGCAAGCGGCGGTGACCTACCAGTTCCGGCCCCGTAAGGGTCAGGAGCAGCCACCACCCTCTCTCTCTCCGCTATTTACGTTTGCACTCCCGCCCTCCTCCCATCCCTTACGGCGCGATTCAGGTGTCCACAGAACGAATGTGACCGACACGTACTGTGCCTCCTCCTTACCCCGCCGGGGTGGCGCAGTGGTTACGGAGCTCGACTACTGTTCCCAAGGACGTGGAATCGAATCCCGGCCTTCGCGGCCGCTTTACGGTGGAGGCGAAAAGCAAGACGCCCGTGTGCTGTGCGATGTCAGTGCACGTTAAAGAACCCCAGGTGGTCGAAATTTCTGGAGTCCTCCACTATGCGGCGTCTCTCATAGCCTGAGTCGCTTTGGGACGTTAAACCCTACAAACCTAACCAAATCGTACTGTGCCTCCTTTTCTGTGAGTCAATAATTATTAAACTTGCGGTGGACTCAATCGCCTATACGCCTCGGAAAGAGCGGGAGTTCGGCATCCAGCCATCCCATAGAGGTCGGAGGTTTCGAACACTAGAAGGAAACCTACAGATATAGGCGTCCCAAATTTTATATGCACCTAAAGTCTCGCAACTAGTAGAAGAGATAATATATAAGCACGCTTTGGAATTCCCGGGTTCGATGGGGCTGGGGCAGGTAGGTCACCGCCGCTTGCGGCGGGAACTAGCCTGCAACCGAATTTTTATCTGTTGTAGGCCGTCATTGCACCCGCCACCGCTTCGGTAGTGGACGACGGCTGTTGCGGCGCGCGTCTTTCTTTCCCTCTTCCTTCTCTATTTTCTCTTCTGTCTGCACGAGGCAGCGGAGGTGGCTCAGCTACAGAGCCAGTAGCAGGCCCGTGCATTTTCTTTTCCTTCTTCCTACAGCCACAACAACACAACCACCGGCGACTGCGTTTCGATGGAGGCGAAACGAAGGGGCGTCCGTGTGCTGTGCGATGTCAATGCACGGTAAAGATCCCCAGGGACGGTATTACAGAACTGCATTCAGTTCGCGTTGTTAGGAACGCTTTGTGATTGGTTGGAGGCACTCCCGCTCAAAGCCTCTTAGAACCTGCCGTGACGTAAAAGCGTTCGGTTCCTCGGAAGTGCTTCCAACCAATGACCCAGCGTTCTCAAACTGAACGCTAACTGAACGATTGATTGATTTATTGGAAGGGAAAGGCGCGGTAACTGTCTCAATTGTTTTCTGTGGACACCTCAACCACGCCGTAAGGGAAGAGAGGAAGGTTGAAGTGAAAGTGGAAAGAGAGAAAGAGGAGCCGTAGTGGAGGGCTACGGAGTAATTTCGACCACCCGGGGATCTTTAACGTGCGCTGACATCGCACAACACACGGACGCCTCTTCGTTTCGCCTCCATAGAAACGTAGCAGCCGAGGTAGGGTTCGAACCCGGGTACTCCGACAGAGTAGTCGGGCTTCTTGCCACTGCACCACCCCGGCGGGGCATCTAACTGAACGCAGTTCTGTAATACCGCCCCAGGTGGTTGAAATTAATCTGAAGTGCTCCACTACGGTCTCCTTTTTTTTTCTTTCCCCTTTCACTCCCATCTTCCTCCCTTCTCTTACGGCACGGTTGAGGTTTGCACTTTCCTACCCTGTGCAACGAACCTAACGTGCCGACCCGTATCGGTCTCCATCCCTCTCAAGCAGACACTACACTGGACCTTACATTCTCATCACCGCGTCTTATTCGGCGCTGGGAAGTCCTTTCTAATTCTTGGGGTAGTGATCACTTGCCCATCTTGCTCACTCTCAATCGTAAATGTCTTCGCGTTCGGACAACACGTTCGTTTTTCAACTGGGACAAGTTTCGTGCTAATACTACGACCCCCTTCTCGGATATTGACTCCTTTCTGTCTGTACTCCGAGATGCCCGCACTCAAGCTCTCGAATATATCCCCTGTGACGATTCCACAGTTGGCATGGATGCTCACCTGGCTAACCTTTGGCGTCGCGCAGATCACCTCACGCAACGTTTTCGGACACGCGGAAAACGTCACAAAGATCTCGTGCTTCTTCGACGACAATTCAAGCTTATCCGGGCATACCAGCTTCACCTGCAAAGTGAGACTTGGCACTCTACATGCGACCGTCTTGGACAAGTACCGGGCCTATCACAACTTTGGCGCATCTTTCGTGGCCTAAATGGCAAGGCACGCGGGTCACCACCTCTCGCTGATCTCCTTCTCAATGGCAACCCGGCTGATGTTGAAGATGAAGTTATACGCACCTTTTTCCCACACGCCAGCCTAATGCCTCCACCAGCAGTTTCCATTTTCCCAGTCGGAAACCCTGATCCAGACCTGGATCGCCCATTCTCAAAGGGAGAACTGCAAGCAGCCCTCGGAAGAGGCCGAGCTCGCGCCACACCCGGGCACGACCGAGTTAGTTGGCAGGAGCTTAGCAATCTCGACTCGGCAGCCCAGGATGCCCTTCTCGACATCATTAATTCTTACTGGGAGACCGGAACGGTACCGGATAACCTCAAGCTTTCTCTTATTCTTCCTATCCCTAAACCTGGCAAAAACCCTCGACTTCCTAGTAATTTGCGTCCAATTGCACTGACTTCACATCTCTGTAAACTCATCGAGCGCCTGCTGCATACCCGGATTAGTCACTACATTGAATACGTCAGTCCTGGATTTCATCCAGCTCAAGCCGGCTTCCGCCCTAACCTTGGAACGCATGACTGCCTTTGGCTTTTGCGAAGAGTTCTGAATAGAGCTCATCGTAAAACGCTACCTGACTATCTCCTGGCTGTCGATATACACAAAGCTTTTGACAATGTTCGCCATGAGGTTATCCTGGAGGAACTCGCCAAACGCTTTCCTAGTAATCGTGCCCAAATCTGGATCCGCAATTTTTTGACATCTAGACCCATTCAGCTACATGGCAAAGCTCCGGGATGGGTGCCCAAAACCTATTACTTGGATAGGGGTGTACCTCAGGGCTCCATTCTCGGACCCATATTGTTCAACTTGGCCATGACACGCGTCGCCGAGAATCTGGAAATCAGCACAAGCGCAAGATTCGCTATATATGCCGATGATATTACCGTCTGGACTGAATCAGCGGATTACGTAGACAAATATTCTATGGAGACTGAACTTCAGGCGGCCCTTCTTTGTCTTGAAGATACACTAACCAAAATTGGCCTCGAACTCGCACCACATAAAGCAGAATTGATTAGTATCGACGGAAAACATAAAACCAACCCCAGTATGCAGATCCATCTTCACATCGGAGGCAACACCATCACCTCCTCAAATGGGCAAATCCGCATTCTTGGCCTGCCCATATCAAGCTGCAACAGCCCCCAGAAATGGGTTCGTCAGTTACAACGCCTTTGGCCAGCACTGCTACATACTATTCGTCGCCTGTCCAACCGGCACGGCGGTGCGCGGCAGCATGCCTGCCGTGCGATGGCCAGAGCAGCGGCGGTCGGAAAAATCCTCTATGGTACACCGGTCCTCCAACTGTCGAAGACTGACTTCGCTAAGGTCGAAAGCCTTCATCGCGCTACACTGCGCACTATTACCGATCTACCTAAGCACACTCCTATAGCCGAACTTGAGCGTTTGGCCGCTCTTCCACCGCTCACTACCATCGTTACCGAGTCACAGACGCGTCATCGAATACGTCTAGAGAACACTGTCCAGGGGCGTCGCCTGCTGGCCTGGGATGAACAGCGTAACGACAAAACACCAGCCCTATATGCATCACTTCCCCCTTGGGAGATGCCAGTAGTCACACGCGTCCATCGCCGACCTATAAACCGCGATTTTGTCATTCCCCGGGAGCTCCTAGCTGCCCATCACCGACAAGAGCGAATCCCCGATACGACTGACATATACACCGACGCATCCATTACAAGCGAATTCGCATCTATGGCCTGGGTATGCGATGACAACCCTTCCCTTTCAGGCGCTTATGCCTGCCATCTACCTCAGGGTACCCCTCTTCACGCTGAACTCCTCGCGATTTGGGGAGCCTTGTCAGGAGTGCCTTGCACCGGAACTGGGTCACTACGTATTCTTACTGATTCCTTTGAAGCTTACAAGGAAATCGCTACTCCGGGTTCACAAGATGCAACAGCTACGGCTATACAGCGCCTCCTTAAACGCCACCAACTCGCGACCAGAACTGTCGCTATTCACTGGACCCCAGGTCACTCGGACGAATCAGGGGGCAATGCGGCGGCACACGCCGCGGCTGCCTTGGCAGGTGGGATGTCCACATTTACTTCCCCACCCCCCTTGCTTCATCCTTATTCGACCTTGGGCGGGCAACTCACCCCTTCTCTTGCCCTTATGCACTATACTCGGACCAGTCTTCGTAGCCTCAGTCAGCATCGCATGCAGGTGGCCACACCAGACCCACCTTTTACGAGAAGAACCCACCTCACCCGAAGTCAAGAAGTCTTTTTGAATAAGCTCATCGCCCATGCGGCTTACACGCCACGTATTATGGCCCGCTGGCGTCAGTATAAAGAGAAAATGATTACGTGCCCCCACTGTACGACTCTAACCTGCGGCGGCATATCTCATTTACTTTGGGAATGCCCTGCTTTTTCTACTGGACGCCCCGAGATCGAACCCTACCGCCTGAACTACCGTTCCCTTCTAGAAACTGATGCAAACACACAGATGATATTTGCCAAGTATGGCTCGCTTAGTGGCCTGGTTAGAGCAATGTGATTCGAGTGACGACCTAAATAAACAATGAAGATTATGTCTACTCCCCTTTATCCCCATCCATGGCCATGAGCCTTCCCATTCAATAAAGGACATTCAATCAATCAATCAATCAGAGACAAGTGTGACAGATACTGCGCCTTTCCCTTCCTGTGAACAAATTATTATTATTATTATTAAATATTCTGAATTTTTAAATTTTTATTACTTTTTTACTGTTACATCATTTTCAACTTTTTGTTTTGCTAAGCTCGATCGCATTGAAGTACTTATTGATTTGAAAGACGAGCTGCGCATTTTGGTATACTGCATATATTCTGCAAATTAATTTATCGAAACCGTTTTGAAAAATTATCCGCCTCATTTGGAGGCTAGTTTACGGCTAAACCACGCAGAAAGCCTGCGCGTCGTTCACCCTTTTGTTGCGTAGTGAGTTTTACAACAGTTTGACCGCGCATGATGCGAAACGAGAACTGTTTGTAACGACATTGATTAAGCGAAAGACGTTAACGCCGATTTTCCGCCAATGGCAATGGTGGCGCCAGCTAGCATCATTATGAAAACATGCCACGAGCTTGCCTTTCATTCATTCATTCATTCATTCATTCATTCAAATATCTTTATTCATGAGGATGACCTGAGGCCTAGAGGGGAAGGGGGTGAGTTAGGTGAGGTTGAGGGCGCCAGACTCCGACATGAAGTCTAGCAGGGCACTAAGCTTGCGCTTGGCATTGGTATTGGGGGCTGTCCAGTCTTCGTAACTCTGAATGTGGTGAGCAGATGTGTAGCGTGCGCGGAGGCCAGCCGCGCCAGGACAGGTCCAGATCAAGTGCTGCAGGTCAACGGAGTCAGCAGAGCATTTGGGGCAGCTGATCTTGGTTCGGTGCCATTGCCTCAGGATGTCCGGTGTGTACGCTGCACCGGCTCGCGCCTTGTGAGTTAGAACTTAGGCAGGACGAGAGAGGCTGGAAGGGATCGGAGGAGTAATATCGGGGACAAGGTCCTGCAATAAACCCCTCCGCTCATGTTTAAGCCACGTGATGACAGAGTTCGGTATGATGAAGGAGACGGGAGAACAGTAAGGGTGGTCCGAGTTGGACGGCCCCAAATCAAGGCTATGCCGGCGGTCTTCCTCAAGCTGCGCACCATGCGGCCCTGAGGGCCGTTCTGTTCCCAGTTCCTTGTGCGTGATGTCCAGATGTCCAATGAATTCGTACCGAGACTTGTGAGGTCTCTCGCAGGTAGCGGCAGCGCTGTTTGATGCGGTGTTGTACTGAGGTCTTGTAAGAACGGGCTTGCAGGGTTTTATAGCCTCTTGACTGTCGGTGTAGATGTGGATGAAACGATATGTTCCTATGGTGCAGTGTTGAAGGACCTCATCGATGGCCGTTAACTCGAGTTCAGTTGCGGACCATGCAGTACCTGCGACCACTGGCATGTGGCTAGTAGCGTGCAGCTGTGAACCCTCCCGGTAGTAATTGCGGTAGTTGTAAACGTGATGCCGGTGTCATTGTTATGACATAGGGCGGCGTCGGTAAAAATGCGGAGACCGATGTGCTGGTCTTATGTATCAATGATGTGGCGTTGGCGGTGATCTCTTCCTGGCCCTTTCCTCCAGCGAAGCCAGATGACGCCACAGCTGCCTTTTGTCGGATAAGGTGTTGCCGTTCTTTATTCCCTGTCTCGTCGCAGACGGCTCTGGTTTCTCATCATGAGCGGCAAAACCAGGTAAGCACCACTGACAATCTTACTACGCAACAAAAGAAACAGATCAGCAACGCGCAAGCTCTGTGCACGGTTTCACCGCAAACGAACCTCCGGTTGAGGCGGGAGAATTTTTTAGAACGGTTCCAGTAAAGTTTCAGAGCACTATGTTGCAGTAAAACAGCGCATATATGCTTCACTGAAGAAAAACTATTTTCATAAAGCCGTCAGTATCGCTTTTTTTTTTTTCATAATTCCGATATATATATCAAACGAAGTGTCTAAAGGTACGTCCGACGGATCCATTCGATTCTCGTAAAGATACGGCGGACGTCGATATACAGGCTCATGGCTATATGCACGTCGAACGCAGCCCCATTCCGCTTGCTACGCGTGAATGGATCTCATCCTCTATGATATCAGCTAGCCGCGACCCTCGATGAGGTGCTACGAAGAGTGCATCCGTTCTAACATAGATCACGGTCTTCACTTAGGGTTGTGTACGGCAAACATCGCTGTCAAGCACATAGCTGCAGGCGATATGCTACGTACTGCACCAGCTCCACCAGCTGGCATCGAGATACGCACATTCACGAGCAGCTTTCGCTTCGCACTAAACTATCACCTCGATCTGCCCGTAATGCGAGCGAGCTATTCCTAGCATTTACGCTGTCTTAGGTCCTGCATCGACCTCTGAAGATCTAGCGCCGGCACAACACACACACACCTCGTCGTGCAGCTGAACATTCGGCAGTCCAAAGTATGTATGTGAAATGGCATTATGCTCGTTCCTCACATGCAGACCGAGGAAACAGGATGTTTTTAGCTAAATTCTTCGTTTAAATTCTACCTCAGAGCCGTGGCAGAAGACATGCCGAATCTACTAGAGGCCTGCACATCGACTCGTCGAGGCGAAGACCTACTGCACCGCACCGCACCGCAAGAGTGCACAACCGGAAAGCCGGAAGCGTGAATGATCCGAATTCCCTGTGAACAGCAATGTTCTTTGGTATATAGAGGATTACTAGACTAAAGTGCTTAGGCTGCATCTTTTTCTTGTCGTTGAAGTTTGCGTACATGTAGTTTAAACCCCCGCATGCTCGAGGTTAGCGTGACCCGACTGAACGGCCGCGCAGCTTTGAAACGATCGGGATCGATATGCATGCATCGCCGGGCTTAGGTACGCGGTAGAAAATGTGCGCTGCACATTTCGTTGAAGAAGCTGACTCTTGGAATTTTGCAGTGTGCCATGCAAGCGATCGTTGCTACAACCACGCATCCATGTTCCCACGGCTGGCCTACCCCGAGGCGCATAAATGTTCAACCGTGGACGTATCAATGATCGAAGAGAGGACAGATTTTCACAATATTGGGCGCGAAATCGATAGCTACCAGTGCTCAGTGTTAGAGAAATTCTGCCTTGATCATGCGCAATTCAGTGTTTCAGGTGTGGTCAGTAGCTATATAAGTTTGAACAGTTCGCCTTTCAAGTCAGCGGCGCCAGCGATGGATCGGCGGAGCGATTTTCCACGCTACACCGCTGTCTTGCTAGAAAGCCTATCTAGGCGGCGTTTGACATTCACCTGCATTTTGTTGGCCCCGTAATTGAAAGCAACGCCTTCAGAAACGCGTTAAATGTTCAAAAATGTATTCTCTTCAACAGTTTCACTCCAGGCTGTCAAAGCAGGCGGACGTTGATAAAACAGAGCACTCCAGTCTTTAGAAATCTGTACAATCACCTTCAGTTTGTAAAATTATTGGAATAGGTCACTTTACGATCGCTGGGACATAGACCCTCATGACAGCGCTTTCACGTGAATAAGGACCACACCAGGCCGAAAGCTTGTCTCATATAACATAGCTAACCAAAGTATACCTTACAGCATTGTGTTGATTTTTATGGTGCCTAAGCGACTAATGCTGCCATGCACCCAGAACAAGGTTTAATGTACTTATTTTGTGTGTAATGACTAAAATGTTCTTTAGGATGTAGCTTGTTTAGGAACATTTTAGGAAACCAAAAATGCAGGAAATTTGCACGTCTCTCCTAGGATCATGCTGGGATGGAAATGGATCTGTTGGAAATTGTACAAAATGTTTCCTCTTTTCTCGACTCTGGCGCATGTGTAAGATATGGTTTATTGTTAGTTCATCTCCACACTCCTTGCATATTGGTTTGTCCTCTTTCATAAGTATGAAGCTGTGTGTGAGGTGTGGGTATGTGTTTTGTGAAGATGACCTAAAATGGCTTCCATGTTGCGTTTTTGATTACTGCATGATTTCCATCCCTTAATGACAGGTTTGACAAGTGTAGTTTGTAGTTTATTTCAATGTTTCAAAAATCCTGCCATTTCACTCTCACTTTTCTTTGTACAAGCTTCTTGGTATCTTCATGCAGCATATTCACCCTCTGTAATTTAGCATTGCGTCAAGGTAACCTGGTTATTTCTTTTCATCACCTTTCAAGACTACTGTCCCGATTTCATAAAGTTTCTGACGACAGGAACTCCTTGGAAGTCATAGAAATAAATGAGATCCACAATCATGAGCTATCTAGGGTATGCATATACATGTCCATCGCTCAGTGGAATGGCGTCAGTACGCTGTTAGAACAGGTCTTGAGATAACAACAACCATTGTCTGAGGTGGTCCTTTAATGGGCATTGAAATGCTATGTAACTACAGGTACTGATAGAACTCTTGATCATGTTATGTGATGATGCGATCCTTGCATGAATATAGGTATACATTTCAGAATCTTCAGTGCACCACTTGACCATTTGCCACCAGTTTGTGTGAAAATGTATTTTTCATGCATGTTAACCAGTGTTTAACAGATGACCCCTGTGCACAAGCCAAAAGTGCCACGAGCCAAATGTCACGAGGCCACACGACATGGCAGGAGCTGTTAAGCCAAGCTTACAAAGTTATATTTGAAATATTTCAGCTTCAACGTTTCAGCTCCAATTAAGAAAGGTTGAGGCTTACAGAGGTCTATGCCAGGTTGTCTATCACCTAACAGGGCAGCCTACGACCGTATGCTAATGAGTATATCTGAGATAACAGAGACATGAATTAAGGAATTAGTAGTAATGTTTGTAACAAAGGGCATGTAAATTAACGAGAATCCACAGTGGGATCTGCAGACAAGAACCATTAACGCTGGCACACCATACCCTTACAGGTGGAGATTAGGAGTCTCCCTAATTTTTTGTCTGCTCAAAGCTTGTCATTTCCTTCGTTCTTCCAGATGAGGAAGATGTGAAAATGATAGCATCTAAAATGCCAGAGACCGTCGTTAACAAGGATGCTGATCCCAACAGCGTAAAAAGGAATTTCAGAAAAGATGGGTGACTAGTAATGCTGGCAACAGTTGAAACTAAGTGGAAAGGCATGAAATTGAAATGCAACATATGCAGAGATATGTTGCGAGACGACCAGTCTGTGGTGTGCGACATCTGTCTCCGTTAGTTCCATCAAGTGATTGGTCAAAGCAGATGGGGCTTGTGGTTTTGTGATAAGCGCAGTGTAGTAGCATAGATGCAACCTTGCCCATTAATAATTCGAGTGGAGTAAGTGCATTGTTTTGTTTTGTTCATGGTTTCCATGAAAACATTATGAGAAATTTTTTCCTAGAGAATGTTTGCTGAAATGTGAATATAATGTGCAATAAAACTAATGTTTTCTTGCTGTTTACTTTTCCTTGTATACATTAGTTCTGTGAAGAAAACCACAGGCTAGAAAGAAATGTAATGGCATGCATTTTGATACTTGGCCCCGTTGTGCTGGCTCAGTAGTTAGAGTGCTTGGCTGCTGAACCCAAAGATGCAGATTTGGTTCCAGCCACAGCAGGGACATTTTAATAGAGGCGAAACAATAGGCCGTCATGCACCGTGCGGTGTCAGTGCATGTAAAAGAACCCCAGATGGTCAAAATTATACCGGAGCCCTCAACTATTGTGTTCCTCATAGCCGTAGTTATTTTGGGATGCTAAACCAGATATATATCACATCATACTCTGAGTAAGATGCTATTCATGGTCAGTTAATCATACACTAAATGATCAATTTTTTTTCTGCATGGTACAGCAGCTGTTGTACAATTTTACTTTAGCCTTCATGAAGAATATCACACTGGCTCCACATGGCCTTCTGTTGACCCTTGATATGCGTCACAATCACACACCCGAGTATGTATTTGTCTAAAGGCACCTATGCATGCAAGGAGGGGACCGTTACTTTCCACTTGTCAGAACTGAAATGCATGATCCACGTCAATTCTGTAATTCAACTGCTTGCTATTTGAACTGTCCAGCATTGATGCAAGTTTCAAAGAACTGCAATTAGCAAATTAATCTAAGCAGCAAACCATGCCAAGAACTGCTTCGGTTTCATCTTTAGCAACTGTTTGGGAACTAAAATTAGCCAAATGTTGCAAAACATAGATGAGAGGTTACAAAATCTAAAAAACAATGCAGCCTACCTGTGGCATGTAGGGTTTCACATCCTAAAGTGACATATGTAGCTATGAAGAATACCGTAGTGGAGAGCTCCAGACTAATTTGACTGCCTGGGCTTTGTACTTTGAATTGACATCTTGCAGAAAACAGAAGCATTTGCATTTCACCTGCACCAAAGTGCGACTGCCATCCTTGGGGCAAGTAGCCTAACGTGCCACTAAGATGTCGCAGCGTGTACGTACATGCTATACATGTCAACCTTTCTAGCATTAAAGCTGTCACATGCATGGCAGATATTCATGTTCAGCTTTGGACTGACAAGTTTAAAAGTGTACTATTTGTGTTTGTCTAGCATGAAAAACAAAGGAAACTAAGGAAAAACGAAAAAAAAAAAAAAAATGAACATAATATGTTGAAAAAGCATTAGTCAGTAACACATAAAGCATATTCGTTCCTTTATTAATGATAAAGTGGCCTTCAACAATAGTACAAAGCCTGAACATTTAGAAAGGTGCTGTGCCAGGCAGCTATTTTACAGAAACCTGAACCATTTCACCTGTAGTAATACGCATCCCGGCGGTGTGGGCTGGGCACTTATTTTTCGGTGCACTCCAACATGCGAAAACTGCATCGTGCATTCCCATTTTCCGAGTTTTGAGCTCTGTAGTACAGGCTAACAAATTGTCGATGACTTATTTTCGTCTGATTGTTGCACAGCGCGTGTAAATAAATTACCACTGCACCTAATAAACACTGACATGCACGTGCAACATCGCCGATCATAAACGGACACACTGATGTCCGTCCGGACATCGGCGCACTCATCACAGCACTCTTCGTAGTCTCACATAGCACTCTAGTAGGACGTAATCCGTAATCACAGCATCTCACGGTAAGCACAAACCACACCTCCAGTTGTACAACAAACACGAATGACGCGATGCTTGGGCTAGAGACACGCCGGCGGTGCCCAGCTTTTTCAGCGCCGCTTGTACTACGTAGAACTTGCAGCACCAAACCTCAATGCGAGCAGAAAGCGATGCGTTACGTGACGCATCTCATCACAGATGGAAGTGAGGAAACTTTGAAGAATCAAAACTACATAATTACATAACGACCGTCGTAGACGTTAATCCACATAATAACGAGGACCAAATGAGCGGGCGTGCGGGCCGCGGGCTGGCCGTCAACACCGCGATTACATGCGCTTGCGCTCTGGTCGTGCTTGCCACCCTGCCGCGGTCCAACTCACGTAAACCTATCATCATGCCATCACGTAGTATATCACCCATTCTAGGCACTATTCTTGCCACTGTACTATTCTTTGTAATTTCACATTTCACGCATGCAGTATGTAGTACATACTTCTTACCAAGACCGACTGAAATACAGACCTGCACAGATAGCAGTGCTCCAGCGCGCACCTTCTAGTTCATAGCCTTCGCCGCTAGGGAACGAACTCTACGGTTAACCTGGCGCTACTGTAAACCTGTTAATAAGAAGGGTCTATTAGGTCTGTTATTTTTCTTCGTCGTTATAGTTTATTTATCTGTCCACGCTGTAATGCACAAGCACCTGTTCTGCGCATGTGCAGCGAGTAACTGCAGTGCCGTTGCACAAAGTGGAATCGCGGTATGTCTTCTAGCGAGAGAAAAACATTATAAAAATAAACACTGTCCGCTTAAATACAAAAAGGCAAAATTTTAGAAGTATAACTTGGGCAAAGATCTTTTTTTTTTAATTTGGGTACAATTAATTTGTGATTTGATGATGATGAAAATGACAGACGAACAGGTCAACCGAGCGCCCTCAACGACGAGAAAGGTAACGAAAGTTGGCGCACGAGGTCCCATAGGACCCTGTTTTTTGTGCAGGTCTGTATTTCAGTCGGTCTTGCTTCTTACACCTCGCACGTACACCTCATACCAACTTCGATTTGGCTACATATGGCTACCATGTTGTTGCTACAACCACATCTGAGTCCGGCTTTCCCGACGGATCCCAAGGCCCATATCGGAGAAAAATGCGTTGGGTTCGTCGGAAGAACCCTACCGATCGGGTCCGTCCGCCGTACCTCTGAAAAATATTTCCCGGATCCGTCGGACGGATCCCGAAGAAAAACGCACCGGGTCCGTCGGACGTACCTTTAAGACCATTGATCGGGTCCGTCCGACGTACCTTTAGCCACAGCCTATATCAAAGGCTAGGAGAGTAATGTCAACATTACCACAATCATCTATCTTTTTTAGTAGCTTTGGATTAGTGTCGCCATCTGCCGAAATATAACAAAAATAGAATACTTTTATGGCTTAATCAAATCCACTTTATAAAATATAGTTTGCAGGTGGTTTGCAGTAACTCGGGACAATCGAGCATGACCTCAAGAATGCTCATCGCCTCGGAGAGTACCAAGATCCTTTCTCTATGCCCCAGTTAAAGTGCTCTACCCCAGTTTCATAAACTACCGCACTTCGGTCACGACTCACTAGACTAGGAGAACGTGGAAAGTGCTTGTGTGAAGCCACAACATATTTTAAATTAAATACTGCAGTGCTCACAAATACGACAGTTGGTAGCAAGCAGGAATCCTAAATTTCGCACACGCGCATACACCCGGTCATCATCATCATGTGTTTGTGTGTGTGTGTGCGTGTGTGCAGGGGGGGGGGGGGGGGGGTCTTTTTCTTGCCTCACCTTTGACCTCCTTCATGTTTGTAAACAAACAAGGCGATCGAGGTGGCGCTGACTCGTCAGCGATCCTACGGTAGGCAAAAAGCACGACCGCGGCCGGTGTACAGTGGTATAGCCGGGGCACTGTGGCCGAGCTTGTCAAGGCAGTGTTATTGTGATTTGCAGGCGCCTTCTAGGCAGACGAAGTGACCATGTGCTAGTATTTCGTGAGCCTCAGCGATGGGAACAGAAGCGATACACTGAAAAACTCTACGTACACGGCGTGCAGCGTACGGACCCGCACGCCGTACCGATGGGGATTGGGTTCAAGGCGCACAAGAGAAGCGTTGCTGCCAGCCGAGGAAAATGAGCGACGTTGGCATCTATTTCCTGTTTTCTCCCAGAAAATTATGCATGGAACGCATCGAGAATTACAAAGCTTCGGATGCTTACAGCTACTTTGAGTCGAGTAAGCTGACGGCGATTTTTCTCGCTCATAAATAGCGCTCGTACCGCGTACGAATAGTCCGCTCGAAGCATCATAGCATAATCGGAGGATTCTTCACACCGAGCGGCAAATGAGCGTTCTTGGTAAGCACGAAGCACCTCGCTAGCGTCGAGCGGCTGTATGGTTAAGATGATTTAGGTCAGTGTGGCAACGGTAGCCTTGACACCGCGCACGGTTTGCGTATCATTGCGTTATTGGTTGAGATCAGAACGCTGCGCATCTGTTATATTTGCTTTGTTCGTGGGCGGCTGTCGTCGATAAAGATAGCAATTTTATTACGGGTGGTCGCGCTGTTAGCTTGCATTACAATTACGAGCTGCAGCGGCCACTGTGGTTCCGTGGGTTCCGGTAAAAACGTCCCAGGAACAAATGGCCCCAAACAGATGCAATGAAACGTACTGCAAAGTCGAGCTTTCCCCTTGCCTGGTGCTTGGCTTATCAGCGATGAATTACGCTCATTGTAATCAACTTTCACTGTTTTTATCTTACATTGTGATTATTGTTTTAGCGAACATTATGTATATTTTGAACCCCGCCGTTTTATTTTTTTTTTACGTTCTGTAGTTCTGTTTACTAAAAACGTAGACTGAGTTTCCTTGTGTCTAGCCGTCATAATGTATGCTACAGTGCTTTTTTCTACCCGTCCGCTTGAAATTTGCAAAACATGGCACTGATGCCGTGTGTTCGCAAAGAAAAAAAAAAAAACGTTATGGCGCCGAAATTTGTGCTGTCGAGGGCAAACACGTCTCTCGAATGTGTAATATTAGCCGGGTGATTAGACCTATATTAAAGAGCGATATTTCCCAGTTTGGAAACTGGGAACTATGCACTGTATAATACTCGCTGGATGTTATAGTGGTGGGTTTTTTTTTTTTTTTTTTTTTTTTGCAATGCTTTCTCGCCAAGCCTTCTCCAGTTCCTGTAAACCTGTAAAGCACCCAGAGGGCATACTGCCCAAACAATAGTTGCATCTATTCTAAAAAAAAAAAAAAAAAAAAAAAAAAGGCGTCCAATAAGATGTTCAATTTTTCGCGGAGTGAGTTCCGGGCAGATTTTCAGCCAATTTCTTCGGTGACATTTTTTCCTAGGGGCCGCTTCCTGATAGGACCTTTCTGGACGATTATTCCGGGGCTATATATTTCAGGGATCTTTTTTTCGGGACTGTATCTTCTGAGGAACTCTTTTCTGGGGCCGTTTTTACCTTAACCCGTGATTCCGTAGTTAGGGCGGCCCAGTTCGGTCTCGGCCACTGTGACCGCGTTTCAATGTAGGATAAACCCCACAACTCGCATTCACAATCAGCCGCTGTGAATACAAATAAAAGCGCTCGGCATAAATACAAAATGCAGCTCCAGTCCAAATCAGTAGCTGTCAACGTGAAGTGGCAATCTTCATCAGGAAGTAGATTAAAATAATTTGGAGTGAACGCGGCGAAGTTTAGCCATGAAATATGGTACATCACGGATCGAGGAGTGCTACACAGATCACTTGCGTAGCAGCTCACTGCGCTTACATACACAGCGAAAAAAACGGGCTTGAGGAACAGTTTACAAAGGTAAAACATCTACGCATGCTCCAACAAAGAAACGCGCAGGTACATATATGTTACCTGCGCACCCGCGCCAGCACTAAAACAGTACCAAGATCCCATCACGCGTCGTAAAAAGGCCAAACTCGAGATATTCACGACCTTTGATCCGATAGACCGCTCTGGCGTAAAGGTGAATAAGTTTCAGCTTAGCCGTGACGAAGTATTTGCCACATATTCGATGAGCAGGCGTCGGTATCCAGCCTTGGCGCTTCACCGCGGCGGCCCACCACTGTTTACGGCGACCATTGTCGGCAAGAAACCTATGCAAGCTTACTAAACTTCCTCTTGTTTGTCTTTCAACACATGTCATAGCGACGCGATTAGTCGGCATGGTGCTCTGCATTCCCCGGCAGCAGCAAGCCATCGCACAATCACGGTAGGCAAAGCGACTGAAGCGTGTTTTTGCATGGTGAAGGAGGTCTTATCTATGCGTTGTGTGTGCGCATGACTGGGCGTTTTGGTGGATCATCCATGGATCATCCAGCGTCCGGAAATACGTGTGTGTTGCAACGCTAAATGCACACTTCAGCGGTAGAACGGCTCGCTTATTCGCGCTTAGATTTGACGCGCAAGTGGTGTACGACCGTATCAATTTTCAGTACAAATTTTGGATAATTTGCTTACATTTATTGATCAGAAATCCGCGATGCAGGTCACCTGTTCAATACATACGTTTAACGACTGTTTTATTATAGTTTTACCTTGAAGCTGCTTCAGTTCAGTCGTTCAGTCGTGTCCGACTCTTCGTGACCCTATATGGACCATGTCACGCCACGCTTTCCGGTCTCTCACTATCTTCCTAACATCACATAACTTCATCTGCAGTGCCTCGAGGATGCCATCTAACCATCGCGTTCGCTGCCTACCCCTTCTCCGGCGACCCTCAACCTTTCCCAACATCAAATCTTTCTCCAGCGACTTCTCTCTTCTCATCAGATGACCAAAGTAGCTGAGCATTGACTTCAGAATTTAACCCTCCAATGAGCAGTCAGGGTTTATGGTCGACAATATTGACTGATTTGATCTTCTGGCAGTCCAAGGAACTCCTCAAGAGCCTTCGCCAGCACCACAATTCAAACGCGTCAATTCTTCGGCGGTCAGCCTTTTTCACAGTCCAACAGGCACTATAGTCCAACTCTCGCATCCATACATCACAACGAGTTATACGGATCTTGGTTGGCAGACTAATGTCTCTGCTCTTTACTAGGCGGTCAAGGCACTGATCTCCACTAGTGGCATAGAGTTCCTTACACTAACTAGAGGGAAAGCTGAGGGCGCTGCACTTCAGCCACCATGGGCGCGCTAAGAATCATGGGCCGGTGTGCTACTTGTTGCGGGACAGTCGGTTTTTCTCGAGTACGTGGAGTGGCGTTACTGCAATGTTTTTTTTTTTCGTTATCATCATCTGAAGCTGCGTACATAGACCGCGAAAGCCATGCCATAGTAGCGAAGGCGCAAAAGCAGACGTCGCCAATAAATGGTTTCTGTTTCCCGAAATGCCACTAAAAACTTCCTTAAGTGATGGCACAACGATAAATATTTTCAATACATTTTTATTTCAAAGTTTGCCTATTAAGTGCGAAATATTGGTATTTGTGCTGCTGAAAACTAAGCCAATAGGAGAAAGGGCCATCGCTTATATTGGATAAATCTCACACTGGCATTCTGTTTCTCTCTCTTTTTGCAATTTATAGTCACAATATTCAATCTTAGGACATTATTTACGGTAGGACAACGTTTATCTTTGCATTAGTTTTGGCCAAAAGTTGTAGTTCTGCACTCGGTGGCTCACCGGCCCATGATGCTTTGAGCGCCCATGGTGGCTGAACTGGCCGTCTGGAAACTCCATGTTAACTCCCATAGACGGCAGCACAGCTTTCCCTCTAGGTAAGAGTAAGAAACTCTATGACTAGTGGAGATTAGTGGGTCAAGGCTAACCATTGCTCTCTTTGCCAGAAGCAGGCGTTCATGGCTGCAGTCTTAAGCTGCGATTATCAGTGGGGGAGTGAGCTAACCACACTTGAGCGGCTAGCTTGAAAACGATTTCTCGACTGTTTTAGCATTATACTAAGCCCAGAAGGCGTCAGTGCGATTTGCTCCCCCAGTTCAACTAGTTAGCTTTGTTATCAGTGGCACTAGATGGTGCCACTGGCATCAGATGTGCGAAAGCTGCTCGTTTCTAGTCAGTTCCGAAAATTGCAGACGGTCGTGTGTCACCTGCTTGCCAATTTTCAGCGCGAATAAGCTAGAGAGAGATATATATATATTTTAATGGCAACAGGAGATGTCTGCCTGGTGGTAAGCTAGAGTTTAACAGAGAAAAACTGCGCATTCCGCATTTAGCGCTACACCAATACACGATACGGCATCTCTTTACAAAAACGACGCGTTGGCCGTTCTCAAAAAAAAAAAAAAAAAAAAAAAGAAAGAAAGAAATCTCGTTATTCAAAGCAAATGCACAGATAATCCTCGCAAAATGAGTTCTGCCCCGTAATGCCTCTGCTGCCTCCAGATATTCCGTTTCTACGAGATACGGCGCCAACTATCTTGCCGATCTCACACCAGCATCTAGTGGTGAAGGAGGACGACGGGAGAGGGGCGAGAGAAAGAGTTGCTCAACGGAATCCTAAACCTGCACTAGAATGCTCTAGTTCTTTACCAACGGTAGGCGCCAGGCTTTTGTGGATGCGAATTTCCTTTGTATGAATTCGCGTTTCCAGTGAACGCCGTTGCAGCGCATCACTCAAAAAAAAAAAAAAAAAAAAAGAATAGAGGCGCTGGACAAGGCGTTAACGTGTTTCATACGGAAGGTGCAGCGTACACAGATTTGCCGCTTCACGACGGTGAACTGAAATCTGTCGTCTCCAGCTTTTATGTACACAGGTCTTTTCATGCACATAACTTGGCATTACTTAAAAAACACGTTAAACTCCAGCCGGTAGAAATTTCCGGAGCCTTCCACTACGGCGCCTCTCACAGCCTTGAGTCACTTTGGTACGTTAAACCCTACAAACGAAACCAAAACAGCACAACACCACCACTGAAGGCACTTGCACAAGTATCAGCCATTTTAAAACCTCACAGAAGTATGGAACAAACAACTTATTTACTTCAAACGCGTTTTGTCTAAAGTAATAATTATGACACTCTTCTACGATACTCCACGTATGCAACAATTCCTTGGCGAGTCCCACTATGGAGCTCATTTTCAAGCTTATTGCACTTATTTCAAAATGTACACCACCTACCATTTTCCACCTTATCAAAATATGAAATCAAAAGCAAGCTGTTATTACTGGGCCTGTTTGCTAAGGACTTGAATATATATAGAATAGGCAGCTGCAAACAAATTAAAGCAACTAGCTGCCGTCATGAGGAACCGGCTCCAAAGACCAGCCTAACAAGAGACATACAAGGCTACGGACGCCACTCGTATCATTTTATTGGCAATTCGAAAAACAGAAAAAAACAGATGAGGTTACACTATTCGCATGATTACACTTTGCATCACACACTAAATGTTTTGCTGAGCCCTGTTAGAACCTGACAAGAGTACGGTTGCTGTCACAAACTCTGCTGCCTAGGCGAGAAAAGGGGAAAGTTGTACAAGCAGCGAGCAGTTTATGCCAATTTGTCTCCAACAGACTAATGTCGGAGTGAAATTTAGTGGGCCCAGTTAATACAAAGTGACACTGTAAGTGAGAGGCAGGCTAAAATGCCCTTGCTCGTGCTTTGCGGCATGAGCACAGAATGTGGGGCAGACACCAATCAATTCCGCCAGCAGAACACCGTCCTCTTGCCCAGTCTACAGTCACAGCGACAAACAGGCGATTATACACAGACTGATTATTTCTCTCCTAAAAAGATCCTGACACACTCACATCAACAGCATTAAAAACTACAAGATATGAGGGACATAACCAACCTACCATTTTTCGAGAGCAAGCGAGAGACTTTTACATTTTCGAGGCTGTGGCCCATAGGGCCACTTTCGACAATTTTTTTTTTTTCCTTCTCCAGTTTTCACTTTTTTCACCCACTAGGATGTAAATTAGTGCCTTTCTCCTCCTGCTTTTCTTACCAACTTTGTCATTCTGAATTCGCTTTAATATGATGGCAGAAGGGCAAATGGGCATGAGGGAAGGGAAGACCCGTTAACAAGGCGCAAACGAGACTCTTATGTAAACTAAAACAGTAAAAAAAAAGAACAAAATTGCAGAGAGCAAGAAAGAACAAGCAGAACACAATAGGACAAGCTGACGTGGCAGGCAGGGCATTACAACATGCTTCTCTCTTCACTGCTATTAATTAGCGAGGCAGTGGGAGGCTCAACAACCAGATCCTGGCAAAAAATTCTACAATTCCAGTCCAACAGGACAAGCATATGTTCGCTATTCCATGTGCTGCCAATACCGGAAGAATCAGTAATCACAAAAAATAAAAACACTCATGGGTCTTTTTTTAAAACCAGTGAAGCTTAAAAGTGAACAGAAGATAACGTTGGCAGGTGTGAGGGTTTCACAAGGCCTGGAGCAGGTTAGGTAAGAGATCCATGTTGTCATGAACACACACACACCTGCAAGCTCATGCCACATATGGCATACAGATGCCGAAAGCGAGGGCAGGAGAAAAATAAGGAAAAAAAAAAAAGGCGTAACAGACTAAAGCAACTTGTGAACCGTACCACAGGCAACATACACATCAAGTGATGCCGAAGCAGGCAAGTCGAGCCAGCCAGCATGCTTACAAGACACTCGCTCGACCACCACAGATCGCAGCACAAGCTCAACAGCGCTCTTCTTATGAACTTCCACGCAGAAAAAAATAAAAGGTGCGTGGGGGTGGAGGCTTTAGTCTGACTAAATAAACCACTACAGCTCGATGCAGAATGGATGGCAAATTCAGCCAAATTTATTGATGCAGAACTAGGAATGCAAAAATTCTACCAACTGTTCTACTTTCAGACACATAGCTTCTAGCTGAGAAATGGCCACAATGAAGACATGCCATAGAATACCAAATTAACGTCAAAATAAACAACAAACAAATAATTAATGTACACAGCGCAAAACCGGGAAAAGTGTTACTCGGAAGCAGAGTATCAGCCTTCATCTACTCTGGATGCAATGATTCTACAAAGAGCAAACATTGCAAGACAACCTGCCAGGGCACGCAACTTAAGACAAAAACCGAGGAGCTATGACCACAACACAACACCTTTCAGCAAGACGAGACATGCATAAAAACAACTAACAACCAAGGTTAGAAATGCAGAGCCAAAACAAGAGTCCTGCACACCTTTGAAAGAAACACTAGCACTCTTGCTTTATCACTCAGAATGATGCGAATGACTTCTAGGAAGGCGAAAGGATACCATGCACACAGGAGGAAAAAAAAAAGCATAGGAGAAGCGCGCCATGTCTAGTTGCCACAAGAAAGGTGGTGGTTGTGCGAGTTTAAATTTTATTGTTCTTTTTCCATCAGGAATAAAGAAAATATACGACGAGACTCAATGAACACAAGATGACAGCATTAAAAAGGCCAAGTGCCGTGAAAACTAAAGGAGACCGCACACGATTCCTGGAGAGACCTTCACACACCCGCACAACAGAAGCGCCCTGGTGAATTTGGGGCCATGCTTTTTAAGATCAAGAGTGCTCTGGCATCTTTCCTGTCTTTCAGAATAAGATAAAAAGCCGATGCATAACCATTAAAATTAAAGGACCAACGGACAACCAAGCAGCTGCAGAAACCAGTGCCAGCTATCCATTCGGGAACCCAGAGAAGGCAGGTGGGTTTCGGCCAGCCCTTTTCAATTTCATCACACATATGTCCTTAAAATTCAAAATAAAATGGAAGTCAAGACAACTCTGATGAGATGAAAATGTGATGAGCAATGACAGTCAACAAGATAACCGAGAGGATACAACAACATGCGCAGCAACCGACAAGCAGCCATTTCAGATGGTCACCTGTGTGAGCTACAGTGCAAGGTCGCCAACCAAACAACGCAAGGGTTGCACAGACCTCAGAGTCAACAGAGCAGAGCTTCACGACTTCCACCTCACTTTTGTCTATGCAGAGGCTGCTGGTCTCAAAGTCCCTGCTAAAATGTGGCTAGGGAAAACTTGCACTGCAGCCCACACAGAGGCATGCACAAAAGGCCAGGCTTCGCTACAGTGCTGGAGAAGTGAGAACGAAGGAAAACGAGTTGCCCTACGTGGGATGTAGAACATGCCGATTCGAAGTGTGGCGGCCATAGCAAAAGGAGAAAAACCAGAGGCGCTCCCATGATGCAAGAGCGAAACAAGAGAGCGGTGCTACCCACTATGACATGGGGAAGGGGCGGTCAAAGGGCGAAAGCGGCGCATGAACTTTGCTGGCACTGTTTATATACACTCCCCTTTGCAGAGGGCACCACCTGCTCGCATGGTGCGACAGCCACTGTGGTGCCAAGGGGGGGAGGGCCTGGACAGGAAGGGACCACGCTCCCTTGTCATAAATAAATGACCCACAAAACCAGACAAAGAGTTATGTACACCAAACACACGAGGCGACAACCGACACGCCAGGCCACAAACCAGGGAGGTTCCTCCATCCAGAGACCAAATACTCCACCCTTCTGGTAATTTTAAGTCCAAAACGTTCCACTAGCCAAGAACATGCTTCGTCCCCCCATTTTTCTTCCGCTGGAGGGACTGATAGGAAGTGCCGCACGTAAACCACAGCCTTTTTCTTTAGAACCCACCCTTTTTACTCTGGAGCCGCCAAGAGCCCTGCGGCACAGGGTCCCACAGTGGCGGCAGCAACAGCACAAAAACCGCACTACCACACGTAGAGCACTGCACATCCACCACTGAGGCACAGGAGGAGTCTTGCTGGACGACAACACGCACAAGGTCTCCCAGCGGCAGCCACATCGTCCCCCAATCGTGCGGCACCTGTCGAACGGGTCGCCGTGCATCAATGCTTGCGTAGGACATCTTTTGTAGTCGCCCCGAAGGGTGGGCCCGGCGAGGCACCCTCCGGGACTCGAGGAACCCCCACCCCAACACCAATAAAGGAGTGTCCACTCCGTGCCTTTTTCCACTTTTCAGATGCGCCAGATGAGAAAATAAGAGTCCCACATTTTTTTTATCTCTTCACGTTTTTTGACGCGAGTCTTTCCCGGTTGTCGCCGTTTCAACCACTGATGCCACGGTAGATAGGCGGAGGAGGCGTCCTGGCACCAAATGAATGGCGCTCGTTGCGACGCCGGCGTCATGATGGCATCAGCGACGGTGTGCACTTCACCGTCGATGGCGGTGGGCTTCATCACAGCCCACCAGGCTATTTCTTCGTGTGTGTGTGCGTGTCCATGCATGCACTGGGCGAGGCTTTGGTCGGGCGGTGCCGAGGGTGCCACGGAAAAGCCCAGGCACACCGGAGGCCCGCGAGTGCGGCAGAGGAACTTTTTTTTTTTGCTTCTTCTCCAAACAAACCCAGACACAATGTATAGCTTAGAGACGGGGCACCACATCAGCTGCCGAGATGGCGATGGCGAAAAGTTAGCGCATGGAGGCGAGGTAGAAAGGGAGAGGTAAGCACAAGACTAGTTGCCTCAGAGTATGGCGACAACTGCACCACAGGGAATCCAGAGAGACTGTTCTCAATGCACAATCCTGTACCTATTAGCAGGCTTTCAAGAATGGTAACTGGGAGGGAGAAGTGTGGACAAGCCACAAGGGAGTCAAGCGGGGAAGGGGTTGCACAGAGCACTACACTGCGAGGAATCCAGCTTTAATAAGTTTCCCACTCAGAGAAAAAAACTTTTTTTTTCAGCCCTGGAAGCACACACGCACACCGATCAGACTGCAGTTTTGCATAGTAAGTTAAACAATCTTTTTTTTCCTTTGGTGGTAGAGGAGGGGAAGGAAGGAAGGATAGGGGGTGGAAAAGGCAGGCTCACATTTTCGGCGTGGGGAGGACCAGCAACCAGATGAACAATTTCTCCACTCACACACATTTTCTTCAGACAGCCCCGTCTCCAAAAGAATGCAAAGGCCATACACGGGCATCTACAGGTGCGCTCATCACACTCACTACACTCATTAGGCCTACAGCAAGTAACTCAAGACGACGACCAGAACCCACTTGTGACATCGAATCAGGGACAGCTCTCAGTGCACAAACCTGATACACACCAGAATACACACACTTCCTATGCATTTAGAGGGGGAAAGAGAGAAAGAAACAAAAGGTAACAGGGAAAAGAAACCTATAGGGGCAGAAATGCTGCATCCCACACTCTGAATGCAATAACCAAACAGGGGAGGAGGGTCACAGGGTCATACTACCACACACGAGATGCGCACTGCTGTAAGCCCACAGAGTGGCCACAACAGTGGCTTATGAGTGCAGCAAAGGAAAAGGCAAGTAACGAGATATAAAAAAACGTTAAGAATCAGAGGCAGAGAAATAAAACAAAGGATTAGGGGCAGGGACCAGAAAGTCTGCCAAAGAAAAGGGGCTATTGGGGCACAGGAAGAAAGGGGAGAAAGAGACATACAGGTGCACCTCAAAGGCGTGAGGTGCGTCAGGCCCCAAAGCGCATACACGCTCAAAATGCACACTCTTCGCCACAAAAATGGGGGATGCAGGTGCCAATCATCACACAACCGCATGTCTGCATGTACATCTGCTCAAAAAACTAGAGCTCCGCCTACCAGCCGCCTGCACCGAGAGCAATGCCCGAGCCACCAAAGTCCATTCCGCTTGTTACTCATCAGCGGGCGCTCCTGGGCAGGACGGCATGGCAGCCAACGGGGGGTGGCACACGCACGCTCACCCCCGCAAGTCCCCGGGTCGACCGCAACGCTTCGTGATCTTCAGTCGGTCACGCGTTCCATAAAGAAAAAAAAATCTGGAAAGGGGTGGGTATATAGAAGGGGGAAATCAGCAGTCCTGCGCGTCAGTCGCTCGACCACGTTGCTGAGGGGCCGGCCACTCTGTTTAAGGCTACCACCCACTGGTGTCCCAAGGGCGAGGGTTGGGACTGGGGTTGGGCCTCGGGGGTGGCAAGGGGGGGAGGATAGGGGCGCACCAGAAACCGTCCCGATGGCCTGGCGGCCACTCATCGCACAAAAAGCGTCCTTCACCATGTGTGTGTGTGTATCAACTGCACGTGTCTGTGTCAAGCACCACAAGCCTGCGTGGGGGAGGAGGGAAAGGAGGCTTCTTTTTTGAAGAAAGCAGAGGGGGAGAGAGGCACGCTTGCTAGCAGGGAGAGCACAGAAATGGGCTTTCTCCATATCCTGTAGCGCCGGCACTTGCTTGTCCCACAGGAAGATGCAGCAGGGCAGAGAGGAATGCAAGGAGAACGCCCAAGATAGCAGGTGGGGGGGGGGACAGGAAGACAGCAGAAATGGGCAAAGCTAGAGGAGCCACTCGTCCAGCCATGCAGCACAATACTTCTGCCCACAAGGCGACAGCACACATTTCCAGGCCACAAGTGGAAAAACACTCACTAAGCCTAGACTGTTTGAAGTGTGTCAAACTTATCGTCATATGGCACGCACAGGCTTCCAATAATGCCGGTGGTGCAAACAAATTTCAGGTTCTGAATCTAGAAACCTTGGCGCAAGGCAAGGAATTCAGTGCAGCAAGTACAAAAAAGCTTTTTCATGACCTTGGGCACACACGAAAATGTATAATCCTTTTCCAAATAATTGTGTACTCCGGAACAAGAGATCAATAAAACTAAGTTCCAGTTTTATGCACAATAGCTCATAAATGTGCACTCACTAAACAGAAAACGATTTCTTTTCCAACATAATCCAACACAATGTAAAAGCCAAATCAGTAAGACTTATTGCGGTAGAAAAGACAAACAACAAAAGCACTGCATGCAAAATAAAAAAGAACACACAACTGTCAGCAAACTACAACACTGCTTCCAAAGTACACCAACATCGAAAGAGAGCAGATAAGAAACAGAGAATGAACAAATACCAACAACACACACTGCAACCTGCATCCCCCGAATGACCATTAACAATACTCCATTAAAAAAAAAACCAAGCACATCTCTAAGAGATGACGAAAAAAAAAAAACAAATGACGTCCGACACGCACGGGTCACAGATGACAGAAAAAAAAAGTGACGTAGGCGGTCTCGCAGACCAGATGGAAAACATACCATCTGGGTAGCTGCAACTGTGTGTTAAACACAAAAATAAAACAATATAAACTAACTCCTTGGGTTTCTCATCAATTCCGCTCTTCATAGCCACTCAACGTCAGTATGTTTTTCTGCTTTGCTACTTCAAGTTCCTGTGGGAGAGTATTCTTCATAATCGCAGATGTCGCGGATCAAGCCGTACCATGCAACAACAATTCCTCTTCTGGATGTGCTGCTCTCTTGCAAGAAGTTGCCTCGATGTTGGGAGCAAGGAGAAAGAGTGAGAGAGAGAGAGAAAGTGGGGGAAAAACAGGGCGCAAGGATTTTTCAGGGAGTCGCCCAAGGAGCCGACGACGTCGTGGTGATGCATTCAAAGACACTGCTGCTCTCTCTCTCAAGTCAACAAAGAACAGGACTAGAAGAAAAACAGTACCCTGCAGGACAAGAGGGGCAGTGGGGCAGCAGCGTGGGGTGCACCTCATCCCGGGTCAACCGCTTCCTGCACATTTCTTCTGTTTTGCATAAACACCCGTCTAGCCTGGCTTCAATTCCCAGAGGCCACCCCGACTGAATCAGGGGGCTGTTTGGGTCTTCCAAAAGGATGAGAGCAGCAACGGCCAACAGGCCAAATGCAACCGTTGCCCAAACCTGTCAATTTCAAGGCTGCACAGGGCAGTGACTCGAGCCACCACGAGTTACAACTAGTCGTTACAAAGTTGATTCCCCCAGTAGAAAGAACCCCACATCCCTAGAAAAGGCACTGACAAGACAGCTCTCGAATGTCTGAGGCATGTGACACATGCAGGAAAGCAGGTCCGAGCGCAGGCGCGCACCCAACACTGGGCTGCCCTGGACGGGATGGCTAAGCTAGGAGGGCCTGTTACGCAAATGTCAGGGACGTGGCAAGGAAACGGGTGCAAGGTAAAAAAAGAAAAGGACGCACTTACGAACAGAGCTGTGTCGGTGGCCAATGAGCCTTCTGTGGTGGCACGTTTTAAAACTGCGGAGTAACATTGGGGAAGTGGTGGGGGTAATATTTGGATTTCTTCAACATCCAAAACACTGAGCCTGAAATGTTTTCCATTCTTCCGCCACATAAGGGGAAGGGACTGGGGGTCTACCGATGGGTGCCACCACCACAGCATGTCCTGGAAGTTCGCCCCCTTGCAACGAAAATGGCACAGGCCTCGGGAAGGATGGAGGAAAAGAAAGAGAAGACACTGAAAGGGGACGAAAACAGAGGAGGGGAAAGGACTGCAAGAGCGAATGAGAGGTAGGCTGAGACAGCGAGGTAGATGAATCTAAAAAACCTGAGCCGGCAGTACTGACCGGCGGCGGCATGATGCGCTTAAGCGCAACACATGTCTGCCTGCTCTTTCCGTTTTTCCGTTTTCTGCTGCTCTTGGAAAGGGTTTACACTCGAACGCGAGCCAGTGCGGTTACAAACGCAGTTTTCCTGGCAGTTGGCTGCAAGACAGCACAGCCAGCGGGCGCAAAAAGTCCTCAGGGCGACGACGCGTCGGCCGAAGACAGTGGGCGTGTTCAGGGGTCGGGGTGTCAGGTGGTCAGGGGCAATAGGGTCCGGTGGTGGTGGGAAGGCAGCAGCGCACTGCTGGAAGACGCTGGACTCCACCTGCGAAGCAAGGGCCAACCTCAGCAAGATTTATGTAGCAGCAGCATTCCATGCCGCTGGAGCCATTTGTGCCGGACAAAGACACACGACCAAAAACCAGAGACTGCTGTTAGGTGCAGAAGACCCAAAGGCAACTGAATCCAGCAAAAGCAGTTGGTTTTCAGGCCTGGCAAGAAATGCACAGTGCCTCCTGTAACCACGCATGGACTGGCACCGAAATTTCAATGCCAACAGGCTTTTGTAAAGCCCACTTAACATGAATCTCAATTGGCAACAGAACCCAGAACATTACCAGGACCACAAACTGCACTAAATCCCAAGGGGTCATGTCACTGTTACACTCAAAGGTTGACTTCGGAGAGGTTCAGCCTTCACTTAAAAAGTTCAAGGACAAAGTGTTGTCTCAAGTAATACCAAATGCCTCCAGAAGTAAACCTGCTGTTCAGCCATCACACGCTAGAAAAAAAGGTTGCACCTATATGCACAATTATTTCCCGTCTCAAGTCGTTATATTGCTACCCGCAGCAGCAAACACCTGTACAGGCCAAATGGAGCCATCTGAGCAGCAAAGTTAGACAGCCACAGAAACATGGCTTCAAAATGCCCACTCTGCCAATGCCACAAACATTCTGGTAAAGGCACAGATTTTGAAACCATCAACACAGGCCATGATAGGGAACCATTCCTCAAACAGGAAACATTTTCCATCGAAACCGCCACTTAGTGGTACTGTTTGCAGTGCAAATCTGGGTATCATCCATGTGCTGAAAGCATTCACATGACAGATCAAAACATCACAAAGCGAAAAAGCACTCTCCTTTTTTCCTCCCCATTGTCTGCGAACATAAGCTGGCTGGCCCGATCTGTGAATCTTCCTTTAAAAGCACAGCCGGCATCTGATCTCCAGCAACAGATCTTGCTAAAACTTTCACGGTACGCTCTCTGCATTTTCCTCGTCCTTTGTGCCAAATTTCTCAGCGAGGAAATCATGTTCCAGTGAAAATTAAATTTCACATTTCATTGCCTTGACCGGAATTTCTTCAGGCAGTCTTGTGTGTCACACCACTGGACTCACAGTCACCGATATACACTGTTTTTGCTGAAGAAGAAAACTCAGCTTCAGTTTGGTGTTCAAGACAACTGCTGTAATTCAGTCGGCAGTTTAGCCAAACAAAAAGCATAGGTTTTGTAATGGCATCCCTAATGTCACCAGGCTGGCCCGACGTGATATCAACACTCAGGTGAAACGCAGTTTCAGTTTTCAAACACTTTTTGTTTAGTATGTTAAACCTTTTTTTTTAAAACTTAGGAATGCAATTTTGTTCACTGCGTTAAAAAAAAAACAATCGTGAAGATGTCTTTTAATGCGCGACAGCATCACACAGCACTCAGGTGCCTTTTGCATTGAGTCTCCATTAAGAGCACAGCCCCGACAGGCGGGACCGAATATGAGTTCTCGGTGAGTGAGTTCCTAGACCACTGAGCCACCACAGCATACCTTTGTTTTGCCAGTCACTGCGGCAACCAATCTTTCACACAATGTCCTTACAACGAAGGGCAAGCTTCAAAAGAGTGAGCTCTTCAGCTCAAGAATGTATGTGACGAACATCGCCAAAGCACACAGATCAACAGAACAAGAACCCAAGACAGAATGAAAGTGCAGCCTGCTGCAATATCTGGCAATGCAGTGTGCCAGAAATAGTGATGCCTCACAACAGAGTGCCAAGGCGGCACCCTACAACACCCCTGCCTAAACATCCTCACGTTTCTCTGAATCCAGGAAAGAACTATGTCCTCCTACAAACAGAAGGCGCATAGACTGTCATTTGTTTCTTCCCAATATGCTCAAGGACCTGTATAAATTTGCCAACGTGCCCCTCTCCATACAAAAATCACACCACAGCATGCAACCACAAGCAGGTGGTAGTGGTGGTGCTACATTAAGTCACGTCACTGCTACATTTTTAATAAACGTTGCCATGTGCAAGCATTATGACTAACACCTCTCTACAGGCCCCTGTCAACAAAATCATTCTGATATGTCTTGCCATGGAATGTTGTAACTTTTGAGTGAATAAACCTAGTTTAAAAAGTTATGCATGGGAGCTGAACTTTGAAATCCCTCGTTTTTAAAAAACAAGCACTTTTTTTACATTTATTTCCTAATGCCTTTTTCTTTCTAGCACATCCCCCCCCCCCCCCAAACACACACACGCACATTATGTACGGATGGATGAAATGACTATTCTGCCCACCGTTGCAGTTTCCACGGATCCCCCTCTGCCGAAGGCAATGTTGGGGAGGCGTTCAGCTGCCCATGCCACTGCGTGTACTAACATGGCCGCCATTCAGGGATGACGATAACTAGCACCCGTGACAGCACTTAGGGTGCCTTTGTAATAATGCAACCAAGTGCCGTAAGAAATGGTGATTCTTCTTATCTTCTGTCGGAACCATAATCTCCCCTTCTCCAAGCCCCAATCGCCTCTAGCGTAGAGACTTTGCAGCCTTGTTGTTGACAGATGGCAACATGATGATGCGTGAAAGCGCATCAGCGGGAAGAATTCAACTAGCAATGTGTGCATGGATGGCGTGACGTTTATGTCACTGCTACAGCTTTAATAAATGTTGCTATATGCAAGCATTACGACTAACACCACTCTAAAAGCCCCTGTCCACAAAAACATTCTGATATGTCTTGCCACGGAATGTTGTAACTTTTGTGTGAACATACCTAGTTTTAAAAGCCATGTAGTTATGCATAAATTTATGCATGAGGGCACTTTTTTTTAGAATTTATTTCTGAATGAATTTTTATATTCAGCAAATATTCCTCAAAGAGTGACTGGTTCTTTTTTTCCCGTGATTTTGTCAAACCCACTTGCACTAAAATTCATGTATAAACCATTTTAGCTTGTTTAAAGGCCAGTTTATGTATGAGTAATTAAAGTACACATTGCCATCTTTAGAGTAGTAGTTGCAATAATTAATAGAACTGCAAAAAAAAAAAGGCAAGATGGTAAGAACCATTACAAATAATTTTTAAATAAACTAGCCATCACAAATAAAAATTTCAATTGACAGAGCACATTTTGTTTACCTTTTTACACTACTTAAGAGTTCAAATAATGATGCAATTTATTTTGAGGGAAGTCAGTAAAAAAAGTGGCATTCACACCGTGATATGCAACCCTTATAATGCTGAAATAAACTGGCATTTATGTAGCTATACGTGCGCTCAATGCAAAGAGCTAGGATACATTTACTATAATTTATTTTTAAATATGTAGCTATGCACAGCTAAACAAAGTGAAACAAATTTACGTGGACTGATTACACCTATTGCAAAAAGCTATAATGTTAGAACTTTCGCATCAATATTATTTGTCCTAGTTCATGACATGCTCCTTAATATGTGGAATAAGCACATGACATTTCAGCTCAAAAGATGCATTCAGGATAACAACTTTGAGCAAATATTCGCTTTTGGAAAAACGAGGATGAAGTTTTGAAACCATGTCAAATATACAATATTGTTACATAAAATGCAAAATATTTCTGACTAGGCCAAGACGCAGTGGAGTCTTTTTGCTGTCATTAGCACTTTCATTGAAAATGATTTAGTTGCGCGGCAACGAAGAAGCAGTTCTGCAGCCGACCAATATGGCACAAGTCACCTAACCACCAAGCAAAAGGTAGATGACAAAAAAAAAAAAAAAAAAAAAGGATCATAGATATCTACTACAACAATATGAAATAACTACCACTAGACAGAAACAACATTCCGTGGTTTCACAATGAAACTGCAGGGCTCCTATAGACCGTTTATAGAGAGTAGTCCCACTGTCCCTAACAGGCGGTGCCACTAGGACGGCCATCATTGCTGGCCTTCGGAACGCATCAGCGTGCAATGCGGACTGCTGCTGTGCATCTTGTGTAAGAATGCCGGCTGACTTTTAAACACCGCTGCTTCGATGCAGGTGTCATCTGTATTGTCGAAATATTCTGCTAGGAAGTAGAGCTAATGACCCTGTTGTTTACTGACGGAAGAACAGACGATGCTTTCTGCATAAGGTGCACATCATGGCATAGGCCACCGTTTTCCCCGGAGGTGTATCACGAGTTCATGTTCTTTTCTGGGACAAGAAAGCGCCTGTGAATTGCAAAGAAAAGCTATACCTCACGCACCAGCTCATTTTAGCACCGGCAGTAGCAATGGGAATGCGAGAACGACCCTGACGTCTTCTGAGGAGTTGTATATTGCGTCTTTGCACTGCTGCCGCGTTATTTTCGCAGGGTGTTAAAAAGTACCTTGACGTGGCTATTAATGTATATGTATCTATAAGAATTGATTGTGCAGAGAAGGAAAGTCAGTGTGGGCATGCCAGTGAAATTGCTTACTTTAATTAGGTACTGTTCCCAAGGATATGCGGGATCGAATCCCGGCCTCGGAGGCTGCTTTTTGATGGAGCCGAAAATCCAGGCGCCCGTGTGCTGTGCCATATCAGTGCACGATAAAGAACCCTAAGGGGGTGGGAATTTCCGCAGTCCTCCACTCATAGCCTCAGTCGCTTTGGGACGTTAAATCCCACAAATCAAACCAAACTTTAATTAAGCAAGCACTGCTACAATACATGTAATAACTGCTGCTTTTATGAAACTAATGCACGGGCAAATGATGAAATTTACCATTTTTTTATATCCCCGCTTGCTTGGGCTGCCTATTGTGGATTCTGAATTCCGGTGCAGTTTCCAGACGCTTTCGCCCGAGCGCAGTGTGAACGCCGCTGAGCGCCTGATGCGGCCTTCAAGCGACGTAAGTCTTTTGAAGCCAGGATGTTTACAGGAGATAAAATTATACCTTATCAATTGTGGGGGTTACAAGCGCGTCCATATTGAGCAGTAAATATTGTGCACAATGTTAAATGGTGAACATTCATAGCGTTTCAGCCAGCACGGTCTGAACATGCGTTCGCTGTTTGCGCAAGAAAATTTTAAAAATAAATAGGGGATAATCAGTTTGTAATTTATTCAGTTTTACAGAAAATCATGTTTTCCACAAAGAGCGCTAGGGGGAATTGATTAAAAAAAAAAAAAACAGTCGACGACGGATGGGTTTGCCGACACGTTCTAGCCAATGCAGACAGTTAGGAGTACGCAATAAATGAACTATGTGGTTAAATTAAACATATTTTAGCACCTACACATACTATGGGCATTCACGCGAAGTTTTCTGGCGGTCTACAATCTCGCTGCCCTCAGCGATAGCGGATACGCCGCACCGTGCAGCCGAGTACTAGCGCGCCGGAAGCCGTTAAACCAGAAGGCCTGAAGGCCGGCGATGACGGAAGGGTCACATGATCAAATATGGCAGCGCCCAAGCGCTCGCGCTGTAAAGGGTCTATAAGTGGCTGCAACTTACGAACTAAGCGAGGTAGGAATATAATTCCTTTTGAAAGTGATTTCACAATGCTAAGGGATGTTTAAAACACAAGATGCCGACAACCGATATATTCCAGAACAGTTGAGACTTGAATGTTATCTTAAAGGCTGATCACACAATGGGTTGTCGATACGCAAGCCACGCATTACATGTTCACATGTCACTACTATGAGAGGCACAGTGTCGGCCCACAGACCATCTGCGAGAAATGTCAAATGGCTTTTCTCCAAAGATATTTAGCTGCAGGTCACGAGACTGCATGCTAGGTGTGGGAACCAGCTCACTCTTCACAATGTTTTGGAAGGGTGGCTAGTTTTGGCTGCCCAAGTTGATTGTTCTGCTTTGAGTCAAGCAGTGTACTGCTGGCACGTTGTTTGCATGTGCCACAGTGCGGGCACAAAAATGACAGCATGGTCTAATGAAGTGACAATTTACTTTACTGCAATTATTGAGGAGTTTCCAATTCCATGGAATAACAGCCGTGACAATTATTTTCTGTCCATATTCATCTTGGCAACTGTCCTCTGGACTTTGCTCAGCCCAATGTGTTGTCACCCTTTTCGGTCCACCAAGTAAGCATGCTCGCAGGCATTAGAATGCAGACGAGTTCGCAGTAATGTATTAACACGTGATGAGCGGCCTGCAAACTGACAGTCTGCCGTGTGAATCAGCCTTTAACGAGTGTACTGCAAGGGTCAAGAGAGAAATTTGTAAGAGCTGGTTTGGTTTCTGGAGCTTAACGTCCCAAAGCGACTTAGACTATGAGATACACCGTAGTGGAGGACTCCAGAAATTTTGACCACCTGGGGATCTTTAACGTGCACTGACATCGCACAGAACACGAGCGCCTTGCTTTTCGCCTCCATCGAAAAGCGGCCACCGAGGCCGGGATTCGATCCCGCACCCTTGGAAACCGCAGTCGAGCGCCGTAACCACTGCGCCACACCGGCGAGGAATTTGTAAGAGCTCTGTTAAGCAAGGACCCCTCCTTGAAAAAAGATAAAAGACAAGAATCAACAAAAACAGCAACATATATAGAAGTGTCTCTTAAGAATGTGCAACCAGGTTTGACTCAGAGTCACCTTTGCGTCATAATACAGTAGAACCCCGCTATGGTAAACTTGGATATAGTAAAGTGAAACTGAAGACCCAGTTCATCTCCCATAGACAACGGTACATTCTACTCCCTTCATAGTAAAGATATTTTTGGTAAAAATCAGTTACAGTAAAGTGCGCCTGGCCGCAGCGACGACTCCCACGATATGACAGCGCCGCCCGCGCACTACCTAGAATCTCGAGGAAAATAATTTTTTGTATTTCAAAACAAAAATAACATCGAATATCCTTTTAGGTGCCTTCACCATCAGGCTTAGCAGCATTCAGGAGAAGCCTACTTTACGAAGAGAAGCCTACTTTATGGAGGCCTTGCAGCCTTGAGGGAAAGCACGCAGCGCGCAGGAAAAAAAAAACGTAAAGCTGTCTACAAACATAGAAAGGAGGTGGCGCGGTCCGCTTAGAAAGTAAGGGAGAGTAAAAGTGCACCGCGCTGTGCAGCACAAAGCATGAGGCAGCAGAGGCAAGAAGTGGAGGTGCAGCGTGTGTGGCCTTGCAGCACTTGACTGCCACACGAATTTGTCATTTATTGCCTCTTAAAAGACAAAAACAGCAAAAAGTGATACCATGTTCATTTCACATGAAATCAAACTTTGTTATATTCGTAGCCACGTCATGCTTAAGAGGTACTTCCACCAGATGTAAAAAATTTTTGCAATTGAAAAAAATTGCATGAAGAGATAAGAGAGAGATGGAAGTTATTTCACAGTGTTATTTTCATTAAGCAACAAGACGTGTTCAGTAAGCGGCCATTGAACTACCCGACAGCATCGTCAGGACCATGTCTTCACCAACAACTGATATAGTAAAGATTTTTGCTGGTCCCAGTGACT
The DNA here is from genome assembly GCF_055883805.1 of Amblyomma maculatum. NCBI lineage: Eukaryota > Metazoa > Arthropoda > Arachnida > Ixodida > Ixodidae > Amblyomma > Amblyomma maculatum. The sequence continues at coordinate 93,370,763 of NC_139346.1, read as the reverse complement.
TTACTATAAAGGGGTTCTACTGTACTTTAATCTGGCGAGCACACAGTCCCAACAAATTATCCTACAATTGCAGGCAATTTGGTTTGGCTGGTTTTGTTTGTGAGGTTTAACGTCCTGAAGCTCAGGCTATGATATGTTACAGTGGAGGGCTCCGGAAATTTCGACTACCTGGGATTCTTTGAACGCGCACTGACATCGCACAGCACACGGGTGCCTTGCGTTTCGCCTCCACCAAAAAGCGGCTGCCGTGGCTGGGATTCGATACCGCATTCTTGGGCACTGTAGTCGACCACCCTACCCACTGCGCCACCCCGGCGGGGCTGCAGGCAATTTGTCAATATCAGACAGTGTCCAATGAGTCCTTTTGCAGGAGCCTTGCAGTAGCAGACTTTGCTAGCCTCGAAAATCTGTAAAAGTAGTTTCGCTCAAAGTACGGTCTAGACTGATGGGCCACACAGCATGGTCCAGCAGCAAATGATGGTGGGCTGTGTTGCACATTGATGAGCAAAATTATGTTCCAGTTTCAATATCAAACCGCCTCTGCCACCCTGAGACACGCTGACGTCGCATCCAGACTGCAAAATGATCGCCTTTTCTCGACACAAAGCATGAAAATTCTTAAGACAAGATCACAAAAATGTCTGCAAATCTTATTGGGCTACAAAAGCCTAAGAATTCCAACTTCTAACAGTATGCACCACACACAGGAGGACAAGCTAGCACTAAGCATGAATGCAAGCCGCTGCAGCAGCAAGCATGAAATGCAGCCACCCACAGCTACATTGGCTTTGGCTAGATTTGATTTTGATTAGCTGCTTAGCTGATAATGCCGATGGTGCTAGCGCAGCCGTTGATGATGATACTGGCAATTACAATGCGGCTGCAATTTCCAAATTACTGGTTTCACAAAAACCACTCCTGCACAGGCAGAGGCAACTTTTCGGGAGATGTGGGGCAGTGGTCACACAACTGGAAAGAGGTAAAGGTCTACACAAACATCCTAACCTAACACCAGTCTCAAACATGAGGTAAGGGAGTAGCAGCGTAAAAAGAAAAAAATATATTGTAACCTTCCGAAGGGCGTTACGTGGTGCGGCATCGTCGTGAAAATTCATCTTCACGGGGCACAGATTCAGCAACCCATCCAAGTCGTGGAGGAATGCGACAGCCGTTCCCTTGGCGAGGTGCTGAATTTCATTGGTGAAATTCATCAGGAAAACTGTCGCACAGCCGTCACTCAGTTCAACAAGACCGCGCGCGATAGCCACTCCCTTCTCGAGCAACAGCGAAGGGTTACTGTCCGCAATACCTTCGTAGTCGTGAAACCGGTCGTTCCTCACTAACACCAGCACACTGGACCGTGGTGGCAGCATTACGTCGTCTTCGACAATACGCAGAGCATTGACTCCTGGGTCTTCTGTGTCACTGTGCGCCACGGACAGGGCTTGCTTTGTCGAAAATGTGACTCGCGCCTCGTGTAGGTCGATCACAGCCCTGTTTTGCTGCAGAAAGTCAAGGCCCAGGATCCAATCTATCGAACAGTCGTGCAAGAAGACGAATTCACCGACATAAGACGAAACCGCGGCTGCCAATTCGGGCTATGCACCTTCTGGCCGGGCTAATGAGGTGACCTCCAGCCATGCGAATGCTAGGGCTCAACCATGGCGTCAAAACTTTGCTCAATTCCTGGGCGAGGGCGTGGCTCATCACAGAATAGTCTGCACCAGTATCAAGTAAAGCGATCGTGTCAGTTCCGTCAATTGTCACACACAAATAAGAAGTAGCGCGTCGGATGCTGTTGCTACCCTGCCCCTGTGAGAAATCAGCGTATCTTGACAGCAGCGGCATTGCCTCCGGAGAGCGCTGGAATTAGTTTTCCCGCTGTGGACTGGGAGAATGTCGCTCAGCATAACTGGCGTCTCAGCGAGGGCTTGGGAACAGTATCGCAGCGAAGATGACGATCTAGAGTCATAGCAGGCACACGGGCAAGACAAGACTGCTGTACTGCTTCAGTCGCGGTATTCACGTCGTAGCCTGGTGCTGGCGCCCGGCAGAGGATAGATGCACAGGCAGGTCTGACCTCAGTCTGTATAGAAACCTCAGAGAGTTGTTGCTATGCTGCCAGGCGAACCTCGTCCCAGACGACTTCAGACAGCGATGTAATTGAAGGCACGCTGGAAGGCTTGTAGTTCCTCCCTGACTATCGACCTGATTAGGTTACGTAAAACGACCACATCGCTTCCTAGCGGCTTTGAAGAAGCAGCAGGCCCAAGCTTGCTTATATCCTGATTGCATTGCCACGCTCGTTGCAGGAGCGTCGATGGTGGTCGCCTCAGTGAGGAATTCGGCAACAGTATGCGGTGGACTGCGCACAAGACCAGCGATAAGCTCCTGCTTGACCCCAAGCATGAGTTGCCGAATCTGCTTCTTCTCCGCCATGAAGGGGTCGAAACGCTTGAATATCCATGTCCTCCACATACATGCGGACGCTTTCGTTAGTCCGCTGGATATGGGAGTGAAGCGCAGCTTCAGCTTTCTCCTGGCAGTCTGCGTTAGGGAATGTATCTAGGAGATTACGGCAAAATGTTTCTTAAGTGGACAGGGTGTTTTCATGGTTCTCGAACCATGTCCTATCGGAGTCCTCGAGTGCAAAGTACAAGTTATGGAGGTTACGGTCGTCGCTCCAGCCGTTGTAGCGGACAACCCGCTCGAAGGTGTCCAGCCAGTCTTCCGCATCTTCGTGCACATCGCTATGGAAAGATGGCGGTGCTTCGCGGCGTGTGGTAGAGGATGGGCACCGGAGAACTGCTATCTGTGGCCATTTCTGGTGGAACCATCGGTCGAGGCTGCGTCGTCCTCGTCGAGGTGGCGAGAGGGTCGAATTCAGATGACTGGCTGCAGAGGCGGCAGTTTGGGCGCTGATGGACCGGTGTGAGATCAGTGTTTTTATCTTGTAGGCGTACACAGGTCGAGAAGCGTACCTAGCAAGTCCACCAGATGTGAAACAGTTGTTACACTAAATTACTGCAACCGCTGAACGAGGGCACAAAGAGGGTTGAACCAGGAACGCCGGCAATGGGAACGGGCCGACACTTCAGCGCCCTCTACTTCTACCGATTGCGCTCCTAGCTTCAATACAAGTGTCAATATATATATATATATATATATATATATATATATATATATATATATATATATATATATATATATATATATATATATCAGCGAGGACCAGGGTGAAAGAAGCCGACCATAGGTTGAAGCTGACCTGAGGTTGAGAGCAAAAAATGCATGGGGTGAGGGTGCAGCAATAAGCCCTGAACCAGCCTTCAAAATAACCACCTGCACTGTCTGTATTGACAGATCTCAGTCTGTACAACCTTAACCTGGCAACTTCACGCAACATTAACCGTTGCAATGCCAACCACACACAAGCTGTGCCTGTCTTCGAACATTGCACCAATATTAGCAGTGATGACTCTCACTAATCCTGCCCAGTATTGCGCTACTCCAACTAACAAGGTGCTAGAGAATTTCCTGACACCACCGGGTTTTTCTTGCATTAAAACGATGCATAAATGTATGCGAAGCTATGTGACAGAATGGAGCAAAACAAAAAAACGAAAGAAAACAAGGCGAGGTAGAAAGACTGAGTGCCGACAGTTTGAGACCGCAGCTCAAAAGAGATGGAATGCATTTGTGCACTCGCTTTTAGACTATAGGTTTTTAATGTTTTCACTTAGTCGTCCAAGCGTGTTTTGGAATGGAACGTGCCCCAGACAGCATGTTTAATAAAAGGCCAGGAAACTTTGTGACATACCCTTACCCTGAATCTATGCATCTTTCCCTCTCTCACATTCACAAATTTTCCTGCATCAATGCCCCACCGCAGCGGTGCAATGGTTAAGACACCTGACTATGTGCCAGAGTACCCGGATTAGATCCCGACCGCCGGCGACTGCGTTTTGACGGAGTCCGTCGAAACGGAGAGGCATTCCTGTGCTACGCGATGTCAGTGCAAATTAAGATCCCTAGGTGGTCGAAATTACACCACAGCCATCCACTACAACACCTCCTTCTCTCTTTCCACTTTCACTCCTACATTTCTCCCTTCCCTTACGGTGCAGGTCAGGTGTCCAAGGAACAAGTGACAGATATTGTGTCCTTACTTTCCTTTGAACCAATTATTATTATTATCAATCCTCCCTCACCTTCACTTGGTAAGGTAAGGGTATCATACTCAGTCACAAATTTGCATTCACATAAGTCTTTGGTGGCATGACATTTTGGCACAGTTAGCAGATTGACTAAGGCCAGACAAAGCAGAACTGAAACAAAATAAGGAAAGATATGCCTGAACTACATGACACATACTGTAAGGAAAGCTTTTCCTCCAAGCATTGGCTGCATAGCCACAGAACACTGTCCTCGATTAAAGCTATAACCCAACGAGCCAATATCTATCAGACACTGCACTTATCTTCCCAGCTCCAAAACACTGGCGTTGCACTATGGACTGTAAACATTTATGGGATGGGAAGTGTGTTCTTGGACAAAAACTTCTTATGGTGCTGCCTTCCGTCCGACAAAGCCACAAGGTACTGTAACCAGTGGATGGATTTAACTAGCGAACGAGTTGGACAGAAATTTTTCAGCAGTGAGAGAGCATTTCAGTGTCCTTTTCATCCTCTGGGCTTCGCACTATAGCACCGTCTCACTGAGAGAAACAGGTGATGCAGCACTCATGTCCCCCTGATACCTTTATGCACTTTGATCGCCCATATGCCTGCACCGAAATTAATTCACCCCCCCCACTCACACCCTGTAAACTGATTAATACCTTCGTGTGGGCGAGTCGGTGGTGCTAGTCCTGTTTTTCAGTGTGTTCCTTGTGTCCTTGTTTCTTGCGCTCCTGATCAGCACAATGCCTGTAAATTGTTCAACCGACAGAACTATACTCCCGGATAAGTTTTTGTGGTTATGCTGCCAAAGCTACAGAGCCAAAATGCATAAGCTGACTGCGCAGCAGGATATAGTCCCTTGATATATTACGCGAACATTATATCATTACGCGAAATTGCCTATGTTGTCATTACATCAAGATTGTACTACACGATAGGCCAGTACAACTTTAGTGTAGTGCATTTTAAGATCAGTACACTACAGTGTGCAAACGGGATGGCCGTGCCATCTGCCAGGAATCTCCTGAAGCATGTGTCGGCTGCTGCTGTGTCTACCTGACGGTTTCTGTTTGCTTTCGTAATGTGCTTGTTTCAGCAACGTATGCAGCGCGCGATATTCATTAACCGCGAATATACGTTCCTTTAGTTAAGTAGTCTAAATAAGGATATTTCTGCATCGTCGAAGGCTCAGAAGCCATTGTTTCAAGCAAAGGCGGAACTGAAACCGAAACCGTACCCGAGACCAGATATGCCAGAACTACAAGCTGTAGTAACACCACGACGAAAGCTTCAGCCACATGAATGAGACTCTATGCAGGAACGCCTAATGCAGCCAGAGATTCATGCCCTAAGGTTGCAAATGAGTTATTTTCAAAAGTAGCATGGCTTGTGGACAAATCAGAAAGTCATGTCAAAGTGAAATAATGAAGTGAAGTCCCTCAAGGTTTTATGTGAAATGTACTTGGGCAAGCAATTGATTACGACCTTCCAGATATAATGCACAATGCTACTCTACAGGCCACCACTGTTGAATTTCCAGGCCAGCTGTAAAGAGAGTGTACTGACAAGATAAAAACAAGCACAATGCCATCATGTGAAGCAATTTCAGAGGCACAAGCTTTCGGGGTCACGCACACTTTTTACAAACAGTAAAGCAAGCCTTAAAGCATAACTGACAAAGCACATTGGCACCAGATCAAGGTAAGATTTCCTAATGTATTGTCAAAGAAAGCAGTTTCATTTTCATTCCTTTCCAGTGACACGGCCAGAGTTCAAGAATGTTAAGCAATACAATAATGATGGCACTGTAGGAATGTAGAAGGAAGTCAAGGAGGTCACTAGCTATTTTCTCAGCAATGTAATCATCCCAACGGCAGTGATCCTAAAGTGTACTTGTTTCCACATTTTCCTTTCAAGGTAGCCAGTCATTCAGCTTTAAAACACAACTTCCGCTCATTAACACACGTTTATCGAGCCCACACTCTGCCAGGAGCCCCTCTTACAAGCCTAATTTAAGATACTCTGGCGGACACTTATACCCCTGTCAAGCGCGCAAAATAAAGTGTCACTTACAAAAGGTGAACTCTACCGATGGCGTAGCAGAAATTTCTTCGTAAAAAATGTATTATGCAATAAGATATGTATACAAGTTGATTTTACGCGTTTTGTACATATTTTCATTTGAGGTATTGTTTTATAATAGCGACGGGCAAAATATCACATAAGAACTGTGATGTAACCACGTACACAACTTCCAATTTAAGCGTGGTGCGCCACTGCAGTTACGCCAGTATCAATTAGGGGACGACTGTTATTGTTCATGGTGTTTATTGATAGGGGGTCTCGGAATTAAAGTACGGTGTCAAATTTTAAGGATTTTTTGACTGTTTACTACTTTAAAAAGCAGTCCTCTGAATTTCACATTTGGAGGTTCCAATTCCTTTTTTAAAACATATTTTTCAGTTTCCAGTTTCATATCAACGAGTGCTTAAGCGAGTGCGCTCCGCTTTCCGTTTAGCACTGCATAGCGTAAAGTCTCGAGTTGTGAAGTACACTACGCGTAGGTGCACTTTAACTTGCACGCTTGACTGGGGTATTAAACTTTAAGTGTATGATGCAATAGCGTAACTGGCTCCCGTCTGCAGCTCCCCAAGATCCTCGTTTGTGTACATGCCACTCACTTAATTTCAAATCCTTTAATTTCTGCCTCTATTCCACCTAGTACATACTCATTTAGGATACAGCTGTAAGCTATCAAGTTATGGGAAAGACCACCAAGCATTTTATATAAAGTCCTGCTATAACCAAGCAATAAGAACACGCCTGCATGGTCTAGGGGGCAGTGCGCCTGACACAAGATGCAGGTTCTATCTCCCCTTCCCATCTTAAGGCAGCTACCAGTATTGGCAGTTCCAGCCTACTTAGTCATGCCATCTAAAATGCTACCATTGTCAGAGGAATGGCTATGCTTTTTAGCTCACAACGCCGATGCCAGATTTCTTTTGGAGTATGGGGCATATAACTGCGTTATTAGTTAAGCCTGTGAAGGTGTACTGTCTCTGTCATGTTCTCCGCACAAATCAAATGAAGCCTTGGATTACATATGATGGGAAGGATCCTGCCAAAGAGGAAAGGGGGGCAAAACGTTGAGCACCTGTACAGACACACTGCCAGCCCCACTCAATCCGGTTAGGTGCCAAGAGGTGGCGCTCACCTTCAGAGGGCGGAGAGGACAGCTCCTCCAGGCACGACGACGGTGGGCTTGTCTCCCCCGGCCGGCGGTGCGCCGCCAAGGGCGCACATGGCCGAGGAGCCGCTGCTGGGTCCGGCCCCCTGCGGTGGGGGTGGGGCCGCCGCCCCGCTGGGCAACATGCCCTTCAGGCCCCCCATGCTCTGTATGCTAGCCTGGATGTTGGTCAGGCTGCGCGGTGGCACCATGGTGGGAGGTGGGGAACCGGGCGAAGAGGCCTGGCCGGGCTGCTGCTGCTGCCCCGGCTGTTGCTGCTGCTGCTGTTGTTGTTGCTGCTGCTGCTGCTGCTGGGCCTGCGCCTGTGCTTGGGCCTGCGCCTGCGCCTGCTGCTGCTGGGCCTGCGCCTGGGCGGCCTGTGCCGCCTGGGACGTGCCCAGAGCCAGGTGGCTCGGCCCCAGCGTCAGGTGGCTGGGGTGGTTCCCCGCTGGTCCCGTCGCGCCGTTCTTGGGCACGTGGGTGGCCATGTGGCATTCGAGGCTCGACTTCATCACGAACGACTTGCCGCACATGCCGCAGAAGTAGGGCTTGTCGAGGGACGGCGGCCGCAGGTGAATCTTCATGTGGGTCTTCATATTGCCCTTCTGAGTGAACCCCTTGCCACAGATTTGGCAGGTGTGAAGCTTCTCGCCCGAGTGGGAACGCATGTGAGTCTTCATATTGCCCTTCTGGGTGAACCCCTTGCCGCAGACCTCGCAGGCATACGGCTTGCGGCCCATGTGGCTGTTCATGTGGTACTCGAGGCTGAGCTTCTGCGAGAAGCTCTTGTGGCACACCTCGCAGGCAAAGGGCTTGACGCCCTCGTGGGCCATCACGTGGGTCTTGAGGTTGCCCTTGAGGGTGAACCGCTTGCCGCACACCTCGCACGCATACGGCTTTTCCCCGTAGTGGGTCGCCAAATGAGTCTTCATATTGCCCTTCTGGGTGAATCCGCGCCCGCAGATCTCGCAGCGGAACGGCCGGGCCCCCGTGTGCGAGTTCATGTGTGTCTTGAGGTTGCCCTTCTGCGTGAACCGCTTGCCGCACACCTCGCACCCAAATGGCTTCTCGCCCAGGTGCAGCGTGTGGTGGTAGTCCAAGCTCGACCTCTGAGTGAATCCCTTGCCGCACACGTCGCAGTTGTACGGTTTCTCACCAGAATGACAGTACATATGACTCTTCAGATTCCCTTTCTGCGTGAAGACTCTTCCACAGATTTCGCACGGAAACTCGCCCCGCTTGGCGGGCGCCTTGGGCTGTGGCTGAGCGGCTGCTGCTGCGGAGTGGGGCTGGGGGCCCGGCTGCTGTTGCTGTTGGGGCCCCTGCTGCTGTTGCTGCTGAGGTGGCGGCGGAGCGCCCGGCTGCTGCTGGTGCGGCACCGGGCTGCTCTGCGTACTCACGCTGTGCACGCTGTTGGCGGCTGCCGCGGCTGCGGCCGCCGCCGCGGCCGCGGCCGACACCGCGTGCGAGCCGCCGTGGTGGGCGCTGCCGCCGGCGGCGTTGGCCACGCAGAGAGCGTTCGGAGGGGGACCCGGGGCGGACGATGCATTGGCGCTGTTCTCCCTGGGGCCGGTCTCGCCGTACAGCATAGACTCCTTCTCCAAATTGTAGAAGTTGAACAGCCGGTGGGCTGACGTGAAGAGCGGGATCTGGGTGGGCAGCCCCGATGAGAAACCGAAGGTAGGGTCCATTGTTTACATCTTGCCGCGGACGGCTACTCGAGCGACGGCCCCGGCCCGGCCGAGACAAAGGGCGAGCGGCCGCAGAGCGACTCGGCGGCTGGCAAAGTCCACGAAGAGGGCCGCCCCGGCGCTGTTGGGCCTTCCATCAACCCCGGCGCGGCGAGGGCCTCACCAGAAAACGTCCATGGAGCGGCGTTTGAAAAAAGGGCGCCCGAGATGGGACGCGATCAAACAAACAAATTTCAAGCGGAAACAATAAAAAGAACCTGCTCATTTCGCTGGGCCGCCTGACGATCCGCCGCTCTCCCTGCACCACCGGCGTCCGAGTTGGCCCAGAGATGCCCAGAAATAGCTTTGGGCAGACCCGTTACCCCTAAAAATTTGCCCTAATGCTGTCAGCTGTCAAGAAAGGAAAGCCGAATGGAGCCTGGAAAAAATGGCCTTCTGGTGGCCGAAAGCAAACACATACAAAAAGAAAAAAACATAGCCAAATTTTTTTCTCCACTATTTGCGACCTGATCGGACTCGCCGCAAAACTCGCTCAGCGCGAGCTTAGGCGGCTCGCACACGCGTTAAACGCCAATAATTACTTTTTTGTATTTTTCAAAAAAAAATAAAAAACGAAGGTGGTCCGTTAAAAAACAAGATGGCTCACTGCCGCTGGCTTCTTTTTTTAGGGCTCACAGTTCCATCATGCGCAGCATTCCGAAGTCCCTCGGGCTCTCCGTCACCTCCTTCGGTTTGAATGAAGTTTCGCGCTGGACTCCGGCAAAGACAAAACTATTTACACACGTCCATCCAAGGAACAAAGAAAAAAACGCAATATGCGATGTCAACGATCCATTTGATCGGCGCCAGGGTTGCCAGTTATTTTTGCGGTAGGCAGCGGCGGCGGAAGAAAAAAAAATGCGCGTCTTTGTTGTTGCCAGACTCGAAAGAAAAACTAGCGCTACTTTAACGCGCGCCAGCAAAAGCAAAAGTTTTTTTCGCTCCATGCATTCAAGCCTGCGAGCTGAAAGAAACATGGCAAGCTGATATCGACGACAAAGAACTCGCCGCAATTAGAGGTGCTCGCGCGAGAGCGTGACAAAACGTAGTTTTTTAACGAAAAACGGAGACGCGGCGTGTTTGGCCGAGCCGGCGAGAGGTGGCACGGCCTGCGCAAAGCGCGGGAGGGGTTACAGGGGTGTGCAATGAAAGAATGAAAGGAAGGAAAGCAAGCGGGGGCAGAGAAAAAAATGTGGAGAGGCTTTCCACGGGAGAAGGAAAGAAACTCCCGCCGGCTTTCGCCACGGATGCAGGCAGCTTTCGAAGGGGGCGAGAGAGGAGCGAGGGATTTGCGCGAGCGAAATAGCTGAAAGTCTGGAGCTGCTGGGCTGCTGCTGCTGGCATCGACGTGGGCAATCTCGGATTGAGCAGCTTACCGAGGCGCCGTCAGCGCTGACAGACGCCGGCGCCCGCGGGCAAAAAATGCCGTGAACTGGCGCGGCGGCGTCAGTGGGCGCTTTCTTTCTTTTTTTTTTTTTTCGTTGGTGTATTAAAAACCGATGGTGGCACTGAGAACCAGGCACGTGTGCAGGCAAAAGAATGCATGTCGACTTAGCAAGCGTTGCAATGAATCAAACAGCTAGGCTGCTGATCGAGGTGGCACACGGCAATAGTGCGAGGGCCGATTCCTCGCCATCACCGTTTTTTGTTTTTGTTTTCACTTTATCGAATACTGCTGTTCGAGTACACCCATTCAACGAGCAATGATGAGGGCTGTCACGCTGCTTCCCCCACAACAGCTTTCCTCAGATGACATTTTTCTTTCCATTCTTTTTGTCAGAAATTTCACATATAGTTATTACTGGCTCCGTACGTATCCGAACCGAATTAGTGCATATTTTCCACAGATAAACCTCATAAGATTAAAGAGATCAAGATTAATACCTAGAAAGCTTCTGTTCAGAACATCAGCATGCCACTTTTTTGCACGGAAGACTGGACAAGTTTGCTGTTGCGTCCCCTCAGCCATATCGCCGCGCGCGCCCAAATATCGATCGCGAAACCGCGCAAATAAATTTACGCGCCGTGTCGGTGTGGCCTTGCTGTCACACCAGAGCCTGCTTCTGTGTATTTGCTACAGTTGTGGCCGATAATCGTTATACGGGGGCATACGTACATGGTAACGTTTACGTGGAATGGAGAAAAAAAGAAAGAGCAACCGAATTGTTTTCCAGCAGCCACACGCCGCACCCACGTGCCTGCTTTGCGCCGCGCATGAATGAAAGGGTCATTGCCCCGGTTTTGGCGCCAAATTCGAAATATGACTTTACGACCGGAACGTATCGATTATCGTGGTGGCGAGACTCTTCATAGCAACCAAGTATCAAAATCTGAAACATTGATTCGGCCGAAGTTAAACGTTATCACGTCAACTACGGCACTCAAACAAAGTGTTCACAGAAAAAATTGCTGCGCGTCACTAATAGCTGACTGCCTGGGGCATAGATGGCGCCACCATCTGTTGTTAACCGCGAAATCGCGGGGTTTTGAAGGACCAGCTCTGCGCCGCCTTCTCGTGGAGGACATCGGGCTCCCTGGACGCCTGCGAGCGGTACCGGAACTCCGGTGTCACCTCTTCCGGACAATAAAAGTTTTCACTACCATCTCCACATGTGGGAAGCATATGCCAGTCAGCAACGGCGCTGGCTCTATCAAAAGCACAATCGGCCCTTCAAACGCAGTACATGTATCACTCATCTCGCACACGAGATTGAAGAACATGCGCGTGACATAGCCGGTCAACAATATGGGGACAGGCCTGCGACCTCATGAGTGTCAACTTAGGCCACTCGACGCAAGAATGTCGCACGCATTTTGCACCAATTCCACCTAGAGGTGTGCACGGGCCGAAATTTTGAGCGCGAGCCCCGCCCGGCCCGTCATACTATAACTGCAGTTGAAGCGAGGAAGAAGAAGATTTCAGGATGATAGTTATCCAATATCTAAGTTCTCATGTTTAAAATGAGAAATTTGCTGAATATATAAGGACACAGGGCGTACAACTTATTCTGCAAAAAATGATAAGTTATTCATTGAATTGAGGCATTTATACGGCGCTCTTGGATAATGAACCCGGTAGCGCTGAAGTTTCTTTCGGTGCTACAACTTGTGGCTTCTCCAAAAGTGCGCTAACTGTAAACATAAACAAGGGGTTGATTTTGTGGCCAAGTACTCGGTGAGCTCGCCTAGCTCACCGTGCGCCTTTCATGTGAAAGAGAAACAAGAGAAAACTCTCGCACCGCAGATAGATTTAACTATGTCCCGCTTCAAAAGAGGCCATGCCGAGGCAGGTGTAAGTCACGTGCGATAGGCAACAGCGTGGCGCGAATATTGAAACGAATCAGAGCCGGTGTTACCAAAGCGGAGAAGCGAAACTCGAAACTAAATGCATAAGTGACCCCTCTGCTCGATCATTGACGGCTACCGAAAATCTGCTCGCTGCGAGGAGGAAAGGCTTGGTCGACGCCGGGGAAGAACTCGAAAGCTCTCGTGCGGGGACGGGGCGGGAAAATGAATTTGCATTCTAGACGCTCATCGCACTACGCTGTATTCGCGCTTTCGCAAATGTTGCATGTGTTCGTGATCGTATCCGGCCCGGCCCGCCAGAGACAAATATACCTTGGCCCGCGCCCGGAACAAGCCCGAGCGAAAGGTCTTTCGAGGGGCCCGAGCCCGGACCGCGGGCCGCGGGTACGGGCCTTCAGGCAGGCCCGAGCCCGTGCCCAGCTCTGATTCCACCTCTCAGACGACGCACTTCTCCAATGCCCTCAAAGATCTCATCACATCCCTGCCCCATACAGGGAACCCGAACCCAGACCTCGAAGCGGAAATCTCTCCCGGGGAGGTTCGTGCAGACATGCACAAACTTCGGACCACCTCGGCCTCCGGCGCTGACTGCTCAATTTGGACGGCTCGTCAGCACATGCTGTTGCTGGCCTGTTCAACCATATGGCGAAAGGGCACCCTCTCTTTTTCGTGAACGCATAACCTTCATCCCCAAGTCAGGCAAACCTCTAATTGAGATCGGAAATCTCCGCCCTATTTTCTTTACGTATTGTATCGGGAAGCTCTTTGCGCACGTCATCGTTGCTCGTCTCCAGGAATACATGGACGACGGCCTCGATCCTCTTCCCCCAACGATGGTGGGACTGCAACACAGCGACCCCTGCAACACGAAGCGCAAGCGCGCGGTGCTTGCCCTCGACCTGAAAAAGGCATATTCGACAAAATGGTACACCATTTAGCCATTTTAAATACTCTCGTTGCTACACGTCGACCGTCGTATCCATCAGTACATCTTCGCTTTCTGTGCTTCCTTCGTAAAATAATCGAGGCACGTTTAATTCTCAAGAATGCAGATGCGTGCATCGGGACTTCATCGGATGAATCTGTCAGAAAAGAAAATCGCGTTCCTCGATGGTCACGGCGTGAGCGCGCGATTAGTCTCACCTTACCTTTCCTTTTTGGAGTTCTTTCTTCTATATATGTCATTCCGTGCTCCGAACAGACGCAGATCTTATTTACACTCCATATCTCTCACGTCCTAGCGCTTCAATAAGCTCTCCCAGACCCCACTTGGCCCTGCGGGGGACCTTGCCGGAGGTGTTGAATGGATGATGATGGGCTGATGAGTTATGTGTGACTCTGGGGCACGGACTTCCGGGTGTCAATCCCCCTCCCCATCTGACAACGGCAAGTCCCCCTTCCCATCCGACAACGGTATCTTCGCCAATGAGTTAGCTCCACCAACTAGCTAAACAGCAATTAACCTTGAGCTCATCATTGCGTGTATGATAAGGCCACTCATGTGGAAGCAGTACAGCAGTAAAACGCTTTATATATTGTAGAATACAAACCAATAAGTGTCCGAAAATTGCTCCGCGCCTGTCTTACCATGCAGGCGAAGTTATTCTTCTTCACGGTAAGAAGCCAATCAGATAAGAGATGTGAAACATAAGGGGTAATTTAGTTCGTAGCGTTGAACACAATCAAAGAAAAAAAAAGACATTTCAAATTTTCCAGCGATGAAGGCTATACGTCGCTATATATAGACGAGGGAACCCAGCGCATATATGTGTAAACTGTGATTTGGTTTGTAAAAGGAAATATATATCCCTTCCGTGCTATAAATAAAACTCAGTTGTAAGTTAGAGCATTGTCCTATATGTCTCTCTCACGTCTGTCTCTTTGTTGCGCTTTAGGCTTCGCAAAATGAGTACGCCGTGATATGTTATGTACGCACAAGTGATGACCTGCAACTTCAGAGTTACTAGGTCAGCGTTACAATTCAGGTTTACAGGTGTGTTCCGGCGAACGCTAAAATTGAGACCAGACTGCATCATCGTTGGGTTAGCTTACAGATGTCTGTGACGTCATTTGTATATTCTTCGCACTTAAACTTTTATTTTAATGTGGGTGCATTGTTAGGTTTTCCGCGTCTCTCATAGCCTCAGTGATTTTAGGATGTTAAACCCAATAAACCAAAACATTTCTTTGGACTCTGCCACGTCTGAAAATTGTTCAATTCATCATAAGGTGTGCTATACGTTGTCCCCTATCTCAAACTGGGCAAAGCAGAGAAGGGCGAAATTGAAATCATAATCACAAAAGGGGTCAAAAGCGCACTATAGTCTTTCTCTGTGTGTGTGCAGCACTCTGAATGAGCTCATAGAAGCCGTCACGGTGTCGCAGCATCAAATACTTTTAAGAAGCAAAACTGGAAGAAAAATCACGGAGCGCCTGGAATTCGAGCCTCGCAGTGTTCGAAGCGGACAAGTGTACTATAGACTAACTATAGATAGACTCAAATTCCACCGCTGCCAAAGAACATGCATCCGGTATTTCACGAAGGCAGGCGCAAAGATAGGGTTTTGGCTCTGCACGTCAGATTTTAAGGCAGATCCGATATGTGCTCTACACGGACATTGCCGAATACGATATCAAGGCAGCACACACAGCGATATAGTGGCTCGCGAGAGTGAAGACACGGTCTCGTGCTGTACCGTTAAAACCATAAGCGCAGTTGAGGCAGAAAACATTACCACTGCTCTAGAACACAAAGCGGTACAATGTTGATGGTGATTCTAAGGTATAGCCATTAAGAATTATGATACGGCCAGAATTTCTGCTCCAGTCGTCAAAATTCTGAGAGAAGAGCAAGTGCTATTAGAATTAATTGCACTGATCTGCTCTCCGGCTCATCAGGGCCTGTGGGGGAACAAAAAGGCGCATGTGATCGCCCGAGGGCTCACTTTCCGGTCGGATCGCCGTCGACGCGCTGCCTCCACGCGATCGACCCCTCCGTTCGGGTGATGAACTCACAAAATTTCACAAAATTAATTACAAACTCGATCTTCGACGCGCCGCCTCCACGCGATTGACCCCTCCGTTCGGGTGATGAACTCACAAAATTTCACAAAATTAATTACAAACTCGATCGTAAGACTTATCCAGAAGCGAATAAACAGCATATCAGAAAAGAGAAAATCATGTGGAGGAAACTGCAAACTGAGGTGTTTCCAAACCCTCAACAGTACAGTCAATGGCACCCAGGAGCACTTAATCCTAGATGTGCGCACTGCAATAGCATTGCATGTCTAGTCCATCTGCACTTCATATAACAACCCGAGTACTAGGCCTAATTTATTACTCAACCCTGAAGCAGAAGAGCAACGCAAAGTCACCGGTCTCTCCTTGACCGCTGCCGAGTCAATTCCGACCGACGGATGAATGGGGTTTAGGCTGTCTCCTTCCCAGTCATTTTTACGGGTGAGAATGAACGTTATTTCTCCCTCACTCGCAGAAAGGGTCATTTTTGCCTGGCACAAAAATCCGCAGGGTACGAGCAAGTTCTTTTCATCGACGTGGCGCTACATCACGGTTAGAACATATCAACAGCCCCGCTCCATGGGGCTCATGAGCGGCGTGCCTACGCGCACGAACGTATGCTAAAGTCGGTCTGCGCATACGTGAGGCGCCAGGCGCGCGCGCGCGGCGCAGATGTCTGGCGCATGCTGCGCGCTCCTGCCAGAAGAGTCTCGCTGGTTTTTGGCTGGCGTGCACCAATCAGAGGATGCAGTTCTTGCGACTTCCAGGACTGCCCTTCGCTACGTCTCTGCAATCTCTGTTTGCCTTTTTTTTTTTTGCTTTTTTTTTTATTCAGTGCTGCGGTACGTAGATATGTGCGCACAGTGGATCACCACAGTTGTCAGGGTATGCAGGCATGTAGGCGCCTCGCTCGTGTGCCTCTCATGCGCCCCATGTAGCGGGCGTATCTTGCTTTGTACGCGCACCTTTTAAGTGCGTCGGCAGAAAGTGACTGCCGGACGCGTCATAAGGAAATGCCCGCGCCAGATTAAAGGAGGAAGAATAATTGATAGTGATAGCGATTAATTAATACAGGTTATAATAGAGATTGATAGAGGCTATAACGACTTGTAATGACCCATATAGCGACTATATTTCATAATAAATGACTAAAATGCTTAGTAATGACTACTAATGACTTGTAATGACCAATATCTCTAACAATAACTTGTAATGACTACAACTGACTAGAAATGACTAAGATGCCAGGTAATTAAGTAGAAATGACTACTACTACTATACTAGACTTCCGCTGATCCTTTTTTCTGAAAGGAAGCGTTTGTTCTGTGGTTCAGAACTTACAACGAAAATACAAAATGATGGTAACTCTGGGGTGGAGAGCGGTCTTGGTTCGGTTTTGTTTATGTGGTTTAACGTCCCAAGAAGAATCGAATAGGGTGGCTAACTTGGGCTATGCGAGAAGCCGTAGTGGAAGACTCCGGAAATTTCGAGGTTCTTCAACGTGCAATGACATCGCGCAGCACACGGGCGCCTTTCTTTCCACCTCCATTGAAAAGCGGCGCTGCAGCCAGGATTCGACCCCGCATCCTTGGGTGCAGCACTCGAGCGCTACCGCGGCGGGTCGGGAGGGGTTTTGTATGGGTAAAATATGCAGGTCGACTTGGCATTTGCGAAGATGAAATGCATCGTGATGATGAAGATGAAATCGTGATGTTGCGTCGATGGCACTGAGGTACAGCACTAAAAGTATTAATTAATAATTAAAATTATTGGGAGATTAGCGAAGGGACTTCTGGGCGAGGTACCTTAATCTACGCCCCTCCACACAACGAAACAACCTTATGCTAATTGGTTGCGATTATGCGGATATGCACGAAACGCTGTACAATGTATACCTGCTGCCAGACTTTTTTCCCCCCTTAATTCTTGAAATTAAATGTACGCGAATTACGATTCCTTTGTTTAAACCCAACTAATAAAAGATCTATTGATAGCATTTGTATCGGCCATCAAAGGGGGGAATTGATGACGTTTTGCTCAATTTTATTGGTATTCAAAACACCTAGGACCTGAATTTATTTCTCTCGAGAAGAAACACTTTTTCGAGGCCTATAAAAACATTTACAAAGTCCAGCAAAAGCAACACTTTCCAATTTAGCGGTATTTTGTGCATAATTTAGAAGAAATGAAGCGAGGGAGAAAGAAAAAAATTAGGTGTGAAATATAATATACAGAAAGAAAATTTCTCGGCAGGTCATTGCAAAATGACATTCCGGCTTTTGCAAACATAACAAAAATACCCGGTGAGCCAAGAACTTAATTTTTACATGCTACCCCCGTTCTTCTTGTTTTTTTTTTTCCTCAGATAGTCGAAGATGTGCTAAGTGCGGCCAATGCCTTGCAGAGCACACTTCTGGTGTTAGGAAAGAGATATAGTTAGTTACCAAGGTCGAATGCGCCAGCAGCGAACGTAAGTATACTTGCTAGTTAACGTACATGCTTAATATATTGCAAAGCGTGACAAAAGCTTTTATCACCGAGGGATGACCGGTACTGCACATGCGCTTGGCGACTGAAATAAACCATTTTCATCAAAAGTTTCCTCACTTCAAACTCTCTTTCATTCGAAGCCACTATGGTTGCGCCACAAATGGGACATTTGAGATCTCTCTTATGTTTGGAGCGCTACAGCAAGCGCGATCGAGATATTCAAAACAGTATTACGCAGTATAACGGCCACAAAATACCTATCTCATATGGAGTGTTCGAGCATGCTGGTCAAGAGGGAAGGTAGGTGGCTCCATCGAGTTCCACTAACCTTCCACGCTTCATAAAACTTCAAAAGTACTAGGAAGTACTATATATCGATTCTCCTTTCCTGGGCACGTGTTCAGGGGTGCACGCTGAACAAGTGCTTCTATAGTTCGCATGTCTAACTGCACACATGGATGCGGTGAGTAATATCACTTGTTGAGCAAGTGTCGCAAAATCGTGACCGCTGGATAAATAAGCCAAAATATTTGCTGCTCAAGAAATGTACCGTCTTTGCCAAAAGTAACCAGGCTGCATGTTTTGCTTTTCGCTTGATTTCTGAAGTCAACATGGAATCCCACAATATCAAAACTTGTTAAAAACTGAGGACAGGAGGTTGTCCTTACTCTACACATGTTTAGACTTTCAGAAGTTGTACGAATTCTCTACTACCGGACTGAGAAATGGAGCACGCAGCCTGGCCACTTTTGGCAAAGACGGTATGTGTTAAAGCTACTACATATATTCTGGTAGAGCCAATTAAAATTTGAACGCCGTGGAAAGGAAATTATACTTGCGCTGACAGCGCTGGTCGTGTATCCAGATGTTT
This sequence comes from Amblyomma maculatum, assembly GCF_055883805.1. Taxonomy (NCBI): domain Eukaryota; kingdom Metazoa; phylum Arthropoda; class Arachnida; order Ixodida; family Ixodidae; genus Amblyomma; species Amblyomma maculatum. The sequence continues at coordinate 93,351,938 of NC_139346.1, read as the reverse complement.
TCGTAGAAGCGATGTCCCTATTACCCAAGACTCGTAAGTGGCGAGTGCCATGCCTTGGCCGAGCAGTGCGCTGTCGATGACAAAGCGTATAACGCAGCGCTTTCCGCGCGTCGGATATGGGAGGAAGATTGCACGTGGTCGTTTCAAACGCAACTTTCCTACGAATTTTGAGCACTGCACTTTGCTACGGTAGAAGCCACGCACTGTCTCCAACTCGCGACACACGGATAGAAACACTCGAAGCAGAGCGACTAGACGTGGTCACGTACGTCGTGGAGCAAGGTAGGAACTGGACAGTGGAAAGACCAAACAAGTATGGGCCCCGTCCCGAGAAAAAAAAAAAAAAAAAAAAAAAATCAGGCGTCGGATTCTCAAAAAGCTTAAGCTGCGCTGCAGCATTCTCGGAGTCATCTTTTTAGAAAAAAAAAAAATGCAGCCGCGAAAAATCGCGTTCCACGGTCGGCCCAAGCCGCTTGCAAAGGGACAGCGTGCAACTCAAAGAAGCCGCACCAAACGGGCTACCTCCTCACCTTATTTTTTTGTGTGTGTGTGTCTGCACCCAGGAAGGGAATGACACTTTTTTCGCTGAAAGTTCCCCCTCCCCCCTTCCATTATCTTGAAAAGTCACCGTAATTTGCTTGTCTCCCAAAGGCGACCCCAGCAACCCCACCAGGCGCGTAGCCCAAACGCCAAGCGACGGCGCGCTTCCTTCAGAGGCGGGAAGAAGAGTCCGAAGATTCGAGCAGTCATTATGGCCTCCCCCTTCTCGACCCATCGTCCCCTGCGAGCCCACGACGATGCAGCAGTAGTCAGTAGTCGACTGGCCGTCGTCTGTCGGCACCCTTTGCTTCTTCTTGTCACCCTTCTCTATTCCTGTTCCCATATGGGGGGACGTCGCTTGAAAGTTGAGAACCGTGCTCAAGTGGGACGCGGGCTAGGGGCAAGTTTTCAGCACGTACGCCGAGACCACGTTTCCGCACGCTTTTTAAAGAAAATAGAAAAAAAAATAAAACACAGCAGAAATGGACGTGTAAATTCCGGCTGTAAGTAAGCGAAGCAACAAATTCGATGAAGGAAAACCGGCAGGTGAAGACCGAGTTATTGGGCAGATATATTGATTGAAGGAGGCTGAAAAATTGCGTAAGCCTGCAAGCAAAAGCATAAAAGAATGGCAACAAGAGAGGGGTATTTGTTTATTCACGTTTTCGTAACACGTTATAGCGTGCGCCGTGATAACGAGACAAGAGGAACAAACCAAATCGACACCTCATTGCATTCGAAAAAGAAAGCTTCCTTCCACAGCTATTTACAGAGTCGCAACATATTACCCGAAATGACAAAGTATTCAGGACACAAGAAAACAGTCCAGACAGAAAACGTATACGTCCCACTTATCTTTTGTGCATCAACGGTTAAATGCACTTGAAGAGAAATAATAAAATATATGTAAAATTGGCTTGCATAAAGAATGGGAATACCCTCATCCTACTATATCAGTCAATGACCTACGTTTGCTTAGAAGGTCCAGGATCAGCCGTGTGTCAGTATCGCCATATTCCTCCAATCAACCCGGCTCTGTGCTAGCTGCATCCACGTGATCCCTGCATCCACCCGCCTGACTTTTTGCCGCTCCCTGCTAGGCTTTCCTCGTTGGTTATGCTCTCTTCGCACTGCCACCTACCATTTTTCGTTACATAGCCATTTTCATTGAAGGTGAGTACAGGTAACATGCAACTGTTATGTACTTTCCTCTTGAGCGATACCGGTAATCTGCTAGTCCGAGTACTTGCCAAAGTACGTCAGTAATCTGTGCCTCAACCTGGCCGATAGAGCGGCGGAGGACATCTCCTCCCCGCTCATACAAGGTCAGTCACCGCCGCGGAGGCGCCACGCAGGCGCCCGAACTTGGAGCTCCGTGGCCGTAGGGGTCCCTTTGTTCACCTGCCCCCGCCCCCCCTTCCCTTCTTAAAAGCGGCGCGTCAAGAAGCAAAACCGCAGACGATATCGGCGGCGTCTCCCCTCCTCCCCAGACCACGAAAGGAGCGGTGCCTTTTTGTGGTTGGGAAGAAAGGAAACTGCGGACGCCGTGCTTCACCAGTGCCGCTGCCGACCTTGCTCATGCGGCAGAGCTCACGAGGCGCGCTCTCTCGGCGTGCTTTTTGCCGACAAATAATTCGAAGGAAATTGCGGCTCATAGATGAAGGTCTTTAAACATCCCGATCACGACATTGGGAAGATAAAAAATTAAAAAAAAAGTATCAGGACGTTACTTTTCCAAAGCCCTGCATGATTATGTTAACATCGCTAGAAAGAAATTGGAAACATAGCCTTGTAGTTGGGAGAAGTGGGAACTACAAAAGTAGCTAACATCCTTGATTGCTCCTTGGTTGTCAAAGGCAAGACCTATATGCAGGCATTTTTATCGTTTAATTTCGTGTCTCTGTTATCTCACAGATAAGCATACATGATGAAACAGCACAAGGAAGGAGGACGTAGATGAAAGAGGACCTACAGAGCAATGTCTTTCAACTGATTCATGGTATACACAGTCGTAAGCTACCTATACTATGTACAAGATTGCCAAACACTGATCTAAATCTCCTCGTTAAACAAGTCGTACGAACGGGCCTGCGTGGCTTTTTTAGGAGTAGCTCGTCGTGACTAGCAGTGGGGTCGACGGCGCCGACTCTGCTGACGCGCGCATTTTTTTTTTTCCGACATGGGGTGCTATTTGCCCATGCGTTAAAATATAAAGAAACCTAAACTTAATATCCTACAGGCCGTGACGGAAACAACAGTTCAGGATAGGCAGGGGTCGAACTCTTTTCTGTGCTACGAATCGTCTAATATGACAGCGCCCGGCCTTCCCCCTCTTTCAGCGGATTACAGAGAGGGAATACAAAAATGATTCAGCATGTATACTCTCACAACGTGACTCACAACTCGTGCATATTCGATCAGAACAAGTTAACGCAAAACTGGACGGACACGAGAGAGGAAGACAGGACGACGCGCTCCCGCCCTCTCTTGTGTTCGTCCTGTATGCTGCGTTGGCTTGTTTTGACCCAGTAACGATACGAGGCAAGAAAAGAGACGTGCATATAAGGAACAAACGTGAGTTAATGACGTCCTCATAGTCGAAATCAAGAGACTTGCAGGGCATATAAGGCAAATAAAAGTTGGTCGGACGGATATATGAGGATATGAGTATTAAGTCTGCAGGGATAAGGTGGATTCTGCTGGAACATGATCGCGTTAATTGGAGGACATGGGAGAGGCCTTTGCACTGCGATATGTGGTGCAGGACGATGATATGGTAGAGTGATATATAGCGACCTCCCGCCACCTTCGGCACTGTTGTGCCGGTGGGGTTATCACACAGTAGCCCACCGTCAACAGGGTTGTGCCAAGGAGTTGGTTGCGTAGCGCTCGTCACCCGTTTCGTGAACGAGGGCTGTCAGCTCCCTGGGCGGTAGCGATGAATCCGAGTCGGCGCTGGTGAGATGAACAAAAGGCTTTATACACTATTTACAGGCATTTAAACAACGAGTTCGGCTCTGGGGCCGAGAGCTAACATATAGCCATACACGACTGTTCTCGCGCAGCGACGGCCGAAGAGATTCCGCCGTGTCCACACTGTCAGGGGGCGAACTGCTCCCGATGGACGCTAGTGACGCACTCGGAGTCTCGAACGGAAGCACTTGAGACTCCGTCACCGAGAAGCCGTTGACGCTCAAATGGTCCAATCCGACGGCAGCACTTTCGCAGGGCCAATGGGAGAGCTTGCTGCGCTCTTGCTTCAAATATGCCGCGGGGCGAGAAGGGGTCCACCGTCAGGGCCACGGCGCCGTGCTGTCTGGACGCTCAGCTCATGTTGAAACACGTCGCTTCTCTCCCTTTGGCACGGCTCGCCTCCAGTGCACTGGTGCTTTGCAGATATGTATCCGGATTTTGTGAAGGAGGCGTTCGCCGAAGGAGTTTGGCGTCCGGCTGAATTTCTGGGCGGCTTTGGCCGGGCACAACAGTACTCCTCCTCATGACAGTGCTCTTGTTAGGCATCCGAAACTTAGGAACCGTTGCACTCGCAAACACCTCCCCGGCGACACAACAACAAAATCCTCGCTACGTGTCTGTAGCGAATCTGGTATGTATTCGATTCTCAGAACAGACGAAAGAGCTATGTTGACATTTATTGAAAACGAATCCAAATCGTTTTCAGTGTCAACTTTACAAAAAAATTAGAATAACTAATCAACATTAAGATGTTTCTTTCTTTCTTTTTTTTTTTTTTTAAGACCGTTTCAAAAGCCGTTCTCCGACGGCGCACAGCATCCATGCCGCCATCGGTCTGTTCGAGAACGAGTGTTCAGAGCCGCGAAGAACGAGACACATTGCACTGGTGTGGCGGCGCTCAGCTGATGCTCGTCATATGGCTTACAAAATTTGGCGACACGACAGGGTTCAGCCAGTCTATGAAAACCCTGCCTTCATTCCCGGTATACTCGGAGGCCATGGTTGAGATCTGGCGCTAGTTTTTCACTGGTCGACATCAGTAGAGAAAAGTAATTTTCCTGTGCTTATGGACTTAAAAATAGACCTTAGGAGACCTTAGAGCGAAAAGGGCTATGTAACGAAAAATGATTGGTGTAACGTTAAGAGATAGGAAGCCTGCAGAGTAGGTCAGATAAATAACTCGAGTTAACGACATCCTGTAGTGTAAATCAACAAGAAATGGGTATGAGAAAGGTATATTGCGAAGAGAGGATAACAATGGTCGTTCAGGGTAACAAATTTCATATTCCAAGAGAAGGAAAGCGTAGCAGGGGGCGGCAGAAAGTTAGGTGGGCGGATGAGGTTAAGAAGTTCACAGGGGTCAAGGGGATGCAGCTAGCACAGGACCAGGTTAATTGAAGAAATATGGGAGAGGCCTTCGCCCTGCAGTGGGTATAGTCCGGCGATGATGATGATGGCCTTAGATGGCCATTTCGTTTTGCGTGCTCCTTGATGGAGACCAGTGTCGCGTCGTTCGAATCCTTCGTCCGCGTGGCCCATTGCAGCTATTCCGAACCCTATATGTTAGTTTAGAACGCTGCATTCATTTCCGCCTGCAGCTGCCTTCCAGCTCCCTCTATAGATTTCTACGCCCTTCTCCCTCAAAGTGGCGGGCTTGTCGAGCCTCGGACCAGCTGGCTGTGGTGACCATGGCACAGGGCATACTATGTGCTTATTATTGCGACGGAATAAAGTGGTGTCTCTCTCTCGCTCTCTCTCTCTCACGTTCGACAATAACAGAATCAATTCTGCGACTTACAACGCTGTTCTTCCCTGTTTCGCATCAGTATTCGTTTTAGGAGCATTCACGCAAGTAGCGACCGAATAATCACACTAATATTCTATTCCGGTTTCCGCTACACTACTCTATTCGGTTCAGCTACGAAAACGAGCTATTTATTCACTACAGAAAACCGATAGCCCCTTAGAGCAATAGTGTGGACGCAAGTCTGTGACATGAGAAGTTTGCATGTATGCGGTTATAACAACGCATAAGGTGACGAGCGAAAGGCGAAGGCGCGAAACAAAACGATGACCTCCTCCTGTATATTGTATAAGCTACCGCTTTAAGAAACGTCTTTAATCCAGGAGCAGGACCTGTTCAGGAGCCAGCTTTTCGCGACGCCGGCCAAATAGAAGGCAGGTGTAGCACGCTTCCCCTGATGGCGGTTTCCGCGTGTCGGATGCAATATGTGCCATCTCGCATTTGAACAGCGATGAGAAATAACACAGTTCGGGATGAAAGATTTTTTTTTTTTTTTTTTTCATTTACATGCCGCGATAAGGCGAGAAAGGGTAATGAAGGCGTTCCCCATATATTATTCAGAGGGTGGCTGGTCAAGCTATTAAAGTTACTCCATATTTTATGTGCTATTATCAGAATAAAGTGATATAATTACTCCCTCCGCATTTAATATCATGCGTATAGTAACAATATACACATTTTTTTTTTATTAGTGCAAAACTGCCTGTTTCAAATTTTTGTTTTCAGTTTTGTAATGTCAGTAAATCTTCTTCAGTATACCTACTTCTACCGGCGTATTTTTTTTTTTTTTTCTATTAGTACCAATCCCGGCGTACCTTATCTCTCAACGTTACGCTACTAGAAGCTACGCACGGCCGTTCCCCTCCCTTTCATACCCATGCTTTCCCAACCCTCTCCAACGTTTAAAGGGTGTGAGAAGAGAATAACGACCGGGGGTGGGGGGGGGGGGGGGGGGGGAGTCAATGGGAGAGGGACAAAGTAATTCTGAAAGAGCAGGGACTCGAAGGCAGGAGAGGTAGTGCCTTTGCAATACCGCATGGGGAATAGCGGCCTGGGTTTCGACACTTTCTTGTTTCGTGCACACCCAATAGAAGACGACGTTCATCGGTTTGTGAGGGTCATACCAGCGATTAAATGCACCGATCGGGACGTCATTGTCAAGTCAGTCATCGACATCTTCACCTCGAAGGCCGACAAAGATCTGAGCATCGCTTTGGCGGCTGCAGGCGATGGTCCAGTTAGGTGCCGCAGCAACAGCGGGAGACGCCGGAGGTGAGCGGGTTCCGCTGCCCTCATACGTGCCAGAGGGCCATACGTGCCACAAGCAAATACCAGGACGGAGCTCCAGGGATGGCGTTGGATGAGTCGAATGCGAAAGGTTGGGGATACCGGGCCAGCCCCTCCACCTCATGTCAGTAGCGCTTCAAGAAATTAGCTGACACACAGCTAACATGGAGGAAGGAAACAACTTAGGAGAGGCCCTTGCCATTCCCAATGCATTGAAGAAAGTGTGGCGGAAGTGACGTCAAAATTTCGGGTTAGCCAAGTCGGGCCATTAGCAACGGCGACGCTGTTGCTTTGAAAACTCGGGCCACTAGCAACAGCGTTTCAAAGGGCCCTAGGTACGAGCGTCGCGAAGAAAGAAAATGCGGAGGGTAAAGGAGGAGGAGAGACGTTAGAGCGTCCGGTCGCGGCGCGGCCGCGCCGGCCAGGGTAGCCACAGGGCTTCTCCTAAGTTCTTTCCTTGCTCCATGGCGCGCGTGATCGTCAGAACAGAGACTAGCGATGATGATGATGATGATGATGATGATGATGATGGGTATATACACATGAAAGAGGTGATAGTTCGCGCACCGCAGCGCTTGACTGAAGGAACCAATTTCATGTCTTTATCCCAGGTACTGCCCGTCTTGGACAGTGATGGAAGTTACAGACTGAAACTTTAGCCTACGCGCTGCGCATGCTGTTAACATCCTGGGCAGTACAACTTGGCTTCATTCAGGACAACAGTGAACACCCGAGCTTTGTTAACCCCAGCGGCATCTCGGATATTACAGCAGCGTGGTATTCATTTTTCACAACTCACACGAGAATATAGCTCCACAGCGAGATCGCACGAGGAAGGTAACAATAAAAAAAAACATGAATCACGAGTTCTTTTGTGCAAAAAGAACACTGGCAGGCGCGCCACTCTTTTTGTGCACTTCTCGCAGCTGCTTCGTTAGAGCTGTAAACGGCCTGAAAAAAATAAAATTCAGCACCGGAGATCAGAAATATAGAGGGTCTGTTGAGGCGGGCATATAGGTGGTGCACGGCCGATGCAACGCCATCAGCGATCAGGCTCTCCCTTGATCGGAAATACGGCATACGTATAGCCACACCAGCAGTTTTTGTTACACATACAACGGAGCTGACCGCGCTCAGATGCTGGTGAACAGTCGCTGAAATTCTTGGTAAGTGTATGCGCTACCACGCGCTATACCCTCCTAGCTGTAGCTGCAGCTTCACGCGTATATTCGCGTAATTGTGCTCTTTCATCTCTTACAATGCTCATCGCCTCTTCTTTAGTGAGGCCCAGCATGTGTTTTTGTATTTGAGGCAGAATTTCTGCCGCATTATTCACTAAATTTCGCAGGCCAAGCTTATCCCGGTATACGTGTCGAAAACGTTCCAGTTATAAATGGAACCTCCACCTATTTAAGCGGAAGTTCCACTTTAACTGGAACATTTTTATCGCTTATGTGGAACCAGATTAACGGGGTCCTGCAACATAACTTTAGTGAATTGTTTTGCTTGTTTGTTGAGCTATATGGCGATGCTATTAACAACGGTCGTGATGCGCATATTTCGGCATTGAATGTTTTAGTGTGCTTTAGAAGCAAAATATGCCGGCACACAGTGGTGGTTCTTTGCAGAGGATATGACGTCAACAGGCGTGCGTTTGGCGACTGAATAAATAACAAATGCACTGCGAATTGTGTCGATTAGGAAAAGTCTGTTATGTCGCGTTGCTGTATTTTATATCAAGTCAATGAATCCAACACGTTTGCTTTACACAAGGACACTGCAGTGCAAATTACTGAAAAAAGCACTAACAAAGGCGCTGGTTACTACTTTGCAGATACTTTTCACGACGCAGCCGAAGCTAAAGGCAGGAAAAAAATTCATCGACCTCGCTAGTCGCTACTCGCTCGGCTACGCGCCCACTATGTTAGTTACATGGGGTGAGTGAGTGAGTTACGTGGGGTTTTATGGCGCATAAGCAACTGCGGCTATCATGCCTCAAACACAAGGTTAGAAGGCGCCTACTATGTCACTTCAGCCCTATCTGGTGGGGAGCGGGTTCATCGATATTTTGAAAATATAACAGGTCTACCATGCAAAACATTTCGCCGGCCGCTCATTTACGTCTCGCAAGGAGTGGAACCAAAGCCCGTATATGCCTCCGACTCTGTGTCCGCGATATCTACCGGGTTCGTTGGTACGGCAGCTCAACAACCATCAATTTACACCCGCTACACTATGGTCCGGGACAGAGGTGGGCAACCTCATGAGGTTTCGACCTCATGAGGTCAACCTCAACCTCAAAATGACCTCAACCTCACGGATTGAGGTGAGGTCATTTCGTCTAAGAACTCTCGTCTAAGAACCACACCTCCTTGCTCGTAGAGAGAGAGAGAGAAGAATGGCCATCTAGAAAGCAAACGCGCAAAATAAAACTGATCATGGCGCTCGCTTACATGCGTGCCCGTGGGGATAAGAGAGAGAGAGGGGGGTATTCCTTTGATATGAGGTTATGATTTCATCAAACGCCAGCGGACAGTCCCTCCTTATATGGCCCCGTGATATGAAAACGGGCCGGGCCTGCCCGCGCAACTCCTCAAAAAAGCAAAAGTTGTGAAGATATACGTAAATTTCAACCATATCATGCGGGCATGACAGTAAGAACCGTTCCAGCCAAAGAGGAGCACTGCATGGGAGAGCGCGTTGCGCAGCTCGGGCCTATAGCAATAAAAATTGCTCGTAGACAAAGCTGACGAGGTCGATGAGATCCAGAAATCGAAGGTCTGCCAGAAGGAAGTCTCCCCGTTCATCAAAGACTCAAAAGCTATTTCTCTCTATTACCTGCAGGTATCATATCCCAGTGGCAAGACGCATACATATCAGGACCCCTCATGTGGATCCAGCTCAGCGCATCTCTGTTCCTGACGTTGCTCGTGTTCCACATAGCTTTGCCGTCAGAGGGGGCACCCGCCGGCCACACCCTGTCTACGGCGAGCGCCGAAGAACGTGGCGGCGGCACGCGTCGGGGCCGCGGCCGCTACGACTACGTCTACGAGTGCGCCAAGTGCGACGATGAAAGCACCGACATCGGAGTCACTGTGTACGCCTATGAAGGATGAACTGCTGAAAAGGGTCGCATCGTCGAAGACCCCATGGTTGTACAGAAACAAGAATTAAAGCTCTAGTCACCCGTTCACGGCCTGCTGGGAAGAGTCCGAAATGGGCGCGGGTACAGATCAACATGACAGCCGTAGACTTCGCGCTTACATGAAATTAATATTGCAGTGTGAGATACATCTATAGCCTTGGAAAACTGGTGCCGCACTGGGGCGATGAGGCCCTCCATAACCATAAAATTCACCGGCACACGATCTTGTGTTCTGCGCATGCGCGATGGTGTAAATGCATCAACTTCCGGTTCTCGCACCCAGCTCGTCTGCAACTGCGCCTCGAACCAATCACCGGATAAAATTTAAATCGGAGCAACGAGAGGTGGCGCTTTTGCTGCGCTCTCACCCGTCCGCACATTTTCGCGCATGCGCAAGACGGAATTTTCCTAATACTTGAGGTGCTGAAGATCTGTCGTCGTCATAGCGCGTTGTGAATATATATATATAGGCTACGATCCACGGCGAAGCGCGCAGGTTTGCTTCTTTGGCCGCTGCGTTTGGCAACTGAACCATAACCGCGCAGCCTGACATCGCAAGTGATAAACCACTTTCTCGCACTGTGCGTCGCCATCATCATCTTCCATTCGCGCGCATTCCAGTCCAAAAACGAAGACCACGCGGGCACTTTCACGTGTAAGCTGAAATCCGTGCCATGAAGGCGCTAGCGACTTTTCGGACAAGTCTATGCCATTCCTGCGGTAAAAAGCATACATAGAGATCAAAGTATGCCGTATCTGCTCCCTTCCTAGATACGGAGCCTTCTACGATTTTCGGCGGCATGACACGCTGATTGATGCGCTAAGCTTAACTGTGTCATTTTTCATACGCCTCGTATCTTTTATTTCAAGAAGGTACTTTTTTCGCTGCACGGTGCAGCTCGCACATGGTTTGGAAATCATGAGGCTACTATCACAACGATGGAGTTCCTAAGATGACCAGTTCCTGCATGCGAGCTTTCATCCCCGTTCTCCGCAAAGAACGCGCCGAGCTGCTCCTATACAGGAGAGAGTTCAGCGCCCTAACGAGAGCGTCCTCGTTTACTTCGAGGACATGGCGAGGCTATTTCTTCGCGCTGATCCAAACATATTCGAAAAGAAAAAACTTCGCTATCTCATGAGAGGAATTAAGGAATAGATCTTCGTTGCTTTAGTGCGATGTCCCTCCATAAGGTCATCGGAGAATTTGTGACCGTGGCCACTACCATCGAGGCGCTAGTGGTTAAAGCCCCTGGAATATTACTATAGAGATGCGATCCAAGCACTACGAGCGGCCGTCCATATCCCTATTGCTACCGCCATCGCCGACACGGGTAGCACTGACGCGCTCCGCGAGACCAAGCGAGCCGTCGTACGCAAGGAGCTGCAAAAACTATATTTGACGGCAGCACCGCCACAAGAATATCCTGCCTTTCGCAGATGGTTCGGGAAGATGTCAACCATGGTGACTTACTGCACCCGAGTCACACCCGACAGTACAACGCACAGGCCATAACCTACGCCGCAGTCGCTCGCTGAACGTGCCTGACCTTCCCGTCAACACCAGCACCTCCCGCTCGAGCTCCTCAGGTGCGTCCCCGCAGAAGTTACGACTGGCGCACTCGCGATAATCGCCCGCTGTGCTACCACTGTGGCGAGGCTGGTCACCTGTACTGCAATTGCTTATACCGACGAATGGGCCTGCCGGGATTTAGTGCCGACGCGCGAAAGCAGCATCGTGGTTAACGGCCCCCTGCCCTTGACGCATACTTGGCTGAAACATCCGGATTTCCCTACGACTTTTCCCGGTCACCTTCACCTTGCCAATACTCCTCGCAGACATGGTTCAAATGCCGGCCCGTCACTGGCCCGCTCCCCTAGCTCCCGTCGGGAAAACTAGAAGCGGCAACTGTGGGGGAAGGTTGCTCATCGACGAAATTATCAAGCTCCTCCAATCGGATGGTCACACCGTTTCACGACGACACGACGCGACACACCTTGATCCGCTGCCGATCGGCGCTCCAGTTCGACGACACGAAACCAGCTAGTGCGACACCGAAGCCGTGACCGGGCCCCGCGACGTTCCGGCAACACCACAGCTGTAATCGCCGACCTGAACGTTTCAGTTTACGGAACTGACGTGACAGCGCTCATGCATGATACCGGCGCCGATTATTCTGTAATGAGTGGACTATTCGCCGCCACTCTGAAAAAGGCGACTACACCCTGAGTAGGCCCGCAAATTTGTACTGCCGGGGGCCACTTGATCACGCCGACCGGTACCTGCACTTCTAGGGTAAAAGAGCAAGAATTGTACCTAGAGACCTTCGCCGTATAATTTGCCCAGTGTTCCCGCGACGTCATCCTTGGCGAAGATTTCTTAGCAGAAAATGGAGCAGTTATCGACCTGCAGACTAAGTCAGTGACTTTATCTACGGATAACGCAATACACAGTGCTTCAGAGCGACCGACAGCACCACATTCTTGGTGATCACGTCACTATTCCGCCCCATTCCAGTGTGATGACGTCTGTCGCTGCGAAGACAAAGATTGCACCGTGTCATTATATATATATATATATATATATATATATATATATATATATATATATATATATATATATATATATATATATATATATATGTGTGTGTGTGTGTGTGTGTGTGTGTGGGGGGGGGGGGGGGGGGCTGATAAGCGATGACCGCTTAGAAACCATATACCAGTTTGCGAGAGCGGCCGTCCTTGAAGTTTGCTTAAAAGCGCAAAAAAAAAAAAAAGAAAAAAAAAAAGCGCAAGAACCACCAAAAGATCCTCTTCTTTGGTATGTTCTAAAAGAAAGCTAGGTATTTTCTAGAACACGAGAAAGCGGAATGCACAGGATGGACACGCGAGGAGGTCATTAACATACCAGGCATTTCAAACAAGGCGGCCACTAATCTTAAAAAATAGTTTGAGATACGAGATTGTCTTCTGTAGTTGTAGTATTGGCAGGCATCAGAAAGCAGGCGAATAACGCACGGTGACTAATTTCTGGTAATTAACCGTTGAGCTATTGCAATTGGGCGTCGACCCATAGCTTAGGTTATAGGTTTGTAGCCGGCCATTAGTAATAGCGATATCATCTATTTTTTTAATATAACACCACCCTCGGCTCAGTGCCTTAACAAATTTTGTCTTACTACCTCGCGCCTAGAGACGCGCGCCGCAGAGTCGTCAATAAAAGGCGTAATGGTGGCGCGCCTTTGTTTCGCGTGGGTAAAAGCAGCAAGCAGCGGCGAGGACCGCAAGCGAGGCAACGTCACTCCTGCGCCAGTGATTGACGGCGCTGCGGCGCGCGTCTTTGGGTGCGAGGCAGGCAGCATTCGAGTCACACTGCCGAGGGTAATCGTGTTCTCGAAATTCTAAAAACTGATATGGCTATTACAAATGGTCGGCTACAAATCTGTAATTGCGACTAGCCGCCCAACTGCAACAGTTCAAAAGCTAACGATCAGAAATTGTAGTCAACGTCTTCCCCAGTTGTCTGATGTACAGTCCTTGTCGAAAATTTTAGAGCCATGGGGTCTGCTCCTAAGCCGTGTAGTGACGCTCCTTTAGTGGTCCTTTCCTTTGGAAGGGATCTTCTTACCCTGATAAGATATGAGTGACTGGGAATACTTTATATGGTGCGGCTCAGAAGCAGGCCCCCTGGACACTGAACTTTTGACAAAGAATGTACGTCCGCCAACATGCTATCGGTGCTGCAGATATATATATATATATATATATATATATATATATATATATATATATATATATATATATATTGGAAAGCTTCCTCTCGGCACCGGCTCGCATTGGCGGTGTTGTCCTCTGTGTCGCTATAGTACTATGGCATCGGCTCCCCTTTCGGATCTATCTTAATTTGCGCCTGCGTTATAGCTACCATGTAACGGAGCTGCCTGAACGTCACCGCGTATTTGCGGTACTCGAGGTTCAAAGGTCGTGGGTTCGATTTCCACCTGACCTTCCCATTTGAAAGCTAGCTGTCAGGTAGAATCTACATCACATCCACGTCTGTGGTGATAGGATCTCCAAACGCGTGCCAAAGGCATGCTTGTATATTTTCGCTTATTACAACACCAAAGCCGCGTTTTCCGCTCAAAACTGAGGCTCAATGGGAGCCCACGCATCAGCCGAAGCAAACTGCCCCTCTTCCCTACCCCTCCCAGACTCGGTGCACTCGTGACTCTCCCGTCGCATCCCCCGGCCTCCACATTTCCCTTCGACCTTCTGTGGGATGCATTCGTGGGCTCTCCCACTTATACACAGTGGTCACCCTTCGGCTTCTCCCTGTACTACCACGCTCAGTTTACGCATTCTTGGGCCTTCGTCAAAACTGGCTTCCTCCGGTAGCCGCCCTATTAGTTCTACCAGTGGCAGCACCGTTCCGATTACGTATGCCCTTGCTCTCGCCACAGTCGAAGCCACACCCGTTCACTTTCACCCTTTTTTTTTTGCAAAACGCCGTTTGCAGGTGCCGTTTCGCACTGCTACTATAGCCACGCATTAACCACATACAACATATATATATATATATATATATATATATATATATATATATATATATATATATATATATATATATATATATATATATGCTAAGTATACACATCCTAAGCATTCAGACCCGATCAGATAAACACATACCAATCTAATAAAATAGAGGCGAATAGCAAGGCGCCTTTTTGTTATGTCAGCACACATTGAATTACATATGCGCTCGCGTACCTCGATTTAGCGGAAATGGAAACACAAGGGTGACGCACACATTAGGCAAGCTTACTTTAAACAATTAGCTATCATGCTATCAATTAGCATTCCCGCCGAGCAACTATTACAGCTAAGGAATGCACCACACAGCGGGTGAGCTCGTCGAGGTCTAAGAGGTAAACAATTAAGCTGGAAGAATTTGTCTATCTCCACATTTAGTTCACGTATACTGTGGGTGCGAAAGTTTGGAATGGATTAGGAAGTGAATTAAGAGGTTGATTACGATGAATTTGACCATCTTCGATCAATAACTTTCCCAATGACGTGCACGCAGATTTTCCGGGACCACTTTTTCTCAATACCGCCGTCACTGCGAATGAATTCGTGTAATAGTTTTACTTAAAAAAAAAAAAAAAAAAGAAAAAGAGAACAAGCTAAGCGCCTTGTGCCCTGCGCAGTCGCGTTCGAGCTTGCGTTTGCGATGGCAGCTTCCGGTACAGTGGCTACTTTCTGTCCGCCAACTAGCGAAGATATTGTCCAATTTCCTCAGGCGTTCCTCATATAATATTTTACTCTGAGCTTCCTGTACTTCGAAAGATGCCCAGCCCATAACTCCCTGTACCGCCTCATTTGTAGTTTTGCCGTGGGCACCTAGTGCTAATCGTCCAACGGATCTCTGATTTGTTTCTAATGTCGACTGTACCTCTGATTTTAGGCACAAAACCGCATTTCCGAAAGTAAGTCCGGGCACCATAATTCCTTTCCAAATACCTGTTGTATCCCCACAATGCTCTATGCTTCATTATCCCGGCATTCATTCGCCCTTTGGCCTTAAGTGATTGCTCACGCTTTCCAATGTATGCCAATCCTTCGTTTACCCATATCCCCAGATAATTATA
Organism: Amblyomma maculatum; assembly: GCF_055883805.1. Classification (NCBI taxonomy): domain Eukaryota; kingdom Metazoa; phylum Arthropoda; class Arachnida; order Ixodida; family Ixodidae; genus Amblyomma; species Amblyomma maculatum. The sequence goes on along the minus strand of NC_139346.1, from coordinate 93,336,541 downwards.
TTCTGCTACTCTGGGTATTTCATGGCCTTGTATTTTAAGACCCTGATCAGTTAAGCCATTGAAAATCATCAGACCCGACTTTAATGCCCTAAAGCTGAAGCCTAGAGCGTCCCCTTCATCTCCGCAATACTTAACTAGAGTTGGAAATTCTTCCAAACTCTCAGCTAGCAGCACAATATCGTCTGCATACATCAAACCGGGGAGGCGCTGGCTGCTGTACCGCCTTTCCATCTAATCTATATATGACAGGTTAAAACCTAGGTTACTTTATTGTATCTTCCGTTCCAGGTTTATCATATAAAGCATGAACAGCAGCGGTGATAGAGGACAACCTTGTCTTTTTCTTTGCATACCTTGACAGCTTCCGTACTTCTTATCCCAATTCCCATGTAATTTCTACTTTGTTATCCCAGTATATTTCCTGTAGGAACTCTGTTATCTCATAACCGATACCTTCTTTTAATATGTTCCACAGGAGTTCCCTGCTTACGTTGTCGTACGCCCTGTTTATGTCCAGGAAGGCGAAATATACAAATGACTATTTTCCACTCTAGATATTTCGATGTATTGGGTAAGCACGAACAGGCTATCATCTAAGCGCCTACCATTTCTAACGCCGTTCTGAAGTTCTCCGAGTATCTTGTTACTTTCTACCCATGCTTGCACCTTTAATTTTACCGCCGGCAATGGCCAACCTGTACATAACAGATGTTATGGTAATCGGCCTGTAGGATATTATGTGCATCCTTTCTCCTTTCCCTTTATAAATCAAATTCATTTTACTCTGCCGCCAGCTGTCCGGAATTTGCTTATTCATTATGTTTCTAAAGCTTTTAACGTTTCCTTACTTCTTGGACGAAGTTCATTAATCAGCTTGATTGGAATTCCATATTCCTGTAGATGCGTTTTTAGGAATTATTCTTTTTGCATTTTTCCAGTTTAGATTGGTCAGTTCTAAGCTGCTTTGTATTCTGCTATCTTGTGTTGCTTCCTGATTTGCGGATATTACCTTCTCGTCGCTCTTAAATGACTCGGCTATGCTTTTAAACGCGGCCACTCACGATATGAAAACGCCGTCACTGTCAGCAGCAGTACGAAGCCAGCGGGCGTATGTGGAAAGGGAGAGCTTCTATACGCATGACTGTGCGTTTTTCTTTCCATTCACGGATCTTTAAATCCTATTAATATTATTCGTATTCATATGATTAGTACTACACACACGTACAGAAAGCGGCCGGATCAAGGGCCGGATCATTCACCTGCGGGAGGGCGTCCCCGCAAGTACGCAGATGCACAGACGAGGCGCGCCGTACGAAGAGTGTTTATTTCACCCCAGTGCCGTGCTCGTCATGCAAGTCTCGAACGTGCCAGACGACAAACCGACGAAGAACTCGCCTCGGAGAGGCCGAGGCGAAACGCCGCAAACATGAAGGGGACAAAGAATGAATGAACAGAGGCAGCCCGTCACAGACGGAAAGCCGAGCACCCTCCATGCAAGGCGGCCACAAACAGTCTCAACAAGGTAACTCGGCTGTAATTCTTGAAAACGGCCTGTTCAAAGGCGGAAACATACCTGAAGACAAAACTGGGCTGTGGCTCCTAGCATAAGTATGGTAGCATATAAGTGCTGCGCCGCTGCCTGCGTCTTGAGCGATTGCCGTAGTCCAGACCAATTTTATAGCGAAAGCTACACTAGGCTAGTAAAAGCAGCGCATTTCGCAGAGTCGGGCAGTGGCCACTACTGCGCATGCGCCGTTACCATGGAAACCAGCTGCGCCAGCGCGCATCTACTGGGATGCCGCTTCTCTAATCTTCCTCGAGCGCAGCGGCCGGTGCGACGAGGTGACTGGTAGTTTCCGCACTGCGCATGCGCGCGCCGCTAAGGAGAGCTGACCGAGTGGAGCAAGAAAGCGTCTGCCGGCATGGCATGTGCAGTGTTCTGCTTAGAATGCCAGTGAAGTTTGATGCGTTTAACTAGTTCAACTGGTTCAACGAAATGCTGGCTGTGCTCGATGCAATGCTCGGTCGCCCGCAGCCAAAGCTTTCGTTCCACATTCGGTTCAGCAGCGTTGAACCGCTCTAATTTCTTTTCAAGCCCCGTGCCGTGCAGTGTTTTGCACGTGGATCGCTACAGCAGCAGGAGGAGGAAACTCTACCGGCGATGACAAGCCGGAACACAGCTCACTGCCCCTCCTCGTTGGGATCTGCTAGTCACGTGGCCCAGGATAATGGGGATAGGTGAGAGTGACAGGGCAATTGAGGGGAGGGACAGTGTTTGTCGATGGGAATTGCCAAAGATGCGGGAAGGGAAGCACGCGCGACACTACAGGAGAGATCAGCTTCGGGAGCTGGTGGGTTTGACTTCCACTGTCAACCCGCCGATTCCTATCCAGCGAGCACAAATAATCCCCCAGTTTGGTCCTCTACTTTGCACAGTTCATGGCTCGGGAAATGGGAGTGCATCTTTATTGTATATATGCAAGGTGTTTCAAGGGAGGAATAGTAAATAATTGTGGGTTCAAAACAGAAAAAAATATTTTAAGGAAAAAACTCGCTTTATTTATCCAGAGAGTTAACCAAAACCCACTAATTATCTCTAATTATTTCAGCTGTGCGGTTGATCCCAATGGGGAGATTGGAGCTGTGAACAAGGCGGTGCCATACCACTTTTTGAAATATGGCGCATGAAGCTCTATACAGAAGCGACGGATATCCGGTGATGAGATGATGTAGTGGCAACAGTGCCAAGCTTGAACTGCATGCTCTACTATGACGAGTCATGCACTTTATTTCGCTCAGTCTTTACTAACAAGTAACGACCACGTAGCTGGCCATGGCTGGCCTTTGAGTAGCAAACTGGTGACTCCAACTGGTCATAAATTGGTCTATCGAACTGCACCCAATGCATAGAAAGGAAATCAGCGAAAACAGATGCAGGACAAGAGCAAAGAAGGTACAAACCACAACGCTGGACTTAACTGATCCGCGTCCAGCGTTGTGGAGTGAGCCTTCTTTGCTCTTGTCCTGCGTCTGTTTTCACTGGTTTCCATTATATGCAATATGAACCAACTAGCACTGCAGTTTACTCTCCTGGGACACCCAATTCATAGATGTGAACACTGGTATATTCAACAAACAAAACGGAATATGACTTTTAAAGTACGGGCTAGTAGCAGTTCTCCCTACTAAATCGCAATTATCGACATTACCCCTGTGGTAAAAATAAATAAATAATTATATGCTATAGGCAAGCATTGGCCCCAGCATGAGAGTCTGATGAGAGGGGTATATAAATGGGAGCAGAAGTATATGAACTGGTTGTACACATTGAGTGTATCCTACTATTGTCTGACTGTTGTGTGCGATTTACACTTACCTGTCAGCCTTGATTTCTCTCAAACCACATGGAATTCTCCGTCTTCATTTGCAGGTAAGAACACAAATGATAAATTTTTCTTTTGCCCTAATCGGTATGTCCCACTGAACTGATCATAATGCAGTGGATCTAAGGTCCTACTGCACACCATGGATCCCACTCATTTGACAGCACATTTAGTTCCAATAGGTTCCAAATGTAAATTAATAGGCCTCCATTTTTTTTTTTTCGCTCTGCCCAGAAAAAAAGAAAACTGAAACCCATTGCAAGTTTTCAAATGGAACCAATCAGAACTAAATGAACTATCCAATCATGTTTTTAGCTTTTCACCAATTATATGGCCAAAGGGTGAGACCTATCATGCACAATGAGTCATACCAACTGGATCAATGGGTCAGACCCACTGCATATTATGTTCCAGTGGAATATAAGCAAATTGGGCAAAAGAAAAACTGCCAAATAGCATTTTATACACACTGGAAACTATTTACATCTGCTGATGAAAATCAAGACTTTTATACGCCGTGCACAAGAAACACTATGTCTTAAACTTGATTATTACAGAGGTGGTCTTTCTGCGTGTACTTGAATCAGCATCACTTTGTTTTAAGACCCCCACACAAATAATATGTCATCTTTCAAACACATTTTTCATGCAAGACTGAACTGACAGATCTGTAACACTTAATGCTGCCAAACCCAGGCTTCAAAGCCATTAATAGTGCTTCTATTCCTGTTTGGCTATCAATAAGCTTGCCCAGTTACTGCAGTTACAACCATGTACGACAAGGATTACATCCATGTGTGACTATACAAAGGATATTGAACCTTGTGAATATATAAATGGTGCGTTACATTTGGTTTCATTCCAGCTGAAAAACAAAATACCATTAAAATATTGCGACCTTTATTTCAAAATACACCTATAAATCATAAAAATAGTACAATAATGACAGGATTGCTGGACTGACCAGCATTGCGCTATGTGCTGGGTAATACAGTAAAGCTGGATAGGGTAAAACTGTACAACAACCAAAACCAGTATGCATCCACGAAATGCAACCCAGTGTGTACCCTTTGCACGCATACTTTCCTGAAGCGGTGTTCCCCCACATGCAAGGCACCTGTGGGCAGCCCACTGAAGCAGCACTAGATATTATAAAATCTGAACATCGCGCTAACAACATTCAGTAGATGTCTCTCGTACACTGGGTCTTTCAGTTATAACAAACCATCATTTTCTTTAAAGTGATGTTAGTTCTCACGCAGTTATTCCACAAAGAAAAACTGCATTGCGTACTGGCAACGTAAACTGGAGCTTCAGTGTAAAACAGCAATTTCATTTTGAAGGGACACTGAAGTGAATGAATTTTCGTTGGTTGTAAAAATGATCCTAAGGCTTTTTGCAACTACACTGTTTGTATGACAGCAACAGACTAATCTATTGCCAAGAAATATAGAGCTAGGAATTTTCTTTCCATCTGATTTAAGCCTCTGACTCAAAATTGAAATTACTTTGTGAAAATCATTCGGAATTGAACGGCAGTGTAGCCTTGCCTCGAAGATCCAAGCAGAAGCAATCTTGACGCACTGCAGTTTGCAGGTAAGAAAGTTGAGCTATGGCAGCACCTGTATTTCATTTACCTTAATTAGCTTAAAAAAGCTCCATTTTCAGTCAAAGTAGCATCTCAGTCATTAGCTCATCGATACAAGTAAAATTTAATTTGCCATCAGTGCCTATTTGAAGTCTAATTACATTATTATTCCTCTACATCACTATCCATCTGCAGAGCAGTACACGATTCCAAGTGATCAAATGGCAGTGTTAAAACTGACAACACAAATTTAAACTGCACTAGCTTTAAACTTTTTATACGCCATATATCAGGGCCAATACATATGTAAAGAAAGTGTATTCATCAACTTCCTGCCTCATTTCTTCACTGGATGTGCCCCAAATGTGAGTTACATGCCACTGGGGCAGGGCACGTGCGCTGACATTTTCCTCCGTCACATAGCTTTCACGTTTGCCATGTCAAACTGACTGATAGATGGTGAAGTGCTGTGCAAGCAAAGCCACCTTTACAGGGTTCTGGGCAAAGCACCTGGTGATATGTTATGGCAAGGTACCAGACATGGTGGCTGCCCTGAATACCCGGCAATAGATGAACCTGAGAAAGCTGACGGATTGCGAAACTAATGCCCTAGCATAATAGCTGGTGTGGTTCTGGGAGTACACTCCACGTGTATGCAGTTGCCCATCACAGAATGAGTGCCAAACTGGGTCCAATCTTATTCCCGGCCACGAACACTATAACGCCCTAGTCAGACATCACTTTGCACATACTAAAATGCATAAAAGCTAAAGAACCATTCACAGGCCAAAGCAACACTTACTCTTCCTGAGCATGAAATACCATTCAGCCAGCTGGAAGGATGTGCCTAACAATACAATTCTGCAACCATACCAGTCAAACTGAGCCATCCACCTGGAATGGGAGTAACTGACAATTACCAGACTGGCTGCCGATGCAACAACCCAGGGCTCTGCAGAAAAGACCTGTTTTGCCACTTAAAGCGCCAAAACACCTAAGCAGTTTGTGGCCTTTAAGGACCCATTCACATGGGACAACAAAAGGTGAGTTCCAGGTAAACATGCCTTCACAGATTCCTTCTGCTGCCTAGCAATGTTAGTAACCTGCAGCAGTGCTGCTGCCACTCATTTCTCCCATGGCCATGTTTGGACCAGTGAAACAACAGAACTGATGGGGAGCCTGTATCCAGATAACAATTTCCCAAATGATATGTCACAGGTACACTGTAGATTCTACCATAAAGATCGGGGTATTATGCAACCGATGCACTTGCTGGCCTTATTACCAAGTGCATCATGTTGACACAAGCACACGGGTATGCCTAAATGGAAGCCAGTGTATGCAAGCTACCTGCACTAAGAAAAACTGGTTTCCCACATCACTATCGTTCGAGACCCCATCGAAGTTTGGCAATGATGGCCAGCATGATCTCGTCAGCGCCGCCTGCAATGGACAGGAGGCGGGCATCGCGGAAGACCTTGGCCATGGGCATCTCTTCAGTGTAGCCCATACCACCCCAGTACTGCAGGCACGAATCGGCCACCTCACGTGCCAGCCGGCCAGCCTTCAACTTGGCCATGGATGCAAGCTCAGTCACATTGTCGCCAGCCATCAGCAAAGCTGCAACAGCGCCACACAAACGAGGGTTGTTACAACGCCTAGTTTATTTTTACGTTCGAAGGTGAAAAATGTGCATTATTTCCTGCCTGAAGAGTGAAAGGTCGACTTTCTCCGATTGTTGTTTTTGGTAAAAAATGATTTCCTGGCTCTTTCAGCAGATGCTGATGTTTGTCTAGCAAAAAATGTGCTTATTACAAAACAAATTTGGTTTTAAATATTTTAGTCAGTTCATTTTCAAAATTGCACCACCCTTACTGAAAACGATAGATGCCCACTATTTCAAAGTGAATGAAGGTGTAACATAGTAGTCTCTGGAATCTATGCCCAAAAAATTAGTTCCGGTGCATACTTTTCCTGGTGGCAACCCTGCATTAACTTTTCCGGCCCTTTTTTTAGCTTACAAAAGCTTTATTCATCTTCGGTGACGGTGGTCTTTTTTATGATCAGGAGATGATTCCCTATCGATACAAACTTTTATCTGTTCTTGGTCTTCATTTAAAAGCCAAGCAGAAATCAGGTTCTTTGAGAAACCGCAAAAGAAAAAAAAAGCATTAGGGCCCTCCTTAGAGGGTCATGCTTGAAAATGAGATAAGCCTAAGCGAACAACAGTCAACAAAATTACGCACCAGCTGCCCTGTATCCCAGAGCTCGTAGAGCCTCGACCTCAGTCTGAAGCTCGGCCAGCCGGAATTGGATCACTTGGTTCTGACTCAAGGGCTGGCCAAACACCTTCCGCTGCTTGCAGTACTCCAAAGTATCCTTGATCACTCGCTCCAGGAAGGGCACACCTGCACATTTCACCATTGCATCGGTTAACAAAAAAAGAAAAAAAATAAATAAATAAATAAATAAATAAAAATAAAAAAGAAGCTACGCACGACGAGAGTATGCACAGAGAAAACTGAAGGTATACTACAAGTGACCTCAACAGGTCAAGGCCTAGCACAATGACTGAACAAGTGCACATAGCAAACATTCTCAGATTATAAAACGAGACTCAATTTCTCACAGGAAACAGCCAGCCACTCATGTTACAGTCGACAAAGAGGCATTTCGAGGGAACCTTCGAGTGAGCTTCCACTTAATTTTTTTTTTTGTTTTGTAATTTAAAACAATACAATTCAGTTTAAAGATCAAGGAACTCCCACATGTTTCACCTCATCCCTTCCTACAGGGAAGAACACAAGCGAATTCTAGCTGTGCCACACTCCCTAGTTTTGACATATATGGGGCCAGTGCACTTACCACAGGCCCCAAAGCTGGCAGCCAGCCAATCATGGACTGATACGCTGTATATGCACTTTTTTTTAGAACGGAAGCAAGAAGTGATGCATAACCCGCCCACCGCAGTTGCATCTGGTTTGTTAACACTATTTCTAATGTCATCTGGAGCATTATCATCATCCTGCTAAGTAATCAAGAAGACTTGGCTTATGAAGATGTGCCCAATGAAGTTTTTTTCAACCAAGCTTTCCCATGTGGCTTAAGTGTTTGTGGAAAGTGCATATTGCAGGACACAGTGTGGAATGTCGATTGGTCTACTGGGTGTGTTTTGCTAATCTATACATAATTTCCTTACAAGGGTCATTGAGGATATGACAATATGATGTTTGTAGGCAATATGTATGCATGGCGGGCATTATATGCCCATGGTAATCTGTAGTTAAAATACAATTAGTGAATTACTTTAGTCACTATTTTTTATCTTTGGTTTTAAGGTGAAATAGACTACGGCAAAATTGGAAGGCTTAAACATTACAGGTGTGTCAGTTTTCTAAATAATTAACTGGACATCTTGGTTAGAGATATTACACATAGAATTATGAGTGACAAATGAGCCAATGTCAGCAACAATACTAGCATGGGAAGCAGTGGTACATCACACCAGGGCATTGCGTTTAAAGGTGAAAAAATGAGCCAGCATTCCCTGGGTGTCTCGCCAACTGACGTCTTGCCTCTCTGCCATCACCCCCTCAACTTCGTTGCTGTCTGGAGACTGTTTACCACTGGCTTCATCTAAATGCTGCATTCACAAATGGCTTATGGCTCCATTTAGAAATAGTGAACATGCGGCGCATTCCAAACAGAGCAGCATACTGTTTACATGCAAAGCATTAAGCCAACCACTGCGTGCATTAAGAATGTCTAATGGAACACTCAATATCAGACTCCTGCAAAAACCTTAAAACCTCTATTTTCCTCATCACTGCACATTCTGCACGCGATAGACACTGCCAGCCCATTTTTCACACATTGTCAGGTATTGCATATCGCTTTTCATAACTTTATAGCATAAACATTGAGGCATCTCATCCTGTATTGAATTGTATGCCTTTCTGATCTGTTTTCTGTGCCTTTTCATTAAAGAATTTCTCCCTCTCTCCTTCTGGCAGCCATTACTGACTTCTCTACTCTGGAATCACCTGAAGCGCAAATGAAACCCCATAACTAGTATATTCCCCTAACGAGGCACCGAATGAGACACTTTGAACGTGTACACGCCTTTTTTTACTGAACTGAAATCCCCAGGGCATATAACAAAGTTGGTCCACATTTAGTGCCTGTGGCATGTCTGCTATGTGATCAGTTTGTTTTGAGAGCATAACTGTACATTTTACATTTCAAACCACAATGCTAATTATGAAATATTAAAAACTGCTTGCCTAAAAATATTAAAGGTTATTCAACTCTGCCACATTATACTGTGCCCTAAAAAAAAAAAAAAAAAAAAATTAAAATTAATTTGCTGAAAATATTAAACTAATCGCCTGTTCACTACCAACTGCCTCAGATAATGCCTGCAATACATAGGCACAGACCACATTGTGTCAATTTTAATGGCTGCTTGTTTGAAGAGAAATCTGCACGGAATTAAAGAAAGAGATGCCTAGTATACAGAAGGCGCTACAAAGGGGATCTTGATACAGGAAAAATCCCTAATATAGTGCACCTAGGCAGAATTTTACACAAGGTATCAAGGTTTCCAACATAGCTGATATCCTGAAACTTCCTAGTTTTCTGACTGTGGCCTGTTGCAAAGGGCGCTTCCCTTGCAAGTGTAAGTGGAGGTGCAGGAGGCGGCATGTGTGCACTCACAGTTGATGGCGGCCACCAACCGCTCCACCTGGAACTGCAGCATCTGGTAGACAAAGCCCATGCCTTCCTCGCCCACTATGTTCTTGGCCGGCACCCGGACATCCTCGAAAAAGATCTGTGCGGTGTCTGACGAGCGGTTGCCGAGCTTCTTGATGCTGCGTGCCACTGTGACACCTGCAAAAGGGCACGCACACAGAGATGTTAACCACACTGCAAACGCCGAAAAATTTTCCTTTTTTTTGCGGCTGCTCTCTTTGCTTCATTCACAAATGCATCACCAGATGCAAGTGTGCTGGTCGTCGTACAGGCCGTTTAGCCAAGCTTCGAGGACCGAGTCAAAATGTATACCTCCACACAAAAGGTGCAGATGGCTGCGTTTTTCGGAAAAGTCGTGGCAGCAGAGAAGTTTTATACTGTCCTTTTATATACTGCTATGTACAGAGACTTGCTCAATTAGCACTCGCCACGTGCCAAAGAAGAGGAGATGGTGTCGGCACGTGCTACACTGAAAATGTTGGGACTTTCGACTCGGCCGGGCGCTGCTGTCACCCTTACAACAATACTGAGGAAGAACAAATTAGAGATTGTTACTGGCTGTGCTGACAGATGGCACCACAGGACTTATGTTCTAGCATTCTTGATCAGCTGTTCACCAGTGCTCACATTACATAATGGCAGCATCTTAATTGGTGCTGTCACCTCGGAGATTAAACACCACTAGGACTATGTGTGCGCCTCCAGTGCGCGCTGTTGTTCATGCATGCACAGCTCTAGTTGCGGTGTAGCAAGCAGCTAATAGGGAGTGAAGGAATGTTCCACAAATGTTAGTCTAAATTCGGTTCTCATTTTGTTCTGGCAACAGAGTCACCCATAACGTGCTGTCAACAGAAGCAAGAAGCTTCGTTTGGTTCCGTTTTAAGATTTAATGACCTAAAGCAACATCAGCTATGAGAGGTGCAGCAGTAAAAAGCTGTAGAAATTTCGACTGTCCTGGAATCTGTAACATGCATTGACATTGCACATCGACACGGGCACTTTGCATTTGACCTCCACTGAAACGTGGTACCCGCAGCCGACGTGCCACCCACGACCTCAGCATCAGCGGACAAGTGTTCCAGCCATTGAACCAACATGGCAGGAAGGAAACAAAGCATTTCATGCTTAAAAGATAAGGACAAAAAAATTAAAGGTGGACACTGTGAACACTGTTGCATACAAAAACCCTGCATTTCTGGAATCCATCTCTCATGCCTTGTCTTTTATCATCGGCTACTATATTCTTCATTCAAGCACCCACCACACAGATGAACTCACCGGGTGTCTTCATGGGCAGGCAGATTAGAGACTTGGCCTTGTGTGGTGGCCCCTCAGTGCGCGTGTTGGCAAGAAGGGCCATCCAGTCAGCCTGGCAGCCATTGGTGATCCACATCTTGCCGCCATTGATCACCAGGTCGTCTCCTCGCCGCACGGCCGTTGTTTTGATGCCTATTCGATGCAAGTGCAGGGATGGAAGAATACAGCAACACATTTATTTGAACACTAGTTGGTTCTTGACAAAAGATTAAGAAACCATTCAAGAGAACGCCAGGTAAAACAAACAAGAAAAAACTACTAAGGGGACCATTATTCAAGAGCTTAAGAATTCACACAAACACTACAACTTTAACTCGTTACATTTATCTGTTGCAAATATTGCAGGATTGACCACATTTCAGAAGGAAAGTCCTTCAACCGCGGTCAGTTCCCTCACCTAAACTTAACTCAGATACTCGAAAAGCCGGCATGAATCATATTAGTATCACACTTTTCTATTGCAAAAAATGTAAAGGATAGGGACATCCAATTACAATTACACATTTAGGTGCATTCCTGACCACGTCCACGCCAGAAGTGAGTGTCAAACACTAGAAAGGGCATAGTTCAAGATGGATTTTCACTGGAATCAACTGATTGAGAAACTGTTGGCTTGGAAAAGAGCTAAAGTACAACCGTGGTCAGTTCCCTCACCTAAACCCCTAACTGAACTCAGATACTCGAAAAGCCGGCATGAATCATATTAGTATCACACTTTTCTATTGCAAAAAATGTAAAGGATAGGGACATCCAATTACAATTACACATTTAGGCTCTGCTTTAAGATAATATTCACTGCTTAGAAAACGCAAGAATTCTGCATCACAACCCTCACTTCAGTGCACACACACACACAAAAAAAACAACAACAAAAAAACACAAGTACAGAAGAAAGTGAGCACTCACTGGCAACGTCAGAGCCGCAGTCTGGCTCACTGACACCTACACAGCCCACAATGTCACCAGCAATGGACGGGGCCAGGAACTCCCTTTTCAGCTCATCACTGCCGAAACTGGCATGGAACGAAATCATACCACCATCAAAATGCTGATCAAGTGCTCCAGAGAAAAAGAACAAAGGAGATGAGTGACCTTGATTTTAATTTTTATGGCGTCTGACGTCCTGAAGCGACTCAAGCTGCGAACACTGTATTGGGGGTCTCTGGATTACTTTTGATCACCTGGGGTCTTTTAACGTTTCCTGACATCGTACAGTACATGGGTGCTTTTTACGCTTCCTCTGCCCTGAAATGCGGACACACAAACTAGGTTTGAGTACAGGTTTGAAATATTCCGGTTTGCCTTAGCCATGAAAAAGAGCAACTTAGGGGCCTCCCATACTTTCATTCAATTAAGAAGAGCAGAAAGTTCGAAGACCGAATGAAATTGGTCAGGTATCATTATATTGTGCCAAACTAGTATTTTCCATACACTAAGCAATGCCACTAGTGGCCCCATCTCTTTGAGCGTACCACACCGTTGCTACATAAGATGTTAGAGAAAATACGTCTCAACTAAACACACTGATCTGTACCCTATGTTCAAAATAAGAGAACATGAGTAGCGAGAAGACTAACAATGGGAAAGGCAGCAAACAAGCTCACTGCAGATTTGGCAGTTGTTTGAGCCATTTCCAAACATTTACATTTGTCTTGTCCTCTTGTGCAGCAACACAGATTTTAGCAGCTCAGTTAGCTTACCATACTAAAACTTCCTCCTTACTACCCCGCCATCAGCACATCGCTGCACTAGATCATTCAGTCTCTCCAGCAAATTCCAACCTATGCCATGCAAAGTGCCCATTCTGCAAAGAGATCTCCAACATATACCACGTGGTATGTAAATATCAATAAAATGACAAAATTTCTAGAACTAAACAAAACCCAATAAAAAACATGGGAGGAGGTGCTGGCCAGTTCTCGCCTTAAAGAACAGCAGAGTCCAGCTGCTGCAGCCTCCATTAGGATCCTGGTGGAAGGTATCTACCTGTTCTAATCTACTCCATTCTGACATCGTGCCAACAATAAAAGGTTTATCCTTCTTACTACTCACCAACTGTTCTTCTGGTTTAGTCCTTTGAAGGCAACAACGAAATAGCCCCATAACGGTGGTGCAATGGTTAGGTCACTCGACTACAGTGCCCAAGAATACGGGATAAAATCCCTGCCATGGCAGTCGCTTTTCCATGGAAGCGAAAAGCAAGGCGTCCGTGTGCTGTGCAATGTTGGTGCACGTTAAAGAATTCTAGGTGGTCAAAATTTCTGGAGCCCTCCACTATGCCACCTCTCATAGCCTGAGTTGCTTTGGGACGTTAAACCCGATAAACCAAACAAAGCAACAATGAAATAACTAAGTCAACGTGCAAAAATTGAAAGCTTGGCAGGAAGCTTTTCCCATCCTACTTATACTAGGTAACCTCAATTACTTTTATTCATGGTTTATGCCACAACCTGAAGAGGTCAGCCCTAAGGTCTAATTTGAAAAGTCCTCCTCCCCCTTTTTTTTTTCCTGAAAGCAAATTCTTTTATTCACTGCAACATGTTTTTCTTGTACAATGCTTAAAAAAAATAATTTTTATGAGAGGCCCAAAAGTTAAAGGTACTGTGGGATTCAAGCTGCCACACTGTGTGTATTTACGTACTTTAGCAGACAAGCCTGCACAAAAATAAATTCAGCAAGGAAATTTAAGAGTGCTTACCTGCATAAATGCAAAAGCACCGCAATCCTGTGGGTAAAATGAGAGCAAGGTTTTCTGCAAGTGTTCTTCCTACTAGTACTATATATGCATGTGCATGCGTGTATTCCACACAGATTGCCATGTTTTCCATGGCATCTAAGAGCCGTATGCCAAAACCTCGGTTTCAAAGCATACAGTTGGAGGTATAATAGCTGTTGGTTTGAATCCTTGTCACAGCCAAGCCTCCAATTTGAGTAGCTCATGTATGCAACATGCAACGGGACTTTGCTTTGCTTTATGGGGTTTAACATCTCAATGTGACTCAGCCTATGAGAGATGCCATAGTTGAGGGCTCCACAAATTTCTGCCACTCATGGTTCTTTAAAGCGCACTAACATCGAACAGTACACGGGCACCTTGCTTTTCGCCAGCACGAAAAAGCGGCCGCCGCAACCGGGATTCGATCCTTGGGCCCAGCAATCAAGTGCTCTAACAACTGCACCACAACCATGGGGATACATGTAACGAGAAATCATACGATACCACCCAGAACGTTGTATGACAAATGGTTGTGTCACAGTTTTGAAAATGAATATAGAGAAAACTGGTACCACATGGTGGTCAGCATATGGCAAGTATATATCAATGAATGACATGCACAGGACTGTCCAAGGAGGTGGCCTCTGTTTGGAATGGGTCTAGACGCACCTACTAATGCATCGCAAATGCTTGGCTTGGCACGTGCGTCCTACAGTCAATGATGATGTTGTCCTATTGCCATTGCTGGGATATTGCATTGACATTGCTGGGATATTTATGACCATCTAGCAAAAACACAAACAAATGCCTTCACCAGAGGATAGTAATGTTTTTGCATCAAAGTCAAGTACCTGGCTAGTGCAGGTGTGCACATGTCTGTGTGAACAAGAATTCCAGATGTAATGCCACCACAGTTGATGGCAGCGAGCTCCTCCGCAAAGGCTACCGTGAAGCTGTAGTCCAGGCCAAGGCCCCCATACTCTGAAATTGACAATTGATTTCCTCTGTAGGTCTGTTTACATAAAAACTGACTCCCACCCCTGTGTATTCACGACTATGTTTATGCACAATATCAACTTTATATCGCAAAAGACCACGAAACCAAATCTTAAAACCATCAACAATACTTTTGCTCCATGGTAGGGATAGCGGCACCAAACGCATTTGCAAAAGCAAAAGATCTAGGACTCTAGATCTAGGATCTGCTAAGGATAGCTAGCTAGGACAGCATGAGCATAAGCATAAATATTCTATCAACTTCTACACAGCAAACTTAAAACGAAGAGTAAGCTTTCTTTGCTGCCGCAATATAAGAATACCTGCATGTCATTTCTAACATAGTATAACGTCCTTGCACATGTAAACTTGTGTCATGAACAAATGCTTCGAAATTCGAAATCCAGAACCTGAACTTTTCCTGGAATTATCGCGAATTTCAGCAGTAGGAGAGGAAAAATGACTGACAAGAATACATTTTGTACTCACGTTACCCTAGGGCACATGTTTCATCAAAATTCCTTGCACTGAGTAGGCAACAAAACTTCACCAGCAACATATGAAACCATCAATTCAAACTGATACAATTTTTTAATCAGTAAAAAGGTTATCACTACTTAAAACAAATATTTTTCATTCATAGCTGTGTTGCTTTTATAGGCGAGAAACCTGTGAAAGCAAAGCATTTCTGGGTCGATTTCTCGCTACAACCAGATGGCAGAAGAAATACAAATAGATATGTAGGCTTGGCTCATCTTTAACAACCAAATATGATCACATATAATTAAGTTTTAGCATGCTGCTTACAATTTCTCAAGGCTCTATCAGTGCAATGTGTTCAAGGGAGGTCCCCCAAGGTGGAGTAAGAGCTACACTACACTCCCAAGATGGAGTATAAGCTGCACCTGGGTGGATGCTTGATTACTCCATTTATTTGAAATCTTACTCCCACTTTGGGGTTCTCCCTAAACACAGTGGACTAACATCGTCCCTGGTTTGAGACGATGACTTTGGAGTTGCAATGACATCTGCCAGCTGCCCTAGTGAGCCCAGTCGATAAAGCGACTCACCCAGACTAAGGTGGTCTTGGGCTTGATACCTTAGCCAGGAAGAATTTTTCCTCCAGCTACAAAATTTCTTTGAAAGCTGTACACCTCTCCTCTGTGTCCTAATAGAAGCACTTCAGTGGACGCTAAGGACTAATTAGCCCCTCATATGCAGGACTCTGAAAGCAGCTCAGTCAGGGCTGATGAAAGCTTAAAACAAGAGCAAAATGAGACCACTACGATGAGTAACTTGGTAGTGGATCATTCCAGGAATGCAACAGCCCAATATCACCCTGCAGTGCATACAGAAAACAGCTAATGACATGTGATGAAGACAATTTGTGGCCTCACCCACAGGGCGGGTGATTCCCAAGACTCCCACCTCTCCCAGCTTCTTGAAGACCTTGTGGGCATCAAACATGCCTTCTGCCTCCCACTGGTCCACATATGGGTTGATGTCCTTGTCAATGACCTGCAGGAGCGTTCACATGTCACAGCTACAGACATAACAGCTGATGAAATTCATAAAATTGCGTGATAGTTCATATGCCCATTGTGAATGGTCCAGAACTCTCAATAAAAACTGTGGCTTTCAGTGAATGAAGCCAACTTTTCTTACAGGTTTAAAGACAGCCTGATAGCAGTTATAAAGGATGTACCGAATCAGTGAGTCATGCTGCATCATCACTTACCTTTCAGGTACACAATCTTACCTGCCTAATTAGCTTATTTTTTATCTCCACTTCCATATGTTACAACATAAACTGAGGTGTTAAATATGCTGGAAAATTAGAAAAAGACGTTTCTTCGCCACCACAAGGTAACAAAATTTAAGAGGTTGAGTAAATAAGAGAGGATTGGAAATTCATGTTCTATAGTAGCAGTTGGTTGATAAGTTGTCACAAGTAGCCAAGAACTGCAGGGAAAAGCACAAAGCAGTTCTGGAGTGGTGCTGGTGCCAAATAGGTACCTTCGCAGCACAAGATTCTCAGAACCAAAGCAGAAAAATATAAATATTGCACATGCGCAGTTCCTTGTGGCAGGAGATTTATTTGATTCCATAAAACATCTTTAATATTAACAGCTACTGTGCTCAAGTAATATGCAGCACAATCAGCTCAGTTATAAACTTATTCGGCAATACAGTGTATGCCTGGCAGCTTATACCCTTCTAAATTTACACCTGCAAGGCTGCAAACAAACTAATCTTACTATAAAAAACTAATATAATGGTAGCTTTTTCAGTTACAGGAACTGTAAATTATGCTCCACACAGCAAAAATTTGTTACCCAGAAAAAACAAAAAGGCACTGCTCAGGCAGGGCCAGATTACCCAGGGTTCAAATGAACCCGGTCCTGCGCTCCGAGGGGCCCTCCGACAGCTGCAAAAAATTGCGAATTTCGAGGCTTTGGTTGAAAAAAAGTCAAATCATCTTCTTCCTGATTTTCCATGATTAAAATTACACCTTATGTACTGAAATGCTGAATGCTTCAAAACTGTTTGTTTCATTGTACGCTTAATCTCGAAGCCAGCCTCACATTCTGCCTGTTAAATTGCAAAACTCTGCACTTGCCCAAATAATAGAAAAAAAAAAAAACAACAAATAGCTTTCGCTGACTGCAACTGGTTTCAGTCGGCTTCAGCTCGTCCCATCTGGTACTCAACTGCAGGTTCCTTATGATGCCTACCAGCTGAAATCAGGGGGTCTCAGTTGGTGGTTGAGTGTATTTAACGGGTTCTAGCTGGCTTTCAGTTGGGAGTCAGCTTGTATCAATTGGTAAACCAACTCACCTCTGTCATTACTGCTGTTGAGGTCGGTTGTGTGTTTTATTCATCTGAGCATAAGCAGTTGAAAGGTGGAAGTAAAGCAATAAATTTTTACTTTGAGATTATGGTTGCTCATAGCTAGCCGGCACCTCAGTAATTCATCGTTGCTGTGAGTGGAGACGCAAGGTTCTTAGATGGGTAAACTTTGAAGCTTTCATCAAGAAACTCTCCCAGCAAAAGGCTCAAGAACACTTATAGAAACGTAAATAGCTTCATTCAATTGCTTAAAAGTGGAGTCAAAAACCAGACATGTTTTATCAATAAACGTGCATTTAAAAGTTGAATTCCTGTGAAACATTTAAACTTATATTCTCTTGATTGAGTAAACATAAAATGTTTCCACAAAAAATTAGGAAGGTGCTTAAGCTTCACCTTGTAGACTCGACAGCATGCTTAACTGTTCACCCCATTTTAAAGGAAAGTGCAAGTATGCGAACAAGGATCACCATGGGAGGCCTGCAAATAGGAGTCGTTAAGGCTGTCCCACCATAACTTTAAAGGCGGAGCTTAGTGCACCCTATTTTCATTGCCTAACATTTTTTCCGACTGCCGACTATGGCGCCAGTGGCTTCTCGGTGAATGAGCTACATACATCTTGTAAAATGTATGCAAAAGTGCATCCTTCTGTTTTTAAAGTTGAAATTATGTACAAAATGTAAATATACTGCCTTTGTAAATGTGGGCAATCTGTAAAACATTAATATATATGCCACTGTTTACTTCAATTTTGTGCCAGTTAAGTAACGGTTTCATTTTCTGAAAGGTTCAGCTACCTGCAATATGACAGTGCTTGCAGTAATTACCATTTTCTGTACTTTAAGTCAGCATATGGAACATATAATATTGCAGTTTCTATGGAAACACTGCCTTAGGATAGCTTCAATTTGTCTTGCTGGATGAATTCACAAAACTACTGTATTATAGGTGGCATATTTATAGCAAGGACTTGCGAAAAGTTTTGAACAAGACCCATCTCTACTTTGCTGTTCTCACACGCAGCATATCATCCTGCGCTATCGAATTACCCAAGAGAATAAATACTCAAGAAGTTTATTTTTCACGAATGTGCGAACAGCTTTTTCAGCTAGAGACAAAACAATAACTAGAGGTAAGGCAGCAATACAGAAGAAAGAGAAGCAGCATCCCATTCCTTTACCATATATACATAAATTATCCCATTGGTTGAAAAAAATTGGCACGAGGTATGGAATTCCTGTTGCATTCACGGCACCACAGAAGTTGATAGGCATGTGCGTGAGTGTAAGCACGGATAAAAAAGAAAAGAAATGCAAGTGCAATATCCCCCACAAAAAGCGGTACATAGAATGCGACACTAGAATAATTGATCATATCCCAGTATCTTGCAGCAAACATTACATTGGGCAATCTGGAAGATGTATTAACAAAAGAATAAGTGAACACTCCAGAAATTGTGAGCTGATTTCGCACCGGCCATTGCCCTCAGCACGGATGTCATCCGGACTTTACTGGAACAAGCATAATCGGGCATTCAGCCGAGAGAATTGAAAGCGATATTACAGAGGCATATGCAATTTTGGAAGTAGATACAGAGAAGTGTGTTAGTGACGCTTTCATCAAATCGACGAATGCTGAAATTGACTATCAAAAATGGATAGAGGTGCGGCGACATGTGCATTATATGTGATAATCCCATGACAAAACATGAGTAAAAAATGTATAAAAAACAACTGTTGCAGTTTCATTTAACAGTTGTGAGTTTGCGGTCTGTTTGTCCAGTAAGTTTTACGTTAGTTCCATTGTAATTTGTTACTGTGTCGTAGCGTGCCGAGAACCAACGTGCAGAACCAAGTGGCCCCTATCATAGCCCGTCTCATACAGCGGATAATGCTGACATACAAGCAAAAAGAGAAGCATGATGCAACACAGCTGTCTGACTGGCAGCAACATTACAAAACTGCTGAGCTAAGGCAGCGCCAGAGGCACGCTCGCCACATGAAGTCAGAACTGTGAGGGCTCCCCCTTTTCATTTTGGCATGCAAACAAAGAAGTTGAGTAGTTCTTTCTGTGCTTTCTTACATTAGGCACTTAATATGTTTGCGAGTCCTATTTCCAACTGTGACATACGCGAGTTTGGTCAAAAGAACCACTTGGCTTGTCTAGGAAGCTCTCCAGACAATTTGCATTTTCGATATTTGTGTTTACCTCTCACCTTTCTTTGTCTAGCTGCAGCCATTTCTGGAAATTCTTACCAGATCCAATTCGTAGTGCACTCATAGAAATTTGCTACACTTATGAGAATTTCCTGAATTGTAGCAAAACACCACTCCGAATTCACGCTGCACAAAGAGCAGTTGCTTCACAACTTTGTCACGAAATCACGTTGCATTTTTGTTGCCATTTCCTGTTCACACTTCTGCTCAGGCCATTCATATATATAGTAAAAATCAAGGCTTCCGTCTTAATTTTTCTTCTTTTCAACGCGTTGATCAACGCGCATAACAAATACACATATCCTCCATGATTCCAACTAGCTCAGTTCAGTTCAGTTCAGGCGTTCAGTCGTGTCCGACTCTTCGTGACCCTATGGACCATGTCACGCCACGCTTTCCGGTCTCTCACTATCTTCTTAACATCACATAGCTTCATCTGCAATGCCTCGAGAATGCCATCTAACCATCGCGTTCGCTGCCTTCCCCTTCTCCGGCGACCCTCAACCTTTCCCAACTAGCTAGCTGGCAGTTATTGCACAAAATCCGCATGGTCTCTATCACTGCGCAGCTTGCTGTGTCGCAAACGAATACGATATCCGACTGTCCGCTGCTCGAAGGAAGCGTCGCGGCCATATTCCAGGTGCAAATCTAAATTACAAGGAAAAAAAGCCTCTCACTTTCCGCACGCTCCTTCGAAGCTCATCGTGCTGCTCGGTGAAAAACGTCGAACAGCAGCGGGTGGCCGAAGCGAGACGACGGAAAGTTCGTCGTAGTTGCAAACGCTGCAACGGCCTCAAAGAAAGCATAGTTCAAGCACTTATCTGTTGCGGGGGGACGGTGATATGACGTCTCGCTGTATGTCACTGAAACGCGGAAACAATCACACGAATTCAGCGCGCTCAGAGAAAGCGAGCATAAAATCCGCAACTTCCTGCCATCGCGAAGACCGAAACCACGGAAACTTCCGAGCCGTTCAAGGCAGTCTGCCTTGGCTTGGATTTCCTTTCAGCGACTTGATGCATTTATGATTTACGTCGTCAATCATGGAGGAAAGAAGTTGTTTCCTTCCTCCATGTCGTCAATGGATGCAAGCAGATGCAAGGTAGGTAGTAGATACGGCCATCGTTTATAGTACGGCTATGGTTCCATGCATGTGAGTAAAAATGCGGATTTTCTTGAAATTCATTTGCAAGACACTTTATTTTCACACACAGGGAAACCAAACAGAACTGTTTACCCTTGTCCTATTATACTGAGCTCTTCTTGGTCGTGTCTTTCGTTCAGTTCGTTTGACAGGCGTTCCAGGAACCTGTTGAACTCATGCCGTAGCTGTTCTCCACCCTTTCCACCATCTTCGTTGTCATCTATATTTGTTGACACCCAGGACACACGATCAAACAGATGTGACAGCTGAGAAGAATTTCCCGCGGGATGTTCGCCTGACTTCCGATGGCAGAACACCATGCACTGTGAGTCCTTTACACCTTGCGATTGAACAAAGTTATTGTACCTGGACAAAAAAGAAAAAAAAAATGAGAGGGATGGGGGTTAAATTAACATCTCGAAACTGTTGCAGTGGTAAGCGCTAATACAAAACCGCCTGACGCACAAAATGTAATACGTGTACCATGTGTCAAGCTCGGTCCCTACATTTCTGCGATCTGACGAGTAGATGAACAAGACGCCCTGTGCATCCTTAGAAAACGCTGGCCAACAATTTTCGTATCTGAAAGCATTCAAGTCGAAATAATTAATGCTCAATTTCATTTTATGCAAAATGTTCTAGTAACAGAACTGCAGGAAAATAAATATTTATACGTACTTCTGGTCGCCGCTGCAGTCCCAAAGTTCTACCGACGCCGTAGTTTGGTGGCCCTTGACTAATATTTGTGGGCTTTCAAATTCCAAGATTCTGAAATAGTTTTACGTTTTAAGTATTCTGAACACTGTGAGATGAGTACAAATGCGCTTTACCGAACACCTTTTGTAGGCTGATATTGCCCGGAGGAGTTTTCCGTCGCCTCCGCCAAAAAGTTGGAAATAACTGTCTTTCCAGACTGCAAGAAAGAACGCGCTTACTAGCGTAGCCACGCGCATACAGCTGTCAGTCAAACAACAAACGGTAACCATAGGCAACGTACGCATAGCTGCTTACCTGACAAGGCCCTATAACGATTATTTTCATAATTCGCGATGAAGGATTGCCTAATTAGCTATTGGGATGGTGTCACGAAACACTCTAGCTTATATTCTTTACTATGTAGGCAGAGCACCTCAGAAACTCTTATCACAGAAGCAAGATTTTTGCTCCACTAACGTTACTGACGTTCTGCAGGCCACACAGCTAGTAACTGAAACAAGAAACGGTCCGTGAAACAGCGCTGGTTTCGATATTCCATGGTTGCCTGAACAGTCCTCGCTCGTGTACCTCACGTTCCTGGGACGCTAGGGGGAGACACCATCGCTGACATTTTCTTTTGCTTTCTTCTGTAGCTCTGCTGCGACTGCGTGTAATGTAGAGTTCATCGGCTTGCCGCAGTGAACCCCAAAACAGCACAAAAGGTAACTAATGCCTAGCAGAAAACCACCGAGCCGCTGCCAGGTATCCCGTTGACGTGCGTGTTGATCGCGGCGTAAGGATCGCAGCATTGTTCTACGGCCTTAGCGATGTCGTTTGGCCCCAGTATACTGAGAGCGATTTCCACCGAGTTGCGACCCGAGAAAGTAAAGTGAGTTTAGCCCTAATGGGTAGTACCTGACAGCGGTCCAACAGGAGACGCCAGCGGTAGGAAGCTGTCAGGCAGGTCGATTAGAGACTGCCTAATGATGTTGACGGTGTTGCCAAACAGGAAAGTTTCCCATTCCTGATCTGAGCGATCAAGCTTGACAGGTGCGCCCGCTTTCAGGGTCCGCGATATGCTGGAGGCCCGCATTCGTCTCTAAACGGAGCTCCGAAATTTTATGGCCCTCAAATAGCACCCGATCGCACCTGAAACCAGTCTCCAGTGCCCCAAGGCAGACCTGTAGCCTGAGGCTTCTGTTTTGACTGCCTAGGGACAGCGGGTTCTCCATAACGTTCTCCTAGCATATGCGAGGTTTCGCTTTGTAGTGCGGACAGCCCATTGTAGCACCGCTGCTACCGGAGTTCAGGAACTTATGCTGCTCAAGATCCTATGCTCTGAAAGTCCTAACTTCAGGTTCAGGGTTCGTAGAGCCAGCATAAAAATATGCGAGCGAGCGCTGGCTGCCGCTGAAAATGAGGTCACAAATAAGGACAGCTCAAATCCGTAAATCTATGCCAGTACGACAGTTTAAAAATGGCTTAAATCTTTCCTGCAGCATTGATGTAGCCTTCTTGCCACCCTAGCATTGAAATCTGGCGACAAAAAGCTTCGCTTCTTGCCAGAGAGCACATACATCACTGATTCCAGAACATGCTTTGTTCAGCACTGTTGATCTGAGGCACTGCATTAGTTTTAGCAATACTCATTTGAGCCAGAGGATTTTGTTTACAGTAATTACTCTGCAGTATACGTCTACGCAGCTATATGTCTATACAAAAAATGGTTTCATGTAGAACCAGGCTATGGCATTGACAGTCTACTGGCATAAAGATTGTTAGGTTTTTAGTGTGTAAAGTGGCTGCTGATGGTATTAATGGCAGTGCATCAATCATTATGCATTTCTTCATAGCATTCACAGATATTCCAGCATTGGTCCCTAATTCTGCCACATTCTTAGACATGGACACCAAATTATAGTGGCTACCTTCCTCCACAAACATCATCTTGGACAGCCTAGAGATAGCGTACGTATAGACGATCCATAGACCATCTATAGAAATTTTGTTGGTGTTTTTGTCGTGCATAATTCTTGCAAAAATATACTTGAAAAGAGTTTTTTCAGAGTTGGCTGCAGTCTACACTAGTGCTCAGGTCTCTTTGCAAATGCTTGTCTTAAGTGTCGCAAGCACCAGGTAATTTTAGCGCTAGAAAAGCCATTACTTACTGACTGCTTTGTTCTACACTGTTCATTTCTACCAGTATCATTTAGATTATTGCATTACCTCTATATAAGAGAAAATTTCAGTTTTTAAGTTATGCATGCTCTACTGCCATTCGTAAGGGCTATTATTTCAGGGGTCCCAATTGGTGTGCTTCTTGCACCAGATTGTGTTGGTGTACGTTTAGGTTTAAGCAGCACCCCTTCCTTTTCATGATAGGGCTCATGGTGATGCTGTGCCTTGTTTTCTCCCCCTTCCCCCTCGTTCTTTGTGCGCATGCAGGCCAGCAACGATCCACACGTGGGCCTGGGAGGCAGGGGCTGCGGGAAGCCAGCTAAAATGGCTTCCAAGCGGGCAGCCCCACAGGAGTCCCCCGGGGGTTCCTCCTCGGCCCCTCCATCAAAAAAAGTCCACTTCGAGCCCTTCCGGATTGGGCAGGTTTCCACACTGGTGAGAGAACGGGTCACCCCCGGCTGGCACACAGTGCTGCCATATGGTTGCAAACATGCAAAGCAACAGAGCTAAAAATTGAGCCAGCTGGTTGTACATGTTGACAAGGTTGAAGCCGTGGAAGCCAAACTTGGGCCACAATGTGCTGCGCACGTGTTGTGTTACATAAAGAGATGGGATTCTGTAGCACTAGGTGCAGATGTGACCAAGGGCACAGGGCAAACCTGCAACTGAATTGTATTCATAGCATAGAGGCATACGTACAGAAGTGTGAGCCGTTATTCAGCAAATGCATCACCTGTGCAAAAAAGTGGGGATTGTGATAGATGGAAAACCAAAGAGGCAGACTTGGTATGAGTGTAATGAATGTGGCATCCTTTTAGCTATCTCATGGAGCAAAGTTCTTGGAGGGTGTTAGTCCATTCTTTCATTTAGTTCTCTTTTTGAGTGTGCTTTTGTGCACACTGATGAGTATATGCCTCCAGAGTCGCTTGAAAGTAGGCACTGTGTTTGTCCCCTTGCTGTCGCATCACAGAGCACCACTGATGTTTCTACAAATGCGGCCGTGCAACTGCACAGGTGTATACGACTGTATTAGTGAATGGGCATCTTTGTGCCAGCACTGCCTCTGTAATTTGAACTGTAGATGCTGCAGTGCTTGTACTGCTCCCATTTGCCTTCCTTAGCGCGGAGTGCTAGGCAGAATGCTTGTTCCTCACACCTCTGCCCGTCAGCCGTCACAGCTTTTTGTGCTCTCTCTGATTATTTATTGGGATGAGGAAGAAAGAATGTGAGCACATGTTACTCCCATATGTAGATATTGTGGGTGCATGACAGTGGTGAGAGGTAACCTAATGGCAAAAGAATGGGATTTGCTGACCTGACAATCCTCGGGACATGGCGGAGAAATAGGAAATATTCTCACATTTACTCGGTATTGTTAGCTACCGTTGTACAGCCAAGGCAAGAGTGTGAATGGTGCCCAGAAAAGGCACGTTGTACTGCACAATAGGGGAATGCAAACAAAAAAAATATTCTTTTCTTTTGGTATTGTAATTCAGGTGAAACTGTGTCCTTTATTTTTGAATTGTTCAGTGTTCTTAGCCGTAGTTACATCTTATAAAAATGTTGGTGCCATGTGAGTACTACACAGATAACTTAAAGGACTACAGACACCTAATTTTAGAGTTTGTGTTTTCTCCTTTGTAATGATGCATAAGGTACATGGATGTACATGGATCACCACCTGATATCCGCCTATGACCGCTGAATAATTTATATTCAAATTTTTCGCCTGTTTTGGTTTCAGCAGTCAAGCGATAGTTATGACGTCAAGGTTAAGTCTAAGTCACATGACAGGTAAAAAAATAGCGATATATAATAATTCCTGTGTCGTCTGAATTTACTACAACGCTAAAGCCAACCAGCCTCAAGAACAGGAATCACAACAAATGAAGAGTCTTCAGTGATTGTATCGCTGTTTTTTGCATGCCGTGCATGACCTGGACTTATTGCGACGTCACTGCCATCTCTCTACTGCTGAGACTGAAACCAAAACTGGTGGAAATACAAAATTCAATTAAAAATTATTTAACGATCGTAGGCAGAAACCGTGTGGTGATTTGTATACAGGAATGTCTTACGCATCATTAACAAGAAGAAAAGTGCCTCGAAAATGTGGTGTTTATACTCCTTTAATAGTCTGCAAGCTGGCTCCTCATCGTGTCTTCAGTGTTACATGGAACCTGTATTTCTAGTGTAAATGCCTGTATGCTGCATGTCTTTGCTGCTCACAGCATCAGTAGACAGGTTCGGGTGAGAATACATGGACACAAACGATTTGTGAGCTGGAGAATAGGATTGAGGTTGTGAGCAGCTCTGATAGTGAACATCTCTATGCATCATTAATACGCCATGATGTCATTAGTGACGAGGTAGGGATGCTCAGAGTAGTTCATTTGCAGAGTGTTAACAAGCTCAGTTCTAGGCTCAAGGATGCAGAAGTGTACAAGGCTTTGAATACAAATAAAATACATTGTTTGGTTAATTTTCTGGTGCTCAATGTCTTCAAATGTTTGCTTCCGGCCAAGTATCCAGATTTAATAGTGAATTAGTGGTAATAAACTTATTGTTACTTACTCAGTACGTAACAACATACTAATTACCACTAATTCACACCATATGGCAGGGATCACAATGCTTGTACTATGCTAACACAATACTATGTAGCATTGTGGAATTGTGTCTAATTGTTGGATGCATGTTTTATTCTTTATAGTGGTGCTTAAGGCATTAGTGCATGTGGATCACATCACACTAATTGCTTACCTATATGCTACCTTAGATGTGAAAAAACTGTCATCTGATTGCTTCTTTGTTGCTTTAATTGGCTACAATGCCAAAGTGAGGCTGCCTCTGTTAAACCGGAATATCAACAAATAAAGAAGTAGCAATCGTAGCACTTCTTTTTTTTACGCCTTATGACACTAAGCAGAACTTTGAAGGCACAGAGCTGTTGTTGAAAACAAAACAGCACAAAAGAAAATTTTGATGAATTAGTGGCTGCAACCAAATAAGATCATTTATGGCTTGTGTCTGGCAAATGATTTCATAGAAGGAAATATGGCACTGGAGTTTGGTGCCTGTACTCCTTTAACTAATGCGCAATCGATTAAACTGTCCTTTTATATCAATACGTGAACAGTCTTGTTTTGTTGCTGGTCGGAAAGTAGCGGGGATGCAGTTGACTTATATGATGCCAGCCCAAGTGTGCTTCCAATTATGCTTTATTGAAATGTGTGAGTCAGATTCGCTTACATTCTCACTTTGCTCCATCAGGCCTCCTAGGGGCTTAGAGGCAGGTAATACTCAGTATTAGATTTCATATTTGAAGCTGTATTTCCAATGTCTGCATTAGATTCAGCCCACGTAGCCTTTGTAATAATTATCGGGACTGCCAGAAAGCATTGGCCTAACTCATTCCTGAGAGGAATGCTTATGCGTAGGGTTGGTGCGCTGCTCAGAATGGTCCCCAGCCTTCAAATAATTGGGATTTCAGGGCATGTTTTCCATCTGTCCTTAGAAACCCCACAGCTGCCCCGCCTCGTGTGTGTGTTTGGTCATCCGTGTTGGGCAACACTGGCCCTTTGTCTCATCATCCCACAGGAGGAGATGGACATGAAGACACTGCAGTTCCAGAACCGGAAGCTGGCACAACGCCTTGAGCAGCGGGTGCGACAGGAGAATGAGCTGCGGGCGCGCGTGGAGCAGCTGGAGAAGCGGCAGACGTCGGACGAAGGGGTCCTCACAGTTGTCAACAGGTACTGGAACCAACTGAACGAGGACCTGCGGATCCTGCTGCAGCGCTTTGACTCGGAGGCATGGGATGAGTCGGAGCAGCAGAATGAGGCTGAGGCGACCACCTCCTTCCTGGGCATGCTGCTGCACTGGGACCGCGAGGAGCTCGACGAAAAGCTCGCCCAGCGGGTGCAGGTGTCCACGCGCGCCGTCGCCAAGCTGCTGCAGGCCTTTGACCGCCTGGTGCAGCGCAACCACCGCGTCATGTTGGCTGTCCAGGGTGGACAGGGTGACGACCCCAGTTCGGGTGAGCCCCACTGGTGTCTCTCTCTGCCGCAGGCGAGTGCCAGAAAAGATGTGCGAGCACTGCGCCCATCAGTGCATCGCATCATTGACTGTTCATTTCTTTCTAGTTTGCGTGTGACATGGGCATTACAAAGTGTCATCGTCTTGGGTCCAAAGCAGAAAGATGGGCAGGGCATGAGCTGCAACGCCAGCTGTAACTGAGTGCTACCTCTTTCCTCTGTTTAGCTTCAGTAGTTCAGAACTTAATCTGCTGTCGTAAAAAAATGACTGTTCAACATTACGACTTGCAGCAAACACCTACCATTGCAGCAGTAGTTCATTTGCATATGATGCATTGGCTTTGATGCACCAAAAGCTGTGTAAAGATGACAGCACAATATATTGCAATATTTTGCTGAGCCTATGAATTTAGGAGTAGTGATTTTCATGCATTCATGAGTGTGACAAGTATGTTCTAACATGCGAACACAGATGAACTCAAATGATATCTGCAAAAAAAGAAAAAGGCAGTATAAGCAGAGCCATATGCTCTGCATCCCTTTTTTTTTGTTTGTTTCATCAGCAGCACAGCAGTAGACCTCTGTTAAACGTTTTCACAAGGTAAAAATAAAAAAACTTCGGTCTCATAGTACTATGTTACAGAGCTCCTGCATTACAGAGGTCCAGCTAGTGATGGCAACACGGGCATTTCTATTTTTTTTTTTTTTTTTCTGTCTTTTGAAACCTCCATTTTCAATGAGGGTGTTCTCTGTTGTTTAAAGGTTCACTCCATGCGGCACAGCTTTCCATTATTTTGCATGTGCTGTGATGCTCGGTAGATCCGAGATTGCTTTAGAGATGTTTGTGTTTTTAATATTTTTATTTGCTTTCCTATCTGGCAGATGGGGAGCCAGCAATGGACACTGGCCCACCACCCGACCTGGACGAGGCAGTGCGCCAGGCAAATGCGGAGCTAGAGATGGAAAACAAGAATCTTCACGCAGTTGTTACTGGCTTGCATGAGAAGAACCATATGCTCACCCTTAAGGTCAGTGGCAGCCCGGTTTTCTTTTTTTCTTTTGCACCATCTGAATTGCTCTTTAATTTGCCACCAGTACAGTGCAATGCAGCCCACATGTGATCTTTTCCACCTTGAGAAAAAAAAAATGAATTGTTGCCTTTTTTGCACGCTTTACTGTTTCCCTACATTTTTTCCAAGTGGATACGAATTTACAAATTTTTTTTCCGCAATGCACAGCTCTGAATGGTTGCTGCTCTCCCATTTTACAAAGAATCATGCAAATATGCGAGCCACGACTGCATCGTCAGTGACTAAACATTGTCCCCACATCGTAGATGCTGTGGTTGCCTAGTTGGGCAGTGTGCACCATGAGTGACCAGTTGCTGAGGTTATGAGTGAGTGGAGACGCGTGGCCCACACGGTCATGGACAGTAGTTTCTGGGATGTGGGTGTTTCGGGGGACAAGCTTACTTCTCCATGGTGAGGCAAACCATGTCAATTAAAAGCCAAGCATTATGAAGGTGCACATGTGTTTTATCATCTGGAGTTTCTCCGTGAGATGTCATTGAGATGCTGTAATATTCGCCAAGTTCTGACAGTTGATTCCAAAAGGAGGTATGCAGCAGAGATGGCAGGAGATCCAAGCGTGAAACCAGGGGTGGCAATGTTTCATCTGGGTTGGATGAGATGAGGAAGCTTGTTGAATGCGCAAAAAAATGAGGGTTGAAGGATTAAGGGCGATGCTTTTAATGTGCCACAGGGTGGATTGAGAGAGTTGCAGCATGTCAACGACAAGCGATAGAGAAGCCTTGAAAGGGATGGTGCTCGGCTTCCACTTATAGGTGGCTGCGATGAGGCAGAGTACTTTGAGAAGGTAATTTTGCAAGTTAGTATAAAAGTACTATGAAGCAACAGGGCTGTGCATACGGAGAAGCACTAACAATCTGACATGTTATCATAGCTCACTCAAAGTGCTGGTCATGCCTACACTGAAATATTGTAAGTTAGTGGCTGGCTTTTAGTCTTTCACACCTTTTTCACTTGTAACAGATGGATGTATTCATACTTTTCTTGCTTCTCTCACATCAGTCTTTTCCAGCTGGTGTGTATATTCGCAGTCAGCATATGCAACTCATTATTGGTTACCATTCTCTCATCTATGCTTCATAGCAATGACTGCTTCATGTGAAACCATGCAAAAAGCCATCCTTCTTTGAATGGCATGCTTTCGGACAACTATCTGGCCTGCTTTGCTTTGCGAAAGCAGCTCTGGCATCATTATGTGTGCAGCTTAGCCCCTCAGGCAGGGTTTGCTACCTAAACGCATTGCTTCTTGTCCGGTCTAGTGCGCTGTTGGCTGTATCAGAACATCAGAAGTCATGTGGGCACACACACAGCGAAACAATATCATTATTGCAAGAAGAAGATGATGAAAAGAACAGCATCTAAATATGTGGTGAGGGGCACAGTGTGAAGCTTCACAGGCCTGGGAGCACCTTTCTTGGCGCTGTGTAGTGCTGTGTGTTGATTGGAATGACAGTGCTCGGTCGGAGCACTGCATATTGGTTGCCCTGACGTCACGGTGCCTGTCTGTACAGTCCTCAGAGCACCAGGACCAAGTGGACTCGCTGCAGACCAAGAATGACGAACTGCGCAACCGGGTGGAAGAACTTGAGTACGAGTTGAGCAAAGTGCGGGCCCGCGAGGAGAAGCTCGACTGCCACCTGGCCGAGTGCCTGCAGCGCATAAAGGGCTTCCAGGTACTGACCATCATTTTGTCGAGAGCTGGCCAATGCATGCTAAAGTATTAGAGAGATTTAGTATAGTGTGATCTGCGATCCGTCACCATGACTTTCTACCTCACACGCTGATTGGTCCAGACATGGCAGGTCTATGTGTTGACTTCCAGCACGTGACACCATCTATAGGCCTTAATAGAACGCACAATGGTGGATCATGGTAACGGATCGTGGTACACTAAAACTCGCCATTTTCTTACTTGGCGGCAGCGAGCAATCTTCCTCGTCTCACGAGGTGGTCCAAGTGAACGACGGGTTTCTTCAGCCATGCATTTGTACGCTCCGTTCAGGCGGATGGCTGTGATACGTTGCCCACGGGTGGCTCCGGCGGAATCTCTGGCATTGGCGGTGGTGGAGGGGGAGGGGCGGCCGCCCTGCGCATGGAGGACCTGCAGAGCCAGCTGGAGGAGCAGCGGGAGCTGGCTTCGGCCCGCCTGCTGGAGCTGGAGCAGCTGCAGCATGACCACAAGGAGGCTCTAAAGACGGTGGAGCGGCTGCGGTTGGAGCTGCGGTCGCTGCCCGAGAGCCTGGTGGTGAGCACGGCCGAGTACAAGTGCCTGCAGAGCCAATTCTCGGTGCTGTACAATGAGAGCATGCAGCTCAAGACGCAGCTGGACGAGTGCCGCACCTTGCTGTCGACGGCCAAGAACTCGCACCTGCGACACATCGAGCAGATGGAGAGCGATGAGCTGACCGTCCAGAAGAAGCTGCGCTCCGAGGTCATCCGTCTCGAGGACCACATTGCTCAGGTGTTCATCATTTCTTGACGACTGGGAGATCAGTAGTTGTGTAACTGTCTTCTTCCAATGGACCTCAGTTGTCTCAATGATCTTTAGAAAAAGGGTTGTTCTGTGTCATGAATTCCTGCTCTGTTTGGCAAGCAAGATGGCAGGCTACGAAAGGTCAAGCAGTGTAGACTGCTAGAGCGTATGAAGCTCTCAAAGAACTGTGAAGGTCTCAGATGGGACTTGAAAAAAAAAAAAGTGAATAAATCCGGAAAGCTTTGTTTATGCGAAGGATATGACCACTGAAGTAGTGGAGAAAACGACTTACACATGGTGCAGAAGAACGGCCGAGCAATGATTCCTGGAGAACAGATGGCGGACATCGAGCTCTGGTAGTCTGTGTCTTACTGGGACTACAAAGAAACCGGAGCTCGATGTCCATCGCCTGTTCTCCTGCGCAAGCACTCACTCATTCAAATAATGCATTAGACTTTCAGGCAGCATGGATTACCACGTGGTACTTGCCTCCACTAATTAATATGCAATTCAATTTCTTCTTGATGCTGTTTAAAGTCATTTAGCAGCATAGGTAAATACTATGTGGTGATCAGTGTACTCAAGTACTTAATGTATCATTTGAAAGAAGAAAATGTGCAATTAAAATGACTTGCATATGGTCGTTTACGCAGAGCCAGTATTGGAACTTGCTGATGGTGGTCTGCATATTGTGCCGCAGATTCGCCGGGAGTATGAAAATCTGAGAATAGAGTTCGAGCAGAGTGTGGCAACCACTGAGCAAACGCAGCCTCTAAACAGAGAGATGCGTCACATCATCACTAGCCTCCAGAGCCATAACCGACAACTCAAAAGTGAAGTGGCACGTTCCAAGCGGAAGTTGCGTGAAGCTCTATCGGAAACAAGCAAGGTGACTGCAATTTTTTTCCCTTTTTGAGCTATGCGCATGCAAACTGACTTTCTGTCATGAATTGCACTGCTGTTGACTGTTGTATCTGTCATCCTTCCTGAATGATGTTTGGAGCTGTGTAGGCCACGTATACTCTTAATGCAGGTGTGTTGGTGTGGTCGTTAACAGGTGCATGCATTTAATGTGCCCATTCATTCTCTGGTAATTGACACGCCGAAATGAATTATAAGGTGGTATTAGTCGTCATTGCAAGCTGCTCCGAGTCCCATAGGAAACTCCCTGCCTGCCTTCTTTTCTCTTGCAGCTCAGGCAAATGCTGGAGATGTCTAATGTGGCTGTGAGCTCCACCACCGTTCCGTCTTCAGCGTCATCAACATCGAGTGACAATGGCTCCACACGTAGTGATGATGCATCCACTACACCGGTGTCGTCGGGAGCAAACTCAAGCACAGTGGGTCCTGGTGCGGCCAACAGTGGTTCAGGCCCCAGTGGAAGCCGTGGCGGGGACGATGCTGTCATGTCGCGCCAGGAGGAAGACTCTAGGACTGAGGAGGAGCCCATACCTGAGCGAGAGAAAGGAAAGAGTGACGGAGACATTATACGGGACCTCAAGGCACAGCTCAAGTGCGTACTTCGTTGTGTCCTGGGAATTTTGCAGGAAACTGAGCTTATGGAACTATCGACAAGAGATGCAAGGAACAATAACTAAAGACTGTTTGAGTAGCGAAAACGAATAATGCCCAAGTTGCACATGCGCTCAATGGGGTACAGTCAAGCCTTATAATGAATGTGGTTATGGATTATCGAATATATCGAGCTCTTAATTTATTTTTAACAAACACATTTAATTTCTACTTTTTATACCGAACATGGTTCACCATGATATGAATATATCCAGTCCCAGCTCTACGCGGGCTCGCTCATATTGCAGGTGACTAGCGTCTCTGCGGTACGCTAGTGACTAATGGTAATACAGCCAGCGTTCGTGCAAAAGTTTGCTCTTTATAATGCGGCATGTATGGTTGTTAACCTAGCAGTTAACATGAGTCCGCGTCTTTGTAACCAGCCTGCAGCACTATTGAAGCAGCGGTGTGGATGATCGTTGGCTGTCGTGGAGGTGGTGAAAATGACGATCATATTAATTCTGAATGCCACACAGCTATGATGCAGTAAAGCAACCCCAGCTGGTGCTTGGCCTGCTGTCCAGTGGAGTCATTGCGGGTGGGCAGAGAAGCCAGACTATCTGGCGCTCGCTTTTTTTGCGGTCTCTAGAATCACCTCAAGCGTCTTCGAAAATGTCGATAAAAATATGGAAAAATTTGTTTTCCTTTCTCTGGCAAGGATTACCCGAGTTTCCATCCCTTCCATGAAAAAATTCATGGAATTTTATGTTACGAATTTCAGCTATATTGAACTATTTTCACAATTTTTTACTTGTTCGCTATAGCAAGGTTTGACAGCATGTGTTCCATATGCTAGTCATGTGGAGGTGTGGATGAGTTCATCAACAGTTGTTGGCCCTGTTTAAAGTTCCAGGTTTCTGTTTTTACTTGGTTATGTTTAGAAGCGTGCACTGGATAACATTATGCTACCAGGCAACTGGTCGAATATTTAGGTGATTTCCCCCAAGGTGGAGTAGATGTGTCACAAGGGAGTAATTACTTATTGACATCCAGCCGAAAAAAAAAAAATATAAATAATAATTGATTCACAGGAAGGGGAAGGCACAGTATCTGTCACACTTTTCTGTGGACACCTGAACCGTGCGGTAAGGAAAGGGAAGAAGGTGGGAGTTAGAAAGAGAGAAAGAGGAGTCGTAGTGGAGGGCTGCAGAGTAATTTCGACTACCTAGGAATCTTTAACGTGCACTGACATCGCACAGAACACAGACGCTTCTTCGTTTCGCCTCCATCAAAACGCAGTCGCCGCGGTCGGGATCAAACCCGGGTACTCCGGCACAGTAGTCGGCGTCTTACCACTGCACCACCCCGGCGGGGCACCACCCAAACAGAGCCGCACGGCTACAAAGGAAAGCTGTACAGATTTCTTAGAAACTTCATAGTTAAAGAAAAATTCGTTCTGATCCGGGGATCGAACCTTGGACCACCGCCTTGCCAGGGCAGTCGCTCTACCAACTGAGCTAACCAGGACGGTCAGCAGATCAGATGGCAGGGTGAGAGCGAATTGATCAATAACTCGAAGTGGGTATGATTTGCTGACTGTCCTAATTAGTTCAGTTGGTAGAGTGACTGCCCCGAAGAGGCTGTAGTCCCGGGTTTGATCTCCGGACCAGAAAGAATTTTTCTTTAAAGTGACTATGAAATGGCTAGAAAGGCCACTGATAAAAATTTCGAATGTGTAGAACGAATGCTTCTGAGCATTCGCCCATAGTACAACTCTTTGGAACAAAGGCAGTGATTTATTAATTTTTAAGAACTGCGTTTTTTGAAATTCGCGGGCTGCTCGTTTCTCGCATGGCGGTGAGATTTGGGACTATTCTGCCGTGATATCATATGTCACTACTACTGAGAGTGACAGGTTGCCATTAGCTGCAGCCGCGACAGCCACTACATCACGGACACACTTCCGGTAGCTGCAAAAGTCGTCTGCTTGAGTGCTGCATGCACTGCATTCGTGAACCCTGAGCCTTGCACTTCGGTTCGCAACGTTAACCAATATGCAGTTTTCCCAAGGGAAGAATCTCTCCACAGGAAAAAAGGATACTGAAAACATGTCAGAATAATCTGGCTAATATGGGCACCAGCCCACTCCCAGCTTCAGGGAAATGAGGGAGCTCATAAGTTTGCCCGCTTCCGGGTAGGCTTTGACCCTCATTACACTCTTAGCAGGGACAGGCTGGTTAGCTATAAAGAGATTACAGAGCACTATTGGCTAAACAGGTTAGAATACCCACCGGCAGATAGGACATAAATAAGATCCAAGAAAGCATTTGGAGACGCTTACAAACAAGGACTTTTCCGAATCCAGCTACCCTAAGTCAGTGGCACCCGGAACAATTCTCAGATTGGTGGAAACTATGTCAGGATTTGGCGGATCTGGTACGTATGATATGGAAATGTCCAGAAATAAAAAAATGTAAATGAGCAGACAGAAACGGAAGAATTTTGGGAGACTCCACTGTTGAGCACACACCCTGAGACTCAATGGCTCCAGGTCATTGTGTAGGCGGATAGGTTGACGCCTATCCTGTATCTGTTGGAAATTAAAGTTTTACCATTGAGAATGTGGTGGCGTCTGACTGAATGTGCACGTTGGCGCCTGAGTACGAATGAGCTGGTCTGATTCAACACTGCACCGATTGTGCACTTCTGCTTCAGATCGTATTTCAGGAGCAGCACATAAAGTAGGCGGCGTCAACCTTTGTGTACTGACCGACGGCGTAGCTACAGCATACTGTAGTCCCGTTTCGTCTTTGCAGCATCGATCATTTGTGCGGCGTGTTGATAATTAAATGGAACATGCATCAAAAAAGGTCTGCCCTCAGCAGCATCGTGAAAGTATGCAAATTCGCTCCGGTTAAGTGCAACTCCGGATGCCGCCTGGTTACCGCAGAGATGGCGTCTGTGAGCGCTGCAGCTAGCTGCACTCTTGCACCCTGGTCGTCACTAGGCCTTGTCTGTTTGACATCAAAACCATGGCGGATGGCGTTTTGGAATCTGCCGCTTCGCTGCCTCCCTAGCTTAGCCGCTCGCGTGCTCCTGTGCACAATTCTTGCGTGTAGCTGCGGAAATTGGTGACAACCTGCGCTGCCGAATGGCATGTGCCGAGCTGCTTTGCTAGTATTTTGCGCCATCGATTCTGGGTCGGACGATGAGTACACATGAGATAAAACACGCTTGCACGTTACGCATTGGAACTTCCTAACTGATGTGCTAAAGGACTTCAAAATAAATAAATAAATAAAACTACACTATCTTTTTTTTAATCACGATTCTTAGGATTCGCGGACGAGTAATTCGTGCTTACCTGTAATCCGATATCCAAACTTCGTAGCGATCTCTTAAAATGATCAGTCCGTGCTTATGCCGATGATGCGTGTACATTCCATTTGTTACGCACCACAAGAGATGCCTCTCGCCAACCATCATGAAAGCTTTGGCTCGTGCTGGCTAAAAACGACGACGGCATGTTTGCACGCTTGCGAGTTCTGCCAGCATCCATGCAGAGTCGTTGCTATCGCGTCAACTCCGCGAGGAGACCAGCCACCGTTGGTCAAACCACAGAAGACAGTACCAAAGCTACAGACACGGGAGACTGTCCGGCAGTGCGAGAGAAAAAAGGGGTCTTGTAGAAAGTCATACTCGGCAGGAGTGCATGCTAATTTGCACTCAATGGGACAGGTATATAAAGTGCACCTCCATGGCGGCCGCTGGTGTGGACAGCAGCCAGCCCACCTGCAGGCATACGCTCGCAAACGACCCAGGTCATTCGGGCTGCTGTCGCACACAATTCCGAAAGGTCAAGAAACTGCAGAAATAAGTGGCCAAGGAAGACACAAGACAAGGTTGAAAGCTATGCAAGCGCAGACGGGAAGGAAAAGGCAGAGGCCAATGAATGTTTGGCGACGCTTGGGAAAACAGTTGCATCAGTTGGAAAGTCAGTGAACCGAGCGTCACCCAATGACGTTTCATGGGCGGGGGGAAGGGGTGGGGGGAGAGGAACGCCATTTTTAACTGTTGATATCTCCGGTGTTAATGAAGCTAGCTGAAAAATTCTTGTGACAAATTGACTTGTGAGGGAGTATACCTGTCTCTCAACCGATTTGCTTTACTTCATTTTAGGCATTCCATATTCCCTTTAACTACGAAGTTTCTGAGAAAGCTGTAGAGCTTTCCATTGTAGCCATTTGGCTGTGCTTGAGTGGACGTCAGTGAACCCCCTTATTATATACCAGGCAACTGGCAGGTGAGGTCATTGTTGTCACCTTTGTTTTCATGCAGAATGTGTGTGCCTGAGCTCAATTCGTTTGACTTTGTTGGCGTGCAGTATGCTGCAGTCAGGTGCTCGTTATATTTCTTGTCATGCCTAGAGTTTTTCTTTGTTACGTAGAGGGGAAGCTGGCACCACTGTGTATGCATGTTTCTTACGCAGCACTTTCAGCCATCACGAGTGGTAGTACTGGGAAGATGAGGTTATGCAAATTTTCATAGCATTTCTTTGAGGTTTGCTTCGAGAATAGTCGTAGTATTGTGGCTGAATCGTAAGCAAAAACTTCATCTTCCTAGCATTCCTGTGCCATTCCATGGTGGACGAAGTGCAATACCGCCAGCTTTCCCTCTGGGAATTTTGAGAAGCTGTATGTACCACACCAAGATACGGCTACAATTGGCTACTGGCTGATGATTGGATATATTTTTGTGGGTTATTCTGTTGGCAGGGCTTGAAGTGCTAGCTGCATATTCTTTTTTTTTTTATGTTAAATTGCATGAGGTCATGTGAACGAATTGTTGAGAACTGCCCAGGGAATGACCGGGAAAAATGCTAACCTTAGTATCGGCCTGTGGATTTTTCTACAAGCTGACATAAGACGCGTGCGAAGCACAGCTTGTTGACTGTGCACTTTCTCTGTGTGTTCATGGCTATGAGCCATCGGCAACAATGCCCAGTTTGGAAGGATTGCATTGCCATTGCCCTCAACCAGGTGCAGTGCATGTACTTGCCCTCAGTTGTGGCATGCTGAAAGCAGTGCGTGTGTCTCGTGGTTGTTGGTCTTTCCCTATGGCAGGAAGTCCCAAGAGGCCCAGAGGGAGCTGAAGCTTCTGCTGGACATGTACAAGGGTGCCCCCAAAGAGCAGAGAGACAAAGTCCAGGTGAGTCAAACACACATGCACTCACTGTGTTGTGAGCAGGGGCTGTGCCCTCGCTCATTGTAGCTGTGCTGCACCTTCAGTGCCAAACTGAATGAGTCATATTCATTGCCATCATTCCAGTCACATGAACTGCACGACGCTGTGCCTGTCCTGTCACTATAGACTTCCTCCTTTCTCATTGCCATGCTGTGTTGGCCTTTTCTCGTGCTGAGTTGTTTTCGGATGTTAAACCCCATAAACTAAACCAACCAATCAACCAAACAAACCTCTCCGGGCTCTCACCTTGTTGCCCCGAAGAACCATTGGCTTTCTGTTTTCTGCATTACGTGTCCTGCACACTTTTTTCTCTTTTGTGGCTTTTTCACCAGTTCCTTTTTTTTTTTTCTTTGATAATAATGATAATATGTAATACATAGTAGAGGCTTTTTTTCCTTGTCCCACTGGTGATAGTGCAGTAGTGTTAATGGCTTGCACAAAGGTGACAGCTGCTGGACTCCTTTGAAACAGACTTTCAGAGGGCATCATTCATCACTGGCTGTGCTCTGCAGTCATGCAACATTGTATTGATGTTGAGAGGAAGTGAGAGCAAGTCAGTTGTCTTTCGGCAGAACTATACCCTCGGACAACTTTTTCTGGCTATGCAGCCGAAGGCTATGGGGGCGGAGCTTTCTTCACGATGTTACTACATCATGTAGTTCCGGCATATCTAGCCTCAGTTACGGTTTTGGTTTAAGTTCGGCCTTTACATGAAATTATAGTTTTCAACCTGCCAACTATGCCGAAATGTTTTTTTGTTTTAACTACTTAAAGCATAAGCGAACATAGATTTGCGGTTAGTGAATGCCACCAGCTGCGTATGTCACTGAAACAAGTGCATTGCAAAACTGTACAGAAACCGGTGGGCAGATGCAGCAGAAGCAGCTGATTTACGCTTCGGGAGATTCCAGACAGATTGCGCAGCCATCCCGTTTGCTCGGCGTAGTGTACTGACTTGAAAAGGCACTACACTAACCTTGTACTGGCTTGTGTTGTATTAAAATTGTAATATAAATAAAATGTGAACATTTTCACAGTGTCATAATGTTCCAGAGCATGATCTGCAAAACTTATCATGGGACTATATTCTGCTGCGCAGTGAGCCGATGCATTTCGGTTCTGTAGCTTTGACTGCGTAGCCAGAAAACGTTGTCCAGGAGTATAATTTTGCTGTCCAAGCCAGTTGGCACTACCCTCAAAGACACAGAGGCAGTTGTCTAGGATTAGCTTTAGAAATCATCATTTGTTATTAGGACAGTGTATGTGATAGAGACTTTGCCTTATTTTTCTGAGGAACTTCTGTGTGAAATGACTTAAGTGGCACCACTTGTGCCTATATTTTCATGATCATAATGCACTACTAATTGTAAGTTTCTGCTACAGCTTACACTCAAAATCGAAGAAGACAAAAAATGCCTAGCCTCGTTTGGGTTTTCGAATGCAATCCTAATGCTGATGCAGATTTGAACAGCTGTTTAATTAAAAAGAGGTGCCTGCTGTATTTTCTGGTGGAGCTTGCCACTGTTTCTGAAATGAAGTTTCAAGCCCGTTTGGCAGGGGTAGCGTGATTGTTTCACGGTGCCTTGAAAGCCACCCTGTTCAGTTTGTGCGAGTACTGTAGGCATAGCTAAAGTATGCTGGGCTTCTCATATTCATGAGCACTTGATGGTTTGCAGCTGATGGCAGCTGAGAAGAAGGCCCGTGCCGAGGCCGAGGAATACCGGCAGCAACTTAAGAAGCTCGCTGAGCACGAGCGCAAGGAGCGCCGAAAGTTGGCTGATGAGGATGCCATGAAAAAGATCCGTGCACTTGAAGAGACAGTCAACAGCTTGCACAAGAACCTTGCTGCTCAAAAGCAGGAGGTATGCATAGTTTTCAAGCCCATCTTCTGTCCTTTCTTCCTCTTTTCTCGTGATTGCTTGCACATTGTGTTTCTCGTGAGTCAGTGGCATAGATGCAGGGTCTTTCTTTTTAAAGGAGGGGGCAAGGTGGGGTCTCTCACGGCACCCATAGCAGTAGAATAACTTTGTGTATGTGTGTGCATCTTTTTTTTTTTTTCGCGAAGGATGGGACGGGATGTTAGTTGTTTGGCTGGTGGGGAAGGGGTTCTGGTGAGAAAGAATTGCCTTTGTCATATGGGATTGTTCACATTTTGGAGTAGGAATAGTGTGCCGCCGTTTTAGCTCGTTGTCACCGATTCAGGCTGATGAATTCGGTGCTTTCTTTGATGGGACATCATTGTGTTTGTATATACTGGCTGCTTTACTGCCAGCGATTTTTGACACTTTCCTGCTGTACTGCAGGTAGCAATTTCTGCATGATAGTGCGTTTGTGAAGATGGGTAAAGTCATGTCTATGTGCAAAACTTTGATCTTTTGATTTTGGTTCCACAAAAGGTGGCATGGCAGGCTTAGCTTGCAACTTGGCTCATATTGTGTAAGCACTGTGGTGCCACCCATGTAGAAAAATTTGTTTGGAGTTGCACTCCGATGACTTATTTACTGTTGGCTACATCAAGAAGAAACATCGTGGTGGGTAGAGGGTATTTGAGATTCTCCTGTCTTTGATGAGATTTCTGTGAATGTATGCTTCATGCATGCAGGCACTGGTCTTTTTTAGGTGCATAAAGGTAGCAAGATCCTTGCCACCAAAAAGCCACCTTGTGTTAGCGTAGTGTTAACAAAGTTCCATCTTCAGCGCTGGGATAAGGCTACGTTTGAGGCAGACTATTGTGTGTGGCATGTTCTGCTAGTCTCTAGCTTCCCAACTGTTGGTCATGATTGTGTTTGTTTGGAATACGGAGTTCCTTATCCTGGCATTGAAGATGCTACTTTGCTAACACTGGGCTTACACAGGGCAGTTTTAGCTTGCAAGGATCTTGCTAGTTTTGTGTGCCTGTAATGAGGTGTGGCTGCGTGCACTTCACCGTGTGCATGAAGCATACATTCACAGAAATATTATCAAAGACAAAAAGACAAAAAGAGGAAAATCTCAAATACCCTCTGCCTACCATGGTATTTCTTCTTGATGTAGCCAACAGCAAATAAGTCACCAAGTGTGGCCCTTGTTTTTTATTCCTAGGTAAACTGGTACAGTATGAGGGCGTTAATGCCTCAGTGCTGTGCGGCAGATAAAGATAAAAAAAAGGGCGGCAGATAAAGTTCAACCACCTGGAGTTCTTTATAATGCACATTCAATCGTACCGTGGGTGCTTTGTTTTTGACATTCATTAAAATCGGGCCATCACTGGTGGGCTTTAATCCTGCAATCTTGGGCGCAACAGCCGGATGCTACAACCACTAATGCTGCCGCAGTGGGGGGGTTTGGGGTAGGGCTGCCCTGGTCTTTGCAAAGTTTAAGCGTGGAAGCAGTGGCCTTGGCACAGCTCCACGTCATGGTTTCCGACGTGTGGCACACACACACACACACACACACCTGGGACATGGGCAAGGCGTGGGCGGTGTTTCAGGAGGAGGCCCTGCTGAACGAGATGGAAGTGACGGGTCAGGCCTTCGAGGACATGCAGGAGCAGAATCTGCGGCTGATAACGCAGCTGCGCGAGAAGGACGATGCCAACTTCAAGCTCATGTCAGAGCGCATCAAGTCCACCCAGGTGCACAAGCTGCTTCAAGAGGAGAAGGCAGCACTCAGCGAGCAGGCAATGCGCCTGCAGAGCCAGGTGAGATAGTTCTACTACTATTGCGACGTTGGCCATTATGGCCAGGCATCTCCACTAAGGTTTTGCTTCTGCTGTTGCACGTACCAAAAAAGACGTGGCCCAACTAGGTCACACGACCCACTGACCATTAGGTCAGTTGACCTGTCCTTAACAGCAAATGCTAAAACTTGCGCTACATTACATGAATGCCCTTTGAAACTTCTTTCATGTTTCTTCAAACCATTAGCTCTCACTGCATTCTACAATGACATGCTTTTGCATTTTGTTTCTTATTTGATGCGATGCGGACACGGCCAATGAGAACATAAATCACACCACAGTATTTCGCATCCATTGTCCTTTTCTCTCTGCTTTCTTTTTGCACTGTTCACGTGGAAATGTGTCACCAAGAGCCTGAGCTGCTGCCTTTCCTCGAGTCTCTTGTAAGGTTTCATAGATATGTTTTAATAAGCATGATGGCAAAACTATCTGCTGCTTTCTATTGGAAAGCTTTGGCTGAACAGAGCTGTTTGAACTGCTTACCATTTCCGGGTGGACGACATGCAGCATTTTCCAGTGAACTTGGAGCTGTGCTTGTCGGTCCTGCATACTTTTGAAGCAAATCGGCGCAACCTCGAAGGGTGCAGCAAAATTGTTCTGTTGCATATTCTGTCGCTTTTGTCGGAGGTTTCACTCCGAAAGGGGTCTCATTCCGACCTGGGAGAGTGGTGGCACACTTTGTGAGTAGGACCACGTGTGGTGCTTTGCAGGTGGATGCCCAGA
Organism: Amblyomma maculatum; assembly: GCF_055883805.1. Classification (NCBI taxonomy): domain Eukaryota; kingdom Metazoa; phylum Arthropoda; class Arachnida; order Ixodida; family Ixodidae; genus Amblyomma; species Amblyomma maculatum. The sequence continues at coordinate 93,293,910 of NC_139346.1, read as the reverse complement.
ACCAGGTGGTACGCAAGCTGGAGGAGAAGGAGCGGCTGCTACAGAACAGCCTGTCCACTGTCGAGAAGGAGCTAAGCCTGAGGCAGCAGGCCGCCGAGGTGCACCGCCGCAAGGCGGTCGAGTCGGCCCAGTCAGCTGCCGACCTCAAGCTGCACCTCGACAAATACCTCGCACAGCTCAAGGACGCCCAGAGCATCGTGACGGACCGCACAGCCGTGCTCTCCCAGGAGACGTTCAAGACCAAGCGGCTGCAAGAGGAGATCCTGTCCCTCAAGCGCAAGGTGGAGCGGGCTAAGAAGTTCGAGCTGGCCTCCAACACCGACGAAGTCCTCATGGAGGAGGTCAAGGAGTACAAGGTGCGCATCCCCGCATTTTCTCCATCCTTTCCTTGGCAACAAGTATTGCCACTGAGGCTGTGCGAATGCTGAAATTTTCCACTACCTGACAAATAGTATTTGTTTCTTATTCAATTCGTACCAAAATTTTATTCATTTTTCAGATAACTGTAGTACTATTAGATATCTCAAAGCTCAAGTTGCTACATTTGTGCTTGCTTACGTAGAATAGCGCTAGTTCTATAGACCTCCTTCACTCCGGCTACGTCACGAAAATGCGGTGGCGCTGTCGTCGTTAGTGACTTTCGCGTGGTAGGCAAAACAACGCTTCAGTCGCCTTGCCTTCCGTGATTGTGCGATGGCTTGCTGCTGCCGGGAAATGCAGAGTACCATGCCGACTAATCGCTTCACTATGACATGTGCTGAAAGGCACACAAGAGGAAGTTTAGTAAGCTTGCAAAGGCTTTTTGCCGACAATGGTCGCCGTAAACAGTTGTGGGCCGCCGCGGTGAAGCGCCAAGGCTGAATACCGACGCCTGCTCATCGAATATGCGGCAAACACTTCGTTACGGCTAAGCTGGAGCTTATTCACCTTTACGCCAGAGCGGTCTACCGGATCAAAGGTCGCGAATCACTCGAGTTTGGCCTTTTTACGACGCGTGATGGGATCTCGGTGTGCGGGCGCGGGTGCGCTGGTAACATACATAGACGAGGCAGTCATATATATGTTGTATTGCGTAGGCCTGTTTCTTTGTTGGAGCATGCATAGATGTTTACCTATGTGAACTGTTCCTCAAGCCCGTTTTTTTCACTTTGGTAATTTATGTATGCGCAGTGAGCTGCTACTCGAAAGATCTGTGTTGCACTGCTCGATCTATGATATATATGTTGCATGGCTAACCTTCGCCACGTTCACGTCAAATTATTTTTATTACTTCCAGATGAAGACTCCCACTTCACGTTAACAGCTAGTGATTTGGATCGGAGCTGCATTTTTTTTATTTATGCCGAGCGCTTTTATTTGTATTCACAGCGGCTGATTGTGAATGAGAATTGTGGGGTTTATCCTGGGCCACCCTAACTACGGAACCACGGGTGAAGGTAAAAACGGCCCCTGAAAAGAGGTCCCCAGAAGATACAGCCACGAAACAAAGGCCCCTGGACTATATGGCCCCGGAAAAAAACGTCCAGAAAGGTCCCCTCAGGAAGCGGCCCCTAGGAAAAAATGTCACCGAAGAAATTGACTGAAATCTGCCCGGAACTCACTTCGCGAAAAATTAAACATCTTATGATGCCGTTTTTTTTTTCTTTTTTTTTTTTTTAGAATAGATGTAACCATTGTTTGGGTACTGGGTCCTCTGGGTGCTTTACGCGTTTACGGAAACTGGAGAAGACTTAGCATGAAAGCATATCGAAGAAAAAAAAAAAGCCCCACCACTACATAATATCCAGCGAGTATTATGCGGTGCATAGTTTCCAGTTTCCAAGCTGGGAAATATCGCTCTCTAATATAGGTCTAATCACCCGGCTAATATTACACATTCGAGAGACGTGCTTGTCCTCCACCGCACAAATTTCGGTGCCATAATGGTTTTCTTTTTTCTTTTTTTTTTGCGAACGCACAGCATCAGTACCATGTTTTGCAAATTTCAAGCGGACGGGTAGAAAGATTCACTGTAGCCTACATTACTGCGGCTAGACTCGAGGAAACTCAGTATAGGCCTTTAGTAAAAGAACTACAGGACGTGAAAAAGAAACAAAAAAAAAAAGACGGCGGGGTTCAAAATATAAATACTGTTCAAGCTAAAACCATAAACACAGATGGCAGATAAAAACAGTAAAAGTTCATTACAATGAGCGAAATTTATCGCTGATAAATCAAGCACCGGCCAAGGCGAAAGCTCGACTTTGTAGTACGTTTAATTGCATCTATTTGGGGACATTTTATCCGAGGCCATTTTTTCCGGGACCACTTTTTCCTGGGACGTTTTTACCGGAACCCACGTAACCACATTGGCCGCTGCAGCTCGTAATTGTAATGCAAGCTAACAGCGGGACTACCCGTGATAAAATTGTTACCATTAACGACGACAGCCGCCCGCGACCAGAGCAGATATAACAGACGCGCAGCGTTGTGATTTTAATGAATAACGAAATGATACGCAAGTCCGTGCAGTGTTAAGGCTACTGTTGCCATGCTGACCTAAATCACCTTACCCATACAGCCGCTCGACGCTAGCGAGGTGCTTCGTGCTTACCAAGAACACTCATTTGCCGCTCGGTGTGAAGAATCATCCGATAACGCAATGATGCTTTGAGCGGACTACCTCGTACGCGGTTCGCGGCGCTATATATCAGCGAAAAAAAATCACCGTCAGCGTACTCGACTCATAGTAGTTGTAAGCATCCGAAGCTTCGTAATTCTCTATGCGTTCCGCGCTTAATTTTCTCGGAGAAAACAGCAAATAGATGTCAACGTCGCTCATTTTTCCTGGCGGCAGCAACGCTTCTCTTGTGCGCCTTGAACCCAATCTCCATCGGTACGGCGTGCGGGTTCGTACGCTGCACGCCGTGTAGGTAGAGTTTTTCAATGTATCGCTTCTGTCCTCACCACTGAGGCTCACGAATACTAGCACATGGTCATTTCGTCTGCCAAGAAGGCGCCTACAAATCACAATAACACGGCCTTAACAAGCTTGGCCACAGTGCTGCGGCCGCGGTCGTGCTTTTTGCCTACCGTGGGATCGCTAACGATAGCAGCGCCACCTCGATCATCTTGTTTGTTTGCAAACATGGAGGAGGTCTATATTTCTATGAGCGCTACCCTGTTGAACTACATCTGCTTAACAGTCTTATTCAGTGTACCTGCCAGACTTTTCTTCCATCTGCCATGCCCTCAACATGGCTGGCAGCTAAGCCAGCTGCAAAGGATGTAGTAAACCATTTTTATGACCTTACTGCTTTTGGCCTTGGATCATTAATTGAAGTGAATGGTTAAATAAATGCTACACTACTGAAAGGAAATGAGTGCTGAGCAGCTTTTGAGGCTTATTCTGAGATGCATGTGTAATTTTCAGGATCTGAATTTGTTTCTGATTAGGCACTTTTTGTTATATGACCATATGTATTCATTTTGAGTTTAAGAGAGCAGGATAAACAAATACTGAAAGAAAAAAAAATCTTTTCTGCATCTTTTCCTGCATTACACTTCATTCTGTGCAATTTATATCGTATCAACCTACGAACAGTGGCGAGCAACTTGTTTTCGGTAGATTTCAGCAAAAATCTACAAAAATACATGAAATTTTTCCCAGTTTAGCTGGAAGAAATAGCTGTATGGCAGCAGTTTTACAGTTGTTGGCCAGGAGAAACACGAGATGCTGTTTCGCAGGTTTCACATGTTATTCATACGTTGATGCAGGGCGTATATTCTGCATCTTCTGTGAAGGTAAACTGTTATTGTAATATGTATTTCAAGATTTTTTTTTTTAAACATTTGTCCCAATGGGTGGGTTCTTAAGGAATGTGGACTAAATTTGACATTAACACTGTCCGCTGGAGACGAAAAGCAGGGTGCCTGTGTGCTGTGCAATGCCAGTGTACGTTAAAGAACCTCAGGTGGTCAAAATTTCTGGAGCCCTCACTATGGTGTCTCTCATAGCCCGAGTTGCTTTGGGCCGTTAAACCCAACAAACCAAACCAACACTGTCTGCTGAGTAAAGGACTTGACCAGCATTGAGCTTATACCCCAGTCAAGCGCGCAAGTTAAAGTGCACTTCCGCGGAGTGCACTTTGCAGCTTGAAAGAGACTTTACGCTACGCAGTGCTAAATGGGAAAGCGAAGTGCACTCGCATAAGCACTCGTTGGTACGAAACTAGCAACTGAAAAACATGTTTTAAAAAAGAAATTGAAACCTCCAAGCGCGAAGTTCAGGGAAGTGCTTTTTAAACTAGTAAAACATTCAAAAAATGCTTAAAATTTGACACCGGGCCATGATTCGTAGACCCCTTATCAATGAACAGCATGAACAATAACAACCGCCCCCTAATTGAAAATGGCGTAGCCGCAGTGGCGCACCACTCATAATGCGGAAGTTGCGTACACGGTTACATCACGTTTTTGTTATTTGATACTTTGCTCGTCGCTATTATAAAACATTTCATCAAATGAAAATATGTACAAAACACATAAAATCAACTTGTATACATATCTTATTACATAAATACATTTGTGACAAAGAAATTTCTGCCAAGGCTACGCGCTCAGCCCTCGAAGTCTTTTTTGCGAACGCACTCCGACCTGAGTGCACACTTTGGCAAGTGTATTTATGTTACGCTGTTTAGCAGCGGTAGAGTGCACTTTTTGTAAGTGACACTCGCCGTAAGTGTACTTTATTTTGCACGCTTGACAGGGGTATTACTTTGCTGACAGAGCAATGCTTCAGGTAACAAACAGGTCCAAGAAGCTAAAAAACGGGATAAGAGGCCTGAAGCAGACTTACATGAAAATGTGGGAATAAAGTAGTTTTTTTTTTTATTTTATTTTAAACTGCCTTTTCAAAACGAGATTTTTCGTTGCATTGGTGCCATTATTTTCAATATGACCAGAGGTTGCGTGCTGATTTCTTTTTATGCATACTGAATGATAATATAGAAATATACTGAACCAAACCTGAGGCTGTACAATGGATAGTTTTTATTTGGTGAGGAAATACTCTACAGAAATTTGTCAAAGCTCTAGTATAGAAAAGAAAAAGTTTTAATATGTATGTCATTCTTTTGTATAATAAAATATGCTTGGTTCAATAGAGAAAAAGCAAAATGCGGAACAATACGATATGGATATTTGTGGCTGAAATCTCGTTTAATCACCGAGAAATCCGAGCTACAATATGCCCAAAAATACATGGAAACCTGGCTCCTTAACTTTCATTGTGCATACCTGTACTCATGGACAAGTTTTTCTGGCTATGGAGCCAAGGCTATGGGGGCGGAGCTTTCGTCATAGTGTTACTACATCATGTAGTTCTGGCATATCTGGCCGCAGGTACGGTTTCTGTTTCTGTTCCTTCTTTGCTAGAAATAATGGCTTTCGAGCTTCTTATGACGCAGGAATGTCTTTTTTTAGACTACTTAAGGTCTAAGTGAACATATATTCATGGTTAATGAATATCACGCGCTGCGTACATTGCCGAAACAAGCGCATTACGAAAGCGCACAGATACCAATGGGTAGACGCAGCAGCAGCAGTAGATGACGCACGTTTCGGGAGATGCCCGGCAGATGGCGCGGTCATCCCGTTTGCACGGTGTAGTGTAATGATCTTAAAATGCACTACACTAAAGTTGTACTGGCCTATCTTGTAGTACAATCTTGATGTAATGACAACATAGGCGATTCCGTGTAATGATGTAATATTGCAGAGAACGATTCGCGTAATTTATCAAGAGACTATATCCTGCTGCGCAGAGCGCTGATGCGTTTTGGCTCTGCAGTTTTGGCTGCATAACCACAAAAACTTGTCTAGGAGTATAGAATACAAAAACATGCTTTGTGACACATACTTGCTCTGCTCCCCTCTTTTTTGCAGTCTTTTCTACTGCTTTCTTTACTTGCTTCTTATGCTTTCTTTGCTGTTTTTTTTTTAAGCTTTCTAGTTGCTTCCTTTTCAACACTAAAGCTCGCCCTCGAAAAAGCCAGCCTGTTTCCATACTATATTGCTTGTGCAGTTTCCAAGGTAATGTTTCAAGAGTCAGCAACTGGAAGTGCAAGTAAGCACATGCGGCCTACTCACTGACATGTTCTCCTCGCAGGAGCAACTGACCTGCCCATCATGCAAGGTAAAGCGCAAAGACGCGGTGCTCATCAAATGCTTCCACGTCTTCTGCTACGACTGCCTCAAGACTCGGTACGAGACCCGCCAGCGGAAGTGTCCCAAGTGTAACGCTCCCTTCGGCACAAATGACTACCACCGGTTGTACCTCACCTGAGACCTTCTTTATTTTATTTTTTCCTCCTCCCCTGGTACCTTCCCAGTGAATACCTTTACCTTTACCACTGTCCTCGGGGGTGGGGCTCTCGTCTCCTCATCGCCACTTCATCCCTCACCACTGTCACAAGCATCGGTTGTTCTCTCTCTCTGCTGTTTTATTTTCTCTTGTCTCTTTCATTGTGTACAATAAAAGTGCGTCTTGTTTCGTGCACCCACGTTTGGTTGGATGCTGGCATTGCTGCCTTGTACTGCAGCTGTCAAAACTGATAGCAATAACTGATCTAATTAGAAACCAACCAACACCCATGAAAGCCTCATCACGAACCGAAAAAAAAAAAAATCCGACGCAGCTAAAGCTTCTCCTTGGAAGTTATTGAACAGTGTGTGACAAGCTGAGGTCACAGCAACTTTACTCAGACTTACCTCATTTAACTTCACAGCGGCCTATTCCATCAACGAGGGAGCATTTACCACTTGCCATTGCCAGTTTCACTTTTTGCTCTTGTTTATGTTGCCTTGCATCTTCACAACATGCAGGGGTGGAAACGCTGATCCAATTGCTCGATTCTGCTCCAAAATGCAATATTGCTCCAAAACTGCTCCAAACTGACTGCCACGGGAACAATGTCACAGCACCAGGGGCAAAGATGTAACGCATCTTGCACTGCGCTTAATACAAATGAAATTTCTGTAAGGAAAGGAAGCATGGAGCATTATAAATATTTGTTCGCAAGTAAATTTAGTACGAGCCCCAGGTATTTGGAGATAGCTGATTGCAAAAAGAAATGCACGTGACATAGCGCCTCCTCCCGGCCTTTTGAATCGCTAGTGGAGAGAGTAGCGAGAGCAACAAACAAAGCAGATAGCGTAAACAACCGCGAACCGTTGGGCAACTTGTTCGGCTGCAAAAAAATACACAAGTCTTTGCAATGCTTTTACTATGAAAATAAGCCAGTACTTCAACATTGAGCCCCTTTGTCCATGACAAGCACGTCTGGATACTTGAAGCGTTATGGGTTGGTACGCTACATCTCAATCACTAGGAAGCTTCTCAAGGGTGTTGCAAAGGCATATGGCCAATAGCAAAGATATTAAAAATGAGCCCGAGTATTGCTCAAGCAAAGGATGATGAACTATTGGCAGGAGGCAGTGAAGTAAAGCTGAACGATGGTATACCCTTCAATGCCATCTGTCTGTATCCCAAAGCTTCTCCAAAATGCTCGAGCCAGCTTCTACCCCTGTTGACCTCCTCCATGTTTACAAACAAGGCAATCGAGGTGGCGCTGCAGTCATCTACAATCACACAGTAGGCAAAAAGCACGGGAGCAGCACTGGCGCCAAGCTTGTCAAGGCGCATTATTGTGGTCTGAAGGCGCCTTTTTGGCAGACTAAACCAGTGCTCAGGAATTTATCAGCCCAGGCATAGGATCATGTAACACCCCGTATCAGAGGGCTTTGAGGTGTATTCTAAATAAATAAATAGATATGCAAGATAGGGAGTGGAAATGTCGTGCCCATTAATCTGAAATCCAAATTAGTATTGCTGCTAGAGGGCATCGAAGTGGTAGACTCGACATTCGAATCTATCGAGTCAGAATAGGAAAACGCATCAGTGTTCAGTTATGAAGTGCACCAGCAAGCGTTCTGTTTGCTGCTAGTCTGTTTCAAGTTGTTGCTAAGGTCAGCCTGTGTTATAAGATATATCTTTACATGCTTTGGCCGTTTGTCTTGTCAGAGATAAGTGCGAAGTTAGAAAGGCATTGAACTTGTATAAAAAGGACATTTCAGAAAAAGGAAATGGCAATTATCAGAGGAAATTGACCTTAGAAAAGTGCCCCAAAACATAGTTCAAATGCTCCAAAATGGCTTTATTACTGCTCCCAAAACTGCTTCAAAATGCTCGATCGAGCCTGCTTCCACCTCTTGAGCATGACAAAGGCTAAACCATTACTTTTCATGTCTCTTGATTCTTATGCCCCAGGCTAAAGGTGCAAATGCAAAGTATTGTCCACTAAGTTTAGAAATATTTGATGTCATGTGCAGAGTCCTGTGCTAAGGGAGCAATTACTCATTGGCATCCACCCAAGTGCAGCCATACGGCTACAAAGGAAAGGAAAGAAGTCCTGTGCTGTGACTAGTTTTAATTACTCGTAATGCCAGAAAATATGTTTTAAATGAGCTGAAAAACACATTTCCACAAATGCAGAGAGGTTTTTCTAATACTTGCACTGATTGGGAGTTACGAGCAAGTTCAAAATGAGGGTATGATGACATTTTGCTCAAATCACCTGCATTCACGTTCATGCATTTTGCCCTGCTTGCTTAGTAAATGCCACTCTTGTATGCTGACCAGACTGTAAGACATTTTGCAGTTTTTTCCAAATCAAATGAACTGAGGTGTGATATGGTGTGAGAGAACAAGAGTCCATTGCACGTTTACATGAGTACTTTGAAACTCTTGCACAATTATTAACCAAGACATTGAGGCAGGCCATTTGGTGCATTATTTATTGTAAAGAATTTGCGTTAAATTTTGCACGTTTGCAATGTTCTAATATCTTTAATGGTAAATTTAGTTATAGATATCCAAACTGTTCTGAGAATGGCACAATGTCAGTGATATACACCACATAGTGATTCATATTACCTAATTAGTAGCAAGTGCATGAAACAGCTCTAAATTATACACATTTAAAGGGAACTTGCTTGGACGTGGGGGCCATAATGCAGGCAAAAATTGTCTCGAGTTGTGTTCTGCTGTTTCTGTCTCGACTACAAACCACTGCTGCTGCTTCTCGGTGTAGCGGGCTTAACAGAGAGGCGTTTTTATCTGATATCTATCGATACTTACTGCTATAGCGTAGGTCAGCTGCAAGGAGGCGAGGAGCTAGATATGGGACTGCGGCCCGGAAATATGATATCTAATCTCGAGCGTAGCAGTCACTCTCACTAGCTGCGCTCTCGAAGAACGGTCGCATTTGTAGAAGCAGTGAGAACAGATCCAAGAGGGCACACGTCGACCATACCAGATCAGCCATGGCCCGTAAGTTGTTACAGAAATGTTTCACCTACTACAGTTACTTTAGACCCGTTGACGCGCAAATGAAGCATTGCAACCTATGCATCGAAGAAATGCACTTCGGATCACGAAGGAATGCAGTAGAATATTGCACGCGGCCGGCAGGCCTCGCACAACTCTTCGTGACACTACGGAGAACGGGTGTGGACATTCGCTCTCTGAACTCTTACAATAAATACATATCGTTTCTTGGATTGCATCCCTGCGGAGGTCAAGTGGTACACGGGATCATGGCGACAAAACGGTCCGGAGATAGGACGTTGCACGACGCGTAGACGTCAGACGCGCCGTTTACGTGCTGTTTTCACAGTATGATCTTGCACCAGCCCTACTATCCCACCATGGCCAGACAGTAATTTGAGCAGCTTCGCGCCGCGCGTAAAACCACGCGTCTCCGCGTGCTCTCCAGCCATAGAAAATGCCGCTCCGCCGGCGGCGTTGGCATCGCTTCGCTAATCGGAAACGCTCAAAAGAAAAAAGGCGAGCACGTGTTTCCGTTTCGTGCTCTTCGCGGTCTGTCTGGTTTCACCGGCGTATCTGCGTTCGCCGTCTGGCATCGATTCAAACGATTTCGTCTTTGCATTGGCTCGTGTCCGGCGTCTCACCTGTCTCCCAGTCACAGCGGCCAACCTGCCGCGCGGACTCTGCTCGAAACCAGTGAGTACGCGGCTTGACGATCGCTCTCGCAACCAGACTGACTGGCATAATAAACGCGCGCGGCACCTGTTTTCCGGCCGCAGCTTTTGTGAGCCCATAAACTCCTTTGTGCGCCCGATCGTCCGGGTGTCATTACGGGTAGCTTGAATATGTCTTCATAGTGCTGTTCATGAGTGCCGATCAACCCTGCTTGCAGTGAAAATCGCGTGACCGTGCCACTGCACGATTCCGAGTCTGCCTATTTTTCGCAGTATCTAGCTAGGGTGTTTGTAATGAGCCTAGAGATGTGCAAGAGACACATGCTGCGATCCATTCAGGGAAGTGTGTACAAACTGCGAATCTGCGTGGTGGGAGGTGTGGTCGGCGTGGCACGATAGCCTTAACGATTTTCCTGATGACTTTTTGCGTTGGCTGACCGCTGCCCTGAAGTACGGGAAAGGTAGCTGTTCTTTTGAGTGGAATAAATGCCCTCATAATCTATAATGCAAAGGCATTCTTTCTGCCTTCCTGCTATGGCTTCGCTCAAGTTCACGCACTAGAATTTCTACCTATTTCAGGTGTTGCCTTACGTTAAATTTGTGCATGCCCGTACATCAAAACGCGCATTCAAGATCGCCTCCTCTTCGGCCGTTTGTTGCTTGCCTCCACTTGGCACGTGAACGCTTGTTGGAGTGGAGGTAACTGGAATATGGGTGTTCGATATACGTGAATGCATGTTCTGTACAATAATTTTAAGATAGCATATCGGCCTGCATCAGTTTCGAAACTTTGCCATCAAACTTCCTTTTCTGCTGTGAATGCAGGTATGAACGTTATGAAGGAGGGGTGGTTTACCGAGATTGTCAACACCAACAACAATCCTGTACTTTCTGTGGATGTTGAAAAGGTCCTCCACCAAGAGCGCTCCAACTTTCAAGACATCCTTGTGTTTAAAAGGTACTGTTATAAAAAAGAAATGTGGTGAACTAATTCTTTTGTATTGTAAAGGTGACCTGTGTATGACAGGACGTAGGCTCTCATGAGGTCCGCCGCAGTGCCCACGTTCAAGCTACATAGTTTTCTCTGTGCTGTTGCATTGTGGACATAACATGGTCTAGCTGCCGCATGTGGAATTTGGGGAAATTGCTGTCGAGAGAAGTTTGAGAGCAGAGCTAAAGAAAATGTTGGCACGTTGCAGGCTGATGAGGGCATCTGCAACTACTGCGAAGATTATGCGTAAGCATCATAATCCGATGCTTATACCATATCTTACCTGTGGCGTAAAAAAGTACTGCACATGACGCACAACACTGAGATCTTACCAAAAAGTGCCAGAAAGAATCAGTTGGCACAAGCCATTAAATACTTAGCTGCAAATTAAAGATGAGGACAAGTCCGCTTTTCGAAACGTTTGCTCGGCTTGTGAACTAAGACTCCCCCTCTATCTACCCTTGTTCAGGGCTCTTTCATACTGTCTAGCCATCTTCTTTCACTCGTTCTACCCTTTCCTTGCAATTGTGTAGAATTTAACTCTCTAGAATTCCTAATGGAAATGGAAAGTTTTCTTTTTCAAGCTGACGCTGTGTTACAGTGAGCCTACGAATAACAACAGGCACTCGGAGATGTCTGATATGTTAACTTAGAATGGCTATGTAGAAATGTTCGTGTTAACAATTGGGCACATTTAGGGCGATGCTCATTGCTTAAAATGTAAATGGCTTAAGTTGGAGATGCTTCAACTGTAGTACTGTTTAGGCAATGTGTAGTGGGTTTTGGGGTTTACACTCTTGGATACCCAACAAATAACCCTGAAACAGATAACATATTGCCGCATGCCTCTCTGAAAAGAGGACAAAGAAGAACAGAGGACAAAGAGGACGAAACTGAGGTAGCGCGTGAAACTGTTCCGATCAGTGATCGCTGTCTTGTACTTGTTACATTTTCTGGTGGAGCAGCCGGGTACGATTTCCCTTTTTGCTGAGTGCAACCCCTCAAGGGCAACCGAGAGCCACCACGGATTTGACACCGGTCCATCGCAGTTGCAGCCGCCGCCTTCGAGGTCAGTCGCCAGAGTTCGGACCTCTTTCCTGCACGCCTGTGGCCAACATGCATAGATCCAACACGAACATTGCTGCTAACGGAGAGTCTTCACCCCATTTCGTCGTCCTCCAGTCTCGAACACCACCGTCCTTCCATGGCGAGCTTTATGAGGACGCTGAAGACTGGCTGGACCAATTCGAACGGGTCGCCAATTACAACGGCTGGGATGAGCAAAGGAAGCTCTATAATGTCTACTTTGCTCTCGAAGATTCAGCGCGGACGTGGTTCGTGAACCACGAAACGACACTATCAACATGGGACCTCTTTCGTCGCCAGCTGTTGGCGACCTACACCGCCAACGACCGAAAAGAGCGTGCGGAGTCGGCGCTGAAATCTCGTATCCAAGCCCCAAACGAGAGCATTGGAATGTTCTACGAGGACATGATCCGCCTTTTTAGGCGTTCTGATCCAAATATGTCAGAAGAGACGAAAGTGCGCCACCTAATGCGCGGGGTGAAGCAAGAACTATTTGCTGGGCTTGTGCGCAATCCACCTGGCACGGCATCAGAGTTTCTAGCGGAGGCCACCACGATAGAACAAACACTTCGACACAGGGCTCAGCACTATAACCGTAACGTGTCCGCCATGTCACCGGTCGTCTACGGTTCCGGCTTCAACGGTTCCGATGATGCCTTAAGGGAGCTCATTCGATCTGTGGTCAGGGAAGAGCTGAGACATATTCAGCTACAAGGTCTAACATCGTCGTCGAGGCTCCCATCACTCGCGGAGGTCGTTCGCGAAGAAGTGAGGCAAGCCATCGTCCCGGAAACGTCTGTGCGTGGTGTGCAGCCACCGCCACCGAGTGTGCCAACGTACGCGGCCGTGCTTCAGCAGCATAACCACGGTGATCCTCCAAGAGGGAACCCCACTGTGCCGCATCCAAACCAGCACCACAGTGGGTACGGCTCTCCCAGAGCCAGAGTGAACCCCCCTACTCTTGATCCAAGCCCACGCCATTCTCCTCTTCTAGCTGAAGCACGATTTCGAAGGACTGACGTCTGGCGTACCCCTGACAATCAGCCTCTTTGTTACCACTGTGGTGAGGCCGGTCACATGTTAAGGTTCTGTCCGTACCGCCGCGCCGGACTTCGTGGCTTCCATCCGCGTGCACGATGTCCTCGGAGTGGTGAAAGACCACCCGAAATCGAGGAGTACCTGTCGACGCATACGAATCCTCCGGACGTCCCACAATACGGGTCCCGCGTCATTACCTCTTCCCGTTATCGTTCTCCAAGTCCACGGCCCTCTACATCCCGCACTAGCCGCTCGACGAGCCCCCGCTCCCCGAGGCTTCGGGAAAACTAGGAACAGCGACCTGCGGAGGTGAGGCCGCTGACGAGCGAAGTGCTGAACATCCTCCATCAAGCTTAGTACAAGATAACGGCTATCAGACGGCGACATGTAACGATGATCCTGAGTGCGCAGTTTCGGACATACCGGTTTCTATCGATGATTGTCTCATTACAGCTTTAGTTGATACGGGGGCGGACTATTCAGTTATGAGCAGTGGGTTAGCCAGGAAATTGAAGAAAGTTTTAACCGAGTGGACTGGGCCTCAGATCCGCACTGCAGGGGGACACCTTATTACTCCGGCTGGAAGATGCGTTGCGAGAGTTGCAATTGACGGATTTGTTTATGTTTGCGACTTCGTTGTACTTACCCACTGTTCGCGAGACGTCATACTCGGCTTGGACTTCTTACAGGCTAATGGTGCGATAATTAATTTGAAAGAATCACGAGTGACATTTTCGCCGAGCCAAGCCATTGCGAGATCTAGCGTCGACGGTTCATCAACGTCCGCCTTACGTATTACAGCTGGTGACGTTACGGTCCCGCCACGGTGCAGCATTATGGTCTTAGTAGAAAGCGACTCACCATGCGACCGAGACGTACTGGCAGAGACGAACGTGGGTTTGCTTCTTGAGAAAGGGATCTGCGCTGCAAGAGGACTTGTTCGCTTACGGGACGGTTGTGCGAAGCTCTGGATTACGAATTTCGGGACCGAGTTTCAGCACATTGCGAAAGGAACAGCCATCGCGTATGTTGCCGACTTTATTGAGCCAAGGAACATCTGTACTCTGGCGCCGCCGTCGCCAGCCAGATGTAATGCACCCGACATTCTATCAACTGTGGACATTAATGCCAATCTGTCGGTGGTTGAGCGGCGGCGACTCCTAGACCTCCTTCATGAATTTGCTGGATGCTTCGCAACGTCTTCGAAAGTTGGGCGTACCCCAGTAGCCAAACACCGCATTATGGTTGACGCGGAGACCAGGCCGATTTCCCAACACCCATACCGAGTGTCATCAACGGAACGAGAGGCTATTCGAAGACAGGTGCAGGAAATGCTTACCGATGACGTGGTACAGCCGTCTGCCAGCCCCTGGGCTTCGCCTGTAGTGTTGGTGAAGAAAAAAGACAACACCTTGCGTTTTTGCGTCGATTATCGTAAGTTAAATCAGGTAACGAAACGGGACGTATACCCGCTCCCTCGTATCGACGACGCATTGGACCGGTTACGCAATGCCAAATATTTCTCGTCGCTCGACCTCAAGAATGGCTACTGGCAGATAGAAGTGGACGAAAGGGACAGAGAGAAAACAGCGTTCGTCACCCCCGACGGCCTTTATGAATTTAAAGTGCTTCCTTTCGGTCTCTGTTCTGCACCAGCAACTTTCCAGCGAATGATGGACACCGTTCTCTCTGGACTGAAGTGGCAAACGTGCTTGGTGTATCTCGACGATGTCGTCATTTTCGCGGCTAGTTTTGAGGAGCACCTTGACCGACTGCGAATGGTACTACAGGCACTGCGTTCAGCCCAACTGACGATAAAACCACAGAAATGCCATTTCGGATTCCAGGAGCTCCGCTTTCTTGGCCATGTTATTAGTTCTGACGGCGTGAAACCAGATCCCGACAAGACTGCTGCTGTGAAAAATTTTCCGCGCCCAACCGACAAAAAGTCCGTTAGAAGGTTCTTGGGGCTTTGTGCCTATTACAGGCGTTTCGTAGAGAATTTTTCAGTGATTGCCGAGCCTCTTACGCGTCTTACCCGAGACAATGTTCCTTTTGCGTGGCAAGAAGATCAAGAGGACGCTTTCAACGAGTTGCGCCGGCGACTGCAGGCCGCCCCGATACTTGCCCATTTTGACGAAAACGCCGCTACGGATATCCATACCGATGCCAGTAATTTTGGACTCGGTGCCGTTCTGATTCAGTGGCAAAATGGCACTGAGAAAGTTATCGCTTACGCAAGTCGCTCTCTTTCAAAAGCAGAGACGAACTACTCAACCACGGAAAAGGAATGTCTCGCGGTAGTTTGGGCCATAACTAAGTTCCGACCCTATATTTACGGCCGACCTTTTAGGGCTGTGAGCGACCACCATTCGTTATGCTGGCTAGCCAACCTCAAAGACCCCTCTGGACGGCTTGCAAGGTGGAGCCTCCGTCTCCAAGAATACGACATTACGGTTGTATACAAGAGCGGCCGTAAGCACAGCGACGCCGATTGCTTGTCTCGTGCACCAGTTGATGCTGCCCCTCCCGACCGAGAAGACGATGACTTTCCGTTTCTTGCTGTCGTCACGACCACCGACATGGCCCAGCGTCAACGGGCTGACCCCGGTTTACGCCCACTTATTGAGCATCTCGAAGGCCTTGATGTAGCTGTCCCACGTGCTTTCGCACGGGGTTTAACCTCCTACAGCATTCGAAATCGCGTCCTATATAAGAGAAACTTTCAGCACAACAAGGAAACATTTCTTCTCGTTGTGCCGTCCGACCTCAGGCCAGAAATCTTGCACGCATGCCACGATGAGCCTTCGGCTGGACATTTAGGAGTCACCCGAACATTAGCACGCATTCGACAAAAGTACTATTGGCCTAAGTTGCTACCTTCAGTCCAGCACTACGTGAGAACATGCCGAGATTGCCAGCGGCGAAAGACACCTCCGCTGAAGCCTGCAGGGCTCCTTCAGCCGATACCTCCGCCGACAGCCCCTTTCCAGCAAGTGGGCATGGATCTTCTGGGCCCTTTCCCAACGTCCGCATCAGGGCACAGATGGATAGTAGTGGCGACGGACTACTTAACGCGATACGCCGAGACACAGGCACTTTCCCGTGCAACTGCTGCAGAAGTAGCCCAGTTTTTTCTTAAGACCATCGTACTGCGCCACGGTGCCCCATCGGTTATTATCACTGACCGCGGTACAGCCTTTACGGCTGAACTAATGCAGGCTCTCTTCAGTCTTACCCGCACAAGTCATCGTAGGACTACTGCTTACCATCCGCAAACAAACGGACTGACTGAACGCCTCAATAGAACGCTTGCAGACATGATTTCCATGTACGTCGACGTTGAGCATCGCACGTGGGATGAAGTCCTTCCGTATGCAACTTTTGCATACAATACGGCTGAACAGGAGACTACGCGTCTTGCGCCATTCCAGCTAGTCTACGGTCGTCCCGTCACCACAATGTTGGACGCTATGCTACCCATAAGTCATGGCGATGATGTCGCCAACGCCTATGCAGACGTCGACATATTTCTACAGCGGGCCGAAGAAGCGCGCCAACTCGCACGATGCCGTATTCAACAACAACAACATCGCGATGCCAGTCGGTACAACCTCCGACACCGAGACGTTCACTACCAACCTGGCGATCTTGTTTGGGTGTGGACACCAGTGCGCCGTCGAGGACTCTCCGAGAAACTACTTCGCCGTTACTTTGGGCCATACGAGGTCATTCGGCGTCTTAGTAACGTGACTTACGAAGTTGTTGCTCGGGGCCAACGACCTTCAACACGGCGGCACTCAAGTGCTGAAACTGTTCATGTAGTGCGGATGAAACCGTATTATGAGAGGCAGTGATCTTTTGCGCGTGTGCAGCTTTGTGTTCCCTGCTTCTCCTGTGTGCATAATCTGAAGACACTCTCAGCGTCGAGTCGCCGCTTTTGAAGAGGGGGGGTAATGCCGCATGCCTCTCTGAAAAGAGGACAAAGAAGAACAGAGGACAAAGAGGACGAAACTGAGGTAGCGCGTGAAACTGTTCCGATCAGTGATCGCTGTCTTGTACTTGTTACAATATAAAACAAATAAGCCTAAGAACTGTGCAAATGTATTACATTGAAATACCTGTCGTTTCAGCAAGTCATTCGGAACTGTACTGGCCTTGGACAATGCAATCCAGTGCACAGAGCGGGATGAGTTCTCCTACCAAGAGATGATCACATTCCTTCCTCTCAACTGTCATCCAGACCCAAAAGATGTGAGTGTCTCTCTTCCCTTAGCGTGTAGCATCGTGCCATTCTGCAGGTTGACAAAAAAATGCCTTCTTCTTACTCTCAGAGGCTACTTTCGTCAAGTCTTTCGACACACCCAGCTAGACAGCCGCATGCACTAGTACACGTGACTACCAGCCAATGGCTGCGGTTGGGGCTTGTAGCACATACAAGGGGCTTTCCGCATAGCAGTTGTACGTTCATTACTACAGTATGTCTTATTAAGTGGTTTCCATTTGTAAAGCACCTTGATTTTGGTTGTAATACTTATAGTTATATGCAGACTAAGACATACTTTTTTTGTTGCTAAAGACGAGATCTGGGGTTTCTTAACCCTTTCGCTGTCAGGCGTTTCTGGCCGTGACGCACCATCAGGGAATGAGCATAGCAGTTTATTTTTTATCATGATTACTATACAAATAAAATAGCCAACAGAATATGCAGATTTCAGTGTTCTGCAGGTGTTGTTAATTAACATCATCATCAGCCTGATTATAAATTCGATAAATGAGGATAATATAATAATAATAATAATAATAATAATAATAATAATAATAATAATAATAATAATAAAAAAAACTGCTTGATGCTTCTTCAGAGACCGAATCTGAGCTCGACTGGTATTTATAACCAGAAGAGCCATCGCTCCAGTCCGCAGTTGAAGATCCCGCACGGTCAGCCAACCGAAAGTAACTGCTCTCACGGAGGGTGCACTTTCGGTGGTTTGCACAGAGAAGATAAATGGTACGTTGTGAAATAAAGATGACAGAGGGAGATGGAAAGAGGCTAAGACAACCTCCTTTGCTGCTGCTAGCCGCAAGAAAGCGCGCGGCAAGAGAGAGCGAAAGCAGTGATCGAGTCATGTGTCGACCTATCGGAAAGGCAACGGCACGAGCCCCAGAGCTTGACGTGTCATAGCAGACACGGCAAGAAAATAAAAATAAAAACCTGCAAACCTGCGGCAGGTGGCAGAACAACCTTTGAACCTGCAACTGCATGCATGCGCCACAAAACACGTGCCCCGTGTGATCGCTCGCGCGTAGCGACCGTGCCCCCCAGCAAAGAAGGTGGCGGGGGTGGGCACGGTCGCTCCATACTCTTCACAACGCGAGGCGAAAATATGAACTTGTAGAAAGATTTGACAGATGGCGCAGCCTATCCAAGCGCGCCAGCTGCACATTCAGGCGCAAAGTTTTGAATGCACGATAGAGAATGTACCGGTACGTCGGTGACACTGTGTTATACTTTGTGGCACGGGCAGAGGCTCTTTATTTTTCTTTCCTTTTCATGCCTCAACATAATATATGTGGGGGGGGAAGTGCAAAAACGTACCGGTACGTTCATGACAGCAAAAGGGTTAAGTGTTTGGAATAATACCTTCGTTTTTGAGCCCCCTTCGCTTTTCTTACTTCGTAACAATGGTTTTTCAGAAATCCGGGTACAACATAAAAATATAAACATACAAGAGAAATTCAGGATCACATGATGCACCACTGCACTTCTTTTACACACTTATGACACACTACTTATATTCCAGACATTGTCAGCAGTTTCTTCAAAAGGGCGGAAATTTGGGAAAGTTGTTAAGGATCCGTATCGTTCCAGTACAACAGGACTTACTTTTGTTCCCCTTCCCACTTGCTGAACTGGCAAATACAAGTGATGAGTCAGTCCATAGCACATGAGATGCCTTCAACTGCCAAGTACACGACTGGCAAAGTATTCTTCACCAAGCGGGTATCAGTGGTGCAGCCAGAAATATTTTTCGAAGTGTGTTATACGTCAGCAGTCGAAAAAAGTGGGCGAAAAAAAAAAAAAGTCGTAATGATGAGGGTATGCAGCATTAAGAAAATTTTGGAGGATGTTCTAAAATCGATAAACAGCCCCCGTGGCTACGCCTTGGAAGGGTATCATTTGCGATGTAGTGCACTTAGTGCTGACAGTAGAAACTGCCGGGACCTGAGACATGAAAATGCTAACTTTAGGATTGGTTTGCTTTAAATGAAAACAACATTCTGCACAGTTTGGCAGCAGTGGGCAGGACACAAAGAAGAACCAAGAGTGTCAAATTTCATCGAGGTATATGGACCTTGAAAAAAAGCTCCGATGGCTCCCTACGATACACAGCATTACTGACACAACTGCCCTGTGTCGTGCCACATCTGACCAGGTTTCTCATCGTACCCTTAAGTATTCAAACTTAAAAGTTTCCGCAAAACTTGCCTGTAGTGGTCATTTGCACATGGGACTACTGGTTTGTAGTAGGGAGGTGCAATGCTTTCATTGAAGTTTTGTGTGCAGAATAATAACTTGTATGTGTGCTTTGTTCTTTCCTTGCATTGTCTGTATGTACTGCACTCATTCTCTGCATTGTAAATGTTGAGTGCATATGCTTCAATGCATTTTTCCTCGTTGAAGGTCACAGCAAATGTACTGCAGAACGGTGTCGTGACTGAAATTATGTGCAGGTGCTTATCATTGGCGGCGGTGACGGCGGCGTGGCGCGGGAAGTGGTCAAGCACCCCAGCGTCGTTTCAGTCACGCAATGCGAGATTGACGAGGTAACACAGCATTGCTATTGGGCACTGTTTACTTTAATGAGACTGTGTAGCTTTCGTGAAGTGAACCAGCCTAGTTTGTTGTAACTTATACGAGCAGGTATACGGTGAACAGGTAGGGTCTAACAAGGCTAGATTATTCTAGACCTTATTGGCTGCCTGCACAATCACGTGTGGCGACAAGTAGGATTGTTAGACTATTTGTTGCCTCGTGTGCTGGCAGCCAAAGTTTAAGGACATGGTCGGCTTAAATGGTAGAAAGGATGCCGTTATTGAATGTCAATACTTTCTCAAATATTTAGTGACTTTAGATTTTCCAACCTTGAGTAGAGACAGAACAGCCTTTTCTTGTTTTGTTTTTTCTTAACAAAGTGGCTTTTTTTTTTTTTTTTGTAACTGCACTTACTAGCCTTTATAATATAAAAAAAAAAGTTATGGCAAAAACTGTGCTAGAACATATCCGCGTGCCACTTGAGCCTTTTAACAGCACTCAGGCAAAGCAAGAAAAATACACGATATGTTTTATTGAATGCTAGCACATTTTGCTTTACACTTTTCTTATCTCGTGTCAGGTGTACGATTTCTGCAAGCTTTGGTGGTTGATCAGAAACTTTTTTTTTTAATCTTAGAAAGGACTTGTGAGGCTTATGCACAAATATACTGTGCCAAATCGGTTCACATCATAAATTCAGTTTTCCCGCAACTAGCATAGCCGTAGCTTCTTGAGAAATGTCCCTATAAATGAATTGGAAATTCGAACGAGTCATGTAACCACATGGACTAGGAGAGCAAACCAGAGAAGTTTATTCAAATGAAGCCAGTTTCCAATTCAATATCTGCACAGCGCTCGCATTCGGTGATGACGGCACGGCATGCCAGGGGCGTTGAGGATATCACCGGGATGCCGCATTGTGATGCCGTTTTTTGAGATGCAAAGAATAAAACTTACACTGCTGTTCACTACATGGTTTAGTGGCTACAAAATATAACTAAGAGCACGTTTTGAATGTGTGAAAAAAACTGAAATAAATGATTTTTGTTTTTCATGGTGTTTGTCTCACACTGAATTTGACCATTAATAACAAAAATATAGTAGTGCACAAAATGGGTGTCATTTTACAGGTCTTTCTGCTCAGAGATGCTGATCAATTAAATTAGAATAGTCCAAATTTATATAGTACTTTTATTTTTTATCCTAGGAGAGTCCTTTCTGCAAAAGCGCCAGAATTTGGTCTAGAGAAAGTCTAACTGAAAACTTGTTACAAAGGAATAATTTTAGCTGTGTTAATAGAAGTAGCAGGTAGAATAAACCAAAACCTAAATAATAACCTAGGTGGCGTGGTTTCTTGCAAGACTAGCTGTAAATATGCTTCAGTCTACATAAGTTTAAGGCCTACTCTGTGCCTGTTCAGCTTTTCTGAAACTAAGCGTTGGCTTCCTCTAGTTATGCCTTACACTGTCATCTGTTATATCTTATCTGTTACCAGCAAGCAAGCCCTAATCATTAATGGTTCGCCTTGTCTGGTGCATGAAAAAAATTCAGTAGCAACACCTGAATCTGAGACCTGAGACCAGCCATGTAATATGGCTCTTGGTCATGTCGCCTTTGTTTTTTGCAGAAAGTTGTGGAGGTCTCCAAGAAGTATCTTCCCTTCATGGCCGAAGGTTTCAACAGCCCTAAGTTGGAGCTCAAGATTGGAGACGGCTTCCAGTTCATCAAAGAGACCACACGCAAGTTTGACGTCGTCATCACAGACTCCTCTGATCCGATTGGTGAGACCACTCTCCTTGGACTGCACCATTTGGGAGTTGATGTTCCTGATATTCCATGCTGATATTCCATGTTCTCGGGGACAAAGCCAGCTCAAAGGATCGTGGCATAGTCTGTCCAAGGCAGCACTGATGCTCCCTAGAACGGAAGTTCCTACACAGAATTTGGAACTTTAGGGTAACTAGCATTGATAGGACCAAGTGATTGCTATATTTGCTCAGATGGGACACCCAAGGCTAGATGAGTTTGCTCGTAGAAGGTGTTGCTGCTAGGCTTCATGGAGCAGTTTTTGGTGCATTGTTTTAAATTTTAGAATGAACGTCAAAATAATGCCACGAAAGGCAAGATATGTCAATAGAGTGATTTAAGATCCCTCTAAGTGAGTGGTTTCTTCCTGCGGTCTTCAGCATCTCTTTATTACTGCATCCTTAATGACTGAAGGCAAACTACTCCTGTTCATCTCTCCTATGGTAAATTTTTGTGTTCATTCTGTCCAGGGCCAGCAGAGGCTTTGTTCCAGAAGCCCTACTACGAGGGTCTCAAGAGGATTCTTAAGCCGGGCGGCATAGTCTGTTCACAAGGTAAAGCAACTCGTGTCTTACAGCTTTGGATCGGCCTTTGTAAAACACATAGGGCTGATGACTGAGTGGCGGGTATTGCGAGATTCGCTGCATATTACTCACTTCAAAAGGCTGAATTGGTAGCATTTGGTATGGCTTTTGCTTTAGATGTTTTCATGTGCAGCATGGGGAGTAGTGATAGTTTCACACTCGTGGGTTGCTTAGCATACAGCATAAGCTAAGCCATGAGACACAGCTCATTCCACCAGGTGTTTGCAGGCAGACCTTTTACAAGGACACACACACACACACACACACACACACACACACACACACACACACACACACACACACACACACACACACACACACACACACGCACACGCACACACACACACACAAACAAACAAACAAAGCACTCGCTATCGCTCACACCAAATAAGCAAGCTTGGTAACAGCATCTCATTTCATGCAGCTGTTTGTCTTTCACCAAATGTGACCGTTGTGGTATTGGCTGCAAGGTTAAGCAACTCTCCCTTTGCGAAGTGGGCACTATCCTTATTGATGTCATCCGGTATGTAAGGCATACCTAGTCCTAATCTAACTATGTTTATCCTGGCTCCCAATATAGCGCTCAGTTCGCTTCACGTGCCCTTGATCCAAATCCTCTTTGTTGTTTCTTTGCATTTCGGGCTTTATGGCAAGCGGCGCCTCAAACACTGGCTGTGGCGTTAGGAGCCGTGTTGCTCCTTTCAGGTGGCGCTAAAACTCTTGCCAAAGCAGTTTATGCAAGCTTCAGGACACAAGATTAGTCTGGTTTGCAATGGAAAACATTATTGCTTGGCAGGAATCAATTGAAGATTGCAACATTCAAACACTATTATTTGCCTAATGAGTGTACCAGGGATCAGGGGATCAATAATTCATTCTGAATGTGTGCTAGAAACACAGAAAGATACATATATTTTTTTGTGTGGCAGAACCTGTATTCTGAAAGTGGGGGAGAAAATGACATTGGGTTACTTTCTTTAAATCATGCATATATTCTACTTACTAACTCTTTAAAAATTGCCGTATTTTTTAAAAATATCGACCTTTGCATCAGGCAAGGTATTTGCCAAGTGCTTCCTTTTCTGGACTGATGGAGACTGGTTCTGCTGCCTACTTCACAGCACCAGCGGCAGATGGGCACACAATCGTCAGCAAAAAATATTAATATATCCCCTTCAGGCGCTTTATCCACATATGTGGACGCGACCCAAATTTCACTATATCTTTGAACGGAATGCGAATTTCCACTTTTGAATTTGGCACCCGTAATATTTGGACCCGCCCTGTCAAGTATGTGGCGCCATCTCTTGTTGCTACGGGGAAATGTGTTTTTGAACGGCAAGTAAAGGTGGACGTCGCAGCGTTTTATAGTGGGATGAATCAGCAGCTTTTACTTTTGCATGCCTCTTCTTTAACCAATGCCTAATAATACTATTTATTGCAATGAATACTATTTATTGCAATGAATGTGTCAATAAGGGAACATAGATGTTGCATGCCAGATTTCATTATCTTAAACATAGAAAAAGGGCTTCAGTGGAGAGCTTCGCGTCCACAAATGTGGACACGGCGTCTTAGTGCCGAAATTGTTGAAGTGTTCACGGCGCTTCGTTATTTCGTGCAAGAGCAATGCATAATACGCTGATTTGCGTGCAAGTGTCACAGTCTTGAAGGCGCAAGGTATTTTCAGAGGAAAACATTTATTCATGCTTAATAATTAGTTAGAAAATGCAGAAAAAGTTGCAATGCTTTCATTCATGTAGCAGCTTTGAGTTGCCGTATCCACATATGTGGACATGAACGCGAAAAACATATATTTTTGCATAATCTTTATTGAATTCTGCCTGGCCTACTGAGCATGTATGGGGCAAAAAAATTTTTTTCCTTTCAGAAAATTTAATTGGCGCCTAAAGGGGATATTGAATATTCAATTTGTTCAACTTTTCAGCATGTCAAATGTCAAACAGCTTGAAAGCAACTTGTTTATTTTTTTGTTCACTGCTGTTTTTAAATTTTGCTTTATTTTTGCAGGAACTTCAGACACAAAGTTATACTCCGGAAAGGACCTTTAAATAAATTTTAATGGTGCATTATGGCAGCGATAGCTTTCCTAAGCATGCAATTTTGTGTAGTCTTTGCACTTAACACCTCAATGTCATGGGTAATCTTGTGTGCCAAAAACAGATGAAAGTCTGCCATCATCAATCTGATGATGGTGCCGCATGGGTAAACACCTTCTTCCATGCGAAAACCATTCAGTGTTTTTAACAGATAAAAATTAAGGGAAGAACATGGGCAATATGTCGCAGGTCATTTTGTACACATGGGGCATAGGAATAAGAAAAAGTAAATAAAAAGCTTGTGCCTAATTTATGCTGTTCTTTTAATCGGTGGCATTTGTCGCTTACATATTGTAGATGGAATTTTCCAGGGCTGGCAGTATGGGCGGAGTGGCTGGCTTATATCCAGAATTGCATTGTACTGCCTTACGCTACCTTCTTAATTCTGTGCGTGCAAAGTCTAGTTCAAAAAATGACCCAGGTGGTCAATCCTGTCATCCCAGGAGTGGAATCTATGTGCAGTATAGTTGCAATCTTTTATAAAGTTCAAGTAATCCCATTTTGCAACTTAAATTCTGGACTTCCTGCCTTATTACACTTGTGCCACTGCAGGCGAGTCCATGTGGTTTGACCTGAAGCTGATTGAGGAGATGATGGACATGTGTCGGAGCTTGTTCCCTGTGGTGAACTACGCCTCCATCTACACACCCACCTACCCCAGTGGACAGATTGGCTTCTTGCTCTGCTCCACTTCGCCCGTGAGTGCCCCCCCTTTCTTTTTCAAGATTCTATTGAAGAGTTTTTGTCCTTCTTTTAATAAGTTTCAATGGCAGGGTTGTGCTTGATTTAACCTGGGCAAGACTGCTTGCCATATTAAAAGCAAGAACACCCAACACTGCAGTGAGGCAGTAGGTCAGCTTGCGTCAGGTCAAGCTACTTCCATCAGGTGCAAAATTGGGCACTATGATTGTGTGCAAATTATGTGAAGCTGTTTGAAAGTGAATGTAAAGAAAAAGTGTTTTCAAATTTTAAATCTAGTCTGCTCAGTGGGCAAAAAATTATTTCTAAAAAATATAAAGTTTTTTAAAACTAGCATATGGTTCTTTCAGCTGAAATAGACATATACTGACTCAGCACCATGTTTACAAAAGAAGATGCGTACAGAAATGCATGCTGCATTATTATCGCTGCGGTGGTGCATGCTGCCCGGCTACTGTGCCAGAGTTCCTGAGTTCGAACCGGATTGCCGGCGGCTGCGTTTTGATGGAGGCAAAGCAAGAGGCATCGATGTGCTGTGCGATGCCAGAGCAAGTTAAAGATCCCCAGTTGGTCAATATTATTCCGTAGACCTCCACTACGACTCCTCTTTCTCTCTTTCCACTTTCACTCCCACCTTCCTCCCTTCCCTTACGGCGCGGTTCAGGTGTCCATAGAAACAAGTGTGACAGATACTGGACCTTTCCCTTCCTATGGACGAATTATTATTATTATTATTATTATTATTATTATTATTATTATTATTATTATTATTATTATTATTATTATTATTATTATTATTATTAGATGGCATAACAGTATGCAACCCATAGGATGGTCGTGCTGGAGAAGTGATAAAATGGAAGTCCATGAAGGATGCGACGGACATCTAAAAATATCAGGACGGGTGGTAAACTTTATTAATTCGGACTGAAAGGGACAGGAAAAGACACCCGAATTGCCTGAAGGTCGGGTTATAAAATGCATTTCATCTGCCCCTGAAAAACAAAGCAGTGAAAACGCGAAAATACAGTGAAGCCTTGGTAGGAAGCTCCATCAAGCAAACAGCAAAAAGCCTGTGATGAGCATGCAGTTTTCGTCAGGCTTGGAGAACAACACAGACATAAATGATGGGAATGCACACGGTGATTGTAATGGCATGCCTGCTTAAAAAGGAAAAGCAACGACCCATATGATGAATAGACGTTCGAAAGTGTCTCACAGCTGTGTTTGGGCACATGGAAAATGCATGGCTGATAGCTGCCGCATGCTGGTGTCAAAGATCTGAAACCGAGGCTACGAGGCAAGGCTATTTTTTGGCCTAGCAGCAGGTGTCCTATTGTCGTGATGCTTGCTGTTACGCATAATCACAATGCACAATGCAGTAGGTGAGGTTTTTACACTTTCCCTGCTGTTGACACCTTGAATCAACCTTCTTTGGAACCCCCATGTTAAATTCTACAAGCAGACCTTTCTCATACTACCATAGTGACCAAAATGGAGGCCATGCTAAAAGAGCTGTGAAGGTCACTGCATGAGTGCTGTGGCTGTGAGCATGTGCTTTATTTAGTGCTAGATTGTTGGAAGAGGGTGGTTGGCTCTCTACTGGAGGTCCAAGCCAAGCAACATTTGAATGTGATCTGTCCATGCAATTGAGAAATGAAGAGGACACCTTTGTACCATTATTCCGACACTTTAAACTCGAGCACAAAAATTTGCCCAAGTGTTGTGGCTTTTCTATGGTCAAATTTATGAGAGTCTACGTCATATTTGGTTGTTGTTGAATAAGATGCAACTCTGATTATGCGTCCTCCTTTTATGTGACGACCTGCATTGTGCACCAAATTGGGCACTGTCAGGACTAGATGGCGGAGCACTTTATCGGCAGACATCACGTCAACCCAGTGTTCGAAATTGTAATCGAGACGGGGAGAAGTGCATGCCACGGTGCGATCTAGCGTACAGCAGTGCAGTGACAGTTCTGCTAATGGCTCTCGACACTGCACGTGGTACGTACCTGCAATTGTCGGTGTGTGGCGGCTCTCACCTGTAGCCTGCTTTCGATGCATTTTGCTGATGAAGACATTACAGAAATGAATTTTTACGTTTGCAGCAGCATGAAGTTTTTGCGTTGGCGATTACAAGGTTAGACATTTCTATGATTAGTGGTGCTTTGCGCTGCTGCTTGAGAAGAGGGGGGGCACATTGCTGCATGAAGCATGCGTTGAGATTAATGCTGTTTTGTTTTCCGTACGATGCGAACAGACTGTTGACTGTTGGCTGCTGCTGTAGTCTAGTGACAGCAGTTATAATGGAGTATGAACAAAAAATGTCATTGAGATACGGTCATACTATCATTCGATTGTACAGCGCTTGTAAAACGTTCTTGGAGAGTTGGAGCAGGCATATTTCTGGTGCACTGTAATCGTGATAATTGTTTACAAGGCGCATGTTACGATTAAGTACTTAACTAACACATACTTAAGTACATACTCTAAGATTGGGATGGAGCGCATTTGGCAAGCACTCGCAGATTACGACTAGCAGCTTACCGGTATCGCTCAAGAGGAAAGTTTACAACAGTTGCATCTTACCTGTACTCACCTATAGGGCTGAAACGTGGAGGCTAACCAAGAGAGTTCTACTTAAGTTGAGGACAACCCAGAGGGCTATGGAACGAAAAATGGTAGGGGTAACATTAAGAGATAGGAAGCATGCAGAGTGGGTCAGAGAAATAACTCAAGTTACCAACATTCTAGTGGAAATTAAGGAGAAATGGGGATTTTCAGGACATGTAGTGCAAAGAGAGGATAACCAATGGTCGCTTAGGGTAACAAACTGGATTCCAAGGGAAGGAAAGTGTAGCAGGGGGCGGCAGAAAGTTAGGTGGGCAGATAAGGTTAAGAAGTTAGCAGGGGTCAAGTGGATGCAGCTAGCACAGAACCGGGTTAAATGGAGAACTATGGGAGAGGCCTTCGCCCTGCAGTGGGTATAGTCAGGCTGATGATGATGACTTAACGCGCATACACGCGGGCCTCATCAGAAGCAGTCTCTATAAGTTTTCCAGCACTAATCATGCTTCACCAACTAGCCCCGCAATGTGTCTTGTTAAGCTGTCTCTTTTACGCCAAAAATCTGGCTGCGTAGTCTCTGTACTATTGTGTTTGTTCGCGCATGCACACACCTAATTTCACCCGGGTTTATAAGAAATTTTACTCTCATATTTTAGACTTTGCAAGGTGCACTCAAGGCAGGCTTGGGGTGATCGGCGCAACTATGTCACCGTATGCTCTAAAATATACTTTGGTGTAAGCTAGTAAATTGGTTTATTAGTTGTGGTCTGACGACGGCGTGAAAAGGACAATGATTTCACGGTGGCTATGATGATGTTCGCTAATCCGTCTGTATATTAAGGCGCAAGCCTTAATAGGCTTATGAGTGTCTGTCAGCAAGGAGTGTCACTTTTCTTCACGAGATTCCACAGGATACTGCGAGATTGTGATGTCGTCAGCCATGACTAAACGTGACGTCATGACCGGATGTGACGTCATGATGATGTCACATCTGGTCGTGGCCGATGGCGTCACCAAGCGATTCATGCATATACAAAGCTGACCGCCAATCCAGGCGTCCATGCTGCGCCTTTCATTTGGCGCAGCACCGCATCACCAAACAGCATACAAAAGTAGATTCAGTAAGGCAGGAATCAGTGGCGTTTTGAACAAAGGCTTTCGCCTCATAGCCCTTCAGTGGTCTAAAGAACCACACACATATTGGTGCTGGTGAAGAAAATGTTCTTGTCGCTTACCAGCTCGCTTGCTTTGATGGTCGCTTTTGCAGGCAGGCAGATTTGGCAGCAAACTTCCGTTAACCTGCATGCGGCGCGCTCACTGGAATTCAAAACTACTGAAACGAGTTCAGCTTGTCACTCAAATGAGGGCTTATTCTTAATGCCATTTATTATCATTTGTCACTGACTGCTAGTTTTGTGATTGTATCATTGCGTGTTCTTTGCCTATTGAGCGGCACATACGGCATCATGCTGTAAAAGAAGTAAGACAGCGGAGTGGTTCCATAGAAAGGGGGAGAGAGGTGAGGTGTGAAGAGGAGGTATGTGCCAACGTCAACTTCCATTTTGGAGCTAACTTTTTATTTTATTGCGAAAGCAATACTATGCCAGGTCTAACTGCTGGTCGCTGTGTCCGTGGTCCCTCATGATGTTTGAATTCATGTTACCCCTATGCCACGGGCAGGAGCTGCCAACTCTGGTCGCTCCTTTCATACGGGAGGGTGATATCAGAATCAGCCTGCCAGAACCGTCTGCATTCACGTTATCCCTACGACACACAGGCACGTAGGGGAATAATGTAGCAGGCAAAAGAGGCTTCTGCCGTTGCTTTTGCAATTCAGCTAGGGTTAGCTAGAGCTAAACCACAACTAATTTCATCTGCACAGCAATGTATACGTGCATAGAGCTTTTATGAAATGTTCACGAAATTTCTCAATATGCCCCCCCCCCACTTGTTTTCATTGCCTTAATTTGAAGGGAAAAAAAGTGCACAAAATAGGCAAGTTGCTTTCGCATAATGGAAATGGGGAATTTTCATAATGCGTGAGGGAAGAACCATAAATAATTTCAGGTGCAAAAATAGCGGGTGCTTTCGTGACGTGAATGCTGCATCAGATATGCAAGATTTTCGATCGTATGACACCCGGATTATGAGACAGTTTTAAATGGTCACTTGAAAGTCATATTATCTGGGTTCTACGTTACTAGAAACTTTCTAAAATTGGGAGTCTCGAATATCAATTTCTTAATATGAGCCGAATAACCATATTTTATTGGTATTTGAAATTTGGAATGTTCATACCGTTCATAAAATTCGGCATTGCATATAGGTGGTTATTGCAGAATTGTGGGACTCATTTTGTGAATAACAAAATGGGAGTGGTGCTCGATGTTCAGCATTTTCCTGTTGCTGCAGCAGTCTTTGGTTTTCTGTCAATGCATCAGAAGGACCCAATGCTGAGCTTTGACTGCAGCATTGCTACCTGTCTTTCACATTTGCCATTTTATTACTTAACAAAATTGTATTCTCCAAAATGACATCGTTATCACCTTAGATTGGCTTGTCTGGTGTTGGTGTCCTTTTGGAGAGTCAAATGGTAACGGCACTTAAATATTTCCTTCTTTGCAACACTGTACATGGCCTCAGCACATGCACAAATTCATAGCAGTTTTGCAATGCGCTTTCTGAAACAGGTTGAGAGGCAGCTGTGCTGTGAGGTCCATAAAATGAGGCAGCTATGATGAGAAGCACACCAACAATCGGCCCAACATTGGAAGAGTGTCAGCAAAATCTGGCCCAGCATAGGCCCAGTACTTTGCCGACACTGCCCCGATATTGGGCTGAATGTCGGTGCTGCCTGTCACTCTGGGCAGCAGAAGTGTAACTGCTGTGCTGCTGGCTTCTTCAAGATCCCTTGTCGCATCTTCTGTGCAGGACACAGACTTCCATAACCCCGTGCACAAGTTCACAGAGGAGCAGCTGCGGAGCATGAAGATTCGCTACTACTCGCCAGAGGTGCACCAGGCGGCCCTGGCCCTGCCTCGGTTTGTTAAACAGGTGGGTGCAGAACTCTCGCTACTGTGATGCAGTTGCAGCTGCTGGAGTTTCTTGTGAAGAGTAGAATTCTTGTAAGGAGGAGTTTCTGCTGGAGTAGATTCGTAAGGAATAGTACGACAGTGCAAATAGAACTGATGGCCGGGCAGATCCTTTGCACGAGAAACAAGGGGTCATCATGTTGGCAGCAACAGCGTCCTTAATTACTCACTCACGAAACTTCTCCAGAGCACCATGGGAGGGCTTCATATTCCGCTACTTTTGGCTGCCATGCTGTGATGTCAGGGTCTGCAGAAGTGCCTCATTCAAGGAGGTTGGCGCTGTTGCATCCGAGAACTAAGCCTCCTCAGCTGTTGATTTGACAGTGATTTCGACTCTTATTGCATTTTTTTTTTCTGCATTCAGGTTATGCAATTTGCATGTGTGGTGCCATGTCGAGTACTTTTGTAGCGAGAGCTACCACAGTCTCTCCATTATGCCGTGCCTGTCCGTGAGAAGAAGAAAAGAAGACAGATACCTTGATAGTTGGCAGAGGTGAATGACAGCAGCGGGTTGCTAGGACAGAAGGTTCATTCGAACGTTGCGACAGCGGTGTACTTTTGTTTGACGTAGATACTCTCTCTCTAAAAAGTACAGTTAAAGTTTGATGTAACCTTTGATGTAGCGAATTTCTTTATATTGTGAAGTTTCTCAATGTACTCCTTGTTATTAAGGGGTGGCATAATGTCATACCACTTCATTCTACACTGGAATGAGAGTGGTCAATGACGAGAGGCAAGAGGTGCTCATAGGTGAAGTGAGTGCACGTTAAAGAACCCCAGGTGGTCGAAATTTCCGGAGTCCTCCACTACGGCGTCTCTCATAGCCTGAGTTGCTTTGGGACGTAAACCCCACAAACCAACCAACCAACCATAAATAAAGCTGAAACCATAGAGTAAACTACTTCTTTGCGCAAAAGCCATGTCTTTACATTCAAGCCGAACCTAAGCATAGCCATGCAGATTGCTTTCTCGTAACTCCATGTTTAACCACAAGCTAAAATAGCTAATTTTTTCTTCATCGGCGTGCCATCCCATTTGCAAAGGCATGACTAAGGAAAGTCTTGTTGGTTGACTGCCCTAGTAAAATTAGTTTTCTGCACTCTGCTTTTGCTTGTTTGGTGCTGTCCATTGTGGAATATTTAGTTACAAAGTGCAAAACAACAGTGTGGTAATCACTTGCCCACTGCAAGTGCTATGTTGGAACAAGTGCATAGATTTGCAGCCCAGAGAACAAAAAAAAACATTATATACACTAGTTCCAAACTCACGAAATTGCTTTCATTGGGATATGCATTGTGCAAGTTATTACTGTAAAGTGGAAAAAAAACAAAAAAAATCTTTCTTCTGCAGGCTGAATCAGATTTATCTATCTGTGTTGTTTTAAGTTCTTCGCAAAATACTGCACTTTTTGAGTTAAAACATTAACCACAAGATAATTTGTGATTGTCCATGCCTTTCCATAGATAATTTAACATTGGAACTTGTCTGTATCCGTCAAAATTGGCAGAAAAAGCTGCAGTCGGCTGTGGCTGAACTTTTGGTTATGCAGAGTGAAGCAGCCAGTTTGATAGGCTGCCCCATCTGTTGAACTGCAAGACCTGCCCCTGCTCTGTTTGGGACAATAGTTGCCTCGCAGCTTGCCAGATGTCACAGTCTGTTCAGTCAGTCGGTCTGCTAGGCAGGGCAATAAGTTCTGCCACAGCTGACTACAGTCTTTCGCTTATTCCGGAAAGTGCAGGCAAGTGCCGATGTCAAATTTGTTAAATAAGCTGTGAAAAATATGGACCATTGCAAGCTGCCTTGTGGTTGGTGTTCGACTCGAATAGTTTATGCAGCAGAATTTGTTGCAACCCAGACAGATAAATACGGAGCACCTGTATTTGACCACTAGGTTGGTTTATTGCTTGTAACTGTGCAGCTGTCCCTACTGGAGGCTGTTGGTTCCTTTTGGCCTTGTTTGTCAAATGTTCTTGGACACTATATAAACATCATCCTTTTTCTGTTCTCTTTTCAGACTCTTTACAAGTGAGGATGCAGGATCGTTCCTCCGAGTTTAGTTGGAGCTAGTTGCCTATACTTGGAGCTGCCATTTTTATACCATGTGCGCCACATTAAATATGAACGTCCATGCTATTTTTGTTTTACAGTGAATAAATTGATATTTAAGTTCGCTAAGTGCTGTATCCTCATTTTAGTGACAGGTTGGAGAGGTCAAACCTTATCTTATGCACTTGGGATTGTCAATTACCAGTGCAACACACAATTACTTTTGCACCATTATCATTCAATAAGGAATGGTGTGGTAAATCCAATTATACCGTTTAAGTTTTTGAGGCCATAGTTTCAAGACGAATACTGTTTCAAGATGAAACAGTATTCGGTAGGCTAGCAAAGTGGTCAACCATGGCGATAAGCAACGGCCCCACGACGAGGCCAGACTTGACAGTTGTACAAAGCACTAGATGTACTCCAGTCATGCCTTTTGTCACAACGGGATAATTTCCTAGCGTGCTTCCTTTTGCCGCTGCAGTAAAGCAAATTCGGTAGCCAAGAATTATCAGGTTGAGCGAGTGCAATAGGCTTTACCAGTCATGCCTTCTGCATGCCAGAGGGTAGCTTTCTTTCGTAACTAGATGCTTGGGAGAGCACAATGACTAAATTGCGCGCCACTCCGGTGTTCTTAAGTTAGTGCGCTAGCGTGCCTTTCTTTTTTTCGTCTTCATGCTTTTGCTGGCTCGGTTTGATCAAAACTGGTCGATAAGATATTACGGAGAGAGTAGAATTTTTATTTAGACCAACGGATAAAGAAGCTGTGGCCCTCTTTCGCTTGGAACAGTTGGCAAGGGGACCCGCCTCAGATGCAGGCCGGCAGACATTGACCAGTGGCGCCCCAGGCCTACTAGAGCCCAGGGTGGAAGCAGTGCAGCACGGTCTCCCAGAGTTGTGGCGTCAGATTTAGGCCCTTTCCAGGAGAAAAGGGGCAGTTCCAAATGATCTGTTTTTGTAACATTTTCTCTCCGGAGATCTAGTTTTCAGGACGGTCACCCTGAAAACGATCTCCGGAGATAGTATGTTACAGAAGACTAAACTAATGTAAGGTAATATGCAGAAGACTAAGGTAATGTTCAACAGCCTCGGGGAGCAACAGCAGTTTTAAGTAGCAAAGCACTGGAAGTAAGTTGAACCCCGTTATAAGAGACACTGATGCAACAGACAATCGGGTATAAGAGACACCATTTAGTCAAATGGTTGGCCACCCTATGACTTTCATTAATTGGGCCTGTTTTTTAACAGACATTGGATGTAGAAGACAATTGGCTATATAGGACAAATTAGTCTTGAAGTTTGGTACTCAGTCTTGCTTGTAACAGACATATTAACATTAGACGCGGCATCATCCACCGCCAGCTTCAGTAGCAGCTACAGTGAAAACAAGAGAGACACATCTGTGCCATCATTGAAATCTCAGTGAAATCTCGTTACAAGAGACATGGCTACAAGAGATACTCGGTTATAAGAGACACTTGAAAATGGTTTGGTTGGTTTTCCTGTTTGCCTGTTAACAACATTGCATACAAGAGACATGGTTACAAGAGACACTTTTTTACTAAGGACAACTTTTGCAGGTCCCTAAAGTAACTTCTTCACTATTTAGAAGAGACACAATTAACCCAGGTACACCCATGCAGTGCAACTGACTCTTACCAACTCGTATCAGTTTAGATTTTTCTTATTTAAATTCTGTTCCATATCAGTGTCCTTTTCTGTTGCATTATGTCGTGAACTGAGGAGTGCCTTCTCCTGACTGGGAAGTTAAAATGTCCCTGTTAATTCAGCCACTGGCATCGCATTCCTGTGCGGCTGAAACAGCGGGGACATTTTGTTTGGCGCTCCTTGGCTCAAGATGCCCTTGCACCATAAAAAAATCAGTCCATCATCATCATTCCCACTCAGGAGGAGGCACTCCTTCTTAGTTCCTGACATATTGCAACGAAACAGGACACTGATACAGAACAGAATTTAGCCAAGGGAATCTAAACTGCCACACATATGAGTTGGTAAGAATTTTTGGTTACAAGAGACCTTGGTTACTAGAGACATCTTTTTTGGGTCCCTCGAGTGTCTCTTGTAATGGGGTTTTGCTGTATTAATTATAACTTCAGCTAATAAAGAGCAGGTCAGTGAGCTATGAAATGACTAAAAGAAGCCGCTACAGTGGGAATGCAATGTAGAGAAACTCTCCAGGCTTGCCATGAAGAGCACAAGTGTGACTGCATATGCAAGCATCTGAGCAAGCATATTGAGAGCGCGCACGTTGGGTTCTCCGTTTAGTGGAGCTTCCCATCACGAATTACCATAGCTGTTGTGTCCACTGGTCTGAAGAATATAGCGAAATTGTCTATTATGTTACATTGCAGTATGAACAACATCTATCAGGTAAATGCAAAGAAAGTGCTCAGCTGGTGCCGCTGACGTAAGTGTGCCTAGAAAGCGAGACATAGTCAAGCCAAGACCAAAACAAATGACATAAAAGCAGAAGTGGTTCTGCTCTGGCGATGACAAATTAACTGCTCTGTCTGCTATTCAACCAGTTTCAACTCCACTCAGAAGCGCCTCATTTGCTTTTCATTTATTTTTCGTCTGAGTAGCGACATTTTCAGACTTGCTACTCAAAGCCGCTGTTACCCTTTGTCAAACAAGCATAAATTTCTGAGGGATATTTTTGCTAGTGGTGTTTCTTCTAGCACCTCAGTGGTAAGCTGGTTACTTTTACGATTTCATGGCGCTTTCTTTACTTGAATTCTCGTAGTGTTACCAGACACATAACCTAGTTGCGAATCTGAAAACATAGTTTGCAAAAAGAGAAAGCTTTGGCACATTGGCCGTGAGGCTCTTGTCCTGACTTTCAAGCTGGGAGAGGCTGTGTCGAACAGCTCTCAATGCAGCCATGAAGAAGACCAAAATTTACTACAACTATTTCAGTAGTAAATAAATATACGAAAGTTACAAGGTGTGGTCAGTGTGGTGGTCCACCAAGGAAATGCAATATGTAAATGAAACCCATAACGCTTCTGCGACATGATGTACCCTTCTTTTTTGCATATTTTAACAGTAGTATGCCTACGCCAGAATAAGGTATGGTTAGAAAATGTAAATGTGGTACCCTGCTTATAAGGGACCTCTTATGTAAGAGACGAAAACTGCTCCCCAGTGCATGTCTCTTATAAAGAGGTTCAACTAGTAGGTGATTATGTCTACATAGGGCAAGTAGTAACTGCAGATCCGGACTATGAAAGGGAAATAACAAGGAGAACAAGATTGAGATGGAGTGCATTTGGCAAGCACTCGCAGATTATGACTAGAAGCTTACCGGTATCGTTCAAGAGAAAAGTATACAACAGTTGCATCTTACCTGCACTCACCTATGGGGCTGAAACATGGAGGCTAACGAAGAGGGTTCTACTGAAGTTGAGGATAACGCAGAGGGCTATGGAACAAAAAATGGTAGGGGTAACGTTAAGAGATAGGAAGCGTGCAGAATGGGTCAGAGAAATAACTCAAGTTACTGACATTCTAGTGGAAATCAAGAAGAAATGGGCATGAGCAGAACATGTAGTGCGAAGAGAGGATAACCGCTGGTCGCTTAGGGTAACAAACTGGATTCCAAGGGAAGGAAAGCATAGCAGGGGGTGGCAGAAAGTTAGGTGGGCGGATGTGGTTAAGAAGTTTGCAGGGGTCAAGTGGATGCAGCTAGCACAGGACCGGATTAATTGGAGGAATACTATATAGGAGTATAGGAGGAGGAGTACATAGGAAGGCCTTCGCCCTTCAGTGGGTATAGTCAGGCTGATGATGATGATAGGGGCATATATTACATGGGGCAAGCAGAAAATGGCACTAGTTCCATACCCTCAACAATAAAGTGGCTGGCCAGTCTCATTGAGGGCTTTGAAAACGTACATCGGCCTTGTCAGTAATCCGAGCCGCAAGGTTAGCATGCCGTGCTGCGGGAGAGCACTAGACGTCATTTTGACGCCTAAAAGGTTGGTTTGTTGGTTTTCAGAGTTTAACGTCAAAAAGCGAACTCGGGCTACGAGGGATGTACGCCATGTATGGCAAACTGTAGAATTTTTTTCACATATCTGGGGTTCATTAATGTGTACCGACATATCGCACGCTCATAGACACCTAAATGGAAAAGAATGCAGGCAGTCCACAGGCAGCAGCAAAAGACAAACCTTGACAAATACACCTATTTGTGGCTATAGCATGGTGGTCGAAGACCCAAAAAGCAATCGGCCTCGCCATCACTCAGCACCGGCCCGCAGCAGGCGCCAGGACTGCAGCTACAGATCTTCAAGGCAGGGGTTTCTAGCCACCATAGCAGGGGTTCCTGGAATGAGTTCTTTGAACCGGGCCACCTGCCCTCGCTCGCGTAATGGCAGCGGAGCACTTAGCTCACGCTGATTGATGCGACTCTGTAGAAAGGGGCAGCGACATAAAGAGAAGACAAGACGATAGGGCAGGCGCTGTCCTGTCATCCATGTCTTGTGCTAGCTATTCTTTTGCACTGCTCCTTGCAACAATGAATCACTAAGTAGCCCGCACCAACCTATTGATCAACACCACTCTGGTCTGGCTTACCAGTAAGTATCACTCCAGGAACTTGTCTCCTTTCTCTTTCCAGGGCCCGGTTTGAAACCAGCTCTACACAAGTGCGCATTCTGCTTCGTATGTACAGTGTGCACTCGCACAAGGAAGGATGCATAGATTTTTTTCTGGTGCAAGGTGAGCGATTTCGAAGGCAGCCTAGATAATATAAATATGTGCGTGCATAGACTTCTCCGCAGATAAACTGTTGCTAAGAAGGCATCAACATATATATGCCCAGTCTCTCTGAGCAGTCCCATCACAGTTTCGGTCTCGCTTTTTTATCTGAGCTTAGCTTACCACTGCGCGCTTATGATGGCTCAATCAGTCGCAGCCACTCGATGGAAACATACAGGTGCCAGATATCTAGTTGAGCAGTTTTGGATGCTGATTGGCATGCTGCTGTTTTTCTCTATCCCCTTCTCTCCTGCGTGGCTGAACAGTTGTGTTAGTTTCCAGAAGCATGGGTTCGTTGGTACAGTGCTGTGCAAAAGTGGAGTGATTACGCCATTAGATAAAACTGCGTGCCAGCGTTTCCAGACGGCATAGCAGTTTTTACGATTTTCATATGGCAACATCATGATGTTCAGAGTACTTTTGTCGGGCATGTAGTTTCATATAGAAAATCAACAATCGCAGTGAATCGCGTGATCCATTTTCGCGCATCACAGTACCTTCCCTCACAGTGCGTATAAACGGTTCTTGTCACATGCATTTGCCATTAGTGCAGCAAAGCCTCTTCGACAAAGCGGCAATGGTCCAGCCCTACTGCCTTCAGTTCTTTAATGGCTTATACTCTCGGCCATGACCCTGTCTGTCGCCAGAAACTTCTTTGCGAGATTCAGTCAGTGGGATAGTGGCGTTTCCCCCCCCCTCCCTGAGCAAATGTGATGTCGGGACGACGTCACATCTGGTTATGAAATTCCATGAACAAAATTTCTGGAGTCCTCCACTATGGAGTCTCTCATAGCCTAGGTCGCTTTAGGACGTTAAAACCCACAAACCAAACCATTCCATGAATGCCACACAGCTCAGCATGCACAAGCAGACGCAGTAAAGCCGGAATATGGTTTCGAAAAAGAAAAACAAAAAAAAAAACAAAATGGCTTTCCTTATTGCACTATGGTGGTCTAAAGTGCCCCCTAGAATTTAAATCTGCTGCAGTGCTGTCTCAATGTTAAAAACTCTCTGCAAAGTTCTCATCTACATTGAGTGCTTCACTGATTTAAAGTTTTGAATTTTCTTTAGAGGTTATTCAGCAATTCTTTTTTTAAGCTTATTCAATTTCTGGCCCCTTGAAGCTTGAATTCATGGTGTTTACTGTATTAGACTAGGAAAATAATTGACAGCAATTTGAAACCAATTTCAGCAATATGGTCTTATTACACAAGACAAGTTTTTTTGCTGACATGCAATACAGGTAGTGCCAGCCTAAGAAGCTTGGAAGAATCAATACCTGGCAAAATCAAATTTCCATGCAAACTTCATGTTTTGACTACTTAGGGTGCCTGTGCTGTTGACAGATAAGATTGACACAAGAGCACACAGTCTCCTGGGATAGACAGCTTTTATTTCAGAGACCTGCCTGAGGCAACTTTGAGACGCTACAGGTGGTAGGAGGGACAGAAAGACGGCATTTACTTGGTTGACAAGGGCTTGGCTACTAACTCAAGAGAACCACAACACCTGCTGGCAGCAAGGAAGCAAAGGGACAGCTGCCAAGAGAGACTGATGCTCCTTGGTGTAACACTGCTGGCATGCTGTCCTCTGCTGGCAGTGGGCAGAGCTTTAGCCCCTCGACTTCATGTACTTGATCAGGTCGACCACACGGTTGCTGTAGCCGTACTCGTTGTCATACCTGGAACAGAAGCAGCCATCAGACACAGGTATGCAGGACATAGTAATGTGCAAACAGCTAGAACAAAGTGGGAAAAAAAAGACGAGCCAAGTTTCAAACAAAGCAAAAAGTTGCGCACAATACAGGCAGCCGCTAGAATGCTAGTCTGACAAAACGTCCCCTACTGCAACCTTTGATAAATGCAAACACATAGCGCTACGTCAAGAAACCACTTTTAGGTTCAGAAGATAAAGAAATAACTGATAACTTGCACTAAAACTGCTATACTCAGTTTGATATATTTACATCCCTTGAAAAGCTGCAAGGAATTTCAATTTCTAAACAAGTTCCAATTAATTTCCCAAAGAGGTCTCCAAATTAATTTAGAGAAGTTGGGATTCTTCAGCATGAGCTGGCATCTCGCAACACAGTTGCTCGCATTCCACCTTTATCGAAACGCAACTGCAGTTTCAATGGAGGCGAAACACAGAAGGCATATATATGCAGCAAGAAGCCTGACCAAATCAGTATCCATCCGTCATACTCTTTCTTCACTCATGTAGGCTGCACGAGTACTCAAAAGAGGTCTGCCCTCATGCCTTGGCACAAAGGCAGTGTGACTTACCATGCAATAAGCTTGACAAAGGTCTTGTTCAGGGAGATGCCAGCCTTGGCATCAAAGATGCTGCTGTGCGCATCCCCAACAAAGTCTGTCGACACCACCTGCAAATGGTCCACACACACACAACTTTTAGAATAGCTACCGGAGGGTATCCAATTGGGTTATGACAAGTTTATGAGCCATAGCTGGGAAGGTAGCTGCAATGCAGACTGCAGTGGAGAGGCACAAGCTCATTATTATAACCAGGAATGCACTGAAACTTGTAAACATAAGCTTGCTCAGCACTACATTCTGGATAACCATCAAACCTGAAGACAAGAAGTACTGCTGTGCTGGCTCCCAGGGACGTAACTAGCGTAGACAACCTGCCCCCTCGTTACAGCAAGCCGGACCAGTGTTAGCAGCTAATAATACTAGGGGCCAGAAGTACCATATTTACACAATCGTAAGTCAACCCTTTTTCTATAATATTAAAATTCAAAGTTGGGGCGTCAGCTTACAATCGAAACCAAAGCATGGCACTTAACAAGAGCAAGACATAAACCATATCAGGGAGAGTACAGCAAATTTGTTTGCTTTATTGCTTAAAGTGCTACATTCAGTTACTGTGCGTGCTTCTCGGGAAGAATTTTCTTTTTTAAATTTTACTACGCAGCACAAACTGTAGCTGCAGGAGTGTCTATAGTTTACGGAACAGCCGCTGTTAGAATCGCGGCAACGCTCCCTTTTTGTATGTCAGTGACATCTGGTCACGTGACACAACGGCACTTCCAGGGAGTGTCTATGGTTGATGGAAGAGCCAATATTGATCATTCCTTCTCACTTTTGACTCTACGACCGACTACATGCTTCGTCACAAGCTCTTCAGTCCAAAAAGCACTCAGAGCTTGTTCCGTGCAATGTTCAAGGAGGCGGCTATCATTTATTCCGAAGCAACAAATGCGCTGTGGGCCGTAAGTTCAAAGCTCAAACGGGTTTCGCAGGAGTGGTGGTGACAGCAAGACAATTTTCAACTGATGCCAAGTGAAGAAGCTTCCAAGAGATACAGTTGGTATTCTATCCAAAGCTGGAGGCCAAACTTGCTGCGTATATCATACACGACTTGAAGTGAAGACTAGTTGTACAGCCAGGCAATAAATTTTCGTTGTCAGGAGCATCCACCGTGGTATGTCCCCCCCCCCCCCAGTTATGCGATTTGGGGGGTCGACTTACAGTCATGTAAATATGGTAGGTCAGCATAAAGCACACATAAAATGTTCGCCCTTGACTCAAACTAGCACCAATAACCAAGGATGCACGCATCTGTTTTGTTACCTTAGACAGCACCCAGCACCAGACTGAGCAGAATTAAGCAGGGCAATGACTTCAGATGGTTCCATGTCTACTCCGACCATGTGCGCTTACCTCGTCCTCTGTGTATCCCAGGATGCCCTTCCAGTGGTCGCTGAGGGCGGCAGCCTTGACGCAGGCCTTAATCTCGTCGTAGGTGGCCTCCTTGGCCAGGCGGCAGGTCAGGTCCACCACAGATACGTCCGGAGTTGGCACACGGAAGGCCATGCCAGTCAGCTTGCCGTTCAGCTCAGGAATCACCTTGCCCACTGCCTTTGCGGCACCCGTTGAAGCGGGGATGATGTTCTGGGCCGCTCCACGGCCATCACGCCATGCCTGCATAGCATTGCACGGGCAACCACGGTCAATCCCTTCTCACAGCAACGCATAGAGGAACTACAACAGACTCTGCCGCATCCATTCTAAAGGCTTTTCTGCACTGCTATGCTTGCCTTC
The DNA here is from genome assembly GCF_055883805.1 of Amblyomma maculatum. Classification (NCBI taxonomy): domain Eukaryota; kingdom Metazoa; phylum Arthropoda; class Arachnida; order Ixodida; family Ixodidae; genus Amblyomma; species Amblyomma maculatum. Next base: position 93,252,171 of record NC_139346.1, on the reverse strand, counting down.
TCTCTGAATTCTGTTCGTTAGCCCATGGGTAGGACATGTCCCACCGAAGTATACTGCTACCCCAAGGGATCACTGGTCGTTTGCTCTCTTGCACAAGTCTATGTAGCTGTTTTCAGCTAGGATGCATCTAAAATTACCCCTCAGATGCGGCCTTCAATGAATGAGGGGCCCACACTATGAAATGTGGACCGAAGCACTTGCCTTGTGGCTGGGGCCATCCACAGTCTTCTGGGTGGCAGTGGTGGCGTGGACAGTCGACATGAGGCCTTCAACAATGCCAAAGTTGTCGTTGATCACCTTGGCCAGGGGGGCCAGGCAGTTGGTGGTGCAGGAGGCATTACTCACAATCTTCATGCTGGGGTCATACGCGGTGTGGTTCACACCCATCACAAACATGGGTGCATCTGCTGATGGGGCAGAGATAACCACCTGCAAGTATTTCCCGTCCACAGAAAGCTCATCAAAAAGAAGAAAAAATTTGGACATCTGCAAGCACCACATTGCCTTCTTGCCATTACATACTTCTTTTTTAAGTCAAATTCTTGAAATCGTGCTGCCAAGCTAATAAAATTACCAATGCAATTCCACCTATCATCACACAGCAACCAAAGTCTCTGATAAATGCAGTCGTTTAAAGCCTTTATTCTAAGACTGATCAAATTGCTCAGTTAACCACAAACATTACTCATCCACACTGTGCTATCTACATTGTTCCGTAATAAACATCAATGTGCCAGTACCAGCCAGTGCTGGTACTGAACAATGAACTCCATTTTTTCTTTTTGAGCATATTCACAGACATGTCTCCGCACACAAATGTTCAAATTATTTGGCTTGTCATGTACACAATTTCAAAAGCACTGCAGTCCTACAAAATATCCCTGAAGACCTCCTAGGCACAAGGCAAAAGGTGCTGTGAGCCAAGAAATTGCAACATGTTTTTATCAATTGTACAAAGCCTCTGCCGGGATTTTGGCGAGAAGCTTCTCATGGACTCACCCGCTTGGCACCACCGTCAATGTGCTGCTGGGCCTTCTCAATGGTAGTGAAGACACCAGTGGACTCCACCACAAACTCTGCACCAACCTTACCCCACGGGATGCTGGCAGGCTTCATTCTGTACACAACAGGATGGCCTGGTTAGCACCACTAGCTAGACAAGTGTTACTAACACAAATGTCCGCAGAACAGCGTAGAACTACACCACCTGAACATTCGTCATCTTTAGCCAACACAGGTGGGAACAAAAGAATACAGCACCAGCATTTTCTTAACTATGAGGTACCTGCTATTATCACCAATAGCAAAGGCCATACTAGTTTAACTTGCCTACACATAGCTCCCACTATCTGGAGGTAGCGTTCTGGCACCACATTATTTTCTGAAGATTACTACCAGTAATCTAGACAGCTGTCATGAGAAGTTAAATGTTACAGACATTGGAAGTAATTACAACTAGAGACCCTTCCACAAGGAGGGGCAGAGTTCCAACAAAGACCTGGAATGACATCACTGCTTGCGACACAATGAAACAGACAGATGACAGACACTGCGAGTGAGATAGAATGTGGCCAGTTTTGCAACACTAAGTGTCTGCATGGGGGCATTGAACCCATCCGTGAGAGATCCTGGCAACGCATCCTGTTTGCAAATCAGTTGGCAAGAAAGCAGGCTGCCGGCAGAAGTGCAGAGGGAAGAAAAAAAAAACGCTTCCATTGACTGCCTGCTAGGTTTAAACTTAGCAGGAGGGAGGAAGGTTCAAGCCATCAAACGGCCTTGGAAGCGGAAGCATTGCAGCTTTGCCAGAAGTCAGAACAAAAACACTGCCGGCGCTTGTGGAACAGTGCCAGCACAGCAGCCGCGCCCTCTAGACACTCATGGCTCCTGGAGCCCGACCAACTTCTAATGGGGGAAGGGACAGCTTTGTCTTGTCAGAACTGGTGCTCCCAAAATTGGGCCCCCATACCAAACCAAGAATGGGATGGACATGTTTTGTGGCCTTGCAATACAGAGCAGATACCAATGTGCACTCTTCAAATACGACTTTTCAGTGGCAACCTGCCGGTCATTAAAGCTTCTTTGAAGCTCAGACAGAATGCACAAGTAACCAAGCCTTGATGCTCAGAAAACCAAGCACAATGCATTCAGAGCAGGCAGATATCTGTTGCTGAAGGCTGTGCTTTGAAGCACTAGGTTTTGTGAAATGTGCTCATTGCTTTTCCAATGAGTTACCCTGTCACAAGGGTGAAGAAGTTTCCATGGAGGTTGATTCTTTGCCACATACACTACCTGAGCTTCCAAAAAAACCAGCGATAGCACATGAATTCATGCTCAAAGCATCACTGCATGCGACAGCATGCCTGGCTACCCACCCATGCACCCACAATAACAGAACTTAAGGGCGCTACAGATTCATACTAAGAGGGGTGAAATGCGACAATGGCACTCACTCCTGAAAGACGTGGATCTTGTGGCCATTGACCACAAGCATGCCTCCCTCCTCATGAACATCACCATTGTAGCGGCCATGGGTCGAGTCGTACTTGAACATGTACACCTGCAACCAGAAGAACTCAAGTATAAGCTCAAGTTGTACAGCTGAAAAGCATCTACCTTTTCCTCCTTGAAATACTCCCCGCACTCGCGAAAAATATTAAGGCCATGGTGAGGAACACTGTCTTATTCGACAAGAGCTGATGTAACTGTCCCGCTAGTTGCAACCACTAATGATGATAATGACATGAAAAACATGAAAAAAAAAAAAAAGCATTGAAACTTGGGACAGGACTCACCATGTACTTGACATCAATGAATGGATCATTGATGGCCACGACATCAACGCCCTTGCTGAGGGCAGCACGCAGTACAAGACGGCCAATGCGGCCAAACCTATCATGAAAGAATCAGTGGCTGTTAACTTTTCAGGCATGCGATGGTGAACATTAACGCTATGCACCGAGCACTCCGATCTTACAGCAAGAACTACCTTACCCAATAAGTCTTACGAGAAAAATGTCAAACCAAATGAAACCCTTATTCCATGTTGCAACAGACTCCTTTCCCTTGCAATGCCGCACAAGCATATGGCATGCAATTTTTTTTTATGTGGGGGCTACTGAGGTAAGCAGAGAGGAAAAGTGCGGTAAAAAAGGTAAAACAAGCTAGAAAGGATTTTATTGAAAATTGTGGACTACAGATTGAAGTGGCCACCACTGATGCACTGCACGAAAAATATCAAGCAGGCTTGCGACCTCAATGTGATATCAAATTACAATTCACAGTGGCGGGCAGCTTAATATAGACCAAATTCTGAGTTCAAGCTTCTGTGGTGGTGTACACCGGAAACAAATGTATGCTGACTTTATACTCAAAAGTAATAGTAAATGTTTCGTAAGTACTACTTTTTCGTTAGGTAACGCTCAAAACGATCTCCAAGTATATCCGTGACTGAATGTCTCGAGCACCTCTGATAAAGGTCTGAACCAGTTAGAAGAAGAAAAAAAAAAATGAATGGACGCGTACGATGACGTAAGCCCGCATCGATCCAGACAGAATCGGAGGAGGCGGAGCGGCTCCCGCCGCTACCAAGCCAGACGACGACTGCTTATAGTTGTACCAGTAAATAAACAAAAAATAGCAGCGGGCGGGTATGGGGACCGCGCACAATACACACCCCGCTCTCCAAAGGCTGTTCTGGACAAAGCGCATGCAAACTATCGAGGGGCCAGCGGCGCGCTCGCCCAAGTGGCAGATGCCGCGCGCATTGAGAGCTGAACACTAGAGCAGCCATGACAGCTGGCGTAGAGGTCACGTCAATGAGACGCCGGTACCAGTGCGTGCAGGGCAGCGCGAAACGTCAGCCCCGAGCTCCAGTGGGGGAGAAATTGATTCAAGAGGTCGCAACGAGACCGAGAAAATGCGAGAAAAGTGAAAGTCGCAGAGGCAATGCGATAAGCGCGGAAGTGAAGAGCACGTACCCGTTGATGCCAACTTTTGCCATGTCGCTGTTGTCGTTCTCCGAGTTAGTAAACTGGCTGACGAATAAGCTGGAAATAAAAAGTCTCGTAAGCGCGCAGACAGCAAAGACAATGGCAACGGCATATCAAACAATGCACTGACTGGCGGCCGGTTCTCCCCCGACCGCCGGAATCGCTACGATGGGAGACAATAGAACACTGACGGCAGTTATGCAATACCTCTGATCCTAAACCACGGATGAAATTTCGCAGCACGAGACCCAAGTAAATCGCGCACAGCGGCGCACGGTTCGATCCACTCCTAGGCTTCAGGATTTCGCGGCCAGCTTCCGAAACGGTAAATCACAGAAGTACGGTGTAAACGTACGAATGAGCCCAACGGACTAACGTAGAAGCAAGCGCTCGGTTATCGTGTTAGCTGAGCAAGACTATAACTATCAAACGAGGGGCCTGCAGAGCTAGAACACGCTACGTGAACAGACTTCGCTGACGTCCCTGTCAACAGGAGCAGAGCCGTAAGGAGCTACGCTAGAAGAGATTTACGTGCGGCTCGGCACATAGCCTACGGCGGATGTAGTAGCACTTAGGACGGACGACGAGCTAAAATCCTCATGAAAACGCGGTTCTGACCGGCCGTGCTCGGCGACAGAAGAAATCTCTTGGCCCATCCGACAGAACGCAGATGTTCGAAGCGCGAGCGATCGCCGGTAGCTGTGCCACGCGCTCGTAACCGGCCATCATTTGTTGCACCGGGCGTCGCGCGGCCCCGCATCAGAGATGCTACCGATGAACTGTTGCATTTCCGCCATTATTTCACCTCCCTAAACACTTTGCGCACACGAATACAGATGCCAATGCAATAGATAATCGAAGCTACGAAAAGGAAATGCCGACAGCGTCCGCCGGCAGACAGTTTTGCGGTTTTGCATCGTGCCACGCCCGCTAAGTAGAGAGGAACGACGAAAAAACATATACATGTTGGGCCGAAATAAACGTCGCCACCGTTCTAAGAGTCAACAGCGAGGATGAGGCAACAGTACGTGACAATTAAACCAATTAAATCGCCTGCGGAAGAGAAATTATTTGTAACGCCGACTACGCTCTCACCTGACCGCCGACAAGGTCAACTGAATGAACGCGCGGAGCTTCGTTAGTTTTGTTAAGAGCGGTAAATCTCGAACTCAGGCGCTTGTATTTGCAGAAGACGAATATGCATAAAATATATGACAACATAATTACAATTTATTAAACAAAATTATTTTTAAAGGTTTATTTTTTATTTTACATTTGCAAAAAATAAGACTGTACACAAGCCTTTTTTTTGTAGCTATCAGCATCATTATCACATGCCTTTTGTTGTTGTTTTCAGTTTGCGGGCGTCGTCCGCAATCGGCGACCTTCAGCGGTCAGGGGCATACTATTTTATTTGGCACTTGCACCGGCACCAGCGGAATCATGTCAGCCCAGACAGCCCCCTCGAAGACAATACCGAAACCTGTGCGGTTTCTGTTCGGTGGTTCTGCCGGGTAAGTCCCGAAAATGACGATGACACGACGAAGCGTTAGTGCCTCGCATGCACCGGATCGCCGGCAGCCGCCTGCAGTAAACCGACACTTCCAGATACCATCGGCCTCCTTGACTTCAAAGCAGTGCAGATGTGTTGGATGTTCGTAGGCTGAACACTCGTGTAGGTAGGCTGCTGTGATTAAACCGAGGACGGCCGAAATGAGCGATCTGGCGGACACAGGCGCATGTAAATCCACATATGTATGTATGTACACGCTGCAGCCGTTGAACCCGTACGCACCGATTGCGACTTGTTGGGAATTTTAAAGCAGTGAATACACCGCACAGACATATGGGCGCATGTTCTGTTGGTACACCCATACGTAGCTGTGAGTAGTATGCCTGCCGAATGCCCACGGTCAGACGCACATATGCGACGGGCTTTCTCAATCCGCTGGAAATTATATGACGCATATTTACGCGCTTAACTCGTTTCCTGCAGTTCACAGTGCATGCGTGCATATGTAGCTGTTAACAAAGAGCAGCGAATTTTAACAGCCTTACGATGGTTGGTATACGTGTGAAGCCGAACCCGTGCTACACAACGTATATACAGAAACATCTCCATTACATCACTGACACTATATAAGCTGCGGAGCAAGAATGCGAGATAAATTCTCAGTGTCTGGTTCGACAGTTGCGTACATATATGCTAGCTGTATCACTGTATTGTTGTGTGTGATGCCAGCATTTACTTTCATTTGTTTTGTTAAGTTAACGTTTTACTATATCGAATATGAAAGCGCACACATGTACGCATATCCGTACCAGGTCCAGCGGCCGTTATAGCCCCAATAGATGTATGCTTGCCCAAAGTATACTCAGGCTATTCTGTATCATATGTTGCTTGAGCAGGAAGGCAGAGATGTGTTCCTCGTATGAAAGTATACTGCGGGGTGAGCTAGGATAGGTGTACACAGCAAAATCAAAATGGCAGCACATAACATGTAAGCAAACCCATTTGTAGATATACTTAGCATAAAATTACATCTCTAGCCAATAAAACACTGCTGAACCAAATATTGAGTGAAAGCATCTGCGGGTGACCGAGCGTTCTTCTCTTTTTCTTATTCCTCAGCCCACATATAAAGCCCCGCTTTAACCAAGCCGTATGAATGTGCCTTAGTGGCCTGTAGGGGTAACGTGAATGCCAGGGCCCTAGCAGGCTAATTCTGCCATAACCGTCCCATGTGAAACGAGAGACCCAAGTTGGCAGCTCCTGCCAGCCCACACCCTAGTGTCACGTGGGTAAGATGTATGTGGCTACCGCCACAGTACGCTGAAGGCTCGAAACCTAGAGTGGTATTGCTTTCGCAGTAAAAAAAGTGCAAGGTATTGCTCGGGAATTACACACACATAGTTAAAAGAAAGTAGGTATAGAGTGCAGCGACTTGAGCTTACACACAATAATTCTCTTTTTTGTTGGCAGCCGGGGAAACACAATAGGAAGGAGTGGTAAATTGAGCGAATAAATTCCAGCAACTTGCACACATGGCTGCAATAAGAGCACACCACACAGTGTATGTATACATTCGTGGCTAAGATAATACGTAGCCTGGTCCAGCATTCTTAGTGGTAAAATAAGAGGCTTTGCTGCATATGTGCGCAAGTGTACAAGCAGCCCGTGCTTGAACAAGTGTGAAACCTTGCTAAATGTTTTAAATGCACGAGCTGGGTTTAATCGCTGAAGCCTGCCCCATGTTGTTGTGATCGTAACTTTACGTGTGTCATGCATGTTCTGTCAAGCAGTCCCTGAGTGCTGACTATGGCTCTTTGCAGGATGGCAGCCACGTTGTTTGTGCAGCCCCTGGACTTGATCAAGAACCGCATGCAGTTGAGTGGCAAGTATACACCGACAGCTTTGCACACGTAGGAGCCTAGAGCATACGCTTGCAGGTGCAGCAGGCTCATATATGTTAGCTACAGGCATAGTTAGTATCCCAAAGTTTAACATGAATTCATATGCACAGACATGGGTACTTAATGCAGGGGTGTGGCATTTTTGCACTGCTACTAATCAAGGACACAGCAGAGTACAGCAGCCATGCAGTATGCCAAATAATACCTAATTAGCCACTGATTTCATTTCTATAAATTTAGCATGGTAAAAAAAAAAAGGCTGCCTTTTTGTTTTTGTTTTTGTTTTTTCAATTGTAGAAAGTGTGCTGTTATATAATTGTTCAAATGTGGAGTATGAAACAGTTGGCAGAGGAACTGTGCTCTCTCTATACCGTTTGGAAAATTATTTTTGGAAGGGCAATGGATCGATGCAGAGATGTTACCATCTATTTAACAGTGACTCATTAACACTGCACCAAATTTTCTTTCTGCACTGTAAAGAAAATCAGTGAAATACTAAATTCAGAGATATGAAGGCAGGTAAACTGCTGTTTCAATTAAAAAAAAAAAAGGCAAATGCAAACACACTTCACAGGCAGATGTTCCTCACTTCTTTGTGCCTTCAGTGAAAACCAATTTTAATGGACAAAATGAAGTGCACATGGCCGGTAGCAAAAAAAGAAAGAAGTCCCTTTTTTAAATATGAAAATACATTGCCTGCAGCACTGCAAAGGGCAACGTGCTGGCTAACATGCCCAAAATGCCAGGCACCAAGCTGGGCAGCTCTCCCTCAGTCATACTGACATTCTTATTTCAGCTAGAAGAGAATCTCTTGATCAGTATTTTTTGCGGTGTGTGCTGAAGCAATTTTGCATTGGTTTTAGAAATGCAGAACCATGTTAGCATAAGCTCTACAGCTTTACATGTGCTGAGAAAATGGCTGTGATGTGGGGTTTTGTTGAATGTCGTTTTCATGGTGTTGACTGCAGGCGAAGGTGGCAAGTCCAAAGAGCACAAGACAAGCCTGCATGCCATTCGCAGTGTCATCCAGAAAGAAGGAATCCGAGGAATGTACGCCGGGTGAGAAAACATCACTGTCGTTGACACCCATAGTGGCATTCCTTTGGAAAAAAAAAAATAGAGAAAGATTTGGCGTGCTGTGGCGAAATGCGCATGGCATACATGTTGAGCTGGCATAGGACTCCTAAGTCAAAGGGACAAAATCAATGTGTTGTTGCTGTAAGCCTGGTTGATGTTTTGACTGCCTGATTGTTTGGCTGTTTAAGATGGGAAAAACAGTCAGAACCCAACAGTGCCATGCATTTGACGCTTCTAGAAAGAACATGGTAGCTGGCAGTAGCTTCAGTTTGTGGCTTAAGGAGTGTCTTATGCACTGTTATGTCAAAATTTGCCCGATACTTTTTCTGTCTGCCAAAAGTTATTGGTATGCTAGGTCCATGAAGAATCTCAGTTGTCATGCGCTCTGAATGAAAATCATGAAATTGAATTGACTAGTCTTCACTTGTGTATGCAGGTCATGCTGTGCAGTTGTCAGTTGCCACATGCTTGAAGAGCGTATGCAGCTATTGCATTCTTTGCAGATTTAGTAAGCTGTAAGTTTGTAAATGGTGATGATAACTGTACTTAAGACACAGTTCATATATTAATTTAGTAGTGACTGTATAATGCGGCTGAGCATGCTTTGTTAATTAGCAGTAACAAGGTTACATCAAAGCAACCACACTAAAGAGAGTTAAAATATTCCATGTAATGAACTTTCCCATGAATTTATATTGTGCATTATTTGGTTATCACTAGCAAGCTGAACGGTGCATAACAAGATGGGCGTCTATAAGTAGTTAATTGAGAACAACTAAATCACAGTCATGGCAGAAAGCTCAGCGAGTTCTGCAGAAGCTGTCTGCACCAGTGTGTAGGATCTAGTTGAGTCACTGAATATATTAAAAAAAAGCATGTTCCAGCAGTATTTCAGGTGCGATTATACCATTGACATTTCTCGCAAATTGGTTTTTATCAAAGTCAAAACATAGTTTGTTCCTAGCTCCAGAAGCATGTACTGTGGTGCCATTGTGCAGGCATACAGCTGAAGTGGTAGTGAGCTTGGAATTTCTTTGGGGGAGTACTCTAACCAACCGTTCTGTAGTTTTCTAGTTGGGTAAGACTGGACACATTTTAAGTTGCACTAGTAGATGTAGCTCAGAAGCTTAGGGCAGAAGTGCCTAAAAAAAGAAAGGTAGATTGGTTCGATGGGCAAACTCGTGAGGCTATCAATATAGGCTCTACATTAACGGAACTCTGATATGGCTTGAAGGAGCGTGGTTTATGAGGATTGGAGCATTATGTAGCATTAATTTTTGTCACTAGCTCCGTCTTTTTAGTTTTCATAGAAAGCCATCATCCACAGATCACACGAGGGACCATTAAGTCAATCAGTTGCAGGTGTTGACTGCAAAGTGGTTGCCAGTAATTTTTATCACCATGCTTACATTGTGTTTATGAAAGTGTGAGGAAAATTATATGCCTAATCTCGATGTATGCATTGAAATATTTTACTGGGAGTTTCATCTAAAGGCACAGTTAATGTATTTACCTCTTGCACTCGTTGGAAGACTTAGCCATAGAGGCAAAGTGAGGCCGCCCCTCATGATATTGTATCACTCGCTCTGGCAATCATTTTAAACAAAACCTCCAGCCTGCCTGTGTTACGTATCCAAGCGTGTCTTATCTTTGCATTTCAGTCTCTGCCTCCTCACCACTGCTTGTTGAAGGGACACTCGAAAGGAGGACATACATGAAGCCAGACTGTTTACCCAGACGCCATTGCGCAATCTGGGGAGCTAAAAGATAACAAGTAAAGGCTACAGATAAGGAGCAGGCGTGCTGGCACAAGCAGGCATGATTCATTTATGGGAAGTGATAACACGTCCTTGTAATCAGGGAAGCGTACAAGAAGTATGAAGCAGCGACTTGAAGGGCAGAACGGGAGTGAACCAAGATGTGCAGCAGAATGTTACGCTGTCAAACAGTTCATGGATTATGCGGCCTAGCTTGGCCCACTGGTCAGGAATTCCAGCTGTACTGTCAGGGAAAGCATGTGACAATAGACGACGCGAGAATAAAAGCTTGGCTTTTTTTGTCCTCACAGCTGGTGCCTCGCTGAGATCTCAGTTGTGTGTACATCTGTCGACCTTGTGCTCTCACTTAAACAGCAAGGAATATGAGGGGGCCTTAATGAAAACGTCTGCAACAAATGTGTTTGCAGGCTGTCAGCTGGTCTGTTACGCCAGGCGTCCTACACCACTGTTCGCATGGGAGTGTACACATCACTCTTTGAAACATTCAGGTATGTATTCATTCATTCATTCATTCACAAAATGCACATTCAAAAAGGAAGCACATTTCAACAACTATAAAAGTCCGACACAAAAAATACAAGCAAGTCCAGTGGATGTAAAGCAGAAAATAAAACAATACAGCAAAAAAAAAAAAAAGAAAACGATTATGCAGATGGACTACTATTATATAGGTACGTTATGTTCAAAGTATGTTTTTAGGCTTTCAAGAAAGGCATCTAGAGTATTACATTTTACAATGAAGTCAGGCAGCATGTTCCACTCTTTAATCACTCGACGAAAAAAAGCTGTGTTTAAAACAGTCATTATGAGAAAGCAGCACAGGAATATACATACTATGGCGATGTCTTGATGGCTCATTGTGGTGTATTGCAATATAGTGTGATGTATTAATGAAGAAAGAGATACTACTTCAGCCTTTCTATCTTAGTGCGACATTCTAGTTTTTCGAGGTTGGCATGCGTTGACAGAGTGTGTGCACCTTTTCAGATGAATGCAGGCCTCGGTTACCAAACTCCAGAACATTAGATTCTCGCATCACTCACTTCCTCGCTGAGAGCTGTCACCAGTCAGCCACGTTTGATTGGCGTGACCCAATATGCCAGGGATAGTTTTAATCTGTTTGTGGGAAATGGATTTCAGCTATCCTCCTTTGCTTATTCTTATTCATGCTTATTTAGCATTTTGTCTTGATGTTGGCATTGAGCTGTGCGGTAACTATATAAGATTCTTTTGGAAATAACATCAATTTAAGCGCAATCAAGCGCTTAAAACTCTTGGTTTGAAAACAGCACGATTTCTCATAGAGCGGCGAGTCAAGCTTACAGTACACATTTGCTAACGGTTTAGAAAAGCTGGCGTACTAGATTTTCTACCCTCTTTTTCTCATTGTCTGAGACCATAAAAGAGAATGACCAAAACTAAGGAACTACTAAAACAGCCGAGATTCCACTGCAGCAGCAGTTTATTTCATATAGTCCACTGTTAATGAAGTTATGCATTTCTTCACTGGCCTGCTGAAAAAGTAACTATGTTTTTGACTGGCGTTTCCTCTTGCAGCCGCACGAGCCTAGTAAGTAAGCAGCTTTGTTTAATCATAAGTGCTAACTCACCCTTTGCCTTAAAAGTGTGCCGACTGCATTTGGCAGAGTGCTTGTGATTGGGACCAGTGCTTCATTGATCAGGGAGAAAAACATGCAGCTGGTGCATAGTGTACTATTTTAAAAGAAGACTGCAGTCTTTTTATTGCATGTAGCTATCCAATTAAACATGTTTCATAAAGGTTTTGGATGTCTGGGATTTTCCTTCCTGTAGCTTTCTGCTTAGTTGTTATAGCTAGGAGAAGCTCACCTACTTAACAGAACGGGGGTTAGGTATGCCTTATAATTTGACAATATGAAGATGCTTAGTGCCTAACAGTCGTGAGAGCAGAAGGACCAGTACATGTTTTTGTAACTAGCGCAGTTTTCATCTTTCTCAGGATACCTGTAGCAGGGCTAGTTCTTTTTTTTTTTTAATGAGCCGTCTTTGTCTTTCCACACTGTGATCGCAGTTCCGACGGCAAGCCCCCCGGCTTCCTGATGAAGGCGTCCATCGGAATGGTAGCTGGCGCTGTAGGTGCCTTCTGCGGCACGCCCGCCGAGATCTCTCTTATTCGAATGACTGCTGATGGCAGGTACGCATGATACGTGCTCTCTGTCAGCTTTGAAGTTACAAACCGAACTTATGTCAAAAGCAGATACTGGCTCTGTGTCTTTAGTTTTAAGCTGCTGCACCGTGTGTGTATCTGCAGATTGCCATCGACTAAACCCATTTTTTGTTTCATAGCTAGAACTCATGGTGTGTGTGTCTTGCTATTTTGTAGTTAATAACATTTTGTCAACCAACAATACCGCCTATGATAAGACAATCCCCTTCTTGCTGTCTCAAGGCTGCTTTGCATCAACTTCTGGAATCTTGCTGGAAAAGTGAGGTGAAAATAAGCAAATGGGGTTGAAAATAATGTTTTGTTTCTCTAACTGCCATATGATTTCATAAAAGGCGGTTTAGTGAAACGGTCACTTATTTAATTATTTATCGCCATAAATTTTGAAGACGTATAGACACAAAATTTCCGGTTGCATTTTTCTTGCTAATGATACATTATACTGTTCATGATCATCATGGTATTCGCCTACAGCCGGTAAATAACTTATAAAATGAATTTTTTTTTTTCTCACCTGTTTCGGTTTCAGTTTCAACAGCTGGGCAATGGCTATGATGTCAAAGTTAAGTATAGGTCACGTTAGAGGTTAAAGAACTGCAATATAATCGCTGCTGCTTCATTCAATGTGATTCCTGTTATTTAGGTAAGTCGGCTTTAGTGTTGTAGCAAATGGAAACAATGAATGATTTCTTCATCCTTCACGTGACCTATGTTTAAATTTGCCATCATGGCCTTCGCTTGGCTAGGTACAGTTTTGAAAAGAAATTCGGTTATAAATGATTTAATTTAATGATCATATGCAAATATGTAGTATGTGGTGATCCGCTTAAGGGGGGATGCGGGGCTAAAATCGTGATTTTAAAAGAAAAAACGTGTTTTTTATTTTTTGCTATTTTGGATCCTGCATTTATCAAAGAAGCTTCTCACCAATTTTGGTAGTCATCAGCGCTGTAGAAAATAATAAAATGAATTTTTTTCACGAGGTGGTGGAGCGCGTTCGCTGCAGAAAGCGCCTATGAACGCTGCTTTCAACGCGCGGCCGCAAAGCGGGCAAGAAACCGAACGCGGAGTGGAACGCCACATTAGAAAGTTTGTTTTTTTCGCACTTTCTAGCCAAAGATGACCTGCTATCGAGAGTACAGCGCACAACTAAAAAAAAAAAAAAAAAAAAAAAAAAAAAAAAAAAAAAAAAAAAAAAACACGGAAAGCCTTATTTTGGGCCGGGCAATTGCGGATTGGCTGGAAAACCGAAACTGAAGCTTGGATTGGCCGAAACAAGACAAGTGACCTTCGAACGCTGTTTTTGCGCCAAAAGTAGCCTGGCTAACCAGACTGCTTTAGTAAGTTCGATGCTGCTTGTTATCTTTCTTGCACTTCTGCAAGTTTGTTGCGATCAGTGAGTAGTTGATGGTGGGATAGGAAGATGCCTGCAACAAAGTCTTCGACGCGGAGAAGCTTTGGGAAGCGAAGCAATCGCCACATAGCAGCGTCGAGTTGAAGAGGAGGGCCCTATGTATGCAGCAGGGCACTTTGATTAATTATTTTTGGTCGGAAAATTAAACAGCATGTTCCGAAATGTTTGAACTCATTTTTCTAAGTTCGCACTTTTTGCGAAAACACAACCTTAGGAAAACTATCATTTCCAAACTCTTTCGCTATAAGCAGCTTTCAAGGTGGTTTCTGGACTATATTTTTGTTGGGAACAAGATAAGGCACTTTTTAGATCACTAATTACTCTCCAAGTTAAAAAAATTGAGATATCTTACATACAATGACAACAAAAAAAATGAAGTTTGTTTTCCAAATGCAGAAAGTTTTACAAAAATGCCGTAAAAAGCCCACAATTCTCCTTATCCTGCACGATGAACTATCTAGGAGGTATTCAATCACAAAAAATTAGTATATCTTCATTGTTTTTGAAATGATAGTTTTCCTAAGCTGACACACCTCTTTGTTCAGTATAGCAGCTACAAGTTATTACCTATTTATGCTAGGGCAATGAAATTTAGAATATATGCTAATAAGAGGAAGGTAAGCCACTCCAGAAAATTTTATGAAAATTGGTACAGCCGTTCAAAAGTTCACCCTTTAGCCTAGCATCCCCCCTTAAAGAAAATTCCTTGTGCATAATTAAAAATAAAATAAAATGCACAACCAAAAATATTGTGTGTGTACTCCTTTCAGAAAAAGCTTGCTCCAGTGATGGCCATATTCAGCCATTAATCTTTTAGTGCCAAAATTATGAAACAATATGAAAAAAAAAAAATAAACTGCTTCCATTCCATGCTAGCTAATATGCCCACATTCCAGAGCCAATATCAAGAGTTCTTTAGCATTGCTAAAGTGTGAGAAATTCAGTTAGCATTGATTCATTTTGTGCAGCTAGTCATAGTTGTGTGGTAGACCAAATTGAAAGCTACGAACCAACTCAAAGGCCTAGCCTAGGAACAGTAAATCACATTTTATCCAAAAAAAGGTGTCTTTCTGTTTTTCTTGCAACATTTGTCAAAAATGAGATGAGAAAAAGTTTTGAATGCTGGCTTTATTAATGTTGCAATGTTGCTCATTCGTGCCTCTCCCCCCCCCCCCCCCCCTTTTTTTTTTTTACACAGCTTGCTCACAGTGATGACGCGCAGTTTATATGCAAAAACGCTGGCTGCTGAGGACATATTCAGAAATGTGTACACAGCGCACAGATGAGATGCCACGAATCTGTAACACTGTGAAATTTGTGAAATTAATTTGTTAACATGTGTTTACCAAAACGTGTTCAGAGTATAAAATAAGTTGGAGTGATTCACAGCCTTTTGTAGAATCATCCAGCTTTGTATAGAGCACAGCAAGAGGTATAACGGCTGCTGTGCTTACCTTTTTCAATCCAAAGGTTACCACCGGCAGAGCGCAGAAACTACAAGAATGTCTTCGATGCGTTAATCCGTATGACGAAGGAGGAGGGAGTACTCACACTGTGGAGGGTATGTGCAGTTCCCATTGCTGCAAGTTATTGAGCCATTTGATAGTAAAACCCAACAAACAAAAAAAGTAACACATGCTACTTGTTGGCAGAAGCGTACCATGCTGCCACTTTTCAAAGGCACATTTGCACTTGGCTCAGCTTTTATTGAGATAATTTGTTTGCTGGGTGACAGTCTTCCAGCACTGCACACCATTTAGGCCCAGAACAAAGATACCTGTACAGTAGATAGGAGAAGTCCGTGTGAAAAGCTCTACGAGAGTGTTTGATATGCCAGCCCTTGCAGAGTGGCTGCTTTACATGTGCTTACATAAGCTTTCGGAGTATAGGACTGATAGAAGAAGCACAGTTCATCTTTTTATCCTAAACTTGTAAACTTAAGTTGGAAGTTCTAGAACTGGCACACTCGGTGGCTTAAGGACTACCAAAATAGCTGTGTACATTAAGTGCACCTGATTGTGTTAGCGAGTACTTCATGCACAATGGTTGCGCTGGAGGGATGTTTATTCCATGCCTGCATGTTTTCCGTTGCAGGGCTGTGTGCCGACCATTGGTAGAGCCATGGTTGTGAATGCTGCCCAGCTGGCCTCATACTCACAGGCCAAGCAGCTACTGTTGAACTCAGGTGAGCTGCCTATAGGTGCTGCTTTCATGGTGGCATACCTGTGCCACTAGAGTACACAGTTAATTTCTACCATGTAATGCAACAATCAACTTGACTGGCAGCAGCCAGATCTGCTTGATTGTACCGTTAGGTACTGATCTAGGTATTGAGTGGGTATGACCAGGCAATTTTGCATATTATGTGGAATTCTGAATGAACATGCAAGCCTCCTGCTCTGTGGAATGAGTGGGCATTGCTCTCATGCTTAATGCAAGTATTTAATTAGACTCACGGACTTTTCTGACTGCTCTTGTGACACTACTGAAACTGTGGAGCATGCTACTTGCTTAGTGCCCTGTATATATACGTGAAAGACTGACCTTTGCCGCTTTCTCAGGTAAATTTTGAGAGTAGGCCATTCTTGGAAGACGTGGTACTAGGCACTTGGCTGGAGAGGCGGAAAGCTCTTCAGGTGACGAGAGTACTTCTGCGCTTTTGTGCCTCGCAGGTCTCGTCTTGCGGTTGTGATTAGGCAAACTTTTGACATGCTCATACCTTTCCTTATCTCTCTTCTGTTTGCATTGTCACCCCCTTGTTAAATTGTGATCATCCTCCTCTTCCCCTTCCCCAGTGCAGAATAGCTGGCCAGATGATGGGCCTTCAAACCAGTCCCTCTGCCTTTCTCTAAAAACTAACCTCTCTCTTTCTCTCCCTGTAGGGCTTGGTTAAATCCCTGCATGACAGTCCATTTTTGTAGCCCATCTGAAGAACTCACTGCACTGCTTATTCTTACTTCAAGCTTGGTTAGCCTGCAGTCAATGAAAATGTTGCAAACAGGCAGGTGGCCCTGTTAGCATGTTAACAGTGATATCACTGGCAGATTAGTGGACACCAGTGTTTTGGCAAGCCTTTTCTTACCGAGAGCTGCTTCCTAATGCCTTGGCCGCAACTAGGAGTCCTATGGGCTTGCTTGGATGCATATGATGCAAAAAGCATTAGATGACGTCAATAACCATGGCATTCAGTTAACATCGCCTTGGTTTCATGTCACAGGTATTATTTAAAGGGAGGCGCAGTATATTCCACCTTGTTAGGGAGCTGTACGAGTATACATTGTGCTTTGAGCCGGGTGTATGTCTTGTATTTAAGTCGGGTTAGTTCCCATCAGCTCACCACGGTCACATCATCTGTGATGCATCTTTGTCCCCCTGGTGCAGGGTATTTCCGGGACAACATCATGTGCCACTTTGCAGCCAGCATGATCAGCGGTCTCATAACCACGGCAGCCTCCATGCCTGTGGACATTGCAAAGACCAGGTGCGCTACCTTCTGTGCACATTGATTTAAATTTTTATGCTGACTGCACCCACTCATGGAGCATTGTGCTTATGAAATTAGCTTTTGAACAAAAGGCTTACTGTGAACCCCGGCAAGATTGTTAGCTCATTACTCATCTCATATAATATGCTCAATCCGGCATCGGCGGTCATCTGCCAGCGTTGCGAGCAAAAAATAACGAGCATGGCGCTGGCAGGCGGTAACTGGCAGCTGACTTGGCCCAGCACTAAATGGACGTTGGGTTACTTGATATTACGTTTGGCGGGAGCTGCCAACCTGGGTCTCTCCTTTCGTATGGGAGGCTGATATCAGAATCAGCCTGCCAGGACTTTTGCTTTCACGTTACCCCTGGCCCACACAGGCACGTTCATATGGCTTGGTCAAGCGGGGCTTTACGTGTCGGCTAGTAGCCTACGCTACTGTTTTGTACCTCTTAAGGTCGGTGTTTAAGTGTCCTCATAATTTTTATTGTTTTATTGTGCCACTACTGAATTGCATTACATGCCATGTATGATGCGATGCATACTGGGCTTAAAGGGACACTGACGACAAATTGAAATTAGCGTGAAATTGAAATTACTACATCCTATTGACGAAAACCCAACCTTCACTGAAAATGGGGCTTTCGATAGCTAGAACAGGTAGAAACAACAAAAAGGGCTAACTGCACTGCCTTGGGACAGTGGATCCTCGGGGCTAGTGTACACCACCATCAGCTTCCAAACTGCAATTGCGGATTCCTCTTTTGACCTTGAGACAGAGTTTCAAAAAATGTTTCAGAAAACAAAGAGAAAGGAACGAGACAAACTAAGCAACATGCATTAACTCGCAAAATTACAGTTTCTTTTCAGGAACAGGACAAGAAAGAAATGTTTTTTTGGGCAAGATTATCAGTTTCGATGATTTTACAAATAAGCTGAAATGTGCTTTCGTCAGATTGTTGTATTTTGTGATTATTTGTTGTTTTTATGTGTATGTCTTTTTACTTGCTTCTGATTTTGTTCAAAGCCCTTCCTGCTTGGGCTTGTGTATCAGTTTGCAGTATGGGTAAATAAATAAATTAATAATAAAGCCGATTTCGTAGGCTACAGGTGTGCCTGTTGCAGCCAGACAAAGATCACCACCACAAGGAAGAGGCACTGAATCAGTTGTTACCGAGTGTAACAGTTGCCTACAGGTGTTCTCATTGTCCGTTTACCACAGCCTTTGCGACAGTGGTACATGTGCGTAAATCGTAGATGAGCGTGTTGCAGAAGGCTCTCTAGATGCCTGTTAAAGGAACTCTTCGACTCAGTTTGTGCATGTTTCTGGCAATAAAAACAAACCTAGCTTGTCACATGCTATTAGTGTTGGGTTGCACACTTTGTTGTGGCCAGGTAATCGCAGCACGGCTCTTATTTTCTTGTTTTCTAAAGCATTGAAGCTCAACATTTCTAGAGAGTAGTAGGATTCTGAGCCTTGACACTGCTCTCTTTTTCAAAATATGCGTGCAAAGGAACTTAATGTCATCATGACTGCTTCCTTTTCAGGATCCAGAACATGAAAACGATTAATGGCAAACCAGAGTACAAGGGTGCAATTGTGAGTATTCCCCTCAGTGTATGCCATCCAAATTCTCCATCTAAAGCAGACCAAACGAATGCCTTAAATTTGACTCTGCCTTCCATTATCACCATTTTGTGCTCAGATAATTTATAAAATGATAGTAGTGAGCGGTGCTATTTTCTACATGTTGTCTAAAGGAAAACATCTGTTTTGTTTGCTTTAAATCCTCTAGCATGCACCCAGCTTACAAAACCCAAATATTTCGTTGTTTTGAATAGTGCACTTGTAAGGACGAAATTTAATGACGAACTGTGTAGTTCTCGTAATTGGTCGTGAGTAGGGGTGTGCGGGGTGGTGCAGTGGTTACGGCACTGGACTACTGTACCCAAGGACGCGGGATCGAATCCCGACCTCGGCGGCTGCTTTTTGATCGTGGCGAAAAGCAAGGCGCCCGTGTGCTGTGCGATGTCAGCGCACGTTAAAGAACCCCAGGTGGTCGAAATCTCCGGAGTCCTCCACTACGGCGTTTCTCATAGCCTGAGTCGCTTTGGGACGTTAAACCCCACAAACCAAACCAAACGAAATATTAAAAATTTTGAATACGAATTGAATATGTTTGTTATTCTGTCCGTGTTCGGGAAACTGATATCCGCAATTTTCAAAGATTCGAAAATTGCATCGCATTGTGCTCTTCAC
The DNA here is from genome assembly GCF_055883805.1 of Amblyomma maculatum. Classification (NCBI taxonomy): domain Eukaryota; kingdom Metazoa; phylum Arthropoda; class Arachnida; order Ixodida; family Ixodidae; genus Amblyomma; species Amblyomma maculatum. Next base: position 93,232,553 of record NC_139346.1, on the reverse strand, counting down.
CACAGCGAGACAGGGCCGATTGGTGAAGGGGGCCTTCCCCACAGTGTGCTCAAAGCGAAGCACTTGCTTTTGACGAAACCGGTTAAAAAAGTCATTCTCACTTCGGTTTAATTTCAAGTGCGGACAACCATTATGCAGGTGCTCACCAGATAAAATTACTATGATGCAAACGGTTCTTGGCAGTTTTCTTCAGGCCCACTCGATAATTCCTAATTAATCAGAGTTTACTCTATTAGGTAGCAATATAACAGCTCCACCCGGTTTCATGCAACTCCATGTAAAAAATAAAAGAAAGAGAAAGGTATACAGGATCCTGTGTAAAATTTATAGTAGATTTTGCAGTAGGATGCAAATTTATGCAATTTTAGTTTTTTTTTTAAGCAAATATCATGCGGATTCTGAAACAGTGAAGATGAACAGCGTATGCTATCTCTAAATTTTCCCCTTTTTTTTTCTCACTCATAATATTTAATATTTGATTCAACATTGGAAAGCAGAAAATGTCTGTTCATGTTCACATTCGATTTGTATTCTAAAATTTCAATAATTGTACACCCCTAGTTGGGAGATATTGTAATTGAGCTTCAAAATTCTGCTTCTGTCTGTTCAGCACCTATTTTTAAACGCAAAAGGTTTCACCTAAACCAGTGCATCAGCGCGCCTTAAGCATGTTGTCTTGTACTATTTTTGACAGAAGAAACCAGCGTAAAATGGACATAAGGCATAAGAAGAAGCATCACAGAACATTCATAACGACTTAGATTAAGGGAAGGCTGATCGGATCTCTAGTCCGGAACACTGTTGGTAAAAGCCACTGCCGGTGCTCTTTTGACAAAGGCTCATTGTTCCTTGAGGTCCGAGAGCCACGTCCCGGCTCTCCCATGTTCGCATTTATATTATGTCAATGCTGTTATTTTGCTCGCAAGCCCATACAATCAGGTATAGGTTTGCCTTCTTGCTACAAATTGTTCTCTGCGCCACAATGGAATCTGGCTCAATGGCGTGAAACAAATGGCATAGTTTGTAGCCTTCGAAGGTGACACTCTTCCGATTTAGTAATGCCTTCTTAGCAAGCCTCGGCAATGTCTGCTTTTCAACGCGCAAACGCTGCAGTGTCTCGGAATATGTTTTTGAAAATATTGGGCATAAGAATGCTTGGAAAGATAACCAGTGAGGCCATAAAACTGCCTCAGGATGGCAATTTGCCTGTGCATATGTGTGTACAGCACACTTATTGGAGGAATCGAGAAAATAATTCCCCTACTAGACAACTTCTTTGCTGTATCTGCTCTGCCAAGAGGCAATGCAAGTCCCTGAGTGACAAGTATTAATGAACTAATTAATTTTCAATTCTTAGCAAACCTGTTTTATAAAGTACCTTATCTTGATCTTGATTATGTTCGGAAAACCACAGAGTCAGCATAGGCCTCACAAATGCAGGATGCTTGTACACCTGCTGCACGATACTGTACTCATAACTCACTGAACGAGGCTTACATCTGTGCTGTTTTATCTGTGTTGCAATCCACAGTTGACATTTCTGGACTGATTGCTTGACGCCTGTAAAAATGCGAAGCTCTGGGTGCACAACTGTAGAGGGAACATGTATACTATGTGTACATGCATGACATGACCACTGTTGAGAATATGTGTAGGTTGCACTGTCCGGAGAGGCTTTGATATATGCTTAAACTGTCATTTCATTTTGCCAGTTTTATGCACAGTCATTCTGCAACTATAACTATTGAAAGCACAACATTTGTAAACTTATTTATATACATTTGTATTACTAAACCTTCAGGAAAAGGAAGCACCACTGGTCAGTACATTTCCAACAACCATTTAATGGCAGCAAGAATATGGCACCGTGCACACACAGAATGTGCTGGCAAAAGTCAGAAGTGAAACTGAGGCGCAGTAAAATAGTAACCATCCAACCGTGCAAGTATACGAAAGATGACAAAAAATATACAAGGTATGGGTGCTGTATTGTTAGCATTTTCCCCCTCATATTCTTTGGCATTCAAAAAAGATCGTCATATATTGTTGTAAAAAGATGGCTTGATTTCAAGTCAAATGCTGTGTAGCACAATACAACATTTAGGGCGAGTTGGTTACATGCATTCATTATTACAGCGCAAAGACGGCACGGAACAAGAGGAGGACACAACTGTGCTATGTAGCACAGTGGAAACTGTAGTTAAAACTCTTATAACTCTATTTGAATTCTCGTCCGATAAACATAGAGTGTATAAAACAAATAGGCTATAACTCTTATCTATTTGTTCTCATCCGATCAACATAGAGTGTATAAAACAAATAGGCCTCCCTAATTTGAACCAGTTTTAAATATTGAGAGTCAGCAGTGTGTTATTACCGTGGGCTTCTTTAGTGAGGGGTATGAGATTCAGGACGCTCAGTGCTTACTGTTTTACCGACTAAAGCTATGGCAGGACACTGAAGAGGGCTCACACCGTACCCCTTTTATGAAAAATCCCTGAAGGCTGCTATTCTATGCGCAGGAAAAACGTCATTCTGACGGCTAGCCGCCGAAAGCGGCAATTTGCTGCTGAAAATATCGTGTTGCGCACCTGTCTATAGATAACAGTGACAAGAGCAAACGGCAGCAAAATTATCACAGCTTTCGCTGGGACCGGAAACACTGAACGAAGCGAACAAAATATGAGTTCAGTATTGTGGGTTTTCACAGCCAAGGTCAAGCACTGTTTCTTTCTTTGGTTGCGCTAAGATTCAGCCACACTTGGTCCTTCTGTAAAGTGAGCACTTGGATGCAGCGTTTTGTACAGGTGTGCGTTGGCTTTGCAGAACATTTAGCAGCAGTGCACGCAGCTTCATAAGCACACTGTTCTGAACTAAGGTCATGAAAATCGCCACAATCCTATACATTAACAAATTGATCACACTCGCCTCCTCGAAAACACTAGCAAAACAACAAGATTACATTTGCAGTGGTTAACAATGCAACAGGCCATGGGTAAAAGTAAACAATGCAGCGCAACTACATAACCTGCCATTGTGAAAGGCACAGACAGACTAGTACACTAACACTGTGTTCAACACTCGTGCAACAATGCATTACAACAAAACAGCATTGCAGTCGAGCGCAACATCAATGCACCGAGGGTTATTTACACAAAAGGTGAACTCAACACTGAGCAATGAAGGCAGGAATATTGCATTCAACTTGGTCATCTTATTCAGGGACAGGCCATTCCGTTATTCCACTCAAAACAGTGGTTCGCTATCACACGAGGTAAATGCTGTCCTCTTAAAAACAGCTCGCCAATGCCTGTGGTCTCTCTTGCTTCAAGAATGTGAAGAGAGTGCCGGGCAGAATTTACATGACTGTAGCTACCAGGCTATATACAGGCAAGCAATGGTGTCTGTGTTCACACATATTTTTCTCTCTTTGGTGTGCTTAATTCACAACTCCCCTCAACTGTACGGAACAAGAAACCAAGAAATAAGCCCTTGTAATGCCACAGACCATCACACATGGAGGAAGGAAACAACTTAGGAGAGGCCCTTGCCATTCCCAATGCATTGGAGAAAGTGTGGCGGAAGTGGCGTCAAAATTTAGGGTTAGCTAAGTCGGGCCATTAGCAATGACGACACTGTTGCTATGAAAACTCGGGCCACTAGCAACAGCATTGGTAAGGGCCCTAGGTACGTGAGCGTCGCGGAGAAAGAGAATGAGGAGGGTAAAGGAGGAGGAGAGACGTTGCAGCGTCCGGTCGCGGCGCGGCCGCGCCGGCTTAAAAAAAGAAGAGTTGCTAGGCGTCAGTCTTTTGTGATGGTAAGACCTTTTTGTGGTGCTCTTCGCTGTGTGGTTCATATTTAAACATGGATCTAATCAAATAAATTGAAGAAATTGGAAAACAGGAGTGACGTCACGCTGGCCAACAACACTATGCATAATACAAAGTGTAGAGGAATTCTCTTATTAGAAAACAGCACATAACGGCACTTGTACATATAATAGCACGCACACACACACACACACACACACACACACACACACACACACGCACACACACACACACACACACACACACACACACACACACACACACACACACACACACACACACACACACACACACACACACACACACAAAAAAAAAACGCTGAAACACTTGTTACTGAACAGCTTCGTCATGGTGCTTTTACAAGGTAATAACAAAAAGTGCCCATTTTCTTTGGGCTTTGTGCCTCAATGCAACACTGTGCAAAGGAGATGCCATGGCAAGCAGTCCTGAATAAATACCTATAAGGTACTGCTTTTCTGCGTTTCAGACTTAGCCGACAGATTCAAGCCAAAGCAGCTACATGTTATCACAGCAGGCAGACCTTGGCATTGACGTGGCTGCATTCCATTCACTTCAAGAAAAGGCAAAAAACAATCTCCATATGTGTAAAGAGCAAAAATGGTAGTAGGAATGTGAAAGACACTTGTACTGTAAATATAAAAAACACCCGCATGCAAATATAAAAGACACTTTCAATACACCATCAGTCATCATTCACGTGCATTTCATCCCTGCCGCACGCCACCGAGACTCATAGAATGGTCCAGCACAGTGAAAGCAGGAGGCACATGTAGTGACAGGTCTTGCACTGCTTTCTACGATCGGGGCCTCTACTGAGTCACCAAAACTGCTATCTAAATATCTCAAGATGCCTGCAACCAGCTGCATGCAGCATTAGCAAGCTGTGTGTGTATGTGCATTTGCAGTTAGCACAGTTTCTGATTGATAGTATTCGAAAGGGGCTACTTTCCACTGCGCATGATCTTTAGGTACCAGCTCTGGTATCAATGTCAAGTTGTACTGTCAGTGACAAACGAGATACAAACAAGACGCATGAAACACGAAGATGTTGGCCGAGGAAAGCTCACTACCAGCCGGGGTTAACTCCACTCCAAAAATGCAAACACTGTTTTTTGGAAGCGCCAATCGGGCTACTAGTTTATATTTCCTCTCCAGGAGCTAATGTGTTTATGCTTTTTTGTTGGCATATGTTCTCTCGTGCAAGTTTCATTTGTCGCTGACAGTGCATATCAGCTCTTGCCTTAATTGGCTCCAGAAACACAAACACATCTTAGCAGCGGCTCTCATATGTGCCCTGCTGTTGGGAAATGCTCAGCATGGCCATCCAAAGTAGGTGGTACCATGCACAGTGTATTGGACCATATCGTAAATCCAAAGTAACCACTTGTGAAGAGGCTCCAAAATGCACATATATACACATATATGTGCATATTGGCGTGCACAAGCATGCACGCCAATAATGTAGCCAGTGTCATGGGCAGTCTGTGTAACCACACTTGCCCAGTTTGGCGATCAATTGCATGCACGATTCGAAACTTTCTCAGCCCTCACAGACTGCACTTTTACCACAGACAGCAAGACAGGAAAGAAGACATTTAGGAGGGAGAGTTCGTGTGGTTTTTTACACCGAAGCTTGCATTTCTACAGGGTTTATGGTGCAGTTGTTACCGGCCAGTGTGATCTCAGGGACCTTATCTACACTGATCTGAGGGAGGGGCTGAGTGGAGGGGAGAGGGTACAGCCATCACCATCATCACACACTATCAACAGAAGGGCACAGTCTACAACTCTAGGTAAAGCTATGCGTAACGCTCACTTACGCTTCACCGACTTGCACAACTGTTGTTGTTACCCTGAGCATGCCTAAGGTTTTTGTTAAGTTTAACAGAACAGGTAAGTAAGGTGACTTAGAAAATGGGGACCGGTGCTCAAGGCACCAAATGTTTTCACACTCTTTGACAACCAAGCCAACGTGTCTGAACCGACATGTGCAGCCACGTTTAGACATAAATCCAGCCTGCTGCTGCTCATACCTCAGACCACATCTTGGGGGCACACAGTTGTTTGTGATGCCGGTTGATCTGCCACTCCTGTGTCTTGTCCCAGGACGTGTTGACCAAGGTGGTCCGCAACGAGGGCTTCTTCAGCCTGTGGAAGGGCTTCACACCGTACTACGCCCGCTTGGGTCCACACACAGTGCTGACGTTCATCTTCCTGGAGCAGATGAACAAGTTCTACTACCGTGTCATTCTCGGGGACACCTCTGGAACGCGGGGTGGACTCTGAGAGACTGCTTGCCTTATCCTCCCACGTGACGTGGGGGGCTACGTTACCACCTGTCTTTCGTCCCAGCCGGCCAGTGATAGTCCCCGTCTACCCTTCACAGCATCCACTGACGAAGAAGGAGAACTGCCACTCTCCTCTGTGTGTCTTGTTCATAGAGCTTGTCTTGCTTGGGCCAGGTGAGGCCTTGGTGCATTTTTTTTTCGGTTCGTCAATTGACTGTTGGAAAAGAATAAAATATACGCTGCTTCTTGTGTTCAACAGGTGTGGAATGGCTTTATACAGGTATTAACGTCATTATCATGGGTGTGGCCAGGGCCAATCTTTGCATGGCTGCCCCTTTTAACAGCACCACTTGCAAGAGCCTTGGTGACTGCTTGACAAACGCAGTCTATGTTCAGACAGGCTGCACATCTATCAATTTCCAATTTCTCCGCCTTTAGGTGCACGGAGAAAAATGAACCCTGGTTGGCTAGCGGTCGGACTTAGTGTTCTGCCCGATGCTTTCTGTTGTTGCGAGGCAATACGCGCCTACTGATGCTAACTAAACTCTTGTTAAGACTAGCTCGGTTAAGATGCAGAATGTGAGCCCTTTGGTTAGTTTCGCATAGGACGCCTAAGCTCTGCCTAAAGTTGCATAGACAACAAACTTTGGGCGCATGTTTTCTTCTCTTTAATGATGCGTAAAACATTACGGTATATGGATCACTACACTGGACTCAGCTGTGACCTCTAAATAATGTATAATTGAAATTTTTCTCGCCTGTTTTGCTTTTAACAGAAAAGCAATGAGGTTAAAGTTCATGTGAGGCACGAAGGGAATTCTGATATAGTATTGTAATCACAGCTTTTTCACTTGCTGTGACAATAGCAGGTTAGCTTTAGCACAGCGGTGAATAAAAATGACAAAAGCGTGATTAATTCGCAGTTTTTTGTCCCTCAAGTAACCTATACAGAATTTCGATGTCATAGCCATTGCTGGGTTGTTGACGCTGAAACAGGTAAGGGAAGAAAGCCGATTATAAATTATTTTGCTGTCATAGGCAAATATCACGTGGTGATATGTGTATACTAGTAATGTCTTATGCATGGTTACAAGGAATAAAGAGCAAAATACTCAGTCAGTTCAGTCGTGTCCGACTCTTCGCGACCCTATGGACCATATCACGCCACGCTTTCCGGTCTCTCATTACCTTCCTAATATCATATGACTTCATCTGCAGCGCCTTGAGGATGCCATCTAACCATCGCTTTTGCTGCCTACCCCTTCTCCGGTGACCCTCAACCTTTTACGACATCAAAATCTTTCTCCAGCGCAAAATACTATCAGATGCCTATACTCTAAGGAATGGCATTAATGGCGCCTGTGTGCAGTTACCTTTGCAGATCCCGGTGTGTATATGCATTTCGGTACTCGCCTAACCTCTAGTCCCTTAATTTGTGCACTTTCATTTCCATAAAGCTCCTGCCTCAGCTATGTCACTTGCCAACTACCACATGCCAGAGACATGATCGTGAGTTTAATGCAGGAATGCATTTAATGGCTACATTTCCAGCTCCCATTTTTAGATACCTTTAGTATAGCATAAGGATGCTTTCGTACGATAAACGCCAACAAATTATAGGACGTTACTACGTGTGTTGTATTGGCGCCTTTAGTTGACCATACGAAAGTGCGAAAGCAAACTATGGTGGGGCCATCTAGACTTAAAATAAGAAAACACACTGCAGCTACAAACCACAGACAAGGAGCAGGCTTCCGCTGTTGCAATCGCGGAACCTGCCATCTCGCACATGCGACGACGTGACAAGTGAAAAATCAACCATGGCTTCTGTTTACGGATGCACGCGTGTAAGCAGTCAAGCCAAGGCGATTCACTTCATGGCGTTGCCATGCTAACAAAACAACGCTACTCGTCGGGCTTAAGGACTGCGCTGCCACCGTGCAAAATAAAAAACAGCAAATTATTCACTAAATATTTGAGCTGAATGCTACATGAGGCAAAGCGAAGGCCCCGTGTGCCATTTATAGGCAGCAGCGCGCCCAAAAACTCGGTAACAAAGACAAATTCACTCTGAAGCGGGCGGCCTGGACGCCGCCACTTTGTTAACGCTGATCTCCCATCGTACGCGAGGGCTGGGAACAATAAACTGAAGTTTTGGCGTACGCTGGCCGATCGTACAAAAGAGTACGGTCTCGGGTATCGTATAGCGCATGCGCAGTGCACGCCACAATATTTTTGGCATGCGCTATTTCTCTGCATGTGTCTGTGTACGCGATACTAAAAGTCTCTATTCATTACGGTTCCATCCACCAAGGAAGTTGGACATCCCAACGTGTAACAGCTACTATTAGAGGATTTTCAGAAATTCTCGCGTGTTGTTGTAGTAAGTGCTACTTCAAAATAATGTCAGGTGAAGAAATGCTAACTGTGAATAGCGTCATTAATTTACTACCCCCAATGACATGGCAACGGTACAAGATTGCTATTCTGGGAAAGCTTCTAGCTTGGCACCAAGAATTACTGATACTGCGCCTCTTGCAGCCACCTATTGGACCAGTAACATCATGCGGTGCAGCCAATATGCACCGCTGTTTTGTTTGAATCACGTTAATGGCACCAGGCAGTGCCACTTGTCCAAAAAAAGAAGCAGCCATATACCCCGCTAATCAGGTCCTTGTGCTTAAATGGCTATTTTTTCCCCTTTTGTATATCTCACTTGTCGACTGCCAACTACGCTGCTAATTGATATGAGCTGTGGACCTTGTTAATAACCCACTTCAAGCCATCGCTAAAAGTGCACCTTGTATTGATTACACCTTTACACAACACGATGTAACCAGCAGAGACTATGTCTGTTACTTTAGTTTACACATGCCACTATTTGCTGTTTTGCGCAACAATACAGGAGCATGGGCGTGATTAAAACTAAGTTTCCTCACAATCTGTACTTTGTTTATGCCAACAGAAAGAACATGGGTCAGGAAGCATGCATTCCTGCAGCGGAACAATTTAGTTGCAGCATGGATTAGACAGCCGTGTGTTTTTTTTTTTTCTCACAATGCCGATGCTGGGTTATGATGTCGCATTTATATGTAGTATGTCTTTGTGCAAATAAGAACACCCTCACAATATTGTTTCCACACACCTCTGTGAAGAAGTGTAGAGAAGCAGCCTTGCGGGAGCATGCTTTCTCGCCGGTGTGGAAAAGGTAAGGAGCCCAGCAAGAAACATGACTGCTGCTGCTCAATGTTGACAGACCAGCATACATCACATCTTACAGGGCTTCTTATATGAGTTGGCGACTTCCAAATCGTCTTGGCTTTCTTCTAGCCCCGCACCCATGCACAAGTTGCTGCTCAATAAGATAGCGAATTATACTGTTTTCCATTCATGCTGAGTACCCACTCACATTATCTTCAACCCTAGCTATTCAAGTATAGAGAAGTTCAGTTTAGAACTTATAATAATCTCCTTCCGAAAGCATCCACAAAGGAACAATGAACGTGATTGCAGTGCTGGGAACGTAAGTAAGGGAAAGCCATGAAGCTTCCAAAGCTGGCCCTGGGGAGAAGAGGTTCACAGTACTCTGGTAACTTATACGGTGACTCTATTACACAGGCGCTGGTGGACAGCGGACGCAATCATACATCAACATTGTGTGTATGTCATGCGCCGCGTGCTGCCTCCTGCAGACTAATGCATACACACTAAGTGCACCTTCTAATTGATTTCAGGCCTAAAAACACTTAAGTCACATATTTGTCTGACACAAAGCACATTATCAAGGCACAAAGATGGCCACATATTGATGCCATGCCTGTTGTTTGTGGCATATGAAAAGATGCGTGATGTGCCTGTGCATGGAGTACATAAGAGTTATGTTGCAGATGGAGCGGGGTAATGAGCAACCTTCTGATAAGGCAAAAATTTTTTGTCTCCACAAGTTCATTTTAAAAGAAATCTGTTGTAGTTTAGTGCTAAGCCAGTTGCACAGAACTGTATCATTAACTGCCATCTTACGAAAGAGTGAAAATGTACGGACAGACACTGCCAATTAAGAGCTCATCCAGTTCCACTGCCATTGTAATGTCATGCCCACTCACAACCAGTCCCGCTTTGTTTCATTGCAAGATGTACACCTTAGCTTTTTTATGGCCAGCCAGGAAGGAGCTTACCTTGGTTAAAGAGCTGGCAGCACCGCATGCTGCAAAAAGGCCATGGCCGGCATTTCAGCAAAAAGAGGACTGCCAGCGCATGGCTCGCACGTCAGATTGGGGTACAGCGCAAAGCCTAGGAGTGGAAGACGCGGAAGATGGAGGTGATGTGCCGTCGGCAGATGGGGCAAGCGTCCTGACGCTTGAGTAGCATGCGGCCACAGGCGGCGCACGTGCACAGGTGGTGGCATGGGTGCAGCACACAGTTGCGCTCCTCGTCCATACACACCACGCAGTCCTTGTCCCGGCCGCCAGCACCCCCGGCCTCCAGGACCTCGGCCGTCAGGGCACTGCACAGCGTGTCCTGCAAGCATAGGGAGAAAAAAAACCCACGATCATCACTGAGCAGACTTGTGCTTGTCGACTGTTGAAACAATAGATTTGGGTTACTGTGAGCTATGTGTATGTATATCTATGTATGTATAAGTGCACAAGTTTTTTCGAGCGCTGAGATGCGCATTTAGGACTTTTTTAAAATCTATCACTAAGTGTGGCATAATTTTATATTTACATACAGGTATATGTTTATTCATTTTCTCTTCACTGAACATAGTCATATATATTTACATTTCTTGTGCATTGTCTACATTTTTGTAACGTCATGCTGCGACATATGCTGAATGTTGTGTTTCACATCAGAATTTAAATGTGTTTATGTAATTGAGAGCTGTTCTCTCTTTTTTTTTTTTCTTCTTTGTGCTCGGTTTGCACTCAATTCAGAATTGTGCTAAGTGGGGCAGGAGCCCTCTGTCAGGCTATGTGCCTTTAGCTCCTGCTCCATTTTTCTCTGTATTGAGAAATGAAATAAAGAATAAAGAAGGAAAAGAACAGAGACTGGTAAGTTAACAGAAACGTGTGCAATCTTTCAGTGCCAATACTCGTGGCAGATATATGGGAGAGGCCTTCGCCCTGCAGTGGGTATAGTCAGGCTGCTGCTGCTGCTGCTGCTACTGATGATGATGATCCTTGGCATTCTAAACGGGTGGCTGAATGAGTGCCTTTAGATGTAAAGTGCACTACTGCAGATAAGAACAAACCAAGATGCATGTGTACAGGGTCGCCTACTTCTAGCTATAACAAGATCACCTCTTTTAAAGCGCCACTGCGCCCAACTCGGCCACGCAATAAGGCTAAGTGGTAGTACACGTGAAGCCCCACCTCAGGTTCCCTTACTCTGCGTATCGATTTGCTTCGATATGCAGCTGCGTTGGAAGAAACTGGATGTAAAAACAGCGCAAAAGACAAGCACCATAGCAAAGAAATACAAGACAGCGCTCGTCTTGTGTTTGTTTGCTCTGGTGCTTGTTTTTTGCGCTGTTTTTCCATCCAATATGTTCCACCAACTTGCCCGTTTGGCTATAGTTTTGGAAGCAATGTTACTTTGAAAGCAGTGTCCGTGTTATAGTTAGAAGTGGACGACCCTGTCCCTCCTGATCAGTGCGCACCCCTGCCCACCACAATTAAACTGCCTAGAGGGCTTTAATAAGAGCTCTAACAATGGCTACAGTCCAGTCAAGCACGAGACCTACAGTTCCATCAAACAGCTTCTATGGAAAGTGCTTGAGCGCTTTATCAGCTACCACTGCTTCTACGGTGGTTAATCTTTATTCAAACGTACTGTCTGGCAGCACAGGCAATGCCTAACAGTATAAAGCAGATGTTGCATTGTCCCCTGGTCCATGTTTTACTAGCAGCAGTAACTCTCGATGCTGTGAATCTGGTGAACAGTTATTTGTATACATTTCAAATTACTGAATATGCATAGTTCAGAGAAAACACAAAACAATCCACACTAATTGCAGAGAGAGTCAGTGCAGACAGCGTTAGCACCAGCATTACTGTCAGGCCAGCGCCAGTAAGTGACTTCAGTTCATTTGAGACAATTATTATCAAATACTGCATTGCTTACATCACCTGCAAGGACAAATGTGGATTGCAATGGGGCAGCAGTGATGGACACAGCTCAATTTCGAGTGAAATCAAGTATGGCAATGTAAGGCAGACGTGTTAATGTAAAAAATATCATGCAGAGCCACCCACGGGGCTGGCCAGGTCAGGTGGGGAGAAGGGAGGCGGCTGTCTTGCCATGGCTGTGCGTCCCAGCAGGGCAAGGGCTGACCGCCGCGCTTCGCGCTCCCGCTCCGAGAGTACCAGGGGCTCTGGACCAGCACGGAGGAAGGCGGTCTTCCCCATCCGTTCCAGAAAACCCCGCACCCACGTCAGGGTCGCCATCGAGGTGCCTCTGCATAGCTGGATTTCCACCTGCAAGGCGGGCACTGGTGTATCCTCCAAACTTGATCGGCAGAAATTAGCCGAAACTTTGTTCCCGCAAATGCAAAGTAAAGAAGATGGTTGGTTTGGTTTTGGTTTATGGGGTTTAACTAAGGCGACTAAGGCTATGAGAGACGCCGTAGTGGAGGACTCCGGAAATTTCGACCACCTGGGGTTCTTTAACGTGCACTGACAAAGTAAAGAAGAAGAAAAAAAAAAAAAGACAAATGCTTCAGTTTTTTTTTTTTAAGGAATAACAGCGCGGAGACGAAGGACAAGGAAGAAGACAACACCTGCGCTGGTGTTGTCTTCTTCCTTGTCCTTCGTCTCCGCGCTGTTATTCCTTAAAAATATGTACCAACTAGCTCAACTTTCCGTGTTATTGAACTTCAGTTTTCTGCCCACCCAAGGATAATGTGGTCATGTATCCTTGCGGTTACAGTCTTATAATGTTCTATATCCGGTAACTTACTGGTTGGCAGTTTGCACCAAATGACGTTGGCAATGGTTGTTACTAGTGCCAGCCGATTCAATGGACATGAACTTCATTAGGTTAAGAAAAATTGGTGGATATTTTTGTCTTCTGGTTAGTGCTCTACTTATGATGGATTAGAAGATTAGCTCACAGTGTTTAGAGAAGACTGTCCCCGCAGGTGTAAACAACCTTTACCTGCCTTCAGCAGTGCATACATAGCTTATGAGATGTTGACAACACAATGAAAACAATGCAAGAAAAAGCACTGACATTAGGGTTCCATGACTTGTGCTTCCAGAGCGCCACAGAGCACGCAGCCACTGCTGCTGTTTCTCTTGTTGGGGACCTCATGTAGGGTCAATGTGAAAGTGAGAGGATGGCAGCCATCCTGTATGCTTGCTTGAAATCAGGCCCGAAAGGAGTTCGGCGCTCGCCTGTGCGAAGCCAAAGCTTCTGAATCAGGAAGGCCTGTATAATGTTTCTCCGCCACCACCGGCCAGTGCTGGTGGTGATGCGCGTTGAACCATCAACGTGCGACCTGTGTCGCGAGACATGCCTCATCCTCCCTCATGATGCGTCAAGCGCACTTTAGTCCTTTGGTTGGCCGGGCAGCCAGCAAGTGCCCTTAGCTCCGCCGTCAACATGTGAGCAGCTTTTATCTTGTGCGTGCGGCATCATGGCCTCTCTTTCGGGCATTGCAGCCGAGCTGGGAATTGTAACGAGGTCTGGAGGTTAGTGCAGTGTTTGTGATACAGCTTTCTGTGCATTAAACAGTTGTGCTTATAACTTGCACTATTGCTTTCTTTGGAGCGGAAGTCCAGGCGTGCAGTGCATGCTGTGTTCTCAGCTTGCTTTGGCCTGAACCCGCGGTATGTGAGTGAGGTGCAACACACTCATAACAGCACTCAAAAGTAATCACACAGGGTGCAGTTACAACTGGAGCAGGCATAAGGAAGTGGACCAAGGGAAGCCACACACCTCTGGGATGGCGTAGACGGGAAAGAGGAAGCGCATTCCCAGGCAGCGCTCCTTGCCCGCTGCCCGCTCAAAGACAGAGTCCATGGACAGTCGCATGCTGCTGCTGGCCAGGATGGCTGTCGGCCGGCAGCTCTGTGAAGCCACCTCCATGAGGGACACCTTAGCTGCCAAGTCTTCGGTGATGCACTCCAGCACCAGCTCTGCCTCCTGCATGGCAAACCATTGCTCTCGCAAACAGTGCCCCGAAGCCAAGCAGGGAACCCATACTTTCAGGCAACAATTCTTGATAATCCCTAAAGCTACCTTGCTCTTTTTTATGATGTCTTGTGCACGCTTCTGCATGTTATGAGAAAAATAAGTTACTTCGCTATAGGTGCAAAGGCTGTCAATTAAGGACCAGCATGGCAACTGAATCAAGACAAAGGTAAGCAGAGGGCTGTCTGTGCATCAATCTTTCAATACTACCATCAATGAATACAATAAGAGTGCAACAGGCACAAGATGGAAGGAGCACCTGTGATGAATGATTCAGATGATCCATCAGTAGTCATGCAGGCATGCAGAAATGGGGTCCAGGAGAGACATATGCAAAGCTACGAAAGAAGCACCAATGATAGATGAGTCAGATGAACCCTCAGCAGTCATTATAGAACTAGGGTGCAGAAGAGAGAGGCAAATGAAACTGATAGTATCCAACCAGGAACAGTGCCAGGGTCAGAGTACAGAGACAGACTTGAAGTGAAGGAAAGAAAGCCAACATCATGCTCATCTTATGTGCAGAATGCACAATTGATGGAGGCAGGGGGATTAGGGATTAAAAAGATGGGAAGTAAGGAGACAAACGCACACACACGTGAAAGAGCAGACAAGACACACATGTGACAGAGCGGACAAGATTCGACACATTCAGGTTCTTTATCTGAGCCTCATATCCTTTGTGTTCCGAGTTGTAATTCTATGCTAAGTTAACTGCCAGCAGCTTTGCACACCCATGTTTGTGCTCCAGAATGGAAAAGATGGCAGACCCTGAGTGCTTCTTCAAGGCGGCTGAGGCAGAAGACGCTGCCCAGAAATCCCGGCTGTCGCAGGAGGCCACACTCTCGCAGTGCCTTGCGGTCCTCGGCCAGCCGTGGTGCCACTCGGTCCAGTGCCTCGGGCAGTGCATCGTGCACCCGCACCTCATGCCCTTGTGCTGCCAACTCACCCGCAATGTTAACACCTAAGCCTCCGCAGCCAATGACAGCCACACGAACCATGCTGTCACCTGCAGAATGCATCCACCCTCTTGAATGACCCCCCCAAACGATAAGCCACACAGCTGAAAACAAATGCCGAAACAAAGGGCTAAACTTCTGCCTGGAGGTTTGGAATTTTTCGTAGTTCTTCCCAACTGCTGAGGCCTGCTACGGTTGTTCAGTGATTCCAGTTTTAGCATTTGGGCCTGACGATACGAGATCAGGTTGTGGCAGCAAGGACTACACAATGCTTTCATCAAAGCATAACCCAGACATACTAAAATAAAATGAATGAATAAAAACACCAAGGAAAGGATAAAGCTGGAGTCACAAATATTAAAATAGGATTAAGATAATTAACAAAAGGCATTTTTTGTAGTCTCTAGCGTAAAAAAAACACAACACACAGGGTGCAGATGGGGCATATCAGGGAACATCAATTAACTTCATATTGTATTTTTTTTTTTTTTTCATGCAAGTAACTGCGTTGAAGCTGTTAATGATGCACCAACTAGTGTGATTAGAGACATTCCCAAAAGTGTAAATATACCTTGTGAATGCTCAGCTTAACCTTTAAAGAGATGAAACACTATGTCTGAAAAAGTCCTGCTCCCTTGATGAATTGTTGCTGCTCATGATTCACCACTATAATTAAGGCCTAGGAAAATTAGCAAAGAAATTTCAAAACGTTGGAGATAACCGCCCATCCAGGGCAGAGCTACGATCAGAGTTTGAAAAAAAAAAAAAAAAGAAAAAAAAAAAAAAAAACGGGTGCTGTTTTGGGTGGGGGGGGGGGGGGGGGGAGGGGGGGGGAGGGTTCAATATTTAACCGCCAAAGGGTGAGAGGGTTTGATGGATATGCACTGAATTAGGTTTACTTTTGTTCACAGTTGAGCCAGCCTAGTGATTCTGCATATATCGAGATGCTTGCGCATCAAAATACGCACCAGCTATAGAGTGCAAGCATTCAGGTGAAATTGAATGGAAAAGTGCTCGAGTGTTGAGCTTGTAATGCATGTTAAAGCACCTGACACGAGAAATTAACTCAAAGCTCTTCACTACAGAATGTGCTGCATGGCCTTTTGCAAGAAAGATCAATTACCTACCGTTATATGTCAAATTATGGAGGCACCAGCTGGCACAACTGATTGACTAAAAGAGGGGCCAGTACGTGTTTGTATCTGTGTATGTCTCTTGAGGGGTAGAGAAGTTTGTGAAGGTAGAGAACCCGCAACTTCAGCAAACATTAGTGGCACTTATGAATGTAACCAGAACAAATTGCACACTCTTTAATGCAAAATTTCCTCAATTACTTAAAAAAAAATAATCAGAAAATCCGTCAGCACTGCATAAGAAATAAGCAGGGGCAAGCAGAATTATAACATCTGACAGAAGCAGCTGATTTTACTGCCAACTGCTTAACGCCATTAATGTATGCAAGTTAGCAGTCAACGAAATGTCGTGCTACCTGAAGGATGCTGTATGACGCCTCTCCTCTCAGGCACTTTCCGAGACTTTCACCAAAGAAGTTACGTCCGGCCTTGCACAGCGTCACGCATACCACATCGCACCCACCTAGAGTTTATGCTGGTAAGCATATGGGGTTTAACGTCCCAAAGTGATATAGGCTATGAGATGTCGTAGTGGAGGGCTCCGAATTAATATCGACCACATGAGGTTCTTTAGCGTGTACAGTAGCACAGTACAATTGCGTGCCGCTTCCACAGAAACGCGGAGCATAAACTGCGCATTACAAACACATACTATGACACATTGTAAAGTGGCAATGACTAACAGCATGACCGAACGTACAGGCAAAAGTTCACTTTGGGCGAGTTTTATGCCGACGCAGAGAAAGTAATTGAGCAATCACGGCGCAACAGTGAAAATTGCCGCAACGCATGTAACGCGCGACTTATGACAAACGTATGATAAGCCAGAAAACCATAGCTTGTAGTGCGCATTTTTCACGAAAGCAAGGTCTGAAAGTTTCAACGCGTTGCCCGATGCGCGGCTGATTGATCTTTTCGCTGTTTATGGGTTAAACTAAATGAGAGCAAGGTCAGGATCAACTTACCACAACGATGACTCGGCCGTTTTGCTACCAACCGACGGACCTTAGCTCAGTTGTACAGCGTTGCTACGTCCTGGCTATGCGTGCCCGGAGATGGCGAACACCACTGATTGCGTCAAACTTCGATCGCTTCGATACATTGTCGGCCGTCGCCACGACCGACAGGCGCCATGCCCTACTTCCACCACTTCCACGCAAGTGCGTTTCCAAACCAAATAACGCGCTGTTGTCATGACAACCATGCCAGCAACACACAAACGGTTACTTGCGTGTAATGACATACAAAGCGCTTTCAAGGTGCATGTGTTGGAGCGATTTTTTAGCAGTCAGCATTTCGGCACTTATCAGTGTGTGAAAATGTGTGTGAAAAGTGCAAATGTCCCATTGCGTTCGTTATCATCATCATCATCATATATATGTGTGCGTTGTAAAAAAAAAAAAGAGAAAAAACAAAAAGTAACATGTTGGTTATGCGCGGCAGGCTTTGAGCTTGTGTATTGACTCTATGCTTTGAAGATTGGTTTACTGATCGCGCGGTACGTCCCCGATGTCCGACGATAAATCGACAACGTACCAAGACCTGGCGGCCAGAGCGTCCGCCCTGGAGCAGAAGCTGGTGAAACTGCGACAAGCAGATGCGCCGGTGCTGTTGGACATCGACTACGACGCTTGTTTTGTGAAGGCGCATCAGCAGCTGACCGCTGATGTAAAGCCCAGCCCCATTCCAAGGCCATTGCTCAGAGTCAAGCTCCTGGAGACTTTGAAAAATGAGCGCGAAAGCCTGAAGCGCGTGCTCGCCGATCATGAGAGCCGGCTTTGCGCCGCCATGCGAGAAATCGCCGACTGGAAAGAACGCATAGACGCTGTTACGAGGGACGCTGCGTTACCGGCTGCGCCGAGCGACACCCATGTCCTACGCGAGTAAGCAGCGCTTGCTACAGTTCTGCCTGCAAAGATAATTTGTGTTCGTGTGGATGTAATCGCGTTTACTGTAGGTGAACTTCATTTTGCCCACTCATTTCATAGCTTATTTAACCCTGGGTACAAGATGCAGACTAATTCCAACTGTGAGAATTGCGGCGCGTCATTAGCTTCTACACACTGCATGCTGTATGGAGAATTCATAGACAGCATACCGTGAACTCTTCTGGGCTGCTACAGTTCGTGGGGCACATTTTGCTTTTGCTAATTTTTTTCCTTGGCGGGTCCCCAACTAAACAAAGATCTTGGCCTATATGTTGGTCCGAAGTCGACAGGCACCCGGCCGGTTTGGCTTAGGCTAGGTCAGCAAGGTTAGGACGAGGTTGGAATTGGTTATTGGCCTTCACGGGCCGACCACCGCCTGCCAACATAGGGCCAAGGCCGGAGGGCAACCTTGCAGACACAGTTCACCTAAGCATCACAAAATGTTGCCTAAATAGTTTCAAATATCAGTCCGTAACATTGCCTGGCTGTTGCTTATGTCACTTTTTTTATCACCAGGCAACTAAAGTTGGTATGATGTTTGGGTAATGGAAGACGTTATCCTGATGTTGCATTGACAAGAATTGATCAGTAATGATTCTGTTTAATTTGTGTCAGCATTAGGCAACACACATGCGTTTTCTATGTGGAAGAAAATGGGTGTCCTTCAGAATATTCTGCAAAGTCGAAGCGAGTATAGCGATTTCTGCAACGAGCAGATGTCTGGCAGTGAACAGCACTACGAGGCATCTGTACCAGAGAGTCATGACACCACCATGCTGCGCATACTCATACATAACTTTTCATCAAGTTTATATATCCCTCACTTGAGGCCCTCATTTTAGACCCTCATTTTAGATCCAGTGATTCCTGCAAGCCAAGAGAAGCTATTTCAAGCATATTTAAGCTTGACATGGTAAAAATGAAAAATTAAAGAGTGTATGATCATGGGGCTAATTATTTTTTTGCTCTGCCACCTTTGTGATAACATTATGCAAATGCATTTGTTAAAAACATAATGCTTCAAGAAGGTGCCTTTCTGAGGCCTATTTCTATGTCTGAGGCCTATTTCTATGTTTTTTCAATACTCCGTGCGCCTGGAAAACAGCAGGGTTCAATAGACTAAGCACATTACTATTGCAGTGTATTAGCCTCATCAGCTTTGTTACAAATTTCAATTTGCCTATTACTTGCAACTTGTGGCCATCTCAAGCTACCTGGCCAACATCGGGGGCTGCCAGCTACAGCTCTACTTTGTGCCATGTTTGGCAGCCGAACATTGGGTACCTATTAATTCGCTACTATTTGCTCATTGTCGGCTGAGAGTCTTTGGCCAACTATTAGCCAGCATAATTGGCAGCCAACCAGGGCCCCCCTTTGGGTCTCCATTGGCTGGCTGAATATACTGGCTGCCAAGCTCTACCCAGTCGGTTACCAATGGTTGGCTGTCGGCCAATTTCATTTGGGTAGTGAATTCTCGAGATTGGTTTTACAACTGATCAATGACGTTTCAGGTAGCAAAAGTTAGGCCCCCAAAATCCAAACATTTGCCTATAGATTGAGGACTGCTTTAAGTTTTCAAAAATATGTCTCTTCCATTGCAAAGCATAGTGAACAGCACAATGAAAAAGACAGTTCTAGCTTGGTAATGCGAAAAACACTGAATATTTGTGTATGCATACTATACAGCAGTGTCATTTTATACAATCAGTGATAAACTTATTTGTCTGAAAGCGAACAGCCAGCAGCATGTGTGTCTGAGTAAGTATTAACAGCCTGCATGGTGTTATTCTTACTCATTTTCAGAGCTTGTACCACATGCGAAGTGTGCTTTAATTGTATTTTGCATAGCTCAACAATTCAGCTCATTTATCAATGTGTATTCACCTTGAGAAAAAAAGCGTTGCTTGTCAGAAGCTGAAAATTCTAAAAAGTGCTTCAACCTCTGTTTTCTGCACCACAAACTGCACAACCAGATCACATGGCAGAGAGTTTAAAAAGTTCTTCACTGTTGATTCAAAGCTTGACACTGCACTTTCCAAGTATAGCTGCATTGGACACTTACCTGGATTGAAGTAAACTCAAAATTCTCAGTTACATTTGTATGTTTACCATCTGCTTTTGCTTTTGGTTATGTGGTGCAGAGGTCTCAAAACTCAGGGCCTGCAAAGCCTTGATGCATGGCCCAAATATTTTTCCTCCTCCTCCTCAGGGCAAACATCACTACTCTTTGCTTCTCCACTCTTTGGTGACTGAAACATGTAGCTCTTTGGTTAACTCTGCCCACATTAATAATTGACTTTCTGTGAGCAGGGCCAAGAAGCTTTGAAAACGATAAAGGAAACTAGTAAGATGACAGGTCATTCTCTGCAAGAGCATGGTTTGAATGCACTGGCAAGCAGTTAACCACACTGCTTGCTTACTTCACAAACCACTGCAAACACTTTTTGTTGGCCATTGCAAATACCCCCTTTTATTCACTTTAACTGCTCTTGAAGCACCACTGTCACCACCATTTTGTTCACACAGCACTATTATTCTTCTGCTGTTTTGACTTGCATTCCCCCTGACAATCAGTGTCTTCTGGTGTGTATAGTAGTTGGAAATTCTTTTACCACCCCCTTATCACTTTCTATCACCTTCGTATCGCATGATATTAGCTATCACTCATTAACACGTACAAACTAGGTTCACTTCTATCCTTCAAGTAACACACCACACTTGCTTCCCAGAAGAAATTCCTGGATTCGAATTTGTTCTGACAAAGATGTTTTCCGGGATTTATTTTTTTTTGTACTTTTTTAATGGCATGAGGACCACAGGCATGTTGCTGAAGTTGCTCGTCAGAGCCAGCAATGCTAGTACATAAAAAAAAAAAAAAAAGGTCCTGGCTAGTTTTATGCTTGATTAATCATACATTTTTATTAGTCTTCCCAATTTTTCTTTGCCTTACTTTTTTTTTTTACATTTTTATTCTTTGCCTATTGGTATTCTTAGCCAGTGGAGGTTGCATAGCGAGTAAAGTTAGAAGCCCCAGGTCTCACATACTGAATGATATGTGGTGGTCGCTTGTTTGCATGGAAGCATGGGACTAATTACTCCGCATCCACTCAATTGACCCCTCAGTGAAAAATTGAGGTAAAGGATTCATTACTCTCTTATTTCAAATCACTTTTACTTAGGTAGTAAATCAGACCTATTCGTACCTTCAAACTGGGGGCACCCCTAAACACATTGAATGAAAGTATGCTACTGATTACTGTCTCTTGACCCGCTCGCCTTTGAAATTCCCAGGTTGGTCACAAGAAGACAAAACCAGATTGCTACATACCTCGACAATGCCTTTCCTCAACCACCAATGGAGGACCAAGCCGCCTCGACTTCCACCGGTGCGGGAGACGCCACATTGCACCCCGGTTCGCGTGGCTGCCTCACACTAACAGAGTTCTTTAACGACCTGCTGGCAGCCAGTTCCCAGCCAGGAGACCTACAGTATGTCAAACTGGGCCCACAGCATTGGCCGCCTCATGTGCAGGTGCTCCTGGACAGCAATGTGGCCGAGCGAGATCCACAAAGAAGTGACCACATTAGGCTGATAGATTGGGGCTGATGCAATGCTTCACTATAAACTGTGCTGTTAGTGCATAGAGACACAGTGCATTACTCTGAAACACTTTTGCAGGATTTCACTGGTCAACAGTGTGACAAAGAATGTGACGTACCTTTTTTCTTTTTTAACTCAAGCGTACTAATATCTGCTGTGGTTGCAGAGAAAAGTATGATGAAGCAACTGGCTAAAAGCAGCGAGAGCTGAAAGTTCCTTTGCCATTTTATTTTCGTGTTCTTTCTTTTACTGTATTTCAGAACATTGTTATCTTGTGTACGTATGTGCCTTTGCTCTGAATATATTGTTTTCATGTTTTACAAATCAGCTGGAGGCATTGACATAAATGATTGGTTTTGTTTGGTTTGTGGAGTTTAATGTCCCAAAGTGACTCTAGCCATGAGTGATGCCATAGTGGAGGGCTCTGGAAATTTAGACCGCTTGGGGTTCTTTAACCTGCATTGACATCGCATAGCACACAGGTGCCTTGTTTCTTTCCTCCATTGAAAAGCAGCCACCGCGGTTGGGATTCGATCCCGCATCCTTGGGCACAGCAGTCAAGCGTTCTAACCACTGCACCACCACGGCGGGGGTGTTGACAGTAATGAATAATGAATAACTGCTCGAGGCGTTCACAGCAATGAATAAAAATCAACCCAGAAAGCATCTTTCCCAATGCTTCCTTGTGCCAGAGAACAAGAAATAAATAAAAAAAAAATGACCTAAGTAAATTAGTATTACTATTCCCTCCCACAGTCCACTGCCTGTGCTATTGTTCCAGGGAACACTGCAGTTCAGATGCAGGCCAGTCTGCCTTCTTATGTAACGATACAGCCAAAAATCAACTGGTTGAGCAGGAAGTGCATTATCTTATCAGGGATGATTATTATGATCCATGTCAAAGTTCTTGAAAAAGTCCAGTCTGTTCACAAGGCTCTATAAAAACATAAGCAATAGATCTGCTGTTTCAGATGACAGCAAAATTCAAATCACTCGCTTGCAAATTCACAAATGAGGTTACCTGGTTAGATTATGAGCTGGTGAAGTGTAGACTTAGTATGTCACAAGATATTGGAGCGGGTATTTTGGGCACGCATGCTATATAATGAAGCTGGAATGAAAACCATTTTTTCTTCTTCGACTTCGTCCCACACAGAGACTACTTATCATATTTATTGTATTTACCGAAATGTAACTCAACCATGACTTTAACGCTGACTTTATGGGTCGGTGAAGGAAAAAGGCTGAATAAGAGAAAATGTGAATGTAACAATAGGAATGAGGCTGCAATATACGAAATGGTGGAAGTTTGTGTGCGGGTTTAACATCCCGAAGCAACTGAAGCTACGAGAGACGCCATAGTGGAAGACTTCGAAAATTTCGACCACCTGGGGTTCTTTAACATGCAATACCATCGTACAAAATCTTAAAGAATGGCTTTTTCATGCCTCTTCTGTTCAAGAGAGCTGCACAAAAGTTTGTCAGATTATGGATAAAGATAACCAAGGACCGCTGCCTCACTGTTGCCGTGTTCATAATGCAATGCATGTCAAGAGGCCCCGTTATGAAAGTTTTCAAATACCACGTGCATGGCAGATCACGTTTCTTCAGTATCAGTGGCCGTTGGAAAATTGCATGGCAGTACACCAATTTGATGTTGCGAAAACATCTGCCAGATGCTAAGGAAAGTCGCAAGAGCACACAATGCCAAGCCTTCTGTACACCTGGAATTGATTTCTGGCAGTTAGCGTGTGACATCGTTGGTATTAGGGACAATAAAGATGTCTGCTGAACAAACTGCACATTCTGTCATATTTGCTCAGAATTACGTGTCAAACTTGCACTCTGTATGCGAGTTGCAAGTGTGCAGTCTCCAATAACAAGTTAGTGACTCCTTCACTGCCCAAGACCTCCCAGCCTGCATCTGAGGCGGCGGCACCCGGCCCCCTGATCTGCGTGTCTAGGGGTGGGTAGATCACGTTATCCATTGTATATTAAAGTTTAGTCTATGTATCCTTCATTGCTGATGGGCTGCGATACTTGATGCTCTGTGCCGTAGTTTTAGTTGAATATTTGTGGTTCAAACTGCCGTTGGTCGATCAGTGTGGATTTCTTTGTCTTTTTCAGTTACCTTAAGTAAGGAGCCGACTTGCACAGTGCATCAACCAATGAGAGTATAAAAGGCGTAGTATGCATGTGCCTCTAACTATTTAGGTGCTCACACTCCGCCCGACAGCTTGACCAGATCTTGTTTGCTCCGCGAACCTGCTGCTCATGGCACCATCTGTTAGCGTTCCAAAGAACTAGCATAAGGAGCCGCGATTGGCTCTTTAGGCTCATCAAGCCATGGGGCTATGTGAACCTAACGTTCACACATTGAGGTGCACAGTGGCAACAGTGGCAAGTCTGAAATGCCATCAAAGGTAAGAAATGACACTTCATGTCACCTGCAGTTCGACATGAAGCGGCAGTCATTCCAAAGTGTCATTGCTGTCGGCGCTTGCATGTACTGAAGTGGAAACTATCTCCGCATGCTCTCTGCCATGGTGGACAGCGAGCGTCAACACCTGTTAACCCTTATACCATGACCTCCATGCAGTATTCGCTTACAAAGCGAGGGAGCAACTTTTGCTTCTTGAGCTGCGACGATGGTGCATTATGTGGGTTTTTTTTAGCCAAAATGTCTTGCAGTAGACTAGAGAATTTATTTTAATGTATTGTCTGGTTACCAGATCCTTCAGCTACTGCTTATGTGCTTTAGATGAAAAAGAAACCTGCAATTACTGTGAATCCACATTAAACATTTGCTTTTGAGACTTTTCCTGCTCTCATTCTCACTGCTGCAGTGATAACCGAGGTGTGCCATAACATAGCATTTTCTCGAGCTGATATAATAAAGCATGGGACAAGTTAACTCTTATTAATGAAACTTGGTGCTTAAGATATGCATCAATGCAAAATGGCAATCGCTGCGATAAGCACAGCTTCGACACCATAGCATGCAATGTACAAGAATCAAAATGTGTGCACGTGCATCTGTGTGCTAAGCCAGTGGTCTGTGGTGAAGGTGGTAACTAACATTCAGATTTAGGCTACGTAAAACAACATCACCTGTAAATGCAATGAAACAATGTTCTGAAAGCTGCATGCAAGGACATGCCACTGTGACATGGTAAATGAAGGAGCCAGAAATTTCATTGTCTGCATTTTTAAGACTCGAAGATGTTACAGCGTTAATATCCTCAGTGTTTGGCGTGTCATAGGAGTGTGCTGCATTTTGAGTTCAGAAACAAGACCTCAATCCATTTCCTCATTTGCATGCCTTAACAACTCAGTAGCACTTATGTACATGCAACATGAAGCAGTGGCTATTTCTACCTGCACCAAGTGCACGATTATTTTAGGGAGACACAAATATGTAGCACAAACACAGATATATGGTACCACAATGAAAGCATGAATGCAAATAATGAAACAACAAAGACAATGTAGAGGTATGTACATGCAACATGAAGCAGTGGCTATTTCTACCTGCACCAAGTGCACGATTATTTTAGGGAGACACAAATATGTAGCACAAACACAGATATATGGTACCACAATGAAAGCATGAATGCAAATAATGAAACAACAAAGACAATGTAGAGGTGAAGGAATAAATTTATATATATAATATACATATATATTTATATACACAGAAAAATTTGTCTCAAATTTTTTTACAAGTCTGGAAGTCTATGGAACATGCCCTTTCCATCTTCAGTGAAGACTATCGTTTCTGAAAGAATGGCATTTACAGGCACACAGACAGCCGTGTGACAACTTTGTGGCATGAGTCTGCCGGGCACCGGATATCCACAGTCAGTTGTGATGTCGCACAGAAAATTTCTTGCCGTGCAGTCCACACACGTCTCCAGTCCCCTTTGACGATCTCTGCTGCCATGTTGCATTGACAAGTGCCTCCTGGAGGGACAGAAAAGAAAAAAGGACAGGTTCAACCGTGAAAGTAACTTCGAGAACAAATGCGCACAGTGGTAAGGTGCGATTGCCCAGACAATTGAGAATACCACACAGGTGCCAACTATTGATCAGTCTGTGTCTCTTATTTCAGCATGCACTAATGCAGTGAAATTGGTCACAGCAGTTGCCTGAATGCTAGGCATGTAACTGCTGCTTGCTTGGCAGTTTGATGGAGTTTCCATCTCTGGGGCTGGGCGAATATATAAATGTGAAAACTGTCGCATTATCAATGGATAGAGAAGTGGCTGTTGCAAAGCACCGAATGTGTAGAACCAGCATAATGCACATGTCAGCACGAGAGAAATATGTGGCGGCAAGTTGTAGATTAATGTCTGGTTTAGTTGGGTTTATGGGATTTAACTTCCCAAAGCGACTCGGGCTATGAGAGATCGACCACCTGGAGATTTTTAACATGCACCGTTATCGCACAGCACACGGGCACCCTTCTTTCTGGAATGTGACTCATCAGATCGTGATGGTATTATTTAATGGCTGGCGGGCCTAGCCTTGCTTTGGCCCATGCAGCTGCCAGTGTTGTCATCTTTGCCCTCTTGCAACAATGTGCCTGAAATTGCAGCAGAGCCAGTCTCATCACCCACACCTGGAAAAACAATGCTGCAAAGCAGCACGGCAGCCAGTGTAGTTCTAGTCACTTAAGCAAATAGCCCAGCAGGCGAAAGTTGCATGGAAATGTCCCTACAGAGCACATGCAAATCTCAATCTCTACAGTACAATGGCATGGCCGTATGCATTTGAATATGTATGGAAGGAGGCCAGTTTCTGAAGCTGCTAGCCAGCCAGACGCTGGATCCAGTTTTTTTTTTTTAAACCTTTTCCTTTGTAATAACGTTTTGGAGCCTCTCTACCTAATTTTCCCACTTTTCATTTGTGTCTTTTTTTTTCGGTTTCTTTTTTAAACTCTCGCATCCGCTCCTTTTCTTTTATTTTCAATTGGTTTTTGCCTAAAATAACCTTTGGTTCGGTGTGGGAGTTCTCTTGCATTTTTTCATTTGTTATAAATTTTTTTACGTATTAAGGTTTTACAACGAAAGATGCCCACCTGAAGGAGAACAAGTGGTGCCCTACGCTTGGTCTGTGGCCTCTACGACTGGCGCAGCGCAAGGTAGCTCTGCAGGCGCTGCTGCTGGTGGCAGTGGTGGGTCTGCTGGTTGTGCCTTTGTGTCTGTGGCTGCACTGACGACAACGGGCTGCAACGGAGGGGGCAGGCATGCCTCCAGGTTGTCGGGAGACATGGGGTCACCAGTGGCCAGCAGCACCCTCTGCACGTCCTGCGCAAAGTTGTATGATGTGAGCAAAGGCTACGAGCAAAGTCAGGGCAGCCAAGAAAAGTACCCCAAAGAAGACAGCAACTATTCTGTCCAATGTTATAAGCCTGATGCCATAATAATTTTTGTTTTGTTTCATCATATTCTTTTCACATTTGCTCTTATCAGTTGTGCTGCATTCTAAACTGCCTTTTTGTTCACCCACTCTCAAAAACGCATATCTCAAGTGGCGGTCAGTATGTTGCTGACCATATTCTGAGCTAATACTTGCACAAGATGAGGCTTTAATTCTAATTCTGAAAAGAACACATGGCCTCTTGCAGCAGCTTAGAGTAAAAATCACTCTCAGTGGTTGTTTCACACTACATTCATTTCTTACGTTGCTGTCACGACATTTCAAAACACGAAATGTTTTTGACATGATTGCACATGAGTAATGACCTTCTCACAAGTGTATCTCTTGGTCTCCAAAACAAAAGACCAGAGGAGCATATTGCAACCACATCAGCAGAAGTTTTTCCTAGTTGTTCCTCCTGCAGTACATCATTGTCAAAAAACAAAATCACAATTTTTAGCCAACCACCTCTAGACACACACACTGCAGCTGAGCCAGCAAGCAAACAGAAAATAAAATGAGTGAAAGTAAAAAAAAATATATATATATATATATATATAAAAAAAGAGAGAGACCAGCTACAGTAACCAGCTATAGCCATCTTTAAATTTCAGCTTTTCAGGCTACGTGATGCTTCAACATGCACTACAGCACAGCTGTAGCATAGTCTCCTTGGGTTGCATGGTTTGTCCTCACTAGAGACATTTAAGGCTTCAGGGAATCCCACAAGTGCTTCAGCCACAAGGCTGAATAGCCCCGGAAGTTTACACTATGGAGTGCTCAGCAAAAAAAAAAATTCCTGCAGTCACACAAGCCAGATGTGCCTGCAATGCCTGCAAGTACTGGTTGGTTTGGTTTATGGGGTTTAGCGTACCAAATCGACTCAGAAGAGATGCCGTAATGGAGGGCTCCGTAATTTAGACCACCTGAGGTTCTTTAATGTGCACTGACATTGCACAGCACATGGGCGCCTAGCTTTTCGTCACCATTGAAAAGCAGCCGTTGCAGGCGGGGGATCGATACCGTGTCCTTGGGCAAAGTAGCCTGCAAGCATGAAGCAGTACCCTAGCTACTAGTTTAATTATAACATTGGGCGATTGCACAAACACATCCCTGAGCACAGCATGCATCTGGTGAACTTTTTCTGGTGACTGCGCACTAACGGTGCGCATACACAAGCGGTGTGGGAACATGATTTTGCGATCACAGTGCACCTATGCATGACTCTGCGCAATAAACCCTGTGCTGTGGCATTCGAACTGAATACAATTTGCACGAGGCTCGTTGCAGCACTGAGCGAGTGAACTCAAAGCCGGCACACACACCTCGAGGGGTGCAGTGGTGGCAGCCGGGTCAGTGGACACAACCGGCGCCAGCGGTGCGGGCGGAGGGGTGTCCAGCTGCAGCAGCAGGCCATCACCATCGTCCAGCTCCCGGAGCACGACGTCACGAAGGAAGGCTGGCACAAACCGCACGTCCAGGTCAGCAGGCACCTTGTACGAGCAAGGTGCAAGGGGTGCCTGTGCCAAAGCCTGCTCCACTTCACGAGACACGGTCTCCTGCGTAATCGACAGAGGAGGCAACAAACTCTTGAGAGCACGCACTGCGGAGAAGTAAAACTAAGCCGACAGGCTTCATTCATCTACGCTCTGTCCCACAGACTGTTCCCAGTGGAGAGGAAGCTGTGAGCACAAGGCAATGGCCTCTGGAAGTGTGCAGCTGTTGCATATTCACGCAAAAGCCTGGAAGCGTTCGTAACTTCCACTCTAAAATCGGCAAGTTGTGAGACAGAACGTAGTAGTCTGTGCCACATGCATTAGCCAGGTTTGAACAAAGGCAACATGTACTGCAGCTGCTAAGAAAATGTTCCAGCACATTTTAGTTCTGGAAGGCTGCAGAAAAGAGGGACAGAAGTTGCTGAAATATCGCATCACTGTTCCACGGTAAAGGCCACCAAGTGTGGCCAACACCGAAGAAGGAAACAACTTTTTCAACTTGCTCCGACAAAGTATGCTTCCATACACCTAAGAGAGAGTATCAGCCTGCTGTTAAGTGCGCCATTTTCTTTGTCCATTACAAAATGATAACAAAGCACTCCCGTGAGACACAGTGCTTTTGAAACTTTGATGTCTAGAAACTAAGCTCACACTATTAGCATAATTGCGGCACTGAATAGATACAGATGCTTCCACCCAAATGAGCAACAAGTCATGATGTGGACATGATGTTGTGAACACCTATTTTCCCGGGGTGTGCGAGAAGACCTACCTGAGTGAATACAGATATAAATGCACAGGACAAAGGGGACACAGTATGTGTATGTTTGCAGGTACCACTAACTTTTCATTCAGATTACCAGAGGTACCGAGCACAGTGGAAGCAAGACAATGGCGACGAGAGAAAACAACACTGAAGCTCGTGGTGCGGCTACTCACCCGAAACTCGTTGATGCGCCCTCGTAACAGCTTGGTGCCCTCAGCGAGCCTCTCTTGGCGCTGGCGCATGTCTGAAAGCAGGGCTAGGTTGGAGTACATGAGTCGCAGGCCCTCGCTGGCACCTTGGTCGTAGCCACCGGGGGGAACTGCCTCGCCTGTCACATAGCGCTCAAACTCTTCTGCTGGCAGGTTCAGCGACTCGGCCGTTAGGTTCTCAATGAAGGACACCGCACAGCACTATTAGCCAGGAGAAGAGAGAAAAGGAAAATGACGATGACAGAAATGCAGATCACCTATATTTGTTTAAAGTGCATGGATGACGGGAAATGGTTCGTACTGTTGCAAAACTATGCACGTAAAAAACGATCCATCTCTTAAGCATACTTCACACTTCCCCTTTCGATCAGTACAACTGATTGCATTCCATACCCTATGGATGGATCACTTTTAACTGTGCTTTCTATAGAAGCCTTTTACCTCAGCAAGTTTCATCAGTTAATGTAACCTATACAGATATGATTAAGAGATCACCTTCCCATGCTCAGTGCATGCTTGCATGCTTGGCTCCTTTATTCTATCCAACTTCACCCTAAAGTAATTGAAGTTACCATATTTTCACGAATATAAGATGAGAAGGTCCTCAGCCTCTAAAAACAAAAACAATTAGTCGGGTTTGGTTTATGGGGTTCTAACATTCCAAATTGAGTTGGGCTATGGGAGACGACGTTGTGGAGGGCTCAGGAAATTTTAGTCACCTGGGGTTCTTCAACATGCAGTGATATCGCAAAAACAATTTTAAGTGCATGCTCAAACTGCTCAGGCCAACCATCAGAGTCAAAACTGTGTGTGAATATGGAATCATCTTTTGCGTCGCTCATCACTCTAATTCAAAAGGTAGTTTTTCAGAATCCTTTCGTACAACAGCTGCCGCACCTCTGCTCCTTACACCACCACTTGGTGTCTCTCAGTGTTGTAGAGTTCCGTACACGTTTGCCCTTTCTCCCTCCTATAATTCATACTTCACTGCCTTCTTTCCTAACTGGTCTACAAAACTTTCTCTCCCTGCTTGTAGCCGCTTCCTTTTTCTGCTCCTCGACGACCCCAAGTCATCAGAAAGTTGGCTTTTCCTCACTACTCAGAAGCCTAGTGTTAGAACTTGCTGCAGGTACCTCACAGATCAGCGAAAAGAAGAGCTCAACCTAGGTTCAACTTGTACCCTGTTTACAGATGTAATGCAAAGTGCATTCTGAAACAGACAACCTGAGCAAAAAATATCCCGTTATGTTGTGCAAATAAGGCAAATCGCAAAGCAAACAGAAGACACCTAGCCTCAAGAAGAGGCAAGAACTGCACTGACAAATGCGGGAGCTCTCACCAAGTTGGTAAAGTAGTAGCCAGCCTCTCCGCTCAGCAGCCGGCTCGGAGCGCTGAACCGCGTCACATACTTGATGTTGGAGTGGAGCAGGGGCGGATTGGCGCGCAGCACCACGTACACCATGGCTGGCAGGAACTCGTCGGCTGATGCAGGCCGTGGGCCCTGCGGCCCCATGCGCAGGGCCTCGAACAGCTGCTGGCTGCAGCGTACCACACAAGCCAGCTTCTCCCGGGGGCTGTGGCGCGAGTCAAGCTCAATGATGTGCGTGATGGCACGGTCAACAACATCGCGCACAGGAGGCTGCCGATCGTCCAGCTCCAACTCGAGGTGCCGCGCCGCCACCCAGCTCAGGGAGCGGATACGTCGCTGGATCGCCAAGTCTTTTTCCTCGTCTGCCGTCGAGATGAACTCAAAGATGGACTTGTATGTGAGGCTCATCAAGTAGTTCTCAGTCAAGTCCATGAGCCGCTCCATCTCATCGGGCTCCAAGCCTGCGAGAAGGTTCAGCCGAATAAGCAACTTCTGCAGGCATGGAATGCCAATACGAACCAAAAAATCCCACCAAAAACACCATCAGCATCCTACAACACTCACAAGATAAGCTCACTGTGCTTCAATATCACAGTGAAATAGCTAATCAATACTTATTCTTCTCGCCAGCCACGTAAACTTGGCACTGCTGCTAGAGAACACAAGGTAAAAGACCATAAGATGTTTAGACAAGTGGTGTCTTTCATAGCTGCCAACAGTGTTCAGGTTCGTTTTCTTGTGCATCACCTAAGAACACTTATACTTGACGTAAAACAGTCAAGGCATGACACACAAAACGGAGATGAAAACATGCACATCTAAGCACTATGTGTGCAGAATGTGCATGCACTTGAGGTACAGGCCTAACCTGCATGTGCAGTTTGAGTAATACTAGACCGTTATGGCATCAACGGAAGCCCTACAACTGTTCGTTCAAATAAAGACACTGGGAATGCCACCAATGCATAATAAGCCCAACAGGAAGACCCAAAAATGAATCAATCGGTCTCAGCACTTTTGAAACAAGCTGTACGCACATAAGCACGGGCTAATGCTTTAAGCCTAAGCTGAGGACACAGTGGTATCAGCTGATAACTCACAAATGACCAGAGGCAACCTGCTAACCATTACACTTGCACTACCTCAACCTGTAGAAGGCACACACCTTGGTAGTGGGCATGCGTCTCAAAGCGCTCGTGCATTCTCTGGTAGAAGTCTTGCACCAGGTTCGAGAGCTCGTCAATAGACTGGTCCCGGGACATCTTGTGGATGCGGTCGACAGCTGCCTTCACCTAGAAATGAACAACAAGCACACTCTCATATCACAAGCTGCTATGCCCGCAACAACTTGTCACATCAGCAGCTGTGTGTATCATGGCCATTAGGGAAAGACACCAAAACAGAACTCAAGCCGGGTCTGACACCTAGTATGCCCCCAGTCATCGTGCACGGGCACAGCAATCTCCAGCATATTACATACCATATTTTCGAGATTCTAAGCGACCCCCAATTCTAAGCACCTTCCACCTTTTACTTCACAAAAACATTTGACAAAAAACATTTACATGTGGATCTAAGCACCGCCTTTTTTTTGTGAAGAATGTTTTATATCCTGCTTTTACATGCAAGAATGCCGGTGCATGTTGAAGGAACCACAGGTGGTCGAAATTATCTGCAGCACTACACTATGGTGGCATCCCTCAGAGCCAGAGTTTCTCTGGGATGCTGAGCCCCATTAACCGAACCATACCAACTCCAATAAACTCCATCGCCTTCCTTTCCCCGACCAAGTCAAATGCACCAGGGAGCAAGGCCTACCTGTCGGATGACATCACAAGCAGCTGCCTCCTTAAGGCCGCGCAGAAAGTCCTTGAGCTCCTTGCTGGCAGGATTGCTTTCTAAGCTGCTCAGCTGAAGATCCCTGGAGCTCACAGACTCTGCAAAGAACAACAGCAGATGCCATGAGAGCTAAGAAGCATCACAGAAAGCTTCTAAAAAAAAAAAAAAAATTACAGTCTAAAGTTACTGAAACCTTATCAACTGCTCTCTCAGTCAGAACCGCCATTCCTGTGATGTAAATTGCCCTCCCTTTGTGAAGGCAGACCCGGCATGGGCCAGTACAATGTTTCTTTTCTCTGGCGCAATGTGACATGAAAATTGATGGGGCTCAACTGTCTCTAAGAGTGCCACTGTTTTGACAAAGGTCACAGCAAGCAAACAAAAAAACAGCAAAAAAAAAAAAGACTAGTTGCACATGTACGTCGCATGTAGTATGGGGCAGCTCCACAGCTGAACTCTGACCAAAACACACGGCTTTGAATACGGAATCCAGGTGCTGATAACGCAGCACTGTGTAGAAACGAAGCACGTTAGTATTGATGCTTGGATGATAATAAGTTCATTCCATGTATAGCCACTGCATGTGCTATCATGAGCCAATACTTATCTTGCACCATATTTCTGTTATTTCAATATGGGCAAGCTGATCCAGCCTTGTGGTCATGTTGTCTTGACTGACCAATTCCAAAATGTGAAAAAAAAAAAAAAAAAAGAAAGCCAAGTGACATCACTAACCTTCCTAATTTACAGCTGAAAATCAAATAAGGGCACTGTTTTGCTTCATCACTCTATACAGGGCAAAACTAAACTTCAGTACCTCAGCACCAGCTGTCCTGACCAATATTTGGGGAGCTGGATGCATGCAACAGAAAGAAAGAAATATATGCTGGCACTCCTGCGAGCATGAAGCTTGAAGCTTGCAAAAACCCTTGTGCAAATAAAAGATGACAAGAGGTTTGCAAGTTGCAGATGCGGTTGGAATTTTTTGGTCAAACCTAAAAAAAGAAAAATGAAAGTATGCAAATTAAAATTTTGAAATTCGGTTTGAACCAGTACCTGTGACATGCATGCCACAGATAAGTGGCTATTGACCAGGAGTTAAAACTTGCCCAAATGAGAAAAATAAAGTAAGGAAGCCAGGGGGAGCGGTAAAACGCTGGTATCAAGTCTGAGGAGTTAACAGCTAGCTACTTCAATCCATGCCAATCACCAGTTGAATACTACATGGCAGTATAAAAAAAAAATGAAAACAAAATCCACTAAAAAGCTCTATACCTGAGACATGAAAAACAAACACCTGTGCTATGCGAGTGACATCTCACAATTCCTACTGTCCAGGAAGTGCAAACATCCCCTCACCAAACAATGAGGCCCTCCACTGCCACTTCCTCCACATTGTTACAACACTGCCATGAGACCGTTGACAGCCCACATCTCCAAGTCACAATGCTTCCAGGGTGTTTCCTCTCAAGGCTGGCCACTGGCAATTTCACAATTACCCACTTCAAGTTGTGACAGCTCATTCCTCTTCTTACAAGCATAAATAAAACTTAACGCAAGCAGCTTATTTCGTTAGCTATTTCATTGTATTACAGATGGTGAAACTGACATGCTGAAATGAGGCTTTTTGGAAAATTAGTCAAACCGGAAGAAAAATTCTCCTTTATGATTTCATCTGCGACCTAGGGTGGTAATGTGTCACCATCCATCATATGAGTGTGCTGTCAAGGGTGAACTGCATTTCAAAGAAGGAGAAACACCGATGCTGACAGCCATGCATTCTCAGCTGTATCTAGCTACTATGTGCATGATCCTATTGCAAAGCAGTGTCAAGCAGAAGTACTCATTAAAACATTATCTCAACCATTTAACCGCCAACGCTGAGATGTACCTGTTTTGAGACACTGTACTAATATTGCCAATGATGAACCGCACTCATCCCGCATAATGCTGCACTGCTCCCACCGCCAAAAGAGGGTTAGGATCATCAATTGCGCCGGTTGAAACAACCTTCGAGGCTAGTAGATGACCAACGAAAATACATTTTGTGCCTTTAGCACACATCTTATGCCAGACAACAGTCATTCCAGGCTTTGTGCGACACCCTCCTCTGATATGTATCACACAAAGCTTGACTAATAAATGACAAGACCCTGTTTGTATTGGGATGATGAAGCAAACAAGGTCTTGTCAATCATTAGTCAAGCTTTGTGTGACACATCTCAAGATTGAGAAGTTAACATCTAGCTGCTTCAATCCATGCCAATTGTGTTTGTATTGGGATGATGAAGCAAACAAGGTTTTATCATTTATTAGTCAAGCTTTGTGTGACATAGCTGTGACACATCTCAAGTTTGAGAAGTTAACATTTAGCTACTTCAGTCCATGCCAATTGTGCTTGTATTGGGATGACGAAGCAATCAAGGTCTTGTCATTTATTAGTCAAGCTTTGTGTGACACATCTCAGAGGTGGGTGTTGCACAAAGCCTGAAATTACTGTCT
Organism: Amblyomma maculatum; assembly: GCF_055883805.1. Taxonomy (NCBI): domain Eukaryota; kingdom Metazoa; phylum Arthropoda; class Arachnida; order Ixodida; family Ixodidae; genus Amblyomma; species Amblyomma maculatum. Next base: position 93,196,998 of record NC_139346.1, on the reverse strand, counting down.
GTATTGGGATGATAAGCCAAAAATAAACATTTTTGAGCTATAATGCAAGCTGCGTTAATTTGAATACATAAATTCCATTGCCATAGTTTTTATTTTGATACTGCTCAATAGCCAATCTTGCCCCACCTCGAACTTGCCGGCTGATATGCTGTCCAATGATACATGCACTAGCTTGACATGTATTCCCTGCACACAAATAAGGCTGCACTGCAGACACAGCATGGGCATTTGCTTCAAACTTAGCATGCTAAGATTTAAGGAAACCCCACCATAAAGCTTGAGCTGCCATCTGTCGCAGTTTCTAAATATACTGTAGTTATTTGCCTGGCGCAGCCCACATGTAGACGCCAAACTCTAAAAGGATGAGAAAAAAAGTGTACAGCTGTCAAGTTGTATGCTAGCAAAAGTTGCAGAACACCAGAGAAAAATTAGGGGATAATTTCCTTCCCCCCTTATTAGCAATGATCACGTTTACGACCACCAGACACACCCGAGGCTCTGGGTGAAAGTTGCCACAAAATTAGCAGGACGTCTAAGCTTCGCCTTAAATGTAGACACGGCAATGGCTTTAACACCACCTTTACATTTAACAAATTTTTGACATTCAGAAACTGGCACACAATTCGGCTAAGCGTTCAATGTCTTCAGTTGGCTTGCTTTTTGGGGAGAGAAGGGTGCAGTATCCGCCTTATTTCTCGGCAGACACCTAGTGTTACAATGAACAGAGTACAAGTGAAGGCACATATGTCACTGGTTCAAATTCTTATCGCAAATTAACCTCCAACTTGACTAGCAAATGGATGCTAAATGGGAAGCAAAATAAGAATGGTGGCATCAAAATGCATGAAATCATGTGCATATCTCTTCCGACATGTTTTTCTCAATTTTGTGGTAAGGTGATGGCTTTTGAAACGAATAAACCATATATGCTATTGCGTAAAAGTGGCAGGCTGATAAGAGTCCATGGCCTGTTCTACAACCCCACCACCACAGTGACTAACAGCACAAAAAAAAAAAAAAAAAAAAAAAAAAAAACACTTCACTGCTTTTCACAAATTCTGCAGAAAATCTAAAAAATAAATAGATGAGATTTTGTATGCTGCTCCAATAAATTATTCCAGGGCATACAATGTATGTAACCCACAAGAACAATGCAGTAGTGCATAAAAAGACAATACTGTTTTATCAAGGTTTTATCAAGGAAACTGCAGGTTTATGTAATAATTACGTGTGGATGTCCCGACTACGCGTTTCGTTAGAGAAGTGATCACACATTCCACTGTTGCACTGGGCAGCGTTAAATACAGCGCTCTTGTAAATTTTTAAACATGTCAAAGAACTCAAGAAAAGGTGTGAAAACCTTTCCCTGCTGATGCAAAATTCCTGATCCCGATGTGCACGCAACAGTCTTATCTGTGACACTAAAATGCGAAGTAGAAGAGTGGGAGACACAGTAACGGTACTAATGAAGAAAGCCCATAGTAACAACATTGGCTATTCTCATGCCGGCAGCCTGTGGCCAGAGTGCAAAGAAATGTAAAGCTGCAGAAGGGCAACGCTCTCAACCTTCAAGGGGATCAGATGCAATATAAACCTTGAATAATACATAAGGAGCCCGGAAAAAAAGTTTGTTATGAAACCATTATGCCAGCACGTGCCAAGTAGACAACTAAAGTTCACTGGTTTTAATTTGTCATGAGCAATCTGATGTGAACCTGACAAGAGGGACAAATGTTTGAGATTGATCACTTAGCCCAAACTTGGACAGTACTGATGCCACACAGTACCACAATGATAAGTGCGATCTCGTCAAACCTACCCGCGTATGTTGTCATGCCTCGATTACACAACGCAGTACTGTGCTCAAATGCAAGTGCCAAACAGGGACACTTTGCCGAATAATGTAAAGCAAAGCTACATAAACTCTCTCCAGCCTTACCCTCAACTCAATCAGGGCAATGAAAGGTTTGGACTAAAGAAAATAAAAAGAAAAAAGCTCCGCTTTTCCGAGACGTCAATATATATATTTTTTGTCCTGACAGAGTATGACTCCCTCTTTACAGAATCATAACCTTAGAAGTGCAAAGTGAAGTGCAGAAAGCTCATAAACCTTGGAGTTCAAACACTTTTCTTTTTCTTTTTTGCAAGCAAAGTACAGTATAGTACGAGAATAAAACATGCACGTGTACACAAGCATACAAAGAAGAAGCTGGCACCGGTAATGCGACATGTCTGGTTTGGTTTGTAAGGTTTTAACGTCCCAGAGCGACTCAGGCTATGAGAGACACCATGGTGGAGGACTCCAGAAGTTTGGACCACATGGTATTCTTTAAAATGCATGCACAGCACACCGATGCCACTCCATTTTGCCAGCAGTCAGGTTCAAACCCGGGTGTCTGGTCCAGTTGTCTGGCATCTTAGCCACTGCGTCACCACGGCGGGGCGATATGTCTGGCCCTGTGCTATGCACTGTAGTTACTAATACAAGACCCGAACAAGTGCCTAGGTAGAAGACCAGTCCCTGAAACTATATGCTTGCAACAAAATTCTACCTGTGTTCCTGAAGAGAGAGACTGTGTTGGCGTACCATGCAGTTGATCTCACTCACCTTTGACTGTGTTGGACCGGCGAATGATGCTCCGCAGAGTCTTTGTTCGCTTCTCTGCATGCTGCCGCTTCTTCTCGGCAAACCTCGAGAACGGTGACGGCTCTATGAGGCCGGGTTGCGAAGCACTGCTGGGGTAGCCCTCAGGGGACTCACTCGCACTGCGGGAGAGCCTGCGGGGCAGGAAACAACGTGGCGCATGTGCTGAGGCTGTTTTCACATGAAACTACTCAGTGAGCTCATAATACAAGTTTGATTCAAGCATGCTAGAGGCCTGCATTTCAAAGTCTTTTGAACCCTTTTGTTGTGTCATTTTAGCCTGAAGCTGTTGAGCCCAGAGCAACAAGCACCAGTGGAAACCCTATGAAATGTGCACATTAAATCTCGGCAATAAGGCATTTTCTCAATCTGTCTTCATCTAGAAGCACTAACTGTGAAACCCCGCTATCAACTCCCAGGAGGTGAAGTTCCTGGTGGACCCACAATCTGCACAAACTATACAGAGACTTCATCAAAAAAATGCTCTCTCTAAGAACATGCTCAAAGTTGATGCGACAAAAGGTTTAGTTCTGAGAGTTTGGATTAGCTAACATCCACTGTATATTGTGCTCAGCAATGAAATACCAAAGCCTTGCTGCCCACGGAGCACATAACAACAAATTCATATCCTAGCTATAACCATTATGCAGCAACCATTAGTAAAGCAAAGGATAACACAAGGCACCAAAGCAGAAATGCAATGAACTAGCACTGACCCACGGAGTTCCACACTGTGATCTGTTTTCTTCACAGTTCTGCTAAATATATGCACCAGAATGCTTAGCACTGCTGCAGATTCTAAAAAAAAGAACATGTTTCAAAAAGGAAGCTTTTATGTATATATCAGGTGTAGCCTCATTTTTGCTAGAGGTGCAAGGTTTGCTTAAAAATGAAAAAGGAAACATAAGAAGAAGAAAAAGCAGTGGGGAGGAGTATACAAGCTGTGTGCTGATGATACCAGCCGTATTCTGCAAAAGGACTGTCATGCTAATGCAAAGGGAGTGAGGTAGTTCCAGAGAGTATATAACCAGATTATATATAAAAGAGTATATATTCTTTTAGCTGCCGTACCCACTACTTCTATTGTGCCTGCAATAATGATACTTGCAAAATTATCACCAATCTCCTGAATACTAAGGCGATTGTCCTCAGTCAAGCCGAAACATCTGCTCTCCAAATCCTCAATTCTTCCCATTTCCTTCTCAACACTAATTTGTTGATGAACAATCCTCTTTCACACGTTTCCCCCATTCTTAAGTCTTGCCTAATTCAAGACCTCCCCGTCCCACGGTCACTAGACCTCACCTTGGCAAACGTCTCCACACCCTGCACAATGCCAGGATGCAAGCCCAACATGAAGCACAATTCATTAAGTCTTGCCACTAAACTCTTCCAAGTACCCTTCCATTTCCACCACTTGCAGAAGAAAGCATTCATGATTCATGGGCTGTTTCATTCTGCAAACTCTACCAATTAATCTTGCCTGCTACTCTCGCCACCTGAGCACAATACATGGCCACCTACCTGCCTGCTTCCTGCCCACCTTGGCATTCAACTCACTCGTTAGGAGAGTGTACTGCATTTTGCTCAATTCGCACGCTCAAATTAATGCAAGCTTCTGCTCTGCCTTCAACCAACAGACATTCCACAGCAGATTGGCTTTTGCCATTGCAATGCGTTGCACCATGGCAACGGTGCAATGCAGAGACCTACAACGTGACATGCCAAGGGCATCACAGCACTGGCTCGTGAATGGCGAGATTATTTTCACATGACGAGAGTGCCTGCAATAAGCAGGTGAGGCTGCAACACATGTGGTTACGCACATTCAGATCTTTAAAATGCAACAGGCTTTTCTTCTTTTTCAGAAGCATTGCGGTAACGAGCAATATGTAGCAAATGGGCAGATGTTCTCGTATGTGACATAAGAGTGAGTGTTGCAAAATGGGGTAAAACCCGTGACAGCTGCACAGGTGACTACAGGTGCCACGAGTGGTTTCTGAAAATACTTTTCTTTTCGAGCACTCAATAATTGCTTCCTGGTAGATTCCTTCTCATTTAAATTCATCTAATTCCTGGTTCATTATCAGCACTTGTGTGCTTTCATGAAATAAAGCCTTGGGGCAACTACTAGCTGATAGGCTGAACAAATTTAAAACACATCTTAGGACAGATAGGCTGAAGTTGATCTTGTAGATAATTTTCTAATCAATAAATTCTATTACAGTATTTCTTGTCAAGCCCTCAAGCTCAACCTCGCCGCATGTTTCCAGTCTGAGGAGCTTCTCCATGCTGTGAGCACCTTTACAAAACGACTTGTCATGAAAAAAGCTTGCAGCAAAATCACAAATGAGAAATAACCGCAAGCGACTTTTATGCTCCTGTAATCGTGAAAACAGTACAAAAAGAGAATTGGCAGGACAACCATGAAGCCTGACCAAACGCAGCTGCCATGGCAGTTGGTGCAGTAATTCTCAATGATCACTTTTGATACTTTTGCTTTAATCAATACTTTTACTGGTGGGTGGAGAAGGTTCAAGGGTGGTGGTGACTTGGATGGCTGGTGGGTGGTGCTTCCGGAAGGAAAAGTCCACAAAATTCAGGAATGATATCTTTGACACCATAAATACCCAAGGTAGTATTTCTTGCCTTTAAATATTCTTAACGGGTACTAATAATGCATCATTGGTGAAATGCAATGAGAGAGCTCACGGACTAGGAGTGGAAGCTTGCGCATAAATCAGAGCAGCAACGTCCCTTACATATTCGTTTGCAACACTAGGAGATCAGCAGTGACAGAGGAATTCTCTCCAAATGCTGCTGACTTGGCAAGATGAAGTACTCAGCGCTTGCATATCGGGTCTGCCACTATCAGCCCTACGATGGGTTCATAAATGTCGCATCTCAATGATAAACAGTGGAGTGGATTTGGCAACAATATTTTCTTCTCAGAACATCAACACTTGACTGATCTGAACCCTTAGCATTGGAAGTTCTCACAGAAATCCTCAGGGAATTTCTAAATGATGGTCTACGTGCTAATGTGAATTGCGATTTTTAATTAAGTGCTGGTGCAATCCCATCCGTGCAGTGATGTCACTACACAGAACTGAATGGGCGAAAACAAAACTATATCGCGAGGGAGTAGGCTGAGCTCTGCTTGATACACCGGTGTAATGTGGCTTCGATGTCTTTGTTTTAAACTTGCTTCCTCTTATTCTAAATTGCCTAAAGAAACATTACAAGAGTCGAAAATTGTGCAGGGGAAAAGTAATCGCGACGAATACCTCACTGCAGTGCTCGCGTTATGGTGCTGTATCTCATATGTAACTCATACTAATCATAAATACTATATAACAGAATGAAAGCAAACAACACTGGCATGTAACCTTAAGAGAAAGCCCAAAAAGAGCGAGTGTTACAAAAGGCAGGTATTAAAAACGGAACTGAGTGCACCAGTTATGTTGACTGATACACCCAGCACACAGACTATACTGCTGGAATATATGCCAAACACTGATCGCACCACTACACACAAGCACGCCGGTCATGCATGACAAGCTTCTTAAGCCGCTCAACCTAAACAGTGTGTGATTAATAATGGGGACGTAATCTACGTGCCTCAACATCAGGCAGCAAGAAGATACTGAGTGCTCAAAAGTCCTAGACCCAATTCAAAACTGTGAATTTATCTGGCTTTTCGGGTTGTGCATAAGAGCCGGGGCCCACGCCATATGCGTGGGCATGGAATCGAGAAAGAGAGAGAAGAGAAATGAAACCTCGATGAGAAATGAAATCGACACACGCGGCATGGCTGGCAGCTACAGACGCTAGAGCATGTCCTGTCTGTCGATGCTTCGGCCCGTCTGTAGGACAACTGATAGCCTCTGGAGCATTGTTACGACATTCTGACGTCAATGAAAACACGTCTTTCTGTTTTTGATATGAATGACTATGCATTATCTCGGTAAAATATTCTTCCCCTTACTTCATGCCAATACTCGGACTGCTTGTTCTATTGCCAATCACAGCACTTTGTGCATTTGTTTCTACAGTTCTAAGTTTTGTTTCTTACAGTAAAATTCCAAGAAACAAAACTTCAGGACATGAGGCCAGAAAAGTATGCAGCATGCCCATTCATTACATTTGGCACATATACATTTGATAGGTGCCCAGTTATGTCATCATTCTGGCTGCACTTTCCAAGCTAGCTGCACTGCCTGAGCCATCAACCCATCATTGATGAATAAATAAGAGGAAAACAAATACAAAAAAAAAAAAAAAACAGAGCTTAAAGTAACAGTGGTGCTATCAAGGTATTCGAGCAGCATAGTACAGAACTAACTGTAGCATAGGAAGAGAGAGAGAGAGGGATGGTTACTTTGAAGTAGTTTCAGTGCTGAATCAAAGCAAATAAATCGGCAGCTTTCAATCAAATATGTATATATGCCAAGTTAGGCAGGTATGAAAAATAACTGAAGCCAGAAGCTACCCTCTCAGCTGAAATTGAAGCAACAGAGTGCACAAAAACTACATAGTGCATAAAAAAGTGAGCACAGGGCATTTGTTATTATCATTCCTCGCATCAACCAGGAAACTTGGTGGCTGCACCTTATGTGGCTGCTAGTTAACAGCTGCGACATCGTTTCCAACCAACAGTCCGCCATAGCGTACACTTGCTGCAGCTGTGCTGGTACTGCTCAGCATGGACGAGATGTGCAGGTGGTGCTCTCTTTTCACACTACTGCTCGCACCTTGAGCCTTGCATAGGTTCACTTAGTTACCACAGCAGCGAATGAGGGTTTACTACAGTCACAGACGAAACACATCATGGTTTAACTTTTTTTCAGAGATGAGTTTTCTTTTTCCACGACATCCTGTGCCCACGCCGTTTATCGCAAAAATACTTGAGAGAAATGGTTAGACCATAATGTTAAAAAAATAAGGGGGTGAAATTCTTCAGCTGAGCTTCCCAGAACAGACACAACAATGAATGGAAGGTGGAAGCGACAGCACAATTTTTGTGCAACTTAGGCTTAGCATATGTAGCCTACAAAATGAGAGTATGTATGATAGGATAATTAAGTGCCAGGTTCCACTATGAATGCAAGTACAACAGTGCAAATGCAGTGATCCAGTTAAATGTTAGGCTGCACAGTGCTTTAAGCAATAAAAATGCTGTTAACTAGTACAGAAAATGCTCCAGTACAAAAAGTAGGTTACATTTCATGTGGCACGACAGCTCGCAGAGGCTTCACCCCCACCTCCCAACTAGCATTTCCAAAAAAAATATTTCTCCACCCAACAGTCTGCAGATAAGCACCAATGATGAAAACTGCAATAAAACACTTGGCATTTCTCCACCGTGAGTGTGCACTTTTTTTTTATGTTTTAGGTATCAGTGTAACTGGGATCTTTATTTGGCAGGACTCGATGCAATACATATTCCATTTCCACTAGTCAAGCAACTTTATAATTCTTGCAAAACAAATTTCTTCCATGTTAGTGTAGAGGTCATAAAAATGTGGACCTTTATGTTTGCTACACTTTTACACGGGCATAAAATGCCAAGACCTCCTTCTTTCAACTGAGGTCAAGTTCTTATATTAAGCGGCAAGTGAAAGCTCCGATGGATGTATGCATGTTTCAATATTACTGGCTATTGAGGCACGCTATGAAACAACAGCTAGTGCTTCAGCAGACATTCACTGTCCTTGAACACTATCCTGTACAAGCATTAAATACTGTGCCACAGCAATCAAAGGGCTTCACTGTTCACGCCATCTCGTAAATACTTCTGCCACAAACATAAAACATGCTATGTTTTTCAGAAATTTAAGAAGTTCCATTGTGTGAAGGTGCTGTTAGCACTCATAAAATCAAGACGCCTGCAGAAGAAACAAAAGCTTCTCTTTAGAAGTCTGATGTTTTTGCACAATGGGAACAACTTCAGGTGCCCAGATTTAAACGGAAAAGATTTTTGTTTACACTTTGTACATTTAGAAAAAAAAGGCCAGCACAACAGTGGTGTCCACCCAAACATCAGAGTTCAGTGATTTCCACTGGACAGGATAAATTACCAATGAATATCTGATACCTGAACATGCAGACTTCACCACAGCGCTTCCTTTCACCAGCTATACAAGTGCGAAAATTTTGTGTAAACCTTCAAGTATTATTTTTTATTACTAATTTTTCTCGATGCGATGGTTACAACATGTAACCACTCTAAGCCAATAGCCAAAGCTATTTTACACCCATATAACTGTTGGACTGGCCGAGAGAAAAAACTGTTACATCACACCTAACTTAACATTATGACTCAAAGCTGAGAAAGATAAAATGCCTGGATAGCTGATGTTGATCAGAAATAGTGGCTACTATAAAAGGACACACACAAACACACACACACACGCACGAATACACGCACACACACATGCATGCACGAATGGAGCAGAAATGGGAAAGCAATGATCGAGGAAGTTAATTTTGCTGTGAAGCAATGCAAAATGCATGTCACTTATGTGAAAATGCACTCAGACTTTGATCAAACTTGTTTCTAGCAATGCTCGGGGAAGATTTGTAATACCTTTGCCAAGCCAACAGCATGCTTGCATGTAGATTCTTTGTTGACAAATTACCATCACTTGCTATCATATCCAATAAAATTGGTTGTTTTTGTTCAACTGAAAGTGTTGTTCGTGCGTTTTGGTCTGTGTCTTGGCATTACACTACAATGGACCTTTCGGACACAAAATTGCATCAGCAGATGGTCTGGTATAATATACTGCTAAGTATTTGTTACAGAATATTTGGTTAGCAAAAACGAGTGATAGCAATGCAAAATTCAAATGTGACCTTTTATGTCACAGACGGAAAAAAACATCCGTTCCTGAGTGACATCTTGGCATGAGTCACATCTGCCATTTGTGCAGTTCACATATCTGCAATATGCATGCAGCAACTCTAGTATGATGCAAGGAAAAAGTGTTGCTGCTCTGCAGATTAATTCAAAACAGTAAGCTGACATGCAGTTTTATTTTGGCAACAAAAAAAAAGCAAAACAAAACTGTGCAGTTTATATTTGGAGGTAAATGCACAGATTTTATCACGCCTAAGCAGGAAACCGAAAGAAGACAAGAACTACAAAAACATATTGAGCAGAACTATTTGATGAAGCATTCAGCAATGCTTTATAGACCACGTTAAAACATTTTCTTTATGGTTCACAATTTACGTGTGATTTCTATCAGGTGAAGGAGGAAATTATGAAAGGTTGACCAAAATTAGAAAACTATACCATGAAGAAAGAGGTGCTTAACTTTCCGAAAGGTGCACAATTCATGCGAAGCGAAACAGGCAAGGAACCATGCAAAGGTATCAAATAATGATGTCATGACGTCGTACATAAAGAAAATTCCATCCATGATGTGTTATATATAAAAAAAAAAGCACAACAGGCCTATGCTCATCATCATCATCAGCCTGATTATACCCACTGCAGGGCGAAGGCCTCTCCCATATTTCTCCACTTAATCCGGTTCTGTGCTAGCTGCATCCACTTGACCCCTGCGAACTTCTTAATCTCATCCGCCCACCTAACTTTCTGCCGCCCCCTGCTACGCTTTCCTTCCCTTGGAATCCAGTTTGTTACCCTCAGCGACCATCGGTTATCCTCTCTTCGCACTACATGTCCTGCCCATGTCCATTTCTTCTTCTTAATTTCCACTAGAATGTCGGTAACTTGAGTTATTTCTCTGACCCACTCTGCACGCTTTCTATCTCTTAATGTTAACCTTACCATTTTTCGTTCCATAGCCCTCTGGGTTGTCCTCAACTTAAGTAGAACTCTCTTGGTTAGCCTCCACGTTTCAGCCCCATAGGTGAGTACAGGCAAGATGCAACTGTTGTATACTTTCCTCTTGAGCGATACCGGTAAGCTGCTAGTCATAATCTGCGAGTGCTTGCCAAATGCGCTCCATCCCAATCGTATTCTTCTTGTTATTTCCTTTTCGTGGTCCGGATCTCCGGTTACTACCTGTCCTAAGAAGACATATTTGCCTACTACTTCTAGTATTTCGCTACCTAATGTAAACTGCTGTTCCTTCCCGAGGCTGTTGAACATTACCTTAGTCTTCTGCATATTGATTTTCAAGCCTACCTTTCTACTTTTCCTGTCTAGGTCATCAATCATTATTTGCAGTTCATCCCCCGAGTTGCTTAGCAAGGCAATGTCATCAGCAAATCGCAGATTACTGAGGTATTCTCCATCTACCCTTATCCCTAACTGCTCCCATTCCAAGTCTCTGAATACTTCCTCTAAACAAGCTGTGAATAGTACTGGGGAGATTGTGTCTCCTTGCCTAACACCTTTCTTTATGGGAATTTTGTTACTTTCTTTATGCAGAACTATGGTTGCTGTGCAGCCACTATATATATCTTCCAGCACTTTCACGTACGGCTCGTCTACCCCCTGATTTCGCAATGCCTGCATCACCGCCGAGGTTTCAACTGAATCAAATGCTTTTTCGTAATCAATGCCTATGCTAGCAGAGAGGGAAAAAAATATGCAAGTAATGCACACACAAGGAGGTGCCGAGAAGATAAATTGTGCTTAAGGAAAAAGAAGGAAAGGTGGGACCACAAGGGTGCTAAGAGACGATCCTCAATGGACAATCCTTTACAAATACTCATTTGCAGCCTGTGGCAGCATTTTATTCAATGAAACAACCAAGCTGCTACACAGCACGCTACCAGCAGGCAATCGGAATGTTTAGGCGAGTGAAAAAAAAGAAGAAAAAAAAAAAAGAAAGTAGTTCCTCGATCCTTGCATGCAGTGGGCTGCATGCAAGTAGCAAATCCCAAATATATTGTGTTCTGCTCACATCGAAAGCATTTTTTGTTTGTTCACATTCTTCCACCCAAGTCGTTTGTATATTGCCAGTGATCGGTTCCCTCTTTTACTTGAGGCTGCTTTTCTGTTCACAAGCTAGGCAAGTATGATGACTAACTGTGCTGTTTGTAAACTGAAGCACATAAGTGCTGCAAGAAAGCTTCAACAACAGAGGACCGAACCAGAGTTTCAGGGAACAAGCTACTTTACGAATCAAAACGAAGCACCGTAACATCTCGACTTCCACACAAATTAACTAACTGCTGTATTTTCATGCACTGAGCTCCGAGATAGATATGCCACACTACAGGGCTCTAGTTTCATTAAAATCTGAATGGGGGTATTTTGACACGGTGTCATCTCTCACGGCAAAATCACACTTTGAAACCCATCACAACACTGTTATGATGAAAGACCGAACTGGCGAAAAATACATTTTTATTTTTAGAGCAGACCTTAAGATGAGCAGATAAGCGCTAAGGGCACTCACCAGGAAGAGAATGAGTAGCCTCCTCTGACCTCCGCACTGTCACTTACTAGCCCAACAGACGCCAGCTTGGTACCAACATCAAACAGAACGAGAGAAGAAACGAGGCCCTTCAAAGCCGTGCACATCGAAAGGTGACAGCTCACAGTGACACGACTTCACACGCTCGTGTGTCTCATCTGTCTGCAGGCAGGCACGCACGGCTGCGACGGTCGCCTAAATGCGCGACACGCTGGTAGTTGAACAATGCAAGCGGCGCTGCTGGCTTTTTGCACAGAGATCGTCAATGCTACAGCAGCAAACCCCGCCAGTTCCATGAAGCCAGCCCCCGACTGCAGCCGTATGCTTTATGCACAGAAAGCGACAGCTGCTGTGCTCGGGAGAGAGGGAGGAAAGAAATAAAAGCGAGAGGGAAAGACGAGGAGGCAAATGGGGGAGGAGGAGAGAGGCACTTGTAACATGCTGTTGCTAGGACAGCTTTGCTCACAGCTGTTGCATCACGACGGCCACAGCTGCTACGGCTCTTGTCCCCAACTCTTAGAGACATTTTAAGAGCTTGACGGCATGTACAAATATGCTTGCTAAGTAAGCATTGATTGGCAATAAAAATTCCACTTTGGCTCTTTACACTTGAAGACGAAGGTAGTACAGAAATGGAAGAAGAATGTGTGGAGATGGCAGAGGCCTCCTGCATTCTGCAGATGGACATTTGTTAGAAGATGAACGACAGCCACAGGAGATGGGCTAGACCAAAGGGTCACTGTGTGCCCTTTTCATCTTTGCTACATTTTACAGAAGTAGGTAAGTAAACAAAACTAAAGGGCTGACTAAATAAGTGGCAAGGGCTACATGTAATAGCCAGGTGCTAAATGGTTGTGAAGGAAATGTGGCATACACTGCCGAGCCTTCGCCAGAAATAACAAAACACAACCACCCCCAGCGCACAAGGAATGTAAGTTGGAACAATGGACCCATCTGTCACGAGAGAACAAGTGGTGAGGATCGCAGGATATGTTTTAATACGGGAGCAAGATGGCCACTACATGCAGTACACTACTGTGCACAAGAAGACCAGCCAAAGGCTGAGCAATGTGAAGTAAGGCCAACCTAATCTAGGAGGCAGTTCAACGAGAAAGCAGAACAGTACATTCTGTGGATAGTAAAAAAGACTCGTAGCTTTTCCTTGCAGCTTTGAGACAAAATAGATGCAGAGCTAAAGGTTTGAAATTATCCTTCAAGACAGCATGATGCAATACGACTTGAGCGTTGCATTCCAAGTATTTCTCCTTGGTCTGTACAGAAAGTTTGTGCAAGAGTAAGAACGACAGCTGTGCATGGTTTGTTAAAGAAGTGTTCGTTAACATGTTTGTCCGCATGCCACAGTACATGTTAATACTGCAGCCAGGATCAGCATCATGGACTTGATGGAACCATATATTCTGAGTCATAGCAGAATGCACCATATAATATTGCATTTTCAACTCTCATTGCAGTTTTTATCACCTTGGAGACTAGTCATCTGAGGCTCCATTTCTACCGGTCACTGCCTTTCCTGTTTACTGACTAGGGCAAGAAAAAACTCATAAGAACAGCTCACTGAACCGGAAAGGTGCAAGAACCACCCATCTGTTCATGTCTGTTAGGCTCGCAACTGTATATTTTACAACCAACTAAGTATACATGGCCGTTGAACCTTCTCGACGAAGGATCTCAACAGGAAATGACAAGCTGTGAAGGCAAAGAGCATCGGCTTTTTGTTCATAGTGATGACTGGCTTACTGCTGCTATGTCACAACCTCGCTCTACATTTACAATGTGCAACTGCATTTCTTGAAAGCGCATGCCAGCCACATCTATTTCATGTCCTGTCCAGACAGCTGCGAAGTAAGCAAAACAGGATGTGAAGAGCGCATTGTGCTTCAACCATGAAAGCAGAAAAATATGCCTCTAAGCATTTCTGTTCCTAAGCCGTGCTTACAAGACACGCCACATGGCAATATGCTAGAGTGAAAAAAACATAAGATAAGAACGGCCAGAAATGCAAATGCAGGTGTTTTAACATGCCTCCAAGTCTGCTACAAGAAACTAGCTCAAAAGTGTCATGTTCCAGCCGCTTGTGGATGCTACTTATAGTATGAATAAATATGAATCACTCCTCACAAGCTTATTTGACCCGCGCTGACAAGAGAAGCAACACTGCAATATACCACAGTGAAAGAACAATAAGAATGGCCAGAAATGCAAACACAGGTGTTTTAACATGCTTCCAAGTCTGCTACAAGAAACTAGCTCAAAAGTGTCATGTGCCAACTGCCTATGGATACTCATTATATATAGTATGAATAAATATGAATCGCACCTCACAAGCTTATTTGAACTACTATTCAAGCCAGGACTAGTCAGACCGGGTCAACAATTAAGCAAGCAGTATGAAATTACAATTGCGCATGTATAATACAGAACCACAAGCACACTGGGCACAATACTTTTCAGGCTCCCCAGAATGGGTGAGGAACAGGGATGGAGGTAAGGGGAGAATTCAGTTTCCTTATTTTTTGTCTCCCAATCAGCAGACCATTTCTGAGCCTTGCGACTCGCACAAGATCGACTTTCAAAGTCGCTAGTGTTATTTCCTTATTAGCCCATTGTTTGAAAGTATGCAAGAACCCTGGATGTACTAAAACAGCAGGCAATTTACTGGAAGTGAAACACAGAAAGGAGTCAAGTTCAAGGAAGACAGAAATGTTGAATAGAAAATATCCCCAACTCATAAAATCCGCAGACATCAGCAGCTTTGTGAGCACCGCAAACATGTGCAAGGAGAGAAATACACCCTTTCAAACAGCAAAGGGCCATAAAATCATTATCATCAATCTCGTCTGTCAATGAAAAGCTTTTTCATGTGGACACAAGAGTACCTGCATGCATGCTGTTTTCCATGAAACAAAAAGCTGAAAATTCAATTAGGATGACATCCGTATCAGTGGAAGACAATAAATGAAAAACTGCCCTTGCTTAGGAACACAAGACCATAGTGGCAGGGTTAACTCTTAAAAACAATGGGAGTAAAGCATTGATATTTGCAGAAAAAAAAAAACGTGCTGTTTGATTTTTCTTTTAATGTACAGCAACCAATACATTCCTCCATGAAGCATCCTTACATTAGGAACATACGAGTGAAATTGCCAGTTTCCAGATTAATTTTCTTTACCCCAAGAAAATGCTGCACATGAGTTAGGGAAAGCTTGTCATAGGAAATAAACTGAATCAGAAGATGATGAATATAGCCATAAAACCATGAAAAATCAAGTACAACAACAATTTAACCATAAAACAGCTGCCCAAGCAAAAAAGTTCTGACGCTGAGCTGGAAACAATGGCTGCACAGCAGTGGAGCTTGCAATGCCATTTGGTGTGACTGCGATGCCTTCGTAGGTCAAAGGTGGACACACAGAGGAGAGGGCAACAAAAGGTGCAATAAAATAAAGACAGAAGCAGCCATGCAAAGCAGATGTACTCGCTTGACTTGAGGCTCATGAACCCAAGGAAAAAGTGATGCCTACCAATGCACAGCACGTCGCATAAATCGCAACAAGCTGGCTCGAACATTGAAAGCTCAGCATGCTCAAGACCTTAAGAAAACAAAAAAACAAAACAAAAAAAGATAATGATGCACATCAGTCTGAGTGACAATCGTGCAATGTTGTGTGTTCACACATGCAAGGGATCAAAGGGACACATGCAATAGCCAGAGTCAAAAAGAGTAAAGGCCACAGTTTTAAGGGCATTCAAATTATTCTTGCACATCTTGTCTTGTTTTCTGGCTCGAATACTGACAAAGACCACTTCTATGGATTTCTTCTACTAAAATATTACCGCAATTTCCGTTTCAAGGCCGCTTTAAAGGTGTGCCAAGCTCAAGGGCGCCTCATTTCTGCTTCGATATGTGTCTCCTGTTCTGGCACTTTGACGTGGCCACCGAAAAGTGAAGTTCGTTTCTGAGCCTCACCACACTTCAAGCTTCGCGTCGTGTCAGCAGAGCATTTGTTGAGTCAAAATAAAATGCCACCAGATGGCCAGCTGATGACTCATGACAACTAGGCGACTGAAAAATGTACCTCAAAATGCGAATAAAAAGAAAAAGTTGTACTGACAATGCGGGAAGTTCAGGGGAAGCTGTGACAGAAGCAACTACAATAGCCCTGGTGAAGGATGTAGTAGCAACTATGCTACAATATTAACCCTTTAACTGCCAACCCTGAGCTGTACTCGTTCTAGGAGTTTGTACCAATATTACCAAGGATAAATCAGGCTCGTTCGCTCCGGTGTTGCGCTGCCTCCGCTACCCAAAAAGAGGTTAATTGAGTTACGGTAGCCATTGTTGAAATGTTGACCCGCATTTTTCACCTTTTACGCATGTTTTAAGCCCAGCAACAGTCATTTTATAATAACGCTAAACAAGTATGTCGGTAACGACGATGTTTCAAGAAAAAAAATAAGGTGGTTCTTGGAGCACTTTTGATGGCAGCACTGTTCATGATATTGACTTAGGGTTGAAAAGAGACTGACTTCATTTTCTAACTGGATATTGTTTCAGATGACAACTAGTGCTCCCTATGGTAACAATGTGGGATAAGGACTGCTTAGCAGGGCTTTGAGCAACAATGTGGATAGTAATCTACCACGAAAAATTTTGACTACTGATCATGCAAACTTGTTTGTGTTAAGACGAAAAACATTATGAAACCGTCAGTGTGTTACAGTGTATTTGGTAAAATAAATGCCTGAAATTTCAGTATGTTGTGAACAGTTACTATAGCACGCATGAAGAAAAAAAATTCACCCCTCGTATCAAATATTTCTGTCTGCGATTGCAAAAAACGGCCGAACAGCAAAAATGCCGCGGGACATAATGCGGCCACAGTACCCGTACAGCAATAACAGTCAAAGGGTTAAAAAGCAGCATTTTATAATTTTTCGTGTGCTAATTGCAATCAAAAACAAATGATGAAACATATTTTAATTCAGAGTTGCACAGAAAAAATAATTGACTACTTATAAGTTGGTGGATAAAGAATTAAGTATGAAATACTTTCATCGTCCCCTGTTGGCATGCTGCCTGGTGAAACACGGTGTCAAACAGGGGAAAGACAGACCAAGAAGAGAAAACGAGGGCAAGCCTAAACAAAGTTTTGTGAGCCACTCTCTAGTGTCTACCTCTAGCTGTGCTGCCACTGGAGCAGCACATGCATTAGCTTTCTTTTCCTCCATGCTGGTTCTTGTAGCACAAAGCAGAAAAAGGCACAAAATTACTTCACTTTTCGATGGCCACG
This sequence comes from Amblyomma maculatum, assembly GCF_055883805.1. Taxonomy (NCBI): domain Eukaryota; kingdom Metazoa; phylum Arthropoda; class Arachnida; order Ixodida; family Ixodidae; genus Amblyomma; species Amblyomma maculatum. The sequence continues at coordinate 93,179,641 of NC_139346.1, read as the reverse complement.
TCAAAGTGTTAGAACAGGACACACATGTCAAAACAGAAATGAGGTGCCCTTGAGCTTGGCACACCTTTAAAGCGGCCCTGAAACGGCACTTGCGGTAATATTCTAGTAGAAGATATTCATAGAAGTGGTCTTTGTCAGTATTCGAGCCAGAATTAGAAGCTTTTGGAGGGGCTGATAATTTACTTATTTAATATTTTTAACAAATGCTCGTGAGCACTGGTCGTGTTTGGCCGACAGTGATCCTTTCACATGCCCCGACCTCTATAATGCTATTAATGCTATTGCATTAATAAGAAATATATCTTGGAGCACAATAACAAAGGACCGAATGGTTCAAGGAAAGCATGTTGTTGGCAGGAAAAACAATTGTACCCTGCTTGTTTGCTGTGCCTACTAGGATACTAACTATTGCTGCAAGAGACTTAATAAAATTGTATGCACCTAGGTGCAAGCTTAAGTTTCATTGATACTACTCAAATGGGAAGCTTTCTTTCTGCACTGCCAGGTGCTGCTGGTGCGCGACCCTCATTGTGCCTCTTCCTGGTGTGAGGCTACCTGATCTTGATGCATTCTCCGCTTGTGACAAGGAAACAGGCTTCCACTCACCGCCGTGCCGGCTGGGTTCCAAGTGGGCTGGCAGGAGATGCCGCTGCTGCCTGGGCTGCCTTAAGCTCCTTGTAGCACTGCGAGCAGTAGCCATCCCACTCTGGGTTCCCATAGAAGCTGCACCCCTGGCGACACTTGAGGTCACGGTTCATCTCATGAAGCAGGCTGCCCAGTTTCCTAGACTCGGCCATGGCCGTTGCAGGCTTCGGGACGCACTTCACAACACCACTCAACACTTTGGCACTAGTACGTCTCTCAGACCTGTGCAAAAAACAAAAGCAGATAGAGTGATTGTTAGTGTGACAGGTCCCCAGTGCTACACCGTATCTTCGCAAAGCCGCTGCAAAAGGTTAGACAGAATAATGGCACGAACGGAAGCTTATTGTAGATAGGAATATCAAAGGCAGGTCTTGTTTAAGTGCACTGATTCCTTCTACTTTCTTTAATATCACTTTTAAAATGAAACCACTGATTGAGCATTGGTACAAAGAACAGCAATGTGAAATGGCAGTCAGTTGGCATGTTACTTGTTGAACAAGAAAACGTTGCAGGTCCAATATAAGAAAAAAAAAAAAAGCATAGCCATTACTGAGCAGATAGTTCACTGCTTTTGCTTTTTGGTTGATCCCATCAAGTTTTCATCAAACGGATAGTTCAGGTAATTGAAAAACTAGGTCATAGCATAATTTTCCTTTGCGTACAGATGTATTAGTACAGCATTACCGATTTTGTATACCTTGAAGATCCTAGTATAAAAGTAGCAATGACACCATTCTAAATTTCTTTAAGTGCACTGCTTACTTTCGCCAGCACATTAGCAGGTACTTTTCAACACTGCTAAGAAAATATTGGGCAAATGTCAAAGCTATCAAGCCCAATCTGGTAGCATGCATGAAGTAACAAATGCTGTTTACGCCCTGTATGAAGAGTCTCAGTGTACTTTTTGAACATTACTAAGAGAATACGAGGCAAACATCAAAGCCATCAAGCACAATCTAGCAGCATGCATGAAATAACAAATGCTGTTTACATCCAGGTCGAGCCTCATGCACCAACCCTCAATCCCATCAGCACTGCAAATGCTTGGTATCAGCTGACAAGTACTGCTTGTATGTATAAAATGTTACTTGTTTATCTCAACACACGAGCACTACGGTCCTGCCTGTCCATGTCACATCTGTTTGTGCCACTACGGCAGTTTAGAGAAAGATAATTGTTTGCACCATGCACACAAACAACTAATATGGCAACCCAATGCACCATGCTGTTGCCTATTTACGAACATCATTTAGAAGAAATGAGCAAAGATAACTTGTTGCTGTATACTTTTGTTCAATCAGTTAGTAACTAGAAATTATAGCTGTTGCGAGCAAACAATGACTGCAACAAAATATGCTATGTATATAGCATCATATAATTGATTTGCATCACTGATGCTGCATGTGCCCTACGAGAGGAGTCAGATTAAAAGGCTTAGAATTTTGGAAGCACAAAATACATGAACATGAAAATGAAGTGCATATAAACGTTTTATGTAATGATCCTTCGCTGCATGGGACAAAGAGCAAGAAAGGGAGAGAAAATTAAAAGGTGTTTTATGCCCCTGTGACATTTGCAACAAATGCAACATTTATGAAATAAGACAAAGACAAATTCAGTGCAAACCTAACCAATAACTTCCTGTCTGAACTGTATAAAAACTGAGCAGGTTTGCATAAGTAAGAACTCACTGCTTTGCTGCAACTACTTTTAATCACTCCGTACTCTGCACTGTAATGCAAAACATTGGCATGCATTAAAGCGAGTGATTAAATCCATGGAGGCCAACATACCCAAAGTACTCGGCTTGTAAATCAATGCGTTGCACATGCAAAAAGAACGCCATGCGACATCTTTACTCCCCGCTGAACACACAGCAACTGCGCGGAGATTAAAACTTCGTCTCCTTAAAAGAGAAGGCCCTGCATCTCTCAGAGGTGCTGACTTTCAGCAAGGTTCCCAGTACCTCTTTCCTTCCTCGAGTTGATTGTATAATCACTCGTGACAAAAAGGAAGCCCGGAAGACGGGAAGTAGCCACGCAACATCCTCAGAGGCGGCAGACTCGTGATCGAGGGCTTCCCCCGTCGAGCCACGCGCGCCTTCGAGGAATCGGCAGCCTTGAAATGCGTCCAGCGCGGAAGGAAGTCAAACCCGCAGACAAGTCGCGATTTCGGCAACGCTGCCAGGCGTCAGCGGCAGAAGGGATCTCAACGTCGTTCTATGAGAAACCTGAGGCGAAAGTTACATGGAACAAGGAGACGGTTTTCGCCTTTCGCAAAAGCACAAGCAAGATCGTAAGCCAAGCCATGCAAACGAAACTTCAGTGACACTAGCGAGACTGTCGAAGACTGCAGCGTGAACTTGTCCTCCTCTCCAAAATGCGCAGAGTATCTGTGTCTTATCAACAGCGATAATACAGGGTGACAGCTAACTCGCGGCGGCGGCGGCGCATGCCCGAAAGGCGGAAGCAACGCAATTTCCTCAGGGCCCACTCTTGTGACGAAGGGCATCCCCCGCGCAGCGGCTAGCTCCTCACGTGGCGAGACCCAAGGACGCGCGACCCGAGACGCAGCGGTTTCGGAGCTCGCGTGGGGCTAGCTCAGGTGCGAAGCGTGCACCGCGACGACACAATGATGTATAGGGGCGCGGCAGCAGCTACGTTTCAGCGAGACACGGATCGGCTCAGAACCACGCCCAACGGAGTATACAAAAGATATTGTTCTTCAGCGGTGCGGACAGATACAAACCAGCGTAAAGATCGAAGCACTCGAACAATACCAAACGGCAGCAAAAGCACAACACCTTCACTTGGCGCATCCAGCAATTTGCCTTGGGAAAAGACGCCAGCAGCCACAGCTAACGGAAAGACGCGTCTATTTAAATCACACCGAAAGTGCGCACGTAGTACAACGTATGCCTGACAGGTAGGGCGCATGCAGCCGAGTGGCTTACGCCAGTCGCATTCCGACGAATAAACGAAACTAGCTTCACCACGGATGCGCTGCACGTGCTTCTTCGGGGCGCACCTGTTATCCAACGCCGAGCGCGCTCAGGAAAACGCGCACACTAACTGAGGCAGCTGCTCATGGAAAGCCTTCGCACTCACCGGGGAGGCTCCCTCGGAAACTGAATCATCTCATGAAACCCAACGTGCTCTTGCGACAGGCACGCCGACGGCAAGCATCACGCAACAAACGATGGCGCATCCAACAGTTGTGGGCGTACAGGGATCGGTACAAACCGGCACTCGGTCTGAACAAAAGCGCCCCTGTAAGCGCAGTTTAGGAACGAAATGAAAGCAAGGCAAAGTGTCACTAAAGGAATGGCGACTCGGAGCCAATCCAGACAAGGCGTAAATCAAGAAATGGCTAGTTTAGTGATTTACCTGAAAGGCGATGGCAGAGGCAACGCCGACGACCATCGCTGCACACCAACAAATCAGTTCCAATTAAAAGATAACACGGTACAGAAAGAATGTAAGGACGACAGATTACATATTCGGATTGGATTGGCTTGGCCTTGCTTCGCCAAACTCAGGAAAACGAATGCATTTCTTCCTTGTTGCCAGGAGGCCGTGTTTTTGACGCCGCGATTAGCGAAGACGCAATGTGGGCGAGTCGTTCTGTTCGAATATGTAAAATAGATGTCAGTTTGATACAATGTATGATAATACTTCATTTTCAATGAGTATTTCACAAGTAAACCAAGAACAGGAAGTACGAATGAGCCCACGTACGTCTGCCTGTTTTCTGCAGACAACCGGCACTTGCATGCATGCCTTTTGTGTGTCGACGTCGATTACTTTGCCCTTGCTCTACTTTACTTTTCCGGCTTATTTCCGGTGAACTATTTAAGGAAAGCTTTGCGTCCCACGCTGCATATTTCACTACAGTCTATTGACTGTATTTAACAGCTGCCACACGACCTCTGAAGAAGAGGTTTTATACTCGCTGCAGAAAGACCTAAACCAAAAATAATTGTGCAAGTCATTCAGGTAAAATGTTTATATGAGCCTCCGCCAGGAAGGCGCATGTTTTCCTTTTTTTCACATGGATCATTGTTTTTCAACATATACAAAGAAAAAAATGGATCGATGGAGACATACCGACATACTACAATGAAGGGCTTGATTTCTTAATTGTCGAATAAAGTAAACGCGTAATTGAAAGCAAGGTGCTTCTTTAAGGTTCACGACGTTGAAAAGGTCGAACTATAAAGTTATATGTGCGTGAATATAAAAAAAGAAGCAACATTCCAAGAATCATGTCCGTCAAGAGCGTGCCTTTGATCGAGATATATAGTTGTTGGCCGATTGATAAGACACCATTCCGAATAATCAAGCTCGCGCTGGAGTTGTTTGTCGAACACACACATGTGACAATGCGCATGTCGCAGAAGGGCCGACTCCTTGCAGATGTGATAAAGCCACGCACGGCGCGCGCGGTATGCGGATGGCTTGGTGTCCTCTTTGCGATTTGAGGAATGGTGGAGACGCAAGCCAACAAGTGTAGCAAGGAGCGTCATAAGACAGCTTTGAAATTTAGCCTCTAGCCAAAAATAAGAGATAGAGACTGTCCCACGTGGCAGTCACGTGACAGGACATATTTTAGCAAAGGCGTGGTCACTGTTATTACGTGGCGCCGACTTTGGTGCACCCAGAGATGGAGTAGAAAGGGAACGTCTTGAAAGGGGCTTCTGTGGTCGCGGCGCACATCAAGAAAACGTTGAATACAGAAGACTATATGATCTATTTACGCGAATGTACAAATGTCACCGATTCCTACAGGCCTAGCGGCCGCTGTACACTCGAGCTTTCTCTCCCTTCTTTCCGAGACTTCTTTCACTCAGAATCTCCCTTGCAATCCGACTCCTGATCAGTCGTTTACCACTTGCCGCTCCTCATCGGATTGTTCCTGTTTGATGAAGGTCGCAGGTCCTTGGCAGTCAAGGGCCGTTATACTGGCGTTAGCCGCTCCCCGCAGCAGCCCGTCGGCGCTGTCGCCTTATACTACTGACCTCCTTTACCTGGGTGACACGCTGCGGACCAGCCGGTGTGCACATCTGCTGTTGGCCGTGTCCCCGGCGCCAGCTTGAATACTCCTTCTAACAAAGCTTACTGCATATGTGGCAACACGTGGCGACCGTCATTCTTTTTCCCTGTACCTGCAATCAGGATTAGCGCGTACTGCACCGGAGAACCTTTTCTCAATGGCAGTGAGAGCCTCGTCTTGACCAAGTGATTATAGTGACTTCTTAAACGGCATTTCCCTTGAAGTATTCTTTTCATCATCAGCAGCTAAAACGCAATCTGTGTGCCACATGCTGTGCTAGCGATTCTGTGAATCATTTGTAGGGCGTTAAGCTCTTGTTAGCACGTTCCTCTGTTTTGCGTCGTTATCGGCGTCAGCAGTGCGTCTGACACGGGCAGGTGCATAGTGCAGAGAAAGAAATAACCTCTTCATTATAAAGGAGAAAGGAGAAGAGATGGGAGGTGACTGCGGTGGCCTATAGTGGCTTGAGAGCACGTGTTTTAGAGACTGTCATACAACCCTGTGTTGGTGTCACCGGAAGAACCCAGATGATCCTTACCGTGGTGTGTTACCGCGAGAGGGCGAATGCGCAAGTGGATGTCTATACATACCGTGGAAGGAGGAGCGAAAGCGGTTGAATGCGAAAACGGAGGGTCGCTTACGGGAATAACACGAAGAATGACTGCCCTGGGAAGAGGGTGATACGCAGAGGGGTGTGGAAGACGCGCCAACTTGCGCGTCTAAATACATGTTAACTGTCACTGCTGCAAGGGATCTTCGGAAAGGAGTTCAGTTCAGAGTGCAGTCATGGGCAAATTCGGATGCAGCCTTGAGTCCGCGACTCTGCGAAAAACAAACAAACAAAGAAACATTTCTGACAGACATTCTTTGTTGTCGCATCGCAGTAGACCGCTGAAACAGTAGCGTTACGTACGAAATTGTCGCTGTGGCTCGTTTCCCCCTTTAGTAGCGTTTTATGTTTTATGCTTCCATTATCCTTCCATGCCACGTGGCCCTGTATTCTTTATGTATCTTATTTCGCCTTTTCATAATCTTTTCCCTCGATTATAGCTCCTTCCTTTCTACAGCAGGAAGGCACTGGGAAAAACATCCATCTGGTGGCAGTAGCCGGCCTGTCATGCACTTCCTGGTATTCTCACGTCCGCCTTCACGCTCAGTTTAAACCAAACACTATCAATAATATTCCCGTTTTAAAGAGCGCTCTCAGTGGGCAAGTGAGTGAACAACCACTCAAAGCTTAATGGCGTGACTCGCGAATAGCGACATATCGTTTGCACGTCCTGTGCTCACTGATAGCTGCATGTAAAATCTGCAGTCCTAGCTTGATTTCAGCATGTTATCACCAGTCAGCACATTCGACCAAAATGTTTGGGTCCACTGGTCAGGAAGCAGTGGGGACGGAGCTGGAATGTGAGACTCCCAGCCACTTGTAATTCAACGTCTCTTAATTTGTGGCTCCTTTTGCGGGAGGAATATGAACAATTTTTTAGTAGCCCGAGGCTTTTGAGTTCGTCTTTCACACTAGCCGGAATAGCAGCACAAAAAGGACCAAATGCTTAATGTTTCGAATTCATGACAAAGATGGATTTAAGTTTTAGCTGTGCGAATTTTTGGTGCTGAATTCTTAATGTGTGGGCACTATATAGCTAGACCAGGGCACATATAGTGGTCTTTTTGAAGCGAAACCCTTATATTTCCCATTGGTAACTGAATCCGGCAACGGTATTGTCCAGAAAAAAGCGGTCCCGAAAAATCGCCATGATTTCATCGGGACAGCCATCACACTATAGTTCTATAGATAGTCTTAATTCACATTAATCCGTACGCCGATCCTCTTTAATCTAACTTTTATACCACATTTCAACCTGAGCAGTGTTTAGGTGTACTTAGTAATTTTTCTTGAATTCCTTTATATTTGAGCATGAAGTAGTCAAATGGGCCCTGCATTCTCTTGGAAAAGATAACGTCGCTGAGATCTGTATAACTCTTTGGAAAGGAGCCATGCAAGTATCCGATGCGTTACATGCATGAATGCAGTAATGTGAAGGAGTTTGGAGCGGGATATGAGACAGACAGGACGTCTGTCTAGGGCCCTGCACGGGTCCTTGTATCAGGCCCGTAGAGATATTTTTGTTTTATTGAGAGGGACATACAAGTAAGTTCCTGCATTACGCGTAGACCCGAGCACTCCCTCCCCCTCTGAAATACTGGCTGCCTTGAGTGAGCTGCCTGTAAATTTGAGGCATATGTGTAGCTGCAGCACATAGGCCTGGAGTCGTCTGCTCTCGCATCGCCTCTTTCGCCCGCTTTTTCTTGGCAACAAGAACAGCGACGCTCGTCATTTTTCTCGTTGTTCTCGTTCCCATTGTTCTCGTTGGAAGAGACAGCATTTTATTGTGCCCAGTAAGCACGTGCTTCCCCTCTATCATCGCACAATAAAAGCACGCCGTGCTGTAAAACTTGCTCCTAAAATGTATATCTGGCTGCCGTCGCATGCAATGAAAAATGGTTAAGTGGGCGGAATTGGTGATGCACAATGGAAAACGCGGTGCCGAATACAAGGACTTCCACTGGTGTCTCACCTTTCCTCTGCGTTCTTGCCTTCGTGCAACGCTGTTAAAGGTATGCTCCGTGCACTGACTGCTGTAGCATACGTTCAGAAGAATGTTCAGCCGGACGACTTTGCTATCTATACGAAAAGTGTTCGGGTTAAGAGCAGTGACTTTTGCAATGTGCCATCTTTTCACAGCGCCCCTGTATTTTGCGCTGTCTTACGATGTAATTGCGTGCCCTGTGCTGCACGCCTTTCACTGAACCGCGATAAACTGAGAGGATTAGTGGTACATGATAGGAAAAATTACGGTTCTTTTCATCTTGTGTGTACGTGTACTGAGGGCCCGTTTACGTTCTTAAGGATGCTTTGAAACGCCTATTACACGTTCCGCGTAGAAAACCTGACAGATGGCATTTATTTACTGTCAAACACCTATACAGCAGGCCTGCCATTTTCAAATGACAGCATTCAAGCTACCGGCACAATACACCAGGCAAAAAGTAAATAAAAATAAAAAGAGCTGCTTGCTGTGCGAATGGCGTGCTCTCTTTTGAGCTATCCCAAAAAACTCGAAAAGGCCTATCAAGACCGTTCCGTAAACACTATATATATATATAGGGAGGAGGTTGAAGCTCGAATGGGTCCGGTAGGGCATAAACGTAAAGGAGGTGACACACGGTGGAAAAAAACAGTAAACTTTAATCCGACGTTTCGGCCGGGGCCCGGCCTTTGTCAAGGAATGTAGCTACATTCTACATTCCTTGACATTCCTTGCTACATTCCTTGACAAAGGCCGGACCCCGGCCGAAACGTCGGATTACAGTCCCACTTTGTGCACACATTGTTACGAACCTGCGGAGCGTCGAAACCTGCAACACAACTTCGCGCGACAAGTTGTAAATATCTTCTGTCAGATAGACTGTGTCAATTCGCACTGCGTCATACGTGATTTGAATTAAATGGGTTTGACAGAATCAAACTCCTTGCACATTAGGAAAGAGCATAATATTTCATCATAAGCGAAACTGAGCCGCGTTAGCACTTCGGAGCTGTAACAATCTTAATAGTGCAACGTGATTTGCAGTGCATGCCGATTTTAAGTAAACAATGCACCTCTATTTATTCTAATCCCAGAAAAATAATGGCTAAGTTAAATACGGCTTGTTGCTAGGAGGAGCAAATGGAAAAACCTGTTCTGTATTACCAGTGGTGAATAAACTTACGACAGAAAGTCATAAAAGCTGCACACTAGGCTACTGTTATGATACATAGGACGCGACAGGCATGTACATGCATGAGAATTATCTAGAGGCCGCGGCCAGCTGATACTGTAGCTTACACAATAATACATTTGGGATCAAGAGGACAGTTTCATTATAAGATAGAGCCAGATATAGCAATGCTAAAAGAACGAATCTAATGAGCGCAATTTAAAAATAAAATGTACTTTTTCGCACATTCCATTTTTGTGCGCTCGTAGTGATATCAGAAGAAAAATTAAAGAGCACTGCATAATCTTCATTGGAGTAATGCGAAAGCACGGATGCTGCTGTTGGTTGCTTCTAGTTGCTTAATTCACTTCTTGTTTACACATTTTAATCTTTGGTACATTCAAATTGCACGTCAATCCCTTACTATGCCCTTTTTCGGCTCTACTTCCGGTTGCGTGACGTCACATCCTCTACGTCATATTATTTCTCTTTTTGCTTACCAATTTTAGTCTTCAGTGCTTTCAGCTTGCGCGCCAATCCCTTCCTACGCCCTTTTTCGGCTAGTCATCATCCTCATCATCATCAAAACTTTTTATTTCCACCGAAATGAAACTCCTTTTTGGACCCCTGGCACGCAGGCCTAAGTGAGCCCTACTCAGGAGCCTCGCAAACTAAGGTCTGGTGAAGATACATTGTTGTATCACAGCCTCAGCCGTCAGGCAGATGACTTGTTGCTGTTGAGCGGGGGTCTCGCTCCGCGGCAAGGTCTCCCTGGCTTCTCTATCTTTTATCTATAGGGAACTAGATTCTAGTTCACTATACTTTTATCTTTTGCTCGGCGCCCGGGCTGCCAGCACATTCCCAAATTATGTGGTCGAGATTGCCCCTCTCCCCGCACGTTATGCAATACTGGTCTTTCTCCTCTTTAGAGATTGTCATGTATAGCTCTACTTCCGGTTGCGTGACGTCACATCTCTGACGTCACCTTATTTCACTTCTTGTTTACTCATTTTAGTCATTGGTACTTCCAAATTGCTCGCAAATCCCTTCCTATGAACTTTTTTGGCTCGACTTCAGGTTTCGTGGCGTCACACCCTTGACGTTACCTTAACTGACTGATTTAATTAACTATTTGAGTATCTGATACATTCAAATGTGGCGCCAAGCTATTGGCTAATGCGACTATTTTCACCTTTACTTTTATATTTTTTGCCTCAAATTAATTACCTAATTAACTTATTGACCTAATTATCTTTTCGGACACAACATTACGTCATCCTATATCGTTTGACACCACTCATAAACCTCTACCACTTCACAATTACAACTGCTGCGGACACGATTTTGCATGTTTTGCCTCTAATTAATTACCTAACTAATTTATTGGCCTAATTATTTTCTCGCCATTAACATTACCTCACCCTCTATTGATTGCCACCACTCATTAACCCTCTACCGCTTCTCAATTCCTCACAACTGCTGCGGGCACGATTTTGCGGACGCGATCTGCGGACGCGGTGTGCAGACAGAAATATGGGAACTTAGCAAAGTAATGCTCTCGCATAAAAAAAAAAAAAACGATTAAAAAAAACGCTTGTTAACATGTTTTCTCTGGTGTGTGCGTTCGCTCGCTCTGACCGCCTTCAAACGGATTACATCAGTATATCTTTAGCAATTCGCTTCGCTACTGCAGTAGAATAACTGGGCATTTCGAAATCATCTGCAGGTTTGTTTGGAGCAAAAAGCTATTCTTGAAAACTGCAGTCAAAGAAACTTATGGATTCGCACTTGCGTCAGTGCTGTGAAGCTTTAGACGTTATGCGTGACCATCATAAACTATAGTCACTTTAAAAAATTCCATAGAATCGCAATTCACAGGAACAAATTTTCAGCTACGACGGACACAATACGCAGAATTCTTTAATTATCCATTTAACTGACAAAACCGACTAATTAACTTTTTGTCATCGCAGCTGGGTGGTTAGTTCTAATGGGGAGATCGAAGCCGGGAACAAGACTACACCATATCAGGCTTTGTGAAGAAAAACTAATTTTCTAAAGCCCTGATGCGCGAGGAAATAAGTTCTAAAAATTTCCTCATATATATATATATATATATATATATATATATATATATATATATATATATATATATATATATATATACAAGTGAAAAATTGCTTCATACTGTTTCGAAGTTTATTTGGAGTCGACGTTTCGGCAGAGGCCCTGAGAAAGGCAGGGCTCCTGCCGAAACATCGACTCCAAATAAACTTGGAAATAGTACGAAGCAATTTTTCACTTGTATGAAAACCTCTAGCAACCAAGTACGTCTATTTACTTATGCTATATATATATATATATATATATATATATATATATATATATATATATATATATATATATATATATATACCACACACACAGGGTGTCCAATATAGCTTTAGCCAAGGGTTAAAAAATAAAACATTTGATGTAGGCCAGAGAAGTCGCTTGCACACTGCTGCCAGCCATGTGGCGCGTCACAGGGAATTCTTTATTTTGCATTAATTTTATTTTGAAATTTTCCATTTCAATAACGTTTTCGTCGAATAAAAATCAGTTGCGAGTAAGCGCTTGTGTTGTGTCTTTCTTCGTTCACCTCATTTTCCCGCGCTATTTTCACTATGAATCACAGTAGCGTTTCTCGGAAATTTGGCGGCGGTGTACTTCATCCATTATGGAAATGAATACCGGGAAGATGAGGTCTTCGCTTTGTGTTTGTCTGTTAACAGTCGGGCATAAAAAACGAGGACTCTTCTCGAGGCAAACCTCTAAGAACTGCCCTGAAAGTTACTATACCAGCCTAATGCATGCGCTAAATTTATTCACGAAGGGATAAAGTGCGCATAATTTAATCTGAGCACAGAAGAGAGCATCGCGGCGCAGCTGCTTATTTCTGTCTTGGACGACATCTCATTTAATCGTGAGCGCAATTGCGCAATATTGTAACATACCATTAAAATACAGGAATAGTCCAGCAGTTTCATTTTTCAGCAGTCTTTATCATCTGGCACAGTCCTTCAAGACTGGAAAAGTGGGCAAGATCGTTCCAGTTACTAGAAGAGCTCAGGTAACACTTTTCGCTCCATTTCTCTCACAAGCTTATGTTCGAAAATCATGGAACCTGTTATTTACTCTCATGCCATCAACTTCCTAACATCCATCAAATTTTTCCATCCCAATCAGCAAGGTTTTCAGAAAGGCCTTTCTTGTGACACCCAACTTGCATTGTTTTTAAATGACATTCGTTCCAACTTGGACCTTAATATTCCTACTGATGAACTCGTCTTAGATTTCAAAAAAGCGTTTGATAAGGTTCTCCACAAGCGACTATTACTAAAACTGTCAAGAATTAACTTAAACGCATCTGTATTTAATTGGATCGAAGATTTCCTTACTAACCGCTTCCAGTTTGTTCTCGCTAACGATTACTCTTCCAGCTTCACCCCTGTTCTCTCCGGTGTATCCCAAGGTACCGTACTTGGCCCTCTTCTTTTCTTTATATATATTAATGACCTACTTAGCTGCATCTCTTCTAGTATCCGCCTTTTTGCCGACGACTGTGTTATTTACCATCCCATACATAACCCTAATGATAATTTGGCTCTTCAGGCCGATCTGGCAAAAGTCGAGGAATGGTGTCGAAATTGGTTAATGAAATTGGTTAAAAAAACGGCCCTATATTACAAAACTATAGCCAAGTCAAATACGAATCATCGTCTTCCCAACATTCCCGCGATGAATGACTTCCCACTTCCAAGGACACCAGTTTTCCTTCCAGGTAATGCAGAGAAACTCCACTGACGTTAACAGTGAACTCTGGCACCGCCACAACATCAAGTGTGTGCCATTGCGTTGTAGGCCGTGGAAGCATGACCGAACGTTACATAAGTGTGCCAACTGTTAATAAATCGCTAAGGCACCCTGCTCCGACTGCAAACGTAACTTGTTGTTGTGGGAAACTAAACGTGGTCAGTGGAATGAAGCTTTAAACGAAAGCTATCTCTCAAATGTCCCCAGATGATTCGATCCATGGTGGACCCCATATTAGCCTGTTTCCTCAACTTGATGAACCTCGGGATACTGCTGATATCTGTGAACATATTTAAGCTTTTGTGTGATTTTGTTTAACTTGAGGTCGCCGACTCTCCACTATAATTTTGCCATTTAATAAAGCTCGTTTAGAGTACGGTGCCCATTTTTCTCATCTCACATGAGTAAACCCCCACAATATTCGAAGTTTTCCACGTAAGGACGTTCTGGTTCCATGATAGCATCCTCACGCACTTCCTCTCATTTCATTTACGACAGGCATGTGATGCATGGTGCAACCCTCTAACCGCAGCCGTGGCCTATAGTGGTTAGAGCGCCCGTCTCGGCTGCGGGAGGTGGTCAGTTCGAAACCCACCGCCGGACACCCACCGGTAAAAATGGGCACAAGCGTCCCTTAGCCTGGCGTTCGGCTTTTTGTGCGCTAGGGAGAAGCTCCGTAAACTCCGCTGCGCCTCCCCCTCCCCGGTGGGCCCAAACCCAGTTTCGAACTTCGCATGCAGCCTTCAAAGGTGGTTCATGTTTGTCTTGCAAAGGTACTTACTTTGAGCCTTACCTCAAGTGGGCGCGAGAGAGCTTCTCCCAAGCGCACACCCATAGTAAAGCCAAGCGCCAGGGGGCGCTTGTACCCATTTTTACCGGTGGGTGTCCGGCGGTGGGTTTCGAACTAACCCATCGCCGAAGCGTTGCCTTATAGTAGAGCATCCGCCTCGTATTCGGGAGGTACCAGGTTCGATCCCTGGTGCCGCCGGGTGCCCAACGATTTTTAAATGGGTACTTCCCCCCGGCCTGGTGCTCGGCTCTTCTGGGGTGAAATGCTTGGGAAAGGGGTCATGGCCCAAATAGTTGCGCCGATAGGCCAGTGATTAATTCTGCCATCGGACAACCTTAAGTCCGCATCTTGCGGCAGCAGCCCTTATGTGGCCTTTTCTTTCGCACAGCTGCTGACTGCTGCAGTACCCGAAGCTCAAGGAGAACTAAGATGAACACGAATCACCTTTGCAGGCTGCGAGGTTGTTCGAAGCTGGGTATGGCCCACCAGGGGCGCAGCGGGGTTTACGGTGCTTGTCCCAAGCGCACACCCCTAGAAAAGTCGAGCGCCAGGCCGGGGGATGCTTGTATCCATTTTTACCTGTGGGTCTCGCAAAGTCAGACAGCCGGAAATCCGGACTTGCCCAGGACTGCAGTGATTCTCTGGGAAGTGAACTTCATTAGTGACAGTGAACCTTTACGTCTTTCGACACGCTGGTTTAGAACGTTTTGCACTTGAAACTTCAAGGCTTTTCTGAGTTTTCGCATGGGCAGGACACGACTCGTTTTCAGTTTTGAACCCCGTGAAACACGGTAACTCAAACCATCTTTGCAGACTGAAGTATTCGAAACTATTTTGCCCTAGAAGGAGCGCAGCGGGGTTTGCGGAGCCTCTTCCAAGCGCACACCCCTGTGAGAGCCGGGCGCCAGGCCGGGGGACGCTTAATTGTACCCATTTTTACCGGCCTCAAAACGGCAAATGAGCATATGGGAAATATATCATAATAATCTTACAATTACAATATTTCTTCACTCTAAATGAGACACCAATATCGACTGTACGAGAGCTTTGACTGCCTTTAACGGTTATAGGTTCACCGTAAATCAACCCATTTTGAGGCTGGGCTGCCACATAATGCAGGAAAGACAAGAGTGTCGAGTGGGATAAGTGCCTGTTTGCTCGCGACATTTAAAACAAGGCTCGGCGGGTGCAGATCGGGATCTTGAAAAGCGCAAGGAACGCCGCAGAACAGAGTAACACCATTGTTGGAGGCGGCAGGCGCGTATGAACGCTGAATTTGGTTGACGTGATCCACCGCCACGGAGAAAAGAACCGAGAGACAGAAGGGCTTCGCGAAAAGCCACGCTGCAGTCATG
Source organism: Amblyomma maculatum (assembly GCF_055883805.1). Classification (NCBI taxonomy): domain Eukaryota; kingdom Metazoa; phylum Arthropoda; class Arachnida; order Ixodida; family Ixodidae; genus Amblyomma; species Amblyomma maculatum. The sequence continues at coordinate 93,164,179 of NC_139346.1, read as the reverse complement.
AGAAATTCAAACAAGTTTTGCCATGCGCATGACTGTGTTACGTCAGACTACGCACCACACTCTTAGAAAAAAAAAAAAAGTTAGTAAGAAGCTAGTATCTGCAACAGTTACTAACTTCAAATCGGTTTTACTACCTGCAGATGAAGATATATGTGAAGTTAGGAAGATAGTGAGAGACCGGAAAGCGTGGCCTGATATGGTCCATATGGTCACGAAGAGTCGGACACGACTGAACTGAACTGAACTGAACTGAACTGAACTACTTTTGAACTAACTTAACTTTCTGAGGTAGTAACGGCTCCCATTACTAACCAGTAAGGTTCTGTTCGTATAGTTTTGACGAGTTAAATGCTGGAATCCCTGGGCAACTTTTCTCGCTCTGCTTACGGCCAGCGTGGTCCGGACATTACCCTCATATATATTGCTGCCCTGTGTGCCCTTGCACGTGTATGCATTGCTGGTGAAAGTGGCGTTCATGTCTCTTTGTTAATTTGTTTTGTCTCGCCCCTGATTTTGAGAGGGTATCTGTGCGCCATCTTCACAAGGGGAAAGGGCGAACGATTCAATGGGAGGCCCGCGGTACTCGTGAGGGACCAATCTCGGATGTGCTGATGTTGCATATTGGCTATTTAAAATGTTGCTTTGTCATTCTGATTTACTCGAAGAAGCTCTTTTCTTCCGATTGGACACTAGGTTGGATCTCAGGATGCTGAAAAAATGTATACTTAAGAAGGGTGTTTTGGCGCGAAAAAAAGATAGACTGGCTTCCGACTTACGACCGGTGGAGGAAGTCGCGGACTGCGTTCGCGGAAGCAAAGTGTGCTTTTGACCCGGGCAATAAAATTCCCGTAGCGCCATAAAAAGTTGTCCCGTCCGTTTCCTGCAACGTGTCCCCGGATATCAACGGACCTTTAAGAACACCACATTATCTATATATGAAAATTAACTCCTTTCTTTCTCCCGTGAAAACGCTGATTTTGTTAAACCTAAACACCATTGAAAGTAAAGCGAACCTAACACCATAAAAATTATGACTCGTGTAAAGAAAGCAATCTGTAAAGTTTTTATTTTTTAAAATCAGGTTTGGACAAGTATGACTAAAGCATGTTTTTTTCTCACGTGTTTACAGCGCAGTTCTATCTTGTTCTTGTAGTAATTTGTTGATTTGTAGTAAACCCACACCTTGTGGACATTTTTTGTTATTTTTCGGCATCCGCAGTGCAGCATTTTTTTTTTTTTTTGCAGTAAACTGCAGGTTTGTAGTGAATTCAAGCCTTTGCTGACATTTTTGTTATTGGCCGGGAACATATAACTTGGTCACAAATTTACTTCAAGATCATATGAGCTGAGCTTTTTTTGTGCATCGTTTGTATACAATTATTGAATGCCACTACATCTGCTCGAGCTACGCGCGTCCTTGGAAATATGTTGCTTCAAAAGTTCGAACGTTCCTACAGCTTGTCGCGAACTGGAAATGATTTAGTCAAGTAAAAAAAATTGCTGGGCTAATTGCCGCATTTCACAGAAAAGGAAAGATTCACAGCGCTAACAAAATACACACTCACAAAAGGACGCACACATGACAGGCTTTGACTCTGACTTCTTTTTTCGAAGCGATACCAAGATGAAACTTCTTCTTCTTCAAAAAAGAAAGAAAAGAAATTGAACTTTTATTTTGGTGTCTTTTCGAAAAGAAGTTGGTGTCAGCGCCTGTATTGTGAGTGTGTATTTGTTAGCGCTGAGAATATTTCCCCTTCTGAATATGATTGTATAAAATATCGATCCCAAAATTTATGTGTGTGTATATATATATCTCTCTTTATTTTTTAACAAGAAGTTTAATTTTGGTGAAATGCGCCAATTAGCCCAGCAATTGGTTCTATTTGACTGAATCATTTCCAGTTCGCGACAAGGCTTTAGGAATTTTTTGAACTGCATACAGATTTTTTTTTTTTAAGAAGATTCATTTTGTTCCCAAAAAGAAGGTGGAGTCAGCGCCGTTCCTGTGTGTCTATTTTTGATATGCGTTTGTTAGCGCTGCAAATGTTTCCTTTCATGGAAATGATTGTATAAAATATCCATCCCAAAATTTATATCTGTATGTGTGGTATTATAATGCTATGAATGTTGCTTAGTCTATATAAAAAAAGATGGTGTGAAAATGAAAGCACCTGGAAATATGAAATATACGTAATAAGTCTTCTGTAGAATTAGGCGTGTTCAATAACAATGCGGATTTCATTATTTGAAAAAAAATATATATATATATATATATATATATTTTAGATATCAATTTCATAAGTTCTAAGTCTTTCTTGCTCCCTTTTATTGTCATTGAATAAGTGGTTTTCAAATCTGTCAATTCTTTAATACTTGCGATCACTTCGCTATTGAATGGTGGAACTTTTGCCACTGGTTGCGAAAGAAAAGCAGCATTTCCTGATGAGGCCAGTAAGTAGAAATTTTTGCTATACATTCATTTATGCTTTCTAATTTCCTTACTTTGAATGTTGCATTTTAGGATATCCACCCAGCATTGGAGAGCGTCTGAACTAACCCTGATGACGCCGACGCAATATATGCTGGGTTTGAAGATATCAAGGTCGAATGCTTAGACGTCATCGTGGGACTCACGCATGTCATTGAGCTCTACTGGATATTTAATGTCGAGTATTCAACGCGCAACGGAAACGTTTGAGCAGTGCTACAGTATTTATGCAGCCTAAGAAGCTCATGGCCACTATGCCCATTAGCTCTCAGGGCGATTTCTGCCATTGAAAAGGGCATAGCCACACTGCCTTGAATTACAAACAAAGTGAGTATTTGCTGCCCGGAAATTTTGTCGTCATCAATACTTGAAGACTGGTGCGAACAAGGTAAAATTAGGGAACATCTTGTTTGCACATCAGCTCAAGGTTGCAATGAACTTGAAGCCGGTGACAGTTGACCACACATTTAAAATAATACATTTTAAATAATAATACAATCTAAATTACCAGAAATTCATTAAAATATCCAATATTTGCACAAAAAATTTAGCTATCAATGTATACACTAGCTCCATACAGGTAGCAATCGATACTAGGTTTCTGCTGCAGTAAGCACTAGGATCTATGTTGTGAGAACCTCTAGGGCATGTAGTATTGTATGCTAAAGAAAAGGTTGCACATTATACTACCTCTTCAATGGCAACCCATAATAAGTACTAGGTACATGTTGTAATGAGCACTACGACGTACGTAGTACGAATCTCTAGGTAAGGTAGTATTGCGTACTACCTAGAAGGTAGCATATTCTGCTACCCTTCAATGACAAACTATAATGCTCGAAGGTGTTGGTGTTCACTAACCTGCTACTAACTGGCGCTATAGTACTGTTCACTAACTTCCCGGGGTAGCAAATTTCATTGGCTGTATATTTACTATCTCAAGTTACTAAGATATAGGACAAGTAAAAGGTTAATAATTATTTAGTGAATTCTCCAACCTTTTTTTTAAGAGTGAACGCAAAGCTGTCGAATGAAACCTCGCTACTGGGTGTACAGCTTCAGTAGAGTCAGGCGTCGAGCGGCCATAACGAATATTCGCTGCGAAAAAGAAGTGAATGTCGAAGGGAACGTCATCAATGGAGGTTGCCTTGCGAAACCTTTCCAATTTCTTCCGGTAATCTTTCTTTCCCTCTCCGGTATGCGTACGACTGGAGCGGGCTTGCGCATTCCAACATACTGCAGCTGTGCGAGGAGCTGCAATCACGGATTTAGCTATAGAAGCCAAGTGAAGAGTTTGGATCTTGCCTTCTGGTATAGTCAGGTCGTTTACCTCATTCGAGTGACGTCAGACGCACCCGAGTCGTGCGTCATCAGTGTAAGACTGATGAGGGCGTGAAGCGCAAAATTCTGAAGGAGCCGTCGGCTATAGGGAAGCGCCCCCGTCACCTTCGTAAGCGGAGGTCAACGAGACCGATTTGCTACCACTCTTTCCAGAGCATGCACCTCTACTGCACGCAGTCGTCCCTTTCGCAGCTTACGTGGCTATGGGTGACGGCTGTTGTGGAGCCATATTTATAGGTGTCGTCGAGTGTTGTCTGCAACTCCAGGAGGATTTTCGCTTAGTGGGTCCAGTATAAGGCTCTCGACTTAAAATACTTCGATTTCGCCATTGTCATCATTATCGACATTTCATTAAAAGAAGTTCGGGCGAAACACTTGCGGTATAGCGAATATAAATACTGAAAATAAATAAATAAAATCTACCGACTGAAACCGTGAGGAAAGCGGTCTTAAGAAAGCGGTGCAATAACCGCATAAAAAATGAGAAAGAATTAAGGGCGCAAAAACCTTATTTCAGACTCATTCATTTAAAGTATTACGGGCGATTTTTCGAAAGCCGGCCCAAGCATCGGCGCGTGATATGATGATGAGCGTAATGATACTGTGACTCATTCGAGAAAGTCGGAATCGACCTTGTGTGTCCCTTCCCAAAGTTTTCCGACAAAATCGTTGGATCGTGGTTCGTGCAGACTATCTTACCCGCTAATGCGAAGCGGCCGCTCTTCCTTCAGACACCACTCACCACGTGTACCTGTTCTTGCTCCGTTATGTCCCATCCTGAGCCATGGTCCTCCGCGAGTGATCATCAGTGACCAAGGTCGCCAGTTTAATGCAGATGTTGTGGAAGAGCTTCTCCGTTTGTGCGCGTTGCATTTTCGACACTCAACACCATATCACCCCCAAACCAACGGTTATACGGAGCGTACAAACCACACACTCGTTAACTTGCTATGCACATCGCATTTGACAACAAAAACTTCGATATCATATTGCCGTTTGTAACGTTCCTCCTCAACACTGCAACACATGAGACGACCGGCTACAGCCCGTTCTTTCTCCTTTATGACCGTTCTCCTCGGTATTCTCTAGACATCATTCTTCCTCATTCCGGCCATGACGAACCGTGCATCGCCGAAACTCTGTTGGGCCGAAAAAGCCAATTGATGATTATTTTCAAAGCAGTATGCAATAACAACGTAAGAAAGAAGCTAAGAAGTGGGTTCCCGTTATGGGAGGCACACATTTCAGCGTCAGCTATTGGTACGGGCAATTAGGTATGAAAGGGAACAAATTGCCCGCATTCGAGCAATATTCCACCTATAAGTGAAAATGGAAAACATTATTTCCTCTACTTGTAGGGTTCTTCTGCATGGATACACCCATGGAAATTTTCAACTTCAGTACAGAGGTAACAAAAGCGCCTATTGTTGCGCACAAGGTGACTATTGCTTTTAATACTGGAGCCACATGTACACGCGGAAATGTAAGTGTATACCTTCCACATCTCGGTTACACTGCTATCTGAAGCTGTCGTAGTCGAAGAAGGAGCAGTCTCAAGACTGCTTCAGAAATGCATTTGTGGCCTCGTCTGAAGTGGCTTGCCTCGTTCTGGTATTGCTGGGCGAGAAATAGGTCACTGCTTAGTGGTGTGGTGACGTCATTTCACGCGGAATTAGTCATTTTGTTGGGGGCAGTGACAACAATCGGCGCTAGAAAATCACGCAATAGTTGCTGAAATCCTCCAAATCTGCACCCCCTATACTCACGGGCTATTAAGACTTCGAATACCTTTTGACGGCGCTGTCTTTCTTGCTTTCTGGTTGCTTATTCAAAATTTATAGAAGCAGTTACGTATCTTGCGATATGAACGGAAAGCCGATGGCAGCAAAAAAGCTCTCCTGGAATAGTACGTTTGTCTTATAGTACTTTTAACGACTCTTTTCTGCAACAAAGTTAAAAAAGAGGGACAGAACCAAATGAGCAGACGAGACAGCTGCTCACTTCCAACTAATTTTTATTGTCATGACAATAACAATTAGTTGGAACATGTTGGTAGGTTCAAAATCTCTTATCGTATATTTCCGCATTGCAAAAGAAATCTGACCCAGGCCTTAGGAAAGAACATTTTCCTGAGCTTGCTGCATTAAAATTGTAGCAACCACTGCAGCAAAGGATTAGCTGGAGATATAAATGTGAGCATTATAATATCGATACATCAGCTCTCGATTGTGTTGTGGTGAAAACTCACATTCATGATAAATGATGCCGCTAAATAAAGTGCTTGGTTAATGAAAGTAGCATAAAGACGAGAGTGTAACGTGGGTTTCTACGAAGCAATACCTGCCTGTTTACAATCTTCAAAAAATATCCACGGAAGCCCATAAAACCCTCATTAAGGAAGTCTCTTGTCACCAACAGAATCGGGCAGAGACTACACACATGATCATTTGCAGAACGTGAGAGCTAAAGTGAGCCCGGTACATGTTCGAGAAATACATTGCGCATGTTCAGGAGCAGAGGCTACATCATTACGGGCGAATAAAAGCAGTTAGTGTAAAACATGCGCCGCATGGCCTATTGTTGCGGCGACGGCACGACTTTAGTTAGCTGGTGCGTCACGATCACGAATAGTCGATACAGAGGCGCTGTAATCTGTTTCCGATAATCATCGTCAGCCTAACTACTATGCCTACCCAAGTTCGAGTCTCTCCCATAGTCCCCGATTAAATCTGGCATATGCGGAATTCGGTCTCCTATAGTCCCCCAAAGCTGTCACATCCGCAACTTGACGTTCTGCAGCTTCCTGCTTCGCTCGCCTTCCCTTGGGATCCAGTCAGTTACCTTCAACAGCCATATCTTGCGTTACGCGCCCTGTCACGTCCTCTTCTTCTGGAAAATGGAAAATGAGGAAATGACGAGCAGGATAGTTGACGCCATCAGTACACGGCTCCGCTGTCTTTTGCTGGTTCGGGGACATGATGGACGGAGTTTCAGCTATAGATGTCCAAGGCGTCGCTGGGCAGCGCTGTCACACAGGGCTCGTATGTGTGTTGAGTATACATGAAGCAATTTCGGTGTTTTTACTGTAAAACTCAAGGATACGTTAATTAGAGTGGGACAGGCTCATGGACAGTTAGAGCTGCAACAGGTGGCATATGTAACTTTATACTCTTGACATCATATGTGTTACTTTGGGCGAGGCACCAGGCAGTGGCCACGGCTGTTGTCAGTTTCTTGTGTGGCGGAATATATTTACGCCTCTCCACGTTTAGATGTTCCGGACGAAGTTTCCATATATACTGGCTTGATTTCAGCCAGAACATGATTAATTCGTGTTAGTTCCCTGATTCACCCTGTCGTCTTCCTGTCTCAAAGTTGCACATGTCAGTTTCTTCTCCCAAGCGCTTCGCTATCCTCACCAAGTGCCCGCATTGTGGTGCTTCACCGGAACTGTGCCATGCGAAGCATCAATTGTGGACATGCACCAGCTACGGCATCCGTGAGACAGTGCTACCTACGGAAAGTAGGCCTGCGGTGGAACCTTGACTGCGATTACAGAAAGTGAACGCTAAACAATCAGCTTATTGGCAACCTATGTGATTATTTAAAGGAGACCTGTTTGCACTCTTTCTTCTAGCTTTCTCCTACTCTCCGCTCCTTTTTCACTATGCCTGATGGCAAACCTCTCGAATAAAAAACAAAATTCAACCATTTTCGTCAAGTGCCAACTTTGCGGCCCATAGGTGGGTACATGACAGCTTATAAATGCCATTTACTTTCTTTTAGAGGGATATTGATAAACTGCCGTTCATGATATTATGAGAAGAGTAGCGTAAGAAAAAAAAAAGAACAAAAGATAGGACACGAGCTGAACAGCGACTGAATGTTTATGAAAATCACGTACAATTCAGCGGAATATGCTCAGGCGACACTGAATTTAAACTAAAAATCACTTTTCCTTATTTGGCACGAATGCATCAAAAGACGTTTCAGCCCCTATGTGTCCCGCTTTTCTCATAGGCGACAATGATTTACAGGACATCATCCCAATTACTGACCAAATCATTCCAATCCAGTTTACAGAATACTTCCTGTAAACAAGCGGCGAATGATGCTGGAAATCGTGTCGCTTGGCTTGACAAACTACTCTGTTTGGATTTTATCCTTTTTTTTTCCTTTATTTCCTGGCTTTGGTTCATACCATTTCACAAGAACACAACACGAATAACACAAAACAAAGTACATATTGGAAGGTCATCATCAGCCAATGTCAGGCTGGCTTCGTTTCAGTACATTAAAACTCCCGCAACGACAGCAAAGGCTCTACCCTTGAGAGCCATTCGGGAGGTTCAGCAGCCACTTTCTGTATGGCAATAAACCAATTCACACTTTCTCGAAAGTATATTCTAGCGGGTCGAGCATCCCTGTCGCAGTGATAGCCCGCCATTCTGGAGCGCCATATAGAGTGGAGGCCCATGAGCATGATTAAATCATACGGAACGCCATCTTCATTACCAATGCTTAAATACCGGATGCCGTGGGAGTCTAGTGGAAATTCTTTCTTTATCGTACGTTGCAAAACATCCCAGAAATAAACCCTTTCCCAACAATGCAAAAAAACATGGTCTATTGTTTCCGGCTGCTTGCAGATTAAACAGTGCGCCCCCCCACGGTAAAAAAAAATCCCTTTCCTTACACACCGGAACATTATCAGTAAAGAAGTTTTTGGATTTTATCCCTCTGCAGATGTATATGGTGGATTGTGCAGCCGCTTTAAGTATTCGATGGTACTCCTTGTTAATATCTACTCTAATGCTGAAGTTTTGATTGAGTCAAATGTTTTCTCGCAACATATGACGGTTAAATATAGATAGTATTTATATTCTGCCCGCTTCTCTACCACCTGATCGATGGTCTATGGCCACTTGAGTAACATTTCTGAAAGCCAGCTTGGCTGACATATAATGTTGTTCGTGTGATCGCATTAGTAAGTATACTTTGTAAGCAATCGATAGTGAGCCGATCGATCTGTAGCTTTTCAATAAACTGACGTGCCGTTTCTCATGTATTACGATGATGCTAGCTTTATTTCAAGGTTCTGGCATGCGTTAGACATAATGAAGTATTGCAAAGTCTTTCCAGCACGAGTCCCTGTCATCCGTCAGCGGTTACCATGTCCTCATCAGCCACTTCGGCCTTTTTCATGTTTGTGAGGCTTAATTACTTCTTATTTCGTCACCTGCGTGATTTTGATTTTTTCGCCTTCTGTTCAGATCTTTGTAGAATCCTTCATTAACTTTAACTATCTTATCTGCACCCTCAATGATACTGCCCGCAATGTCTCACAGTTCGTATATATTGTGAGCGCAGCGCGTGAACTTTCACCTCTTTCATCTGTATAGATCCACCACCATCATCATCATCATCAGCACCATCATCATCATCATCATCATCATCATCATCATCATCATCATCATCATCGCTGACTGCTGCTCGGAGCGTCGCGCGCTGTGTGCCAGCTGGTTCTGGAAAATAACAGACGTTTGTGCAAGTGTTGTCCCACAAGTGGCGGAAGTGCGATTCGTTTTCCCCACCTCTCGCTTTCGACCCACCTACCGTTCTCCCTGGAGCTCCGTTCAGGCTTTCGCTTGCAACGCAACGCAGTGTCTGAAGAGCAAGTCGTCGCATACGCCAGTCGTACGCTTACTGCAGCTGAGCGTAACTATACTACTACCGAGCAAGAGTGCCTCGCCATTGTTTGGTCGGTTCAAAAATTTCGACCTTATTTGTATGGCCGCCACTTTACCATTGTCACACACCGTCACGCACTCTGTTGGCTGTCATCGCTGAAGAACTTATCGGGTCGACTGGGTCGCTGGGTACTACGTCTTCAAGAATGCACCTTCACCATCACTTATAAATCTGGGCGAAAACACCTCGACGCTGACGCCCTCTCTCGCAGCCCATTGATACCTACTGACGCGGCCCCACATACGGTCTCCTCTCCCTCCTGCCATCCGAGTCAGCCTTCTGCTGGCCACCTGAATGTTGCACCCATCGCTATAGCTCCACTCGAGAACAATGCTGATTTCTCGTCCCTGCAGCTGACTGACCCATACTGCCGCACAATCATCGCTCGCCTCCGTGGAGAATCAGTTGTCCCAAACAGTCGCTTGCGCCGTCAGCTTCGTCGGTTCCGATTTCACCATGGAACACTTTACCGCGACGTTTATCACCCTACGGGTCAACGCTGGGTACCCGTTGTACCTCGCTCCCTTCGTTTTAAAATTATAGAGGCTTACCACGACGACCCCACTGCTGGACATTTAGGCCACTTTAAAACTTACGACCTATCAAGAGCCGCTACTTCTGGCCTGGGCTTTCTGCCAGCGTCGCCAAATACATTTCATCATGTCCGTCTTGCCAGCATCGCAAGCGTTCAACATCCCCTCCTGCTGGCCTACTACAACCTCTACCTTGCCCATTTGTCCCTTTTGACACGGTCGCCATTGACTTGTTTGGTCCTCTCCCTTTGACGTCCGTTTTGTTGTCACTGCAATCGACCATCTAACGCGGTACGCTGAAACCGCACCTCTTCGTTCCGGTGCCGCCTCTGAAGTCGGCGATTTTTTCCTGCGCGCGATAGTTTTGCGTCATGGTGCTCCTCGTATTCTCATTAGCGACCGTGGAAAGACATTTCTTTCTCAAGTCCTTGAGGAAGTACTGCGCGCAGCCAACACCGTCCATAAGACTTCTTCTAGCTACCGCCCTCAGACCAACAGACTCATCGAGCGGTTTCATCGCACTTTGTCCGACATGATATCCATGTATATCGCTCCTGATCACCGGAACTGGGACAGCGTTTTACCTTTCGTCACCTACGCCTACAATTCCGCTGTTCAGCGCACTACTGGATATAGCCCTTTCTTTTTAGTTTATGGCCGTCAACCATCGACAGTATTCGACACTACTTTCTTCTCTGTTCCCTCTACGTCTGAATCTCTGGGCGAAGAGTTTGCCACTCGCCCAGTGTCACCAACTTGCCCGTTTGAACACTGAAGATGCTCAACAAGAACGCAAAGCTCTGTATGATCAACGCCATCGAACTCCCTCCTTTTACCCCGGTGATGAAGTTCTCCTGTGGACACCAATCCGCATTCCTGGCCTGTGTGAAAAGTTCCTCCATCGTTACATTGGCCCTAATACAGTACTCCAACAAACGTCTCCGGTAAACTATAGCATTGTTCCCTCGCACACCGTCGAAGATCGACGTCGTCGCTCCGAAGAGATCGTCCACGTCTCGCGCATGAAGCCTTATGCCCGTCGTCCCTCATCCCTGTAATCAGCGCCCAGGGTGGCCGCTCTCTTGTCGGGGGGATTTGTGTGAGCGCAGCGCGTGAACTTTCACCTCTTTCATCTGTATAGATCCATCATCATCATCATCATCATCATCATCATCATCATCATCATCATCATCATCGCTGACTGCTGCTCGGAGCGTCGCGCGCTGTGTGCCAGCTGGTTCTGGAAAAGAACAGACGTTTGTGCAAGTGCTGTCCCACAATATGCATGATTTCTTCCTATGCAACAGGTTTTATCTTCCCCTCCTTTAGGGCCACGTCTGCTCTCTCGAGCATTTTTGACAATATCCATGACATATCTTCTTATGTAGTTTGCCTTGCACTTACAGATTAGATTTGACAGCTCTGCCCGGCTTAACGCGGCAGCATTGATGACCCGGCTCTGCAGAAAATCGGACGTCGACAAGCAGCTCCTTGAGACAGAAAAATCATGGGCACGGATCTGGCAGGGTTGTAGTTGGCAGGTCACATGGCTGGACATTGATTGGTCAGCAGCTTTTGTGATGTCACGAGAGCACATGACATGGCAGCCAACTCGCGCTTCCACATCCAGATGAGTGAGTGAGATGGAAATGAACCTTCCGGGACACATTGGTGATGAAAAGCTACTTCCAGCCCGCACCTCCGTACGGCTCGATTAAAGCTGGGCTTTATAGATATTTATGTATGCTGCTCTCTCGGATAAGACTGTGTGATAATGAGCGTGTGCGTAAGATAATAGCGGCACAAATTAAAGTAATGTAGAATAAGCGACTAGCAAAGTTAACATGCGCAAAATAAGATCAGCAAGAGGAGAGTCGCAGACGGGAGCAATTGATGATCATCGCGTCATATATCCTTAAAGGCGGAGTGCCTCTCCATTTTTTGTTCTATAAGCCTTCATAAATTGGTCTTTCTTAATCAGATCCGTACACTGTCGCCTGAGATAAGTTGTCAGTATACTTTGTCCCGTAGTCTCTGCCAGTAGTCTACCTCATATTTATATTTTACACTGCCCTATGATATTTGTGAGGTTCCAAATCCTTTTGCTTTCGCACTTCTCGCTGACTGATTGGTGCGCGTCTTCATTACGATATTCCTCCATTATCTGCCCCATCTAGACGAATAAGGGACCTCGCGGTCCTCTGGCGACTCCATCGCACCTTATCGCGAGCACTGCCGCATCCTGCACGATGGAAAGATGGAAGGCAATTTTAATGTTTAACCTCGACATTCTCTCTCTGCCAAGTCTTTATCACGTGCTAGATAACTTTATGCCTTTTTAATGTGTTCATGTACCAGCTAGGTCAAGTCTGAGTCGTATATTGCTCGGAGCACTCGCGGCTCACAGCTGCGAAAGGGCATACGGCTCAGGAGGCGCTATCGGGAGGCGCGCGGGCGCTACGGGGTGACGCACGTGAGTGAATCATTGCTTCGTTCAGCGTATTTTCTCCTGAGTTGTGAGCAATGGAACGAAACGACTGCAGCACATGCAGTGTCGCGAACTGTAGCACGCAGCAGTCCCGTCGGAATGCGTCGAGCATTGACGTCGCTGCCTCCGCTATGCGACTCGACAAACGGAGTGCGCTGCGGCGCGTGACAGGTGTCGGAATCGGGCGCGAATGCTTTCGTCAACACCGTACCCAGAAATTCCGGACAGGATCATTTTCAACACTAAGCAGTTTACGAAGAAAATTATTTCACCGACCATAAAATTTTAGGATAACGATATAGCCGCGTAGCACCCCATCTGGAGACATGTGTATAGTTCTTGCTGTCGACTTTTTCGCTGCCTTCAAAGAAATTCCGCACTGGTTTTCTATTCCAGTCGTAGCTGCTCGATGAGATCGAAGGACACACTTTAGAAGGATGATTCTGTTGCGCATAGAAAGAATGGACCATTCATTTCGATATTTTAATTATAGTATGCCTTATGATATATTGTATAGATTCATTACAAAGCTTCTTTTAGACACTCCGTAACTAGGTGTCTGTGTACCTCACTCCCAGGATTCTGGTAGTGAGGTATATAGACATCTATAGATTCATAACCAATAGGCCGCCTATAGATACATTTAAGACTGTCTACAGGTAGTCTATGGACGAAATAAAACGAAGGCTGTGATAAACTATACGTTGTCGACAGACGAAATGAAATAGAGAAAGTTATAGAACTCGGCCTAAACATAATCCAAAAACTGCCTGTAAATAAGAGCGTCATGTTTAAAGAATGGTAATGAGGTCTTCTAAACCTGATGCGAAGACGATATCTTGCACGCTGGAGCGTCTTTTGCCTCGTTACGATTTAAGCGCTATGGAGTATATGTGCACTCCCCCTGTTCTTTCTTCCTATCGCCCCCTTCTGTACTTCCCCTCGCTATCCTCTCCCTGTCCCCTTTTCTTTCCCGCTGGCCGCCGCTCAGGTGCTTCAGATTTTTAGATTTTTAGCCCGTTGAGTCCGAATGTAATTTGAAATATCGAATGCCAGTTGACTCCAATGTCATTCGAAGATGCTCGTGTAGCACAGATATTAGTCCATGTGGTGAGAGTGTACGGTTTAGTTTGATATATTTTATGTGGGGTTTAACGTGGCTATCGATGGACGCCGTAGTGAAGGTCTCTAGAAATTTCGACCGCTGGAATTTCTTCAACGTGCACTGAAATTGCACAGCACACGGGTACCTTGCTTTTCGCCTGCATCGAAGAGCGGTCATGGCCGGGATTCGATCCTGGGTCCTTGCGTTCAGCAGTCGAGTGCCCAAGCCACTGAACCACTCGGCCGGCCAGCGCATAACAATGCCGGACTGGTGGTGGGACGCCAGCTCTCTGTGTCCGGCCAACGCCTCCTTCTATGGAGCTTACCAACCTAACAGAAACGCCCTAACGTTACATAGCGACCAAGGAGGTGACTTCGATGAGACTTCAGAGCGGTGTGGTGTCGCCCCAACATAAAAGACGCGACATCGTACTCAAGGTCGATACACGAGCGCGCTTCCTACCGGAGGTTGCGTCCCTCCGTCTGAAGCAGTGAGGGACGCTCAAGCCACAAGGTAGGTACGTGAAAACGTTATTGATGGGCCTTAAATGGGGTGCTACATCCTATAGACCCTATTCACTATGATGTTTAGCAAGCGGCAGTTGAGGCAACACTATCTCGCGGAGACGCCATAACGTTGGGCGGTTCGAAACTGAAAGCACACAAAAAACGCTTCCGACGCATCGGCGCCGGTCTATCGGCGTTTGTTCCTCTCATTTGTCGGCGCCGCTCATTTGTCGGTCACTTGAGACGCCGTTTGCAACGCCGTCCAACCAGAGCGCGGAGTTAATCGATGCCGTGTTCTGATTTGCCATGTACCGTCTCTCTCTCTCTCATGTTGCGTTGTGCGTACCATGGTTGCCACTAAAGCTGCAATCACGACACGTGAAAAGCTCTACAGGGTTGATCTGGCTCTCGCGGGGATACGACGTGCCAGCATGTACACGAAAACGATAGGCATTAGTGCGCCCTGCAGATTAGGGCTACTGCAATTGCTAGAGAAAAGAGGGTTTACAAAAGTAAGTCTGGCAACAATGAGCGGCACGCTGATCCCGCGCTGGCAGCCATATTTTGTTCGCTCCATCCGTTCGCTTCGGTTCGCTTCGTGTCCGTCCGTACGCGCCCGCCGTTCTGTCCGCGCTTTTCACGTTGTAACCTAGTGTGCTGTGCTTGGACCTCTCCTCTGTCCCTGGTGATGTCTGTTAGCGATGCCAAGAAGCGTATTTTGACAGCCGAGGCGTAGCGGGGCCCACCGGCCGCGCTGCCGAGCGCAGTTACAAACTGCTCTCTGAGTCGTGCATGGGCCCCTCGTCGATCCGCGCAGCGTCATCCCTATCCAGGTACAGTATCCAGAGTTTTGTAATGTGCAGAATTTTTTTTTTTTTGTCTGTGTGCCTTTGCTATTTACTTGAACGACTATGAGAGACGATCGCGAGTTTGTTTGCTTGGTTTGCGCATTACCATCGCTCATCTCACTGGTAGATACTTGTTGGTGAAATGAGCGAGGATGGAATTTATTTTGAGATGAAAGAATCGTGCGTAATTTGACCTAAGTTGGAGTGGCGCTTAGCACTTTCCAGCCTATGCCGTCGACGCAGTAGTTGGCACGGGTCTCTGAAATAATCGGGGGCTGCGTAAAAAAAAATGTTTCATGGTAATTTCTGCTTCCGTGAGTTAAAATTTATTAGTGTGCGATAGGCGATGATGAGTTAATAAAATATTTGTAATTGATCAATTGATGAAATAAAGAAAAAAAGAAAAAAATATTCCATCCATCCATCCTCTATTGTCCACCCTGTGTTGTATTTTTAGCTTATTGTGTTTACTGCAAAACTTTTAGCTTATGTACTACATAGCAAACGTTTAACAAGGGTACACATGGTAAGTACAAGGGATAGCCCCCGTTGAAAACTCGGACAGAGCGGGAATTGCCACTGCACGTTCTCTTAAGCAGGAGTCCAAATGAAGGAGGGTAAACGGAAAAAATATATATATTGTGCGCAGTTTCTCTGGGTAGAAAGATGCAATTCATCATATATCCGACAGCGCCGACGCTTGTCAGCAAAAAAATGCATTGTACATTGAGACAGGAAGACAAAACTCTCATTTTGATTTATTACACGCAGATGACAACCTCTCTGTGGCGCAGTGCACAGTTGCGTGCTAGAGTTGCTAAAGCCTACATTGAAGGGGAAATGAGGAGCTCGCTATGATACAATGAAATGAGTCAACAGTCTGTGAGTAACTCTATATAGTAACTCTATTGCATGATTGCGTGTTACGGTGCCTCGATGTGAACGCCCTCCTCCGCCTCTCCGTGGAGGGCGCGCCTATCAAAGCACCCATATGCGTGCTGTATGCGTGCTCACTATTGACATGGTCGCTCGATGGAAGCGCACTGGGTGTGCCTCATTGAGCGGCAGTGACACTAAGGTTATATTGTGCGCAGTCCCGCGCTTACGAGGTGTGCCACACTAACTTGAATACGCAGATACCGCAGCTACACCATCTGGGTGCAGGCAAAGGTACGGGCACAAGAAACACGGGCCGTTATCCGTAGTTCAGCAGAAAAGGAGGCCGAGCGCGAAACTATGCTTCGAGCCGAGAGGAGCAGCAGTCAGAGAGAATGCCATTTTTCGTTTGTCCAAAATCGCATCCGGCCAGAGTGCTGTAAAGACCAAGAAACACCCTTAACGAGTGCGGCCTCACACGCACGCTAACTGGGTGCCATGTATTAATACCGTCTATTTCAGCGGCAGGCAACACCAAACGCAGCTAAAGACGGCCAAACATGCACCTAGAAGTCCAGCCTAATGAGGTAGCTGAGGCCACATTGCGTTCTCTCATTCTTGCGTGATCAAAGTGTCAGAGACCGCAGCGGAATTATTTCCATTAAATTAAGGCTGAATGCTATAGGTGATACACTGTAATACATAAAACCGGAAAACAGCGCTGTTGAAAAAAATTGACATTGGCTTAGCTTGGTTAAGCCTGGTAATTGCAAAAGCAATAGCTATATGGCTACGCCTAGGTTCAGCTGGTGATGTAGATGGTTGTGGTGCTTGTGGTTATGCTTATGGTTATGCAGTGATTCACTCTGGCCACGGCATATGGATCAACTATTGTTTATTGCGGGGTGCTACCTGGTTATTCTATGTATAACTAGTAGCGAGGCAAGGAGTGCCGTGGCTGCAACGATATACTTGGTTGTGGGTGAGGTTAAAGCAGAATGTACAACTGCCGCTCCGGCACCGGCTGCAACGGCATTCTTTACGCCAGCAGAAATGAAAGCATCTCTGGAGACGGCGTTGGTTCCACCTGCCGCTAGGCCACCTCCTATAGTATCCAACGTTGCACCCCCGGCGGTAGCTGCGGCTGCAGCCCCATAATTCTTCTTAGCTTTAGGAGCATGTGGCGCAACTGCAGCTCCGCCCGGCCGTAGATCAACGTTGGGCTTAACTCTCGGTGTGTAAGGGCGTACCCGAACCGGCGCCCCAAACGTCGTTCTAAACGGTTTCACAAGTCTCAAGGATGACGTCACTCCGGCTGTAGCGCTCCCTCACGGAGGGAGCGGGAGTTAAGCCGCGCAGGTAGCTACCGCTTCGCGAGCCGACTGCGCGAGTTGGGGCCCCTGTTTTTGCGGCAGATGGGATGACCTTACTCCGGCTGTAGCACCTCTCGTGGAAGGAGTGAGGGTTAGGCCGCGGTTGGTAGCTACCGCCTCGCGAGTTGACGGCGCGAGTTGGGGCCCCTGTTTATGCGCAGCTGTGCTTGGCGGCGCGCCAAAGGTCACGCTGAAGGTCAATGGTAGCTACCGCTTCGCTACGCGAAGGGCTGAACAGTGAAAGTAGTATTGCTTTCGCAATAAAAATTCCGAGGGAACTGTGGAATCTGCACTGCAGGAATGCGAAAGCCTAAGCGTTGCTGGTGCACGCGGTGCATCACGTTTGCTCTCGATATCATTATCAACTAAATACACCGTCATTATCATTGCTAAATCATCATTGTCATTATCACTAATTGCAGCGCCACTGTCATCGTTATACTGTCATCCTCATGGTAGACAAGGAGAATTATGATGTGCATTTCACGATCCCGGGCGTGGCGCTTTTGATGGGGGGGTCCTCCTCAGTCCTTTACTAGGAATCACACAGTCTTAATTCCAAAAAGTACGGATAAAGAAAAATTGTTCTCAGTGGATGGCTACAGGCCAATCACGTTGGCAAAAGTGAACTACAAAATTTTTGCGAAAGTACTATCAAATCATTTACAACATGCGATGACGGTTCTCATTGGCCCTCATCAGACGTGTGGCTTGAGGGGCCGCTCCATACAAAATAACATACACTTTGCACGTACAATTCTTGAATCTTGCTCTGGCTCTTATGAGCAGCTTGCTCTACTCCAGATTGACCTTGCGAAGACATTTGATCGTGTCCGGCATTCGTTTCTGTTTTCTCTTCTCGAGCGTGCAAATGTTGGATCAACTGTACTTAAAGGGGTACAACTTTGTTACGACAACTGTTCCACTCGCTTGATTGTTAATGGTCACCTCTCAGAGCCTGTGCTAATTCGATCATCCGTGAAGCAAGGTTGTCCTATGTCACCGCTACTCTTTGCCCTCTACCTAGAGCCCCTTTGTTTGAGTGTACTGCAAAACCACAATATTCGTGGTTATGTCGCCTTCAGTAATGAAGGCAAAGTGCTTGCGTACGCCGATGATTTGGCGTTTTTCTGCACTGACGAACCCAGCATTGACAAAATTATAACCACCATTGAGCAGTTTGGCATTGTATCTGGCGCTCCAATGAATAGGTCTAAAAGTTCGGCTCTGTGGTTCGGTTCATGTGGAGCAGTGCCGACTCATTATGCTGGAATTGAATGGTCTCGTGTTCCCCTTCATGCATTCAAGTTTAGTGGGCGTTACTATAGAAAGAGCAGGTCACGGGGCTCCGAAGCTATGCTCAGACTTTTGTTCCGCACCGCCTATCAATTTTTGGCTGAGCACAGGCCTGTAACATGTTTCTGGCTACAAAAATCTATTATGTTTTACAGGTACTCCATTGCGCGAGGAATTACATCCAGAGTTTTCATTGCGACGTTCATATGGTTGTCCAGTTCTGGGCCTATGCGGCGCGATAACTTATTCAGGCCTGTTTCTGATGGCGGACTAGGTTTGACACATCTCTATGTCAGACAGTTAGTTGCTCGTTTCTTCTTTTTCTGTAATAGCTCCCATCAAATTAGCAGAGCATCCCTGCAAACTAACCTTCTGAACCTTCTTCCAAACTTAGTGGCCTCTTCCAATTTTACTGATCGGCCCTTATTATTTGGTTTTATGAAATAAATTTACGATTCATTGCGTTTTCTGGCAGTTCGCTTCTCTTATGAGTACTTATTCTCTGTTTCACGGAAAAATTTATACAAATAATTGATATCTATGTTGTTCCCGCCTCCGTTATATCGTACACTCTATTCTAATTGTAGGGGGCATGATGTGTTAAAAAGGGCGCGCAAAATGCCGATCTCGCCTTCTACTAAAACGTTTTTCTTTAAACTTCATGCCGAGGTTTTGCCCGTTAAAGTGTGGCTTCACAAAAAAAAAATATTTTCGTTTCTTCTGTTAATTGTCGGCTATGAAACCATCGAACACTGTTTTATTGCCTGCAAAGATGCAATATTATTTTGGGACGTTCTGCAAAGAACATTGAAGAAAGACTTTATTTTGAATTCCCAGAGTGTACGTTACTTGATGGCCACCGAACATGACCACGAACCCTTTGAAATGATTTTCCTCCTTGGACTGCACAGCCTGTGGAAAACGCGTATGTTGGATCGGAATGCTGAGCCTCTCGTCTCCCCCGCTACTCATTTTGGCCAAATGGTGCACCATCTTAGAGACACTTACGAAGATAGTGACTATCAACCGGACTGGCTGCCATTGTTGATGTGTTGTCTTTCCTTGCCACCGTTTTAGTGAAGTTGTGCTAAGTCGTATTCTAGTTGTGTGGTGTTGTGTTGTATATTTCAACTGGACTTTTCGCCTTCAGGCTGATTACTTTGTGAATAATGTATATAGCTCTATGATGAATTTAAAGGCATGTGATAAATGCCTTGCTGAGCAAAAAAAAAAAAAAAAAAGAAATCCCGGGCGTGGCGCAGTTGGTTAAAGCGCTCGGCTGGGGATCCAAGGGATGGGGTTCCATTCTCGATGGAGACAGGATTTTAATTTTTATGATGACGTCATCATGACGTCATTTGATTGACAGCTATAGTATGACCGGACAAACGAAGGCCGACAGTACAAGCCATTAAAGGCTGTCGCCTTAAAAGAAACATAAGGAGCGCAGACAACAGCGTGAACACTGTCCTGCTGTGCGCGTGTGGGTAGCTCATTTGTTGTCTCCATTTTTTTATAGCTGACTTTTTTATTTTGGAGTTATTCTCGTTGCTTTTCGGACATATTGCACAATGCAAGCAGCTCGATCGAGTAACTCGTAATATGTCTTACAGGCAGTAACTGCACGCGTAGGAAATTGCGTCAGAACATGGGAATCGTACAATACCACGTTTGCTTTGACGTCACTCCTGGTTATATATCGGAGTATGAGATTTCCGGCTGATAAAAAACTAAAAGTGGCAGGGTTTTAAGTGCCTGGGACGACATCTAGCAGATGGCACTGATACTCAGAGCTCAAATAGTGATCATGCGTGGGTTATGAACGGGCTTTTGCTATGGTGGAGTAACCGATGCCAACCTCAAGTTAATGCGAGCCACAACTGTTTTGATTGGGTTTGACCGCGTGAAGTGGCGCGTTCGCACTAGAATAATTTCGTTCCCAGCGGGTGACCTGTAGCTTGCTGCAGCCACAGTGCTTTTCTCACGGGGCCCGAGTCATTGGATGAAATTCTTCACAACAGGAAATTCATGACCCGGTTCATGCGCATCGTTAGTCCATTAACATATGAGGGGTGTTCAAAAATATTGCCTCTTATTTTTTTCTCTCGAACACTGTTCAATCAAAATGTACAATATTCACAAATATTACATCCGCATTTCGTCTGGACCCATGTTACTTTTCAATGCCATCTCGGTCAAAATGTGTGGTTCTGCGCCCTGGTGTGAACAAGGGCATGCGTGTCTACCTTCTAAAGGGTCGGCTACTCAACTACATTGTACAGGGTGGCCAATCCATATTATCCAGCCACGCACTGGAGTCGAGTGGTAGGTCATACGAAGCACCGCATCCAGGTCCCTCTGTGTCAGCAACACTTTGTTTCGACGTGTGGCCGCTTCGAAGAGAGCGGGCATCTGCTTGCGTGTTCTCATTAACAGTGGACGACCCTGTAGCTGTTTTCCCTTTTCGAAACACCAATACGGGGACGTCAACGACCCCATACACGGCAGCCCGAAAACAACTGGGAAGTGGTTGCCTAATTTGTCTTCACTGTACTGCAGTATCCTCCTTACAGTTATCACTTGGCATCGTCTGATCTTCCTCTCTGCACTTCAGGAATCCACACTTGGGAACAAAAACGTCATTCGCACCGTGAGTATATGGCTGCACCGTCCATACCCTATAGAGTATGACGCGATAGCGTTAAATGACTATGCTCGCTTTGGGATCCCCTAGCTCACTTTATACTGCAGACATCGACGCGATCCTTGCCTTAGCTTGTCTAGGTGGAGTAGGGTGAATGGTCTCTGACCCATAGTGTCTTCAATCAATCAAAATTATCTTTATTTGTATGAAATGAAATACATAAAGAATATTTGGACCGATAGCCGCGGGGCTAGTAGACGGCCAATGTATACCATACCAATGTATACCTTCGCCAATGTATACCATACACAATTACACCTAAGCACTTAGGTGTCCCTCTCAAATTTTACACTGATACTGAGCCTTATTGGCGAAGTATAACGCTGCAGAATTCAGAGAATAAATAGCAGGATCTGGAGGACTGAACCTCTAGATTTCTAGACGTACTTTGCGATCTTTTCTTGGTCAGCAAACTGTGGAACGTGGTGCAAGTGCTGCACTGCTTCCGTCTGATAGTGCAAGAGTTGCACAGTGTGTTTGCAGTGTTGGGAAAGGACAAGTCGAATGAACTTGTTTTGGCACGTATATACGCTCTGGAGATCACGGTTGATGGCATTTGTTTGTACGAAAGTTACATAAGCGCTTTATTTTCTTTAGGGATGACAATGACACCTTTTTACGTGCTGTTATTCAATTGAGACTGGGGCAGAGTTTCACCAAAATTCGTCATTATATAGCATTGTGTCCATCGAACTATTCGTGGTTTTCCGAGAGAAGCTGTAGCATTTCTAACGAAACTGTAGTGAAATGGCCCATTTTTTAGACAGTATAGGCTTTCCATTGCGCTAGAACAAACCGGACGCTTAAAGCACATGGCTCCTACCCTTTAAAGCTGGGAACATTTCACGCCAAAAAATATCTGAAGCGGATGTTTGTGTGTCGACTGACATGGGCGTTGATGTTTTTACGTTCTGGAGAACCACACGTCATCAGTTTTGCCGAACCTGGAAATTTCAGCATCAAACACGCCAAACTACACAATGGTTCTTTCAATTAATCCTAAGCAACTAGGCCGCTTTTTTTTTTATTCCTGCCGCTGACTCGGAATCAATACAAACACAATCGATACAAACACGCTCCTAATTTCTAAGAAAAAAAAAAGGAAGCTCTGATATTTTTTCAACTGCTGTTTATCTATAAAAGGCGTGACCTTTAAGAATGAAAACACGTCGCACTCAAAAATAATCGGGCGAGCAATCAAATCAGCAAACCCAGGCAGCTTGCTTGTTAACGTACGGCGCGACCTTTCTAGGTCCTTGATACTGATACGGGGCAGAAGGCTAGCACAGGAAACCACAGCAGGTGACGACAGATGTTGTTGTTGTTGTCCAAATAACTTATGGCACATACCCACATACCGCCAAGAATTGGGTAGCAAAGATTTTTTTTAAAAGTATACTTGCATAAAAAGAAAAATGATTTGAGGGGTAAAGGAAAGGAAACAAAACGGGAAATAAGTGAAATATAAAATGAAAAGTGGTAACACTCACGGGAGATTGACACTACAATTGTAGAACAAGTGATGTTTAAATATTTAGCTAGGCAAACGATTTGATTGCAGCAAAAAAATTTGCATGGCGGTAAAAACAGACCTGTGACTGTGCCCAAGGATGCTGGCGCCAAATGATAACAATGTCGGGCTGCTTTAACTAAGACCAAGCTGCTGCAATGACCTTTCCATCAACTGTCTTTTCAACGTAGTGAAGCGGCGGCAAAACAATAAAGAGTGATCTAATGTTTCTTGTTCACCGCAGAATGCGCAGACGGGAGACAGTTCCAAACCAGGCCTGTAAAGATAGATATTTAAAGGTGGGATACGGCATCGCAGCCATGTTAGAGAAATCTCAAGTTGCCGTGAATGACATAATTTTCTATTCCAAGAATAATTTAGATGCGGGTTGCCATCAGACCTTAAAAGATGTCCATTTTTCATATTTAATAGAACGTTTCTCCGAAACCTCGCTGCGGTGATGTACGCTGTCGCCGGAAGGATAGATAAAACGGGGCCATTGAGGGACTATTTTGCCAAACTATCAGCATATTCATTTAAAGTCACATTGCTGTGGCCTGGTACCCATACCATATGTACAATTTTCAAATGTCTAGGGATCAGGGAGACAAAGGTTTTTACTATTGCAGAATCCACCGACGAAGAGAGAGATGAACACAAGGATAGAGAGTCGGAAATTGCAGCCACTTTAGAAAAAGAGGAGTCTAATTTCCGTAAAGCGAGTACCACCGCCAGAAACTCTGCTTCAAAAATTGGGGTGAATCCCGGAAGCCGTACAGAAAAAGACCAGTCTAAATGTGGACAATATATACCCACACCCGCCTTTTCATTACTTTGAGATGCGTCAGTAGCTACAACTAAACTAGCAGAAAGACTTCTTAAATGATCTTCTAATAATCCGTTTAGAATAACGGATGATAAGTCTTTAGCATTATTCGGGAATATGTCCTCAAAGACAATTTCAATAGATGAATCGATGGTTTGTATGGGTAGAATACTAGGAAGGGAAACGCTTAAAGGGTCCAGCAAATTTTTGACCATAACAACCTGCGGGGTGTGAAATTTAGGACAATGGACACCGAAAAAGGAGGTCGGTTGACAGCAAAAAATAGACATAGATCGGTGAAACTCTGATTCATATAACGTTAGGTACGTCTGAACAGTTAGAATTCGTAATCTATATATCAAGGGTGGAATCTGGGCTTCAAGGTGGAGCACATTGTTGGCAACAAATTTTGGAAGTCCAAGACACAACCTAAGCGCTTCTCGCTCCAAGAGAATAAGCGGTCGAATTTTATAAGCTGCTGATCCAGAAAACAAGACTGAGCCGAACTCTAAAATTGGACGCACATACATAACATAAACCATTAAAAGGACATCTCTCCGCATTCTAGACCTGGGACGACTAATTCGGGGCAACAAGCCCACGGCCCGAGCCCCTTTCGTAGCAATATGGTTAATGTGGGGCTGCCATGAAATATTATAATCATAAGTGACCCCTAAATACTTTAATGATTTAACCTGTGGTATTATTTGCTGCTGATACATTACACACAGACTTACAGAATCTTTTATATTGAATACAAGGACCGCGCTTTTGTTCACATTTAATGTGAGACGCAAGCCACACAACCAATTCTCAATAGAGTGTAGGTACGTTTGCAAGTGGAGATAAAGGGATTGAATATCCGATGCAGTTGCAAAAAACGCAATATCATCTGCATATACGTAAGTGTGATCGTCATGATTAACTGGAATAGAGCTGAGTAGTATGTTGAAAAGGACTGTTGAAAGGACTGCTCCTTGCGGCACTCCCCTGGCTTGCTTATATCTGCCAGAATGAACGCCATTTAATGCGCAGTAAAACTCTCGGTTTTGGAGGAATTCAGATATCCAGGCTACTAAATAATGTGGAAACTGAAGAGATTTTAATTCTTGCAATAGGATGTTATGCTCAACGCTATCATAGGCTTTGGCTATATCTAGCGTTATCAAGGCAGCGTGCCTTTTTTGGCGCCGCGCTAAAAGAACTCGACTCTCGAGATCAGCATGCGCATTCCAGATGGAACACTTTTGACGGAAACCAATTTGGCAAGGGCTGAGGATATTTTCTTTATTCATGAATTCCGAGATACGTATAAGTATGACCATTTCAATTAATTTTACAATGTTTGATGTTAATGCAATTGGTCTAATATTATCAGTTGACAAAGGCACCGCCTTTATTCTTAAGTAAAGGAATTATTTTGGCAAGTTTCCATTCTGGGTGTATCCAAGCATGTTTGATGGAATAATTTACTAGCTCTAATAACGTCTCAGGTGACTCGCCAAAAATAATTTTTAACATTTTTGAAGTTACGTTATCAGGACCGGGATCAGCGGCTGGTAATCTCATAACTATATGAGAAAGCTCAGAAACGCATTGGCATTACAGATATCGAGCACGAAGGAAGTGCAGACGAGAAACGCTTCTCCAGTCCTTTGGCAATTGTTTCAATTGTGTCTATTGCTTCATGGGGAGTCAAAATAAAGGAATGTAGATTTTGCGCTTGCGGACTCTTTCTCCGCGAGCGTAAAAAACCAAAAAGAGCAGTTCGGTTGCCAGATTTGGACAGGAAATAAAAATGCTTAACATCATACTCGTCCTTCGCTTTTGCAACTGTACGTTTAAAAGTAGCTGCAATGAACTTGTAATCCTGCCAGTTTTTCGGGCACTGGTTGTGGAGATTTTTCCATGCCGCCTTTCTACGTCGGTAATCTCGGGAACAATCATCATTCCACCAAACAGCTGATGTATTCACCTTTGAGTTCCGTACCAAGATCTCAGACTTCTTACGGCAATCCTCAATCATCGAGCATAAGCGTTTTGATTTTTGTTCTTCATCTGTGTTAGCCACTGACTCAAGATTAGAGCGTAACGTTAACTGAAAGTTATTATAGTTGATAAATGACTTCAACTGAGAAGTCGCTGGAATTACAGGGCGATTAACATCAAACGCAATCGGTATGTGGTCACTAGAGGTGCCACAATCAAGTGTCGACCAATTATTAACGAAATGACTGGAAGAGGTAAAAGTTAAATCTAACACAGATTGACAGCGTTTTTTTTATGAAAGTGGCCGAACCCGAATTTCTACAGGAAAAGTTATTATTTGTTATCCAATCCCAAAGACGCTTGCCACAACTATCTGTCTTGTAGCCCCATGACACATGATGCGAATTAAAATCACCAGCCAGAAGAACTGAGTTTCGACAATCAACTAATAGCAGATCTAGAGATTTTGTATCTTGTACACCGCTAGGGAAATAAGCATTCACTAAGGAAAACGGACAGTGCCCTGGAATTTCAAAGTCTAGGGCCAATAACTCACAATCTATAGAAGATAGCTGGAAAGAAATCTTAGCCCTGTGACAGAATTTTGTACAGACAAATATAATTAAACCTCCTCCTTTTGATTGGCGATATTGTCGGAATGAATGATAATTTTGTAAATAGAAATGCTTTTCGGCTGCTAGCCAAGTTTCTTGCAAAATAATTATATGTGGATTATATTGAGAAGAAATGTAAACTAAATCTGTTGAAACTGTAAGAATTTTCCACTGGATAACTTTTAGTGCCCCTATGATTGCGAAATCTGGGCAGCCGCAACTGCCTGCCCCAAAATATTATCCTTTGGCTTTGATGAATGCTGATGCTTCTTTGACTTTGGTTGGGACCGCGGAGAAAAATGGTTGGACATGGGAGACCCGCACCGTTTTAGAATTCTTACATCTGATTCCACCATATCTGCGTCATTAATGTCTCCATCCTCATCTGAAGGAGTAGTCTTGTGAGGCGAAGCAACAGTAGTGCTTTCAAGCAGTTGAGAGCTTTCAGAGGACATGTTTGCTATGAAAGGGGCTGTTCCTGATTGCAGGGCTTGCGTTAGCTGAACTGCCAGAACGTTAGAAAAACACTCTGTGACAGTATCAACTATTCGGTCGACCATTTTATTCATTGATGCTTCCACTGCAGTCATTATCGCTTTTGAGATTGATGCATCCAGAGGCACACCTGATCGAGCATCTGAAGGAGTAGTCTTGTGAGGCGAAGCAACAGTAGTGCTTTCAAGCAGTTGAGAGCTTTCAGAGGACATGTTTGCTATGAAAGGGGCTGTTCCTGATTGCAGGGCTTGCGTTAGCTGAACTGCCAGAACGTTAGAAAAACACTCTGTGACAGTAGCAACTATTCGATCGACCATTTTATTCATTGATGCTTCCACTGCAGTCATTATCGCCTTTGAGATTGATGCATCCAGAGGCACACCTGATCGGGCTGACACACCTGCGTAACCGTGTAATCGCTCCTTAACTTCTGTTACAGCGTCACGACGCGAACAGCGTTTTCTATCTATTACTTCTAGAATTTGTAGCTCCTGTTCTCGAGATGGACACTCCAATGAGTTTGCAGCGTAGGCTCCATTGCAAAGGCAGCATTTGGCGTTTTGTTGTGAACATGAGGACGAATGATGACCATCGCCACATTTGGAACACCGCACGGAGGACTTACAACCACGAGCACTGTGACCCTATCGCCAGCAATTAGTGCACTGCAGTGGCTTCGATTCAAGAGGATCCACACTGAAGATCAATGGCCATGCTTTTATCTCTGAAGGGCATGAAGTTCACGCAAATGTTGCAATCACCGACTCTGTTGGTACCCGCGTATTATTAACCTCCCGGCTGCAACGATACACCGCTACCACACCAGCCGCTGAAAGAAGGTCGAGAGTCTCAGCTGGAGTTAGAGTCTACTCCTCGGACCAATCCTTTTGTGCATGCAAGATGAGTAGGGATAAAGGTGATCACCTGAAGCGATCCAAATGAATTGCATTTAAGCAGATCCTCAACGCAATTGAGGTCTGGAGATCGGCACAGTATCCCGCCACGCCCAAACTGCCTCACTTCTGTGATCGAGTCATACAGGGAAGAGGCTGCCTGGAGAGCAGCTCGAACAGTCCCATGGTTATTCATTTTAATAAATCCACCATCCTTGGGCACCAGCGCCACAGGAATGTTTGGAACGCCAGATCGTTGGAACGCTTCCAGAGGTAGATCGTGAGGCGTAATGAAAGCCGACCAGGGGGAGCGCCCCTGGCCGGGAGACTGCGTAGACATCACTTTACAGTTACAATTTCTCTGCGAGCGTTATCAACACGGTGAAAAGCGCAAATGCGCAGGGGAAAACAGAAAAAGAGGACTAGCCGCCCAATACTTAGCCGATTCACGCTTTCTGCTCGTAGCGGTGCCCTAATACGTTAGCAGGGTTAGCACAGCACAGCACAGGCGAAAGTCTGTCCCTCTGTTGTTGTTGTTGTTGTTCTCCTCTAATGTGATGGCACATACCCACACAGGGGGATCGGCCAAGAATTGGGGTGCAGAGATATTAGATTTTGAGATGTATAACTACATCGGAAAAAAAAAAATAAATGCTAGGGAATAGAAAAGGAAATGTAAATATGATAAACCAAAATATATAAGAGTAAATACTAACGAACGCAGTAGGAGAATAGTAAGATTTATATGTACAGATTAAAACTTCAAAGCATATTAGCCAGGTAGACGTTTTGTTTCTATTAAGAAGTTTTGAATGGCGATGAAAACATACCTGTGGCTCTACCCAAGCATGGTGGCACCGAACGATAATAAAATTTGGCTGCTCAAATTAAGACCCAGCTGTTGTAACGGCTTCTCTAAGTACCGCTTTCTCATCATGGTAAAACGGCGGCAAAATATCAAGAAATGGTCTATTGTTTCCGGTTCCCCGCAGAATGCGCAGACAGGAGAAGGTTCCTTCTTCTGAAGCACCAACAGTTGCTTCAGCTTCGTCTTCTCCCACTCTATTTTCCATCGTCGTCCTCTTCGGTAGGATATACGTAACATTACCCCGCCACGAAAAGCATCGTTCCGGTGCGTACTACGTCGGGGAACTACAGCTGGAGTGCTTCATGCGAGCGACATGAACGATTTCGGAATGTGGCATATCGAACTGTCGGCGTGGGTACACAGGGCTGACTTCGTATGTCACAGAAGTGACTGGCCGTAAAACACGGTAGGGGCCTGTGTACCGCGGCAAGAGCTTCTCACAGAGCCCATCTCAGCGAGCGGGAGTCCAGAGCAAGACGAGAGAGTCCGGAGAGTAGTGGACATCGCGATGTCGATCAATCATGGCGCTGTTTTTGGGAGTTCTGGGAAGAAGCCAGTCGGCGGCGAGCAACAACACGGGCGGCGTCAGCTCGGGATATGGCGTCACGAACATAGGAGCTTACATCAGATTCAGATTCAGATTCAGATATTCTTTATTTCTCTTTCAAAAAATGAAAGAAGGAACTGCGACAAAAGGCGGTTAGGCCTGACGGGGTCACAGTTCCCCATACAGTTCACAGCGGCGCGCAACACGGAAAACAAACGATAACAGAACATTACAGCAAACGTGGTAATTAATCATACTGGAGTAAAACCTAAAAATAAGAAACAGTGTACACTGTACACTCAAAAAGAAACAACAGCATATGGCACACAAAACACGGAAAGGAAAAAAAATTTGTACAGTAACATAACATGATGAAAATTTGCATTTGTCAAATACAAAACCAGACTAAACAATTATTCCACTTCGGAGAGTATCAACTGCTTCTTTATGTCTCTTTTAAATCTGCGTTTAGAGAGATGGAACATTGAACATAGGGATGGGTTTTTGAGAATAGTTGGAATCTGGTAATTAAGCTTCTGTTTACCGTAATTTGTCCTTGTTTTTGGGACGAGGTTTCTGTGTTGTCTGAGAGGGTATTTAGTAGGAAATCGATTAGGAGAGACGGAGGAAAGCCTATTGCTATGGATATGTTGTAACAAGCGGTATGTGTAGACTCGGTTAGCTTGAAGTAGATTATGTTTTTGGCATAGAGGTGATGTTGGTAAGTGTTCCGGTCTTCCATGATAACCCTCAATAGCCCGGAGTGCCTTTTTTTGCAGAATCAAAAGCTTGTGATAATTGCTATTTGTTGTGGTGCCCCACACCAGTGCACAATAAGATAACTTAGAAAAAAATAGAGCATAATACATAGATACTTTTAATGAAACAGGTAAAAGGTCACTGGTCCTGTAGAGACAGCCAACAGTTCTGCTAAGATCTGTGGCAAGATCTGTGGCTAAGATCAGCGGTGTGAGGCAGTATACGCTGTCAAACGGAAGAGAGGGGTCACGGCCGAACAGAAGATAGAAAGGCGAGTAGCCCATTGTATCGTGACGGGAGGAATTATACGCAAACGTAACAAATGGTAAGGTAATATCCCAGTCACAGTGATCAGCCGATACATATATTGACAGCATGTCCATGAGTGTGCGATTGAGGCGTTCGGTGAGGCCGTTCGTTTGTCGGTGGTAAGCGGTGGTGAAGTAGTGCTTAATGGAGCAGCATCAAAGAATTTCTTCGACTACTCGAGCAAGAAAGCAGCGACCACGGTCAGTGAGCAGCTGACATGGAGAATCATGGAGCAGGATTACGTCGTGGAGGAGAAACGCTGCCACGTCAGTTGCACAACTAGCTGGTGGGTATCGCTCGTGTAACGGCGTAGCGCGCAGTACAGTCCGTAGCCACCGGAATCCATTTATTCCCCGAAGCAGAGAGAGCAAAAGGCCCGAGGAGATCAAGGCCAACTCGGGAAAATGGGTCTATTAGGATGTCGATCGGCTGTAGGGATCCAGCAGGCACAACCGAGGGCTTCTTCCGTCGCTGACACCTGTTACAAGAAGTCACGTAACGACAAACAGAGCGATAGAGGCCTGGCCAAAAGAAGCGCCGGCGGACGCTGTCGTACGTACGAGATACGCGTCGTGCTGCTGCCGAAGAACAGTGGTACGCAGGTGTTCGGGGACTACGAGCAGAAGCTCGGCGCCATCTGGTTGCAAATATTCCGCCGGTATAAGGTGCCGTTGTGGAGCACAAACAAAGCAAGAGTGGCGTCAAGGGTGATCAGTGCTGAGGCGGTTGATAATGCCGCAAAGCTTGGGATCTAAGCACTGCTCATGACGAATGTTTAAAAGGTCAGAGATGGACAGCCACAGGTGTCATTGTCACACTCGCTTCCAGGCGGCGGATCTACCGGGTTGCGGGACAGGCAATAGGCATCAGTGTGTAGCCGGCCGGACTTGTGAACGACAGAAAAAGTGTATCTGAAGACGCAGCGCCCAACCCAAGACGACCAGTAGGGGCGGCCAAACAAGTAAGGGCTAAACTTTGTAATGGCCCACACGAGGGCTAAACACTCACGTTCTGTGATCGAATAATTCCGCTCAGTCGCTGAAAGGAGGCGACTGGCATAAGCAATGACGCGAGTGCGGCCCGTCTGCTGTTGGGCGATAATGGCGCCAATACCGTGGCCATTGGCGTCGGTGCGTACCTCCGTTCGTGCTGACGGATTGAAGTGTGCCAGGACGGGCGGGTGGGTGACGGCTGCGATGAGCGCAGAAAAGGCTTGAGATTGTTCTTGGCCCCAGCAAAATGGAACGTCGTTCTTCAGGAGAAGTGTGAGTGGACGAGCCGTGTCCGCAAATTTGGGGACAAACCGCCGAAAATACGATCAAAGGCCAAGGAAACTACGAACGTCACTGGTACAGCGGGGTGCAGGAAATGCACTTACAGCACGAATTTTGTCGGGGTCGGGTTGAACGCCACGGGCGTCGACCAGGCGTCCGAGCACTTTGAGTTCACGTCAGCAGAAGCTACACTTCTTTGAATTCAGCTGAAGGCCATCTCTTCGGAAGACTCCAAGAATGGCATCAAGGCGGTAAGATGGCTCTCAAAGGTCGAAGAAAAGACAATGACGTCATCGAGATAACATAAGCACGTCGTCCATTTGAAACCACGTAAAAGAGAGTCCATCATACGCTCGAATGTAGCAGGCGCATTACACAGGCCAAAAGGCATCACCTCGAATTGGTACAGGCCGTCGGGTGTGACGAAGGCGGTCTTCTCTTGGTCTCGTTCGTCGACCGCGATATGCCAATAACCGGAACGAAGATCAATCGAAGAGAAATAACTTGCAAGCAGTCGAGGGCATCATATATCCTGGGAAGTGGGTAAACGTACCTCCAGGTATTATCCTTCTTTTTAACAAGCCCGACAGGTGACGCCCAGGGGCTGCTCGAAGGCTCTATAATATTTCTTGCCAACATCTTGTCCACTTCATCTTGTATGGCGCGACGTTCAGAAATGGCGACTCGGCAAGATCTGTGAATTGGTCTGGCGTCTCCAGTATCGATGCGATGAGTAACGAGGGACGTTTGTCCCAAGGGTCGGTTACCAAAATAAAAAATGTAACTGTACAAAGTCAGAAGGCGCTTAAGCGCTTGAGAACAATCAGGACACAAGTCAGGAGCTACCATTCCTTATATGCGGGCCTCCGTAGGCGGGGACTCTGCAGGCCGTGTCGATACTCCAGCAGTAGTGTCAGGTAAAAGTGCAGACACATTTAAGTCAGACAGTGGGGTCAGTTCGGCGAGAGAAATTCCCTCAGGAAGAACTTGTACAGAACAGCTGAAGTTCAGGACGGGAATTATAAGTTTGGTTATCGCTACGTGCACGATATTATGAGGGAGAACTATGCTACGCTGCACAGTAACGTCGGTTAAGGGGGAAACAACGTAGTCTCCATCAGAAAGGGAGGGAAAAGGTGACATGCGCAAGCACACACACAGTGGCTTCAGGTGGCAGCAGACGAATAAATGCAGCGGAGTGAAGACGGAGCGTTGAAGTTTCATTTGCTTGTTCGTCAGGACATAGCGGCAGGTCTAGATGAAGCAGTCCAGAAGAGCAGTCAATGAGAGCGGAGTGTGTAGATAAAAAGTCGAGGCCTAATATAACATCTTGACGGCAACTGGTGAGGACTGTAAATAACACAGGGTTGTTGCGGCCGGCAATGCTAATTCGTGCAGAACACAAACCAATAACAGTAGCTGTGTTGCCATCCGCAACACGGATGGTAGATGAGGTAGCGGGTGTGAGGACTTTCTTGAGGAGTCAGCGGAGCAAGGAAATGAGGACAGAAATGTGGGCGCCAGTGTCAATAAGTGCAGAAATTGGGACTCCAGTCACTAGAACATCAATGATGTTACGTCTAGGTGCGGTGGTCAGTACCGAGTTGGCAGTCCGGGTCGGTAATGCAGCGTCACTCTCGGGCGCTGCATTCGCTAGTTTCCCGGGTAGATGCCGGTGGGGAGGAGCGGCGACGAGGTACCGGTGGACGGGGTCGACGATCGCGTGGCGATGGAGATCGACTGGAGCGACGAGCAGGTGGGATGGTTTCGGTGTCATCCGGTTGAGGAGGGAAGTGTCCAGGTCCATCATAGGCGGGACAGGGCTCGACTGGTTGGGCAGCAAAGCGTCTAGGTTCATAATAATACCGACGATCAGCGTTGTAATAGGAGCGAGGGATGGGGAAGGTACGGCTACGGCAATAACGCGAAGTGTGGCCGGCGCGACAGCAAATAAAACAGACAGAAATAAAACTATATTTTCCATCGTCGTCCTCTTCGGTAGCATATACGTAACAATATTATTTCAACGTCTTTTAAATTTCTCCTTCAAGTTTATACCTGTAATTTCCTCTCGCACATCACATCCTTTCTTTAACGTTTTGCAGCCTGCTAAGGGATTGCCTGTAGAAGCAAACCTAGACTGCATGGGAAGACAGAGTCCTCTGCAGACAGCTGGGAGTGGTCCGCGAAAACATGCCTTATAGGAGTATAGGGAAGATGCTTACCACCAAAAAAAGGGGATATACATTCTTAGATACTCTGTACAGGTTCTCCTTGGGGAGGAGAATGAAGAACTGAGCCCCGCCAGCAGGGTACCGAAAGATTTTAAGTTTATGCATATGGCAAGAACTCTGGTACGACCGAGAATTACAGAGACATCGCTCGCGAGCTTCTCATAAGTCCTGCGTCGCAATTGGTCGCAGCAGCTTGCCATCAGCCAAAAGCGTCCGCAGGCCAAAACGGCTCGTGATTTGGCTGGGTGCCTCGGCAATTGTATAGTGATGCTGCGAGAAGCCGTCCGCACCTTTTCCTTACGAGCGACATGCCATAAGTTAGTTTTCCTGGCGCCAGTTGAAGTCCCAATAAATAACGGAACAGGGTGTATGACTGTCGATGGGAGCTGGCTAAAGTGAAGGGAGGCAAAAGTGCGAAAGGAGGCTTGCACCTCGGAGGTTATGTCTTCGCTCTTTGCTTATACCCTCTGCTTCGTTATAGCCATATGCGATCGGGATCTCAGACATATCAGAGGAGTAGTATTTTAATTGGCTGAACCGAGACAGCCAATGGAGGCTTGGTGTATACTCGCCTTTGGCCCGAACCGGTCGGAAGCGGGCCTTGGTGTGCCTCTTGGTGTGCCTCGATTAGTTTTCCGAGTTCGAACGGTGGCGGAAATGAGACATATTGCCGTTTTCTGTTTAGGAATTTTTCCCTCGTTTCAATAGCCGACAGATATGCTATGTATGTATAAAATCTTGAAAACGTGCGGTAATAATTGCTGCTACGTCTTTGCACTTGCAACTTTGTCGTGCTGCTCTTTTCGAGTGGAAAAGCTCAGAAAGTTTAAGTGCGCAGTTGTCACATATTTCAATTAATTACGATGGCCTTAAAACACAGAAATCAAATTGAATTTTATACATGCGTCGGCATGTTTAAGGTTCGACATCAGCTTTTGTTTATATATTTTTTTGTTTGTTTGGTATGTAGGGTTTAACGCCCCAAAGCGACTCGGCTATGATGGTGGGGAGACTTGGAAATTTCGACCATCTCTGGTTCTTTAACCTGCACATTACACGGGCACCTTGCTTTTCATCGCCATCGAAATCGGTTGCCTCGGCCGAAATCGAGCCCGCGTCCTTGGCTTCAGCAGTCGATCGAGCGCCCTAACAGCAGAGCCACCGCGGCGGTGTCTTTAGCCCACCAGGTTCACATCCCCAGAAATACAGACACAAATAGTCAGATTGCGAAAACTTCAGAATGATCAATAAAAAGTCGCTTTTCTCTACATAGCGGCCCTGCCGCGGTGGTGCAATGGTTAAAGATGCCCGACTACTGTGCCGATGCCGGGGTACCCGGGTTCGATCTCGACCGCCGGCGGCTGCGCTTCGATGGAAGTAAAACGAAGAGGCGTCCGTGTGCTGTGGGGCTCAATTTTTGCACGTCGGACGGGGAGGATCACGTGACAAGGGAGACGTAAAACCTACGTCACGGATTGCCATAGTTGCGATAGCGCTAGCTTGCGTAGGAACAGAAGCCAAGTTCATAATCAGCGACAGCAAAACTGCCATTCAAAATTTTGGGAAGGGGAGGATATCGCCGGAGGCGGCCAACATCCTCACCCAAAGAACGATAAATAGGAAAATTAAGTTAATTTGGACACCCGCTCACGCTGCCGTCCCTGGTAACGAGGCGGCTGACGAGCTAGCCCGAGCTCTCTACTTCCAGGTAGCCGTCGAGCCCCCCGAACACTGGGCATATGACGAGCGTCTGCTAAATTACGGGGAAATCATCGACCATTATAAATTGGGACGTAGACTGGTACCCCCGCCAGATGTTACACTAAATAATAGAGAAGCTGTCGCGTGGAGGCGGCTACAAACTAATACGTTCATGAACCCGGTCTGGGCGTTTCACGCGCTACCAGACCTTAGGGACAATGATCTCTGCAAACACTGTGGGGCGAGAGGGACCCTCGACTGCCTAATTTGGGAGTGCCCACAATCTCCAGGGATAGGGCAAAATATTACAAATAGAGAAGCCTGGGATACCCTGCTGCGAAGCGCGGACCCTGCGATCCAGCACCGCACCGTCCGTCTGGCGGAAGAGGCCGCAACAAGCCAAGGGCTACCTGCCAGCCTCTAATCCGCGGGCGCACGACTCCCCGTTTCCGATGGAATTAAAAGTTGTACAACCAACCAACCAACCTGGTTCTCCTTGCCCTCTCAGCAGACTTCGTAAAGGCGAAAGCTCTCAATGACTCATGCTCGCGGCCACGATCGTGTCCGTCCATCCGTAATGCTTTAGTTTGACGACGTCTCGTCAGTAACCAGTACTAATGAATAACTAGTCATTAACTAGTAGTTATTAGTCATGACTAAATAGTCATAAGTGATGACACAGATGACTCATTATAACGCCATCACATGGTGAGGTCATGATTGGATGGCCTCCGTCCCATAGGCCTTCGTGCCGGGGGCGGCGAGTAGGGGGCCTCCACAAGTGGAAAAGTTAACGTGCATTACGAAGCTGATCCCCCTGGGCGTCCGATCTAGGCGTCCGTGTAGCGCGCCTTTCATTTGGCGGTTCCTAGAACGCTACACCATACAGTATGTAGAAGCAGATTCAGTGAAGCGAGGAACGCATGAGGCAGCGGAGGTGAGCGGGTGCGGTTCGCAACAGCTCAGCCAATTTCTGGCTCTTGTGCCCAGCTAATCTTTCCTGTGACACGACAAAACGATCAACGGATCCAGGAAGGTATACGGACCCTAACCGCTGCCATCTTTTGGATGTGCCCCGCGATCTTCGAGAATCATCCAGTGAAAACGCCTCTGACAGCCACGCCGCCGCACTAGGCCTCGTCTCATCAAGGCGAGCCCGTCCGGCGCACCGCGTTCCTCAGTACCCAACAACCATGGAGGAACCAGTGGATGCAGAAATACCCAACCCACAAGACTATCACCCTGGTGAGTGGGAAACTGTCCTACGTGCTTATCGAGCTCAAACCTCAGATTCAAACGCGGCCTCAAAACACCCATCAACGGCCTCAGTTCACGTCAATCCTAACGGAAGCAACGCCGGCGCGCCGTCGGACGCTGCACCTGGAACCTCTCGAGCCCCGCTCCAGGAGACGCCGCACTTACTACGCATGACGCGCATGGTTGTGCACAGAAGTAAACAACTTGCCGCGCTGCCGGCAGGCACGATCCGAGTCGTATTTCGCCCGAGAGGCGGGCTGTCCCTGGAAAAGCTTCCAGCTCCAAGTCTCTTGCAGGCACTGCATGCAACTCCGAGCTGCTCAGTGATGGGCGAACTGCACATCAGAGTTCATCCCACAAACAATACTTTCATGGTAGCGACGGTGGCGGAGGCAACAGCTCTCGCCTTAGTGAACCGTGCAGGAAATCACTATAGATGGCAAGAAATTCCCGGTAGCCGCGTATATCGCGGCACCTCCAGCGTCAGTCAAGGGTGTTATTTCCCGTGCATACTGGAATGAAGCACCAGATGAAATACTAAAGGACTTGCAATATCGCAACCCGGAGGCCAATATCATAGCGGCTCGACGCATGGGGAAAACGTCAATTCTTATAACATTTGCTTCTGGTCTAGTACCCCACACCATCAAGTACATGTGTGTTGTACATCGATGCACCAAATACAAGGGCAGCCCTGAAGCTTGTACAAAACTGCCGGAAACCTGGTCACAGGTACGATGTGTACCCCCTCCCAAGAAGCGGACTCTGCCCCCGATGTGGAGAGAATCAAGACAGGCAAGAAGACACTTGCACGCCGAAATGCATTCTTTGTGGTGAGAACCACCTTACCGGTACAGGCTCATGCAAAGCCAGGACCCCCCAGCCTCGACAACGGACAGCGCCGAAACCCAAAACAGCAGTGCCCACGGCAAGGGACTTTCCACCCCTAGTGCCTCGTCAGGATCGCCAGCCAGCCTGGACCAAAGCCTACACCCCAAACATCACTGCGGGAAGAGGTAAGGCATTTAAGGGCAGCCGTTAGCTCTATTCCTTCCACATCCAACCAACCCCCTCAATCGCCAACACCCCAATCGTTCACACCCCCCCCCCCCCCAAAAAAAAAAAAAAACGGCGACCAGAAGACGTTCCAGACATTGACTCCAAATTCAAAGACTTTGCCCAAAACCTAGAAGCCAAGATTCTGGCTCAGACTCAAACGTACATTGAAACCGCCATGGCTAGGCTTACAGAAACAATTATCAGACAAGTAACCACAGCCATTATCCAACAGATTCCAAAAATGATTGCTGGAATGTCTTCGCACACCCCAGCTGACAACCCCACACCAACTTCCATCCTTCGCCCTCCTACCCTTCAGCATGGCCCTGTCGACAGGAGGCAGTAACCCCCGACTACGCATTCTGAAATGGAACTGCAGGGGGTTTCGCCGGAAACGAGACCCCCTGCAGCAACTACTCTCTGCTTCCTCCACACACCCTGATATATTAGCGTTCCAGGATGCTGGAACAAATGTATCACTGCCAGGATACGCTCTGGTACCCTCTGACATCACTCCCAACCCTAGGGTTACCACGTATGTTCAACACTTAATTCCATACACTTGTCACGAAATACACTCCCCGGTGGCTCACACATATTTAGAATTATACCGTCTGCTCAGAAATCCTATCCCCTATTCATCCTTAACTGTTACCTCCTTCCGAGACAGCCGGTCTCCGAATAATTTCTCTCATTAAAGCTGCATCCACAGTGGCAGAAAAGGACCCCCTCATTATTATAGGCGACTTTAACTGCGCACATATAGACTGGTGCTACATGCGCACCAACAAGAGAGGAGCGGAATTACACAACACCCTTCAGATGCAGGGCCTCTCTATATATAATGATCTCAGCACACCTACAAGAATCGGCAATAGTGTCACCACCGATACTAGCCCAGACCTTACATTCGGCCGAAAAACACTGGTATGGAGCAACTCGAATGAGACCCTGGGCAGTGACCATTATATAATAACTATAGAGCTTGACTTTGCCAAAAAAGCTAAAATCTACCGTGTCCGGCAAACTAGCTGGGATAATCTGCGTAAGCACAGAGAGGCCAGAACAAAGACCCCCTTTAACCTCCACACATGGATGACACAGCTCAAGGAGGATGTCCAGGCTTTCACGCAAACTTTAGACACCACCCCCAAGACTCCCATTGTAGATAGTAGGTTAATGCACCTTCTCGAAGCACAGAAGAGTATCCTTGCGCGCTGGAAAAAACATAAGCATAATCGAAAGATTAAACTTAAACTGGCGCAAATTCAAAAGCAAGTACAGGAGCACAGCGCCGCCCTCAGTAAACATAACCTGCACCAAATATGCGATGGGTTGCGAGGTAGTCTCTCCTCCTCCAGAGCTTGGCATCTTCTTCGACACATGATAGACCCCACACAAACTAAAAAGGAAACTCGGCTTACCCTCAAAAGGCTTATCCATAAACATCGATGTAGTCAGCAATCGCTCTTAGCCCAACTGCAATCAACTTATACTACTGTGGGCCAAGCAATATCCTATCCAGACTACATAGGCCCTGATCAACCTCCCTAGATGCCGCCATTATGGAGATCGAAGTTAGATCAGCCCTCCTTAAGCTACTCAACTCAACCCCTGGAGAGGACAAAATCACCAATGTCATGCTCAGAAACCTAGATGACCGTTCTATTTCCCTGCTCACTGAATACTTTAACGAGTGCTGGGAAGCGGGGCAGCTGCCGGATGAATAGAAGCACGGTAAAATAATATTCATTCCTAAACCAAACAAGCCCATAAATGCCCAAAATCTCCGTCCCATTTCCCTAACATCATGTCTGGGGAAACTCATTGAGCATGTCATCCTCACCCGTCTTACGCAACACATGGAATCCCATGGACTGTATCCCCATAGCATGCTAGGTTTTCGAGTTCATTTATCGGCGCAGGACGCCCTACTACAGATTTCAAATGCTATCCTCAATGATATGCCACACCACACCAGAGCAATACTGGCAGTAGACCTCACCAAAGCATCTGATAAGGTCACGCACAGTGCTATCCTGCAAGGCATTCAAGAGCTGCAGCTAGGGCCTAAGGCCTATAACTACATCAGGGCCTTTCTGAACGGACGCACCGCCTCCCTGCATATAGGTGATATACAGACCCCCTCTTTCACACTTGGTAACATTGACACCCCGCAAGGCGCAGTGTTGTCGCCATTCCTTTTTAATATTACCATGATCCCGCTGGCAAAGGCTTTAAGCAGTACCCACACTTGGGACACACCATTTACGCGGATGATATCACGGTTTGGACCACATACGGCTCGGATGGAGACATAGAATCTACACTTAAGAAGCGGCCACAGCTATATCTACCCACACGAAAAAAATTGGCCTTGAATGCTCCCCGACAAAGTCAGCACTCTTTCTACTCCGGCCGCGGCGTGTTCCTAGCGCCCCCATAACAATTTATCTGCACGATACTCCCATACCACAAACCCCCAACCTCCGCATTCTTGGTTTGAACTTACAGGACACGGGGAAAAACGACCTTATCCTGAAGGCACTAAAACAGTCTACTTACTCCGTCATCCATCTTTTGAGAAGGGTTTCACACTCACGAGCCGGCCTAGATGAAGCTGACAATTTAAAGGTACTACATGCCTTTGTGCTCAGTCGCATTCTTTACACCTCTCCTTACCTGAACCTCTCCTGCGCAGACAAAGATAAAATCAGCGCCTTAATCCGCATGGCTACCAAAGCAGCGCTCAACCTACCGAAGACCACTAGCACGGACAGGCTCTTAAAACTAGGAATGAACAACAATATACAAGAGCTTATAGAGGCACATCGGTACACACAGTACCTCCGGTTGGCTGGCACGCAAACAGGACGACATATACTGGATACTCTCGGCATTCGCATACCCGCACATGCTGAAGAGTTAAACCCTCTCCCTCAGGCCGTGCATTCAGCGCTTATCCTCAAACCTCTTCCTAAGAACGTCCACCCAGAATACCATCATTCCCGCCGCGTCGCGCGAGCCAAAGCTCTCCATAAACACTATGGGACTGCAGAGGATGTCCGCTGGGTGGACGCCGCATGTGGTTCAGACCGTTCGGTAGTTGTGGCCTACAATCCAGCAGCCCCCCAGTGATGTTAAGTTCGTGTTCGGCAGGTAGAGAAGCAGAAGGCGATGATCTGATGATGGTCAGGAGGAGATATATATTTACAGAAGCAAAATATTATACATTGGCAAACAGTTACAGTAACAAGAGTCACACAGACAACTGCAACTAAAGACAAAATAGACTCGGACCCAGGTCCTTAATTACGTCAAATAAAAATACAACATTCAAAACACACTCTTTCCACTCGCTGGTCCCCAAACCCTCTCACACGGCGCCTGTCTTTGCCTC
Source organism: Amblyomma maculatum (assembly GCF_055883805.1). Classification (NCBI taxonomy): domain Eukaryota; kingdom Metazoa; phylum Arthropoda; class Arachnida; order Ixodida; family Ixodidae; genus Amblyomma; species Amblyomma maculatum. The sequence goes on along the minus strand of NC_139346.1, from coordinate 93,123,135 downwards.
CCCTCCTCAGCGTGTTTGCGACGCGACCTTGCAGCTGGCGCCTTTGTGAAAGAAACGCCGCGGGGGATCTCGAGACTAGGCCACCCCGCCGTCCCGTTCGAGGAAAAGGGGGGGGGGGGCACTGTTCCAGAGCAGTGTAGCGTCGTTGTTGCTCGCACCCGAAGAGCCGCTGCGTGGGGGCTAAGTGCCGCGCCTATTGTCGCCTTCTACAGGGCGTTTAGTGAGCGCTTGGGGCAGGGCAAAACGGCTTCATTATCGGGGTCTCTCTGCTCCGATGTTTCGCGACACGGCGGGAGATCGCTGGGCTGATTGCCTACTTGGGAGGGCCCAGGGTCGCGCCTATTGTCGCCTTCTGCAGGACATTTAGTGAGCGCTTGTGGCAGTGCAAAAAGCTTCATTAACGGCGTCTCCCTGCACGCATGCTTGGCGCCACGGCGGGACATCGCTGGACGAGCTGGCCGTAAAGTGGTTCGCAGAAGCGTGCCACTGTTGTTCCCGGCTGATAATTGGATGCGTCTGTCGTTCGCTTCCTGGCGACGCCTCGGGGCGAAGGGGCGAAACAAACCAAGCCTCCCGCGCGCCCGCGCGCCCGTGCCCAAGAAAAGGGGAGAAAAGGAGAAAAAAAAAACAGCGCTCGCTCCTTGGCCTCGGCGCGTGGGGGGTTCGACCGCCAGCTCGACTCCACGTGTGAGTCGCTTTTCACTGCGGCCTTACACCTGCCCCACTCACTCACTTCATAGACCCACCCTGTAACTCGGAAGAAGCAGAGGAAGTGGCTATAGTCTTAGCAATCGCCCAAACAGATGCGGCTTACTGTCGTGACGCTGGGGCTATGGCGACCCGGCCTTCACTTGGTAGCGTGCAGAGACTCCGGGCTGAAGAAGGACTGAATCTTCGAAGTTGGTAAAATATGTACAAGCAGGTTTACTGGCACTTTGAGAAACGTATTTACAAGAATATTTACATGAAGAAGAAGGGTACATCAGCAAAATGACAAGCGTTAAGAGTTCATAGCGAGAAGCGACTGGATGAGCCGTTTACCCAGGGCCCAGAGCGACATTTCGTGCTCTGCAGCGTCCTTAAAAACCCCCTATGTCCAGCCCCTCTCTGAAGATGCTGACCAACCAAATCCAGGGCACGCCCCTCAGGTATCGGCATCCAATCGAACACATCACTGCACTGATGGTCTGAAGCACTGACTGGTCCGGCATTCATTCGTTGGGCGTGATCACTTGTTGGCGGGAAAAGCTTGGGAACGGCGAGGAGAGGAGGTACATTTCTATTCTTCAGCAAAGAAACCACAGGCTGGTTCTGGGGGTTTTACTTCTCAGAAACCCGAGTGCACGTGGCGCCGCATAGGGCTCCCAACATGGTCCCTTTTCGACAATTGCAAATCTTTCCTGCATTCCCGGGAAATCACTTAATGGCCGTATGAGTCAGGCTCCTTTCTTGTCCTGCACGTCAGCGAACATGTCACTCTGTCGTCTCCTTTGGATAGGAGGCATTCATCACTGGAGGATAGCACTTCTCGACTGGAAGGGTGAACAAAAGAAAGAAAGCACTTCCTGCTATTTCCCGCAGGGGGACGTTTCTTTGTGTTTTTCCAGACGTTCTCTTGACAGGGCCAATTTGGCATTTGCAGGTTGTCCACAAAGCAAAACATGCTTACAAAACAGGATTCCTGGAAACAGGCTCACTTAGAGCCAATGGACCATCACCACATATTCACAAAACTTTTCCATGCCCACAGGCGAACAATAGAGCGCGCAAATGCGGATGCTTGGTCGTAACAGCCTCCTCCCCCGCCAGAAGAGACTCGGAGGGCAGCAGCCGCAGCTGCTGCATGAAGAGACGACTTAATGGCCTGCACGTGAACGCTTGAAGCTCGCTGTTGCTTGTCGCGTTGTCTTGATTGTTGTAGGCCAAATTGCTTGAGCTATCTGAAACTCAACCACATGTCGAAGCAAGCACTCGGCTCCCGTCTGAAGAGACCAGGTCAAAAGAAAACTGCCATTGTTGTTCGAGAAAAGCCCACTCTCAAGACGTTCAGGACCCACGTATGCCTCGAAAACCAAACGTGCTGCTTTACATAGTCATCTATATTCAAGCGCACGAAAAAAAAAAAAAAACCTGATTATCAATTTGGATACATGGTGAGGAACATCTCGGACCGCTTAGAAAGAGCGGCTAAGCGCGTCCGCATTCCCATTTAACTTCCCCTTTTTGTATCTTATTTCAAAATTGTACTGCTGTAAAATCAAGCTCCACCTAAGAAGGCGACTGTTCTTCGATGTCGCAGTTTGCAGCCAAGCCAGGGGACAATGGTCCGTCTCTACGGTGAATTTGGCCCCTCCAAGATAGCACTGCAATTTTTGAATGGCCCATACAATGCAAGCGCATTCCTTCTCTGACGCGCAATAAGCCCTCTCTCTAGAACTCAGTTTTCTGCTCAAGTAGAGCACGGGGTGCTCATTACCGTCGTCATCTCTCTGGCAGAGAACAGCACCTAACCCTCGATCACTGGCATCACACTGGACCGTGAATTCTCGGCCATAGTCTGGAGCTCGCAATACCGGACGGCTAATCAGCACAGCCTTCAGGTTTACGAAGGAGGCTTCCTTTTGTTCGTCCCAGACTACATTTGTCGGTTCTGTCTTGCGGAGAGCGTCGGTCAGAGGGCTAGCCAAAGCTGAATAGTTAGGGATGTAGTGATTGTAGTACCCAGTCAGACCCAGGAATGCTCGAATTTCCGTCTTCGTGCTCGGCCGCGGGTAGTCTGCTACCGCAGAAATCTTAATCTCGCTGGGTTTCCTGAAACCTTGACCTACATTGTGACCCAAGTAGTCCACGGTCGCCCTTGCCAGGCAACATTTCTCGGCCTTTACGGTTAGTCCAGCTTGACGCAAAAGGCTCAGTACAGCTCTTAGATGTACCATATGGTCCGCCCATGAGTCGGAAAAAACCGCAATGTCGTCTAAATAAGGCACCGCGAATGTTTCACACCCCTTTAAAACCCTATCCATGAGTCGGGAAAAACAAAATGGAGCATTTTTGAGCCCGAAACTCATCATTGTTGGCTGGTAGCTGCCCGTCGGAGTGACGAAAGCCGCGTATCTGCTGGCGCGTTCAGTGAGCGGTACTTGCCAGTATCCTCGAGTAAGGTCCAGCGTAGTCACATATGCCGCTCTACTGACCTGTTCTACTCTCTCCTCAATATTCGGAATAGGATACACTTGATCCCTGGTGAGAGAATTTAGCTTTCGGTAGTCTACCACAGGCCTAGGGTCTTTACCTGGAGCTTCTACTAAGATCATAGGCGAAGCATAATCGCTTTCCGAGGGTTTTATTACTCCCAATTCCAGCATGCGAGTTACTTCCCTATCCAGAATTTCTCTTTGCCTTGGAGAAAATCGGTAGCACCTTGATCGCACTGGCACGTCTGAAGTCAGCTCAATATCGTGCTCAGTCAAATCAGTTCTGCCTGGCCTGTCCACGAAGCAGGCCTCAAACTCTGTTATTATCTCGCCCAGATCGGACAGCTGGGATTTCTTTAGTTCTCCTCTCTGCTCCGTCTTTTTGAGAAGCTCCTGAGCGTTGCTTCCTTTTCCGCTGAGGCAAATCAAGTTGTCCCCCATCTCCTCGGGAAGGTTTAACGTTAGATTTACCACGGCTTCCCTCTGCACATAAGGCTTCATAAGATTGCAATGATAAATGCGCACTTCTTTACGCCTACCGGGAATTTTCACTGCGTAGTTAGTGTTAGAAAGCTTTGCAACGACTTCAGCCGGTCCTTCCCACTGTACTTCGAGCTTATTCTGCCTTGAACTTCTCAGCAACATCACCTGGTCCCCGATACAAAACGTCCTTTGACGGGCTGACTTATCATAGTACACCTTGGAACGAGCCTGGGCTGACTTCATGCTGGCCTCAACGAGTTCCTTAGTGTTATGTAAGCGATTCAAGAGGTTCAGAATGAATTCTACTACTGTTGGGTCTTCTCCGCGCCCCTCCCAGGCTTCGCGCACCATTCGCAAAGGTGAGCGCAGTGACCTTCCGTACACCAACTCGGCTGGGCTAAATCCAGTGGATTCGTGCGGCACTGACCGCAAAGCGAAAAGCGCTGCAGGCAGGCAGGTATCCCATTCGCGCTTGTTTTCATAGCACAGTCCCCTCAGGACTCGTTTGAGAACAGAGTGCCATCTTTCTACGCTGTTGCTCTGCGGATGATGGATCGAGCTATGCACTACCTTAATGCCGCATCGCTCGAGAAATGAGGTGGTGAGGACACTCGTGAAAACGCTACCCTGATCACTTTGGACCTCGGAAGGGAATCCAACTCGTGCAAACACTGACAGCAGCGAATCCACTACACTCTCGGACGTCACCTCGCGCAGCGGAACAGCCTCTGGAAACTTTGTGGCTGGGCATAACATAGTGAGGATATAACGGTACCCTGACTCGGTCACAGGAAGTGGCCCAACTATATCTATTACTAACCGGTGAAACGGCTCGGTAATGATTGGTACTAACACCATCGGAGCTTTCCACTTATCTTGCGCCTTTCCAACCCGCTGGCACGTGTCGCATGACCGTACAAAATTTTCCGTGTCCTTAAAACATCCAGGCCAATAGTATTCTTGCAACAGCCTCTGCTTTGTTTTCTTTATTCCAAGGTGACATGACCACGAGCTGCCATGGGAAAGTCGCAGTAAGTCTCCGCGGTACTTTTGGGGAACGACTAATTGGTCCCGCTCTACTCCGCGCTTATCCTTGAATAAGCGATACAGCACTCCCTTTCTCATCTCGAAAGAAATATTGTTTGCTGTCTTAGTGGCGCGGTGGCGCTCCCTTATCTCCTGTATATTGGGATCATTGGCTTGCTCTATAGCTAAGTCCTCTCGGGTTCCACTTAAAAGTCTCGTGAGATTACTAGACACTGGCGGCAAGAGGTTACTCTCAAGAACGTCCTCATTCCGCGTCTCATCAAGCTCACTTTCAAGTTGACTTATCTGAGATGCCTCGCTCTCAAAGTTTTCTGACCTGCTATCTTCCGCATTTACCATTGTTTTAACTGCCGTTTCCTCCGCTGTGGATTTTTCTGGAATGAGCAGTGTAGCTAGTTCTCGCGCCTTTGAACGTGTTAAGGCTTGCACAACTCTGTCTCCGAAAAGGATGCCCCTCTTTCGCAGCAGCATGTCCGATTTGTTGGAGAACAAATACGGATAGCACTTAGGAAGCTTTCCTGAAACGGCAGCCTCGGTTGTTAATTCGCCGAAAGGGCCCTCGATGACCACGTTCGCGATCGGCAAGCACACACTCTGTTCCTCAACTACCTGTCGGATCCATGCACACTGTCCTGTATAGTCGGAAGGCGATACATACGCCGGATGGACAACATCCATCGTTGCGGCCGAATCGCGCAGTACCTTGCAAGGCTTCCCGTTGACTACTAGGTCATGCAGGTAGGGTTCTAAAAGCTGCATATTTTCATCGCAGTCCCTGACATACGAGAAAGCAATCTTTTCTTTCCGGCAGTTGACGGCAATGTGACCCTGCTCATTACACCTAAAGCATGTGAGCGGCTTCCTAGCCTCAAGCTTATTCTTTGTGTTCTGCACGTTGGTCACTTCCCCACCTTTCTCACTGCCGTCCTTTCTAGGGAATTTGCCTGAAGAAACCTTCATTTCTTCGTTTCCAACTCTAGCAAAGTGCCTTTCCTGACGGTTTTTCACACTGAACTTGGGATTGCGGGGCCTATCCACTGCTGGGTTGCTGAATTGTCGGCGCGAAGCATACTCCTCAATAAGTTCGGCAGCTTCAGTTGCCGACTTAATTTCGCCTCGGTCCTGTAACCAATTTCTTTCTTTTTCTGGGAGGCAGTTATAAAACTGCTCCAAAAGAATTTGCTCGACTACAGCGTCCCTATCACTGTAGGAATCTGTGCTCTTTAGCCACTCGCCCAAATTAACTCTTAAATTGTACAGGAATTCAGGGTAACTCTCGTCCCTGGACTTAGTAGCTTTCCGAAAACGTTGTCTGAACGCCTCGGCGCTAAGCCTATACTTTCTCAGAAGGCAAGCTTTGACCTTCTCGTAGTTGTCCGCGTCCTCCTTGCTTAGCCGCGCGACAACCTCCGCTGCCTCGCAGGGCAGAACCGTCAATAATCTCTGAGACCAAGTGTCTCGCTGGAAGGACAGTTTTTCGCAGGTTCGCTCAAAGTTAGCCAGATACAGACCGATATCCCCTGATATCACATATGGCTGCATGTACTTTGACATCTTGAAATCTGCCTCCTTGTTGAGAAGAGGTACCGCTAGCTGGGGACAATTGCCCGACCTCTTGCTCAACTCTAGTTCTAATTTCCGGAGCTCAATTTCTTGGTCCAGCTTTTTTGCTTCTCTTTCACGCTTCTTTTCCTCTTTTTCCCACTCACGTTCGCGCTCCCTTTCCTCTTTTTCCCTCTCAAGTTCACGCTCACGCCTCTTTTCCTCTTTTTCCCGCTCTTTCTGCTCTTTTTCCCGCTCTTTCTGCTGTCTGAGCTGTTCCTTTTTTTGACCGATGAGGTTCCATGCTTCACTGAGCTCCTCATCATCGGCTCCCAAATCTGTGATTGCCTTTATAATCAAAGGTTTTCGTGCCAAACCACTTGTATCAATTCCCAATTCCTCACACAATTGCAACAGTTCCGGTTTCTGCAGCTTTTGTAGGTCCATGATCGCTCCGAGTGTCGGCTACTTCCAAAACAACAGTGCAAACTACCAAACCTAAAGGCGTTTCCACACTCTCTTTACCAGTTCTAAAATCTAACCCTGTTCTAGAACCTGGTCCACATCAGAAGAAAAGCCAAGCACTCACCCACACATGCGATCGATGTTCCGAGCTGCCCTCTTGTTGGCCGATTGTTGCTCCTGCTTGTTGCTTGAGATGCCACCTCCGATCACAAGGTGTTGTGGCTTGTAGCTTCAGATCCACCTCCAATCACCAGATGTTGTGGCTTGTAGATTCAGATCCCACCGCTGGTCACCAGTTGTCGTGACGCTGGGGCTATGGCGACCCGGCCTTCACTTGGTAGCGTGCAGAGACTCCGGGCTGAAGAAGGACTGAATCTTCGAAGTTGGTAAAATATGTACAAGCAGGTTTACTGGCACTTTGAGAAACGTATTTACAAGAATATTTACATGAAGAAGAAGGGTACATCAGCAAAATGACAAGCGTTAAGAGTTCATAGCGAGAAGCGACTGGATGAGCCGTTTACCCAGGGCCCAGAGCGACATTTCGTGCTCTGCAGCGTCCTTAAAAACCCCCTATGTCCAGCCCCTCTCTGAAGATGCTGACCAACCAAATCCAGGGCACGCCCCTCAGGTATCGGCATCCAATCGAACACATCACTGCACTGATGGTCTGAAGCACTGACTGGTCCGGCATTCATTCGTTGGGCGTGATCACTTGTTGGCGGGAAAAGCTTGGGAACGGCGAGGAGAGGAGGTACATTTCTATTCTTCAGCAAAGAAACCACAGGCTGGTTCTGGGGGTTTTACTTCTCAGAAACCCGAGTGCACGTGGCGCCGCATAGGGCTCCCAACATGGTCCCTTTTCGACAATTGCAAATCTTTCCTGCATTCCCGGGAAATCACTTAATGGCCGTATGAGTCAGGCTCCTTTCTTGTCCTGCACGTCAGCGAACATGTCACTCTGTCGTCTCCTTTGGATAGGAGGCATTCATCACTGGAGGATAGCACTTCTCGACTGGAAGGGTGAACAAAAGAAAGAAAGCACTTCCTGCTATTTCCCGCAGGGGGACGTTTCTTTGTGTTTTTCCAGACGTTCTCTTGACAGGGCCAATTTGGCATTTGCAGGTTGTCCACAAAGCAAAACATGCTTACAAAACAGGATTCCTGGAAACAGGCTCACTTAGAGCCAATGGACCATCACCACATATTCACAAAACTTTTCCATGCCCACAGGCGAACAATAGAGCGCGCAAATGCGGATGCTTGGTCGTAACATTACATAGCGACTCCAAAACAGCCATACTTAACTTTGCCCGCGGACGCGTCCATCCTCCCGCATGGCAAATATTGAGAATGTGCACCCTGAATTCTGACAGGCGTATCGAGCTTATATGGGTGCCGGCTCACTCTGGCAATCCCGGAAATGAGGCCGCCGCTGACATAGCCCGAGGACTTATTAGCCGGGCAAATGGCGACCCATGCCGGGATTTCTCGAGGGAGCGGGCACATACATTTTCTGAGCTCACACAGCAAGCACGCCTTGCCCGTCGACTCTACCCCCCTTCCCACTCCCAGCTGTCTCACTCCCAACAAATCCTCTGGAGGCGTCTTCAAACCCGAACGCTTCTCACCCCTCAACGCCTATTCTACTACCGACCCGTTTCCCCTGAGTGCACTCTCTGTGGAGAGTTGCACGCCACCTTGGACCACATTCTTTTCGGCTGCCCTGCCGATCCTCTCCCGCAGGGACAGCCCGCCATCGGATCATGGGAGGAATGGGAGGTCCTCCTTACGTCGCAGGACCTGGACATACAACTTCGCTGTGTGGACCGGGGTGCCAGTGCCATGGCCCTACGTGACCTGAACACATTAGCGTAATGTGAGGGCCGTGCGGTGGTCCTGGGCCCTTGAAGGGTCCAAACTCACTCGTTTAATAAAGTTTTTTCCTCCTCCTCCTGCAGTGAAGCAAGCATCAGTGGCATAAGGCGCAGTATCAGTCACAATTCTCCGCGGATTTTTTTATTGATTTATAGGAAGAGAAAGGCGCGGTAACTGTCTCACTTGTTTTCTGTGGACACCTCAACCGCGCCGTAAGGGAAGGGAGGAATGTGGCAGAGGAAGGGGAAAGGGAGAAAGATGAGCCGTAGTGGAGGGCTCCGGAGTAATTTCGACCCCATGGAGATCTTTAATGTGCGCAGATATCGCACAGCAGACGACGCCTCTTCGTTTCGCCTCCATCGAAACGCAGCCGCCGAGATCGAGTTCGAACCCGGGTACTCCGGCACAGTAGCCGGGCGTCCTACCACTGCGCCACCCCGGCGGGGCATTCTCCGCGGACACCTGTACCGAGTCGCAAGGAAAAGGAGGAAGCCGACAGTGAAAGAAGAAAGAGAGAGGTTCCGTAGTAGTCTCCTTTAGTAGAATAAACCCTTCCCTCTCTCTGTCCACACACACACACACACACACACACACACACACACACACACACACACACACACACACACACACACACACACACACACACACACACACACACACACACACACACACACACACACACACACACACACACACACACACACACACACACACACACACACACACACACACACACACACACACACACACACATATATATATATATATATATATATATATATATATATATATATATATATATAGAGAGAGAGAGAGAGAGATTAGATAGATAGAGAGGGAGAGAGAGATAGGTAGATAGGATTAGATAGATTAGATAGATAGATAGATAGATAGATAGATGGATGGATGGATAGATAGATAGATAGATAGATAGATAGATAGATAGATAGATAGATAGATAGATAGATAGATAGATAGATAGATAGATAGATAGATAGATTAGATAGATAGATAGATAGATAGATAGATAGATAGATAGATAGATAGATAGATAGATAGATAGATAGATAGATAGATAGATAGATAGATAGATAGATAGATAGATAGATAGATAGATAGATAGATAGATAGATAGATAGATAGATAGATAGATAGATAGATAGATAGATAGACAGATAGATAGATAGATAGATAGATAGATAGATAGATAGATAGATAGATAGATAGATTAGATAGATAGATAGATAGAAGGATTTATTCTACCAAAGGAAATGGATACAGAGAAGAAAAAGCAAACAATGGAGAGGGAGTTACGAAAAAAAAAGCACTTAACTGTTCCACGTGCCGAGTTGCAAAATACAACCCTGTGTGTATATATTATGGACGGGTTTACTTCGATTCAGTTTGGGTTCGTTGAGATAAATCATACAAATATTTCGAAAGGTAGTCAGAAGGAAGGCCACAGCTGAGCCTTCCATTAAAGTGACAGCAAAAACAAGGTTAGTGTTGTTGTTGTTGTCGCGACTGAAGGAAGAAGGAAACAAAATGCACGGGCCTGCTACTGGCTCTATAGCTGAGCCACATCCGGTGCCTCGTTCGGACAGAAGAGAAAATAGAGAATAAATAAAAAGGAAAGGGGGAGAAAGACGCGCCTCGCAATAGCCAGGGATCGACCACCACCGCAACGGTAGCACGTGCAATGACAGCCTACAACAGATAAAAATATGGTACCAGGCTAGCCCGCACCGCAAGCGGCAGTGACCTACCAGTCCCAGACCCGTAGGGCCAGGATCAACCATCACAATGTTAATGTAGACTTTCGCAGAAATTGTAAAAGCTGCTGGAAATAAGAGAAGGAAGGCAACAGAGTGTGCTGAGCCCTCCATATAGTGACAGCAAAAAAAATGTTAATGCAGTTTTCACAGGAGTCGTGAAAGCTCCTGGAAATATGAGAAAAATATGCGCTGGTGAAAAAAAAAAATGGTGGTGGCTTAGCTAGTTGCACCTTATAGATATTCCATGGCTTATCATCACGGTGAAACATTGATTACAACCGTACATCACATAAGAATGAACTTTATTCCGATACCACATCATCATCACCGTTACACTTCTGTATAGACATAAACAGCCCGGTGAAAGCGCGCGGCACCGGCTAAAGGTCAACCGGCTAAAGCGAGGGGCTTAACAACCGGCGGAGTCGCGGTGGCGGTTGCGGCGACAGCGGCGACTCCGACCCCCTGCACCTCTCCTGTGACGTCACGTGGTTTGCACATGCGCAGCTGTGGCTTTTATTGCGAAAGCAATACTGCGCCAGGTCTAACCGCTCGTCGCTGTGTGTCGTGTCCGTGTCCATGACCGTGGTCCCCTAGCTGGCAGGAGCTGCCAACTTGGGTCTCTCGCTTCGCATAGGTCGGTTATGTCAGATTCAGCCTGCCAGGACCCTTGAATTCACGTTACCCCTATAGGACACTAAGGCACGTTCTTACGGCTTGGTTAAAGGAGCTTTACCTGTGTTTCTAACGACGGAGCACACGCCAGACTCGGAGTTGACTAGTCTAGTGAAGCTTTTCGCTTAAAAAACATAGTGCTAATTGCGACATTTGCATACATAACAAAATATCACAGTAATCCAGATAAAAATGAGAAGTTCGCAGTCGTAGAGTATGCAGTCTAGCAACAAAATACTACATTATGGTGCATGCAAAGCTCAACAGTGTCAGCTTGCTCTATAGTAATGACAGAAGTTATTTGAATAACACGTTACGGAAAAGGGTTACATATAACACAAGTTTCGCGAAGAATAAAAAACAGAAGTTTTTAAAGATGCGTAAGGATTTAGTGTTTTGTAATTCAGGAGGTAATTTATTTCACAACACGAATGAAGAAAATGAACAGCCTTCTTTCTATAATTCGTGAGGACCTTAGGGCAATAAAAGGTTGTTTCTGGGTGCAATTCTTGTAGAATTAGAATTTACGAGATAGGACCGAGAAATAACATGAAGCACTGCAATTGACGGTCCAGGGTGGAACGAGAGGAAGATGGCTACACAGTGTGAAAGAGAACCGAGCATGTGTTGAGGGGAAGCCTCAGTTCGCAATCCGAGCCAACGTTTCGACAAGGAGACTTGTTGGTTGGTTGGTTGGTTGGTTCATAGGAAGGGAAAGGCGCAGTATCTGTCACACTTGCTCTGTGGACACCTGAACCACGCCGTAAGGGAAGGGATTATGGTGGGAGTGAAAGGGGATAGAGAGAAAGAGGAGCCGTAGTGGAGGGCTACGGAGTAATTTCGACCACCTGGGGATCTTTAACGTGCGCTGATTCGCATGTTAAAAATTATTTTACAAAGACCTAATTTTATTCGTATTAGAGCAGGTGAAGTTTAGCCGTGGCACATTACACTAAAAATTCCTCAATAGCACTGCATGAAGGAAAAGTCTTAGTTCGCAAGCCAACGTTTCGACAAGTCTCCTTGTCGAAACTTCTGAACTGATTGAGGTTAGCGTCTATAGTTCTCGGTAGGATATGACAAACAATCGCTTGCCGAGATGAGGTGATGGCTGACTATAATAAGTGAATGTCTTGAAGGCTGTTTTATTTGAATTGAAAACAACAAACGTAGTTTTTGTAGGGGGAATTTGAAACATATTTTGATGACATCCAGGAAATAAGTTAGCAAGGTCAGCGTTACATTGAGAAATAACAACATTGATGGATTTGTCGAAATTATACACTGCGGTGTCTTCTGTAAACAATATGTATTTTGTGGAAAGAAGCGAGTAATTATGACGCAAGTTAATGTTGAATACGAAGGAAGTGGGGCCAACGACGTAATTGTGTTCCTGTCGACCCTTGAAAATCCGATTGGGGGAGTGTGATTTTCGTGCCGGACCGATATCCATATCCGCGGCAGGTCTCCAAGGTTAACAGCCTCTAGTCTCTAGACCAATGTATATGTGCTAGTAATTTCGACATTAGAATTGGTTCCTAAAGTAATAGCTTAGGGTCTGTCACGCAGATAACTTTGTGCCACCGCGGTGGCTCACTGGTTATTGCGCTCGACTGATGAAGGAAGCGGGATCGAATCCCACCCGCAGCGGCTGCTTTTCGATGAAGGGATCAAGGATTGCAGACTAATAGATCCCATTTTTGCGGTGAGTACGAGAGGCCTCTATTGGCGGCGTAGGCAACTACCGTATCCGCTGCCTCCTGCAAACGTTCTTTTATGCTCGCGTAGTTCCCCTGGTTAATCCAGAGGTTTACGTCATTACAGCTTTACTGGCAACCATGGCAAGCACAAAGAAACATCGGAGAGGAAAAAAGAAAGAAAGAGAGAGAGAGAGAGAAGGCATACGGCGTATCATGACACAGCGGAGGTGAAATCCGAGCTCTGGTTTTACGGCGTTAGAAACGGCGTCTCAAGTGTCTAACAAATGAACAGCGTACGGCAGGGAGGACGCCGGTAGACCGGCGCCTAGTTTCGAACCGCCCAACGTTGTGGCGTCTACACAATACAGGGTTCTATATGCTGAAAATCGCCCGGTGACGTCATGACCTGTCGTGGAGGTACATCGCGCGCCCCTTGTGGAACACAACCAGCATTTCACTGAACGCATCAAAGTTCTCTGGCGTTCTATAATTCGTTTACGGGAAACGAAAGGCGCAGTATCTGTCAGTCGTGGAATCCCGCTATCATCCTCACAGTAGACAAGGGGAATTATGAAGAGCGTTTCCCGATCCGGGGCGTGTGGAGTATGGAGTAGAGAGTATGGAGTGGTTTATTGACATTAAAAAAGTGGCTGCGGACCCTCCCGAAAGGCTCTTAAAGGTAGAGCCTTTGTTGTCGCTTCGAGAGCATTAATGCCACGAGGCCAGTCTAACACTGGCTGATCATGACATTCATTCATGTATATTGCCCTGTGTCTCTTGTTTCATGTTTTGATCGGAGTTTCGTGTTATGTCGTGTGCCAAAGCCAGCCGCAATAAAGAAAAAAAAAAGATCAGGGGCGTGACGCAGTTGGTAAAGCGCTGGGCAGGGGATCCAAGGGATGGAGGTTCGTCTCCCGGTGCAGGCAACGTTTATTAATTTATTTTTAACTCTCGCTCTCGAAAGCGTAACACCACTGCTGACAATCGTCTGTCGGCAACGATGATGCATCAAATGCTCTATCTTGCTAACTCATATTAGCGTACAGCGCCAAGCTACCACGTTATTCAGCTGCCAGTCTTAAGCGACGAGTTGATATATGCATAAAGTTCCGCCTTAAGCTAGCTGTGCGAACGTGCTTTCATGGGGATTAACGTGTGCCTGACTGAGCATCCAAGAGCACCAGAAGTTCCTATCCAATCCTCCCACCTCAAATGGACGACCCGAGTTGGCAGGTCCTCCCAACTTTCTCGTATCACGTAGTCTCGTGACGTCATACAACCCAACGAACTATCAGTTCCCATTGATGTCGACTGCCAACTCGACAAGTCGAGCACCAGATTTTGTACAGAACGAGGCCTCGCCAATGAACTTGCAATGCCTTGTAGGGTGGGTTCAAAGTAAATGTTACGAGAATCGTTACTGCTAGCAAAAGGCGATTGAATCAATTATAGGTTAACAGCGTAAACATCTTAACGGAACACAAGAGGAGAGCGCCGACTTTCGACAATGTTTATTTCGATGGGCGCATATCCATACAGCATCACACATAAATAGTGTTGAAATACAGCGCTCGTGGTACTGTCCTCTTTTCTTGTGTTTCCGTTACCTTGTTTACGCTGTTAAACAAATAATGAATCACCAACAAGCCCAATCTGCTGTTCTGGATTGAATGAAGCAGCGGTTTCTTTGTCAATATTGTATACGTCGCTGTTAACAGTTTTGGTTGTGCGGTCGTGTCAGATGGTTCTGTTCAAGTGATGATTATTTCCCGTTTTTTTTTTTTCGTGCGCTCGTTCTTGTGTTGGTTATCTGACTATCATAATATGTTCTCTTAGTTTTGCTTTGAAAGAATTGCTGTATTATATTATGCATAGATAAACTCGAGGATGCAAACAAATCAAGTGTCGCAAAACAGGATTGACAATTTCCCTGAATAACCCAACATTTCTCGGTATGTCGTTGGGAACAACTGCTGATGGTAGTGGCCGATGTTTTTTATGAACCGCGAATATAAGTTGGCCAGTTAATGGAAAATATCGACGACCAATTTTAATTACTGACACAAGAAATTTCTTTAGAACAAATTATTACACTGTGCATTATTTTGCGCGACAGAGTGAAATGCAAAATATAGAAAAAATGGTCAGTAATGTCTGTGTTAGGAACGCCTGTTTTTGGTGCAGTTAATAAATGCAGAGCTTGATGCAAACTTGGTTCTTCCTCTGATGCGTCGCGTTGTGATCGCTCCGAGACATTCAAAATTGAATTTTTGAAGATAACTACAACAGTTTATGCCACAAGAACGTGTCTCGTCAAGAAGATTGATGTTGATGTATCCAAGAATTGTGACATCAGAATTATCAGACGTTAGTTTGCCCAATGTGCCCTGAAGCGGTTCACAGAAGCCCGTGGTTTATACCGAAGCGTGGCCTTGTGGTAGAGCATCCGCCTCCTGTTCGGGAGGTACCAGGTTAGATCCCTGGTGCCGCCGGGTACCCACCGGCTTTTCAATGGGTACAAGCTTTCCCCCGGTCTGGTGCTCGGCTCTTTGGGGTGAAATGTTTGGGAAAGGGGTCATAGGTGCCAAATAGTTGCTCCGATGTGGCAGTGATAAGTTCCGCCATCGGACAACAATAAGTCCGCCTTGTGCGTCAAAAGCCCATTATATGGCCCTTTTTTTTTCTTCAGCACGGCCTTTGCAGGCCATGGTTGTACGAAACTAAGCCCCCGAAGGAGCACAGCAGGGTTAGCAAATCCTCTTCCAAACGCACACCCCTGAAAGAGCCGGGCGCCGGGCCGGCGGACGCTTGTACCCAATTTTACCGGTGGGTGACCGGCGGCGGGTTTCGAACTGACCACCTCCCGCAGCCGAGACGGGCGCCCAAACCACTCTCCCAAACCACTCGACATCACATGGTGAGGTCATGATCGGATGGCCTCCGTCCCATAGGCCTTCGTGCCGGGGGCGGCGAGTAGGGGGCCTCCACAAGTGGAAAAGTTAACGTGCATTACGAAGCTGATCCCCCTGGGCGTCCGATCCAGGCGGCCGTGTAGCGCGCCTTTCATTTGTCGGTTCCTCGAACGCTACACCATACAGTATGTATAAGCAGATGCAGTGAAGCAGGCATCAATGGCATAAGGCGCAGTATCAGTCACAATTCTCCGCGGATTTTTTTTATTGATTTATAGGAAGAGAAAGGCGCGGTAACTGTCTCACTTGTTTTCTGTGGACACCTCAACCGCGCCGTAAGGGAAGGGAGGAAGGTGGGAGAGAAAGGAGAAAGACAGAAAGATGAGCCGTAGTGGAGGGCTACGGAGTAATTTCGACCACCTGGGGATCTTTATTGTGCGCTGACATCGCACAGCACACTACGCCTCCTCGTTTCGCCTCCATCGAAACGCAGCTGCCGAGGTCGAGTTCGAACCCGGGTACTCCGGCACAGTAGCCGGGCGCCCTACCACTGCGCCACACCGGCGGGGCGTTCTCCGCGGACACCTGTACCGAGCCGCAAGGAAAAGGAGGAAGGCGGCAGTGAAAGAAGAGAGATGTTCCGTAGTAGTTTCCTTTAGTAGAATAAAACCTTCTCTCTCTCTCTGTCCACACACACACACACACACGCACACGCACACGCACACGCACACACACACACACACACACACACACACACACACACACACACACACACACACACACACACACACACACACACACACACACACACACACACACACACACACACACACACACACACACACACACACACACACACACACACACACACATTATATATATATATATATATATATATATGTGTTGAGGACAACCCAGAGGGCTATGGAACGAAAAATGGCAGGGGTAACATTAAGAGATAGAAAGCGTGCAGAGTGGGTCAGAGAAATACCTCAAGTTACCGACATTCTAGTGGAAATTAAGAAGAAATGGACGTGGGCAGGACAAGTAGTGCGAAGAGAGGATAACCGATGGTCGCTTAGGGTAACAAACTGGATTCTAAGGGAAGGAAAGCGTAGCAGGGGGCGGCAGAAAGTTAGGTGGGCGGATGAGATTAAGAAGTTAGCAAGGGTCAAGTGGATGCAGCTAGCACAGAACCGGGTTAAGTGGAGAAATATGGGAGAGGCCTTCGCCCTGCAGTGGGTATAATCAGGCTGCTGATGATGATGATTATGATATATATATATATATATATATATATATATATATAGAGAGAGAGAGAGAGATAGATAGATAGATAGATAGATAGATAGATAGATAGATAGATAGATAGATAGATAGATAGATAGATAGATAGATAGATAGATAGATAGATAGATAGATAGATAGATAGATAGATAGATAGATAGATAGATAGATAGATAGATAGATAGATAGATAGATAGATAGATAGATAGATAGATAGATAGATAGATAGATAGATAGATAGATAGATAGATAGATAGATAGATAGATAGATAGATAGATAGATAGATAGATAGATAGGGAAGAATTTATTCTACCAAAGAAAATGGATACAGAGAAGAAAAAGAAAAAAATGGAGAGGGAATTACGAAAAAAAAATGCACTTAACTGTTCCACGTGCCGAGTTGCAAAATACAACCCTGTGTGTACATATTATGAACGGGTTTACTTCGATTCAGTTTAGGTTTGTTGACATAAATCATACAAATATTTCGAAAGGTATTCAGAAGGAAGGCCACAGCTGAGTCCTTCATTAAAGTGACAGCAAAAACAATGTTAGTGTTGTTGTTGTTGTCGCGACTGAAGGAAGAAGGAAAATAAAATGCACGTGCCTGCTACTGGCTCTGTAACTGAGCCACCTCCGCTGCCTCGTGCGGACAGAAGAAAAAATAGAGAAGAAATAAAAAGAAAATGGGGTGGAAGATGCGCCTCGCAATAACCAGCGACCACCACCGAAACGGTAGCGGGTGAAATGACGGCCTACAACAGATAGAAATATGGTGGCAGGCTAGCCCGCACCGCAAGCAGCAGTGACCTACCAGTCCCAGCCCCGTAGGGCCAGGATCAACCACGACAATGTTAATGTAGTCTTTGGTAGAAATTGTAAAAGCTGCTGGAAATAAGAAAAGGAAGGAAACAGAGTGTGCTGAGCCCTCCATATAGTGACAGTAAAAACAATGTTAATGTTAATGTAGTCTTTCACAGGAGTTGTGAAAGCTCCTGGAAATAAGAGAACAATATGCGCTGGTGGAAAAAAAAAATTAGTTGTGGCTTAGTTTGGTTAAACCTGGATATCAGAAGCGAAAAGCTTCGGCGATGCTATGGCTTAGCTTATGGTTCCTTGGCGTAGTTGTGGCTTACCTTGTTGTTCTTCCATGGCTTATCATCACGGTGAAACATTGATTACAGCCGTAAATATTATATAAGATTAAACTGTATTCCGATTCCACATCATCACCGTTACACTTCTGTATGGACATAAACACAGCCCGGTGAAAGCACGCGGCACCGGCTAAAGGTCAACCGGCGGAGTCGCGGCGGCGGTTGCAGAGCTCCGACCACCTACACCTCTCCTGTGAAGTCACGTGGTTTGCACATGCGCAGCTGTGGCTCTTATTGCGAAAGCAATACTGCGCCAGGTCTAACCGCTCGTCGCTGTGTGTCGCGTCCGTGTCCATGACCGTGGTCCCCTAGCTGGCAGGAGCTGCCAACTTGGGTCTCTCGCTTCACATAGGACGGTTATGTTAGATTCAGCCTGCCAGGACCCTTGCATTCACGTTACCCCTATAGGCCACTAAGGCACTGTCGCGACGCTGGGACTAAGTCGACCCGGCCTTCACTTGGTAGCGTGCAGAGACTCGGGATTGATGAAGGATTGAATCTTCGAAGTTGGTAAAATATATACAAGCAGGTTTAATGGCACTTTGAGAAAACTTATTTACATGATTATTTACATGAAAAAGAAGGGTACATCAGCAAAATGGCAAGCGTTAAGAGTTCATAGCGAGAAGCGTCTGGATGAGCCGTTTACCCAGGGCTCAGAGCGTCATTTCGTGCTCTGCAGCGTCCTTAAAACCCCCTATGTCCAGCCCCTCTCTGAAGATGCTGACCAACTTTATGACCAACCAGTTCCAGGGCACGCCCCTCAGATATCGGCATCCAATCGAACACATCACTGCACTGATGGTCTGATGCACTGACTGGTCTGGCATTGTTTCGTTGGGCGTGGTCACTTGTTGGCGGGAAGAGCTTGGGAACGGCGAGGAGGTACATTTCTATTCTTCAGCAAAGATTCGATATGCTGGTTCCGGTAAGTGGATTTCCTTCTCAGAAACCCAAGTGCACGTGCGCGCCGCATACTGCTCCCAGCATTGTCCCTTTCCAACAATTGCAAATCTTTCCTGCATTCCCGGGAAATCCTCTAATGGCCGTAATCACCTTGCTCCTTTCTTGTCCTGTAGGTCAGCGGACGTGTCACTCTGTCGTCTCCTTTGGACAGTAGGCATTCCTCACTGGACGATAGCGCTTCTCGACGGGAAGGGTGAACAATTGAACGAAAGCACTTCCGGCTATTTCCCGCAGGGGTACATTTCTTTGTATTTTTCTAGACGTTCCCTTGACAGGGCCAATTTGGCATTTGCAGGGTCTCTACAAAGCAAAACAGGCTTACACAAAAGGATTCATGGAAACAGGCTCACTTAGCGCCCTTTGTACCAACAGCACATATCCACAGCACTTATCCATGCCCACAGGCGAACAATAGAGCGCGCAAGTGCGGATGATGCACGGTCATAACAGGCACGTTCATACGGCTTGGTTAAAGGAGCTTTATATGTGTTTCTAACGACGGAGCACGCGCGAGACTCGGAGATGACTAGCCTAGTGAAGCTTTTCGCTTAAAAAAACATAGTGCTAATAGCGACATTTGCATACATAACGAAATATTGTCACGTAGTGGTGACGAGGTCGACGACACAAATGAAGGGTCGATGATTGCAGTAAAGAAGCTCTTTATTTGGGCTGACTTGCGCCCGCAAAAGAACTAAGCAACTCGGCGGCGGCGATAGAAACAAACGTGCTCGTCGATCGTCGAATCAAGAATGCCCGTCACACTCGTCAACGCTCAATTTAAAGGCTGCACAGAACAATCTAGATAACGTCGCAAACAGCTACCAGCACGGGCTGGAACATTGTGGAAAGACACCCGAGTGGCCGGAACCTTCGAGACAGATGTCGGTGCATCTTGCGCTACAACAAAACTGATAAAGGTGTGACTCACGACATCGAGCATTAACAAACAAAGATTACGCAACTGATACGCGATCCAGCATCAGAGTGATAAGCCCCTATGCCGGCGGCTGTTAAAAAAAAAACAAATACAGTTTTGAAGGTTTCGCGGCAATATCACAGTAATCCCGATAAAAATGAGAAGTTCGCAGTCGGAGAATATGCAGTCTAGCAACAAAATACTACATTATGTGCATGCCAAATTCAAGTGTCAGCTTGCTCTATAGTAATGACAGAAGTTAGGCATTTCAATAACATGTTACGGAAAAGGGTTACATACAACACAAGTTTCGCGAAGAATAAAAAAACAGAAGTTTTTAAAGATGCGTAAAGACTTAGTGTTTGTAATTCGGGAGGTAATTTGTTTCACAACACGAATGAAGAAAATGAACAGCCTTCTTTCTATAATTCGTGAGGACCTTAGGGCAATAAAATGTTGTTTCTGGGTGCAATTCTTGTAGAATTAGAATTTACGAGATAGAACCAAGAAATAACATGAAGCACCGCAATTGACGGTCCAGGGTAGAACAAGAGGAAGAAGATGGCTACACAGTGTGAAAGAGAACCGAGCATGTGTTGAGGGGAAACCTCAGTTCACAATCCGAGCCAACGTTTCGACAAGGAGACTTGTCGAAACGTTGGCTTGGAGAGACTCTTCCTTCATGCAGTGCTATTGAGGAATTTTTAGGGTAATGTGCCAAGGCTAACCTTCACCTGCTCTAATACGAATAAAATTAGCTGTTTGTAAAATAATTTTTAACATGCGAATTCAATGGACCACGGGAGACAATGCGGCCGATTTCCTGCCAATTTTAATGCGATGAGCTGATTACAAGTTGCCTCACAAGAATACACATTATTTGTGTGTGATCGAACAAAATAAAAATGTAATGATGTAATAGTAGGCATATAAGCACACACGTTCTGTAGAGTATCTTCATTCTGCAGGCAGCTCTCCTTCTGAACTGATTGAGGTTAGTGTCTATAGTTCTCGGTGGGATATGACAAACAATCGCTTGCCGAGATGAGGTGGTGGCTGACTATAATAAGTGAATGTCTTGAAGGCTTTTTTTATGTGAATTGAAAACAACAAACGTAGTCTTTGTAGGAGGAATTTGAAGCATATTTTGATGACATCCAGGAAATAAGTTAGCAAGGTCAGCGATACATTGAGAAATAACAACATTGATGGATTTGTCGAAATTATACACTGCGGTGTCCATAGCAATAAGTGTGACAGATACGGCGCCTTTCCCTTCCTGTTAACCAATTATTATTATTTATTATTATTATATTATAATTATAATTATTATTGTTATTACTACTTCCATTCCGGCACCTTCTCGATATTAAGACGAAAGCATTAACAGGTTCATGAGTGAGGAGGAGGAGGAGAAAGACATTTAATAACTCTAAATGTGTATGCACTTAAGGGGCTGGATTTCACAAGCACTAGGTGGAGTCCCTAGTACGGGCGTCGGCCGCTGCCCGGGGGCGCTCCACCAAGGCCTTTTGGGCCTGTAGGTCACAGCAGCCAAGCAGGGTCGTCTCCTAGTCCTCCCGGGTGGGGTTAGGGTTAGGGGAGACTGCAGGGTTGGATGGGCAGGCCCACACCATGTGGTAGATGTCTTCCGTCCGCGAGACTTGTCACTTCTTCGTGAGAATCAGCGGGGTAGCGCGAGATTGTGATGTCATAATCTGGCGACGTCATCGGAATTATCGGACGTGATATCATGACCGAATGTTACACACAGTTTCGCATAATAACCGGAACTGACGTCATCATGAAGTCAAATCCGGTCATGACGTCGCGTCCGGTCATAAGCGATGACATCACCAGGCGATTCATGCATATACGAACCAGGCAGGGTTTGGGAAGTTTCCGGCTTGTAATCGCTGCTAGGCTATGGCTTTTTTATTATTTAAGCTAGGACCCGGTGGAGGCATCAGACGTCTTTCTAATCTATAATTTTCGACGAATTCTTTATAGGTTTGCAAACGTTCGTCCATCTCCTGGCAGTCAGGCGGCTCCGCGTTTGATCGGAAGTAGAGATCTCGGGCTAAATCATGGGCTACCTCGTTGCCGGGGACAGACGTGTATGCTGGGATCCAAATTAGGGTGATTTTGCGATCTATTTTAGCTGCAGCTGATAGGATGCGGGCGGCTACTTGCGATACCCTGCCTTTTCCTATATTCCAGAGAGCAGTTTTACTGTCGCTAAAGATCAATCTAGCCTTCGTTCCGACGCAAGCGAGCGCTATTGCGACCTCTTCAGCCGTGTCTATGTTTCGGCTCCGGATGGTGGCGGAGACGACTGGTGCGCCGCTACCATCGACTACCGCGGCGACTGCCGCCCCTGATCGGCCGCTAGCAACGTCTACGTCGGCGACTTCTTTTACTCTGAATTGTTTTTTTCTTTTAACCAGTACTTCTGCTCTCATTTCCCATCTATGTGGTAATCTGGGTGCATGTTGTGTCTGGTTGTTTCACAGCCAGATAGATGAGATAAAATATTATAATGTAAAACCTGCGAAGCGAGGGGGACCCTCGGCCATATACTTTGGGAATGCCCTAAGTATCCGGGCTCTAGGGACAACGTTAAAAGTAGAGAAGCCTGGGAGACCCGGCTGCAAAGCGACGTCCCCGCTGACCAGCAAAGAGCCGTCCCCCTGGCGGCTGAGGCCGTGAATAACCAATGTTTATCCGCCAGTCATTAGTCGCGGAGGTTCCAGCCCCCGTTCCTCAGGCCTGCGTGCCAGAAGCGGGGAGTAAGGGGCCTTCTAAATCGGTGGAAAATAAAGTTTTACTCAATGAACCAATCAATCAATTAATCACGCATATACGAAGCTAGTCTCTGGTATATCTAATACCTCGCTTCCTACGACCTTATTATAGGCTAACGGTTTGGCAACGTATACGGTTTACGACAGTCTTAAAAAGGCAGCACGGTTCGTATAAACAACGCGATCGTATACCAGCAGCAAAAATGCAACTAGAGCCATTGTTTGTAGGTGTTACTTTTGTCCCGACCCTCCATATGGCATTCTTTGTTTCGCTGAAAATAAGACTCCGGTTTTCCCAGATGAAACGCGATGGTGGAAATATTGGTGTGCAGATATAACTATCACGTTTCGACTGCCACGTCACAGTGTATTTATTGAGCAGGCCAAACGGAGCGATGTAGCTCTAACCGAAAGTGGGAGCACACTGCGTTTAGGGCCACCGATAGTTATACACTAAAGGGAGAGGAATGTCCTAAATCAATGGATTGTCGGTGCTATATATGCAAGAACACTGTGCTCTGCACACATTTTTGTAGTGAATTATACTTTTGGCTAGGCCTACTTGCGCTACCTATAATGCCATGGTTGCCACAGGGACAGTGGTCAGATACCCATGCCTGCCTTGGCTTTGCCTACAGCGAAACTAAATTAAATCCGAGGAAAGGTTGAGAAACACAGGTAGCGCGTGTTACCCCATGCCGGCGCTGACGAGCGTAAGTGAGCAGAAACAGGGAAATTTTAAATTTGTTCGTGGCGACAGAGTACAGAGAGAGTACGCATGCATGGATGTCCAAGGTAAAGGTAAGCGAATGCCAGCGCACGTATCATACGCACATAATAATAATAATAATAATAATAATAATAATAATAATAATAATAATAATAATAATAATAATAATAATAATAATAATAATAATAATAATAATAATAATAATAATAATAATAATAATAATAATAATAATAGGTGCAGTGGTAAGACGTCCGACTACTGTCCGGAGTTCCCGGGTTCGAACCCGACCTCGGCGGCTGCGTTTCGATGGAGGCGAAACGAAGTGGCGTCCGTGTGCTGTGCGATGTCAGCGCACGTTAAAGAACCCCAGGTGGTCGAAATTTCCGGAGTCCTCCACTACGGCGTCTCTCATAGCCTGAGTCGCTTTGGGACGTTAAACCCCACAAACCAACCAATCAATAATAATAATAATAATAATAATAATAATAATAATAATAATAATAATAATAATAATAATAATAATAATAATTGGTTCACAGAAAGGAAAATCTGTCACACTTGCTTTGTGGGCACCTGAACAGCGCCGTAAGGGAAGGGAGGAGTGGGAGTGAAAGTGGAAAGAGAGAAACAGGAGCCGTAGTGGAGGGCTGCGGAGTAATTTCGACCGCCTGGGGATATTTAATGTGCGCTGACATCGCACAGCACACGGACGTCTCTTCGTTTAGCCTCCATCGAAACGCAGCCGCCGAGGTCGGGTTCGAACCCGGGAAGTCCGGCACAGTAGTCGGGCGTCTTACCACTGCACCACGCCGAGAAAAGGATTGAGGCGATTGTCGAGGCAAGTGCGAGTCGTGCTTGATTGACATCTGGCCAGACATTCAAAAGAGCCTCCTTGTAGAGAGGACAGGCGAGCAGCAATTAAAACACTGCCGTTTATAAGAATGTCTTGTCGAAGGAGTATCGAATGTCTCTGATGCACAGCGGGGATAGCAAGGCTGCCATTTTGGGGATATCATTTATTAGACAGTAACGCCACGTGTTAAGTTACCCTCAGAACAAGGCTTGCTGCTGATCTCGTCGAATCAATGCGCATGTTCTCTCGATAGCTAGGAACAATAAAAAAAAAATCGACGCAATTCGTACGAAACTTGCTGGAGATATGCAGCTTCAGCCGTGGGAAATGCAGAGATGATTAATGCTAGCATGGGCAACCTTATCTCCTATATGCCAACCTCCTCGTTACCAGGTGAATCAAAGAAGCATTTAGTTCCAGTGACGTCTCATGGCGTGTCTACTCATATCGATATTATTGTGTAAGGACAATAGCATCCACCATTTCCTCATACACTCCTCATTTGAGACGAGAGGTTATCATGTGTAGCGTGCTCCTATAGAGGGGCGAAGTGTTGTTCGATGGCTTCGGGTCTGCTGGAATCCGTTGAGGATGGTATCTCGCGTGCCAGTCGGTGTGACGCAGTAGCGAGTTTCAAGTGTTCATTGACGCATGATCCTCCCAGGCGTCATCGGAGACATAATTCTGATCTATATATCGTACTGCCACTCCGGGAGACCCCGAGGATAGGCTAAAGGAACAAACCCCGCACTCCAGCTGTCGATGTGATGCGGGTTTTTTGACCTTGTATTTGTGTTTCGAAAGATGCGAAGCTTTAACTGAGAATTCAGTTCCAGTGCGAATAGCCGGCCCTGTTCGAACCATTGCTTGGAGGTATTACTAGGCCTGCTCTGAAGAGGTCCCTGTCACCGATCCATTTACAAACACACGTTTTTTTTGTCACCGCACGTGCACAGACTGACGTGTGAAACGACCGCTTGCCTGGAGCCAGCTGGTGCAAAACCAACAAACGTCACCCCAGTTGTGTTAACCACGTGAGATAAAAATAATGGTGTGTGGTAAGGCGTAAATGTTGTGGTACTGACGTAGTCTAAGACGAGGGCCGAGTAGGCTCTAGATTAATTTCTCGGCATGGTGTTATTTGACGTGCGTGTGCATATCGCACGTTCTGAATTTCGTCACGAAATGCGCGGCGGCCAGTGACGGTATTGGATATTGATTGATTGATTGATTTTTTTCATGCTTTCATTACAAAGCATGTTTGAGACAACATCTGGATCAAAACTAGTTATATGCTAGTTGGGATCCATACAAGAAATTTTTTGTGAGGAATTCGCAGGCATGAAAACATTTTACATAAACTCGCAACTGCATGGGCTCGGCAGATGAGCCCCAAAGCCGGCTAGCCATCCCGGTGTGCATGTGAGAATAACAAGTACGCTAATGCATAGAGCAGCGGGATCAGGCACGGGAGTAGAGAGCATATACCAACGGAGGTGGATGCAGACCTGCTAAGGTCGACAAGGGCCCATCCTCTCCAAATAGTCGTCGTGTGCTGCTCTGCCTGTTTGACTGAGTTGATTCCGTCCGTAGCTGCAGAATGGCTCCGTAGTTCAGCGGTGCATTTAAACGTGATCATGGAGGCTGACAAGGGACGCCTCATTATTTCATGTAGAGGCTCGAAGCCGTTCGAACCTTTCTTTCCCGTTTGCGAATAGATGCGCGCTGTGTTCGAAGCGCTGACGGATATAAAGTGTATTTATTCTAATATTAATTAAGTCAGCAGCTATCGGGTGAGTTATTAATGCAAGAGCATTATATGGCTTATCATATCGGCAGAAAATGTCGGCAAACTTTGTCGGCTCGAAAACGCCGCCCTGTATAAATGAATACGATGAAGTTTAAGTGTTGGGTAGTACATCAATTAATGTGTAATATGTAGTAGTGAGGTTGACAAACTGTAATTAGTCAATTAATTAAATCGATTTAATTATTTTTTCGTTCGAAGCGGCGCCATATGCGAATGTGTTGGTAAAAAACAACAATAGTGGGTAAAAAATTACTTGGTGCATGAAATATACTGTGGTGAGATTGAAAATTGTAACTGTGAAATTGTAATTATAATTTTAATTAGTTATTATAATTGAATAGATTTAATGAATTGAATGTTTCGTTCGAAGCGGCGTCTTGCGTGAATATGTGTTGGTGAAAAACAGCATAGTGGGTATGTAAAACGATAACTTGGTGCGTAAAATATATTGTGGGGAGATTGAAAATTGTAATTGTGAAATTGTAACCATAATTGTAATTTGTAAATAATTGAATAGATTTAATGGATTGAATGTTTTGTTCGAAGCGGCGTCTTTTGTGAATATGTGTTGGTGAAAAAAAGCAATAGTGGGTAAAATGATAACTTGGTGCGTAAATTATACTGTGGTAAGATTGAAAGTAATATTTGTGAACTAATTAATAATACGGCTGTCAAGGTCATGGACAGACAACTGCAGTGTACTAAATTAGCAATATGTAATTGACTTGCCTACATTAGTTAATTAATTACTTAATTTAAATTTCAATCGTACGCCATTCACGTTACACGACCACGTCATGCGGCAGCCAAGTTGCACGCGTATGTCACATGACTATGAGCTGTCACGTGAATACAAGGCTATCACATCAAATGTCGTGTGACATTCGAGTTCCATAAAAACGTCACGTGGCTAGGGGGGTGTCGCGTGTTAAGGTCACGTGACAATCAAGTTGCACGAGAATGTCACGCGGCTGTGAAAACGCCATGCGACATTAGCGACGGCGTACCGTCCAATCCCACACTTGCAACGAACGCGCGCCAAGGAACGGACATTTCCTCTGCGCGCCACGAGCCCTTGCCTTGCTAACAAAAGCTATACAAAGGGGCGCGCGATGTAACGCGCGCAGCAGTAATGCTCAAGCTTCCACATTTCTCCACTTTCAGATTCTGCAGTGTTTTCGAACGTTTTTTTTTTTTTCATCTCTGCTTTCAATTTGGATAACAGTTCAGCCCTCGTCCGCCGTCGCTTTCAGTGGTTTAACTTTATTATTGCTGTACTCTGCTACTGTATATAAGACGCGCGCAATGCATAGACGACTGCAAATGTTCTGGCTAACCCAAAAGCCCGGATTCCGAAACGTGCTGAACAAGCTGAACAACACAAATTTCTTCCGAGTTTGGGTTAGACCGGTCGTTCCAAGCAGATAGCAGTACATGCGGGCTAATAATTTCTTCCTTGAAGAGCCGGATTTCAACATCAGAATTCTTTTTGGCGATGCGCTTGTTTTGGAAAGAAAGCGCAAAAGAAACGCGGAGACGTAAATACGACGCAGACAGGCGCTGTCCGCGTCATCTTTATACGTCCACGTGTTTCATCTGCGCTTTGTTTTCAAATCACGAACGTACACCAACTCGCCTAACTTTCCGCGCTGCTTGAATGCGTTTGTTGTCTGTGAATTTTCAGCCTAGCTCCTCACTCTTAGTTTAGTCTAGCACTAATTCCTCTTAGCTCTGTCCCTATTTATACGCAGATATTGGATGGTTTCATTACTCTTTCTGGAACAGTGGCATCATTTTATGCAGTAATTTAGGTGCACATAATTCTATGTATTGCTTCGCACACATAATTCTGTAGGATACGCGTGCTTGGTTTTGACTGTTGTACCTCTAGAAATTGGGATATAGCGTATTTACTTGTATAATGGATGCACTTGTCTCCCAAAGGGTTTCTGAAAACTATATATATATAGGGAAAGGACGGCATTGTGGTGGGGGTCACTACGAACGGTAAATTTATGAGATGACCGCCTGGGTGGTGCAGTGGTTAGGGCGCTCGACAACTGTGCCCAAGGATGCGGGATCGAATCCTGGTTTCGGCGACCGCTTTTCGATGGAGGCGAAAAGCAAGGCGTCCGTGTGTGTGCGATGGCAGTAACGTTAAATAATCCCAGGTAGTCGAAATTTCTTGAGTCCTCCACTACGGCGTCTCACAAAGCCGCTTTGGGACGTTAAAGGCCACAAGCCAAATCAAACCAAATTATAAGAAAAAATTGAAAAAGGCTAATGTGGAACAGAAAGCATCATACTTGCTATCGTGTTCATCACCGGTTCATCAGCACGATTTCAGCGCAGAGCGAGAGCGAAGTCAACTAATGTAATTGACTTGAGCTTGAACATATGTATAACTTTGTTTAGTGGCCCATATAGTTCTGTACAAACAGAGCCCAGGTAGGGTTGTCTTTATCATGACTCGCAGTATTAAGCCCGAAGGGCAAAAGCAACAAGCTTTTCCAAGCCACAGTATGGCAGATGTGAACAGAAAGCTCATTTGTGTTTGGTTTGGTTGATCAGGTCCACCGCTCAAATCGGTTCAGGCTATTAGGAGAACCATAGCAGACTGGCTTAGTATGGTTCTAACTATCTGGAGTTTAACGTGCATTGAGATCCCACAGTGCAGAAGCTCTTTGCGTTTCTCCCTCATCGAAACACGGCCGCCAGCGGTAGGGTTCGAACTCAGGTACTGCGGCACTGTAGCCGAGCATCTTAACCACCGCGCCAGAGTTACTTTGGGGGTACTTTTATCCCTTCTGAAAACAAATTTTATCTTCAGAGAGAAGGGATATCGGCATTGGATCCTGGGCAGTACGTCTGTACACAAGATGATGAAAGATTTGTCACCCAAAGACAACAGCCATAGCCTTTATTTCTATCTGGGGCTATTTTCGTTGCGATTCGGTTAGGACCCGGAACCACATATCCGACAACTTTGAGACTGCGATATTTTACATGTTTGTCTCTTCCGGTCGCCTCACAACGTTGTGGGAATGACGTGCTTATATGATCAAAAGTATTTCGTCGCATAAGTCAGGCTACTGGGCAACTGGGATAAGCTGTGCTTGCGTATAGGTATTCTCCGGACCCGTGTCGAGTGGGGCATACGTGAGATCAGCGGGCGCGGTTCGGCGTGTGTTCAGGAAGATGTGCAACGAAATACTGTATAGCGGAAATAAATCTATCACATATAGCGTAACGCTACTTGCTGACTATTTTTTATTCAACAAAGAGCTGATATATGTTGCTTGCTTGCTCTGTCAAGGGGAATCCATACTGTCGAAAGGGTATCCCGTGGGACCCCACGACCCGAGTAACAAAGGCGCTAAACGGCGCCTCGGAAATTTCTCGGCGGTCGCTCTATCCTCGATGTCTTGATGAAAGCGACGTAGCACGTAGCGGCAATTCTCCTGAACGAGATACTTCGAGTGGGTGACCTGCGTGTAATGCGAACGTCGGCATTGCCGAGCCTCAGCTCTGCACAAGCTTTTCGAGTCTCACAAATGTCGATGCACTCAGACATTTCTCTGCGATGGCTGGCGCGTCAATGGCATATACCCCCACGCATAAGCTTTGATTCTGGCACGCGTACATTGCCCCGAACTCGATAAAGGAAATTTTTGATTAAAAGAAAGGAGAAACGTGAGTGGCAGTGATCTTCTATGAAGCCTGAGTGTGCTCCTTGGGCTGTTTTCAGAATGAATCACGGTTCGCTTCCTGATAGCTACACGCCCGAGACGGCTTCCTCTCGCTGCCATTTCAAAGGCGGCTTGCTCGTTTCGCGCAAAGCAGGGGTCATGACCGCTGCTTACAGCGTGGGCATTTCTCCTGAACAAATGTTTGCAAAGGTTAATTCAGTCACTTCTTAGCTGACTGCAAAGCAATGAGCGCGTGCAGACGACGTCATCTATAAGCCCATAAAAAGAGGAAGGAAATAAGATGCGATATCATTCATGAAGCGCGCAGATGAAAAGTATTAAAGGTCGTTTGTAGTTGTTTTTTTTTTACTTCCGTTATAACTTTTTGCTCACTTATCACCAGCTTGAACCTTCAGACTGGGGAACGCTACAGAATGTTAGTGAAAAAAGGCAATTGATTGCTGCTTCTGACAAGTACCATTTATTAAAAAAAAAAAGTTAAATGCAACATGGCAGTATGTGGTACAGTATGATTTGCGTATCACATCTGAATCTGTCGACAAGTCTAAACGTGCGCGGACAGTCCGGGAAACGCAGTGGTCCTGATCGGAAGATAGACGAGCGATATGTTCAGCATCTAGCTATACGGGCTCGCAGTTCAGCACGAAGCGAGCTCCGGCGTCAATCCATGTGTTGCGGCTTACGTAACAGCGCCCTCATATAAGTCAGCGTGCCGCGAATTGCAGAACGAAAGAAGCCACATGCCTTCTGTAAATGCCGCTTGTCACTGCGAAGCAAAATGTCGCAGTGAAAGAAAAAAAAAATGGGGAGGAACCCTACTTATATATGCTCCCTGCGAGATATCGGCTGAACGGGATACTGTCTCAGGAGCCGCGGTGCACTTGCCCACGCGAGATCGCGAGCACGGCCAGTTTGCGGACACGCAAACGTTACACGATGTTAAACGATTTTGCGGGCCTCTGAACTTCTGGGCTAGTGCCCTGTCAGTCGTTAAGAACCAAACGGGGAACTATAGCTCCTACACAGTGCACGTAGATGAGGTAGCAAGAAATAGCTTTCGTCGTGAGACTTGCGTCAAACATGGCGGTTAGCATTACTGACGATGAAATCTGTGCGCCTGAATGCAGATGCAACTTGCAGCGTCCCATACGTAACACCACTGACGCGAGGGAATGATTTTCGTCCCATAGGGTCACGTATACGCGAGTTGCCGTGCGCCATGCCGTTCGCAGTCCGAAGTTAACTGGTGATACGCATGTTTCAGATGCAAAAGTGGCTCTTGGGATAGGTATTTGTCGCGTGACACTGCAATGCGAGGTCCCTACAATGTCCCTCTTGCCCGTGTAAGCGCCCCCTTCACACCTGGAGGCCATTCAGCTCTCGTTTATGGTGGCCGCTTTTGAGAGCGCCGTCGAGATTACGGGCTTTCGCCGGCAGGGTAAATCAATGAGAATAGTTTGCGCTAATTATATGAACACTGGCAATATCTTCCCCAGTGGTACGTGACTCAGTGGTTAGGGAGCTTGGCTGCAGAATCCAAGGAAGCCGGATCGAATCCCGGCCACGGCGACCGTTTTTCGATGGAGTCGAAAAGCAAGGCGCCCGTGTACTTCGCGATGTGAGGGCATGTTAAAGAACCCTAGACAGTAGAAATTAGTACAGAGCCCTCCACTATGACGTCTCGCACAGCCTGAGTCACTTTGGGACGTTAAACGCTACACACTAGGAACCCATTATACCAAACCGTACAGTACTAAAGCATACCATGCGTGCTGTACCATCTCTCGGACGCACCACGAAGTTTATATAGAATTATTTCGTTGTTATGAGTACGGCCTTTTACTTCCTTTTTACTGTGAATCCGACGAAATTCGGTCTGTGGCGCCCCTTATGGCGTCTAATTAAAATTATACACGTATCTGAAAAGGCTGCTGTTGACAGACTGGCATGGACTGTAAGTGGTCTGAAGATCACTGAGGCGCCTGTGAGAGCAGGGCCTCTCTCTTTCTCTCAAAAAATGTCCATAGGCGAAGCAGCCTCAAAAACGTCATGAGCATGCCCATATGTAGCATGCTCGCGATGCGACAGTGTTGATACCACCCATGTCAGAAATTACCAGCGAGCCTCCGGCAGTTGGTAGTCTTAAACCTCGCAGGTTCGAAAAATCCTGAGCATGACTCTGGCCGCGGGCTCTGATTGGACGACGGGATGTGTGACGTCACGAGATCAAGTGACACGCATGACTTGGAATAAGCTGCTAATTCGAACAGCTCATATAGAAGCGTGAGGTGGGAATCTAACGATCCTTGAAACGCACCCGTTTTGAAGCCTCGATAAAGTGACCAGCATTATATATACCTTTGGCAGGTGGGCGTTGTCAGCTTTACGTAACCTATAAGTTTGGTCAGAGGTCGATACTTCGTAAGAGCAAATTTCCACACCGCTATGCACGATACCGAAACGAGCGTTAATTATCCTCTGTTTGATTCGTTTACTTACGCGATATCATAACCATGGTGTAGCAAAGTAACCGCTGGCGTGTGGGAGTTGGCGGGTGACATGGGCGAGAACTGATCGCAGATGTGAGACGTCCCGAGACTACGTGATATGGCAGAGTTCATAAGAGTTGTGAACTGCGGTGGCTGCTTTGGGATGGAAAAGTGAGATCTGAATCCAACCCGGTGCCCTTGGACCCAAGCTCGGATATACCTCTAGACCATGCACGGACGAGGATTCGTACCACTTGCTTAAAAATGCGGCTTCGTATACAAGTCGTGTGGTCTTTAACGTCATGTGGTAGCTTACGACTATGCGAGAGATAACGGAATTAGCAGTTAAGGGATTGGCGATTCAACGAGTAGAGGAGGAAAAAAACACCTTATTTTGCCAGAGAATCCGAAGCATGAAGGCCCCCTGCAAAGTACATGTAGACAGGCAAGGATGCGTCGGGGGAGCCACAAACGGGGCCTATTAACACAATCACGTCAAACCTTTAAAAGCGAAGCTTATGTGTCCTTCACATTTTACTCATCCCAGAAAAAGTTGGATAGGAAAATTCAAATAATTTGGACTCCTGCGCACGAAGCCGTCCCCGGCAACAAGGCGGCCCACAAGCTGGCTCGAGATCTCTACCGCCGAGCCGCTACAGGGCCACTTGATGACCGAGGAAGCGGAGAGCGCTTGCTAAAATATGGGGAGATCACGCAGCACTACAGATTGGATCGTAGACTGGTACCCCCCCCCCCCCCCCAGACCCGAAATTAAACAGCAGACAAGCAGTGGCGTGGAGGCGACTGCAAACTTATACATATCCGCACCCGGTTATGGCGAACAACATGTTCCCTGAGGCTAGGAGTGACAAGTGCAATCTTTGTGGGGCGAGAGGGACCCTCGACCACATAATATGGGAATGCCCGCATTCTCCCAGGAGAACGAACAATATAGGCTGTAGAGACACCTGGGAGACCCTGCTGCGCAGCTCGGACCCTGAGCTCCAGCTCCTACTCGTCCAACTGGCTGAAGAGGATGCTGGTACCCAAGACCTCCCGGCCTGCCTCTGAGGCGGCGGCACCCGCCCCTTGACCTGCTTGTCGGGGGGTGGGTAGATCACCTTACCTGTTGGACATTAAAGTTTAGTCCGTCCGTCCGTCCGTCCGTCCGTCCGTCCGTCCATCCGTCCATCCGTCCATCCGTCCATCCGTCCATCCATCCATCCATCCATCCATCCATCCATCCATCCATCCATCCATCCATCCATCCATCCATCCATCCATCCATCCATCCATCCATCCATCCATCCCGTGGTCCACAGTAACGGCTGCCTATTACGAGGCGTTACCAAGCTGCTACATGCATAGCGAGAATGCGGACATGGAATGGGGTTGTGGCGTTCGCTCTGGAGTCGGTGACCCAGTAAACAAGATGTCTATAACTTTACGGCGACGAGATTTACCGCTGGCCGCTGCACCATTCTTGTGCTGTAAGCCGAATAGCTACCGTGGTTATGCTACATCCCTAATAATGGAGATTTTCATCGATTTCAGAAGGATGGCCTTTGCTGAGAACTTTACCGCGCGTGCGTTGAGGCGCGCCATAAATGACGCGCAGTTAATGATTGGTGAGTTGTCTCCCCTGATGGGGCTGGTACAGGTGGGTCACCGCCGCTTGCGGCGGGGGCTAGCCTGGCATCGAATTTTTATCGGTTCTAGGCCGTCATTGCACACGCCACCGCTGGTGGTGAACGACGGCTGTTGTTGCGGCGCGCGTCTTTCTTTCCCTCTTCCTTTTCTTTCTTCTCTATATTATCTTCTATCTGCACGAGGCAGCGGAGGTGGCTCAGCTACAGAGCCAGTAGCAGGCCCGCGCATTTTCTTTTCTTTCTTCCTACTTAGTCCTACAGCCACAACCACAACAACAGTTAATGATTGGATATGGAACGACGCGTGTTGTGAGCATTTGTTTCCGAGGAAAGGCGCGTCCATCTCTGTGGACACCTAAACCACACAGAGAGGAAAGGAAGGAGAGAGAGATAAAGGGCTTCGAAATCATTTCGCCCACCTGAGGATATTTGACGTGAGCAGACATCGCACGATATATGTTTACACTGACGCCTTTTTGCATTTCGCCTCTATCAAAACGCAGCCGCCACTTTCAAGTTCGATCTTGCTTAGAACCGAACATTGTAGCCATGCGATAACCAGAGAAGTGGGACTAGTTGGTAAGTATTCAAGGTATACGATCGCGAAAAGAACGCAGCTAGCATAGAAGACAACACGCGAAAATTGCTCTATAGCATTTGCAATGTCAGTGCACGTTAAAGATACCTGGTCGAAATTACTCCGTAGCCCTCCACTATAGTTAGTCTTTCCACTTTCATTCCCTTCCCTCCTCCCTTCCCTTACGGCGCGGTTCAGGTGTCCACAGAAACAAGTGTGACAGATACTGCACCTTTCGTTTCCTGTGAACCAATTTACTATTATTATTATTATTATTGAATTTGCGGTAACTAGGTAAAACGCGAGCGGGGCGCTTCCCTCGGGTCCCCTCAGCGCTCCCTTGGGAGCGTGCTACAAAAACGCCGCGCACATCGCGTCTCTGTTTCGCATGTACTAAAGCCCCGGAATGATTTAATAAATGCCGCCACATTTTTAGGAGAAAGGCGGAGCGATTTCGGAATAATTTTTCATCTGGACCATTAGCATATCCTGCATTTCTGTCTGTCGGCATATGAAAATTAGTGAACCCTACGTGGCAACACGAAAGGTTTTTCTCAGCGGTAGTCGGAAATGAGATGTGCTTGTAAGGTCAACTCGAGCATGTGCAGAATATTTGGGTGTATTGAAGGTTGTTTTTGACATAAGGTGGGTGACCTGCAGCTGCGCGGCTGTCTTCAAGACTTGAGAGCGCAGCGATATGCTCGCCAAATACAGTTAAAAAACCTTGTACGCGCTTGTACGTGCCATTGTATAGTAATTAAATATGCACGATAATTAATTTGCGTAACGTGCCAAGAGGTCGCCGAGGACTAACAAATTTTCTTTAATTACGATTGTAAATGCAAGTGACTGCAGATTACTCAACGAGGAAATGGTTTCAGAAGCTGCATTTCTAACTGTGCCAGACACACACTGATTTTTTTTAAGGCGAAGTGCATACGTGATTAACGAAGCATAATTGGATCACAGGAAGGGAAAGGCGCAGTATCTGTCACACTTGCTATGTGTGACAGATACTGACAGATACTGACGTCTTACCACTGTACTCTCTGGTCTCAAGGCTATACTACTGATTTAAATCCCTCCTTACATATAGGTAATTACTAACTATCAGATTATACTTGCCCCACAGGGGTGGTGCAGTGGTAAGACGCCCGACCACTGTGCCGGAGCCCCCGGGTTCGATCCCGACCTCGGCGGCTGCGTTTCGATGGAGGCGAAACGAAGAGGCGTCCATGTGCTGTGCGATGTCAGTGCACGTTAAAGATTCCCAGGTGGTCGAAATTACTCCGCAGCCCTCCCCTGCGGCTCCTCTTTCTCTCTTTCCACTTTCACTCCCACTTACCTCCCGTCCCACACGGCGCGGTTCAGGTGTCCACAGCAACAAGTGTGATAGATACTGCGCCTTTCCCTTCCTCTGAAGCAATAACAATTATAATTATGAGACTATACTTGCTCTCGTAAGTATAGCTATGCAATGATACACTAAAGGTTCTCATGCTTAATCAACCTATTACTTAATCACCTTGTCACTAGCGTGTATTATCTCATCTACTTGCACGCAACACTACCCCGCCGGGGTGGCACAGTGGTTAGGGCGCACGACTACTGTTCCCAAGGACGCGGGATTGAATCCCGGCCTCGGCGGCCGCTTTTCGGTGGAGGCGAAAATCTAGGCGCCCGTGTGCTGTGCGATGTCAGTGCACATTAAAGAACCCTAGGTGGTCGAAATTTCTGGAGTCCTCCGCTACGGCGTCTCTCATAGCCTGAGTTGCTTTGGGACGTTAAACCCCACAAACCAAACCAAACCAGCACCAACTATACAGTGGTATATACGTGAATATTGTGGGGTTGTAATATGGGGGATAAATACGCTTTTCCCGCTTAGTCGCGCCTGACTGCCCAAACCGCCGATTCCTACCACGTTATCGCGCGAGATATACCGAGCGCACGCCGGACCATGTCGGGCCGGGCTCTTGGGAACTTTCTGGTGAGCCGGAAGACCTGTTCTAGTGTTTTTCTTATTTATTTTTGCTAGCTGGCGGCTTTGTTATTGCAGCAATAAATGTCTGTTGTCGGAACGTGTTCTTCCTTTGTTTTAAAGAGCACGGACTTGCAGTGGTCGGCTTGCGTTCGGTATCACGCGCGATCACGGGGTGGGGTCGGCGGTTCGGACAGTCAGTGGCGACTAAACGGGGAAAACGCCTTATCCCCAATATTACAAACGCACAATATATAAACACAATTGGCTTAGCCGACAGCTACAGAGACTAAGTACGCTTTGACCTCTACCGGGCTTAAAGGTCAAAACAGAATAGACAGTCGATTTCCGAGTTTATAGGAGTAGTGTGCTATACTTATTGACAGAATGAATAAACAGCGCTACAGACTAGGACCAGCTCGCCCAGATGTTTCTTTTATTACAGTGCTATACTTCTATAGGCAACACGCAGCCACGTGCGTACAGCCTGCTTAAATCGGCGCTTTATGGGTATTGACGTTGGGTGGCCTCTCGCATGACTGAATGGCTTACAATATGTGCGAAATAATGGAGGCACCCATTAAGGAATTAGTGACTGAGTAGCAGTGACCATGTACACGTATGAGGATCCGCAAAAGGACTGGCAGGGGAGCCATATTAACATTATCGAGTCATAACCTTAAGGACGAAGCTTAGGTATCCCGTAGTTTCAGAGCGATAGCTGTACCCAATGCAAAAGGCGGCTTTCCTGTCGTGCGGCTATATTTGACCTTCCGCCAACATCAAGGTCAAATATTCAAGTTCAAAACACGGCAAAATCAGTGTTGACTAGAGCCCTTTGAGCTTAAGTGCCACCTACCAGGTTGTAGGTGGTAAATGACATGGCCAAGTACTCATTAGTCGATGGGTTGTGTGACATAATGACACCACACACTGTCACAAACTGAAAGGAGGTGCAAAATAGGGTTGCTAGGATTCATATATACTATGAATATAGATGAAATATAATATCACATGGATCCATATGAGATCCATATATACTAAGGAAAATATTAACAAACCCGAGAACATTCAGAAAAAGTCAGCTATATTTGTATATGGCTCATGCAGCTTGCGAACCTCAGCAACAGCACTTGTGATAAAAGGCTACGTTAGATTGTGGGCAGTTACGATCGACGCTTTCATGAACTACTCAAATGCATGCACCTTATTTCTCCCAGTAGGCTTGGCATAGACAATAATCTTTATATCGAACCAGTTACTTGGCGGACCATACGCAGAAACCATTAAAAATTTAAATAATATAGCTGTAAAATCGATACTTTTAAGAATTCCTTTAATAGTTGGCGAGTGGAACGCACTTCCTGCCGAAACTGCGGAATGCGTTACTACCGAGTCCTTTGCAAGAAACTTAATCACTTATCGCGAATTGCTACTGATTGATCATCTATAGCGATATACGTAGGGTGTTTCACATATCTGCTCTTCATCATTTCCTTTATCTTCTTTCATTTTATGCTTGGTCGTCGCATTTGCTGTTGGACAATGTGCGCATTGTCAGATCATTCAGCGCAGTATATCGTTGTCGGCTGTAAGTGCAAACGGGCTGATTAGGTTTGATTGTCTGCTTAATTCGCGTCTTGTGCCGCTTTCTTTTCTGCTGTGTATATATATATATATATATATTTTTTTTTTTTTACTGTATATCCAGCTCCTTCCTAAGACCTTTTGGAAGCTGGCAGTAACTCTGAAATAAATTTGAGTGGAAAGGTCGGATATGAATTAACATTCCCTAGAAGGATATAGCAAAAACTGCTGGAGTGGAGACGGCGCGGTGGCAGTGAAGGCACATGGCGCCATCTTGTGATGTACGAGAAAAAAAAAAAAAAAAAAGAAGAGCACCGGGCTGCCGCATGCTAGGAGGCCCACGCCAATTCGCGCACAGTCCTCCCTTATCTCAGCTCAATAAAGCAGTAAGTCACGGTCAGTCGGTCGGTCGGTCGGTCGGTCGGTCGGTCGGTCGGTCGGTCGGTCAGTCGGTCGGTCGGTCGGTCGGTCAGTCGGTCGGTCGGTCGGTCGGTCGGTCGGTCCAGTCCAGTCCAGTCCAGTCCAGTCCAGTCTAGTCTAGTCTAGTCTAGTCTAGTCTAGTCTAGTCTAGTCTAGTCTAGTCTAGTCCAGTCCAGTCCAGTCTAGTCTAGTCTAGTCAGTCAGTCAGTCAGTCAGTCAGTCAGTCAGTCAGTCAGTCAGTCAGTCAGTCAGTCAGTCAGTCAGTCAGTCAGTCATCAGTCAGTCAGTCAGTCAGTCAGTCAGTCAGTCAGTCAGTCAGTCAGTCAGTCAGTCAGTCAGTCAGTCAGTCATTGCCGTGATTTTTTCAGCGCAAAATATTTTTCCCGCGCGAAAGACGTGCATATTTCGTCTTTGTAAACTCGAGCGCTTTCAAACGCTGATGCAGGAAGCATGGTTGCATCATGCGTTGCATACAGATGCACAAACAGCATGACTTCGGCGCCTGGGTCACATTCCAGAGGTGAGCTATGAGTGTGAGAGAGGTGCTCTTGGAAGTTCGCGTGCTATGTGTTCCAAGCGATAGCTTATACAGCTCGTTCAATCGAGAAGCCGTCGGCGTAGCATTAGCATTAGTAGTAGTAGTAGTTAGTAGTAGTCGGCACTGCATGTCGGAAATATTCGGGGACTGAGTAAAAACTATTGTACAATGGTATTTTGTGGTTTTAGTCATTGGTGATTGATAGTTCTGTTATGGGCGATGAAGAATTGATGAAATCATTGTAATTAATTGAATATTTAATAAATGAAATAAATTCAAAAAGGAGGGCTCAAAGGGATGTCAAAATGCTAAGAATTAAAAACAATGTTTCATGATGCTAAATAAGAAAATATAGTGTCTAATTTATCAATGAATTAATTGAAAAAAAAATAAAAAATAGAAAAGGGGTTCGAAAGTGTCAGAATGTTGAGAATAAGCCTAACGTTTGATGAGGCTAATTAAGAAAGTATAGAGTGTGTGATTGAAAAATCATATATTTTAAATAAAAAAATGACAAATTGGAAAAGGGTGGGTTCAAATGAGTCACAATTCTGAGAATGAAATGAAAATGCAACGCTTGATTAGGCTAATTAAGAAACTTTAGACAGTGTGTAAATGATCAAAAAATTATTTGAAATAATTTAAAAAGTGAAAAATTGGAAAAAAGGCTGATTATATTAAAAAAAACCAGTAAAATAACAAGCTGGCGAAAGCAACTGTGGAGAAAAATGAACTGCGAAAAAACCGCAACCAAACGCACCACTTGCCTCAGAAACTTCACATGAATATTGAAAATTAGGGAGACACTTAAGATTAGTCGTTATAAGGGCATGACGCGATAGCTTATCAAACGCACGGATGATGTTTTCCAATTTTGAAATTTTTATTTTTTATTTTTGAGTTTTTTTATACACCAATACCTCGCATTAGCAAACATTGGATTTCCATTCTGATCAGTCTGACACTTCTGAACACACACTTTAAAATATTTCAATTATTTCAGTTAATTGATCAATTGCACACTCTAAATTTCCTTGATTAGCATAATCAAGCATTGCCTTTCCTTCTGAGCATTTTGGCACCTTTAAATCCCTTATTCCCAATTTTATGATTCCTTTACTTTAACAATTAATCAGTTAATTACTATTGCTTCAATAGGTCCTCATCGCTTATCACTCATCAATCAATCTTAAATCACTAGAACCACAGATTACCATGATACTACTACTACTACTACTACTACTACTACTACTACTACTACTACTACTACTACTACTACTACTACTACTAATACTACTACTACTACTACCACTACTACTGCTATGAGCTCTATAAGCTCTCATTTAATATTTGTTTTCTTTGCGGGTTTTATCTTATGAACTAGAAATAGTCGAAACAGTGCTGGAAGGCTGCATCGGCTGCTGCCACCTCCTTTTTGCCTACCACAAGATGGCCGCCACCCGCTTCACGCCGGCCTATTGGTAAGCGTACGAGGCTTCTGCAGTTCTTTTTATATCCGCTATAGAAGCTTCCAGGGCTCGTGCATTCCGAGCAGACATGATAATTCTATGCGACGCTAGCACGTTGGTACGGATTGCTGAAAGCGGTGCTGTACAGCTATGTCGGATGGTCGTTTGCGACCGCTAACTGGATAACACGGTAGCCGCGAGAACCGTACGCTAACGTCACAAGGCCGCGTGATCATTTTGTGTAGAGAGGCTGCCGAGCTCCTATACCTCGCACTCATGAATCAGGAGCCGAGTACGTCGGATCGAGAAGTTTGCAGGGCTGCTAAACAAATGGTGGGCAAATCACCGAGCAGATATAGTTAGCCGAGTGAACAAATTGGCAAAGCAGTAGCAAGCCAGTAGAGAGAGGGAGGGAAACTCCAGGACAACGACGAACGCGGCTCGCAGATAGCCGGGAGCGGACAGGGGCACGCGAAGCACGCTACAGAAACCTTCGCTCAGGCCAGCACAGGTGACGCCAGCGAAAGGGAAACATACAGGATAACCACGAAGAGCTAACGCTCGATCTCAGGTCTACCCAAGCTGAGCCAGTGCTATTTTTTCCCCTTTGATGTAATTTAAATCGTAAGCGTTAAGAGCCCGGCTGTGCAGAAAATCCGGCGGCGGCGCTATGAGGGAGAAATGATGGACATGCTCCTGGCAGGTCGCAGGTTGTGCGAGGTTACGATGCCACATGACAAGGCCGACTTGGCAGAAGGTGCCAAGTCAAGTAGTTCCTGTCGAGAAGGGAATCGAACCTGGCACCCTTGTATCCCATATATAGTCAGCTATCCCAACGCAGGTACGTTAGTATGGTTTGGTTAAAGCGGGGATTCATATTGTTACATGAAGGCTTACGTAATCATCACAGATATTTACAGTACAGTCGCAAGCGACACAGCGGCGAACACCACGAAGGGACAGTTCTTTGTAGTCCTCTATGCCTTCCTCCTACGGAGGACAGAGAGGGAACACTTCGTTTTTGTCCTCTCGATAAAGTTTCTCTCTCTCTCGTAACATGACCCCCGGGGTTAGACTGGCAAAGGAGCGACTTGGTATGGCTTTAGGCGGGAAACATGTACAATGTCAGTGGCGGGGATAGTGGACGAGGACGCGGGCTCAATAGCAGCAGGTCCATAAGTGACATTGGCGGCTCAGCATAACACGTGGAAAGGGCTACTGCAGGTGCACATCTCAGAGAGACCAACGCGGCGAGAAGGGGACCGAACGAGGGCTCGGTCGTAGGAAATATGGCGGTGGTGACCACTCAAATGCGTATACTTGGAAGTTTTAGAGGCGTGGTGCAGCTCACCGAAGGGTGCTTGGCGCGCTATGCCGTTGGGTCTTTCACAGAATGTGCTACCTGTCGACTGTATGCTAAGGAGTATATGTGAAATAAAATTCGATGGTCTCTTAAATGTCTCTTAAGAGAAGAATAGCGAGGGACTACCCTTCATCTCCTATCATTTGCCTCCCATCGTTTGCCTCTTGTCGGCATTCGTTGCAGTGCTACATGTAATCGTAATTGGTTTACAAGAAAGGAAAGGAGCAGTGTGACGTACTTTCTCCGGCAACTGTGAGTTTGGACGGTACACCATCGTTCCTGTCGCGTGACGTTCCTTTGCGCTGCAGATGGCAGGAACGCTAGGCAAGAACACATCTCGCGGAATATGACAAATCTCGCGTACAACTCTCGCGCACGGGATTTCGTTCCATGAGCTTTTTTGAAAGGCTTTCAGCTTAATAGAGGCACGATTTAAGGGAGTGGCGTTTACGAGGGAAGCGAAGCTCACGCTCACGAACCAGGCAGGATCTGCAAAGGGTGCTGCTAACAGGAGCCGTTAACGCGGTCACGTCATACCCTCAAAAACTGCTGCTAGTGGTCCTCAAATTTTCCTGTTGCCTTCAAAGCATCTGAATCAGTAATTAAAACATATATACTGACTAAAGTATATTCATCGATGTCGAGAATTTATTT
Source organism: Amblyomma maculatum (assembly GCF_055883805.1). Taxonomy (NCBI): domain Eukaryota; kingdom Metazoa; phylum Arthropoda; class Arachnida; order Ixodida; family Ixodidae; genus Amblyomma; species Amblyomma maculatum. The sequence continues at coordinate 93,080,500 of NC_139346.1, read as the reverse complement.
TTTAAAGATGCCGAAAAACATCTGGCTCGTGGTACAAAGACAGCAACGGCCAACAAGGCAGAGCCTCGCGTCGCGTCGTATCCATGTGCCGTCTTACGCGGCAGTTGCAATTTAGTTTTTCGATTTTCAGCTTGTGTCCGACGGCTTGTGTGTACGACCGGAATGAAACGGTAATGCCACCTATGGATGAGAGGTGAAGACGTTCATTTATAGCGACGGCTGCTTTGACCCAGCTTGCACGCACGCGAATGATAGAAGTGCAGTTGCGTATCAATGCCATCGTGCGCACTCGCGCAATAAACAGCAGAAGTGCCTGTCTCTGATTCCGAAGCTTCACGGCATGAGCCTAATGCGCTGGTTGCTGACCCCGGCTCTGTTTAAATAAGATTTCCGGTCGGAGAAAAGCAATAAAAACCTATAGCAATCGGAAATACATATTTGTCACCATCGCGCAACTGCTCTCATTAATCTCTCTGTTGCAGCATCAACGTGCTGGCTCATTCCTGCGACCTGATTAATCACAAAAGGAATGCCTCACGCAATCCGGATGGAGCGAGACGGATGCGACACATTGCTGTGAAGATAGCGCGAGCAGATGACCTCCATCATACCCAAAAAAGGGAAACAAACAAACAGACTAGGTGGAAACCTCGACACGTAAGCAGGATTCCTAGCGTAGCTTTTAGGGGACGTCACATCGGTACACGTGTAAGTTGGTTAAGGGAGCGATGCCAGGCGCAGAATTGTGAAGGAACACGCTGTAGCTTTTTAAGCTAGCAAGAACTTCAACGACAACGGTCAAACATACATTACAGCTAGCATTCATGACGAGGTAACTCTTGCTTCGCCCTGGTGAAATTATTTGCAACCAATCATTCAGCTCAACTCCAACGCCTTGGAGGGAGAGAATTGCAACGGATTGACTATTTAATGCGCAAATTGCGATAGCCTCAAAGAAAAAAGTCGTTGCCTCACATTGTTCCAACTAATTTACCCAAATTCAAAATCAGCTATTAAAATTTTGTTAATGCCACTCGCATGCGAGAAGCTGCACGTTACCAGTTAGCAAACATTAGCCGTTGGGGTACTTTGTGCAGCTAGTCTGAGTTGCGTGCAAAACCTAATCGCAAGGCTCGAAACAACTAGAAGGCCTAGGCACAGCCATCATCATCAGCCTGACTATACCCACTGCAAGGCGAAGGCCTCAACCACATTCCTTCAATTAACCCGGTCTTGTGCTAGCTGCATCCACTTGACTCCTGCTAACTTCTTAACCCCATCCGACCACCTACCTTTCTGCCCCCCCCCCCCCCCTGCTACGCTTTCCTTTCCTTGGAAACCAATTTGTTACCCTAAGCGACCATCGGTTATCCTCTCTTCGCACTGCATGTCCTGCCCATGCCCAGTTCTTCTTGATTTCCACTAGAATATGAGTAACTTGAGTTATTTCTCTGACCCACTCTGCATGCTTCCTATCTCTTAACGTTACACCTATACCATTTTTCGTTCCATAGCCTTCTGCGTTTCCTCAGCATAAGTAGAACCCTCTTGGTTAGCCTCCACGTTTCAGCGCCATAAGTGTGTACAGGTAAGATGCAACTGTTGTATACTTTCCTCTTGAGCGATACCGGTAAGCTGCTAGTCATAATCTGCGAATACTTTCCAAATGCGCCCTAACCCAATCTTTCTCTCCTATTTATTTCCATTTCATGGTATGAATCTGCGGTTCCTAAGTATTGTGGGACAGCACTTGCACAAACGTCTGTTCTTTTTCAGAACCAGCTGGCACACAGCGCGCGACGCTCCGAGCAGCAGCCAGCGACGACGACGATGATGATGATAATGATGATGATGATGATGATGATGATGATGATGATGATGATGATGATGATGATGATGATGGATCTATACAGATGAAAGAGGTGAAAGTTCACGCGCTGCGCTCACAGTATAGACATATTCGCATACCACTTACAGTGCTTTGCCACCTATTGTAAACAGTAAAAAGCTTCAAAAAGCTAAAGCTTGTCTTTCGATTTTCTCTGCAAATTTGTGAGACAAAGATAAATGCCTCTGTCGCCATGGCTCAGCGGTCACGGCGCTTGGCTGCTCACCACAAGGACGCTTTATGTCCCGGTAGCGGGCAGTCGCGTTTCAATGGAGGCGAAATGCAATGTATCATACACTGTGCGATGTCAGTGCATATTAACAATCCCCATTTGGCCAAAATTTACCCATAGCCTACGGCGTCTCTCGCAGCCCATTAATCTGCCACTCATCATCACTTCATTCGATCAGCTTCATTAGTGGTCCGTGCTCAGAACCACTCTAGCTGGAAACCCGTAATGAATGATCCTTGCAATTCAATCTAATAATTAACTTCCACATTCCTTGCCTTATGTAGCCTGCAAACTGTCAGGAGGCCATCAGAGCTGTTCATCGCAGAACATTCCCGTTCGATCTCAGCCCGAACGTGGCTGAAAATCTGCGGCAACGCCCTGTCACCGTTCGGTGAACTCCTGGCCAATCGTACAGCAATGAGCAGGTAAACTACCCTAGGTGATACACTCATGCAATTGCAGCTACACCCTGTGACCCTTCGGTGGTCTCCTGGCCATACGCATGGTAAGAAGTTGAGAGAACCAAATAGATGTCTAACCTAATTCGAGTACACCAACTCAGTGGTGACCTTCAAATTAAGACGAGAAAACCCCAAAATTTGGCCTCTTGGAACTTTAGAATTTGACCTCGGCGGAATTTGCTTGACAAAACATGGAACATGGCCAGATCAGTGGTGACCTCCAGATCGGAATGGGCCGCCTCAGAAGTCTGCCCCCCCCCCCCCCCCCAATCTATAGAATTTGACCAGAATTGATGTCCGTAATCTAATCTGATATGGCCAACTTCTTGATGACTTCCAAATTTAAGTAGGCTAGCAGTAGTGGCGCACTGGTTACGGCGCTCGATTGCTGTGCACAAGAATGCGGTATCGAATAACGGCCGCGTTGGCCGCTTTTCGATAGAGGCGAAAAGCTAGGAGCCCGTGTGCTGCGCGATGCCAGTGCACGTTAAAGAACCCGGCCCAGGTGGTCGAAATTTTCGGAGCACTTCAATACGACGTCTCTCATAGCCCGAGTTGCTTTGGGGCATTAAACTCCTTCAAACAAATCAAACCAAACAAAATCTAAGTGGCTCAATCCCAAAATTTGACGCCCTGGTCCACCGAAATTGACTTTAGTGAACTTGACCAAAATTGGTGTCTAACCTAATTTGAGCACGGCCAACTCAATGGCCACTAAACTTAGGTGGCCTACCTCCAAACTTTGCGTCCATGGACACCAGAAATAGACTTCTGAATTTGACCACGTCTGATGTAAATTTAGTACGGTGAACTCAGTGGCGGCTGGCAAATTTAAGTCGATCAATCTCGAAATGTGACTCTCCCTCGACCCCCGAAATTGACTTCACCGGAATTTCACAAAACTTGGTTTCCAACCTAATTTGAGTATGACCAACTTAATGGTGACTTCCTAATTTGTGTAGGTCATCCCCAAACTTTGGTCTCTTGACCCCCAAAATTTGACTTGGTCCAAGTTTGACCAAAACTGGTATATAATCTAATTTGAGTATCGCCAATTAACTCAATGGTGACCTCCTAACTTGTGTAGACCAGCCCTCAAATTTGGCACCTTGAGCCGTTAAATTTGAGTACGTCAAAATTCGACCAACATTGGTGCCTATTTAATTTGAGTATGGTCAACTCAGTGATGATTTCCTAATTTATGTTGGCCAGCCCCAAAATTTGGTCTCTTGGAATACCGAAATTTGTCTTCGTCTGATTTTGACCAATAGAAACAATACTAAGCAACGTTACTAAGAAACGAAACGCTTAACCGATAGCGTTACTATAGGCACGGAACTCGCAATGCTGAAAAAACGGACTGTTCGTACCGTACACATCTGCCTCGAGCACGCGACAACTTACGAAGCTATAGGAAAGGAGAAATTGGGTCATGTAAAAAGTTTAACGTAACTGAAAACGACGCCTAGGATGAGAAAAGAGAAGCGATGACATGTTTGCCATGCTTTTCTTCACGTCTACGCACAACTAGCCCAATGCAGGCAGTTGTCAAGCAAAACCTTCACACGACGTTTTCTTTCGTATTTACAACTTAGTACTCCAGGTACTTGTTTTTGAAGGAACGTATGGCCTAAAAAGCAGTTTTATTCTACTCGGTGTGAAACTTTTATTTCGATTACCAATTCTGTTTTAGTTCATAATTGCACTCTATTGTTCACCACATTTTATACTTGCTTTCGCTTGCTTAGTTTTGTCTTGAAGCACAGTCTCATAAAAACTATGCTGCAAGTTTTTGTTTTAGCTTTCACTGCAATGAACCGTGTCCTTTCTGACCCGCTGTGTAAGTGCAGGAGTGCGGCGGTCGTTTGTCATGCTCTCAGGAATCAGCTGCATCGTCACGTATAAACATGGTTACCGAACTGACACTGCACCTCACAATCGATGTATATTGACGTCCTATTTTAGAGAAACATGGCAAAGCAATCATTTGCAGCGCTTGATTTTCTGCGGACTGAAGAGTCACTAATTCACCCAGACTTGTGTATGCCTAAGTATGTATAAAGTAAGAGAAGTGAGCTGAAAAAAACAACTGCGGGAATTGGTTGGGAATCAAACCCCTGGTCTTTGGATCCATGGTCACACACGCTTCTTTTAGGTACACAGGCTTTTCTTTCCTCTTTATTTCCAACTTGAAAACCTGATTTCACGCACACATAATATTACATGACAAACACACAACATGGGTTAAAAACTACGCGAGCTCGGGCGCGTGATCAATTAAAATTAACGCATGTGTAGCAGCGCTTCCATTCTCGGAAGCTGCTCAGGCACTGGGTCTTGTGTCTTGAAAACATCAATTACGCTAGCAACGGATTCTCGAAAGTACGTATTTTCCTCGCATCAATGTCTTCATGCCTGAAAGCCATTCTGGATCGCCAAATACTGTGCAGGCCCAATACCATGATCATGTCCAGCGGTAGCCTGCCATCATCTTCAATTGATAAAAATCTAATTCCGAATAAATCACCGCTTTAACCGAGCCGTAGCACTAGCTGGTCTGTGTGGCCTAACAACGAACGATTAAAAAAGTCATACCCGTGGATGCATTCGGAATTAGGCCACACAGGCCAGCTATAGTACGGCTGGGTTAAACGGTGTTTTATATCGACGTCGGGCGTCCTTCCACATAATGTGGTATGTATATAGCTCACGACTGTACATGATTATGGGCATGCGTGAGATAACAGGGTTTGGTTGATTTGGTTTGTGGGGTCTAACGTCCCAAAGCGATTCAGGCTATGAGAGACGCCGCAGTGAAGGACTTTGGAAATTTCGACCACCTGGGGGTCTTTAACCAACAGATAATAGGGGCATAAATATAGGTATTACTGATTAGGTGAGAAGCTAAGTAATATGTACGAGGATGCGCAAGAGAAGCTACAGATGGGAGTCATTAACGTTCTCATCGTACTCTTAAAGGCGGAGCTTAAGTGTCCCTATTTGTGCTTCAAAGCGTCGTGCCGTTCGCCGCAATGGAAGCTGCATGCAGTGTTTTTTTCAAGGCAAATGGAGGCAGCATCCATGGTCACACACGCTTCTTCTAGGTACACAGGCTTTTCTTTCCTCTTTATTTCCAACTTGAAAACCTGATTTCACGCACACATAATATTACATGACAAACACACAACATGGGTTAAAAACTACGCGAGCTCGGGCGCGTGATCAATTAAAATTAACGCATGTGTAGCAGCGCTTCCATTCTCGGAAGCTCCCATAATCATCTCGTTTGTCACATAGGATAGCCAATATTGTGGAACAACTTTTCCTGTACGAGTGCTTAAAAGTTAGCGTGAGGGTCGATGCCACGGTTGGAGGTAAGATACGACGGTCACTGGCACATTGTCGTCCCGATCGAATGGCTGAATAGTCTAGATGCGTACTAGAATTTTTACATAACTTCGAGAGCTGACCGGGACCCTGTTAATCCGCAGAGTCGGAGGAAAAGCGAGTTTAGCTCTACAAAGGCAAGATAAAGCCAAAGAGGGTGTCCGGTAACTACCACTTAGAGTAGCTATAGAATAGCCGTTCTTGTTGCAATGGCTTTTTTCTTACTATAGCTGTGACATGCACGAACCGGCAGGGGCTTGCCGAGTACGCTGTCGAGCAAGGTCATGCGTTTCAAGCATAGCTGTAGGAGTAACGAAAACGACATGCTCACAAACTAAAACACAGTTGTGACACGTTTTTTGACTGTGTCACTTTTGTAGTAATCTCCCGCTTTACTGGGTCGTCGGGTCGTCAACATCGCAACATCAACAATCGCCACAAGATCTTCACGGCTGAGGAATAATTATCTAGATCGGGTACACTTCGACAGCATCCAAGGTATATACAAAATGTGTGTTTGTAAGTGGCGGGAGAGCTGCGAAAGGAGAATGTCCTGCGACGGATATTTAAGTTTCCGGAAATTCAGGAATATGGGAACGAAAAATATAATGTGATCGTGCAATTCGTGTTAAGAAACTATCATTATCGTATAAAAGCTCCTTTACCTACCGCACAACATGATTTGCAATGAGTCCTGTGCCTAGCGCCAGATGGGACTAATTAATCCTTAAACCGCTATAACATCTACTTCTCTGTCGCCGCCGGCTGCACAATTCGCTGCCTTTGATACGCGTAACGTGCCGGCTAATTGTTTTACGTTTCACGTGTCCTGCCGCCAATTATATGTATTGTAAGTTAATTTCAGCCAAAGTTTAGCCCCGTACAATATCTAAGAATATGACTCGCAGTTCGTACTGACACAGCGGTATGCGAAAACGTCGCGTGATTGATTCTCGAACCCAAAAGAGTGAACAGCTTTTTTCTATTTCTGTCTTACGGAGGAAGAGTGAAGGACCCCACATTATGCAGCATTGCACCAAGGATAACTGGTGTCCCATATTTGGTAAGAAAGTTGCCAATGACCTAAAAAATTTTCGCTTGTTCCTACGCTGAAACGCTTGCGATATGAAGCTTCAGAGACTCAAACATCTAGACGCCAGGCAAAAAATAATGAAAAAGTGATGCGAATGCCGCTATATATATGTACATCTACTTTATGGCTCTAAGAGCTATCGATTTGGTCGAAACGACTATGGGTTAATTAGGCCAAAGTATCGCCGAAGGTTGTCAAATTGTGCCCATTTCAGGCAGCAGCGTCCTCTCTTTATGCTCAATAATTATTCGAATGAGTGATCACTCATTAAAAAGCAGCCGTTTGAAGGTCAAGGGAATTAATTAGCGGGCAGAGAACGCTTTCAAAAATTATATATAGGCACAAAATCTCAGGCATGGCGGGCACAACTTTCTGTAAAACGTTTAAAATTATGCAAGTAATTAGAGAAAATCTGCTAATTATACATATAAACTATCGCAGTTTTATGGTTAGTCCTAATGGGGAGTTCGAAGCCGTTAACAAGACGGTGCCATAAACACACTTATAAAAAAAAACTAATTTTCTAATGCCTTTCAGCGCCCAGGAAATCCGACACTTCAGTCTCTTCGAAACCGAAACTGAGCGCGAGATTATCAGGAAGCTTGGTACAAATGCAAACAACGTTTTTTTATTATTATTATTTATTTTTTTTTTGTCGTTGAGATGCGACGCCCGGTACTGATGTGATGCAGTGGCTAGGACACTAAATTCGAACTGCCTGCTCTACTGTGATGTGTCATGTTTCGCTCCACCGCTATCAAAAAGACGACCACGCAGTTGGAACTGACTGGCTTTTCCCTTGCACTCACCCGCGAGGCAAAACAATGTGCACGGAGTGGCTATAGCGCTGCAGCCATTGCACAGGTCATCCTCGGATCGAAGTCGCTTGTGTAGGGAGGTTCCTGCACGTTCCTTGCGTTCAGCGTACCGTTTTGTATACGGCAAGAAAAGCGTCGTATTTCCTCGCGTTTCAACGCTCTTAAGAGAAAATGATTTTTCTTTTTGGTTTCAAAAACTGATATGCCATATCTTCTCGTTCCTGCAGCTTTGAACTCCCCATTAGCACTCCAACCCAACTGCGATCATTAAAACGTTAATTAATGCATTTGAGTAAGTTTTGCAGCACATTGTGTCCTTTGTGGCTGAGAGTTTATTCTGTAAATATTTTTCCTATTTTGAACTGGCTATTTTCAGGAATTTTCAGAAGGTTCGCTGAATCACCCGGTATGTTAACAGTGCAAAAAAAAAAAAAAATGAACCGGCTATAACAAAACTCGGTAATGCGGAATTTGAGCGCAACTGTAAAGGTTATTTGCACCGTGAGTGATCGTACACGAATATGCAGGGCTGAGCAGTGCGGGCGCGCCTCTGTTCGGCTGTGGAGTTTCGCAGCAGATATCGCGGCTGCAGAAGAAGCACGGCAGATTCTGTCCTCCTCCTCCTCCTCCTCCTCCTCCCTCCCCCGCTCACCTCCAATTTTCTATTTGTGCTCTCACGTACCCCCGCCGCATCCTCTCCTCGGCTTTCCTTTCCATGCTTCCTAGCTGTGACCCTCCTGATCACTTTGCTCCTCGCGCTACGCCGTACTTTCATCCTCCTCTGCGCTCCGCATTATTTCTGACGGTTACGCTACCCACCGAATACAACGCAGCTCAACCGCTTTGGTTTAAATTTTTAGCCCTGCATTTACCTGTAGAGCCTACATCGTCATTGTCGCGCGCCCTGCTTAGCACCTGTCCTCTTCTGGACCAGGCTCAGGCCTCAGGAATAGCCAGAGTTGTCAGCTCCTTCCAGCTCGGTCATACTATGTGGTCTTGTGATGTCACACAACCCGGCACGGCCGCATTAAACAATACAGTTAGGGATAAGGGCTAATAGAGAATGCATCAATCATCTCAGATTCGGTGATGACGCCGCTAAGTAATTTAGGGGACGAACTGCAGAGGATCAATAATCGCTTAGAAGGGCAAAACAGAATGGTAGGCCTAATAATTAATATGCCCTCCGAAAGGTATAGTAGGCAGCGAGGTGCTGGAAGTGGTAAGGGAATATGTCTACTTATTACAGGCATTTGTCCGCGGATCCGGACCACTAATGGGAAATAACTACGAGAATCAGATTTGGATGGAACGTATTTGGCAAGTACTTTAAAAAAATTAATGACATTTTTCTTTCACCACTCAAGAGGGAAGTCTCTAACAGTTGCGTCTTACTTGTACTCACCTATGGGGCTGAAGCGTAGAGGCTAACCAAGAGAGTTCTAATTAAGTTGAGGACAACGCAGAAGGCTATGGAACAACAAATGGTAGGGGTAACATTTAGAGATAGGAAGCGTGCAGATTGGGTCAGGGAGCGAACGCGAGTTGGTAACATTCTAGTGGAAATCAAGAAGAATGTAAGACAGCCGATTGTCGCTACGGGTAACAGACTATAGACTCCGAAAGGAGGCAGATATAGCTTCGGAAAGTTAGGTGGGCCGATGAGATTATATAGGACGGGGTTAATTAGTTGGAGGTATATGGGAGATGACTTTGCCGTGCAGTGTGTGTATTCAGGTTGCTGCTGCTGCTGCTGATGATGGTAATGATGACAATGAGCTGTGGAGAAAGGGGAGAGCGGAGGAGGCAGAGGTCTGAGAGCCTTATGTCTTCTGTGCTTGCTCCTCCTTGGTGTCGCAGTCCTGCTGGCAGGAGAACCTCTATATTCAATTACATGCCGTGAACGAAAACCTGGACCTTCTCCTACGACTATGGGAAATGAGTGAAGGTGGCGTCGCCGGTGGGCGATCATCTGACATGTGCTTTTGATGCATACTGTTAGCAAAGCCAACAGGCGGCTCCCTGGCACTCATTGAACGGTGTCGGCTTCATGGTCCTAGCTTAAAGGGTCGCTTGTATTTCAGCTGTCACTTGCACGTGTCAGATTTAGGGATACCGCCGTGATCTACCTGCAGCCCACGGGTGCAGTCATAACGATGCAGTGGGAAAGTAATACATATGCTTAAGTTTCGTATAATATGGGGTCCCAAGACGACAGGTCCTGGCTTCGCAGCGCCCTAAATCCCCTCTACGGACTCATGTTAGAAGGAAAGCGGTGATGAGATGTTGGTGGTCCCGAATCAATATGCAGGAATTGTGCGAATAATCCAAATTTTTACCCAATGCAGCATCCTCCTATTAGAATCGCTGAACAAAGTGTACAGTCATATTCTAAATTCTTTGAAATAATGCGCAAATTCTTGGAAGTATTTGAATAATTTTCGTTATAACAGAACAGGAAAAAGCACATAATTTTCCACGACGTCAGTTGACCTGAACAACCCATTCCCATGCCGCACAGCACGATATACCCTATTAAAGTAGCAAAAAATAGTCAAAAGCAGTATATAGGCGATGGCAAGGGGATCAACATTGCGATATAATGTGGACTAGTCCCTGAGAGACGCTCTGCAAGGCGGTCCTATACAGCTGAGTTGTTGGATGCATGCCCGGAGCAGTCCAGAAGAGCCCCCGCAAGTGAATAATATCAAATAATCAACAATCAAACAAATTAAATACTTTGTTTTCCCTCTCAAGGAGAAAATAGGCGGCGGATACAGGCTGCGTGACAGCTGCCTGACGAGGCCCGGCCCCCTGGAGATGGTCATGTGGGTTGTCACAAAACGAAAGTTCGTTATGCGATTCAAGTAATTTATGCGCGGGCGTGTACACGTTCGGGTGACTTTTCGTGCGTGCGGGTTTTGAGGAGGTGTCTGTTTTTATGCCGCACAGCGCAAGATGAGCTCACGACATTCTGCCTAAAAAAAAAAAGCGATGCTGCTCCATATGACGACGATTTTCCTTATCACCTTCTGATCACCTTCTGTCCCCTTAGCGCAAGAACATATCTGGACTCCTGACCTGGATTTCAATAAACTGTTCTCTCCCTCTCGCTCTCTACTGCGCACGTGTGACGCATTCGACGAGGGCACCTAATATAAAACGACTGTCGAAACCATTGCATATGTTCCATTTCAAATGCACTCATCGCAAGGCAGTCTCTGCCGATGACCGCTGAACTGCATGCCTCGGCAGCTGTCCGATCACAAAGGCATTTCGAAAAAGCTAAAGCAGGGGTAACAAAGGTAGCGCATCGCAAACTGAAAGTGCTCAGGCGTGAGTCAACAACTGAAATCCTGGCGTGTCGTCTAAGGGCGCTGTCAAGTTACGCGGACATGATCGATCGCCCTTACCGTTTCACGGACGGCTAATGACAGCATATGAAGAGTGATTACTTTACGATGCTTGCACAGAAATAAATAGCACGGGGAGCATACCGAAGGAGATAAGAGAGATCAATAAGGCCAACCCGATTCCAAAAAGCATGCCTCCGAAAATCCACAAGGCTAGAAGAGAGGCAAGATCGGAGGCACACGAAAGAAGCTTCGCAGGGAGAAAAAAACCTATTGTACGTCCGACGCGACCACATACAAAGAACAATACGGAGCGGTAGACAGCGTGGTTGATCACCAGCTTAGGAAAATCAACTGCGCCTCGATCAAGAGCAACAACATTCTCGAGGCTGAAGAAGCGGCAATCGCTCTCGCTATCACCCACCAGGGTGAGTAGGCTACTACACAAATAATTACTGACTCGCAACAAGCACACAGAAGGTATAGCAGCGGACGCATATCGACTGCGGCCATCCACCCACTCAAGGTAAGAAAAATCACCTTTTCAAGATGCTTCATAACGTGGACACCAGGCCATGAGACTGTCAAAGGTAACCAACGTGCCGATGCCAATGCCCGAGCATACGCCAACCGGGAGGCGCACAACGACGGAGAACTGGACGCAGTCACTAGACGCTATGGAGCCATCCTTGAAGATCCTAGAGCCTTAAGGAGGATCTACTCACCTCCCAACGAGGGCCTTAAAAGAGAGCAGTCTACAGACTAACACACACCCCAACCTGAGTCTACTCAGTAAAATCCATCCCACAACATATGAGAATAAATGCCCACTATGCGGGGAGCCCCTACACTCTACCATGTTAGATGGGCGTGTCAAAAAACACAGGTAGAGCCATTAAACACCACACCAACACCGGAGCAGGGGGAGACTGCGCTGTCCTGCTCGACGCCTGATGACCAGCTCAAGCTGATCGACAGAGCTTGCAAGACGGCAAAGGCCACTGGGGCCCTGGACTGAGGGCCCCACCCAAGCCGGTAGTTTTTCATTCATTCACTTGCGATGGAATCGTACAGTGCTGCTAGGGTGGAAAATGTTCCCGTTCACATAATTAAGCGTTAGATTTTGTAAGTACTGGCATCCCTTGCGCCTCTATTTCCTAGATATGTGTGCCATCATGCGCGTGCGCGCCCGTAAGTCTGCCTGATGCTCTCCGGATAAGGGGAAAACACGCAGAATAGACGGAGACCGAAAAATCCAAAGCAGATTCTGCTGCTCCTGCACCTCGTGGACTGTTGGAAACACCGTTCAGCAGTATCTCAGGAAAACCGGAACACAGTCTTTCGGCGACGTGCAATATGATGCCACGACCATCAATTGAGTCTCTGCGGCTCCGCTTGCCAGTTCTCTTTATAAGGAGGCCACATGGGACGTCGCGTCTGGAAACCCCTCCCTTGAACCACTTCCCATTGTTCCTTGTTTATACGCACTTGCCTTTAATCTTCCATTTCTCTGCTTAAACGATATGTCACCACACAAAATAAAGAACGTACACAGCATGTTTCTCTATCTACCATGCGTGATTAACAAAAGCAAGCTTCAAAGACTACACGCTTCTTATTGAGAAATATAGGTACTGTTATACACGGAAGCAATAAATCACGAAAACTGTAAAATAGAGCGCATGGCAGTGAAAAGAAATTTTTCAGTGACTTTTCGCTTCCCGCCTATATGATCACTTGCGAAATCTGTCCATGCCAAGCTTTCATTGCTCGCAAACAACGTGTTGCGGTATTTGGGACGAATTCGCACTTCCCGTACTATGCATGAATTTGCAGTTGTTTGCCTTCCGCAGCGCGTTTCTATAGCTGCGAAGAGTAAGGTCGTGAAAGCCGTCATTCTGAACTCAAAAAAATGTGGATTGTTGAATTTCCTCAACGTTTCCGACTCCTTTACTTTCTTTTTCTATCCAAACATTTGGAGGTGACCAACTACTCTGCGCATCACCTTTTACTAAGGAAAAGCTTGATTGCAGCTGTGGTCACACAGTCCAAGTTCGTTGTTAAGGCGATCGGCTTACTGGTATTATGTTCTTTCTAGCACCAATACTTCGTTGCTTATCGTACTGACAGCCACAATGGTAACGCATCTTGACAGAAGCCGTAATTCCGCGGACAATGTGGAGGGTGTACTAATCTGCCATCCGACGGTCTCTTCGGGCTACGTGATTCTAACCGCTGCCAGCGATGCGGTGACGACAAAATAAACTTTACAGGCGTTATTCTGATGCATGCTGAGAAGCCCGCAATTATCTTTTATTGTAACGTTCCTTGTAGCCATTTTTACCTCTCTATACATTGTATAGAAGCACAGCTGTCATGCTGAGCAAGTAACGGTGAGCCAGAGCTTCGCTCCAACGCCTGCTTGCTGCGCCTCTTTCGACCTACAACCGTGTTCAATCCTCGCTTCCGGTCACGCAGCAGGGTGAATGCGAACTCCGTCCCGACAAGTTAGTTGTCTGCTTCAAGTGGAACGCGTTCTATTGTGAGAGTGATGATGCAGCTTGGGCGGATGAGCTTTTTTTTTTTTTTTTTTTTTTTTTCTTTCCATGTCTCTCAGAGCTGCAGGCCGTGAGGGTATAGCAACAGGCTAACCGCATAGCCTGACAAGCGGCAAGCGCAGATGTGCTTGGGCCGTATATAGTTCATCCGGTGCAAAATCAAGGGTTCCTGCTCACAAGGCAGTCGTGAAAAGTGCACCGGGTCCTGTTCTCTTCGCGGCCTTTCTGCCAATCTGTGTGTGTTTAGGAACTCTGTTGCTTCTGCTGCAAGCGTGACATCGACGGTCGAGAGGCTGCTAAGGTGCTGGGGTGTTCGTCAGTCCATTTGTCAGAGAAAAAAGGCAAAATAGCAGCAACTGACTTCAATGTCCGATCGAGAGTAACGTGCAATTTTACGCTGAAATCCAGAAACTGGTAAAACGGGACGAATTGCAATAACTATACTCGCTAGGAGAAAGGATAAAAAGCTGCAGCGACCTAACGGAGCTGAGACGGCGGCGAAAGCCGACGGTTTCCCTTTCCCCGTAAGAGAGGGGGAGCGCGTGAGGGAAGAGATGGCGCAGCACGGAGGCGTCTAGCGGCCAACAGGAAAAAAAAAAAAATAATAAGTCGCTCTTTGTTTGGGATTCACGGCTCTTGGCCACTTATTCCTAGCCTGTGCAAGCGTCCCAACAAATCCACACCGCTTTTAATATTTCATAGCTCGGTTTACACCGTTGTAGGCCGAAGACCTCAGGAGCAAAGGTTGAGACAGCTGACGCGGATCTAGGCCAGAACAGAACGGTCAGCGATGGCTTCACGTGCCACCGCCGCCTTTATTTTCTTCGTCCATGCGACCGGGCGTTGGCTGCGCTCTTGGTGCAGCCAGAGGAAGGCGCTGCAGTGTAAAACACTTGCTATGACGCCTTCTGGGCCTCGCAAAAAGCGATCGCCCCCCCCCCCCCCCCCCCCTTCCCCCCAACCCCAAACTGTCCACTGTGATTTCAACTATCGCTATACATGAACCTCACTGCTACCTCACTAGTGCCTTCTGGTAACCTGAAAAAGTCATGATTCTCTGCCAACCACGCCGACACCATTAGTGAAGATTTCGAGAGAACCCAAGGCCAGGAAACTTCGAATATAAAAAAAAAAAAAAAAAACATTTCTAAAAAAATTTAAATTAGATTGACTTCCTTTGGCGCAGCTTCCAGTTGACATCGGTTTTAATATTTGTTTATTCTGTGTATGTTCGCTTATTCTATGCTGTTTAATGTTTCCTTAGAGCCCACATTTCACCTCTTCGCAGATAAATATTGTCAATGCGAGCCTGCGACGAGACGAACTTGAAATCTCTGGTATAAAGCCTCCGAGGGAGAGGAGCTCGCTCATTGTCGTCCTGGCGGACTCAGTCCGAGCAGGGGCGCTTAACTCAAGATTAGCGAAATACTTATTTTCCGGCAGAGAAAATGGTAGCCATTCCATTGTCTCGGTGGATTAGGTAATTTCTATCGCCCTGCAATGACTGGATTCAGTCCATACCTGCTCGGAGCATAAGCTGCCCACATAGATAAACCAGTTACAGCTGCACAACTGGCATCCTTGCACGCGTAGGAAAAACGTACACTTTTTGTACGAATTTATACGTACGCATAAAAACATCTAAACACACGCCGGTGGGTCTTAGCGATCGAGTAAAGACACGGAACCTTTTTATTCACCTGCAGTAGTGGAAGCGCATAACAGGATTGCACGCGTAAGTCTGCGTCACCGTTTATCACAAACAAACAGCACGCTAGTTCGCATAATCGCCGAGGACGAAAGACAGTCTAACGTTCACAGAGGCCGAGCAGGTGGGTTACGCCCCGGTCGTTTCTTATCGACGCTCCATGCGTTTGCTTTACACCGAACTGGGACTATATATGCTGTTACGACCAAGCATCCGCAATTGCGCGCTCTATTGTTCGCCTGTGGGCATGGATAAGTTTTGTGAATATGTGGTGATGGTCCAATGGCTCTAAGTGAGCCTGTTTCCAGGAATCCTGTTTTGTAAGCATGTTTTGCTTTGTGGACAACCTGCAAATGCCAAATTGACCCTGTCAAGAGAACGTCTGGAAAAACACAAAGAAACGTCCCCCTGAGGGAAATAGCAGGAAGTGCTTTCTTTCTTTTGTTCACCCTTCCAGTCGAGAAGTGCTATCCTCCAGTGATGAATGCCTCCTATCCAAAGGAGACGACAGAGTGACATGTCCGCTGACGTGCAGGACAAGAAAGGAGCATGACTCATACGGCCATTAAGTGATTTCCCGGGAATGCAGGAAAGATTTGCAATTGTCGAAAAGGGACAATGTTGGGAGCCCTATGCGGCGCCACGTGCACTCGGGTTTCTGAGAAGTAAAACCCCTTGTCAGAACCAGCCTGTGGTTTCTTTGCTGAAGAATAGAAATGTACCTCCTCTCCTCGCCGTTCCCAAGCTTTTCCCGCCAACAAGTGATCACGCCCAACGAATGAATGCCGGACCAGTCAGTGCTTCAGACCATCAGTGCAGTGATGTGTTCGATTGGATGCCGATACCTGAGGGGCGTGCCCTGGATTTGGTTGGTCAGCATCTTCAGAGAGGGGCTGGACATAGGGGGTTTTAAGGACGCTGCAGAGCACGAAATGTCGCTCTGAGCCCTGGGTAAACGGCTCATCCAGTCGCTTCTCGCTATGAACTCTTAACGCTTGTCATTTTGCTGATGTACCCTTCTTTTTCATGTAAATATTCTTGTAAATACGTTTTCTCAAAGTGCCAGTAAACCTGCTTGTACATATTTCACCAACTTCGAAGATTCAATCCTACTTCAACCCCGAGTCTCTGCACGCTACCAAGTGAAGGCCGGGTCTACGTAGCCCCAGCGTCACGACAACTGGTGGCAGCGGTGGGATAAAGCCCCAACACTGGTGCCCAGCGGTGGGATCTGAATCTGCAAGCCACAACATCTGGTGATTGGAGGTGGATCTGAAGCTACAAGCCACAACATCTTGTGATCGGAGGTGGCATCTCAAGCAACAAGCAGGAGCAACAATCGGCCAACAAGACAGCAGCTCGGAACATCGATCGCATGTGTGGGTGAGTGCTTGGCTTTTCTTCTGATGTGGACCAGGTTCTAGAACAGGGTTAGATTTTAGAACTGGTAAAAAGTGTTGAAACGCCTTTAGGTTTGGTAGTTTGCACTTGTTTTGGAAGTAGCCGACACTCGGAGCGATCATGGACCTACAAAAGCTGCAGAAACCGGAACTGTTGCTATTGTGTGAGGAATTGGGAATTGATACAAGTGGTTTGGCACGAAAACCCTTGATTATAAAGGCAATCACTGATCTAGGAACCGATGATGAGGAGCTCAGTGAAGCATGGAACCTCATCGGTCAAAAAAAGGAACAGCTCAGACAGCAGAAAGAGCGTGAAATTGAAAGAGAAGCAAAAAAGCTGGAGCTAGAAATTGAGCTCCGGAAATTAGAACTAGAGTTGAGCAAGAGGTCGGGCGATTGTCCCCAGCTAGCGGTACCTCGTCTCAACAAGGAGGCAGATTTCAAGATGTCAAAGTACATGCAGCCATATGTGATATCAGGGGATATCGGTCTGTATCTGGCTAACTTTGAGCGAACTTGCGAAAAACTGTCCTTCCAGCGAGACACGTGGTCTCAGAGATTATTGACGGTTCTGCCCTGCGAGGCAGCGGAGGTTGTCGCGCGGCTAAGCAAGGAGGACGCGGACAACTACGAGAAGGTCAAAGCTTGCCTTCTGAGAAAGTATAGGCTTAGCGCCGAGGCGTTCAGACAACGTTTTCGGAACGCTACTAAGTCCAGGGACGAGAGTTACCCTGAATTCCTGTACAATTTAAGAGTAAATTTGGGCGAGTGGCTAAAGAGCACAGATTCCTACAGTGATAGGGACGCTGTAGTCGAGCGAATTCTTTTGGAGCAGTTTTATAACTGCCTCCCAGAAAAAGAAAGAAATTGGTTACAGGACCGAGGCGAAATTAAGTCGGCAACTGAAGCTGCCGAACTTATTGAGGAGTATGCTTCGCGCCGACAATTCAGCAACCCAGCAGTGGATAGGCCCCGCAATCCCAAGTTCAGTGTGAAAAACCGTCAGAAAAGGCACTTTGCTAGATTTGCAAACGAAGAAAGGAAGGCTTCTTCAGGCAAACGCCCTAGAAAGGACGGCAGTGAGAAAAGTGGGGAAGTGACCAACGCGCAGAACACAAAGAACAAGCTTGGGGCTAGGAAGCCGCTCACATGCTTTAGGTGTAATGAGCAGGGTCACATTGCAGTCAACTGCCGGAAAGAAAAGTTTGTTTTCTCGTATGTCAGTGACTGCGATGAAAATATGCAGCTTTTGGAACCTTACATGCATGACCTAGTAGTCAACGGGAAGCCTTGCAAGGTACTGCGCGATTCGGCCGCAACGATGGATGTTGTCCATCCGGCGTATGTATCGCCTTCCGACTATACAGGACAGTGTGCATGGATCCGACAGGTAGTTGAGGAACAGAGTGTGTGCTTGCCGATCGCGAACGTGGTCATCGAGGGCCCTTTCGGCGAATTAACAACCGAGGCTGCCGTTTCAGGAAAGCTTCCTAAGTGCTATCCGTATTTGTTCTCCAACAAATCGGACATGCTGCTGCGAAAGAGGGGCATCCTTTTCGGAGACAGAGTTGTGCAAGCCTTAACACGTTCAAAGGCGCGAGAACTAGCTACACTGCTCATTTCAGAAAAATCAACAGCGGAGGAAACGGCAGTTAAAACAGTGGTAAATGCGCAAAAAAAGCGGGTCAGAAAAGTTTGAGAGCGAGGCATCTCAAATAAGTCAACTTGAAAGTGCGCTTGGTAAGACACGGAATGAGGACGTTCTAGAGAGTAACCTCTTGCCGCCGGTGTCTAGTAATCTCACGAGCCTTCTAAGTGGAACCCGAGAGGACTTAGCTATGGAGCAAGCCAATGATCCCAAGAATAAGATCGAAGTACAGTGGGAAGGACCTGCTAAAGTCGTTGCAGAGCTTTCTGACACTAACTACGCAGTGAAAATCCCCGATAGGCGTAAAGCAGTGCGCATTTATCATTGCAATCTTATGAAGCCTTATGTGCAGAGGGAAGCCGTGGTAAATCTAACGTTAAACCTTCCCGAGGAGATGGGGGACAACTTGATTTGCCTCAGCGGAAAGGGAAGCAACGCTCAGGAGCTTCTCAAAAAGACGGAGCAGAGAGGAGAACTAAAGAAATCCCAGCTGTCCGATCTGGGCGAGATAATAACAGAGTTTGAGGCCTGCTTCGTGGACAGGCCAGGCAGAACTGATTTGACTGAGCACGATATTGAGCTGACTTCAGACGTGCCAGTGCGATCAAGGTGCTACCGATTTTCTCCAAGGCAAAGAGAAATTCTGGATAGGGAAGTAACTCGCATGCTGGAATTAGGAGTAATAAAACCCTCGGAAAGCGATTATGCTTCGCCTATGATCTTAGTAGAAGCTCCAGGTAAAGACCCTAGGGCTGTGGTAGACTACCGAAAGCTAAATTCTCTCACCAGGGATCAAGTGTATCCTATTCCGAATATTGAGGAGAGAGTAGAACAGGTCAGTAGAGCGGCATATGTGACTACGCTGGACCTTACTCGAGGATACTGGCAAGTACCGCTCACTGAACGCGCCAGCAGATACGCGGCTTTCGTCACTCCGACGGGCAGCTACCAGCCAACAATGATGAGTTTCGGGCTCAAAAATGCTCCATTTTGTTTTTCCCGACTCATGGATAGCGTTTTAAAGGGGTGTGAAACATTCGCGGTGCCTTATTTAGACGACATTGCGGTTTTTTCCGACTCATGGGCGGACCATATGGTACATCTAAGAGCTGTACTGAGCCTTTTGCGTCAAGCTGGACTAACCGTAAAGGCCGAGAAATGTTGCCTGGCAAGGGCGACCGTGGACTACTTGGGTCACAATGTAGGTCAAGGTTTCAGGAAACCCAGCGAGATTAAGATTTCTGCGGTAGCAGACTACCCGCGGCCGAGCACGAAGACGGAAATTCGAGCATTCCTGGGTCTGACTGGGTACTACAATCACTACATCCCTAACTATTCCGCTTTGGCTAGCCCTCTGACCGACGCTCTCCGCAGGACAGAACCGACAAATGTAGTCTGGGACGAACAAAAGGAAGCCTCCTTCGTAAACCTGAAGGCTGTGCTGATTAGCCGTCCGGTATTGCGAGCTCCAGACTATGGCCGAGAATTCACGGTCCAGTGTGATGCCAGTGATCGAGGGTTAGGTGCTGTTCTCTGCCAGAGAGATGACGACGGTAATGAGCACCCCGTGCTCTACTTGAGCAGAAAACTGAGTACTAGAGAGAGGGCTTATTGCGCGTCAGAGAAAGAATGCGCTTGCATTGTATGGGCCATTCAAAAATTGCAGTGCTATCTTGGAGGGGCCAAATTCACCGTAGAGACGGATCATTGTCCCCTGGCTTGGCTGCAAACTGCGACATCAAAGAACAGTCGCCTTCTTAGGTGGAGCTTGATTTTACAGCAGTACAATTTTGAAATAAGATACAAAAAGGGGAAGTTAAATGGGAATGCGGACGCGCTTAGCCGCTCTTTCTAAGCAGTCCGAGATGTTCCTCACCATGTATCCAAATTGATAATCAGGTTTTATTTTTTTTTTTCTCGTGCGCTTGTATATGTGTGACTATGTAAAGCAGCACGTTTGGTTTTCCAGGAATACGTGGGTCCTGAACGTCTTGAGAGTGGGCTTTTCTCGAACAACAATGGCAGTTTTCTTTTAACCTGGTCTCTTCAGACGGTAGCCGAGTGCTTGCTTCGACATGTGGTTGAGTTTCAGACAGCTCGAGCAATTTGGCCTACAACAATCAAGACAACGCGACAAGCAACAGCGAGCTTCAAGCGTTCACGTGCAGGCCATTAAGTCGTCTCTTCATGCAGCAGCTGGGACTGCTGCCCTCCGAGACTCTTCTGGCGGGGGAGGAGGCTGTTACGACCAAGCATCCGCAATTGCGCGCTCTATTGTTCGCCTGTGGGCATGGATAAGTTTTGTGAATATGTGGTGATGGTCCAATGGCTCTAAGTGAGCCTGTTTCCAGGAATCCTGTTTTGTAAGCATGTTTTGCTTTGTGGACAACCTGCAAATGCCAAATTGACCCTGTCAAGAGAACGTCTGGAAAAACACAAAGAAACGTCCCCCTGAGGGAAATAGCAGGAAGTGCTTTCTTTCTTTTGTTCACCCTTCCAGTCGAGAAGTGCTATCCTCCAGTGATGAATGCCTCCTATCCAAAGGAGACGACAGAGTGACATGTCCGCTGACGTGCAGGACAAGAAAGGAGCATGACTCATACGGCCATTAAGTGATTTCCCGGGAATGCAGGAAAGATTTGCAATTGTCGAAAAGGGACAATGTTGGGAGCCCTATGCGGCGCCACGTGCACTCGGGTTTCTGAGAAGTAAAACCCCTTGTCAGAACCAGCCTGTGGTTTCTTTGCTGAAGAATAGAAATGTACCTCCTCTCCTCGCCGTTCCCAAGCTTTTCCCGCCAACAAGTGATCACGCCCAACGAATGAATGCCGGACCAGTCAGTGCTTCAGACCATCAGTGCAGTGATGTGTTCGATTGGATGCCGATACCTGAGGGGCGTGCCCTGGATTTGGTTGGTCAGCATCTTCAGAGAGGGGCTGGACATAGGGGGTTTTAAGGACGCTGCAGAGCACGAAATGTCGCTCTGAGCCCTGGGTAAACGGCTCATCCAGTCGCTTCTCGCTATGAACTCTTAACGCTTGTCATTTTGCTGATGTACCCTTCTTTTTCATGTAAATATTCTTGTAAATACGTTTTCTCAAAGTGCCAGTAAACCTGCTTGTACATATTTCACCAACTTCGAAGATTCAATCCTACTTCAACCCCGAGTCTCTGCACGCTACCAAGTGAAGGCCGGGTCTACGTAGCCCCAGCGTCACGACAATGCACAGGAATGTTCACGGTTAAAGCCGTGCTTTCACAATGTCGTCAAATGAAGAAGCCAATATTTCCACCCTATACAAGTGAGCTGTGCCAGGAAATGCAGCTGCACACGCAGTTACTAAAGACAGCCCGAAAAAATGTTAAATGGACATGATTTGAGAAATGTCCCAAAAGCTGGCACATCCACAGCATATTTCTAGAAGGTGTGCTGTGTGTGGGCTGCACATTCGGATATTAAGGCGAAAACCTTTAATGGCTCATGCCGTCGTGGACAAAATGTGTCCGGCTTTTGCAGCGTTTTGATTGGCCGAGGCGGGATTACGTCATAGAGGTCTCGTCCAATCACAGAGCACCACCACAGTATGCGCGGATGCGTGCCCTATATGGCCATATGTCAATCGGTGATCAATTACTAATTAAATCATTACGAATTGATGGCTAATTCAGGAATGCGTTAGTCATCCAATTAATGATTGATTATTTGCTTAAATAATTAATTGATAACCTACTGAATTACTAGTTAATTATTTACTAATCAGTGTCAGTTGCGTATCAGAATGCGGCACTCACACTTTCGCCTTACACTACTTTAATCGCTAAAGTCCCTTGTAATTTTTCTTCTTTGAAGCGCTCACAAAACTGGCGCTATATTGATCAATGCACGCGCAACGTTGTGCGTGTTTAAGTCTCGTATAGTGCCTTAGTTATGCTGCGTAGAACTGAATTGATATTTCAGTATAATATTGATAAGAGCTACCGTGCCTTGTGGAAGAGGTATAGACACTAAATGAAGATGCTGTATTCTCAGGTCTCGACAGAGTACGCGTGAAAGCCGGTAGGTGGTAAGGTCAAAAGCGTTCGAAAACAGCAGAGTAGCCTCAAAAAGCGCAAGAACTTTCACGACGCACTTTCTTTATTAGGCCAAGGCAGTAGTGACGGCGGCGCCAATAGCTATGCCCGAAAATGCAAAATTAAAAAAAAGAAAAGAAACACCGGTGGTAGCGGAAAACGAATATACCAACCGCATTTTTGCCCTTTCCCTCGTGATCGCCAGACTCGCTGCGATGTTGCAGCCGCTTCGGGCTTTCCCGCTTTTCATTGTTTAACCTTTATAGTTACGAAGTGCATTTGCCAATGTGCGCAGCTGCTCATACATGTGACGTTTTCCGTGTCCTTGTTTCTGGAGGCGTCACATGAATATGGCTCACTGCGATATTTGTTTTGTCGTTACTACGTAGTGCTGGCTACCCGGACATGTGCTGTATTAACACGAGCTTGTGTGGAAGCTATTGTGGAACTAACCATCAAACAACATAGGTATTGTAAAAAAAGAAAGGCTGCCATGACGGAGGGAAAAAATGTTGCTGTGTGTTGACTGCCCGGATGCCTTTAGATTCCAGCATTATAAGGACGACCGAATTGCCTTTTTTTTTTCCAGATTTATTCCGCAGCTTCAGCGAACGACAGCTGCTTTGAAGAAATTTCGCACCGATGAGGAGTTTGCTTTTATCGCTGAAGATTACGCGAGTTTCGACATGGCATAAAAGTTACCGCAACCTCGCCCATAACTCAGAGTCCCGCAGTTGCACACCAGAGTCCTTTTACATACTTTAAAAAATTCAGAGAAGTGCCGTAACGCAAGAAGAGAACAGGATAGTTAAGCGGGCAAGTTGGTGATACATCATCCAAAAAACGATGAAGCATGAAGCAAGAGGAGAAGCTGTACTCGGCTGCAGATTTCCGACTCCGATACATCTTGTTCCTGCTATACCCTTCCCTTGTACAGTTGTCCATCCACACCAAATCCTACCGGTGCTCAAACCCTCATCCATAATTATGGCGTGCCTGACTGGCGCCGCCTAAACGCAACGACTAACTGCAGCGTTGGTGCTCCATGATATCGATGTCTAGGACGCTTAGCATGCGATGAAGATTAAACGGTTCTTCGTCTCAACTCCTCACTCCAAGGTTCCCTCTCCTTCCCACTCACGGTGCACGATCGTCAATAAGCGTCAAAACCTCCGAAACTCACACAAAACACGCGGACACACACATCCCAAAGAGTTTACTTTCCGCTAAGGTTCGTCAACTGTGAACAGAACTTGGAAGAGGATGCGTGAAACGAATGGACATGACGGCTCAAGTTTGCCTAATGGCGTATATCCCTAGAAAGCCAAGGCCGATTGGCTCACCGAGAGTATTTAGCATAAAGCAGGGTCGCGTCCCCGATTTCTGTCGCTCATTTTATGCTGATTTTATCAAGGTTTTATTTTATCAAGCTCCGGCTGGTATACCGCACCATGCGCGATACTCAGCCGGAATGTAGCTTTGTTGCCAGATAACAGACATAGTTCACTCTTGCATGTTTGCGTTCCCTTCCGGGTGACGCATAGTACAACGACCTGGGTGCACATGCATGCATATTTCCACCTGCGAAAAAAAGGGTTGTATATGAGGTCATCATCGCGATCAAAATTTATGTGACACTTAATTGAAATACGCGTCGAGGATATATACCACAGCTGCAATGTCTGAAGTCATCGCAGACTTCCTGTCCTTCTCCGTTGTCGCTCCTCTCTGCATGCACTGAGCTTCTGCATGCGCCGACATTCAATCGCCTGCTGCATACTTCCGTGGGCGTTTAATATGGCTCCGATCCAACCTGATACGTTGACACAAAACATAGCACAGTGGTCAAATGCCGCCTAGACCGCCACAGCACACGGCCATGTCACATGACTGGATGCACCTGCAAACTGCTAGTGCACCTGACAACTCGGCTACGTCACGTGGCCTCATGAAGTCACGCATCCCGTCGACCAATCAGCGATTCTTATGGCAGACGACGTTGAACGTTGAGTGAACGTGTCCGCAAATATCAACCCCATACTGTAATAACCGCAGGAGCACTGGGAAGCACTGATGATATACAGATCCCGTGCCGTTTACAAGCGGCGGAATCGGCCTGGCCCACGGAGGCCGGCGGGGCTCAAGGGCCCCCGGCCGATTATTAACCATCAGTAATTGCTAATAATAACTTCATTATTCAAACACGCTGGACATCACCGTTTCTTTTTTCCTTCGACGAGGGTGTTAATGCTCTGTCATTAATAAACCTTATCGCATGTTTCACAGCAAGCAAGATTTCATTTCTGGAAGGAGTAAAGGAAGTATAAATTCGAACAGGGTCTGTAAAGAATTATAACGCTATATTTTCAGTCGCTTTTTTTTTTTTGTTATTTGCAACGGCATTGGTTGCATGACTTCCCGCGTAACATTCGCTCAAGGCAGCTAAATAACTTCTTGTCCCAGCTTTTTCGATCTCATCAGCCAAGCCATGGCTCTGACGTCGAAGGTCAGTAGAGGTGATCTGAAGTATATGAGAAAAACCGCGATATAATTGCTGATATGTCTTTCCCATTCAACATAACGCGAAAACATCACGAGTCTGGGTCCCAGCTAACGAAGCACGATAGCTTTAACGGTCCCGTTCTCCGCAAAATGTGGCGTCGGTGTCGTGAGCGAAGATTCACGGATATTAGAGAGAACAAATTAAGGGACTAATAATTAGGGGAGTAGCAAAACCCATGTAGGCTTAACAAGTATTCGCTAGGAGACTTGGCAAACGGGAGTCATTAACGCTTATTGCGTCAAATCCTTGAGGAAGGAGTTTAAGTTTCTCACAAATGTCTTCTGCTATTTTAATGCCTCATGTGACCTACGCTGACTTTTTACGTCACAGCTTCCAGTCTGCTGTAGAAACTGAAACTGTTGAAAAGAGATGGCAGGTAGGCGAATATCCCGCAGGTGTTCCAATTAAACACCATTACAAAGAGGACCGCAAGTCAGCCCAATAAACAGCTTCTTTCAGTGCAACGAAGAACACCTTCATCTCATGCTTAAGAATGTCAGGCCTCTTTTGCACGATGAGGTTAATGTTCCTGAGGGCCACGTACTGCACCTCAGGCTCACTGGACAGAAGGGTAACCAGGGGATGGGCCAACTTCTTCGTCAGGGTGGTGACATAGTCGGAGTCACTGCTCATCATTTCCATGAACTTCATCAGCACCTTGACGGCCGAAAGTACAACGGCCGCATTGGCGTGTGCCAGGCGAGGAGTGACCCGCTCGCAGATACTCTGGGCTTCGCGTTCGTCCTTGGGCGCATAATTGGACAGCGAATCAAGGATGAACACTTGGCCCCACTCTGTGCACTCGTTGAGTACCGTCAGAAGCTTGTTGATGGTTGGCCCACTCATCTCGGTCAGCGGCTGGCCACTATGCCTCATTCATCTCGGACAGCGCTGCCACTGCATTGGCCACCACCATGGGGTTGGAATCAGAGAGGTCTCGCAGCTGATCCAAGAAGCCAGCTTCAGCTTCTTTCATCTCACAAGATGTTTGCAGCACTGCGAAAGGAAAAGGCACCCCGGTCCAATCAGGATCACGCGCACTATAACAGGCAATTGTGCTCCTACGCGCTTCTCGCCACCAACTTGGCAGGGGTGACAGTAGGAGCACAATTCCCTATTATAGTGCGCACGGGCGAGAGGCACATTGGAGCACAATCGCAAGGGCTCCTCTGCCTTTCGCAGTGCTGCAGATATCTTGTGAGAGAAAGTATAGTCTCTTCCTCGTTCCTCGTCTACGACATTGTCAGCAGGACGGGACATCTGGTGGAGGTGCTGAATCCCGACACCGTGACGTACCCCCGAAGATGGCACCCGTCGAATAGAGACCACCTTTGGTTTTTGTCCAGCCTCGTGAGGGCACCTGCCTCCAAGGACGACCGCATGAGAAGGCGGAAAATTGGCTCGGCCTGTTTGAACGTGCGTCAACGTACAACGCCTGCAACGAGGAAACGAAGCTAAGGATGTCACTTGCTAATGACCATTTACAGCTTCATGCCTGTCAAATCATTGCTTACAGCGCGCGCATGCAAGGAACCTTTTTTTTTCTTTATTACATAGTTTGTTATTTATACAGGTATGAAACTATAAAATTTTGTTTTCTGAATAAATTCAGTGACGGGTATGCCACAGTTCTTGCTCTTTTGTCGTCCCAGTCTGCGCAGTTCCCTAGATTAAGTATGTGCGACTGATCCGCCCAACAACGTGCACTCTTGAATGCGTGCCTACTCTTCTTGTGTCTAGTGTTACGACATGGCAACGCTATGCACACGTCACGTACCGCGACCAACAAAGAACACGGCGACTTTCGAGGAAAGTGCAGAAAATAAATACAGGTGTGCACTTGCATGCACTGAGCATAGGTGTGGCGTTGTGTGACATCAGGAATGAGCAGTCTGCACCGGCAACGTTTGAGACCTGAGTCACAATAGTCTACAGCGCCTAAAGGGCGAGGTGACGAATAGTGTGTCCAGCAGACAGCTCCCGCATCAGACACTGCACCACCAAGCAGTGATTCACATGAACTATAGCGCACCGCGTTTCCGCGAATTGTGAGTCAAGCTGCCCTTTAGATCATATGACACGTCTCTACAGCTCCAGACTCCTCCGGATTTGATCTCGACCAATACGAGCGGTGGCTGCACAAGGCTGAAAGAAGAGAACGGCCTTTCTTTTTTTGTTCATCTAACTTTATTTTCCCAAATACAAGCATTATATATATATATATATATATATATATATATATATATATATATATATATATATATATATATATATATATATATATATATATGCAGATAAATGAAGGGGAAATGAGGGTGCTCGTTATAATACATGAAGGAAAGAAGCCAACAGTCGGCGAGGCCAAGGAAAGCATTGGGGATTGTACTTTGTCTTTTTTTTAATTATTGATAATCGCATAAATTAGTAATGTAATGTGTTTAGGGGAAAGATAAATAAACACAAAGTAGAAGGAAAAACAACGTGCCGATGGTGGGAACCGCACCCACGACCTCGGAATATAGCGTCCGGTGCTCTTCCAACTGAGCTACATCGGCCGATGTCCCCCCTCCTACTTTCTCGGGTATTAATGTTGTCTGTATACGAACATTGAGAGTGTTCACCAGCGTCACCCTCAACTATAGCGGTGGACGTGGAACGCGCCCTACGTTACCGCCAGCGTCACGTAGGACGTGATCAAGAGCGAGGGCGAAAGCTGTGCTAGAACCCTCTTACGCTACCTATGACTTCAAGATATATATATGTATGTAAAGGACATGTTTTTTCTTCTACTTTGCGTCTAATTATCTTTCCCCTAAACAGATTACATTACTAATTTCTGTGATTATCCAAGTAAACATTAAAAAAAAAAAGCCATAAAGTACCATCCCCAACGCTTTCCTTGGCCTCGCCGACTGTTGGCTTCTTTCCTTCATGTATTATAACGAGCACCCTCGTTTCCCCTTGATTGATCTGCTTATATATATATATATATATATATATATATATATATATATATATATATATATATATATATATATATATATATATATATATATATATATAACGAGCACCCTCGTTTCCCCTTGATTGATCTGCTTATATATATATATATATATATATATATATATATATATATATATATATATATATATATATATATATATATATATAAGCAGATCAATCAAGGGGAAACGAGGGTGCTCGTTATAATATATATATATATATATATATATATATATATATATATATATATATATATATATTACCACGTGCCTAGCGCCGCACGACAGCCGTGTTTGGCGCCGACGACGACGAAGCGGTTGTGTTGGCACGAGCGGCGCGCTGGTGCTGGACTCTGTGATCGGAACGACAAGCCGACCTTATTCTCTGGTCCTCGGCTACGTGTACCTTCACGGCTCCCTGTGACTTCAGTCGTGACAATATATATATATATATATATATATATACGAACATAAGTATACATATATATATATATATATATATATATATATATATATATATATATATATATATATATATATATATATATATATATATATATATATATATATATATATATATATATATATATATATATATATATGTATATAT
This sequence comes from Amblyomma maculatum, assembly GCF_055883805.1. Classification (NCBI taxonomy): domain Eukaryota; kingdom Metazoa; phylum Arthropoda; class Arachnida; order Ixodida; family Ixodidae; genus Amblyomma; species Amblyomma maculatum. The sequence goes on along the minus strand of NC_139346.1, from coordinate 93,051,705 downwards.
ATATATATATACACATGAAGGAAAGAAGCCAACAGTCGGCGAGGCCAAGGAAAGCATTGGGGATTGTACTTTTGTCTTTTTTTTTTTAATTTTTACTTCGATAGTCACATAAATTAGTAAAGTAATCTGTTTAGAGGAAAGATAAATAAACAAAGTAGAAGGAAAAAACAACGTGCCGATGGTGGGAACCGAACCCACGACCTCCGAATATCGCGTTCGGTGTTCTTCCAACTGAGCTACATCGGCCGCTGTCCTAGCTACATCGGCCGCGCATTCTTTTCTCTCTTCTCCCCTTTTCCCATACTGCAGATCTCCGCGAGGTTAGTCGACCTCTCACACTATACTCGAAGCAAGCCGCCTCGTACTGTCTTCTGCTACAATGGCACGTTGTGTTTCGGCGCTTGATCGTACCTAGCGTGCTAGAGTAGACCAAAGCTTAGTGCGATTGCCGTCATTTGCTTTGGAAATCACTTTTTTCTTCTTTTCCAACTTAATTAGCTCTACAGCTGGTATGTCTAAACATTTTTGCTACTGCAACACTTATAACTTATTTCAATTTCCCGGTGTTTGTGCATTTATCAACAATCTGAAAGTTTTCAACTTAGGCATAATTTCCTTTATTGGCCGCGGGCGCCGCCACTATTCGCAAACACCTGCATTTTGACCAATCAAAACTTTTTGATACATGGGCCCTATATGGAAAGTTTCGGAATTGGTAATATTAAAGAGCTCTGAGAGTAGTCACGTCGCCATGTGGAATGTGCTGAATATTGTGTCTTGAAAAGGATGCGCAATTCCATATAAGATGTTGTAGGTCGATTGCACAGGCTGTTTGTGGCATTGGATGCAGATCCATTCCGTCTGAACGTAGGGAATTTTAGTTCTCCCGCCTGCGATGACAGCACCACCGCCCATTCCTGAAGCACGGCCGGTCTCGAGGGAGAGCGCGTTTCTCTCGCGCGCGCTCTCTCCCTCGAGACCGACCGTGCCTGAAGATGGGTAGACAGCGCCGCCTCCGATCCCTCGCTCGTCCGTATAGAAAGCACCGTCGGAGAAGTGCGCCGCCAGCACCGTTCCGATTGCAGTCCTTCGGCTGGTGGAGTACCATGCACATGATGCACTGCAAGCGAACCGGATGCGCTGTGGGTCAATTTTCTGGCGGGCCCACTTCGCTCTTCATCATTCCTTTTCTCTCTAAATTGAGAAAGGAGAGTCCAACCTCTCATAACGACTTACCCGGCTCGCATCACCACCGGCATCTGGCGGACATCTGCCAGCTCACACGGCTACAGCTCCCGAGTGATGCTGGATGCTACATTGAAATGGTTATTTGCAACATACAAGAATGTAAAAGCACAAAGTCAGTTTTTATTAATTTTTAAAAATTGTTACCAGATAATGCAACAAATTATAGCGATTTGATTACGAAGTACTGAGGATTGTTCACGTAGCTGTAATAAAAATCATAGCTGTTTTTTTTTTATTGTTGTTCGTCTTTAAAATTGTGAATTTTGACACATTTCAAGCAGTGTCGAGAAAAATGTTATCGGTCAAAAAGTAATAAATCCCCATCCCCCAATATATATATATATATATATATATATATATATATATATATATATATATATATATATATATATATATATATATATATATATACTACACTACAATATATATAATGTAAAATCGGATATTTTTTGGATTCTACTAGCTGAAAGCTTTTTAACGATATATGCCGGCGTTGTAGCGTAAAGTTAAAATTTGAACCATAGTCATTTAATTACCTGTAGTTAGCAGATAGCGTAGTGTAACCGTACGCGATATGCTGTCCGACCATGATATTTCTCCGAGGTACCCTCTGCAGTGCTTTCAAAAATTTATTTGCAAATTTTCACGAAGAAAATCGCCGCAATCATAATTGTCATAAAACGTTGGCGTATGAGTGCCTTCTTGTTCTTCCAAAAGGGAATTTCACGTGTGTATCTTTTTTTTCTTATGCAAACCGTAAAATGTATTCATTATGTTCTTGCAGGGGTTTACAGAATGATCTGCCGTGTAGGGAGAGAGCGTGCCAATGCCTGAGCCCACAAGGACACCAGTGCTGGTGAATAGACGAATGAACAGGAAAAAGAAACGTACGTCATGCATAGACACACGGACTAATTCAACGGCCCGAATTTAATTTTTTTTTTTTTAGATAACGTCTTACACTGCTCACTGATGCGCGCTCTTTTCGCTCGTTTAATCATGTTTCCCCAATTCCTTTTGTTATCTGACTGCCGTGATTGTGCAGTATAAAAATCGCTGTTTCCATTCTGGCAGTGACCACTTACTTCCTCAAGCATATTCTATTCTGAAGTCGCCCTATGAACACCTGGAGAACGATGCGCTGCTGTTATCATGATAGCTGATCCGGCCACAGTAATGTTACCCCGTCAAATTTAATCCTAGGGAAAAACGGGTTAGAGCGATAAGTGGGACCCATCTCAACGAGTGAATACTTTCCTGTATAGCTAACTCCTTAACGCAATAAACTTCATGCGAATTAGATCTAAAAAAAAGTAAATAAATACATATTGCTTTTACTCATAAAGGGACATCTAGGGCCGAAGGAGTTAAAGGAGATCGGATGTTTTCTCAAGCGCCGATTTGCTGCAGATATAGATGGGACTAGCACTGCTACATCATTTGACTACATTTTATGTCAAGTAAAAACTGCTCCTTCGAATCGTGCTATATCTAGACCCGCAGCACAGACGCGAATATTGTAGCGAACCATTGTATTCTGTTGTTGTCAACAACTACGGATTTCTTTCTTTCCAGCATCGTCACTCGATTAAAACTCGTGACGTCAATTACGAACAGGACTCCCTGGTGCACGGCTGGCTCGGGGCTTCATGCTTTGCTTTTACCCTCCACTGCCATTGCCCACCCGTACCGATATTTCTAGGCCCGTTCTTTTCGGCATTCACATCTCTGTTCCAACACCCTCATTACCTTGGATAAGCACGAGAACCTCGGAGACGGCAGCTTTCCTGTGCTGCCCACTGCACGTCTCTACCATTATATTTTTCGAGCAGCAACACTTCTTCGGGATGTTTTCTTTTTTAGATTATTAAGGTTGTAAGCGGCAAAGCGAGCGAGCCTGTCCACCCAGGGTGACAGCAGCCCGAGCTGCCTCGCCCACAATGAAGAGCATCACGTGGCCTGTCAACGTCCACGCGATGCTCGCAGAACGCCACATGACGGGGCCAGCAGCGCTGTCGTGACAAAACGAAACGCAACCGCTGATCACAGCGAAATAATTCGCATACCTTAGCTGTCTGTTACGATGATCCAACTGCGCCACGAGCTGCGCTATGTAACTGCGCACAAGCGTGGCCTGCATAGAAGAGAAAAAACTTTATTAACAGAGGTTTCAGGCGTCGGTTGGGGAGGTGTTAGTTCTTTAAATTAGGCTATGGCAGGACGCCAAGTGATCGACCGATGGTGTCGTTCGGCGACCTCTTCGCTCGGAGTTGAACCCTTCTGGGTATCGATTGGGTAAAAGGCTACATGACTCACCGGTGGCTAGTCTTTTGAAAAGTGAATATGCGTGCGTGCGTGCGCGCGCGCACCCACAGAGTAAACAGATGGGGCTATACTACTTTGGGAACCGTTGGGAGTAAATGTATGTACTAAATAAAGTGTCCGTTTGGAGCTGCCACCCGCTGACATTCTATGGGGCTCTGGTAAGATTTTCCTCTCTTTCTTGTGATTTCTTTGTAGGATGTCACTCGCTCTTTGGCGCACCTGAGCTGAAGTCCCGATTAACGAAGAAACATCGGGCAAATTGGTGCGCCGCCTCGTTTCCAGGATGGTTCGATTGGGCGGGGGCCAATGTGACTAGCGGGTGTTGAAAAGTTTCGTGATTTTGATGATCACAGTGTGGACGCTTCGCCTATTACGCATTTGGCAGAGCGGTGGCTGCATTGGCCAAAGCTAAGGCAGCTTCCTCGGCCTGCTCCCGATTGCTGCATGTCATTTTTTTGACGGGTTTTTCAATTCACCGCCAATGTAAATGCGCCGACCAACGTAGTTACGTATGCGCACTGGCCGCGATATGTGCAAAATCTTAGAATATAGATACACATTTGCGTGTTAAATTTATATGCTGAACGAATATGATCTTATAGAGAGAGTGCAGGCTCTAACTAGCGAAGAGGAAGGATGGAAAGTCGGCCGTGGTTTAGTGGCCTGCGCTCGGTAGGTCAACAAAAGGCAGTGGAATTTAATCCCAACCCCGGCGGCGGCGGCATTTCAATAGAGGTGACATTTAATGAAAGTGACAAAAAAGGCATTCGTGTAAAGCGTATAGCGTCGATGAACGTTGGGTACCCAACATCGGGTAGTAGAAAAATAATCCGCAGCCGGCGTCTCGATCTCGTAGACGGCATGCAACTTTGGGCGTTATCATCATCATCAGCCTGACTATACCCACTGCAGGGCGAAGGCCCCTCCCATATTTCTCCACTTAACCCGGTTCTGTGCTAGCTGCATCCACTTGACCCCCGCGAACTTCTTGGACGTTGTAAGCCCTATCAAGTTGTATGCGTTATATGCATGATGTGCTCTGGAGGTATACGCGCACCGTACCTAGCCGTGTCACGTGACACGTACACTACACGCCTGGCCACCATATTCTTCTTCGTTACGTAATATGCTCATTTCAGAGAACTATATGATGCGTGTCTGCTTGATGTTTAGATTAGAAATCTGCAAAATAACCCCACTCATTAATCCCTCAGCACTCGAACGCGATCAAAGACGGTGAAATTATGCCGAATAGGTTACCCAGGGAGTCATTCATGATATGTGAAATGTCGCCGCCGCAGTGGTTCACTGGTTAGGCCGTTCGACTGCTGCCAAGAGAGACCGGGATTGCTGCAGAGGCCGTGGTTCGGTGCAGGCAAAAGGCGGCCGTGTGCTATGCGTTATCGATAAGTGTTTAATTATACCACAGGTGAGTGAAATTACCTGGAGCTTTCCATTACGGCGTCTCTTATAGCCTGACTCGCTTTGGGGAGTTAAACCTTATAGAACAAACCGCCGCACGTTTACCTTTTATATCATTGACTAACCGTACACCCGTATAAGAACGGCTGCACTTGCAAGGAATGCAACGATGCTGTTGTGCTCCCGCATCGTGCCGAATTAAAACGGCTCGCGGAACAGAAAAAAATAATGTCAGTAAAGCGATGAGAGCACTTGTTGTACCAACAGTCAACCTTTATTTTCGCTCCTGGCGAAGCAGTCACCATGTAAACAAGTGAACATAACACTCTTAAAGAAATTTCATTGCACATGGAGACATGGGCACACATCACTCGTGTGATTGCAAGGTATGACTGGATAGATGAGAGCACGGTTGCGGACACGAGGTGCATTCCTACGGGGAACGAACAGGACCCCTATAACCTAAAGGTACAACATGATATACTCTACAGTAAAGGCAATCAGTGTATTCACCGTAAACACACAAGAGATAGTGAACAACAAGCCGTCTGTATAAGGCACTTGGTAAACAGTAGCAATAGTGAAAAAAAAAAAAAAAAACGCAATGGCAAAATTCTGCCGCATCGCGGTGGCGCGATTCCATTCTCTCAACGGTATATGTCCTCTTAGCAGCGTCATCTGGCGACAAACAGCAGAAACATTGTCAAGCCAAATAAGAGCGCATTTAAAGACTGCCATATCCGCCGCTCTTGTGGTGCAATTGATTAACATTAACACTACTTATCTCAACGCTGAAATACCTGTTCGAATTAAATGAGCGCAAGTTTTTTATTTTTTTTTATTATTTTTAACAGCCGTAAAACCAGCCGCAGGAAGTGACGGTATGGCAACGCTTACACTACGCAATTACCTACACCGTATAATCATTTCCTGCCTTGAGTGAGTATCTGTTACCGTTAGGTTGCGTTCAGAGACACTTCTCAAAAGCAATCGCGGTTTTAACCCGCCGAGAGACAACCAGTGAGGATAAAGAAGCTGCGGGACCCTACAGTTGAGCGAACGGAATTACGCAACGCGGTTATCTGCATCACGTGTACAAACATAAACGCGCACAGTCACTCACTATACATACAGTCGCGCGATTACGAGCCGGTTATTGCCGAAGCAGGAGGGGGGCCGCCATCGCGCAGCTTTATGGCGTCGCACGAGGCTAGAAATAAAAGCAACAAAGGGTGATCCGATAACCGGAGCACCACCAAACGAACCCAATGCATGTAATTCGTTGTTTAGTTTCACACAAAATTCGTTGTCTAGTTCGCCGAACGTGAACCGACAAAAAGAAATAAATCTTCTTAAGCAGTTGTAACCGTCAGCTATAGTCCAGTCGTTCCGAATGCTCTCTTATTTAAGAGTATACCCCAGCACCCAACGTACTGGGTGCCATCTATGTGCGAACACTCCGAAAGGTTATTATGCCTGTCACTGGACGTAACCGCCAGTTTCCATTCCGGCTACCGGAAGCAGCCGCCATCGTAGCGAAACGCTCCCCGCGAAGGCTGAGCAGCACCGTGTCTCTTTCGTGCACGTCCGTGTATAACTACTTCAGAAAAATATGTTGCGTCACGATATCTACAGCTGCGTTAAGATATTTTCCTCATCTGGTGGCTTGTAAACTCCTCGCGAATACACCTTCTTCGAAATGCGAACGGAACAGTGAAGACAGCCCAGCGACAGAATGGGACGCGACAGCTCCCGCGTCGTGACGGTGATGAATGATATGCCCGAGCGCCAGTATGCGACAATGGTAGCGAGAGAAAAACAAAACAAAAATCTGGCTGGCGTTCTTGGTGGAAGCACAATGAAACGAGAGATGTCAAAGTTTACGGAACGCATATTGTACAAAAAAATATGCATTACTGCAACTCACCTTCGCGATACAGTCGTGCGGTATTGCTAAAGGCGGCTAGAGATTGTCCACTAATACATCGACATTTTCGGCGACTGAGTTGCAAAACTGCAGCGAAATAACTTTTTTTTTTCGCCCACCCGCGCCCCGTAAACTTTTCCTGCGTATAGTACGCGCACCAGATGCACCACACCATGTATACCACTCGGTGGATGGACGAAAGGTGTCGCAGAATATATGTGCGGGGCATGTACAAAAAAGAGTAGAAATAAAAGCACAAATTGTTATAAAAACACTGTGTTCACATTGTGCATTGCAAAAAGTACAAAGGAAAGGGCACACACGGTGCGCCAAGATAGCGGGCCTTCGCGAGGGAGTTCGAGAAATAATAAGCGGGAACTGCAGGACGGCTTCAACGCTCGAGGCACCGACATCTATTCGTGAATGCCAGCTGCTAACTTAACGCCCAGCCTACGCAGGAATCCTGCACAGCGCTGTCGTCAGTGTTCCACTCCAACACAAATACACACGTGTTCCCTCATCCAATGGTGCTCCCTATCCTACAGTAGCACCCAAAATGACCTGCAACGCTACAAGCAGAGGCAGCCGCACTGCGAGCGTAAAGCCTTTCTTGTGAAATGAGAAACTTTGCGCCTAAGCGTGCCTTCTGGTGAAACAAACAGGCCACACTGCGACAAAAGGCAGCCCCCTATGAATTCCTTTTCCCAGTCGCATTCTGCGCGAGCCAAGTCTAGTCCAATGGCCCGGAAGATGCCACAGCTCCGAGCCCGATGCGCGTGCTGCGAGTCACACCGGCCGCGACAGGACATCGAGCAAACCAGGGAGCGCAAGCATCAGCGCACAGGTAAATAACGAACAGGGGCAAAGAACGCGGGTCGCCGGCATAAACCGGAACAAGCACACTCGGAAGAGAGTCAGCAGCCAACCTCCACAACAGTTCCTTGAATATGTATACCAAATGAACATGCGAGGAGCAGTATACGCCACAAAAGCTCGTTGTTTTTTTCTTTCTCGCGACTAGAGTAGAGTAACCCCGACCGGGCCAAAAGCCGCCACTCCTTATTATCAACCCGTTCTTCAGGTGGTACTATGCTTTTCGCAAAAAGCGACGATGTTTCACAGATTAACTGAAAAAGCTCTCATTCTGTCGAGCGAATCCACGCAAACAGGCTAGTAAACGGCGACAGTAGCGCGGTCTGATAAAACATGTCAACATATGGTACGTGGACTCCCTATTGATGGAACGTGCAAATAAATTTTTGAGAGATGCTGAGTGTTTCTTTTTTTTTTTTTTCAGTAGCAACATAAGGACTACACCCCAAACTTTGCACAAAATGGGTATATCAAGACTAGTGCGGCTGATATGCAACGGTGGTGACAATACGTGGTCACGTGGTAGAACCCAGAGGATCGCGGTGACAGGCCCGAAATGATTTGTTTGGTCGTGACAAAACTGGATACAGCTCGTTGTCTTGCAACAGCTGTTGACAACTCAAGAAAGCTAAGTAACAGGGCATGGACACCCTGCCAACGACGCAACACGGACGACTTCAACGACGTACACAAACTTGTTTACACACAGCTGTATTATGCTAGAGCCACTTTCGCGTAACACCTGATAGCGGCTATCGTAGTTTCTCGGAACACTCATTTATCTCCGGGAGACGCAGTCGGTACTCATTTATCGAGACCACTATTAGTTTTCCTTAGACATACAGACACAAAGAGGGCATCGGATAATCTTGGAACTCCTGCGAACTCTCGCTAAGGTCACCCACTGACTCCGGCATGAAGCGACCACTCCGCCACCAATTCTCAGCTGGGACGCTGGCTTGGCAGCCGTTCTAGCAGTTACAATATGAGCGATACGATAAGAAATTAGCTGTGGTACAAGCAAGCAATTTATAATAAGCAACCTGTGCACCTTAACCACACGGCACGCATATAGCTACTCCCGTTCTTTCAAATGCCTCCTCTCGGTGGCGCTCTATACCAGCCGTGTAAAGAGGTAAATGTTGCACCGAGTAACCCCTAGATCTCAAAGCTGTCTTTCCAAGAGAATAAATCCCTTTCCTGCTACAGTACTTCTGTATACTCGCCGCCGTGTATACTTTAAACGAAGTAAAACACGGTGGCGCCTTTCGGACAGCAAGACATCGCTTAGCGATGCTAGAGGTTTGCAGCAAGCGGACTATCTAAATGTAGGATACAGGGCGCCCCTCTACGAGGAGGGCGGTTCCGAGCACCTGCGCAGGTGAACGCAAGAGATCCGGTTTCATACGCGTGCGCTATACGCAGAGCCAAGTGCGAGCACCGGGTACATTCCGCATATGGCCCCAGAGAGCCCATCTGCCTCAGCTCTTCAACACAAAAAGACAACGCTGTAACGAAGCCGTCTACAACAAAGAAACGCTAATCCGAATGAATCGTAACCTTAAATGGTAACCAGCTGCTTGAACAAGAAAAACCACGGCTATAACAAAGAGACTTAAGCGCCTCATAAGGTTCGACATGTGGAAGTTTAGTTGCGTCCGACCAAACGTAACGTGACTAAGCAAACGGAAGCCCGACTGCCACCAAGCGGAGAAACTGCGCGCGATCCTTTGGTCGCGTGGTTCCAGACGCTCGCGGTCGCGCGTTCAGCAGTGCGGTCGCGGATAAGCGGGCGCTCGCGTAGTACTACACGGGGCCGCCTATCAATAGCCGGCAGTCCAGAGATATCCCGAAACATTGTTTGCGACGCGAGAAACGAGCAGTCCAGCGGTTCTTCAATCTCGACGTCTCGACACTACCGCCTGCGGCAGGGCGGCCGACCTTCGCAATGACTGACACGGGGATCAGATAGGTGATCAGATAGGAGATCAGATAAATACGCCGGCGTATATGCTCTTATCCCTCATCCCAAAAGAAGAAAACAACAACAATATTGCCGGTACGGATAGTAAACGCACGCTCTACAAAGCCTAGGTGTATCACGTAAAAAAAAAAATAAAATAAAAAAAATGGCCGACGTTCAATTTGCTAAACCTATGATTAATCAATGATTAATGGCGCCGCATGAATGAATGCAGCGCTGTTAGTTGGAGCGTATGTTATACTCGCGAAGTTCAAGAGCGTCGAAGCGCGAAGAAAAACGGTGAGGAAAAAGGCAGGCATATTTCAGCTGTTGTTTATTTCGCAGTCGGCATTACATGCTCCAATTAGTCGCGCATTCATTCATGTGGCCAATCTCGATCCCTTTTAACAAGCACACAGTCCCACCCACGCACCGTAGGAGAGCGGAATACTCCGACGGTTCCTAGGGGATCCAACGCTCCCTGTCCGCTCAGCTTCGCTTCAAGTCAGTTAACGCACCCAAAACAGCAAGAAGCACAACTTCGTGTTCTTCAGCAATTCATACACAAAGGAACAATGTTACGGTTATTACGTTTCTTAACACATAAGCGATCAATGCTGAACGCAAGGTTTAGATACCGCTTGTTTGAAGAAGCGAATGAGGTAGTTTTTTTTTTTTTTTTTTTTTTTTTTTTTTTTTTATGCGGCAATTTGGTCAGAAGCTTCGATTCGTTCCGGAACGTAAAAGCACAGGTCGCCATGGTACCCATTCATCGCAAGAAAAAAAAAAAAAAAGCGACAAACGTTTCGCATTTCGTACATGAAAATAGGATGCGCGGTTCGCGATGACCATTTGCCTGCATAATTCGCAAGTCCGTTTCTCTTGCTTCGTGAAGAATAAAGCTGTGCACCATTCGCTGACGACAAATTTAAATCAGTTATTAGAGAAATTTAGCATAGCGTCTAGGCGTTCACGTGCACCGGTTGACCGGATGGCCACAGCGCATGCGCAACCGGTAAACCGCTACCTCTATACGTTTACACGAGTACACCTATGCTATGACAGATCTCTCACTGTGGCACAGACGGAGAGAGAACTGCAGGTGCGGAGAAACGTAAAAGGAGGACGCCATTGCCTTAACGATTTTTCAGGCGCTGCCTAATCAAAACATGGCAGCCATAGTATGCGCAAGTTGGTAGGTGACGCTAGTGCGTTTAATCTTAAGGGTAAATATTGTTTATTTCTTTCCTACAGAAAAAGCCCTTACGTCCGCACCTGCTCTAGTTTAGGCGTATATTTATGGGCCACCCGGGTGCCTGCCGCATATGCACAACGACCACGTGCGCTTATACCAACTTGACCAGTTGAGCGTATGCAGGTTGGCAACCGGATGCCCGGTGTACAGTCTTTGCAAAAGGTAACAGAGCAGCCACGCTCTGTTAACTTTTGGCACATAACGGTGAAACTGCCCAGTGGTTGCAGGCTTCCGACGGCAATTGGCCTGCTGAGTAATTTGTCTTTCGAGAGTTTATCGCTGACAAAGTTTTCCCTCTCTCTCTCTCGTTCGTGTCGGTCACCGAAAGCGAGCATACTTTTCGCAGCCTTTTTTTACGAGCATTTTTCTAAAGCGCGAGTTCGAACACCCCGTACAACCAGCTCGATGGCTCGATCTGATCCGACTTCCGCTGATATAGTTCAATGCAAGCGAGCAGATGACGCCGTTTCATATAGCCGCAATGAAGCGCGAACACAATAACAATTAAAGGGAATGACTCAGAATGTTACATGCAACGGATACGAATGCAGCCAGAAAGAGTTCACCGAACGTCTACCAGCTGCACGAACCGCGCAGACAAGGTCGCGAACTCACACACTATAGAAAACAACAACCAGGGGGCGCCACTTGACGCGCCGCTCGCGCTACTTAAGTGACCTAAGGTTCCTAGGGTGTCTCCATGCGCGCCCGCTAAAGGTTCCGGCTCTTATGCGTCACCCGCAGTGAGGGTGAATCAAATGAGAACAACATAGGCCAAGTAAGTGATTGAAGGGGAAAGCTGAAACTGGACATCAGAGACCCACACGTGACACGGTTAACGATAACAGAATCACGGAAAAACAAAAATAAAAAACTGCATATCCGCCTTCGATGTGTGAAATAAACAAAATTCGTTGCGTGATGCTGTCGCACATATTTAAACGAAGAATTGAACGAATATTCAGAACAAGGTATTGGGAACCACCTCAAGCATGACTGCACTATCAATTCTCGCACATCAATAGCGACCGGTCTGTGTTCCCCAGCGCTTCAGTGCTTGTCGAGCGACGGACAACGCGGAAGTAATGAGCACCAAAGCTCCCTAAGGCGCAGCCACGGACTCAGCGTTCCCTGTACCTATTCGGACCCCGCTGGATCATACGTCGGACGGGAAAACGCCGCTAGAATTCCTTCGTAGCAGATCAACGAACCTGCCAAGCGTACACCGCGTATAATTCATGTTCCGTTATGATAATTATCCGCTCGAACAGTCGTCCTCCCTAGCTGCTTTCAAAATGAAAGAAAGTGAATGGTAGCTGAATGAACAAAAGCAATCTGGTGACAGAATGCACGTTCGCCAGATGACACCAAGGAAGCACAGAGAGTCGGTAAGCAAACAAAGGACTGCCTATGCCAGCATGCGCAGGTTCTATATGCTACGCGCAGTAAGGAGTTGCGAGGTTCGGTTTGCCTTAGGGAAGCTCCCCTAAAATGAATATCTAGACACGAATATCTCTGGGTGTAACATAACAGGTCACCTCTCGAGGACCTACATTCATTGCGGAAGACGTCTGTTTTAACATAACATGCAATAGAAAAACCACCGGTTTACACAGATATCAGATCTTGACTGCAAATACCGCTATAAAATCGAACACAAGTTAAAAAAAAAGTAACTTAGTTTTAGTGTCCGCCCAAAAGCCGGGAGCTGCGGCAATCACCGCCAAGGAAAAGATTCCTCCCCTTTCAGGAGGCTATGGATCCCTTGAGAATCAGCTGTGTCCAGGAACAGATGGATGATTTTTGTTTGGACTTCTTTGTTCCAGCTGATCATTAAAGCCTCCCAGGACTCCAAATTCCTGTCTGGTTCGTTGTATCTAGGGCATGTCCAACACATTCCGCGCTGTCTCATAGCTGTGAACATATATGCAAGACGTATACAAGACGTTTACCGGGGCCTAATATAGCTCACCGGATTGCAGGCAGCATGATTAACACACGAGCATTAAAAAAAAAAAGAAAAGATCAAATGTGGTCACGGCCGCCGATCGAGACGACCATTACTAATTTCGTCTACAGTGCGGAGGCAGTGAGGGCCGCGCGTAAGCCCGATGCATTAATAGAGGAACAGCTGGAGGAACTGCACCTTGGGTCTCGAAACAACACAGTCTGCATGTCCGCGCTCAATTAGGCGATGTGTTAAGGCAACGGTGGCACGATGCTTGTGGCGCACAGTCCGAGCGAGAGCCACAACATGGCGACCCCTTCCTGCGTCACACACAGCAGCAGCAGCGAAAGTGCTGCCTTGTCAGCAGGGCCGCAGCGGAAACATGAGCAACCGTCCGCGGAGGCTGTCGCTGGGCTCCTCCAGTCAGTCCGGCGAGGTGTCCGGACTGCGGATCATCCGGAAGGCCTGCAGAGAAAGGGGGACAAACAAAAAATAACGTGTAAAGCAACATCATCGTCAACGCATACCGATTACGTGCACCTGTCAGAGCTCGAATGAGAGCAGATCGCGGGAGCTCACGGTTCTACCATTGGCGCATCACCAGAACATATCCCTCAAAGCAGGCCCGCGGCCCCGACTCTCCCTCGGGCCCCCCCAAGTCCCACATAACTTCATTTTTGTTTCGTCGTTTTCTGAGCAACGACGATCGACCGTTAGCCTCCCGAGACGACGTTTGGTTAGCATCCGACAGCCATGCATGGACAGTTTCCAAGGTCCAAACGTCCTCCTCAAGTTTCTCAAGATTTCTAGTTCCGAGGTTAAATGTCTTCTGTGATTGCTAACTGCGTCAAATGAATGCATTTTGGAGTGATATGTTTGTTGCCAACAGTATAGAATTTGCGCAGACTTGGTATCCGAAATTCTACCTCGAGGTTTGAAAAGAATAGCCTGCTTCCATAGGGAGTGCAGTAGAGGACGCGTTACTCCCTTTTTACTCCAGGCACTGCCAAACAAATCCATTTCAGGGTATTCTGAAGAAGAGAAAGAGGAGAGGAAAGAGTGACCTCCAACGGAAGAAGGCGAAATACGCCGTGGCCTCTCCGCGAGCACGTGTTTGCGACCGGGGCCGTCGCCCTATACGTCACAGCACCCGTCACGGAGAGAGCAGCCCGAGTTCCACGCGCACTGGGCCGACCCGGAGGGCGATCGGGTCGGTGCGGGGGTTTCCGGAAGTCAAAGCGGGCTTCCTGAGAAGCCGCTTATCATTGCATGTGGGCCGAACAACCTCTTCATTACCCGACACGTGCAAGCCGGTGCGCTCTTTGCCGGTTACGTCTCTATACCGAGAGAGAGAACAAGGAGCGAAAGAAGATAGGCGAGAACAGGCAAGCGATGAGAGATACTATGCGTAAGCCTGGGCGGAAGCAGACGCGCTGGCGCCGATACAGGCCGCAATCGTAGCCCGCGGAGCGTCGAAGAGTCGACAAAACTTGTGAAATCGTTTCCTCCGTGCAGTTCGGCCATATGGCACGCTTAGCTCGCGTTACAGCGCCGGAACTGAAGACTTGGGCAGAGCGCTATTATAGGAAATTTCAATACAACCAGGAGTAGACGGTTAGCACGTGCAGAACAACTGCGTTGTTACTTCCGTTTCTGAGTCGAAAATGCGGAATTTTAAGCCAACACAGACTATCCAAAAGAAAGGAAAAAGTGTAGTTTCCAATACTACTGATAGTGTCATTAAAAGCTGAAAGCGAGAACCGTAATTCTTTCCATGACATGGCAAACTGTAAAGCTCGGAATTGGAAAAAGCAAGTGAACACGAGGGGGTAAGAGCGCCTATTGCTAGCTCGTTCCTTTATTTCGCCAAGAACATGTAAAGGAAGAAAAAAAAAGGGGGGGGGGGGGGGGGACGCACTTTCACGCTTGCCGTTCTTACCTTTCCCAGCACCCTTGATGTATGCTCACTACTAAAAAATACAATATTGCTCCCATCTACCCAAATTAAAGGACCTCCCCCAGGATTGCTCCCATCTACCCAAATTACAGCTAGAGCTCCCATCCATCCACTCGGGCTCCTTCAGGTGGCGTAAAGAATGTGATCCCACAGAGCCACGGGACGCAGCCAGTTAGCGTGACATTTACGAATCGCGACCCTTAGAGGGAGCATTATTACTGGGGGCCTTTTTCTGTCGCTCTTTTTGGAGGTGTTTATATACGGCGCACCTCGCAAAAGGCACTTTATTTCCACGCAAACATGATGCTCGCGTACTTGAAATGACGATTTTTGGCTACCGGAAAGTGATACCTATCTCCCGCAGGCCGCTTATCCATGCCTGCAGCAACGCAGGGAGCATTTAATTATTTTCAATGAGCGCATAATTGTGCTGTTCGTGCCATGCCCAAATGCACAAAGTATTCAAGACAGCTTACCAAGGGTCTACCAGTCTGGAGTTGTAGTCGACAGGAATGCGCGAGTTGGTCCCTGACCATCGTTATTCCTCAGCCAGCTGACCCGATCATATAACAAGAAACTGGTGCTGGCGACAAGAAATTATTAGGCGGTTCTTTGTCAGACGAGGCTACAAACCACAGGAGGCTCCTGCTGTGCCATTTCCATAGCCGCTCGAGCAGACGACGCGTGTGTCTGCGCACGAAAATGAGATGACTTAATTGAACAGTAAGCGGCATGAAAGGTCTTAATTGCGTCTCGACGGGTATTTAGATAAATATGAAACGGGTATATTTTAATGATGCAGAGTTTAACTGCTGATAGAAGTCGCGAAATTTCATCCCGCGTGTCACTGGCCTGTGGAAACGCCAGCAGAATTAGCGGAAAGCACATAACGCCCTAAAATATACGCTGCCACCAGCGGCCCACGCTACTGGCTGCGATCTCGCCACAGCGCGGGCGTGCGGAAGGAGAACTTTCCTTTCTTCCACCGTGGCCTTGCATCCTTTCATCTCAACACCCATGACCGGGCATGGATAAGGACGCTATGAAATTACACGAGTGCCCTTGAGTCTGCTTAAGGGTGGAAATGCGAAAGCATTTTATTTCTCTTTCTCCCTCTCTTCTACCAACAACGCAATAATCCCCATCATCAATATCGTGACTATCGTCCTATCGCTATCGCTATCATCCCTAAACAATACTGTCATCGCCATCCTCAATATTGCTATTGTCATCACAGCAATCGCTATCCCTAACCATCACTATCACTATGCTGCTATTATCAGTAATTGTAATCACTATTTATTATCAGTAATTGTCACCACTATTTCAATGAATACCCTCGTAACTATGACCAAACTATCACTATTACTATCAGCAACTGTCACCACTATTTTAATGTTAGAACATTATTATCATTACCCAACTCTATATTCGGATACAGGTCAAGAAAAAATGCGGCATCCGGCTATCAAAGGACCCCCCTCCAGCCAATAGCTGCCGAGTTATAACATGACGTCACGGCCGACCGCCTTGCACCTACGAGTAGGGCTTGGAACGTGGTTTCTTCGAGTGAGTCCGTGCTGGCAAATAGTTCCTAAATGCTTCGTGAGTTTCCGCAAAAATACATACCTTTACTAAATTCGATCGATAGTCGTTCGCTCATTAGAATACAACAGGTAAAACGACGAATTCTGATGGTGAATTTCAGCACTGTCGAGTTTTCACGAAAACGCTTCGTTGTTTTGCGCTACCGATGACGACACCGACGGACGGACGCGACAACCGGAGGCGGCCAATTTGGTAAAAGTCCGCGAGACCGTGAGCACGGAAGAAAACGTTTTTTTTTTTTTTTTCTTTTCCCGTGTGTGCCGCGACATCACACATTTCAAGGGGTGCCACTGGAAATAAATCTGGGCAATGAGTGGGCAGCCGTCGTACACGCTTCCTCCAGTACGCCGGGCGCCCACACCCACATTCACACCACCTGAACTAGAAAGACTGGGGGAAAAAAAAAAGTAAAAAAAAAAAAAGCCTGCCGAGAAGGCAAGGAGGACCAGAATGGCACTACGTAGCCGAGACGTAGGTTATACGTCGCCCTTGTTGTCACGTGAAAACTGGTAAAACGAACCACCAGCCTCAGCTGCGCATGTGCAGCTTTTGGCCCCCGCGATTAGCGCTGCTAGAACTGGTCTCGGAGGCCATGTGCAGTTGATAATCGTGACAGGCGTCAGCGACAGATGAGAGTACTGTCAAGTACACAAATCGCAATTTCGCAGCTGGCTTCGTTAAAATGTAGTTCACTATAGCTTTGTCTCCAAAGCACGATCTCAACCAGTCGCAGACAAATTTTCAACCACTCCCCAGAGGGCGCCACACCTTGTGAAAAAGGCGGATTGACAATGTGGCTAACATAAAATTCTAGCCCATTTTAACCATGAGCGGCTCATATCAAAAAGCGCGCCACGTCTGGGCCCGTCTGCTTCAAGTCGACCGGCATTAGTCAGCATGTGGCGAAAATGGCGGCGCGTACCACTGCAACACGCGAACTCTCAGAAAAATCCCCTCGTGCTAGGCTGCAACACTTTGGTCCGTTTCACATGCTGCGACTGCAGCCAAAATTTTCGGTGCAGTCGGTGATGCCGCAGTACGATTTCGCACAGCGCTTTCACATGCAGCGAACCCGCGTGGGAATTCGGTGAGAGATGCCGTCAAGGTTGTTTGATGCTTTGCAGAGAACGCGTACGCAGAACGTGCTTGATTTATGTACACAGATGTATTTTAGGAATTAATACGTATTTATGAAAAGTGGCAGTATTTCAGCATACAAAAACCACGTTGCTGCGCCGAATGAAACCACTCGGACGTGAAAATAGGGGTATCTCATGGGGGGGGGGGGTGGGGGGGGGGGGTGGGGGGGGGGGGGGCTCTCTTTCGATACTGGGCGTGCCAGGCCGTTGTACATCACCATACGTCACATGACGTCGTGGCGCTCCTCGGCTCCTCATTGGTCATTCGCAGAACGACCGCGCCGACGCTGCGACTGAATTCCAGCTTGTTGGACAAAAAGGCACGCTAGATCATATAATATGGCAATGCGCCGATTCCCCAGGCGCCGGCATTAACATTGACAGTAGAGAAGCCTGGGAGGTTTGGCTGCGGAGCGGAGATCCCACCGTTCAGCGGCACGCGACCCGCCTGGAGGCCGTGAAGAGTGCTTGTAACCTCACCTGACCTCAGCCTGCGGGGCCCTCCTGACCCGCTCCCCGGCCTGCGTGCCGGGGGCGGGAGATGAGGGGCTCCTTTTCGATGGAATTAAAGTTTTCATTCATTCATTCATTCATTCATTCATTCATTCATTCATTCATTCATTCATTCATTCATTGTTGGAAACACCTCCGCGGCTAGACCGACGAGAATCGCAGCGTCGCAGGGCAAAAATCGCATCATGTGAAACGGGCTTTAAGCGCACGTCTCTAAAACGTCCCAACACCAACGAGAAAGCCTGCCAGCGCGCACATTTGGCAGTGTCGCAAAGCACAGCTGCAGCCAGGGACGGATTGTCTCAGTGCCAGGTGGTGGCCCCGCGCGAATACGACCAGCGGGAAACCTTCGTCGCAGGAAGCGCACCTCCACAGACGGGCGCCACTCGGGCGATAAAACGCCGCCAACATCTCGCAATGGCGGCAGTGCAGAAGCGTGCAAAGCAATTCCAAGGCTACAGCTGTCGTTTAAGTCCAGCAGGAAGACTGCAATCTGCAGCCGGATACAACTGCAGTAACCGACACACACAATCCCTCCGCGACAGAATGCAGTCCGTTAGGGCTGCTCGATTACCCCCCCCCCCCCCCCCCCCCCTTAAAAAAAAAAAAGCTAACCATCAGAGAAAATTAAAAGCGCAATAATTCCGGTGCGCCTGCCTTGTTTGGCGTTGTCAAATACTGAAAAGTGATTCTGTTTACTGTTCAGCGGAGTAATATGCCGCGTACTACTGCCTACAGGTAGCAACTGATTTTTACAAATTGTATGCTGCTATAACAAGATGTACAACCACACGATATATAGCTTGTTCTCAAGCCGTACAAGCAGACCTTGCTGATCCGGGGTATACATATAGAACGAGAGAGAGAGAGGAGATGGCTACACAGTATGAAAGACCACTGAACAAGAGTAGAAGGGGAGTGCCAGATCGCAAAGCCGAGCCAACGATTCGACAAGTAGACTTGTCCTTGTCTGGGCAGTGCTGCCGAGACGAAGACAAGCAGGCCTTTAGTAACACTGTCGGTAGCCTCTTGGTTATTTTCTTTTAACCGTAAGAATTAAATTCTTTGACACCTGCCAATACATTTATTCCGCATCACAGTGTCACGTTTTAATTGCTTTAATTCTGTTAATTCTGACTCTGATATTTCTGCGCGAAGTCACGATCGAAGCTGCGACGTCACGAACCAATCTGGATTTTTCCCTAACCGTCCAACGACGCCAAATTATTTCCTGCGGCACGGGAACGGTTAATGAATCGTGTTAAAAAGGGAACTTGCAACGCTGGATGCCGTTAAATCTCGAGGTTCAAGCGTTCAGTGTGGATATTTTTGTTTCTCTTGGTTGTATACGGTCACTTTCAGATACCCAAGAAAACGACCGTGCGCGAAAGAGGAACGGAGCGAACCGGAAAATTAGCGCGTCTAATTCAGTGTTTAATCCGTTAAATTTCATCCAAGTAGGATAAGGCTATAAATGCCGACAAACTGAATGACGTTCGTCTACAGTACATGTTTCACTACCAAAGGAGAGGGAATGCTTGAGGGAGGTCGGCTTCAATAACAAGGTTTTCCTCTTCCCCTCCCCCTCAGTAAAAGGTGAAGGGGCATTTTGATGTGTATCTGTGATAGCACCGATCGTGCCTGCCACCCCCCCCCCCCCCCCCTACCACTGGGAATCTGGCCTGGTTACAGTCCTCGACCAAATCAACCCTCTCTCCACTGCAGTGTCCAGTCGGTTAGGCGAAGGGGGACCGCTTCAAGGCCTTGCATATGCGAGTTGTGTAGGCTTAACCAAGGACCGCATTAAAAAAATAATCGCCCGCTTTTTTGCCACCTTATACGCACGCAGGCAGCACCGTCATTCGGCAAACAGTGAGTGCCGTATACGCACAACATTTCACCATGGTTTATACGGTTTAACCAATATGCGTTGCCTCCTGAAAAGTTGCGGTAAAAATTGCCCATCCGTGTGGATGGATGGATAAAACTTTATTTGAGCAAAGGAGTTTGGGTCTGCACTCGCAGATTCGTCGTGCTGCTCGTCCAAGCGGAAAAGCGCGAAAGCATGGGCGGCCGCAGTTCTGGCATTTTTGCCATTCTTAATACACGCAAACAACCAAAAAATACGGATACAACTTGTCTCGTTGAAAGCGCGATGGCCTTGGGCGCTCGTTACGTTACAGAATCGAGAATGCTGCATCTAAAATTTAGCCTACAGTAGGTGCGGCAGCGGTTTCGAGTACGACGCACGGCCATTTCAATAGAACTTTTCCTATCTGCGTTAGCTTTTTGTTTTAGTTTAAGTGAGTTAACGTCCCAAAGCGACTCGGACTATGCGGCACGCCGCAGTGGAGTGCCCTGAATAATAATTTCCACTGCCTGTGGTTCTTTAACGTGCACTGACATCGCGCAGTACACGGGCGTCCTGCTTTTCGTTCTCATATAAAAGGGGCCGCCGCGTACTTGGGTTCAGCAGTGGAGCGCGGTAACCGCTGCGCCCTCGCGGCGGGATAACTATAAGCTTTAACGCAACGCAATTATTCCAGGCGTACCGAGGGAAAACTGAGTCACCGCGTCCGGCAACGGCGAACAAGTGGACGCGGTTGCGAGCTCTAAACCCGTCTGCTACGCAACGACAGCAGCGAAATTACAGCGCTCTAGAAGGCTCTTCTAGAGCACTCAAGTGAAACGGGTAGTCCGTGAAAACCACCTACGTGCAGGTCTGACGGGTGCAAAATGAATGAATAAATAAATAAGATCGGGTAGAGTGTCGGCGGCGAGGAAGGACAGCTGTGCGGGGGATAAACACATCACGCGTGACGGCGCGCTGGCCGTCAAAGAGCTAAAGGCGCACACGCGTTCCCGGACACGAAACCCGGAAAAAAACAACCGCGCAGCTGATGGACGTGCTGGCTGCTAGTAAACACGAAGCGGGCGGTAAACAACGCGCGACGCGCGTCCTCTTCACGTGCCCGGGATGGAGCATTGTTTTCTTCGCGACATTTCGTCCACACAAAAGAGGCCGACAAAGGAAGTGCCCAGCGTTTTCAAGACAATGCTACGCGTTTACTACAATAAGTCCACCCTCTCCAGAGTTCTGTTAAGGAAACGCAACTAGAGTTCGCGCGCTGATCAAGTCGTATGCATCTCCCCCCCCCCCCCCCCCCCCCCCCCCCCCCCCCCCACACAGTACCCTGTTCGTCTGGCGGAAAGCGCAGACAAAGGAAAGGCAGAAAAAAAAAAAAGTTAAGACGGACAAGTAGCGAAAAATGTTTTTCCTTCGCATCGTGTCTAGCTTTGTGCAGTCTTCAGGACCGAGATATATCACAGGATCGGGTGGCTTTGCCCGACCGCGAGTCCCCGTTCTCTTTCCCTTTTGTCTAGACGCCCTTTCCACCACAGAGCAGCTAGGGTTGAGTCACGCCTTTTACGCGCTGCCGCACAGCTGCTAAAGCCCAGAAGAAACACCGATACACAAAAAGGAGAGAGAAATGACGCCCGACAGCTACTCCCTTCTGAAGGCTTTCTTGTAATAAAACAATAATAATAATAATAATAATAATAATAATAATAATAATAATAATAATAATAATAATAATAATAATAATAATAATAATAATAACGGAGCACTAATACGACCGGGCAGAAGAAAACACGACGCAATAGCAGGCGTCGCATACAAAAGCCCTATGCACACCCTAACGGAAGGAAGTACACAGATGTATTTACTAATTAGCGTCCACACAAAGTGTAGCCACACGGCTATACACAGCAAAGCTGTACAAAGCGAGTAGGAACCTCGCAGTCTATATATCAGCGCGTTATAGAGACCCTATTATGCAGAAAATTCGTCATTGTCGCCGTTATGCTCGAAAAAAAAAAAAAAAAAAAAAAAAAAAAAAGACAGTTAAGGGCTCTACAAGTAGGCCCAGTATTGACTAGGTCGACGTGTTGTGCGACGTTACGAGACCATATACACAAGGCAAGGCAAGCGCTACCAATTCGGGCTTCTTTCTGGCAGGAGGGCACGATGGGATTAAACATTCCTGAACATTTGGGAGAGGAATGAGAAACGCTGCTCCTAGCTCACATAGGCACCTCTGTGCAGCTTGGTTACAACGGCGATTTAAAAGCGTTTATGTCGGGCGGCCTTTCATAGAATGGGGTACCTTATACGATTGCATGGTAATGAATATATATGAGATAACAGGCGCACAAATTAAGTGATTAGGGACCAAGCGAGTGACAAAGCGCATGCGCGTGAACGAGGATGCGGAAGGGGAGAAACAGACGGGAACAATTAACGACGTCGCGTAAGCGGACCTTAAGTGTCCCTCAGTTTTCTCTTGCTAACCTGATGAACGAACCCAGTACCATCGCCTCTCCGAGACTATCGCTCTACCTAAGCTAACCAGGACGGCCGCCTGCGCTTTCGTGGATGTTAGCCGAGAAAGGTCCTGGGGGATTCCTTTCAAGACATATGGGAAAGCACGGGAATAATACTGTACAGAGCACATGCGAGCGCAGAAGGTCGGAGGAGGCACAGTCACGTAATCCAATACTACTCACACCAGGATGTGTTTCCCTCAAAGTAAACCCCACAAGCAGCTAACGGTGTGAACGCAACCCCGACTGGAGGGACTGCAATGCACACCTCGATTGAGGCAGAAAGGTTCAGGGGGACAACAGAGGAGATAGGAGACCATGAAACTACTACTCCTCACGAAGGGTCTCATTCACCTTCTGGCCGCACGTGAAAGCAGTCAGGAACTGATGTGCTGTGCAGTTTTTGATAATGTGGCCTGGCGGTCCGGCCAGGTCTCCACGAGAGGGCAGGCGGTCAGGCCAGGTCTCTCGTGGGGTGGAAGGGTAGCGAGATATTATGCAATAACAGAGGAAACCCGTTCAGTCCTGTGGCGTTAAAGTGCTGTCACACTGGGTGAGACTGCAGTTCCACGGGTAACAATTTCGGGACCGAATTGCACCCCCAGTTCGTGATTTATTGCACTCGAACCTTCGCCCTGTTTATAGAACTTGCTAGATCTCCTCCCGCCAGCCATAGGTAGGGAATTGAGCCGTCAGCCAACACATGCTGCCCGCGGCGTCTACGGGAAGCGGCTATACAGTATTGTGCATCTCTACAGTAAATAATAATAAATTCCCGCCTCAACTACTGATTCGTTTGCGGTGATGCTTGCACATAGTAACTTTTGTCGGGTAGCAAGTCCAACAGTCTGTGGTAAATACCTGCTTTGGCCACGCATGTTGAAACACATGATGCAGGTCGAACAACCTAAAGTCACCAAAGCCAGGCTGCCGCTAAACAGAGCGAATGGGGCCACCTGTTTGCTCTAGAGACCGGCCGTGTTTGCATGCGAGTCCCTCGCCGACAACAGATGGCGCATACAACGCCCTCCGGCGTCGACGCCGCGTTCAGTTCTTGATTCGTTGATCACAACGCCGACGATTACGTGTGTTCGTGATGAGCGGCCAAACCAAGTAACTACCACTGTCAAGCTCAATAAAACAATAAAACACAGAAGTTACCGCATTTCTAAATTATTCACGATAAAATTGCACAATAATGTATACGCTACCACACGGTCGCATATAATCAGCGATTAAGTCGTGAGCTGCCTTCCTTTTTTCACTGAAGCAAAAAGGTTGTGTCACGTGTGCCAAGGAACTTGTCTGCACGCTACAGATCCACAACACCATCGTCCAGGGTGCCGTCGACATGCTAGGTCATACCGGGTCACCCGCGGAATTATCGCAGTAACAGGCGGCGGGAAAAACGAACATGTATATCCAATGGGCATCTGGGACAGCGCCGCGGGCCGCCACGATCTCGGAAATTCTGTTAGTGTCATTTTTTTTTTCTTTTTTTCGCGGGACGTTACCGCCGCTGCCCACGCCACCGTAACCGGGCAAGTCGATACAGCCAACCTATTTGTCGGTGGTGTGCAGGCCCGACCGACTCCAGCTCGCATTATGGACTAGATTGGCACGCACGAGCGTGATAATAACGATAAAGTTAATATAATCTGATGAAGCAAAGAAAAATTGTGCCAGGGACAGCAGGCGGTTGTTGAGTCAGGAGCGCGAGCGCACCCGTCCCTTTCCCGCCGTGTCCCCTCCTCGGCTGCCATAGGTGCACTGAGTCAGCGGCTCGTCGTTAAGTCACGCGGCAGCGATGGAGGCAGCCGGCGCGGTGCCACTTGCGTGTTTACGCAAACGGCAGATACGAGCGCCCGGAAAAGGGAAAGCGGAGGACAGATCTCGCCGCGGGCACGAACGAGCCGCGGGTGATAACTGAGTCCACATGTGGCACCCGAGCGCTCCGCGCGCGGCGAGGATAGACGAGAGGAAAAGGAGAGCGAACAGCACGGACGCGGAAGTCGGGAACACGCGTCAGCCAGGTGTCTCCGAAGCATCTTGGCACTTTGGCCTTCGCAAATGTCTGCCACAGGTGCGAAGCCACGTCGGACACGCGTTCCCGAGTGCTGCGAACGCGTGCAGTAGGCGCGCGCAACAAGAGCGCGGCGAACAACGTGGCGAGAGTACCGCGGCAGTACTCCACGCACCGACAGAGCTCCGACGCACCTTGGCCCCTTGGCTGCCGCGACCCCATTTTTTGACCGGAAAACGCGTGTCTGCAGCGTCACGGGAAGCTTTCCAGCAATCGCACTCCCCTAGCTAGACACCGTTACACCAAAATAATTTCGAGAATTTTCCTGAGCCCTCCACTACGGCCTCTCATAGCCTGAGTTGCTCTGGGACGTTGAACCCTATAAAACAAACCCTAACCCCGTTTCCGGGAGTGCGAAACCAATGCTGGTGGTACAGAATGAAACGAAAATTACCTCCAACGAGGGGAAACGTAACCGCTGGCAACAGCCGCTCCCTAAAGGCATTCATGCCACAGGCACATAGACTCCATTCGCATGTGTTGGCTCGCGAAAGAACTCCCACCCGACAGCTGGCGCAAGTGGTTTGATTGAAGTATTTTATTCACACAAGCTTGGTCTGAATTAAAGTGACGGGACAAAGGCACTTCTGTTCTATCTAGACCTCACGCAGATTGAACGCGATATTTCACCATTTTGCCCCGAAACCGCTGCTGCAGACGCATCGTCGAGCGCGGAAGACATGTGAATGAATGCCATTCGCCTCGAATGTAACTGTCGGAAATGCTGTGAAATGGCTTCCGTTAAATACAGAAATGTGGAACCGTTTTTATTTGTATAATGATTGCATATTTTATTTCGCAACCAGTAATATCCAGGTTTTTAATTTGGCACTTACAATATTGGGAGATCGGGGATCGTCGGCGGTTTAAAACGGCATGGCCGCGGTATCAGACTAACACGAGAAAAACTGTTCAATGCAGCCAGATTTTGAAACGGCACGGCCGATATCGAGAGGACCCGAGACAAGTTGGTCTATTGTCACCAATTTTTAAAAACGGCTCTTCCGATATAGGGAAGACATAGGACGAACTCGTCCAATGCTGTCAGATCGCGAGGACACAAGACGAACTGGTCCAATGCTACCAATATTTGAGATCGGTGGTACCTACATTGGGATAACATGTGAAACTTGGTCCATCATTGAATGCGTTCTGCACTGGCAAAGCTACACGGGGAAATCGTCAATAATGGGACCACCGTTTGCCGATGTATTTCCGATATTGGACCACTGCCCTGTGCTGCCTGGGCAAAAGAGGACGGGAAAACGCTTCTACGAGTTCTCCGTGTAGGCAATCGCGCAAAACCGAGTTTTCCCACCAATGCCCAGACACCGGCTTGTGACACACAAATGCGTTTTGTAGAGAAGAGCGGAGAAGCACCAAAACTGAAGGACTCCGCTACTGACAATTAAGCCACCGATAAGTCGGTTCGGCACATGGTGCGCGAGCTTCCAAAGCCGCTGTGGGCGGTTGAAAGGATCACGTGAAAACTGCTGCGATGAATCCGTTCTACGCGGACTGCAGTCCTTCAAAATTCACTGCCCGACGATTAACCGCGTGACCAGTTAGTTGGTCATATAGGTGCACCAAAAGTAAAATAGAGCTGTGGCGTCGTTATCTGCATGGCCTCGATTCATCTGATTCCTGGAAACACCGGAACCGGAAATCACTGCCACCTCGGATTATGGAGTTTCCGCCAATCAATCGTAAGTTGGGTACGAACTGAGTGGACCGTGGATTTTAAAGGCTAGGGCTGCGTTAGAACGACAAAAGCTGACATCACATATTCGCTTTGCGGGCCACTGAACCACGGTCCATTGCAAACAATGGAAGAGCAGCTATGATTTCGACGTTCTTTGCCCTTTTATTTATTTTTTTTTTCCCCTGAGAAACTGAAATGCATAAATGGCTTCTCCAATTATCAATGGACGCCTGAGAAGTAAGCTGATGGCCCGTGCCAGGTTAGAGGGAAGACCAACTCTGCTTTCAAGAAGTTCCCTGTCGCTCTGACGGAAAGCTTCTAAAAATCCTTGCCCTCCAAGCCGGCACCGCTCCGGGTGCATATGAAAACAGGCGTCCCAGATCGAAGCAGTCTAGACGGAACTGCGTAAAACTTGACAGAATGACATGGCGATCGCAAACAGGGGCACAACTCGCCACCTTTCTGATAATTCCCTCAAGTCCAACGCAGATCTGCCGCGTTTGATTAGGGTTTGGAGCTTGGCACCATACAGCTCGGGTACGGAGTCCGAGCAGCTGGGATCGAAACCGGCGAGACGCAAAAGGACCCCCTGTGCTGTGCGCTGGCAATGTAAATTCCCTAGATTCCTGGCTGGTGTAAACTAATTCCAGATACGACTTCCCCTCTCTCTCCTCCTTCATCCCTTCCTCCAAAGGTGCAGTTGAACTGTCCACCTAGGAGTTACTGGAGCACACACATGTGCAAAGCGAATACACGTTCCTTAAGCTATGCACAGTCTTTGTCAAAAGTTTATAGCCCAGGGGGTCTGCTTCAAAGGCATGTAGTTGCGCTCCTTTAGCATTCGCAGAAGTCGTCCCCTTTGGAAAGGGTAAAAAAACGAAAAATTCTTTCCTTCAGGAGGTTTAAAACACTCAGAATGCATTACCTATCAGAAACCATGCGCTCTAAACTTTTGGCAAATACTACCAAGCAACAGTGACGCCTTGAAACGAATAACCGAAGTATAGTGCTCTAGAAGATTGGGCAGTGTGTCGACCGCGCCGCGAAATGCATGGGAGCGAGGGGCCGCTTTTGCGATGACGGAGGCGCCGCAGCGCAGAGGGCGCCACCAGCAACTGGTGTGTCAGCCGTCCGGGCGCCCGCGAATGCGCGCTGTGCAGCAGGGTGGATACCGCGCGCACTGTACGTTCTTGTTTGCTTGTGCGTCGTCTCGAGCTATTCGCGACAAGATTTTATAAATATGCCGGTTAATGGGGCTCAGTACTGTTAGCAATCACCTAATTTATTTTCCCTTTTGGCCGTCGGCAACACCTCGCGGAAGCAACATGTACAGGAGCTGGGCTCCGAAGAAAACAGCTTGGAGAGGGCGTACAAATTCAGACTCGCACACCACACTTCACTCGCCGTACAGCTTGCTTTAGCATTCCTGAAGCACCTAATTGACGTCCAGAAATGCACTCGTTTTGAAAAGAGGGCAGTGTGGAGACAGGATGTATGAAGAAGTCAAACATGCAACATGTGCGTTCGAGCGCTGACTAAAGCTGGCCACAGTAACCCCATTATCAAAACAGTCAAGAATAGTATATATTCCGTTGTTTCACGCTCAGACTATGCCGACTACAGTAAGTTACCTGAAGCCACAAGAAAAGTCGGCATTCAGTTCGAATGAATGAAATATGGACTACCCCGCATAGAGGTAGAGACATGAAAAACGAACGACACTAGGTAAACGGCTACTAAATAACTAAACACAATGGGTCAGAAAAGTTGGAAGAAGTGGGAAGTAAAGGATGCACAGAAAAAAAAAAAAAGAAAAGAGACGTGTCGCCTACAAGGGAGGGAGAAAGGATCGAGGCACGCAGCGCCGTGAAAAGAGCGACCGCGAACGTGAACAAACGTTTGAAATTGTCGTGCGGCGCAGCAAACGCACGACGGAGAAGAAAGCAGGCAGCTAAAGACGAAGAAAAATGGAGAAATATGACAGGCAATAAAAAAAAGGGGAAACAATCGAGCTTAAGAACCAAATGGAGGCCTGGGAATCAAGAAGAAAGCACACAAAAAGGCTGCAATCGAACGCGTAGATATAAGCGTCGAAGTTTAAGTCAACAGCTTCGTAAATTTGTACACTAATATAAGAACAAATCATTTTATTTTCTTTCCATAAATTGGAACATTGCTGTAACGGGTATCTTTAAGTACCCAGAGATGCGCGCTATACTTTAGACATTTAATCTCAATGCATTATAGTTTGACAATGACCTAATTGTTCCAGAAAATGTTTTCATTCTAGGTAGTTTTTATTCTGCGTGCTCAAGCAACCGGTAATATGTAAGTCACTGACCCCAGAAGATCGCTCTAGTCCTGTTTTGGTGCACATATAAAGTGAAAAAAAAAAAAAAAAAGAACGATGGAAAATAGAGGACGCAGAGGCTATAGTGTACGCCTAATTCGCTTCCGCTACATAATTCTTCAGCGAAAGAGAGGTTGTGAGGTCGGCACGGTTTTTCGCCACGAACAAAAACTGCGCCATAGGCTCCAAGCTATAGTCGCAATTTGCCCAAAAATTTGGCACGGGTGTGCGATCCTTTTGGACGCCTTTGCACTTGAGATTTTGCAACCTCCATTTAAAATGTGGAGGTTCAAAAATGTTACCTATTAGAGCACCAGAAAGCTCACACTTGAAATAATGAAAGTTCATGTGTTTTTGCGGCTTCGCTTTTGCGAAGTAAGCGAACCAAGACAAGAGTTCTCAAAGGGAAAATAATTGAATTCCCTTGGAGTATTCCACGCGTAATATCAACCTTGTTAACAATTATAGCCCGATTAGTTCTGCAAAGAGTACCCGCGGCAAGTAGCCCGATTATAGTCCGGCAAGCAGTAGTTGGCGAGTTTATTCAGTTGATTTCTCACATTTCCATACAACACACTCGAAGAATAGACACGCATTAGTGTCCGCATCTGAATTCGGCCTTATACTAATTGCATGTGCATTTGGTGCCCGTCACCGTTTTCGCATTTTTCGTTTTCTTTCGGTGCGTGCCAAGAACTGCATCATATCTGCCAATACGACGCGCAATTATAAGTGTTCTTTTTTTTTTTTTTTTGCTCTGTACCATTTGATGCCAATAAAGCGTCCGCTCTCAAGTGCGCATATGAACGTATTCCCTCGTATACGTATATGTGACAGGTTTAATTTTTCATATTTTGTCTGAAGTATTGTCCTAGCTGTACTTGACATTTTTTAAATCTAAACAGCTGGTTCACCCTTTGGTCAGCGGCACGTAAACAAATGTCCGCGATATATATATTTGTTAATCACGAACAGAGAATAAATGCTTGAGTCACGTATATTTTCCTTTTTTTTTTCCTTTTTGCCGCTAAATACCACAGTGCTTTACATTAGAACGGTAATAAATAAATGTGTTTTGCTCGCACACTGTATTTGTAATTTATATAAGCGGTGATTATAGGGCACATAAAGAACACCTATTAAAGAGATATATTACAAATTACTGACGATTTAAGATAAACGTTGTTATGTATTAATAAGCACAAGCAGCAAAATGTAAGCAGGTGTTCGTAAATAAGGTTCGTAAAAAATAAGCTGTTCCTAAGAGACCTTACGAAGCACAAGCTTTGATTCGCATGTATACTGTTATTCTCCGCGTGTTAATAGCGCTCCTCGGCAGTAGCCTTTTTTCCCTTGCTGGAAGAACGAATGCAAAACATCACGCTTCGTTGAAAACATTAAGTACAAGCTCATCTGGACGATTTATGGCTGTCCGCAGGAAGAAATGTTGAAAGAGTTTGAAATAGCGATTAAAACATCGCGCGCTGCTCCGTAGGACTGCCCAAGCGAGCACGGCGTCTCCAGATTAACGTAATGGAATGGTAGGGATGAGTTTAAGCACTTGTAATAAGTAGCCCCTTTTTTAAATATCGCACCATTTGCGCAGCGTGTCAAAATAGCTCCAAAAAGAACCGCACGCCTCGTCTGTACCCCCGCTATCCCCGCGGCCGCTACGCGCCGAGCGGCGAACGTGGCACCCCTGTTGCACGTCGCGCCCTCTCGCGGTAGTCGGTTCCTGTCATCGCAAAAGCGGCCCGCTCTCCGGCGCCGGTCGTCACACTGCCCAATATTCTAGAGCACTATAACCGAAGTTAGTGAGACAGTAAAGACGACTGTTACGGTTGGGCGACAGGAAAAGGCTGTCAAGCATGCTCCCCAAACAACAGGTGCGGCAACGTGTTCTGTACCTTGTTGAGGGCGACAATCCAGAGGGCGCCCTGGGCGGCAGCCTCGGGCACAGGGGATAGGCCCATATGCAGCAGCGTCTGCGGAGAATCCGCCTCCAGCTGCAGCTGGTCGCCATCGCCCCCAACGGCGCTGGTGGGCCGGGCCTGGGGGCGGTAGCCCAACATGACGCCGCTGAGGCCGCCGTCGCTTACTGAGGCTGCCCGCGCTGCGAACAGAAAAGAAACGAAGCACGGTTATAGGAGATTAATTCCCTTCCCTAGCTCCACGTCACCAATATCGGGATAGTTCAAAGGCGGCTGCTAGGAAACGGTAAATAGTAGATAACATATCCGCGTTTGGTGTCCGCGGGTGTGCAGTAAACCATTGTACTCACCGATGTATGACAGTGGAATTAGCGTGCATAAGGGCGGACCCGTTTACAAACATACTAAAACAGTACCTAAAATCACCAAAGCTGCCGTTCCCTAAGACTGCCATTCAGATGTCCCCGACAGGGGAAATTTCCGTCCCGTTCATGACCGCGCGGAGGAGATGGAGGGGAGGGGTGTTCGAGCTCCGCTTTCAACGCCCGTTTTGAAGGGGGCAAAGTACCGGCAGACGAAGAAAGCGATGTCCCATATACTTTTAATTGCGGCAGATAGCACTCGTGTTTCTTAGGGCACGAACCTTCTCAGGAGGACGCAGCTATTTATGCATTGCATGCTCTACGGCGTGCCTCGTAAACCAGCCGCAAGTGACACCGATATTTGCGCCTCTGAGTTTCCAAACATTCTACACTTGCACATACATGAATTCGGATCCGCCCTTTTTGAGGAAAATAACAAACAAAAACAAACGACGACACAGTTATTTGACGGTACCGGCACAGCAGTCACGCACTTCACCCGTGCACACACTGGTGAACTATGTGCCCCAAGAGAGACTTGCAAACGTCAATTGGGTTAAGGAAAACGTTAATGGTTGATAAAAATGCGGACAGCCACCCCACCCCTTCTCTCCATATGACTTGCGTTTTACTTTTTCTTTTTCCGCAGCTTCAGACCAGCTAACTCATTTAACCTCGTTTCCATAAAATTGGTCACCCCACGACGCCGTACTAGGCAATTTGACATTGATGACAGCCAAAAACATGGAAACAGACAAGGGTTATAGGTGCTTACGTCGTTTTGGCTTTCATATAACAGCAATTTCAACAATAGAATCAAGCTGGCGTGTGTGCCATGCTTGCTGGTACTGTACTGTGCATAAATGCGAAAAAGGACATGGAAGGAGCGAGTACTTTTCAATGTATATAGTTCAAGTTCGTTGTATTTCATTTCTTGCACAGGAGGAGTCGGGACTAAACGCTGTGGTAACAGACAAATACCCCCCCCCCCCCCCCTCCTTTACTGAAAATATACTTTCGGCATCACTGCATTATTTGAAGACGTCAAACAATATCGTGCGGCTGCTTGAAAGCTGATGCCGTGACTGACAAAACTCTTCAATTTCCTTCGCAAATACATTAAATAATACCACTTATGTGTGGAACGGAATTAGGATATCTATAAGTATACAACTATTTTGCCTCAGAGGGCTTTTTTTTTTTTAATTCCTTCAAATTTTCCTGTCCATGTAGACACGCCATCAATCTTATGTAAAATAACTTTTCTCCTGTGGCGAAAATAGGCCAGATGCGCCTGGCGTACGTCTACGGTGTTTAAAGTGGTAGAAAGGAACGAACGTCGTCACACTCAAGCCACACACACTATCAACGACTACGATGCGGTCCCCAGCCAAGAAAATTCCAAGCAGGCGCATTTTGTGGCGTTTCTCGATGTCCACATTCACACCCTAGTATAAGGAACGCCTAGGACATGAATTCACAGTGAAGATCACCGTCGCAGCATACCCGAGTAACGATAGCAGTAATTTGTTGACACAAGCGTAAATATATAACAGCCGCGAAGGACGTTCCACGCGCGAGCACATATTTTTTAGACAGCTTCCAAGCTTGAACCTAAAAGCTTGCTCCCCGACTCGTCAAGGTACCCGCCTATGCAATAAATTTGAATCATATCCGCGCTGCGTGAGCACAGCACCCAATAACAGCAGAAAAAGAACGAACGAACGAACTAAAGAAAGAAAGAAAGAAAGAAAGAAAGAAAGAAAGAAAGAAAGAAAGAAAGAAAGAAGGAAAAAAAAAGGAAAGGGACACAATTAAGCTCCGCCGTTATTATGAGCTAGCGTTTCGCACACACGGACGATGTTATCCCTTTTTAATAATTGTAATTTTATTTATCTTTATCTCATTTTATACACCGATACGTACTTAGCATCAGTAAAGATTGGTTTTGCATTATGAGCAGTTGGACACCTTTCAACGCATTCATCGACATATTAGCGTGAAACCATTTTTTTTTTTTTTCCCCACAGTCCTTGATTATTTCCGACATGCGGTGCCGACTACTACTACGCCGATGGCTTTTCGACCGAAAGAGATTGAAAATGACTCCAGGACTTGCCTGCACGAATTAAAACACGCTCAGGGAAATATACAGGCGCTGTGGTCATGGCATCACTGAAAATACTCAGTTTTCCGCCTTTGCCGAGGCTTAAGAAGGAAGTCAAGAGACACTGCCACAAAGGAAAACATAGGGGATACTTTTTCTTTTCGTCTTAATAAATGTGAAACAAGGCATCCTGTTTGTCGTAAAATAAAACGATTCGCCAATGAATCGCAAAGGAACATATGCTGCTTTGGTTGCCAAAAGCTACAACCACCTCGCTTCTAAGCAGATGAGCTAAGAAACATGATAAAAGCTAACGTTACTAACTCAGATTCCATTATACAACAACTCTGGTATCATTGTACCTTGCTGGTGCACGAAATTTGAGCAACCCGGCGCGATAGCGGTACTATTACGAAGCAGCCCGCCGAACGCCTATGGAAGAGTTAATACGTGGAAGGCGTGGGCACGGTGTAAAGGCGCGGAAGGAGAGAACTAGCGCCATCACTCGGCAACAAACCGATACAATCGCGCTTTCACTTCGGCGCGCTTGGCTAGGGGGCGGGACCATCGTGACTCTCAAGGGTAGCTTCCATAAATGATCTCTGTATGCATTCGTACCGATTGAAAGCAAAATTGAATCGCTAAGCAGCATTTTGATTAAAAAGACCAAGCTAGCATTGTCTTATGTCCCAAAAATGCTATCTTAGGTGTTCAAGCTACCGTTTTCAGCTGAGTTTTTGACCTAAGCGCATATAGTAACTGGCTCTGGGAAAGCGGTACGCCAGGATGGCATGGCTTGCCTGACCAGGCTGAAGTATCGCTCAGGTCTCTCCTCAAATCCACGTACTAATCTTTCGCCTTTTACTAAAGATTACCGTGGGGAGGGACACTCCAATGAGCCTATAGGCCAATTTTTGTGGGGCCTCACCCGTTTGGGAGAGGCCTAATTACTAAACCAAAAGAAAGATCCATATGCACTGTATATATCCACACCCAGCTATAATCTATATCTCGCCCACCGTACCTCGCCGGACGCCACGTCCGGTAAGATTTGTAACCCTTCCGAAATTCCATGTATCAGAAACGCAGACGGTTGCATTGTCCATAACGCTTACCGCATTATAATTCGGAAACTGCACTCCAATAAACGCATCTTTGCACAACTATACTTCTTTCAACCTGTCATACGCAGATCATGGGAGAAAAAAAGCAAAAAAAACGTTGCAATTTAAAATAGAGATTTTGTTTCATCCTTCAACACAGTCTGTGCTACTCCATTTCATACATCAAGTGTAATGTACACTACCAAAGCTAGAGCTCTTGTTTGCGCTTTTGACGAGAGGAAATATCTGCTTTGTCTGCAAGCTTAATACATCTTACATTTGCCATCATATTCCTAAAAAGCACCTTTTTAGGAGAAAGGATCGGATTCGGTGAATTTGTATGTTTGGTTTGTCGTTTTCTTTCGTGCCGCGTTTTCGCTGCCCCGAAACCCTGCCAGCGGTGCCCTCTGCGCTATTCACTGTATCCACGCTAGCCCCCCCATCCGCGCTGCGCAACGCAGCGACCTCGACTGCCTCTTCGAAGAGGATTTTTTCTATAAGATCCGCACTGCGAAGATGTCCAAGACCGCGAAACAAGTTATTGCATACGTGCATGCTCGGAATAGAGCCCGTTTTCGCAGAAACCACTCGGCTACAAAATGAGCGCGTAGTGATGTATATATATATATTTTTTATTATTTGCGGACAACCTGCGTAGCTTTCGCTGCGTTGCACCTGACGTATGAAACGGAGTATAGAAGATTTAACTCCGCACTGTACGCAGGTGAGAAGTGTGCAAATCCCAATGTTAACACATACCTGTAAGCGCCTTGCCCCTGTCTGCCACAACTCGCCTCTGCCGTAGCTCAACTTCTGATTTACTTTCAATAGTGTATTATATATTCTGTTCGTAATTTAAGCCAAGGTAATAATGAAATAAAAATGATGAGGCAACACACAATGTGAAGCACAGCCAAGCCCATAAATCACACAAAACAAGTACAAGGCATGACATTCAGTGGTAAACACATGGTTGAAATATTTTTTTCCTGGCCTTTTTTTTTTCTTTTTTTTTTTTTTCCCTGCTCCGTTTTTCCACTGGAAGTCTGCGATGGTGTGGATTTTTTGGTTTGTGGCTAAGGGGAAATGTAGTAGTTTCCGTCAGGAGTACTGCTGCAAATGTAGCATAAAGTTAGCAACAATTATTTTCATGTTTGCTCTAGTAGTTCATGTGGTCTTCTCTCTAATGATTGTTTCTAACTTCTCACTGACGTTACCTGCAGCAATCTTCACAGTTTCTTGCAAAGCAACACTGTACACTGTGTGCACATGGAAAAGAAAATGCAAGAATGTATGCAGCCTGACAGTTTTAGCCACAACCTACTAGAAAGCCTTTTCTGTTAGGTTATATTGAATACTCAAGTATCAGACAAATATGGCAGACAAGGTTTCAAAGCCCTTGCAGACAAACATATGCATACTTAGAAATATGAAATGAATAAAGGCAGACACTTTACAATTCCTAAACTATAATTACAAAGTTGTATGTTCACATTTAATCTCCTGACCCCGTAACATAACAAACACAGCTTACGTATCTGTCTGGACTATCTTTTCTACCAGCACATAAGTTTTTCTTTCCACTGCTTTTAAATGTTTTTTTCTAAACAGCTCAGAAGTTGAGCTACAGCAGAGGTTGGACAGGAGTTGTGGCAGACAGTGGCAAGGTACTTGCAGATATGTGTTAATGTTGAGATTTGCACACTTATTTTCACGTGCTTACAGGACGGAGTTAGGGCATTACGTTAAATCAATGTACTGTCATTTTTTGTCAGTCTAGCTTGGTAGTTATACTGAAGTACAGAACATATTTTGTTACATCATAATTCACACGTTGGTTTGAGACATTAAACCCGACATTTTACAATTCATAAAGCTGTGCAATTGTAGCTATGCTGCAATAGCAGACAAACAAATTCTTGATCCCCCATAACGGCAATGAATGCCACAGCTAATCATCACGCAAGTGACTTATCCGCCATGCTTCTGGTACCTCCACTTATTCAGATAGCACCCCAGTAAACACATGGTTGAACAGGCATTTTTCAATGAGCAAAAATAACTTTTCACTGAAAAAGAGTGACGTCAAATCAGATTTCTGAATATAAAAAAGAAACTAAGAAAACAAAGATCAACAAGCTGTTTGGACATCAGAAAACTTATTCTGGAATCTGTCTTACAATATGAAAATTTTAAGAAGCATTTCATTCTGGGTGCATATGCCACTATCCTAATTAGTTTCAACTTTCCTAACAAACGTCCTGGCAGCTGACCAAGCATAACAAGCTCTTCTGTCCTGTGAAATTCTATAATTCTATATTCCATAATTTCAGCATAGTTTTTTTTCCCTTGCTTCTCACATTATATTTGTTGTAAAAGACTTTATTTTTACTTTGTACAATTGCTGTTGCCACTGCTGCCTCCTAACTCATTCCAATTATTTCAGGAGGTCCCAGTACAGTATTTTGTTTTTTAACTATGGGACCTCCTTCTGTATTTATTATGTATGCCATATTATGTGCACACAATAAACATGAACTTGAAAAATCACTTCAGGCATATTGTGCACCAAAGTACACAATTTTTGGCCAGATCCTCATCCTCTATTAACGTGAAAAATATCTGCGTCAAGACATGCAGTTTGGTTTCAGCTGTTGTTTCACAAATGAGCAGGGTGCCATAAGCCACAAACTAGCACCTTAAGCTCATCCTCAATATCTTCACACATGGTGATAAAAAAAAATAAAGCATCTTTGTAAAAGCAGAAAAAAAAAAAAGAAATCTACACTGTGACAGTTACCCACAGTGGGCGTAGCTACAAGTTTTTTTCTACAGGGAGCTGACGCTGCTGCGTGGTTATTGAGTTACGTGCCACGAGCTACTTGCCACCTCTTAACTACAGCATAAATGCTGCGTGCTGGGATGCAAGGGCTGCATGGAAGAATGATACCTCCAGAGGCTTTCATTCCATTGAATATCCTGCACATGTATTGTTTCAAACAAAAATCCTTTGTTTAATTTAGCAAATGCAGAACTGAAAATACATCACAGCCGGTTTCCCAGGCATGCAATTAAAACGTTAGTTAGAATGCGTAGCCTGCCTGACGGAGGACCCATAGATGAAAAGGCTACCAGTGGTTCTCTCCAGTGTGAATATATAGCACTGATTATAATATAGCATTTGCAAACTAAGGAACTGAGATGTTAAGAACAGACAGACTTTCAGCACACCACTTCGACAGGCTTTCCCCTAGAGCATCAACAGTACCCCAAAACATTGAGATTCAGTGCAAACAAGGGCACCGAGAGAAGCTCCTTTTTTGCACCTCCTCGTCTGATGGCAGTCTCAGAAAGGCGTCAGAAGAGGTTGGACTGCGGATGCTGCGCATGTGGCATCAAGCTCCCGCCTGTTTTCTTTTTTCCTCCACGCATCAGACCTTGCTGCATGCCTTGTCAGCTTGTCTGATAGCGGGCTTGCCTCGTTTGTATAGTGCGATGTACGACTTTAGAAAACTCAATGCACTTTTTTCGTTTAATGGCATCAGCATGTCTTTTTGAGTGTGAAAATAGCATAGACAAAGTCAACATTCATTCCCGGTGCTGGTGGTTGTTTTGGTCTCCGGTGTGTGACAGCAAGAACAAATTCTGTGGGGGCTTTTGCCCCATAAGCCTTTCCCTGGGCTATGCCCCTGGTTATCCACAATGAGAATGTCTCATCCACAGTGCATGGCTTTGTTGCAAGCAAACAAAAAAAAAAAAAAATGAATTTGGTTGTGTCACAGTGCTATACACAGGAAGGAAGAAAACAAGGCTTAGGCTCAGAGCCCCATGTTATCTTTGTAGGGCTCGCACAATAACCCTTCACTGCGCTCTCTGCTGATGCAACTACACCCCTACAGAAGCGAAGAACAATGCCTTCCACTGCACCTGCCAAAAGCAGTGCTTCAGTGAAAAGCTTTCCCGCTAGGATGCATTTCGCCGAGATTGACCCGTAAAAATTAATACACAAAAATTTGCACCCCAAATAACAACTTATCACACGTCACTCTGCTCTCAAAAGGAGAACTCAAAGCCAAGTAATCGGCCCAACACATGCAAATCTACCTGAAATGCCCAATCAAATGGTCCCACGAACTGTGCCCTAAAAGTTTGTTAAATAAAGTAATAAAAATTCTTAGAATTGACTGGCCCAGGTCACTGTGAATACATACTCTTGAACAAAGTAGGAATTCTGCAGCTTGCCTTTGAGCGAGGCAAGCAGCGAGACCACCTTGCTTATGCATGATGTATCAAAAGTACAAAACAATTTTGTGTACTAAAGCCAACCTTTGACTTTGAGGCAAATATAGTGGAAAGCTTTGGGGCGAAACTGATCTTGTGCTGCCAGAAACCCAGTACACAGGCATTTAATTTGTGGGGATTCACACGAATCGCTTGCCCCCTTTATAACGGCAGCGTGTAATTTGCGCTCTGTTAGGGAGGTTGATGGAGGAGAGGGCACACTGGCCACCCCCACTGCTTACCAGTCTCCCACAGCGACGCTGCTGCGGGTTACCCTCTCTCATCCCAGCATAACAAGACCTTCTCTTCCCGGTCTGAGACGAAGAGCGCGACTGTCGCACCTCTCTCGGGGTCTTCGGCGGTTGAGCACACACGCCCGCGGTTCTCTTTTTTCGCCAGGGAGACCGTGGCTGTCACCGAGTCGCCCGGTCCCCTTACGCACCTACCGCAATGGGCCGTGAGCGTGAAGCCACGTCAGGTGAGCAGAACGCTCCCCTCACCTCCTAGCCTGTGCTTCCCCTTTTGGTGGGTTGCTTCACCCCTGTATCCAAGCAGGACATTCGCTCGCTACGGCGGTTGCATTTGAGTGTTCTCTTGCTGTGTACTTGAGCACAATAAATCTTATTCAAGTATGTAACTCGGGTTTTGTCCCCTCAGGCCTGAGCCCGCCGCAGTGGTAACTTCTTGCACCGCAGGTTGGGGGTCACAGATCTGTCTGTTAGTGCTGGCACGCCGGGGTTAGAAGGCAACTGTAGCGGCTATCCCCCCTGTGGCGCATTATTTCAAGAAATAACCCCCATAAATTTCAAACCGAACAAAGCATGACTGTGGCGGCTAGGGTCGGCTTACAGACTTGTGCTGTCACCACAGAGTATGCAAATCGCTGCGCGAAAGGGAGTGGAACTATAAACAAGAATGTGGTCACTAACGAATAGTCGACTGATTCAAGAATTAACAAAGCATTTTCAACAGTGAAAACTGGTCATTGTGAAGACAAGAAAATAATGTAACAGTCCACATCATATACATGTGACATAGTCACAGTGGTGTAAAACCTTGTGTTCTTGTATGACAGTCATGTTGTCATGTGGCTGGCTGCTCGTAGCATAGGCTTGTACCATACACTAAACCTAAATTACCAAGTTCACAAGTCATGTTGTCATGTACTGGCTGTTCACAGCATGTGCATGCACTATGCACTAAACTTACCAAGTTCAAAAGGAGAATGGAGGAGCTGTGACATACAGCTATGAAACTATGATGCATGTCAAACTGAATCTATCCAAATGGACAAATGAGTCAATCGTGACTTGACACGCTCATTTCTTCGAGAAACCAAAATCCAAAAATAAGTAACAAATTATTTTGGATATGCCCATGTCAATTTTGTGGTTCTTATAGTACACCATATGCAAGATTGAATCACGGTCACAGCGGCTGCTTTTCGATGGAGGTGGAAATCAGGGCAAACGTGTGCTGTGCGATGTTAGTGCACTTTAAAAAATCCAGGTAGTCGAAATTTCCGGAGCTTTCCACTACGGCATCTCTAATAGCTTGAGTCGCTTTTAAATGTTAAATCACGAAAACCAAATCAAACCTTAGGAAACTATGCCATTTAGCACAGTGAAAATGAAGAAGCACATATCAAACCCTAAAGTTTCCTGCAACTGTCCAACACGGCACAGCCATATGTCCTTTAATCCTGCAGCCATCATCACAGGCCTAATATATATAAGGTGTCAAAAAGTTGAGACTATCTACATTTACAAGGAAGTGAAATATTTACTCACCTGCATTTGTACATTATCAGATTCAAAATACTGCACCTGCACAGCAATACAGTGGTCTCCACAGTATCGGTACTGCTCGAATCTGTCCACAGCCTTGTTTATGAAGCGTGTCAAGCACATCCTACAATTCACACTAAATCTCCATAGTGGTGTCAAGACAACAACCTTTGAGCTACGTGTTCATCTGGTGAAGTAGGGTAGGTGCAGAATTGAGATAATGTTTCAGGCTCTGAACTCACATGTGAGGAGGGCTTGGTTACAGGTTGCATTGACATTGCAGAGAATCCAGTCTTTTGCATGCGCCACAGATGCAGTCACTTCCACCAAGTGTCACCCCTCACGAGCCTTGAAGAGCATTTGCAGTTACACTGGCTACTGACAACCTGGCCAAGGGGAACAAATTTTTGATGCACAATGCTGCGAATGATGAAGAAGACTAAGCCAAACTTGGTCAAGCTGCGGACCTGCCTATTTTTGGTCACAGCGGCCGTGAGCTCTTTCTTTGACTGTGAAGACTACTGTTTCGTCTCAAGGTCTTATCCATAAACCCAAGTCTTGACACCAGTAATAATACTCGGCAAAAAAGATGGTCATCACTGGAGAACAGACTGAATTCTTGGCC
This sequence comes from Amblyomma maculatum, assembly GCF_055883805.1. Taxonomy (NCBI): domain Eukaryota; kingdom Metazoa; phylum Arthropoda; class Arachnida; order Ixodida; family Ixodidae; genus Amblyomma; species Amblyomma maculatum. The sequence continues at coordinate 93,010,810 of NC_139346.1, read as the reverse complement.
AATGGAGTATATCTTCTGTTCCTGGGTCAGCAGTCTGGCAACGAACCTGGTAGCAACATGCCGCAAGTTTGAATTAGGTGTGAAGAATGCCCACACCGTTCCGTACGACACGTTGGCAATGATAGTAATACTGTGGATTGTTCTCCGATGATGCCCATAAGCACATTAATGATCTGTCTGACCTTTCATCATTTGTCATGATATTGTTACGGGGTAACAAGCCAATGAACATAGAGAACAGAGAAAGAGTAGATGGCCCATGACTGTGAAATGATTTAATGAATCGAGGAGAGCCTAGCGTGAGTGCTCCTGCCCGCGCCACTGCCCGCTTCTTCCTCGTTCGTAACATTACCCGGGGCCACCAAGCAATCGTCCCGATTGTGGACGAAGAAGTTTGTCGATGTCAATGAGATCCATGGCATAACGGTGGGCATGAATGGATGGCTGAAGAAGAGGAGGAGGAAAGAAGAAGACAATGGCTTGCCATCAAGATGATTCTTGATGAAGCCTAGCCCAACACACTTTTGGGCCACAGGTCACCAAGACCCAATGATGGAGGCCGAGGCACGCACTGCATGGAATGGGCAGGGGTGATGTCTTCGAGTGTAGCGGTGTCCTGGGTCGTGGGGTCTTTGGTCCTTAAGGCCTTTGGTCAGCCCATCGGGTTCATATGGTGTCTCATCTCTGGTGGCTCTCTCATCGTGTCTTGCGGTTGCGTGGGTGGTGTCTCATGCCAGTCTCTCTTTCATCGTGCCTTGTAGTCGGGGTGAGAGGATGGAGCGAAGGAACGTGTAGCGAGGTCGCTTCGGGTCCAGCAGGCTGGGGACCAGCCAAGTGATGCAAACAGCGCAAGAAGACGCAGGGTGCCGAAACTCCGGGCCAGGATGAGGAGAGATGAATTACCCAGCACATCCAACCAAATGGGGTGGCAAGCCGATGCACAAAGAGAACAGAGAAAGAGAAGATAGCCCATGACTGTGAGATGTGAATCGATGCGAGCCTAGCACGACCATTCCAGCCCACACCACCAGACCGCTTCTTCCTCGTCCGTAATATTCTGCCACTCCTGAGCTGTTAGTGCCACCCTAACACCTTGCATGACTCACTGCAGCATCACCGCAAACTTGCAAAATCGTTGAAAAAATCTCAGTGGCAGATTTGCAGAGCACCACGTTTGATCTTTGTTCTAACATACTGTGCATGATGAAATCACTGACATGGTTACACACATGGTCAGAACAACAATGACCACACAGCTCCTGATGTACACTGGATGGTGTCTATCAACAAGCCAGCTTATGAAGGTCAGTGTTCTCTGTGACTGCATGTGCAGCCTTAAGCTGCTCCCTGTCGCTGTGTTACAAAACAAGTCTTGAAACTTTATAACACAACTTCATATTTAATCGATAATGTGGCACTTTGCTGAGAAAGTCCTCGTTTTCAACGAGGCCATGCTAATATTAAACCCTGCCACTCATCCTACAGCAAGGGTGGTGCCTTTGCACTTCATGGAAGCATTGCCACTCACAACACCAGGGTCTTCAGTCCTGCTGGAATTCATCTCAGAGAAAGTATAATTACAGTAACAATGTTCCTTAAAACATAGGCGAGTTCACTGGGTTAGTTTCTTAGAGCGGAGAATATTGGCAAATTACTGCTTCCATAACAACCACCAAGTCCCATTGTGCCCTATTGATTCCGGCATACTACTGCATACTTTGCATTATGTCTTCTTCTCTGGCAGTACACTGCGACTTGTAATACTTGGTGCTTAAAAAAGCAGCTGGCAGTAAAAGCCCTCTAAAAGTGTAGTAGTGCTTTGGGCAAAGCGCTATTCTATACTGTCGCACTGACTTTTAAGCAGTGCTAAACAAGGCCATTCAAATATCATATTTAATTTCTAAGTTAGAGTTATGCCCATATATATATATAAACTGTAGTGTGGTAATCTTCATTGTCATAGCCACTGACATGCGTCGCGTGCTGCCGCTCTCAAAAACGAAGAAGTTGGTCGGTTAAGTATAAGCCTTCAAAAACCTTTTAACACTCTTCATAATGTTGAACGCGCCTGTGTAAGTGTCCACGGCTCTTTCTCTGGATTGAAGCAGGTCCGACCTTGTTGTATCAGCGGTTAGAATCTCTCCACGGCCTTAGTGCCGAGGGCATGCGCTCTGCGGCGATATTGTGGGGGAGTGCCGTTTAACCCGTCGTATTATCGCCGAATTTCCGTGCAATGCGGGGAAGCGGTGATTTTAGGGCATCAATCGAGAGCTCGTAGCGTCGCAGATATGGTATTGAAACTTGAAACAAAGAACGTTATCTCACTCCTCTCTCAGCCTTTGTGTATGAACTTCATTGAAGATCCCACCCCGAGACGCTGCAAGCACACGTTTTCCCACAGAGGCTGTCCAAAGTTAATTTGCTGACTGGACAGATAATCGGCAATTAACGCATAGGAACACCTGTGACAAGTTAAGACGTCGTTTCAGGCTGTGACGTTTTTACATGCGTGCCGCTCTTCTGCGGGTCCAGCGGACGCGCCATTAGAAGTGCTTGTCAGGCGCCCAGCGATTATACAGTAAGATGGGGTGGGAAAACTGTGATGAGCAACTTGCGTTTTCTCTAGAAATGACACTCGTCATGGTGCAGAAAAGAGCCTCTCTCTTCTTTATTCTACCCGTGCCTGAGGACGTGGTCTTTTTCTGAAAGGCGTCATGAGTACCGTGCAGTACCTCAAGTTGCTGTCCGTTTACACACTGTGTGCAGGCGACGTGCTGAGCCAGCCTAGGCGACAGTGCCAAGATGACTCCAGTGGACGGTACGGGTGACCTGCTGTGGATACTGGTAGTGGGCTTCATCCTCGCCTTCTTCCTGGCCTTCGGCGTAGGCGCCAACGATGTGGCCAACTCGTTCGGCACATCGGTGGGCGCCAAGGTGCTCACCCTTCGCCAGGCGTGCATTCTGGCCACCATCTTCAAAATCCTCGGAGCCGTCCTCATAGGTGAGTGTATGTGCAGTAGGCAGGGGCTTCTTGCTTTCCGGCTATTCTCCTGCGCGGAGACTGTAGTGTTCCTATATGCACACTACAGTTCTTGCCTGCATGATCTCGATGTCGATGTTGTTGAAATTTTCCTGTATGCTGTTCGAAAGAGTTCAAGCAACGCACCGTGCTCAGTAAAGTTCGTCAATCTTGAATGCATATATATATATATATATATATATATATGAAGGAAAGAAGCCAACAGTCGGCGAGGCCAAGGAAAGCGTAGGGGATGTTACTTTATGTCCTTTTTTTTTTTAAATGTTTACTTGGATAATCAAAGAAATTAGTAAATGCACACATGATGCATAAACCACGTGTGACATCATAGCATAACTTGCATAGACTACGTAGTAAAATGTTCGACGAAAATCCGCCTAGTCAGGCATGGCGATGCAATGAAATGAAGCAGTCACTGACCATATTCGAAAGAAGAAAAGACGTCTTTGCAGCGTAAATTGCAGCAAGCTTTCTTTTATTCACTGCACAAATCTTGTCAAAAGACACCCACTGAAAGCACCTAAGTCAGCTCATCTTTGGCAAGACTTGCCTTGCTGTCCCGGCTGCACGCCCCCTTGCAGCAAGACGGCCAGCAGAGAAATTACAATTGTAGGACTTAATGTACCAATGTAACACATGGGCTGTATTTGAGGAATGCTTGCTCACAGTGCATGAGAGCTCTGGATTAATTTAGACCACCTGGCGCTCAAAATTTGTGCTGACATCGCACACTACACAGACATATTATTCTGCGTTTCGCCTCTATTGAAATGTAGGTGCCAAGCCATGAAGTAGTTGCACAAGCGCCGCCCTTACTATCTCACAGATACTGATTAGCACATAGTCATAAGCGGCCCCATTACACAAAAGACCACCCAAAGTAGGTACAAAGTCCCACTTTAACCAAGCCTCATGATCGTGCCTCCATGGTCTAGGTGTCTGTCTCCCAGGACTAGGAATTCGATTCCCATCTCACAGGACCTGCCTGGAGCTGCCAATATGGTCATGCTATGCGTTCTCATAATGCCACCCAAAGCGACATCTGCATCCATGGATGCTTGTCTGTCAAAGAACAAAAGTGAACACGTACTAAACTACGGTACATCTGCATCCTTATTGCAGGCATAGTTATCGAAGCAGGTGCCGGGATTGGGGATCCTACAGGAAGATCACTTAGCTGGTTTGGGTGAATAATGTGAAAATATATATATATTTTTTTTCAGATGAACAAAACACGAGACGTTCAACTGTAACAGCCACCTTTCATGTGCTTGTTGACATGTACTACATTTCTAACGTGAAAGGAATGTCTCAAAAACTGCGATTACTCTGTTTTCCACAGACAACAGAAGATTATCACTTCTCAATTCGTGGAATTTACAAGTTTCCACTGCTGAAAGTTAGGTGCCCTAATCACAACCGCGGACTCTGTATCCAAATTTTGTTCAGTGGGAATGCACAAACCTGCTCAATGCTCAAAATGACTGAGGGTAACTAACAAAAATTCACAATTAACTCTGTAGCTTGGAGCCAGGAAGCCAAAATTTGCTAGGACGACGAGTAAACCTAGATACTGAGGGTCCTCGGGCTGAGGTTATGACCGTGTTGACACTGAGCACAGTTGAAGTAAACAATATATAGTAGCAGGACTCACGTGAATCAGCGATGCCTGGGCTGTTAGGCCTCAGGATACGATAAGTGCATATGCTGGCCATGGGGATTTCGATGCACTCCTTGCTTTGAGTGTTTTCCAGCTCAAGGATGCTGCAAAGGACAACCAGACAGGATGCCACACGCTGAGGAAAAAAAGAAAGCATCACGCTTGCAGAAGCGTACATTATTACAGGTGTGTGAATATCAAATTTCTGGGTGCAAAGCAAATATGAATAGTAAATATTTGGAATGAATTGAACAGAATATTTTTTACCAGTCTTGATCACTATTCTAGACTACTTTTGAATGGCTTCAGATATCAGTACAACTACACAAACAAAAGTTTTTCCACGAAATGAAGCTATGAAAAGAAGTAGACAAACTGAAAATTTTGATTCTGTCCATCATGAGCATAATTTAGCATACCTGTAAGGCCTGCCAGGCCCTAAATATAAAAGAGGGGAGACTACGTAGTCATAGAAGTAGTAACCTCGTCGCAAACTAGACATCTTTAAAATACTTAAAACATGAAGTCTAATACGGCAGCTTCCACTTCGTGCCTACAAGATAACGAAGCTTACTGAACGTAGTTGCGATGCACTTGATGTGTCCAGATACCTCCTCACTGTACAAGTGTGGTCAGTTATGGATTATCGCAGGGGCAAGCTGCAGCGCAATGATGACAAATGGAAATGGGAAGCCTCAAAAAATGCTCGAGAATGCAAAGCTCCAGCTGTGTAATACCGCCCCAAATACAGCGTTCATGACAGCATGTAGCCATCATGGACCCCGCATGTTGGTTTTACCAGACTGCGCACCCCACGGTAGGTCTAAATACTGACACAAACTGAATGAGTTAAAATAAAATCACCCCGTGTGGGCGGTGCATTAGTCTCGCAAGCTTTCTTCTTGTCCTCTGTAGCCGAAGACACACACTTTCCAGATTCTTAATATGTCAAAATTGTGAATGATGACAGCGATCTATCAGGGAAACAACTGTAGCAAAGCGAGACGCAGCTTTGCCCATTTTACTATGCTCTGCAAGCCTTGTTAAAGTATGCATCGCATTTGTCGCTGGCACTTTCGCAGCCAGTCATAGACTGCATCACGGCAACTGTAATGAAATTCAACAAGGTTGACGACTGGGCGAGTTGGTAAGGGTTCATTTTTAACCAGCCAAAGGACGAGACACAGGGAAGAAGAGGACAGGACGAGGTTGGACTAACAACTGAATGTTTATTGAACAAAAGAAAACAACGAAGACTTGTTCTGAAAAGCACGTGCACTACCCAACCAGTGAAATGGCAGGAAATTAAGAAGAAGTAGAAGAAGAAAATTCTAAGTCAAGGCCTAACTAACGACTTTTCTAATAGAGCGAATTCCTTACAATGAAGGCTAACCAATGCCTTAGCCACACACTTGTCCTCAGCCTTAGCAATGTAATACGCCTCAACCAACTCTCGTCAGAATTGTTTACCATTGCTGTAAACTACACCCGTATTACTGAAATCAGGCGCACAAAGAGACGGGTCATCCTCCGATTTACACTCCCGGGATTGCACATGTAGCGCCAGATTAGAATTCGCCTTCCCTCTCAGAGAATTAGAGTGCTCCGTCAGGAGCACATTTAGACATCTACCTGTCTGCCCGTAGTAGCACCGGCCACAATTGAGTGGAAAGCAATAAACCACATTCTTTCTGCAGGTGGTGAACCTTTTCATATGTGACACTGTGCAACGAAAACTATCACGGGCTACATTGTCGAGCCCCTTTCTAACTCTGGCGCACAGGCCTCCTATCTTGTTGTTCGCTGCAAATACGTCAACGTTGTACCTTGCCGCAAGTTTCTTGAGTCGGTGCGAAATGCCATGGAGGTAAGGTTGTGGAGGTAAGGTTGTGGTAAAGAATGTGGTTTATCGCATTTCACTTAATTGTGGCCGGTGCTACTACGGGCAGACAGGCAGATGTCTAAATGTGCGCCTGACAGAGCACTCTAATTCTCTGGGAGAGAAGGCGAATTCTAATCTGACGCTACATGTGCAATCCCGGAAGTGTAAATTGGAGGATGACCCGTCTCTTTGTATGCCTGATTTCAGTAATACGGGTGTAGTTTACAGCAATGGTAAACAATTCTGTTGAGAGTTGGTTGAGACGTATTACATTACTAAGGCTGAGGACAAGTGTGTGGCTAAGACATCGGTTAGCCTTCATTGTAAGGAATTCACTATTAGAAAAGTCGCTAGTTAGGCCTTGACTTTGAATTTTCTTCTGCTTCTTCTTCTTCTTCTCAATTTCCTGCCATTTCACCAGTTGGGTTGTGCGTGTGCTTTTCAGAACGAGTCTTCGTTGTTTTCTTTAGTTCAATAAACATTCAGTTGTTAGTCCAGCCTTGTCCTGTCTTCTTCTTTCCTGTGTCTCGTCCTTTGGCTGGTTAAAAATGAACGGCAACTGTCAAGGCCATCCCTGCATTGCTTTTATGCAAGGCTTATTACAGTGTGCTGGTATTACATTCTATGAGGATACAGCAACTGATGCTATAAGCCCAGATTACTGTAACCAGCAGGTGCCATTTGGATATATTGGATATATTGGATACATGCTGCAGTATTTGGCTTAGAGTTCAGATGAACAGAAATATCATATACTATTCCAGAACGTTTAGGAGGTTCGAACATTTCGTACAATAAAAGTGAGGTGTGAAATGAATCAATACACTTTGCAAACAAATATCAAATATTTTTTTTTTTATTATTACACAAGCTTGCCATAAGGCATATTTGCACTCTTAGTAGTTGTGCAGCCCTCTTGCGAGTTAGTATGTATAGTGCTTAGTAATGACCCAGCCAATAGGTGTCATTTCCTAGCCTCTCAGTAGGAAGTTTAGGGCACCTCAAAGGCTACGATTTCTGGAGTGTAAAGAGGAAACCCATTTCCACTCATGAGAACCTTGGCAGATTCATAGAGCCTTAAATGCGTGACTATACTGCTCAAAAGTGGGTCCTGTTGCCTAAAAAATTCTGAACCTCACGAACAGACTTTCAACATTGAGCTTATAATGCTGGAGAAAATATCCTGAAACAACTTCACACATTTTTTTTATAAGTTGCTGCCATAAATTAGTGCCAAAAAGAAATATCTTTTAAGAAGCAAATATTTTAACTGTTAATTCAAGATGCGAAACCCTCTGCCGAACAATATGTCCTTAAAAACTTCCTTAACTGAGATAAACTATGTTACATGCATTCTGGCTATCATTAATAGCAGTGGCTAGTGTTTCAAATGCCATAACTGAAGCCTTTAATTTAAAGCAGATCTACTAAAAATAGCAAGTTTTAAGATTGTGTGGAAAATCCATTCTTTCTTTCTTTGTTTGTTTTTTCTTAGTGGCAGCACAGCGTAATCAGAATCAGCATAATGAAGTCATCTGAATTATCTTTAAAAGTAGAATCGAGGAACAAATGAAGTTCTGGCACTAATGTCTTTAAGTGCTTGTTCCCCCCTCGAATCAAGCAAACTACAGCGTTTCACACTGACGCTATGGTACATGCATTTATGGGAAGAGTGAAAAAATGCGAGGCCTGTCAAAAGCAGTTTTACTCTGTGTGCACAGACCCACAACCCTTTCTTTCTTTTTTAAACAATCTGCTTCAGAAACTACCTCACATTATGTTTTCAGCCAAGCTACGAATACGGTGCAAATATATATATATATATATTTTTTACATTTTGAGGCACAGCGAGCTCAGCACATCCCATATTTAAGCTGTGAGAAGAGGGCAACTTCTTGAAATTCCTTGTTACAGACAGAGATGTAGCATTTGACTCAGGTGTTCGAGACATTGTTACACAACGGATAAGGGATAGAGTAGTCCCATCACCATTTAAAAAAAAAAGTGTCACCGGAAGCCCCAAAAAAAGCTTACCGGTGGTCCGATGAGAGGCGGCATAAGTGAAGCAGGGCAGCGCTCGTGTCTGGCACCACCGACACAAGGAAATGGGCACCGGCCAGCAGTAGGCGCAAGTGGCGGTCATAGAAGTCGTTCTCCCTCAGGGTGGCTGGGCTGCAGTCGTGGCAGACACGCACCGGATCCACAAAGCACATGCGCTGCAGGGGCAACCGGCGGCTGCAGCAGTTGCCACAGTAGACCCGCCCACAGCGGCGACAATGGTGCTGGGCAAGGGGAGAGAAAAGCGACCGAGCTATCAGCAACACAAAAGAGATACTGGCAAAGGAAGCAGATGACAAATTTGTGACGAATCTTAGGATGCACAGCAATGTGGGAAAATGCAACATACACTATTGTGCACTCTATCTGTGAAGACTAAAAAATTTTCCCGCTTCGACTACTGGTTCGTTTGCAGTGCATGGAGCTTGTACACTGTGGTGACTTATCTCTGGTAGCAAGTGCAAGTATGGTACTTACGTGCTTTGGCCATGCGTGATGCAAATGCACTGTAATTTGCATCGAAACTGAACAACTGAAATTCATCAATACTAGGCTGCAGCCAAAGAACAGCCATTGGGCCATCTGTTGTTTGCAAGGAAAAGCACCAAGACAAAAGTGCTGAGGTGAGCATTGCATGACTTGAGAGTCTCCTGGTGACGACAGATGGCGCACTTTCCACCCTTCAGCAGCAACCCCGCGTTCACAGTTTTCGATTCCTTGATCAGAGCACAGATAATTACGTGTTTGCATGATGCATGGCCAAACCAGCTATAACTACCATTGTCAAACTTACTATGTGATAATGACAAAAGTTATCATAATACACAAGTTCGTAAAAAGTTTCCATGATAACGATTCACAATACATTGTGTATGCATTCTTGAGTGGTTCTATAGACATTTGACACTTCACTGCTTTAACTGCAAAAAAAGACATGACTGAAGGAAGAAACAAAGTGCTTTGTGATTACTTCCCTGCGTTAAACATTTTCCCTTCAGCCAAGAATGCAAGCAGAGCGCACACAAGAACAATAAACACAAATGCAATGATCACTGGCAACTAATCAGAACAAAAAAAAAAAAGAAGGATCCCTTATTCGTGATTATTGCCAAAAGGTCACAAAACTGTTTTTGAGGCCTTGTTTGTCTGCCCTTTTAAGAGACAAGTTTGTTCATGTAAGCTGTTTTAGATAAAAAGTGTTGCTTCCTCACCGATGAAGAACAAAACAAAAGTGCAATTTATAGTTTTGGTGCCCTCCTGATTATACATGCCTCCAATATTTTTGGCTGTACATGATGATCACAAAGACATACACTTTGATACCACCGCTATTATTACAAGTCTGGCCCCATTATATGTAACACATCACAATCACCGCCAAGGATTAGAGGACAAAATGATTATTGATTAAGCATGTCTACTCGACAGTCCAGCTTCACTATACACAGGCTAATGATATTGCTGCATCACCCCCGCAGTTTCCAAGGATGACATCATATCACCGAGTTATCTACACCACTAAGCAACAGCCCTAGTATTATCACTGGAAGCAATTGGTACCAATGTGGTGTTATGTGGATGGACAGATAAACACACCAAGGGCTTAAATCACAAACTATACAACATTATATTTGGTTCTATCTGTACACTTTTTTTTCTTTTTTTCTTTTTTTTTAGAATTTATCCTTATCTTAAGCTGTATCAAATCACCCATTACACATGTTTAGACTAGCAGCTCTACCTAGGAGAAATATATGCTCACACTAAGTCAAATCTAGATCGATGAGTTATTTTTGTGAACCCATACTTATTGCATAAAAATAAAGGTATCCTTTAGAAGGCGCAAAAATATCTCACAATAAGGTTGTCAATTACGTCTATTTTATTTCGAAAATTTCGAATCTCGACACATATGTCATCGAGACTCGAAATTTTCATGCACTATACTTTAATCGAGTTTTCAACTACAAAATATAGCCCTCCAGGGCATTCAGTTATACCACAACGCAGCCGCCTGCACTGATATTGACAGAGCTATTAAAGGTGCAGATGGCATAACGTAATCGAGCTATACTTACTCGGCGAGTTATGAAGTCAAACTTGGAGCGACAGCGCCAGCAGTCAGCGGTCTGCTCAAGAAACAAAACAAGAGAAGGTAAAGAATGTGAGAAACAGCATCAGATAAACCCGCGCGCGTAAAAAAAAAAAAAAAAAAAAAAAAAGGGAAGAAGGATAAAAAAAAAAAAAGGAAACGGGAGATACAATGTTTACTCTACGCGCCATGAGCCCCGCGGGCGATGCAATACTACGTGCACCGAATGTCAATGAATCTAGACCGTGCGTGAAAAAGTTCGGTGGCCTTCTTGGCCGCCGCAGAGAGACCCCATTTACAGTACGCGAGCTCTGTCACGTTTGAGGAAGCTTACGCGGAAAAAAATTATATCATAACGAGCGTATGACCTGACGGAGGCGCCAATTCCGCCACGCACGCTTCGCTGCTGATTGAGTAGCGCTATTAAACTGGCTTGAATAGTCTCAAACATCGCGAGGAAGGCGCATACGAACCCTTTACAACCTATTGAAACAGCTGTCGCTTGCTGAGAATGCGGGGAAAAACCGCCACAGGCGATCAGGTTTCGTTCGACATAAGTGCGGTGGTGTACCGCTGGATGCACTCGCCTCACGGTCGGGTGTCCACGGTGGCTCGTCCAAATGGAAAGGACTGAGCTCCTCGTTCCCCACCGCGACAATTCGGAGGCCGCTTTTGGACTTGACCAGCTTCTTCTGTAAGGCTGTCATCTCGCCTCGAAGCGCTAGCAGGGCACCACGCAGTTCGCGTTTACTACCAAAAACACGCACACGCACACCCCTTTTCTGCTCCTCCGATCCCCACTAAAAAAACGGCACTTTTGTTATGATTGTTGTGTTGACTACCAGACGGTGGCGCGCCCGCCGTGCGTTCTTCGCAACTTTGCTGGCTTATAAAACAAATTGGCAAACAGTGCCAGTGCACCACCCGTATTTTTCATCCACAAATGTAATATATTAAGAACAGGGCTTCTCATTCGGTTCAGTTATCGTGGTGCCACTTATAAACGTAACCAAACGAGCTACCGCAATGCGTCAAAGCACATCGCCATGTCGAGCAACATTGGACCTCAATGAAAGCTTTTTACTTGTGTGTGGTTTGTTTTGGGAGTTTTGGTTTTATGCTACACACCCACCGAGGGACGCTTGCCGCTGGCTCCGCTTCGTCAGCTTCGCACGCACATCGCTTGTCCAAGCGTCACAAGACGCAGTAGGAAGCGCGTAACAATGGCTTTTAAATGACCCACTCTGGAGCGTTGCGGGTCGGCTAGGATGCGAATGGTAGGCCTTTTCTGAGAGCACGGCCGCGTGAAAGGGAGCGACGACGCGCGCTCGGCTGTGACACTTGGAAGTGTGGTGCTACTTCTGAAACGAGCAGAGAGCGACTAAAGATGCCGAGCACCGACCTCCGTCACTCTCCGTGTCCCTCTGAGGCAAGATTATTTCTCTTCTTTTTGCACATTAGTACCTCGGATGATTCGTATTTCAAGAAACGTTTAGTTGAGTACCTTTCTCAGGACGCTCGCATCTTGCAAGCTAAGCTAGTCGACCTGTGAGCGTGTAAACAATCCCATGTTTGGCTTCGCCGGTGCAGGGTGAGATCGGCTTCGCTACGCTGCCAGAGCAGGTGCACAGGAAATCGGTTAAGCGAGGATTCGACTTCACCTTGATGGTTGTAGGTACGAAAATGGAGCTAATTTATGCTTGACAGATCGGTTCGCTCCCTGTCGAAATTTTGCACCTCACAATTGCAGAGCGCGCGTGCTCTTGTTTCTGCAGGAGAATCTGGGCTTGGAAAGTCGACGCTTATCAACAGCCTATTTCTTACGGATTTGTATGAAGAACGCAAGATCCCCAGTGCTGAAGGTGTGTGCTCTGTGTGTTTTGTATGTGTGTGATGTGCTGTCAATTTATTTTATAAAGATGCATTTATAGGTACTCCTCTTATACCTCTTTTACTTTTGGGAGATGCATATATATGCAGATTTGCAAATATCTATTAAATACCTACAGTATTCAGTTCCACTAGTTATCTGTTCTATTTCATCTGTGTTGAATAGAATGAAGCACCTTGTGTTTACCACCACACTTAAATTTGAAGTGATATATGGTTTCTTCCGCTTAAGCAGTTAGCTATTCATTCTGGAAAATTGCTGTGTCCCTGCTCAGTTGTAATCAAATGCAGTTATTGCATGTTGCTAGCCAACTTTACACTGTCTGAATGTGCTGTTCATGGCCGTTACCCTCCTCCCCACAGAGAAGATTGACAGGACAGTCCAGATCGAGCGTAAGACCATGGAGATTGAGGAGAAGGGAGTCCGACTGCGCCTGACTGTGGTGGACACCCCAGGATTTGGCGATGCTGTAAACTGCGAGGAAAGGTACATAGCCCACTGTCACTGTTGTGTGCCCATACAGCCTCTGTCTGGTGGCACCCTGAGACATCTCTCTCTCTTTCACATACACACTGCTCCATATCTTTGAGCAGTTTTCAGACAAATTTAACTGCAACTGTGACCACTTCAGATGTAGCCCAGAAATAAAATGCATGCAGTGCCTGCAACATTAAAGTAAGATTTGCTTTAACACAAGCTTGACCACTTCAGATGTAGCCCAGAAATAAAATGCACGCAGTGCCTGCAACATTAAAGTAAGATTTGCTTTAACACAAGCTTGTTGTAAATAGGATTGGCAACTTCGCTACATGCTCGAAAACATTTTTGAGAAAAACATATTACATAACAGAAATGTGAAAAATGCAGGCACATAAACATTTAGTGTGCCCAATTTTTTCATGTTTTTAGTGTTTGTGTGCAGTCGTTTTTTTTTATTATTTTTTTTTTCACCTGTTTTCTCAAGCAACTCACTTTGTAAGGTGCACTTTGTAAAAGGCCATTTTGATTCACATCTCTTAATTGCTGGCATATTTTATGCTTGCCTGCAGTTGGAGGTCCATTGACCGGTATATTGACGAGCAGTTCAACCAGTTCTTCAAGGATGAGAGTGGCCTCAACCGCAAGAACATTGTAGACAACAGGGTGCACTGCTGTTTGTACTTCATCCCACCTTGGGGACATGGGTTAGTTCACTTTCACTCTCCTAATTTGCATAATGTGTGCATGTTTGACCTGAATTTTAGGATCCCAGTTCCTAAAGAAAAGTGCACTTTGGAAGTAATTTTTCCTGATTGTTCAAGATAGCCCCCCCTCCCCTCCCCACAGAAAAAGGAAAAGAAAAAAAATCGCGTCTTGTCATGCATCCTGGCTTAAAATGCGGCTGTAGTTTTGCGGTAGTCCTTCAGTTGTGCATTGCATACACCTTCTGAATATGCTTATTTGTACTATGTGGTACAGGATGGAAAATGGGATCAGAGAATTGCCTTTTATTTCATAACGCAAAAAATGGTTGGTTGTATACATGTATGGCTAGGGTGATTAGTGAAGTGGAAAGAACCTTGCAACGACGATCAAAAAGCAACAGGTGCAGCAACTGAAACACTGAACGCAGTCAATGTTCTGGGGCATGTCAGGGAGCATGTGCGATGATCTCCAGCATAATGCAATCAGCACGCATGTTTATATATTCTAAGAAACATGCTGCTGACAGATATCAAGAATAATAATGTCTACCTTGGGCACTGCTAATTAAAACGAAAGACTAAAGATATGGCATAGTACTATCTCTAATACTAGTTTGTGTAATTAAGTGCCGTGCAGTGCATGGCCATGCTAAATTCTCTTCGTACTAAAAATGAAAAAGTTATGTTGGAACAGGGTTAGTAAGCAGATTTCTAGCTTATTTATAAAATGGAAAACTATGCCTGCCTTCTACCACCACAATGTCTAGAAATGAAGCTCTGAAATGACATGTTCTCAGTAGAATCCCTTTATAGTAGACCAGCAAAAATCTTTACTTACTTGTCACGGTCTGTACTATATCAGTTGTTGAAGACATGGTCCTGAAGATGCTGTCTGGTAATTAATGCCTAATTACTAAGCACATCTTGTTGCTTTATGAAAAGAACACTCTAAAATAGATTCCGTCTCTCTCCTATCATCTCCTTGCGCCATTTTCTTTTTTTCCCTTGTAAGCTTTTATGTATATATATTTCTAATGGAAGTGCCTGCTAGCATGAATGCAACGTGGCTACAAGTACGATTGAGTTTGATTTTAGGTGAAAACCAAACCATTGCATGAGCATGGCATCATCTTTCACTGTTTCTGTCTTTTAAGAGGCAGCAGATGAGAAACGCACGCGACAGTCAAGCATTGCAAAACCGCACAGGCTGCGCCTCCATTTCTTGCCATAATTACTTTGTGCTGCACAGTGCTGTGAATGTTTGGCCGTTTCTTCTCTTCCCTTTTTCTGGTTGTACTTATACTCTCAGTTTTTAAATAGACAGGCCGACTTCTTTCCATGTTTGTAGTCAGCTTTAAATTTTTCTACATAAGCGCTGCATGCTTTCCCTCACGGCTCCAAGGCCTAGGTAAAGTTGGCTTCTCCTCTTTGCTGCTAAGACGGGTAGTAAAGCCCTTAGAAAAAAAAAAAAGGTCTTATTATTATTTATTTTTTTAAAGAAAAATTTGCTTCACGATCCTGGGTAGCGCGCATGCGGCAATGTCATTTTGTGGAAGTCATCGCCATGGCCAGATGCACATTACTATAACCGATTTTTACCAAAAATGTCTCTGCGATAAAGGGGGGAAAATGTACAGTCATCTATGGAAGATGAACTGGGACTTCAGTCTCTTTTTACTATATCCGAGTTTGCTATATAGTGGGGCTCTGCAATTCCATATTTTAGCTGGCAGTGGAACCTGAACTGATGGTTGGCTTCTAGTGCCTGTTACATCATCATGATAATAATGTATGCACATGCACGAACACTATGGTAATGTTGCCAATAAAAATGTACTCTGCCATTATGTGATTTGTCTGTTTCCAGCTTGCGGCAATTGGACATTGAGTTCATGAAGAGGTTGCATCAGAAGGTCAACATTGTGCCCGTCATTGCCAAGGCTGACACATTGACTCCCATCGAGATACGTCACATGAAGGACAGGGTGGGTTGACGCTCCTGCATTTCATTCCATGCCTGTGCATCTTGGTAGGCTCTGGCATTTCAGACACATTGACAGCCACTTTTCTCTGCAGCCTGCTGTTAGCATGTTCTGGTGGCCCTAACAACAGGATGTAATGATTTGGAAGGGCATAGTACAATCTGACTATGCATTTTAAGGCATTAACCCATTTGCGAGAAAAGCAACGAAGGCATTTTCATGAAAACAGCTTGAGCCAGGTTTTCATTGCGAATTTGCTTTTAGGCAGATGTGTCTATGAACCTGAACCTAGTTAGTTAAAGCTGCTCAACTTTCTGTGGTGGAAGTAATTGAACAAAGAACATTCATAGCTTCGCGGTAGACAATAAATAGTGCTTCATAATGCCTCTCTCATGATATTCAGAGTCATGGTACATAGCGAACTAGCTAAAATGACCATCGCCATCAGGCTTGTGAGCTTCTAGGAGAAGCCAGCTTTTCAGTTACTTTTGGATCACAAGTCGAAAGAAGGCCATTGTGGATGTGGAAAGAAGGCAATGCGGGTCGTTTAGAATGATGTGTCATTCCAGGAGTTCACTGGAGAAGGAGAGCAGAGAAGTGCAAATGGCCATAGAATTGGGTTGCTCAATATTTAAAGTAATGGTGGTATGGAGGAGGCACGGCAGCTGCTGATGCTGCTGTATGGTGAGCGGCAAATATTGCCATATAGGAGGATTTTCTTATTTGATCGTTGCGTGGATCTGAAGTGTTGCCTCCTAAATAGTGTTGGCGTATCCGTTGGTTTTGTAATTTAGAGCACCATGTGCATTTTTTTTTCTTGCTCAGTGGAGGGAGGCTCGGCTGTGGTTGGCTGGAAAAGGTTAAAATTATGTTATACTAATCGCATTAATATTTATGTTAAAATTCTCCTCAGACTTGAAACTCTCTCCTCGTGCTATATTCGTGTAGATTGTTTAAATGAATAGCTTTTTTATTATTCTAACATTCCTTTACTAATGTAACAGCAGTAGTCTGAAAAAATGAAAAAATGGCTGCTAACATTCAATAGAAATATTGAGAGCTTTGCATGAAACTGAGCACCATTAACAAAGCATCTTGCTAGTTACTAAATGTGTATGAGCACACAGGTGTGCATGCAATTGCACTTGTAGTTGTATGCATGGTTTGCGTGATTCCTAGTGAGCCGTGCTGTGTGCAGATTCTGCGAGAGCTTGAAGAGCACCAGGTGACTGTCTACCAGTTGCCAGAGTGCGACAGCGATGAGGACGATGACATCAAGCAGCAAGACAGAGAACTAAAGGTCTGCGCATGTGCTTTCCTCTGACTTTGTTTTCTTTATTTTTGTTTTCACAGGGGAGAAAGTAGTCTTGCCGCATGCATAACTAGCCATACTGGGTTATAATTTGCACGTGCCATTTTTTCCCTTTTTTTTTTTCTGGTACATTTTAGGGTTCATCCGTTTTGCGTATATTCGAGTTTCCTACTGCTGTGTGGTTGTCGATGGGATTTTCTGAAACTGGAGCTTCTTCAGAAATTCCTAGACTGTTCACCCTTTCTCAAGGCGTTCACCATCTTAGGAAAGGGCACTTTCATAGGCATAGGATAGGGCATAGGATGTCAGTGACTATTGCCATGCTTTCTTGCAAGCACACTGTGACTTCGATCCTGATTGTGAATTTGATCACTCGCTCCCATAGCACTGCAAACCTCTAGTGTCTCCATGGAGCAGCACTTAGAGCCTAAGAACATGAATTTAGTCCCAACCACACTTCGATAAAGGGCGAAACACAAAAGACTCTAGCACCTCATTCTCTCCTTCCTTTCACTAGCTGCTTCCCCCGTTTCTTTTTGTGGTGATATTCATTTGCCCACCGACAAGCCAGACGGTTACTGCACCATTCTTTAAAAACATTTTTCCATAGAATAGTAAACTGTAACTGGTACAACTTTGTTGATAGGCTCACCTCCTTAGTACCAAGAAGAGGTATGGCTGTTGAGCAAACGGTAGCTTTTTGATGCTGTCAGAACTTGAATGAAATGGCTTTAGCCATAGTTTGTGGTTAACAGGCTTCGCTGACCCAAGTAGCATCTTATGACACACTGCATTAAGGACAACACAGGGCTCCTGGTCCTTATTCTGTCTTTTAAAGCCAATCAGTCTATTCTGTCATGTTTATAGTCTTAGCAGGCACCTTAATAGAGTGGGACCATAGGTCATCTTTCTTTAAAAAGCAGTCTCGCTGTTTTGTTACTGGTATGGTAAATTATAGCTTAAGACAGCATTAATAATATTTCTGCTGTAAACTGTTGAATAATACTATTGTGGATGAATGAATGCTCCTTTTTCCTTTATTGTCACTATTTGCAAGCATCATTTACATTGCCTGAGAGTGCAGTGTTTCGTACTACGTCACATGATTTAGTAAAGGTTTTGCTACTGTGCAGGCTCTAATTGTCTGCAGGAAACAAACCTGGATGTTCTCATTTCCTCATTCCTTGCTGTTTGCAGGAGAGCATCCCATTTGCGGTCATCTCGAGCACCCAGCTGGTGGACATCAACGGTCGGCGAGTCCGCGGTCGACTCTACCCGTGGGGGATCGTCGAAGGTGATCACCACGCTCGCTGACGAGGGCCGCAGTACACCAGCTGCATGCCAGTTTCTCCCTCTTCCTTGCGCATCTCTCCCACATTTCTCACTGGCTGCCTCCTGACTAGACATGTGACGAGCTTCCTTTGGTTCCTTTGCAGTGGAGAACCCAAAGCATAGCGACTTCCTCAAGTTGCGGACCTTCCTTATTAGGTTGGTGACGTCTTCTTTTTTTTTGCCGTGGTGCTCTTCCTTCTCTCATAAGAATCACAGCGGAGCACAGCTAGAGACTTGTTGCACCAAATTGCTTTTAGCATAGATGCATGTTTAATATTTCCTCGTTCAAAGCTACAGTTCTGTTTTGGTCTTTTAGTTTTTATGACGAGAGAGTTAATTCCAAACCACATGGTGGCATTGTACTGAGAAAACTATGCAAGCAGTGGCGCTAATTAAAAGTGTTATATGCCTGTTGTTGGAAATAAGCTCAAAAACAGGATGTATTCTATGGGTTTCGCTATGCATACAGCTCTTACCTTGGGCAATTGGCCTGAGGGATGTAATGCTTTAATTGCTGAGCTATGGAAACAAAAAAAAAAATGGAGACAGTATCAAATGTGACTGGTTGGTGCAGCTGTGCCTCATTGATTTTTGCTGTGCTGGTGGCGAGAGGATTTTTGTGCCCGACGACTGTCCGCTGCCAAGTGTGGACTGACTCGCGCCTTTTGCTCTCTCTTTGCCTCATGCTGCCTGTTGGTCGGCAACGGCAGAATAATCCTTGGTCTCTTCAGGTAGATGGCTTTGTGTCTCTACAAGCCCTCCTCCTGAGAACCTACCTACCATATTTATTTGAACGCATCCACGTCGTCCACCGCCCTGCCGCCGCCGCAGCTATCTTGTGTGGCCCACAGTTTGAGGCTACTTGATGCTCCTTGCCACCGTGCCGCTTATGTTTTGGAAGTGACCAATGCGAGAGAGAGCCCCCAGCCCCAAACCTGCAGCCACAAAGGAGCTCAGGCCCATGCCTCGAGTTTCTTATGGAATTCCCTGAAGTTGCCAAGCCCAGATCAGCTGGCTACAGCTCGGATATGGGACCACAGCTGGGATATGGGGGTTGAATTCCAAACCCTTTAAATTGCTTTTAAACTTTTCTTGCCCTGCTTTGCTGTGACAGCCAGGCTTCTTCACATCATTTTATGTGTACACTGTGACAAGTATTTGCAATAAGAGAATAGCTTATGCATCTGTAAGAAGCTTGTTTTCTTTAACGTGTCTTTAAAGGCAGAGCAAGTTTCTCAAAGGAATCTGTCCATAATGTACACAGACTCCAGCGTTGTAGGCCATTTCGCATTTGCGTTTACACTTGCTGGCATCAATAATAATAATAATAATAATAATAATAATAATAATAATAATAATAATTGGTTCACAGGAAGGGAAAGGCGCTATCTGTCACACTTGCTCTGTGGACACCTGACCGCGCCGTAAGGTAAGGGAGGAAGGTGGGAGTGAAAGTGGAAAGAGAGAAAGGGGAGCAATAGTGGAGGGCTATGGAGTAATTTCGACCACCTGGGGATCTTTAACATGTGCTGACATTGCACAGCACACGGACGCCACTTCGTTTCACATCCATCAAAACGCAGCTGCCGTGGTCGGCTTCGAACCCGGGAACTCCGGCACAGTAGTCAGGCGTCTTGCCACTGCACCACCCAATTCATCAGTCAATTTGCAAATCACATTTGCTTGGCTGTGTCACTTTGATCTATTTTCCAATACCTCATCCTCTCCCCTACGCTCACATCACCTTATGAGGATTGTTTACTGCGTGTAGCCTCATTATGAAATAAAAGCTGTGCTTTGGGAAGCAGCATGCATGCCACCTTGAATTGGATAACAATCATTTAGACTGCTATGTTCTCTTCTTGAAATTTTAGAACTTTGTGGGCTGAATAACATTTTCGGCAACATTCCCCAATCGGATTTAAAATATATGGTTTCTTCTCTGAGTCTTACTGATTCAAATAAATATGGTACTAAGTGGACCCACTGTAGTAGGTGCCAGACATCAGATGTTTGGTCATTTCTGAAGCTTTTGTTTCTCTGTATTCATTGTGGTTAATAAGCTCTGTTTGTAAATAAACAATAATCTGCTTATGGTCCTCTTCCCTGCACCTTTCCTGTCTTCCTTCTGCTCTCGCCGCAGCACGCATATGCAAGACCTGAAAGAAGTGACCCGTGATGTACATTACGAGAACTATCGTGCCCAGTACATCCAGAAGATTTCTCAACAAGCGGCCCGTGAAAGGGGGTTGGTATACACTCCGCATCGTCAGTTTGTTTTAATCACTCTGCCTTTTCACTCGGGGAGACGTTGTTAAACCATGCTGTCAGTGAACAAAAAAAAAAAGTGTGTGTTTATTCTATTGTCAAAAAATTGGTGGGTGTTCATTCTAAAGACTACCTTTTGCAGCTTTTGTTAAAGGAATACTAAATGGAAACGCTGTGTACAGACAAATTGAAGAATCAGTGCCTCAAGTAGCGTGTCGGTTACCTACAACAGAGCTTGTGTAAGCTAAGCAACTGAGCTAAGAAACTGCATGGAAGCAAAATACTCTATACTCCCAGACAGCTTTTTTTACCTATGCAGCCAAGGCTACGGGGATGGAGCTTTCGTCATAGTGTTACTACACCATGTAGTTCTGGCATATCTGGCCTCAGTTAGGGTTTCGTTTTAAGTTCTACCTTTGCATGAAATTGCAGTTTTTGATCTGCCGACGACACAAAAATGACTTTCTTTGCAGCACTTCAGGCTTAAGTGAACATAAATTTGTGGCTAATGAATATCACGCGCTGCATACATTGCCGAAACAAACGCATTGTGAAAGTGCACAGAGACTGGTGGGTAGACGCAGCAAAAGCAGCCGACATACTCATCGGGAAATTCCCCAATAGGTGGCACAGCCTACTGTAGTGATTTTAAATTGCACTGCAGTAATGTTGTACACGCTTGTGTTGTAGTATAATTGTGATGCAATAATGTCAATATTTCCACAAGGTCACAATCCACGAAAATTACGGAGGGACTAGATTCTGCTGCGCAGTGAGCTGATGTATTTTGGCTCTGTAACAGAAAATGTTGACCGCGAGTATAGCAGCAGCATTCAAGCATTCTGGTAACCATGCTTGTTCAGCTTAATCCATTCCTCACCACAATAATTCCATCAGATGTACATGTGAAACTTTGACAAAAAGTGCCATTGAAATAGAAAAATAGTGCGGCAGATTGCTGCTGCAGCTGGATAGAAAGCAGGGGTTGAAAAAAGATGAAAAAGTACCATTGAAATAGGAAAATAATGCGGCAGATTGCTGCTGCGATATGAGAATGTGTAATACATGATTCACTTAAATGCTCAGCTTCATAATATAGATGGTCGCAAACATCTGTAGTCCTGTAACTTCTGTGGTAAACATTGTATTGCCTCTTTGTGATGGATGATACAAGTGGCTTCATTTTTGCTTCTTTCTTTTGTGATTGCCAAGAAAGCTTAGTGTAGGTAAAAATATGTTCTAAGGATATTTTAATAATATGTTCTAAGGATATTTTAATACACTGCCCTCATTTCCTGGGAGTGTGTGTGGGAAAGGAGAATCATCGGGACATCATTTGCAATTTTTGTGTTCAAAACTGCGACATTTTTATGCAGAAAAGAATGCAGGCAGCATTGACAAAAGGTAATCTCTCAGTCTAGAATCGTTAGTCTCTTGTTTCCATTTCCCGCTACTGTCCCTTCAGGTTCAGAAAATCAAACCGAAGTTCACGTGGAATTAGTATCATGTTTGAGCATGGTTACGATTCTCCTGTGGTGGAAGAAGTTAATGTGAATGTTAATGCGGGCACTGATTGTGACCTCGGTCATTTTTAGGAAGCAAGGCAGAGATTCGGTGCCAACCACATACGATGGCATATCGGAGGCTGACCGCCTGCTCCAGATGAAAGATGAAGAAGTAAGTGTTGCAGTCCCCACTGAAGCCAGCTACATTGCTTCTAGCAGCAAGCTTTCATTCTGTATGGAATGCCATTAGTAATTTCATTTGCATGGGTCTTAACTCATAATGGCATTTTGGGTATAGTAACGACAGTGTCGCGGGATTATCAATTATCAGCACGGTTAGCACAATTGACCTGCTTGCAATTTCAGACTTTAACATTTATTTTAATTATTTTCGACACCAACTCAACCATAATTGAAACATGGTGGGAGTAATAAGTTTATTGCTAGGAACAGCATCCAGGTTTGGCATCCCTGCTTCTCTAAACTCCCAATGAACTAGTGAAGACTCTCTCTTCTAAAACTGGCTTAGATGTAAGCCGCATTAAAGTCTGCTAGCGGTTGAAAATGGCCTGATGGCTTTTATAGCTACATCATTTGAAGGAAAACTCGGTAAGACTGTAATCTTGATTTTTGTACAATAAAAAAAGAATTTTAAGGCTATTTCTGGGAACACCAATGCTTGTCCAGCAACAGAAGACATGTTTGTGGGTGACAAAATAGCATTAAAATTTTTTCCCGCCATTTAACTGAAACTATTACGTCTACATAAGAAAGGTTTTTGCTATCACAGTTGTTAACTGAATGGTAGTGAAGCCTGGCCTGTAGGATCTACTGCAGAAAAGATATGGCAGTGACGCAGTGTAGTTTATCCGTGAGATCGACTAGTCATGGTAAAGCTTGAACATAATTTTCTGCCCTTCCCTAACTTATGGAACCTTCATTACGCAATTGGTGGCGTTTTTGCGAGAACCTAGCTGCAAGATACAAGAATGGTCCTAGTGGCATTTGCCTCATCACATCCATCACATTTGCTTGCTCGTTAAAGGGACAGAACACTGGAATTTAGGCCGCGATTTTTTTTCGCTGCAGTGGAAAGATTGATGTCTAAAATGTTCGATTCCATAACGGTTTTGTTAGAAACGCTGTAGAAAATTTTTACCGGGAATTTTTCGATCAATGCGTGCGCCCGTTTTTATGTAGTGCGATGCTGGAAACCATGAGCAGCGACCGCGGTGAAGATTGGTGGTCGGCAAAAAAGACGTACTGAAAACAAGTATAACATTCAGTCGCCAGACAGTAAGCAGACATTGTTTGCGTAGAGTAACGTCCTTTTCAGTTTCACACTCAATGCTGTTACGGCACAATAATGCACGCCCTCGTCGACGAAAGTTTTAATGGGCACTGTCATTGCTTCATTCACGAAATTGTAAAAACTGTGGTGCCATCTAGTGGCAAAACCTGAAAGCATACCTCTCGCGGTGCGAAAGCAGGGGTGGTTTTTATTTAAGGACGCACTGGAGAGAGCACAAAATATAATAAATTGTGGCAAGCACTCCTAGAAGAAAAAAGAACAGTGTGCAGTTACGAAAATTAGCGATATTTTGCTGACAAGTAGTCACGTGGGGGGCTACACTGAAAGTACTAGGGTTACTCCGCTAGATAGCGCCTCTGTTGTTTTTATGCGATTTTCAGTGGCAAATTAAAATTGTAAAGTCTCTTTGATATTGTAGTGCTCGATCTATACTATATGAGGCGAGATCGTTTTATCTCCACCATAATCTCATGACATATTTTGGCCAGTGTTCTGTCCCTTTAAGCCTGGCATGTGCAGGCAGCTCCAGCATGAAAGGGAATAGTCAGTTAGCTGATACAGATAAGTTCTGTTGCTACTTCTGAGCTGAAGGAGAAATTGTTTGAAGAACGCAATCCATAAAGAAAAACTGCTTAGGACAAAGGAAAAAGCGAGCTTTTCTTTTGTCTTTATTAGTGGTCATCAGCTGAAAACAGATATGTTCCCATTTATGCCGGAGAAACCTGTACCTGCCAACAGCTGCTTTTCGTTGCTAATTTTTAATGAGCCCAGTGGCACGCATAGCTTCCTGTCAGACGGGTGGCAGCCATGTAACCCCTTGCCGGCCGCTCCTCCCTTTGTGCAGATCCGGCGCATGCAAGAGATGCTGTCACAGATGCAGGAGAAGCTTCGCCAGACAAGCAGAGACACCACACCCGAAGCATCGACACCGGACTTGGACGCACGGAGGGATGGCGACAGTGTCGTCAATCTCTGAATGCAAAGCAGAGGAGGGAGGTGTAGTGCACCGGATAGAGTGGCACGCCACCGACTCGCCCGCGTCTCCCCTTTTCCAGCTGTACATGTACACCCTTTCTCTGGCACGAGTCACCACGTGCGGGGAGGGGGTTAGCCAGTCACTTAAGCTCGTAATAAGGGCACACACCTCTTCTCAGTAGCACCAAAGTGCTGCCTTCACAGTGTTCCTTGCGGTGCTGACATCTGTTGGGTGTAACTGCAACTGCATGTTTGTTGTTGCTTCACCAATGCTTGGCACTTAGTTTATTGGCCTGCTTTTAATTGCGTGGTTCGTGGATGTTGACTGGCCAGATGGACAAACTGCAGGCGACTTGTGTTTTTTGTGGTGCTCGTGACTAGTCGAGTCTCCTTTCACTTGGTTCAGTGAAATTTTTATATTGTTTCCTTTCTTTTTCTCATCCCTGGACTGATCTTTCATTATGGCAATGGTTTTGCCCGACCAAAGGAACTTTCTTGTGATTGCTTGTATCAGTATCCTCGATGTGCCTGATTCATGCACCGAATTGAGTTGACATTTCTTGTGCATTTCTCTTTGTTGAAAGTAGTGGCTTTTTTCTTTTTTAATTGCATTATTCAAACATTCCTTGTAGGACACAAACTTAGTTTCTTTCACAATATGCAGCTCAAAACCTCATCCACCATTGCTCCGAGATATGTTTGCATGTTTTGTGAATACTCATATTTAGAGTATTGACAGATTATGTGCAAAATGCATTTGAAAGACAAATGAAATTTGCGGTTCAGGCATAAAATTGAGATTTTGCTGAAAAAAAAATTTTTGCCAAGAGTAACCCAATCTTAACCTTTGTATACCTTTACTTTTACAGCTTCAGGAAATTACATATGGGAAACGAATGGATTCTTTTTCACATGAGCATGCTTTTTTGCTTGCTTGTTATACTTTTATGTGGTTTGCACATTATGAGTGACAAAAAATGCAGCCGGTGGTGATATGACATGGCAAATGGTAGAACAATTGAGTTGTGTGTAGTTGAGTACCTTGTCTAGTGATGCTATGCACAATATTGCCATCTTTTTTATTCTCACCTTGGCGGCTTGTCCAGCGTGGGTACATGGTTGCTAAAGAAAATTCAAGAAAGTATCAGAGTTATCACCTTACTACCAAAGTTGGAGAAGTGAGGCAATAAGTATGCTGCATTGTTCACGATGTGTTGCCGCCTATCGCACCAGTGCTGTGCTTGCTGCGGTTTGACCGTCAAACAATTGGTGCATTAGTGCCATCACTTTGGGAACACTAAGTTTGACAACATTGCGTATTGTATGTTTCCTGCCCTGGCATGGCGGGTAGGAGGCAAATTATGCATTTGCAAGTAAATTAGAAGTGCTACGTTTGTTATCTGACATCGTTGAGTGCTTTAATATAGGTAGACAAGGTGTACAGAAGAGCAAGGCCGATTTGTGTGGACAGTTTGGTACCATCAGCCAAATCGGGAGTTTCTTTTATTTGTGGGTGTTGTGCGCTGTGCAGTATGCCAGTGGAAGGGCTACACTTTATTATGCTGATATGCAGTGAAGTGTATGCAGAGTTGTTGCTAAAACAGTCGATGCTTTTTCTTTTTTCTGGGCCTCTAGAATACTTGCTAAGTTGACAATGCTTTGTTCCCAAGTCTGTAGCTCGCCGATAGCAAGCGCCCTGAGGGACACTGTAGAAGTAGCATATAGGGGACAACCTGAACTAGCTTCAGTGCTAGGTCATGGCAGGCCCAGTGTCAGCAACTTTATGTACACATAGCACTTAGTTTTCAAGTTTGTGCACAACCTTTTTATTGCACAAGAGTGCAAGTACATTTTCCTCCTCAACCTTTGCTGATAGGCAAGGATTTTTTTTCTTTTCCTTTATGCCACTCGTGATACCATTATCATTTTTTCTTGGTGGCTCCATGCCCTCACTTTGACTGCAGTCTCTGGACATATTGTGTGCAAGTTACAAAGATAATGTACTCATCATTGAGATACTTTGAAAGAGTATGTTACTTGAACAAAGTGCAGATACTGTTTTCATTTATTTTTACCACAGGGATGAAGATATAGTTTGCACGTCTGCTTAGCGTTCTAACAAAACTCCTGCGACTATGAATGCACATGAGTGAGAACCGAATAACCAAAGGCCGACAACTACATTTATGCACTCTTGCTGAACCAAAGACGCGCTGTGTGCTTCCTCGAGTCTTTGTGGCGCTAACCTAAGTTGAAGCTCAAGAAGCCTTGCTTGCAGCTGATGTATGCCTGGCTACTTATTATCCAGCTAGTCATCGGGCTGAGCATTCTTTTTTTTTTTTTTTTTTTCCTTTCGCCCTCCAAAGAAATGGCAGTTAGATGCTGCTTATAATTATTTAGCTGCTGCCCTAATTTATTTACACTTATTTATGGCATCTATATTTATACACGCACTCATGCACGCCAGTGCATGGACATTCCAGAGTTGTGGGCCCTATTTACTATGCCTCCATCCCTTCAATTTCTTATTTTCTTGAAAGGGTGTGAAGTGGCCTATTCCGGTATATTTTTCAATTTGCTGTTACCGTGCATTTTTTTTTCCTCTCAGGGTTGTAATTTTTTGTATCAAATTGTGCATGTGTCATGTCTATCTTATCTGTTTAAAGGAACCCATTGAAAGTCACAATAAAAATAAATGGCTGAGAGCCACTGAATTCAAGTTTCTCTCGTGTCTCTTTATTTCACTCTAGGCATGCTTGAGTAATTGGAATACTGTTTGTGTGCTCCTCTCCATCCTGTCAGTTTGTTCCAGATGCTAGAGGTTTACAAAAGCAATGCAGTTGTGGCCAAGATAGAACAGAATCAAGTCAATAAAGCTTGCCCAGCAAAATTATCAAATTATGCCTATGAATAATCAGCTCCATCTCAGATAATGTCAGATGCTGGATCCAAGATTGGCTTAATCAACTTGTTATGGCTAAGGAATGGATATGGAGCATGTACTAGGCTTATGTCCAATGTATGAGGTGCAACAATAATGTTGGCTGCTTCCTTGAAGCACTTCGACAGTAGGGAACTCTTGACTTGCTTCTTGACGCCTGGCCGGAGAGATGGAAAGCTTTCCAGACAGTGTGGTCGTTTTCACACTTTGGGGGACACAAGCCTTGACTTGCACTTGTAATGGCAAGAGATGTGCCTATATGTATTTTCATACGTCTTCTCCATCACAACCCATTCTCCTCCTTTTCCCAGTGAAGAGCAGTTACCCTTCTGGCTGACTTCTCTACCATTCCAATCAGGAAACTCAACTATATATATTTAATGAATTCTGGCAACAACGTTCATTCCGAAGTTGACATTTTACGTGGTCATGACAGTCCCCTGCTGTTTGGTCTAAGCAGTCCCATCCCCTTGTCTTATGCAAACCACATTCAAATAGGCAAGGTAACCTGCATGTTAAAATTTGAACTTGGACAAAGGGCAAAATATTCACCAAACATATATCAGTGTGACTGTGCAGTATTCAGAAAGAGCAGTGCTGTGGCGATGGTATTTATCTGCTTATTTTGTGTTGTGATCTCTCATCTTATTGCATTTTTAGTTGCCTGGTGGCGGTTTATTTTCAATGAATAGCTTCATGACTGTAATGGCAGCTAACATATTGGGTGTTGTCGACATCTCCGCAATTTTCAAATGCCAGATATTGGAGTCTTTACTGATCTGGATGTGAATACTCGTGATGTAGCTGCATGGTGCAAAGAGCCCTTCACAGAGTTCCTGTAAAAATTTTGTAGATTCTACAATGATAGTGACGTCCTATGTGAGAGAGCTTGTGTACAATGGATGCATGTGAGTAGGACACAACTTTTGGTGCCAGGGTTGCAGTGGTGGTGAACTATGCACACAAATTAACCCAGTGGGCAACTGAGGCTGCGAAAGGTGTCAGCAGGGGAAGCTGTGCACCCTGAAGGCAAATTAGGCCACAATCAGTGCACTGTTTGCCTTTATGACCCAAGTAGTGGAATTTGTGCCCCTCATACTAATAGAATTGGTTGTGGTCCCTATATGTTTCAGGCAGACCAAGGAGGAATGCATATAAATTAGTATGACCATGGTGGAAGTTTTGCCTTAGCACTAAGTAATTTAGAAGTCTGTCATGTTGACCAGGAAGAGTCCACTGATGTATACAAGTTTGAAATGTAGACAACTTTAGAGGCTACTTTTGGCATGTTCATTTTCAACTTGCACCACACTGCGATTTATAGATGGTGATGGCACTAGCTTGGAATAGGAAGAATTGGCTTTAGCTAATCGAGGCCGTTGCCTTCTTGTCAGTTATGCAAGCAACACTTTTTTTTTTTAAATTGAGTTTAATTGAGTCCACCTGGGGTTCTTTAACATGCATCAAAATTTTCACAGAATGGGGTCATTTTTGTATTTAGCCTCAATAAGAATAAAGCAGTGATGGCAGGGGTAAAACTTGCGACACCATGCGACTAGCATCATACTGACGTTGACGATGATGATGCACCTCACACTGCAGGCGGCATACTGGAACATATTTGAGTTCATAAGTTGCAGAGTCCCTCATTGCATTTGCGTTTTAATGCAGAATAATGCAAGAGCTACGATACCAAGCCATGCTGGTCGTTAAGAAGCCAGTTATGCTACAGACATCCATGATGATTCAGAACTGAAACACTTTACCACAGCTAGAAGATTTGGAACAGTTTTGAGATGGGCATAGTAAGTTGACGGCTGACACCTCTTAGTTGGTAGGCAGTGGAACATGCTATCGAGACTGTCATGGGTATTCGCCACTAAGTCATGACATCTTGGCAAGTCCAAAGCCTTCGTTCTCTCACTGTCGTTGCTGTGGATATCCACATATCGTGCCTGGCAGTCATGGTGACAACTCTTCACTGATCAGTAGTAGCAGTTGAAATTTTAGCGGCTACTTTTGGTTTGGCCAGTAGGGCAAGCAGACTGAGCAGATCTCTGATGTCCACGTCATAATGGTGCACCTTTTGCACAAGGATGGCACCTAGGTTTTGTTTGCGCGATTGTTTCAATTAAATCTGATTGATCCATGTTCGCCTCGTGGCACAAGGAATGCAATTATGAGATGACTCATCTGGTCAATTACCTGCCTAAATGACACCGCAGAATAATAGTTTGCACTAATGATAAAGTTGGCACAGGATACGTTATGATATTCTGGCGGTTGGTATCCGCGCCTCTTTAGTTAGTGATACTTTGCCAAACAGTTGTGTTCGGTTGTACAGTCCGCTGGCGTCAGTTGTGTCTTGTTTCGGTAGGAACCATGCTGGTGCCCGAGCAGAGGTTTCGATAGCATTCGATAATGCAACCTGTAGGTTATCCACAAGTACGACCCTGAGGTGCGTGCTTACTGCGGGAGCGACGAGACAGTGGCGAGAACCCAATTCCCGATCACACCTGCGATGCATGATCACCTACAGACTGTACGCGGTTTTATTATCGAATGCTATCGAAATCTCTAGACCGTCGTGCGACCGTTTTGGTCGAAAAGCGGTCCAGCTTTGCAAAAAGCGACCCGCAGCAGACCCGGCAGTAACCACCCCCGCGCGTCCGCTACAGATCCCAGATCCTAACAACAATGTTTATGACCACCATTCTCTTCCATTACCACACCGCTACTATGGCACTATGGCCTCTGGAGAGACTTGATTGTCTGAATAGTTTTTTCCAGGCACCATACCGCTACCGCCGAGCGTGCTGCGCACGAAAGGATGGCGCTGGCTGCAGCTGCGTGGCGGCCGCGCGGCCCTCGTTCTATTAAACCCATACTCACCAGAGAAATTAAAACTGCAGCCACGCGTTTGATTTAATAAATGCTTAGCACAGTACTTGCCAGTCCGTGATCAGATCCAACGAGCCAAGCCAACTAAATAGAAATCGCCGCAGTTTCGTAGTTGGATCTAATGTGGATATGGTCTAAATTACGTTGCAAACTTTTGTTTTAAAAACTAAAAACAACCCTATTCTTAAAGTTTTAACTAACAATTATTTTCAGCATGACCCAATCGTTAAGACTGAACAATTTCTATTAATCATACTTTAAGAGTTAATATTTCTTGTTGTGAAATACGAAGCCAGCACCTAACAACAGGTAGTACGTCGTCTTTAATCAGGAGGCGAACTAAGGCGTACGAAACTTCAAAAGGGCATTCGGTATTAGTGCCGTTCATCGCCTCGTGCGGTGTACAGAATCGCCATCAAGAGATTCTGAATGCATAATTTTTGCCAGCGGGGCAGTTGGTTGTCATTTACACCGGCGCCCCAAGTAAATCAAACAAAAATTAGTGGATTGTTACCAATGTGTGATCTTGATTCTGGCTCGTTATCAACGAGAGCATAGACGTTATGTCTATGCTTCGAATAATGGTCGCGTGCTGCGTGTCCTCCACAAACACCTTTACTCCTAGGTAATAGGCCCATCCAGGATAGTTCTAGTCGGTGATTTCATCTGGTGTCCTTGACAGGGCGGATCGCCTTTATTCTCGAGGCACTCCGCACAAAGAGCGGGATAGGCAGGGAGCGCGGGTAGAGTATTCTAGCCACTGTAGCGCGGGAACTGGTCGCGGAGCTAGATCTGGTTGATGCCTGGAGGTTGCTCCGCTCAGGACAGTCAGGGATGACTTGGACTGGGAGGCATAGAGAAAGAGGGTGCGTTCCAATACCCCCTCGTAGACGTCTACTTAGACGGCTACGCGAGCAGCCGCCATCTTGGGACGCGTTCCAATTCTCGCGAAGCAGTCTCGCGAAGACGGCTTCGCCGAAGTCAACATCGATGCAGACTTCTTTGCTGTCTAAATATGGCGGACAGAGCGCGTTTCGCGCTGAGCGAGTCGTGCGTGCGGTTGTTGCAGTAGTTGCACGGTGGTCGTGCTCTTTGCGAACGCCGGCGTATATGCATATGAACGATCTTTCAAACGTGAGTTGTTACGTCAATGTATGCGCTAGCTAGAGGCTAATTTAGCTGTCTTTATGGTCGTAAGATTCATAGCACTGCAGATTGTTTTACCGCGCTTAAGAGGAAAGCGTGCGTTGGATGCTGTTGGTCTTCTTTTTTAACTTGACGAGTTTCGTCAGTCGTGATGTTATCGACGAACTCGTCGCTTTCTGGGCACCTCGCCGGGAGTCAGGACGGCTGCTGTACGGCGCACGTGTATGTTTCTATCTTGCTGTAGTAGCCGTGGCAAACTCTTCCGCGGATTTTCAGACGTTAATCTCGGAAGAACGAACTCGCCTGACGATGCCGACTTGTTGCGCATAGATTTTTTTGTGGCTGTACATTATTAAAACGAGTTGTCTTTGGTTTCCTCGTCTAGTGGTGTAACGGCACAGTTTTTCGTTTGCTGTAGCCGGTTATCACCTTTCGTCCTTAATCTCTTCAAGTTAACAGTATTTTGCATGTTTTCATTCTTACAGCTGTGTGAATGAGACATCTGAGAAGCATGTACACTTCAGCATCAGTAATAAAAAAGGAAAAACAGACTAACGTTCTCTTCCGTCAATTCGTGATAGGACTCATTGCGTGATAAGTCGGTCTGCAACAAGTTAACCTATTAATAGTCTATCTACGTTGTGGCGATTACACATGTAATATTGTTGCTGCAAAAAATCTGCGAACCGTTAAAAACGTGATTTTCACCTGTATTGTCGTAAATCTTTAAAGAAAACAACGTTATAATAGTTCTTAAAACGGTTTAGTTCAACCTTTATGCCGCGAGGTGACGCTAGGCGTAAACAGGTAGACGCGTTCCAATACGCGAACCTGTAGACGTCTACGTAGACGTCTACGAAGCAGTCTTGCTAGACGTCTAAGAATTGGAACGCACCCAGAGATTGGTAAAGAGCGGACACTTCCACTGTACCCATAGGGCCCAGCGGCCCATTTGACTGTAGCGCACCAAGCGGCCAGCGGCAACCCCTTTCGGTCTTGCTGAAAGCGCGCGATTTGAATGCTAGCATGTGCTGCGCCCTTCCGTGCCCTTTTGGCGCATTATTTTGGTCTTACATGGTCTGCTAGTGCTTCTATTTATTTTCAGCATGCATAATGTTGTGGGATGGATGGGATGGATGGAATATAGGAGCGTCCCCTTTGAAACGGGGTGGTAGCAGTAGCTATCATGCTCATTTTTCTCCATATATCTTAATTATTGATTTAGAATGGTTAACTAAACCATAATTCTATTTGTTAAATTTTGCTCCTACATTACTAACATTATGTCACTTCTCTGCTTTTAAGCCACCAATCTTCCAGCCGTTTTTTGCTAGTTTCCACCGCCTGTTTATTCACCCGGCCACTGTTATCTCTAAACCCCAGAGCTTCAGGAACAGTGATTGCGCCTGCATCAACTTCCGGATGGATACCATTGCATTCGAGTATAATATGGTCAATTGTTTCACTGGAGTTTCCACATACAGCACATGCGTCATCTCCATTGTTGAACTTCTTTTTGTAGCTGTGTGTTCTAAGGCACCCTGATCTAGCTTCAAAAACTAGGGCACTGCCTCTTGAGTTATCAAAGAAATCTTCCTTCCTGATCTCCATTTTCCACTTTCGGTATAATTCCACATTCTGTTTTTTTTTTTCCATCGAATTTATCCAATTTTTACCTTCTGTGTTTTTCACCTGTTGCTTAATGCTCTTTATTTCTCCGTCCTTGTTACTAGCATACTTACTAGTTAGTTTCCTAGTTCTTTTCCTCCATTGTGAGTCAACGCTTTTTAGGTACAGGTATTTAAATACCTTAGCTGCCCATCTGTTACTGTCCAATTTCCTCAGGCGTTCCTCATATAATATTTTACTCTGAGCTTCCCGTACTTCGAAAGATGCCCAGCCCATATCTCCCTGTACCGCCTCATTTGTAGTTTTGCCGTGGGCACCTAGTGCTAATCGCCCAACGGATCTCTGATTTGTTTCTAATGTCGACTGTACCTCTGATTTTAGGCACCAAACCGCATTTCCGAAAGTAAGTCCGGGCACCATAATTCTTTTCCAAATACCCCTCAATACCTAGCTCATACCTATTGTATCCCCACAATGCCTTATGCTTCATTATCCCGGCATTCCTTCGCCCTTTGGCATTAAGTGATTGCTCATGCTTTCCAATGTATGCCAATCCTTCGTTTACCCATACCCCCCAATATTTATATTCTGCTACTCTAGGTATTTCAAGGCCTTGAATTTTAAGACTCTGATCAGTTGAGCCGTTGAAAATCATCAGACCCGACTTAACTGCGCTGAAACTGAAGCCTAAAGCGTCCCCTTCGTCTCCGCAATACTTAACTAGAGTTTGCAATTCTTCCAGACTCTCAGCTAGCAGCACGATATCGTCTGCATACATCAAACCGGGGAGGCGCTGCTCTACCGCCTTTCCACCTAACCTGTATGACAGGTTAAAACCTAGGTTACTGTCTGGTATCCTCCGTTCCAGGTTTATCATATAAAGCATGAACAGCACCGGTGATAGAGGACAGCCTTGTCTTAATCCTTTGCATACTTTGACATCCTCCGTACTTCTTATCCCTTCCCACGTAATTTCTACTTTGTTATCCCGGTATATTTCCTGTAGGAACTCTATTATATCATAACCGATACCTTCTTCTTTTAATATGTTCCACAGGAGTTCCCTGCTCACGTTGTCGTACGCCCCGTTTATGTCCAGGAAGGCCAAATACAAAGGTCTATTTTCCACTCTAGATATTTCGATGCATTGGGTAAGCACGAACAGGCAATCATCTAAGCGCCTACCATTTCTAAAGCCGCTCTGAAGTTCTCTGAGTATCTTGTTACTTTCAACCCATGCTTGCACCTTTAATTTCACCGCCTGCATGGCTAACCTGTACATTACAGATGTTATGGTAATCGGCCTGTAGGATTTTATGTGCATCCTTTCTCCTTTCCCTTTATAAATCAAATTCATTTTACTCTGCCGCCAGCTGTCCGGAATTTGCTTATTCGCTATGACTGTTTCCAAAGCTTTTAACAACGTTTCCTTACTCTTTGGACCGAGTTCATTAATCAGATTGGTCGGAATTCCATCTATTCCTGTAGATGTGTTTTAAGGAATATTTTTTTCTGCCTTTTTCCAGTTTAGATTGGTCAGTTCTAAGGTGCTTTGTATTCTGCTACCTTGTGTTGCTTCCTGATTTGCGGAGATTACCCTATCGTCGTTCTTAAATGACTCGGCTATAACTGATGTAATGTAGTTCACTGCGTTGTCTCCCTTTAAACAATTTCCCTCGTTATCTTGAATCCGATCTTGCTTTCTTTGGTTCTTCTTCCCTAGCCAGCTTATATGGTTCCAGAATTTTCTTGCTCCGCCTCTAGAGGCATCGTGTATATCAGCCATCCAGCGATCGGTGGACTGTCTTATTTTACTTTGGACGAGGGCCTGCACTTGAAGTTTCTTTTGTCGATATGATTCCCATTTTTGGTCGATTTCCTCCTGAGAAGCCTGTGCTTTCTTTGCCATTCGGTGTTCCCTTGAAGCAGCCCGTCGTTGTTCAAAAGCTTCCCTGATTTCCTTATTCCACCAGCTGTAGTCAGTGGGCGCCACTGACTACAGCGCCCCAAGCGGCAAGCTAACCAGGCGGACCCGTCAAGCAGAGCGAAAACGGGCGCCATTACCTGATGTATAAATAAACAGTTTTGCTTGTTATACCGGCTACGTCTACCAAATGGTGGCAGCGGCGGGATAACCAGCGCAGAGTGATACCCTGAAGGACAGCGAGCCCAACGACAACGTAAGCGGCCGCAGCGTCATGCCAGACACTCGCGGCGCGAACGAAGAGCGCGCGAGCGGCCCTCCGAGAATGACGTTCAACCCGCTCGCCGTGGAACTGCCGACAAAGCTCGATTTCCCCAAGCCCGAAGATTGGACACGATGGCACCGCAGGTGGGAACGCTACCAACTCATGTACGGTCTGACAGGGCAGGACGAGACGACGCAAATCAACACATTACTCTACAGCATGGCCGAAGAAGCGGAGGACGTGCTCGCTGCTTTGAAACTGACAGACGAACCGATGGCATCATACTCCGCCGTGGTGAGTGCTTTTGAAAAGCATTTCCTACCTCGAAAGAATGTCATCTATGAGAGAGCGCGATTTAACTCTCGGAAACAAGAGCAGCATGAAAACGTCGACGCATTTGCGAAGGAACTGTTCAAGATGGCCGAAAGGTACGATTACGGAACTCTCAAAGACGAACTCTCAAAGGCCACTACGCCCGCGTCTGCATGTCTAAGCCGAAGGACGAGACCTCGAGTATCCGACTACGACCAAAAGATCTCGGAGAGCTATATCTAGGCGAAATCAAAGTCAAAGTCAAAGTTTATTTCCCATCTAAAACTACAGATGGAGGAATCGTAGAAAAAAG
Source organism: Amblyomma maculatum (assembly GCF_055883805.1). NCBI lineage: Eukaryota > Metazoa > Arthropoda > Arachnida > Ixodida > Ixodidae > Amblyomma > Amblyomma maculatum. The sequence continues at coordinate 92,974,886 of NC_139346.1, read as the reverse complement.
CTGTCCTTGGGCAGCTTGACGAGTCTACAATCATAATTATTGGCAGGGAGGCAACACAAGAGTTTATACAATTTTAAAAACAAGCTCATCAAGAAACACCAGAAGATACACGAAACAGCAATATGTATACATAATGAAACTTAAACCATGTTATTCAAAAACAAATTATGTAGTTCACGACGTGGAAAAGAAAACAAATCGAGGTTAATGTGGATATACCTATTTAGAAGAGAGGGAAGAGTGTACTGAAGGCATTCCCTACCAAGATTTAATCGAGGTGTTGGCACTTTCCATTCTTCGCCACGTCTTGTTGGATAGACTGATTCTTTTTTCCTTAGTTCTGCTAAATTCTTAAGGTTTGTTACATTATTCCTGATTTCTGTTTTAAAAGTAACACTGAGGCGATATTTATAAAGATTATGTGCTTTAATAACTCTGGAATGACAAAAGAGAGCTGCACTTGGATGTCGGAACGGTAAATTATATGCATTTCGGAGATATCTTTTTTGCATTAAATGAATACGTTCAAGGTTAGTGAATGTTGTAGTGCCCCACACTAACTGGCAATAGTTTAAATGCGAGTTGAATATTGAATTGTATACCAGCATCTTAGTTTTTGTGGGAAGTATGTATTTTAGACGGCCTATAATACCAGTGATTTGAGCTATTTTTTCAAGATATAATTGACATAATAATCCCATGACATACTGGCAGAAAATATAACCCCGAGGCATTTAAATTGCTCAACTATTTCTACAGCCCGCGAGTTTAATATAATATTATCGTGCGGTGGGATAACTTTGTTTTTCGGCCTAAATATGAGAGCTTTGGTCTTACTCTCGTTTATTTGCATCAAGTTAACTGCAGACCAGACCTCAAGTGCTTTCATTGTGGCATTACATTGTTTGATAAGTTCATGAAGATTTTCACCTGAAAAAAATACGCTCGTATCGTCGGCATAGATGAAAAACTTTGTATTATCTCTGGGAGTGGGAGTGAACACGCCGTGGAGGATTACTGCTACCGTGAACAACTTGCCTTTTACCTTCAAGGTCGACACCGGCGCGGATGTGACTGCAATCGTACACGACCAGTACGACAGAACCGTCATGGGACCCATCAAGTCAACGCAACAGCTGTTGATAGGCCCAGGCCAGACAGCGATAGCCACTGTTGGCTACATCGATGCAACAGTCACCTGACGCAACACTGAAGTCCAAGAAGCAGTCTTCATCATCAAAGGGTTAAAAGAACCGCTGCTCAGTCGACCAGCTATAGAATCACTTGGGATTCTACAGCGCCCTCTTGAGCTAGACGAAACTCTCGCACAATCAACGGATGTCCCCAACTTCTTGGCGTCATACCCAAAGCTAACGTCTGGGCTTGGAGTCATGAAGACTGAGTACCGCATCAAAGTCAAAAAGGATCTTGAGCCATACGCAGTCAGTTATCCTAGGCGCGTGCCTCTTCCACTGCTTCCACTTGTGAAGAAAAAACTAGAAAGGATGGAAGACTTGGGAATCATCCAGAAGATCGAGCGAGCCACCGAGTGGTGTTTTCCAATTGTTGTCGCACGAAAAAAGAACAATGAGCTGCGCATCTGCGTGGACTATGGTCAACTCAACCAACAAATAATACGCGAACGTGTGCTCATGCCTACGGTGGGTGAGTGTCTTGCAAAATTAGCAGGTGCAACAGTTTTCAGCCGCCTAGATGCACGAGCAGGGTACTGGCAGGTGCCACTGTCCAAGGACTCTCGCGAATACACAACCTTCATCATACCAGTTGGCAGGTTCCAGTTTCTGAGGCCTCCCTTCGGAATCTCTACAGCCCCAGAGTTCTACCAACGAGAAATGCTCCGTGTGCTTGAAGGACTAGATGGTGTGACTTGTCTACAAGATGACATCATTGTCTCAGGGAAGACAACTAAGGAACACGACACCAACGTACTGCTGGTGCTGAGGAAGCTGGAAGATGCAGGTGTTACCCTCAACATCGACAAGTGCTCCTTTCGACACACAGAAGTAACATTCTTTGGACACGTCGTAAACTCAACATGAGTCAGCGCCGACCCGGAAAAGGTCAGGGCCATAGTCCAGTTCGACCCACCATGTGATGTGTCAGAAGTCAGGTCTTTGTTGGGCTCTGCAAACCACCTAGCGAAATTTCTTCCAGAGCTAGCAGACTTTACGAAGCCTCTCAGAGAGTTGCTCCACCAAGACGCCGACTGGCACTGGGGACCAGCTCAGCAGCAGAGTTTTGACAAACTCAAGCAAGCTTTAAGCAGGACGCCGATTCTTACTACGATACTCAGTCGCCTCACACAGTGTCTGTGGATGCTTCCTCATACGGTCTTGGGGCTGTACTTCTACAGCAGTCGCACGAAAAGCTCCTACCTGGGGCATATGCATCACGCTCCCTTACGGATGCAGAACAAAGATGAGCCCAAATCGAAAAGCAGGCACTGGCAATTAAATGGGCTAGCGAACATTTCCACAAATACCTGCTGGGATCAACCTTTCACGTGGAAACGGACCACAAGCCGTTAATACCGCTGCTGACGACTAAACGACTTGACGAGCTGAGACCTACGCTTCAGGATGCGCCTTTTGGAGTACGACTACACCATGTCCCACACTCCCGGCAAAAAGCTGTACACAGCTGACCTTTTGTCCTGGAAGCCATCTGGGAAACCAGCAGACAAAGAACTCTCAAGAGTGCAGTGCGCGAGTTTGAAGAATTAGCACTTGAACAGCTCCCTGCTTCAAACCAAATGCTGGACAGAATCAGGGCAAGCATCCAGTCAGACGAAACGCTTTCCAGGGTGGCTACCTTCTGCACTACATCGTGGCCAACTGTGCATGGGCTGTCACCTGACCTGAAAAGGTACGTCGAGGTTGCTAGTGAGATTTCGCTCGTTGATGGTGTGCTATTCAAAGGCGACAGAATAATCATCCCGCCAGGCATCAGTGTAGAGGTTCTGGAAAAACTCCATGCAGGCCACTTGGGCACAACGAGGTGCCGAGCGAGGGCAAGAAAATGCATATGGTGGCCAGGCATAGGCAAGCACATTGAAGACTACGTGGAAAAGTGTCCAACTTGCAGAGCGCACCGAAAGCCAGAAACAGACCCCCTGCTTCTAACCCCATTGCCAGCATACCCTTGGGACACAGTCGACATGGATCTCTTCACGCTGGAGGGGGAAAGAGTATGTTGTAGTAGTAGACTACCACTCTCGATTTTTCAAGCTAGAACAGCTGCCGAGGACAGCTACAAAAACATAGCCCTAGTCTTGGAGCCAATGTTTGCACGGTACGGTGTTCCACGGACAATACGCAGAGACAACAGGCCGCAGTTCACTTCCACAGAGTTCAAAGAACTAGTGCATCACTGGAGAGCCACACACACAACCTCAAGCCCTTACTACCCGCAGAGCAACGGTATGGCTGAGAGGGCTGTGCAGACAGCAAAGCAGCTTTTGAGGAAGTCTTCCAACATACACGAAGCGCTGCTTGCCTACAGGGCCACACCCAGCGTGGAAGGGTTTTCACCAGAACTCTTATTGGGTCGTCGTCTGAACACCACAGTACCAGCCACTTCGAAGCTGCTAGCCCCGAAGTGGGACGACAGCGAATTCAGACAAAATAATGAAGCCTACAGAGCTCGTGCAAAACGATCATACGACACCCGGCACGTGGTATGGAGCCGCCGAGAGCGCTTACCGCCAGGCACAGCGGTGCGCATCCTCGCTGGAGCTGCATCACACTGCGTGGTAACACAGCCAACATCAGACCCAAGGTCCTATGTTGTACAAACCGACAGAAGACAAGCAAGACGTACAGAAAGACACCTGCAACCGTTGCAGGACACGAGCACCACAAGAAGTGGACGTGTTTGTAAGCGACCAGAACGCCTGGACCTGTGAGATCAAACCTTTCAAGAAAGGGGGGTGTTGTGGGCGCCACTGACGAAAGCGCCCCAAACGGCAAGCTAACCAGGCGGACCGCCGGGAGACCCCGGCATGGGCGACCGCGCTAACCGCGTCAAGCAGAGCGAAGACGGGCGCCATTACCTGATGTATAAATAAACAGTTTTGCTTGTTATACCGGCTACGTCTACCACACATAACAACATGAAAAATAGATTGTCAGTTCTCTAAACTGGCCATCAATGCAGCTGCGCCACAGCCTTTGCAAAACAGTATTGCAGAAAAGGCGCCAAGTGCTTTGTGAAATGAACATTTATTTTGCTGCATATAAAACACATAAGAGATACAACAGATGTAGACCCATGCATTGAAAAAATTTGGTACACATTAGGCGATGTACACAGTAAAGAAAAATAAAAATACACAAGGCGAGAAACAGCACTTAGGTAGAGAAAAAATAGCATAGCGTTGATTTCCAAATTATGCCAATGATATGTAACAAAACAGGCATTATACATAAACTACACAGTCCCAGTCGCGGCTACCTTAGCAAGGGTAACTTGTATTGTTCAGGGCAGAGAGGAGTACTGACGCTTGGAGGAAGGCCACATCATTCACTCGTCGCATCTTCCGTGCTTCGGCTGCAGTCCGTGGGTCCATGCAATGCTGTTGGAAAAGGAATAAACATGATACAGAAGGTTGCAATGAAATGTAAGGCCACTGCACCGCGCACACATCTGTGCATGTGGGTGCGTACTGAAGACCTGGTGAGCAGCAGTTATGGTCCAGAACAGAAAAGCTGTCATTCGTAAAATTGATACAAAAGCTACTCTTGCAATGTAGAGGTCAGGAAATGCAGGCTAACGAACCTATCTGAAAGTGGATTTCTACAGTGAGTGAAATAACAGCCACAAAACTAACAATATTCCTCAAAAGCTCTGAACAGCTGTAGCAATGAAGCTTGCAGCATAATAAAACATTTCTCACTTTAACGTTGCCCTGTTAAATGCAACGAGACAGCACGCAAAACTAGTCATTCGCAAAACCGCGGCCTGGCCTCACCGCGGTCTGCGAGCACGCCATGTTTACTTGCCCTTCATACGTGGCTTTGTGAAGCGCAGACCACCGTGCTGACGGTTGCCCTCTTAAACGCAACACTATGCAAAACTAGCCGCTCTCAAAGCCGCCTCACGCCATGTCACGTCCCCGCGGCGGCCAGCTAGCACGCCTTGTCATGCCTGTTAGCTTGCCCTTCACGCGCGACTTTGTGCAGCGCAGTCGCCGCCGTACTGAACTACACTGCCTGAAATACTGCACAGTTTTACAAGAAAGTCAAGAATGCAACATTTCTCACCTTATCGTCGCCCTCTTAAAAGAGACACTTAGGAAAACTAGCCGTTCGGCAAACAGCGTCAGTCCTGGCCGCACCGGCCGGCTAATACACCATGTTGGCGCAACGGTGTGCCTTGGTGCCTTCACATGCCACTTTGTCCAGCGTGCTTAGATAAACTGTTGGAAATGCAGCTCAGTTTCGCAAGAACACAACATATTAAACCTCGCCGCGGTTGGAAACTGCCGGAGCGTCACGAATTGCGCCTGAACAGCCGGCGCGCATGTTCACGAGCTGAGAATTTAATTGGCACCGGCAGGCGTGGTCATGGTTCAGTTCAGTCGTTCAGCCGTGTCGGACTCTTCGTGACCCGATGGACCATACCACGCCACGCTTTCCGGTCTCTCAATATATCTTCCTAACATCACATAACTTCATCTGCAGCGCCTCGAGGATGCCATCTAACCACCGCGTTCGCTGCCTACCCCTTCTCCGGTGACCCTCAACCTTTCCCAACATCAAATCTTTCTCCAGCGATCTCCTCTCTTCTCATCAAATGACCAAAGTAGCTGAGCTTTAACTTTAGAATTTGACCCTCCAATGAGCAGTCAGGGTTTATGGTCGACAGTATCGACTGATTTGATCTTCTGGCAGTCCAAGGAACTCTCGAGAGTCTCCGCCAGCACCACAATTCAAACGCGTCTATTCTTCGGCGGTCAGCCTTCTTCACAGTCCAACTCTCGCATCCATAGATCACAACTGGAAAGACCATAGCACGAGTTATACGGATCTTGGTTGGCAGACTAATGTCTCTGCTCTTTACTAGGCGGTCAAGGCTAGCCATGACTCTCTTTCCCAGAAGTAGGCGTCTCCTAATTTCATGGCTGCAGTCTCCTTCCGGGGTTATCTTGGAGCCCAAAAAGGGAAAATCTCTCACAGCTTCCACTTCTTGTCCCTTGATGCTCCAGATCTTGATGGGGCAAGACGCCATGATCTTTGTCTTTTTAATGTTCAGTTTAAGCCGGAACTTCTCACTCTCTTCTTGTACGCGCATCAGAAGTCTCTTGAGTTCCACTTCACTTTCTGCCATTAAAGTGGTATCATCCGCATATCTAAGGTTGTTGATACGTTTCCCAGCAATCTTCACTCCAGCTGACGACTCGTCCAGACCGGTTTTCCTCATGATGCACTCAGCATATAGGTTAAATAGGCAGGGCGACAGTATGCAGCCTTGTCTCACTCCTTTCTCAATCGGAAACCAACCAGTAAGACCATGCCCAGTTCTGACTGTGGCCCTGCCTTTCACACAGGTTCCTGAGGAGACAGATGAGGTTATTTGAAACTCCCATCTCTTGGAGAGCTTGCCACAATCTGTTGTGATCTACGCAGTCAAACGCTTTCGCATAATCAATAAAGCAGAAGTAGATGGGTTTCTGGAACTCTTGCTTTTTCCATGATCCAGCGAAGGTTGGCAATTTGGTCTCTAGTTCCTCTGCCCTTGCGAAACCCAGCTTGCACGTCCGGAAGCTCCCGATCCACATACTGCTGCAGCCTACCTAGGAGGATTTTCAACATTACCTTGCTATCATGCGAAATAAGCGCGATCGTGCGGTAGTTGGAACAATCATTGGCACTGCCTTTCCTTGGAATAGGGATGTAAACTGACCTCCTCCAATCCTGTGGCCACTGCAGGGTTGTTCAAATTTCCTGACATAATATATACAGAACTTTAACAGCGTCGTCATGGTTGAGGTTTTGAAGCAACTCAGCTGGAATGCCATCAATTCCGTTAGCTTTGTTCTTAGCAAGGCTGGCTAAGGCCCATTCAATGTCTCTCTTCAGGATGCCCGGCTCGAGATCAGTAATCTCAGCCGTCTTATGTTGGGTTTGCACATCTGGGTCCTTCTTGTACAGAATTCTTCTGTGTATTCCTGCCACCTCTTCTTTATCTCTGAGGCTTCAGTGAGGTCTCTGCCTCGTTTGTCCTTTGTCATGCTCAGCTTAGCACAGAAGCTGCCTTTGATATCTTTGATTGTATTATACAGAGCTCTTGTGTTCCTCAATTGGCTGTTGTCCTCAACTGCGTGGCACTGTATGTTCAAGGAGGCATTCTTATCTCTTCTTGCTATTTTCTGAAAATCCGCATTGAGAGCCTTGTATCTTTCTTTTTCCCCCCATAACTTTTGCCATCCTCCTTTCCTCAGCTATTTGCAAAGCCTCTTCAGATAACCAGTTTGCTTTCTTGCATTTCTTTTGCTTTGAAACTACCTTAGTAGCAACTTCTTGTATTATATCACGCACATCAGTCCACATCTCTTCAGGCTCTCTGTCTTCTAGATCTAATTCTTGAAATCGATTCCTCACTTCAACAGCATACTCTGATGGAATTTGATCCAGATCATACCTGAAAGGCCTTCTGGTTTTTTGCGTTTTCCTCAATCGAAGCTTAAATTTGGCAACAAGAAGCTGATGATCGGTGCCACAATCGGCCCCAGGCCTTGTTTTTACTGCTTGTATAGCGCTTCTCCATCTCTGCCGACAAAGAATATAATCAATCTGATTCCTGTACAGGCCGTCCGGTGAAGTCCATGTGTACAGGCGCCTCTTGTGCTGTTGAAAACGAGTATTCGCTATGGTCAGGTTATTTTCTTGACAAAACTCTACTAGCTTCTGCCCAGCTTCATTTGCCTCACCGAGACCGAACTTGCCTGTCATTCCGGATATTTCTTCACTCCCCACCTTAGCATTCCAGTCTCCAATGAGAAAAAGGACGTCTGATGAGGGAGTGCGGTCTAAAAGGCATTGCAGGTCAGCATAAAATCTCTCAACGTCAGCTTCTTCAGCAGTAGTGGTTGGTGCATAGACTTGGATAACTGTTATGTTGAAAGGCTGACCTTGGATCCGAAGTGAAATCATTCGGTCGTTTTTGGGGTTGTACCTTAGCACTGCTTTGCCCAATCTTCTGTTTACTATGAGAGTGACCCCTTTCCTTCTCCTGGATTCGTGCCCACAATAAAAGACATAATGGTCGCCGGAATTAAATTCTCCCATTCCGGTCCACTTGAGCTCGCTGATACCCAAGATATCAATGTTCAATCTGTCCATTTCTCGCTTGACGACGTCCAGTTTACCTTGCGTCATAGATCTTATATTCCATGTTGCTATGTGATCTCCTTGCAACATCGGACTTTCCGGTCGCTTCCCGACACATCCACAACTGAGCGTCCTTTTGGCTTTAGCCCAGCCGCTTCATTCGTCCTGGAGCTACTAGCAATCGCCCTTTAATTGTTCATCCCCAGTAACATGTGGGACGCCTTCCAACCTGGGGGGCTCGTCTTCCGGCGCCATATCATTAATGCTGTTGTGACTGGTCTTAGGGTTTTCGCGGCAGGAAATAGTGGAGTGGGTTGCCATTACCTTCTCCAGTTAATCACATTTTGACAGAACTCTCTACTGTGACCTGTCTATCTTGGGTGGCCCTACACAGCAGAGCTCACGACTTCATCGGGTTTCGCAAGCCCCTCCGCCACGACAAGGCAGTGATCCATGAAGGGGGTGGTCATGGTAAACTGCTTCAAATGCGGCGTAGTTCAGCAAAACACGTTGCTCACCTTGACGTCGTTCCAAACCACAGTCGTTCCGCGTAGCAGCCCACGAGAGATAAAAATATGTAGTCTGTGCCGCGCAGGCGCGGCGAGGCACGAGCAGACAACCGCTCGCTCCCTTCGACACCTTTCTGTCGTCTGCTCCGGCGGGCTACCGCTGCAGCGAGTGCCGTCGCGCGCGCGTCTGCGCATGTCCGCGCTGATGCCGCCATCCATCAATCGGCGGCAGCGCAACAAGTCGCGCGTCATTTCCTGGGGCCAGTTTTCGCCGAGTGTCCGCTCTTTACCAATCTCTTTCTCTATGTGGGTGGCGCCTTCAGAGTAGACTAGACCGTTCCTACGTTTCTCCAACACTGGCTCCTTGCATGCACTCTATGTGGTCGGTCCCCTCCGCGTTGAGCAATCACAAGTGTGTCATCCTTCGCTTCAGTATGGGATCCTGGTCCCTCGAGGGAAGGGGACTTGGCGCCTCAACTCGCGGCTTTTAGAGGACTAGGTGATCGCCAAGGAAGTCTCCAGTATTCTTAGAAATTCTCTCCAGTCCAACTCAGGTTTAGACGGTGCTGGATGGGATGGCATTAAAACAGACGTGCGTGACTGTTTCAGGGCGGCAGGAATGAGGCGGGCACGTGAGGAGCGGTAGGAGATTACCATCGTCTCTGATGTCATCCTCCTGCTTTCCAAGCCTCTTTCACTGAAGCACTCGCCTCGCAGTGCATCCGGGAACATTGGTGCAGCAGGCACCTCCTCCGACGCCGCTTAGCGCGCACAGAGACTTCCCTCACAGAATTGGTAGACCCGGTTACGGGGTCCGTCTCCAACACGCCGGATGCTGTTCTTAAAGCAGCACGGCAATTTTATTCCGTCCTATATCAGACTCCGGCTACAAGCACAGCTCCTTTTCCATTCGAAACCCCCTCCAACCCAGTTCACCTTTTAGGAGCTCCTTTGGATGAGACAGAACTAGAAGCGGCGCTCAAGTCGTTCTGTAGAAACCGTAGCCCAGGTTTAGACGGTCTGACTGTTGAGTTTTATGTCAAGTTCTGGGGGCAGCTCGGGAAGCCTTTCACCGCTCTTGTAAATATAGGCTCCTGGGTGAGGGGATGCTTTCAGGTACTCGAAGAGAAGGACAGATCACTCTCCTTTGTAAGGATGAGTCGAGACGCACTGACCTGCGAGCCTGGTGTCCCATCACACTCCTGAACGTCGTCTACAAACTCGTAGCCAAGTGCCTGTCCTTTCGTTTAACTTCCTTCCTTCCAGACATCATAGGTCCATATCAGGCTTGTAGTGTTCCTGGTCGTTCCACTCAACTTCACGGTTTTGCCCCCAGGGACCTTTTCCTTCGGGCTCAACATAGAAATCTTCAGGGTATTCTTTGTTCTTTGGAAAATGAATTTGATGTTGTCAGTCATCCATACTTATTCCATGTCCTGGAGGAAGCTGGTATAGACTCTGATTTCCAACGCATGGTCAGAGTTCTATATTCCAGGCCAGTTTCAGCCGTTACTGTGCTAGGACGCACCTCAGAAGCTTTCGACGTGGGCCGTGGAGTTAGGCAGGGATGCCCCCTATCTCCTGCTCTCTACGTGCTCGCATTTGAACTCCTCTTAGAAAGGCTCTCTCGTGACAGTCGAATAGCTCGTTTTCCGCTCCCGCCAGGTTCTCCACCAGCTCCCATCTTTGCCTATGCAGATGACCTAACCATTGTCGTCCCGGACGAGGCTTCTGTCTCCTCCGTTCTGGATGTCATGGAGGTGTACTGTAAGGCGAGTGGGGCTAAGGTTAATAGGTCGAAGAGTGCCACCCTCTATTTTGGGTAGGCACCATCCAGTCCTCAGCCTGCCCATGGTCTTCCCGTGAAGGCTGAAGTCCGCCTCCTTGGTTTTCACTTTAATTCGAAAGGTCTTTTAGACAGGAATTGGTCCTCTCCTCAAGAGAAAATTGAATCGTGGGCAAGAGAGTATGAAAAGCTCTTGTGTCCGCTCATGGCTCGGGCCACTTCTGTTCTCGGTGCTGACCTATGTCACTGGCGTAACACCTTTGTCGGTACGAATGAAGCTCCGCCTGGAGCGGATCCTTTTCCGTTTCTTGTGGAGTGGAGCTCCGGACAAGGTCAAAAGACTTGTGGTGAAGCTGCCTAGGGATAGCGGAGGCCTTGGCATCTCCGACCTGGGCATCGTAGCCTCAGCCTTGCACGTCAGGTGGACCCAAATGGCATTGAATTTGGACATGCCTCTAACTCGAAGCCTGACTTCGCTTTTGACTCCGCCTTTTCGCCCAGAGCACATATCCTCATTGCGTGCCACGGTCGGGCTCTCTATCCTCTTTTTATGCTCAGGCAGCTACCTACCTTGAGCGTCCCTGTAAGGCGGAGGCGGACTTTGATGTGGTTTCGGTTCCCCTAACGGAACCAGTTAGGCTTCTGACTCCCAGTCTCCCCCCTCCCCTCAGCCAGTACGACCTTGTCAATGTTAAGTCCAGCTGGCGGTACTATCACAGCGGATTTTCTGGAAGCAAGAAGAGCGTCCTTTATGTACCGCTTCGCCAGGGGAGTCCTCCCCATTAAGGCTCCGGCGTTTACACGGGCCAGCTTGCGACCAACTTGTCCGACTTGTGGTGGTAGAGAGGACACTGGGCACATATTCTCGCAGTGTCTTCTTCTTGAAGCGTTTCTCCGTCGTGTAGCTAATCTCTTCCAGCTTCCGGGTATACCGTACCAGACAGTGCAATACCTGAATCCGTTGCCAGGCGTAGCTGTTAACCAGTTCGTCCTCCTGCTCGTGGAGTGTGCGTACCAAGTATGGCTTGCACGCTACGCGGCCGCATACAATAGCAGAGTCCCGGGCCTCCATGAAGTAACTGCAAAGGTACGGAAAGAGGTCTGGTTCTGCCTGCAGCGGGAACGTCGCATTCTTGGCGAGCGGAGGTTCTCGAAGATTTGGTGCGGGCCGTCTGTGATCCTCACGGTTAAGGGTGGAACACTCTCTGTGTCGCTATGATCCTATTACAGGGAATGGTCGTCCTTAGTAACACTCGTTGCGTTGTCATGAATGTCCGCCTCGTTGGCTCAATGCCACGATGGCGCTGCAGGCCGTCTTTGCGTCAGATGCCACTCACTTCTGTGGGGGCGTCGCGCGGCGGCCCCCTTGTCCGGGTAGGGCCCTCACCTCGATCTGAAAAGCTCTCCCAGACCCCACTTGGCCTTGGGGGGGGACCTTGCCGGAGGTGCTGAATGGATGATGATGGGCTGGTGAGTTATGTGTGACTCTGAGGCACGACACTTCCGGGTGTGAATCCCCCTCCCCATCTGACAACGGTAAGGTTTCATTTAATGTGTGACAGTATGGTTCGGTCATGTCTGTCGACCGTCTTGTGCAATGCGGGCAGTTATATTTGTTTTCCAAAGAGGTCTGCAAAGTGAGAGCACCTTCAGATATCCTATTCATATGCGAGAAAAAGCCTCCGAGTTCCATAGCATGCCCGCGAATTCAAAAAAAAAAAAAAATTCTTGGGAGTGGTACGCGAATTCTCACAATTGTGCTGCTCTCAGGAGTGGTTTGAGTGAACGAAATCAGCTGATGCCGTGGCTTCAAGGTTCCGCTGCAACGGCTGGCCGATAACTCTGCTTATCTTAATGACTAATTAGTTAAATGCAAAATAAAAATTACCTGTGGTGCGCCAGACGGCTGACATCTCTTACAAAACTGGTTTCCCTGGCCTAGGTGAAATGTTTGGTTGTTTTTTTTTACCCTTGGATAAAGTTATCTTGGACCTATTATATGTTCGAGAGCTCCTACAAGAGCCATTAGAATATTTATTTTATTATATGCTGTTGTTAAAAAGCGGCCGGAAGGATGCTGTGCGTGCAGTCGAAACGTGCAGGGTCGCTCAGTTTTTCTCAAGTCCCTTTGAACTTGCCCTTGCCTGTTCTCTTGACACCACACAACCCTCCGACCAATTACAGTTGCTGCGACATTTGTGAGCGAAAGAGAAATGAGCTTCTATGTTTGGTTTATTAATGGCCCGCCATGCCACCTGAAAGAGGTGTGCTGTAGCTTTTTTCTAGGCTTCAAAAGGTCTACACCAATGAGGTGGTGGTGGTGGTAACAATTTTTATTGCCGTAGCGCAGTGGTTAGCGTGCTGGGCTGAAGTGCGGTAGGACGCCGATGAGGGACATTTTTTTTTTTTCCTACGAGATGTGCAACGCTCCCATGTCAAAAAAGAAAATGAAAAAGGTTTAAGCAATCGATTCATTGCTGCAGACGCAACGCACCAATTGTGAACTATTATGGATTCTTTTGGTTAAACCCCACAAACCAACCAACCAACCAACTTTTTTTTTTTTTTGCATAATAAAGTTCATGCGTCTACCGATGTAGCGGTGAGCCACCAGTTTGTACGACACCTGAAATGAAATTTGTGCGTTGCACAGCCCAACTGAATCGAAGGAATGAATTATAAAAATACGAAATATAAAATCCACCGCATTGCGGTGCGCTTTCCGCAGCCAATACGTATTGAATAGGCCCCATGCCCTATTCAGTTCTCAAGACCATGCAGATTTAGCGACTTGCCCGCTCACCCCAGGCCGATAACTATTGTAGGTTGGTTGGTTGGTTGGTTCATAGGAAGGGAAAGGCGCAGTATCTGTCACACTTGCTCTGTGGACACCTGAACCGCGCCGTAAGGGAAGGGAGGAAGGTGGGAGTGAAAGTGGATAGAGAGAAAGGGGGGCCGTAGTGGAGGGCTACGGAGTAATTTCGACCACCTGGGGATCTTTAACGTGCGCTGACATCGCACAGCACACGGACGCCACTTCGTTTCGCCTCTATCGAAACGCAGCCGCCGAGGCCGGGATTCGATCCCGGGAACTCCGGCACAGTAGTCGGGCGTCTTACCACTGCACCACCCCGGCGGGGCCTATTGTAGGCTCCTAAATTAATATTTTATGAACTGAATTAATTTATATTTATGGTCCTCCTTTTAACAAGAAAGGTGCCACACACGGGCCCTCATCCCAGTGTGTGCGGCAACCTTCCCTCCGCCCAGGGTTTTACCCGTGCAGAGGAGGTTGCGCTTCGCGAGATCCGGGTCGAGTTTATGCTCACGTGCTCAGCTGCTGTGTCTGGGAAGTGGATGCAGTTTCGAGCAACGTTACTAAGTATACCTGGTTGGTTTCGAGACCGCTTTCCTCAGCATGGGTGTATGCTATGTAAATGTGAAAATATTGAGGCCGACATTCACCACTTGCTGTGGGACTGCCCAACACTGAAGCCTACTAAAATCCGGTACCTGATGGTGGCGGTGACAAACTTTATTAATGCGTAAGCATTGTATGGCTATGTAGGCGGGTTTCGCGTGGACATGACTCTCAGCGCTTTAAAAGAGGAACTAGTTGGTATATCGAAAAAAGAATGGTACCATCAGATAGAGCGTCAAGGAAAGGTGTGAAAGTGACGCAATGGTTGATGTGAGTTAATTAGGTAACGAATTATAACCAATTACAATAATAATTGGTTCACAGAAAAGGAAAGGCGCAATGACTGCCACACACCTGTGAATACCTGAACCACACCAAAGGGAGGAAGATGGAAGTGAAAGCGGAAAGGGGCCGTAGTGGAAGGCTCTGTAGTAATTTCGACCACCTGGGGATCTTACCCTCGTTCTAGCTTCCTCTATACTCCCCGCTCCCTTTTCACTGGGGGAGAGGTGGCTGGTCCTGGCCTTGGTGGGGTTGGGATAGGTAGGTCACCGAACGTTGCGGCGGAGGCTAGCCAGCCACCGAATTTTTTCTGTTGTAGGCCATTATTGCACCCGTCACCTCTTCGGTGGTGGACAACGACTGTTGCGGCGGGCTTCTTTCTCTCCCCTTTCTCTTTCTCCTCCATTTCTCTTCTGTCCGCCCGCCGGGGTGGTGCAGTGGTAAGACGGAGCACTTCCCCTGGTGGGGCTGGGACAAGTAGGTCACCGCCGCTTGCGGCGGGGACTGGCCAGTCACTGAATTTTTATTTGTTGTAGGCAGTCATCGCACCCGCCACCGCTTCTGTGGTGGTGGACGACGGCCGTTGTTGCAGCGCGCGTCTTTATCTCTTCTGTTTTCTTTCTTGTCTATTTTTCTTCTGTCTGCACGAGGCAGCGGAGGTGGCTCAGCTACCGAGCCAGTAGCAGGCCCGTGCATTTTTTTTCCTTCTTCCTACAGCCCCAACACCCCTTCATGGATCACTGCCTTGTCGTGGCGGAGGGGCTTGCGAAACTCGATGAAGTCGTGAGCTCTGCTGTGTAGGGCCACCCAAGATAGACAGGTCCCAGTAGAGAGTTCTGTCAAAATGTGATTCACTGGAGAAGGTAATTGCAACCCACTCCAGTATTTCCTGCCGCGAAAACCCTATGACCAGTCACAACAGCATTAATGATATGGCGCCGGAAGACGAGCCCCCCAGGTTGGAAGGCGTCCCACATGTTACTGGGGATGAATAATTAAAGGGCGATTCCTAGTAGCTCTAGGACGAATGAAGCGGCTGGGCTAAAGCCAAAAGGACGCTCAGTTGTGGATGTGTCGGGAAGCGACCGGAAAGTCCGATGTTGCAAGGAGATATATCACATAGCAACATGGAATGTAAGATCTATGACGCAAGGTAAACTGGATGTCGTCAAGCGAGAATCTTGGGTATCAGCGAGCTCAAGTGGACCGGAATGGGAGAATTTAACTCCGACGACCATTATGTCTTTTATTGTGGGCACGAATCCAAGAGAAGGAATGGGGTCGCTCTCATAGTAAACAGAAGAATGGGCAAAGCAGTGCTAGGGTGCAACCCCAAAAACGACCGAATGATTTCACTTCGGATCCAAGGTCACCCTTTAAACATAACAGTTATTCAAGTCCATGCGCCGACCACTACTACTGAAGAAGCTGACGTTGAGAGATTTTATGCGGACCTACAATGCCTTTTAGACCGCATCCCATCATCAGACGTTGTTTTTCTCATAGGAGACTGGAATGCTAAGGTCGGGAGTGAAGAAATATCCGGAATTATAGGCAAGTATGGTCTTGGCGAGCCAAATGAAGCTGGGAAGAGGCTAGTAGAGTTTTGTGAAGAAAACAATCTGACCATGGCGAATACTCATTTTCAATAGCACAAGAGGCGCCTGTACACATGGACTTCACCGGACGGTCTGTACAGGAATCAGATCGATTATATTCTTTGCCGGCAGAGATGGAGAAGCGCTATATAAGCTGTAAAAACAAGGCCTGGGGCCGATTGTGGCACCGATTATCAGCTTCTTGTTGCCAAAATTAAGCTTCGATTGAGGAAAACGCAGAAAACTAGAAGGCCTTTCAGGTATGGTCTGGATCAAATTCCATTGGAATATGGTGTGGACGTGAGGAATCGATTTCAAGAATTAGATCTAGAAGACGTAGAGCGCGAAGAGATGTGGACAATACAAGAAGTTGCTACTAAGGTAGTTCCAAAGCAAAAGAAATGCAAGAAAGCAAACTGGTTATCTGAAGAGGCTTTGCAAATAGCTGAGGAAAGGAGGATGGCAAAAGTTATGGGAGAAAGAGAAAGATACAAGGTTCTCAAAGCGGATTTTCAGAAAATATCAAGGAGAGATAAGAATGCCGTCCTGAACATACAGTGCCAAGCAGTTGAGCACAACAACCAATTAAGGAACACAAGAGCTCTGTATAAGACTATCAAAGATGTCAAAGGAAGCTTCTGTGCTAAGCTGGGCATGATAAAGGACAAACGAGGCAAGGACCTCACTGAAGCCTCAGAGATAAAGAAGAGGTGGCAGGAATACACAAAAGAATTGTACAAGAAGGACACGAATGTGCAAACCCAACATAAGACGGTTGTGATTACTGATCTTGAGCCGGGCATCTTGAAGAGTGAAGTTGAATGGGCCTTAGCCAGCCTTGCTAACAATAAAGCTAGCGGAATTGATAGCATTCCAGCTGAGTTGCTTCAAAACCTCAACCATGACGCTGTTAACATTCTGCATACATTACGTGAGAAGATCTGGAAACCCTGCAGTGGCCACAGGATTGGAGGAGGTCAGTTTACATGCCCATTCCAAAGAAAGGCAGTGCCAAAGATTTTTCCAACTACCGCACGATCGCGCTTATTTCGCATGCTAGCAAGGTGATGTTGAAAATCCTCCAAGGAATTGGCTGCAGCAGTATGTGGATCGGGAGCTTCCGGACGTGCAAGCTGGGTTTCGCAAGGGCAGAGGAACTAGAGACCAAATTGCCAACCTTCGCTGGATCATGGAAAAAGCAAGAGAGTTCCAGAAACCCATCTACTTTTGCTTTATTGATTATGCGAAAGCATTTGACTGCGTAGATCACAGCAGATTGTGGCAAGCTCTCCAAGAGATGGGAGTTCCAATTCACCTCATCTGTCTCCTCAGGAACCTGTATGAAGGGCAAGAGGCCACAGTCAGAACTGGGCATGGTCTTACTGATTGGTTTCCGATTGAGAAAGGAGTGAGGCAAGGCTGCATATTGTCGCCCTGCCTATTTAACCTATATGCAGAGTGCATCATGAGGAAGGCCGGTCTGGACGAGTCTTCAGCTGGACTGAAGATTGCTGGAAAACGTATCAACAACCTTAGATATGCAGATGATACCACTTTAATGGCAGAAAGTGAAGTGGAACTCAAGAGACTTCTGATGCGCATACAAGAAGAGAGTGAGAAGTTTGGGCTTAAACTGAACATTAAAAAGACAAAGATCATGGCGTCTTGCCCTATCAAGTCCTGGAGCATCAATGGACAAGAAGTGGAAGCTGTGACAGATTTTCTCTTCTTGGGCTCCAAGATTACCTCGGAAGGAGACTGCAGCCATGAAATTAGGAGACGCCTGCTTCTGGGAAAGAGAGCAATGTTAGCTTTGACCGCCTAGTAAAGAGCAGAGACATTAGTCTACCAAGATCCGTATAACTCGTGCTATGGTCTTTCCAGTTGTGATGTATGGATGCGAGAGTTGGACTGTGAAAAAGGCTGACCGCCGAAGAATTGACGCGTTTGAATTGTGGTGCTGGCGAAGACTCTTGAGAGTTCCTTGGACTGCCAGAAGATCAAATCAGTCGATATTGTCGACCATAAACCCTGACTGCTCAATGGAGGGTCAAATTCTAAAGTTAAAACTCGGCAACTTTGGTCATCTGATGAGAAGAAAGGAGTCGCTGGAGAAAGATTTGATGGTGGGAGAGGTTGAGGGTTGCCGGAGAAAGGGTAGGTAGCGAACGCGATGGTTAGGTGGCATCCTCGAGGCACGGCAGATGAAGTTATGTGATGTTAGGAAGATAGTGAGAGACCGGAAAGCGTGGCGTGACATGGTCCATAGGGTCGCGAAGAGTCGGACACGACTGAACGTCCGAACTGAAATGAACAGCCTCAACAACAACAACGCCCGACTACTGTGCTGGAGTCCCCGGATTCGAACCCGATCACGGCGGCTGCGTTTCGATGGAGGCGAAACGAAGTGGCGTCCGTGTGCTGTGCAATGTCAGTGCACGTTAAAAATCCCCAGCTGGTCGAAATTACTCCGTAGTCCTCCACTACGGCTCCTTCTCTTCTCTATTTTCAATTTCATTCCCACCTTCCTCCCTTCCCTTAAGGCGCGGTTCAGGTATCCACAGAGACAAGTGTAACAGATACCGCGCCTTTCCTTTCCTCTGAATCATTATTATTATTATTATTATTATTATTATTATTATTATTATTATTATTATTATTATTATTATTATTATTATTATTATTATTATCATTATTATTATTATTATTATTATTATTATTATTATTATTATTATTATTATTATTATTATTATTATTATTATTATTATTATTATTATTATTATTATTATTATTATTATTATTATTATTATTGTAATAGGGTGTTTATTGACGCTGTCGTGACGCTGGGGCTATGGCGACCCGGCCTTCACTTGGTAGCGTGCAGAGACTCCGGGTTGAAGAAGGACTGAATCTTCGAAGTTGGTAAAATATGTACAAGCAGGTTTACTGGCACTTTGAGAAAACGTATTTACAAGAATATTTACATGAAGAAGAAGGGTACATCAGCAAAATGACAAGCGTTAAGAGTTCATAGCGAGAAGCGACTGGATGAGCCGTTTACCCAGGGCCCAGAGCGACATTTCGTGCTCTGCAGCGTCCTTAAAAACCCCCTATGTCCAGCCCCTCTCTGAAGATGCTGACCAACCAAATCCAGGGCACGCCCCTCAGGTATCGGCATCCAATCGAACACATCACTGCACTGATGGTCTGAAGCACTGACTGGTCCGGCATTCATTCGTTGGGCGTGATCACTTGTTGGCGGGAAAAGCTTGGGAACGGCGAGGAGAGGAGGTACATTTCTATTCTTCAGCAAAGAAACCACAGGCTGGTTCTGACAAGGGGTTTTACTTCTCAGAAACCCGAGTGCACGTGGCGCCGCATAGGGCTCCCAACATTGTCCCTTTTCGACAATTGCAAATCTTTCCTGCATTCCCGGGAAATCACTTAATGGCCGTATGAGTCATGCTCCTTTCTTGTCCTGCACGTCAGCGGACATGTCACTCTGTCGTCTCCTTTGGATAGGAGGCATTCATCACTGGAGGATAGCACTTCTCGACTGGAAGGGTGAACAAAAGAAAGAAAGCACTTCCTGCTATTTCCCGCAGGGGGACGTTTCTTTGTGTTTTTCCAGACGTTCTCTTGACAGGGTCAATTTGGCATTTGCAGGTTGTCCACAAAGCAAAACAGGCTTACAAAACAGGATTCCTGGAAACAGGCTCACTTAGAGCCATTGGACCATCACCACATTTCCACAGCACTTATTCATGCCCACAGGCGAACAATAGAGCGCGCAAATGCGGATGCTTGGTCGTAACAGCCTCCTCCCCCGCCAGAAGAGTCTCGGAGGGCAGCAGTCCCAGCTGCTGCATGAAGAGACGACTTAATGGTCTGCACGTGAACGCTTGAAGCTCGCTGTTGCTTGTCGCGTTGTCTTGATTGTTGTAGGCCAAATTGCTCGAGCTGTCTGAAACTCAACCACATGTCGAAGCAAGCACTCGGCTCCCGTCTGAAGAGACCAGGTCAAAAGAAAACTGCCATTGTTGTTCGAGAAAAGCCCACTCTCAAGACGTTCAGGACCCACGTATTCCTAGAAAACCAAACGTGCTGCTTTACATAGTCACACATATACAAGCGCACGAAAAAAAAACAACCTGATTATCAATTTGGATACATGGTGAGGAACATCTCGGACCGCTTAGAAAGAGCGGCTAAGCGCGTCCGCATTCCCATTTAACTTCCCCTTTTTGTATCTTATTTCAAAATTGTACTGCTGTAAAATCAAGCTCCACCTAAGAAGGCGACTGTTCTTTGATGTCGCAGTTTGCAGCCAAGCCAGGGGACAATGGTCCGTCTCTACGGTGAATTTGGCCCCTCCAAGATAACACTGCAATTTTTGAATGGCCCATACAATGCAAGCGCACTCTTTCTCTGACGCGCAATAAGCCCTCTCTCTAGAACTCAGTTTTCTGCTCAAGTAGAGCACGGGGTGCTCATTACCGTCGTCATCTCTCTGGCAGAGAACAGCACCTAACCCTCGATCACTGGCATCACACTGGACCGTGAATTCTCGGTCATAGTCTGGAGCTCGCAATACCGGACGGCTAATCAGCACAGCCTTCAGGTTTACGAAGGAGGCTTCCTTTTGTTCGTCCCAGACTACATTTGTCGGTTCTGTCTTGCGGAGAGCGTCGGTCAGAGGGCTAGCCAAAGCTGAATAGTTAGGGATGTAGTGATTGTAGTACCCAGTCAGACCCAGGAATGCTCGAATTTCCGTCTTCGTGCTCGGCCGCGGGTAGTCTGCTACCGCAGAAATCTTAATCTCGCTGGGTTTCCTGAAACCTTGACCTACATTGTGACCCAAGTAGTCCACGGTCGCCCTTGCCAGGCAACATTTCTCGGCCTTTACGGTTAGTCCAGCTTGACGCAAAAGGCTCAGTACAGCTCTTAGATGTACCATATGGTCCGCCCATGAGTCGGAAAAAACCGCAATGTCGTCTAAATAAGGCACCGCGAATGTTTCACACCCCTTTAAAACCCTATCCATGAGTCGGGAAAAACAAAATGGAGCATTTTTGAGCCCGAAACTCATCATTGTTGGCTGGTAGCTGCCCGTCGGAGTGACGAAAGCCGCGTATCTGCTGGCGCGTTCAGTGAGCGGTACTTGCCAGTATCCTCGAGTAAGGTCCAGCGTAGTCACATATGCCGCTCTACTGACCTGTTCTACTCTCTCCTCAATATTCGGAATAGGATACACTTGATCCCTGGTGAGAGAATTTAGCTTTCGGTAGTCTACCACAGGCCTAGGGTCTTTACCTGGAGCTTCTACTAAGATCATAGGCGAAGCATAATCGCTTTCCGAGGGTTTTATTACTCCCAATTCCAGCATGCGAGTTACTTCCCTATCCAGAATTTCTCTTTGCCTTGGAGAAAATCGGTAGCACCTTGATCGCACTGGCACGTCTGAAGTCAGCTCAATATCGTGCTCAGTCAAATCAGTTCTGCCTGGCCTGTCCACGAAGCAGGCCTCAAACTCTGTTATTATCTCGCCCAGATCGGACAGCTGGGATTTCTTTAGTTCTCCTCTCTGCTCCGTCTTTTTGAGAAACTCCTGAGCGTTGCTTCCTTTTCCGCTGAGGCAAATCAAGTTGTCCCCCATCTCCTCGGGAAGGTTTAACGTTAGATTTACCACGGCTTCCCTCTGCACATAAGGCTTCATAAGATTGCAATGATAAATGCGCACTTCTTTACGCCTACCGGGAATTTTCACTGCGTAGTTAGTGTTAGAAAGCTTTGCAACGACTTCAGCCGGTCCTTCCCACTGTACTTCGAGCTTATTCTGCCTTGAACTTCTCAGCAACATCACCTGGTCCCCGATACAAAACGTCCTTTGACGGGCTGTCTTATCATAGTACACCTTGGAACGAGCCTGGGCTGACTTCATGCTGGCCTCAACGAGTTCCTTAGTGTTATGTAAGCGATTCAAGAGGTTCAGAATGAATTCTACTACTGTTGGGTCTTCTCCGCGCCCCTCCCAGGCTTCGCGCACCATTCGCAAAGGTGAGCGCAGTGACCTTCCGTACACCAACTCGGCTGGGCTAAATCCAGTGGATTCGTGCGGCACTGACCGCAAAGCGAAAAGCGCTGCAGGCAGGCAGGTATCCCATTCGCGCTTGTTTTCATAGCACAGTCCCCTCAGGACTCGTTTGAGAACAGAGTGCCATCTTTCTACGCTGTTGCTCTGCGGATGATGGATCGAGCTATGCACTACCTTAATGCCGCATCGCTCGAGAAATGAGGTGGTGAGGACACTCGTGAAAACGCTACCCTGATCACTTTGGACCTCGGAAGGGAATCCAACTCGTGCAAACACTGACAGCAGCGAATCCACTACACTCTCGGACGTCACCTCGCGCAGCGGAACAGCCTCTGGAAACTTTGTGGCTGGGCATAACATAGTGAGGATATAACGGTACCCTGACTCTGTCACAGGAAGTGGCCCAACTACATCTATTACTAACCGGTGAAACGGCTCGGTAATGATTGGTACTAACACCATCGGAGCTTTCCACTTATCTTGCGCCTTTCCAACCCGCTGGCACGTGTCGCATGACCGTACAAAATTTTCCGTGTCTTTAAAACATCCAGGCCAATAGTATTCTTGCAACAGCCTCTGCTTTGTTTTCTTTATTCCAAGGTGACATGACCACGAGCTGCCATGGGAAAGTCGCAGTAAGTCTCCGCGATACTTTTGGGGAACGACTAATTGGTCCCGCTCTACTCCGCGCTTATCCTTGAATAAGCGATACAGCACTCCCTTTCTCATCTCAAAAGAAATGTTCTTTGCTGTCTTAGTGGCGCGGTGGCGCTCTCTTATCTCCTGTATCTTGGGATCATTGGCTTGCTCCATAGCTAAGTCCTCTCGAGTTCCACTTAAAAGTCTCGTGAGATTACTAGACACTGGCGGCAAGAGGTTACTCTCAAGAACGTCCTCATTCCGCGTCTCATCAAGCTCACTTTCAAGTTGACATATCTGAGATGCCTCGCTCTCAAAGTTTTCTGACCTGCTATCTTCCGCATTTACCACTGTTTTAACTGCCGTTTCCTCCGCTGTGGATTTTTCTGGAATGAGCAGTGTAGCTAGTTCTCGCGCCTTTGAACGTGTTAAGGCTTGCACAACTCTGTCTCCGAAAAGGATGCCCCTCTTTCGCAGCAGCATGTCCGATTTGTTGGAGAACAAATACGGATAGCACTTAGGAAGCTTTCCTGAAACGGCAGCCTCGGTTGTTAATTCGCCGAAAGGGCCCTCGATGACCACGTTCGCGATCGGCAAGCACACACTCTGTTCCTCAACTACCTGTCGGATCCATGCACACTGTCCTGTATAGTCGGAAGGCGATACATACGCCGGATGGACAACATCCATCGTTGCGGCCGAATCGCGCAGTACCTTGCAAGGCTTCCCGTTGACTACTAGGTCATGCAGGTAGGGTTCTAAAAGCTGCATATTTTCATCGCAGTCCCTGACATACGAGAAAGCAATCTTTTCTTTCCGGCAGTTGACGGCAATGTGACCCTGCTCATTACACCTAAAGCATGTGAGTGGCTTCCTAGCCTCAAGCTTATTCTTTGTGTTCTGCACGTTGGTCACTTCCCCACTTTTCTCACTGCCGTCCTTTCTAGGGAATTTGCCTGAAGAAACCTTCATTTCTTCGTTTCCAACTCTAGTAAAGTGCCTTTCCTGACGGTTATTCACTCTCAACTTGGGAGTGCGGGGCCTATCCACTGCTGGGTTGCTGAATTGTCGGCGCGAAGCATACTCCTCAATAAGTTCGGCAGCTTCAGTTGCCGACTTAATTTCGCCTCGGTCCTGTAACCAATTTCTTTCTTTTTCTGGGAGGCAGTTATAAAACTGCTCCAAAAGAATTCGCTCGACTACAGCGTCCCTATCACTGTAGGAATCTGTGCTCTTTAGCCACTCGCCCAAATTTACTCTTAAATTGTACAGGAATTCAGGGTAACTCTCGTCTCTGGACTTAGTAGCGTTCCGAAAACGTTGTCTGAACGCCTCGGCGCTAAGCCTATACTTTCTCAGAAGGCAAGCTTTGACCTTCTCGTAGTTGTCCGCGTCCTCCTTGCTTAGCCGCGCGACAACCTCCGCTGCCTCGCAGGGCAGAACCGTCAATAATCTCTGAGACCACGTGTCTCGCTGGAAGGACAGTTTTTCGCAAGTTCGCTCAAAGTTAGCCAGATACAGACCGATATCCCCTGATATCACATATGGCTGCATGTACTTTGACATCTTGAAATCTGCCTCCTTGTTGAGACGAGGTACCGCTAGCTGGGGACAATCGCCCGACCTCTTGCTCAACTCTAGTTCTAATTTCCGGAGCTCAATTTCTAGCTCCAGCTTTTTTGCTTCTCTTTCAATTTCACGCTCTTTCTGCTGTCTGAGCTGTTCCTTTTTTTGACCGATGAGGTTCCATGCTTCACTGAGCTCCTCATCATCGGTTCCCAGATCAGTGATTGCCTTTATAATCAAGGGTTTTCGTGCCAAACCACTTGTATCAATTCCCAATTCCTCACACAATAGCAACAGGTCCGGTTTCTGCAGCTTTTGTAGGTCCATGATCGCTCCGAGTGTCGGCTACTTCCAAAACAACTGTGCAAACTACCAACCTAAAGGCGTTTCCACACTCTCTTTACCAGTTCTAAAATCTAACCCTGTTCTAGAACCTGGTCCACATCAGAAGAAAAGCCAAGCACTCACCCACACATGCGATCGATGTTCCGAGCTGTTCTCTTGTTGGCCGATTGTTGCGCCTGCTTGTTGCTTGAGATGCCACCTCCGATCACCAGATGTTGTGGCTTGTAGCTTCAGATCCACCTCCAATCACCAGATGTTGTGGCTTGTAGATTCAGATCCCAACGCTGGTCACCAGTGTTGGGGCTTTATCCCACCGCTGCCACCAGTTGTCGTGACGCTGGGGCTATGGCGACCCGGCCTTCACTTGGTAGCGTGCAGAGACTCCGGGTTGAAGAAGGACTGAATCTTCGAAGTTGGTAAAATATGTACAAGCAGGTTTACTGGCACTTTGAGAAAACGTATTTAC
Organism: Amblyomma maculatum; assembly: GCF_055883805.1. Taxonomy (NCBI): domain Eukaryota; kingdom Metazoa; phylum Arthropoda; class Arachnida; order Ixodida; family Ixodidae; genus Amblyomma; species Amblyomma maculatum. The sequence goes on along the minus strand of NC_139346.1, from coordinate 92,949,829 downwards.
AAGAATATTTACATGAAGAAGAAGGGTACATCAGCAAAATGACAAGCGTTAAGAGTTCATAGCGAGAAGCGACTGGATGAGCCGTTTACCCAGGGCCCAGAGCGACATTTCGTGCTCTGCAGCGTCCTTAAAAACCCCCTATGTCCAGCCCCTCTCTGAAGATGCTGACCAACCAAATCCAGGGCACGCCCCTCAGGTATCGGCATCCAATCGAACACATCACTGCACTGATGGTCTGAAGCACTGACTGGTCCGGCATTCATTCGTTGGGCGTGATCACTTGTTGGCGGGAAAAGCTTGGGAACGGCGAGGAGAGGAGGTACATTTCTATTCTTCAGCAAAGAAACCACAGGCTGGTTCTGACAAGGGGTTTTACTTCTCAGAAACCCGAGTGCACGTGGCGCCGCATAGGGCTCCCAACATTGTCCCTTTTCGACAATTGCAAATCTTTCCTGCATTCCCGGGAAATCACTTAATGGCCGTATGAGTCATGCTCCTTTCTTGTCCTGCACGTCAGCGGACATGTCACTCTGTCGTCTCCTTTGGATAGGAGGCATTCATCACTGGAGGATAGCACTTCTCGACTGGAAGGGTGAACAAAAGAAAGAAAGCACTTCCTGCTATTTCCCGCAGGGGGACGTTTCTTTGTGTTTTTCCAGACGTTCTCTTGACAGGGTCAATTTGGCATTTGCAGGTTGTCCACAAAGCAAAACAGGCTTACAAAACAGGATTCCTGGAAACAGGCTCACTTAGAGCCATTGGACCATCACCACATTTCCACAGCACTTATTCATGCCCACAGGCGAACAATAGAGCGCGCAAATGCGGATGCTTGGTCGTAACAACGCTCAGATGGAGAGCTATGAGGAGAGGACCTTGCAACGGCGAGCCCAGCGTACTTCTTCTTTGTCTTCGTCGCACAACGCACTGGTGCATGTTGATGGCTGAAGTGCTGACTATCACAGTACATTTCCCCCCCCCCCCCCCACCCCGGGTAAAAAAAAAAAAGGAGCCATCCTGGCGACTTATGGCGCGGAAAGCACTGCGGGGTCATAGAATGACTTCAATCGGTTCACGTGAACTGTTTCACGACCACGGCGACGCAAGTCCGCAGAGGGCGTGACGGGCTCAACTACGTAGTTGACTGCAGATGTTTGCTGGAGGACCCTATATGGCCCGTGGTAGCGAGCAAGAAACTTCTTTGAAAGGCCAGGGGTTGTGGAGGGCACCCAGAACCACACCAGAGAGTTCGGAAGATATGACGAAGCTTCGCCGGTATCACGGAGGTATTTTTGTTGCCAATGATTTTATGTTTTGAGAGAGCGGGCGAGCTGACGGCATTCTTCTGCGTACGTGACGGCATCAGATAGCGGAGAAGATTCGGAAACGTCAGTGCGGTAGGGAAAAAGTGTGTCCATAGTACATGATGGCTCGCGCCCGTAAAGGAGAAAGAATGGAGAGAATCCAGTAGTGGTCTGTGTCGCGGTGTTATATGCGTAAGTAACAAACGGTGGAATTTGGTCCCAATTGGAATGGTCGGTGTTCACGTACATAGCCAGCATGTCACCGAGAGTGCGGTTGAAACGTTCTGTCAGTCCATTCGTCTGAGGGTGGTACGAGGTAGCGGTGCGGTGTATATGCGGCATTCTTTCAGGAGAGCCTCAAGAGCGTCTGATAAGAAAACGCGTCCGCGGTCACTGAGCAGTTCGCGAGGGGCACCATGGCGAAGAACCAGGTTTTTCAGAATAAAGGCAGCCACGTCGCGTGCGGAAGCAGAGGGCAATGATGATGTCTCAGTGTAGCGGGTCAGATGATCCACTGCCACGATAATCCAGCGGTTGCCAGCTGAAGTTGTAGGAAGGGGACCGTATCGATCTATGCCGACACGATCAAACGGACGGGCAGGACAGGGCAACGGCTGCAACGAAGCAGGAGACTTGAGAGGAGTTTTTCGGCGTTGGCAAGACTGGCAAGAGCGGACAAAATGGCGGACAAAGCGGTACATTCCACGCCAGAAGAAGCGTAGACGCAAGCGCGTGTAGGTTTTCAACACTCCGCCGTGGGCGCACTGGGGATCAGTATGGAAAGCAGCACAAATTTCGGCGAGCAGCAAATTTTGGCGAGATATCATGCGAGCAATTCGGCAGAACAATAAACTCGATGGGGTACAAGACGCCTTGAATGAGCAGGGCTGTGCAAGATGCGGAGGGGTGAATGTGCTGTGATGAGGCGGTGCGGAGCGAAAAGTCGGAAATCGGAGTGGTCACTTTGCGGATTCGACGGCAGAGCGCTTCACTGATGACGGAGACGGCTGCATCGGTATCGACGAGAGCGAGAACTGTGGCGCCTTCTACAGAAACTTTGATAACATTAGCGGGATGACACGGAGGACTTGAGGAATTCGAAACAAGCGCAGTTCTTGCCCCCGGAACTGCGACTGTTAGTTTCCCTCAACGCTGCTGGTAGGACGTCGCAGCATTGGAGAAAGCGATCGGCGCCGAGGAGAATGTGATCGACGAGTGGCATAGGTTTGGCGATCTTGTGAGACAAATTGAGAACCGGGCGGAATCATTTGCGAGCGTGAGTCGGTATCGTACGGGTAAAGTCGAATGTCAGGCTGTGAAGGTTGGAGGCGCTGGCGACAAAGGCGTGCAACATGGCCCGGCCGACCGCAGGCATAGGAAATCGGAAGGTCGTCCGTAGTACGCCAAGGTTTCATAGCATGTGGGCGGAACCTTGAGGGTGGGGCTTGGAACGAAGGCTCAGCATGCGGCGGTGAGCGGTAGGCAGGGACCTGCACATAGGAGCCAGACGTGGGCGAAGGTGGTGGCCTAGCCTTTACTTGGGCATACGTGAGAGGTGCCGTCACAGGCGGCAGCACGGGGTTGGACGGCAAGACATCAGCGACGTGTTCTTGCACGACACGGCGTATAGTAGGGGCCAAAGATGGAGCCAGTTCAGGAACGAGGCGGCCCGGGTCTTGAAAATGTGGAAGGAGTGAGAGTTGACGTGCGACCTCTTCACGAATAAAATCTTTGATCTGTTGATTCAGCGGGCTCCCTTCAGAAGTTGGCGAACCACCCAGGGCTAATGCGGATACGCCTTCGTCGCACACACTGGAGCGGCGCCTAGAAGCGCGCCGCTTGCGGAGCTCGTCGCAGCTCTGGCAAAGCTTCATGATTTCACTAACGCTGGTGGGATCTTTCGCTACCAGCATCTGGAAGGCGTCCTCAGTAATGCCCTCGAGGATGTAGCGGATTTTGTTCGCTTCCGGCATGGCCGGATCGACTCGTTTGCAGAGATCAACGATGTCTTCTATGTAGCTGGTAAAGGTCTCATCAGCGCGCTGAACACGATCGTGTAAACGTTGTTCGGCACGAAGCTTACGCACTGCCGGGCGGCCGAACACTTCTGCGAAATTCTTTTTAAATTCCGACCAAGATGACAGGTCAGCCTCATGGTTGCGAAACCAGAGGTTCGCCACGTCCGTCAGATAGAATATGACGTTACTGAGCTTGTATGAGCCATCCCACTTGTTGTAGCTGCTTACTCTTTCATACGATGACAGCCAGTCGTCGACATCTTGATCGGCCGTGCCACTGAAGAGGCAAGGGTCACGCTGGCGCACGACGCCAGAACACATGATCGTGGGTGGAACGGCCGGCAGCGTCGAAGTGGACTCGTCTTGCATGGCGGTCGTAGAGGGCAGTGTATGGCTTCGCAGTTTCAGTTTGAATGGGATCGTACCCCGCACCTCCACCAATTGTAATAGGGCGTTTATTGACGTTCAGATGGAGAGCTGTGAGGAGAGGACCTTGCAACGGCGAGCCCAGCGTACTTCTTTGTCTTCGTCGCACAACGCACTGGTGTATGTCGATGGCTGAAGTGCTATCACAATACATTATTATTATTATTATTATTATTATTATTATTATTATTATTATTATTATTATTATTATTATTATTATTATTATTATTATTATTATATTAAGAATCGCATAGCAAGAACGCGTACCCCGTACGGCGCGCGCCAGCTGCATGAAGAGGGTATGGAGCCTTACACAAACGCCGTTCTTCCCAGGTGGTCGAAATTACTACGCAGCCCTCCACGGCACCGCTTTCTCTTTCCGCTTTCACTTCCACCTTCCTCACTTCCCTTACGGCATGGTTCAGATGTCCACAAGTGTGACAGATACTACGCCAAATTTCCATTCCCGTGAACCAGTTATTCTGTTTACCTAATTAACATATTGAGCTAATTATTTTTTCGGACACATTACATCACCATCTATATATTGACATCACTCATTAACGTCTACCACTCACAACTGCTGCGGACACGATTTTGCGGACACGCATGTTCTGCGGACAGAAATCTGAACACAGCGATGCTTTCGCATCAATAACTCCTCAGCCCTCCACTTCGGCACCTCTTTCTCTCTTGAATAGGACATGTTGTCGGGCTAGTTCAACACCTTCTCGACTTTTACCTGGTTGATAGCGCTTCAACACACAGAAATAGCGAAGAAAACAGAAAATACACGTGACGACACAGGCGCTGATTGAACTTCAGCTCCCCCTCCTTTTTCCCCGTCATGTTTCTAGGGGTGTTGTAGGTTTAACACGTACATGTTGTGTACTTCTTTGCATTAATGTAATAATCGTTGTGCAGGACAGACCTGCAGCTTGTATTGCTTAGTTTGGTTTGGTTTGTGGGGTTTAATGTCCCAAAGCAACTCAGGCTACGAGAGACGCCGTAGTGGAGGGCTCCGGAAATTTCGACCACCCGGAGTTGTTTAACGTGCACTAACATCGCACAGCACACGGACGCCTAGCTTTTCGCCTCCATCGAAAAGCAGCCGCTGAGGCTGGGATTCGATCCCGCGCCCTTGGTAACAGTAGTCGAGCGCCGTAACCACTGCGCCACCCCGGCGGGGTTAATGTGTGTGGGTTTTAACTTCTGAAGCGCACAAGCAAGCAATACGTTGCCAGTGTGTTGCAGATTGTTGCTTATAGATCAACTTTGTCGTTTGTCTTGTCTTCTCAGAGATGCATATATAGTCAGAAAACCATTGAACATTGCACGAAAAGGAATCAGATGGGAAAATTTGTGTGTCAGGAATACAGATCTGCAATTATCGATGGCGTTTGAGGCTAGAAACGTGCTCAAAAACATAATTCGAATGTTCCAACTCATTGTATTGCTCCGAAGCTGCTCCAGAATACGTGGAACCATGTAAGGCCAATTGGGTACCAGCTGGGATCAGCTGAAACCAATTGAATCCAACTAAAACCGGCCTAAACCATTTGCATTTTTTATCTATTAGGGCGTGCACAAATTTACGCGCTTTGACTGGCGAACTGTGAGGCTGGCTTTGGGATTAAGCGTACGATACGACAAACAGCTTTTGCAGCATGCATATTTGACATTCCCATACAAAAGCTCTAATGTAATAGAAAATCAGGAAGAAAGACTTTTTAGAACAAAACCTCAAAATCCGCCTTTCATTCTAGCTCTCACAGATGGGGGGAAGGGGGGGGGGCGAAGCCCAGAGAGCGGAGGGCCTGGGTCATTTAAATCCTTTTAACCATCTGACCCCGGTCATGCTTAATCGAGGTTTCTCTCTGTAGACTAGGTTCAGTCGTGATGAACCCTAGCAATTTTTAGAGCGCAGCTCTTTGGCGTCCGTTCCTGGGTTTCGCGTCGGCGTCGGCCTCGTAACCAGCTCCGCCCCCCCTTTCATCCCCCCAGCGCTAGCAGCGACCGACTGATACCGCTGGATGCCGCTGACGCCGCTAGAGAGTCAAGATAACGTGACTAACACCGTCGCCGCCATGCAGAAAGAGAAGGGAGGGTTCCCCCCCCCCCCCCCCCTGTTCCCTGTTCCTGTGTGGCGGATAGGGTGCTCTTCAGTTGCCGACGCGCCGGTTATTTCACGTAGGCCCCGGCACGTCGACGAATACGTGACCACCTTCCCACGGCTAGACCTGGTTCTTGGCGCTGCGGAAGCGAGGGTATCATATTGTTTGCGTCGGCATCGGAGGCGTTGTCCCTGAAACCAACTCCGCAGCTGGGGTTGACTCACTATCGGCGTCAGCAGCATCAGTCAGTCGCTGCTATCTCTTCCCTCCTCCCTTTATCACGTTGTCCGCTTGCTGCGCGCGCTTCTGCCCCCATCGTTTGCCGCTGGGTGTACACGCCGCCCCCCTCCCCCCTCTTCCTGCGAGTCTCCGGTTGTCAAAGCGCCGGCTCGAACTTAATTCCTTTCTTCGCTCCTCCTCCAATGCAACCCCTGTGCGGTGGCAATCAGAGAGCCAGATCGGTGGCGGCGGATCTGTATATGTGCACCGCCCGAGCCGAAATTGCCGCTGCCGTTCGCCACTGCGAAATTATCTGCCAGTTCTTTCTGAGACATGAGCGAGACGACCGGTGGAAGTCCTCCGTATGCTGCTGCTGCTAAACGAGCTGCCAGAGCAGAGGCCCAGCGCCGTCGCCGCCAGAATCCAGAGCAGTAAGCGAGGCTGAAGCAGAAGCTCATCGCCGCCGTCGAGAAGACCCTGCCGTTCGCACCGCCGAAGAGGAGGCTCATCGCCACCGTCGAGAGCAACCAGGTGTAAGCGAGGCTGAAGCAGAAGCTCATCGCCGCCGCCGAGAAGGGAGTCTTTGTTAAAGGAATACGTGTGAAAAAAAAAAAAAAAAGAAAATCTGTGATAGCGCATACATGTGTTGCTCGATTTCTTTGCCTCAATCTATCGAAAAGGTGAAACAGCTTATTTGCTGCGCTCAAATTTCGCATTAGGAAGTAACGTAATCGTCGGTAATTTTTGTTTGCTTTATAGGGTTCAACGTCCCGAGGCGACTCATATGAGACGCGCCGTAGTGGAGGGCTCCGGAAATTTCGACCGCCTAGGCTTTAACGTGCTCCTATTTCTCGAGCGAGTTTTCTACATTTAGTGCATAGCTTATATGGGCCTTTTAAAGGGATATATCACCGACCGAAGACTCATGACAATTCCTTCCCTCAAAGATCTTCCCTCATATTTTACACACTGATCAATTTTCAGTGAAGATCGCACAAAATGAGCTTAACTGCTGCTTTTTTTTACCCGGTTAACCAGGTTACCAATGTCTTCAAAATTCATAAAGACTCAGCACGATGGTGAGACAGTAGATTTATACCCGAACAGTGTACAGCGCCGCAAACGCGGGGCGAAAATAAGACAGGACGCATTGGCTCAGGGACAGATGGCACTTTTATTGCAACGAAACAAGAAAAGTCCCTTTTAAATTTTCTTGCCCCACAGACTAATTCTTGCTGCCCCGCGTTTCACCTCTATGTCCCTGCACACTAATTTTGACACACTGCGAACACCGGAGGCAGAGGTTCCAGAAAGATCGCGAGGTCTCGAGGGTGCCTTACAGGTCGCAGGATGACCTCCACTTCTTTGCAAAAAAAAAAGAAAAAAAAAGCGAGCTTGTCCTCGTCTCGACGACTCCACCTTTTCCTACCTGCTTCGCTGCTGGTGAATTTCGTCCCCGTGCGCGAAAATAAGAGTGCGCGTGCCGTCGGCGTTGCAGCGCGTGTGACCGCGTCTACAGCGTGTTGGTGCTGAGCTTGCGCCGCTTGGCGTCGTCGTCGGCTGCGCGTCGGTGAGGCTTGCGGCGCCCGCCCTGGTCTCCCAGAGCCATCTCGGAGGGGTCCTCGAGTGATGAGGAGCCCTCACCCGCTGGGTCGAACAGGCTCAGCTTGAGGTCGGAAGACACCAAATCGGCAATGCTGTAGTTGTCGCGGATATGGCTGAACACCGTCTGCATCACCACCTGCGTCACGTAGCGGGCGGTCGAAGCGCCCACCTAGAAGGCACAATTGAAGACTGGTTATATGTATGCAGTGTACAAGCACCACCCATAACTTTGCGTAACCTATAACACATTGCTTTGACTCGCTGCCCAGCCTTCCAGTATCCCCTCATTTTGTATTTGTGTCTGTACGCACAGGTACACGAGTATAGAGGTCAATTTACCACCGCCCCGCACCTGCGTTCACCTGTGCACATCTGCGCGTATCCCAGGCAAGCTAGCGTTCAAAAAATAAAAAGGACTGCAGATTCTGCATTCGAGTAATGCAAAAGCACGGATGCTGCTGTTGGTTGCTTCTAGTTGCCTAACTCACTTCTTGTTTACTCATTTTAGCCTTTGGTACTTTCAAATTACGCGCCAATCCCTTCTTATGCTCCTTTTCGTCTCTGCTTCCGGTTGCGTGACGTCACATCCTTGACATAATATCCACTACGGCACCCCCTTCTCTTTTTCCGCTTTCCTTCCACCTCCCTCTCTTCTCTTACGGCGCGGTTCAGGCGTCCACAAGGCAGGTATGACTGATACGGCGCCTTCCCTTTCCTGTGAGCCAGTTATTCTAATTGCCTGATTAACTTATTGGCTTATTTTTTCGGACACAACATTATGTCCCCCTCTATTGATTGACACCATTCATTAACCTTTACCGCTTACTCACAACCGCTGCGGACACGATTTTGCGACAGAAAACTGTGGACATAGCGAAGTAATGCTTTAGCATTCATAGATGATTGGTTCACATAAAAGGGAAGGTGCAGTATATGCCATACTTATTAATGCGAAAGCATTGCCTTTTGTTCGACCACTGTTCCCAGGGATGCGGGATCGAAACTCGGCCTCGGCGGCCGCTTTTCGATGGAGGCGAGAAGCAAGGCGCCCGTGTACTGTGCGATGTCAGTGCACGTTAAAGAACCCCGGAGTTCTCCACTACGGCGTCTCTTAAAGCCTGAGTTGCTTTGCGGCGTTAAAACCCCACAAACTAAACTAAATTACTGTGTCGACAGGCGTGTCCGCGGAACGTGTCCACAAAATCGTGTCCGCAGCAGTTGTAATTGTGAAGTGGTAGAGGTTAATGAGTGGTGTCAATCGATAGAGGGTGACGTAATGTTGTGTCCGAAAATTATTTAGGTAAATAAGTTAATTAATTAGAATAACTGTTTCACAGGAAAGGAAAGGCGCAATATCTGTCTCACTTCTGTGTACACCTGAACCGCGTGGTAAGGGAAGGAAGATGGGAGTGAAAGCGGAAAAGAAAGGGGTGCTGTAGTGGATATGACGTGAGGGATGTGATGTCACGTAACCGGAAGTAGAGCCGAAAAAAAGTGGCATAGGAAGGGATTGACGCGCACTTTGAAAGTACCAAATAAAAAAATGGGGAAACAAGAAGTGAATGTCAGGTAGAGGATGTGACTTCACGCAACCGGAAGTAGAGCCTAAAAAAGGACATAGGAAGGGACTGGCGCGCTATTTGAAAGCACCAAATACTAAAATTGGCAAACAAGAAGTGAATTAAGCAACTAGAAGCAACCAGAAGCAACCAACAGCAGCAATTGTGCTTTCGCATTACAATACAGATTCTGCATCGCTCTTTTTCTGTAGACACCTGCACAGCGCCGTAAGGGAAGGGAGGTGGGAGTGAAATTGGAGAGAGAGAAAGAGGTACCGTAGTGGAGGGCTATGGAGTAATTTAGACCACTTGAGGATCTTTAACGTGCATTGGAATCGCACAGCAGACGGACGCCTCTCTGTACGCCTCAATGACGCAGCCGCCGGCGGTCGGGATCGCACCTAAATCCACTTTCACTCCCACCTTCATCCCTTCCCTTACGGCGCGGTTCAGGTGTCCACAGAGCAAGTGTGACAGATACTGCGCCTTTCCCTTCCTATGAACCAACCAAACCAACCAAACTCCGGCACAATAGTCGAGAATCTTAACCAGTGCGTCACCGCGCACCTCGTCTCTGTGGGAGTCCACTTCACTAAGCTCTCGCGGATAAAGTACCTGCGCGTATTTTGCAGGTAAGGAAACATGGCCGTCTACAGCACTCACCCGGCTACAGTGCGTGCAGTTAGTAGTAACCAAGGCGCAGTGCGGTTTAACCTCCACGTTGCTTCTCTTAGCTGGCACAAAAAGCAAATGACAGCTGTAAAGCCCCGAAAAGAGGCGACATGTGCCGGGGAGGGAACGTTGACCCTCCGCGGTCGTTCAGAGGACGCTCGGCTACTGAACCGGAGTGCCCGGGTTCCAGCCCAAACAGGTTAGTCGCGTTTAAATGGAGGCGAAACGCAAATTCGCCCGTGCGCTGTGCGATGTCAGCGTATGTGAAGATGGTCGAAATTATTTCGTAGCCCTATGCGCCACATCTTTCTCCTTTCCCCCCTTCCTCCCATCGCTCATAGAGCGGTTCAGGTTCACGGACAAAGCGTAACAGGTATACTGCGCCTTTCCTTTTGTATCAACTATAGTTCACTATAGTATAAACCAATTTAATTATATTCAAACAGGTAACGTCGATAGGCCCCGCCGCGGTGGTGCAGAGGTTAAGATGCTCGATTACTGTGCTGGAGTACTCGAGTTCAAACCCAACCGCCGGCGTCTGCGTTTCGATGGAAGCGAAACGAAGAGGCGTCCGTGTGCTGTGCGATGTCAGCGCATGTTAAAGATCCCCAGGCGGTCGAAATTACTCCAGAGCCCCTACACTACGGCCCTTTTCTCCACTTCCACCTTTCTCCCATCCGCCCCACCGTTGGTTGGTTCACAGGAAGGGAAAGGTGCAGTATCTGTCACACTTGCTCTGTGGACACCTGAACCGCGCCGTAAGGGAAGGGAGGAAGGTGGGAGTGAAAGAGGAAAGAGAGAAAGAGGAGCCGTAGTGGAGGGCTATGGAGTAATTTCGACCACCTGGGGATCTTTAACGTGCGCTGACATCGCACAGCACACGGACGCCACTTCATTTCGCCTCCATCGAAACGCAGCCGCCGTGGTCGGGTTTGAACCCGGGAACTCCGGCACAGTGGTCGAACGTCTTACCACTGCGCCACCCCGGCAGGGCTCCGCCCCACCGTGGTGGTGGAGCTCAACTGCTGCACCCAAAGATGCGGGATCAAATCCCTGCCGCGACGGCTGCTTTTCTGTGGAAGCAAAAAGCAAGGAGCCCGTGTGCTGTGAGATGTCAGTACAGGTTAAAGAACCCCCATGGTGGTCGAAATTACTCTGGAGCCCTCCACTACGGTGTATCTCATAGCCAAAGTAGCTTTAGGACATTAAACCCCACAATCCATAAACCACTTTCTCGCATCCCTTACGGCGCGGTTCAGGTATCCACAGAAGTGTGACAGATACTGTGCCTTTCCTTTTCTGTGGACCAATTATTATTCATGCCAGCGCGGTTGTCATGGAGACCGCCACCACTAGTTAGTGGTAGATAATGATAGTGGTAGTGAGTGTGATGATAATGACTGATATGACTGACTATGACGTCATCACCCGGTGACGTCGTGACAAGTTGCGACCGGATGTTACGTCCGTCCGCCCATGTGTAATAACCAGAACTGACGTCATGATGACGTCACACCCAGTCATGACCTCATCAGGCGATTCACGCATATACGAAGCTGACCCCGCCGGGCGTTCAATCTAGGCGTCAGCAAAAAGAGCGGCGTAAACGCCGGAATATGAGAAGCGCGTCTTGCGAAACGCCGTCGCGACCATGCTGCAAGGCGTGAGCGATGAGCAGCACAGAAGGCCGACGCTGCAGCCGCTGTCGCTTCTTTGTCAACACCGACAGCGACAACAACGACCAAATTCAGCTATCGCTTCACACTACATTTAACCGGAGCTAAACCACAGCCATTTCTATAACCTCGGTAGCGCTCACCTGCGAGGCACGTGCGTGCAGCTGTCCGAGATGGGTGTCGATCTCGCTCTCGCGCTTCGTGAACTCCGGCAGCAGCAGCTTGCGGAAGACGAGGCTGGCACCACGCGTGGCGCTCGACTGGAGCCAGAAGACGAACGCAATCTTCAGCTCGGCGTACAGCGGCAGGCAGCAGCCGAATATCAGGTCGGCGAACGGCTCGATGCTCAGGAAGGCGGCGAACACCACCCAGTACATCATCCAGCGCACGTAGTCACGCGGCGAACGCGAATGAACTGCCTTGCAGGACAGATAGGCCGGGTACAGCGCGCCCACGGCCAGCAACACCAGGCGGCTGAAGGTGCGCGACATCTGACTCAGCGCGAACATCAGCATCCACAGCAGCGGACCCTTGTGACGAGGCTGCAAGAAGTTGATACGAGTTCAGCTGCCTTCTCTCACGTGCAATATACCATGCTGTGCCGATTTCCGCGAGGTCCAGGACTGCAAAATGCCATACCAGTTGATGATAATGCAACACAATAGCGCAGGTATGATGCGCGTATATATACAGCTAGCAGCATTTGGAATCAAATGCCATTAATTTCATTTGTATGAACTGGCGGTCTAGTTTTACTTTGGATCACAAATGTGTTCATGGGCAATGCTAGAGATCGTTTGACGCGCACGATATGACGCCTACACACATCCCAGCTCACATTTGGACATTTGATGGTGTAAATCAACGTAATGCGACTACGCTCGAAAATGGTTACTGAAGTACGGTTTATTTGGGAGGCGCTAGTGTATCTTTCGAAGCTATAACTCCTTCAGTTCTCGTAGAATTGCGATTTCGAAGGGGTGTGCCATAGCTGTTCTACGCGGAAATTGCTGCGCGCGCTCTGCCGACGGCATGTATACGACGAAATATACCTGGAGGTCTCCTCCTTGCTTGGGCACCGGCAGCCTGGGAGGCTCGAGGGCAGCCTCGGCCATGGGGACATCGCGTTGCGGTTCCATCGTCGCCGACGCAGCCGACGGCCCAGCTGCCACCTCGGCAAACGACGCTCCTCGCCTTCTTCTTCGGCGCATCTGCGTGGGGCCGTGCGCGTGCTGAAGAAAAAGACCCGAAAGCACTTCTAATTTTTATTAAGGCGAATGCCTTTAATGGTTCATACTGTCGTGGACAAGGTATTTCCCGCTTTTGCGGTGACTGTTGCGAGGCGTTCCTTGGAGCGCGTTCAAACGTATGATTGCGTTTCATACAAGTACAACACTGCCAAAGCTAGAGCGTTCGCGCTCCTCGCATCCGCGATGAAAAATAGTGCCTGCTCTTGACGAGAGGAAATAATAGCTGCTTTGTCGGCAAGCTTAATACAACTTACATTTGCCATCAACTCCATAAAAACCACCTTTTTTAAGAAGAAAAAATCGGATTCGGTGAATTTGTATGCTTTGTTTGTCGTTTTTGTTCGTGTCGCGTTTTCGCTGCCTCGCAAGCTCACCAGGGGTGCCCTCCACTCTGCGCGGGAGGGTATTTTTGCACACCGTGAACGCGCAATCACGTGACACAAAAGTGACGTGGGGCTACTACGTCACTTCTGCGTGTCCTGTCGACGTGTTTTTTTGTTTTCTTTTTTTTTGTTTTCTTTTTTTTTGTTTTTTTTTATTATTCTACTGGGGCGGTGAGAAAATCGTTTGGCCGTCGGAGCGCGGCTTGGAGCTGGCGGAGGGAGAGCATCTAGCCATCCGCACTTAATAGCACGCACACTTTCTTCTGTATTTTTCTTCTGTAAAGCACTCGCGGCAGTTAGTTTTGTCCACGCCAAGGCCGGCTCCTCCTCCAACACAGTCTTCTCCCTCCCCCATGGCTCCAAGCAGAAAAACAGAATTTTCCTCCCCCGGGGGAATGAGTGAGCGCAGATTTTGTGCGTTCGCAGCCTTTTGCTTTCGTTCTCTTTCTTTCGGTGGTCTGGCGGGGTTAGAGCTGGTATTCGAAGCCAGGGACTTCGAGTCGCGAGTCTGCTGATTCGCAGCGCGCTGCAGGGATAGTGAGTTTGCTTCCTCACTACGATGAAAACGTGCAAGAGTAGTGACCTTATGTGGGGCCACAAATATATTGAGTGCCTGCGCATGAGTTATTTGCACACACGCGCGCCCACAAACATGCTGTTTTGTAGTGGCAAAAAGCAAATAACTTTACAGCATATCTTGCGCGTAAACGTTGATGTTTGGAATTAAGCTGTGAAATTATACAAGATGTTACTTAGCTTATGGATACGTCACTATATATATATATATATATATACATAGTTGTATGTACATAAACGAGGCGTAACTTTTAAGGTGCAAAAGCGGTTGACTGAGCCAAGTAAACGACACAGAAAATCTTCAGCACTCCCTCCGCTGCCTCTCAAGGCAAACGAGTCCATACATCACAGCTAGGGGAAAAGAAGAAAGGAAGCAAGCGTGCATACTGCTTTACCGAGTGCAGCTCCAATCCATCACTCGTTTGAAACCACGCTGTCTACGTTGGCTAGCCTGCCCGCCCCTAAAGCCCCTTTATTGAGGGGCTTTACCCGACTCTCCTTTCAACCTCTCCCCACTAATAGGAAAAAAATATAGAAGAAAGCGTGCGTGCTGTTAAGTGCGGACGGCTAGATGCTCTCCCTCCGCCAGCTCTAAGCCGCGCTCCGACGGCCAAGCGATTTTCCCACCGCCACAGTAGAATAAAAAAGTAAAATAAAAAAAACAAAAAAAAAAAACGTCGACAGGACACGCAGAAGTGACGTAGTAGCCCCACGTCACTTTTGTGTCACGTGATTGCGCATTCACGGCGTGCAAAAACAGCCTCCCACTCTGCGCAACGCAGCGACATCGACTGCCTCATCGGAGCGGATTTTTTTTCTACAAGACCCGCACTGCGAAGATGTCCAGGCACGCGAAGCAAGTTATTGCAAACGTGCCTGTTTACACAGAAACCACTCGGCCACGAAACGAGCGCATAGTGATACGCCTCCCTTTTTTTTTCTTCCGGACTATTACCAGGTGTAAGCGAGGCTGAAGCAGAAGCTCATCGCCGCCGCCGAGAAGGGAGTCTTTGTTAAAGGAATACGTGTGAAAAATAAAAAAAAAAATTCTGTGATAGCGCATACATGTGTTGCTCGATTTCTTTGCCTCAATCTATCGAAAAGGTGAAACAGCTTATTTGCTGCGCTCAAATTTCGCATTAGGAAGTAACGTAATCGTCGGTAATTTTTTTAAATTGGTTCACAGGAAAGGATTAAAAAAAGATGCAATGACATTTATCTCGATTCATTGCAGCAATACATGAATACTTCCGCATTGTTCCCGAATTCGTTGCAAATCTCGGCGCTCTATCAAATGTTTTCTTGCCAGCCTTAAATTGAGCACCGTGGGGTGCCATAGGCATTTTATGGCGCGATGACCGCTTAGCACGCTTGTTACTATCATCTCCCGCCAAGTTGTTTAGTCATCTAGCTGATTGCCTACGGCATGGAGGTGGTGAATCTTTGGTTCACAGGAAAGGAAGCGTCGAAGGGTGGCCGTTTCTAGCCCTACGGGGCTGGGACGGTAGAACGCCGCTTGCGGCGGGGGCTAGCCAGCCACCGAATATTTATCGTTGTAGGCCGTCATTGCACCCGCCGCCGCTTCGGCGGTGGACGACGGCTGTTGCGGCGCGCGTCTTTATCTCCCTCTTCTTTATCTTCTCTACTTCTGTGCTCCTCTTTCTCTCTTTCCACGTTCACTCCCACCTTCCTCCCTTCCCTAACGGCGCGGTTGCGGTGTTCACAGAAAACAAGTGAGACAGTTACCTCGCCTTTCCCTTCCTATAAATAAATCAGTTCTGTCCGCACGAGGCAGCGGAGGTGGCTCAGCTACAGAGCTAGTAGCAGGCCCGTGCATTTTCTTTTCTTTCTTCCTACAGCCACAGCAACAGGAAAGGAAGGCGCCGTATCTGTCACACCTGAACTATGGACACTGTACCGTAAGGGAAGGGAGGTGGTGGTGGTTAAAACATTTATTTACAATTAAATGGTTAGAGAGGCGTTTGGGTTTGAGACGTATCGGTCTCCTCCCCTCACAATGCTAGGTGGAGCCCCTATTCCGGGGCCCCATTGGCAAGCAACGCCGCCCGCGTCCGTTGAGCCAAGGCATTTTGAGCCTTGAGGTCTTGACAGCCGAGCAGGGCCGCCTCCCAGTCCTCTCTAGTTGGATTGGGGTTGTTTGACTGGCACGCCCAGACCACGTGGAAGGTGTCAGCCACCTCCCCACATTACTGACATGCACCATCAAACGACGGGTTGAAATGTTTAAGCACCGCCGGGCACAGTATAGTATTGGTAAAAATTTTGATGAGGAGGCGCTCGTCAGCGCGATCCAGTCCCTTACAAGGGGCCGGGTAGCGCCTGTGCTTCTCCTTATAGTAACCGGTGATATCTTTGAATGTAAGGGCCAGATTGTCTGATTGGGAGTAGGCTTCCAAGGACGGAGACAGCCCGGGGAGAGAGTGCGCGGGCGGTTGATTGATTGATTGGTTCACAGGAAGGGAAAGGCGCAGTCTGTCACACTTGTAGCTGTGGACACCTGAACCGCGCCGTAAGGGAAGGGATGAAGGCGGGAGAGAAAGTAGATAGAGAGAAAGAGGGGCCGTAGTGGAGGGCTTCGAAGTAATTTGGACCACCTGGGGATCTTTAACGTGCGCTGACATCGCACAGCACACGGACGCCTCTTCGTTTCGCCTCCATCGAAACGCAGCCGCCGAGGTCGGGTTCGAACCCAGGTACTCCGGCACAGTAGTCGGGCGTCTTACCACTGCACCACCCCGGCGGGGCACCTGATCGGCTTGTTCGTTTCCCTTGAGTCCCTGGTGACCGGGTGCCCAAATGAGGTTATGCGGAGTTGGGTCTATATCGGCAGCTAGATTGCAGTATATGCCCGGCAAGCGGGGGAGCCCATCCCAGCCTATAATTCCGACAGGCCCCTCGCGAGTCGGTGATGATGTGTTTCAAATTGGGAATACTGAGAGCCAGAGCGACAGCAATCTCCTCCGCGTGAGTTGTGCTGTAGGCTTTGAAAGTTAGCCCGTTAACCGTGTTTGTGTTGTGTACGACTGCAGCCGTATACCACCCCCCATGGTAAGGGCCGCCAACATCCACATAATACACGTGTTGCTGGTGACCATAGTATCGCTCCAACGCTTCCGCGCGCGCCTGGCGACGACCGTTATGGTCTTCCTTGGACATGTTGCGGGGAGGGGGTCGGACCTGGAGGGCGCGTCTGCAGAGTTCTGGCACTCTCACCCTTTCCTCAATGTGGTAATCGTGTTTGATGTGTAGTCGGTCCAAGAGGCGGCGACCGGACGTGGTCTGTGTAAGACGCCTGTATTGGCTTAGTAAGTGGGCTTCTCGTAGCTCCCGGAAGGTGTTCACTACGCCCAGAGCCAGAAGTCTCTGGTTGGACGTGCTGACCGGAAGGTCGAGAGCCCGCTTGATGACTTTCCGGTGGATGGCCTCGAATCGATCCTCATCGTGTTTACGCAGGTACAAGTATAGGGTGTCGAGTAGAGGATTCTGCTCGTTACAAAAGCATGGGCAAGCCGCAGTGCATCCTTGCTTCGTAATCCGCCCCGCTTGTTGGAGACCCGGCGGACCATACGGCCCACCTGGTCTCCCACCATGCGAAGTTTGGCCAGAGTGGTGTCAACTCTGTGTTGATGGTGTATGAAGAGGTCAAGGACGCGGATCTCTGGCTTCCCGGATCGGTCCCGAGGGGAGACTGATGCGAAGCTGAGTTGTGTCTCGAGGGGAGGGACGTAGTACGTGCACAAATTCAGATTTAGCTGGGGTGCACTGGAATCCACAGTAGGTCGCGTAGTCGTTGACTACGGTTGCCGCTGCCTGCAGGCAGGACTCCATGTGACCCAGGTTACCTTGCGTTGCCCAGATCGTGATATCATCCGCGTAAAGTGCGTGATGTATCCCGGGAAGAGAAGCCAATTTGGAGGGAAGATGACGCATGGCTAAATTGAAGAGGAAGGGAGACAAGACAGCGCCTTGAGGTGTTCCCCTCGAGCCGATGGTGTATGGCCCGTGTTCCGCATCTTGTATGCGTATGTAGGCTTGACGGTCTGTAAGTAATTGTTTTATGTAACTGAGTGTTTTCTTACCACAGTTGGTGTGACTCAGGTGATCGAGGATTACTTCGTGCTTCACATTGTCAAATGCGCCTTTCCTGTGCTGATTTTTGAGGGCGGAAACCGAACATGGTGTCCGCGAAAATGTGCTGTGTTTCGAGAAATTCGGAGAGTTTGTCGCGCACCATTGTCTCCATCAGCTTGCCGACACAAGACATGAGAGAGATGGGGCGAAGGTTCTCCACATCAATAGGTTTGCCGGTTTTCGGGATAAAAGTGACGAGAGCCTACTTCTAATCGAGAGGGAGAGGATGTGTCTCCGTCCCAAATACTATTGATGTAGTATTTGAGAAGCACGACATATGCTGCATCGGGAAGGTTGGCCAAAAGCTTGACCGTAACCTTGTCGCGCCCGTGTGCAGTGCCGCGTTTCATCTTGCTTAGGGCTGCCAGGAGGTCGTGGAGCTGGAACGGAGTGTCCAACTCCGTGTTCTTTTTGCCTGCATACGTTTAGGCAACCGCCCGGGGGTCCTTGGTGGTGCACAGGTATCGGTCCCTGAGTGTGTGCGCTAGCTGTGTTGTCGTTCCTGTAAAGTTGTGCATGACTTTATGTATGTGGCGTTGGGTTTCCGTGCGTGTTTGTGTTGGATCGATGAGTGCGCGGAATAGGCGCCACGTATTACGACCAGACATCTGGCGCGCAGCCGTGTTGCACCTGTCTACCCAGTGTGTCGGCTAGCTGAGTAACATATTCCGCGGCTTGATACGTTTTTTGAGGAGTTTGTTATGTTTCTGTTTTTTTTTTTTTCATCTTTTGGTGAGGCTGCGGCGGGCCTCCCAAAGATGTAGGAGGTGGTTGTCTACGTCCGTTTGCGTTTCCGTGAGCTGTATCTGCCTTTCGTGTTGTTTTAGTGCAGACGTGAGTGATTTGTACCAGGTGTCATATCCCGACTGAAGGGGGTCTACGGTAGACAGAGAGGGGCGGAATTTTGTCCAGTCCGGGACACAAGCTTGTGTTTTTGGGTGTTTCAGTGGACGCGTGTAGATGGTTGCGTAGATTATACAGTGATCGCTACCAAGAGTTTCCTGTGTTCAGCCAGTCGGCATGGCGTATGTTGCGTGTAAATGTGAGGTCCGGGTCTCGTTGAATCGAATTTCCTACACGTGTTGGGTTGGTGGGGTCAGTGTGGAGGGTGAGTCCGAGTGTAGAGAGAAGTTCCGCCAGCTTCCTCCCACGTTTGTTCTCCCGGGGATACCCCCAGAGCCCGCTCTGAGCATTAAAATCACCGACAGTCAGAAGTGGGTCCTTTCCCGCTACCTGCATAGCTTGCGTGAAAATTTCGCTTAACGTAACATTCTTAAGTTTCGGGGGACAATAAATGTTTAGAATGTGTACAGGTGGGTCAGACCGCCTTAGGGGCATGTACCGACACCATTGTGTACGCGAACGGTGCTGTTGTGGGTAGTGTGGCTTTCTGTGCAGTATATTGCCTGTGAACAAGTATACATGTCTGCGGGTTGTGTTGAAATGTAGTGTAATTTGTGAGCTTGACGCCTGCGCCGGGTTCCTGAAGGGCAACCGCGGCAACGAGAAATTCAGAGGTCTCAAGGAAGAGGCGGAGTTCATCCCGCTTCTTGCTGTTCTTGAGACCTCTGCAATTCCACTGCGTTAGTGTAAGCGGCCTTGTTCAGGGAAGGGAGGAAGGCGGGAGTGAAAGTGGAAAGAGAAAAAGGGGTGCGTATAATCGAGGGCTACGGAGTAATTTCGACCACCTGCGCATCTTTAACATGCCCTGATATCGCACAGCACACGGACGCCTCTTCGTTTCGCCTCCGTCGAAACGCAGCAGCCGGCGGTCGGGATCGAACCTGGGTACTCCGCCCCGCCGGCGTGGTGCAATGGCAAGACGCCCGACTACTGTGCCGGAGTACCCGGGTTTGAACCCGACCTCGGCGGCTGCGTTCCGATGGAGGCGAAACGAAGAGGCGTCCGTGTACTGTGCGATATATGTCAGCGCGACAGGCAAAGACAGACGTCTATTTCCCTATCAAAGGGACGTGATAAATGGAGAAAAAAAGAGGGACTTGAGCGACTAACGTAGTTTAGGCGAAAGCCTGAGTGCCGCATTCTTATGCGCAAATGGCACTAATTAGGAATTGGTTGGTTGGTTTGTGGGGTTTAACGTCCCAAAGCAACTCAGGCTATGAGAGACGCCGTAGTGGAGGACTCCTGAAATTTCGACCACCTGGGGTTCTTTAACGTGCACTGACATCGCACAGCACACGGGCGCTTTGCTTTTCGCCTCCACCGAAAAGCGGCCGCCGAGGGAATTAATTAATCAGTTAGACGTTAAGTGGTTATATAATTGCTCAAGTAAATATTATTAAACAATAATTAATTACCTAATTAGTAATAAATTAGTGATTGTCCATTGGTTGACATATGGCCATATAAGGCACGCATTCGCGCAACTGTGGTGGTGCTGTGATTGGTTGAGATCTCTATGACGTCATCCCGCCTCGGCCAATCAGATCCGCCGCAAAAGAGGGACACATTTTTTCCAGGACAGCATGAGCGATTAATGGTACAATATCTCAAAAATTAGGGTATAAGGGACGCTGTAGTGGAGGGCTCTAGATCGATTTCGACCTCATAGAATTTTTTTAAGTGCTTTGGAATCGTCAATATAGACGAGCGCCTAACAGTTTGCCTCCACTAAGATGGCACCACGATCCAGGGCCCGCGTAAGTGTAAACATTGTAACGAAATTGCATGATACACGTGGTGTGGTCATGTTCTAGCTACAACGAGCTGGGCAGGAATATGGTGCTCTGGGAAGCTTTAATGATCAGCTTGAATGGAGGTCTAAAAGAAAGCTGAATCTCAATTGGGATTCCAGCCTGCGGAAAGCCCTCCGATTTCTTGATGGGTTCAATAAAGTTATTCCACCCGTCAACCGAAACGCGGCCGTGTTCGCACCAGGGTACTCTGGCGCAGGAGTCAAGCGTTCTAGCCATTAGCCGTGTTTACATGAATGCGACAGCTAGCGCATCGCATTCGTATAAACAGGGGTAATGCGCTTGGAAACCGCATCGCGTTGATGCGCTAAGCAGGGCTGGATTGAGATGGTGAAGTCGATTTTCTCCGTGCATGTAAACACGGACGCATTAAGGGCAAGATGGTGACGTCCGGCGATGCTGCGGCCGCTCGCCTCACCACCAATTCGTCGTTGCCGCTCCACTGTTCTGCGTACGCTGCAAATGGTGAACAAAGCTTTTCATGTCTGAATACGCCCGCACTATACAATTCTGGCGACGAAACGCCTCAAATTTTAAGATAGCGTCTGGAATCGAACAGCTGTTAGGCTTAGTGAGTAAGCGTTGTTTTGACGCCATGGGGAGAGAGTGGCAGAAATCGCGGGATATTCAAGTAGCTTTGGGTTGTATAAACAAAGACGACGAAGTATTTAATTTCGCAACGCTGTTTTTATTATCCATTACAACTTTTTTGTTACTCTGGTATATAAAAAAAAATATTAAATCAAATTTGGAAAATTTACAACCTTTCTACCGCGTACCGCTACCACCGCGCTAAAGACGATGCACTACATGTAAAAGCTGGCGCATCGCCTTATCGTGAGGCGCTACGAAATGCCATGCGCTATTGTCGCCTTTTGGCTATTCAGCCACTGTGGAGAGTAGAGAGAGAGAGAGGAACATGATGCAGGGCTCCCAATAAATTTTGATTACATGGGGCTCCTCAACGTGCACTGAGCTGTGTTGTTTTATTTTGAATTCCATTCGTTTTCACGGAAATGCTACCTTCACCGCCGCCCTTTGATCCAGCAACTTCGGACCAGCGGCCGAACGCCGATGCCATGGAGCCACAGGGCGGCTCAAGGGAAAGGAAAAGAAGTAAACCTTGCAACACGAGATGCACCAAAACGCTGTATGCGTAGTTTATTTGTGGACTCCTCGTCAAATAAATTACAATAAATACAGCGACAAAGGACCGACGCGTCTAACGCTCTCACGATCCAGGCACTGCGCGTCACAGGCACACATTATCAGAAACCAGACACTCCCGTACCCACCGGGAACTGGGTAAACAAACACTTTCAAAACACACACACGGCACACCAAGCTAGAAATTCTGGCGTCGGCACACAGCAAAATGCCACACCACCTAACAGCTTCGAGATTCATAATGACGTCACCGGGGCTCACTGTCACGGGGGAGAAGGTATGGTATAGCCTTTAAATGAAACGCGAAATTGCCAATATATATGCGTCACAACACACTTTTTCTACATGCACAAGGACTGCTCCCTTCGAATTACCAATAATGCTTAGCCTCCCTTCTGTGAATCTGACCCGAACATACCTGGCTGATGCGCATCAAATCCCCATCACCGCGATACACTAGAAGACGAGACTCATAGTCCTTCTGAAGTTCCTGTAAAAGAACTTTGAATTAAACCTCATGTATAGCTCTTGGAACTAATTCCCTGTAGGTTAATATACAGGGGCACTGTTTGTGAGCAGCACATGCAGTTTGCTCTAAATAGCAAGTGCATGCTGAACTGAGCAAGCTGAAGCCGCTTCTTTAGAGTCCAACGTGTCGCGCCCTTTTTTCCCTTACGCCTTTATACTACAGTGCTATAAATAACACCATGAAGATTTCCTTCGTTTAAGAGAAGTTCTGAGCAGTTCACTCGAGTACTGCAAGCTGCCTAGTAGATGTGCAATAACCTAGAACCAATAAGAGTGCCACACTTGGGGACCTACACAAGCAACGAGTTCAAAACTAGATGTAGAACACCACGAGCTAATGTGCGTTATGTGTTACATAAAAAGCCTAAATGGGTAAGGGGGCACTTCTTGTCACTGCTCTGTCCTAAATCACATGACTATCAATGGCACTCACACATTGGAAAATGATGCGAGACATGGCTCTTGGCTTTTTTCTACCAGGAACAGAAACTGCATAAAAGAATATAACTCTCATTGGCGCATCAGGCATCCTTATATGATTTTTACCTAGTGTGCAAGTGTGAACTAGTTGAAAAGAGCCTTCTTTACTCTGTGCAATTCTTCCTTTCACACGTTGGTCAACGAAGGTTTTCTTCACGAGATAGTACGGTCTAATGCTGAGTGCAAGTTCCAAATGTAATCTTAGACTACTTGAACTCACACACATATGCAGGCAGAACGAGCCAACCCAACAAACTTTAGCCAGCATTTACAACACAATGCTTCCCACCAACCTTTTGGAAGAGAACTTAGCTCTCAAAATTTGCTCAGTTTGCTAAAATGCTGGTGGCTGTATACATACTCTGACACAGGCTATGCAAAGAAAAAACTGTGCAACCAACATACACACAGATGCAAGAACCTACTGCCAGCCAGTATTAAATCAAAATTTGGCAAGAACACAGACTTAAAGAAAGGTGGCAAACAATCCCTTGCACATCTATAGATCCGGTGCCAGCTATTATATGCTACTTTTCAAGCCAAATTTCATTCATGCTGTACACTGAAGCACCAGCTTTGTTACCATCTTCGATCTACACAGGCTCTATGCTTTAGGTCGCACATAACTGCAAACAACTACAGATCATTTTGAAACAGCAGAAAGAGCAATAGATCCAGCCAAACTTAAGACCCATCACAGAGAGGCACCTCCGTAAAATTTGGAAAAAAAAAGAGAAAAAAAAAAAAAGCATTAGCTAGCCTTGGAATTTATACTACCTGCACCCAGTAGTAATAAAAAAAAAAAAAAAAATTCCAGCTGCCTCGAAAAAGATTCGGCAATGATCGCATGTTTCTGCTCGGGCAATCTTTGCTGTGAGAAGATATGTGCTTCAGCTTCGACTGTACAGGTGATATTTTCCGTATGAAAGCAAGACATCACTCTATTATATGGGCACTGCTGAAAACCTAGGTATTCGTCCAGTAGTAACGATAAGTTCAATGATATTACTCAAGCAGCACTAGTGAGAATGAAATAGGTTGAGCAGTGTTGTGGATGCTGGAAAGTTTACGACAGGTGCAACGGAGGAAGAGGAAAAGCTTAAAGGGTGTTGAGAACTACACGAAAAAAATGAACTGCTGGCCAGGTGCGCTGCACTAGTATAAAAATGGAGTGCCACTGATCAACCTCTCCTTTCATAAGATGCAAACCGGGTGTAATATAAAGGCCCGAGATACTCACTAGATTTCTTGCCCTTGACAGTTTCCAAAGATGTCCCTTCCTCAAAGAGGTGACATGTGCAATTAACTATGTGGCATCTGCACACATTACCTTTACAACCGCTAGTCTTAAATGTGCACGATTATCATAATATGTGCAAATAAAAGTCTCCACTGCAAGTCAGTCTCCTGAGCAGGCCATAAAGAAACATTGCATTTGAAAAGGCATGTATAATACTGTGAAATTTCTTATGGGGGCTTTAAAGGGCACCTTAAGGAATACTAAAATGCATATGCTGCATTCATATCACAGCTGCAAATAAAAAATCACTACAAACGAAACCTCGGTTCAGTTTGGCAATTAAAAACAGGCAGACAAATCAAACTTGAAATAACCAAACAAGCAAACATGCCAAACAATAAGAAACCTCACAATAATAAAAAATAAACTGCACAGCACACTGTGTATTAAAAAGTACAAAAGACATAAGTCTCCATTCAACACCGTACAGAACAGCAGCATGCATGTGACACACTTCAATGCAAGCGGTCATGACTAAATTTCGCAGCAGTGCTGCATAATTCTGAGGCCAAGATACTTTTGAGGAAGTTTTCAATTTCAAATCTCTCTTTGAGCTGACCTAAGACTGAGGAAGTGCAAGCTCAGTTAAAAGGTATAAACATGCTGCCAGCCATTCGTCTCAATCTGTCTGTAGGGCGATTCATAGACACTTCGCATGACACACAGTGATGTGAAGAAAGACACCTATCTCCTACAGGGTACCACACGCACGGTGCAAAACATGGAGTATGCATTGCCTTGCTGACATCCCCCGTGGTCAGAAAATAACAATAAAGTAATAGTAAAAACAACCGTAAGACACGAAACATTTGACCACAGTGACTAAGAAAAAGGTCACCATGTCGAGAGTGCTGGAGTATCTGAACACTTGTAGAGAGGAGATTCGTAAACACCAAGGAAGGCACGACATAGCAATGGCTTCCAGCATATGTCCACATAGTACTATTAACATTGGCGATGAGCTTGCCACACAACTCTCTTGCCCAAATCATGAAACCTCCCTGGGGTCACAGAGAGATCACTCTATGCAGGACAGGCAATTGTTCTAAGGGAAAAAAAGCAAAAAAACAACAACAAAAAAAAAGAAAACGCACAACAAAAAGAATAATCTCATCACAATACCAGCACATTCGGTGTGCACTGAAAACAGACATTCAAGAAAGGCCTTGGAAAGCATCTACCATGGTTGTCGCTATCTGGCAAAGTTTTTTTGCCTTGAGTGCTTTTTTACCTATTTGCGTACCATGAGGCTTCATTTTTTTCTCTGGTGAGAGAACCGGGTACAACCTAACAGAGCAGGATGATGGAAGAAAAAAAATTTGTTTTTACACAGTTCGCAGCTCCCTGCAGCAGGTCCCAGATCTGCTAGCATACAGTCATTGCAACCATGAACATACTGTCTCCCACAGCGGATTCAAACGGCAATGGAGTTAACACAAGGTTTGAGGGCACAAACCAAGGGCAATACATGACAGCGGCCAAACTCATGAGCCAACAAGAACTGCACTAAGCAATACAGTAATAAAACTGTGTTCGTTACAAGTTAAAATAAAAGAATGAAGTTTTGCTAAAAAATAATATGTTTGAGGAGGTAGTGAGACCAGTGACAACGTCGAAGCTAGTGTGTGTGTGTGTGGGGGGGGGGGGGGGGGAGGGGGCAGGCTCATGGCAAACAAATGCTGTTGTTTGGTAGCAGCTGTCATCCTTGATTTTCTTGCTTTTCAGTTTGGTTTGGTTTATGGGGTTTAACGTGTCCCAAAGCGACTCAGGCTATGAAAAACACCGTAGTGTAGGGCTTCAGAAATTTCGACCACCTGGGGTTCTTTAACGTGCACTGACATTGCACAGTATAAGAGCACCTTGCTTTTCACCTCCATCGAAAAGCAGCCGCCGAGGCCGGGATTCGATCCCGCATCCTTGGGAACAGTAGTCGAGCGCTGTAACCACTGTGCCACCCCAGCGGGGCTTTCTTATTTTTCAGTCTGGTAATATTTAAGGAGTGTTTTTTTTTTTTCCCTCACGTCCAACTTCTGTGAGCCTGCTTAAAAACTGAGGCCGGCCTAGACTGCAGTAAATTTGGGTATCACTACTGTTACTAGTGGTTATTACCAATGTTAGCACTCACACTGCGTTTTATCATTCCATGTAGAAGAGTAAAATAAGACACTCTGGTATAACCCTGTCACACTGACACAGCTGAACTTGACTGTCCTTTAGGAAAAGAAGTGAAAGGAAGCTATTGGTGTAAGGACTCTGATCATCTTCCTAATGAAGAGAGTTGTTCCTAGTAATCTTGAGTCCTGATTTTTAAAGACAAATGACATTCATTTCATTTTTAATAGCATTTATAATTTTATCTCAAGGGAAAACTATCTGAGATCACATAAACACAGAACTATCTGAGATCACATAAAGATGTTTCTGAAATTTGACTCTCAGTAGTGCGGGCAAAACTGCAAGTAAAATTGAGTGTCTACACATTTCACTTTGTATTTTTAATTTAGTACCAAGATTGTGGTGCTTTGTTCAAAAAAGGCAGTTAAAACATCCGAGATGCTCCCAACTCAATTGTTGTAAGTCCATATACAAAGTGAACAGTGCTTAATGGGTTCCTGGGGGCTTCTGTGAAAAGCTAGTTGCTAGCCGTGTGACACGGCGACAACGACAACTCCGCTGGGGAAGAACTCCCAGGTGGCCTTTCACGAGAAGGAAGTTAGAGGGAGTTGTGAACTGCCCGTGTGACTCAAGTACAGTCAAACCCCAATATAACGAACTCGGATAGAGCGAATTATGTTTTATATCGAACACTCGAATTTCCGCTAGCATTATGCATATAAAATGTATTTTTTATAACGAACTACACATCGGATATAGCGAACTCAGCGCGCGCGATCGGTCGCCAAACGCCTGCCAACGGGCGGGCCTTTGTGCCGGCTCCGAGTTCTCTCCGGGCAGCCCACGCTGCCAGGCCGCAATACTTCTAGCGCATGCCGTTGTCAGGTGGGAGGGGGATTGGCGACGGCTCCGTTCCCCAAGGTCTCACACAGTGCATACGTCATCACGCGCCCGCTAGGGTGCTTCTGCTGCTTCTGTGCCGATGCCACGCTTCCGTAAAACGCAGGAGGGGCTCTCTACAGCAGCTTCCACGAGGGACCCTCCTGTACGCATGCGCGGCCGTCGCCCGGAGTAGCGTGAGTAGCCTTTAAAATCCGCGCCATCGGCCAGCCTCTCTTTGCAGCGCTCCTATTCGGCAGCTGCCTACCATGTGATCAAAGATGTTCGAGCAGCTCCGGACCTATTGCGCTTCGAGAAAGAAGCAACACCGGCCAGAACTGGTTTCAAGTTTGGGCGAAGGGAAGGCAGCCTCCGAACAACGAACGCGTCAGTGGCGAACTTTCCCGCATCCTCGGAGCTTTCTTTGTTCGCGTTTGCAAGTCGTGCTGCTGCTATCCTCACGATTCCGGACGTGCCTACGTTGCTGCTGGCTTGCATTCCGGCGCTACATCCTGCAAGATGACGACGAAGCAGCGGCGTGCCCTACCGCTTTCCGACAAGCTGGAGATAATTCGCCGCGTTGACCGCGGCGAAAAAAAGTCTGACGTTGCCGCGCTTTCAAGCTGGGCTACAGGAAAGGCGTCGTTGAGCGGCTGTTGGTGAAATTGCGGGTTAACGACGAGCTCAAGATTAATTTGCTGGCCGCAATAGAAATGATTAACCGTGCCTGGCAAGACGTGACGCAATCCACAATCCGCAACTGCTTCCACCATGCTGGACTATGTCGAGAGGATGCAGAAGCTGCTAGTGCAGCGCGCACTGTGCAAGATGACAGCGATGTTGCCACGCTGTGGGAAGAACTCGCTGATGTTCCGGACGCTGTGCCCGAAGAAGTTGCCCTGGAGGATTTTCTCACTGTTGACGACAACGTAGCCGTGACAGCGAGCCCGTTGGACTCGGAAATTGTTGCCGACATGCTGGCATCTGGTGCGAACGAGGAGACCGAGGAGCCGCCGCCGGAGGACGATCGCCCTCGCCCGACGTTGCACGAAGCCCTTGCTGCTACCGATCTGCTGCGCCGATACTGCTCCGGAATACAGGGAAGCGGACTGGAGTTTGTGGAAATGATGTCGCGTGTGGAAAGTGCGATTCTCGCTGATGGAGTTAAATGCAGTGTTCTGGCAAAGATCACTGCCTACTGCAAATAAGTGAGCATTTATCTGCAATAAATTTCTTTTGTAGATTCATGGTGAGTGGCACGGTTTTTCTTTAGTTAGTGCGTTTTCGCTGCGCTGTCTGGACATCGTGTATAACGAATTTGGTACTGAAGTTCGTTATAAACGGGTTTGGTTATAGCGAAATACTTTATATAGCGAACAAATTGCGTTGAATTACGCAGTTCGTTATAACCGGGTTTGAGTGTATTAGCCACAGCACCAACTTGATGGGCAATGCAATAGTTCACATGCCTCTCTGTGCACCTATGCAGTCAATGATAGCTGTGCTCTGCGCTAAGAAGCACAAATAGCATTACGCATGAATATTAAAAGGTGGATCAATTTAGGCACAATTAGTTTCTACAATACATACCTAGCAATGAAGATGAGTTACATGTCATCACAAACATGAGCAAATCATGACTGCGATGTGTATCACGAAGCAAAAGTTGCTTTTGACAGCCATTATGCGTAGCATCCGACAGGACACAGTCACAGACAGCATGAGCTCCCATTAGACTAGTTCATGTGCAAGCATGCATGTGCAAGCACACTCCAGGACAGGCGTACAACATGTCCTGGAGTATGAGACTCCAGATAGGCTGCACAAGAGTGCACAATTACAATAGACACCAAAATAAACTAGACCTGGCAAACAGCACATAACAAGAAAATGCCTGTGATTCCAAGTTGAACCTTTTCAATACAGGTGAACAAACAAAAATTTGTTCTCTCATTTTTTTTTTCGTTCTGAACAAAGGAGGGAAGTCTGGTGCAGACTACCAATGGGAGACAACAGAGTAGACAACCTTGGAGATCATCACAACCAAGTAAAAAACAGTGAAAAGCGCACAGACAAGAAGTTCATTGCCTTGCACAATACGTAATCAAATGAATCTCAGCAATCGGGAGAAGAAAAGCGGTCACAGTGAAAGTCCCTGCAAGAAAGCGTCCCCACCAGTGACGTCAAAAGCTAAACCAAATTGCTGCAGTGTGCAGATTTCATTGTGCAAGAAGCCAACCACTGCACACAACAGACATTGTGTGTGAAGGTATGCGTGCAAAGTTTAGGTATAACGGGAAGAATCTAAAGCCTTTGGAAAACACATTCACTAAGTTTAGTGTTGATAAAGCCCAACTTTTAACTCTCCACATAAAAATAAGAATAGTGCTTTCCAGTCCCCACAAGCCGAGTGCGTCGCTTTCAGGTTCACTGCAAAAGATGCTTGTGCTGCACCAAAATCATTTGCAGGAAAATCCAACCGACTCTGAAGGCCTAACACTCTGCAGCATGCACGGATACTGCAAGAGGGTTACTGTACTCGCCTTGACACAGCAGCCGTCATCCAAGCAGCTGAGATGTGCATGCAAAATTAGTTTATTCATACTAAATGCTGCACGTTTTCAAACATTCCCCCACTGTTTCAACTAATGCACCTAAATTGAGACACATAGTAGTTCAAAAGATACCTCAGAGCAGAACAGATTTTCACTAGGCTAAAATTGCAATTTCTGCCCTGTCCCCCACATGTGCCGTTAGTTGCAAAATGTGCCTCAAGTCTAAATGCCAAAAGGTGCAGTCAGGCGCAAAGTTACAGCTTAGGTTGCTTACATGTGCCCAGCACTCCGACAAATGCTGCCAAGAAAGCTATACAGAACTTTTTTTTGAAACGTGGCAGCATCTGCATGCCTACAGCACGGTAAAACCTGAAATGCAACAACTGACTACACGAAAGGCATGCTGAATGTATCCTTGACAACCCTTACTGTGCAACAGTTGCTGCAGCAAATCCACAACCTATGCCTGTCCTTAGGCATCACAAGGAAATGTGAAAGGGATGTTACAGGCTCACGTTGTAATAAAAGTGCCATAAATGTGGTGGCAACCATCAACGTAGAACTGAACACAGCCAAACAGCAGCGATACGTTCAAACATCGTTGCGCTTAAGAAAAACCGACGTAAACATGTCAGTCACCAACTAGCCCACTAGAAATCCTCTTGAGCAGCGATACATTGCTTCAACTATAAAGAGTTGAGAATGTTGTACAGCTTCCAAAAGCGTGGCCGTGCTTAAGTGGATTTTCATCATTACTACTGCCATGACTGAATCCTACCCCAGAGCTAATAGGGACCTGCCTGAGCACTATGATATAAAACATGGGGCTGCATTCATTTTGATAGTCATCTTGTCGTGTTTCACCTCAAGAAATTTTCATCAGTCTGAATTCTAAGCATCATACCTCTATTTCTTTAACTCGTCAAATTAACCATTCCACTTGAGAACTTCATTTTGCAAGAAATCCTTGTGCTTAGGCAGCATGTCTGCCAGCAGGTTCTGTTGCTTTCAACCGGTACAGTATAGTGTGTGGAATTTACACGCCCCAAGTGACACACAGGCTATCAGGGACAGTGTGTAGCAGGGAGTCCCAGGCTAACTCAGACCAACTGGGGACCTTTCGTCACATGGCTTACAAGCACCTTTTTGTGTCTCACCTTCATCAAAATGCGGGACTGGTAACCTTTTCTGAAACATGGAAACAACTGCAGCATGAAAACATTACTTTATGCAGAGCACATCTTTTACAGCATGCCACCCACAGCTGCGATTGATTTCGATCCACCCACACTGTCTGGGCTTTATGATTGGTCTTTCCAAGCATCCCTCTCACCTGCGCCTCTGATTTCAGGTTATTACCACGTGAAGTCTTTCCTTCTCCTCTTTGTTTCGTGCTCAATAATAACCCAACATCAAAGCTGCTCAGAGGCTGACCACAAATGCCATGACAATCAAAAACATCTCAAGGCTGAATCTCCTAGAAAGCTTTATAAAATTCTTGTAGTAATGAGTGGTAAACCGGCAATGCCTCTGACAGTGTGTCAACTCTTGCATCTTGTTTTGGACACTGCTGCCCCCATTACTGATTCATACAAGATTCAAACAACGATGGCATGGAATCCACATTGCATGCTGCTTTGTCTCCCATTACTGGTTCAATGTACTGGTTTGAAACAACTCCGTGGCTATCAAAACTGAATGCAAGTGCACATTCAGCTATTTCACGTCCACAGCACTTACACCACGGAATATGCAGTAATCTTCTCTGTGGAAGTTCCCATCAGAAATACCTTTCATTCTAAGAGGGCTGAGTGAACATGTATCCTTGCACTTGCAAACTACACTCCATTCTCCCACACTTTGTAATGCTCGCTGCCATAAGTCATTTGTGCCGCATGCACTGAACTGTGCAACCGAGCCTGAAGTTTTCAAGTCAGAGGTGGTCGTCAGTTTGCAGTTCTCTTCCCACCAATACACTAGCCTTTTTCCAGCAACTTACTTCATCCAAACATGGCGTACCAAAGTGAGCTAGCCACCAAGCCAGTCAGGCCTATCCTGACATCTTAGTGCAAAGGCCTCCAACTTTCTGGACTGAGCTGTTATCAAAGATTGACCTAGAAAGGTGAAGGGTCATCCCAAAATGAGGTCACCACACTTGCAACACACCCCAAAGTAACATTCCTCAGACCGAGTTCTGGTGGTGCCGGTCAGGCTGAGCGGATGGCCTTGGGGAGCGCTGTCCTGCCGCTGGTGCCGAGGCTCCCCTGGAGGCTGGCCGAAAGCGGCCCGTGGGGTCTGGCACAAAGTACCGGAGCCAGATGTCGGCATACGGAGAACGGGAGTTCCACGGCTTGAACCGGCCTGACCATTGCAGCAGCTTGGCGCTGGTCACAAAGATGCGCGAATACTGGCTGCCCGGAGTCACACCTGCACAAATGTCAGAATGTTAGCTGTGTGCTGACTCCAAGCTGCCAAGATGTGCATCGGGCCTGATCGGACCTGCTTCCGTGGTCCAACAATCATTTCGGTGCTAAGCTTGAGGAGTGCAGGTCTGCACTCTTGCTAGTGGGCATACTATAGCTGGGTACAGCTAAAAAATGAAGCAGCAAATGCCCCTCCAAGGAGGCCCTTTAGTTTGGATGTCGGGTGATTAACCCCTTGAGCTTGCAGGCACTACACTGCCAGAGGTTGGCAGGTGCAAGGAGATTCACCAGAGATGAGTGGGCAAACCATGATGTCATGAAAATGATTGTCGCCATAAGTTGGTAGGCCTTGATGGCAATTTGCAGCTTCGTTCTCCAGTTGCATCCAACTGTAGCAGAGTTCAACTGAAGCGAATCACAAAATGATGAAAGAGAGCAAGGTTGCACTGCATGACAAACTTGATTCGCTCAATATATGTGAATGAACGGCAGCAGGTGTTACCACCACAGGAAGCTTGCTTGTGTACAACACAATTCGGTACCACTGACTCACGTGATGCAAGAATGACGAAGCAGAAGAAGAGCCATCTACCAGGGAAATCTATCCTCAACAAAGTGTGAGCCCTGCACAGCGAATACAGTCATCGTTTATGGAACCTATCGCTGTTCTTAAGCAGTCTAGTATGATCACATAGACTTCACTATGAAAGCACCAACACAAAGCACAAGCTTCACTCGTTAGCAGATATCTATGCATTTCTCTGCAATATCTCGGAGTCATACATTCAACTTTATCCTCATTCTTTTAGTCTACCTTCACCTCGCGTAAGCGCAGAATTTTGTTCAAGGGCAAGTATCGCTCTCAACTGTCCAGCGCTTACAATGAATGCCAAAACGAACCCAACTAAGAACTCCACAGTGTCAACTGCATAATGTGCACTAATCCTTTAGGTTACCAAGGATGCTCAGATTTCTGCAATTAGTGCATTTTTGTTTGCAGCTCTTGATTATTTAGAATATCCCATACTGTTTCTCACTAGAATTGTACTATGAGTTTTTCTCTGCACGCTTGTATATTCTATTCTCAATAACTGCTTAGTAAGTTACCCGCAAATTTTATTCATTTTGTCACAGGAGGTCTTCCGGACAGTTTATACTTAGGGACCTCCTTCTGTAATACTGATAATCATGTACAAGTATCTCACAAAAAAAGGTAAAGATGCTAATGATGACGAAGAAGAATAAGGGGAGGGAGGCTAAGGGGGGTTAGGTATAAGACATCTCCAAAATCACGCGCGTTTCTCGCATACAAGGTCATTACATAAAAAAAAAATATACAGAAAGCATCGAAGCCTTATCAGTCTCATTGAAGGTGTGCCAACTTTCTGCAAAACCGGCAATCAGAAAGTGAGGACTTAGGCCTACATGCAGAGCCAATACATTTGTGGAGTGTGGGACCTCTTCGTGGGGCCTCCAGCTGCTGCATTGTTTACATCTGTTGCTTTTAGGCGGTGGCTCCATGGATATCTGCGAGATGCATGATCTCACGTCAGGCATCTGAAAGGGGCACCTGTCTCTACTATATGCCTTGTGCTCACGCTTTTGGACTTGATGAGCGAATTTCACACACAGAACAGTGTGTGAAATTAGCTCCCACTCCTCCCACTTAGTAAGTAAAAAAAAAAGCTGTGTGTCCTCTGACTGATACATGCCACTGCGGGCAGCACAGATGCAGACACCTAGCAGGTAGTGATCTGAATGTGGTGCTCACAGCTAAATGCTCACACCTGTGAGCGTGCTACGCCGTGCACATGTGTTGAGTGCATCTGGTGTAAAGGTGGGTGCACGGGCAAGCGGTGCATAAGCCTAGTAGGTGTCCATGAAGCTGGGGCTTTGGCTGTGAACGTGCCACAATGCCGACATGTGGAGGAGGTATGCTGAACCGAAACCACACAAAGCAAGCGTTTCAGAAATTTTATCAACTTCAGATGAATACTTCAATAGTCTGATTACCAAACCTTCGGGGCTAATCGCACACTGTTTGACTGAACATTCGGAGTTATCAGATGTCTGTAAATTAATGTTCTTATGATAACCTTGAACCTTTAGAGTGCTGCAGGGATGACAGCAAGAGCTCTGTGCAATGCTTGAACCTTGGCAACGCGCGATACTGCATGGTGTTTGGGACTGTACAATATTAGATCGACAGCTGAAGAAAATATGCAGAAAATGCTGTAGTTGTGATAACCGGTATAAAAACAAAAATAAAATACTAACAAAAAGTAGTAACCACAGATCCAGACCATGAAAGGGAAATGACAAGAATAAGATTGGGATGGAGTGCATTTGGCAAGCGCTCGCAGATTATGACTAGCAGCTTACCAGTATCGCTCAAGGGGAAAGTATACAACAGTTGCATCTTACCTGCACATACTTATGGGGCTGAAACGTGAGGCTAACAAAGAGGGTTCTACTTAAGTTGAGGACAACGCAGAGGGCTATGGAAAGAAAAATGGTAGGGGTAACGTTAAGAGACGGGAAGAGTGCAGAGTGGGTCAGAGAAATCACTGAAGTTACTGACATTCTAGTGGAAATCAAGAAGAAATAAATGGGCATGGGCAGGTCATGTAGTGCGAAGAGAGAATAACTGAAGGTCACTTAGGGCAAAAGAGAATAACTGATGGTCACTTAGGGCAAAAGAGAATAACTGATGGTCACTTAGGGCAAGAAATTGGACTCTAAGGGAAGGAAAGCGTAGCAGGGGGCGGCAGAAAGTTAGGTGGGCTAATGAGGTAAAGAAGTTTGCAGTGGATGCAAACGCCTTCGCCTTGGAGTAGGTATAATCAGGCTGATGATGATGATGATGGTGGCCAAGGAAAACCACAGGCGGCTGTCCAGCCTCTCAGTGTCTGTACACTGTGCTCGTGACACTGAAGAGCTATGGCAATGGCGCGTGCAAGACAAGTGCCATCCACCTACCCAGGTTCCGGACATGCCACTGGTGATCGAGGATGTCTGTCTTGTTGTGAAGGGCTAGCAGCAGGGGTCCGAGCGGTCCCTCCTGCTTGAAGATCTTTTCCCTTGAAGAAGAAACAGAAAAGGGTGAATGAAACGTCAGAGCTGAGGCAGCACTGCAAGTATCATGCTACACTACAATGTAGCGAAAAATCAAGGACATTTTGCAGCTTAATTATAACCAGGTTTAACTGGAATTGTAAAATTCAAATATCAGTTTTCAAATGCAAATACAAATCGCATACAAGCTAGAAAAGAATATATAGTAGTGCACTGACAATCCATTCATCAGTCCAGCCCAACTGCTTCAATCCACATGTACCACACCTGCTGGCAACTTATTCTACTCAGATGGGCCATAGAAAAAATGGATACCTTTGTAGTTTGTTTTGTACTCAAGCTAGTGCATTTTGGGATTGCTGAAACACACAGGAATATTTGGAGGCACCAGTCTTTGTAAATGCCTCTCAACTGGTCATAGCAGATATTCTACTGCCAGGCTTTAACTAAACAAGTACAGGTGCAGCCAAATATATTACAGAGCACACTTCTGTGTTTCACACTTTCTCACGCATTGTCTAGTGAAGATACAATTGTTACTTGGGTCCAAACACAAGCTTAATTGTGGCATGTACTAACATGTTACGAGGTATTCCCTCATTTTCCCCCTAGCTAATGCACGAAAAGAGTTTGATCTTCAAAGCATACTGTGTATGATTATGGCTGCCACTGTGTACGAGCAAGTGATGCCTGGCAAGCTCAAATGCAGACAAGCCAAGTACCTACTTGAGATTCAGCTTTAGCCAGTTCTCAGCAGTCTCGGTCACGTTGTGGCGGGCCCAATCCGCCATGCGCACCACAAAGACCCCCAAGTTGAGCAGGCACTCGTTGGGTGCCAGCCCCAGGTCACGCAGCGATGGCTGGCTCAGGTCCAGCAGTTGGAAGTAGCGGCTCTGCGTCACAAGGACAAAAGGAGCAGGGGAAATGGTCACGGCGTCAGTAGTTCAACCTTCAGCTAAACACAGTGTGCACCAAGCTGCCCAGTTTCCTGATCCACTGATGCAGCAGTGTAGAAGCTGCGAGATACCCTAACAAAGCGACCACAGCCGACTCCTGATAACTGAACTCAAACAGGAATAAAATTTCGCATAAATCATTGAACTTCATATCAAGGACAGCCTTTCAATACTGTACTAGTAAGTTGACAGGACCAGCAAGGAGCCAGACACAGTCCAGAATTCCGATAGGTTTTATGCATCATGTCCTTTGCTTGGCCAATTTGAATGAAAAGCCAACAGCTACCGGATGTTTAGAACTTCAAATAGTATTCAAATGATGGCTGTAATTTAACTTTAACTGCCAAATTGGCTCAACAGCATTGGCATTCAGCACCCGTTCCTGAGGTCAACGGATCCAATCCAAGCCGCATTGGCCGCATTCTGATTGAGCTAAAACACAAAAATGCCCGCATTCCATGTGATGTAAGCACATGTTGAAATTCCCCACGTGGACTAAATTAACCAGGGGCCTCACAGTAGACTGTCCCCCACAACACATGTGTCGCTTCTGGACATTAAATCTTAAATTTACAATCTTTATTTTGAGTTCTTCATACATATTAAAATATATGAGAAAATTAGCTGTGGTTTAGCTTGTGGTTAAACTTAGATTTACGCAAGAGCAATCTTCATGGCTACGCTTAGGTTCGGTTTAAAAGTACAGACATGGATTTTTCACATAGTAGTTTACTCTATGGATTTAGCTTCATTTATGCCATAGGGGAATCACCTCACATATGAGCACCCCTTGCCTCTCATCATTGACCATTCTCATTCGGGTGTAGAAGACTTCTAATGGTATGACATCGTCTCTACTTCGAACTTCGGAGCACACCGCCGTCACGTTTGAACGACCCTTCTGTCCTAGCAACTTGCTGTTGTCATTCGCCTCTACAAACTACCGAGTTATCTGCCTTCTTCTTTTTCTTCTTCTTGTCACGGACAGGCACGGCGGAATGACGAGACTGTGGCCAATGTAGGTCTCGTTACAAAACTATTTAATTATTTTCCTCTTTATGTGACATGAGGCGAGCAAAATGCTTTAGCACTCTAGAATGCCGGTCGCAAGTTTCACCATGCACGATCTTGCAGTAACAGACATGCTCATCCCTAGTTTAGTGTTAGTCACCAATCAGAACACCATGAGTGCATGTGTAGTCAGGTTATATCTCGCACCCGGATGCCATAATTAGTATGTTCCTGGCACTATAACCCTGATCATGAGCTGCTGCTGATAATGGTACAGCTGCTCCACCCCTACAGCTCAGGTGTGAGAACAAAAGTAGAGCACAGCATCTGGCACATCATTCAGTCACTTGTCATGAATGAACACAAAGTTTATCAGTACTACAGTATGCCATGCCACAAGAATGCGCACAATCAAGCAACTGATATGGCAGTGACATGAGCTCAATGGCGTACACTTGGCGATGTTTTACTGCTGATGCACAAGAGTAGAGAAAGGCGACACATACACAAAAGAGTGGTATCATTTATGACGTCTTCATCAATCCTTGGTTGAGATGTCAAACTTCATTCAATGTACATACTAAATCCACACAAACATCCCTGCTTCCTTCAAATAAATGCGGACATTTGCTATCCACTGCTCAAAAGACTTTTCTTTTTTTACTTTGCGATCTGTGCTTTCGTTCTAAATGACTTCTTTTGGTTCTTTGTTCATATGTGCATTTCTTTTTAAGGCGAAAGCCTTTAATGGCTCATACTGTCGTGGACAAAGTGTGTCCCGCCTTCGCCGAGGCTGTCGCATGGCGTTCCCTGGCGTGCGTTCAAGTGGGGGATTGCAGATAGCAGGAACGCTAGACAAGATGAGACTAGGCTTTCGCCTCTCACTACTTTAGTCGCTAAAGCCCCTCGTAATTTTTTTTCCCCTCCTTTCTAAATAAAAGTGCTTGCAGTTCTTTTAAACCGTAGATAAACCTGAAGCCGAAGCAAAACAAGACCAAACAACCAAGACGACGATGAGCCAAGACTCTCACCCCAGCCGTGTTGTATCTCCTCGACACGGTATCACAGTCTCTTGAGAACAGTCCCACACCGCCTTCGGGAATCGGCAGAGAGGCCAGCTCGGCTATGTCACCTGGCCATGGAAGAGAAGAGGCAGGTATGCTGTTAAACTGATCCTGAATTCAGGGAAGACGTTGGTGATCCTTCTGAACATCACATGATTCAATTTTTGATGAATGAAGCTTCAAACAGCACTGACATGCAAGTGGTATGAGAACACATGAATCAACGAAGGAACTTTTACAGAACAGGCCTGCACATGTTGTTGCTCCCGACTAAAACTAGTGATTAGGGAACAAAACATCGCAAAGAAAAAAAATGGGTATGAGGTTCAGCACACATGTGTGGGGTACCTTTTACACTATAATTGATCAGGCAACCAATGACACGAAATTATTAGGATTTTATTACAACTCAAGATGAATGAAACCCTGCAGTAACAAATTTTGAGCAAAGAACAGTGGGGTTAAGTTTCTCAAAGAGGCTTTGTTTCCAACCATGAACTTGAAAACGTTCAGCTCTGTCTCTGTGGCGAGTCCATCAAGCATCCGAAATTAGCTCGTTAGCACAATGTCAATGGCCAGGATTGGCCCCATAACATGGGGGACCAGTGAAAAAAAGGGTAAGCAGGGTGGCCAAACATTGCGAGTTATATACACCAACAACAACAACAACTCAACAACAACATGGTTGTTCCAAAAGCAAGAAATTGTCAGGAAGGGCAGCAGAATGAATCTGTGCCCAGAAAATACTACTAGAAACTAACATTTATGGGCGACAAAGTGCACGATAAAGAATCCCAGGTGGTCAAAGTTTCTGGAGCTCTTGTCTCCCATGGCCCGAGCCGCTTTGGGACGTGAAAGCCCGCAATCCAAAACCAAACCAAACTTATAGGCGACAAGAAGAGATAAAGATACATTGCCAAATAGATATGTTACGATCTGAATTTGATGGTTGTCTAGTTCTCCCCTTCCTCAACTCCACCACCCTAAAGCCAACAGAAAAAAAAAAAAAAAATCTGATTGTGATGACGAACAGGTGAAGCATAGTTAATAAAAATAAATAATTGCTGGGTAGTACAGTGTAAATCATGCATTTCAAGAAATGATCCATAATTGTTCCACCTTCTCTGCATGACTGTTTCCAGTTTGTGCAAAACTGTCTATCACTCAGCCGACTATACCCAGAAGCCGCATGGCACCTTAACCACAGGCTCCGTGTTTGTTTTGTAGCTGATGCTTGATCAAATGTAAGTGACTGAAACAACTAAAAATTCATGACGTGGAATAACAGAGCGAATTAGCTTGCCAGAAACCTAGTAATGTAGGACGCTTCCGATGCACGTGAGTGGCCCCACTTCACCCCTAGGGCTATTGGCACTGCACATGTGCAGCGGGCATTCGGTAAACAGGGATACGTCTACATTAGCAGGTTTCCGGCAAGCTAAATCTTTTTGAGACTCAGAGACCACAAGTTCAGCAGATGCAGGTACAAAGGTTTCTTGCAAGACACTGTGCTGGAAGCCAACATGTGTACGAGCAGCCAGCCATGCGGTAACTACCAGAGAAAAAAAAAGCCAACAAAAGCTCATTACCTTGAACAATGACATCATCGTCCAACACTACCAGTGGGCCTTTGAGTGAAGGCAGCAGGCGACTGAGGTAGAGCTTGGCATGCGGCAGCTGCAACAAGGAGAAACAGGTGGCTACTATTTCACCATTTTTGTACACAAGTGCGCAAAATACTGAAATACAAATGGATTGTTTGTTCTACAGCTCATATTCGATTCAAGAAACTGATAGTATTACAAAATTCCTGAATACTCAAAAATTTGCAAATATCTGGCAGTGATCGAATGCTGCGCTAATGTGACAGTGGCATAGCTTTATTACCTAGGTAAATTATGCAAAGGTAGAGTGTCTGATGGTAGAGTGGTGACACTTGTCCTGTCATTTTCTTCCTTTTATGTGGAAACAAGTACAAAAAAGTTCTGCTTCTCTAGTCAGTTCTTTATTTGTCATTTATCTGACACTTATTAATGCTGATAAGTTCGAACTGCATCCGAAAATCTGAAAGCAGGCTTTCCTGCACACAAAGCCTCTACAACAAACATCTCTACAACAGAACAACCTGTGTAATGAAGGATTTCATACGTCCTGGCTGAAGTCCCATCCTTAATAGTACATACTATTGCGAACACCTATACAATGAAGACTACTGCAATAAATCTGCCTGCACAAAAAAGAAATTAGGTGTCCCCCCAATTGTTGATTTGTTACTTTAGAATTAAAGTAAGTAGCAGCTTCACCATTGCCCACCGCAGCCACCACTGAGATCACCAGTTAAAGCTAAAGTGGACACCATGCAGGAAAACCTGAACTCCAAAGTAGCCAAGAAGGTCAAAGAGTTGAGCATTTTGACAAGCAAAGCATCGTTTCTGGAAAAAAAAAAAAAAAAAAAAAAAACTAAGCTCATTGACCTCTATGCTCCCTTTCGGTGGTGGAACAAAGGAGAGCTGTACTGAGCTGGAACTAAACAATGGTGAAATCAGTGAACGACTAGTACTAAAATGGCGACGAAGTCGACGAATGCAGTGGGCAAATTAGCACTAAACCAAGTGGAAGGTGACAGAATGAAAGCACTACACAGTGTGCACAATAATAATTATGATGGCAACAGAGGCAATACTGGCATTCATTGCTTTCCAGCTGTGCTTTGCATACCTCCTGGGCTTCATTGCGGAGCATGATGTGACCTCAATTTCATAAGATTGGCTGATGTCGTACACTCCATCAGATAAAGCGTCCAGAAGATAATTTGTCACTTATTTCATGAAACCTATCATCAATTGGTATCAAATAAAAATGCTCGTTTTCTGAACGTTTTTAGCTTGCTCTATCGTGTGTGATACAGAGCGCAACCGTTACCTTGGAGGTCCTGAGTGTTTCGTTATATAGGTCTTTGACAGATCCACATGTGATGAGAACAAAATGACCGACTATATCCGAGTTGAACAATCACAATATGATAATGCATACTTTTCAATATGACAGCATTAGAAGCCTCACTGGAGGAAAAGAAAATGCATTGTCGATCACACAATTCCCAAGACTGAAAAGTGACGCCACCAGAAACGGAAGTGACGACTACTCTTTTCTATATATATTCTTTTCATCTATGTAGCCACCAGTAGACACCTTTGGGAAACATGTAACCATATGCTGAAGAGATCTCTGGTTGTGTGTCAACAGACATGAAGGGGACCACAAACATGAATCTGATCTTTGGTTAGTTTGGCATGACTTCCAGTCCCATGAAGTCCAAATTAAGGAAGTTTCACAATTCGTCGTATTGCCTTTGTCAAAAATCAAGCTGCATTTCTTAAGGTTTAAGAGGGTCTTCTGAGACAACCAGTGAGGTGAATAAAGACATGATGGCTGAAGCTCCTCCTGAGCGGGAATGTAAGCACTCAAGGCACAAGTAGAAGTGTATCTTTTCGACATCTGGCGCGGCAGCAGTTTAAAAAAATTAGCTGTGGTTTAGCTCTGGTTAACCTTAGTTGAATTGCGAAAGCAATGGCGGAAGCTTCTTTTGCCTGCTGCATTATTCCCCTATCATACCCTATCAGTGTAAGGTGCTAGATTATACGGGACATTAAAGCTCATCCTTTAAGGGTATGACGCAAGAGCGTAAGCTACCAGCCCACATATAAAGTCACGCTTCAACCATGATGTATGGACGTGCCTGCATGTCGTAGGAGTAACAAGAATGCAAATAGTTTTAGCAGGCCGATTCTGATGTCACCCTCCCATATGAAAGGAGCGACTTTAGTTGGCAGCTCCTGCTCGTAACATAGGGGTAACGTGAATTCAAATGACATGGCAGGCTGATTTTTTTTATGAGGAGACCGCAGCTACACCTCTTCACAGCGTAGCTGTGGCCACCCGAGGTCTCGCTTTGGCTGTCGTAGCATTGCTTTCGCAATAAAACAGACCTGCAGCCTTGTGGGGCAAATCTATTGCCTCCATTCCACGAATGACCCACCCCATAAGGTGCTCCTGCAGACACAAGCTCATGATGAGAACCATGATGTATGCTGCTGATATAGGCAGGAGCAAAATGAATATAAACACCACTTTAACCAATCCGTATGAACATGCCTATATGGTCTAAAAGTAGCCTGTTTGACTCGGCATTCGAGGATTTGATTCCCATCTTAAACGTGCTGCCCAAGTTGGCAGCTCCTGCAAGTTCGGCCATGACATCTGGCATCGTGGCGTCACCCATGCAGCTGACCGATCAGTGTCGTGCCACATCACCTGCCAACTACCATCTGCCCGAGGCATGCTCGCGAAAACTAGACACACACAGACATGCCACCTCCGAGCCTGCAATCCATGCCACTAGCCAGAAAACACGGGCTGCAAGAGGCATTCTTATGATTCCTTGTAGCATTTTTGCCCACACCGATGGCCGTCTTCATAAGGGGGCTAACAATGCTTTTGGATTATTTAGCCCTAGCGATCCCTATGTTCATCCTGTTGCAGTGCTGCGACCACGGGCGCATGCCATGCACAGGGCCAGGCACTGTATTCTTGTTGCATTTGCCAACACAACATTACATGCCGAGAGCTGACAATGCATGACAAGATCATCGGCCAACAACTTGCCGAATATGTGGCTATCTGTCTAAAAGCACTTGAGATGTGGCACAAACTGCAGTTCACAGTTCTGAGCAGCAGTTCTGAGCAGCAGTTCTGAGCAGCAGTTCGCAGCTCAGTGGCTTGAAATGCCACCAGTACAGACATTTGCTCTGGACAAAACTAAGTGCTCTTGTAGACCATTTACACCCTAAATCTCTGTGTTCTGGTATTAAGTTAGCTTTTCCCCATGCCCATCTTGTGACGTGTCACGTCTCACACGGAAATAGCTAAATCAATTATAAACAAAAGCCTGGGCCACCTCATGAGGCTTATCGCAGTGGTTCCAACCTTCCCCGGACTTTGCTCACCTGCACGGTGCTGGTGAGTTCGGGAGCGACAAGTGATGCCTGTGGGAAGGTGAGCACCTGGTACTGGAGCGTGGCCAACTGTGCCTGGTGCATCCAGGCGTGCAGGTGAAACTGGGTGGCATTGTCCGTCACCACGTGGAAGCGCAGCGAGGCCGAGGGCCGTCGACTGTTGCGCACTGCGCTCACCATGGCCGCTATGGCCCCACCCAGCCCCGCGTTGGATGTCACCAGGAGTACATTCACAAAGGTGTGCGCACTGCCCAGGGTTCCATCGGACTCCACTAGGGGCTCCCCTGTGAAGATGCAAAAGTTGATGCCACAGCAGTCTGTTGAAAAG
The DNA here is from genome assembly GCF_055883805.1 of Amblyomma maculatum. Classification (NCBI taxonomy): domain Eukaryota; kingdom Metazoa; phylum Arthropoda; class Arachnida; order Ixodida; family Ixodidae; genus Amblyomma; species Amblyomma maculatum. The sequence continues at coordinate 92,906,265 of NC_139346.1, read as the reverse complement.
TATTTCTTTAAACTTGAAGTCCTTCACTATCTCAGTGGTTTCAAGAGTTGAGCAAAACTGAAGTAAACCGGACCACCAAACTCTAGTCCCTCATCGTGAAAAGGAGCTGAGAGATGGAATCTATCTGCATATAAAAAACTTGGAGGTCGTTTAAGCTTCGCCTTCAGAGTGAAGCCCGATAGCACCTTTTCCTTCTTTTTCTCTTTCATTGTATGCCACTGCAGTACTCATGTACATGTTAGTAGTATGTCACACTTACAACTACCCATTTTAAAGTCTTTGTCAAGCAGCACACAAGCAGACGACTTTCGCAGCTAGCGGAAGTCAAATGCAGCGAATGGTAGCCTCTAGACGCTGCCTCGAGTTGTGATGCGTATGATATAAGGGGGTCTATCCACGCCAAATGCATCAGACATTGCGCTCGACCCCCTCCAATCTTCTCAAATTTGTGGCTCTATATTAACTGGCTAACGTAATTACCCTTAATAACGTTGGGGAAAAAGTTCCTGGTCATGTGATAGCTCTTTGAATTTTTCAGAGGAGTACATACATTGGCCTCGCTAAAGAATTTAGAATAAATCAAATATTTTACTTTTGCACTTGCAAGCTCTTTACAGATAATGAATGACCATACATTGCAGTTTTCAATTGCACAAGGAAAAAATTTATAGCGCAAGGTTTCTGTGTTGCTTTCTTTAATTATTTTTCCACAAGTGCCCTTTTGGAAGTTTTTTTATACTTTTTCGCGATAGTGGCGAGCGACCACTTCTCCATAATATGTGCTAGATTATTTTATAAAAATTGAAACTATATTATAGCACAACATATTTCAGAAAAATAAATAAAAAAATGTGTTATGTCACATTTTACAATTGGTTCACAGGAAAGAAAGGCACAGTATTTGTCACACTTGCTTCTGTGGACACCTGAACCGCCGTAAAGGAAGGGAGGAAGGTGTGAGTGAAAGTAGAAATAGAGAGGAGGAGGAGCTGTAGTGGAGGGCCACGGAGTAATTTCGACCACCTGGGGATCTTTAAGTTTCTGGGCATAAATTTCGTGAAGTGTCGCTAGTAAAAATATATATTATAGCTCAACCTGCAGCTAGCTTCATTGAAATTTTGTTCGACTCTGAGGCTTTTTTGTTTCTTTTTTAGGTTTAAGCAAGAACAAAATTTTTGAACTTAGCACCGCACCTCGAGCCATAGTCCTACGTCAGGATTGTACGTCGAATTTACACCACCCATTGTATGGAAAACAGCATCAAATGATTTGCGCCAGCCACATTTGTGGTGTGCTTTTGTTTCCCATGAATTGATAATGGTGAAGAATGTTGCCGCATTTTTAAAATCTAGAATTATTACAACATGCCAGATGGTTTAGCAGCCATCAGAATCAATTTAGTGCTTTCTTCAGTGCTTCTGAGAAATATGCTGCACCAAATGGCTCTAATTAGCATTTCCACACATCCAAAAGTCCCTTTGGGTGTAACCTCTTTAGGCCAGTCCACTTTCTTTGGGCCTATAAAAACTGCATATCTGTCAACACTAGCCTGGCAAATAGTCTTGACAAAGAGGAGTAAACTGCAAAAGGACATACACATTAACTGCATTGGCCTCAAAATTGAGAACCATTTGTAGAGAATTCGACTATATATCACTGCCCATTGTGAGGTGCACGTGGATATACTAGCCAGACAAAGTGGGTCGCCGACCAACAATTCACAACGATTCCTCTGGGGGGGGGGGGGGCAAAAAAAAAAAAAGGAAGAATATGCTTGCTGCCACTAAGGACATCAGTTCCACAGCTTTAAAAGAGCTCAAACGCACCATGCTATAGGAGCACATAGCAATGCCCAATAAGCCAGTCAAAGAAGAAGTCCATGATGGCAACGAAAGATTCATTCAACAGCACAGGCTAGCTCCTTCAACAGTTTCATGGAGAGAGAACCATAAAGAATTACATAGACACACATGTCAGATGCAGTTGTTTTGCAAGACTCCCAAAAAAATCTCAGTCTTGTTCTTACCATTACTTCACCACCTTTCACTGTGCCTTGTTCATCTGAAGGTTCAAAGGACCATGAAGATCAAAACCAAAAATGTTTTCCATTTCCAGCAATGACAAGACCTCATTCACTATGATAATGCTGGCATAAAACTGCCAGTTGCAGCTTTAAAATATACATGGCCAGGCATCAGGACAGCATACCACAGATGACGGCACCTCACCTGCAGATCGGCCAAATGAGTACTTGGCCTCATTGGAAACCATCAGCCTGTAGCCGTAGTAGAGACCAACTAGGCATGTCACAGCCAAGGATGCGAAGAGGCCTGCAAAGAACAGATCGCAACACTTCTAAACGAGCGAAGGTAACCGACTCGCATAAACCAGTGCGCTCACCTATGGAGTCATGTTGTATGGCATCGAGTGCTATGATAGAGGCTTTGAGACAACAATCTGTTTTTCTTGTTTGAGTGACTGATATGGTACGTATAACCATCAAAGTATATGTATAACCATGTTGTCTTTCACAAAAGTCATGTGAAAAGAAAACAGAAACAGGAGGACACATTTAAACAAGAAAAACACATTTACCAACACTGTTCCTACTTGGAGTTGATCAGTTCACTCTTGTCCTACCATGTGATCAGTTGGCCAACCTTGTTAAATTCATACAGTAACAGCCCTGGACAAATAGTGTCTCGGGTTCAAACTCCATATCAGGGTGAATTTTTCTGAGAAAGCAGCAATCACCCGTGAGGACTGCGTACTGATACTGAGTTCATTGTACAGACTCTGCTTTGTTGTTTGTACTTTTCCTTCTGCCATTAAAAATTCCAGGATTAAAAGTTCACTTCAAAGCCTATCTAACTAGACTTTGAACGGTACCTATTTCATAGTAGTTATCAAATGGAAAAGACAGCTAGAAGCGGCAAACAACAATTGCCAAAGTCCAGCATCATTAAGTTAAGAAATATGAAACTGTACTGCTTGTTTTTGCCCTTAATTTATCTGCTGGACTGTTTAATCTATGCATTTTTTGTTACTTCATTTGTTTCATTCATTTTGTTGTCAGGTGCTAGCACATATATCTAGCATCTTGAAGTGAGTTAGCTTTACACAGCTTACTTTACTGCCCAGAGGTATCAATAAGAGTTCAATAAATTAATCGAAATAAGCCCTGAAGTTTCTCAGTCCAATTTGTTGTGGAGAAGTATCTGACCTAACAACTGTGATGTGCGTGCATTTTAGTGGCCACACCACACTTCACATGTTCCTTAAGAATTGTGTCTACATTAATAATTATACGCTTAGTCAGCAGGCAAAGATGCAACCTTTCAGTTACTGCACATATGGGCAATGCCAACGCTGCTTTTTTTTAAAAGAAAAGAACTCCCCTGCACAGCCACTACTATAGGAATTTTCAAGCTGAGGCCATATATGTAGAGCGATGATTGATTGAGCGCATTAGGTAGCAGTAAAGGCGGCCTTCTGTTAGCGCTAATAACTTTCCTTTCCAGTGCCCAACTTTCCTGATTTATTACTTTTGGTTGGAAAGAAGTTCTATGAATGATTCCCTTCTGTTTTGATTAGCCTGATGGGGTCTGACATCCCAAAGCAACTCAGGCTATGAGGGATGCCACGGTGGAGGGCTCCGGAAAATTTCGACCATCCGAGGTTAATGTGCAGTATATGAGCACCTTGCATTTTGCCTGCATAGAAGACTGCCACTGTGGCTGGGATAGAACCAATGTTCCCTGCCTCAGTAGATGAGGGCACTCTAACCACTGAGCCATCGCAGTGGGGCCAACAATTCTCTTCCATGACGCACACACTTAATCATCAGGATGGTCCTATGCCTGCACAATGTCTGCAACATGAGTAACATTCAAAAGCACGTTTTTCTTTTTTTACAGTGTCTCAAGGCGAAGCTAAACAAACTGATTGGATGTAATGGTAACATTACGCTAGTAAGGTTGAATGCTTGTTCAGTAAACTAACCATGAAGTCAATATCATTAAGCATTCATTTTAAATACCTGCAGTCAGATACAATTCGTCTGCAGTATCCACCGCATACTATTCCTCTCAGACAGGAAGTAGTCTGCTGTTAAAGCTTTTCTGGCTATCTAAATAAAAAGCTAAGCATCAGATCAAATTAAAACCTCAAGAATTTCTGTTCCTTTGGCTTGTTTGGTCAAATATCAAGAACTAATTTTGTTTACTGTTCAGCAGTGTAATATACACCCCGTGTAGCATGTATTATTAATGTTTGTTTAAGCAGTATCCTGCTATGGCTGTGATAGTTAATGTAAACCTTTCCTACTCCTTTAAAAGCAGCTTATGAAAGTGAATGTAGCTAAGACAGGTCTTTATCAATCCATATAACCTGCACATGGCATCAAATGCTCAGTACTTAATTTTTTAAAAATTTAGCAGTACTTATGATTGCTAAAAATGATAACATAACGAACTGCTTTATTGTAGTCCTGACATGCTTTATAATTGTTGAAAGCGTTTCGAGACGCCGGCAAGACATGCATAATTCGGCTGGAGAGATGTTTTTCACGAATTTATACTGCGGTTTATAAAGCCATCGAAAACTGCAGCACGCATTGTTTTTGTAATGGCCGGTATAATTATTAACAAATATATTGTCTGCTAACACAGCGGGAAACATGCATTAACAAAAAAAGAAACAAACAAACATGAAGACACGTTTGTTCACGTCTGAATGAAAGAGATGCCAACCCACACCCAGCCAATGTATGACGGCAGGCAGAACGGACAGCAAATCCACAAGTTCGATAAAGTTCACCCAGCTGTGCAGACCTGTCAAGCGGACACTGCCTTAAACGAACTCAAGGACGCCCGCTGCTGCCTCAACGATACAATTTCTCGCGGTCGAGTTCTCCGTTAGGCCCTAGCTGGGCGCAACTCGAAAACTTTCCTCACATCAACCCATCAAGGATCACCCCAGTGCAGGGTCAACGCTCGACAAAGCGCCACATTTCCTTCGCTTCATCATTACGCAGCTGTTTCGATGACAAGTGATGCGTCCGATGCACCCAGACACGGTTCAGCGCGTGTACGCATAAGTAGCCGCAGTCCAGACGGACACGGCCAAATGACAAACCTTTGACAAGGCAAGTGTTGTGGGAACGCTTCAGCATCCCCATGGCGGATACAATTTTTACGTCGTGCGGGTAATGCGACTGGACTAGTTCACTGTCACAAAGGCGGTCATCGCGCACACGATCTACTCGAGAAACTCATAGCGCGCACAACCGGCGGCACACCTTTCACGACCAACCAGGACGGACGGTGCGCTTGCTGTGCTTACGAATACAAACAAAACAAGGAAGCCAAAGTATAGTGCTCTAGAATATTGGGCAGTGTGACTACCGGCGCCGGAGAGCGGGCCGCTTTTGCGATGACAAGAACCGACTCCCGTGAGAGGGCGCGACGTGCAACAGGGGTGCCACGTTCGCCGCTCGGCGCGTAGCGGCCGCGGGATAGCGGGGGTACGGAGGAGGGGTGCGGTTCTCTTTGGAGCGATTTTCAGACGCTACGCAATTAGTTTGATAATTAATAAAGAGGTGACTTATTCCAGGTGCTTAAACTGATCCCTGTCATTCTTTTACGTCTATCTGGAGACATCGTGTACGCTTGGGTAGTCCTCCGAAGCAGCGCGCGATGTTTGAATCGCTATCTGAAACTCTCAACATTTCTTCCTGTGGACAGTTACAAATCGTCCAGATGAGCAATTTGTACTTAATGTTTGCAACGAAGCGTGGTGTTTTGCATTCGTTTTTTCCTTCAGGGAATAAAGGCTACTGCCCAGGAGCTTTATTAACACGCGGAGAAAAACAGTGTACATGCGAATCAAAGCTTGTGCTTCGTAAGGCCTCCTTAGGAACACTTATTTTTTACAAACCTTATTTACGAACACCTGCTTACATTTTGCAGCTTGCGCTTATTAATACATAACGACGTTTATCTTAAATCGTCAGTAATCTGTAATATATCTCTTTAATCGGTGTTCTTTATGTGCCCTAATCACCGCTTATATAAATTACAAATACAGTGTGCGAGCAAAACACATTTATTCACTACTGTACTAATTTAAAGCACTGGGGTATTTACCGGCAAAAAAAAAAAAAAAAAAAAAAACAATACACAAGGTATACGCGACTCTCTTTGCTCGTGATTAACATATACGTATATCACGGACATTTGTTTGCGTGCCACTAACCAACGGGTGAACTAGCTGTTTAGATAAAAAAAAAAAAGTCAAGTACAGCTACGGCATTACTTCAAATAAAATGTGAAAAATTAAACCTGTCACATACGTAATACGTTCATAGTGGGCACTTGAGTGCGGACGCTTTACTGGCATCAAATGGTTCACAGCAAACAAACAAAAATAAAAGCACTGATAATTGCGCGTCGAATTGGCAGGTATGATGCAGTTCTTGGCGCACACCGAGAGAAAGCGGAAAAATGCGAAAAAGATGACGAGCACATAATAAGCAAGCAATTAATATAATGCCGAAATCGAATGCGGACATAATACGTGTTTATTCTTTGAGTGTGTAGTATGGGAAATATGAGTAATCGACTGCATATACTCAACTACTGCTTACCGGACTATATGTTATCGGGCTACTTGCCGCGGGTGCTCTTTGCAGTACTAACCAGACTATAATTGCTAACAAAGTTGATATTACACGTGAAATATACTTCCAAGGAAATTTAATTATTTTCCCTTTGGGAACTCTTGTCGTGATTCGCTTACTTCGCAAAAAGCGAAGCTGCAAAAACACATTAAATTTCATTGCTTCAAGTGGGAGCTTTTCTGGTGCTCCAAGTGGGTAAACTTTTTGAACCTTCACATTTTACAAGAAGTTTGCAAAATCTGAAGCGCAAAGCAGTCGAAAAGGACCGTGCATCCGAGCCAAATTTTGGGTAAATTGCGACTTAGCTTTGAACCTATAGCGCTATTTTTGTTCGTGGTGAGAAACCGTGCCGGCCTCACAACCTCTCTTTCGCAGAATGATGATCTAGCGGAAGCGAATAAGCGTATACCCTATAGCCTCTGCGTCCTCTATTTTCCGTCGTTATTTCTTTTTCAAAGCTATTCATTTTTTTTTTTATTTTGTATGTACATAAAACAGGACTAGAGTGATCTTCTGGAGAGAATGACTTGCATATTACCGGTGGCTTGCGTACCCTAGAATGGAAACATTTTCTTGAACAATTAGGTCATCTCTACCTCCATGCGGGGTAGCCCACATTTAATTCATTCCAACTGAATGCCGACTTCTCTTGTGGCTTCAGTGACGTACTGTAGCCGGCATAGTTGGCGTGGGAAACAACAGAATATACTATTTTGGACTGTTTTGATAATGGGGTTACTGTGACCAGTTTTAGTCAGCGCTCGAACGCACGTGTTGTATATGTTTCACTTCTTCATACATCCTGCCTCCACACTGCCCTCTTTTCAGAACGACTACATTTCTGGACGTGAATTAGGTGATTTAGGAATGCTAAAGCAAGCTGTACGGCGAGTGAAGCGTGCTGTGCGAGTCGTACGCCGGCCCTTTCCAATCTGTTTTCTTCGGAGCCAACTCCTGTCATGTTACTTCCCCGAGGTCTTGCTGACGGCCAAAATGGAAAATAAATTAGGTGATTGCTAACAGTATCGAGCACCGTTAACCCGCATATTTGTAAAATCTTGTCGCGAACAACTCGAGACGACGCACAAGCAAACAAGAACGTACAGTCCGCGCGGTATCCGCCCCGCCGCACAGCGCGCGTACGCGGGCGCTCGGACGGCTGACACACCAGTTGCTGGTGGCGCCCTCTGCGCTGCGGCGCCTCCGTCATCGCAAAAGCGGCCCCTCGCTATAGTGTTCTAGAATTGAGAAGTGTGCCGTCTGCCGCCGGCGAGCTGGTCGTTTCAGCGATGACAGGAGAGAGGGCGCTGTGTGCAGGAGGAGCGCAGTGAGCGCGGAGCAGACAGCTGGGTGAACCGTCACCGCTAGTTCAATCGGACTCCGAATGCGCGTAGCAATATATTGTGTCGCTTTAGCTCCCACACGCTTGTCTAAATGTATTAAAATGGTTATGTTCATGAACAAAACAACTAGTTCCCTATAAAATAAGCGGCCGTCGTCAGGGAACGGCAATACAAATACAGGCAATGTAAGATACAGATTGCCGACGAACTGACAAGCAACGGCAAGATATATTTCCTGAACGTATTGGGTGCTTTATTTCTCGAACACTAGCGGGAGGTTCAATGACGAATGTCTAACGTATTTCTAGGATCATGTAAATTTTTAATATTGGATGCACCGGTTTATGCGAGCTAGACTGAAGTCTTCTATGCTTCATTGCCTTCTTTAAGCAAGTGCCTCCTGACAAAGCCAAAATGCCATGCTGCCTCAAATGTTCGTACAGTTTCGGACTACGCATACGCACCAATATGCATTCGAGGATCCATTCATCTTCGTACCTCCTCCCTTTTTTCGATTTTCGGCGCGCTGCTTCGAAACAGGCGCGTACGGCAGTTTGCTGCTTTTCTGGAAGGCCGTTAATTTTTTGTGAAAAAATTTCTTCGGAGATGTGTTCATTCATGGCCTTCATGCGGCTCAGGCTCATCTTTGTTTTACTTAACGTCTTTATTCTTCGTAGAGTGCGCCGTGCGTTAGTGGTTTTTGCCGTAACTTTTTTCGAGACCTTCTTCTGGAGAGCTGATTAAGGATGAGTTTCCGCTGGTATTTACAGTGAATGCATGCGGCATCGCTTTCTTTCACTATGAGTGAGCACTTCTTGGAAAAAAAAATGTTCCGTTGTACGACGGGCAATCGGAACGTAAAGGTTCTAGGCCTGCGCCTGTACAAAGCTTGCTTACGTCGCTGTTAAATTTTCCGCATCTTCTCGTGATCCAACTTCCTCCTTGCAATCTCACCTCAGCGGCAGCTGACTTTCCGTCCCCTTGCACTTGAAGTATCGACACCTTTTTATCGCTAGCCTGCTGTCACGATCTGTTGCGTCTTCTTCGCACCCAGCGTACAGGATTATATCTTCACAATTTGGCAACGAAACTTCTGACCAGTTCTTGGGAATTTTAACTAAAAAATGACAGCGTTAAGAAGCGCACTTCAAGAGCCTCAGTACTCGTGCCTTCTTCATCCACGTGCATTTCCGACGCGCCGTTTTTATTATTTCCCTCTTCTCGTCGTCGTTTCGGCACAGGAAGCGGCTGATCAGATATTTCGCTCTTTTTTCTTTTTCGGAAGCGATTTGTAAAAATATTTCGGTGCTCTAGGAAAGATGGTAGGTACGGCATCCTTTGTCAGTTGTGGTCGATCACGAGGGATTTCAATGACCTCTCCATCGACGGTTGTCTTCAATGACCTCTCAATAAATCGTGGCTCAAAGTGACGCTCACACACGACGCAAGTTTCATCAAGGACTCTGTCCCCTCTTTTTGTGTTCCGTGACCACGATTCGCGACGATCAGACTCCACGGGAACGCGAAATAAAGATCGCGGTTCTTTGCATGAGTGGTATCCACTATCGCAATTTGGTACGAAGCACATACCATCTCGCTTGCTCCGTCTTCTTTCCGTCATTTTCTTCGTATACTATTCGAAGTACATCACCGCACAAGCTCAGCAAACTCCGCACAGTCTAAAAAGCGCGGGAAAAAGACAGAACAGTGCCTGCGAACAGCAGCGGGCGAGTGTGATTCTCCCGCCGAGCGGAGACAGTGTATTTTGAGAAGGGAAGGGTTCGAATAGGGAAGGCAGCAGAAAGAGCACGCAATGAGCAAGAAGAAAGAACGAAAGGAAAAGAGCATTCTTCGCTCAACAACGCGCCATAGTACAACAGCCAGAGAAGCAACGCGATGCAACGAAATTCACGCAGGAAACGAGCCGCAGAAGCAGACGCCCCTAGCCTTTCCTCTGCTGCGCGCGCGCTTGTGATGCGCTCCTACGGCTGACAGCGCCACCTACGCTTTTCATCGCTCCGGCGACCACGTCGCTCCCATTGCAGCGCGCCGAAGACGGCACACTTCCCAATTCTAGAACATTATACCCTCGCTCCCATGCATTTCGCGGCGCGGTCGACACACTGCCCAATCTTCTGCTTGCCAGATGGGCAGTAACTTTCGGCTAACAACGGATGCCGGAGAGCTGCCTACGTTCTCTACAAGACATACGCGCATCAGTTGATGACTGAACAAGTTCTGCGCTGTTCCGTCACAAAGTGCGCCTCGATCAATGCCTGCGCCTCCACCACCGCTTAATGGCTAGCAGTATCAGCAGTGTCGGCGCTTTGTGCTTATGATTATCGAGCAGTGACACGTGACCCAGATCCCTCATGCTAACGCGGTTGCTTTGAAGTTTGCCCCAGACCTGGCGGTTTGAGTGGGTGCGCATTCTGTCATATCAACAGTTTTTCCAAAGTTTCGCCATAATTCCTTTCAAGCGCTCCCTCCTAGACAGGAAGACAAGTAAAATTCGCAGGCGATGGATGACTCGATTCGATAGTATGTGTGTGACCCTGGGTGTAGGTAAAAAAAAGGCGCAATTTTTTTCCGCCTTCTAAAACTCACTTGGAAAAAAAAAAAAAGTGAACTTATTGTATTCTGTGGGCTTAGTCCTCCGGATGCCTGATTAGTAGCCTTGAGTAACCGCAGACAAGAGAAAGCGCTGCTGAAACACCCTCGCAGATCTCTCAGTGACGAGGGTCAACCGTTCCGGTGGCCACGGTCTGCACTGCCGGTGGTGATATGGAAATTAAGATGGCCACCCTAAAATCACCATCTCCAGCGTCCACCCTTGAAGCACGTAGTCAGCGCGCAAACAAGACAAATACGAGGCCGCTGTTGGAGTACCAGCTAGATCATATGTCACAATCATGCAGTGTAGGTCAAACCATGAAAGAGCAGACTCCTACTACAATAAGTCGACACTTTAATCAGTGACGTTGTTGAAGCGCAGAATGATCCTGATATGCACTTGCCCTTGGTCGCTCTGTTCCGCTGCCATTATCTTTTTGTTGTTGCTATGATGTCGAGTATAAGAATACATCATTGCAACTCGCGATGTAGAATCCCAGTTTGTCTTTATAGCACAGTGAGGAGCTACAGGACGTGGAACGAGAAAATACGTCGAGAAAAAAAAAAGTTAGGTTCAAGCTAAAATCATAAAAGGAAATGCAAGGCCAAATAAGCAAACAGGTGCGACGTCATTAATGTCCTCTTGCTAATTCGTCGCATGAAAGCCTCGGCGGCAGCTTTTCGATGGAGGCGAAAAGCAAGGTGCCCGTGTGCTGTGCGATGTCAGTGCACGTTAAAGAACTCCAGGTGGTCGAAATTTCCGGAGTCCTCCACTACGGCGTCTCTCATAGCCTGAGTCGCTTTGGGACGTTAAACCCCACAAACCAAACCAAACTTAAAGCTCTCCTGCGGCCGTTTTTCACACTATGTTAGGCCAACTACGGCCGGTCCCGAGGGAGAGCGCGCTTCACCGGCCGTGGGCCAACCACCCTTTTTCGATGTAATTCATCCCCGAGAAGCCGACCCTCTGGCCAGGCAAAAGATTGACGTTACCGTATACATTTGACTTCATCCGCCTGGGGACATTTTTGCCTACTTCGCAAAAAGGAACTTTTTTTCCGGGGCCATTTCCTCCGGAGACGTTTTTACCGGAACCCGTGTGACCCCTTCACTTTTTATTTATTGCTTGATTTCGGTGCTCTCAGCTGAGAAAGAGAGAGAGGGAGATAATAAACTTTATTGTTTTGTTTGGCTGTAGGGTTTAACGCCCCAAATCGACTCAGGCTATGGAGACGCCGTAGCGGAGGACACGACAAATTTCGACCACATGGGGCTCTGACTGGTTCTGACCACTGTAGTTCTGACATCATACAACGTGCACTGACATCGTACAGCACACGGACGCCACCCCGTTTCGCCTCCATCGAAACGCAGCCGGCAGCGGTCGGGATCGAACCCGGGTACTCCGGCACAGTAGTCGAGCATCTCAACCACTACACCATCACGGCGAGGCTAAATTTTATTTCAATAGGTAAGCCTTGCATGGCTCTGTAGGCGGGTTACGCGTGGGCATGACCTTGTCGGCGCTGTAACAGAGGAACTACAGAAGATAAAATAGAGAAGAAAGCAAGAAGAGGGAGAGAAAGACGCGCGCCGCAACAACAGCCGTCGTCGTCAACCACCGAAGCAGTGGCGGGTGCAATGACGGTCTACAACAGAAAATTCGTGGCTGGCTAGCCCCCGCCGCAAGCGGCGTTGACCTACCGTTTTGGCCCGTAGGGCCAGGATCTGCCACCCTTCAGTGAGTTGTTGTTGTTGTGGCTGTAGGAAGAAGGAAAAGAATACGGGGCCTGCTACTGGCTCTGTAGCTGAGAGGTTTTATGTCGGAAAAACAATGGCGCCATCGGGTAGAGTGTCAACGCACAGGTCAAGGAAAGGTGTGCAAGTGACAAAATGATTCATGTGGGTTAATCAGTTAATAATTACAGCCAATTAAATCAGTCAGACATCGAAATAGCCGGGCGAGGTAATGTCGATGCCCGAAGGGGTTCACGTGGCCAATTAAATCAGTCAGACATCGAAATAGCCGGGCGAGGTAATGTCGATGCCCGAAGGGGTTCACGTGGTACTAGACTTTCGGTGACGTTACTTTCGGTAGCGGGAAATTTGAACTGTTTGAACTTGAGCAAGTGGCAAAGAGCGTCATTTACGTGCAAAAATGGGTGCGTGTCACGAAATCGGCGCACATTTTTATTAAGCGGCGCGGCGCGAGGCCCGTGTGGCGCCGCATCGAAAATTCCACAAGGTTCGAGAACAGCCTCCTTCCCCGCGCGAGAGAGCGCGTAGCTTTGTACGCGTCGCCGTCACCCTCTTTCTCATCACCCGGCGATGACGGCGATTTATCAGTCCGGAAGATGCCAGACGTCTCCAGAAAATTCTACGGGACCTAGCCAATGACGACGCGCGGCTCGACGGGAGGAAAAAAGGAGCGCTCTAACCAGCGAAGCTAAGTGTGCGTGCGCGCTAGCTTTGGCGCGGTTTAACAGACAGACGCGGCGCTACCTATTTATGGAGGCCGCGTCGCTTGTGTGGTCAGTCAGTCAGTGATTGCGGCGTGTTCGCTAGTGCTTTGGCTGGACTCCCTGGGATCACCCGCTGCTGGCAAGCCTACGGACCCGCGATGAAGCGGCGCTCGTCTTGCATGGCGGCCACATCGTGACTCTCGAGGCGTCGGACTGCAACAGTGCCCGGTGAACAATTTGGTGTTTGTTTATTTGACTCTCTCGTGTTTGATCTGTTGTAAATCCTCTGTGTTATTGAATACCTCTGCAGTTGCGTGCTTAGCGTTAGTTTTCTGTGAACCTCTCGTCTGTGCATTTTAAGTGTTCAAGTGTATTCCTCTGTATCATCTCTTGCTGTGTATAAAGTGTGTTTTGTTTGTTACTTCTGACTCCGACTCTTACTCTGGCTTGAACCGGCGAAAGCTGGGCACCAAACAGCCACCCCCTTTTGTCTCTACAAGGTAGTTGAATTCCGGCTGAGCTTGCCACGCAAGTCGAGGGCATCTCCTTTGCGACCGGAACAGCTACCCCCCCTCACATTAAGGGCAGTGTGCGCACAGTTAAAGGCGCATCGTTAATAATCCTTCTAATTATTAACGGGTGACAGTGGGAATAGTCAGAAAGTGTGTAAAGAGATTAACTGCAACCTGAAAAGTTCTGAGAGCACTGCAGGATCTGCAGTGCAGAAATGCGAAAGCCTGAGTGTTGCAGCTGCACACGGTACATCGCGCGCCCCTTGTCGAACACAACCAGCGTTCCCTGCAGTGATCTCGGAAAATTTGATTAATTACGTGGGTGGTTCAGCCAATGTCCGGGAAACCCCAGGAAGTTTCCACAGAGTTGGAACTCTCGTTTGTCGTGACATCCATCAACTGAGAAGCCAAACGAAGACGTGGATATACAGAGCCTCGTTGATTTCGGTGGTATCAAAGAAAGTGGGGCGGTGGCGGTGGGGAGGGGGGAAGGGGAGAATAAACTTTATTAATTACGTGGGTGGTTCAGCAGAGTTCGGGAAACTTCAAGCAGTTTCCGCAGAGCAAGCACTCTCGTTTGTTGTGACATGCTCTCTGAAGTCCAATTAAGTGTCCATTGACTGAGAAGTGAAACGAAGACGCGGATACAGCCTCGTTAACTGTGCGCCCATAATGCACCTACCACCGTGCTTACCACATCTGCCGCATGCACATTGCCCTGAGATTGCCTTGAACTTACGATGTAGCCGTTCGGCCCCTACCGGTTCAGTTCAGTTCAGTTCAGTTCAATCGTTCAGTCGTGTCTGACTCTTCGTGACCCTATGGACCATGTCACGCCACGCTTTCCGGTCTCTAACTATCTTCCTAACATCACATAACTTCATCTGCAGTGCCTCGAGGATGCCATCTAACCATCGCGTTCGCTGCCTACCCCTTCTCCGGCGACCCTCAACCTTTCCCAACATCAAATCTTTCTCCAGCGACTCCTCTCTTCTCATTAGATTACCGAAGTAGCTGAGATTTAACTTTAGAATTTGACCCTCCAATGAGCAGTCAGGGTTTATGGTCCACAATATCGACTGATTTGATCTTCTGGCAGTCCAAGGAACTCTCAAGAGTCTTCGCCAACACCACAATTCAAACGCGTCAATTCTTCGGCGGTCAGCCTTTTTCACAGTCCAACTCTCGCATCCATACATTACAACTGGAAAGACCATAGCACGAGTTATACGGATCTTGGTAGGCAGACTAATGTCTCTGCTCTTTACTAGGCGGTCAAGGCTAACCATTGCTCTCTTTCCCAGAAGCAGGCGTCTGACCGGTAGCTGACAAGAAATATGTGCTAAGTGACACGTATGCAGATTCGAAAGGAACCGGCCTGTCCCTCACTTCAGCGACAATTTGGGGATTTTGGGGACACAATGTCCGACCACAAAGCGTAACTTAGCGCGCACACATATTTCTGGTCCTTTTTAAGGGAGGTAGTCAAGGTACCTTGGTTTGGTTTGGTTTAGGGAGCTTAACGTCCCAATGCGGCTCAGTTAGGCTCTGAGAGACGCCGTATTGGAGGAATCCAGAAATTTCGACCTCCCGAGGTTCTTTAACGTGCACTGACATTGCACAATGCAGGCAAGATACCTTGTGTATGTGTTGTAAAAGCGTTATGACAGCAGTCCGCCAATCAGGAAGGCAACAAAACGCTTGCAAACGAAACATCTAACATGTATACACAAATAAGTGCATGAACAACTGGACGATGTCGGCAACAAAATATGCGCGCTTGTCAATTGTCCAAGAATAGATGCCCGCTTCTCTTGGCCACGCCTATTTTAAAAGTGACGAAGACATTTAGATATCACGGAATTACGTGGTCTACGACCATCTCGAAGAAAATGTGTGGCTACGAACGTCCCAGATAAATCTGGTAGCATTGCCCTGCGCAATATCAAAGTGATAAGTTGCGTGATGGTGGCTTTTAGCTCGAACAAGTAAACAAAACATGATAAAGCTTTCGCGGCATCACCCAATGACAAGTCGCATAACAAGAAAACACTCCAGGAAGCCTGGAAACTACATAGGTGCTTAGGTGTCACGTCCACTCATGTCTTTGAGCGACCGTTTTATTGCCCCACATAAGACAAGTGAGTGACATATGAGGGCTTCCATATATGGTCTACAGCCGTCGGCTAACAAAAATGTATGCTGTGGCAATTCGGCTGCCGCTCACGCGTCCTTGAGACTTTTATCTTCGATAGCATAACTTTGGTGAAAAGATTTCAGGCCGCACGATTGCTTTTGTAGCGAAAGCTGCACCACGCTACTTTTGAGCATTTCGCCGGTGCCTGAAGAGCGCCAACTCGGGCCTCTTATTTCGTGTGGGAGGGTGACATTAGAATCAGCCTGCCATGCATGACACGTTACCCATTCACGTTATCCCTACGCCACGCAGGCACGTTTATAACGGCTTATTTAAAGCGGGGATTTATATGCATTGATTGATTGATAACTTTATTGGGGAAAATTGGGGGTTAGGGGTAGTGGGTTAGGAAGAGCAGTGGTCGGCAGTCCTCTGTCCGGGAACCCATTAGCCTCAGCAGCGGCTCTGGCTCGCTGCACTAGCATGAGCTGATTCTGCGCTAGCTGGTGATGATGCTAGTCCTCCCACTGCTCAGGACTAGGGCTATCTATTTTAGGCATTATGGGGCTTGCCATACATCCCCATGTTGTGTGGTATAGTGTAGCTGTGTCTCCGAACCTGACACATTCGTTTTTGTATTGTGTTGGCCATATCCTGTGGTACAGGGCTCTGAATTTGTGTTTGTAAGCGCCTAATTGTATATGGCTTGTTGTCGGCTTAGTGTGTCATGTGGAAGTGCGTACTTTCTACGCCTCTCCCTACACGCTCGTATTGTTTCTCCGTATGTTTCTGGTGTTGTGAAAGGCTCTACCGATGGCTCCGCCGCCCGGCTAGCGAAACCTCGGACGACAGCATCTACCATAATGTTAGCCTCCACCCCAGTGTCGGGAACCCAAACAATCGTGTGTTGTCTACTTGGGTCTGTTCCTTCTGGCCGGCCCGTTAGGAACTTGTTTGCCATACGATTAGTCCTGTTGTTTTGGAATGCTCGAAAGGCGGCTTGAAAGTCCGAGACTATCCAGTAACTGTGTTGTCTTCAGTTTGCTTTTGAGAATGCTAGGGCTATTGCCCCCTCTCCTGCTGTGTGGATACATTTGGTTCGTAAAGTTGTTCCGTATATGAGCTTGCCTCATGAGTTTGTATACCGCGGCTGCGGTCACCTCTCTGCCTTTGCATCTCGCTGCGTCGACATACATCACAAAATGCTTTGTGTCACAGGTGTTTGTCAAGGAGTTTGGCTCAGGCATTCCTTTTGCCGTTATGATTGACAGGGTTCATATTTCTGGGCAGTGGTTTGACCGTGAAATTGCCTCTGATGCCTGGTGCGATATTTGTGGTTTCAGCGCTATGTCGTCTTTAAGGGTATATCCGAGTTTCGTAAGGAGAGCACTGCTCGTCTTGGTCTGTTTAGGTCTTCTGATCTGGGAGTCGAGCATAGCTTCGCTATGTTCTTCGAAGGTACAGTGCATGCCCAAATCGTCAAACTTGCTGTTCGAGGCGTATGGAGGCAATCCCAGGGCCAGTTTGTATGCCTTTCTGATTAGCACGTTTATCTTGTTCCTTTCCGTCTTGGTTGTTTTAAGATATGGGAGACTGTAGGTGAGGCACGGGATGATGAGGGCTGTCACTATCTGTATTCCGTCTTCTTCCTCGATCCCCCTTCTTTTGTTTGTTATCCTGCTTATCATTTTAGAGATTTGGTTGGTAACAGTGGTAAGAGATTTGTTCGTGTGATCACGCTTGCCTCCTTCTTGTAATCACAGGCCTAGTACTCTCATTTTGGCCGTCTGACGAATCAGACGGCCGTTCATGATTATGTCGATGTCCGCTGGTTTGTACCTGGTTGAGTGTAATCATGTATGATGATTTCTTCGATGAGCAGTGTATTACGCTAGAGCGAGCGAAATCCTCAAGTTATTGCGCAGCGAGTTGCAACCGTTTTTCTTTTCCCCGGTCCATACTGTTACGTCGTCTACGTAGATTGCATGTTCTATGTGTTGTATGTTCCTGAGTTTTCTCGCTATCCCTATCATGGTAATGTTAAACGGTGTTGGAGATATAACTGATTCCTGTGGTGTGCCCTTGTTGGGTTTTTTTCTCGTTTCTGACCGTATGTTATTAATCCCAATGATGGCTGTTCTGTCCCTTAGGAACGCCTTGACATACTCGAAGGTCTTTCTTCCGCAATTTGTTGCTGAGAGTTCCATTAGTATCGCTTCGTGGCTAATGTTGTCAAATACGCCCTTCAAACTTATGGCCACCCCGCCGGGGTGGCGCAGTGGCTACGGAGCTCGACTATTGTTCCCAAGGATGCGGGATCGAATCCCGGCCCCGGCGGCCGCTTTTCGATGGAGGCGAAAAGCAAGGCGCCCGTGTGCTGTGCTATGTCAGTGTACGTTAAAGAACCCCAGGTGGTCGAAATTTCCGGAGTCCTCCACTACGGCGTCTCTCATAGCCTGAGTCGCTTTGGGACGTTTAGTTCACTATAGGGACGTTAAACCCCACAAGCCAAACCAAACCAAACCAAACAAAACTTATGGCCAGTATGGGGACCCAAGTATCGCAGGGTGGCGCTATGGTGGCTAGCCACCATAGTGGCGCTGCAGGCGCCAGTGAATAGCGCCCTCTCCGGCCAACGCCATGTGATGGGTCGGGCAGCGTGAATAGCTCGCCTGTAGATTTTCGTGTTTTTGCGGCTTCTGCACGCGGAAGTAACTCGCTTTGCGCGCACTCGCGTTGTTGAAAGCTGCTTGCGCCCGCCCT
The DNA here is from genome assembly GCF_055883805.1 of Amblyomma maculatum. NCBI lineage: Eukaryota > Metazoa > Arthropoda > Arachnida > Ixodida > Ixodidae > Amblyomma > Amblyomma maculatum. The sequence goes on along the minus strand of NC_139346.1, from coordinate 92,887,756 downwards.
GACCGCAGTCTACTCGCATTGTGCGCGCTTGGATTTCTGTGCTGAAAGAAAGCTGTCTTGCGCGAGCGCTCCTGCTTCTACTTTTCGAACTCGCGCTTGGACGAAGTGGTGTTTGAAGCCAGTGTGCAACAATGTACACGCTTCGATGCGGTTTTAAGAAAATAGCCGACAGCGGTGGCTATTGTCGCAGCTCAAATGTCAAAAAGGGAGAGCTGTTAGTCAGCCATGCGCATTCTGTTGAGCAGATTGTAGAAGAGAACGCTGTTATCGTTAATGCTAAGTGTGTGTCGCAGGTCAGAGACCACATCGTGTATGACGTGGGATTTGAGGCAAGTATTTCATTTTTATTATACACATTTCATTAAGGTCCAGGTTTGTAAGGCGCATGCAATCATTCGATGCGCTGCTTGATTTAATTTCTGAAGAACTTGCAGATGTAATCTAGTTGGTGCCTATGAATTTAATAAAAGATACGTGGGTTCGTTCGCATCTTAGGCGCGCTTTTCAGTATATGCCGATATGTTAATTTTGATGCTGACTGTCGTGCAATTGCATACTCAGAACATTTTATACGTAGCTTTCACCTGAATAGAACGTGCATTCACATGTATACAAAGAAACATCAACCCTTCTGCTGCACACGAGATATTTTCGCGTTTTAATTTTCGTCAATCATATTCAGCTCTTAATAACTGGTCCCGCAATTGATCGAGTGATTTCAATTCCACAGACTAAATGAGACAGTTCTGGACAACATCTAGAAAAACAAATTTTCGCTGCGTGGTTATTACTTCGTTGCTCTTATAGCTTTTATATTGGTATATAACTGTTTTATTCAACACTCGCCGCGCCGTGGTGGCTCACTCGTTAGGGACTGCTGTTCATGGCGACGCGGGTTTGATCCCGGCCGCCGCTCGCTGGAGGCGAACTGCAAGGAGGTCTTTAGAATTATATATGTGCCCATTAAATAACCGCGGAAGAGAGAGAGGGGGGGGGTGAAATTGCTTACAGGTCATTTTATATATCCTGCCTTGGAGCTTCAGTGTCTGTTTTCTAAAGAAGAAACAATCTGCGTCTGAGAAAGAATTGCGAGGCAGTGTCCTTGTTCTCTTTTGTCAGTTTTGCTCCTTACGGAGGGGTTTGTTGCGGGACCTTGTCCCCGATATTACTCCTCCGATCCTTTCCGGCCTCTCTCGTCCTGCCCAATTGTTCTAACTCACAAGGCGCGAGCCGGTGCAGCGTGCACACCGGACATCCTAAGGCAATGGCGCCGAACCAAGATCAGCTGCCCCAAATGCCCTGCTGACTTCGTTGACCTGCAGCACTTGATCTGGACCTGTCCTGGCACGGCTGGCCTCCGCGCACGCTACACATCTGCTCACCACATTCAGAGTTACGAAGACTGGACAGCCCCCAATACCAACGCCAAGCGCAAGCTTAGTGCCCTGGTATACTTCATGTTGGAGTCTGGTGCCCTCAACGTCTCCTAACTCACCCCTTCCCCTTTAGGCCTCAGGTCATCCTCATGAATAAAGGTTTATGAATGAATGAATGAATGAATGAAATTTCGTCCTTGCCAAAAGCGGAGTCAGAGCTCCTGTCTATCTTACTCCGTGCCTCAGCCCGAGGGTATGCTAATCGGGTTCCACTCTTACAAGGATTTCGAAGAACCCGGATGTACCCAAAAAGTCATCCTCCTGCATTGCAGACTTGAGAGAAGTAAATATTCCCCACCTCGCCCAAAACTATTCTGAGAAGAAGCAGAAGAAGAAGCATCCTCTGAAAAATTCAAACCAACAGTTACGTGCACGGCACCTTACTACACAGGGTATCGCCCACCAACTACAAATATGAATGCTGCATTCTGTAACGTGCCAACATACGATGTGGGGATGTAAGAGACCACATGGCAGCATAAATCTTTCGCGGTGGTCTTGCTCGTGGTGGGCACCCGAGGCCAGCCGCCAGCCGTTGAGCATGCGCTATACGGGAAGGTGCCGTACGGGTGCGTTTTGAAGCGAAAGTTTTACCGTGCCAAGTATCACCTAGGATCAACCTCCGCTTGACTTTCAACAAGTCAGAGTTCACAGTGTGGCTGTATAGCTAACCATATGTTGTACCACCGCTTGACCTTTGATCTTGAGCTTTGACGGCCGATACATCATCACGTATCGGTAAGGTCTCGAATTAGTCTAAATCTGGAAAGGGAACGAAACAGATTACTAAGAAAGAAGTTCATCAACGAATTCGCGGTGAGGGGGAGGGCAGAAGAGTTCAGGATATCGCTACAGAATAGGTATTTAGCTCTAACCGAAGGTGATGACATTAGCCTAGAAGCAATGATAATTAATTTCAGAGATATCATAACTGAGTGCGCTGTAGAAGTAGGCGGTAGGATAGTTGGAGAGGATACTGTTAAGCTGTTTAAGGAGACGAAGGATTTGATTAAGAAACACCAAAGTATGAAAGCTTCCAATCCAACAGACCAGATAGAATTGGCAGAGATATCGAAGCTGATCAATAAGCGCAGAGTGGCCGATGTAAGGAACTACATGGAGAAAATTGAGCATGCTGTAAACAGCGGGGGAAGACTTAAAGCGATGAAGAAGAAATTGGGCATAGGCGAAAATCAGATGTATGCGCTAAGGGACAAAGCGGGAAATATCGTCAAGAATATGGATAAGATAGTCAGATAAGATAAGAGTTCTATACTGATCTCTACAGCAGCCAATGAAGTCACGACAATAATGAGATTGGCGGTAAGGAAATGCACTCTGACGTTCTGTTAGTGACGAAGGACGAAGTTAAGAAAGCATTAGAAAGTATGAAAAGGGGGAAAACAACTGGAGGTGATCAGGTAACTACAGATTTGTTGAAAGACGAGGGGGATATTGTGCTAGAAAAACTGGCCACCCTGTAGACGCAATGTCTGGTGTCATCGATGATACCGGAACCATGAAAGAACGTAAACATTATCCTAATTCATAAGACCGGGGACGCTAAGGACTTAAAAATTACAGACCATTTAGCTTACTATCTGTTACGTATAAGATATTTACCAAAGTAATTGCTAATAGAATGAGGCCAAATTTAGACTGCAAACAAGCAAAATATCACAGGTATTTGGAAAGGATACTCACTATCGATCATATCCATACCATCAACCAGGTGATAGAAAAATGCTCGGGATATAACCAGCCCTTATACGTAGCATTAATTGATTACGAAAAAGCATTTGACTCAGTAGAAACCCCAGCAGTCATACAGGCATTGCGAAATCAGGGTGTAGACGAGCCGTACGTGAAAACGGTGGAAGATATAGATAGAGGGTGCACAGCAACCATACTTCTGCATAAAGAAAGTAACAAAATTTCTATAAAGAAAGTTGTCAGGAAAGGAGACACGATCTCCCCAGTACTATTCACAGCTTGCTTAGAAGAAGTATTCAGAGACTTGGAATGGGAGCAGTTGGGAATAAGAGTAGACGGAGAATACCTCATTCATCTGCGGTTTGCTGATGACATTGCCTTGCTAAGTAACATAGGGAATGAATTGCAAAGAATAATTGATCACTTAGACAGGAAAAGTAAAAAAAGTAGGCTTGAAAATCAATATGCAGAAAACTAAGGTAATGTTCAATAGCCTAGGGAAGGAACAGCAGTTTACGTTAGGTAGCGAAGCCCTGGAAATAGTAGGCGAATATATCTATTTAGGACGGGTAGTAACCGCAGATCCGGACCATGAAAGGGAAATAAGAAGGAGATAAGGCTGGGATGGAGCGCATTTGGCAAGCACTCCCAGGTTATGACTAGCAGCCTACCGGTATCGCTCAAGAGGAAAGTATACAACAGTTGCATCTTACCTGTACTTACCTATGGGGCTGAAAAGTAGAAGTTGACAAAGAGGGTTCTACTTAAGCTGATGACAACGCAGAAGTCTATGGAAAGAAAAATGGTAGGGATAACGTTGAGAGATAGGAAACGTGCAGAGTGGGCCAGAGAAATAACTCAAGTCGCTGACATTCTAATGGAAATCAAGAAGAAATAGGCATGGGCAGGACATGTAGCGCGAAGAAAGGATAACCGATGGTCGCTTAGGGCAGCAAACTGAATTCCAAGGGAAGGAAAGCGCAGCAGGGGGCGGCAGAAAATTAGGTGGGCGGATGAGGTTAACAAGTTCGCAGGGGTCAAGTTGATGCGGCTCGCACAGGACCGGGTTATTTGGAGGAATATGGGAGAGGCCTTCGCCCTGCAGTGGGTATAGTCAGGCTGAGGATTCATGGCATCATCACGTGTTCCCTCTTATAGTTGAGGCGCCTTCGACTCCATAGCCTCCCTAATTTAATCGCTACAAAATCATGTCTGAACGTGTCTAAACCTAAGCTTAAGCAAAACAAGAGGACGCTTTCGCTTCGCCTAACTAGGTTTAGCATGGTTAAACCTCAGCATTGTTTTCTTTGTTAGGTTTTCGAAATTGAGTTTGGATTGGATTTTTGACTGGATGGGGCTGGCAGTGTTTCCTAGTAGGGAACGTGATGGTGCTGTACTGTAGAGGGAGAGAAGAGGGCAGCACTTCCTCGTAATTTTACTGTTATCAACCCACAATGCCAAGACATTACAGTGAACAACCTCATATCGCTTTGCTTTCTTTGAGTGCCTGCATTATACTTACCGCTCTAAATATTCAATGGCGTTTTACATCAATAATTATATTATGCTTAGTTTTTTTATATCCACCCTTGAGTGCATCTAATCTATTCATGTCATTTTTTGCACTGTATACTGGGTTGTTACATATCTTGGGAGGCTCACACTCTTCACGCATCAGCGCTTTTTTGTCAGCCTCCTGGACAGAACTGTACTTGTGTGCCTAGTCTGAGTGAAATAAACTTTCATTCATTCATTTATGTTTACGGCCTTTCAGAATATCCGGTGATGTATAGTCACTTGCCTTGAAACACGCTGTCCTGTCCGAATATGCATTTTACTTAGAGAGCGAACTGCATGGTGCGACTCATGTTGTGACCGAGCGTCTCTACGCACAAAACTGCCCAGGGCGACGATTTAGAAATTGTAGTTATCCAGTACGATCGGGAAAAAGTTGCTGGTCACTATATTCCGCTCACCTCCAACAAAGCACAGAGAATTCCACACTACAACTTAGAAATCTAGGCACAGCATCAAGTGAAAGTGCTGTCGCAAAGGTATATCAGACGGCCATCTTTGTTTATATTGGACAGTGTTGTCAGACACGTAACATTTCCGGAGCTGGGAATAGGTTTCGCCCCGAAATACTCCTACCTGTCTGGACTGTCGGAAACCGTTTCCGTTGAAGCTTCTACCGTGCTAGCGCAAAGGGCGCACAAACACAGCGGCTATGACACGACAGTCAAGTGGATATGGCTACACTGGTCTTTGGTTATTTTAGTAATCAACTGATTATTTTATTGGTTCTGTATTTATGACCTCAGGTTCACCCATCAGACCAAGCTCGACAAGGGGAAAGAGTTAGCAGGTGGGAGCGTCTTGTCGAGAGGTGTCCTATATCATCAGGGTTGGGGAGAAACATTAAGAGAGCAAGACCCGGAGGAGTTCCACGCCGTTGTGGTTTATGCCAAACGTGCATTAGGAATGGCAACACAATGGCCACTCGTCGCCGAGAGGAGAATGCTGCGCGTCTGGCTGAGAAGTCATCATGGCTCCTACGGCGCCAAAATGCCGTCGTGGTACTCTGGGTATCCCCTGGGATCTACATTGACGCCCACGGACGGCACAAGGGTTTCGTTGAAGGCGGCAAGTCTCTCCAGCAGCATGGACAGAAGCTGCACAGCGAGTAGAATGTAAACATCAAATAGTGTTACAAGAGTACTTACGTCATCGTGGAGGGAATTGCAAGGACCTTCGTATCACTCAAGTTCGTATAAAGAATTGGGAGACACTTAAGCTATGCCACTCCTCTTATTAGGATATGACATAACAGTTATAACTGGCGGCTCCTCTTGCAGGTCCACCTTCACGTACCCCTTTGCTGCTCACTGAACCATTAATCCGTTTAATTTGCCTCTATTAATAATCTCGCACATAATATTTACCATGCAACTATAATATATGAAAGGCCGCTTTAACCAAGTCGAGCAAAAGTCCCCGCTTGCTTGTAGCATGTCTGATAGTTCTGGAGGGTTTGATTCTTCTCACTCTCCCCCTGGAATTCTCAACCCCGAGTTGGTAGCTCCTTCTAAATTGGCCATGGCATGAGGTGACATACCGTTGCACAGCCCTACCATGAATGAGTGCCGGGCCATGCCGGCTACTACAGCTGCCCCCCCTCTGTCAGAGCCGACGCTTGCGATTATGATTACTCGCTCACAACTCCGCATTTCATTAATAAGAAAATTTTGTCGTTGCTTCACAAAATTTGGCTACAAAACATGAATATCGGTGAAAAGTTCGAGTGAGTCGAGAACGAGGATACAGAGTAAGAAGGGGTAAGTCTTGCTTTGTGGCCTATCGCATATAGGAGCTGAAAGCTGGCGCGAAAGGTCCCGTGGCGGTTTTCTGCCAACATCGAGTGAACTCGAAGCACTATGACCATGGGACGAGTACGCGCCCATACATATACGACCTCGCATTCCATTGGATGAGGCACGCAAATGATGGGCGGATTGATAAAACTTATATTTGTATTTAGACTGCTCTTCAAATCTCAAGGTTTTCACGCTTATCGCTACCACGAAGCAGCGAGCATGTGTGCTACCGACTTGAAATCTGTGGTACAATCCATCCCTTCAATGAGACCTACAATTTTACAGCTCTGAATTTTTATGCGAAGTTTGGCTATTCAGGCCTTAAGGTACAATGCTTCATAAATGGAAATGACGTAGAAAAATAGGAAAGTAGAAGGGAGACAAAACACGCTCGTCTTCCGTCTGCCAACCTTTTTTTGTGTGCAATTTCTTGTTCTGGAAGTTGCACTATGTTGTACTCTTGCAGTGGGAGAACCGATTAACCAGCCCCTGAGGACATGCTTATGTCGGCAGACAGGGCGGGGTGAGTGCCCGGGCCCGCAGCCTCCTAGGCTAAAGGACGCCGCACTTACAGGGCGAAGGCTGTCACCTATATTGGTTAAGTCATCAATGCTTGTTACTACGACCCCTACCACTAGGACTACGACTACAAATATTACAACTGCTACTGGTACTACTACTACTACTACTGGTACTACCACCCAGTCGGAAAAAACTGCAGAAAATGTTGTGATTTACGACAAAATTTCTGTTTTCTGTAGATACAACAGAAAAGTGAAACAGAACTACAGACAACAGAAATATACTACAGAAAAACTACAAAACTACAGAAAAGTACTAAAGGACTACAGAAAAATCTGATATTTACGACAGAACTACAGGATATATTTTGTCGTATTTTTGACAAAGTTCTGTAGTTTTTTCCGACTGGGTACTACTACTACTACTACTACTACTACTACTACTACTGGTATTCTTGTAGTTCTCCAATACAATGGGGTGACTGGAATTAGCGACCGTTTTGACAGTCTCAGTCGCCTTATTAGAGGCGTGAATGTCCTATATATGCTATAGAATGGAGACAGCTGAAAGTATTTATGTTGTTATGAATGTAAAATGACCACCGCGCAAAAGCAGCTGCAATGCAAAGCCTAGAGATTAGGTACACAAAATTAAGCCTAGCATAATACCATAGTAATTAACGCTCGATAGCTATCCAGTTTTTATACCGAGTAAAACCTGCACGCCATATGCGATCTTACTTTTGGCCTCTCCTCTGCGATGTTGTGCAGCTCGCACGGGTCTTGGGCGATGTCGAACATGTATTGAGTGCTGTATGAAGTTGAGTTGTCTTCAGCGACCTCCCCGCAGGTGAGCGTCGCTTCATGCCTCCAGCGGCCGGCGTCTTGGAACATGTCCTTCCTTCCGTACAGGCGCCCGAGAACGGCTGCAGCGCGGGACTGCTGAAGAAGGTCGTCCAGGTCGTCGTACGGTCGATCTCCTCCGGGTGCCTCGTAGCGATCGTCCAGCGACGCCCCCAGCACAACCTTGAAGTTGTGGTAGCGCAGCGCGGATTCTCCTGAGTCTGGGTCAATGTTGATCAAAATCTCGGAACGGGGCGATGACTCGCCGGCCGTGAGCACGTCCCACATGTCGAAGCCATCCAGTGAACCCAGCTGCTGTACGTCGCCCCCTGTACGGTCAAGCGTGATAACGGTTGAATGCAAGCGCTTAGGAGGCCAACGTGTTATACGATTGCCTGCTACGCAAGCACTCTAGGCCACTTCTTTTTGTTTATGCAACAGCAGCCGCCTAGCGACTGTTGTTGCACATGCTACATTAGCCCCCTCTCAAAAAAAAAATAAATAAATAAAAAAAAATAAACGTATCTCTCTCTCATCCGTGCACAGTTTCCATGCCTAAAGACGAAGTTCATCCTTGCTTCACAAAAACAAATAATTATATTCAGCACCGTTTCTGTGGAATGAGTTATACCACAGCACAATGCTTTCAACATGCTCCCCACTTTTCTACCAATGTTTCAAACCGACAAGGGTTGCTAGCACAGCACTTGCATTCTGATGCAAGAAGCCTTCATTGCACCTTGCGCGATCCTTCTCTTTTTACCTTCGTTACAACGGCGTCCAAGAGGCCGCTGACAAGGCGCAGGCGTTAATCCCAGTTAGTCATGGCTTACTGATTTTCGAACAGCTTATTAGATTTACTGTCACTGAGTGTTTAGTCGCATCCTCCTATATTGGTATCCATGACTGGTCATATGAACCGAGATCAAAGAATGCCGACCGTTGCTTTCAAGGCCACGGCGGAAGAAAGAATAGTGCTGCATCGCCCGCACTTCGGCGAGATAGCGGCCATTAGGACGCAGTGCTAGGGGCAGAACGTCGTCTAGGCAACTATAAAAACTCGGGGACAATTTTCTGTGGCAATGTGGTGGAAGCTACGGAGCCGAAACGCACCAGCTCACTCCGCACAAGCATATAGTGCCTCCAGAAATTTCGCAGTGGATGCTCTGGAATTTTAAACCATTACGAAACTATTAAGCTTATTATTGTATCAGGCTTAAACTACAGTACTAGCCAGTACAGTCGGAGTTTAATAGACAGCGTTCATGTCGATGGCTGCGCCGCCTGTCGACAATCTCGTAAAGCGCAAGAGCGTAGGCGGGGCAGGGTGGGATGCGTCGGCCGCTTTTCTCCGCCCATTTCTGCGCGCGTTCGTATCGCTCGTCTGCTTTTCACAGCGTACGTCGTGCACGTTGCCGAAACCGCAGCCGAAGCCAGGTTCTTGGAACTACATGGCGTAGTAATACAGTTAGGAAAGCCCCGCCTTCGTAGCTTTGGCTCTACTGCCACAGAAAGTTGTCCCCGAGTATATATACCTATACTTTCCGACTATTCTTTTGGCTTTCCGTCAGAGGAATTGCACGCGCACTCACGTTTTCCAACCTGTGTCAGCAATAAAACACTGCAACATTAAAAAACAAGTGTTTAACCTGAGCGCTTGATGTAAAGCAAGTATGAGGGTTCACACCGCTCCTTACTGACCAAATTCCTGAATTTCCTATACACAGAGACACGCGTCGTCTGCTCCGGAACCCACAGGAGACTCCACGGGTAGGTTGCCTCGCCTGACAAAGAACCTTCGCCAAAACAACCCTTTGTTGTATAATCGGCAACTCAGCTGACAGGGGTATACAGTAGTGTGCAGAACCAACTCGCGCCTTTTCAACTGCAACTGCAGATTAGCCTGATCAGCAGTAGTAAATATTTTGTGCTTTCGGTTATGGCACGGGCATAATTATGCGCTCATTGGGAAAAAGTGCAACGTACCATTTTTTCTAAACGTAACCAGGCTGCATGTTCCGCTTCTCGCTTGTATTCTACAGCCAACATGGATTCTCAGAGGCTTTCAACTTGTCAAGTGAGGAAGGAGCTCGCCTTTACTTTGCACAGATTTAGAGCTTCAGTAGTGGTACTAATTCTCTACTACCCGTTTGAGAAGCGGAACACGCACTCTGGTTACTTTTTGCAAACAGGATACATCAAATAGGGTGCGACGGCAGCAATATGTGTTATATATGAATGTTTATGGGTATATGCGAAGGTTTTATATACGGGAAGGTATCGTTCTCCAGCGCTCCTGTAGCCTGAATTCGAAGCGCGGGATTATAGAAACGGACGTGCATCCAGCCTAAATAAAGTAGCTGAAAGCGCTCGAACAAGGTGTATTCATCAAAGTTAAGCACTTGTGCAAACTGCCAGTGCAGAAAAAAATGTCCCTCCGGTGCTAGTGCTGCTCCTTGCGGCAACATTGTGAATAGAAAGCTTGCGGTGCTTTCAGACTGCTTCTTCCACCGAGCATTTCGTAGCGCGAGTGGGTGAGTGGCCTTGTGTGGCCTGAAACCCCTTAGCTTTATAGGGTGCCTCGATGCGCGCCCGCTGAACGGAGAGCGGGCGCGCATCGAGGCACCGCTGAACGGAGAGCGGGCGCGCATCGAGGCACCCTATAGACAGTTTCAATGTTTGTAAACAAACCGCGCTTGGCGCTGATTGGCTTCCCCGAGTAAACTTCCGGCACAAGTACTTCCGGCATGCCTTCGCAGCGCGACTAGCTGCTTGATGCAACGTGCGGCTCTGTTATTTTCTTCCGTGCGCGACGCTGCAGCAGTTTGGTGTACCGTGATGTCGAGTGAGTATTTTAAGAAGCTTGACACGCAGACACAGAACCGATATCGAGAGAAACTGACGTTCAAGGGCGAAGAGCTTCCCGACCCACTCGACGATGCCGCGCGGTTCGCGTTCACGTCAGGTTCGCGCAACCTTCCACCTGTCACAGTGACAGACATTTTCGTATACCTGGTTGAAGGAGTCTGTTTCTACACAAAGGAACAGTTTAAAAGCCACAAAATGAGTGCAGCTTACAACGCATTCCTAAGTGGAAAGGTGAAGCGGCTGAAGTCGTTCAGAGCAGGCGAGCGTGGCGGCGGTGTGGTTCTCGTTGCGGCCACTGTGGACGCAAGCCAAACGCTTACGAAGTCTTACGAAGCGTGGTGTGTTGTCAAAGATGACGGGAATGTTGAGACTGCTCACTGCACCTGCATGGCGGGGTAAGTACTACACGCTCCGTATTTGGCTGCTTCGGCCGCTTCCTACTGACAGTGCTGGTGTCGGGTTGTCTGTTTCTTTGTGTCGCGGAAACAAAGTTGTGGCGCGATAACGCGCTAGTGAAAATACTTAGATAACGTGACGAGAATATCGCATTGACCGCGGCTAATTTATAATACTAGAGTGCTTCCATAGTCACGTCACAAATTTTTCTGCAGTGGTCTTTGCAAGAAACTCAGTCCCGAAATGCACTGTTTTCATTAGCACTTTAGGCTATTCTTGGCTCATGCTGCCCGTAGTGTGGGATCATTCTTGCGTACAGGAGGAAAGGTTTAAGGGACAAGGGGGAAAAATTCACTATCCTGTAATGTCCCATAGCATGCAGCGCGTTATGCCAGCGTGTTTTTTCATGTCCCGTGGGTTGCACTGTTTTCCCTTCTACATAATGTTTCCATCTTAGGAAACGTATCCAGTCAACCTAGGACACAGCTTTGCTGGTGATTTCATGGCTGTTAGCATGTTGCTATCGTTGCCATTCGCCATGCTTCTTCTTTAACACATTTCAAGTTATTGGCTTCTTTCTCTAAGATGGAAAACAGCACAGAACCACACAGAGGACAAAAACAGGAAAACTAAACGCAGGCGCTAACAACCCGAGGCTAACAACAACTCTTGATAAGTTTTTTCCTTGTGCTTTGTGAGTTGCTGATAAGCATGTGTCCACTACTTTAACTTGCAGCCTCGGAGAATGTTGCACGCATGTTGCTTCACTGCTCTTCAGCATTCAAGCGAATGTGCACTACAGTGATGCATCACCAACTGATGTCCAGTGCAAGTGGATTGAGGTGACACGAAGGAGCAGAGTAGGTATTTTTTCTTTCCTCTGCATCAACAAATAGTGCAGAAACAAGGATTAAACACTAAATTTCTTGCAGCCAGCACCAGTTAGCAACATCAAGTTCTTCAAGCCCAAAGTGGGTCATCCGGCTCCTGAGATTGTCCCAAGACCCCAAAAAACAATACCAAATTGGAGCAATGATGAGGTTCGCAGCTTCATGCAGCAAGTCAAGGTGAATCCTTATATTCAATATCCTTTATTTTGTCTTCTTTGGTTTACATTGATTCCTTTATCTGCTCTTACAGAGGTTTGCACTAAACACACTGCTGCTGAATTCACTGACAGACAGTGAAGAGACTGATTCTGCCCCCGAGTCAACTGAAGCTGCTGCTGCCCAAGAATCCAAAGAATCAGCCGTGTCCGAACAATCAGCCTTGCATTTTCCACTGCAAGCTGTGTATGGTGACAGTAACTTGCTAACAGCGAAACAAGTGCAGATGTCGCATGCATTGAGATTGAACAGACAACTCGTGGCCAGTCAAAGAACACGACATGGAAGGAAGAGCGCCGAGGCAGGATTACTGCCTCTGTGTTACACCGTGTAACAAGATGTAAAACAGGGGCAGAAGGTCTTGTTGCTGAAATTATGGGTTATGTTAAGGCACCACATGTGCCAAACCTGCGCTGGGGCTGTGAAGCAGAGCCTCAAGCAAAACAAGCTTTCATTACTCATCAGTCACCGCATCACAGCCAACTTGAAATAAGAGACTGTGGCCTGTTTGTGCTGGAAAGGCTGCCATTCCTGGCAGCAACTCCAGACGCTATTGTTTCCTGTGCATGCTGTGAGAGCGCTGTGCTGGAGGTGAAGTGTCCTGCATCGGCAAAAGGTGCTTCTATTACTGCTAAGCTGGCTTATCTTAATGCTGATTTAAAGCTGAGGCATGACCATGCATACTATACGCAAATACAAGCCCAAATGGCTATTACCAGAATCCGTCGAGCCTACTTCGTAGTGTACACAGGACATTCAGTGCTGGTTGAGGCTATGACGTTTGATGAACACTTCTGGGCAGACACAGAAGCCAGAGCGGAAAGTTTTTTCTTTCAGTACATCTTCCCAGAGCTGCACTCAAAGCAAATTTTAAACAAGATAGAAAGTGCGAAATCCACGTGCCACTGCCACGGTGCCAAATCTGGACGCATTGTAGAGTGCACTCAATGCCTACACGGTTTTCACCTCAAGTGTGTAAACCTCAAACGCACACCAAAATTGTGGACATGCATAAAGTGTCAAAAGTAAGCAGACTAATGAAACAGTTTAAGTGTTGTTCGATCTGTTGTCCTATTCTGCTGTGACGGCACATTCAGAATTGTGGGATTTGCTTCTTTTTTCTTGCAATTTTATATATATGTCGCTTTTTCTCTGATATCACGGAGCCAGTGAAGGCTCAGACACCATGTTTAGGATTAGTGAAATATTAAACACATGCCGTGACATTATGAGCAGCCATTATGATTACTAGATTTCATATTGTCTGTTTACTGGATTGCAGGTATGCTGTAATCTTATTTGGCACCTGCATTCTTTTACTGTAAATGCTCAAGTACAGCTTCATGTTTCCCATCTACAATGATGATTGTTCAGTGCAATAAACATGTGCAATAATAAAGAGAACGAAAGGACAATACAAAAATTTTAAAGTGAAACTGCAAAGCGCTCAAATGCAATAACTCCAGTCTTGGTTTTTACTTGGCATGAAATAAGATAATACGGGTGCAATGTTGCCAAACTGAGCCTCTCATAAAAATGTTACTTCCAAAAAAGTCCAGTCTTGCACTCATTGAAACGATCACATCACGCCACAATGTCACCATCCACGAGAACAATGGAGGAAGTGCTCATTATGCAGCAGCTTCTCCTAGTGTTAACGAGGCTCAGACGGACTGCTAACTAAAGACCTTGCATGCAGATTCGGCATTGCAGTAGGTTCTGTGAGTGGAATTTTCCACTCGTGGCTTGATGTGCTAGCCAAGAATTTGCACTGAAATATTTATTCAGCGTCCAACTTCAATGGAAGCTAGGTTGTTGATGATTGGTGTTTGTAGGTTGACAAGCCCACAGCAGACAACCAGAATCTTGTCGATTGTTGCACAATCTGCATCGTTCGACCTTTTCACGAAGCTCACTGGCAGCACACTTTGGAGACTTCTGAAGAGCTTCAAACGTTGAATGGCTCTTTCAACATGAATTCGGACCCGTGAGAGCTTTCTTGATGTTGTGACTTCTTCTCCTGGCAGCTGGGGGCGTTTTTTTGTTAATGAGGGCATTAGTATTTTAGCACCTCGAGCAGCAAACATGTCCTCGCACCGGAAGCCTCTGTCCACAAGAAAACAATCTCCCTCCTCAACCTTATCAAGCAGGCCACTACACAGTGTGAGCTCTTTGTCAGAAACCCGTCCACCCCATGCCTTCGATACAAATGTAACTGAACCTGAAGGTGAAATTGCAACAAGTGCCTTGACGGTGTTGTGATGCTTGTAGTTTGAATATGTCTGACTCCTAGCTTCCATTGAAGTTGGACGCTGAATAAATATTTGAGTGCAATCGATGATACCCCTCAGGTTATCAAATAATGTGTCTTGAAAAGCTGGCAGGCGGTGAGACTGCAGCGCTTTTCTCGATGGCCAAATGATGAATTGCTCAAAATTCTTGGCTAGCACATCAAGCCACGAGTGGAAAATTGCACTCACAGAACCTACTGCAATGCTGAATCTACATGCGAGGTCTTTGGTTAGCAGTCCTAGTCTGAGCCTCATTAACACTAGGAGAAGCTGCTGTTCAGCATCCAGGCATGTCTGGGCTGGTGTCCAAATAGACAACACAAACTGCAGCAGTGCCCTGAACATTGTTACGGATACAAGCCCTGTGTGGAACTTTAAAGTTTTATCTGACTGCATCACCACAGTCTGTGTGATCTCTGGAAGGTTAATGGGCTTATTCTCCTTTGCAGCAGGTCTATCTTCAGCAGTTTGAAAGTTTTGCTTCATTTCAGTGAGATGTTTTTTTGTCAACTCATTTTCTTCCAGCAGAGCTTCAATGTCCTTTGTAGTGAGGGTTGTTTGTGCTCCAGCATCACACGTCTTCCTTGGACTGTCGCCATGGTCGGTGGGGTCACCTGGGGAGGTCAAAATACAGGACTCGGCAATGCCATCTCTTTGTTCGGAAGGCAGTTTTCTTTGAGCACGTTCGAATCTGGCAATCTTCTGTTTTGAGTTTCCTTGTGTTCGGTAAGGAAACACTGAAGGAACATAGTCTGGGTGGTTTGCATCAGAAGATGGCTGGCCTGCAATACAGAAGGATAAAAATTATGACACGCATTGGGACTATCTGCAACTAAACATTTTTTTAATGGCACTTTCATTGCTGCTAGACAAAGGATGAAATTAGTGAAAAGAGTTGCTTGTGTGTACACACTAATAAAAGGGCGAGATGATGTGCGCACATACGCACACTCTGTGATATCAGCATGGCTTGTTCTTAATATGCATGAACACACAAATGAATTTCTCAAACGTCCTTGTAATATTAAACAGCAAGGTCAATTGAAAGGGAATCAACTTTTGCCACGCCTGCAAGGTACTAAAAACTGTAGTTCACGAGAATAACACATAACCTGCCTCTGCGAAGCCGTAAATACGCCCGGATAGTGGCCGAAACTCCCTGCATGTATGTATGGATACCACTAGTTATTTTTGGGATTATAATCTGCGTAAAGTATTATCGTCGACACGGCTGTCTACATGCCGGTAGGCAGCGATACACCTGTCTAAATAAGTGAAGTTGCAGAAGAGCAGTAGTGCTCCAGATAAAAACTAAAAAAAAAAAAAACAAAAAAAAAACACGGCGACTGTATGGCTACACGCCGACGTAAATATCGTTACCCTGTGGCGTTGCGCTTAGCAGATGCAAACTTTACATTGCACGCTTCTGTACTCATGAACTTAAGGAGCTGGTTAGATTTCAAACTGCTCGCGCGTGGATCACACAAGATATGACACGAACCTTAATAAAGTATAGGCGGCAGTAGTACTTTTATATAACTAGACCACATGACAGCGCCGGCGCTACTGTAAGTAGCAACATACCTTGGATAAAGTGAGCAGAGCAAATCTGAGAGCTCTTTGTAGGCTGCCAGTTGTCTCGGCGCACCGCTGCTATCCAAGCGTTTTTCCTACCGGCCTCGCTGGGGAACCTGAACGTTCGCACTGCCGAAAGAAGGTTTGTTCCTGAGCGAAGGCTGCACCCAGGTACAACACAACACGAACCCATCCTTGAGCGCTTCACAGGTGACTTGTACGACGCTGAACACATTTCCAGCGAGCAACCGCATACAATCAAGCGATACCGCCGCCAGAGGATCGAAAAGAGAGAAAGGCGTTGTTCCGGCGAGCCACTGGACACTGAACAACGCACGGAATGCCACAATCCGCACAAATATAGATATACTACGGAAAAATCGAACAAAATGCGCACAGCGCGAGCGCGAGAGCACACAAAACGCCAGCAAAACAAACCACAACCGGAAGTTTTCTAAGGGCGCCGGATACGGGGGCACAGTGTTGCCAGTGTACGGTCGGCGCTGGATGAAACCGTCTATAGCTTTAGGGTTGTTAGCGCCACTTTTCGTCAAGTGCCGAAACTATATGCTCGCCGCTATGAATGAATGAGGCCCTTCTCCGCAATGAAGCGCGCACATCACATGCCAAGGATGGTAGGCGCAGATCGCCGTTTAAGAAGAAGCGCAATGCCCGAAGCGGGCGTCTTGCGATGCGTGCGCCTAGTTGCGGAAAATCGCTTCATTGCGACAAACTAGTTTTTATTGCGAAATCAATACTACTCGCACTTTCAAGCCTTCGCGTGACCCGGCCTCAGTTACGTCTTACCCACGTGACGCTGTGACTTCACACCTCACGTGACACACGGGCTGGCAGGAGCTGCCAACTTGGGTCTTTCGTTTCACATGGGACGGTTGTCAGAATCAGCTTGCTAGGACCCTGGCATTCACGTTACCCCTATAGGCCACTAAGGCACGTTCATATGGGTTGGTTAAAGCGGGGCTTTATCTGTGGCTGAGGAAGAATAAAAAGAGAAGAAGAAGAACGCTCGGTCACCTGCAGGCAATGCTTTCGCTCAATAATTGGTTCAGCAGCGTTGAACCCTTGTTATTTTTAGCGCACCTTGCGGAACGGCGCCTCCTACCAGGATTTTAAATATATTAAACGGCCGCATTTCGCGCGAATGACCGAGCGTGGAAAATATATAGGAGGCTATGGTTGAGTGCGCCAAGCAGTCGTTGCTCAGGTTTCGAAAAGAGGTTTCGAGATATTCAGAAGCAAAATTGCTCTACGACCACTGATGTATCCCCTGCTATAACTGAGTGTTACTGCTGGCTTAAAAACTAAAGCGCTAAGGTCATCTCTTGGGATGACCTTAGCGCCATCCAAGGCAGCTGCTGCATAAAAAAGAACCAGATCAAAGTGCTAAATTAACAACTGCACTAACTAGCTGAGTTCTACTTTGTCTTTCTCCCTGACGCATAAAGTTTTGGAACGAATAGGGCGCAACGATAAATATCAATCAAGTTCATGCAAATTAGGGACTTGTCATGCTGTCAAGTCCGCTGCTCTGGAGGAACGCGCTGGACACGTACCAACAGCGGAGTAAAGCGTAGGCAGCCAGTCGGAAATGTGCACCAGCTGATGGGACACTCTCCTCTGCGGGAGTAGTTGAGGCCGCGCGGATGGCGCCGTCCCAGAGGGTGGTCTTGGAGCCCCGTAGCGGCCAGTTGGTGCCCGCATTGGAAGCGGCCCCCGTTGGAGCCGCGCCGTTGTCACTGCTAAACACGATGATGGTGTCTTCCAGCATGGAGGCCTCTTCAAGCGCCTCCAATAAAGCACCCATGGATTGGTCAAGGGCGTCCGTCATCCCTGTCCAGGTCAACGAGACGCGTAAATACATATTGGCATGAGCTCTGGAAGGTGTCGAAACAAAATTCAACAGAGACGTATGGTGTTTTAATGTGAAAGTGTCGTAATGCTGCGAATGAAATATATTTGAGAGAGGCTTTCCACGTGTATTAGAGTTCTTTCGAGTAGTATTGTACTCGATGTGTGTGCTTTTGCTTATTACGAGTATGCTACCATGCATCACGTAGCATATGGAAGCAGTGATCGCAGAAGTCTTGGTTCGAAAGCGTACGATTGCAGTTACGCATGTCGTTCGTTCAAATCCCTGCCTAAGTTTCCCTCCAACTTTAATAGCACATGTATGCTATATGTCAAGAGAAATCGCGTGACCGGGAAGCTGTACAACGACAAAGCGCGTGACACGGAAAGCTGTACGACGAACGGCTTTGTCAGAATTTTGATGCTATGCTGAGAAAACTGTTGCCGCTTGCTGTGTGCACCATATATGTCTGGCTGTGAACAGGAAGAAGTGCACGGATAACGTTCCAGTCAGTGGCATCGTGATCGCTGCGCTTGTTGGACCTGACTGTGTTCACTGTTGCTGATCTGCCCACTTTGAGGACCTCAATAAACCCCCCATCTTACATTTGGCGGAGCTGCCGGTTAACCGGCAGCTATCCTCTCGCCCTGGAACTCAGCAGCCACACGTTACCACCTCCTGCGATGCCTGAAGACAGCAAACATCTGTCCCGGCTCCCTCCGCCAGCGAGACCCCGCCATCTTCAGCGGCACTGACGACCATGACGTCGCGGACTGGCTCACATATCCCATGAGCGGGTGAGCGCTTACAACAAATGGGACGCGGAAACGAAGCTAAGCAACGTGATTTTCTATCTCACCGGCGTAGCAAATTTATGGTTTCGGAACCATGAAGCGGACATTCCATCATGGTCCGTGTTCAAAGCCAGCTTCTCTTAAGTTTTCGGCCGTCCGGCTGTGAGGAAACTCCGCGCTGAACAGCGATTGCGTGCGTGGTCTCAGAAGGTTGGCGAGAAATTTACGAGTTACATCGAGGACGTCGTCGAACTGTCCAAGCGCGTGAACGCACAGATGTCAGAGGGCGACAAGATCAAGCACATTCTGCAAGGCATCGGTGACGACGCCTTTCAGATGCTTACAGCGCGAGATATCCGCACCGTCGCGGAAGGTGTCACACTGTGTCAAAGTTTTTATGAACAGCGCAGACTAAGGGCCATGACTCGCGCGAACACCATGAACTCTGAGTCGCTTGCTGGCCTGACAGATGCAGGTGAACATTCTGCGCTCCTGCCACAAATCAAGAGCTTCATTCGGGAAGAAGTTGCCCGGCAGCTCTCCCTTATGTCTTGTCATGAAGAGCCTTCATCACACCTGGCTCCCAGTTTGCGCCAGATTATTCAGGAACAGGTAGCTGAATATCATTCTCCAGCCCCTCAACCCACGCTTGTCGCAGCTCCGTTAACATATGCGGCTGTTGCTGCCCGACCACCACCTACACATGCTCCTCCGCCACAACCTGCCTACGTTCAGCCACCTCCTGGTCCTGCTCGAGGACCTGTGCAGTTTATTCGACCAGCTCCAAGACCACGCAATCCTTAGCGCACGACAGATAACCGGCTAATTTGTTACACTTGCGGGTTGACTGGACATATCTCCCGTTATTGCCAAAACCGCATCCTAGTGTCAGCACCACCTACTCATGGTTCTGGGTACTGATCTTCGACGCCTCAGTATTCCACGCCTACTTAGCCTCCAGCCAGCCGTCATTTCTCCCCAGACCGCTCAGCCATGTCCGACCGCCGTTCACCGTTGCCGCGACGCCGCTCTATCTCTCCGATGCGACTTCGACAGAACGCTTCACTTGAGGAAAACTAGAGGCCGCAGTTCCTGAGGCGAGAACTGCGACCCCGTCGAACTTCCCAAGTCCTCATCTGTCGCGGGCCAACCTTATTGAAGTTTTCGTCCAGGGTGTTGCTGTCAAGGCTCTAATTGACACTGGTGCTGCGATTTCGGTAATGGACGCAAAACTATGTAGGTCTTTAAAGAAAGTGAAGACGCCAATTGCGGGACTTCCGTTGCGAACGGAAAGCGCTCAGCATATCAAGCCTTTAGCAGCGTGCTCTGCTCGAGTAGTAATTCAGAATTGCCTTTATGCAATTGAGTTGGTCGTGCTGGCAAGTTGCTTACACGCTGTAATTTTAGGCTGGGATTTCCTGTCACGTCACGCTGCTATTATCGATTGTGCTCGCGCTGAAGTGGGGTTCTCGACTTTGCCCGATGCCTTACCAGACGCTGATCTATCGAATTCCTGTGCTTAACCCCTCGTCGCCGAAGATATCGACCTTCCTCCCTGCTCTTCTGTGCTTGCTCGTGTCGCTTGAACCTCTGTTAGCGATGACACCGTTTTCGTCATACCAGCCCATACTTCCCTGCGCCGCAAGTGCCTTCCATTACCCTACGCTGTGCTCGCTATTTCCGCTGGCCTTTCCATGTTATGGGTCTCTAACAATTTAACTCCCCTACTGCTTTGCGCCATGGTGAATGCCTCGGTAGTATCCAGCCGATCGCATCTCTCCTGATCACTGAGGAACCTGTCGACGCGCCTCACTCTGCCTTCACTGCGCTCTGCCCCCTTCACCTGCGCCCGCTACCTCCTCTACAGAGTTGTTCCTCCGTTCCATCGACGCCAATCTTCCTCCAGCGCAGCGCACTGAGCTTTTGAACTTACTACATCACTTTCGCTCCTCCTTCGACTCTCATCAAAGTTCTTTGAGTCAAACTTCTACAGTCAGTCATCGCATCGACACCGGCACCCATGCACCACCACACATAGCACCCCTATCGTGTGGCTGCAACCGAACGCCAGTCTATTGAATAGAAAGTCGACCTAATGATCCAGAACGGCGTGATTCAGCCATCAAGCAGCCATTGGCCGTCACCTGCTGTCCTGGTAAAAAAGAAAGATGGTTCTATCCGCTTCGGTGTCGATTATCGCCGCCTTAATAAGATTACGCGCAAGGACGCCTACCCTCTTTCGCGGTTCGACGACGCTCCCGAATGGTTGCAAGGCGCCGAGCTCTTTTCTTCCCCAGATATATGCGTCCCGGCTACTGGCAAGTTCCCCTGGAAGCGGCTGATCGCCCCAAAACTGTCTTTGTACCTCCCGACGGCTTGTACGAATTTTCAGTTATGCCATTTGGCCTTTGTAATGCTCCGGCAACATTTGAGATGATGATGGACACCATTTTGCGGGGCCTAAAGTGGAAGACATGTCTGTGCTACCTCGACGACATTGTCGTCTTTTCTCCTGACTTTGACACACACCTCTACCGTCTGAAGCATGTTTTGACCTGCCCATCGGATGCCGCACTGCAGCTGAATTTGACAAAAATGTCGTTTTACCGCTCGCCTCCTCACCATTCTTGGCAACGTTGTCTCAAAAGAAGGTGTATCTCCAGACCCTGCCAAACTTCGTGCCTTAGAAGCCTTCCCCAAGCTGACTTCCATCAAAAATATACTTAGCTTCCTTGGGCTGTGCTATTACTTTCGCCGCTTTATTAGGAATTTTGCTTCCATTGCTGCTCCCTTGACAGAACTTCTGTCCGGCAGTTCCGACCTTTCGTCGTGGTCATCAACGTGCGAAGATGCCTTCAATGCTTTGCGCCGTACCCTCGCGGCACCGCCTGTCCTGCGTCACTTCGACCCCACAGAGCCTACTGAGGTCTACACAGACGCCAGTGGTGTTGGTCTCGGCGCTGTACTCGCTCAGCGCAAATCAGGCTATACTGAATACGTGATCGCCTATGCTAGCTGCACACTCACGAAGGCTGAATCCATTTACTCGGTTACTGAAAAAGAGTGCTTAGCGATTATTTGGGCTCTTACTAAATTCCGCCCTTACCTCAATGGCCGCTCTTTTGAGGTAGTAACGGACCACCATGCGCTTTGCTGGCTTTCCTCACTGAAAAAACCGCCCGGCAGACTGGCAAGATGAGCTGTTCGCCTTCAGGAATATGATGTCCGTGTTGTTTACCGCCCCGGCCGATGCACTTTCCGATGCACGTACGATGCCGATGCACTTTCCCGCTGTACCCTTACAGCCGAGGTCGCGAGCCTTTCCTCTTCCGACGATTCCCCGCCATCGCTTCACATCAATGACATGCCGTCAGCGCAGCGGCAAGATCCTTGGATAAACTCTATCCTCGATTTTATCTGCAATCCTACAGCTGCTTCTCCATCGCGTGCTCTCCGCCGCCATGCTTCCCACTTCGCCATTCGTGATAACCTTCTCTACCGCCGCAACTACTACGCAGATAGCCGCAAGTGGTTGCTAGTTATTCTCCGGCAGCTACGTTCGCAAATCTGGGACTATTTCCACGCTGACCCACAATCTGGTCACGCGGGCGTCTTCAAGACATACACTCGTCTCCGGCTGCGTTACTACTGGCGGGGAATGTACACCTTCGTACTCAAGTACGTTCGCTCATGCCTCACCTGTCAACGTCGCAAGCCATCTCCTCAACGTTCTGCTGGAGAGTTGCTGCCGTTATCCTGCCCACCACGCCCTTTCGACCGCGTCGCATTGATTTGTACGGGCCGCTTCCCTAAGCTGCAGCCGGCGACCGCTGGGCTATTGTAGCCGTTGATCATTTATCGAGGTATGCAGAAACCACCGCATTTCCATCTGCCACAGTTTCCTTCATTTTGCAGCGATTTATTCTTTGCCACGGCGCACCTCGAGAGCTTCTCAGCGACAGAGGACGCGTTTCCTTGAGTGATGTTGTGAAAGCCTTACTCACCAAGTGCAACATTATTCACAGAACCACCTCCGCCTATAATCCCCAAACTAATGGCTCACTGAGCGTTTAAATCGTGCCCTTGGCGACATGCTCTCTATGTACGTCGCCTCCAAACACTCATATTGGGACCTCGTCCTTTTGTATGTCACTTGCGCTTACAATACCGTAACCCAGTCTACTACTGGCTTCTCTCCTTTTTTTCTCCTCTACGGCCGTCACCCGTCTGCTACAATTGATACCCTACTCCCGTATCAGCCAGACATATCCGAGTATACTCCTGCGTCTCAAGCCGCCCAGCATGCGGAAGACTGTCGACCAATTGCCCGCGCATTCACGGCTAACACCCAGTACCGCCATAAATCCAACCATGGCAACCAACACTCGACACCGGGCTTCTCGTCTGGCGCCCTTGTGTGGGTGTGGATACCTTCCATTGCTTGAAATTTCTTGCTAAATACCATGGTCCATAGCATGCTCTGGAGCGCACCTCTCCGGTTAATCATGTGATGGAACCTCTTACGCCGTCTCATGATCTACGCCGGCGCGGACACGAGATTGTTCACGTCCAGCGCCTCAAACCCTATTACGACCCCGCCATCTTGCTCACGCCGAAAGTCGCCAAGATGGCTCCTCTTCGTCCCGCGGGTGATTGTGAAGAGGAAGAGGTGCACGGGGAACGTTCCAGTCAGTGGCATCGTGATCGCTGCACGTGTTGGACCTGACTGTGTTCGCTGTCGCTGATCTTCCCAGTCTGAGTACCTAAGTAAACCCCCATCTTAAACTGTCATTCATTTTTCTTGCCTCGAAATTTCGCTGAAACGCGGTTGTGCGACGGAAGCTTTCGTTGCTCGGTGCAAGAGCGTCCTGATGAGCTGTATTACCTGGTTACAAATGGACAGCGTTGTGCGCTGTATCTGAGTGCAGGACGGTAAAAAAAGGAAAATTTGGCACGCATACAGCTAGGGAAATGCGAATGATGCGCCCATAGCACTTCATTTTCTGCTTCAGTCTCGGTGTGACTCTCGGTTTCCAAGGTCATGCATTTGGATGTTCACAAAAACGCCATGCAACACGCAATACGAGAGAGTTAAACCTGCGATATCTACGGCTTCAGTGATGGCCTAAAGCTGCGGCCAGTGAAGCTGATTTTTTCGTGCCGCCGCGGTTTCGAAACGTACTCGTAGCCGTGTACTGTTTTATTTCTTTTTTATTTTAGCTCCAACTGCTGACTGTCAACTATCGTCTAAGAAAGGCTAAGGATTAAGCAAATATTGCTGAAATTGACGAATGCGTATTCTAATTGCGTACCACCTGTCAACTATGGGCTCCATGAACTTGATTTACAAGCAAAATTAGGAAATGTGGGCTCTATAGAGATTAGTGCACTTAAATGCTACGTCACGTTTCGCTTAACGTAGCACAGTACATTAAGAATGGGCACATTTTCGCGAAGCTGCAATGCTGGATCAACCTTATTTCCAGAGAAGAAAAATAGCGCCTTGGTTTGCGAAATCGCTAGTGGTTGTGCACGAGCCGTATATGCGATCCAATTACTTAAAGTGAAAACAGTTTAGGGATCACCCCGCGCTATTTTTTTAAAGACATTCTTGCGCCGCAAGAATATACTTGCGCATATCAGTCATCGGTAATAGGAATGTTTATTGATAGTTTACCTGCATAAACCTGCCTGGCTTCGTCCTCGATGTAGGGAAACTTGGCAACGTTCTCTTCAGGGGCTTCGAGCGGGTCCGGCGGGACGCCGCCGTGTGCCGCTTGGTGCGCCATGTACAGGAACAGAGGCTGCGGGCGAGTGCTAGCACTGTAACCCCAGCTCTTCCAGCTCAACACTGTGCTATACTTAACCAAGCCGCATAAGAAACAATAAGAAAAAAGAAATCGCACGGTGTGCAGTACCTCCTTTATTACGATCAAGTATATTGAGAATAAAGGGCAGTGGGTAAAAGCCTATTCCAACGCTCTGGGGAGCTCAGTGGGAGCCATATATATAGTTTTCACGTGGCCTTTCCACTATTCGGGAAGCAAGCAGAAATAAAAAACCAAACAGCAAACAAGGTTTCAGAGAAGCCGTAGAAGGCGGTCCTTACAAAACAGTTGTTCAAAGGCACTCTTAGCAAAGTTACCGACAGAAGAGCCCTATCGCCTGAAATCAGGACCTGTTCCGGGCTACCTTCTTCTGGCACTAGAACACGGCGAATGAAAGTGAAATGAAGGAAGTGTTTTAGTCAAAAATATATACGGAGTCCAGAAAATTTGCTTCTGGCTAAAGGTGGGCAAATAATCTACGAATGTGGGCCAAATAGTTATTCGGGTCATATTCGCCTGACAGATGCCTATTAGAAAACTATTGACTGCTCGCAAGGGAGTAGCGCCGACTTTTATAGAAACACAGGAAAGTTTTGATTTTTTCTGCGTCGCTTATCGCATTGATCGGTCACATTCAGACTATAATAGTATTGGACGTCGGGCTAAATTCTCAAAGCAAGTGCGTTTCTCACATACCGCACATAATTCACGGGGGCGAGCACCTATAGCTCAAAAGACGCACACACACACACAACCCCCCCCCCCCCCCCCACACACACACACACACGTGCGCGCACATCCTCACATCCTGTATTTCCATACAATGCAACAATCACCACTCACACACAGCATATTTAAGAGAGACAAAGGAACAACAGTCATAATAATAACAGATATTGAGCAAACTAACCGTGAAAGCAGTCTTGCAATGCCTTGCTAAAATCACACTGTTGCGAAAATTATTCCGGAAGCAAATTCCAATCGAAGATGTTCGGGAAAAAAGCTATAGTTGAATCAATTAGTCAAGATAGGCTGCAGCGCACGTACCTTAGTGTGTCACTCTCGTCTGACGGTAGAATGTTGAACGCAGTCAGGTAAATGAATATTTGTGTCCAGTCCGAGAGTGTTGCGAAGGAACAAAATTATGTTTATTTTTTGGTGGTCTGAAAGACGCGGGATTTTATTTTCATTCATTAGCTTGGTTGGAGTACGTAGCATGCAGCTTCTGCGTACCGTTGTGCTACCTAATCAAACAAGTATACGTTTGTTTTCGTCACGCATATTTTGTTAAGTTAGTGAGCCAGCCTATTTTTGCTTAATTTTGATTGTAAAAACTGTACATTGCCTTAAAAAAATAAGGAAGAACACTAATTTCTCAGTCATCTTTTTTCTGATTGCCTTAAAAAATAAGGAAGAACACTAATTTCTCAGTCATCTTTTTCCTGATTGTTTTTTTTTTCTCATAGGGAACCGATATTACATCTAGATCGCATTTGAATTAAAATATTTCCGCGGAAATATCAGTATACAAATGAGACGAAAACAAATGTTATTTTTTGTTTAGTTTCTTTGTGCCTTCACTGTCTATTCTATCGGTCTTTAGTACGTGGCTATCTTATTGGAAATAATAACAAAAGGAAGTAAAAAAGGTTTTTTGGCGCCCCGGCATCTGCTATTGCAAGCAACAAAACCCCCTGAACTGGGGCCTCCGCCAATCTGTCTTCACCTTATTTGAGCCGGCAATATTTCTACACCTTGGCTTGCCTTGGATTGGTCTCTGTTGGCTATGATGTCTTTGGCTCGCTCCGTGAACAGCGTCGTCGAGTACGTGCCGTTCTCGGTCGTCAGAGGATCGGTGTTGTTCCAGAAGTCGAGTCCGACGTGGTCATCCTGCGAAGTGAGACTCTCGTCTAGGACTCCTGCGTGGACTCCCGACTAGAAACTTCATGCCTGTCTCAAGAAATACTCGTTTGGGTCTGTGTTTGTCCATAAATTTGGAAGAAATTTACTACATATTTCTATTCGGCTCACTTTGAAAATGCAAACAGAGACCCCAAGATGCCCGAGTGTGTTCGCGATTACTAGTTTGCTTTATGGTAAGGTTAGACGAGCTTCATGGTATACCGGGAAAGGTCATTGGTCAGCGCACCGTCCTGTATGAAAATTTTGCACGAGATGTTATTTGCACAAATTTATTTTTCTAAAGCATAGCGCGGGTGTAATTTTGTCCTCTTTTCTTTGGGTGATTATGTTCAGTGAATGCTGAAAAACTAAAATATAATTATGGCATTCGCACATCGAATACTTTTTCTCTTCAGGGCTTAAACTATAAGGGTTCTCGCGATTATAAAAAGGGGGATGAGGTGTTTACAGATACAAACAATATATTTATATATAGGGCAAAGAGCCATGGCGGCCAGATACTGCAGGATTTGTCGCAAGAGTGTTCCAAGAATAATCAATAGCATACTTTTGAGTAAAATGCAGAAAAAAAAATGTTCTCAAAGGCAAGAAATCTGTTTTCATTAATACGCCGAAGGCTGGGATATTGCTTACTGCATTGATAAATATCACTGTGTTTGCCAGCGGACATGAAAGAAACAAAATAGAACAGCCCATTTCCGATTCAAATGTAGCTAAGTTTGCCAGAAAGAGAAATAATTGCTACATAGCACTCTATGAGAAATATATATTCGCTATATCAGAATTGTGCAGCCCTTGAAAGAGTTGGGTCTTACTGGTGCATTTTTCAACCAAGTGTAGCCTTTTAGCATGCTTAAATAAATGCGCTCATGAAGACCTGGGACTCATTAATAGATTATGCAGTATTTGATGTGAACTATACCGGTTGTTCAAGCTAACTTTAGAGAAAAGGGTAAAAAATGAAGAATTTGAGTTAGGCCAGAGAAACCACCTTAACGCAACTGCTAGCGATCTGGCGCACCATAGAAAAATTTTTGTTTTGCAATTAACTAATTAGTAATGAGATAATTATTGTATTTACCTTCAGAGAAATAATGTGAGTTGCAAAATTGGAGAACACCTTCTGAAATTTTCGATTAAGAAACCCTCACGTGTATCGTTTTCCCGAGATTTCTTAACCCCCCCCCTCTCTCTCTCTCTCTCTCTCTCTCTACATATATATATATATATATATATATATATATATATATATATATATATATATATATATATATATATATATATATATATATATATATATATATTGTAGGGGTGTGTTTATTCAGATAGATATAGCCGGTCAGGAGGAACTCGCAGCGGAGCGTCAGGCGTGGCGAACCAACAAGGCAGCGACCAACTTCTTCGTCCTCGAGCGCGCCAGCACGCGGCGCATGGCAGTGGCTATGAAGATGAAAGTTACCACACTACAATATATATATTATATATATATATATATATATATATATATATATATATATATATATATATATTCGAATATCACTGTCTAGTGAAAGGGCAGTGTACAGTCTGTGGTGAATGGTCACACAACAAAGCACATCTGACTGCGCAGTGCAACGTACTTAACGTCATCACGCGCTAATTTTACAATTAGTGATGAGGCAGTAAAACCTCGCTGCCACAGTTGAAGTCACGCCAACAAGTGTTCGGCAATAATATGAGGGTGATCGCATTGCCATCCATGAGGCTTCTAACCTGAAACAGTTTTACAAAAGAGCAGCTTTGACGCAGTTCAGACGGTTGACACAAAGAAAAGTTGCAATGAATTCTCCCGTAGACAGAAGAAGTATATGCACAAAATGCAGAAAAAATTAGAGTGGAATATGAACTAATACCGAGCTCTTGCGTTGCGAGTTAACTGAGATCGTCATAGTGATTCTCAAGGACGCCTTGTTGGCTTCCTTCTTGATTTGTTTGGCTGAAGACCGGTCAAGAAAATGAAGGGACTTTTCACGGGTCATGAAAGTTTAAGCTTATCGGGGAGTTGTGCACATCGGGCAGACTTGTACAAAATAATATTCTAGCGTGCATTACGCAACCGCTGCCAATCATTTTATTTTGTTTAAGGCTGTCTCGCGGACGTATACCTTGTCGAAATAACGTATTCTGGATCCTCAAGCCTGAATATGTGCAGAGGTGGAACTATGCAGAGCATGTGAGTATATGGCGAGTTTCCTATGCTCTCAGAAGTATGCGCTAAATACACTTGAGTAAAACACGTTTTTGGGCAATTTGGCGACTTTCTTCATTCATAACGGCAACGGAGAAAGACGAACTCAAGAGAAGAAAACACGCAACACACAGCGTTCGTCCGTGTGTTGCGTGTTTCCTTCTCCTGTGTTCGCGTTCCTTCACTGCCGTTACGAATCAAGTGTGTGCTAAATGTCGCCCCAGGGCAGTGGACTATGCAGCTGCCGGCGTTGAGCGCATCGGGAAATCGCGAGTGTTTGTGGTACATTGCCAATGTCGTGCATGCACTCGCACACAGCAGCTGGGCACTTTTTCGTTATTTACTTTGTAGCCACAAACGTAGTACATGAGAATGGCAGTAAAAGCAGGGCCTCATTTGAAGGTTCCAGGAACATGCGTTCATGTGTATGTTCTTGGGATGATGTTCATGTCCAGCTGTCGTAGCGAGGAGATAGTTTTACGATTCCCTGTATTTCCGAGCGGAGGTTTGCAGCTCCCATGGAGGCTATTATGCTCTAAACACGAGGTTAACGTTCCGGAGCGCATCCTGTCGGTATAGCTTGTGTTGCGTATGGAGAAGTTTCACGAAGGCTAGAACTGGGGCCCAATACAAAAAAAGAAAATACAGAGAGCAGATTAGAATGGTTTTTCATCGTAAAACAATTAGGCGCAGGCTTGTTTCCTTGTATAAAATTTCTGCTGTTCCTTCCTGGGCCATGCGTGTTATTTATTAATTATCAGTGAAAGACATTAACTGTACTAGACGATCACAATCTGCGTCGCAGATAAGATGAGGTACTCACCCACTTGGTCACATGCGTGTAATAATCGATCGGTCCTACGTGAAACCCTACGAAGTTACTTTAATTGCAGGAGTGCGACCCACCACACTGCAGAAAACAGGATCACTGATCGACACCTTGTCCTGTTGGAAGATATTTCTTGCTTGGGCAATGATAGTTGTGTGTTCAGATTTCCCTGATTTTCGACAGCGAACATTCTCCGTAAACAGCAGCACCACTATAGACCTTTCAGCAAGGGTCACTGGACGCCACCGTATTGCTCGTTGGACTATTGTGCGCACCAAGCGTTAGCACGGGGGAAGTGGCAGGGGAACTAGTCCGGAACAGTCCATCGAATTTCGAAATCGCGCAGCACACCGCCAAAATAGGATGGATCGTGATAAAATATATAGGCCTTCGCAGAGAAGAATAATGGTGCCCGGCGCAGTAGCGCATTTAGCGGAGAAAGGAATGCACTACAGTCATCCCACCTAGCGAGCTACATTGCAAGTGAAGAAAGCCCTAGCGTTAGAGCCACGACGCAGGCAACCTCATCTAACCCAGCCCCTTCTCCTCTAGGCCTCAGGTCATTCTTATGAATAAAGGTTTTTCAATTGAATTGAATTAGAGCCACGACCTCTACACATTGTGACGACGAAGCATGCGAGCGCTCGTGAGCTTGAGTGCGCAGATTGCGCTTCATGCGACATAAGGAGCGCATTTCGTTTTCTGGTTATCTCCTCGTCGAAATATTAATATCGCCCCGGCACCAAGTACCCAGGTGCGCATTTGATATATGGGACAAAATATGCTGAGTGGACTGCCCAATCCGGATGAGGCCCCGTAAGGCGCGAACCCTTAGGATGACGGGTACCTATAAGGGATTTCCTAAGGATTGCACATATCACGACGCCTGTGCATCAAGTTCTTGGGATTGAAACGCGGATATCGACGAAATACGAGATTGTGGATATTTACCTATGTGTATGCAGTAGCGGCCGGTCATGAGGGATCCTCTCGAAGGCGAGCACGTTGGCTGTACGCAGTAGTTGTTCAGCACCACCCCCGTCATGGCCAGGGCATCGATGTTGGGCGTTGGGATCTGAGGAGAGCCGTGGAAGCTGACGTCACTCCATCCCTGCAGGCGGTGGAAGTTGACATCAGGAACGACCACGTGCATCCGCGCTCTTTGTCGAGTAAATTACTCTCAGTGGGAGCGGTCCCAACGCATATCTCTTGACTGTCATTCTAAATGAGGACCCCCGTTCAGTAATGTTCACCACTTGAAATCGGTGTTCATTAATTGTGGAATCTTTACCTGTGCTGCTGTAGATTGACCCTCGGTAGCTCATTTGAATATTTATTAAAAGTAAATACCTTAACCGGAAGCGTAGTTTGGTGGAAGGCCAGGAGTTTCTGAATCTATCCCCGAAACTGAAATCGCGTATGGTGCCTCACCGCTGAGCAAGAAAACTAAAGCGAGACCGACAAAAACACACTGCATAATCTGGGGTGCGAATGAGCCACACTGCCTGATCTACCAAGTACGTCACATAATTTCGAAAGACCCGGCGTTTGGATGCTTCGAGCAAACTTGATTCAATTAATGAAGATGAAGTTAGCGCGAAACCTTTGGCTAAGTCACGAGGTGACATGACGAATTAGGACAGGCGCTTTAATAATAATTGAATTATTGAAGTGAATAATTAATTGAACAATACATGTAGGCACATCAAAAGTTTGGCTGCAACTATAACCGGTCTCCTCGCTTGTTTACTAGCGTCGGCTGCGAGTGGGCATCACAACCTGAAAATAAAAGTGTGCCGTTAGTTTTAAAAGAGGGCCTTTCTACAGCATGGTCTGCGGGGGCACGAGCATTTTACCCGAGTGAAAACCGTGCAAATGTAGCTACGACAGAGAAAAAAGAAAAAAAAAGTCCAGTATTTGAAAGTAATAATAAATTCTGTAATTCATTGTAATGAACACTTCGACACGTCGCAATGCGTTCGCTAGGTGCCCACACGCCTGGCTGCAGACACCCTTTCGTGGTCTAGCGGTTCGTTGCCAGACTCGCATGGAGAGGCAAATTTATACTGTTGGCTTGCTTTTATTTTCTGCAATACCCACATAAGAGGAATATTCTCTCCAAGTTTGGGTTAATTTGGAACACCCAAAATCCGTCACCTTTATCTGAAAGGAGTGTGTTTTAAATTCCCGCACGGGGGTCATGTGGTTGAGATGACATATGACCCTTCAAGCTATCAAGAATTTTTCCCACACGCTTGATAACTGTTAGCGCAATGCCAGGTTACGGCGGCGGCTTTTAGGAACAAGGAGTCCGAAATCTTGGTGGGGGCTAGTCCGTCGTTCATGCTAATTAAATGTAGAAGCAGCACAAAAAACAGGGACATAAGAGGAAGACACAAACGACAGGACTGGTGCGCTAGTCCAATAGGCTATCGCGTATTACAACGAGTACATGACATTATCCCCCAGATCACATATTGCTGACCTCATAGCTGGAAATCATCAGCCAAAGATGGCGTCGGCTATGGCAGCAGAAACAAACATGGCGGTCTCCAAGAGCCGAAAGCTATCACCTAACGCAAGACGCCCGTATACAGTCGTGCACACAACTGCTTGCAGCACACTAACAGCGCGTTGTGCTGGACATTTATGACAACCTCCGCTGCATGACGACCCCGATGTAGCTTTTAAAGTCATGAGGGAGTTCAAACACGTTCAATGAGGATGTGCACGCACAATAGAGGCTCTACAAAAATTAGCGCCATCTAGTGAAAGAGACAGAAACTGTGCGCGGCGGCCATGTTTTGTTCAGTCCGCCCACGCCCCCCATCGAGTACGCTGTCAACGTGCGCCTCCGTGGAACCCGTGCTTGCACCATTGTGTATTGTGTATTTCATTTTAGTCAAGGGCATGATTACCGAAACTACTTTTCACAGTCGTACGAAATTTTAGTGCTTGGCGCAGAGAGCAATACGGCTGTCTAGCGCGCCCGAGGCACGCTGCAAAAGCGGCTGCCAAACTCGCGGCGTCTAGTAAAGCAGGAGAAGATGACATCCCACTAGTGTGTTGTAATATGCTCCCGTCCAGCCCGTTTCGAAAGATGTTATCACGTGATAATACATGCGAAGTCCGGTCCGCGTCCAGAGCGCGCAGCTCAGGTTTGCATTCTGTGCCTTCATACCTGCTAGTGCGGCCGATAAAATAACGAAGTTTGCTTTGCACTTTTGCGCGTTTTATCGAGTCGCCCGATGGTTCGCTAATTGACAGCCACCTGAAATTCAGTTGATTTTGTAAATATGCCGATTTCTTGTTTATTCCCTCTGTAAGATAGCAGAAATTTGAAGCCTTGACGTCATATGAAAGTGCTGTCATGCGAAGCTTCGAGGAACTCGGCTGAAACGAAAAGAAATTTGAAAAGTCAACTCACATTACTGCGAAGTGTCAGCGCTTGTTGCAGCTAGCTGTGTTCATGAAGTCAGATATATATTATATAATACTGTTATAAAACATTAGGGGGACACCTAAGCTCCGCCGTTAAGGGTATGACGCGATAGCGTCTCTCTCTCTCACACACAGACACGTTTTCTTTCTACCCTTTTTGAATTTTTAGCTTTTATTTATTTTATATTTCGATTATTTGTTTCTTTATTTTATTTAGTGTTTTATATTTTATACACCTATACTCCGGGTTTGCAACAATCACCTTCCCATTCTGAGCAATTTGACACCTTTTAACACATTCAATAATTTCAATTAATCAATTGCACTTTCTAAATTTTCTTCATTAGCATCACCAAGTACTGGTTTTTCCTTCTTAGCATTTTGTCACCTTTAGACCCTCAATTTCCGTTTCTTTTTTTTGTTCGTTTATTTCATCAATTGGTTAATTAACTACAAATGTTTTATTATCTTATCATCGCCTATTACACACCAATCAGTCTTCACTCACTGGAAGCAGAAATTACCATGACACATTTTTCTTTTTTTTTTTTACGCAGCCCATGATTATTTCCGAGACCCGTGCCAATAACTGCGTCGTCGGCATAGGCAGGAAAGTGCTAAGCGCCATTCCGACTTACGTCAAATTACGCACGATTCTTTTATCTCAAAACTAATTGCATCCTCGCTCATTTCACCAACAAGTATCCCACTGGTAGCAGTGGGATGAGCGACGGTGATGCGCAAACCAAGCAAACTCGCGATCGTCTCTCGTAGTCGTTAAAGTATATAGCAAAGGCACACAGACAAAACAAAAATCTGCACATTACAAAACTCTAGATACTGTACCTGAATACGAATCGATGAGGGGCCCATGCACGACTCGAGGAGCAGTTTGTAACCGCTACGCCTCGGCTGTCAAAATACGCTTCTTGGCTTCGCTAACAGACACCACCAGGGACAGAAGAGAGGTCCAAGCACAGCACACTAGGTTACAACATGAAAAGCGCGGACAGAACGGCGGGCGCTGACGGACAGACACGAAGCGAACCAAAGCGAACAGATAGAGCGAACAAAATATGGCTGCCAGCGCCGGATCAGCGTGCCGCTCATGGTTGCCAGACTTACTTTTGTAAACCCTCTATTAGGATCTTGCTTCGAGCTCTAGGTGACTCGTAAGCGGTTAAAGTGTAGTCCACGTTGCGCCTTTTCTTGCGCTATAGACAGGTGTGTGGACTATCTGCTGCAGTATAAAAGGGGTATAACCTGCGGGGGTGCTTAATTGTCATCATGCGACGACAATGAGCTAGTCTAAGGTCTTTCATTTGCACTTTGCTGTGCACTTTAATGAGTCATTCTTAGTCATTTTGAGCTCTGCTGAGTCATTCTGTCTTGTTTTTTTCTTTTTTGCTAAATCATTATAAATTTTAGATTTGTTTATTAGAGTGTTCTTCTCGGGGCAGCCACACTCTGTCCCTCCCTCCTTTTCCCTACATGGCAGCTGCGTTTCGATGGAGGCGGAATGGAGTGACGCCCGTGCGCTGTGCGATGTCAGTGCACGTTAAAGA
Source organism: Amblyomma maculatum (assembly GCF_055883805.1). Lineage (NCBI taxonomy): Eukaryota > Metazoa > Arthropoda > Arachnida > Ixodida > Ixodidae > Amblyomma > Amblyomma maculatum. The sequence goes on along the minus strand of NC_139346.1, from coordinate 92,853,156 downwards.
ACCCCAGGTGGTCGAAATTTCCGGAGTCCTTCACTACTGCGTCTCTCATAGCCTGAGTCGCTTTGGAACGTTAAACCCTACAAATCAGCAAATCAGCAATCCTCTTCCCTAGAAGTGGAGAGGGGGATGTTTCTCTCCCCACTTTACCACCTGCTAGCCGTGGCAGGTGACAGCTGGTACTTTCATGTATGTAGAAAGTCATAGCGTGGAACACATGGCTTTTTCTTCCTGAGCGACTGATAATGCTAAGGCCTTAGAAGAGAGAGAGAGATAGAGAGAACTTTTATTCGTCCAACAGAGTGACTATCCCGCTCTTCAGGGGTTAGACCCGGAAGGTGGGACAGTAGTCTTAGTTGCAGGCCTGTAGTTCTTGGACTCCGGCGGCATCTTCGGTCAGTCGAACAATTTTTCTTTGGGCTCTTGGGTCTGAGCTTCGCAGAAGGGTCTCCCTGGTGTCTTTAGTTATATTTTTAGCCCTACCTGGTGAATTTGCACATTCCCATATTATGTGATCTAGTGATCCCCTTTCCTTACATAATGAACATAGGTCTGATCGTATTTCTGTGTCTAGGTCTAGGGATCTAGGTCTAGGGATCGGCTAACACACTGTCTGTAAGCCTTAGAAACAGGCAATGTGTTAGCCGATCCCTCGAATGCTCACTGTCTTTTCGAATGCTCACTGTCTTTTCATCTCCTGCTTATTTCCATTCCCGCACCCACGTCTCCTGCATAAACTTCCAGTTCTTCTAAGCTCCACCGGAGAAAAAAAAAAGAATGTTTGCCCCTTTTGTTGCAAAATGATTATTCCCTTTCACTTTACACACCGGGCCCAGGTAACCGCTGTTCCTTAAAGAGTTGTAAACAAACTATATATAGCATGTCCTATAGTCGAGCTTCGCACCAGGTATTCAAAAACTTCATAACGGATAATCGCATTATTTGATTCTTTCTCCAAATCAAGAATTATGTTCTATTCGCTACATAAAAATTTTGAATATTAGCGGACATCCATAACTTAATTAACAGAGTTGATCGCGTGCTGGAACGGCGTCAACACTAATGATATGCCGGTCGATGAAATATCGCAATGAGGGTACTATAGAGCTGGATATACGTATTGAAGCCGGACACCATGCTAACCAGAAGCGCGCACCCCATCTCTCCACCGTACGAGTGGCGCAAACACTTCGATGAGTGCCATGAAACAGCGAAATGGAATGGAGACATATGGAGTTTACAATCCTCCAGACTCATCAGGTCATTGTCTCAGAAGGCGTCCCACTGCAGTTTAAGAGGCGGCTGATGCCAACTGCCAACGATGTCATATAGTAGCATTATCATTGTGTTGGAAAGCCCGATTAGCAGGAGATACGACGCGGGTGGGTCTTCACTGGCCGTCGCCGCGCGGAATTTTGGGAAGCCGTAATGACGTCGGCCACCTTGTCGAACTCTTGCACCAGGCAGAGGTAAATAGTGTTCATAAAGGAGTTTTTGTCTTGCTCGGCTGTCGCTTTTCTATGACAAGGCAACGCCACAATCACATTTGTGACGGTATTTTTGAGACTACTGCGGTAACCCTGACGTCACAACAATTGTCATCCGCCGGGCCATCATGACGTGAGAATCGAAAGGCTTGCGAGCCGCGAGCGGCTCTTGCATATTCTAATAACAAAAACAGTAATCTTCGTTCGTCAGGCTCAATAGTAGTCACACCTTCCGTCGCCACTGGAAAATGAAAGTACTGTGTCCTAAGCCTTATTTGTTGCCCATGGTTTCTTTTAGAGTTATTGCATTGATGAGTCGTCTACCATCTACTATTACTGTGTTAAGACATATATCATTGCTGATATTATGCTTTCAATAATTTGCAACATTACCGGCGTGTACGGTGTTTATCTGCATTGCGAAGGGGGTATATGTTTGTTTCTTTTTTTGCTTCACGTCGCTATAGTTCCACAGAAGTTTTCTCTCACAAGCGAGAAGGAATAGCCGGAGAAGACATCATGTTCCAAGATCTCTTTTCATGCTCGTGTAAACAAAAATAAGAAAAACCGCAGTGCTGTCTATACTAGTGAAGTGATGAATGATTCTACAGTTCAGTTTGTGACACGTTTCGGGCTCAGTAAATTATGAGACAGGAAATACACAGCCCGTCAGATCATGCAGTGAACGTACTAGGTCATCGGCCAGGAAGAAGACGATGTGGGCCGGTACTTGCTCTCCTCCGCCCCGACGCACCATACTGCGCAAGCCAGCAGGAGCAGCGAATGAAGCATCTTCGAACCAGCACTGTGTGGCGCGGTAACGTGCAAAAAAAAAAAAAAAAAAAAAAAAAGGCAGAGCGATATTTGAGTTGAGCTTGTAATAGAAGAAGGGGCTGGTGATGATGCCTACTCTGGGCCAGCAGATCCGTCTTGCCACAGAAGTAGAGAAAATCGAAAACATATGTACCGGGTAAATTTCAGTAAGAAACATTGGTAGCGTGTTTATACTCGGAGTCCAAAGACCCCGAAATTCGGTTTCCATCTCAAAGGAGCTACCCGAGTCAGCGGGTCAACTCGGTCATGTCATGCCTCATCTGGACGTTATACAGTGCGCCAACCAATCAGTGCCGGTCGTGTCGGCTGCCAGTTTCCGTCTCCCAGAGTGTCGCGATTTTTCGGCAACGACTCCAACACCGACGCAGAATTTTCTGCAGAACGAGACCTCTAACGATGTCGCGTTAATTTAGTGTAGCGGAGATGTATACCCCATTACCGGGCGCCCGTTGCGTACGTGCAGCCGTCCCATCTGGTCACACTTGCACATGCAGCAGGCTCCTGGCAATGCAGTATAAGTCTCCGCCATATACACCTGCGCTATGCTAAAGCTCTCTAACATGTTGCTCTGGTCTATGCATATATTGATCGCACAAGGCACACATTATTTACATGATGAGGGAGAGGTGTGTCTAGATAAATAACAGCGCCTCCAGGAGGCGCTCCCCGCTTTAAAAGGACTACATGTAATGTGCCGGCTAACGAACCAGGAGCCTTAAATAGCTAGTCAGATCGCAATTAACTTCTTCTTTATTACATCTGTTTGCCTCATAAAGGCTGTAACCACGTGGTTTTCACCTTGAATCATGCGCTGTTCAGCTCACAAGCTACGCTTTCCGATGAGCAAAAGGGCCGTCAACCTTTATCTCCTCAATGAACATTCCATCCACCATGTCCGCCCAGTCATCCCGGTTCCACGCGATTCTAACTAATTCACTGCTCACTTAATGCTATGCTCTTGTACTTCCTTTCTTCATGATTTTACCGAATCTATCGTTGTATAGTCCACTGCTTGCTTTGACATTTCTGTTGCTACTGTCATTATATTGACACGTATTGTCATATGACCCGTGAGTAAAACGGCCTTAATTCCTGAATGCCCTCTTTGTTTTTGTTGATTTGAGCTACAGCGTCCTCTGTACAAATAACCCTGCTGAAAAATTCGTTTTCTCGCACCTAAGTAAAGTGCTCACCATGGTTATTATTTGTTGGTGCGTATGATGTAGGCTCTACTAGGAAATGATTTAGTCATAAATTTCTGGCCGACCATAGACACACACGAACTGGCCGAACGCAAATGCTCTTTACGATAATTTATTCTATTTTTTTCCAGACTTGCGAAGCTCTTAAAACAAGGAACCGAAAATTTGAAGGATGTGGTCAGGCGCCACTGACAGGAATTTCCACCTGTTTCGCTTTATAAGAATTTGCCCAGAATAGATGTGTACCTTTAGAACAGCTCTCAGGACTTCGATGCATGAAGCTCATAGAGACGAGGCAACTGAATGCGCTGATCGGCAAGATTTCGCACCAGGCACAACAGGCAGGTATAAAAACGTGAACCATCCGTGGTGGTGCAGTGGACATGACGTGCTCTTGCAGTGCGCTAAATGGCGTGTATAAGACCCTAGTATATATACGGAGTAAAAAAAAAAAAATAAAAAAAAAAATGACTCGATGCCTTGCGATAAGATTTGGATAATGAGTCCAAGGAGGCAATAGTCCATCTGTAGCCCTCCACCGCATTTCCTGGTTGCAATTAGTGACCTTTTCCTAATGTAAATCTTGACACCCAAAAGAAAAAAAAAATACATTGAATGGAGAAGCGGGGATGAAAAAAAGCAGGCATACATCTGTGTTCGCTCCGTCACGTGGCCTGTGAATGTACAACCAGCCTCCCAAAAACGCCAGCCTGATATGTATAAAAAGAGACTATGTTGAAACTAGCACGCAAATCAGCAAAAGAAGGCGCATGACTTACCACTTACTTGTGCCCCGTATAACACGGCACAGCGCACGCGGCAAAAAGTACGCAGTCGACGAAGGACTGTGCTGACTACAATTCACTTAGGCACCGTCTGTCAAGACAGCGTTTCTCACTCAAGCTTATGTCTGCCCTGCAAGCATGTACAGAATATCCTGTCCTATGCCAGCTGCAGCGCATTCAATTAATAATTTTTGAAACAGATAGTTTTATTTGGAAACCAGAGAGCCATCCTGTGCAGGGAGCGGTCATACACACGGGAAATAAATTTCAGGGACTTTTGTAGCTTTTGACATGGCTCCGCGCTGCAGAATGAAATAAACTAAACGTCCTTCATTTCATCTGCCCCAGTATTTAGAAGCCTTGCACACAAAAACGGAAATGAAACGAAAGCGTTAAGTTTCATCGAAACCGGGACTTTTTAATTTCAAACAGGTAGGAGACCTGTGAGAGACGAGGGAAAGGAGTTGTTGACAGGAGTGGTGCTTATGAGCAAGGTGATAAACGAGCGCATTGTTCGCATTAATAATAATAAACAAAACAATAAATAAAAGTTAAGTCGGCAACTACCGCCGCAAAAAATGTCTAGCACGAAAAAGTAGTCCATTGTCAAAGCTTTTCACCAAACAAAACAGCCATCAGAGGAAACTGTAAGTAAAAATAAAAGTGGAAGTATTGTACCTGTACTCCCCTATGGTGCTGAAACGTGGAGGCTAACCAAGAGAGGTCTACTTAAGTTAAGGACAACCCACAGGGCTATGGAACGAAAAATGGTAGGAGTAACATTAAGAGATAGGAAGCGTGCAGAGTGGGTCAGAGAAATAACTCAAGTTACCGATATTATAGTGGAAATTAAGAAGAAATGGGCATGGGCAGGACATCTAGTGCGAAGAGAGGATAAACGATGGTCGCTTAGGGTAACAAACTGGATTCCAAGAGAAGGAAAGCGTAGCAGGGGGCGGCAGAAAGCTAGGTGGGCGGATGAGGTTAAGAAGTTCGCGGGGGTCAAGTGGATGCAGCTAGCACAGAACCGGGTTAAGTGGATAAATATGGGAGAGGCCTTCGCACTGCAGTGAGTATAGTCAGGCTGATGACGATGATTGTACTATGGCTGAATCGGCAACGAAACCCAGCGTTGTAAAAAAAGAAGAGAGGAAAAGCGGCCTTCTTAAATTTGGTGAAGTCACAGGCACATGACCCCACGGGCGAGTTTCAATCATCCCACAACCTTCATGTTACACGTGACGGCACGCACGGAGTGAAAGTGGTTAAAATATGCCGCGCAATGCGAACAGCCGCCGTATGTCTAAGCAAACTTGACTTTATGCAGCAATTGATTTCGTTCTTAAAGAAAAAACTTACAGGACAGCGCTAAGTCTGCTTAAGAGCGAAATGGCAAAATCCAATTTTTTCAGAACTGTTTTCACTAACTGCATTGTTATGCCTGCTATCATTATCTCTATCGCTGCTGTCATCATTATCAACTAAATGCACCATCACTGTCATTATAATTGCTACTACCATCACTAGCATTATCACTAACTGCATCATCATTGTCATAGCTAATATAATCCTCGTGTTAGATAAGGATAACTAGGATTGGTATTTCATGAGCCTGGGGGTAGCGGAGCAGTGTTTCACGAGCTCGGCTGTAGGTCCAAGTGGCTCGATATCAGGCGGACATGCAGACCACGAGGATACGGTAATGATTTCGTATATACAAGAGTGTAAGCAGTCTTAAGCGCCCTCTGTAAATTTTTTATGCCACTTAAACGTCAAATACTTCGCCACAGTAGCTCTGTGGTCAGGGCGCTCGACCACTGAGTCGGAAAACCCTGCTTCGACTACTTCGTGGCAGCCGCGTTTCGGTGGAGGCGAAGTGCAAGGCGTCCGTGTAATTCGCTAACTCACAGGACGTTAAGAAACCGTGAGGGGTTGAAATTTTCTGTTAAACCCCATTAAAGCATAATGCTTAATTCATATTACAAGGTGATGTATTACTGTTCCTAGATAGAAAATATATTTCTTGTGCAGACATCTAGATTAGAGAAGCAAAGTATGCTGTGCAGAAACTAAATACGTTTAGCGGTCTACGCAGCAAAGGATTTTCAGGGATTATTACAGTCTAGGACAAGTCTACTGAGCTCGTTAATGGTGACTCGAGGGCCGTTTAGCAAAGCGCATTAAACCAATGTTGTCCCTTACTGCACGCCGCCACAGCGCTTGCACAGATCACCCTAAACGCAAGTGGCTCCAGGTGCTGGCCAGTTGCTGTAGGGCACATAGAGCGTTGTGCGCATTTAGGCGTCAAGGCACTCTAACCAGCTGCGGATGTGCCAGACGCGTTACTTCTGTGAATGCGCAGTGGTGGTGCTGGCTATGCGAAATTTGCATAACTTAGCCACTATAAGAGAAACCATACTTGTTAAGGAGGAAGTTCGGCCTATGGGGCGTAGTATAAATATACTGTGGTATAATGAGGAGGTCTTTTGCAGACACGTGACCTCCTCGTCTAGATCGTTCTTTTTGTGTCATGCAGCCATCTGTCCGCGATAGTCCAATGTTTCGCCAGCCGCGACTCGATGATTGTTGTGTTTTTTCACGGGGATACTATTTCGACTTGTAATGCCATTTAATAGCAGAACAGCTGCGACCAATGCTATTGAATTAAGCAATACGCTGTGTAGCCTTGAATGAAGCACAGGGCTCGGTACTGAAAATTTACGGGGCGCGCGTGTTCGACACTTTTATTGCACAGCCGTATAGTTTACTTCCAACCGTGTCGCCTGATGTCGAAACAGCGGAAAGGGGCGTGCAAGAGCCTCCAAAGTGGCCGCGGCTTGTGAACTGCACCGAATGAAATGTTTTTCCGCCAGCCTGCATACGGTGTAATATTGACACGTGCATTAGAGGTGAAGAAGGAGGAGCACAATCGGTAGAAGTAGAGGACGTTGAAGTGTTGGCCGAAGTATACGGCGCAGTAACTTTTCGGATAGCCCGCGGCGACGAACGGGCGTCCAGATCCACACATAGTCGCCCGGGTTGTTGGTAACGTAGCGGCGTCCAAGGTTGCAGCGGTCAGCATCGATCTGCTGCTGAGAAAAAAAGGTGTGATCTTACCCCTTTAGGGGGGTAAGTCCACTGACGCATTGGGAAGCCCCTTTGGGTGCAAAGTTACACCCTCGACGGGGGCTTAAGTGTGAGTGGTGTAAAGTTTACGCTGACACGAGGCTAACGTTATGCCATATGGTGAAGTGCAAGTATATGCCTCTGGGGAGTAATGTTGCCCTTTCTCAGAAGGACTGAAGGTTTGGCCATGAAAGTGCAAAAATATGCTCTAAAATCTGATGCATGTTTGTTGCCAGCTGGAATAAGCTTATGCTTAATCCTAAGGTGTAAACTTACCCTCACAGGGTCTGCATTTATGCCAGCGTAATGAGCTTACTACAGCACTCCGTAAAGGCTGGTTCACACTGGCGACTCGCGGAGGTCGCGCGACACGATTCGTCACAGAGGGGGAGACCCGAACGAGTCGCCAGCGACCCGTTTCAGGTAGTTTGAGAAAGTCGCTCACTGACCGATTTCTTGCGACGCGACTTGAAGTCGCAGAACTCCTCAGCCTACCCGCGGCGCTTCTGCCTTCTTCCTTGGGCGGGAAAATTCAAGTGTGCATGCGCGCATGTGCACTAATTACTGCGCTCGCTTTTGTTGGGCACACATCTCAAGGATCACTGCGAGAGTGAAACGTACTAATTCGGGTTTGTACTCGTACTCTTTATCATGTGCTCGACGCTCTGGCATGAGGTGATTTCGTGATCTGCTATTGCGCGAGACCGCAAACAACAGCGCGCACACCACCGACGCTTCAGTTTCCGTTGAACTAGAGCGCTTTTGACTGTCGAAACAGCCCTAAACATGGGCATAACCATAAGATCTACTTCCTCGCTGATAATTGCACATATTCATACCCGAAATGACTCCGAATTGGTCTACCACTAGCGTAGTAGCAGAGTCCGTAAAGGCGCGAAAGTTGGCTCTTCGTTCAAATCGCGTTCAGTGAAGGGGTTGTCGTGAAGCGAGTCGCATGCCGATGTGAACACTCTTCGTCGATCGGCGCTTGTTGCGGGTCGCCCCCTCCGTGACGAATCCAGCCGCGCGACATCCGCGAGTCGCCAGTGTGAACCAGCCTTAAGTGAATCTTTGCACCCTATGAATGGGCGTAACTTTGCACTTTTACGTTCATATTTATGCTTCGTTTGAAAGGGTAATATTACCATCCAGAGGAATAAAATAAATTCATATTATAGTGTGTTTTTTTTTTGCGCACATTTAAGATAATGTTCTGTTCCTTCGAAGGGTATGCTTGCGCACTCCTAATATACTCTAGGCGCACACTGGTACGCTAGTAATTTAAAAACTACCGCACTTAGACTGATTGTGCAGTCAGTCACAAGACGTCGCCGCTATCGAAGCGATGCGAGGCATACATTTTCTTTATTTGCAACGCAAGCGACTCTGTTTGGTATATGTCCAGTAATGTTGCCTCCTCTGCAACATTAGACAGCCTTAACATACGCCCTATACAGAAGAAAAATGGTTTAAATGAACTTGTAGACGGGCTAGATGGTTTTCAGCTTCAGAATGCATTATTAGCGCAAAAAAAAAAAAAATATACACACGCACACGAGAGACAGGCGCATTCTTAGCGCCGGTCCCGTGTCCTTCCTTTTCTCTCGTGTGCGTGTGTATATTTTTTTGCGCTATGAATGTCATCTGAATGCAGAAGAAAAACGTTTGGTCTTCGTCAGCCGGTCACAGACGCCCCCGCTTCCGCAATGTTGGTTTCTTCGTGCTAGAGCGACATATTTGTGACGGGCCATGTGGCCATTCAGGGTGCAGTTTGCACACCGATATTAGTACATGAGAACGGAAGGCAGGGTCCACTTTTTATTGGGTTTGAAAATGGCAGGATAACCAAGCAGTCTTTTGTCATCGTCGTGGTTGAATCCATATTCCGAGGGAACCTGTGTGAGAGAAAAATGAGATGTGGAGGGAATAGACACATTCACAATGTATACACATGCAAGCGATGGAAACACCTCGGCGACTAAACTGTGGCGGTGCGGCAAAAAAAAAAAAAAAAAAATGAAAGCGTGTTGGAACCACGTCACGGCTGCAGATACAGCAAGCGCTTTCTCTTGCATGGAAAACATTTTTCCAGCACCACACCCTTCTTGTGGCCGCCAAGCGAGGAACGTCTGACGGAGCGGATTACCAAGAATCGCTCCTATTTTTTCTGCACGAATTCTTTCGCAGTAGCGGTGCCGGCCTATTTTCCAAGCAGTAAAGTGCGGGGCTCTTTCAACTAGAATGAGTAGTGATGCTTGAGGCATATACCTCCCTCCTGCACTTTACCTGCTTCATCCATGACAGCCCTGCATTCAAGTACTGCTCGAAAAATAAGCCCACTCAACTATTGTGAAAAAGGTTTTGCTGGAAATATGCGAGGGAACCTCGGTAAGCCATCCCGTCAAGGGTACTTCACATGGCGGTCACAAGAGGGGTGCGCCACTGAGAAAAGGTCCATTATTGTGCAGCAGGCCCGGGCGTCGATAACTAAGTTCGTGGAAAATCACGCTAAAAAAACTCCTCCATTTTCGCAAGCATGGTCATCAAAATTGGTAGATGATGGGGCTTTGTGCAATCGCAGGAAGCTACTGCAGAAATGTCCATTATGATACTTGAAATTAAGCTGCGCGAACTGGCCTAAAATGCAAAGCTGTGCGCATGATTCTGCTAAGCGGTTTTACTGTAGGAGAAAGGATGTGACACAGTAATCAACAACGCAAGCTCTCAACGGCAGATAACTCTTGAAGGACATGTCCCAAAACTAGACCAAACTTAGGTATGCCTAAATAACAGCGCAAGGAACAACAAGGAAACACACAAGAATGAACGGACACAGGCGCTCAATAACAACTGAAATTTTACTTCGGAGCACAACATATATAAACATGCATAAAGGTGTGAAGCCAAGATGATGCTGCGAGATCACCGAAAACAGTCTAGCAATCGCCCTGGCTCCACCTCTTTATGCATGTTCATATAGGTTTTGCTCGGTAATGAAATTTCAGTTGTTGTTCTCCGCCTCACAATTTATCTGTAGCACTGAAAAAGGCAGAGGAGTCCTTGCAATTGTGCCCCGAAGTGCCTCTCGCCCCTGCACACTATAATAGAGAATTGGGCTCCTATACTGTTACCCCCGCCAATTTGGTGGCGAGAGCCGCGTAGGAGCACAATTGCCTATGGTATTGCGCGTGATCCTGATTACACCGGAGTGCCTCTGCCTTTCGCAGTGCTGCAAGCATCTTGTGAGACGAAGTACAGTCAACGCCAGCGTCCGTCCATTTTGTGTGTTTCCGCGTTGTTCCTTGCGCCGTTCTTTAAGAATACAGTACCGAATAGCCCGGCATCTCGCACTTGCAAACTTAGGTAACCACGAATATTGATTACGTAAGTGCAATAAGAATTAAATTGTTACGAGTTTAGTTAACCACCATATTGGCTTGATTAACCTGTATCCTGATGTAAACAATTGCAATTTGAAACCATCTCAATATCACAAAAAGCAGTTTTAAAACTTCTGGTTCACCTTCGCTGAAACACATGGGGGGGAATTCTGTAACGCTCTCAATTTCGCTCTCAAGTTGTAGAGCGTGACGTCAAATTGACGCGGCTTTCACGTGACCTTAAGACGTCAATCGTGACGGATTACGGAATCGACCAATTGCCAGCGACTCGTAGCATGACTCCGCCCCTGAGGTCCCCGTTCCGCGGTCGTGCCTACTGCTACACATTTGTCGCAACGCTAGCCGAGGCCGACGAGGGACCGTCTCCTAAGTTTTTATGAAACGGCGCAGTTAATACGCAGTAAATAAAATTAATAAATATTTATTCTGCTGAGGAACTGTATTTACAACTAACTAACATGAAGCATAAGGAGATACGTTTTATGCTTCGCAATTAAATTTGCTCTTTAGTAACTTTTTGTCTCCGCGAGGGCACGCTGACGGTGTCAAAGAGGGCACATGGCGGCTTGCCAGAAAACAGCTGATTCCTCGGCTAGTTGCTATTTTCCGTGCGTCGCCTGAAATCGAGGTCCTGTGCGGATGTCGTGAGCAGCTGGAAAAATCCGATTGAAAACAATGAAGGCTACGAACCTGCAGTGATCAGCGTGGTGAAAGCGTTGGGCATGAAAATCGACGAAGTCATCAGCTTACTGAAGAGTGTCAGCGTTGTCAAACAGTGTTTACTATCGATGGCAAGAGCGACGAGTGGGAGGTATGTGGTCTGCTGTTCTGTTTGTTTAAAAGAAAATACAAGAAGATCATGAAGGCTACATTACTGTGTTTGCCGACAGAGGAGCGTTTGCACTTGCAGTAAGGCAGGTGGCAGCTAGATCCGACACACGACCCTCCACCACGGAATCCTCATGCAAGCCACGGTGACAGTCACTCATGTGCTTCGCAGCCAGTTGACTTCAGCCACATCGGGCTCCGTTCCCGATATTCCGTTGATGTTTTGATGTTGATTGTTTAGTCTCTATAAGGTACACAAACTGTGATGTTAATGCTTCCTTTGGTGTGTTCAGAGAAATAAAATACTTTATTCAGAAATTTGATATAGTGACCGAGGAGAGGACGAGCTTGTTCAGCCAGGTCTGGACAGGGATGTGCAGTATGTTGTATTTCGCGCAGCAGGCTGTGTTTGTTAGTGGCACATTGTTGAAACGTTGTCAGTGTCTGTTCATGTTGAACGGTATCCCCCCCCCCCCCCCCTTTTCGACGGGAAAGACAAACACATCACGCAAGCTTGGTGCGCGATGCCGGAGGCGAGCTGGTGAATCTGCTAAATTTCCCTAGTCTTATAAACAAGGGGCCCACCAGTGAGGTGTGCAGATTACCTCGAAGGCGAAGAATGTGTGCTAGTTTTGAAGTGTCATCATGGAGTCTGTGCAGTGTTTTAAAAAGATGTTCATTTTACACACATTCCTCATTCTATTACCTTTCCATGTTGTGTGCATTATGTACAAACCATTTCAATTGAAAAGCCAGTTTGCACAAAAGATGCTTTTTCTGATTATTTGGTGAAAACAACTTGGAAAATAAATTCCGAGGTCAAAAGTAGGTGACAATTAAGTAAAGAGGTGCTTATCACATGGTTATGGTGTATGAAAGAGCGCTGAACACGGGTTGAGGGGAGCCTCAGTTTGAAAGCCGAGCCCACATTTCGATTTTGGTTGGTTGGTTGGTTGGTTTGTGGGGTTTAACGTCCCAAAGCAACTCAGGCTATGAGAGACGCCGTAGTGAGGACTCCGGAAATTTCGACCACCTGGGGTTCTTTAACGTGCACTGACATCGCACAGCACACGGGCGTCTTGCTTTTCGCCTCCATCGAAAAGCTGCCGCCGAGGCATTTTGGCTAGCAAACCAAGGTTCCTCCTCAACCCTTGTTTAGTGCTGTTTTGTATTGAGTAGCCATCTTATTTCCCTCGTTGTACCATGTTTATGGTGTAAAATATTTTTGAACGCTCATGTCTTAGCTGCCTCTACTGTCTTAAAGCTGCTCAGCAGTCCCCTTGCAGTTTTACACGTTTTATTAGTGTACATAACATCTGCTCACACATTGCCTTAACAATGTATGTGTGATGCTTATTTTATTTTCACTAGAATTTTGTAATCATTCAGCAATCATTGTGGGCACTGCAGCCTAGTATTTGTACACCATTCTCCTAACAGCTGTTACAGCATTTAGCACTGCGAGCAAGATCTCTAGTAGTATACCATCCAGCTGGCATTTTTACCTCTGATATGTAAGCGTTTTGCACACTGCGCCATGCATACAGTACCTATTTGTATAGGTAGCTTCAATATGTTGAAAGGGAGCGGCTTCTTTGAGCCCGATAATTATTCTGCAATATACATGTCAATGTTGTATGGTCATTGTACATCAAGGTAAGTGTGCTGGTATGTATGATGTCTCTTTCTCAATAAAAACACTCGAGTGAAATACAGCGGCCAAGAAATAAGTGCTTCTACTGAGTATATGTGGCAGTAAAAAATCTTTGGTGCCATTTTCTGATTCCAATAAGCGTCATGGATATTTATTACCTTGCTGTAACGCTACGCTTTTCGGTTTAAGCATGTTTACCACACAGCTAGTGACCACAGCCAACTGTGCCAGGCTGCAAGGTGATAGCAGAGAAGGGACAGCAAGTTGGGTCTGGGATGACTTGGCATTGGTGTAAGCAGCCATGACTCCAGTGGGTAGTCACTGTCTCCTGCATAACCAAACAATGACATCCACTTAAGTCCGCCTTTTGCATGTTCTAGTATACAATCAAAGATCCATACCAACTAGCCCGCAGTGAGGTGGTAAACATTCACAGGAATGTTGGCAACGTGTCACAAGGCTGTCCAAGCAAGCATCATTGTAAGGATAGCCTTGTAGTTTCACAGTGATATAAACAAAAATGTGTTAAGATTACCTGCACAACACAAGCGCTACGGTTTCTTAGGCAGTAAAGAGATTTCAAACATTGAATATTTGGTTCCTGGTGCCATAACACTAAATTTGTACATTAACAAGCATTCATATGCATAACTATAGTCCGTCTTATGCATGCAGCTTCAGCGAATTCAGACAATCGATCACTCGCCGAAATACAAGTCAGCTTCTCTGTAAGGCTCGTAATCCAACCAAAGGGTCTCGTTGTCACACAACAGACTTCTAGTTCTTGCTGAAATGAAAAGAAGCAGGCGTTTTTTGCAGCGTATTCACACTTTCGAGTAGCGAACGTGTCGTAGGGAGGGAGCGTAACGAATGGGGGCAAGGCACTACAATCCCTAGTCCCTTCGTTCTGTATTTTGAGGTATATACAGGTATTGAACTTTCGTCAGGTGTCGCTGGGTAATCTCGAAGACAACAGCTGGAAAGAAAAGAGATCTTTCCTCTGTTCGTTTTTTAACATTGCGAGGGGGAACGAGTCCTTTTGGTTAGAAAACAAGACTTGCAGAGAAGCCAACTTACAGCAAGTGGTCGATTGCACATATTAATGCATATAATCAATATCGTTCGATAACCGACGCGGGTTTTTTACAGCTTACCCAAGAAAAGTCGCAGGCGTTTAGCAGGCCTTCGTTCACCTTTCGGCGTGCAGGAGTACCGCTAGACGAACGCGTTGTTTGGAGTCCTTGGTCCCACGGGGCAACGAGGGTCAAAAGAGCGTATGTTCGCGTCGCAGATCTGTAATAAAATAGGCACAATACAAGTTTACAATGACGTTTCGAAGTCGTAGCCAAACACACACAGTCAAAACCAACATTTACTCACTACTGTGATGTTCACTACGTAGAACCCCTTGCCTAGCGACTTCTTTCCATATCGCACCGCGGCACCTTGACGACAATCAGCGTTCCGCCCGATGGCTTCCGCTATCAGCGCACGCACCTGCTGATCGATGCCTATGCGATGCAAACGATGTTACGTTCCCGACGCAAGCTGGTAGCCCCCGATAGCAAAAAAACGCGGTGCGCATGCAGCCGCAGTGGCTGCGCACTCGTCCGTGAGCTGCGTGAGCTGCGTGAGCCCCCGTTCATCGATGTTCGTCGGCAATCGCCGCACAGTCACTCCACTTTCTGCTGGTTTCCGAGTTGAACACAGTCGGAACAACTAGACCGGTACGTCAAACGTGTCTTCGTCCTCCCTTCTACGCCGTGGATCGCACCGACACAACTGTCACACAGCCAGCGCAACGCTATAGCAACGCAAGGAACACAGCCGCCATTTTCGCTCTACTCAGTTGACTGGTTTTGGGGTTACCTCGTTTCGCTCACAATTTCAGTCAATATTCAGCTCATGGGCAACGTCACCACTTTAGTCTTGTTGATGACGTAAGCGCAGTCACCGGTGAGATCAGTGATGACGCAAAATTTCAATATGGCCGCCGACCAATAGGAGCAGGGCAAGTTGAGCGGTTTGAGACTGGTTTTGTATTGAGAGCGTTACAGAATTCCCCCCATGGTATCCGTATGGGTGGTCACTCAAATGCAGTCACGCCTGCTGATCATAGATATTGAGACCACTCGAACCTCGGACTCAACACTGTGCTCACTATTGCGACGCACGCTGATTAAATGAGCACCGGCTTAAACCCACAATAAGGGCAGCAAGAAGTTCGAAAAATGAAACTTACAAGCACCATGCACCGGTTTACGTTGACTGCTTCCACCGCACCTGCTGCTGCCGCCCATCATTGGCATGCGTCATGGAGTCCGAAGCTGGTCTTTGTGACACGGCGCCACCGCAGAAGTAACCTTTCAAAGTCCATACTTGTTCTCAACGTTGGCCCAGCGAATCTGCTAACATGCCCTCTCCTCCGCTGCTGCTTTTGGGCAGCCCAAGATTTTTGCAGCACTAGAAGATGCGTACCTTTTGCTTTATACAAGCTCCACGTCATCGTCGATTGCAGAGTCGTCTTGAGCTGTGCCTTTAACTAAATTCTGCCGCGTCAGTTAATTTATGGTTACGTCTCTACAGGGGGTAGTTCCCCGCAGTGACAACGAAGGACTTTGCTCGCACATATCTATTTGCATGTTGAGTATGATACAAATATTTACAACTTAAAGACTGAGACCGCTCGATGCTTCCACGTCCGAACAGGACATCGCTTCAGCTGGAATGACTCGTGACCCCACGGAGCCTTGAGAAGAGTATGTGTCCACTGTCCAGAGCGACAATGTGCTCGCCGTCGAAAAGAGGCACGCATTCTGTGCTCCCTAGGACCTGCCATATTGTTCACAATGAAGTCTTATGTACCACGCCTAGGCACTGTGGAAGCGTTAGCCAAACTGCTTTCTGAAAGTCCGACGAAAAATGACTTCACGCTGTGAAGAAAAGAGTTCCGGGGAGCAGCAGCTTCTTCTGATTGTTCTTTACCCCGCCTCCGTCATTGGCGCTTGAGATTCAGTGTTCAAAATTCCGATGTTCACTGGAGGGGCAAGCTTATCGGAACAAAAGAGCGTGCGTCACCTTTGCGCTGTGTCATACGGCAAGCGGAGGAATCAATGCCCAGTTTCCTGAATTCACGGGACTAGAAAGGATAAGTGACCGCGTGCAAGTATCACAGACATGTACCTGGCTCCACAGGTGGCCAGCTAGCTGGTCTTTTGTAAGTTTTCCACTCAACTTGTGCTCGAAGGTATCGTGTCGCACAATGCTGCTGCAAACACGTGTGTGCTGCATTGAAAAACGCGAAGAGCATGGTGTGCGGCGTGGCGGAAAACATGCATGCGTCGTGTTTCATCACAAAAGCGTCCGAGAAGGGGCGATTACAACCATCCGACAGCGTGGTGGTGGTGGTGGTAGTGGTTGATTTATTATTTTTTAAAATAATCAAAAAGAAGGAAAAGAGTATTGCCGGCCGCGGCAACTGCTATCTAACAAACTGAAGCACTTGAGCTGCGGCCGGCGGGAAGGAAAAGGGGATAGGGAGAGGATAGCAAGGGGATGTAGAGAGGGGAGCGATAGGAACAAAGGACAGGGGAGCTTTTTACATTATTTACAAAGTAAAGACGCTCAACGAGTTCGCATCGCTCGCGCGCAAGTGTCCGAGCACTGTCCACAAATGTCTGCGCGCGAGCGGCCCCTGCAATTGTTTATAAAATATATACACATATATATGTAATATCATTGATGTATATACATAGTCGCGCGCACGTAGCGTCCTGTCGCAGACAGATCGCGCGCGCGACACAATGCACCAGCTGCCGGGGTGGGGCGCCTGGCAGCATACGTCCAAGGTAGCACACACGGAGCGTTCAGTAAAGCCCCTCTATCTCTGGAAAGTAGCGAAATTGTAAGATCTTTGCCGCCGTTTCCCTCTCCCGGTGCTTTCCTCCTCGCCCCTCTACGCTCCCCTCTCCAAAGAGAGAGTGAGGGCGGGTTTTCTGGTTCGTCGTTGGCTGCCGGGCCCCCTGACGTGACAAACACGTCACCATACGTCATCAACGCGCACAAAATCTTGTTTTGCTTGTTTTTTATTTTCTCGCTGCCGCCATTAAACTGCCTCGTTGTACCGTTCCTGTGGCTCGCGCGCGTGCAGTTTCGTGCACGCGATGCCGTGCTGCTGCGCGTTCCAGTGTTCAAGTAGAAATGAAACAGAACATAGAATAGTAGAACAGAACGACTGCCGCGCTTCGCTGATTACCAACACGGCACCGGCAAGGTTAATTGAGTTGAAGATTTTTTCACAGTCTCACATGTCACTGACGAACCCATCGCCAGCCGTAATCGAAACTGTAAAAATTGCGGAGAACTTTTTCCGCAGTAACAGAGAGGGTCTCCTCAAAAATTCAATCAGCACTACACAACTGCAGGCCCGGATAAAAGATAGCATTTCATTGGTATCTTGCTTCCCAGCCTGCCACGATGTTGTAAAAGAGATTGTGAGTGTTTTCGTGAAAGTACGGATCCAGATTTTTGTCCGAGATGAAGCCTCCAAAATATCTCCAGTGACTATTAGTAAATGCGGTAGCAAAAGCGTAGGCATGCGGGTCGCTGCAGCTCAGATTCGGTGACAGTATGCATTCGTAATTTCATGTTTTATTAATTTGAAACATTTGTGAAAGTTGTGGTTTGAAAATATGCATACAATTAATATTTTGCCTGTCGCCTGAATGAATCTGTAAATTGTTCAAAATTTCTGGTAACTGCTTGCATTTTTTAAAGATATTCTCGTGCATATCTGAAGCTTATAATCATCGAAATTAAAATTGGATTGTAGCGTGTGTGAAAAATGTTTCTACGAAAATTATTTGCTTGCACTTCGTTTTCATATCTTATCATTTCGTTAAGCTTTCTCATTATCTTCCAATTGACTAACAGTGTTTTTCTGTGCATTTATTTTTATTTGAAAATGTGAGTTTTCAATTAATGTGCCTGCGCCAGTCTTAGGACCCTTTTCAAAGTGATCAGTGCTGTGTCAGTAAAATCAAAGATGCTACTTGGTTCCAATGTGCAACAGTGTTTATCGCTACATTTCCTCTGTATTTGGAACTGTGTATTTTGTAAGCGCCACATCTTACGACCTTGCAAACCAGTATTGTGACAATAAAATAAGACCCTATTTTGCCCGAGTCACTTTGCCGATCAATTGATTTTGTGAAGAAATAAAAGCCATTTTTTTCACCTACACTGCCTCTGATTAGCAGCTGTAGGAACACTGCTTCATCGTTTTCTTACAGATGTGATTTGAAAATGAAAGCATACAACAATCGACGCTTTTGCTTATAGGTTAGCCAGAAGCGATCGATGTTAGAATTCGCCGGTTTGCCGCTCACGCGCAAAGATGCAGATTTCTCAAGGGGCCATTGGCTCTCATTCAGGGTCATCTATCTGTCACCCAACACAGATGACACCATAATTTCCTGCTCAGTTTATTTCCCGTTCTTGATGCTTCAGAGTACCCGAGCGCGATGCTGAGTGCAAACATTTCTTGCCGTTTTGAGCATGTCTTCTCCTTCCTTCTTTGTTATTGCGAACAATATGTGCCGCTAAAACCAAACATAACATTTTCAAATCGATTAGTAGTTACCTGTGCAAAGCAGATTTAAAAGAACGCTTTAAAAGGCAGCACAAAAAGCCCCCGCCATTCACTATCATTGACCCTTCCGCGGCGTCCCTCGAGCGCAGGCAGGTTCAGCATGCCGTGCGCAGCGCTCCCGCCGGTGGGAGAGTGAAATCAGAGGAGAATTGAGGAGGAAAGCAGCCGAAGGGAGGAGAGTTTCGCTACTTTCCAGATAGAGGGGCTTTAGCGTTCAGGTCACGCACGCACTACCTGGCGAAGAGCAAGCGAGGCTTCAAGCCCGCCCGCTCGATGAACGCACAGAGGCTCACCATTGCCCTGTCACGGGTGCGCGAACTGCCTCGCGGCCACAGGAGCGTCTCGATGCTGTCCGGGATGATTCCGAGCGCCCTACAAGCCGCGACCATCTCGCGACGTGGCTCTGCGGATGCGGTACAGCGAAGCAGCATGTGCTCTAATGTCTCCACTGCACCGCAATCACCACACACGTCGCTCGACGATAGTCCGTGGCGCACCCGTCTTACCCCGGGCCACACGCAGCCGACGCGCACTCGGATTAGCATTGCACGCTGTAGGCGCGACAATGAGCGCGCGCCGATAGCAGGGATGCGCTCTCCTCGCGCGATGCGTGGGTCCGGGTGTTGCTGACGGAGGTGGTCATAGATTACCGCGCGCACGTCCTCCAAAGCGAGAAGTTCGTCGCTGGGAGGGAGTTGATGTGCGGCGGTGGCGAGTTCATCGGCTTGCTCGTTGCCGTGTATGCCGCAGTGGCCGGGCACCCACTGCGCGCGAATGCTGCACTTTCGTTCTGCGAGGTGCTCGAGGCGCTCGCGTATCGCGCACAGCAGCGGTGTGCCACGGCCGGGAGTCTGCAGGCGGCTGAGGGCGGCGCGGGAGTCACACAGCAGTGCACACCTGGGAGGTGGCGGAGCCATGGTGAGCAATAGGTCAAGGCCCAGGCGAAGACCCAGTAGTTCCGCCGTGGTCGAAGAGCCCAGGTGTGTCACTCTTTGCTGGCGGTGCAACTGCAGGGCAGGGATGGTGGCCGCTGCGGCGAGCGAGCAGCTTTCTCTCGCCACAGAGCCGTCAGTGAAAACAAGCAGGTGGTCGCTTAGTTGCTCGTGTATGATGACTCTGGCTAGCTGTTGCACCGCACAGAGTGGTGTGCTGCGTTTTCCCGCGATGCCGATGATCTCGCGCAGTACCTCCGTCGTGAGGGGCCAGGGGGAGCAGAGGCCGTAGGGGGGCGTGGCACGCGTCAGCTGGTCATACTCCTGCAGCGCCGCACCCATTCTAGAGCGTGGGAAATTCCGAAGGCGCTGCAGGAGTTCGCCGCCGTCTGGTGCGCGGTGAAGGCGGTCGATGTGGTGCGGCGCTCGCTGTGTGGCCTGTAGCTGCAGTGGCCACGCGCCTGCCTCGGCGAGTGTCGCTTCGCATTGAGAGTTACTCGGCAGGCCAAGGCAGGTTCGCAGCGCTTTGCGATGCTGCACCTCCAGTGCTCTCCACGATGGTTTGCGCACCGTCACGAGTGGCAGTGCGTAGAGAATCGCCCCCACGGCTGCTGCGTTGTAGAGGCGCAGCGCAGCCTTCTGGGAAATCCCCTGACCCTGGGCGGTGAGCTTGTGCACGGCGGCGGTGGTCCTCTTCATCTGCTGGCATGCCCTAGTCGCCGCGGGACGGAAGGAAAGGCGCTGGTCGATATCTAGGCCCAGGTACCGCACGGAGCTTTTCCACAGCAGCGGCATCCCAGCCAACGTTAGCGGTGAAAGGTGGGCGCCCCTGCGAGTGCCGCAGGCCATGGCCGCGGACTTGCCCGGGCAGAGCGCCAGACCGAGATCCCGCAACCGGGCGTCTATCGCGCACAGGGCCCCCTGAAGGCACTCTCTGACGCGGGGAGCCTCGCCCGGCGGCCCCAGGCACCACAGTGCGATGTCGTCCGCGTACATGGAGATGTACACACGGTGCCGGTTGACTGCGGGCAGACAGCCCGGCACCGCCGACATCGCCACATTGAATAGAAACGGCGACAACACCGATCCTTGCGGAACGCCTAGATCCACCGGACGGGGTCGCGAGAGAGCCCCTCCTACACGCACGCGAATAGTGCGCGCGTTGAGGAAGCCCTGCACATAGAGCAACAAGCGCCCGTTCACGCCTGCCTCTTCCAGCCTCGCGAGGATCACCGCACGGCGGACGTTGTCAAACGCACTCGACACGTCGAGCAGCAACAGCAGTGCGACCTGCCGCGCCGCTACGGCGTGCTCGAGCGCAGAAACCACGTCTGCGATTGAGTCCGCCGTGCAGCGCATCCCTCGAAAGCCTGTCTGACACTCATCGAACAAGTCCGCTTCCGCGGCCCGCGTGTGTAACCGCTGAAGCGCCATATGCTCCATCACCTTACAGGCCGCCGACGTCAGCGCCACAGGGCGATATCCGCTGAGCTCCGTGGGTGAGCGACCTGGCTTCGGTAGCGGGCAGACGACCGCTGTGCGCCACTCCTCCGGTAGCTCCCCGCGTTCCCACACCAGGTTCAGTTGCCGCAGAAGGACTTGTCGTTGCTCCGCGTCCAGGTTGCGCAGCATCTGGTAGGTCACCCCGTCGGGCCCGGGCGCTGAGCGGCGGGTGCAGCGGCGCAGGGCGTCATTCAGTTCCACCGCTGTGAAGAGCGCGTTGCACGGGCCGTCGTCCGGGGTGGAGGAAAGGACATTGGCATCGGGGCTCGGGCTCGGTGTAGTCGCTGCGATGGCAGCGGTGCTCGCGGAGCGTTGCGGTGCAAACCGGTCAGCGAACCGCTCAGCTAGTTGTTGGGTTGTTTGGCCGCTTGAGATGGCGAGAGCGGCGAGGGGCTGAGGGTTCGCCTGAGGTGTAGTGATGCGCCGCAGGGTGGTGAAGAGCCGCCGGGAGCTGCGATCCTTCTCCATCGTATTGCGCAGAGAAGCCCACTGCCGGCGGTAGAGCTTGTTAGCGTGCCGCCTTGCTGCCGCGTCCAGCCGATTGTAAACCGTCCAGTCTTCCGATCTGTCCGTCCGTAGCGCCCTGCGTTCTGCGATGTCTTTCTTGTCACGCAGATCGAGCAGCTTCTTGTCGGGTGTTGGCTGACCAGCTCGCACTTCTGCGTGACGCGTGGCTGCGAGAGCGCTCCGGACGAGACTGGTGAAGAAATCGGCACCGGATGCAGCGGCGGCGTCTACCTCGCGGCGAAAGTGGCCCCAATCTACTATTGCGTAGGTACGCATGGGGCGCGCTTCTTTAGCAGAGGTGATGGAGAAGTGCTCCGAGCCCCAGAGAGATGGTGCACGATGCCAGGTCGCCTCGATGCCGCTGGACGCGAACGCTATGTCGATGCAGGAGCCGGGCGAACCGCGTCGTCGGAAGGTGGGCTGGCCAGTGTTGAGGGCGGCGAGTCCCAGCTGTGTTGCCGTGCTGTGCAAGTCGTCGCCGCGCCGATCATTGCGCGCACTTCCCCACGCACAATGATGAGCATTGAAGTCCCGAACGATTAGTTGGCGTGGGGCACAACACGTTGACACTGCACGGAAACACAACGCGTTCCAGGCTACAGCTGGGCGCACATAAACACTTGCCACTGATGTGTCAACACCTCCGACGCGCACTGTCACTGCCACGCACTCCTGGGCGTTGCTCGTCGCCGCCGCCGTGTCGACGAGAGCGTGCTGAACGTCGCGCCGCACATACATAGAGGCCCGAGATTTCCCAGGTCGGTGGTTCGGGTCGCCGCAGGGGATTGCCGTCCATGACACCTCCTCACAATTTGTTGGTGAATGGTAGCCAACGTATCCGGGCAGCCGCATTTGGGGCTCCCCTTTCCAGAGGCGGACGTACGTCTCCTGTAGCGCGATTACCTCTGGTTGCTCTGATGTTATGCGCGAGCGGAGCTCGGGATATCGCGCCGCGAGGGAACGCACGTTCCACTGCAGGACTGAGGGAATGCGAGGGGCTGCCCGGCGACTAGCCATGGTGTTGGCTGTTTAGTGTAGGAGGGCCTGTCGCTTCCTCGCAGATGCGGCGACCCTCAGAGCCCTCCGGTAGCAACACGCTGAGTGCGCGCAGCGCGGCCTGTAGGCGTGCAATTAGGGCATCACGCGCATCCGGAGGGCCGCCAACGGAGGTGGTGGAAACGGGCCTTGCGTGGGTAAGGGGCTGCTGCTGTTGCTGCTGCTGCGGCTGCTGCTGTGGCTGCCGGGACTGTCGCCTCTGGGACTGCTGCTGGGGCCGCCGCCGCTGCTGCTGCTGCTGCAGCTGCTGCTGCTGGAGCTGCCGCGGTTGCGGCTGTTTGCTGAGGCTCGCAACATGCGCGTAGCTGCGCTTGCTTCCTTGTTGTTGCAGGGCTGGCGAGACCGTTTCTTCCAGAACAACAGCGCGCACGGCCCGCCGCGAGAGAGGCACTTCTGACGTAGCCAATATAGTAGCGACATGCCTCTCTCGCTGCCGGTGAGGACAGACCGGGTCTGTGGCCACATGCCGGCCGCCGCAGTTTGAGCAGCGTGGTTTCCTACTAGTGCACGCGTCGATGTCGTGTGGTCCACCGCAGCGGGTACAGCGCGCGGCAGCTCTGCAGGCCTCGGTGGCATGTCCCAGGCTGGAGCAGCGGCAACACTGCAGTGGCCGCGGGCGGCAGGGCCGGACGGGGAGACGCCGCCTGTATATCGATACATGTGACGGCGGCGTCGGCGCCGCAAACCGGAGAAGCAGCGTGCTTCCCGAAAGCGACGCCGACGTCACAGCCACTGTCGACTCCATAGCGGCAAGCAGCTCATCTGCCGAGCGAGGCGCGTCAACGCCGAATACGAGTCCGGTGGACTGATTGCGAGGGGCTGGTTCCTTAGCGCGCACAGCCAGGCCACGGATCACAGTTGTGGCGAGCAGCGAGCCAAAGGTGATCTCACACCCAACGTCCACCACTACCACGTTCCGGCGTGTGTTAACGCGAACCGCCAGCACACCCGGGCGTGGGCTCAGCTCCTCAGCAATCTCCCATCCCTGTTCCTTTGTGATGGCAGCGCCGCGGTCCTCCGGCCGGAACAGAACTGTCCAGTGCAGCCCCTCGTGAGATGGCACAGCAGCAGCAGCTTTCTGGAGGGCAGCCCTGCGTCTCCGTTGGGCTCGGGTTGAGACCTGGCTCCAGGGAATCAGGCCGGTGGCCTCCTGTGAGCACGCGGGTGCCATGGGGGGGTGGCTCTCTTCCCTGTCAAGCGGGCGTACGAACGGACGGCCGTTCGACTGGTCCCGCGTCGGGCTCAGGCTGGCTGCAGCATGCTCACGGCCGGTGTCCGTTGGCGCCTGCTGCTCCTCCTCAGCCTGCGTCCTCGCCATCAGCTGATCATCCGTAGGGCTGGTTTCCCTTCCTTCGAGAGCGGAGGAAGACGGCCGGCAGGTGTGAGAGGGGAGGCAGAAGGGGTGACGCATAGCGCTTCGCGCTTAGCAGCAGATTCCTCCCCACTGCTGCCATTGTCCTCCTCTATCTCCCCTGAGTTGGTGGAACGACGCCCTTGCGATGGGTCGTCTCATCCATGGCAACAATAGTTGCCCCTGCTGCAGGAATGTGGTCCCCGCCGGCTGGTGGCTGCAGGCGCTGCGCCGAGCTGGCAATGGCGGCTTCCTCGTGCTCACCCGCTTGCGCCGCCATCTCTGCAACACGTGGTGGAAGGGCCATGGTTCGCAGCGTCTCCTTCGCCGTCTCCGGGGTTAGGGCAGCGCGCTGAGCTGCACGCTGCACGCACTCAATCCATCTCCCCAAAAGCGGGGACGCATCGAAAGACCCGTCGCGGCGGGCGCTGTGCGAGCGAAATCAACCTTGGTGTATTTTCGCCTGCTTTCGCGGCCCGCGGCGGCGGGTTTCTTGGGAGGGCTCCATGGCCGGGGCCCCCGGGAGGTGATTATCCCAGGCCCAGGCCAGGGGCGTGCGAGACGATCGGGCGCTAGGTGGAGGCCCAACACGAGGTGCCGAAGCGCGCGGCCAGTCCAGTCCGAAGTCGAGGGAGCATGAAAAAAACACGTCCTGCTCCGTCGGAGGTCGGCGAGAGAGTCACAGCGTGGTGCAGCAAGTACGAAATACGCCGAAGCACTGCGAAAAGAGAGACCCCTGGTAAATTAGGAACAATAGAGCTAGCTCTTGGGTCAGTTTTTGCACCTTAAAATTGTAACAAAAGGGGGGTACCAGCTGAAACAAAAGACGCAAAATACGGATATAAAAGAACCTGCTTAAATCGGATCAAATGAAAAAATAATGAATGATGACAAGACAAAATAACGTCTCCTGCAATAATAATAAAGAGCACGACGACACGGTGTACGCATTCTGTTTTCTTCACCTTCCAAACTGATTAGCCTATCTTTGAAAATTGGGAAAAAAAAAAGAAATGAAGAAGGGAGCATGTGTGTAGAACAGTAAATCAAGCAAATGAAAACCTTGGTCGAGGCAAGACGGGGTATTTACCGCAGTCCGATGGCCCGTGGAAAAGTGCATTTATAGGACAGACAGGCAGGTAGGTGCCTTAACTTTATTTGCAGAAAACTCTCCAAAAGAGGAAACCCAGGAATATTGTCACGTAGTGGTGACGAGGTCGACGACACAATTGAAGGGTCGATGATTGCACTAAAGAAACTTTATTTGGGCTGACTTGCGCCCGCAAAAGAACTAAGCAACTCGGCGGCGGCGTTAGCAACAAACGTGCTCGTCGATCGTCGAACAAAGAATGCCCGTCACACTCGGCAACGCTCAATTTAAAGGCTGCACAGAACAATCTAGATAACGTCGCAAACAGCTACCAGCACGGGCTGGAACATTGTGGAAAGACACCCATGTGGCCAGAACCTTCGAGACAGATCTCGGTGCATCTTGCGCTACAACAAAACTGATAAAAGTGCATTTATAGGACAGACAGGCCGGTAGGTGCCTTAACTTTATTTGCAGAAAACTCTCCAAAAGAGGAAACCCAGGAATATTGTCACGTAGTGGTGACGAGGTCGACGACACAATTGAAGGGTCGATGATTGCACTAAAGAAACTGTTTATTTGGGCTGACTTGCGCCCGCAAAAGAACTAAGCAACTCGGCGGCGGCGATAGCAACAAACGTGCTCGTCGATCGTCGAACAAAGAATGCCCGTCACACTCGGCAACGCTCAATTTAAAGGCTGCACAGAACAATCTAGATAACGTCGCAAAAACTACCAGCACGGGCTGGAACATTGTGGAAAGACACCCAAGTGGCCGGAACCTTCGAGACAGGTCTCGGTGCATCTTGCGCTACAACAAAACTGATAAAGGTGCGACTCGCGACATCGAGCATTAACAAACAAAGATTACGGAACTGATACGCGGTCCAGAATCAGAGTGATAAGCCTGTATGCCGGCGGCTGTTAAAAAAACAACAAATACTGTTTTGAAGGTTTCGCGACATTACTCCCCCCTTAAAAAGATCGCCTCGATGTTCCAGAACAAAGAAACTTAAACATAAACACTGCAAAGTTTAAACACCACAGATTCTTTAACGCGCGTAATATGGCTTCAGTCGCACAACATGTACAATTTGTGGGCGTGCGCGTCGCCGTTGTGATGCTGACGTTCCGTCGGGAATGACTTCATAGTCCAGTGGTCCGACGCGGCGAAGGATTTTGTACGGCCCAAAGTATTGACGCAACAACTTTTCACTTAATCCGCGACGGCGAATTGGTGTTCAAACCCAAACTTGGTCTCCTGGATTGTACTCTGCGTGGCGTCGTCGTAAATTGTATCGTCTGCTGTGGTGGTGGTGGTGGTAGTGGTTGATTTATTATTTTTTAAAATAATCAAAAAGAAGGAAAAGAGTATTGCCGGCCGCGGCAACTGCTAACAAACTGAAGCACTTGAGCTGCGGCCGGCGGGAAGAAAAAGGGGATAGGGAGAGGATAGCAAGGGGAAGTAGAGAGGGGAGCGATAGGAAGAAAGGACAGGGGAGCTTTTTACAATATTTACAAAGTAAAGACGCTCAACGAGTTCGCATCGCTCGCGCGCAAGTGTCCGAGCACTGTCCACAAATGTCTGCGCGCGAGCGGCCTCTGCAATTGTTTATAAAATATATACACATATATATGTAATATCATTGATGTATATACATAGTCGCGCGCACGTAGCGTCCTGTCGCAGACAGATCGCGCGCGCGACACAATGCAACAGCTGCCGGGGTGGGGCGCCCGGAAGCATACGTCCAAGGTAGCACACACGGAGCGTTCAGGTCACGCACGCACTACCTGGCGAAGAGCAAGCGAGGCTTCAAGCCCGCCCGCTCGATGAACGCACAGAGGCTCACCATTGCCCTGTCACGGGTGCGCGAACTGCCTCGCGGCCACAGGAGCGTCTCGATGCTGTCCGGGATGATTCCGAGCGCCCTATAACCGCGAGCATCTCGCGACGTGGCTCTGCGGATGCGGTACAGCGAAGCAGCATGTGCTCTAATGTCTCCACTGCACCGCACTCACCACACACGTCGCTCGACGATAGTCCGTGGCGCACCCGTCTTACCCCGGGCCACACGCAGCTGACGCGCACTCGGATGAGCATTGCATGCTGTAGGCGCGACAATGAGCGCGCGCCGACAGCAGGGATGTGCTCTCCTCGCGCGATGCGTGGGTCCGGGTGTTGCTGACGGAGGTGGTCATAGATTACCGCGCGCACGTCCTCCAAAGCGAGAAGTTCGTCGCTGGGAGGGAGTTGATGTGCGGCGGTGGCGAGTTCATCGGCTTGCTCGTTCGGTGCGCAGTTGGTCCTTAATACGCAGCCGTGCGAGTCGTCGGGCTTCCTCTGCACGCTGCAGGTAGGCGGCGACGTCAAGGTTGTCCTCGTTGGTTACGTGCGGCAGCATTGTGTCGAGCGTCGTCGTGGGCTCCCTGCCGTACACAAGTTTAAACGGGGTCGCTCTGGTCGTCTCCTGGACTGCCGTGTTATACGCGAAGATCATGTACGGCAAGATGGCGTTCCAGGTCTTGTGTTCAGCGTCGACGTACATAGCGATCATGTCCGCGATCGTTTTGTTCATGCGCTCCGTAAGGCCATTGGTCTGGGGATGGTACGTTGTTCGTCGATGGCTTGTGTGACTGTATTCCAGGATGGCTTGCGTCAACTCTGCCGTAAGCGCCGTTCCCCTGTCCGTGATGAGCACTTCTGGGGCGCCGTGTCGCAAGAGAATTTGTTCGACAAAAAATTTGGCGACTTCTGCCGCGGTACCATTTGGTAGTGCTCTTGATTCAGCGTAACGGGTAAGGTAGTCAGTGGCCACGGTGATCCACTTGTTACCCATAGACGAAGATGAAAAGGGGCCGAGGAGATCCATCCCAATTTGTTGAAAGGGCAGGATTGGGGGCGGAATCGGGTTCAGTAGTCCTGCTGGTCTGATCGGCGTCGTTGCGTCGATCGGGATCTTGCGTCGTTGGCACTCACGACACGTCTTCACGTAGTGGAAAACTTCGGCAGGCAGTCGCGGCCAGTAATACTTCTCCTGGATTCGACGCAACGTGCTCGCAAATCCGAGGTGGCCTGCTGTGGGCTCGTCGTGCAACGCCTGCAAAATTTCTTGCCGAAGGGTTTTAGGCACTACGAGAAGCTGCGCGGTCTTGTTGGGTACACAGTTCTTCTTCACGAGGAGGCCATTGCTTAACGTGAAGGATGATAAATGTCGCCTGAACACACCAGGAGGGAAGCGGTCTTTCCTTCCAAGTAATCGGCTAGCGCTTTCAGCTCAGGGTCTGATCGCTGTTGTTCTGCGAAACTGCTGGCGCTTACCGGTCCCAAAAAGGCGTCATCGTCATCGTTCTTCGGGGGAGAATCGACGGGAGCGCGGGATAAGCAGTCTGCGTCGGAATGCTTCCGGCTCGACTTATAGACTACAGTCATGTCAAATTCTTGAAGTCGTAGGCTCCATCTGGCAAGGCGGCCGGAAGGATCTTTCAAATTAGCCAGCCAGCAGAGGTCGCTTACCACCTTGAATGGTCGGCCGTATAGGTATGGACGAAACTTAGAAGTAGCCCAGATGATCGCAAGGCACTCCTTCTCGGTCGTCGAGTAATTTACTTCGGCTTTTGTGAGAGACCTGCTAGCGTAGGCGATTACTTTTTCCTGTCCGGCAGTCTTCTGGACGAGAATGGCTCCTAGGCCTACACTGCTCGCGTCGGTGGGAATTTCGGTCTCGGCGTTTTCATCAAAGTGGCCAAGTACAGGAGGGCATTGCAGGCGGCGCTTAAGTTCGTCGAAGGCTTCTCCTTGCGGCGCTTCCCATTTAAAAGGTACGTCAGCCTTTGTAAGCTGCGTCAACGGTTCGGCGATCCGCGAAAAGTTTCTGACAAATCGTCGATAATAAGCGCACAGCCCAAGGAATCGGCGCACAGCTTTCTTGTCGGCAGGCGATGGGAATTGTGCGATTGCAGCTGTTTTCTCCGGGTCTGGGCGAATACCGTCCTTGCTAACGATATGACCTAGGAATCGGAGTTCTTCGTAGGCGAAATGACACTTCTCTGCTTTTAGCGTTAGCCCCGATGACTTGATGGCTTCCAGCACTGTCTGTAGTCGTTTTAGGTGGTCTTCAAAGTTTGACGAGAAGACAACAACGTCGTCCAAATATACCAAACAAATTTGCCACTTCAAGCCTGCCAGGACTGTGTCCATTACTCGTTGAAACGTGGCTGGTGCGGAGCAGAGGCCAAATGGCATGACCTTAAATTCATAAAGACCGTCCGGTGTGATGAATGCGGTCTTCTCGCGATCTCTTTCGTCGACCTCAATTTGTCAGTATCCGCTCTTCAGGTCCATCGATGAGAATTACCTTGCATTGCAGAGCTGGTCGAGAGTGTCGTCGATGCGGGGAAGCGGGTAGACATCCTTCTTCGTTATGCTATTCAAGCGGCGGTAATCAAAGCAGAAGCGAAGTGTGCTGTCTTTCTTCTTGACCAAAACGACTGGTGCCGCCCAGGGGCTGTTCGATGGCTGAATTACGTCATCGCGCAGCATTTCCTCAACTTGATCGCGAATGGCCTGGCGTTCTCGTGGCGATACACGATAAGGGCTTTGGCGCAGAGGTCGGGCGTGTTCGTCCGTTATTATGCGATGCGTGGCCAGTGGTGTTTGTCGTACCTTCGATGACGATGAGAAGCACTCCCCGTACCTTCGAAGCAGACTGTGAATCTGGTCTTTCCTGTTGTGGGTCAATGCCGGGTTGATGTCACATGTGGGCTGACGGAATAGGTCCGGTGCGTCTTCCAGCGTTTGGTCGTGGAGGGAGAATACATCTTTGAGGTCCGCTAATTCGTCGAGAAAGGCGATCATCGTGCCCTTGTTGAGATGCCGGTATTCTCCGGTGAAGTTTGTTACCAGAACCAGAGCTTGACACCTCCGGAATTTCGTGATGCCTCTTGCGATGCCGACACCTCGTTCTAAGAGCAATTGGATATTTCCTTCGACGATGCCTTCAGCGGTTTCGATGTTGGCGCTACCTACGCAGACTGCGATACTTGATCGGGGGGGACATTCAATTCTTCGTCGAGGACGTTTAGAGGGATGTGTTGCATCGACGTCGTCGTAGCAGGAATGGCTTTGTCTGCAGAGAGCTTGATGAGCTTGGATCGCAGGTCGATGATAGCCCTATGTTCATTTAGGAAGTCCATGCCTAAAATCAATCACGTCGCGGGAGCACTGCTGCAAGACCACAAAGCTGGTGGGGTAAGTACGCCCATTTACGGTTATTCTTGGAGTGCATCGTCCCGATGGAGTAATCAGGTTGCCACCTGCTGTGCGAATCAGCGGGCCATCCCAAGCGATGGTAACTTTTCTTAGCTGAGAGGCTAACGGTCCACTAATGACTGAATAGTCAGCTCCGGTGTCTACTAGGGCAGTGACTCTGCGACCGTCGACATCAACTTCAAGGTCACTTGTTCGCGTCCTCGCATTGCACGAGGGCCTTAGTGTCCGATCTCGGCTCCGTCGTTTCCTCAGGTCATGGCCGGGGCATACCGTTGTTACTTCGCTAGGCGGCGGTGTCTGCTTGCACTCTGGTCGTGTTGTCGTGGATGTCGTCGTGTGGAGCGGCGATGAAATGGTTGCGTCGTCGGTAGTGGTCGTCGGCGGCGGAGGATCTTCGTCTTTTCGCCGTTGAGCAACCTCACCTCCAAAGGTTGCTGCCTTTAGTTTCCCCTACGGGGGCTTGGGGACCTTCCGCGCACACTACCATCATAGTTACGTCCTGGCGACGCAAAGCGGGCCCTGTACGGCGATGGAGACCTGAATCGACGGCTTGGTGGCGCAATCTCACCGCTACGCAGATAGTTGTCGATTTCTTGCAGTCGTTCACCTGGGCGGGGTCGTGGAGCGTCGACTGCAAATCCGCGGTGACCGATTCGTCGGTACGGGCAGTGCCGCAGAATGTGGCCGGCCTCACCGCAGTGGAAGCATAATGGCCGGTTGTTCGCTGTCCTCCATGCGTCGCACTTCCTGGGGCTTGTTGATCGTTGGTAGGCTTGGCGGGCGGGAGCCAAGGGGTGGTTTTCAGGAACAGGCCGGTAACGGCGAGGGCTCAGAAAGTCATCACGTCGGGGCGGAGGGCGACGTAATGCACCAGCGTAGTTCATCGCTGTTGCCTCTTGTGCTGGAACAGTCGCAGCCGTCGCTACAGGAACGCCCAGCGCCTGCTGGACTTCTTCACGTACGACGTCCGTGAGCGTCGCCACCTGGGGTTGTTGCGATGATGGCTGCATTCGGCGGAGCTCCTCTCGCACGATTTCCCGGATGAGTTCACGAAGGTTCTCTCCACTTGCAGATGCGCTGGGGTAGTGGCTTGAGTAGTCTGGCTGAAGTGGCCGCTCGTAGTGGCGCATCCGGGTGTACAACGTCTTCTCGATGGCAGACGCTTCCGTTTCAAATTCCGCCACTGTTTTTGGCGGATTTCGGACAAGAATTTCAAAAAGCGATTCTTTGACGCCTCGCATTAAAAGTTTGACTCTCTCAGCTTCAGTCATGTTAGGGTCGGCGCGGCGAAAGAGGCGCTTCATCTCCTCAACGTACGCCAGGACAGACTCGTTAGCAAGTTGCAGTCTTGACTGAAGAAGGGCCTGGGCTTTTTCTTTTCGGACGATGCTTGAAAAGGCAGTCAGAAACGCTTCCTTGAAAGTCTCCCAATCCTTCATAGTTGCCTCATGATTTTCAAACCAAACTCGGGCATGTCCTTGAAGAACAAAGTAGACTTGCCTAAGTTTCGCGGCGTCATTCCAGCCGTTGAAATCTGCCACACGGTCGAAAAGGTCCATCAGATCTCCCGCATCTTCATCCGGTAGTCCATGGAAGCAGGGGGGCTCCCGGGGTTGGACGAAAATAACCGGTGCTGTAGGCTGGGCCATTGTCAGCGTCGATGCCTTCCGAGATCGAATGGGGTCAAGCAGCAGACCGTGTTCGGGTTGTAGGCCTTGAAGTCGGCGGCTGGCTCGGTGACCTGTAGGCTGGTCTTCCAGGGCGACAGGAACACGGCTTGGGTGTTCGCTTGAAGGATCAAAGGCAGCACCTCCACCAGATGTCACGTAGTGGTGACCTGGTCGACGACACAATTGAAGGGTCGATGATTGCACTAAAGAAACTGTTTATTTGGGCTGACTTGCGCCCGCAAAAGAACTAAGCAACTCGGCGGCGGCGATAGAAACAAACGTGCTCGTCGATCGTCGAACAAAGAATGCCCGTCACACTCGGCAACGCTCAATTTAAAGGCTGCACAGAACAATCTAGATAACGTCGCAAACAGCTACCAGCACGGGCTGGAACATTGTGGAAAGACACCCAAGTGGCCGGAACCTTCGAGACAGATCTCGGTGCATCTTGCGCTACAACAAAACTGATAAAGGTGTGACTCGCGACATCGAGCATTAACAAACAAAGATTACGGAACTGATACGCGGTCCAGAATCAGAGTGATAAGCCTGTATGCCGGCGGCTGTTAAAAAAAAATACTGTTTTGAAGGTTTCGCGGCAATATACAGGGCGTTACACAATTACCAGCGCACTGTAGAATGCTCCTCCCAGCTAAACCGCAAAATCCTCGCAGCTAAAATTTCGCACAGAAATGAAATTTTGCCGTTAGTATTTTTATTACTAAATTTGGGGTACTTGCCTGATTCAATCAGAAGAAGTCGAATGTTCCCATTATATGCGGCGGAGGCGATGTAAGATAAGCCGCTGCCTCAGCGATAGCACCGGCATCGCCGCCGCATACGATGGGAACGTCTGACTTCTGATTGAATCAGGCAAGAACCATACCATCGACAAAATGCCATTTCGGTCCGAAATTTGAGCTGCGAGGATTCCACGGTTTAGTTGGAAGAAGCATTCTATATATGGCATCCGGTAATTTTGCAACGCGCTTTATTTGGCAGTCCCCTTCATGGATCACTGCCTTGTCGTGGCGGAGGGGCTTGCGAAACTCGATGAAGTCGTGAGCTCTGCTGTGTAGGGCCACCCAAGATAGACAGATCACGGCAGAGAGTTCTGACAAAATGTGATTCACTGGAGAAGGTAATGGCAACCCACTCCAGTATTTCCTGCCAAGAAAACCCTATGGCCAGTCACAATACCATTAATGATATGGCGCCGGAAGATGAGCCCCCCAGGTTGGAAGGCGTCCCACATGTTACTGGGGATCAACAAAGGGCGATTCCTAGTAGCTCCAGAACGAATGAAGCGGCTTCAACATAACAGTTATATATACATAGGCATGCGCATGGAGGGCGGCTGTCCTCCCGAATTGTCTCAGGGGCACTACGTCAGCCCGTACTTTTACTTTGTTGCCCTTGTGCCATCATTTCTAAACGTGCACAATTATGGTCATGCAGGTTTTCGAAGGTAAATACTGGCAGCCACCTGTGATGTTGTTTTGCACAAACTGCAAAACCAGGGGCAGAATGAACCATTGTGAGAAGCACATCGTCATGTCATTTTCAATTTTGCATTCATGGCGAAGCTTGATTTCTTTTTATAGTGCACAACATTTTGTACTGAAATAAAACAAAACAAGTGCACTGAAAAACCCATAAGACAAAGAAAACGACAGGACAATTAACTCTTGCAAGGACATTATTGCAGGCTAGTTGATGCATCCCCTTCATGGATCACTGCCTTGTCGTGGCGGAGGGGCTTGCGAAACTCGATGAAGTCGTGAGCTCTGCTGTGTAGGGCCACCCAAGATAGACAGGTCATGGCAGAGAGTTCTGACAAAATGTGATTCACTGGAGAAGGTAATGGCAACCCACTCCAGTATTTCCTGCCAAGAAAACCCTATGGCCAGTCACAATACCATTAATGATATGGCGCCGGAAGATGAGCCCCCCAGGTTGGAAGGCATCCCACATGTTACTGGGGATGAACAAAGGGCGATTCCTAGTAGCTCCAGGACGAATGAAGCGGCTGGGCTAAAGCCAAAAGGACGCTCAGTTGTGGATGTGTCGGGAAGCGACCGGAAAGTCCGATGTTGCAAGGAGATGTATCACATAGCAACATGGAATGTAAGATCTATGACGCAAGGTAAACTGGATATCGTCAAGCGAGAAATGGACAGATTGAACATTGATATCTTGGGCATCAGCGAGCTCAAGTGGACCGGAATGGGAGAATTTAACTCCGGCGACCATTATGTCTTTTATTGTGGGCACGAATCCAAGAGAAGGAATGGGGTCGCTCTCATAGTAAACAGAAGAATGGGCAAAGCAGTGCTAGGGTACAACCCCAGAAACGACCGAATGATTTCACTTCGGATCCAAGGTCACCCTTTCAACATAACAGTTATCCAAGTCTATGCACTGACCACTACTGCTGAAGAAGCTGACGTTGAGAGATTTTATGCGGACCTACAATGCCTTTTAGACCGCACCCCATAATCAGACGTCGTTTTTCTCATAGGAGATTGGAATGCCAAGGTAGGGAGTGAAGAAATATCCGGAATTACAGGCAAGTTCGGTCTTGGTGAGCCAAATGAAGCTGGGCAGAGGCTAGTAGAGTTTTGTCAAGAGAACAACCTGACCATAGCGAATACTCATTTTCAACAGCACAAGAGGCGCCTGTACACATGGACTTCACCGGACGGTCTGTACAGGAATCAGATCGATTATATTCTTTGCCGGCAGAGATGGAGAAGCGCTATACAAGCAGTAAAAACAAGGCCTGGGGCCGATTGTGGCACCGATCATCAGCTTCTTGTTACCAAGATTAAGCTTCGATTGAGGAAAACGCAGAAAACTAGAAGGCTTTTCAGGTATAATCTGGATCAAGTTCCATTAGAATATGCTGTGGAAGTGAGGAATCGATTTCAAGAATTAGATCTAGAAGACCAAGAGCCCGACGAGATGTGGTCTGATGTTCGTGATATAATACAAGAAGTTGCTACTAAGGTAGTTCCAGAGCAAAAGAAATGCAAGAAAGCAAACTGGTTATCTAAAGAGGCTTTGCAAATAGCTGAGGAAAGGAGGATGGCAAAAGTTATGGGGGAAAGAGAAAGATACAAGGTTCTCAATGCGGATTTTCAGAAAATAGCAAGGAGAGATAAGAATGCCTTCCAGAACATACAGTGCCAAGCAGTTGAGGACAACAGCCAATTAAGGAACACAAGAGCTCTGTATAAGACAATCAAAGATATCAAAGGAAGCTTGTGTGCCTGGATGGGCGTGATAAAGGACAAACGAGGCAAGGACCTCATTGAAGCCGCAGAGATAAAGAAGAGGTGGCAGGAATACACAGAATAACTGTACAAGAAGGACTCGAATGTGCAAACCCAACATAAGACGGTTGTGATAACTGATCTTGAGCCGGGCATCCTGAAGAGTGAAGTTGAATGGGCCTTAGCCAGCCTTGCTAAGAACAAAGCTAGCGGAATTGATAGCATTCCAGCTGAGTTGCTTCAAAACCTCAACCATGACGCTGTTAACATTCTGCATACATTATGTCAGAAGATTTGGACAACCCTGCAGTGGCCACAGGATTGGAGGAGGTCAGTTTACATCCCCATTCCAAAGAAAGGCAGTGCCAAGGATTGTTCCAACTAGCGCACGATCGCGCTTATTTCGCATGCTAGCAAGGTGATGTTGAAAATTCTCCAAGGTAGGCTGCAGCAGTATGTGGATCGGGAGCTTCCGGACGTACAAGCTGGGTTTCGCAAGGGCAGAGGAACTAGAGACCAAGTTGCCAACCTTCTCTGGATGATGGAAAAAGCAAGAGAGTTCCAGAAACCCATCTACTTCTGCTTTATTGATTATGCGAAAGCGTTTGACTGCGTAGATCACAGCAGATTGTGGCAAGCTCTCCAAGAGATGGGAGTTCCAATTCACCTCATCTGTCTCCTCAGGAACCTGTATGAAGGGCAAGAGGCCACAGTCAGAACTGGGCATGGTCTTACTGATTGGTTTCCGATTGAGAAAGGAGTGAGGCAAGGCTGCATACTGTCGCCCTGCCTATTTAACCTATATGCAGAGTGCATCATGAGGAAGGCCGGTCTGGACGAGTCTTCAGCTGGAGTGAAGATTGCTGGAAAACGTATCAACAACCTTAGATATGCGGATGATACCACTTTAATTGCAGAAAGTGAAGCGGAACTCAAGAGACTTCTGATGCGCGTACAAGAAGAGAGTGAGAAGTTTGGGCTTAAACTAAACATTAAAAAGACAAAGATCATGGCGTCTTGCCCTATCAAGTCCTGGAGCATCAAGGGACAAGAAGTGGAAGCAGTGACAGATTTTCTCTTCTTGGGCTCCAAGATTACCTCGGAAGGAGACTGCAGCCATAAAATTAGGAGACGCCTGCTTCTGGGAAAGAGAGCAATGGTTAGCCTTGACCGCCTAGTAAAGAGCAGAGACATTAGTCTGCCAACCAAGATCCGTATAACTCGTGCTATGGTCTTTCCAGTTGTGATGTATGGATGCGAGAGTTGGACTGTGAAAAAGGCTGACCGCCGAAGAATTGACGCGTTTGAATTGTGGTGCTGGCGAAGACTCTTGAGAGTTCCTTGGACTGCCAGAAGATCAAATCAGTCAATATTGTCGACCATAAACCCTGACTGCTCATTGGAGGGTCAAATTCTAAAGTTAAAGCTCAGCTACTTTGGTCATCTGATGAGAAGAGAGGAGTCGCTGGAGAAAGATTTGATGTTGGGAAAGGTTGAGGGTTGCCGGAGAAGGGGTAGGCAGCGAACGCGATGGTTAGATGGCATCCTCGAGGCACTGCAGATGAAGTTATGTGATGTTAGGAAGATAGTGAGAGACCGGAAAGCGTGGTGTGACATGGTCAATAGGGTCACGAAGAGTCGGACACGACTGAACGACTGAACTGAACTTATTTGGCAGTTCATTGCAGCAGGAGCAACGAGATAAAAAAAACGTGCCGACGTTCGAGCGTGTCATCCTTTTGGACAAGGAAAGGACCGGACGACACACACACACACACACACACACACACACACACACACACACACACACACACACACACACACACACACACACACACACACACACACACACACACACACACACACACACACACACACACACACACACACACACACACACACACACACACACACACACACACACACACACACACACACACACACACACACACACACACACACACACACACACACACACACACACACACACACACACACACACACACACACACACACACACACACACACACACACACACACACACACACACACACACACACACACACACACACACACACACACACACACGCGCACGCACGCACGCACGCACTTTGCCTTGATGTCCCTTTCGAAGAACACTTTAATCCGACGTTTCGACCGGGGTCTAGCCAAACGTCGGATTAAAGTGTTGTTATATATATATATATATATATATATATATATATATATACCCGTGTGTGTCTGTGTCCATGTGTAAACTAAAAATGTCCGACTGACATACTTTCTGCGGTACGGTAAATGAGGGTGAAGAAATCCTTATTTTCAGTGTAGCGGGTCGCATTTAACAAAAAACGAGTAGAGAGAAATAACTTTTGATGAAATTTGTCCTCGAGTGTCACAGCTTTCAGCTGCCTATCAGCCTGCCTCTAGTTAACGCTATAAAATAAATAATTTAAAGCCAGGATGACACTAAAGCTGTAGACGCGATAGGGCCTTTAACACGGCGGTTTCATTCCGCGAGTGCTTGCCGTTAAGAGACGCAGAGTTTGGCAATGTGATTAACGCTTTTAGTTGGCTTGATTCGGGGGAAAGGAAGGTGCTGTATCTGTCTCAATTCTCGGTGAACGCCAAATTTTAAAATTAAAGGCATAAAACAGGAGGTAGAGCCGCCCAAATCTTTAACTGGCGTGCGC
This sequence comes from Amblyomma maculatum, assembly GCF_055883805.1. Lineage (NCBI taxonomy): Eukaryota > Metazoa > Arthropoda > Arachnida > Ixodida > Ixodidae > Amblyomma > Amblyomma maculatum. The sequence goes on along the minus strand of NC_139346.1, from coordinate 92,814,843 downwards.
ATGACGACCTCCTTTTCGGTGCTCCTGCGCCTTAGTGCGGACAATACTTGCCAGAAGATCGAGATTACGCAAGAGCTGGGTGCGCCCTTTCTTATACTTGGACTTTTCGCCGGTTAGCTATTCTGTTACGCTCAGAATCACAGAAAGTGCTGCCGTCACGAACGTCAGTTAAGATTTTGGCAGCTGTACATATGTCGTTGGTTCGAATCTCTGTCGCAAACTAACCTTCAACATGACTAGCACATGGATGCTAAATGTGACGCGAAAAGGGTATGACACCACCCTGAAAGGTGTATAAGGAATCGGTTTTATCACGATTGTAATATAAATCAGAGCGTATATTTTTCCACGAGTTGCGAGTTTCGGCGAAGACAATGGCAATGGCGATGCCTTTTCGGCCGAACGAGCTGTATGCGCTCCAGGTAAAATCAAATATGTGCATAATTTGGTTGCTGAACACAACCCCCAGCACCTCTTTCTCTTACTTTTATTCCACCTTCCTTCAAAGCTTCCCAAGCTTCCCGTTACGGTGTCGTTCAGGATTCTACTAAGAAGTGTGACATATACTGTGCCTTTTCTTTCCTTTAAGCAGCTTAGGAAATACGTTTGCACAACGGCCAGTGACAGTTCGTTGTGCAGTCGGAGCGGCTCCACTAAGCCTGAAGCAGGCTGTGTACTGCCAGAGCATTACTCCCACAAGCAAAACAAAAATATCTACTGTTTCATTACAATTTAGAAGCAGTTTTGCAGTCATGACGTCACCCCATAAAAACCACTACACACCTGCAGCGTGCAGTTCGTGACCGGGCAGAGGACGTGGAGAGGGACCCAAACCCTGCGAGAGAAAAACGGTGGCGAGGGTGGCACAATAAGCCTCCCCTCTCTGAAAGCGACCGTGCGGGAACAAGCCATGATGGGACGGAATGGATGGATGGATGGATGGATGGAATATAGGAGCGTCCCCTTTGAAACGGGGTGGTAGCAGTAGCTATCATGCTCATTTTTCTCCCTATATCTTAATTATTGATTTAGAATGGTTAACTAAACCATTATTATATTTATTTCTTGTTCCTACATTACTAACATTATTTCACTTCTCTGCTTTTAAGCCACCAATCTTCAAGTCGTTTTTTGCTAGTTTCCACCGCCGGTTTATTCACCCGGCCACTGCTATCTCTAAACCCCAGAGCTTCAGGAACAGTGATTGCGTCTGCATGAACTTCCGGATGGATACCATTACATTCGAGTATCATATGGGCAATTGTTTCACTGGATTTACCACATACAGCACATGCGTCATCTCCATTGTTAAATTTCTTTTTGTAGCTGCGTGTTCTAAGGCACCCTGATCTAGCTTCAAAAAGTAGGGCACTGCCTCTTGAGTTATCAAAGAAATCTTCCTTCCTGATCTGCATTTTCCACTTTTGGTATAATTCTACACTCTGTTTCTTTTCCATTGAATTTATCCAATTTTTACCTTCTGTGTTTTTCACCTGCTGCTTAAAGGCTCACTGTCCACCCTCCGTTCGAAAACATTTTCTTCCGCGGTAACTGTGAGACTTCGCCCCTAGAACGCAAGGCCGCAAAATGTTTTTGAAAAGAGTAACTAATAACGCAGTTACAGCCACCGCAATCACCCGATTCTGTCATGATTCTCTCCTTCCGTTCCCTCGCAAAGGTTTTTCACTCTCCTGCCCGAGGTCGTCTAGCCTCCGCAAGACAAATTCCCCTTGGCGGGAGGTGGGGCGTGGCACTCCGCGGGCGCGGGCAAAAAAAAAAAAAAAAAAAAAAGACGGCCGAGGCAGTGCGCGCCGCTGGATTCAGTCTGGCCGTGGCGAGGGAAAAGCGCGCAGCGAGCGGTAGACGCCCATCCTTCTCCCGTCAGTCAGCGAGACGGACCAATGGACGTCGTTCGCGGTACGTACGTCATTACTGTGGCCCGTCAGGCCAGCGCAGGAAACGGGGAAGCTGGCTTCCCAAAGGAGAGCATGAGAGAGCTTTGAATTGTATTTTCGATGCTTTGCGGCGCGCGTGTGACTGTAGCATTTTGCACAGACTATCTCCGGTACCTGATCGAAACACTGGGTGCCTTTGCTTAAAAGGGCCTTCCCTGGACAGTGGCCCTTTAATGCTCTTTATTTCTCCGTCCTTGTGACTAGCATACTTAATAGTTAGTTTCCTAGTTCTTTTCCTCTATTGTGAGTCAACGCTTTTTAAGTACAGGTATTTAAATACTTTAGCTGCCCATCTGTTACTGTCCAATTTCCTCAGGCGTTCCTCATATTGTCGCGTAAACAGCGACCCTTACAGTTGCGTCCGAGGTCCAAGGCGTGGCAAAGATTCTACGAACAGCGTCAGAGTTCAGGCTCGAGGTCAGCACACACTTCTTCTTCCTCTCCCACTTCTGCGCTTCTTTGTCGTCAACGCATGCTACATTAACCCCCCAAATGCATTAGAGTAGCGACGGAGCGCAGGTGCCGTAGTTTTTCTTGATACTTTCGAGGTAAGGCCGGGTTTATATCGTACAGAGGTTCAGTGTTGTTGGAGGGTTCTGTTGCTGAAGCGCTGGTGAAATTGCATTCATAACTAGTGTCGGTTATGGCGTCGAGACATGCGACAGTTGTCCCTCTGTTCAGATGTTGATGTTCATTGCTGAAGTTCGTGAGAAGAACATTAACTTTGCCATTTTCAAGAAAAACAACTGCCCTGGCAACGGCGATGCCTCTTTCAATAAGCAGTTTCTGCTTTGTCTCGACGACACCTTCTGTATCTTGCACTGGGAGGGAACCCACGGAGACCATGATGCTTGAACGTGGGGGCACACTAACATGGTCATCAATAATGTGGAGTGCAGCGGGGAGCATGCTGTTGGATTCGATAGCATTCTCAACTGAAAATCTTAGACTTATTTTGCAGATCGATAATGGCGCCATTTTCGGTTAAAAAGTCCATACCGAGGATGACGTCACGGGAACACTGAGCCAATACGATGAACGTCGCCAGAAAGGTTTGTCCTTGTACAGTGATCCTCGACGTGCACACTCTCGTGGGCATAATTAAATGTCCGCCAGCGGTGCGTATTTGCGGGCCACCCCATGATGTTGTGACCTTTCTGAGAGCTTTGGCGAAGTGTGCACTCAGAATTGAATAATCGGCGCCAGTGTCGACTAGAGCAGTGACGTCTACGCCATCAACGGAGATCTGCAGGTCGGCAGTTTGTTGTGTCGGGCGGCGACAGCTTCGTGGGGTTCGGTCTCGACTTCGATGCTCTGAAGGGGTGGTGGGGCGAATGTCGGCGTCGTGGTTACGTTGAGGATCAGCGGAATTTCGTAGCGGCGTCGATTCTGCTGGTGGCCGTATGTAACGAACTGCTAGTTTGCAGTGAAGAACTGTCGTGGGTCTGTGGAGGATCTTGAAATTTTCGCACTGTAGCAGCCGCACCTCCAGAGGCTGCTGCATCTAGTTTCCCCTATGGGGATTTTGGAGTTGTTCCTGGCGTCCAGGAGAGCTGTAACGGCGAGGCGACGGCAATCGGAAGCGGCTTGGGCCTGTGTTGGAACGCGAAATGTATTCTGCAATTTCGCGTGGCTGCTGGCCAGGCAACGGACGACGGGCATCAAAAGAAAACCCACGGAGGCCGAGTTCCCTGTAGGGGCAGCGGCGACACAGGTGTCCAGCTTCGCCGCAATGGTAGCACAACGGTCGGTGACCGGGCGTTCGCCAGATATCGGTCCTTCGGCGGCGTACGCTCGGCCGTGAAGACACATGGGTGACCGGTGCGCGAGGCTCGTAGGATGCAGTCGAAGGCGGCAGGTAGCGGCTGGTGACCGTGGCGTAGCTCAGGGTCTGGGGCAGCGGTGTAGCTACGACGGGTTCAAGCGCGGCGACGGGTGCGGGCACAGTGACGGGTGCGGGAACACCCAGCGCCTGTTGTACTTCCTCACGGATGATATCGGAAACTGTGGAAACCTGTGGCTGTGGAGGAATCCGCAGGTATTTGGCCACCTCTTCCCGGACTATCGCCCGGATCGTATCACGCAACGATTCTGACGAAAACTGTATGGCTTCACCTGCACTCGCGGCGTTCATAGACACTGTAGTGCGCTGGTATTGCCGGGCTCGCATGTCAAGTGCCTTTTCGATGGTAGACGCCTCACTTATGAATTCGGCGACAGTTGTTGGTGGACTTCACACCAGGCCTGCAAATAACTGCTCTTTAACACCTTGCATCAAAAGGCACACTTTTTTTCTCTTCCGACATGGTTGGGTCCGCGCGTCGAAAGAGTCGCTTCATCTCTTCGGCGTAGGCCGTAACAGTTTCATTCGGATGTTGTATACGGCTATTTAAAAGCAGTTGCGCATTTTCCTTGCGAAGCGTGCTGGTAAACATACGCAAGAATTCTTCCTTGAATGTGTCCCACGTTCGGAGTCCGGCTTCTTGATTTTCGAACCATGTCCTCGCAGTATCCTCCAGTGCGAAGTAGACATGGCGAAGCTTCGAGTCAGCGTTCCAGGTGTTGAAGGCAGCCACCCGGTCGAAATGCTCCAGCCAGTCTTCAGCGTCCTCATGGGGCAGGCCGTGGAAATGTGGTGGATCCCGCTGGTGGTGGAGCAGGACAGGAGTTGTCGATACCGTGAGATTCATCGCACTGACAGAAACGCTCCTTGTTGGTCTGTGGCCAGGGAGAGGACCACACTCGGGCGGCAGACCTTGCAGTCGGCGGCTGCTCTGGTGTACTAGGGTCTCCACCTTAGGGGTGCGTCCTGGGCTTGTAGGGGGCGTCCGCCTCATGAAAATCGTACCCGGCAGCTCCACTAGATGTCGCTTAAACAGCGACCCTTATAGTTGCGTCCGAGGTCCAAGGCGTGGCAAAGGTTCTACGAACAGCGTCACTTCTCCCACTTCAGCGCTTCTTTGTCGTCAACGCATGCTACAATATAATATTTTACTCTGAGCTTCCCGTACTTCAAAAGATGCCCAGCCCATATCTCCCTGTACCGCCTCATTTGTAGTTTTGCCGTGGGCACCTAGTGCTAATCGTCCAACGGATCTCTGATTTATTTCTAATGTCGACTGTACCTCTGATTTTAGGCCCGAAACCGCATTTCCGAAAGTAAGTCCGGGCCCCATAATTCCTTTCCAAATATCCCTCAAAACCTCATACCTATTGTATCCCCACAATGCCTTATGCTTCATTATCCCGTCATTCCTTCGCGCTTTGGCCTTAAGTGATTGCTCATGCTTTCCAATGTATACCAATCCTTCGTTTACCCATACCCCCAGATATTTATATTCTGCTACTCTAGGTATTTCATGGCCTTGTATTTTAAGACCCTCATCAGTTGAGCCGTTGAAAATCATCAGACCCGACTTAATTGCGCTGAAACTGAAGCCTAGAGCGTCCCCTTCGTCTGCGCAATACTTAACTAGAGTTTGCAATTCTTCCAGACTCTCAGCTAGCAGCACAATATCGTCTGCATACATCAATCCGGGGAGGCGCTGCTCTACCGCCTTTCTACCTAATCTATAGGACAGGTAAAAACCTAGGTTACTGTCTTGTATCCTCCGTTCCAGGTTTATCATATAAACCATGAACAGCACCGGTGATAGAGGACAGCTTTGTCTTAATCCTTTGCATACTTTGACATCCTTCGTACTTCTTATCCCTTCCCACGTAATTTCTACTTTGTTATCCCGGCATATTTCCTGTAGGAACTTTATTATCTCACAACCGATACCTTCTTCTTTTAACATGTTCCACAGGAGTTCCCTGCTTACGTTGTCGTACGCCCCGTTTATGTCCAGGAAGGCCAAATACAAATGTCTATTTTCCACTCTAGATATTTCGATGCATTGGGTAAGCACGAACAGGCTATCATCTAAGCGCTGTTGTGCCGGTGGGGTTATCACACAGTAGCCCACCGTCAACAGGGTTGTGCCAAGGAGTTGGTAACGCAGCGCTCGTCACCCGTTTCGTGAACGAGGGCTGTAAGCTCCCTGAACGGTAGCGATGAATCCGAGTCGGCGTTGGTGAGATGAAGAAAAGGCTTTATACACTATTTACATGTATTTACACAACAAGATCGGCTCTGGGGCCGAAAGCTAACATAGCCATACGCGACTGTTCTCGCGCAGCGACGGCCGGGGAGATTCCGCCGCGTCCGCACTGTCAGGGGACGAACTGCTCACGATGGACGCTCGTGACGAACTCACACTCGGAGTCTCGAACGGAAGCACTTGAGACTCCGTCGCCGAGAACCGTTGACGCTCAAAATGGTCCAATCCGATGGCAGCACTTTCGCAGGGCCAATGGGAGAGCTTGCTGCGCTCTCGCTTCAAATATGCCGCGGGGCGAGAAGGGGTTCACCGTCAGGGCCACATGGCGCCGTGCTGTCTGGATGCTCAGCTCATGTTGAAACACGTCGCCTCTCTCCCTTTGGTACGGCTCGGCTCCAGTGCACTGGTGCTTTGCAGAGAAGTATCCAGAGCTTGTGAAGGAGGCGTTCGCCGAAGAAGTTTGGCGTCCGGCTGAATTTCTGGGCGGCTTTGGCCAGGCACAACAGCGCCTACCATTTCTAAAGCCGTTCTGAAGTTCTCCGAGTATCTTGTTACTTTCAACTCATGCTTGCACCTTTAATTTCACCGCCTGCATGGCTAACCTGTACATTACAGATGTTATGGTAATCGGCCTGTAGGATTTTATGTGCATCCTTTCTCTTTTCCCTTTATAAATCAAATTCATTTTACTCTGTCGCCAGCTGTCCGGAATTTGCTTATTCGTTATGACTGTTTCCAGAGCTTTTAACAACGTTTCCTTACTTTTTGGACGGAGTTCATTATTCAGCTTGATCGGAATTCCATCTATTCCTGTAGATGTGTTTTTAGGAATATTTTTTTCTGCCTTTTTCCAGTTTAGATTGGTCAGGTCTAAGGTGCTTTGTATTCTGCTACCTTGAGTTGTTTCCTGATTGGCGGAGATTACCCTATCGTCGCTCTTAAATGACTCGGCTATAACTGATGTAATGTAGTTCACTGCGTTGTCTCCCTTTAAACAATTTCCCTCGTTATCTTGAATCCGATCTTGCTTTGTTTGATTCTTCTTCCCTAGCCAGCTTATATGGTTCCAGAATTTTCTTGCTCCGCCTCTAGAGGCATGTGGCGCCACCTGGCGACCGACGGGAGCTAATACTGAGGCGGCGCAGAAGCTGACGCCGTATATGCTGCGGCCGCTGTGTCTCTTCTGCGTTCACGTTTTGTTACCCTAGTGAGTATGATTTACTCATATAGTGACTTCAGTGGTCTCGTGCGATGCTTCGACTACTACGGATGTGAACAAGAATAAAAATAAGCGCAAGGGCGGCGAGAAAGACTGCCACAATCACGAAGGAAACCTAAGCGTACCGCTTGCTGGGAGAACCTGGGGAGAATGATGAGAGAAGGAGATATTGGCTGCGAGAGAGTAATGTAACTGAAATTCGTTTTGTTATGGGGCCATTGGCGTACAGACGCCAAGAAGCTAAAATACGACGATTGCCCGTGAGCGGAGGAAACGGTATAAACTTCTGACTCGGGGAGTCGCACGCTGGTTGGGGCACACTACTCAGTACGTGCTCCGCGCTGTAAAATGTGGCGTGTACTGGTATATGCTATGCAAGATCGAGTGGCATACGTCCAGAAAAGCAAAGGTGCGCAGCCGCAGCATCGTATTTCAGCCGGATTTCAACGGAGGCGAAATAAAAAAAATTCTCGTGGATCTGTGAACCGGATTTCTAATGCGGTGTCTATTCGGAACCACAAAGCCAAAATATCTTCAAAACTTCCAATTACAGATTTCAATAAGCATATTTATCTGTAAATTATTTCTTAAGGTGCTGAAAAAGTCGAAGTGGCGCAGTGTAGAGGCCCGTGATATTGTGTATGCTGAGGAAGGAACTTCATTCTATCGTTCCGCGCCAAATATTTCTTTCACCGACTGCTCAAGCTACTCAAGAGTCTCTTGTCCCAGACGCGATAGACTATTTCATCATTAGTAGCAACAGTAAAAAATTCTAACTCTTAACGGCCTCCTTTACGAAAGCTTTGCCGCTGAGTGCCAGCATTACCCGCCGGCTTTCCCCAAGATTTAGGTACGGGGGTACAAATGCATGCCAGTTGTTGTTAAGAGCTTTATTTTTTCAACGGTGTAGGAGGCCCCCTAATCCCCGCCCCCGGCACGCACAGTTTTCGGTGATGACGCACGCTAGAACCGCACAGTGCTTGCAATCGCCACGACATCCGTAGCGGGTACCGCACCATGCCTCCTGTAACTTCCGCGGCACTGTCGAAAGGTCCACCACGAACAAAAGTGTTTGTCATGGTATTAAACTGTAAAGCAAAACCGCGAGGAAATTATTATGCTGCTGTAATCAAACAGCAAGAACAAAAAAAAAAGAAGAAAAGGCGATCAATCTCTTCTCAGGTTTTGTCTGCACTTTCAATGTTTGGGCATGAGGTGTGAACGCAATAGGCAAATGAAAAGCTACGTTTACTACATTTTTCATTCATTTAATTATTTCTTAATTCATCATCACATATCCGACTGATGCCCTGAGGGAATAAAGTTCGTTAAAAATTTTCAATCTACACAAGCGAAATTCAAAGCTGTGCGCGGGTGTTCCGTCGCAAGCGGCGCGCACTTCGCGGTGACGTCGACACCGTTCACGTTTTAAACATGAGCATTCTCGAACAGGCGGTGTCCTTTCGTCAGTATTGGTTTTCGGAAGTAGCTCTGAAGACATTCGATTGCCTTAAAACCGCAGAAAATGAGAGCCGAGATGCTTCCAGCCGTACAACGCGAACGCAACCCGACCGCGCCGGCCTACTCAGATTACTCGGCGCCGCCGTTGGCGGCGCTGAACGCTGCGCTCCACTAGCGCCGCCTGGCCACTGCAGGTTGCCTATAGACTGCAATGAAATCTCAATTGTGCTCTTGTTTTCGGGGTACCTGTAATCGATTGCTTGCGCTAGTCGTTACTTGCCAATGTACAAGGAAAGGAACGAAGTCCTTGCAGCTTCATGAGTAGTAATACATTTTAAATTTCAGGAGATTGCCTTCGTGTACTTCGTGTAGCGTACATAGGGCTTACGCAGGAGTGAGAAGACGATGGTGCGCCTACGCATGTGAAGAGCAGCAAGATGCTATAGCTTTGAGGTACTGTGTCTGCGCCCAAATTTATGCAATGATTGATCGCTCTTTGGCTGCGCCTAGATGCCAATGAGATTTCTTTCTGAAACATAATAGCTGTTGTATGATGTAGCTGATAGCTGTTAACGCTTTTTAGAAAACTAAGGTGCAATTTGCACATCGGTGTGACCGGCGTCGGTGACAGGGTTTTGACAAAGCAGGCGGGTAAGCAAGAATGAAGCTTAAGCAGCGATGGCTGTTTTCGTTTTGTATAAATACCTCGCTTTTGACGAGAAAAATAGCGACATTTCCGGCTTCGCTATGATTGAGTCCTTGCGCACGTCTATACAACGCTTTGCAGTTTCCGACACCGGCTCGATGGCGAAGTTATTGTGTCATAAGGTAACACGCAACTTGTCCACGTATGCGTTAAGTCCATGGTATGTGCATCTCACTGAAGCAATACATCACGCACATCTGTGATAGCTTGGGGGATAACAGGGATTGTAATATTATTACATGTATAACCACATTACGTCTATTTATTTATCCCAAGACGATCGAACTGGGCATTGCAAGGTTGGGGGGGCGGGGGGTTTTAGGTATTTCTGAAGAAAGTTATTACGCCATGATAAACGGCACAAAGCGCGGTACAAAACGCAAGCTTTGGCCTGTAACCTTGACATAATGAACACCCTAAGATGTAAGAAAGCAAAGTTGAAGAGGAAAATGGGACGTCACCACTCGCATGGGGTTCAAGCCCTACGACACCCTATCGCACGTTCAAAAATGTCGCTCAGTTTTTTTTAGGTGCGGAGAATCAGTATGGCTGACAATGCCCTAGGGTGAGGCGATGTGTTCATCTGCTGCCAGTACACATAGTGAGCCCTGACTTTGACACGTGAGCGGTCGTCAGAAAACTCGGCGCCGTTGTCAGCCTGTCAAGACAGTGCATAATGGCGGAACTGGTCATATGATCCACAGGAATTATTGAAATTCGGGACACAAAAGATCCATCTTTAATGGTTTGCCGAAACAGCGTTTGCGGATATTCCTCAACGTATATCCAATTTACTATTCGATTAATTACCAATCCCTTAATTTGTGCACCTATTGTATCCCACACACTGATTAGAATAAAGCTATAAGTTACCAGATTATATGCTAGACCGCTTGGCAGAGTTTTAAATCCCGCTTTAATCAAGTTGTGGCCAAATATGCTTGCGTGGGAGTACAGCTTGTCTGCCTGGGGACCCAAAGGCCTCCGAGGATATGATGCCCACCTTTTCCTCCCATCTCAGAGGAGGTGCCCAATGTCAACTGGGCCGTGTCATGCGGTCTCTCGCGTTGTCACACAATCCACCATGTATTCAGTGCCCGGTTAGTTACCTGCCAACTACCGCTTCTTGGAAGCATATTCAGGCAGGTTTCGCCCACAACGACGACGGCACTGACGCGACATTTTCAGCACAACAAGGCCTTTAACGCAGTCGCGTTGAAACGTCACATTGTTTGCAAATGTAACACTGCAACATGAATTAAACCCATTATGATACGTATGAATGCAAAGTAAATTAATTGTGCTGAGAAAATAAATTGTATGTGAGATGGTGATTGCTCCCGGGACCATTGAGTTGCGGATCAGAAGCGCTTCCCTTTTGACATGGGGCCACGTTCGTTGGTCTTTCTAAAGAGAAGCACTAAACAAAGAGAAGAAACAAAACATTGAGGTAAAAACAACAGTGCCCATGCCTGCAAAGTAATATTCAAGTAAGGTCTTACGCCCCTCATCTCAACTCTATCGTGCCATCACCCTGACGTGACGCCAGGGGTAGGGAACTTTCATAGAAAAGAAAGAAAGAAAAGGGAATAAAAAATAAGGGAGGTTAACCAGGCGATGCCCAGTAGGCTACCCTACAAGTGGGGAGGGGATCAAAGGGAGAAAAAGGAAAGAGCGCCAAGGAAAGGAGGCACATGTCCAGAGATCTATAAGAGTGTACACTTAAAGTCTTGAACTCTACCCCGAATCCTTCAAAAACGTAAGAAGCGTCTTCAGTGAGTTCCTTCGTAATGAAGGAGTCATGCAAGTGCCCACAATCTTAGTTACACTAGCGCGAGAGTCCAAGCGGCGGAGTATAGCAACCAGGAAGGCACGCGCTCACGCTCAAACTGAGGGCATTCACGAAGTATGTGCGCAATAGCTTCTACACACTCGCACTGCTCACAAGTTAGAGAGTTTGCCATTTTGGTGAGGTGGGAATGCGCGTTCCACACCTAGCCACAGGTGACACAACATTGTAGCATCACAGCGGCGGAGACCGAGTGGTACCTGAAGTTGAAGTAACTGGCCAAAGTGGTGCGAGCGGGACGTGCAGCTTCTAGGCATAGATCATGATTGTCTAGTTATGTTTCGGGCGATCAGTCGAAGGTGCCTTGCTGCGTCGGCTCTTGTGAATGGCATCTCTACTATGTTGGTTGTATCGTGAGCCGATCGAGCAGCATCGTCAGCTAAGTTGTTGCCAACAATTCCACTATGGCCTTCTATCCATTCGTAGATTATTTCGTGACCCTCTTGTTATTCCTGGTGGTGCAGATGTCGAACCTCCACTACAAGTTGCTCATGGCTGCCATGGCTCAAGACCGATTAAAGACGTTTTAGGGCAAGTTTGAAATCACAGAACACCGCCCATTTTTTAGGAGTTTGTTCAGCGATATACATTACAGCAGCACGAACGGCGGCAAGTTCTGCTCCAGCAGAGGTATTCTTATGCGAAATTAGATGGTAAATGTTTGCTTGTCTCGCCGGAACGACGACGGTGCATGCAGAACTAGTAGAGGTTACCGAGCCATCTCTATGGACGTGAATACGATCCCAATAGTTCATGAATGGTGTCAGTCGCTGAATGATTGCGTTCATAAGTTTGATTTCTTCGATATCCTCGGAATAGCAAGGCGCACACATGAGAGCTGCAGGCACCAGTGGCGATGGAGGTCGTGCTGCCGGAGTGAACTGTGTTGGGATGGAAGACTGGTGCGTTGCCATGATTTTTACAAATGCAGAATGTGGTCTCTGCAGAGGCGTCTGCGCAAGGTGATGCTGTGAAACCCTTAAAATATGTCGTATGCGCATTCGCAAAGCGTCTAGAGCAATATACTTTGAAAGTGGGGGGTCTTTGGCGAGTGCAATACTTTCCAGTGCTGATGCGCCCCGAGGGAGGCACAGGCATGTGCGAAGGGCCTAACCCTGTACTGTCTGGAGGGCACGCAAATTAGTCTTGCACGTGTTTGAAAATACGGGCATACAGTACGTCGCAGGACGCCTAAAAATGGTGTTCTGTACAACTGTAGCATTGAGTGTACCGACGAGCCCCATGCTTTTCCACCAAGAAAGCTTAGTAATTGTGAGCGATGGATGTTAGCTGTTTTTTTTTTTTTTTTCAATAGGGTGCAATGCAGTTTTCATGATAGATTGCGGTCTATCTGAATCTCTAAGAAGCGATGAGCTTTGCAATAAGAAATGTTGTGACCGTCGATGCATACCGGATATTTATTCATAGATATGCGTGTAAGTGCCACTAGCGCGCACTTTTCCGGTGAAACGCTGAAACCTTGCTTCTGAAGATAAGCCAAAGTTAGTGTTCCTGACCATTGAAGTCTCGCACGCACCTGGAGACGCGTCACAGAAGAGGCCCAGATGCAGATGTCATCGCCGTACATTGATATCTGGTCGGTGGAAGGGAGGTTCTCTGGAAGGGCAATGAGTGTTAGATTAAACAAAGTAGGTCTGAGTACACCACCCTGGGGCATACCGCGGGGGGTATAATACGCTGAAGGCGAGCCATATCTTCACACTGAATAAAAAATGATCTTCTTGTCAGATAACTGTTTCTCCACGCAGACATCCGGTCACCGATGCCCGCACTTTCCAGCGCATCAAAGATGGCTTCATAGGTCACGTTGTCGTAGGCACCTTTGACATCAAGGAAGACTGCCACGGAAAGACGTATCATTCGTTTCTGTTGTTGAACCGTGGACACGAGGTCAACGATGCAGTCAATACAAGAACGACCCCGTCGAAAGCCATCCATTGCTTTGGTGTATGTTGTATAGTGATTGAGGTACCACTCAAGGAGTGTCAAAACCCTCAAAACCATCATGGGCATCTTATTCATCGAAACAATTGTCGAACCCCTGGAGGAGCTTAAGTGTGTTCCGAATTTCTGACCAGTGTGGACGACAACCGTACTGACTTCATGTCCTCCTTCTTGGCGAGCTGAACAATAAGGGACTAGGTAGATACAATCCCAAGAAAATTGTATCCAGCGTGCTCTCACCGTGATCATAATGCGCGTGTACTTAACATGGGCATCTTATTCATTTTTGTTCGGCTTAGTAGTGAACATACAGATCGTATCTATCATCAGTGCAGCGACCGATTAAGAAAAAATTCAATTGCTGCTGACGTCATGAAGCTGGTAGCGAAAGTTAATGCCCCTAACGCAGGCCGGACGTCATGCTAGACTTTCATGGGTAAGGAATGTAAAATAGCGGAGTTTTCTGAAGCTCACAGTTGCTTCGAATACCGCACCTTGAAGAGCTTCTGTTTATGCAACACTTGATTTTAGGCGGGATTTTAAAAATTTTATTTCCCAATAGAGGTAATACAGAATGTTTGCCCTCGAATAAGGACAAAAGGAGGAAACGTGTGCTTCTGTCAAGGCTCTGACCTCCGAGGGTAACGAAGAGGCAGCGACAGTTGCGACGTCATCAGAACAACGTACCCAAATTTATATTTTTAACTAGGTGTACGCAAGAAAATAAACACACTTCACGATCCACAACTGCAATTCTGAACAATTCTGCCGTTGTTCAGCAGAATCGAATAGAAAATATGAAAATAACGTCATTGAGCTCCATTTTCTTGCATTCAGATGCACGAAATTACCACGGACAGAAAACAAACAAGCAAGCAAGCATGCAAGCAAACAAACAAACAAATCTACTGCCAAATATCTTACATTTGTAAATGGTGAGGAGAAATATAATGATTTGATTAGTTTAATCAATTAATATTTACTTACTGACCAAGACCAGGTTTCAAGCTCTCCTCATTCGCGCCGAAATCTTCAAGCACTGAGATCAAGTCTAGAAAAGTTTCGGACAGATTAAGCGTTGCTACACTGTTCTGCGCCACTTCGTCTTTGTACTAAAATATGACAAGCAATTTTTCTTTCTATCTCTTTTTTTTTTTTTTAATAAGTCTGAAATCTAGTCCCCAATAAAAGTCCGCGCGAATAAAAGGCTTCTATCGCGACTTATGAAACGCAGACAAGCCAACAGCACCGCCGTTTGCGAATCAGCATATGTTGGTATCAACAAAGTGCTCCTCAGCAATTAATTTGAGCTTTTTTTTTGCGATACAATTCAGCGAATCTCATGGACATACCATTAGTCTTCTCATGACATTTGTATTAGGTACGTTACCACCTGGAGTAAAAAGCTATCAAAGAACGCACTGGCTGCTGCGCAATACTTAGGCGTACACAACGATTTACTTAATGTGGTTAACGACGAACTCAGCTATCGGCAGACTTTATCTTTCTTACCATACTAATACGTACATCAGTTATCTCATTGCTTTACGGCGTTACAATGTAAAAAAAAAACAAACAGTTCCATTATTTCTGCGGCAGAATTCGCTGTGCTCAGGAAGCATCAGCGTCACTAGAGGGACATCAGCATGGCTTTTTCTGCAGTTTATATACTTGAACAAACAGGATTTACATCAAATATTAATCCTGCTTGAACGGAGATAACGGTACGGATTCCACGTATACTTCACGGCGGGAATCAAAACGTTGTTTCTTTTTATTAATACTTTTGACGCGTATTGACCGCGCACGTGAAAACGATGCTCCTGGTGCAGGTGATAAAGGTATATTACAAATGACAGTCTACTTCTGGGGAAAACGATGAAGATGGAGCGCAGCACTTACAAAGCTCTCGCGGATACATGGTTACTCAAACGACATTTGAGCAGGGTGCAAAATGAACTTTAACAGGGCTTTGGTTGCATGCAATGCCGAAGTTCTGTTACATAATCGGGTAGTATACATTCGACGATGTGGAGGTTAGCAGACTATGGCGTCGCCTACAACCTTTAGGCAGCTTGCAACGGTGCCCTACAAATTTTGTTTCTCTAATTCATGTTTTTCTCAGCACTGAGTAAAGCAAAGAAAGAAGAGTGAAGCGGGGGGACAGGAAACAGCGGCAGAATCTGTCATGCTGTCTCTGTGCGTCACCGCCGAACCAAAGGCCAAGCGCTGTCGACACTTCGTTTTTGGCACGCAATCGGGTATGGTTCAAGTACCCCAACAGCTGCACAAAAACTCGCATTCCGATTATCGTAAATTGTTGGGTACTCCATTACGGTGGGATATTTAAGTTTATTTTCGCAACTTGGCCCTTTATACATCCTGTATTGCAGCTGTCGTATATCCAGAATGATTTTGCACACAGTATTCGAATGTTCTCAAGTTATGGTGTTTAGTTAACTGTGGCAGTGTTAGAGGCTCTGATGACAGCCGCCTTATTATCTATACTGAGGTACTGCTGTGGGCTAGTTGGCCTGATACAATAAAATGAATGGTGCAGACACAGGATGGTATGCACCAGAACCTCTTCCCACAGTTACAGATCTTCTCTCCGTTTTTGAAAATTTGTTACTTTTATTTTGACCCTATGCATGGTCCTTGATGCTGGCTCATTTAAGGTCTCTTAAGTGTTGATGCTGCCTGTGAACATCCGAATAAACTTCACTTGTTAGTCAGCGCCTACGTCGTCCTCTTCATCGTTCAGTGTCTAAGCTGTCCCTCTTTGTCATAAAGTGTAGGTAACAGAAATTCTGCGGGGATGAATGTGGACACTAAGGGAGCTGTATGAAAATAGAGGAAATACTAAGGCATCTGATCACCACTCCCGCCTAAGAAAAGACAATAAACCTACCCTAATTAACGTTTTTCTTCATCTTTCACGTTGGCATGGATGTCATTGAAAGGCGGATTTCAGAAAGGAATTGTCGTGCACTATGCAGGAACATTCTGTATTTACTACGGGCTTTCAATGGAAAGGAAAGAGGTAAATATTTAACACACACACACACACACACACACACACACACACACACACACACACACACACACACACACGCACGCACACACACACACACACACACACACACACACACACACACACACACACACACACACACACACACACACACACACACACACACACACACACACACACACACGCACGCACGCACGCACGCACGCACGCACGCGCACGCACGCACGCACGCACGCACGCACGCACGCACGCACGCACGCACGCACGCACACACACACACACACACACACACACACACACACACACACACACACACACACACACACACACACACACACACACACACACACACACACACACACACACACACACACACACACACACACACACACACACACACACACACACACACACACACACACACACACACACACACACACACACACACACACACACACACACACACACACACACACACACACACACACACACACACACACACACACACACACACACACACACACACACACACACACACACACACACACACACACACACACACACACACACACACACACACACACACACACACACACACACACACACACACACACACACACACACACACACACACACACACACACACACACACACACACACACACACACACACACACACACACACACACACACACACACACACACACACACACACACACACACACACACACACACACACACACACACACACACACACACACACAGTTGCCCGTAAGAGCAACGTTAGTTACTTTTAAGCTGGACACGAGTTGAAAATTAAGTCAAGTGTTGTGAAATCTGCCTCAATGACGTCCCCGGTCGGTGTACACTTAAAGAAACAAGCACTTACATTTTAACGTTTAAAAAACCGATTTGTTGAACGTTTTATTCCTGGCTACTAATTGTAATTTCGTGGTTGTCAATAGATTATTCCTGATTTGTCGTCTGCAATTCCTTACTGATTTGTGCTCGGCATCTATCGCGCTATAAGTACCGGACAGTTTAGCGCGAATAGAAGGATGTCCAGCTCAATCCTCCTCAAACTAACCAAACCTTTATTGGCATTACGGATCCTTAATTAAAAAACACATAAACGAAATGAACACGAAGAATAGAAGAATACTTCAGCTAGCTAAGCACCGTAATTGTAGCAGCCTTCTGGCGAAAATAAGCCGTGCTTGTGCCGATTAATTCTGCGAGTGGATTAACCCCGAAATGATAACTTTCGAATTACGCGCGACTGTAATGTCTTTGTCAAGAGTGCTTTTTTATTACGCCCTTTAACTGGGCTCATATGCGCATTTATGGCTTGCGCAATTTCGGAGATGACAAGAAATCTCGCCCTCGCCATTGTAAGCGATCATCATGCGCTCTGTTGGCGCCAATTTGAAAGAGCTCTCTGGCCACCTTGCTGGATTGAGCTTGCGTCTCCAAGAATTTGACATCACAGCGGTCTACAAGTCTGGTCGCAAGCATTCCGACGCAGGCTGACTGTCCCGAGCCCCTTTGGACGCGCCGCTACAAGACGACGACGACGCCTTTTGGGGACCGGTAAGCGCGAGCAGTTTCGCTCAACAGCAGTTGAAGGACCTGGCTGATTACTCAGAAGGAAAGGACGCTTCCCCTTCTACTTTTTTCAGACGTCAGCTGTCGTACTTCGCGCTGTGCAGCGACGTTCTCGTGAAGAACTTCGCGCCCAACAGCCACATACCTCCTTGTCGTGCCTAAGGAACTCCGAAAGGAAATTTTCCAGGCATTTCACGATGAGCAGATAGCAGGGCCCCTCAGGATGTGGCGCACGTTGCAACGGATCCAAGAGAGGTATTACTAGCCGCGGTTACCTTCCAATGTTGCCCATAACGCGAGAACGTGTCGTGAGTGCCAGCGACGGAAGACGCCCCCGATCAGACCAGCTGGGCTACTGAACCCCATACCGCCCCCGGCCAAACCCTTTCAACAAGTTGGGATGAATCTCCGCGGCCCCTTTATTTTTTTATTGCGCAAGTATGCCCTTCGGCATAAAGGTCTAAAGGTATTGATAAAGGTCTGTGCTCCAATGAATGCCAACAGCTCTCGGTGGTGTGAGCCATGTGTTCATACTTCTGTGTCAGGCGGTCTGGTAGGGTGGTAAGAGTGGCTTCAAAGTTGTACCTTGCGGGCCACGCGAAGACCAGGACAAGTTGTTAGGAAGTGGTCTAGTGTGGCCTCCGTAGCAGGAGCTGGGTAGAAAAGGCAGTTCAGGGGAGCAGTCTGGGTGGTCCAGGAAGGTTTTACAGCAGGCGTAACGCAGCACCCACGCGGGTTCTTCTCAGCGCCACCTCCTCACGGCGAGTTAAACCGCCGGGAAGGTTTGATCCACACGGTATAATTAAAGCACGCGTGGAGCGGCGAAGAAATTCTTTCGCAGGCACTACGGCATGTCCGGTGGACAACTTTATTATAGGCAGAAGATATGTCACTCTCTGGGAACAGGACGCATTAGTTTCTGTGACGTAGTGTCACTGCGAACCTCGGCCCCTTTCCAACTTCATTTGCGGGTAACAGACCGATCATCATAGCCACTGACTACCTCACTCGCTACGCCGAAGCAAAAGTCCTACCTAATGGTACCGAGGCAGAAGTCGGCCAGTTCTTCATCGAACGCATTCTAATGCGACATGGCGCCCCTGAAGTACCGATCACGGACAGGGGAACGGCATTTACGCCAGAGCTCACGCAGGCCATCTTGACCTACAGATACAAGACACCGACGTACAACAGCGTACCATCCCCTGACCAATGGCCTAATGGAGCGCCTTAAAAGGACACTGCAGCGGTTTTCAAATGTACCAATACTTTCAGGTACATTATTTGTTGATCATGCCTGTGAAGTTATTTTCTCGATTATACATAAAACACCTGCGCAATCGTCGACTAAAAGCGCGCAATTCAAATTTCCCGTGCCCCGCGCAACAGCTACAGAGGAGGAAAGCGGAGGGAGAAACCTCGCTTCTCCGTCCGTCTTGACGTCACCGTTAGGTTCCAGAGGCATTCAGAGCCAACGGAGCGGGTTTTCGGCGCGCGCTGTTCCTCGTTTTGCGTACGTTGCGGACGTACAAAACACGTCAACTTAGTGTTGTGCATCTGATACAACACAGCTCTGCATGTGTTCGGATGCACGAACAGCTGTGGACGCGACGATTTGATCTTCAATTGTATTAAAAGCTCGCGGCGCAATGTGATGTTGCTGAGAAGAGAGATAAATTCAAGCCGACCAAAGGAAACATTCTACTCGAAGCATTTTCGTAACTGTGACCACATGAAGTTTGTTTCTAATGCGATTTCCATAGGGCTTTGACAAAAAGGCATGGCTGAACCATGACACGGTTCCTTCTGTTTCCTTGTACAATACAGTCGGGACAGTCATCTGCGATTCGTTCATGGACTGCTATCTCATAATGGAAGATCAAACAGCATCAGCGCATGGTTGTATTCGCGTATCTTTTTTTTTTTTTTTTGCGCAAAAGCTTCGCGCAACAGCTTCTGTGCTAAACATGGACAACGCATCAGCAGCACGCGCTGATGATTTTTGTGAACTAGCAGAGGATTAAGAAGTACCCACTGCTGTGTCGAGCTAGGCTGTGAAGACTGCGAGACCTTTTCCAGCACGGCATGTGCCTGATATGTTCGTGGAACCCTTACGGGAGCATTATTGGAAGATAAGGAGTGTGCCGCTCAGCTGGGTAGAGGCGCATTCAGGTAAGGAGCGCAAAGAGTGAGGTTTTCTTCGGTGCGTCCGAAAAATCAATCATCAAAGCTGTTCATACATGGCCTTGCGATTTTGCACCCGTTGCTGCCTTGTCATTTTACATAGCCCTGTCTTGTTTGAAGATGCACATTAAGTTGGAAATGAAAACGACGAAGCTCTTTTAAGAAAACACATTTCGGAACACGGCTTTCTCATGAAGGTATGGGTGCGGAGGAGCTGCAGCTGGGCTTTCAACATACGTCAGCCGTCAATTCACTAAATTTGTATTGTGACAGTACGATAAAAAGGGAAGGCTTTCAACGTCTGCTAAATGTCGCATGACTCAAGCAGCATTCTGCTCGCATTTGACTTGGCCTCCAGCACAATGGCCCCTTCAATGACTCGTATGCATTGCAGAGCTCCGCAACCGCGCTTCGCTTATTGTTCATTTGTCTGGTGGTAGCTGTGTACTGCTTCACCCTTTCTATAACATTCTTCATTTTCCCAAGGCACCACGACTGGCATTCAAAGCAGGATTTGGTACACCAAGCTTTGGGTTCATTTTTCACAACAATGACCTTTCGGGCGAGGCGAGAGGCCTGATATGGAGGTAGTCGGCTAGAGCATTGTTCGCTGCCCTTTCTTCCCAGGAAAGTGCGGGCCAAGGTTTCGCTGAGGGCCATGTAGTTTATGCTAATAATGACACACACTATTTTTAAAAATGCCTGTAACTAAAGCAAGTTTTCATGCCAGAAAGAGCTAGCTGCGGTGGTCAGGCTGTCGCAGGGAGAGCGACTCGCAGGAACGGCGGCGGGTAGGCAAATCCTCGACTGGGTAAACCTACTAGCGTACGAGGAAGGCGAAAGTGTCAGAGAAAGCATAGATCGAGAAATCAGAAAGCGTGACCATAATCTGGACCCCAGCACACGCCTGTCTCGCCGGCAACGAGGCTGCCTACATGCTCGCCCGCTCCTCGCTACCTCGGGGTGCTGCGGACGCCTCCGCAACAACATCTAAAAGCAAAAAATGTATTGGTACGTTTAGGGATGTAACCGACAACCCAAAGAAAGACCGGAGGATATATCCGCCACTGGATAGATCCCTGAGTAAAAAGGAATCATACGACTGGAGAAGACTCCAAGCTCGAAATTTCTTTTCGCCCCTCTGGAGGAGTTGGACGGGTGCCAGAGGGCGGAAGAGGGACGGTGCAGAAACCGAAATTTGTAAATTTTGCGGCCACGTGGCAACATTAGATCACATAATATGGAGATGCGTTCGTGCCCCAGGGCGCAACGCGATTAAAACTTGCGATGAATGGGGACCACGCTAAGAAGCTCCGACGAAAAAACTCGGCGATTCGCCATCCGCCTGAAGGCCGAGGCTGAAGACCTCTTCTCCTAGACGGGGCCGGATGTCGTCTGGCCGCGGTGCGACAGACTGCCTCTCTGGACGCCTGTGTGCGGACCCGGAGGTGGCTGCCGCGCCATATTCGGTGGAAATAAATGTTCTTCCTCCTCCTTTCACGCCAAATCTACGCTCCCCACAACGGAAGCGCTGCATCGTTTGTGGGCGTATCTTGTACGGATACATGCGGTAAAAAACCCGATGGTCATTCGTGTGGAAATGGCATGCCATAATGACATTCACAAAGCCGCAGAGAGCTGCGATCAACCCAGCGCAGCGAAGGAGCCACATCGGCAGCTTCCCCGCTCCTCAGAATGTCGTCACGCGACGTTTTGGCCAATCACGGGCGGCGGCGCGACCCGCGGTGAGCCCCGTCGCGCAGGCTGCGTATCTCTGGTGAAAAAAGGCTATTTCTGCTTTCTTCTGCCTAATTTTAATCTGATATTCGAGCTCGCAGCATGAAAAACTATGGCTTTCTGCTGAAAGCCTAACTTTTGCAAAACGTGCTGCAGTGCCCCTTTAAGACATGGTTGCTATGTACGTCGATGCCGAACACAAGACCTGGAACACTATCCTACCGTACGTGATCTTCGCGTGTAGCACGGCCATCTAGGCGACAACCAGAGCGACCGCACTTCATGCTTGTGTATGGCCCGCGACTTCGCTCGACGTCGCCGTCTGCCTACAGCGTGCAGAGGAAGCCCGACGACTCGCCCGGATGCGAATCAAAGACCGCACCAACGCCCGACGCTATACAACTTGCGACGACATGACGCAGAGTACAAACCAGGAGATCAAGTTTGCGTTTGGACGTCGCTACGCCGTTGTGGACTCGGTGAAAAGCTCTTGCGGCGGTACTTCAGCTCATGCAAAGTCCGGCGCAACGGACAGTTTAATTATGGAGTCATCCCTGACGGCACGACCACGTCCCAGCGGCGCCGAGCGCACCCAGAAATCATCCATGTTTTGCGCCTAATGCCTTATTATGCGTGCTGAAGGCCCTAGTTATTTCAAATTCTCGTATTTTGTTAATTTCTCTAGGTTTACTTTCAAAGCATCCGGGCGATGTCTTTTTAAGGGGGGAACAATGCCATTGAAATCTTAATTTGCTCTATTTCGACAGCCACCAGCACGTGGTTTTTTCATTGTGAATACTGCGCGCGGATCACTTCTGTATTCCTTTTTTTTTTTGTTGATGCTTGTTGTCGCAAGACGCGGTCTTATCATTTACATTGTTGTGGCAGATGTCTCTAGATGTATCTTGAAGGATTCTAGCCACGCGCTTCTATTTCTACAATGCTCCCTGTTATGCTAGTCAAGTGCTCGCGGTTTTACCGACATCTTTCTACGCCGCTTTTAAATTCAGTGCTGACCAGAGGAACAGGCATTCGTAGATCGACGACCGCTGAGCACGATTGTTGCTATCGTCGCCGCCGATTGCTTAGTTCTTTTGCGGGCGCAAGCCAGTCCAATAAAGAGTTGATTCCTGCGAAGATCGTCTCTACATTTGTTGGTAACGGCACTGTCACCACCTAGTCACTATAACATAAATAATAAGAAAAGTTAATGCGAGAAAACGAGACTAATAAGAAGTAAAAGTAAATAAATGCAATATAAATTTAATATATAAAAAATAAAATAATAATCTCAAAATCATATGTAAAATATTGCATATGTAAAATATTTTTAAGGCATCCCTTTCCCGCTTCTTCGGTTATGGTGCACCGGCTACACCATATAAGAAATAAATTGCGGATAGCAACACTTCCAAGGGCCGAATCCACGAAAGAGTTCGCTTTGGAACGCGTTCGCTTTCTCTCTCGCCGCCTCGCTCCATTGGCTGCGCGTCGCCACCGCTGGCGGTGACGTCCTTTCCCGAAGGCGGGGCCAACCAATGGAGCGAGGCGGCGAGAGAGAAAGCGAACGCGTTCCAAAGCGAACTCTTTCGTGGATTCGGCCCCAGTTTTCTTATTCTAGAGTGTTGATAAATTTTGCTCAGTGGCTAGTATGCATAGGAGATGCTAATATTATAAGGAGAGTAAAGCCACATAGATTCAGCGAATTGCTTCTGTAACGTGCATCAACGCTCAACAGCAGTTATAATGGTGCTTACGTGCTGTCAATTTGAAACGCCGCTGATGCCTGTCTAACTAACGCCTCCTAGACATCTGGGTTTGCTTTTTTTTTGCTGTGTAGTGCGACGCTCGAAGAAGCAGCACATGAAAGGTGCTGCTCGGACGCCTGGAACGAACCTTCGGTGGGGTCAGCTTCGGCTTTGCGTGAATCGCCTGGTGACGTCATTACCAGTCATGACGATACATGGCGCGCCCCTTGTCGAACACAACCGGCATTCCATTGGACGCATCAAAGTTTACCGGCATTCTATAATTCGTGTACTGGAAATTAGAGACGCCGTATCTGTCACTCATGGAGTGCCGATATCTCACGGTAGAGAAGGGGAATTATGATGAACGTTTCACGATCCGAGGCGTGGCGCAGTTGGTAAAGCGCTCGGCTGGGGATACAAGAGATCGAGGCTCGATTCCCGGTGGAGACGAAATTTATTTATATATTTTGAGCTATTTCCCTCGAAAGTGTGACACCCTTTTCCGACAACTCCTGCTAATAACGATGAGGCAATGTTGCCCGTTAGATCTTGCGATTAGCCAGTCTTACTGAGATTAGTCTAACCTTTCTAGGGCTGGGGACGGCAGCGAATGTCTTGCAATATATATACGTAATGACATTAGGAAGCGTAAGATAATAGCGTAGAAGGAAGGGAAACAGTGCACATATGCTCGCGAATTCAGTTACCCCATTCATACAGAGTACCCATTAAACTGATTTAAAACTGATTTATTTATAGGAAGGGAAAGGCGCGGTAACTGTCTCACTCGTTTTATGTGGACACCACAACCGCGCCGTAAGGGAAGGGAGGAAGGTGGGAGTGAAAGTGGAGAGAGAGAAAGAGGAGCCGTAGTGGAGGGTTACGGAGTAATTTCGACCACCTGGGGATCTTTAACGTGCGCTGACATCGCACAGCACACGGACGCCTCTGTCATGCAGCACATCCTTGAAGATATGAGAGGACATGCGGATTGTATTCATGAGAAAGAGATCAGCAATACTGTTTGAACTTGACATCCGGGGTCTCAGATAACCCCTTTGCACTCAAATTCAGAATCAAGGTGCTTCGACATCGATCACAGAAAAGAAAAAGGTATAAACGAGCAGAATACCTCTTTCTTTTCTGTGATCGATGTCGAAGCACCTTGATTCTGAATTTGAGTGCAAAGGGGTTATCTGAGACCCCGGATGTCAAGTTTCATCGTTACACCCCGCCAGGGTGGCGCAGTGGTTACGACGCTCTACTACTGTTCCCAAGGACGCGGGATCGAATCCCGGCCTCGGCGGCAGCTTTTCGGTGGAGGCGAAAAGCAAGGCGTCCGTGTGCTGTGCGATGTCAGTGCACGTTAAAGAACCCCAGGTGGTCGAAATTTCCGAAGTCCTCCACTACGGCGTTTCTCATAGCCTGAGTTGCTTTGGGACGTTAAACCCCACAAACCAACCAACCAACCGTTTAATCGTTAATCCCATTTTGTGCCTATATATTACCTCACATGAACTCATTACCACACAGCCTAAGTGCCATATTATCTGGAAGAACAACAACGACATAAAGCACTGTACTAAGACATACGGATATTTCTACGCATCACATTATAGGGATAGAAAGCTCCACATGGAAACCAAAAGTATTGGGTTCGATTCGCCCCGCCGCGGTGGTGCAGTGGTAAGACGCCCGACTACTGTCCGGAGTACCCGGGTTCGATCCCAACCGCGGCGGCTGCGTTTCGATGGAGGTGCAACGAAGAGGCGTCCATGTGCTGTGCGATGTCAGCGCACGATAAAGATCCCCAGGTGGTCGAAATTGCTATGAAGCCCTTCACTACGGCTCCTCCTTTAGAGCGCAGCTCTTTGGCGGCCGTTCCTGGGTTTCGCGGCGGCGTCGGCGTCGGCCTCGTAACCAGTTCCGCCCCCCTTTCAGCCCCCCCGTTCGAGCCGGCGCCTTGGCCACCGGAGCCTCGCAGGAGGATGGGGGGGGGGGGGTACACTCAGCGGCGAATGATGGGGGCAGGAGCGCGCGCAGCTACCGGAGCACACGAGGAAAAAAAAAAAACAGGGGGTCGCCGGAGGCAGCGCTAGCAGCGACTGACTGACGTTGCTAGCTAGTCAACACAACGTGCTGCGTAGAACACCGTCGCCGCCATGCAGAAAGAGGAGACCCCCCCCCACTCTTCCTGAGTGGAGGCGAGGGTGCTCTCCGGTTGCGGAAACGCCGACCCGCTCCGCAAGTATGCGGGCGCACCGAGACGACCGGTCCGGAGGGGGATACAATAGCGCTCGCATCCTTCGTCCGCAGAAAGCAACCGTACAGCGGCGGATCACGGTGCGTGCATCCCGTTCTCACTCGCTTCCAGGCTCGCTTCCAGGCTCGCTTCACTCGCTAGCGGCGTCAGCGAGTCGCTGCTATCTGTTCGTTGCGCAACGATCCTATGGACCCACGCGCTGCCTCCCGCAACCTCCCGATAACTCAATTGCTCTCTTCATTTCTCGGACCACAAAGCTTCTTTCATGACAGCCAAGAACTGTTAGTGGAGTGTTTCTTGAAGGAATACGTGTGAAAAATGAAAAAAAAAAAGATGTAATTGTGCTTATGTGCCTTGCTCGAAATCCTTGCCTCTTTTTTTTTTCTCTATTGGTTCACGGGAAAGGAAAGGCGCAGTATTTGTCACATTTGCTCTGTGGACACCTGAACCGCGCCTTAAGGGAAGGGAGGAAGGTGGGAGTGAAAGTGGAAAGACAGAAAGGGGAGCCGTATTGGAGGGCTACGGAGTAATTTCGACCCCCTGGGGATCTTTAACGTGCCCTGACATCGCACAGCACACGGACGCCTCTTCGTTTTGCTTCAATTTATCGAAAAGATGAAACAGCTGATGAGCTGCGCTCAAATTTCGCATTAGGAAGTAGCATAATCGTGGGCATTTTTTTTCTCTCCACGTTCACTCTCACCTTTCCTTCCTTCCCTTACGGCGCGGTTCAGGTGTCCACAGAAACAGATGTGTCTGATACTGCGCTTTACTCTTCCTGTGAACCAATTATTATTATCAAGTTTGATTCTCACATCTTGCGAAGTGCTCCTAATTCGGCTATGTATTTTGTCTCGTGACGTCACGCAACTGGTTAACGAATCAGGGCAAATATGTGCTCATAATATTTTATTCATGCTGACAGCCCCACCGGGGTGGTGCAGTGGTAAGACGCCCGACTACTGTGCCGGAGTACCCGGGTTCGAACCCGACCACGGCGGCTGCGTTTCGATGGAGGCGAAACGAAGGGGAGTCCGTGTGCTGTGCGATGTCAGCGCACGTTAAAGATCCCCAGGGGGTCGAAATTACCCCGTAGCCCTCCACTACGGCTCCTCTTTCTCTCCTTCCACTTTCTCTCACACCTTCCTTCCTTCCTTCCTTACGGCGCGGTTGAGGTGTCCACAGAAAACAAGTGAGACAGTTACCACGCATTTCCCTTATAAATCAATCAATTCCTGCTGACACTATTACAACGTCGACACTGGCAATTGCGCTGAACCGAAGATTTAATGAAACTAGCCGTCGGCTATATTGAAACTATGCCAGTGATTTCTAATATAGGAAGTGAAATTTTTCTTGAAACCTGCCATTGAAGTCGTAAAGTAGTAATATTGCTACAGCTGCGAAAAACGAAAATAACGCTAGTGATGACAACAAAGACAACAGGTACTACTAAAGCTGCAGCTGCTACAACTACTACAACTAAACCTGCTATTACTACTATCACAGTCACCACTTACTAGCACTACCAGCCTCTCATACCTCGAAGTTCATGAAAAGCATATTTTACATCGAGAATGTTTTTTGTGAGTGCATTTTTCGTACGTCGTAAAAATATGCAGATAATTGTGGCTATATAGTCAATAGCTCGTGAAAGCGGGGTTGCCAAACATTTTGTGGCTATGGTGAGCTGCAGTTTCAGCCGGAAGCTGTGGCTTCAAATTGCAGAGGTTTAACTATGGCCTCCGCGATCAGCTCCAGTGCGAAGGCGCGCTTGATTGTAGAGGCCACGTGTTGGTGGCGCCACCTAGCTGGGAGCCGCCGCCTACACAAGCCGTGTGCTTACGCGCCGTCCTGTCTCTTGGACAACAAGAAAGACCAGCATCACATGAGAGTGATACATAATTGATTGCTTGTAATTAACTGCATTTTCGTGTTTTTGTAGTCAAGTAATCGCTTTATGCCCCTTCACGGATCACTGCCTTGTCGTGGCGGAGGGGCTTGCGAAACTCGATGAAGTCGTGAGCTCTGCTGTGTAGGGCCACCCAAGATAGACAGGTCACGGCAGAGAGTTCTGACAAAATGTGATTCACTGGATAAGGTAATGGCAACCCATTCCAGTATTTCCTGCCAAGAAAACCCTATGGCCAGTCACAATACCATTAATGAGATGGCGCCGGAAGATGAGCCCCCAGGTTGGAAGGCATCCCACATGTTACTGGGGATGAACAAAGGGCGATTCCTAGTAGCTCCAGGACGAATGAAGCGGCTGGGCTAAAGCCAAAAGGACGCTCAGTTGTGGATGTGTCGGGAAGCGACCGGAAAGTCCGATGTTGCAAGGAGATGTATCACATAGCAACATGGAATGTAAGATCTATGACGCAAGGTAAACTGCATATCGTCAAGCGAGAAATGGACAGATTGAACATTGATATCTTGGGTATCAGCGAGCTCAAGGGGACCGGAATGGGAGAATTTAACTCCGGCAACCATTGTGTCTTTTATTGTGGGCACGAATCCAAGAGAAGGAATGGGGTCGCTCTCATAGTAAACAGAAGAATGGGCAAAGCAGCGCTAGGGTACAACCCCAAAAACGACCGAATGGTTTCACTTTGGATCCAAGGTCACCCTTTCAACATAACAGTTATCCAAGTCTATGCACCGACCACTACTGCTGAAGAAGCTGACGTTGAGAGATTTTATGCGGACCTACAATGCCTTTTAGACCGCACCCCATCATCAGACGTCGTTTTTCTCATAGGAGATTGGAATGCTAAGGTAGGGAGTGAAGAAATATCCGGAATTACAGGCAAGTTCGGTCTTGGTGGGCCAAATGAAGCTGGGCAGAGGCTAGTAGAGTTTTGTCAAGAAAACAACCTGACCATAGCGAATACTCATTTTCAACAGCACAAGAGGCGCCTGTACATATGGACTTCACCGGACGGTCTGTACAGGAATCAGATAGATTATATTATTTGCCGACAGAGATGGAGAAGCGCTATACAAGCAGTAAAAATAAGGCCTGGGGCCGATTGTGGCACCGATCATGAGCTTCTTGTTGCCAAGATTAAGCTTCGATTGAGGAAAACGCCGAAAACTAGAAGGCCTTTCAGGCATAATCTGGATCAAGTTCCATTAGAATATGCTGTGGAAGTGAGGAATCGATTTCAAGAATTAGATCTAGAAGACAAAGAGCCCGAAGAGATGTGGACTGATGTTCGTGATATAATACAAGAAGTTGCTACTAAGGTAGTTCCAAAGCAAAAGAAATGCAAGAAAGCAAACTGGTTATCTGAAGAGGCTTTGCAAATAGCTGAGGAAAGGAGGATGGCAAAAAGATATGGGGGAAAGAGAAAGATACAAGGTTCTCAATGCGGATTTTCAGAAAATAGCAAGGAGAGATAAGAATGCTTTCCTGAACATAGTGCCAAGCAGTTCAGGACAACAGCCAATTAAGGAACACAAGAGCTCTGTATAAGACAATCAAAGATATCAAAGGAAGCTTCTGTGCTAAGATGGGCGTGATAAAGGACAAACGAGGCAGAGACCCCACTGAAGCCTCAGAGATAAAGAAGAGGTGGCAGGAATACACAGAACTGTACAAGAAGGATCCGGATGTGCAAACCCAACATAAGACGGTTGTGATTACTGATCACGAGCCTTGCATCCTGAAGAGTGAAGTTGAATGGGCCTTAGCCAGCCTTGCTAAGAACAAAGCTAGCGGAATTGATGGCATTCCAGCTGAGTTGCTTCAAAACCTCAACCATGACGCTGTTGACATTCTGCATACATTATGTCAGAAGATTTGGACAACCCTGCAGTGGCCACAGGATTGGAGGAGGTCAGTTCACATCCCCATTCCAAAGAAAGGCAGAGCCAAAGATTGTTCCAACTACCGCACGATCGCGCTTATTTCGCATGCTAGCAAGGTGACGTTGAAAATCCTCCAAGGTAGGCTGCAGCAGTATGTAGATCGGGAGCTTCCGGACGTGCAAGCTGGGTTTCGCAAGGGCAGATGAACTAGAGACCAAATTGCCAACCTTCGCTGGATCATGGAAAAAGCAAGAGAGTTCCAGAAACCCATCTACTTCTGCTTTATTGATTATGCGAAAGCGTTTGACTGCGTAGATCACAACAGATTGTGGCAAGCTCTCCAAGAAATGGGAGTTCCAATTCACCTCATCAGTCTCCTCAGGAACCTGTATGAAGGGCAAGAGGCCACAGTCAGAACTGGGCATGGTCTTACTGATTGGTTTCCGATTGAGAAAGGAGTGAGGCAAGGCTGCATACTGTCGCCCTGCCTATTTAACCTATATGCAGAGTGCATCATGAGGAAGGCCGGTCTGGACGAGTCTTCAGCTGGAGTGAAGATTGCTGGAAAACGTATCAACAACCTTAGATATGCGGATGATACCACTTTAATGGCAGAAAGTGAAGCGGAACTCAAGAGACTTCTGATGCGCGTACAAGAAGAGAGTGAGAAGTTTGGGCTTAAACTGAACATTAAAAAGACAAAGATCATGGCGTCTTGCCCTATCAAGTCCTGGAGCATCAAGGGACAAGAAGTGGAAGCTGTGACAGATTTTCTCTTCTTGGGCTCCAAGATTACCTCGGAAGGAGACTGCAGCCATGAAATTAGGAGACGTCTGCTTCTGGGAAAGAGAGCAATGGTTAGCCTTGACCGCCTAGTAAAGAGCAGATACATTAGTCTGCCAACCAAGATCCGTATAATTCGTGCTATGGTTTTTCCAGTTGTGATGTATGGATGCGAGAGTTGGACTGTTAAAAAGGCTGACCGCCGAAGAATTGACGCGTTTGAATTGTGGTGCTGGCGAATACTCCTCAGAGTTCCTTGGACTGCCAGAAGATCAAATCAGTCAATATTGTCGACACTAAACCCTGACTGCTCATTGGAGGGTCAAATTCTAAAGTTAAAGCTCAGCTACTTTGGTCATCTAATGAGAAGAGAGGAGTCGCTGGAGAAAGATTTGATCTTGGCAAAGGTTGAGGGTCGCCGGAGAAGGGGTAGGCAGCGAACGCGATGGTTAGATGGCATCCTCGAGGCACTGCAGATGAAGCTATGTGATGTTAGGAAGATAGTGAGAGACCGGAAAGCGTGGCGTGACATGGTCAATAGGGTCACGAAGAGTCGGACATGATTGAACGACTGAACTGAACTGAATTGCTTTATGACAGTCTGAAGTTCATAAACGAAGCAGGTGAAAGAGGTGGCGTAGGCCCCTCATTCTATTCTATTGCACTTTTCGATGTCCGTTCTATACTGTTGTGCCGTGACGGAGGAGTGAGGGGCAAGAAAAGATAAAACTGATGAGCCCGATGACGTATTTGTGGGCAGGACTGTTTTTATTGCAAAACAATACTACCCAGGTCTAACCGCTCTTTGTGTGTCTTGTCCGTGGTTCCCGAGCCGGCGCTACGCCTAACAGAAGAAGAAGAAAAATGCTCGGTCAGCCGCAGCAACCTCAAATCCCTGAAATTATTTTTTTTATGCAAGTATATTTAAAAAAATTTTATTCTTTGCTACCCAATTCTTGGCCGATCCCCCTCTGTGGGTATGTGCCATAAGTTATTTGGCAACAACAACAACAACAACAACAACAACAACAACAACAACAACAACAACAACAACAACAACAACAACAACAACAACAACAACAACAACAACAACAACCTTCCTTCTTGTTTTCTGATCAGTAGGGCCTTTTTTTATCGTATTGCATATTTATATGTATCATATTTCTGTTTACTCTTATGTCTAGCATCATATAACTCCCCTACTACATGCTTCACATGTGGCCAATCTCCCTGGTGGGTATGTGCCATTATCTGAGGGCACAACAGCTAATGCTATAGCTCCATATTCAGTTCAGCAGCGTTGAACCCTTCTAATTCTTTTTATTGCTTTTAAGCTGACCGCCGTTTTTGTGCTGAAGAAAAAAATGAACTATGAGTGCTGTCTTCAGCTATGAATATATTTGCTGCTACGTAATTAAAAAATATTTTAGAGGCTGAGGGCCGATTCAATACGTGTCAGTTTTTCGCCTTTTTGCACCCTCTGGGCATATGTTTCATGGCGCCCGTGAACGAGCTTTGCTTGAATGAACTAATCATCCGCTGAAACAATTTTACCACTGAGACCTCTTTGTGCAGCTCCCAGGAGGAAGCATGCTTATTTATCCTCTTTTTTCATGCCTGTATATTTATTATCTGGATATTCAAATCTACCTCAACATTCGCATATTCTATTCAAACATCGCTTTCTTCAGGATTCGAGAGGAAAGAAAAAACCCTGACTGGCGCGCGGTTCCGGCTCGAACGCCCGCCATGATAAATGCAGTGTCCCTAAGCCCGCACTTCGACTACAGTTCTGCAGTGTCCATACGCGGCTCCAAAAACGCTATTCCGGATTACGTGGAGCCATGGCGGGTGTGGCCTGGACTCTTCATCCAGCCTTGTTCTACGACAAGTACGGGCCTGTGCTGATTCAGCTCTGGGACTCGGGTGCCGTGAGTAATCTTTTCCGACCTGTTCGGCGGCTGTCAAAGACAATAGGAAAAGCCATCACCTCGGGGATCGCTTCGCGAGCATCTCCCGACCCCGTTGCTCAACCTCTAGAAGAGGCCTCTGCACTGCACATCACTGACGAGAGCGTCCCCACTGACGATGAGGCGTGGTCGAAGGTGAACCGCGAACCGGGAGACACATCACCCGAGCCGAGCACGTCACAACAGAACGAGCTCGCGTTCCAGGGGGACCTGTACACGCAACTGAGGCGCAATCGTAGGCAACAAGACCGCATCGAGAAGATTCGGGAGAACCGGCGGAAATTCCTGGAAGGCGGTAGCGGTTCTCGCTTTGGGTCAAAGCGGCGTGGCCTAGCTGGCTGCTCTGGTTCTATCCTATCGCCGAAGAAGAAAGGTGCTGGAAATAAAGACCGCGGTACAGGCACACCACTGGCGGACATGGAATGCGTGCCTTCGGTGCGTGGCGTCGTCATAGATTTGGGTATCACGTCGGACTCTGGCAAAAGCTCGGACAGCGAGCACGTTGGTACTGTACCGGCAGCCGCGCGCACCCAGGCGCACCACGCCGACGAGCTGCTTCCGGACAACGATAGCCTGAAGGCGTTCAGGGTACCTTCAGGTCGTCATAAAAGAAGGGCGTCACCGCCGCCCAAGGTCCATGGCTCGTCGGATATCAAGTCAGAGACGTCGACGACCCTCTCTGCCATGAAGCAAGTTGGGGCAGATGTCGACAGTCCGTTTTCTGGCGAACCAGGCGCGCAATCGTCGGAGGAGCGAAGTCTTAAAAGAAAGAAA
The DNA here is from genome assembly GCF_055883805.1 of Amblyomma maculatum. Classification (NCBI taxonomy): domain Eukaryota; kingdom Metazoa; phylum Arthropoda; class Arachnida; order Ixodida; family Ixodidae; genus Amblyomma; species Amblyomma maculatum. The sequence continues at coordinate 92,781,672 of NC_139346.1, read as the reverse complement.
AAGCGTAAGGCGACCAAAAAGGTTCATAGATTAACACCTCCGGCCGGGCAGGAGAAGAGTTTAGAGTATCCGCAGGCTGATGACCAAGAAGGCGACGACAAGGTATCCAAAAAAATAATTTCGACTGAGAGGCTCGCCAAGAAGACAAAGTCCAAGGCGCCGCAAAAAGCCTACAAAAAAGACAAAGGGCAAGCCCCAACGTCGCCATCCATAACTGCATCTGAATCGGGCACAATCATCGGAATAGCGAGCCTTCCAAAGGGTGAAGCATTGAAGAAAAAAAACAAGTCATTCAAAGGGAAGACCTTGGCAAGTGATGGCAGTCCAACATCAACTGTACCGACGGAAGCCCCCACCAAGAACGACAAAACTAAAAGAAGGAAACATAAGGCGCGAAGCCACAAGAAAAGATCGGAGGACAAATTGAAAGCGGCACGTCCTAAAGAAGAGAAGTCGACCGAAGTCTTGCACGGCTTCCCCCGTAAAGGTACCAAACAAGAACCTAGCGCCGAAGATAAAACGGAACTTCGCAAACTAGGAACTTGGGATTCTTCACAAGACAAGACTCATCACTTGACTAGCGCAGTCGAGATAAGCATTACTAGCAAGGAAGCTCGGCAAGCTACCGCAACCACGTCAACAAAGCTATCAGCAGCAAAAGCCACAGATATTGCGGCTTGCCCAACAACTTTTACGGAACAGGCTCCTATGAGACCGTCAGGAATTAGGATTCCCAGCCTTGTAACCAACGCAACGCCAATGGTTCACACAAAAGTAGGACTCGGGCAAAGTCGCGCTGCAGGCATTGAAGATAACATCGCTGGAGTTGGTCGTAAGCCGGCTGCCGAAGCACTGAGAAGTTCGTCCTTGGGCGCAGATCCCGCGGGTGAGAACAATATCCCCAAGGTGGGGAGATTTGAGCGTGGCGAGGGTTCCTCACCGACCCAAGCTGAACACTGGGCTCTAATAAAACCACCATCAGCAACGGCTGCTCCCACTGAGAAGATACACAGCACAGCCGTCACATCAGGCCGGTCTGATCCGCCTAGCCACGATGTAGGTAAGCGCCATAAGAAGCAACCAAGGAAGCGTAGATCCAAACCGTTGGCTGTAGCGGAAGAGACCTCGCCACCACTTACAGCCACAGCTGCCACGGAGGTCGCGGCCGCAATATCGAACCGCGACGTCCCTCGACTGCTGACCGCTGAGTGCACTGAGAAAACCATGGACGAAGCTGTTGCTTCTAGTCACCATGGACCATTGCGCTCCAGGTCCAAGAAGCATGGCAGGAAGTCCAAGAAGTCTCGCAGGAAGGGGGAATACGCTGTGGATTTGGTTTCAGCGGTTAGCGACAGAGGAGGTATTTCGGCGAAGCACAGAAATGATGCCTCCACGGCAGAAACCACGCAGGACACCGGAAAGCCCGCTGTGTCCACTACTCAACTCATGTCTACACAAACCATTGCCGCAGAGCACATTGTCACTGCAGCGGCAAGTGCTGCACCTGAGGTCGCACCTTTTACCGGGCCTCTTTCAACAGACTTGACAATGTCGGGCATTAGTTCGGGGCTCACCACCAGCGAGCAACGCCCGACGAACGTGACAGTGATACATGGCGACGAAGTAAAGATACACCTCGACCTGACCGGCCACAACAGAAGGTCCGCGTTTTGGCCTTTCGGAAGGAAGAGCCATCAGAAGAAAAAGTGAAGCGCGGTTAGTTGTCATGGTCCTCCTCAAATAAGGTGGTTATGTCCATCTGCCAGTAGCACGGATGTGACGAGTGGCGCGCGCCTAGTGAGTGGCGGACACGAGCATTTTATCGACCCGAGCTCTCTAATGCGCGACGCATTTTCAGTTGCAGTAAACCAGACCTGGCGTTAAAGAACGCAGTAGTTAACATGCAACGTTCATTCTGATTAGTTAGTGTAACAGCCTTCAGGCTGTTACACTAACTAATCATGCATTTTTGCAGACACTGTCGCAACTGGTTACAAAACTTTGTTCTGTTCTAGTGCGCAAAATAAATAGAGCGAAGAAAGCACAACTTGTGAGTACATTTTCAGGAAAAGCTGTTTGGCTTGCTTGCGTGTTTTCGTTTTCGAATGCTGCATTAGATATCAGGATGCATGGATCAGCCAGTGGTGTTCTCGTACGACAGGTAAATGATTTCCAACTGAATTTCTTACTGGTGTCCTGTCGATATCGATTTCGCCAACTAAAAAAAGACTGACGTGACGGTGTGCGTGTTGTCTGAAGCGGCAAAAGCTGCAACATGATTGCAGATACGTATCGCTACTTCACTTCATTGCTTAAGCAAGGTTACTTTATAAGCTGGACAAAAAAAAAGCTGATCACACACACACACACACACACACACACACACACACACACACACACACACACACACACACACACACACACACACACACACACACACACACACACACACACACACACACACACACACACACACACACACACACACACACACACACACACACACACACACACACACACACACACACACACACACACACACACACACACACACACACACACACACACACACACACACACACACACACACACACACACACACACACACACACACACACACACACACACACACACACACACACACACACACACACACACACACACACACACACACACACACACACACACACACACACACACACACACACACACACACACACACACACACACACACACACACACACACACACACACACACACACACACACACACACACACACACACACACACACACACACACACACACACACACACACACACACACACACACACACACACACACACACACACACACACACACACACACACACACACACACACACACACACAACGAGGCAGCGCGAGACTCAGTGAGGCTCGGCCTGCTTTTCGAAGAACGAATCCAACTTGATATCCAGCCATACTTTCAACAGGCTTGAATTGTGTTTGATATTGTAACTCTGCTGTCCAGTGGAAGCAAACTAAGCGGAGACACTACGGTATTGAATTGTGCGTCATTAACAAGTTTGTCGTGTTCGTCAGTTATCCGCTTTGTTGGAGTCCCTTTTAGTGGTTTATTCCAGCAGTAAACTAATTTCTTGAGAGGTTCTGTTTCTGCGCTTTTTAGCTTACGAGGAAATAACCAGACAACGCGTTCATGGTAATTTAACACTGTTCCGCCATGGAATGACCTTTGCCTCTGTTTGCCTGCCTCATGGTTCCGGAGACATTTTTCAGAACGTAAGCTTTACTATTGGTGTGCAAATTCAGATTCCACCTCGGTGCGTCCGAATTACCTTGAGTGAAAACAAACACCGTGCCGGCCTTTCCAGAAAATAAATGAAATAAATCAAACCCTTGCTAAACAATGCAAAACCTTGAAAAATCATGCTTAACGGACCTTACCCCAATGCGCCATTCTATTTTACATTTTCCGAGAATGTCAGGTTTGGAAATGTATCATTACTAACGCTATTGCCCATTCACCCTTGTTGGACGTTCGGGGTCCGTGTACAGTTTGAGCCCAAGGTCATGTGTATCCTCCCACGGCTGTCTGCCTTTTGGGCATAGGTGCGGGCTCCCCCATTCCTGGCGACGTGCATTAAAGTCTTCCACTATCAACAGTGGCTGGTTGCCTGAAATTTTGAGGGCCTTGCGAAGCAGAGCCCTGAACCTCACCTTCCTTTGCCTGGGTGAGCTGTTTAAATTTGGAAGGAATAGACTAGGGTCCTTCTGTTTGCCGGTGAAACTTTCGACGAACACGTTATCGATCACTCTCGGCTCTAGATCGTGTTCAATGGCCGTGATATTTCTTTTCACGAGCATTGTGACCGAGGATTTCTCCTCCCTGCCACTATAAATTGTCTGATAGCCTAAACAATTCGTGCCCCCCCCCTCCCCAGTTTCTTGGAGAGCAATTACCAATGGAGTCTATCTAATAGTGAAAGGTAATGTTGCAGAATCGACCGCTGCGCAGGAAGCCGCGACAGCTCCACTGCCAAATTTTATTTTCATTTGTGCGCCTGGCCATTTTTCAGTTGCGAGACGATATGCTCCATATTCTGTGGCCATCCGTTTTATGAACTAGGAACTGGAAGCCATCAGAAACATCGTGGAATGGGCGACTGCTCTCAAATCGGATGTTAGAGGGGCGACAAAAACGCTCGAAGGGAATAACTCCCAGGGATTGGGAACAGTCGTCTTCTGCATATGTTGGGAGCTAAGTAAATCATGGAGCGTCGTCTCAAAAATCAGAAATGGAACCGCAACCTCAGAAGGAGGATTTCGAGACATAACGAGGAAATCGAAGATTATACTTTCAAATTATGCGAACAAAATTGGGATAAGTGTCGCGAAATAGAGGGGAACATGAACGTGTCCGAGACGGAGAGTCTCCTCCGGCACTTGTTGCTCCCCGACAACTAGAAGATGCAATCCGGTAGAGGCATGCGTTCGAAGGGAACGATGATGATTTCATGAACAACTTTCATGAACAACGTGGGAGAAACGTTTAAAATTCCACTTCCTGACTATGGTGGGGCGCCTAACGAGACGCAGAACGCTTCTATAACAGAAGCGGAAGTGAGGGCGGTGATTGTAACACTTAAAACGAAGTCGGCTCCTGGCCTGACGAGGTAACGAACAAAATGCTCAGGAACCTAGACGATTACTCCATTAGGTGTCTAACGGAGTATATGCAGAAATGTTGGGAAAAGGCAATGCTACCACAACAGTGGAAGATGGCTAACATTATTTTAATACCGAAACCAGTGAAGCCTCTTCAATGGTAAGTTTGCGACCAACTTCCTTAACTTCATGCGTTGAGAAATTGATGGAGCACGTCGTAAAGACAAGACTGATGATCCTCATGGAGCACGGCAATCTGTAGCCACATGAGATGGTCGAGTTGCGACCTCCCTTGTGTACGCAGGACGCCAGGCTGCAAACCAAACATGTCATTATAGACGCAATGACTAAAGATGCGAAAACAATTTTGGGGTTGGACCACATGAAGTATTTCGACAACGTAAAGCCTGAGGCGGTCCTGGGAGAGCTGAAGAAGATTGATATAGGCATCAGGACATATCGGTACATCAGGAACTTCTGACGGGCAGAATTTCTTGAATGAAGTTCGAAACGCTGGAATCCCCGCTATTGAGCTAGGAAGTAAAGGTACACCCCAGGTATCGGTGCTCTCCCCTACTCTTCAAAGTGGCTATGAGGGAACTCGCCGAGTGATTGGCGAATCTCGAATTTAGTATATATACGTCGATGCTGGGTCAACCGGGAAAGTCATTCCGCCGTCGAAAATCTGCTTCAAGACGCCACCGACATCATAGCTAATACGCGGCCGAAAGGGGCCTAGCATGCTCGCCGCAGAGATCATAAAAATCGGGAGCGCTTAATGTGCAAGGTACCGTCGGAGGTCAAAATTAATGTGGCGGGTAAGGAAGTCCAATAGCTGAGCAAATCAGAATCTTGGGCCTGGTTCTCCAGTCACACGGACATAATGGAGAGACGTGATGATAGGTCCGCTCGAATTTACTTTCGAGAGAGTATGGGGTGGTTTATTGTCATCTAAAACATGGCTGCAGAACCTCCCGATTGGCACCCAATGGTAGAGCCTTTGCTGTCGCTGCCAAAGTTTTAATGCGATGAGGCCAGTCTGTCTATCATGGGGATATCAGCGGGGTTCCGCGAGTGACAGATACTGCGATTGGCGCGCAATTTTAAAACACCAAAGTTCCATGGTACAACTCCCTTAAGTCACTAAATTAGTTTCCCGTCAAGGATGTGACGTATTCCATCTGCCGTCAGCTATGAGGTCCAAGCTGGAACGAGTGCGCTCCAACGCCGCCTGGCGGCGCTTCTTGCCTTCCGCGAGTGACAGATGCTGCACCTTTCCTTTCCTGTAAGTGAATTATACAACGCCGGTGAAAGAAGCTCTCGACATGGGAGCCAACGAGAGTTTAGCTGCTAGAAGAATGCGATATCCCCCACCGCACAGTTCTCTCACCAGAGAGGAAGCTGTCATATGGAGACAATTACAGACGGGTTCATACCCAAACCTACACATACTAAACAAAATGCACCCTACCATACACGCTGACAAATGTCCGTGGAGCGATGAAAAACCAACTCTATATCACATCACATGGGCCTGTCAAAACATAGATGTGGTCCCCAAAATTCGAAACCCGAGTGCGGAGCAATGGGAGACTCTGCTGTCCAGCGACCGCTGCGAAGACCAGCAAGGTCTGGTACAGTGAGCCCAACGGGCGGCAGTAGCCAGCGGAGCCCTGGACTGAGGGCAACCGACCATTGTGAAAAGGTGGACGAAGTCGACGGATAAGACTCCTGTGGATCCAACAAGCAGACATCTCTGAAGACGCCCAAAAACCGCCAAGTATTATAGGGCTAAATAAAGTTTTTCTTCCTTCCTTCCTTCCTGCTGGCTAATGGCGCAGAAGACTGGAGAAAACTTTCTCTGATCCCATGGTGGTCCCTGCTTTTCGCTACGCATATCCAGGCATAGCAAAGCTAAGCCATCTTTCATTTTTCAGTGTTTTTCAAATACATAAAATAAAATATAGACACATGTTCTCAATAAAACATCTTCTAATTCTGTCTCTAATATATCAGCGAGAAATGAATTCACAAGAGTTTAAAATATCTGGAGGAGATTTGAGATGATAACCTCATTTTGCGGACTCACATTCACGATATGTGGCACGGATTTTCATTGTGTCAGCATAAGTGTCAGCATAATCCACACAACATATCGCAGAAAAAGCTGCAATCACGTTAACTACAGTCTCGACCCGAGCCACCATCACTGCGAGCGACTCTAATACACTATATAACTATATCAAAGGAAGAATCCACAGCATCAGACGGAACATAGTCCTCAACACTGACCCAGCTAAGCAATTAAGACAAATCGACCTAATTTGGCTTCCAGCGCAAGCGAGGAACCCAGCTAACCAGGCAGCCAACTCATACGTTCGAGTAGAATCCGGCCGAGCTGTGGACGTCGCCTTGGACCTGGACATTCAGAGATCCCCTTACCTTATACCGCGATTACCCCACACACCAATGACTCGGAAGAAGAACATACTAACCATCGCAATTAAAGCTCATTATTCAGAGAGCGAGGTGGCGTCGAGAAAACTTAGATACATTCCCCAACCCGTATATCGTTTTAAGATCCTTGATTCAGAGATTAGACCAACCTGCCGCTTCTGCGGTGAAATAGCATATAGTTAAACAACAAAACTTGTGATTGTGAGCCCATCTACCTTTTAGAGAACTCATGTCTGATCATTTCCTTGACACGAGGAATTAAGTAAAGGTGAGCAATGACTCGGGCATCGGATCCCGAGCCATGACATGCATGGGCCTGTGTCGCCCGAGATCTTCGTGGTCTTTGAGGCACGTGCTGACCCCCTTCCCTAACCCCACCTTTTCTTTACAGAAAAAGTTATACTTCCTTCTTTCCTGATAGCGAAAAAGGGTCGTGCCGCGGTCATGTTGCGTCTATAGACTAACAAACCTCGGTCTTATATGCAGAGAGATGTGCTTTTAAATATTTGTTCCGTATGTGCGACCAATTTAGGAATTCGAATCTGTGTTGTTTTCGGATTCACCTGCTTACAGGATTCGCGTCACTTGTTCTTTTGGAGCCCGATGATCTTCCGTTATCCGCTGGACTCCGAAACTATTTTTCAATCAATGTTTTTTTGTAGTTCCACTGGCCTAGGTTTCATACCCCGCAGGTTATACTAATCCAAATTTTTCTTCAATCTTGTAGTGTAAGATGGCCTTTTTTGAAGGCACTGGGACAAAGGAGCAGTGCCGACAGCGCTCCGCGGTCAGACAAGTTGAGACCTGAGCATACGTGAAGCGATAGCAATTCCACTGAATAGAACGTTCAGAAGTTCTTCCTCCTCTTCACAAGATTGTGAGGCACCATGATGCGATTGTAGCCGAAACGCAGCAGCCGGTGGTGGCGTTTTTAGTTGGGTATTCAGGTGCCAGTCGAGCGTGTTAACCACTGTGCCATCACTCCGGGGCCGAAGCCCAATTGTGCAAAATTGTCTCTCAGTGCTGTGAAATAGGTGAGGAAGGCACGAGGGACATTAAACTACGAAAAGCAAGAGCGTGAGGGGTGCTCCGCCGCGGTGGCGCTGGGGTTAAGACGCTCGACTACTGTTCCGGAGTGCCCGGGTTTGATCCTGACCGCCGGCGACTGTGTTTCGATGGAGACGACACGGAAAAGCGTCCGTGTGCTGTGAGATATCCGTTCAGTTGTTGTGGCTGTAGAAAGAAGGAAACGAAAATGCACGGGCCTGCTACTGGCTCTGTAGCTGAGCCACGCCCGCTGCCTCGTGAAGAGAAAATAGTCAAGAAAGAAAAAGAAGAGGGAGAGGAAGACGCGCGTCAAAACAGCCGTCGTCCACCACAAGAAGCGGGGGCGGATGTAATGGCAGCCTACATAAGATAAAAATTCGGTGGATAGATCCCCAGCTGGTAGAAATGACACGATGACACTTCACGATGACACTTCTGTCTCTCCACTTCTACTGCGGTATTTCTCCTTCCCTTACGGCGCGTGTCAGGTGTCCACAGAACAAGTGTGATAGATACTGCGCCTTTCCTTTCCTTTAAACCAATTAATGCTATTATCGATAGCCAGAGAGGTGTTAGCGGCAATTCTTTGTCAAAACATCATGACGAAAGTTGAGGACCCGATTCCTCGCTCTTTGTTTAAAAGAAGTGAAGTTCCAAAGATATATCAATCAGAAACGGAAGCTGCTATTGATTGTGCCGCAATGTTATATTACTGGCGCCGCCATGTGGCGAACTCGGGAGACTGGCACGCGCTCGTCGTCTTCGCTCTCGGTGCTCGCCCGCCAGTCGGTTCCGTGAATTATCTTGCCGGTGCTTTTACTTAGGTGTAAGTAAACCTGATGAACCGGTTCCACCGGCTTCTGTGACAATTGCTAATAGATTGCGCGCAATATTTTTTTAATTGGTTCACAGGAAGGGAAAGGCGCAGTATCTGTCACACTTGCTCTGTGGACACTAGAACTTCACCGTCAGGGAATGGAAGAAGCGAGGAAGACGGGAATGAAAGGGAATAGAGAGAAAGGGGAGCCATAGTGGAGGGCTACAGGAGTAATTTCGACCACCTGGGGATTTTTAACGTGCGCGGACAATGCATTTTGAACTCCCCTCACGGGGCTGGGACAGGTAGGTCACCGCCGCTTATGGCGGGGGCTAGCCTGTCATCAAATGTTTATCTGTTGTAGGCCGTCATTGCACTCGCCACTGCTTCGGTGGTGGACGACGGCTGTTGTTGCGGCGCGCTTCTTTCTTTCCCTTTTCCTTTTCTTTCTTCTTTTTTTTCTCTTCTGTCTGCACGAGGCAGCGGAGGTGGCTCAGCTACAGAGCCAGTAGCAGGCCTATGAATTTTCTTTTCCTTCTTCCTACAGCCACAACAACAACAACATTGCATAGCACACGAACGCCACTTCGTTTCACCTCCATGGAAACGCAGCCGCCGCGGTCGGGATCGAACCCGGGAACTCCTCCACAGTAGTCGAGCGTCTTACCACAGCACCGCCGCTTCGTGGTGCCCCGCCGGGGTGGTGCAGCGGTAAGACGCCCGACTACTGTGCCGGAGTACCCGGGTTCGATCCCGACCTCGGCGGCTGCGTTTCGATGGAGGCGAAACGAAGCGGCGTCCGTGTGCTGTGTGATGTCAGCGCACGTTAAAGATCCCCAGGTGGTCGAAATTACTCCGTAGCCCTTCACTACGGCTTCTCTTCCTCTCTTTCCACTTTAACTCCCATCTTCCTCCCTTCCCTCACGGCGAGGTTCAGGTGTCCACAGAAAACGAGTGAGACAGTTACAGCGCCTTTCCCTTCCAGTGAACCAATTATTAAGCAGCGGAGATGGCTCAGCTACAGAGCCAGTAGCAGGCCCGTGCATATTCGTTTCCTTCTTCCTACAGCCACAACAGGCAGCGGAGGTGGCTCAGGTATAGAGCCAGTAGCAAGCCAGAGCATTTTCTTTTCCTTCTTTCTACAGTCGCAGCTCAACTCTAGCTATAGGGTTATCGCTGAAGCTTCTCAGACTAGCGCAATCATGTTTTTGAGCTTATTTCGTATAGTGCTTTATAATGATTGGATAGTGCCATTAGTCTGTGGGTAATGTACGATAGTTTTTGTATGTGCACAACAAATTCTCTATGTGTATTGTCTACTTGCATTAAGCGCCAATTTCTTCAATGTTTTGCTAAACATTACGACCGGAAAATCTTTTTAATGCTTTGCCTGTTAGGGCGGTCCTCATACCTGAATCCAAAGACAAGAAGCTCCACTTGTGAAGGGTGCAGGTCTAAGGGCTCAGGAGCGAATGAGGAGACAGCTGACATATACCGAAAGAAAGGAAATGCTGACACAGATCAAGCTGCCGTGGCTTGCACGTGCCATCGCCAGCCGCCGTGCTGAGGGCTTCCAGCGACCGTGCTTTGGCCTCGGTCTTGGCGTAGCCAGAGAGACGCGCTACAGGGCCCTCAGCCTAGACTGAAATCCGAAAGTGAACTGAAGGCCACCCTCTCAGAAGAGGCAACGTGGAGTCGGAAACTGCGTTTGCCGTTCCCAGGCGGCACTGCGAGGCACTCGCCCGTGGTCGCCAGGAACGCCGGCTTAAGACGGTGCAAACTGACCGTCTCTCGATATCCGTTCTACAAGCTAAACATTGAAATTTTGAAATGGTTAGGATTGCTGAATTCATCCGATAGCTCTTTTGGCCTTTTTGGCATTGGTTTTTTTCCTCCTCCCGCTTTTAGCGGCCTTTTTGGCTTTTTATTGCACCTTGCTTTAATGCCATCGCATGTTGTCATCCCTCTATTTGCCCTTCCTTTTTGTTTGCGGGGTCCCAGGTACAGCTTTGTTATCTCGTGTCTTTTTCACCTTTTATCTATCTCCTGCGTACAAACCCAGCATCTGTTCCCAATGTCTTTCCCTTCTACATTTCCTATATACCCCCCCCCCCCCCCCCCCCCCCATTTTTCTCTCTGCAGTAAAATAACCAGTTGAAGTTAGCGCTTCGTTGTCCTACCTTTCACTGTCCACGTCTTAATGGTGCGCTGTTTTTAGCGAACAGGCTACGCGACACCACATTTCACTCGAGTCCTTGGTGTCTAGGGATCCACATGACATGACAGGGTATACGAGCCTTCCGACCTACCGCATCAGTTAGCTAAAGCTGATTGAAATAAATGTTCGAGTGTGCACGTTTGCTCTTTCGCTACGTGGAGGTCTCAGACGCCTTTGATTCGGCACCGGCAGTGTATCCGAGCAGTAACCCATATAGCAGCACTCGAGCAACACACGCCAATATTGGCCTTCGAGTGACACTAGCTCACACCGGTCCGACCCGACTCTCGGGGCGAAGCATACGTGATGCGCGACGTGAAAGAGGTGGCGCACAACTTTCCCTCACGACATACGATGTACAATCTTTCGTACTACACTCTAAACACAGTACCTAGACGTCAGTAACCTATGTAGCAAAAAGTTACAAGTCGCCAGGTTTTATATTTTTGTCATGTGTTCATTATTTTTGCACAGACTAAAGGTTACAATGGGCAATATTCAAGCCTTTCAAAGGTTACCCTCAAATTATTGCCAAGTAATCTTTTTGCTATAGAAAGAAAACCGGGTTGCAACACCACGAAATGCAAAGCTCGGCAAGATGAGTGGGTGAATTTGAAGAATTATCATGTTCCCGAACACTTTTGACAATGCATTGTCTGGTCTTCCTGATATAGAGCTGCTCCCGTGCGGATATTCCGCCCAATGAGGGTGGCAACTTCTGCACGACATTACCAACACCATACGGAGAACATCGGACGACGCTTGCCTGACACTCACCTGCTGTTGCGAACAAATATCACTTAATTTATTACTTATATCACAGTTAACTTGGACCAAGATCTTTAAAACTAGAGTTAGCCCCAGCACAGTGAAACCAATTCAGGCTATTCAGGGTCGCCTATGCTAACCTCCAGTAATTTGTTTTTGTTCCCTAAAGTTATTTAATTAGTGAAGACTAATTAGCCATTTTTGTAAGTATTTGCTTGAGAGAAAACGTATCAATTCAAAAATTATAGATATCAAAAAATAGGTAGCTACGTTGTTTCCATCACGCTACGACGCACGCCTCCCTATTTTTAGATCTTCAAAAATGCATTCATGTGACCAGCTGTTATTTTAAATCATTAGCCAAGTGCGTAAGCAATATTTATTCACAACACTTAAAGCGAAGAAAATTAGTCATACCAGAGTCCCTGAGAGACTCTCGTCATACCTAAAGCTAAAGTTCTCACAATCTTCACTGTATGTGACAATAGAAAGCCTTTTAAAACAAATTACTGTAAACTTTTCCATTAAATTTTTGTATCGCTACGTGAACCAATGCTTAAAGGATTTTTTTTATCAGCCAATCAACATCTCGCCAAAAAACTCCGAAAAGAAAATCAAGTATGAGAATTTATTGAAGCGACCCTCCCTAAGCACATTTAGAAAAAAAAAAAAATACGGAGACACTTAAGCTCCGCCGTTAAGGCAAGACGTGGCAGTGTTTCAGACGCAGGGAAAGTTTTTTCGCGGTTCCTTAATTTAATTCATTATATTTTTATAGACAGCTACTTAGCATCGGCAAACATCGCCTTTTATTCTGAGCACTTTTACATCTGTGAATGCATATTTTGTATTTTATTTCGACTATTCTAATTCATTTATTGACCAAATACATACACCAAGTTTTTTAATGAACATATGATGAAGCATTGGCTTTTCATTCTGGGCAATTCGACCCCTTTCAACCCCCAGTTTCCAAGTTTTCCTTTTTCTATTATTTGAAATAACTGATAAATTATCTATTCTGAAGTTTTGTAATTAGCACAATTGAGCATTGGCTTCTCAGTCTGAGCATTTTGGCACATTTGAACCTCATTTTTATGTATTCGTAATTTTTTCAACATATATAATGATTTCATTAACTTTGTATCTTTTTGCATTACCGCACTTGTGTTATATATATTTTTGTCATACATTCCACTCCCTTCTGTACAACTCCTTGGGCCCTGAAGGTATTGAAATATCTAAGTTGTCATTGCCTGTCACTTACTAATCATCAATCACTAGAACCACAAATTACTATGATACGATTTTTCACGCTGCCCCCGCTAAATCTAATCAGGCGACTACAAAACCGACTGCAAAGGCGACTGCTTTTGCTACGGAGAGAATGGCCTGCATAAGCTATCTTTTAATAACGCCCAATATATATTTTCTTTGCCATACACCTTTACCGGGCTTTTAACTTGTCCGTTTTCGTTTGAGTGTAAGCTAGCTGCGACTCACTAAAACCTGAACATGAGTATTGTATCCCCAAATACTTTACGCTTCTGAGACAATGACCAATTCTCCATGTCAAATGTCGAATCGCTAACATCGAAAAAAGAATCTGACAGTACGCCATACTCATCAGTTGGGGAAATGCAATGGGTATGCGGAAAATGGTCAGGTTTCCGTTTTACTAAATGTTTAAGTTTTTATAATCTTAGTTATTCCTTTAGGCATTAAAACAAATTTATCACTCTGTTCTACGATACGAGAATAATCTTCAGTTGTAGAAGTCTGTGAATGGTAGAGAAACGCTTTTCAAATCTGTTTTTATTTTCGCGGTTTATGGCGACCGAGCAGACACAGCGGGAATTCATTGGAGCAGCAGGCAACTATAGCACGAGAGGAGAAGAAGATCATCCTGAGAGACGGTTGCACGCTACCAGACGACGCTACCGTGGCATCCTGTGCTAGCTACAGCCAGAAGAAGGCTACTCAAAAGCTGTCCTGGGAGTCCTCAAGGTGCTCGGTGCCTGGTGATTCTTCGTGGTGAGGTCTTTCCACGTTCAGGGGGGTTTTGGTCAGGGTTCAGGCTAGCTTTATAGGATTTGGTAATGTAAAGGTGTCATTACCTTGCGCACAGGCATGTCTTTCACCTCCCCGAGAGGGGGCTCGGCAGATTGGTTCGCCAGCCTGCCGAATGAAAGCTTGCCTCTGGAATCATTTGCTAAAAATGGTGTCGATGTGATTCCTGTCGCACTCATACCGATAGGCGATGGAATGCTGAAAATGAAAATTCCGAAAACTATTCAGCAGCAACTCAAAAGTCTGACGGATCACAACCTTGATATCTCTGAGGTGCGACCTTTCGGGAGACGAGGTATAGTTTGCAAATCTGCAAAAATTAATTGTGTGTCAGATCTGCTACGCTGCAGTTCTTTTACATCGATTCCTGTCAAAGCCTTTATTCCTGAACAGCTGGCTTGCACATTGTGCGTGGAGTGGATCCTGCATCTACTGCTCAAGAAATTTTGGAGGAATTTCAGGATGCAGGAGCTGGTGTTCCTTCAGTGTATTGCTGCTCTCGTATTGCTCAGTGTATTGCTGCTGATAGTGGCCGGGGTGCGTGTTGCTACAGAGTCAGTTATAACAACTTTTGCCGGTCTCATGTGTCCATCTGAGTTAAAAATTTGGCCAATTATTTATCGCATTCACCCGCTACGTCCTCGCCCCCTTCAATGTACCAACTGTTGGCGATTTGGACACAGTGGAAGAGCGTGTAAGTCTGCGACAAGATGCAGGGTGTGTGGGGAAGGACACTCTTCTAATAGCTGTACCACTGCAAGACCTAGCTGTTGTGTGTGTAGTAACGAGCACTCGGCTGATGACGCCAGTTGTGAAAAACGGTCTCTGGAGCAGGCGTTACTAGAATTAATTCAAGAGAATCGTTGCTCTCGAGCAGATACTTATGCCCTTCTCGATCGGAAAAGGCACACTTATGCCAACTGTGTGCGCCCTTCTACTCTAGACTTTAAGACCACGTTGTCTACCGCAATTGTGAAAACGGTTGAAAAAGCCCTTTCTGTCATGGTTGACCGTATGCTTACCAGCTTTACTGAAGCTTTGTCTAGTAGTGTTGGTAGCTAGTCATCTTGCCCACCTCAACCTGTGCTGACTCCAGCATCTATTTCATCTTAAACCTGTGCTGAAAGTTTAAATGCAGATTCTCCTCTAGTGCTGGCTCAAGTGCACCCAGTCGACAGTGTCCCTGTAGGCATTTCTCGTAAAGGTATTTGCTCTAAAGATGTTGAAATGGCATGCCCTACTCAAAAGCGCCGTGCTTCTAGCTCACCCTCTAAGTCCTCCATTTCCCAGACCAAAACTAAAAAAGGGCCTTCCAAAGTTTCACAGCAAACCGATGTGTTAAAAGAGGCTATTGCGGCCTCAATTTTAGATAAGTAATCATGGCAGGTGTACAAGTTCTGCAGTGGAATTGTCGCTCTATTATATCTTCACTTCAAGATTTATATCTTCTCCTTTCAACACATAAGCCAGACAGTGCTTTTGCAAGGAACTTGGCTCTCCCCCACAAAGTCATTTACCTTAAAGAAATATCATGTTTTCCGCGCCGATCGTGTAAAGGGTAGGGGCGGTGGTTTATTAACTTTGATATCGTGAAAATTATGTCACCGGGCAAAAATAAGCAAAACAATAATGAATCCTGAGTGTGAGATTTTGGCTGTAGATATCACATTGTCGCATTGTGGCCCTGTCACAGTCGCTAACGTCTACTGCCCCACAGGTGTACGTAGCACATACTATTTTGACAGATTACTTGCAAATTATAATAGGGTAGTTATTGCAGGCGATTTTAACTCGCACCATACTCTTTGGGATAACTACTCCGACGCATGTGGACAGCTGTTATGGACGTTGATGTCGGCAAATGCTCTGCGCTGCTGCAATTCTCGGGCTATAACCTTCATGTGCGGAAATTCGCAATCTGTCATCGATTTATCCCTGGCAGCAGGTGGGATATATAGGTATAGGAGGATGGTCCGCAGTAGACAGTGGTACATCTAGTGACCACTTTCCAATAACATTTGCCATCATGATGAGCACAACACGAGATAGAACTTTGGACCGTAAACTAGTAAACAACGCCAAATATGCAGCTGCGCTACGCTCCTCCCTCAAATCAAACCTTTGTTCATGTAGGACCGACCAAGCACAAAAGGTATTTTCCTCGATTGCGAATGCTACTGTAGATTCCCAGTTCACTGTGCGGTTTACAGTAAACAATAAGTCGCTATCCCCATGGTAGAATGACGCGTGTGAGAATGCCTTCCGCCGTAGAAAAGCAGCATGGAAAAGCTTTTCTTATAACCAGAGCCCAGTAAACTGGATAAACTACAAATTTTGTTCGGCGTCATTCAAAAGAGCCATAGCGCAGGCAAAGGACGAGTGCAACGAAAATTTAAATACTTATTTGTCAAACTCTAAGCACAAGAAGGCTTTGTATCGTTTCATGGAACGAAATAGAAACTCGCACCTTTCTCAGTCATTAAGTTCAGTATAGTGTTGTCTCCACAGGGGGCAAAGGATGAGTTGGAACAAATTGCGCAAGGACTAGCATTACGTTTCCAGGAGCAGTGCAGAGTTCTCTTGCACGCTCCCATTTCCTGCTCAGACTATGTTGAGGTTGATAGGTCAGAACTCCTATCTGTGATTTCTTCCATGAAAAACTCGGCTCCAGGTTGGGACGGGGTTACGGTAGGTATGCTCAAAATTTTAGCAAATGATTTCACTCAGGATCTCCTGGATCTGGTTAATGAATTATTAGAATCTGCATGGCTGCCGCACGTCTGGAAAGTGGCGAAAATTATATTGCTCTTGAAAGACCATGGTAAAGGATTTCATGTTGAAAACATTCGGCCGATAGCTTTGACTTCAAATGTAGTAAAATTATCAGAAAAAATTCTGCATGGCCGCCTCTCAAAGCGTATCTCAGAGGTTAATGCTTTGTGTTCTTCCCAGATTGGTTTCCGCAATGGATGCTCAATATGGTCTGCACAAGTAGATTTAGAAAGCAGGATTCGCCTTGCAATGTACAACAAGGAGGTATCAGCGTTATACCGCTGTCACACGGGCATTTCGAAGGCCCTCGAACCGACTTCCTATCGACTCGAAGGCCTTCGAAAGCTGCCACACGGGCGTTTTCAATGGCCATTGAGTCGATAGTCTATCGAGTCAACGGAACAGCTCAGAACTCTATCGAGATCTCGAAGGCCTTCGAACATCGCGCAAGGTTGCTAGCGTTGACCCGAGGAGCGTCTCGCACACACGTGCTCAGCGCGTTTACGATACAAAAACGTGAACAAGCGTTATTATTTTATATCTTTAATTTACGCGGTAAAATATTAATACTCGTAATAATTTTAAAATAGCATCGCTCTTTTTTTAGGCGTATTATTTATGTACTCTTCTCTACTACTGTAGCATGCGCCGCCGAGAAAAACAAACACAATGAAAAGCAGTCGTATGAATGCCAACGCATAAAAGAAGTCTTTGAATAACAACCAAACACCTGCAGTTACTAAAAAAAGGTAACAGTTATATTTTATTTTGCATTTATAGAGAGATTTTAGTTCTTTAAGCAAAACCGAAAGCAACGATCCATAGCGCCATAAATGTTTGGCGCCAAACACCAGAACTATTTCAATAGCCTTCGAGTTTTGCCGTGTAGCAGCGGCACAACTCCTTCGAGTTCGATCGCGATTGAAAATCTCGAAGGCTATCAACTCAATCGCCTTTGAAAATGACCGTGTGACTGGGGTATTAGTGACGCTCGATATTGCTAAGGCCTATGACAGTATTGAACATTCCATTCTACTTAACAAGTTGTCATTATTGCGTCCTCAGTTCTACATTTATGCGTGGATCAGGGAATTTTTGAAAGGACGAGAATCCTTTTGCACTGATGGCTCATTAATCTCAGACACCTATGCACAGACAAGAGGGGGGCCTCAGGGCTCTGTGCTCTCCCCACTCCTTTTTAATATATTAATGTGCGATATTCCGGTTCATCCTGATGTCACTGTATATATATATATATATATATATATATGCAGATGACATAGCATTCTTCACCTCTGCAAAAGATATTCATGACCTATATCGTTCACTACAGGCTTACCTTAGGTTGGACAAAATTAAATTACTTTTAAATGTGTCCAAAAGTAGTGTGCTAGTTTTTATAACCAAAACCCCCTTATATGTTTCGTTAAACTACCGCTCAGATGTCATACCTCAAGTGGAATCCGTGCGGTATTTAAGCATTACGTATGATGCTAGTATGGATTGGAGGGTTCGCATCAAGTCTAATGCTCGGAAAGGTGAACGTGCCCTTGGTAGGCTGATACAGATAAGTAACAGGAAATTTGGTATGCGTCGAGATACTCTTCTACTTTTGTACAAAGCCTATGTGAGACCGATTCTGGAATTTGGCTGCATTCTTTTTTCTGGGTGTCCAAAATATAAGCTGCATCCTTTGCTGCTTTTAGAAAGACGGGCGCTGCGCCTCTGCCTAGGGCTTCCACAATCAGTATCTACCACTGTTCTGTACTTGGAGGCTCGCATTCCGGACCTTAACTCCCGTTTCCGCCTCCTAACTGTCAGATCATTCTTGCGATCATTTGAGACTACTCCCGGTGTGGCTATACCTATTTTTGTGCAAACCCCGCCCTCTTTCTCACTCACCAGTGACCAAGGGTCTGCAAGCCCCAGGTTTTTTTTACGCAGAGCATTTTAACAAACATTGGTGTGGACCTTGCTTCTATATGTCCTATTGGTTGCTCAACGTCTTTAGTGGGTATAAATTATGATTCTATATTTCCATCTAATGTGAAGCACTTACCCTCAAGTCTAATATCCAGTCTCCTATGTGAACACCTTGTAAAGTTTTCTGATCACGCTGTAATTGCCACTGATGCGTCTGTGATTGCGCACAAAGCTGCGATTGGAATTTTTTTGGAGTCTCTTTCCTGGAGTTCTTCGGTGCGTGTCCCGGATTACACACCGATATTTCTAGCAGAGTTTATGGCAATTGGGCTAGCGCTACGAAAAGTTCCCTGCAGTCAATCAAAAATAATTTTTCTATCAGACTCTCTTTCTGTTTTGTTGTCACTGGAGTCAGCACGGGATGCTCTGTTGAGCCGCTCACTAAAGTATTTCATACCGGGGTGGGTGAAATAAATACGCTTCATCTGGGTCTCCGGACACAGCGGTATTTTCCAGAACGAAGCGGCAGATTTCCTGGCTAAATCAGCTCTTGATGCATCTGTTTCATGTACCATCCCTAATATCACCATTTTTGGAATGTCCCGTTTCCAGCGATATCAATACCTAGCCGCTACATGCAATGATTCTTTGCTATCTACAGCCGAATACCAGCATCTCATATATCCATAGAAAGTTCGAGCATGTAAATCACGGCAGTGTGAGGTAACGATGACTCTCCTGAGATGCAGGATTCCTCGCCTAAATCTTTATGTAGATGCGGGATCAGCCCCACAAACCTTTGTGTGGCTTGCGGTGAAACTGAAAATATTGATCACTTCCTTCTCTCTTGCCGAAGGTTTTGACATCAGAGGAGGGTGCATTTAGAAACTCCAATTGCACGCTTGGGATTTACGTTGTCGGTCCCGCTTCTACTCTCCTTCGGTGCGAGTGCGAAAGGATTTGCGTTGCCTCAAATTTGTCAGTACTTACATAACTACATCACAGCTACGGACAGATTCCCTTGCGAATTGCATTCCAAATTTACAAAACTCCAAATTTTTGCTTCATATTTTTCCATTCAATAACTTTTGTGATCTTAAATCTTATGTTTTCGTTTAGTTGTCAATTACTTTAAGATACTAATTCAGTTTGTGTCGGACATTTGACAGTCCACACTGAACCCTGGCCAATCCCCCTTCGTGGGTATGTGCCAAGTATCAAGGAAGAAGAAGAAGAATGAGGTATGCGTCGCGTCGGTTACGTCTGTTACGTCGGTGTCTTCGTGGATTACGTTTCAAACGGATTCAAGGTACAGCGCCCACTGACGGTAAGTTTATATCAAGATGTTTTACTGATATGGCCTCCTAAATGATTTTTAGCAGAGCAGCAGTTTCAGTGCGAGCAGCGTTATCACCATTTGTAAGCGGTATCATGGAGCCCGTTGTGCTCTCGGCTCAGCCTGGCGCGCTTATGTCCATGCTGCTGTGTTTCCTTTTATGCAGGGCTAACGACATCGATGATATTAACCGTCTAAGCAAGGCAACGCTCACAAATCGTGCACCTGCCTGTTCTTTTTTCTGCGCACCGGCCAAAAAATTCGCCGGACGCGCAGGAACGACAGCTCGAAAACTTTTAAATTTAGGGTCGGGTCCTCTCAATGTATTGAAACTAGTGACATTCAGCATGTTCTTTCTGCACGAGATTTATTGCGTATGTATTTAGAATTTTTGTGATGACTTCACGGGCAATGAATTTATACCCTTGTCACACGGACAGTTTCGATCCTCATTGAACTCGATCTGCATTCAACTCAATACAGATCGAGTTTGTGACACGGCAATTTTCAAGTGCAATCGAGCTCGAGCCTGCTTGACTTCAAGCTGCTTCCTCAATCGATCTCGAGATTTTAAGCACACTCGAAAGCGGTCGTCGACACACTCGTAGCGCACATTAGGAAAATTTCTCAATGCTCATTGAAAACGTCCGTGTAGCACGGTATGCTTCAATCATTCTTGAAAACCTCACATGCGGATCGAGTTCAATGAGGACTGAAAGTGACCGAGTGACAGAGGTATTACTGTATTTAGAAATGACTGACGTGCAGCATTTTCCTTGCGTGACACTTGCACTTGGTGCTTGTGATGGACAAAGACATTTGACGAAAGGTGTTTGCGGTACCAGAGTATGCAGCACGAGAAATTTGTCGAAGTCACAGTTATTGCGTTGGAAGAAAGCTTCGTGCGGTGACTGAGTAGAAATTAAACTTGCGCCGGCGCTGGAGCGCAACGTGTAAGCAGCCTCTTTCCCCATGTGGATTCATCCGTGCTTGTTACTCGAGCCGCTACCCGTCGCCGTTGGCTTGCTTTCTCTTCGTTTTTAAACCCGAGTCATTGTGCTTTCTACGAAGAGAGTATACGTTTTGCTTTGCGAGGCTACTTCTCTTCACTTAGCATGCGTGGGCAAAGTTTTTCGAATTGCTTCCTTTGCGTGTCCGAACTGCGACAGCTACATGAACTGAACGGCCGAGTTTGACCTGGCGATTGCCGCAAATGAATGCAAGTCAGCTTGAGCAGCGTTACGTTTACATGTGCACTTGTTATTGAAAGCTTATGCTTTTTTATTGGAATGGCGCTTATTGCGAGGGTCCTCGCTACCTTCTTAAAACACAGTGTAACGGTGGGAAAGTGAGTGGACGGAGAAAGTGCTTTCGATCCCGCTTTACTCGCTTACTCTTTTGTCCGCGCTGCGCTTGTAAGAATGTAACTTGCACGAACTAGCTCTACTTTCCGTTTTAGTGCAGTCTTTGTCTCTCTGATATTTACGGAGCCCTATAGGTAGAGTTCATTGCACTCTCATAACATAGCGGCACTTAACCGCTTGGACTGCTCTTCAGGAAGAATGCAGTGAATTACTTACTTATTTAGGCATAAATACCATCTCGCTGTTTCATATGTTTTACATACTGTTTCGCTTTCAAATCTCCAAGGTGGAACTACATACAACCGCTATGTGTACTTGACTTTTTCTGAATACTGCTCGCATACACTTACGGGCTGCATAGGCTTCAGCAACCGTGCTACTTTGTATATAAGGACGTGTTATGTGTATTGCAATGTAGCATCTGTGTTCGTAATGAAAACTAAAGCGCAAAAAAGGACGAGCACACTGGAGGAAGAGACCGCACATGACAAGCGCTTTTCCTGTATAGTCTCGTCCTTCAGTGTGCTTGTATTCTTTTTCGCCCTTTAGTTTCCATTATGAATATTTACCAACACAAACCAAACCAGCTATCGTTACTGCCAACCACGGCAACTGAAAACGCTCTATTTCAGAACACTGACTCTTGTGCGTGGTGCAGTTTCACCGACAGTTGCTGTCCTGTTGAACTATAGAACATGCGCATCGCAACGTCAGACTGCGGAAATATTTTGCGTAACAGAGGTCCCGCGTGATCAGAGGCGCTCAGCGGGATGTTATGCTCTAACAAGAAATCTAAACAAGCACTCCGAACTGATGACATCTGCGTCGTCTTATGCATTTAAGAAATCTTGGAGACGGTGTTCGTTGTCTTGGCACTGAGGATTGCTTGAGTGCTTCTTCGACGAAATGTGCACAGTAAAGTCCATCCTGCCGCCGTGCGAGATGCTGATGTCAAACGCCTTTCCGCGACACCCCAATACATCCAATCACAGCAGTATACTGCCGTAGGAAGACTTGAAGATATTCCTTGTGCTATTTACTGAGCGCGCCACGGCTGAAGACTACATTAACGCGGCATTAGAAAACGCACGACGCACGCCTTCTAAGAATTGCACTAGACCATGCATCTGAGCTGCCGAAGGTAACAAAAGAAAACACGGAGATTGCCTGAAACAAAATCCAGTATTAGTGTAGAAACATTATAGGCAAAACTGAAGTCACAAACTCTAGACACAACCCGACCTTAGCGCCATGCTTGAGCCGTCCCAGGCAGTGGCGGTGGTAGTCTCATAAACAGCAAAAATTAAATTAGTTCTGCCATGTTTAACTACTGCGCTTGGCCGACTGCTTTTTGGATTCCACTGATCGCGATGTCAGTCGGTTTCACGCGGTAGGTAGCCTTGGAGCTATGTGGTAAGACTAGAAAAAGGATAAGGCCAAACATGGAGGTGTTTCCGGGAAATTTGTTTTGGTCCTGCAATTGTACAAAGGCTTCAATATTTGGGAGTCTCCCGGATAATTTGGGAGTAATAGCAGGTATGGAAATTACAAGCAAGAACATCGAAACGGTCGACGCAGTCAAAAGCAGAACTGCTGTTGGAAGGAGGACAACCACGGAGGCAAAATGCCAGAAAAAGGTAGGTCGGGATGCGCAAAGCGTGTGAAAATTTTGCAGAAGGTACCATAATCCTGAAGAATGCCCAGCTTATGGCAGGCAGTACCATAAATGTGTAAACAAGCGGCACATTGGCAAAGTGCACCATGACCAGATATAATTCTCAGTATCAAGTGCACTCTGTCGAGGGTGAAGAAAATGCAGAACTCTACGTGTCAGAATTGAAGACGAAAAAAAAGGAGGGCAATGTGGCAAGCAGAAATTTTCTTTAGCGATCGTACCTCGGTGTGACAACCCCCCCCCCTCCCCCCTTTGTGGAGAATTGAGTTGCAGTATCTCCTTTACGATTTTCTGTCATGCGTCTGAGGTCTGAGAACACAGTTAAATGCTAGGATGGTCAACCCATGAAGTATGTGCGTCGCACATACATGTGAAGTATGTGTGATTGAGGAATATGTTCAAGGAAGTCACATTTTTACTATAACTTGGATATTTATACCCAGAAGTCCAAACTACACTGCATAAAAATAAAAAAAAACACGACAAGATCGGGATATAAGATTACTCGGTAAATGACAAGAAGGAATACCGACAGTGCACAAATACTGCGATTAAGAAGGCTATCCTTAGAAAACTGCGGCTGTAGAGTCATTTAAAACACCCCAGACCGTTTAGAAGGCCTGCAGTTTATTGGGGTTATCTTCATAATTCTGAGACTTTATTCATTGCTTTGCCGACATTGCCTATCCACTGAGGTGTCTTCTCGAGAAAAGAGCTTTGCTTGAACGGACGCCCGAGTCTGCCTTATTCTACCAGCTGAACTTCCTTTTGAACTCACATCTTTTCCTCAAACATTTGGCCTCTGCACCTCCAGAAGTTCACATTGATGCCCGTGATGTTTGCATGTCGGCACCTTTTCTGTTAAATGTAACTATGTCCAAGAATATGTTATTGCATATGCAAGTCACTTTCTTAGCAAGCCAGAGTGAAACTACAGTTTTACCGAATAGGAATGCCTTGCTGTATCTTCACTGCGCAGCAGTTCTAATCATACATGTTTGGCCGCTCATTCACGATTAGGACTGGTCATCACTCCTTCAGCTGGCTAATTTTCAATATATTTGTGGTCACCTTGCATGCAGGGCCTTCCGCCTATAGGAGTACAACTACACTGTTGTATACGAGAGCACGAGGTGGCACTCCGAAAAATGTCTTTCTTGAATGCAGCTTCCCTCAGCCAAGTGTGACAATAGCTTCCATCGTTACATATCTTCCATCATCCTGTACTTTCCTGTCATTGAAATATTTAAAATTGAGCAGCGCGAAGGTCTGACAGTAAAGCTCCTCCTTGCCAGTACGTGTAACCAGGCAGTTAGAAGCCGCTTGTATACAGCACCAATACAGCTCCTAAGAGACGACTAGGTACATCCCATTGTATCTTTTATACACTTGCTTACGGCACTACACTCTGAACACAATCCTGTGAGGACGTATAAGTGTACTGATGGGCTTCACCATGCAGAGGGTAAACGTAACAACTGTAGAGTCTCAATGATAAGCAAATTGGACTCAGAGATTTGACTAGGTGAAAACTGGGAAAGCTCACTCGCTATAACATTGGACGTCTGGTGCAATCCTGACATCAGAAAAGCTTTCCTTCCATAACAAAAGAGAACATTTGCTGTGTTAACAGTCTGGACAGCATGATTCAAATTAAACAGGCAAAGATGTACAGAATATGCAAAGCCTCTAGAAAGGTTGTGCATGATTCAATTAGCTCATGTAAACGGGTCATATTAACGGCACATCTGTGTTTCGTACTTCAAAAACATTAAGCGGAGAGAAAGTTGCTCTATCATCACTGCACTGTATGCAAACAGAATGAAAACTACAAGCAATGCAGACAATCCTAAAAAAAAGTTGCAAAAAAAGATTTTAGCAGTGGGGAGAAAATTTTCAAGGAAGAGATAAAAAATAAAATAATATTGGTGTTATTACTCTTCGCAACATGCCGTGTATCAAATTTGTGGTCAGTGCCAGGCTTCTTGGTTTTCATATATTTCGTGATTGCAAGTGCCTGTCATTGGTGAGTGTTGTCACTGTCACTGTGTTTTTGAGGTCCTCAAGTCTCTTCACCAAGCCATATTTCGCCATGTTATTGCTTGTTTTAACCCGGTCATTCTACAATAGATTTGCACAAATATATTCAATTTAGCAAAAATGGCATGAGTAAAAGAAGGAAGCAAGAATGTTTTAGGTATCACAAAATAGTGAAGACCAACCTCTCCAAGTTCCACCTGGGCAGAGTGAACGACTTTGTTCGTTAAAATGTTCATGAAGGTGTAAGTGAGGAACTTGGCGCAAACTCCAGGGGAGTAGCAGCGGACGTCTCCTGTCAACTCCACTTAGGCACTTGGGTTTCTCAAAACAATGCCATGTTCAGCGTCCCAAACCTGCAACATGGGTAGAATGGGAGAAAGAATATGGTTTCACTGTATGAAAGAGCTCTGAACAAGGGTTGAGGGGGAGCCTTAGCCCAGACGAAGACAAGTCCTGTTGTCGAAACATTGGCTCGACTTGCGAATTGAAGCTTCCCCTCGACCCTGATCCAATGCTTTTTCAAGCCTCGAGCATACTTCAGTTGTCTAAGATACCCGTAAAATCAAAGTTTGCAATGCTCAAGGCCAAATGAGTCTGTAGAGGCGTGCAACATGCACAGCTTCAAGTTTTAGTCAGCTCAATAACTACGCACATATCATTTGCATTTTTATTCACTAAATGAACAAAAACTAAGCCAAGGCCAAAAAAAAGTGTGCTGGATACATACAAGCCGGTTGGCAGGCTGGGAGAGTATCCTTTGGTATGTATAAAACATATGGGTTGATGGCACCTGAATGTTTGCCTGCTTTAGCAACCTCAATGTCTATTCTGGGCTTACACTAGATAAGCAAATGACAGCATATAAGACTAAGCTCCCCACAGGCTTCCTTTTTGAGCATTGGCTGGCTATGCCAGCTTACGTTATGAGTATATACGCACACAGTATCTACTCTAAGCATACAGCCACAGAGTGCAGTGGAAACCTTGCCTGGCACACCTTGTACACTTTGTAGAGTTTCAGCAGTGAATTTTCAAAAACAGTGAACTTTCGTTCTTCCACTGCAACATCAGAAGGCTCATATCCGGAAACGAAAAGTGTCACGCATCACACATGCTTAGTACAGCAGCAGTGTATATGCAAGTATGAAAAACATTTGCAAGCACACTGTGTACAAGCAACAGTACTCAGAAAGTGGTACCATTGCGTATGCAAAGTCAAATGATTGAAGCCTTGCGCTAATGATTCCTAAAATGAGAGCTCGTAGGTCACATCATGGACATTTGGAAGAGCTGGCCTTGAGTGTTCAGATGGAGGCTCAATTCTGCAAATACAAAGCAGGGGTAGATTAAATTGGAGCTTAGGGCTACATCGCATGCAAGTCCCCCCTCCCTCCTTTGGCAGTCACTTCTCTCTTCGATATGACAATGCTGCAAAATGTGCCGTTTCATCTTAGCTACACCAACGTATAAAAATAACGTGTGTGATTAGTGCCAGAGTGACATACTAGTTTGGCAGCACATAAAACACATACACAGGGTGGGTGCGGCTTCCTAAAATTGTTACGGCCGTTAGAACAAAGAACACGGAAATGTCTATGCGGCCAATGCCTCGTTGCTTCGACTATGGAACATTGATCAAGGTAGTAAAAAGATGTAGTTCTACCTCTTATTAACAGTCAGTATCAGTGGCTTCATCTGTTGCATTCTTCATTATTTTGAGATGTGCTTGTACAAAGACAAGCTTTTTGTACGAGGGAAAGCCAAATTAGAACAATACCGAGCACCAAAACATGAGAAACGCCACCCGAACGATGAAAAATTATTTGATGTTGATGGCGAGCGGTCAGCCGTCGTTTAATGTTTAGGTATCATGTGCGGCATTTCGGTTTCGCGTTCTGCGTCGTGTTGCCTAAGCTTCATTTCTGAATGTTTATCCCCGCAAGACTTTTGGCCAATTTTTACAACTGCGCCGAAAAATAATTGAAGAAAAGTCAGATTTTGTCATGAATTTTCCCGTTCTTTTTTTTTTTCAGCACTTCGCATCTCTAATCACAAACCGTTCCGAAATCTATTCGAGCCGATCGCAGACTGGGCAAAAATGCTCTTCAAAACTGGCACAAGCAAGCAATGGCAGAGGGCCAAGCACCACAAGTCGAGTAGAGTGCAGTGCTGTCAGTCTTGTGTGCACAGCGCGGTTTTTATAATGACTATCCGCGCCGTTATTGGCTGTAGTAATCGCAGCAAGATCTGTTCGATGGAGGAGCCGCCCAACACGAAATTTTCCGCCTTTCGAAGATTGTGGACTGATAATGCGAGCTCCCACTAAGTTGAAAACAGGTAAGCCTTACTCCCTTCTTATTCCATAAGGCGCACTTACACTGCTATATAGAATAACATTTGCTTGCATTTCGGAAGTCCGTCCAAACTCTTGGACAAAACGATGCCTAATTGAGCCCCAACGTTTTTGCTGGGATAGAGCTGAAACCACTGATGTACTGGGCGCTACAAACACCCTGCAGAGCGCCGATTAAAACTGATAACATTTATAGGCCCGACGAAGAGGTCACAGCACCTGTAGGAGCTTCTGGGGTCGCCACTACGCCAACCAGAAACCGCTGCTATGGCGGTGACGATGACAGCACATATGCTGAGAACAGCCTGTCACTACCGCGAGCTGAATCTGATATCAACGGTAGACCAAAAACAGCCTATAGGTTCCAGCAGTTTATTCTTTTTTGTTAGGAATCTTGAACATACCTTGCAAAACACTGATAGTTGCTTCAGTTTTGGAGTTTCAGATGCCACAGTGTGCCACATTTTCGATGAGTGGCTGCACGGTGCTGAGTGTCGGCTAAAGCCGTTCATTCCAATGCCAGAAAGGATTTCATTGCAGGAGGCAATACCACACGCTTTTATAAAACTCATTTGGAACTAATATGGCATATGATATTGACTGCTTTGAAACGAAAGTACAACGGCCATCATCCTGGGCAGCACGAAGTGAGACAGAATTCCAGTACAAACACAGCAACACAACATGTGATCGGAATTGCTCCTCAAGGTGTTGTCACTTTTATATCGGAGAATTGGGCAGCAGCTGCAGTAACAACCACATCACATTACATAGCGGTGTTCTTGATAACCTGCGTGCTGATGATGCTTTGCTTGCCGACCGGGGCTTCAACATGTCTGAAAGTGTCGGCTTTTATTGTGTGTTGTTGCAAGTACCCGAGTACGCGAAAGGAAGGAAGCAGCTGTCGGCGAAAGAAGTACAGAACATCAAATAGCATGTCGACGTGCGATTTCATGTTGAATGTGTGATTGGACTCATAATAAACAAGTTTACCATCCTCACGGGCACACCTTCCGTAGATTGTCGCCCGTCGAGAGGTTGACGATGCACCACCACTAGACCGAATTGTCAATGTATGCTGTGCTTTGTCATACTTGTGTCCGTCAATTGTAGCAGAGCTGAAAAAAAGCCAACAGTGAAGCGCCTTCTTCTAACGTCTGAGGTTTAATACTGCTAACCTGAATGCACAAAGTTATCAATAAAAAAACCTGGCTATATTATGCAGAGCTCCAATCTTTCAACTGCCTTACTCCTCGTTTATCAGATAGCAAAATGGTCCTGTAAATAAAATGTGCTTGTTGCAGAGCTTGTACATTGCTTTATTTACATACAAAGGAAATAGCCCAGCAGAAAAACACATTCATACCAAGCAAGCTACTTCTCTTTCTCTTGCTTTCATTGTTGACAATGCCACTTTTTTAGTGCACGGGTCACTCCTGAAAATGAAAAATGAAACCGCTTAAATTTGCATGAAGGCATGTCGCAGGCAATCTTCCCTGTCTCTGGTAATTGGCAGAAATATTAAAAATGTTGATGACAATGCCTTTCCTGGGGCTCTCTGTTGCTGTGTGTAAAACTTGAGCTTGGGAAGGATAACTTAAAAAAATATATAATTTGCTGTTGAAAACATCTGACTACAAAATTCTCCATTTCCCCTAATATTTTGCACGTAGAAAACGTTTGGAGCCCACACAATGAAGTCACAAGTAGCCAGCCTTACATATAGTCGTATGTGCTTCAGAATAACAGCTTAAGGGGCGAATTCGTGTATAGTAACCAGAACTGCGGCAGTTCTGGGTGCTTGGTCGCTTGTGCTTGCACTTGATAATGGTACTCCTGTATCATTGATTACCATTGATCAGAGTACCATTGATGCTGGTCAAACAGGACTTAGCTTCAGTGAATGACGTAGCATTCTGATGAAAATGAGAGAATTTAACTTCAGCTACTTCTCTACCACAGCATGAACACGAGAATAAAGCATCTGGCATTTCTCAAGCAAATGAATAGGAGGCACCGAGATGAAGACCAGTGCATTCCGCTCAAGCTCTAAACCCCATTCAGCGGCAGGAACATTTGTGATTTTTTCCGGATAGCTTATTGATTTCAGCAAGGACAGGTTAGGATTCTGTAAAACTACTGGGCATACATTTTTCGTCATCGACGCAGCTACTCTACAGAATCGGTATAGGTAACAGTCTGGTGAATTCCTGTTTTTTGTTTTTGTTTTAGATTCAACGAGTTTTACTGTTTCACCAGTGGTATGAAATGTAGTTTGAAATGATTTAACCCTGTTAACGACCATGTGAAACCCTTCAGCTAAAAAATAACATCCGTGTACAAATTTCGAAGGTGCGCTAGCTGTGTGGGCACCAGTTTGAACGCAGCAGAATGGCAGGACAGTACAGAAAAAAAATTGCATGCACAATACCACTTTTTTCAAGGATACTGCACAAGCGTTAACCATCTCGGTTGTGAGGCAGGTTGCACAACCAATATGTTGTGTCACTTTATTTGTAGGAGAGCCCTCAATCCTGTCTTCAAGCTGTCATTTTTTTCACTTTGGCAGATGCAAAATAAAGCTTCAATTTTTCGGAATGGACATTTTTCACGTATGTAGGGAGCCAAATCTCTTTCTCAATGCAGGTAATCGCTTTTCTCACCCTTACGCCAGTGTCGAAACAAGCATCGACATAACAAGCTTCTCCCTCACCGGTCATGCAGGTACAATGTGCAGTCAGCAGGGCACCGTTGTCTTTGCACAGAATCCACACATTCAGTGGTTGTTCAGCGTGTCTTTGTGAGTGGTTGACCTGCAAAGCAGATAGAGAAAAAATGGCGAGATTAAAGTACGAAGGCCGTGCACAGTGCAGAAGTATCAAAGCAAAAATAACAGTAAATACACACGATAACTTCTTTAAGCCATGAAACACTCGTGAGAACGAGCAATCTTGTTTGAAAATTATGAGACCTAAAGCACGACACATGAATACAGTAGTAAGGTTGAAAGTTGGGCGAGTTGAATCTGGTTCATTTTGAAGGTAGCGCGAAAAACGAGGACCAAGAGTAGAAGGACACAACACGAGCGCTTTTTCACAACTAAACTTTTTATTGAAAAACACGGAATAAATACCCATCTCGCGAAACTAAAACACAAGAAACAAAAGGGATAGCATCAAGTACAGGAAAAGTGTAGGGCATGATACAGCTGGTGGGGGTGCTTACTGACTAAGATAAGATGTAAAAACGAAAGCACAAAAGCCTCATAGTCACGAAAGCAAACAAGACTTACCAAAAAAAAGATGAAGGAAGCGACGGGAGATATTAGTTCCATGTGTGGTCTAGATATGAGAGTTCTTTTTGTGTTAGAGCAATCGACGGTGCGCTTATGCATGTACTCCCTTGTCTTGATATGTAAAAAGCCTCCGTGATTTCACGCTGAAGTCGTTCCTTATGAGTTGACAATATTTCTGCTTCCTCGTAAAGGGGCTCACATTTTTTCTTGCACAACGGCTTACACTCCGGCTTACAGTACGGCTTACAATCTTGACATCCCTTGCAATGGTCAACCAAATGCGAGGACTTTGACCCTGATAGCGATTTTTCGTGTTCCTTTAGCCGTACATTTACACAACGTCCTGTCTGACCTATGTAGGTCTTTCCACAGGAAACTGGCAGCTCGTATACCACCCCCGTTTTGCAACGAATGAACCCTGAAGCATGGCATAATTTAGATCTTTTCTTATTTTTGTTTTGTCCGTTCCGATTAGCCATCATTCTGCCTACTAAGCCACACACTTTCTTGAGCTTGTTTGGAGCGGAAAAGATTACCTTTACACCATAGCGTTTGGCCACGTTGCTGAGATTGTGTGAAAGTCGATGCTTGTATGGTATCACCACCTTTTTCTTTTTTGCCATATCGTCAGATGACTTCTTTGGTGCGTTACCTTTTACCCAGCGGATAAGTTTATCACATGCGAACCTGATTGCGCTGTCCGGATATCCTGATGTCTTTATTCTATTCACCTGTTCATGAAAGCTTTTCACCATGTCATGGATGCAAGATTTTACCAGGACTGAACGCAGACAAGAAAGAACAATTCCGTTTTTTACAACTTTCGAGTGGCCTGAGGCGTTATGTAGTAAGGGTTTGATTGATCTCGGATGATAGCGCCAGCAAACATGACTGTGGTTGAAGGATATCAGCAAATCTAAAAACTGCAATTTGTCTCCGGTTGGCAACTCAAAAGTAAAATCGAGACCTTTCCCACATTCTCTGAAGACCTTTAAAATGTTCACAACGCTGTCTGTGAAGCGTGCACCTTCCACAAACACTAGGTAATCATCCACATATCTAAATACACGGGAACACATGCCATTTAGATTTTCTTCAAGACATCTGTCCACGCTACAGAGAAAGATATCTGCAAGAACAGGTGCCACACATGAGCCAATACATACACCGGACTTCTGTATGTATGTTTTGCCTTCCCAAGCAGCATGGGTGGACTTGAGGTAAAACGAAAGTAATTCGAGAAAAGACTCCACCGGGATTCCTGCACTATTTCTGAAACTTAACTCATCATTAGATTCACAAATACAGTCCTTCACACTATGCATAAGGGCTGAGTGGGGTAATGAATAAAACAGGTCAGTAACATCAATGCTAAAGGCTCTGCAGCTGCCAGGATTAGACTTCATCAGCACATCTACCAGTTTGTCAGAATTTGGAACTAAAAAAGGGCCATTAATATAGAGGCCAGATAGGAACTTGAAAAGATAGCTCGAGATGACATGTTGCCAAGTGTTCCTTTCTGTAACGATAACACGGAAAGGGATATCTGGCTTGTGTGTTTTCGCCGAAAAGAAGATATCTAAATGCGTACTCTTCGCGTTCGAGACAGCCGTTGCAAGACTATTCAAGTTCATGCCTTTAAGTAGCCCAATAGCCTGCTTTCTGATTTTCGACGCTTTCACGTCTACAGCGTTGAAACTCTTTTCAATGGCCGCCTGCCCTTTGACCGCATACATGCTCTCAGGAACAACAACGAAGAACCCTTCTTTATCCGACATGAGTGACCGTAACCCGGAATTGACAAGATAATCCGCTAAGCTGTAGCTGGGATCAGACTTACAAAGTCGTGTCCCAGGGTCAGTCCTTGCAATCGTGTCGACACATTCCTCAATGCACCTGAGGCGGGTCTGTTCAGGCGCACACTGGGCGATGGCTCTACCAAAGGACAGTTTGTCAATCGGTGTCCAGGCCGGTTGGTAGGCGAACTTTGGTCCCTGTTGTAGGGTCTTAAGGTGTCGGTCCGGAAGGCACAGGTTCCCCAAAACAAGGACTTTTTCCTGAGGTAGAGGCGCTCGTCTCTTCTTTACTGGCAATCGGTGGCGGATGGATGCCCAGATGAACTCAGTGGTCCGTTGCGCAGTATCGCACCATTCCCTGTACATACGTGCTTGGTGGTTATGCGGCATATTCAAGGAAAACATACATACAGAAGTCCGGTGTATGTATTGGCTCATGTGTGGCACCTGTTCTTGCAGATATCTTTCTCTGTAGCGTGGACAGATGTCTTGAAGAAAATCTAAATGGCATGTGTTCCCGTGTATTTAGATATGTGGATGATTACCTAGTGTTTGTGGAAGGTGCACGCTTCACAGACAGCGTTGTGAACATTTTAAAGGTCTTCAGAGAATGTGGGAAAGGTCTCGATTTTACTTTTGAGTTGCCAACCGGAGACAAATTGCAGTTTTTAGATTTGCTGATATCCTTCAACCACAGTCATGTTTGCTGGCGCTATCATCCGAGATCAATCAAACCCTTACTACATAACGCCTCAGGCCACTCGAAAGTTGTAAAAAACGGAATTGTTCTTTCTTGTCTGCGTTCAGTCCTGGTAAAATCTTGCATCCATGACATGGTGAAAAGCTTTCATGAACAGGTGAATAGAATAAAGACATCAGGATATCCGGACAGCGCAATCAGGTTCGCATGTGATAAACTTATCCGCTGGGTAAAAGGTAACGCACCAAAGAAGTCATCTGACGATATGGCAAAAAAGAAAAAGGTGGTGATACCATACAAGCATCGACTTTCACACAATCTCAGCAACGTGGCCAAACGCTATGGTGTAAAGGTAATCTTTTCCGCTCCAAACAAGCTCAAGAAAGTGTGTGGCTTAGTAGGCAGAATGATGGCTAATCGGAACGGACAAAACAAAAATAAGAAAAGATCTAAATTATGCCATGCTTCAGGGTTCATTCGTTGCAAAACGGGGGTGGTATACGAGCTGCCAGTTTCCTGTGGAAAGACCTACATAGGTCAGACAGGACGTTGTGTAAATGTACGGCTAAAGGAACACGAAAAATCGCTATCAGGGTCAAAGTCCTCGCATTTGGTTGACCATTGCAAGGGATGTCAAGATTGTAAGCCGTACTGTAAGCCGGAGTGTAAGCCGTTGTGCAAGAAAAAATGTGAGCCCCTTTACGAGGAAGCAGATTGTCAACTCATAAGGAACGACTTCAGCGTGAAATCACGGAGGCTTTTTACATATCAAGACAAGGGAGTACATGCATAAGCGCACCGTCGATTGCTCTAACACAAAAAGAACTCTCATATCTAGACCACACATGGAACTAATATCTCCCGTCGCTTCCTTCATCTTTTTTTTTGGTAAGTCTTGTTTGCTTTCGTGACTATGAGGCTTTTGTGCTTTCGTTTTTACATCTTATCTTAGTCAGTAAGCACCGCCACCAGCTGTATCATGCCCTACACTTTTCCTGTACTTGATGCTATCCCTTTTGTTTCTTGTGTTTTAGTTTCGCGAGATGGGTATTTATTCCGTGTTTTTCAATAAAAAGTTTAGTTGTGAAAAAGCGCTCGTGTTGTGTCCTTCTACTCTTGGTCCTCGTTTTTCGCGCTACCTTCAAAATGAACATGAATACAGCTAGCGCGATTGTTTTAGTTTTAAAGTGATTCATTTGATTTCTATGCACGGCATTTCAATATCGTGCGTCTCTTTTACCCTTTGCTGACTAATCAGGAAATGCCTCAGAATATTTTACATCTCCTACGAGACCAAAACAAAACCTTTCCCTGTAGCAGCACCTTTTCTCCTTGTGGGCGCTTCGCCGAGAGAGTTTTCACCCAACCACTTGTGAAATCGCTGTGAGATTCAAACGGTTAATACGCTTTCATCTCCTCCAGTGTCAGCAATCCAGTGTCAAGTGTCAGCGACACGAAGCAGTGCACATGTTTCAGTGGGAAACCTCGGTGAAAGCGCTGATATCCATCCTCGTATTCGCAACCGGTCGCAACGTGTACGGGTCCGCATCGTCGCATAGCCCTATCTTGTCTTGGTAACGCGCACACGCCGACCTGATCAGCCCCACATAATATGGCTCCTTGAAAGTAGGCTTATTTTAAATAGGCGGCATTTGTCACAAGAAGCGGCCACATCCGTCTAAAAGCGCAACGAAAAAACGAACACTGAAAACGCGCAAACACTGTAGCAGGTGGCGCGCGCGGAGTCCCGCTCCTGCTGCATGGTGCACTAACAGTTCTGTCGTGTCAGCGCGGGCGTAGGTAACGTCCCGTGCAAGCCGTGTGTGCAGAAAAGCAATGCAGCCTGCGTTTACTCCCGCTGCTTCTAAGAACAGCATAACATGCGACAACTGCTCTCCAGCGAAACGCGGCGGAAATAGCTTTCCGATGTTCACAGGTTGCAGCGTGGGCACAAATAAGCAGTTCGATCAGAGAAGCCGCCCTCCCCCATTCCACACACACTATAAAAAATATCACTCACGGCTACCAGGAAGAAATTACCACGGGGAAATAAATCAATTGGAATGTCAAAGGCGAATGAAGCTCATACCATGTTAGCGGGCAGGACATGTTCGTAGTGCCACGTTGTTTTTGCGCTCGCAGGAATCTCGTCGTGGTACCGCTGCTTCGTAGCCGCTGTTTCGCGTCACTGCAGTCAAACACGCATTCTTTCTCTTGATAGATGGGACGGCGCTCACGGTTCCGCACGAAAATGGGCACCCCCAACGGCTCGCGGATGCGTACTCTGGGTGCACGTGAACACGGGTTAGCCGGGGCACCTTTCAAATTTGCTGCCGCTCTAAGGTGGTCAGTTATTCAGGCAGGCCACGACAAACGGATGCGGATAGTCCGGGTCCAGGCTTCCGTCACCTTTTATCCAAGAGTTTTTATTTATCTTCACCTGCCTGCTAAGCTTCCTGCCGGTTTGTATCACGAGCAATCTACGCAAGTAATGGTCGCTGCAGCGTCGCTTCAAATTCTTATCATTGAGGCTTTTCAGCTTGCTCTTCGAGGAGGAGAGAAGCGCAGACACGGTAGTACCAGACTTCTTATCTTCTTGGTCCTTCTCATTTGCGTGCTGCTTCACATTTTCTTGCCCCCTATTTTCTTGATCATGCGTCGCAACGAGATCCGCGACGAGTATGTCCACCGAAACCTCGAGCTGTGGTCGAGTTCACGAGTGCGGCAGGGACTACTGGTTGACAAAAAAAAAAAAAAGACGAGATAGACGGGTATCGTTGGGCAGCACCAGCGGAGGTTGGCTGGGGCAACACCCTCTAAAAAACTTAATGCCCTCTGGCTCCTCCTTCTCCCTCTGAGCCACGCCGCGCTTTTAAAGCTGGATGTTGCGGAGCTATGAGCGGCGCACAGGTGTTGAAAGCGAGGCCACGAAAGTTCGGGGGACGCCAGTTACGATAATGTGATCGGTTCCGGAAACACGTGGCATTCAGGGCAAGAAAAAAACAGGGGGCGTGTCATTACATCCGAGTTCTCTGGTTGCCGAAGCGCCGGCTTACTATCAGCGGATCACGGTACATGCATCCCAAGCCGATACGCAGAGCCAAGTTATCTTGACGCGCTAGCGGCGTTAGCGGCATCAATCAGTCGCTGCTATCTCTTCGCCGCGCAACGTTCCTATGTGCCCACGCGCTGCCTCCCGTAACCCCCATGACAGTCAAAAAATGTTAGTGGAGTGTTTCTTGAAGGAATATGTGTAAAAATGAAAAAAGCAGTTGTCGGTAATTGTACATACATGGCTTTAGCGACATATTTGCCTCAACCTATCGAAAAGGTGAATAGCAGATGAGCGGCGCTCAAAGTTTGTGTTAGGAAGTAACGAAATCGTTCGCAAATGTTCTATATACGTTTATCGTACGAGCAGAGTCTACACCTCGTGCTACGATTGCTGCTATGGCAGTCAGAATATGTGGCAAGGTTATGTGGGTTGCAGAAACTCAAGCAACACTTGGCCCTGCACGGTGTCGGCTCTGGCAACACTGAGCGTCGCCATGGTGAAGGAGGTGAAGGAATTCGTACACCCATGCGATCTTGAGTCGTTCTATTTCTGCCCACTGGCAGTGGCGACTTTTAACGTTTAGCAGCATTTGCAAAGTCATTAATGTACTGTTTTTGTCAAAAGTAATTGAGCCAGGCGCTGGGCCAGGCCGCGGCGTGGCGGTCGCCGTCGGTGGCCGCATGCTCCCGGGCTAGGAGTGTAAGCTGGCTGACGTAAGCATGCTCCCTCGCTATCTCTCTTGGGATGATAAGATGTAAGCGGGTAGCATGTTCGGCGTTCGATTTTATGCTTTTCAAGCTCTGTGCAACTCATGAAGGGCATGTGCACAGCAAATATCTCGCCCAATGCTCATATTTGGCTTGCGCCGTGAAGCTGCGCTCTTAGTTAGAATACCTCGCGTGAATATCAGTATACAGCTCCTCTTTGGCGCAACGATTTAAATAAATAAATTGGCAAAACGTTTTGCCAATAGAAAATGAGTGATACAAATGCTTCCTATTCCATGATCTCCCAGAACGCCTTGCTATTGCCAGAGGACTCTATTATTATGTAAGGTGCCTACAATAAAAGTCTCCTTCTACTTGCATTTAACTTCCCGCTGAATCTTCACCCTGTTGTGGCTAGGGGCTCCAGCAAGGCCTGGGCATCTCATATTCGCGAAAGTTATCTAGCGTTGCTCTTGAAGGTCCCATTCCAACATCTTATTATACGAGTTGGCCCCACACTGCCAGCGGACGTTAAATTACAAATCAAGTGGCTAGGTACAGTAGTGAGTAACAAAAATAGTTAGCAGTCCAAATGCTGCGTGTCCAGATTCTGTTTATTTCCAGAACATATAGTTGTTACGATGGTCATATGCTGTCCCAAGAAAAGAAAAGAACTGCCGTACTTAGAGGAAATTATTGTCGTATGTTCGAGATGTGATAATGACATTCTTTCATGTAGTTCGCTCATTAAACGAATAAATAGCTTGCAGGTTAATGCATGAACATAATTACCAAAGCGAAAATATTACGCTTGTTTTGTACGTTACCAAATGGCGCAAAATAAAGTATGTAGCTAGAACGGCACTCTAAAAAGGTGGAAATCTTTTCTTGTTCTCTCTTCTCTTCCAGCTTTACGAAGCTTCGCCACCAGCTGGTCGTCGTCATAAAAGACGACTGGGAACTGTAGGAATAAGCGCATCGAGTGTTCTAAGTCCATTTCCCGTTTTACTTTTCCGACGCTCCAAACGAGCAGAAAAGTAATTATTTGCACAGTCGGTGCAAATTGTTGCTACCGGAGGACTGTACTGATGTTATGCGCGAAGGCATTCAACGAAGAGCGCAGCGTCACAGGGTCAGCCAAAAACAAGTGTTGAGCAAGTATTGCTATGCGGAGCGCCTTTCGTGAAAACAGAGTTCCCAAAGCTCGAAATTGAACGCCGATAATCGCTTACTTTTTATCATCCCAAGAGAGCAAGGGAGCATGCTTACGTCAGCCAACTTACACTCGCCACCGGGAGAGCAGCGGTCAGCGACGGCGGTGGTTGCGCCGCCGCTCAGCCCTATGCCCGCTCCGCCGGCTGGCGGGGCTGCTCGGTTACCTGTTCTTTCGGCAAAGACGATACCTTTAATGCAGTTCTGTGACGAATGTTATAATTCCAATGCACTGCTGCGTCCCATTGTGCAAACAGCACGGATACACAGACCAGTCCGGACGGAAGGTATGTGCACATTTGATTCCTGCATTCATAGTGAGTGATTTGAAAGGTGGTGCACTTTTATGTATGTTTATTAGGGTATAGTCCGGTCATCTAGCTGACTTCGATTAACTGTACGCGAGTGTCGCATAATGATTCGCTAGTTGGAATGTTGAAGCCAACATGCGGAGAAACAAACTTGACCTGCAGCACGGAGTGCACCCAGGCTATGCGTACGATTCGCGACGCCGCGGTTTATCAGCGACTCATCACGGCTGCAAAAAAGCAAGACTATGAGCATGCTTCGAGTGGACACACAGCACGCGCCGATCAAGTTTTCATGGTCTAAAAGAACGTTCATTTTGGCTAAATGGTGCATACTAGTTTAGGGATGAAGTAACAGCGCAAAACTGAGACAAAACACAAGACTGATGCAAGACAAGCGCACTTGTCCTGCGTCGGTCTTAGGAATTTGTGTCAGTTTTGAGAATTTTCATGCTTCGTTTGAGCGTTTTTTTTTACACGTCTGGCCTTAATAATAAGTTAAGTTGTTACGGGGAAATTGGTTTAATATTTACAGAATATACGGGGGTTCATGAAAGCTACACACAGTAAATCTCAGGCGCAATCTCAGAAAGGCTTGTCCCAGAACAAGTCAACGCGCATCCACTTCGTCCTCTTCTTTCACATGCGCAACCGTCCACTTCGTCCTTCTCTTTCACAGGAGCAAAACCGCGCGGCGGAGCGTAATTGACGTAACATTTACCCCGGGACAGGTGAAGCTTGTCCTCGAGCGAGTCAAGCAGATTTGTAATAGCAGCGTTTCAGTCGTGCCACATGAGCCAGCTGAGTCGTCCGCGAGCATCGATTTGTCGATGTTACTTTAGCGATAACGTAAGTTACTTCACCTAAACGACTTACAACAACGAAGGGTCCGGCGTATTGCCACAATAACTTCTGGTACAGTCCGAGGAGTCGCAATGGCGTCCAAAGCTAAATCAAATCTCCGGGTTCATAGGTTACTGCAGCATGAGCCGCATCATACCGAACCTTCGTGCGGTCTTGGGAGGGGAAAGTTCGCAAACGAGCAAGACGACGCGCTTCTTCAGCAAGACAAATATGTTGAGACACGGATGGGTCCTCGTGCACGGAGATTGGAAGAATGGTGTCCATGAAAGTTGATGGTTAGCGCTCGTAAAGAAGAAAAAAAGGAGAATATCTGGTCACTTCATGCTTAGCTGTGTTATAAGCGTGAGTTACAAATGGCAAGACGGCGTCAAAGTTCTTGCGATTTGATGTTACGTACATTGATGTCATGTTAATGAGAGTCCGGTTTAGACGCTCGGTAAGGCCGTTTGAGGGTGGTAGGGAGTAGAATGACGGTATTCGGAGCCACAGAGCCGCAAAAGTTCTTCCACGATATGTGCAGTGAACTGTCGACCGCGATCACTGATCACTCGGGGCGCGCCGTGGCGAAGGACGATTTGGTGCAATAAAAAGTTCGACACATCGGTTGCTTTGGCAGAAACGAGTGCAGACGTCTCCACACACCGGGTCAAATAGTCAATAGCTACGATAATCCAGCGACAGCCATCAGACAATTTGGGAAAAGGACCAATCAGATCAATCCCAACTTTCTCGAAAGGCGACCTAGGGGGCTTGACAGGTTGAAGAAGGCCAGCAGGTGGCATGGTGCTTCGCTTGATACGTTGGCAAGGGATACAACTTGCTACATAGCGTTTCGTTGTCGTGTGCAACCTTGGCCAATAAAATCGTTGTCGGACCCTCGCGAGAGTGCTGGCAAAACCAAGATGACCTCAAGTGATGTCGTCATGCATCGCATGTAGGACAGCATTGTGAAGGGAAGTCGGGACAAAAGCAGAAGACGAGCACCGGTCATCAGTTGAGCAGTTCTTTTTGAGGATTAGATCATTTTGAATAACAAAAAGTGTAGATGCTGAATTACGCGCCTTATCAAACAACGAAGTAAGTTCATGGTCTTGACATTGCTCTTGCCGGAACTTTACGTGGTCTAGTAATGTTTCGGTCAGAGGCGCCAGGCAGTCGTCCAGATCATCTTCACCGACTGTCGTGCATGGAAGAGGAAATCGGGATAAACAATCAGCGTCGGCGTGGCGGTGGCCACTCTTATAGGACAGAAAAGTCATATTCTTGTAGACGTAACGCCCACGAGCTAATCGATCGGAGGGGTCACGCAGGCCAGCAAGCCAACGCATGGGAGTGATGGTCAGTAATTACGTTGAAGTGACAGCCGTACAGATATGAGCAGAACTTGATAACGGCGAAAAATATGGCGAGACATTCCATTTCTGTCGCTGTGTAGTTGCGTTCTGCTGTCGTTAAAGTGCGGCTTGCGTATGCGATGACATGCTGGGCGCTGTTCTGGAGCTGGATGAGAACCGCACCAATACCCATGCCGCCCGCATCGGTGTGAACCTCGGTGGTAGCAGCTGGATCGAAATCGCTTAAAACAGAGCCAGATGTGAGCAGAAACTTCAGCTGTCGGAACGATGATTCGCATTCCATGGACCAAACAAACGGAGCATCTTTTTGCAAGACGGAACTGAGCGGATGAGAATTTGGGCGAAACCTTCAATGAAACGGCGGAAATATGAACAGAGCCCCAAAAAGCTTCTCAAATGTTTTACGTTTTGATGTTTTGCAAAGTCTCTCACTGCAGATATCTTTTCGCGGTCGGGCGGAATAACTTCTTGATCCACTAAACTTCCAAGCACCAAGGTCTGCCGTTCACCGAAGCGACACTTCTTAGAGTGCAAAATTAGTCTAGCGTTTCTAATACAGTCCAGCACAAGACTAAGACGCTGATTATGCTCCCAAAATGTCCTTCCATAGATGATGATGCCATCTAGGTAGCATATGCATATATCCCACTCCGCAGGGGGCATCTGCTAAAGCAGATGTTTGCGTGTTTTGTGCGACACCACGGACCCCGAGCACCCACGTTTAGCCATGCGTGGCATCGCCGTGTCTGGGGAAAATGGGATCCTGGTGGTTGAGCCGATGCCGAGTGTTTGGACCTTTAAGGCCCCTTGGCGAAGGCAGTACACCACTTTGGCCCACGCTTCCCACAGACGGCACCTCCGGGCTGACCCACTCGGGGGAAATCGGCAGTCGCCTTTCCTCCCCTCCCCTCTATCTTTCGCTTTCCTATCTTCTTTCCTACAACTCTCCTGTCCTCTACTCTCTTCTTGGTTTTTCCTTACTTCCCGGCGGCAAGGGAGAACCTTGTGTGAAGTAGCTACTCTGTGTTGCCCCATATTAGGTTATAGTTATGGTGTACAGCTGGCGGAAGTAGGACTTGTTCGCAATTTCCTGTCCCGTCCCCTTCTTGGGCTCCGTGGTGGGCGGCTGGCACCGTGGTCGAACAGCCTACTTATTTTATAGCATCCTCAACAAAACCAAATGATCGCCTTAAAAAAGGCGGACCGCTGTAACAGCTGAATTCTTTTCCCCAAAACAAGAAATCTTCCCCAACTACCACGTC
The DNA here is from genome assembly GCF_055883805.1 of Amblyomma maculatum. NCBI lineage: Eukaryota > Metazoa > Arthropoda > Arachnida > Ixodida > Ixodidae > Amblyomma > Amblyomma maculatum. The sequence continues at coordinate 92,739,613 of NC_139346.1, read as the reverse complement.
ATCCCCAGTGAAAACACTAGCAAACATGCCCGGACAATTTGACCTTTTGTAGTGTCAAAGTCCCTAACAAACGTCCTAGGCCCCAGATACGAAGTAAGCAAACTGGCCAGCGGGGATCTCCTGCTGGAACTTCAAGGCAGAGACCAGTGCACAAATCTTCATAAACTGTCCCGTTTGGGGACATCACAGTAACAGTCATTGCCCGCAGATCGCTGAACACTGTTAAAGGTGTGACATCAGAGAAGGACTGCCTGTCTCTCACTGAAGAAGAACGGCCTTTCCGAACAAAATATAATCAGAGTGCACAGGATCAAAATCAGAAAAGACAACCAAGATGTGCCGACAAAGCACATAGTCCTTGCCTTCAATTCCAGCAAACTCCCTGACTCAATAGAAGTAGGCTATATCAAAGTAGACATACGACCCTACATCCCGAACCCTAGGCGTTGTTTCAACTTCTAAAAGTTTGGTCATGGCTCCCAGAGTTGCCTTGGCCGACAAACTTGTGCCAAATGTGCTTGAAATGGCCACAAATCCGAGGAGTGTGATGCCACACTACACAGCGTAAACTGTGCTGTTGGGTACGCCGCGTACTCGTGGTCATGTCCCTCTTGGAAGAAGGAAAAAGACATAATAACAATAAAAGTAAAGGAAAGTATAACATTTAAAGACGCACGTCAGCGTTACCTTGTTGCACAGGGCACATTTGTTTTCACTGCTAAACCAAACTATTCCAATGTTGTGGAGTGTGAGGGCGGCGCGCCACTACAGGACCTGGCCTCTGCCCAGGCACAGCCTAGGGCAGGACCATCCCCGCTCCAGGCAGGAACAGCAATGTCTGTACTGCCATTGCAGAAACAGGGCCCGCCAGCCTCTCAAGCGGCAGCCCACAAGGCCAGCTACCCCCCATCCGTGTCTCATTCGCGGACCTCCATTGCCTCTGAGCGGGCAATAGATACAACCCCTCCTCCGCCACTGCTGCAGAGGTGGAATAGCTCTCTCGAACGAAAAAAAAAAGAGAAAAACGTAATAACTGGACCAGACAAACCACGAACTTAAGTTTTTTAATCACATCACCATAACTTCTTAAACATGGCCTTCCTCATTCAGTGGAACTGTCGTGGATTTCTTAAAAACTACAGCGACATAAAGACCTTTTAGGCTCACTTTTCCCAGTATCATTATGTATACAGGAGACAAACTTAGGATCCCAACAAAAAGGTGTTATGAAAACCTTTAAAGTCTTTCGGTGCGATCGAGAGCAGTCAGGAAGGCTCTCTTGAGGCATTGCAATTGTTGTCAGGAGTGATGTTGAAAGTAGCGAAATCAGCCTCAAAACCAAATTTGAAGCCGTGGCTGTTGCCCTTGTATATTTTAAAACATTAACAATATGCTCTTTGTGTCTACCACCACATGTACACATAACCCTTGCTTACTTGGAAAAATTTCTGCAACAGCTTCTAGAACCATATCTCATAGTCGGTGATTTTCATGCCCACTTATCATATTTGGGAAGTGAACTAACTGATACTAGAGGTTGTATTTTAGAAGATTTTATTTTATGTCACAACATCTGGGGGGGGGGGGGGGGGGGCTTCTAAACACTGGAAAGAAAACGTACTGCTCGCCAAGCTCCGGAAAAATGAGCTGCTTAGACTTATCATTCTGTTCACCCTCTATTTCTAGCGATTTTAAATGGGATTTTCTAGACAACCCTTATGGGAACGATCACCTGCCTGTGGTTATTAGCCTTTTATTCTCCCAAACATTCATCTCTACTAAACCACGCCATTGGAAATTGCACCTGGCGGACTGGTCATTCTTTAAATCAGAAGCTCGTCTGGAGGAAATATTTTCAGATAGGCTCAGTGCGGATGAACTCAATGATATATTTACATCTTGTATTCTCACTGCCACGCATCTTGCCATTCCTTAGAGTTCGGAAGTGGTAAAAAAATTAATATTTGTACACACAGGAATGCAAGGCAGCAAAGAAAACAAAATAAGGCATGAGGCGTCCTTCGTAGATACCCAACATACGAAAATCTAATAATCTTTAAAGAATGCCAGATCTAAAGCTCGTCATATCCGTCATAACGCTGAAAAAACATTCTGGCAAAATTACATATCCTCAATAAATAGTTCAGCCACAAACAAAAAACTGTGGGAGCCGGTAAATAAACTAAATCGCACCTACTCTCCCTTAACTCTTCCCTTGCTGACACCCGGAGGTGTACAAACCAGTATGGAGGAGCAAGCTAATATATTAGGGGAACATTTTTCCATAATTTCAAGTTTCTCACACTACACTAAATCTTTCTTGAAGCACAAAACAACAGCTGAAAAACAAAGACTTCCAACAAGTGGAGGTCAAGACGAGGAGTACAATAGCCTAATCACAATTCAGGAATTAAAGAGTGTTTTATCTGCAGGTAAACAAACTGCACCTGATTCTAACCGAATACATTATAAAATGCTCGCCAATTTATCCTAATGTTCAAAAAAAGCACTTTTGAATTTTTTAACAAAATTGTGATTAACGAAATACTCCCAGAGGCTTGGAAGAAGGCGATAACTGTACCATTCCTAAAGCCAGGAAAACCACCGACATCCCCAAGCAGTTACAGGCCCATTGCCCTCACCAGCTGCCTAGCCAAATCTTTCGAAAGCGTTCGCAACATCTGATTAATGTTTATTCTTGAATCCCGTGAACTTTTAGACATCAGCCAATGCGGTTTTAGAAAAACATATTCAACAACAGACCATCTGGTTCGCCTCGAAAATACAGTCAGAGAGGCTTTTATGCACGAGCAACACTACCTAGCCGTTTTCTTTGACCTAGACAAAGCATACGACACAACCTGGAGGTTCGGGATCGTATGTAACCTAGTAGACTTAGGGATCCATGGCCGAATACTGAAAGTTCTGAATGATTTTCTACCCAAGCACACATTTTAGGTGCGTCTAGGTACTATACTGGTAAAAACTTTTACCCAATAAAATGGTGTTCTGCAGGGATGTATTTTAAATATAACGCTCTTTATTGTTAAAATGACTTCCATTTCCAAAGTAATGCCAAAATCTATTATGTACTCGGTCTATGTCGACAATCTTCAAATAGCTTGCACCTCCTCAAACGTAGCAACATGTGAGAGGCAAGCGCACCTAAATATTAATAAACTAGTGACTTGGGCACACAAAAATGGATTTCAGTTTTCTCCACAGAAAACAGTGGCGGTTATGTTTTCACTCAGACGTGGAATACAAACTGACTCTACTCTGCACCTGAACGAGACCGAATTACCAGTTAAAAATGAGCACAAATTCCTGGGGATAACTTTTGATAGAAAACTCACTTTCTTGTCTCACATCAATACTCTTAAAAAGAAAGCCACCAAATCCCTATATATATACTCAAGGTCCTTTCAAGAAAACACTGGGGGTCCGATAGAACATGCTTTTCGAGTATTTATCACTCTGTTGTACTGTCTTGTTTGGATTACGGTTGTGTAATGTACTGGTCTGCAAGAGCGTCATACCTAAAACGACTGGACCCTGTGCACAACCTGGGTTTGCGTCTCGCACCTGGTGCATATAGAACCTCTCCCATAAACAGTCTCTATGTTGAAACAAATGAACCCTCCCTCGAATACAGAAGAACCATGCTTACATTTTCATATCTCCTCAAAATACACTCATTACAAAAACATATATGCTACCCTCTTGATACAAAGTGCCGCTCCAGAATGTTGTTTTATAGACCGCAGTTAACCAGACCCTTGCTACTCCGGTTCGAGGATAAATGCCAATAGTTGGGAGTACTAAATTCCCTCCCTGATACTGAATCAAGGCACGATCCACTACAACCGTGATATAGCCCCCCCCCCCCCCCCCCCCCCCATTGTTTGTGATTTCACATTGACTCAGTTTTGTAAACAGAAAACACCACATGAACATATTCTACAAGAATAATTTTTAGCTCTTAAAGATAAGTACTCAAACTGCACACCGTTTTATTCAGATGGCTCCAAGACAATTAAGCATGTTGGAAGTGCAGTAGTGCAAGGACAATGGGAAAAAATAGCAAGACTACCTCAGTGTACGAGCATTTTTACCGCTGAGTGTTATGCACTTGCTATGGCAGTAGAAAAATAGCTAATAGGAAGATCACAAACAGTATTATTTACAGACTCTCTAAGTGTCTAAACAGCCCTTCACTACAAAAACGCAGTTGCTCCACTACTTGGAGACATCATACATGATATAGCAGCAGTCTCTGCTCAAGGACATAACATTTTGTTGGGTCCCGAGTCATTTCGGTATTGGAGGCATTGAGAGAGCAGACGTTTGCGCTGCTCAAGCCCATGACAAACAAATCAAGAACATAAACATTCCATACAGAGACTGCATGGCGCTAGCACGCGGTAAACTAAAGGAGAAATGGCAGTCGTCATGGTGTAGCGAGGTAAATAACAAACCGCAGATGGTGAAGCCGATTTGGGGGGAATGGAAATCATGTCATCATCAAAAACGTTTCATAGAAGTGATTTTATGCCGACTCCGCATTGGCCATACACATTTGACGCATAATGTTTTGTTGAGAAAAGAAAACAAACCATTGTGTCAAGAATGCGGAGAGGAACTCACCATAAACCATGGTTTATTTTTCGTGCATAGGACTTGAAACCCAAAGGAAAAAGTATTTTACTAAATTTTACAATGAGCACATTCCGTTCCATCCAGCATTGATTTTAGGTGAAAATGATCTTGTTGATTTGTCATGCGTTTTTAGCTTTCTAAAGGAAGCAAATGTTTTAAAGGAACTGTAGAATGAATACATATACTAAACTAAACTCAAGATACAACCTTGTGCCTGGCGTATGATAGCCTGAGCCGCTTATGTGCCACTAAACCCAATGCAATACAATACAATGCATATCTCCCATTTTAAACCATGCAGAATTGTGTCCATAAATCGTTAGAATGTCGCTGGTGCATTTCACAGTCCAAAGGGCATCACGTTAAATTAATAAAGTCCGTCAGATATGACAAAGGCTGTCTTTTCTCGGTCCGACGGATGCATCGGGAGTTGCCAATAGCCAGACCGAAGATCTACTGACGAGAAATTGGAAGCGGATTGAAGACAATCTAAGGCATTATCGATACGTGGAAGAGGATAAAAGTCCTATTTTTGTACCTGCGTTTAACCGACGATAGTCCACACGAAATCCCCACGAGTTGTCCTTTTTCTTCACCAAGATGCCAAGTACTGGAGGACACCCGTATAACATCTTTCTCCAACATGTCCTGGATTTGTTAGTTAATTGTTCTGCGCTCGACTGGTGATACTCGGTAGGGTTTCTGTTTGATAGGGATCGCATCGCCAGTGTTGATCTTGTGTGACATACATGAATGTGGCGGAACAAAAAAAAACGGCTTCTTGAGCAAAGTCGAACACAGAGGCGTAAGGTGCCAGAACTTCACATAACGCTTTCTGGTCGGATGGCGAAAGCGATTTGTTTATTATCCGGGTTATATTCGCGCTGTAATCAGGATCCACATGATGGTGCGGATGAGGAGACAGACCGAATAAAAACGACCTCGTAGTCGTCAAGTGTAGCCAATCTGAGGCCGGATGGTAAACAAACGGGTTCTTTGGATAACTTGTCCACAGTAGCACAGCCACTTAACCAACTTCTAAGAAAGGATGAAAAGCGGTTATTGTCTAAAGAATGAAGCGACTCTTTCGTCTTCACCAAAAAGCTGCTCACAAGCAGCAGGGTGTTGACCTTCTACGACGTCGATAAGCCTATCGGCTTACTTTGCGCCGCCTCATCGTATCGCCTGGGAGCTGTTATTTTTCATGAAAAAGCAGACGGCAGCGAACGTCCCATAGCTTATGCCTCTCGAACACAGTTGCGGCAAAGAAGTCCCCTCAATGTGAGCCGGAAGCCCTGGTTTTTGGGTTGAAGAAATTCCATCGGTATTTATACGGCAGGGAATTTACACTTTACGCTTACCATCGGCCTTGCTAGAAATCCTTGGCCAAGATAAACCGACGACTATTTTGGCCGATTCCCGGTGGAGTCAATGTTTATTAATTTATTTTTAACTCTTGCTGTCTAAAGCGTGACACTTCTGTTGACAACCTTCTGTCGAAAACGATGAGGTATGAAAGGCTGTCGCCTTAAGTGGTGTACTACACTGGGATGGCAAACTTTGACATTCTGCGTGGTATCTTTTAAATCATCAAGTGCTATGTCCAATACGGCCACAAAGGCAGCTTATAAGTTCCAGAAGTTTATTAGTTTTTCATGAATCTTTAACACAATTGGCAAAACACTTGTTTGCTTCAGCTTTGAAGTTTCAGAGGCCGCAGTGTTCGCATTTTCTATGAGTGGCTGCACGGTGCTGAGTGTCGGCTAAAATTGTTCATTCCGTGGCCAGGAAGGGTTTCATTACAGGAGACAATGCCTTAGGCCTTTTTTGATTCATTTGGAACTAATGTGGCAGTTGATATAATTAACTGCTTTGAAATAAATGTAGAACAACCATCATCCTATGCAGCCCGAATTGAGACAGGGTCGCAGTACAAACACAGCAATAGTACTACATTTTGGTTGGAAAAGCTCCTCAAGGTGTTGTCAATTTTATATCAGAAGGTTGGGAAGCTTCTGCAGTAATAACCGCATCACAAAAAACAACGGTGTTCTTGATAACCTGCGCCTTGATGATCATATGCTTGCAGACCGAGCTTCAAAATCTCTGCGAGTGTCTACTTATATTGTGCCCGGTTGCAAGTACCTGAGTAAGCGAAAAGAAACAGCTCTCGGCGAAAGAAGTACAGAGCACCAGAGAGCTTGCCGACGCGCGATTTCATGTCGAACGTGTGATTGGAATCGTACTAAACAAGTTTACCATCCTTCAAACCGGGTGTTTTCTAAATCCCGCCATACTAAAACACGTGGACCCGACATTCACTTGTAGGTGCAAATTCTGCGGGCAGTATGCTGACCTATAAAACATAATGTGGGCCTGCCAGCAAAATACAAAAATAAATGCCATAAAATCGCAACCTAGGGAGCGCTGGTAGGCGGCCCTGTCCAGGTCGGATCTGGAGGCCCAGCGTGTCCTGGTCCAGAGAGCTCGGGCAGCGGCGGCGGCCAATGGCGTCCCAGAATAGGGTCTGCCACTCAGTCCACAACCAAACGCACCTCCCTTTCCAAATCATATCATTGTAAATAAATGTTTTCTCCTCCTCCTCCCTCAGTGGCACACTTTCCGACAGACGAGATGGTGACAATGCACCACCACTAGACTGAATTGTCAGTGTATGCTGTGCTTTGTCAGACTTGTTTCCGTCAATTGTAGCAGAGCTGGAAAAATCCAACAGTTAAGTGCCTTCACCTACTTCTGAGATGTAATAGTGTTAAACTGAATGCGTAAAGCGATGAAAAAATTAAAGAGCACTGCAGTCTTCATTGGAGTAATGCGAAATCACGGATGCTTCTATTGGTTGCTTCTGGTTGCTTTTAGCTGCTTATTGTGTCTTTGGTACTTTCCAATTGCGCGCCAGCCCCTTCCTATGCCCTTTTTAGACTCTACTTTCATTTTCGTGACGTCACGTCCTATTCGTCACATTAATTCATTTCTTGTTTACCCGGTTGAGGGACGTCACATCGTTGACGTCACCCTAAGTGACTGATTTAATGAACTATTCTAGTATTTGATACGGTCAATTGTGGCACCAAGCCATTGGCTAATGAGACCATTTTCGCCTTTACTTTTACAATCTTTGCCTCTAAAAAATTGCCTAATTAACTTACTGGCCTAATTATTTATTCCGACACAACATTTTGTCACCCATTTTGGGACACTTTGTCCCAATGTTCCTTGTTCTTTTCCGTAGGCGTCGCTCGATGCACAACCACACAGCATATTCCAAGGTTCCGTCACCTCTTATCCATGAGTGTTTACTGCTCTTCAGCTGCTTGCTAAACGTTCTGCCGGTTCGCATCACGAGCAGGCCACGCAAGTGATGGCCACTGAGGCATCGCGTCAATTTCTTATATTCGAGGATTTTCAGCTTGCTCTTTGAGGACAGCCGGGGCACCTTCCAAAGTTGCTGCCTCTCAAAATGGTCGATATCTCAGACAGGACACGACAAGCGGATGCAGATATCCCAAGTCCAAGGAACCGTCCCCTCTTATCCATAAGTGTTTTTTCCTCTTCAGCTGCTTGCTAAACTTTCTGCCGATTCGCATCACGAGCAGGCCACGCTAGTGATGGCCGCTCAGGCATCATCGCATCAATTTCTTATATTTGAGGATTTTCAGCTTGCTCTTTGAGGACAGCCGGGGCAACTTTCCAAGTTGCTGCCACTGTAAGATGGTCGATATCTCAGGCAGGACAGGAGAAGCGGATGCGGATATTCCAAGTCCAAGGAACCGTCCCCCTCTTACTCATGAGGGTTTATTCCTCTTATGCTGCTTGCTAAACTTTCTGCCGGTTCGCATCACGAGCAGGCCACGCAAGTGATGGCCATTGAGGCACCGCATCAATTTCTTATATTTGAGGATTTTCAGCTTGCTCTTCATAATTTCAGGGATATCATTACTGAGTGCGCGGTAGAAGTAGGCGGTAGGATAGTTAGAGAGGATACCGGCAAGCTGTCTAAGGAGACGAAAGATTTGATCAAGAAACGCCAGAGTATGAAAGCTTCCAATCCAACAGACCAGATCGAATTGGCCGAGATATCAAAGCTAATCAATAAGCGCAAGGTGGCCGATATAAGGAAGTATAACATGGAGAAAATTGAGCATGCTGTAAAGAACGGGGGAAGCCTTAAAGCGGTAAAGAAGAAATTGGCCATAGGGAAAAACCAGATGTATGCAATAAGGGACAAGGCGGGCAACGTCATCACTAATATGGAAAAGATAGTCAAAGTAGCCGAGGAGTTCTATACAGATCTCTACAGTAGCCAAAGCAGTCAGGACCGTAATGAGATTGGCGGTAGGGAAAAACAGTCAGACGTTCCACCAGTGACGAAGGACGAGGTCAAGAAAGCACTAGAAACTACGAAGAGGGGGAAATCAGCTGGAGAGGATCAGATAACTACAGATTTGCTGAAGGACGGGGGGGATATCGTGCTAGAAAAACTGGCGACCCTGTATACGCAGTGCCTGGTGTCATCGACGGTACCGGAACCATGGAAGAATGCAAACATTATCCTCATTCACAAGAAAGGGGACTCTAAGGACCTTAAAAATTACAGACCAATCAGCTTGCTGTCTGTTACGTATAAGCTTTTTACTAAGGTAATCGCTAATAGAATCAGGACAACCTTAGACTGCAATCAAGCAAAGGATCAAGCAGGGTTTCGGAAACGGTACTCTACTATCGATCATATCCATACCATCAATCAGCTGATAGAAAAATGCTCGGAATATAACCAGCCCTTATACATAGCATTCATTGATTACGAAAAAGCATTTGACTCAGTTGAAACCTCGGCGGTGATGCAGGCATTGCGAAATCAGGGGGTAGACGAGCCGTACGTGAAAGTGCTGGAAGATATATATAGTGGCTGCACAGCTACCATAGTTCTGCATAAAGTAACAAAATTCCCATAAAGAAAGGTGTTAGGCAAGGAGACAAAATCTCCCCAGTACTATTCACAGCTTGTTTAGAGGAAGTATTCAGAGACTTGGGATGGGAGCAGTTAGGGATAAGGGTGGACGGAGAATACCTCAGTAATCTGCGATTTGCTGATGACATTGCCTTGCTAAGCAACTCGGGGGATGAACTGCAAATAATGATTGATGACCTAGACAGGAAAAGTAGAAAGGTAGGCTTGAAAATCAATATGCAGAAGACTAAGGTAATGTTCAACAGCCTCGGGAAGGAACAGCAGTTTACATTAGGTAGCGAAATACTGGAAGTAGTAGGCGAATATGTCTACTTAGGACAGGTAGTAACCGCAGATCCGGACCACGAAAAGGAAACAACAAGAAGAATACGATTGGGATGGACCGCATTTGGCAAGCACTCGCAGATTATGACTAGCAGCTTACCAGTATCGCTCAAGAGGAAAGTATACAACAGTTGCATCTTGCCTGTACTCACCTATGGGGCTGAAACGTGGAGGCTAAGCAAGAGAGTTCTACTTAAGTTGAGGACAACCCAGAGGGCTATGGAACGAAAAATGGTAGGGGTAACATTAAGAGATAGAAAGCGTGCAGAGTGGGTCAGAGAAATAACTCAAGTTACCGACATTCTAGTAGAAATTAAAAAGAAGAAATGGACTTGGGCAGGACATGTAGTGCGAAGAGAGGATAACCGATGGTCGCTGAGGGTAACAAACTGGATTCCAAGGGAAGGAAAGCGTAGCAGGGGGCGGCAGAAAGTTAGGTGGGCGGATGAGATTAAGAAGTTCGCAGGGGTCAAGTGGATGCAGCTAGCACAGAACCGGGTTAAGTGGAGAAATATGGGAGAGGCCTTTGCCCTGCAGTGGGTATAATCAGGCTGGTGATGATGATGATGATGATGAGCTTGCTCTTTGAGGACAGCCGGGGCACCTTTCCAAGTTGCTGCCACTCTAAGATGGTCGATATCTCAGGAAGGACAGGAGAAGCGGATGCGGATATTCCAAGTCCAAGGAACCGTCCCCCTCTTATCCACGAGTGTTTATTCCTCTCCAGCTGCTTACTAAACTTTCTGCCGGCTCGCATCACGAGCAGGCCACGCAAGTGATGGCCATTGAGGCACCGCATCAATTTCTTATATTTGAGGATTTTCAGCTTGCTCTTTGAGGACAGCCGGGGCACCTTTCCAAGTTGCTGCCACTCTAAGATGGTCGATATCTCAGGAAGGACAGGAGAAGCGGATGCGGATATTCCAAGTCCAAGGAACCGTCCCCCTCTTATCCACGAGTGTTTATTCCTCTTCAGCTGCTTGCTAAACTTTCTGCCGGTTCGCATCACGAGCAGGCGACGGAAGTGATGACAACTGAGGTATCGCATCAATTTCTTATATTTGAGGATTTTTAGCTTGCTCTTTGAGGATAGCCGGGGCACCTTCCAAAGTTGCTGCCGCTCTAAGATGGTCCATATCTCAGACAGGACGCGTTACGCGGAAGCGGATATCCCAAGTCCATGGAACCGTCCCCTCTTATCCACGAGTGTTTATTCCTCTCCAGCTGCTTACTAAACTTTCTGCCGGTTCGAATCACGAGCAGGCCACGCAAGTGATGGCCATTGAGGCACCGCATCAATTTCTTATATTTGAGGATTTTCAGCTTGCTCTTTGAGGACAGCCGGAGCAACTTTCCAAGTTGCTCCCACTCAAAGATGGTTGATATCTCAGGCAGGACAGGAGAAGTGGATGCGGATATTCCAAGTCCAAGGAACGGTCCCCCTCTTACTCATGAGGGTTTATTCCTCTTATGCTGCTTGATGAACTTTCTGCCGGTTCGCATCACCAGCAGGCAACGCTAGTGATGGCCACTGGGCAATTTGAGGATTTTAAGCTTGCTCTTTGAGGACAGCCGGGGCACCTTCCAAAGTTGCTGCCGCTCTAAGATGGTCGATATCTCAGACAGGACACGACAAGCGGATGCGGATATTCCAAGTCCAAGGAACCGTCCCCTCTTATCCATAAGTGTTTATTCCTCTTCAGCTGCTTACTAAACTTTCTGCCGGTTCGCATCACGAGCAGACCACGCAAGTGATGGCCACTGAGGCATCGCATCAATTTCTTATATTTGAGGATTTTCAGCTTGCTCTTTGAGGACAGCCAGGACACCTTTCAAAGTTGCTGCCGCTTTAAGATGGTCGATATCTCAGGCGGGACAGAAAAAGCGGATGCGGATATTCCTAGTCCAACCCTAGTGAAAAACCCCTATAAGTCACAATAACCTCATACATATTCTCATACTAAACTCAAAATAATATACAAATCTCCTATAATCTCATACTGAGCTCATTCATCCCATGAGAAATACATGACCTATAATGAGATTTGTTTGAGGTTAGTATGAGAAATCTGTATGAGGTTATTGTGACTGATACGGTGTTTTCACTAGGGAAGGAACCGTCCCCTCTTATCCATGTGTGTTTATTCTTCTTCAGCTGCTTGCTAAACTTTCTGCCGGTTCACATCACGAGCAGGCCACGCAGATGATGGCCACTGAGACATCGCGTCAATTTCTTATATTCGAGGATTTTCAGCTTGCTCTTTGAGGACAGCCGGGGCACCTTCCAAAGTTCCTGCCGCTCTAAAATGGTCGATATCTAAGACAGGACACAAGCGGATGCAGATATCCCAAGTCCAAGGAACCGTCCCCTCTTATCCATAAGTGTTTTTTCCTCTTCAGCTGCTTGCTAAACTTTCTGCCGGTTCGCATCACGAGCAGGCCACGCTAGTGATGGCCACTGAGGGATCATCGCATCAATTTCTTATATTTGAGGATTTTCAGCTTGCTCTTTGAGGACAGCAGGGGCAACTTTCCAGGTTGCTGCCACTGTAAGATGGTCGATATCTCAGGCAGGACAGGAGAAGCGGATGCGGATATTCCAAGTCCAAGGAACCGTCCCCCTCTTACTCATGAGGGTTTGTTCCTCTTATGCTGCTTGCTAAACTTTCTGCCGGTTCGCATCACGAGCAGGCCACGCAAGTGATGGCCACTGAGGCATCGCATCAATTTTTTGTATTTGAAGATTTTCAGCTCGCTCTTTAAAGACAGCCGGGGCAACTTTCTATGTTGCTGCCGCTCTAAGATGGTCGATATCTCAGGCAGGACACAAAAAGCGGATGCGGATATTCCAAGTCCAAGGAACCGTCCCCCTCTTACTCATTGGGGTTTATTCCTCTTATGCTGCTTGCTAAACTTTCTGCCGGTTCGCATCGCGAGCAGGCCACGCAAGTAATGGCCACTGAGGCATCGCATCAATTTCTCATATTCGAGGATTTTCAGCTTGCTCTTTGAGGACAGCCGGGGCACCTTTCCAAGTTGCAGCCACTCTAAGATAGTCGATATCTCAGGAAGGACAGGAGAAGCGGATGCGGATATTCCAAGTCCATGGAATCGTCCCCCTCTTATCCACGAGCGTTTATTCCTCTTCAGCTGCTTGCTAAACTTTCTCCCGGTTCGGATCACGAGCAGGCGACGCAAGTGATGACAACTGAGGCATCGCATCAATTTCTTATATTTGAGGATTTTAGCTTGCTCTTTGAGGACAGCCGGGGCACCTTCCAAAGTTGCTGCCTCTCTAAGATGGTCGATATCTCAGACAGGACACGTTACGCGGAAGCGGATATCCCAAGTCCAAGGAACCGTCCCCTCTTATCCACGAGTGTTTATTCCTCTTCAGCTGCTTACTAAACTTTCTGCCGGTTCGAAGCACGAGCAGGCCATGCAGGTGATGGCCATTGAGGCATCGCATCAATTTCTTATATTTGAGGATTTTCAGCTTGCTCTTTGCGGACAGCCGGGGCAACTTTCCAAGTTGCTGCAACTCAGAGATGGTCGATATCTCAGGCAGGACAGGAGAAGCGGATGCGGATATTCCAAGTCCAAAGAACGGTCCCCCTCTTACTCATGAGGGTTTATTCCTCTTATGCTGCTTGCTAAACTTTCTCCCGGTTCGCATCACCAGCAGGCAACGCTAGTGATGGCCACTGAGGCAATTTGATGATTTTCAGCTTGCTCTTTGAGGAGAGCCGGGGCACCTTCCAAAGTTGTTGCCGCTCTAAGATGGTCGATATCTCAGACAGGACACGACAAGCGGATGCGGATATTCCAAGTCCAAGGAACCGTCCCCTCTTATCCATAAGTGTTTATTCCTCTTCAGCTGCTTACTAAACTTTCTGCCGGTTCGCATCACGAGCAGGCCACGCAAGTGATGGCCACTGAGGCATCGCATCAATTTCTTATATTTGAGGATTTTCAGCTTGCTCTTTGAGGACAGCCAGGGCACCTTTCAAAGTTGGTGCCGCTCTAAGATGGTCAATATGTCAGGCAGGACAGAAAAAGCGGATGCGGATATTCCTAGTCCAACCCTAGTGAAAAACCCCTATAAGTCACAATAACCTCATACTTATTCTCATACTAAACTCAAAATAATATACAAATCTCCTATAATCTCATACTGAGCTCATTCATCCCATGAGAAATACATGACCTATAATGAGATTTGTATGAGGTTAGTATGAGAAATCTGTATGAGGTTATTGTGACTGATACGGTGTTTTAACTAGGGAAGGAACCGTCCCCTCTTCTCCATGAATGTTTATTCTTCTTCAGCTGCTTGCTAAACTTTCTGCCGGTTCACATCACGAGCAGGCCACGCAAGTGATGGTCACTTAGACATCGCATCAATTTCTTTTTTTCGAGGATTTTCAGCTTCCTGTTTGAGGGCAGCCGGGGCACCTTTAAAAGTTGCTGCCGCTCTAAGATGGTCGATATCTCAGACAGGACACGACAAGCGGATGCGGATATTCCAAGTCCAAGGAACCGTCCCCTCTTATCCATGAGTGTTTAATCCTCTTCAGCTGCTTGCTAACGTTTCTGCCGGTTTGCATCACGAGCAGGCCACGCAAGTAATGGCCACTAAGGCGTCGCATCAATTTCTCATATTCGAGGATTTTCAGCTTGCTTTTTGAGGACAGCCGGGGCACCTTCCAAAGTTGCTGCCTCTCTAAGATGGTCGATATCTCAGACAGGACACGTTACGCGGAAGCGGATATCCCAAGTCCAAGGAACCGTCCCCTCTTATCCACGAGTGTTTATTCCTCTTCAGCTGCTTACTAAACTTTCTGCCGGTTCGAAGCACGAGCAGGCCATGCAGGTGATGGCCATTGAGGCATCGCATCAATTTCTTATATTTGAGGATTTTCAGCTTGCTCTTTGCGGACAGCCGGGGCAACTTTCCAAGTTGCTGCAACTCAGAGATGGTCGATATCTCAGGCAGGACAGGAGAAGCGGATGCGGATATTCCAAGTCCAAAGAACGGTCCCCCTCTTACTCATGAGGGTTTATTCCTCTTATGCTGCTTGCTAAACTTTCTCCCGGTTCGCATCACCAGCAGGCAACGCTAGTGATGGCCACTGAGGCAATTTGATGATTTTAAGCTTGCTCTTTGAGGAGAGCCGGGGCACCTTCCAAAGTTGTTGCCGCTCTAAGATGGTCGATATCTCAGACAGGACACGACAAGCGGATGCGGATATTCCAAGTCCAAGGAACCGTCCCCTCTTATCCATAAGTGTTTATTCCTCTTCAGCTGCTTACTAAACTTTCTGCCGGTTCGCATCACGAGCAGGCCACGCAAGTGATGGCCACTGAGGCATCGCATCAATTTCTTATATTTGAGGATTTTCAGCTTGCTCTTTGAGGACAGCCAGGGCACCTTTCAAAGTTGGTGCCGCTCTAAGATGGTCAATATGTCAGGCAGGACAGAAAAAGCGGATGCGGATATTCCTAGTCCAACCCTAGTGAAAAACCCCTATAAGTCACAATAACCTCATACTTATTCTCATACTAAACTCAAAATAATATACAAATCTCCTATAATCTCATACTGAGCTCATTCATCCCATGAGAAATACATGACCTATAATGAGATTTGTATGAGGTTAGTATGAGAAATCTGTATGAGGTTATTGTGACTGATACGGTGTTTTAACTAGGGAAGGAACCGTCCCCTCTTCTCCATGAATGTTTATTCTTCTTCAGCTGCTTGCTAAACTTTCTGCCGGTTCACATCACGAGCAGGCCACGCAAGTGATGGTCACTTAGACATCGCATCAATTTCTTTTTTTCGAGGATTTTCAGCTTCCTGTTTGAGGGCAGCCGGGGCACCTTTAAAAGTTGCTGCCGCTCTAAGATGGTCGATATCTCAGACAGGACACGACAAGCGGATGCGGATATTCCAAGTCCAAGGAACCGTCCCCTCTTATCCATGAGTGTTTAATCCTCTTCAGCTGCTTGCTAACGTTTCTGCCGGTTTGCATCACGAGCAGGCCACGCAAGTAATGGCCACTAAGGCGTCGCATCAATTTCTCATATTCGAGGATTTTCAGCTTGCTGTTTGAGGGCAACCGGGGCAGCTTTCAAAGTTTCTTCCGCTCTAAGATGGTCGATACCTCAGATAGGACACGACAAGCGGATGCGGATATTCCAAGTCCAAGGAACCGTCCCCTCTTATCCATGAGTGTTTAATCCTCTTTAGCTGCTTGCTAAAGTTTCTGCCGGTTTGCATCACGAGCAGGCCACGCAAGTAATGGCCACTAAGGCGTCGCATCAATTTCTCATATTCGAGGATTTTCAGCTTGCTGTTTGAGGGCAACCGGCGCAGCTTTCAAAGTTTCTTCCGCTCTAAGATGGTCGATACCTCAGACAGGACACAAGCGGATGCGGATATTCCAAGTACAAGGAGCCGTCCCCTCTTATCCATGAGTGTTTAATCCTCTTCAGCTGCTTGCTAAAGTTTCTGCCGGTTTGCATCACGAGCAGGCCACGCAAGTAATGGCAACTGAGGCATCGCATCAATTTCTCATATTCGAGGATTTTCAGCTTGCTGTTTGAGGGCAACCGGGGAAGCTTTCAAAGTTTCTGCCGCTCTAAGATGGTCGATACCTCAGACAGGACACGACAAGCGGATGTGGATATTCCAAGTCCAAGGAACCGTCCCCTCTTATCCATGAGTGTTTAATCCTCTTCAGCTGCTTGCTAAAGTTTCTGCCGGTTTGCATCACGAGCAGGCCACGCAAGTAATGGCCACTAAGGCGTCGCATCAATTTCTCATATTCGAGTATTTTCAGCTTGCTGTTTGAGGGCAACCGGGGCAGCTTTCAAAGTTTCTTCCGCTCTAAGATGGTCGATACCTCAGACAGGACACGACAAGCGGATGCGGATATTCCAAGTCCAAGGAACCGTCCCATCTTAGCCATGAGTGTTTAATCCTCTTCAGCTGCTTGCTAAAGTTTCTGCCGGTTTGCATCACGAGCAGGCCACGCAAGTAATGGCCACTGAGGCATCGCATCAATTTCTCATATTCGAGGATTTTCAGCTTGCTGTTTGAGGGCAACCGGGGCAGCTTTCAAAGTTTCTTCCGCTCTAAGATGGTCGATACCTCAGACAGGACACGACAAGCGGATGCGGATATTCCAAGTCCAAGGAACCGTCCCCTCTTATCCATGAGTGTTTAATCCTCTTCAGCTGCTTGCTAAAGTTTCTGCCGGTTTGCATCACGAGCAGGCCACGCAAGTAATGGCCACTAAGGCGTCGCATCAATTTCTTATATTTGAGGATTTTCAGCTTGCTCTTTGAGGACAGCCGGGGCAACTTTCCAAGTTGCTGCCACTGTAAGATGGTCGATATCTCAGGCAGGACAGGAGAAGCGGATGCGGATATTCCAAGTCCAAGGAACCGTCCCCCTCTTACTCATGAGGGTTTATTCCTCTTATGCTGCTTGCTAAACTTTCTGCCGGTTCGCATCACGAGCAGGCCACGCAAGTGATGGCCATTGAGGCACCGCATCAATTTCTTATATTTGAGGATTTTCAGCTTGCTCTTCATAATTTCAGGGATATCATTACTGAGTGCGCGGTAGAAGTAGGCGGTAGGATAGTTAGAGAGGATACCGGCAAGCTGTCTAAGGAGACGAAAGATTTGATCAAGAAACGCCAGAGTATGAAAGCTTCCAATCCAACAGACCAGATCGAATTGGCCGAGATATCAAAGCTAATCAATAAGCGCAAGGTGGCCGATATAAGGAAGTATAACATGGAGAAAATTGAGCATGCTGTAAAGAACGGGGGAAGCCTTAAAGCGGTAAAGAAGAAATTGGCCATAGGGAAAAACCAGATGTATGCAATAAGGGACAAGGCGGGCAACGTCATCACTAATATGGAAAAGATAGTCAAAGTAGCCGAGGAGTTCTATACAGATCTCTACAGTAGCCAAAGCAGTCAGGACCGTAATGAGATTGGCGGTAGGGAAAAACAGTCAGACGTTCCACCAGTGACGAAGGACGAGGTCAAGAAAGCACTAGAAACTACGAAGAGGGGGAAATCAGCTGGAGAGGATCAGATAACTACAGATTTGCTGAAGGACGGGGGGGATATCGTGCTAGAAAAACTGGCGACCCTGTATACGCAGTGCCTGGTGTCATCGACGGTACCGAAACCATGTAAGAATGCAAACATTATCCTCATTCACAAGAAAGGGGACTCTAAGGACCTTAAAAATTACAGACCAATCAGCTTGCTGTCTGTTACGTATAAGCTTTTTACTAAGGTAATCGCTAATAGAATCAGGACAACCTTAGACTGCAATCAAGCAAAGGATCAAGCAGGGTTTCGGAAACGGTACTCTACTATCGATCATATCCATACCATCAATCAGCTGATAGAAAAATGCTCGGAATATAACCAGCCCTTATACATAGCATTCATTGATTACGAAAAAGCATTTGACTCAGTTGAAACCTCGGCGGTGATGCAGGCATTGCGAAATCAGGGGGTAGACGAGCCGTACGTGAAAGTGCTGGAAGATATATATAGTGGCTGCACAGCTACCATAGTTCTGCATAAAGTAACAAAATTCCCATAAAGAAAGGTGTTAGGCAAGGAGACAAAATCTCCCCAGTACTATTCACAGCTTGTTTAGAGGAAGTATTCAGAGACTTGGGATGGGAGCAGTTAGGGATAAGGGTGGACGGAGAATACCTCAGTAATCTGCGATTTGCTGATGACATTGCCTTGCTAAGCAACTCGGGGGATGAACTGCAAATAATGATTGATGACCTAGACAGGAAAAGTAGAAAGGTAGGCTTGAAAATCAATATGCAGAAGACTAAGGTAATGTTCAACAGCCTCGGGAAGGAACAGCAGTTTACATTAGGTAGCGAAATACTGGAAGTAGTAGGCGAATATGTCTACTTAGGACAGGTAGTAACCGCAGATCCGGACCACGAAAAGGAAACAACAAGAAGAATACGATTGGGATGGACCGCATTTGGCAAGCACTCGCAGATTATGACTAGCAGCTTACCAGTATCGCTCAAGAGGAAAGTATACAACAGTTGCATCTTGCCTGTACTCACCTATGGGGCTGAAACGTGGAGGCTAAGCAAGAGAGTTCTACTTAAGTTGAGGACAACCCAGAGGGCTATGGAACGAAAAATGGTAGGGGTAACATTAAGAGATAGAAAGCGTGCAGAGTGGGTCAGAGAAATAACTCAAGTTACCGACATTCTAGTAGAAATTAAAAAGAAGAAATGGACTTGGGCAGGACATGTAGTGCGAAGAGAGGATAACCGATGGTCGCTGAGGGTAACAAACTGGATTCCAAGGGAAGGAAAGCGTAGCAGGGGGCGGCAGAAAGTTAGGTGGGCGGATGAGATTAAGAAGTTCGCAGGGGTCAAGTGGATGCAGCTAGCACAGAACCGGGTTAAGTGGAGAAATATGGGAGAGGCCTTTGCCCTGCAGTGGGTATAATCAGGCTGGTGATGATGATGATGATGATGAGCTTGCTCTTTGAGGACAGCCGGGGCACCTTTCCAAGTTGCTGCCACTCTAAGATGGTCGATATCTCAGGAAGGACAGGAGAAGCGGATGCGGATATTCCAAGTCCAAGGAACCGTCCCCCTCTTATCCACGAGTGTTTATTCCTCTCCAGCTGCTTACTAAACTTTCTGCCGGCTCGCATCACGAGCAGGCCACGCAAGTGATGGCCATTGAGGCACCGCATCAATTTCTTATATTTGAGGATTTTCAGCTTGCTCTTTGAGGACAGCCGGGGCACCTTTCCAAGTTGCTGCCACTCTAAGATGGTCGATATCTCAGGAAGGACAGGAGAAGCGGATGCGGATATTCCAAGTCCAAGGAACCGTCCCCCTCTTATCCACGAGTGTTTATTCCTCTTCAGCTGCTTGCTAAACTTTCTGCCGGTTCGCATCACGAGCAGGCGACGGAAGTGATGACAACTGAGGTATCGCATCAATTTCTTATATTTGAGGATTTTTAGCTTGCTCTTTGAGGATAGCCGGGGCACCTTCCAAAGTTGCTGCCGCTCTAAGATGGTCCATATCTCAGACAGGACGCGTTACGCGGAAGCGGATATCCCAAGTCCATGGAACCGTCCCCTCTTATCCACGAGTGTTTATTCCTCTCCAGCTGCTTACTAAACTTTCTGCCGGTTCGCATCACGAGCAGGCCACGCAAGTGATGGCCATTGAGGCACCGCATCAATTTCTTATATTTGAGGATTTTCAGCTTGCTCTTTGAGGACAGCCGGAGCAACTTTCCAAGTTGCTCCGGCTGTCCTGGGGAGCAACTTTCCAAGTTGCTCCTGGGGCTGGGAGCAACTTTCCAAGTTGCTCCCACTCAAAGATGGTTGATATCTCAGGCAGGACAGGAGAAGTGGATGCGGATATTCCAAGTCCAAGGAACGGTCCCCCTCTTACTCATGAGGGTTTATTCCTCTTATGCTGCTTGATGAACTTTCTGCCGGTTCGCATCACCAGCAGGCAACGCTAGTGATGGCCACTGGGCAATTTGAGGATTTTAAGCTTGCTCTTTGAGGACAGCCGGGGCACCTTCCAAAGTTGCTGCCGCTCTAAGATGGTCGATATCTCAGACAGGACACGACAAGCGGATGCGGATATTCCAAGTCCAAGGAACCATCCCCTCTTATCCATAAGTGTTTATTCCTCTTCAGCTGCTTACTAAACTTTCTGCCGGTTCGCATCACGAGCAGGCCACGCAAGTGATGGCCACTGAGGCATCGCATCAATTTCTTATATTTGAGGATTTTCAGCTTGCTCTTTGAGGACAGCCAGGACACCTTTCAAAGTTGCTGCCGCTTTAAGATGGTCGATATCTCAGGCGGGACAGAAAAAGCGGATGCGGATATTCCTAGTCCAACCCTAGTGAAAAACCCCTATAAGTCACAATAACCTCATACATATTCTCATACTAAACTCAAAATAATATACAAATCTCCTATAATCTCATACTGAGCTCATTCATCCCATGAGAAATACATGACCTATAATGAGATTTGTTTGAGGTTAGTATGAGAAATCTGTATGAGGTTATTGTGACTGATACGGTGTTTTCACTAGGGAAGGAACCGTCCCCTCTTATCCATGTGTGTTTATTCTTCTTCAGCTGCTTGCTAAACTTTCTGCCGGTTCACATCACGAGCAGGCCACGCAGATGATGGCCACTGAGACATCGCGTCAATTTCTTATATTCGAGGATTTTCAGCTTGCTCTTTGAGGACAGCCGGGGCACCTTCCAAAGTTCCTGCCGCTCTAAAATGGTCGATATCTAAGACAGGACACAAGCGGATGCAGATATCCCAAGTCCAAGGAACCGTCCCCTCTTATCCATAAGTGTTTTTTCCTCTTCAGCTGCTTGCTAAACTTTCTGCCGGTTCGCATCACGAGCAGGCCACGCTAGTGATGGCCACTGAGGGATCATCGCATCAATTTCTTATATTTGAGGATTTTCAGCTTGCTCTTTGAGGACAGCAGGGGCAACTTTCCAGGTTGCTGCCACTGTAAGATGGTCGATATCTCAGGCAGGACAGGAGAAGCGGATGCGGATATTCCAAGTCCAAGGAACCGTCCCCCTCTTACTCATGAGGGTTTGTTCCTCTTATGCTGCTTGCTAAACTTTCTGCCGGTTCGCATCACGAGCAGGCCACGCAAGTGATGGCCACTGAGGCATCGCATCAATTTTTTGTATTTGAAGATTTTCAGCTCGCTCTTTAAAGACAGCCGGGGCAACTTTCTATGTTGCTGCCGCTCTAAGATGGTCGATATCTCAGGCAGGACACAAAAAGCGGATGCGGATATTCCAAGTCCAAGGAACCGTCCCCCTCTTACTCATTGGGGTTTATTCCTCTTATGCTGCTTGCTAAACTTTCTGCCGGTTCGCATCGCGAGCAGGCCACGCAAGTAATGGCCACTGAGGCATCGCATCAATTTCTCATATTCGAGGATTTTCAGCTTGCTCTTTGAGGACAGCCGGGGCACCTTTCCAAGTTGCAGCCACTCTAAGATAGTCGATATCTCAGGAAGGACAGGAGAAGCGGATGCGGATATTCCAAGTCCATGGAATCGTCCCCCTCTTATCCACGAGCGTTTATTCCTCTTCAGCTGCTTGCTAAACTTTCTCCCGGTTCGGATCACGAGCAGGCGACGCAAGTGATGACAACTGAGGCATCGCATCAATTTCTTATATTTGAGGATTTTTAGCTTGCTCTTTGAGGACAGCCGGGGCACCTTCCAAAGTTGCTGCCTCTCTAAGATGGTCGATATCTCAGACAGGACACGTTACGCGGAAGCGGATATCCCAAGTCCAAGGAACCGTCCCCTCTTATCCACGAGTGTTTATTCCTCTTCAGCTGCTTACTAAACTTTCTGCCGGTTCGAAGCACGAGCAGGCCATGCAGGTGATGGCCATTGAGGCATCGCATCAATTTCTTATATTTGAGGATTTTCAGCTTGCTCTTTGCGGACAGCCGGGGCAACTTTCCAAGTTGCTGCAACTCAGAGATGGTCGATATCTCAGGCAGGACAGGAGAAGCGGATGCGGATATTCCAAGTCCAAAGAACGGTCCCCCTCTTACTCATGAGGGTTTATTCCTCTTATGCTGCTTGCTAAACTTTCTCCCGGTTCGCATCACCAGCAGGCAACGCTAGTGATGGCCACTGAGGCAATTTGATGATTTTCAGCTTGCTCTTTGAGGAGAGCCGGGGCACCTTCCAAAGTTGTTGCCGCTCTAAGATGGTCGATATCTCAGACAGGACACGACAAGCGGATGCGGATATTCCAAGTCCAAGGAACCGTCCCCTCTTATCCATAAGTGTTTATTCCTCTTCAGCTGCTTACTAAACTTTCTGCCGGTTCGCATCACGAGCAGGCCACGCAAGTGATGGCCACTGAGGCATCGCATCAATTTCTTATATTTGAGGATTTTCAGCTTGCTCTTTGAGGACAGCCAGGGCACCTTTCAAAGTTGGTGCCGCTCTAAGATGGTCAATATGTCAGGCAGGACAGAAAAAGCGGATGCGGATATTCCTAGTCCAACCCTAGTGAAAAACCCCTATAAGTCACAATAACCTCATACTTATTCTCATACTAAACTCAAAATAATATACAAATCTCCTATAATCTCATACTGAGCTCATTCATCCCATGAGAAATACATGACCTATAATGAGATTTGTATGAGGTTAGTATGAGAAATCTGTATGAGGTTATTGTGACTGATACGGTGTTTTAACTAGGGAAGGAACCGTCCCCTCTTCTCCATGAATGTTTATTCTTCTTCAGCTGCTTGCTAAACTTTCTGCCGGTTCACATCACGAGCAGGCCACGCAAGTGATGGTCACTTAGACATCGCATCAATTTCTTTTTTTCGAGGATTTTCAGCTTCCTGTTTGAGGGCAGCCGGGGCACCTTTAAAAGTTGCTGCCGCTCTAAGATGGTCGATATCTCAGACAGGACACGACAAGCGGATGCGGATATTCCAAGTCCAAGGAACCGTCCCCTCTTATCCATGAGTGTTTAATCCTCTTCAGCTGCTTGCTAACGTTTCTGCCGGTTTGCATCACGAGCAGGCCACGCAAGTAATGGCCACTAAGGCGTCGCATCAATTTCTCATATTCGAGGATTTTCAGCTTGCTTTTTGAGGACAGCCGGGGCACCTTCCAAAGTTGCTGCCTCTCTAAGATGGTCGATATCTCAGACAGGACACGTTACGCGGAAGCGGATATCCCAAGTCCAAGGAACCGTCCCCTCTTATCCACGAGTGTTTATTCCTCTTCAGCTGCTTACTAAACTTTCTGCCGGTTCGAAGCACGAGCAGGCCATGCAGGTGATGGCCATTGAGGCATCGCATCAATTTCTTATATTTGAGGATTTTCAGCTTGCTCTTTGCGGACAGCCGGGGCAACTTTCCAAGTTGCTGCAACTCAGAGATGGTCGATATCTCAGGCAGGACAGGAGAAGCGGATGCGGATGATCCAAGTCCAAAGAACGGTCCCCCTCTTACTCATGAGGGTTTATTCCTCTTATGCTGCTTGCTAAACTTTCTCCCGGTTCGCATCACCAGCAGGCAACGCTAGTGATGGCCACTGAGGCAATTTGATGATTTTAAGCTTGCTCTTTGAGGAGAGCCGGGGCACCTTCCAAAGTTGTTGCCGCTCTAAGATGGTCGATATCTCAGACAGGACACGACAAGCGGATGCGGATATTCCAAGTCCAAGGAACCGTCCCCTCTTATCCATAAGTGTTTATTCCTCTTCAGCTGCTTACTAAACTTTCTGCCGGTTCGCATCACGAGCAGGCCACGCAAGTGATGGCCACTGAGGCATCGCATCAATTTCTTATATTTGAGGATTTTCAGCTTGCTCTTTGAGGACAGCCAGGGCACCTTTCAAAGTTGGTGCCGCTCTAAGATGGTCAATATGTCAGGCAGGACAGAAAAAGCGGATGCGGATATTCCTAGTCCAACCCTAGTGAAAAACCCCTATAAGTCACAATAACCTCATACTTATTCTCATACTAAACTCAAAATAATATACAAATCTCCTATAATCTCATACTGAGCTCATTCATCCCATGAGAAATACATGACCTATAATGAGATTTGTATGAGGTTAGTATGAGAAATCTGTATGAGGTTATTGTGACTGATACGGTGTTTTAACTAGGGAAGGAACCGTCCCCTCTTCTCCATGAATGTTTATTCTTCTTCAGCTGCTTGCTAAACTTTCTGCCGGTTCACATCACGAGCAGGCCACGCAAGTGATGGTCACTTAGACATCGCATCAATTTCTTTTTTTCGAGGATTTTCAGCTTCCTGTTTGAGGGCAGCCGGGGCACCTTTAAAAGTTGCTGCCGCTCTAAGATGGTCGATATCTCAGACAGGACACGACAAGCGGATGCGGATATTCCAAGTCCAAGGAACCGTCCCCTCTTATCCATGAGTGTTTAATCCTCTTCAGCTGCTTGCTAACGTTTCTGCCGGTTTGCATCACGAGCAGGCCACGCAAGTAATGGCCACTAAGGCGTCGCATCAATTTCTCATATTCGAGGATTTTCAGCTTGCTGTTTGAGGGCAACCGGGGCAGCTTTCAAAGTTTCTTCCGCTCTAAGATGGTCGATACCTCAGATAGGACACGACAAGCGGATGCGGATATTCCAAGTCCAAGGAACCGTCCCCTCTTATCCATGAGTGTTTAATCCTCTTTAGCTGCTTGCTAAAGTTTCTGCCGGTTTGCATCACGAGCAGGCCACGCAAGTAATGGCCACTAAGGCGTCGCATCAATTTCTCATATTCGAGGATTTTCAGCTTGCTGTTTGAGGGCAACCGGCGCAGCTTTCAAAGTTTCTTCCGCTCTAAGATGGTCGATACCTCAGACAGGACACAAGCGGATGCGGATATTCCAAGTACAAGGAGCCGTCCCCTCTTATCCATGAGTGTTTAATCCTCTTCAGCTGCTTGCTAAAGTTTCTGCCGGTTTGCATCACGAGCAGGCCACGCAAGTAATGGCAACTGAGGCATCGCATCAATTTCTCATATTCGAGGATTTTCAGCTTGCTGTTTGAGGGCAACCGGGGAAGCTTTCAAAGTTTCTGCCGCTCTAAGATGGTCGATACCTCAGACAGGACACGACAAGCGGATGTGGATATTCCAAGTCCAAGGAACCGTCCCCTCTTATCCATGAGTGTTTAATCCTCTTCAGCTGCTTGCTAAAGTTTCTGCCGGTTTGCATCACGAGCAGGCCACGCAAGTAATGGCCACTAAGGCGTCGCATCAATTTCTCATATTCGAGTATTTTCAGCTTGCTGTTTGAGGGCAACCGGGGCAGCTTTCAAAGTTTCTTCCGCTCTAAGATGGTCGATACCTCAGACAGGACACGACAAGCGGATGCGGATATTCCAAGTCCAAGGAACCGTCCCATCTTAGCCATGAGTGTTTAATCCTCTTCAGCTGCTTGCTAAAGTTTCTGCCGGTTTGCATCACGAGCAGGCCACGCAAGTAATGGCCACTGAGGCATCGCATCAATTTCTCATATTCGAGGATTTTCAGCTTGCTGTTTGAGGGCAACCGGGGCAGCTTTCAAAGTTTCTTCCGCTCTAAGATGGTCGATACCTCAGACAGGACACGACAAGCGGATGCGGATATTCCAAGTCCAAGGAACCGTCCCCTCTTATCCATGAGTGTTTAATCCTCTTCAGCTGCTTGCTAAAGTTTCTGCCGGTTTGCATCACGAGCAGGCCACGCAAGTAATGGCCACTAAGGCGTCGCATCAATTTCTTATTTTCGAGGATTTTCAGCTTGCTCTTTGAGGACAGCCGGGGCACCTTTCAAATTTGCTGCCGCTCTAATGTGGTCGATTATTCAGGCAGGCCACGACAAGCGGATGTGGATAGTCCAGGTCCAAGGTTCCGCCACCTTTTATCCATGAGTTTTTGTTCATCTTCAGCTGCCTGCTAAGCTTCCTGCCGGTTCGCATCACGAGCAATCCACGCAAGTAATGGTCGCTGCAGCGTCGTTTCAAATTATCATTGAGGCTTTTCAGCTTTCTCTTCGAGGAGGAGAGAAGCGCAGACACGGTAGTACCAGACTTCTTATTTTCTTGATCCTTCTCATTTGCTTGCTCATCAATTTCTTATTTTCGAGGATTTTCAGCTTGCTCTTTGAGGACAGCCAGGGCACCTTTCAAAGTTGCTGCCGCTTTAAGATGGTCGATATCTCAGGAAGGACAGGAGAAGCGGATGCGGATATTCCAAGTCCAAGGAACCGTCCCCCTCTTATCCACGAGTGTTTATTCCTCTCCAGCTGCTTACTAAACTTTCTGCCGGCTCGCATCACGAGCAGGCCACGCAAGTGATGGCCATTGAGGCACCGCATCAATTTCTTATATTTGAGGATTTTCAGCTTGCTCTTTGAGGACAGCCGGAGCAACTTTCCAAGTTGCTCCCACTCAAAGATGGTTGATATCTCAGGCAGGACAGGAGAAGCGGATGCGGATATTCCAAGTCCAAGGAACGGTCCCCCTCTTACTCATGAGGGTTTATTCCTCTTATGCTGCTTGATGAACTTTCTGCCGGTTCGCATCACCAGCAGGCAACGCTAGTGATGGCCACTGGGAAATTTGAGGATTTTAAGCTTGCTCTTTGAGGACAGCCGGGGCACCTTCCAAAGTTGCTGCCGCTCTAAGATGGTCCATATCTCAGACAGGACACGACAAGCGGATGCGGATATTCCAAGTCCAAGGAACCGTCCCCTCTTATCCATAAGTGTTTATTCCTCTTCAGCTGCTTACTAAACTTTCTGCCGGTTCGCATCACGAGCAGGCCACGCAAGTGATGGCCACTGAGGCATCGCATCAATTTCTTATATTTGAGGATTTTCAGCTTGCTCTTTGAGGACAGCCAGGGCACCTTTCAAAGTTGCTGCCGCTTTAAGATGGTCGATATCTCAGGCGGGACAGAAAAAGCGGATGCGGATATTCCTAGTTCAACCCTAGTGAAAAACCCCTATAAGTCACAATAACCTCATACATATTCTCATACTAAACTCAAAATAATATACAAATCTCCTATAATCTCATACTGAGCTCATTCATCCCATGAGAAATACATGACCTATAATGAGATTTGTATGAGGTTAGTATGAGAAATCTGTATGAGGTTATTGTGACTGATACGGTGTTTTCACTAGGGAAGGAACCGTTCCCTCTTATCCATGAGTGTTCATTCTTCTTCAGCTGCTTGCTAAATTTTCTGCCGGTTCACATCACGAGCAGGCCACGCAGATGATGGCCACTGAGACATCGCGTCAATTTCTTATATTCGAGGATTTTCAGCTTGCTCTTTGAGGACAGCAGGGGCAACTGTCCAGGTTGCTGCCACTGTAAGATGGTCGATATCTCAGGCAGGACAGGAGAAGCGGATGCGGATATTCCAAGTCCAAGGAACCGTCCCCCTCTTACTCATGAGGGTTTGTTCCTCTTATGCTGCTTGCTAAACTTTCTGCCGGTTCGCATCACGAGCAGGCCACGCAAGTGATGGCCACTGAGGCATCGCATCATTTTTTTGTATTTGAAGATTTTCAGCTCGCTCTTTAAAGACAGCCGGGGCAACTTTCTATGTTGCTGCCGCTCTAAGATGGTCGATATCTCAGGCAGGACACAAAAAGCGGATGCGGATATTCCAAGTCCAAGGAACCGTCCCCCTCTTACTCATTGGGGTTTATTCCTCTTATGCTGCTTGCTAAACTTTCTGCCGGTTCGCATCGCGAGCAGGCCACGCAAGTAATGGCCACTGAGGCATCGCATCAATTTCTCATATTCGAGGATTTTCAGCTTGCTCTTTGAGGACAGCCGGGGCACCTTTCCAAGTTGCTGCCACTCTAAGATAGTCGATATCTCAGGAAAGACAGGAGAAGCGGATGCGGATATTCCAAGTCCAAGGAATCGTCCCCCTCTTATCCACGAGCGTTTATTCCTCTTCAGCTGCTTGCTAATCTTTCTCCCGGTTCGGATCACGAGCAGGCGACGCAAGTGATGACAACTGAGGCATCGCGTCAATTTCTTATATTTGAGGATTTTTAGCTTGCTCTTTGAGGACAGCCGGGGCACCTTCCAAAGTTGCTGCCTCTCTAAGAGGGTCGATATCTCAGACAGGACACGTTACGCGGAAGCGGATATCCCAAGTCCAAGGAACCGTCCCCTCTTATCCACGAGTGTTTATTCCTCTTCAGCTGCTTACTAAACTTTCTGCCGGTTCGAAGCACGAGCAGGCCACGCAAGTGATGGCCATTGAGGCATCGCATCAATTTCTTATATTTGAGGATTTTCAGCTTGCTCTTTGCGGACAGCCGGGGCAACTTTCCAAGTTGCTGCCACTCAGAGATGGTCGATATCTCAGGCAGGACAGGAGAAGCGGATGCGGATATTCCAAGTCCAAGGAACCGTCCCCTCTTATCCATGAGTGTTTAATCCTCTTCAGCTGCTTGCTAAAGTTTCTGCCGGTTTGCATCACGAGCAGGCCACGCAAGTAATGGCCACTAAGGCGTCGCATCAATTTCTCATATTCGAGGATTTTCAGCTTGCTGTTTGAGGGCAACCGGGGCAGCTTTCAAAGTTTCTTCCGCTCTAAGATGGTCGATACCTCAGACAGGACACGACAAGCGGATGCGGATATTCCAAGTCCAAGGAACCGTCCCCTCTTATCCATGAGTGTTTAATCCTCTTCAGCTGCTTGCTAAAGTTTCTGCCGGTTTGCATCACGAGCAGGCCACGCAAGTAATGGCCACTAAGGCGTCGCATCAATTTCTCATATTCGAGGATTTTCAGCTTGCTGTTTGAGGGCAACCGGCGCAGCTTTCAAAGTTTCTTCCGCTCTAAGATGGTCGATACCTCAGACAGGACACTACAAGCGGATGCGGATATTCCAAGTCCAAGGAGCCGTCCCCTCTTATCCATGAGTGTTTAATCCTCTTCAGCTGCTTGCTAAAGTTTCTGCCGGTTTGCATCACGAGCAGGCCACGCAAGTAATGGCAACTGAGGCATCGCATCAATTTCTCATATTCGAGGATTTTCAGCTTGCTGTTTGAGGGCAACCGGGGAAGCTTTCAAAGTTTCTGCCGCTCTAAGATCGTCGATACCTCAGACAGGACACGACAAGCGGATGTGGATATTCCAAGTCCAAGGAACCGTCCCCTCTTATCCATGAGTGTTTAATCCTCTTCAGCTGCTTGCAAAAGTTTCTGCCGGTTTGCATCACGAGCAGGCCACGTAGAGTAATGGCCACTAAGGCGTCGCATCAATATCTCATATTCGAGGATTTTCAGCTTGCTGTTTGAGGGCAACCGGGGCAGCTTTCAAAGTTTCTTCCGCTCTAAGATGGTCGATACCTCAGACAGGACACGACAAGCGGATGCGGATATTCCAAGTCCAAGGAACCGTCCCCTCTTTTCCATGAGTGTTTAATCCTCTTCAGCTGCTTGCTAAAGTTTCTGCCGGTTTGCATCACGAGCAGGCCACGCAAGTAATGGCCACTGAGGCATCGCATCAATTTCTCATATTCGAGGATTTTCAGCTTGCTGTTTGAGGGCAACCGGGGCAGCTTTCAAAGTTTCTTCCGCTCTAATGTGGTCGATTATTCAGGCAGGCCACGACAAGCGGATGTGGATAGTCCAGGTCCAAGGTTCCGCCACCTTTTATCCATGAGTTGTTATTCATCTTCAGCTGCCTGCTAAGCTTCCTGCCGGTTCGCATCACGAGCAATCCACGCAAGTAATGGTCGCTGCAGCGTCGTTTCAAATTATCATTGAGGCTTTTCAGCTTTCTCTTCGAGGAGGAGAGAAGCGCAGACACGGTAGTACCAGACTTCTTATTTTCTTGATCCTTCTCATTTGCTTGCGCATCAATTTCTTATTTTCGAGGATTTTCAGCTTGCTCTTTGAGGACAGCCAGGGCACCTTTCGAAGTTGCTGCCGCTTTAAGATGGTCGATATCTCAGGCGGGACAGAAAAAGCGGATGCGGATATTCCTAGTCCAACCCTAGTGAAAAACCCCTATAAGTTACAATAACCTCATACATATTCTCATACTAAACTCAAAATAATATACAAATCTCCTATAATCTCATACTGAGCTCATTCATCCCATGAGAAATACATGACCTATAATGAGATTTGTATGACGTTAGTATGAGAAATCTGTATGAGGTTATTGTGACTGATACGTTGTTTTCACTAGGGAAGGAACCGTCCCCTCTTATCCATGAGTGTTTATTCTTCTTCAGCTGCTTGCTAAACTTTCTGCCGGCTCGCATCACGAGCAGGCCACGCAAGTGATGGCCATTGAGGCACCGCATCAATTTCTTATATTTGAGGATTTTCAGCTTGCTCTTTGAGGACAGCCGGGGCACCTTTCCAAGTTGCTGCCACTCTAAGATGGT
The DNA here is from genome assembly GCF_055883805.1 of Amblyomma maculatum. Lineage (NCBI taxonomy): Eukaryota > Metazoa > Arthropoda > Arachnida > Ixodida > Ixodidae > Amblyomma > Amblyomma maculatum. The sequence goes on along the minus strand of NC_139346.1, from coordinate 92,708,620 downwards.
CGATATCTCAGGAAGGACAGGAGAAGCGGATGCGGATATTCCAAGTCCAAGGAACCGTCCCCCTCTTATCCACGAGTGTTTATTCCTCTTCAGCTGCTTGCTAAACTTTCTGCCGGTTCGCATCACGAGCAGGCGACGGAAGTGATGACAACTGAGGTATCGCATCAATTTCTTATATTTGAGGATTTTTAGCTTGCTCTTTGAGGATAGCCGGGGCACCTTCCAAAGTTGCTGCCGCTCTAAGATGGTCCATATCTCAGACAGGACGCGTTACGCGGAAGCGGATATCCCAAGTCCATGGAACCGTCCCCTCTTATCCACGAGTGTTTATTCCTCTCCAGCTGCTTACTAAACTTTCTGCCGGTTCGCATCACGAGCAGGCCACGCAAGTGATGGCCATTGAGGCACCGCATCAATTTCTTATATTTGAGGATTTTCAGCTTGCTCTTTGAGGACAGCCGGAGCAACTTTCCAAGTTGCTCCCACTCAAAGATGGTTGATATCTCAGGCAGGACAGGAGAAGTGGATGCGGATATTCCAAGTCCAAGGAACGGTCCCCCTCTTACTCATGAGGGTTTATTCCTCTTATGCTGCTTGATGAACTTTCTGCCGGTTCGCATCACCAGCAGGCAACGCTAGTGATGGCCACTGGGCAATTTGAGGATTTTAAGCTTGCTCTTTGAGGACAGCCGGGGCACCTTCCAAAGTTGCTGCCGCTCTAAGATGGTCGATATCTCAGACAGGACACGACAAGCGGATGCGGATATTCCAAGTCCAAGGAACCGTCCCCTCTTATCCATAAGTGTTTATTCCTCTTCAGCTGCTTACTAAACTTTCTGCCGGTTCGCATCACGAGCAGGCCACGCAAGTGATGGCCACTGAGGCATCGCATCAATTTCTTATATTTGAGGATTTTCAGCTTGCTCTTTGAGGACAGCCAGGACACCTTTCAAAGTTGCTGCCGCTTTAAGATGGTCGATATCTCAGGCGGGACAGAAAAAGCGGATGCGGATATTCCTAGTCCAACCCTAGTGAAAAACCCCTATAAGTCACAATAACCTCATACATATTCTCATACTAAACTCAAAATAATATACAAATCTCCTATAATCTCATACTGAGCTCATTCATCCCATGAGAAATACATGACCTATAATGAGATTTGTTTGAGGTTAGTATGAGAAATCTGTATGAGGTTATTGTGACTGATACGGTGTTTTCACTAGGGAAGGAACCGTCCCCTCTTATCCATGTGTGTTTATTCTTCTTCAGCTGCTTGCTAAACTTTCTGCCGGTTCACATCACGAGCAGGCCACGCAGATGATGGCCACTGAGACATCGCGTCAATTTCTTATATTCGAGGATTTTCAGCTTGCTCTTTGAGGACAGCCGGGGCACCTTCCAAAGTTCCTGCCGCTCTAAAATGGTCGATATCTAAGACAGGACACAAGCGGATGCAGATATCCCAAGTCCAAGGAACCGTCCCCTCTTATCCATAAGTGTTTTTTCCTCTTCAGCTGCTTGCTAAACTTTCTGCCGGTTCGCATCACGAGCAGGCCACGCTAGTGATGGCCACTGAGGGATCATCGCATCAATTTCTTATATTTGAGGATTTTCAGCTTGCTCTTTGAGGACAGCAGGGGCAACTTTCCAGGTTGCTGCCACTGTAAGATGGTCGATATCTCAGGCAGGACAGGAGAAGCGGATGCGGATATTCCAAGTCCAAGGAACCGTCCCCCTCTTACTCATGAGGGTTTGTTCCTCTTATGCTGCTTGCTAAACTTTCTGCCGGTTCGCATCACGAGCAGGCCACGCAAGTGATGGCCACTGAGGCATCGCATCAATTTTTTGTATTTGAAGATTTTCAGCTCGCTCTTTAAAGACAGCCGGGGCAACTTTCTATGTTGCTGCCGCTCTAAGATGGTCGATATCTCAGGCAGGACACAAAAAGCGGATGCGGATATTCCAAGTCCAAGGAACCGTCCCCCTCTTACTCATTGGGGTTTATTCCTCTTATGCTGCTTGCTAAACTTTCTGCCGGTTCGCATCGCGAGCAGGCCACGCAAGTAATGGCCACTGAGGCATCGCATCAATTTCTCATATTCGAGGATTTTCAGCTTGCTCTTTGAGGACAGCCGGGGCACCTTTCCAAGTTGCAGCCACTCTAAGATAGTCGATATCTCAGGAAGGACAGGAGAAGCGGATGCGGATATTCCAAGTCCATGGAATCGTCCCCCTCTTATCCACGAGCGTTTATTCCTCTTCAGCTGCTTGCTAAACTTTCTCCCGGTTCGGATCACGAGCAGGCGACGCAAGTGATGACAACTGAGGCATCGCATCAATTTCTTATATTTGAGGATTTTTAGCTTGCTCTTTGAGGACAGCCGGGGCACCTTCCAAAGTTGCTGCCTCTCTAAGATGGTCGATATCTCAGACAGGACACGTTACGCGGAAGCGGATATCCCAAGTCCAAGGAACCGTCCCCTCTTATCCACGAGTGTTTATTCCTCTTCAGCTGCTTACTAAACTTTCTGCCGGTTCGAAGCACGAGCAGGCCATGCAGGTGATGGCCATTGAGGCATCGCATCAATTTCTTATATTTGAGGATTTTCAGCTTGCTCTTTGCGGACAGCCGGGGCAACTTTCCAAGTTGCTGCAACTCAGAGATGGTCGATATCTCAGGCAGGACAGGAGAAGCGGATGCGGATATTCCAAGTCCAAAGAACGGTCCCCCTCTTACTCATGAGGGTTTATTCCTCTTATGCTGCTTGCTAAACTTTCTCCCGGTTCGCATCACCAGCAGGCAACGCTAGTGATGGCCACTGAGGCAATTTGATGATTTTCAGCTTGCTCTTTGAGGAGAGCCGGGGCACCTTCCAAAGTTGTTGCCGCTCTAAGATGGTCGATATCTCAGACAGGACACGACAAGCGGATGCGGATATTCCAAGTCCAAGGAACCGTCCCCTCTTATCCATAAGTGTTTATTCCTCTTCAGCTGCTTACTAAACTTTCTGCCGGTTCGCATCACGAGCAGGCCACGCAAGTGATGGCCACTGAGGCATCGCATCAATTTCTTATATTTGAGGATTTTCAGCTTGCTCTTTGAGGACAGCCAGGGCACCTTTCAAAGTTGGTGCCGCTCTAAGATGGTCAATATGTCAGGCAGGACAGAAAAAGCGGATGCGGATATTCCTAGTCCAACCCTAGTGAAAAACCCCTATAAGTCACAATAACCTCATACTTATTCTCATACTAAACTCAAAATAATATACAAATCTCCTATAATCTCATACTGAGCTCATTCATCCCATGAGAAATACATGACCTATAATGAGATTTGTATGAGGTTAGTATGAGAAATCTGTATGAGGTTATTGTGACTGATACGGTGTTTTAACTAGGGAAGGAACCGTCCCCTCTTCTCCATGAATGTTTATTCTTCTTCAGCTGCTTGCTAAACTTTCTGCCGGTTCACATCACGAGCAGGCCACGCAAGTGATGGTCACTTAGACATCGCATCAATTTCTTTTTTTCGAGGATTTTCAGCTTCCTGTTTGAGGGCAGCCGGGGCACCTTTAAAAGTTGCTGCCGCTCTAAGATGGTCGATATCTCAGACAGGACACGACAAGCGGATGCGGATATTCCAAGTCCAAGGAACCGTCCCCTCTTATCCATGAGTGTTTAATCCTCTTCAGCTGCTTGCTAACGTTTCTGCCGGTTTGCATCACGAGCAGGCCACGCAAGTAATGGCCACTAAGGCGTCGCATCAATTTCTCATATTAGAGGATTTTCAGCTTGCTTTTTGAGGACAGCCGGGGCACCTTCCAAAGTTGCTGCCTCTCTAAGATGGTCGATATCTCAGACAGGACACGTTACGCGGAAGCGGATATCCCAAGTCCAAGGAACCGTCCCCTCTTATCCACGAGTGTTTATTCCTCTTCAGCTGCTTACTAAACTTTCTGCCGGTTCGAAGCACGAGCAGGCCATGCAGGTGATGGCCATTGAGGCATCGCATCAATTTCTTATATTTGAGGATTTTCAGCTTGCTCTTTGCGGACAGCCGGGGCAACTTTCCAAGTTGCTGCAACTCAGAGATGGTCGATATCTCAGGCAGGACAGGAGAAGCGGATGCGGATATTCCAAGTCCAAAGAACGGTCCCCCTCTTACTCATGAGGGTTTATTCCTCTTATGCTGCTTGCTAAACTTTCTCCCGGTTCGCATCACCAGCAGGCAACGCTAGTGATGGCCACTGAGGCAATTTGATGATTTTAAGCTTGCTCTTTGAGGAGAGCCGGGGCACCTTCCAAAGTTGTTGCCGCTCTAAGATGGTCGATATCTCAGACAGGACACGACAAGCGGATGCGGATATTCCAAGTCCAAGGAACCGTCCCCTCTTATCCATAAGTGTTTATTCCTCTTCAGCTGCTTACTAAACTTTCTGCCGGTTCGCATCACGAGCAGGCCACGCAAGTGATGGCCACTGAGGCATCGCATCAATTTCTTATATTTGAGGATTTTCAGCTTGCTCTTTGAGGACAGCCAGGGCACCTTTCAAAGTTGGTGCCGCTCTAAGATGGTCAATATGTCAGGCAGGACAGAAAAAGCGGATGCGGATATTCCTAGTCCAACCCTAGTGAAAAACCCCTATAAGTCACAATAACCTCATACTTATTCTCATACTAAACTCAAAATAATATACAAATCTCCTATAATCTCATACTGAGCTCATTCATCCCATGAGAAATACATGACCTATAATGAGATTTGTATGAGGTTAGTATGAGAAATCTGTATGAGGTTATTGTGACTGATACGGTGTTTTAACTAGGGAAGGAACCGTCCCCTCTTCTCCATGAATGTTTATTCTTCTTCAGCTGCTTGCTAAACTTTCTGCCGGTTCACATCACGAGCAGGCCACGCAAGTGATGGTCACTTAGACATCGCATCAATTTCTTTTTTTCGAGGATTTTCAGCTTCCTGTTTGAGGGCAGCCGGGGCACCTTTTAAAGTTGCTGCCGCTCTAAGATGGTCGATATCTCAGACAGGACACGACAAGCGGATGCGGATATTCCAAGTCCAAGGAACCGTCCCCTCTTATCCATGAGTGTTTAATCCTCTTCAGCTGCTTGCTAACGTTTCTGCCGGTTTGCATCACGAGCAGGCCACGCAAGTAATGGCCACTAAGGCGTCGCATCAATTTCTCATATTCGAGGATTTTCAGCTTGCTGTTTGAGGGCAACCGGGGCAGCTTTCAAAGTTTCTTCCGCTCTAAGATGGTCGATACCTCAGATAGGACACGACAAGCGGATGCGGATATTCCAAGTCCAAGGAACCGTCCCCTCTTATCCATGAGTGTTTAATCCTCTTTAGCTGCTTGCTAAAGTTTCTGCCGGTTTGCATCACGAGCAGGCCACGCAAGTAATGGCCACTAAGGCGTCGCATCAATTTCTCATATTCGAGGATTTTCAGCTTGCTGTTTGAGGGCAACCGGCGCAGCTTTCAAAGTTTCTTCCGCTCTAAGATGGTCGATACCTCAGACAGGACACAAGCGGATGCGGATATTCCAAGTACAAGGAGCCGTCCCCTCTTATCCATGAGTGTTTAATCCTCTTCAGCTGCTTGCTAAAGTTTCTGCCGGTTTGCATCACGAGCAGGCCACGCAAGTAATGGCAACTGAGGCATCGCATCAATTTCTCATATTCGAGGATTTTCAGCTTGCTGTTTGAGGGCAACCGGGGAAGCTTTCAAAGTTTCTGCCGCTCTAAGATGGTCGATACCTCAGACAGGACACGACAAGCGGATGTGGATATTCCAAGTCCAAGGAACCGTCCCCTCTTATCCATGAGTGTTTAATCCTCTTCAGCTGCTTGCTAAAGTTTCTGCCGGTTTGCATCACGAGCAGGCCACGCAAGTAATGGCCACTAAGGCGTCGCATCAATTTCTCATATTCGAGTATTTTCAGCTTGCTGTTTGAGGGCAACCGGGGCAGCTTTCAAAGTTTCTTCCGCTCTAAGATGGTCGATACCTCAGACAGGACACGACAAGCGGATGCGGATATTCCAAGTCCAAGGAACCGTCCCATCTTAGCCATGAGTGTTTAATCCTCTTCAGCTGCTTGCTAAAGTTTCTGCCGGTTTGCATCACGAGCAGGCCACGCAAGTAATGGCCACTGAGGCATCGCATCAATTTCTCATATTCGAGGATTTTCAGCTTGCTGTTTGAGGGCAACCGGGGCAGCTTTCAAAGTTTCTTCCGCTCTAAGATGGTCGATACCTCAGACAGGACACGACAAGCGGATGCGGATATTCCAAGTCCAAGGAACCGTCCCCTCTTATCCATGAGTGTTTAATCCTCTTCAGCTGCTTGCTAAAGTTTCTGCCGGTTTGCATCACGAGCAGGCCACGCAAGTAATGGCCACTAAGGCGTCGCATCAATTTCTTATTTTCGAGGATTTTCAGCTTGCTCTTTGAGGACAGCCGGGGCACCTTTCAAATTTGCTGCCGCTCTAATGTGGTCGATTATTCAGGCAGGCCACGACAAGCGGATGTGGATAGTCCAGGTCCAAGGTTCCGCCACCTTTTATCCATGAGTTTTTATTCATCTTCAGCTGCCTGCTAAGCTTCCTGCCGGTTCGCATCACGAGCAATCCACGCAAGTAATGGTCGCTGCAGCGTCGTTTCAAATTATCATTGAGGCTTTTCAGCTTTCTCTTCGAGGAGGAGAGAAGCGCAGACACGGTAGTACCAGACTTCTTATTTTCTTGATCCTTCTCATTTGCTTGCTCATCAATTTCTTATTTTCGAGGATTTTCAGCTTGCTCTTTGAGGACAGCCAGGGCACCTTTCAAAGTTGCTGCCGCTTTAAGATGGTCGATATCTCAGGAAGGACAGGAGAAGCGGATGCGGATATTCCAAGTCCAAGGAACCGTCCCCCTCTTATCCACGAGTGTTTATTCCTCTCCAGCTGCTTACTAAACTTTCTGCCGGCTCGCATCACGAGCAGGCCACGCAAGTGATGGCCATTGAGGCACCGCATCAATTTCTTATATTTGAGGATTTTCAGCTTGCTCTTTGAGGACAGCCGGAGCAACTTTCCAAGTTGCTCCCACTCAAAGATGGTTGATATCTCAGGCAGGACAGGAGAAGCGGATGCGGATATTCCAAGTCCAAGGAACGGTCCCCCTCTTACTCATGAGGGTTTATTCCTCTTATGCTGCTTGATGAACTTTCTGCCGGTTCGCATCACCAGCAGGCAACGCTAGTGATGGCCACTGGGAAATTTGAGGATTTTAAGCTTGCTCTTTGAGGACAGCCGGGGCACCTTCCAAAGTTGCTGCCGCTCTAAGATGGTCCATATCTCAGACAGGACACGACAAGCGGATGCGGATATTCCAAGTCCAAGGAACCGTCCCCTCTTATCCATAAGTGTTTATTCCTCTTCAGCTGCTTACTAAACTTTCTGCCGGTTCGCATCACGAGCAGGCCACGCAAGTGATGGCCACTGAGGCATCGCATCAATTTCTTATATTTGAGGATTTTCAGCTTGCTCTTTGAGGACAGCCAGGGCACCTTTCAAAGTTGCTGCCGCTTTAAGATGGTCGATATCTCAGGCGGGACAGAAAAAGCGGATGCGGATATTCCTAGTTCAACCCTAGTGAAAAACCCCTATAAGTCACAATAACCTCATACATATTCTCATACTAAACTCAAAATAATATACAAATCTCCTATAATCTCATACTGAGCTCATTCATCCCATGAGAAATACATGACCTATAATGAATGAGATTTGTATGAGGTTAGTATGAGAAATCTGTATGAGGTTATTGTGACTGATACGGTGTTTTCACTAGGGAAGGAACCGTTCCCTCTTATCCATGAGTGTTCATTCTTCTTCAGCTGCTTGCTAAATTTTCTGCCGGTTCACATCACGAGCAGGCCACGCAGATGATGGCCACTGAGACATCGCGTCAATTTCTTATATTCGAGGATTTTCAGCTTGCTCTTTGAGGACAGCAGGGGCAACTGTCCAGGTTGCTGCCACTGTAAGATGGTCGATATCTCAGGCAGGACAGGAGAAGCGGATGCGGATATTCCAAGTCCAAGGAACCGTCCCCCTCTTACTCATGAGGGTTTGTTCCTCTTATGCTGCTTGCTAAACTTTCTGCCGGTTCGCATCACGAGCAGGCCACGCAAGTGATGGCCACTGAGGCATCGCATCATTTTTTTGTATTTGAAGATTTTCAGCTCGCTCTTTAAAGACAGCCGGGGCAACTTTCTATGTTGCTGCCGCTCTAAGATGGTCGATATCTCAGGCAGGACACAAAAAGCGGATGCGGATATTCCAAGTCCAAGGAACCGTCCCCCTCTTACTCATTGGGGTTTATTCCTCTTATGCTGCTTGCTAAACTTTCTGCCGGTTCGCATCGCGAGCAGGCCACGCAAGTAATGGCCACTGAGGCATCGCATCAATTTCTCATATTCGAGGATTTTCAGCTTGCTCTTTGAGGACAGCCGGGGCACCTTTCCAAGTTGCTGCCACTCTAAGATAGTCGATATCTCAGGAAAGACAGGAGAAGCGGATGCGGATATTCCAAGTCCAAGGAATCGTCCCCCTCTTATCCACGAGCGTTTATTCCTCTTCAGCTGCTTGCTAAACATTCTCCCGGTTCGGATCACGAGCAGGCGACGCAAGTGATGACAACTGAGGCATCGCGTCAATTTCTTATATTTGAGGATTTTTAGCTTGCTCTTTGAGGACAGCCGGGGCACCTTCCAAAGTTGCTGCCTCTCTAAGAGGGTCGATATCTCAGACAGGACACGTTACGCGGAAGCGGATATCCCAAGTCCAAGGAACCGTCCCCTCTTATCCACGAGTGTTTATTCCTCTTCAGCTGCTTACTAAACTTTCTGCCGGTTCGAAGCACGAGCAGGCCACGCAAGTGATGGCCATTGAGGCATCGCATCAATTTCTTATATTTGAGGATTTTCAGCTTGCTCTTTGCGGACAGCCGGGGCAACTTTCCAAGTTGCTGCCACTCAGAGATGGTCGATATCTCAGGCAGGACAGGAGAAGCGGATGCGGATATTCCAAGTCCAAGGAACCGTCCCCTCTTATCCATGAGTGTTTAATCCTCTTCAGCTGCTTGCTAAAGTTTCTGCCGGTTTGCATCACGAGCAGGCCACGCAAGTAATGGCCACTAAGGCGTCGCATCAATTTCTCATATTCGAGGATTTTCAGCTTGCTGTTTGAGGGCAACCGGGGCAGCTTTCAAAGTTTCTTCCGCTCTAAGATGGTCGATACCTCAGACAGGACACGACAAGCGGATGCGGATATTCCAAGTCCAAGGAACCGTCCCCTCTTATCCATGAGTGTTTAATCCTCTTCAGCTGCTTGCTAAAGTTTCTGCCGGTTTGCATCACGAGCAGGCCACGCAAGTAATGGCCACTAAGGCGTCGCATCAATTTCTCATATTCGAGGATTTTCAGCTTGCTGTTTGAGGGCAACCGGCGCAGCTTTCAAAGTTTCTTCCGCTCTAAGATGGTCGATACCTCAGACAGGACACTACAAGCGGATGCGGATATTCCAAGTCCAAGGAGCCGTCCCCTCTTATCCATGAGTGTTTAATCCTCTTCAGCTGCTTGCTAAAGTTTCTGCCGGTTTGCATCACGAGCAGGCCACGCAAGTAATGGCAACTGAGGCATCGCATCAATTTCTCATATTCGAGGATTTTCAGCTTGCTGTTTGAGGGCAACCGGGGAAGCTTTCAAAGTTTCTGCCGCTCTAAGATCGTCGATACCTCAGACAGGACACGACAAGCGGATGTGGATATTCCAAGTCCAAGGAACCGTCCCCTCTTATCCATGAGTGTTTAATCCTCTTCAGCTGCTTGCAAAAGTTTCTGCCGGTTTGCATCACGAGCAGGCCACGTAGAGTAATGGCCACTAAGGCGTCGCATCAATATCTCATATTCGAGGATTTTCAGCTTGCTGTTTGAGGGCAACCGGGGCAGCTTTCAAAGTTTCTTCCGCTCTAAGATGGTCGATACCTCAGACAGGACACGACAAGCGGATGCGGATATTCCAAGTCCAAGGAACCGTCCCCTCTTTTCCATGAGTGTTTAATCCTCTTCAGCTGCTTGCTAAAGTTTCTGCCGGTTTGCATCACGAGCAGGCCACGCAAGTAATGGCCACTAAGGCGTCGCATCAATTTCTTATTTTCGAGGATTTTCAGCTTGCTCTTTGAGGACAGCCGGGGCACCTTTCAAATTTGCTGCCGCTCTAATGTGGTCGATTATTCAGGCAGGCCACGACAGGCGGATGTGGATAGTCCAGGTCCAAGGTTCCGCCACCTTTTATCCATGAGTTGTTATTCATCTTCAGCTGCCTGCTAAGCTTCCTGCCGGTTCGCATCACGAGCAATCCACGCAAGTAATGGTCGCTGCAGCGTCGTTTCAAATTATCATTGAGGCTTTTCAGCTTTCTCTTCGAGGAGGAGAGAAGCGCAGACACGGTAGTACCAGACTTCTTATTTTCTTGATCCTTCTCATTTGCTTGCGCATCAATTTCTTATTTTCGAGGATTTTCAGCTTGCTCTTTGAGGACAGCCAGGGCACCTTTCGAAGTTGCTGCCGCTTTAAGATGGTCGATATCTCAGGCGGGACAGAAAAAGCGGATGCGGATATTCCTAGTCCAACCCTAGTGAAAAACCCCTATAAGTTACAATAACCTCATACATATTCTCATACTAAACTCAAAATAATATACAAATCTCCTATAATCTCATACTGAGCTCATTCATCCCATGAGAAATACATGACCTATAATGAGATTTGTATGACGTTTGTATGAGAAATCTGTATGAGGTTATTGTGACTGATACGTTGTTTTCACTAGGGAAGGAACCGTCCCCTCTTATCCATGAGTGTTTATTCTTCTTCAGCTGCTTGCTAAACTTTCTGCCGGTTCACATCACGAGCAGGCCACGCAGATGATGGCCACTGAGACATCGCGTCAATTTCTTATATTCGAGGATTTTCAGCTTGCTCTTTGAGGACAGCCGGGGCACCTTCCAAAGTTCCTGCCGCTCTAAAATGGTCGATATCTCAGACAGGACACAAGCGGATGCAGATATCCCAAGTCCAAGGAACCATCCCCTCTTATCCATAAGTGTTTTTTCCTCTTCAGCTGGTTGCTAAACTTTCTGCCGGTTCGCATCACGAGCAGGCCACGCTAGTGATGGCCACTCAGGCATCATCGCATCAATTTCTTATATTTGAGGATTTTCAGCTTGCTCTTTGAGGACAGCCGGGGCAACATTCCAAGTTGCTGCCACTGTAAGATGGTCGATATCTCAGGCAGGACAGGAGAAGCGGATGCGGATATTCCAAGTCCAAGGAACCGTCCCCTCTTATACATGAGTGTTTATTGCTCTTCAGCTGCTTGCTAAACTTTCTGCCGGTTCGCATCACGAGCAGGCCACGCAAGTGATGGTCACTTAGACATCGCATCAATTTCTTATTTTCGAGGATTTTCAGCTTGCTCTTTTACGACAGCCGGGGCACCCTAGAAAGTTTTTGCCACTCTAAGATGGTCGATATCTCAGACAGGACACGACAAGCGGATGCGGATATTCCAAGTCCAAGGAACCGTCCCCCTCTTATTCATGAGGGAATATTCCTCTTCAGCTGCTTGCTAAACTTTCTGCCGGTTCGCAGGCCACATAAGTGATGGCCACTGAGGCATCGCATCAGTTTCTTATATTTGGGGATTTTCTGCTTGCTATTTTAGGACAGCCGGGGCACCTTTCAAAGTTGCTGCCGCTCTAAGATGGTCGATGTCTCAGACAGGACACGACAAGCGGTTTCCGATATCCGCAGTGCAAGGAACTGTCCCTTCTCATACATGAGTGTTTATTGCTCTTCAGCTGCTTGCTAAACTTTCTGCCGGTTCGCATCACGAGCCACGCAAGTGATGGTCACTTAGACATCGCATCAATTTCTTTTTTTCGAGGATTTTCAGCTTCCTGTTTGAGGGCAGCCGGGGCACCTTTAAAAGTTGCTGCTGCTCTAAGATGGTCGATATCTCAGACAGGACACGACAAGCGGATGCAGATATTCCAAGTCCAAGGAACCGTCCCCTCTTATCCATAAGTGTTTATTCCTCTTCAGCTGCTTACTAAACTTTCTGCCGGTTCGCATCACGAGCAGGCCACGCAAGTGATGGCCACTGAGGCATCGCATCAATTTCTTATATTTGAGGATTTTCAGCTTGCTCTTTGAGGACAGCCGGGGCACCTTTCAAAGTTGCTGCCGCTCTAAGATGGTCGATATGTCAGGCAGGACAGAAAAAGCGGATGCGGATATTCCTAGTCCAACCTTAGTGAAAAACCCCTATAAGTCACAATAACCTCATACTTATTCTCATACTAAACTCAAAATAATATACAAATCTCCTATAATCTCATACTGAGCTCATTCATCCCATGAGAAATACATGACCTATAATGAGATTTGTATGAGGTTAGTATGAGAAATCTGTATGAGGTTATTGTGACTGATACGGTGTTTTCACTAGGGAAGGAACCGTCCCCTCTTCTCCATGAGTGTTTATTCTTCTTCAGCTGCTTGCTAAACTTTCTGCCGGTTCACATTACGAGCAGGCCACGCAGATGATGGCCACTGAGACATCGCGTCAATTTCTTATATTCGAGGATTTTCAGCTTGCTCTTTGAGGACAGCCGGGGCACCTTCCAAAGTTCCTGCCGCTCTAAAATGGTCGATATCTCAGACAGGACACGACAAGCGGATGCAGATATCCCAAGTCCAAGGAACCGTCCCCTCTTATCCATAAGTGTTTTTTCCTCTTCAGCTGGTTGCTAAACTTTCTGCCGGTTCGCATCACGAGCAGGCCACGCTAGTGATGGCCACTGAGGCATCATCGCATCAATTTCTTATATTTGAGGATTTTCAGCTTGCTCTTTGAGGACAGCCGGGGCAACATTCCAAGTTGCTGCCACTGTAAGATGGTCGATATCTCAGGCAGGACAGGAGAAGCGGATGCGGATATTCCAAGTCCAAGGAACCGTCCCCTCTTATACATGAGTGTTTATTGCTCTTCAGCTGCTTGCTAAACTTTCTGCCGGTTCGCATCACGAGCAGGCCACGCAAGTGATGGTCACTTAGACATCGCATCAATTTCTTATTTTCGAGGATTTTCAGCTTGCTCTTTTACGACAGCCGGGGCACCCTAGAAAGTTTTTGCCACTCTAAGATGGTCGATATCTCAGACAGGACACGACAAGCGGATGCGGATATTCCAAGTCCAAGGAACCGTCCCCCTCTTATTCATGAGGGAATATTCCTCTTCAGCTGCTTGCTAAACTTTCTGCCGGTTCGCAGGCCACATAAGTGATGGCCACTGAGGCATCGCATCAGTTTCTTATATTTGGGGATTTTCTGCTTGCTATTTTAGGACAGCCGGGGCACCTTTCAAAGTTGCTGCCGCTCTAAGATGGTCGATGTCTCAGACAGGACACGACAAGCGGTTTCCGATATCCGCAGTGCAAGGAACTGTCCCTTCTCATACATGAGTGTTTATTGCTCTTCAGCTGCTTGCTAAACTTTCTGCCGGTTCGCATCACGAGCAGGCCACGCAAGTGATGGTCACTTAGACATCGCATCAATTTCTTTTTTTCGAGGATTTTCAGCTTCCTGTTTGAGGGCAGCCGGGGCACCTTTAAAAGTTGCTGCTGCTCTAAGATGGTCGATATCTCAGACAGGACACGACAAGCGGATGCAGATATTCCAAGTCCAAGGAACCGTCCCCTCTTATCCATAAGTGTTTATTCCTCTTCAGCTGCTTACTAAACTTTCTGCCGGTTCGCATCACGAGCAGGCCACGCAAGTGATGGCCACTGAGGCATCGCATCAATTTCTTATATTAGAGGATTTTCAGCTTGCTCTTTGAGGACAGCCGGGGCACCTTTCAAAGTTGCTGCCGCTCTAAGATGGTCGATATGTCAGGCAGGACAGAAAAAGCGGATGCGGATATTCCTAGTCCAACCCTAGTGAAAAACCCCTATAAGTCACAATAACCTCATACTTATTCTCATACTAAACTCAAAATAATATACAAATCTCCTATAATCTCATACTGAGCTCATTCATCCCATGAGAAATACATGACCTATAATGAGATTTGTATGAGGTTAGTATGAGAAATCTGTATGAGGTTATTGTGACTGATACGGTGTTTTCACTAGGGAAGGAACCGTCCCCTCTTCTCCATGAGTGTTTATTCTTCTTGAGCTGCTTGCTAAACTTTCTGCCGGTTCGCATCACGAGCAGGCCACGCAAGTGATGGCCACTGAGGCATCGCATCAATTTTTTGTACTTGAAGATTTTCAGCTCGCTCTTTAAGGACAACCGGGGCAACTTTCTATGTTGCTGCCGCTCTATGATGGTCGATATCTCAGGCAGGACACAAAAAGCGGATGCGGATATTCCAAGCCCAACCCTAGTGAAAAACCCCTATAAGTCACAATAACCTCATACTTATTCTCATACTAAACTCAAAATAATATACAAATCTCCTATAATCTCATACTGAGCTCATTCATCCCATGAGAAATACATGACCTATAATGAGATTTGTATGAGGTTAGTATGAGAAATCTGTATGAGGTTATTGTGACTGATACGGTGTTTTCACTAGGGAAGGAACCGTCCCCTCTTCTCCATGAGTGTTTATTCTTCTTCAGCTGCTTGCTAAACTTTCTGCCGGTTCACATCACGAGCAGGCCACGCAGATGATGGCCACTGAGACATCGCGTCAATTTCTTATATTCGAGGATTTTCAGCTTGCTCTTTGAGGACAGCCGGGGCACCTTCCAAAGTTCCTGCCGCTCTAAAATGGTCGATATCTCAGACAGGACACGACAAGCGGATGCAGATATCCCAAGTCCAAGGAACCGTCCCCTCTTATCCATAAGTGTTTTTTCCTCTTCAGCTGGTTGCTAAACTTTCTGCCGGTTCGCATCACGAGCAGGCCACGCTAGTGATGGCCACTGAGGCATCATCGCATCAATTTCTTATATTTGAGGATTTTCAGCTTGCTCTTTGAGGACAGCCGGGGCAACATTCCAAGTTGCTGCCACTGTAAGATGGTCGATATCTCAGGCAGGACAGGAGAAGCGGATGCGGATATTCCAAGTCCAAGGAACCGTCCCCTCTTATACATGAGTGTTTATTGCTCTTCAGCTGCTTGCTAAACTTTCTGCCGGTTCGCATCACGAGCAGGCCACGCAAGTGATGGTCACTTAGACATCGCATCAATTTCTTATTTTCGAGGATTTTCAGCTTGCTCTTTTACGACAGCCGGGGCACCCTACAAAGTTTCTGCCACTCTAAGATGGTCGATATCTCAGACAGGACACAAGCGGATGCGGATATTCCAAGTCCAAGGAACCGTCCCCCTCTTATTCATGAGGGAATATTCCTCTTCAGCTGCTTGCTAAACTTTCTGCCGGTTCGCAGGCCACATAAGTGATGGCCACTGAGGCATCGCATCAGTTTCTTATATTTGGGGATTTTCTGCTTGCTATTTTAGGACAGCCGGGGCACCTTTCAAAGTTGCTGCCGCTCTAAGATGGTCGATGTCTCAGACAGGACACGACAAGCGGATGCGGATATTCCAAGTCCAAGGAACCGTCCCCTCTTATCCATAAGTGTTTATTCCTCTTCAGCTGCTTAATAAACTTTCTGCCGGTTCGCATCACGAGCAGGCCACGCAAGTGATGGCCACTGAGGCATCGCATCAATTTCTTATATTTGAGGATTTTCAGCTTGCTCTTTGAGGACAGCCGGGGCACCTTTCAAAGTTGCTGCCGCTCTAAGATGGTCGATATGTCAGGCAGGACAGAAAAAGCGGATGCGGATATTCCTAGTCCAACCCTAGTGAAAAACCCCTATAAGTCACAATAACCTCATACTTATTCTCATACTAAACTCAAAATAATATACAAATCTCCTATAATCTCATACTGAGCTCATTCATCCCATGAGAAATACATGACCTATAATGAGATTTGTATGAGGTTAGTATGAGAAATCTGTATGAGGTTATTGTGACTGGTACGGTGTTTTCACTAGGGAAGGAACCGTCCCCTCTTCTCTATGAGTGTTTATTCTTCTTCAGCTGCTTGCTAAACTTTCTGCCGGTTCACATCACGAGCAGGCCACGCAGATGATGGCCACTGAGACATCGCGTCAATTTCTTATATTCGAGGATTTTCAGCTTGCTCTTTGAGGACAGCCGGGGCACCTTCCAAAATTCCTGCCGCTCTAAAATGGTCGATATCTCAGACAGGACACGACAAGCGGATGCAGATATCCCAAGTCCAAGGAACCGTCCCCTCTTATCCATAAGTGTTTTTTCCTCTTCAGCTGCTTACTAAACTTTCTGCCGGTTCGCATCACGAGCAGGCCACGCAAGTGATGGCCACTGAGGCATCGCATCAATTTCTTATATTTGAGGATTTTCAGCTTGCTGTTTGAGGGCAACCGGGGCAGCTTTCAAAGTTTCTTCCGCTCTAAGATGTTCGATATGTCAGGCAGGACAGAAAAAGCGGATGCGGATATTCCTAGTCCAACCCTAGTGAAAAACCCCTATAAGTCACAATAACCTCATACTTATTCTCATACTAAACTCAAAATAATATACAAATCTCCTATAATCTCATACTGAGCTCATTCATCCCATGAGAAATACATGACCTATAATGAGATTTGTATGAGGTTAGTATGAGAAATCTGTATGAGGTTATTGTGACTGATACGGTGTTTTCACTAGGGAAGGAACCGTCCCCTCTTCTCCATGAGTGTTTATTCTTCTTCAGCTGCTTGCTAAACTTTCTGCCGGTTCACATCACGAGCAGGCCACGCAGATGATGGCCACTGAGACATCGCGTCAATTTCTTATATTCGAGGATTTTCAGCTTGCTCTTTGAGGACAGCCGGGGCACCTTCCAAAGTTCCTGCCGCTCTAAAATGGTCGATATCTCAGACAGGACACGACAAGCGGATGCAGATATCCCAAGTCCAAGGAACCGTCCCCTCTTATCCATAAGTGTTTTTTCCTCTTCAGCTGCTTGCTAAACTTTCTGCCGGTTCGCATCACGAGCAGGCCACGCTAGTGATGGCCACTGAGGCATCATCGCATCAATTTCTTATATTTGAGGATTTTCAGCTTGCTCTTTTACGACAGCCGGGGCACCCTACAAAGTTGCTGCCGCTCTAAGATGGTCGATATCTCAGACAGGACACGACAAGCGGATGCAGATATCCCAAGTCCAAGGAACCGTCCCCTCTTATCCATAAGTGTTTATTCCTCTTCAGCTGCTTACTAAACTTTATGCCGGTTCGCATCACGAGCAGGCCACGCAAGTGATGGCCACTGAGGCATCGCATCAATTTCTTATATTTGAGGATTTTCTGCTTGCTCTTTGAGGACAGCCGGGGCACCTTTCAAAGTTGCTGCCGCTCTAAGATGGTCGATATCTCAGACAGGACACGACAAGCGGATGCGGATATTCCAAGTCCAAGGAACCGTCCCCCTCTTATTCATGAGGGAATATTCCTCTTCAGCTGCTTGCTAAACTTTCTGCCGGTTCGCATCACAAGCAGGCCACATAAGTGATGGCCACTGAGGCATCGCATCAGTTTCTTATATTTGGGGATTTTCAGCTTGCTCTTTGAGGACAGCCGGGGCACCTTTCAAAGTTGCTGCCGCTCTAAGATGGTCGATGTCTCAGACAGGACACGACAAGCGGATTCCGATATCCGCAGTGCAAGGAACTGTCCCTTCTTATACATGAGTGTTTATTGCTCTTCAGCTGCTTGCTAAACTTTCTGCCGGTTCGCATCACGAGCAGGCCACGCAAGTGATGGTCACTTAGACATCGCATGAATTTCTTTTTTTCGGGGATTTTCAGCTTCCTGTTTGAGGGCAGCCGGGGCACCTTTAAAAGTTGCTGCCGCTCTAAGATGGTCGATATCTCAGACAGGACACGACAAGCGGATGCGGATATTCCAAGTCCAAGGAACCGTCCCCTCTTATCCATGAGTGTTTAATCCTCTTCAGCTGCTTGCTAAAGTTTCTGCCGGTTTGCATCACGAGCAGGCCACGCAAGTAATGGCCACTGAGGCATCGCATCAATTTCTCATATTCGAGGATTTTCAGCTTCCTGTTTGAGGGCAACCGGGGCAGCTTTCAAAGTTTCTTCCGCTCTAAGATGGTCGATACCTCAGACAGGACACGACAAGCGGATGCGGATATTCCAAGTCCAAGGAACCGTCCCTCTTATCCATGAGTGTTTATTCCTCTTCAGCTGCTTGATAAACTTTCTGCCGGTTCGCATCGGGAGCAGGCCACGCAAGTAATGGCCACTGAGGCATCGCATCAATTTCTCATATTCGAGGATTTTCAGCTTCCTGTTTGAGGGCAACCGGGGCAGCTTTCAAAGTTTCTTCCGCTCTAAGATGGTCGATACCTCAGACAGGACACGACAAGCGGATGCGGATATTCCAAGTCCAAGGAACCGTCCCCTCTTATCCATGAGTGTTTAATCCTCTTCAGCTGCCTGCTAAAGTTTCTGCCGGTTTGCATCACGAGCAATCCACGCAAGTAATAGTCGCTGCAGCGTCGTTTCAAATTCTTATCATTGAGGCTTTTCAGCTTTCTCTTCGAGGAGGAGAGAAGCGCAGACACGGTAGTACCAGACTTCTTATTTTCTTGATCCTTCTCATTTGCTTGCGCATCAATTTCTTATTTTCGAGGATTTTCAGCTTGCTCTTTGAGGACAGCCGGGGCACCTTTCAAATTTGCTGCCGCTCTAAGGTGGTCGATTATTCAGGCAGGCCACGACAAGCGGATGCGGATAGTCCAGGTCCAAGGTTCCGTCACCTTTTATCCATGAGTTTTTATTCATCTTCAGCTGCCTGCTAAGCTTCCTGCCGGTTCGCATCACGAGCAATCCACGCAAGTAATGGTCGCTGCAGCGTCGTTTCAAATTCTTATCATTGAGGCTTTTCAGCTTTCTCTTCGAGGAGGAGAGAAGCGCAGAGACGGTAGTACCAGACTTCTTATTTTCTTGATCCTTCTCATTTGCTTGCGCATCAATTTCTTATTTTCGAGGATTTTCAGCTTGCTCTTTGAGGACAGCCAGGGCACCTTTCAAATTTGCTGCCGCTCTAAGGTGGTCGATTATTCAGGCAGGCCGCGACAAGCGGATGCGGATAGTCCAGGTCCAAGGTTCCGTCACCTTTTATCCATGAGTTTTTATTCATCTTCAGCTGCCTGCTAAGCTTGCTGCCGGTTCGCATCACGAGCAATCCACGCAAGTAATGGTCGCTGCAGCGTCGTTTCAAATTCATATCATTGAGGCTTTTCAGCTTTCTCTTCGAGGAGGAGAGAAGCGCAGACACGGTAGTACCAGACTTCTTATTTTCTTGATCCTTCTCATTTGCTTGCTCGTCGTCATTTTCTTGCCCCTTATTTTCTTGATCGTTCATCTCCACGAGATCCGCGATGAGGGTGTCCATAGAAACCTCGAGCTGTGATCGAGTTCACGAGCGCTGCAGGTACTACTGGTTGACCAAAAAAAAAAAAAAGGAAAGGCGGGTATCTTTGGGCAGCAGCTGCGTAGGTTGGCTGGGGCAATAGCCTCTAATGAACGTAAGGCCTTCTGGCTCTTCCTTCTCCCTCTGAGCTACGTCGCGCTTTTGAAACAGGTTCACATAAGGACGTCGCGGAGCATTGAGGGACACACAGGTGTTCAAAGCGAGGCCAGGAAAGTTCGGTGGACGCCGGTTAGGATAATGTGATCGGTTCTGGAAACACGTGCACTCGGGGCAAGAAAACACTGGTGGCGTGCCATGACATCCTTGCATATTCACTTTTTTTGAGGAGAGCTTACAGGGCCCATCACCAATGCACCTTTGAGGTCGACACCTGCAAAGATGGGCACAATTGCGAACTTGTGTTCGAGAACCTGTTGTGGTGTAGCACCAATATTGTGCTGAAAAACTGCCGCTGCAAGAAAATATTAGTAAAGAAAAAAAAAGCGAAAAGCAGAAACTGTGTTTAACATGACAGCGAAACAGCTACAGCCTTTTTTATGTGCTAATGTCTAAACTCTGTTTATGTGCTGCAGATAAGTATACTACAACAGTGCGCGTGTCTCTAGAGCGACTGTATTTATTTAAAGTGTTATAAACTTTCAGTTCTTACACATGAAATGATGAAGCTAATCGAATGTTCTATTTTTCCTTAGTGCTGTGCTTCATAAACTGCTTTTAGAAGTGAGGAACGAAACGTAAAAGTTAAAGAAAAGGTGTCACTGAGCACCGTGGCTACATCGTGTCTAGTAAGATTTCGAGCTTGTTCTGTAGTCCGCGCCCACACAGCAGCCATCAAACTCTTGAAGAAGAGCATAACGGCAAGAAGATTGCCAAGGACGCAGCCCTCCGGGCATGAGTTGCAAAATGCCGACGCATCCCGGCTGCTAGGCCAACGGCGGCTTCATGGAGCCTCAGTGCTGATAAGATGTCAGGCATGGGGACGCCAGTGGACCCTCCAGTAGTCATTGTGACTTCTGCAAGTACAACGGCATGCTGCGGTAACGAGCCGTTACCTGGAGCTAGCACTTGGCCGCAGAAAACCGTGGACATTACTTCGAATTCGAGGACAACGCTCGGGCAGCTACCCGAGCTAAGCGATACACTGCTGGCTATGGATGTGCAACAGGAAGTCGTCACTAACACTTCTCAACTGACACCCCGGCTGTTCAACCTACCTAGGCAGCCAGTCAATGCACCACCGGCAAAGAAAGTGAGGGCCGCCCCTGATAAGCTAGCTTCTGCTTATCCAACAGCAGCCTTGCAGCAATCCTTTAGAGTGCATATCAGACCAACAATGCAGTTTGATATCACAAAGATACCCACCAAAAGTATAGAGGGGGTGATAGACGCAGCACTTGGTACCACAGGTTACCAGGGGGTTTGTAAGCCATGGGGCATCTAAGGCTGTCAAAGTCCATTTATCCACACTTGAGTATGCGCGCAAAATGAGCACAGTAACACAGATTCCAGTCACAGTAGAGGAGTATCTTCCTGTACAGACTTATTTTGCGTCTCGTCCAAACACTCAGCGATGCGGCGTCTATGACCTAGGCTTAAAGATTCCCCGGAGACGGTGGCCAGAGACCTCATATCAGGAACACATACTGTGTTAGCCGCACGTCGTAAGGGGAACAGAGGCACTTTTCTAACCACATTACAAGGACCAGACTCTCTTCTGGACATATTTTACTACAACGGCCGCATAGTGTGACTCAAAACGTACAAACCTAGACCGGTGCACTGTTACAGGTGCTACAGAGAATGCCATGTGCAGAAAGTTGTCCATATACAGTTAACCCAAAATACATAACTGAATTGGGAGAGATGAAATTCAAATGCGGCCTATTCAAATCTGATGATCACGCTATCACTTCCTCTCAGAGTCCGACAAAAAAGAGAAAGCTCGAGTTAGCAAGGGCTGGACGACGGAAACAAAGTCCACTGGTAGTAGTTAAAAACAGATTTGAAGCTCTTTGATGTACCTCCTGAAGAAGAAGAGCATGTTGCGGTGGTTGCACTGAACAGTGCATTTTTTGCTTCCACGCTGAAGAATGGACGGCGCACAAAACGGAGCACATTCCTTAAGCGTGTACCAACTAGCTCAACTCTCCGTTTTATTGAGCATAACAGCATTCACTGCTGATAAATTTCCGAAACTTGAAAACTGCACAAGCCAGAAGGATGCAAAAGAAAAAGAAATTGCGATGCTTTTACCACAAATTGCACAGCTGCGACAAAAGAAAGCGCGTATAGCTCAACGCCGAAAAGAGTTCAGAAAATCAGAAATATGCGCTTGCAGGCAGTACGACAGCAAGGTTAGTAGATGCTCCGAATTGTAAACCTACCGCTGACACAACAATATGGGAAGCAGTACTGGACACACTTACGCAACTGACACACCTCATTCAGAGCAGCATACATCATGAATAGAAATAGCCGAAACAGTTGGCAACAGATTACACAATGGTACTGCAGACGGCTTTCTAATAAAGTTGTTGAAATCAAGACAAATTTATTGTACGGCAAGCTGCATTCGTGGGCGTTCTTGATACAGGAACACACGAGGTTATGTTCAGTAAGAGGATATATAGGATACCAGTGTCCTTCTATCCCTGATAAACGACCAAGAGCAGAGACCTAAACGCCAGGAAAAGCTGCCGTCTATACTAGGGCCAACATTCTCCAAACGCCACTTGACCTGAGCAAATGGTGTAACACTCAGCAGGAAGTAGTTCCTGTACTCACGCGTTCAAGCAAAATGCCCCTTATATTAGTGTCCGTGTACTCTGGTCCAAGAAACACAGTACTTAAACTTGGATGGGTTAAGCATACTCTTCATTTATGTCCTGGAATTGCGATACTAATCGGTGGAGATTTCAACGCTCCGCACGCTGTATGGGGATGTGACTATAATTCTAAAAGCAATGATCAAGTTCATACTGCCTTTAGAGAAATGGAATTTACACTGCCACCCAAGCGTCGCAACACTACCTGCAACACACACTTACCAGACTTGACATGGTGGAAGGGGCCTGGTGCACCACAATGGAAGGCGGAATTAGATGCCTGGGGTTAGTGACCATGCCCCCATTAGTTTTGGTCTTAATTTGGGACATATGAAGAAAATTCGAAAGAAAGCTTCTGTAACACATTGGATGGTGTACTGCAGGATACTCGTACTCATTCAGTTAGCCCGAATGCTCTTGTTAAGGGACACTGCAGCGGTTTTCAAATGTAGCAATACTATAGGCTTTTGAAGTAGATTATTTGTTAATCATGTGCGAAGTTATTTTTTCGATTATGCATGAAACACCTGCGCAATCGTGGACTGAAAGCGCGCAATTCAAATTTCCCGCGCCCGCGCGACTGCTACAGAGGAGGAAAGCGGAGGGAGAACCCTCGCTTCACCGTGCGAGGGTTCTGAGCGAGAATACACGCGTGCGCGCAATGAGCACTCCAGTGCAGCTGTCCTATGCCAGGCTGTTATGGGAACTGGATCCAACCCCACCTGCTTTTTTGCGCGTTATCGCATTTAATTCTGTTTTCTGAATGCCGCTGGAAAAAGTGTAGAAAACGTCACGTACCGCCTGCTTTCCTGTAGGAGAAGGTGTGAATTGATAAGCGAAGCAATCCCATAGCAAAAAGAAACAATCTGCTGATACGCACATAATTAGCGGGCGTATATCGCATTCCATCCAGCGCTAGCGCTATCACCTGACCGCTTATTTATAACTTGATGGAAGCGTTCGGAAAAGAAAAAGGATGATGACAATTACGGTGCTCAAAAGAAGCATGGGTGAGGTCCCGTTCTCAGAACATGTCAACTTAGTCTTGTGCACCTGATACAACACAGCTCTGCATCTGTTCGGATGCACGAACAGCTGTGGACGCGACGATGTAATCTTTCATTGTATTAAAAGCTCGCGGCGCAATGCGGCGTTGCTGAGAAGAGAGATAAACTCAAGCCGAACAAAGGAAACATTCTACTCGAAGAATTTTCGTAACGGTGACTACATGCAGTTTGTTCTTAATGCGATTTCTATAGGACTTTGACAAAAAGGCGTGGCTGAACCATGACGCGGTTCCTTCGGTTTCCTTGCACAAAACTGTCGGGACAGTCATCTGCGATCCGTTCATGGACTGCAATCTCATGATGGGACGATCAGACAGCATCGGCGCATGGTTGTATTGGCGTGTCTCGCTTTTTTTTTTTTTTTTTGTGCGCAAAAGCTTCGCGCAACGGCTTCTGTGCTAAACATGGACAACTCATCAGTAGCACGCGATGATGATTTTTTCGAACTAGCAGATGATTAAGAAGAGCCCACTGCTGTGTCGAGGCTAGGTTGTGAAGACTGCGAGATCTTTTCCAGCACGGCACGTGCCTGATATGTTAATGGAACCCTTACGGAAGTATTATTAGAAGATAAGGAGTGTATCGCTCAGCTGGGTATAGGCACATTCAAGTAAGGAGCGCAAAAAGCGAGGTTTCCTGCTGTGCGTCCAAGCAATCAATCATCGATGTTGTTCATACATGGCCTTGCGATTTGCACTTGTTGCTGCCTTGTCATTTTACATAGCCCAGTCTTGTTTGGAGATGCACATTAAGTTGGAAATGAAAACGACGAAGCTCTTGTAAGAAAACACATTTCGGAACACGGCTTTCTCATGAAGGTATGGGTGCGGAGGAGTTGCAGCTTGGCTTTCAACATACGTCAGCCGTCAATTCACTAAATGTGTATTATGACAGTACGATAAAAAGGGAAGGCTTTCAACGTCCGCTAAATATCGTATAACACAAGCAGCATTCTGCGCGCATTTGACTTGGCCTCCAGCACAATGGCCCCGTCAATGCTTGGTAATGCATTGCAGAGCTCCGCAACCGCGCTTCGCTTATTGTTCATTTGTCTGGTGGCAGCTGTGTACTGCTTCATCCTTTCTATAAAATCCTTCGTTTCCCCAAGGTTCCACGACTGGCATTCAAAGCAGGATTTGGGACACCAAGCTTTGGGCCCTTTCTTCCTAGGAATAAGCGGGCCGAGGTTTCGCTGAGGGCAATGTAGTTTCTGCTTATAATGACACACACTACGTTTCAAAATACCTCACTGTAACCAAAGCAAGTTTTCATGCCAAATATATACGCTCCCCACAACGGAAGTGCTGCACCGTTTGTGGGCGTATCTGGTATGGATACATGCGGTAAAAATCCCGATGGTCATTCGTGTGGAAATTACATGCCATAACGCCATTCACAAAGCCGCAGAGAGCTGCGATCAACACAGCGCAGCGAAGGAGCCCCATCGGCAGCTTCCCCGGTCCTCAGAATGTCGTCACGCGGCGTCTTGGTCAATCACGAGCCGCGGCACGACCCATGGTGAGCCCCATCGCGCGGGCTGCACATTTCTGCTGAAAAAAAAAGGCTATTTCTGCTTTCCTCTGCCTAAATTTAATCTGGTATTCGAGTTCGCAGCATGGAAAACTATGGCTTTCTGCTGAAAGTCCAACTTTTGCAAAAAGTGCTGCAGTGTCTCTTTACCACCCTTCAAACGGTACTCAAGGATCACACAATTACAACTACAGTGAACGAAGATCAGACAACTCCCGACCTTTACGAACT
Organism: Amblyomma maculatum; assembly: GCF_055883805.1. Taxonomy (NCBI): domain Eukaryota; kingdom Metazoa; phylum Arthropoda; class Arachnida; order Ixodida; family Ixodidae; genus Amblyomma; species Amblyomma maculatum. The sequence goes on along the minus strand of NC_139346.1, from coordinate 92,683,327 downwards.
AAAACTTCGAGCATGCCGAAAACGGGCCGAGATACAGGCTGGTCGGCATCTTGAAGACGTGCAAAGAAAAACAGGTAAACAGAGTGACGGCACAGGCACGCCGATATGAAAAACAGCTGGCTCATAGGATATGGGATGACTGGTGCAGTCGTTCGGGCTCAGGAACGACCAACAAAGTCCTCTGGAGGACTTTCCGTTGCATGGAAAAGAGGCGGCAGGTCAAAGATCATGCGGGAAGTATTAGACTCGCATTACAGCTCACACCAGATGAGTTTGCAGATCAGGCTGCTACCCTTTTCTTCCCGAACCGTGCACATTATCCGGCGCCTTCACCGACAGTGGGTGCGGTTGATAAAACAGGAATAACATCTCCATTTACCAAATTAGAGCTATTGGCTCCTATAGAAGAAGCGAATAGTAAAACTGCGCCTGGACATGGCGATGTTTCTTATGAAGTCTTCAAGAATTTAGAGGGAACCGCAGTTGCCAACTTGTTGGATGTGGTAAATGAGGTATGGCAAGGAGGAGAGATTCCACTCAGCTGGAAACACTCGGTATTGCTCCCAAGACCAAAGGTTGGGAAACCTCCCACAAGCCTAGAATCTTTGCAGCTATCTTGCTAACACCCACAATTTGCAAGATTTATGAAAAGATGATAGCCATCCGCCTGTCATGGTGGTTGGAAAGTAATAAAAATACCATTCTCGACAAATTGGGTTCCGAACAAACCTTGGCACAGAAAATGGTCCAAAAAAACAGCGCGATCAAACGAGGACGAAAGGAAGAAACCACAGGAACAAACGCTGTTCATGAAGAGCGTTACAGAAAATGGAATTGCTATATTGGCTGAAGAGGTCATACACGTGTCGCCTTTTAACCACCTTGTGCGCACTGTAGTGACTACCGACGTGGCGAAGGCACACGACAGCGTGTTACATGCCAAGATTCTTAACAAGATGGAATGTATGGGCATTCCCTAGAAGGTCATAAAAGCAGTACATAATCTGCTTAAGGACAGGACGTTTTTATCTGGAAAACGGGAACAAATTGGCAATTTAATTGCATTTTGAACAGAGGCTTGCCACAAAGGTCAGTGTTAGCACATTTGCTATTTAATATCGCAATGATGCCATTGGGGTGGAAATTAGCTGAAATACCAGAAGTGCGGTTCATGGTATACGCAGATAATGTCATGAATTTAGTCTGCTCATAAACAACTGTAGAGACAGAATCAGTATCTACAGGAGGCTTTAAATACCATAGATTAGTACGTCCAAGATGCAGGTCTGAATTGTCCCCTCAAAAGTCCGGTTACATTCATGTTGCAAACAAGAATAGAAGAAAACAATCGGCAACGCAGAGAGTCACCCCAAAGATTGGAAATCAGGCATTGCAAGAGGTGGACAAGTTGAGAGTTCTTGGCCTAGAAATTAACAAATCCGGCAGAGGAACAAAGTGGCTTCATAAGGTAAAAAAAAGTAGCTGCGACTTACTTTAACTTGATAAAACGCATTTCATCTAGGCGAGGAGGAGCTCGAGCGCACATGGCAAGACGTCTTGTACAATCGGCGTTACAGCCGGGGATACTATACCAGGCCCAATTCCAAAGACTACCGAGGCGGCAGTGGGTGGATTTGGAAACAATGTAAACGCAATGCGCACAATCATGTCTTTACCAAAACTTACCCCTATCCCTATTCTCCAAGACTTTGCACAGGTAAATACGTTGACAGAGTTAATTGAACAACGAGAGGCAACAAGGGATATGAAGCGAAAGTACGTTATGTCCATAGCATCCTTGCATAACGAAGTTACAGTGCAAACACCCCAAATGGCTGATCCCCCCCCCCCCCCCTCCGTGGGAATTCAAGACTATTCCGACAAAAAAAAAACTACTCGGCTTCGTCGTAAAGAAAAGCTGGCATCTCAACCTCTGGTTGATGTACTTCCAGGTACCTGCATTGTGTATACGGACGCATCAATTATAGAAAATGGCGGTAGAACAGCAGCTACTAGCCCAACACACAGTGAAATAAAGGTACATAGTGAATATGTTTCAGAATACCCGGACCCGCTTGTGATAGAACTCTATGCAATCCGTGATGCTATGAAGGTTATCAATAAAATAGATTCTATAACAGAAGCCCACATCTATGGAAACTTCTTAGCCGCCACAAAACAACTGAAGAAAGTGACAAAGACACTTTGTGTAACCCAGGAAATCCACGCACTCAATAAAAAAACAAAGATACGCATCCACATACATTGGACACAAGACATCGTTTATAGATCCTTCTCAGTTCCGCATCTCTTCGCCGCGCCAAAAGGGAGCATGCGGCCCGCCGCCGTGCCCGCCACCGCGGCGCTGCTGTCCAAGTTTGCGCCAAGTAAGTGCGTCGTCTGCTACAGATGAGTACCGTTCCGCAGTCCTCCCGCACGGCGTTTAACCGAATACATTGCTCACGCTTCGTGGCGTCATCTGCGCTTCATAAGTTTATAGTGTTAAACTACGTGCGCGTAGAAGCGACCAGTGCTTTAGAAAAAGATGGGCATCAGTGATTACGTTTCGTCTTGGGCAGAATAGTCGCTTTCGCGCGTCTGTAAAATGCGGCGTTTCCATCGCATTGCGTTATAACAGTGACCTTGCCCCTCTGTATCAATCCCATTGGTCGCGAGTAATTTTTACTATTGCTTTCCAAATGCGAAATTAAGCAAGACAGAATTTAACAATCATTGTAGTTGCAAAGCCTGAACGTCTGCCCCGATATAATTAAAAATTAGAAGAACCCTCCAGACTAGGCTCGAGAGGTTCCATAAAGCGACTTCATAGTTTCCAAGGCACATATAGAGAGCTGCAAGATAGATATCATGCTGACATTTTTCTGCTGCCTCTGGTAAATATTTATAGAATAAAAAAATCACACACGTCTTTAATACTTATAGAATAAAAAAATTTACACACACGTCTTTAGTGGAGTTGCATTAGCATATTATAGTTCATTAAAACTCCGTACACACTTTCAAGCACCTTCCTTTTCACTTCGTTCACCATTTACACAAGTTTTGCGTTTTTGCGTTCCCCCCGAGCTCTATTGACACTGTCATTATCTTGGCTCTTCTTTCAGGAAAAAAAACTGCATTCGTGTGACCAAATAGAAGTGTACAATCTCTGCTGTAAAATCACAGCTATGCCCTGGGCAACCGATAGTTTGTTCCTCTCTTCGCAAGGGCAAACAGTTTCCTTGAAGAACAAACAAGGCTGCCAGTCACAAACTCTCGTTCAATCACAAGCATTGCTTCAGGCGGTAGAGAGTCTTGTGAGGTCATTGTTTCGCTTTTGCACTCCATGCAGGAGGTCACCTTCATCCTTTTATGAGCCACGTATTCAGCTGAATAGTAGAATGCCGCTTTTTCTGGACTCTAAACACTGTACACGTGATCGTCAAATGGGGCTGACAGTCCCCTCGAAGGCAGTGATGTGAGTCGCTGGAAGACTTCATCTTTAACCTTTCTCTTTTGTACTAGTGCTTCACGCCGCTTCTCTCCAAGGCTCTCAAAAGTCCTCAGCAGAACTCGTTCATCCCCTGCTTCACAGTTCCCTTTTGTGGCAAGCTTAATAGGTGTGTAAAGGGACAGTAGTCTGAAAAGCTGGCTGAATTTGGTGACGGTTGGATGGTATTCGTCTCCTCCGAAGGACCTCACGAGCCCAAAGAATTGCTGCAAAGCAAGAAATTTGAGCTTAACAACTGCGATTATGAGGACTTGAAAGGGGAAATACGATGGAAGGGATAGGGTTACCTCGAGTGAATCCTGGTTCAGGCTTGCTGTCATAATGTAGCCCACACCTTGGTTGAACAGGAACTCGACAAGTGACAGCGCACACATCAGTGTTACACGTAGGGACTCGATAGTCTGCCTAGATGTGAACAGCTTGACATTAGGAATAGATTCCGTCTTGTTCAACATTGTCAAGAAGTCGTTCAAAAACTGAAAACACACAAATTAAAACAGCAAACAGCGTTTCGAGAAAATGGGTGAATGAGTGCAAAGTTTTAAGTCTCGGTTCCTTCACCACAATAAAAAGGCAACATAAAACAATTGTAGCACCTTATTTTTTGGAGATCCCTTTCGTATTCCAGATGCAGGAACGTTGGAGTTAAGAATGTCAAAGAAGTAATTTAGTAGCATCGTGAACTGCTCCGAACCAAAACTGTCGGCGAAGCCAGGTACCTTCATTTGTCTGTAGACCTTCAGGCCAATCGACACATTTCGGCTGAAGAGCTGCAAGCAAATATGAGTAAAAGAAATTCAAGTTTGGAAAAACATAACGGCAAATTAGTTTTGAAAATGACTGGACGCTGACAAGCACGGTTGTCATGTAATGTATAATCATACAGTTTTACGGCACTAACTGCTTACAGCGTTTGCAATGACTGAATGGCCAACTTTACCTGAGTCGCCAGACGAACGTTCATGGTCTGGAGCTTCTGTGGCTTGACATGATGCTCAGTCAACTTAGGTACCACTTTTATAGGGCCTTTTTTTTCGCCTCAAGAAGACGTTCATAGTGGTGGAAGTTTGCTTGGTATTCACCTACCTGCAACAAAGAACTGTACATCATTTCATTATATGCAGTAATTAAACATAGGTGAACAAGTGTCTGTTACACAGCGTCACCACTCAAGACGCATGCATATCCAATGAATTATTTAACTTGCCTGACCATATTTGTGCTTCATCATATGATTCCGGATGCGTTTCACGATATGTGGCACGTCACAAATGAAGTAGAGGAATGATCCATCTGGAAGGCAGGGATGTTCAATCTTGCACTGCGAGTGCTCCACCTTTCCGCTGATGCCGAGGTGTGTCCACATCGATTTGTTAATTCCGGCACCATCGCTCATCACTGCCATTACGCGAGCACCATGTCCATGCAATTGTAGCACTGAGCTCATAACTACCTTTGCCAAGACCCATCCTGGCGCTGCACCCTTAGCTGCAAAAGTTGCTATGGGCTGGACCCATGCCGCAAACATTGGGTTGAACATTACGACCAGTGCATGGTCGGCTAGCTGGTCTGTGCCAACTTTAGTAATATTACCGTAATCTACAAAGCCGTCAAATTTGTAGGACGACCTGTTAAACTCTGTTCCTTCCCTGAGTTTAACTTCATCGATGATTAGACAACAATGTGTGTAATGTTCTGGCTTGCCTGCCATATGCAGTTTTATGCTACCAAGGGCAAATTTGTTTAGGCCGTAGCCACATGAAAGACCTTTCAGTAGATGCACAAGGCGGTTGGCACTTGGCAGGGGCAAAATCTTTGTCAGATAGAGTTTTGTAACACTTTGGGCTTGTCAGCCTCACAAGCAGACAGATCATAAGCCAGTCTGTAGTGTATTGGTGCCCACGTGGCGACTTAGCCGCTTGTTGCATGACGGCTGCCTGTATGACCATCTTTTGTACTTCTGGCAGGTCTTGTGCCACTTCACCTAGACTTGTTGAAAACGCTTTCTTCAGTTTTTCACTCAGTTCGCTAATTTCTTTCTTCTTTTGCTCTCGAGCTGCAGCGGCACGAATGAGCCTCTTCCTCAAAACAGGTGCTGCAAGGCACACCTTTTTCTTAGGTTTCAGTTTACTTCTCTGCACTGCTTGTGGTATACAGTTCCTCCCCTGCTAGAGGGAGGAGTGAAGGGTGGCTGTTCCTGGCCCTAAGGGGCTGGGACGGTAGGCCAGCGCGACTTGCGGCGGGGGCTAGTCAGCCACCGAATTTTTCTGTTGTGGGCTGTCACATGCACCCGCCACCACACTGGTGGTGGACGACGGCTGTTGCTGCGCGCGTTTTTCTCTCCCACTTCTTCTTGCTTCTCTACTTTCTCTCTTCTGTCCGCACGAGGCAGCGGAAAGGCGTGGTAACTGTCTCACTTGTCTTCTGTGGACACCTCAAACGCGCCGTAAGGGAAGGGAGAAAGGTGGGAGTGAAAGTGGAAAGAGAGAGAGAGGAGCCGTAGTGAAGGGCTACGGAGTAATTTCGACCACTTGGGGATCTTTAACGTGCGCTGCCATCGCACAGCACACGGACGCCTCTTCGTTTCGCCTCCATCGAAACGCAGCCTTTACCTTCCTATAAATCAATCAGGGCGGGACAGCTGAGGTAGCTCAGCTGCCCCGCCGGGGTGGTGCAATGGTAAGACGTCCGACTACTGTGGCGGAGTACCCGGTTTCGAACCCGACTTTGGCGGCTGCGTTTCGATGGAGGCGAAACGAAGAGGCGTCCGTGTGCTGTACGAGGTCAGCGTACATTTAAGATTCCCAGGTGGTCTAAATTACTCCGTAACCCTCCACTACGGCTCCTCTTTCTCTCTTTCCACTTTCACTCCCACCTTCCTTCCTTCCCTTACGGCGCGGTTGAGGTGTCTACAGAAAACAAATGAGAGAGTTACCGCGCCTTTCCCTTCCTGTAAATCAATCAGGTGGCTCAGCTACAGAGCCAGTAGCAGGTCCATGCATTTTCTTTTCCTTCTTCCTACAGCCACAACAACAGCGCCCGCCGCAAGCGGCGGTGAGGTGACCCACCTATCCCAGCCTCATCAGGGCCAGGACTACCCACCCTCCTCCTGTCAGCGCACATTAAAGATTCCCGGGTGGTTGAAATTACACCATTGACCTCCACTACGGCTCCTCTTTCTCTCTTTCACTTTCACTCCCACCTTCCTCCCTCCCTTTCCTTAAGGCGCGGTTCAGGTGTCCACAGAAATACGTGTGTGTGTGTGTGCATGTGTGTGCGTGTGTGTGTGTGTGTGTGTGTGTGTGTGTGTGTGTGTGTGTGTGTGTGTGTGTGTGTGTGTGTGTGTGTGTGTGTGTGTGTGTGTGTGTGTGTGTGTGTGTGTGTGTGTGTGTGTGTGTGTGTGTGTGTGTGTGTGTGTGTGTGTGTGTGTGTGTGTGTGTGTGTGAGAGAGAGAGAGAGAGAGAGAAACCAACTTAAATAAGTGTGATAGAGAGCGAGAGAAAAAACAACTTTATTTGCCCCAGATATGTCGTGAATTAGGGCAGGTGGGTCCTGTGTGGCCCCCAGGATACTGCGACTTTTCCTTCCTCTGAACCAATTATTGCGATAGCAATACTGCGCCAGGTTTCGAGCTGTCGCGTGGCCGCGGCGGAGGCCACGCTTGACGTTGAACAGCCGAGGAGGAGGAGGAAAAGCAGAAGAAGACTGGTAACTTACGCTCTCGCGTCATGCTCGGCGGGAATAAAAAAAGCGAAAGGTGCATTTATTTTTCTAAAATCGTTCAGCGGACCATGCATACAAAAGATACAAGCCATACTATCAGACAAGCTCACAAAGCACGCAGAGATGGAATGCGTGGAGAAATAAAAAAAAAAAAACTAGCAGGGAGCGTGACGCCACTTGCGCAGTCTCCGCAGGTCAAACTCGATCTTCTGACGCCGCACTGTCTTCTCTCTCTTGTTCGCAGTGAATCTCGGTGTTTTAAGCCGCTATGTATGCTCCGGTGGAAAGTCTGTCGAAGCGGTCTGCTGAGAGTCCTCGTCTGTTTGTAACACTTGTTTGTTAGAGTGCAGATGCTGCATTATAATAAAAGTTATAGGCACACTGGAGAGAGTGCAGGTAACCATTTCACCTGCGGGTCCGTCAGGAAGACTATGTATTGGAACCAATGTCAATTGTATGGCTGGAAAACCTGCTATGATGAATTTTCAGTTCTTCATTTGCTAAATCAAGCAAATAAGTTTTGTCTGAAAGAATACACGCGCAGGACACTCGATGGAACGAAAGCTCCGTACTTTACCATTCTTTCGTGCAAACTTTGCATCCCGGCATGCAGAATTTATGGCGCAGTTGAGCGCTGACATGTTGGTGATAGGTATCTCGATACGGAGGAGGCTGAGCAGCAACGTCAGCCTCCCTCGAAAAAAATTTCTGGCTACGCCGCTGCGTACCACTCTCGCGGCAGTACCCTCTGGGAAGATTCTTCGGGTATCTCTCGCAGCCTTGATTTTCACCGAGCCCGCGATCAACTTATCATTCTCATCTGTACAGCCGCCGCTACCGATCAACTCTGTGACGTCAACGCCTCCTCTAACAAGAAAGCCATGCGAGTTCCTTTTTGCCACACAATGTCGTTTAATGGAGTATTGTTTTCGTCTTGTTTAACATTGATCTGACTTAGTATTTTTACGCTGTATTTTCTGTGTAAATGTTGCCCCTACTTGTTACATCTGGAACACTTGCTTTGTTACCTTTATAGTCTTCTTTTATCGCAGTGGTTTGTTCATTGTCGGGTTTTCCTCTTGTCATTTACCGAGTCGTCTTTTATCATTATCACCCCGCCGGGGTGGCGCAGTGGTTACGGCGCTCGACTACTGTTCCCAAGGACGCGGGATCGAATCCCGGCCTCGGCGGCAGCTTTTCGATTGAGGCGAAAAGCGAGGCACCCGTGTGCTGTGCGATGTCAGTGCACGTTAAAGAACCCCAGGTGGTCCAAATTTCCGGAGTCCTCCACTGCGGCGTCTCTCATAGCCTGAGTTGCTTTGGGATGTTATACCCCACTAAACTAAACTAAACTTTTATCACTATCGTGTCGTGGCGTTGTCTTTTTGTTTTTGTTCCATTAGTATGCAGTGTAATTTGGACTACTATCTATAAATATTCAATTGTTTGTAAAAGAAAGAGACTTTCTTGAATTTATTCTTTAATCACACACCGACCCACGTACTTCGCGGGTTGACCGGCCTAACTTTCAAATGTGTTCTGAAACCTCATAGAGGGACAACGGGTAACCGTAAAGGCCGACCCACATGGAGCGAACTTCGTGCGGCAAACCTTGCGAACTGCCGCCCGGCGGCCGTTCGCCGCTGATCAAGCGAGGCCAGGGGCCGAATTACGGACTCCGCTCACAAGTTTGTGAGCGTGACGTCAAAATTACGAAGCCGTGACGCAGCCTTGAGACGTCAATCGCGACGAAGTACGAAATCGTCCAATTACCAGCGAATTTTAGCGTGGCTCCGCCCCAGTAGTCCCGAAACCTCGGCAAACATTGATGCCACAGTGTGGCACAAAACTGAGCAGGGACCGTCTCCTAACATTTTGTAACACGACGCAATTATTACGCAATAAATAAAACGAACAAAAATTTATTTTGGCAAGATACCATTTTTAGTATTGATTAACATTGAGCTCAAGTAGAATCGTTCTTAATTTTTTCAATAATACCTGTTATTAGATAACTTTGGTTGCCGCGAGGGTGCGCCGGCGGCGTCATGGCGTGCACATGGCGGTCTGCAGAAAACAGCTGATTCCCCAGCAAGGTGCTGTATTTTTTTATCGTCGTCTGAAATCGAAGTACTGCGCGAGTGCCATAAACATGCTGAATATCTAATAGAAAGTAGCCGAAGCTCAAGGCCTACAGTGATAAAATTTCATGGAGCGCTTGACATAAAAATGGACGAAGACAACTTGTGGAGGTGAGTGTTTCCATTGCCGCTTACTATTGGAAGAAAAGAACTCATATTAGAGCGTGACTGTGGTTTTGCTAGCTTACCCTAAGGAAATAAAAGAGGACCGTAGAGCATGTAGCGTGTGTAAGAAGTGTGACCGCGTACTCACTTCTTGTTTGTATGTACGAGTTCCTATGCAGCTGGGTAATTAGGAACAAACACGATAGCGTGAAGAAACAAGGACGAGCAGAAAAGAAATACACATTGGCAACAGTCTTTATCGTTCTTAATTGGTCCTAACTGCCATCTCCTTCAGTGCAACGAATGCCTATGCGCCTCCTTATGGTGTACCAACCAGCCAGAACCCAACCTAGGGAAATCAACTCCTATAAATAACCGTTATTATACCTAATTTCGTGTAGTTCCCTGATGCAGTTTCAAATCTGCTATAAATGTGAGGAAAATAACGGACAAATCAGTTATTCGGTAAAAAAAAATGTCTGGCAAGGCACCCCGCATATGGCGCTGGCATCGTCCGAGTGCGGCGCCGCGCCTGCATCGCGGCCAGCAGCGCATGACTCACTGCCAGTCGCGTCCGAATAAGGACAAGGCTCGCTCACATCAGCCCCCGATATGTCCCGCGCCCAAGAGGATATGCTGGTTCCAGTTCATGGGACAGCATCCCATCTTGGCGCGGGCCTCTACGGAGCTGACGCCGCAGCAGACGGCGGCCAAGAAGCGAGAGCTGTGGCAGCAGCTTGCCGCAGCTCTCAACAGAGAGGGCCCAGCTGTGAAAACCGAGGAGAAGTGGCGCCGCACTTGGCACATGATGCGTAGCCGAAAAAGAGCTGAGGCGGCGCGCCTAAGAGCCGAGACGAGGTGAGTCTTTCAATATGTGACCGTATAGTGCAAATTATTCATGCTACTTTTTTATTCTGTCACAGGGGAACCGGCGGTGGCGAGCTGTCCGGGCTGTCTGGCTGGGTCGTCGCTCTGCTTGGGGCAGCCAGCGCGACTGGCGTGGGGCCCACAGAATTTTTCCCGAGTACCCGCCAGGAGGTGGGTACACATTGCCATTTATAAACTGTGGTCACGTTGTAGGCAGTTGAAAATATTCCTTCATGCAAATAATGAGCAGATGTATAACGAGCACACTGCGCTGTGTCACTGTGTCCCAGCCTGGCCCGCTAGAGCAAGCTCGCCCGTCACAACAGCCCGGACCAGCAGGAGCAGCAGTTCCTGGGCCAAGCGGCATTCAGACGGAGGCGAGCTCAGAAGCGGGTAGGTAGACTATTTAACCAGGCGATTTGGGTGTCTTAAAACTTGTACAATTTGTTATGTTCGCTTATGGTTTTATTTGGAAGGTGAAGGAATGCTCCCTGACAATGCAGCTGTACTTGTGTACGTTCCCTTTTCTTGCCAAGTAATAGCCGTGATGGTTCTTTTACATTGTCTCTCACGTATAAGCCTTCTGTAATGCATACTTATTGCAGTTGTTAACTAAGTAGTCATGTCCTGTGAAATAATTTCATCCAGAGGTCACCATGACGAGCCCCTCTGTAGGAAGCCCCTTCAGTGAGGAGCTGGAGGAGCAGGAGGAGGAGCTACAGGCGAGTGCCAGCGGCGCGACCCGTGAGTGTGCATTTGATTACCTATGCTCCGCTTCACCCTTTTTGCAAGTTGCAAAAAGAATAGAAAAACATTTCAAAGAGGGACAGTATACTGACAAGCAGTTTACACTGGCCATGAAACTATTCATCCCTGGCATTTGCACCGTGTTCCAGTTTTTTCTCTTGCAGTAGGGTTAGTGTTGTGTCCAAATGGTTCAATGGATTGTCACAATGAACGTTCTAGAAGAATTGTACTATTGCTTCATCACTAATTGTGTCTGTGTGTTGCTACTGTCCCTACGCACTTTCCTAATTATCAAATTAATTGCAACAAACAGTTTGCTGATTGCGTTGTATGATAAGTGCACTTTCCTCTATGTTAGCTGAGGAGCAGCCTGCTGTTGCGGCCACCCCGCACCCGAGCCCTGCTGACGGTGCTGAAATACTTGACCACCTGCTGAGGGAAGCCGAGCGATCAGCTTCCCTCACTGAGGCCAGGACCCAGCAGGCGGCTTATTTTCAGCAGCAGGTGCTGGCCGCACTTCAGACTGTCATCACGGAGAACAGGCAGGCGCGTACAGACAGTGCACACCAATAATTCATCTAGTAGGGTATTACATATGAAATGTGCATGTACCTCCATTGGTTGTCTTGCATACTACACCTCTGTACAACAGTCTCTTGTGAGAAGTGATCACAGTACACCTCACTGTCCCAAAGCGAGCATTGTCCTCCATAAAGGCAGTTGTAAACATCTGCATAAGAAAGTATGTTTACAAGCAGGCATGACTTTACTGCTTGTCCTATTCTGAGGCTTTGAACTGTTAGGATTATGAGTAAATAGAGAAGAGCTCTGTAGTCTGATACTCTGAGATGACAATGCCTTGCTAAGCATATCGGGGGATTCATTGCAATGGGTGAATATTGACCTAGGCAGGGAAAGCAAAATGTTCGTAATTTGTATTATGCAGAAGAGTAATGAATGGCTAATACCATCATCAAGGAACTGAAATTAAGGATGAGTTGCGAGGTTGTGGAAATGATAAAAAAATGTTTTTGAAAAAGGTAGTGACCACAAATCTGTATCACGGAAGGGAATTGTATACAATTATATATTGCAACGGACCGCATTTGGCTTGCACTATAATGTCATGAATGGTTGGTTGCTAGTATAGCTCAAGGATGATATCGGCGTAAACCTAAGGGAGAGAAGCATGGACACTAACAAACAATGATGTACTTAAATTAAGGACAGCATAGCAAGCAGTAAAAAAGGACAGCATAGCTATGAGGTTTCAAGACCGTAATCAGGGTCAGTGTTATTTGGAGGGATATGTAAGGGAGCCTTTGTAATGTGATGGGTACATTCAGGCTAACGATGATGACACAGCACCTGTCCTTAAGAATAAAAGCAAAGAAATTCTTGTGCAAGACTTGGCAGGTCTGGTTTTCACTTCAGCATCCTTTTCTATGCAGGAACATCAAGTTGCGGCTTAATCAAGGACTGAAACATGCGAAGCCCTGCGCGGAATCGAGGCTGCCATACGGGAGGTAGCGGCAGCTATTCGCGAAGCCAGGGGTGACTCTTCCCGCTTCCATGAACCGCTTGTGCAGCTCTTGGGGGCAGTCACCCTGCTTCTTCAAAATAAGCTGCAGCCACCTTCCACATCTTCGTAATTTTTTTTCGTGTAATTTTTTAAGCATTTTATACTTACTTTTTTATGTACATTACCTGTCAGTCGCAGAATTGTTTTTGTTCAGTATCTTTTGCATTTGTTACCCTCTGCCAGGTGCAGAAACATTTATATCAACTTTTTGTATGTTTTCATCTTTTTTCTAGGTGCTCAAACTTTTGATTACACTTTTATGATTTGGTTTGTGCTGTTTAACGTCTCAAAGCAGCTCAGACTCTGCAGGTCACTGAAGTGTAGGGCTCCGTAAATTTGCACCGGCTGGATTCTTGATGTGTGCACTGACATCGCACACTGCATGAGCGTCTTGCTTTCACCTACATCGAAAAGCAGCCACCACAGCCTGGAATTGTTGCGTCTTTGGGTTTAGTAGTCGAGCGCTCCCTATTTCTGAATTATTGCGGCGGGGCTTTATGGGGGCAGGGGGGGGGGGGGTGTAGTGCTCTTTGCGTGCTTTGCAATGCGCGTGTCATGTTTGCAATCAATATTCTTGGGTGTTTGCTTTTCTTTGGATTGGCAAAGCCTGTGCACATGTAACCTCGCTGCATCGGTGATATTTACGACGATTTGTACAACGGTGCCAGTTTTAAAATCATGTTAGTCGCTGTGAGCTGTAAACCTCACACTGCATACTACGTATACACTTGTGGAGCCTTATCCTCGATTTGTTAGTGTTTGGCATCAAGCAAGGCTTGCATTCTGTGCATGATACAGGTTTTGCAGGTGTGCGGAATTGTGGCCACTGGTTAGCGTAGCAATTGTACACAGTGCAAGGTCATCTTATTGCATTATCCACCTCAGCTTACCTGGTCCTGGAGTGTGCTCAAGCTGTGATAACTGTCCTTGTGACCTCGTCATTTTTTTTTACTCTTGAATATGTGCCACTCCTTCTCAAGTATGTATAGTCGGTGATGTATATCATGCGAGCTTGCAATGCACATATTCCCGCGACTACTGAAGTGTTGCGAAGTGCAGTAATGTGAAAGGTTTTTTTTTGTTATGTGATCTTTTTTATTCATTTTTATTTTTTTGTTTTCCATATGTTTTCCTGTAGGAGTGCGGAGCAAAACTGTTTTGTTGTATCAAAAGCATATAAGTGATATGAGCAGAGCAGACAGTCATGTGATAGAGCCAAGAGAATTCAGTGTCTTCGTGTACCTTCTTACATGGCGAAGTTGAGCAACACGAATGTAGAGCGAAATGTGATGCTCAAGCTGTGATGCTCAAGTGCAGCATTCGCGCGCAGTGGGTGCCCGGCCACTGCGGCATACACGGCAACGAGCAAGCCGATGAACTCGCCACCGCCGCACATCAACTCCCTCCCAGCGACGAACTTCTCGCTTTGGAGGACGTGCGCGCGGTGGTCTATGACCACCTCCGTCAGCAACACCCGGACCCACGCATCGCGCGAGGAGAGCGCATCCCTGCTGTCGGCGCGCGCTCATTGTCTCGTCTACAGCGTGCAATGCTCATCCGAGTGCGCGTCGGCTGCGTGTGGCCCGGGGTAAGACGGGTGCGCCACGGACTTTCGTCGAGCGACGTGTGTGGCGATTGCGGTGCAGTGGAGACATTGGAGCACATGCTGCTTCGCTGTACCGCATCCGCAGAGCCACGTCGCGAGATGCTCGCGGCTTATAGGGCGCTCGGAATCATCCCGGACAGCATCGAGACGCTCCTGTGGCCGCGAGGCAGTGCGCTCACCCGTGACAGGGCAATGGTGAGCCTCTGTGCGTTCATCGAGCGGGCGGGCTTGAAGCCTCGCTTGCTCTTCGCCAGGTAGTGCGTGCGTGACCTGAACGCTCCGTGTGTGCTACCTTGGACGTATGCTGCCGGGCGCCCCACCCCGGCAGCTGGTGCATTGTGTCGCGCGCGCGATCTGTCTGCGACAGGACGCTACGTGCGCGCGACTATGTATATACATCAATGGATATTACATATATATGTGTATATATTTTATAAACAATTGCAGAGGCCGCTCGCGCGCAGGCATTTGTGGACAGTGCTCGGACACTTGCGCGCGAGCGATGCGAACTCATTGACCGTCTTTACTTTGTAAATAATGTAAAAAGCTCCCCTGTCCTTTCTTCCTATCGCTCCCCTCTCTACTTCCCCTTGCTCATCATCATCATCATCATCATCATCAGCCTGATTATACCCACTGCAGGGCGAAGGCCTCTCCCATATTTCTCCACTTAACCCGGTTCTGTGCTAGCTGCATCCACTTGACCCCTGCGAACTTCTTAATCTCATCCGCCCACCTAACTTTCTGCCGCCCCCTGCTACGCTTTCCTTCCCTTGGAATCCAGTTTGTTACCCTCAGCGACCATCGGTTATCCTCTCTTCGCACTACATGTCCTGCCCATGTCCATTTCTTCTTCTTAATTTCTACTAGAATGTCGGTAACTTGAGTTATTTCTCTGACCCACTCTGCACGCTTTCTATCTCTTAATGTTACCCCTACCATTTTTCGTTCCATAGCCCTCTGGGTTGTCCTCAACTTAAGTAGAACTCTCTTGGTTAGCCTCCACGTTTCAGCCCCATAGGTGAGTACAGGCAAGATGCAACTGTTGTATACTTTCCTCTTGAGCGATACCGGTAAGCTGCTAGTCATAATCTGCGAGTGCTTGCCAAATGCGCTCCATCCCAATCGTATTCTTCTTGTTATTTCCTTTTCGTGGTCCGGGTCTGCGGTTACTACCTGTCCTAAGTAGACATATTCGCCTACTACTTCCAGTATTTCGCTACCTAATGTAAACTGCTGTTCCTTCCCGAGGCTGTTGAACAATACCTTAGTCTTCTGCATATTGATTTTCAAGCCTACCTTTCTACTTTTCCTGTCTAGGTCATCAATCATTATTTGCAGTTCATCCCCCGAGTTGCTTAGCAAGGCAATGTCATCAGCAAATCGCAGATTACTGAGGTATTCTCCATCTACCCTTATCCCTAACTGCTCCCATTCCAAGTCTCTGAATACTTCCTCTAAACAAGCTGTGAATAGTACTGGGGAGATTGTGTCTCCTTGCCTAACACCTCTCTTTATGGGAATTTTGTTACTTTCTTTATGCAGAACTATGGTTGCTGTGCAGCCGCTATATATATCTTCCAGCACTTTCACGTATGGCTCGTCTACCCCCTGATTTCGCAATGCCTGCATCACCGCCGAGGTTTCAACTGAGTCAAATGCTTTTTCGTAATCAATGAATGCTATGTATAAGGACTGGTTATATTCCGAGCATTTTTCTATCACCTGATTTATGGTATGGATATGATCGATAGTAGAGTACCGTTTCCGAAACCCTGCTTGATCCTTTGCTTGATTGCAGTCTAAGGTTGTCCTGATTCTATTAGCGATTACCTTAGTAAATACCTTATACGTAACAGACAGTAAGCTGATTGGTCTGTAATTTTTAAGGTCCTTAGAGTCCCCTTTCTTGTGAATGAGGATGTTTGCATTCCTCCATGGTTCCGGTACCGTCGATGACACCAGGCACTGCGTATACAGGGTGGCCAGGTTTTCTAGCACGATATCCCCCCCGTCCTTCAGCAAATCTGTAGTTATCTGATCCTCTCCAGCTGATTTCCCCCTTTTCATAGTTTCTAGTGCTTTCTTGACCTCGTCCTTCGTCACTGGTGGAACGTCTGACTGTTTTTCCCTACCGCCAATCTCATTACGGTCCTGACTACTTTGGCTACTGTAGAGATCTGTATAGAACTCCTCGGCTACTTTGACTATCTTTTCCATATTAGTGATGACGTTGCCCGCCTTGTCCCTTATCGCATACATCTGGTTTTTGCCTATGCCCAATTTCTTCTTTACCGCTTTAAGGCTTCCCCCGTTCTTTACAGCATGCTCAATTTTCTCCATGTTATACTTCCTAATATCGGCCACCTTGCGCTTATTGATTAGCTTCGATATCTCGGCCAATTCGATCTGGTCTGTTGGATTGGAAGCTTTCATACTCTGGCGTTTCTTAATCAAATCTGTCGTCTCCTTAGACAGCTTACCGGTATCCTCTCTAACTATCCTACCGCCTACTTCTACCGCGCACTCAGTAATGATATCTCTGAAATTATTGTTCCTTGCCTCTAGGGTAATGTCGCCATCCTCAGTTAGAGCTGAAAACCTATTCTGTAGCGAGATCCTGAACTCTTCTGCCCTCCCCCTCACCGCTAATTTGTTGATGGGTTTCTTTCTTACTAATCTGTTGCGTTCCTTCTTCAGATTTAGGCTAATTCGGGACCTCACCATCCTGTGGTCACTGCATCGCACTTTCCCGATTACCTCTACATCTTGCATAATGGCGGGGGTTGAACACATTATGAAGT
The DNA here is from genome assembly GCF_055883805.1 of Amblyomma maculatum. NCBI lineage: Eukaryota > Metazoa > Arthropoda > Arachnida > Ixodida > Ixodidae > Amblyomma > Amblyomma maculatum. The sequence continues at coordinate 92,666,241 of NC_139346.1, read as the reverse complement.
CGATTTCATTTTTAGTCTCTCCGTTAGGACTTTTCCATGTCCATTTCCGGTTCTTCCGTTTGCTGAAGAAGGTATTCATGATTCGTAAGTTATTGCGCTCTGCAAATTCAACTAGTAACTCCCCCCTGCTATTCCTAGAACCAATGCCATAGTCACCTACTTACTACCTTGTCTCCTGCCTGTTTTTTCCCTACCTTGGCATTGAAATCGCCCATTAGTACAGTATACTGCGTCTTTACTTTTCGCATTGCCGATTCTACATCTTCGTAGAGGCTTTCAACTGCCTGGTCATCATAACTACATGTAGGCGCATAGGCCTGTACAACCTTCAGTTTATACCGCTTATTAAGCCGAATTACGATGCCTGCAACCCTCTCATTAATACTATAGAATTCATCTATATTACCCGCTATATACTTATGGACAAGGAAACCTACTCCTAGCTGTCGCCTCTCTGGTAAGCCTCGATAACACAGTACATGCCCATCTTTCAGTACAGTATATGCCTCATTCGGCCTCCTAACCTCACTAAGCCCTATGACATCCCATTTCATGCCCTCTAGTTCCTCTAACAGCACTGCTAAGCTAGCTTCACTAGCTAGGGTTCTAGCATTAAACGTTGCCAGGGTCAGTTTCCAATGGCGGCCTGTCCAGCGGAGCCAGACTTTCTTAGCACCCCCTGCTGCGTCACAGGTCTGACCGCCGCCGTGGTCAGTTGTTCCGCAGCCGCTGGTGACTGAGGGCCGGGGTTTTATGGAGCTTATCATAGGAGGTTGCGGCCAATTACTGCACCAGGGTGGCCAACTCCTGTTCTGGTGAGAGAGTGCGTTGCCGGAGGTGTTCACCGGCATCAGGTCGCACCCCAAACCTGTTTATGCAATTCCATCATCCGGTGGAGAATTGCGCGGCACCTGGATTTGAACCCCGGTCCTCTTGCATGCGAGGCGGATGTTCTACCGCTACGCCACCGCTGCACCCCCCCCTTCCCCTTGCTATCCTCTCCCTATCCCCTTTTCCTTCCCGCCGGCCGCAGCTCAAGTGCTTCAGTTTGTTAGATAGCAGTTGCCGCGGCCGGCAATACTCTTTTCCTTCTTTTTGATTATTTAAAAAAATAATAAATCAACCACTACCACCACCACGCAAAAACCTGTTCTGAGCTGTCGCGGCGGCTCGAGCGGCGAGAGCGACGTAGTTCCAACTCGTTGGAAATTTTTCGGTCTTGTCGCTGCCGCTCGCTGCTCAGTTCGCTCAATCACTTGCATGTGAACCAGCCTTGAGTCGCGCCGAAGCGATGACTTGCGAACGCTACAGGCCGCTCATCGAACTTTTCCGTCGCCTGTGTCAAACAAGTTCCAGCAGCCGTTGCTGATGCATCAGTGAGCAGCCAGTATGGCTCTGGAGGTTGCGGAGTGCTCAATGCCACTGTTCTACAGAGCGAGTCCTTCGGCTGTTCTAATGCGCACTGCGCATAATCCGACCACGGGATCAGGTTGGAGACTCCTCGCTCTGTCAGCGCTGTTAGTGGGCCAGCTATTTCAATATGCTCAGGTACATTCTCCCATGCCTTTCTCAAGCTGTCTTTGCCGACCCGCACTGTTCGAAACATTTCACGCTGGCTAGACAACGAAACTGCATCTTCTCTCTCACTTGAATCAGCTTCCTCTCGTCATGGATTTTCGACGTTCAGTGCCTCGCTTAACTCGCATATCAGTGCCTCAGAATTCTGATTTCCTGCGGTTGCAACTTCTGTAACCGGCGGACCACTCACTTCAGTACTCGTATTCGTGTGCACCGCCTCACTGGTCTCATTTAGCAGTTGTCAGTCGTCTAACGACAACAAACAGTTCACCCCATCGGTCAGCTCATCAGTGAGGGCACATACTATGCCTATTTTTTGATCTGCCACTGTACTTGGCTTAGATATTTTGGTAGGAATCGTCGCTAACTTCGCCTGAATTGATCTGCCGAAAGCCGACATTAGCTTCACTGTCCCTGATGGTTGCGTCAGCTCCTGTCGTAGTATGCTCTCTCGTATTACGGTTATTTCACTGCCTGTATCAAGAACTGCCTCTGTGCGAACGTCTTCGCACACCAAGTCTACAAACTAAAGTTTGGACTTTGGATCTGCACCTCAACTCTAGCAGTTAAACCCGTAATTTGGTTAACCACTGGTTCTTTTACCTCTGTTTGATCGACCAGCGCGACCTTCTGCACCCTCTGCCCGTGCCCATTTTCTTGTTTCTGGCGCGGTTCATTTCCCGTTTCTTGTGGGCAATTCCTAGCAATGTGCCCCTGCCCATGGCATAGGTGGCATTTTACTGCGCGGTTTTCAGCATTAATCTGTTTTTGGCTCACTTGCTGCACTGGCACCGTAACCTGCTTTGAAGCCCGGCCTTTACCTTTTGCCTGCTCAAGGATTTGTAGAGCCTTTGATAGCTCTTTAGGCTTCAGCCAACTCTCTCCTTCGCGAAGGCGCACATATTCAATGCCCTCCGTGCTGAGACCTGCCTTATTGCGATCGGACACCATCAGATCGGTCAGCGCCTCTGAGTCCACCTCTTAAGACTGGATGCAGTATGCTAGGTACGTTTTCACGCACGATACAAACTGAGCCCATGTCTCCTCCTTCCTTTTCAGCTTTTTCAAATCTTTCAAGGTACTCAGTCGGGGTTAGCTTTAGTTCACTTAGAACCGCTCCTCTTACGGCCTCATAGTCCGTACATTCCGCTCCGTCGAGGTTACGAAGCAAGTACCGGACTCGCTCTGTCAGTGCCGGCATAATTAAATGCACTCGGCTACTGCACAGCACATTGAATGTAACGAACAGCTTCTCCACCTCCTCAAACCACAGTGGCACATCAGCATCACATGGCATTTTATAGCCCTTAAGGACTTTCGCACACTGTGTTATTGAATGGGCCTATACATCGCTCATCTCTCCGTCCTGACCCAAGCGGTGACAGTCGACCATTTCACAGCCCAAGCTCCATTTGCTTTAAGGCTAGTCGCTCTCGGGATTCAATTTCACGCAATCGGAGCTCATTTCCACCTGTAACTCCATACGGCGAATAGCCATCCTCTCTGTCTCGGCTTCTGTCGCGTCTTCGTGTTCGCGCTGTTTATATTAATAATGAATAAGTACCAACTCGCCCAACAAAGTATTTTGGCTAGTGACAATGTCGGTCTCGTGTCGCCGGCCGGTAACCTGCTCTCCACATTGTAATCACCCTCCATAGTCACTACCTCACTCTGATCAGTAACCATTTCTACTCCGCCCTCTAGCGAATGCTGCTCCTGTTGAGGATTTGACCTCGATTCACTCTCAGGATTAGATTCGCTTTCTTTAGCGGCTAGCATTCTCCTTGTCTCAACCATAAGCGCCACAAACCAACCACCATGCCAACTTCAACAAACGTAAGAAATCCCACTCACCCGGCACAGTCGTGCTGTCTGCCGCCCAGAGCCCGGATAATGCGTCCGCTCCAACGGCGTCGGTGGCAGCCGAGGTAGAATCGTCCCTTGACGGTTCCTCGCTGCTCCGTGTCCAATGGCCTGTGGTTGCCGGCGCGATGCTTAACCTTGTAGATGAGACGTGCCGAATCCTGTCGAGCTGCGTCAGTAGAATTTATGTCGTTCGTTCCTTTTCGGAAGGTTCTTTAAACCCTTCCTGTTATGTAGTTCGGCGTAAGGAAGACTAGGAGGCGTACATGAAGGTGATGATGGTAGATCATATATTTACAGCATGACATATATACAGAGAGTAAAACTGGAAGTTGAAATGAATTTACAAAAAACAGCACTGCGCTACTTTACTCTTCGACCTAACTAGTTAGAGCCTAAGCAGAACAGCCGCGTTACATGCCTACGCATGGAGCCCCAGCTCAGACTGCACTGAACTCTCTTGGATCACGCCTCATTTTACACCTTCACAAAACAAAGAAATAGGGGCAGTCATTTTCAGATGCCAGCCCCACACATCAACTGTCCAATAAGGAAATATGCTGGTGGGCACAGCCCCATGGGTTGGCCTTAGCCTCTAACCCAGGGCCCCACTAGCAATACAAATTACAACAAACAAATCACAGCGAAACTTTTTTCCACCGTGAGGGTGTCGAACCCTCTCCTCTAGGGAGACTTTCTTCCCACTTGTCTCCCGCACACCACCGCCTCATCCACGCTGCCACTGCTGGCCGAATCCTTTCCACAGTGCATTGCCCCGCGCCACCCGTGTTTATCACTACGAGCAACGACATGGAAAGGGAAAGATTAACCAGCTGCCATGCTGAAGGCCTGGCGCTGGATTAAAGGGGAGCTTCTGGCTTGCCCGCTCTGAGAACAATACCCGAGTCAACTCCTGAATGCTACTTCGGGCGCTCTTTTGTCGCATCTGCAGACAGGATAAACGAGACTTCCTTTCGCACTGCTCAAAGTCGCAGTGTAAAAAAAAAAAGGCTGAAGGGTCATTTCGGCGCTTGCTACCGGCCAGTACAAAGGGTGCCATACATGCGAGCACCCGACACCACGTTCCGCTGCGCATGTACCCATGAATGACCTTTGGGTTAAAACGGTTCCGCAAATCCAGCGCCGACGGTCCGGTCGGCTCTCCTCACACGCGGCACGCTTGAAAAAGGGGGACCGCGTCTACAATACCAGAAGCAGACAGGCGGGTGGCGGCGCCATGCAGAGACGCGCACCTTCAAGTGATTATTCTCGGGTGTGGCCCTACAGTTAGGATAAAAAACTGGATTCCAAGGTAAAGAATGCGTAGCAGGAGGCGGCAGAAAGTTAGGAGGGTGGATGAGGTTAACAACTTCGCAGGGTCAAGTGGATGCAGCTAGCACAGAACCGGGTTAATTGGAGAAATATGGGAGAGGCCTTCGCCCTGCAGTGGGTATAGTCAGGCTGATGATGATGATGATGAATTTTATTCAACTTCTCAATTGAAGCAGCAGCAGAAACCGCAGATTACTCAGACGGTGCCGCGACCTCTATGCCAAACAGGAGCGATTTTTTTCATTATGGCTTAGAATGAACTAAAGTGCTGTAATAATTGATTGGTGCTACAGCTAATCGATGCGTCGGCGCCTGATACCATCTTCAATGTTGGCGGTACCTTGGCCGACATGTGCGGCGTGTTTACATCGGCGCAAGCTGTAAAAGTGTCCGAAAGACTATACTGTATGGATAGCGCGGCACAACTGCAAGTAAATTGCAGTAAGCACTGTTGAATCAACCTCTTTCGTTGTAGTGTCTTTCAAATTAGGTAGATGTTAAAATAACCAGCTGCTAAAGCGATCGCAGAGTAGCAAAAGGTGCTGCGCAGCGCTTGACTACGTAGCTAACAGTTGCCACGAAAAAAAAAAGAGGCGCAAACGGTCGCTTTTTTTTATTTGTTCTCGTTATCATAATACTGCCTCCCCATCTTGTTTGAAAGTTGGGGACGGCGCCTAGGCGAAGTGCGCGTTCGGTCTCGAAGCTGGGCGAGCGATTTCAACGTTACAGCCGAAGCGAACGCGACAGTTCCCCAAAAAAGATTAGAAAAACTATCCCTGCGTGTCTACAGGTCGAAAAAATTTGTATGTCAGCTGAATACAGTGTCCATATCGACCGAGCGACCAGCTGACGAAACAGCCAATCAGAGGGTGCCCCTGTGCCAGAGTGTGAGATTGTATATATATTAGAACTTCAAACAAGTTTTCTATTACATACAAAAGTGTTTCCGTTCACATGCACGTTGCCAATATACTGACTGCGTGTAAATTATATTAATTAGCTTGTTCATTCAGAGCACTCGCCTTGAAAACACAGTCCTGTATGGTACATAACGACAGGCGCCAAAAAAGATTATATACAAAGACCCGGGGAATGCCAATCTTATAACATGGCACAGCTGTCCATTATTTACTGTATGTCTTTTCTTTCAGGTTCAAATGCACTAGCCAGGTTTAAGGGCTTGAGGGATACATTTACAAAAAAATACAAGAAATGAAAGAAGGGAGCATCGAGTGGTTCTGGTGCCAGTGGCTGCGAGGACATCAGATGGCCATACTTTAGTCACTGAAGTTCTTGAAAGATCAAGTGGAAGTTGGCAGGTTTCTGTCTTTTTTATCAACACATATGTACGCGTGCGTAACAAAACACTGGTAATGTAGTGCAACTTTTTCCTGTTATCAGCGGTTTTGTATCATCAAATTATTGTAGTTATTTTTGATGCTAGAAATGGAAACAAGGCATTGTGCATTATAATTTCTTATGCCAGCATTCGGTGCATCAGTTCAGTTCAGTTCAGTCGGTCAGTCGTGTCCGACTCTTCGTGACCCTATGGACCATGTCACACCACGCTTTCCGGTCTCTTACTATCTTCCTAACATCACATAACTTCATCTGCAGTGCTTCGAGGATGCCATCTAACCATCGCGTTCGCTGCCTACCCCTTCTCCGGCGACCCTCAACCTTTCCCAACATCAAATCTTTCTCCAGCGACTCCTCTCTTCTCATTAGATGACCAAAGTAGCTGAGCTTTAACTTTAGAATTTGACCCTCGAATGAGCAGTCAGGGTTTATGGTCGACAATATCGACTGATTGGATCTTCTGGCAGTCCAAGGAACTCTCAAGAGTCTTCGCCAGCACCACAATGCAAACGCGTCAATTCTTCGGCGGTCAGCTTTTTTCACAGTCCAACTCTCGCATCCATACATCACAACTGAAAAGACCATAGCACGAGTTATGCGGACCTTGGTTGGCAGACTAATGTCTCTGCTCTTGACTAGGCGGTCAAATCTAACCATTGCTCTCTTTCCCAGAAGCAGGCGTCTCCTAATTTCATGGCTGCAGTCTCCTTCCGAGGTAATCTTGGAGCCCAAGAAGAGAAAATCTGTCACAGCTTCCACTTCTTGTCCATTGATGCTCCAGGACTTGATAGAGCAAGACGCCATGATCTTTGTCTTTTTAATGTTCAGTTTAAGCCCAAACTTCTTACTCTCTTTTTGTACGCGCATCGGAAGTCTCTTGAGTTCCACTTAACTTTCTGCCATTAAAGTGGTATCCGCATATCTAAGGTTGTTGATACGTTTTCCAGTAATCTTCACTCCAGCTGAAGACTCGTCCAGACCGGCCTTCCTCATGATGCACTCTTCGTATAGGTTAAATAGGCAGGGCGACAGTATGCAGCCTTGCCTCACTCCTTTCTCAATCGGAAACCAATCAGTAAGACGAAGCCCAGTTCTGACTGTGGCCTCTTGTCCTTCATACAGGTTTCTGAGGAGACAGATGAGGTGAATTGGAACTCCCATCTCTTGAAGAGCTTGCCACAATCTGCTGTGATCTACGCAGTCAAACGCTTTCGCATAATCAATAAAGCAGAAGTAGATGGGTCTCTGGAACTCTCTTGCTTTTTCCATGATCCAGCGAAGGTTGGCAATTTGGTCTCTAATTCCTATGCCCTTGCGAAACCAAGCTTGCACGTCTGGAAGCTCCCGATCCACATACTGCTGCAGCCTACCTTGGAGGATTTTCAACATCACCTTGCTAGCATGCGAAATAAGCGCGATCGTGCGGTAGTTGGAACAATCTTTGGCACTGCCTTTCTTTGGAATGGGGATGTAAACTGACCTCCTCCAATCCTGTGGCCACTGCAGGGTTGTCCAAATCTTCTGACATAATGTATGCAGAATGTTGACAGCGTCATGGTTGAGGTTTTGAAGCAACTCAGCTGGAATGCCATCAATTCCACTAGCTTTGTTCTTAGCAAGGCTGGCTAAGGCCCATTCAACTTCACTCTTCAGGATGCCCGGCTCGAGATCACAACCGTCTCGTTGGGTTTGCACATTCGGGTCCTTCTTGTACAGTTCTGTGTATTCCTGCCACCTCTTTATCTCTGAGGCTTCATTGAGGTCCTTGCCTCGTTTGTCCTTTGTCACGCCCAGCTTAGCACAGAAGCTTCCTTTGATATCTTTGATTGTCTTATACAGAGCTGTTGTGTTCAGTAATTGGCTGTTGTCCTCAACTGCTTGGCACTGTATGTTCAGGAAGGCATTCTTATCTCTCCTTGCTATTTTCTGAAATTCCGCATTGAGAACCTTGTGTCTTTCTCTTTCCCCCATAACTTTTGCCATCCTCCTTTCCTGAGCTATTTGCAAAGCCTCTTCAGATAACCAGTTTGCTTTCTTGCATTTCTTGCATTCGGTGCATAGAAAGCAATAATTTAGTGTGTATGTTTTCTGTAGTCAATGAATGAATGTGTTGCCTTTCATTACCCAAAACCAGCACAACAAGCAACTTCAGAGAAAGTGCCGAGAAAGATGTAGCAACCGCTCAAAGTATGTTACTTGGAGTCTACACTGAGAGTACTGGCGAGTAGCTTTAATTTTAGGAGGTAAACATTTGTAGCATGCCCTTGCACTCAAAAGCTTCTAAAATAGATCTGAGTTTTCTATTAGACTGATCAAGTTGCATGCATCATTAAATGTAAAGCAAAGAATGTCTGTACAGTACCTTATGAAGAGTCTGGAGAAGTGTCTGAAAGCACCTACAGATTGCTCTTTCTCTTTTCACATTGCAGACGAAGACCTCACTTCACCTGAGGACAATCTCCTCGAGGAAAGAGTCAGCAATCCTCGAAGCAACAACTGCAATACTACCAGTACCGGAAAACGCAGCTCACACCAAAGCACACTGCGCCCACGGAAAAGGGCTAAAAAAAGCCACAACGAAATGGAAATTGACAAATTAGAAGGTCTTATGGAGAAAGATAAGGACGATCCTGCAATTTTCGACCAGCTTGTTGCAAACAGACTGCGTACGTTCCCAAAGAGCTTGTGGCCAGATATTGAAATGGATGTACTGGATACGCTGAGAAAATACAATGCAGAATAAATGAGAATGGCAGAACACAAGCCATTCGTGTATATTTATTTATATTATACTGCTGACCATGAAATGGATCCCAACAGAAAGGGCGGAAAATACAGAAAAGGGTATACATGATATCTGAGAAAATGGGCATGATTACAGGCACGTAACAAGCAACAACATAACATATTTCTGCAACTATCAATAAGCAATGTTCTCAATGGGACTCGGTTGTTTATTATTCCCGCAGGAGAAAGTTTATTCCAGTCACAAAACTAGTATTAAAGTAACTGATTTTAGCGCTGTACTGTGTTAGCTGGGGTGGAAGCAGGCTTGAGCATTTTGAAGCAACTCAGTGAGCAGTAATAATGTCGTTTCGGAGAAGCTTTGTAGCAGTAAAACAAGAGTTTTGGAGCATGCTAATTATGTGTTGGAGCATGTTTTTAGGATAGAACGCTTTTAATAATTGCAAATATCTAATCCGAACATACTGAAAATTCATTCTGATTCCTTTTTTTTTTCCAAAGTTCAATCCTAGGCTTGACTGTGCATGCACTTTGACAAGGCAAGACAAACAATCAAAAGATGTACAGAAGCTTAAATTATCATAGCAGAGCTGAGCAAACAACACTAGCAAATGGAATGCTTTTTTCTACGTTTCAGGTCCGAAAATCAAGTCTGACTAAAAGCTTTTAACCACTTGATAGATTCAAATGTGGAGTTTACCAAATTACTTTGATGCACTTAAGCACCACTAGTTTGGAATTCACATCAAAGAGCAGCACATTTATGCGATCTTGTACATATCCTTTTCAATCATGTGATTGTGTCAATAAATTCCTGAGCACTGGTCAGTGCTCCCTGCAAGGAAGATTGACTGCACTCATGGGTAGTCTTTTCTGCTTTTCAGATTATTTACTTCGTAAACTTCTGCCAGTGGTTCCTCTCCTCATGTGTTTTTTTGCTTTAGTGATTCTGAGGCTACCTTAAGTTAATGCATTAACGATATGCCCTCTATGATTTTCCAACACTCTCTTGAGAAAAAAATTATAGAGATTTGCACCTTCGTGGCATCACCCTGTAATGCTTCAAGTGTGCTTTTGCCTCATGTAGGTTTGGCATATTTGTTCGTAACAAAGAGGCTCGATGGTGAAGTATGCACTTGTTTTCACAGCAGAATCACTAGAAAAACTCATGTAGTTCATTACAGACAGAAAAGTTTCCTATAGGTTCACTGAATGGTAAAACCAGGTTCTGCTAAGTTTAGTGGTAAACATTAAGGTTTGGAGCAGTTTTGGAGCAGGATGGAACCGGGAAAGCAGTTTGGAGCAGAATGAAGCAAATGGAGCAGCGCTTCCACCCCTGTGTGCTGCGTGCTGCGTCGGCCTCAAGAAATGCATTAAGGCGCATGGTCAGTTAGTTGGTTGTGAATAAATGAATAAGTTTTCATCCTTACATCTGTCTTCGCACTTGTAGCCACGGTATGTTGGGCTATACCATGAAACTGGTAGGATAATAAGGAAAACAAATTTTTATTAAATGTCATTTGAAAACATTTTCGCTGGATCTAATGCCTCAATATTAGGCTTTGTGAAAAGGTCTAAGGCAGTGCAAGTATACTGTTACCTAAGTCTCATGATTGACATGTAGGCGAACAGTTTTAAATCAGCAGGGGCAGCTTTTAATTGTTGTTTTAGGAAGCCAAGTTTTCTAAATGATGTGCATATGTTATGTATGTGCCTATTCTAACTAAAATTGTTTGTAATAGTAACACCTGGGTATTTTTACTCATTAACTTCCTTGAACAGATGGTATGGAAGGGTAAATGGCAGCAATAAGATATTTTTTTTTTATTTGTCATTTTCAATAACGCTGTTTTGTCCTCGTTATATTTCGTCTCCCATCGTGAGTAGAATGAATGAATGTTCTGGAAATTAGAATTGAAAGTGAGTTGGTCATTGCTGAACCTGATTTCACTGGACAACATACAATCACATCAAAAACGAAAGGCCTCATTTATACACATAAGCATACATATTTACATACATACATAAACAATATAAATAATGTAGATCAAGAATAACCTAGCAGCTGTTGTTCAGAACTTGTCACTTCGAGTGCCTACTGGTCCACTGCCTTGGCGCAGAGCCTTTCTGAAAAAAGGGCTCAAAAAATATGTTCCGTGCATCCGATTCACTTTGCGAAAAGCTCTTGCAGTTAGTTCGCTCCAGATCAAAGAGTTTGCTTTTTTCCGTTTCCACTCTCCCCTGCCCAGGAACAGTGTTACCGAATTCATCATCCAAATCCACATAGCCAGCTGGTACATACTTTTCTGCGGTCGTGCACACGAAGTTATGAAGCGCACACAAGCAAGGACAACAAACTTGGTGTTGCGGGGCAGGAGGTGTATACGGTTCAGTAGGACCCTCCAGCGAGCAGCCAGAATTCCGAAAGCGTTTTCCACAATGCGCCTGCAAAAAACGTTCAGCTATTTATTATGGGAGGATTACCACAGCCACAAATGAGTGAGGCAGAAGGCTGGAAACAAGAAAGGATAAATTGGACTGATGCTTGAAAAATGCTTTGAGCAGGACAGAAACGGCGATGTTTATATTTAAAGTGCTAAATTAGTACACTGCTGTAGCAGCCATGCTTATATTCGCGAAGTATAGTCATCATCACATTCAGCACAAATATAACTATGATGAGCATATTCGACACGAAAAAAATTTCTCGCACCTTGAACTGATGAGAACTATACTCATCCTATTGCATTTAGTTGCGATTTCTAGCACGATGTGGCCACAACTGGCCATGTTGTGCTGTTTTTGCCTTATGTTTCCTTAAATTCTCACTATTGACATCTACATGTGTGATTCAAAGCAAGACATTTCAGCAACAAGACTTCCCCCCCCCCCCCCCACCCCCCCGACGCCAATATGAAAGCAATACCGATATGGAGATATGTAGCTTGCCACGAAATGTGACAACAAAGATGCTTCACAAAAGAAAATGAAGGAAACACAATACTGGTGCGAATTCAATACAGTCAGCCTCTGTGCCACACCTTCATTAGAATTCTGCCACACAAAAAGGTTACTGAATGTGCTTAGCTTACAAGCCCCCAATAAGTAGCCAGTATTCATGTCCATGTTTTCTGTGCTGTTTAGATTTCTTAGTATCTTTCTTTTCAGTGCACCAAATCATGAAAAATGGTCTTTTGCAAGACAGTGCTGCCAGTCAGGGCAGCCTTTTTCAAACACTTTCTTTTTGCGCAATTCGTAAAGTAAACAAACCCTGCTGAATTGATAGAGCAGTGTCATTCAAAAAAGAAAAAGAGCTTTGTACTGAGTAAACGAAATATTCTGAATTATGGGGTTGCATTTTGCTTTGTTTTTGTAGTATAGAAAGGGTCAAATGCACAAGTTACACAAAATTCATTGATCAGCAGAACATATATTTTCCTTGCATCTTGCTGAAGCAATTTCAATGAGAATAGAAAAAACTTAGGCCTCAATTACCTGGCCCTGCTCAATCTGTAATTACATATTCTGCGCTTGTTGTCCAGGTGCTTTCCTGGAAATGGCCGCATGAAATCCGGCCTTAGCTAAAAGGCTTCATCACCTTTGAATACACAAGGTGCCACCTGAGTGCTCTTTGTCAGTCTTGCCATGCTTGGGATGTCCAAGGATTCACATCCAAGGCACTTTCCAAATGTGGTGGCCTTGAACACTCCTCCATCGCTGTAGCGTTCTGGGGCTCCTACGTCCACCATCATCAAGTACAGCCATCAACACAATGGAAAATGTTTTCTGAAAGAAGGCAAAAAAAAGTCATTATGCTCACATGGCACTGTGTGATTTGTCTAAAGGAGAAAGGGCTAAATCTATATTTATGATCAGTAAACTGAAATGCAACTTGTACATCAGCAGCCCAGTAGCTGCAAAATGACTGCGTTGTTAATATGAACAGCTTTTTTCGTGCAATACCAAATGCTCTATTTTCCCTAAAAGCATGAAGTGCCTGAAGCCCATGCGACACTTGCTTTAGAACATACTCAGAGTATCGTGGCTTAGCATAAGCAAAAAACCTCTATAAATGTACACTAAATTAAAATAATACATCATACCTTGTAGTTGAAGTACTTGCTGCCTGAATTTGGTGGTGCCATGATCTACACATGTTTGCCGTCAACAGCACCTAAGCAGTTTGGAAAGTTCCGCCGTTTGGAAAAGGTGCAGGCAATGTCCTATCACTCAACATTTCCTGGCACCTGGAAGAAAACAGGGCCCAATCACAAACATGTAGTGTGCCATCAAAATAGTTCAGGAGTTATTTGATTGCACAAAAGCATACCATTACATGCACACACGTCAAGCAATGCTGGGCAGATAGTGTAGAGAACAGAACATGTATACATCTAGGGTCATGCAGGAAGTCATGAGGAGCAATAAATGCTTCAATCGGTGGCAGACAGTTTATTGTTTGGTAGCCAGCCAGTGTTATGAAGTTTGTTGAGAGAGCTGGTACAGGACAGGATTAACTGGAGCTCATCAGAGAAGCTAGTTGTCATAAAATTTATGTTGCTAGCTATGTACAAAAGCGTTGCACAATCACTAAAATACATTTCTGTCAGATGCTCCATCTTTTCCTCCTTTAATGAAAATATACTAGTACAGACTGACGTATGGTCATAAGAAGTAAGGGGTCTTTGAACACTGTTTTTTGAAGCCAGGATAAAAATACAGCAGCTTTGCTAGCAATCACATAACAATATCAATTAACACTGACCAAACATGAATTACTGTTTTATTATAATATTTGAACAAGTATAGGAAGTTCTATTCCATTGAATGAGTATCCAAAGGACTAAGCAGTGCTGCTGGCCCTCTGGCTTAGTACTATGATTTTATCGCGGCTACGGGTGTTCAGGGACACACACCTGATATCACAGTCATGTCACACAAAAGATAGCCACTTCCTACTGACAATGACAAAAAGGAAATAATGCCACATTTTAGCCCACAATAGATACAAGAACTAGAGCTGAACCCTCCATACCATGCAGCTTGCTTGCAGCATCATCTGGGGGACACTATTTTTGAGTCATCATAGAAAACAACCGCACTGGCATAATTTCAAATCCTAGTATATTTAGTGTTCCAGCAGTATATACTCACAGGCATGTAAATGTCAGTCAGGGTATTCCATAGCACTCGGCAGGTATGGTGGATGACTGTTCTACATGTCTCAATCCCAATCCTAAAGCCTAGTGCTTATATTTTATGGGACTTCCAGATGAGTGGTACCTGTAGAACAAAAAAAGCATTTCACATACTAAATAATGAAGGATCAGTAACTCCACCTGAGAGTGATGGCTAGCCTCTCTTCGGAACTCATGGGCTCACGGCAAAGAAGCACCTCTGTTAAATATTTCTGTACGATGCGGTGCAAATGATCAAATTTCACTGGGCTCATTTGATAATACTTGAAAAATAAAGGAAGCTCCTGCTCCATTACCTGGAACTGAAAAAACAGGATCACTACATACAGTCGTTGACACAACGATTGCTTGCATGCAAATACTGTGCACATTCTGTAAGGGAAAAACAGCGCATTACGTTTTAAAAACTTCCCTTTGTTCTGCATTTAGGCAAAATTACAGGAATGAAGCTTGGAAGACGGTAGGTATATCGTCACCTTGTTCTCATTTGGAACAGCTGCACGCTTTAAGTCTGCCTTAGGACAGAAAAGTCAAGATCACAACTGCAATTTTTAGCACCCATCTGCAATTGTCTGCTCGAGCAAACTAAACGCCTGTTTTAATTTTTTCCTCTCATGGTCCCAGGATCTTAGGTACTGTTGCACATGTAGAAAGCACTGTTGCAGTAGGGGTGGTAGTAGTAGCAAACTCAGCTATTTGAATTTGATAAATATCTGGACCCCTTATCGTTAATATCAGTTCCATGCATGGACTGCGGGCCACTTTGAAACTTTCGACTGTGTCCAGCTGCATGCCAGATTGTAAGTTCTGCTCACCCCCAAAATGTCACAAAAAGGACACAGATTACTACCTCACAGAACTATCTAACCTATTTTTAGAAAGTGCCTAGTCAGTGCGGTAAAAAGACACACTTCCTGGAGAGTTCATACTTATCACTTGCTCGCTATGAAGTTCATCACTACCGCATGTTTAACTGTGCCGCGGCAAGAAGGGTCGCAAAAAACAACAACATACAGTTAACACCTAAGCAGGCAGATGGAGACGAATGTCGTGTGAATTCCATCTTGATGACTAGATAATAAACACTTAAAACTATCAAGGACGCAATCACCGCAGTGTGATACTCTCCTTCCAACTTTTTTTTCCTCCATACTGGATGTACCCAAAACTATCTTGCTCTCTTTTTTCTTTTTCTTTCTTTTTTCTCAGTAACAGCAACTTCAACGGAAGGAGGCGCCGCACCCGTCCCATGGCGATGTTTTAGGACAAAAACGCTGCCGCACTTCTGATCGAACCTGCGAAAACACGCTGAGGCAAACCAGGCGAGCAACGCTACTCCTGAGATTCGAGAAATCCGAGATTTTCGAGATCTCTACGATTACAGTGCTCTATACCACGAGAACAGAGCACTAGAACTACTAGAGCCTCTATCTCCGCTATTGCGCAGTGTTGGCTGTTTGAACGATCTCTCCGCGTCTTCTAGTTATGTTTTATTAAAAAAAATAAAAACGGTCAGATTAACACAAAACCTAAATAATATTTCGTCGTCTTTCCTGAAATAATGTCTTTATGGCAAATGCAAAAAGTGATTCCTTTTTTCCCTTTACTAGGGATAGAACCGCGTCGTTGCTAATAACACTGAAATCACGGCTTCAGCGGTCCGGCGGCGGCCGCCTGCTTTTCGCCACATGTGGTTGCAGCACGGCGACGTGCGTTGGTGTTCTGTCGCGCCGCGTGAACTTCGCAGAGAAAGTTCGCTCCATGTGCCCTTAAGGCGATCCCGCACCTCTGTTTACCGTAAAGACGGGGGTTTGTTACAACTTGTATACAGGACGCCCTGCTCGAACAGCCCGGCTTCTTGCGTAGAGGAAACGAAGAACTTCACAGAAAGAGGGAATTAGCACAGGGCGGACGTCCGACAAATACAGTCAGCGCAGCACCGTAGCCGAACATTGCGAGTCAGGCGACCAAAAAAATTGATTTCGACGCAGCTATTGTACTGAAAACCGAAGTTACTCCAAGCAGAGACTTCTACTCGAGTCATGGAAAATTAGCACGAAACAAGAAAATTTAATCCCTGCCTGGGGACCAATCCCCCTTCTTACATACATGGTAAGCGTGCATTGACCCAGAGGTCGTCCACAGGAGGTCTCGAAAAGTCATGCTCCGCCTCGCCCACAACCCCGACATGAAGGAGAAACCGAGCCGGTAGGGAAAAGGTGGTGGTGGTAGTGGTTTATTTTTTTTTAATAATCAAAAGGAAGGAAAAGAGTATTGCCGGCCGCGGCAACTGCTATCTAAAAAAAAAACTGAAGCACTTGAGCGGCGGCCGGCGGGAAGGGAAAGGTGATAGGGAGAGGATAGCGAGGGGAAGCGTTTTTCTTTTCTGTAAAAGAACTTGGGTTGGTGCTATTACTCCCTTTGCAAAACTCCGTAGCCAGCTTTGCTGCATAGCAAAATCCTCTTTACTGCGGCAACGTAGCTCGTCGTTCGGGCAGAAGTTGGGTGCGGCGCGGAAAGAGAAAAGCGACACCTTGAAGACGAAGACGAAATAAATACAGTGGATGTACAGGTGCGCGGTAATGATTTTTTTTTTTTCGGATGATGTACTCATGTACCACCAGCAAGCCCAGTCAAGCCCAGCGTGAAGTTAGTCAAGCCTAATGTCACGCACTAACTGGGCGAACATCATTCCGTACTGAAAACCGGGATGACGTAGGGGCGAGAGAAGAGGGTATGAATGGCCCCTGGGAGGCACTGGCTTTGCAGAAAAGCTCTTAATCCATTAATTGCGACAGCAACACAAAGCAGAGGCTTGCAAAAAATGGGCGTAGCCCCAGAACAGTTTTGGTTGTCATGAACAAGGGGTTTCTGCTGTGCAAATAAGCTGTCTTCGCTAGTTTTGAAAAATATGCATTCACATTTCTCTTAAAGTACGACCTGTATTACACTAGCCAGGCTGCTGGTAGCTGCCTTCATCCAGCACGGCTTATATTTCTGCGGCGCACGAAGGAAAGCAGGGTTGAATCTTAACCCATCCGCCTGTAAATTAAGCTGCTGGTTATAAGCGTTAAAGCGTTTTACCTTGCTCATCAGCCCTAAACGACATAGCTATCCGGGAGTGCATGTATTTGTATCTCGCTCTTATCGATCTTGCAGTTTTAAGATCCATCCATTTTTTTCAGATGCCAGTGACGACCAACCTACTTAGTCAGATCTGACTCGACGTCATGTAAGCTTATCTTTAGATGTCTACACAGTTCATCTGAAACCGGCCGTTCTGTACAATGCTAACTTTTTTTTTTTTTTTCAGCTGAGCCTTCGTCTCAAGCGCTCAAACAGTGTAGAAGAGCTAATCAAACAGCTACACAAGGCACAGTTTAAATGCCATGGAGGGCAGACAAAGAGCAAGTTTGAAAAGCAAGAAGAAAAGAGCATGGCATTATGAGAGAATTGATGGGTTCAACACCAAACTCGTTTTTGTAAGCTAGGCACACAAGATACTGATGAAACTATTTTTCAGTCAACAGTCGATGCTACTTAGCACTCGTCTGGTAGGAATTAATGTCCGTTCAAGCACATATGCGAGCGCGAACCCCGAAGACAGAAGTCAGACATTATTTTGGGCTTTGACTTAATGTTTTCAGTGATACGACTAATTTTCCTCATAATTTCTCAAGCCTGCCTTGATAATAAAAAGATTCCTCTTACTCATTTATTCTCTGCTTAGAAACAAGGGTTTCGCTCGTTTCTTTGTTAGTATCATTTATTGCCATGTTACGTTATCAGCTCACGCACAGGAAAATTCAGCCATGAAAGCATTTTGCAATACACACTGAGTGACATAAGCCAAATACAAAAAATGGACAGTTCAAATAATCTCGCCCTTTTGCCACATCCCTATTTTCTTACAGTGGTCGAACACTGTGTTGTTTTAAATGTGTAGTGAGCCAACTGCTTCCCTTTCCACTGTCCATGTTCTTTCCACTGCTGCTTTATTCTTTTCTTGCTTTGAAGGTCGGCTGGATTCAAAACCTTTATGCATAAATAGAAACATTAAACGAATAATTTCCTCACATGTTCCGATAGGATGAGCACAATCAATATGCCTGTTTCTCAGAAACAAGCAATCAAAATACATCTTCAAGTACGCCCCAATATATAAGGGGGCGACTAATCATTTTTCGCCTAGATTAGTAATGACTGGATGAAAGCAATGAGCAAAGTATGATTCGTGCACAGTTTCACGAGATCTCGAATTTTTCTAGATTTCATTAGTGAATCAATAAAACTGGTGAGAAAAAGGTATGCTGTAAAATAGTTAGCAGTTTAGAAAAACAAAGTAAAGTAACTTAACACCCTGCCGAAGAAAACAAATTTATTAAAACACGAAGAATTTACTGCATATGCAATCAAGAAGCATTCAGTGGTAGTCCCGCCAGAATAAATGTATAGATCAAGCAAGAAATCAGCACATAGACAAGGTACCGACAATTTTCCTCTAACAACAAACAACCAGATTTTAAAACACTGCCGCATTAGGTGTCATTATTCGGAACTGATCCCATGATTATTAGCTTTTTTCTTCACGAATGATTTTGTAATCAGGTAGTCTCTATCCATATTTTCTTTGTACTGTGTATTAAGCTCCCATGTACCACTTGATTTTCAACACCCTGGTTAACGTTGAGCGCTTTCGTTCTTTAATGACCGTCGAAGCTAACCCTTTAGCAAATGTAACGTAACCTATGGGGTGGATCTCAGTACAGTCAACCATGACGCCGCGGTTACTCTTTTCCTACATCGTCTTTAAACATGACTAATCCCTGACTGCGCCATAGATACACTGGATTTTATTGCAGGCCGAGGAAATATTGTGCCTTCACATGCTGACACAGAACAAGCCCATAAGTCGCTGCATACTACATAACTTTAGTGAGCATATTCTTTATAAAGTTATGCGGTATGCTTCAACACCATAGATGTATAGCTTATAACTGCACGTTTTAAAAGCACATACCAGCGCCCTCTTTCAGCCTGCCAAAAGCCTGCTCGTCAACACTGCGCCGGTGCTGTACGTGATGGAAAGGCTGCTTGTGTATCTTTTGACGAACCATAATGGAGCGTCCGCTAATATTATTAAAAAAAACGGGGGAGGGGAGGGGGAGTCTTAAACATCCGGATACCAGTGACCACTGTTCCTGTATAACGCTGACGTACGTATATAGAGCGGTGGCGGTATGGGGACTGCTTGGAGCAAGGCATGACACATTCTGAAACCTCCATCAGACAGAACAGCACCGATGCACATCATATATGTTTATTAAAAATATCACGTAAACTATCTGAATGCGCGAACCCTGGCATATAGTGCTATCCCCAAACCATTTAGAGAAGGATCGTTTAAGAGGCTACTCAAACATGCATGTACAAGAGGTTATTTTTGTAGCGAAAGCTATATTGGACACGAAAGAAGAGTTTCGCGTGGTGGGAGGCACAGAGCCGTTGCTTAGCAACCGCCGCAGCAGGTGGACGCTGCGCGCTCGCCGCGCCATCTGGCAACCAAGAGGCCACCAGAAGAACATAGTTAGAAATAGTTAGTAGCGCACTTTAGTTCTCCTTCTCTAACGTGAGGATGATAGTACTGATGATATAGGCTAGTCAGCGACGCATTTCGGCCGAGTGTGCGCTCACCATTGGACAGGATTGGATTGGACTGAATTACATTGGACTAGATTGGACTCGATTAGACTGGTTTGGATTGAATTGGACAGAATTGGTTAGAAGAACTGCAGCAGTTCTGGGTGCTGGGCCGTCTGTGCTGGCATTTGATAATGGTACTCGTGCTGTACCATTGATTATCATTGATCGGAGTACCATTGATACTGGTCAAACAGGACTTAGCTTCAGTAAATGTCGTAGCATTCCGAAGCAAATGAGGGCATTTAATTTCGGATACGCATCTATCACAGCATGAACACGATTAACGCATCTGGCATTCCTCCAGCAAATGGATATGCGGCACTGAGATGAAGACCAGTGCATCCCGCTCAAGCTCTAAACACCATTCAATGCCGGTAACCTTCAGTCATTTTTTTCCCGGTAGCTTACTGATTTCAGCAAGGACAGGTTAGCATTCTTGTAGAGCTGTTGGGCACACAGTTTTCGTTATCGACTCAGGTACTGTATATCTGTATTGTACCAATCTGGTGAATTCCTCTGGTTTTTGTTTTGTTTTAGATTCAATGAGTTTTACTGTTTCATTAGTGGTGTGAAATGTGGTTGGAAATTGTTTAACGCTATTATAAAGCATTTCAAACCATTCTGCTAAAAAATAACATCTGTGTACAAATTTTGAAGGTGCGCTAGGTGTGTGGACACTGGTTGTTTGAACGCAGCAGAATGACTGGGCAGTACAGAAAAAAACAAAAACGCAGGTACAATACCACTTTTTCCATAGGCACTGCACAAGCGTTCCATCTCGGCTAGTGAGGCAGTTGGCACAATCACACTGTTTTGTCACTTTATTTGTAGGAGTGCCTTCAATCTGGTCCTCAAGCTGTTGTTTTCTCCATTTGGCAGATACAGAATAAATCTTCAATATTTTGAATTGGAAAATTTTCACGTATGTAGGGAGACAAACGTTGCGTTTCTCAATGCAGGTAACCGCGTTTCTCATCCTTACTCCACAACTGAAACAAGCACCGACATGACAATAAGCTTCTCCTTGACCGGCCATGCAGGCACAATGTTAAGTCAGCACGGTGCTATTGTCTTTGCATAGAATCCACACATTCAGTGGTTGTTCAACGTGTATTTGTGAGTGGTTTCACCTGCAAAGCAAGTAGAGAAACAACAGCGAGATTAAAGTACAAAGCCCGTACACAGTGCAGAATTATCTAAACAAAAATTACAGCAAATACACACTGTGCATCCTTTCAAGCGGTAACCGCATGAGGCGACAACCCCTAGCGATCCATCGCGCGACGCCGTCGCCAACGCCTGTCGTCGCTGGTGCATACCGCACGGAGCGACGGGGCTCAGCGACAGAGAGGCGCGTTTTCAGCGTTGCTCTGTTACCGCCGCCTCGTCATTCGGTCAAGGGGAGTGCAGTCACGCTATATCCCATTTCTAACACTATACAATAAAACACTGATGAAATTTCTTGTAACGCATCGTATTTTAAAGGGTCACAGCGCAGCGGTGCGCTACTACACTGCGATGCCGACTTGCGTTGCAAGCAGTGACTTTCTCCTGCTCCTTTCGGAAATTAACAATATCTAGCCACGCTAACCTCTTTCTTTCTTTTATTACCCTCCCAAGCTTTTATTAAATTATCTCGATGCACTCATATATAGACGGATCAGACGAAGTGAGCGCGTGAAGGCACCAGGTTCTTCGCCCAAACCGGACTAGGAAAACAAACTTCACACGCAATAAAAAGAAAAAAAAAGCCAGAACGGACGTTGGGCACCCTAAAGACCTCTGCGATTGGCTGCCTCGCGAGCTGCTGCCGGGCGACACGCGAAATTTTCTAAAAACCAGAAACCGAGCGACAGGGACGAGCGGCAATGCTTTGGCGGCCCTTAACCAGAACTACCTAGACCTAGTCTAGGTGGTTCTGCCTCAACCCGTCGCGCGACAGCGTCGCGCGGCATGTCGCCGCGAATTGTCGCCTCATGCGGTTACCGCTTCAGCCATGAAACACTCGCGAAAGCGATTATCTCCTTTGAAAATTATGAGACCTAAAAAACCACTGCACATGAATTCAGCTAGCTCGGTTATTTTAATTTTAGAGTGATTCAGTCGGACTTCTGTCTCGGCGCTTCAATATCGCGCGTCTCTTGTACGCTTTGCTGACTATTCAGGAAATGCCTCAGAAAATTTTGCACAACCTACGAGATCAAAACAAGGGATCAAGCTTGCCTCTGCCAGTAGCAGCACCTTTTCTCCTTGCAGACGCTAAGCCGAGAGAGTTTTCACCCAACCGCTTGTGAAATAGCTGCGCGATTCAAGCGATTAATAAGATTTCATCTCCTGCAGTATCACGAAACGTGAAGACAACACAAAGTAGTGCACATTGTCTCCGTTGGAAACCTCGGAGACAGCGCTGATATCCATCCCTGTATCCGCACTCGGTCGCAACGTGTATGGGTCCACTTCGTCCACCACGCACCACGCAAGCGTCGACCCGATCAGTCCCATATAATATGCCTCCTTGAAAGCAGGCTATTGTAAACAGGCGGCATTTCTCACAAGAAGCGGCCATATCCATCTAAAAGCGCAACGAAAAAACGAACACTACAAGCACGCAAACACTGCAGCAGGTGGTGCGCAGAGTCCCGCTCCTACGCACCAGTTTTGGTGCCGACCCGTTTCAAAGGGTATGGCCCTGAGCATCATCATCATCATCATAATCCTAAACCGCTCCTGCTGCACGGTGCACCAATATGGCTCTGACGTGTCGGCGTGGGCGTAGGCAACGTCATGTTCAAGCCGCGTATACAGAAAGCAATACAGTTTGGGATTACGCTCATTCCTTATAAACAAACATAACTGGCAACAACTGCTCTTTGTGGTGCCGCAGCGTGATTAGCTTTCCGTACTTCACATGTTGCAGCGACGGTAAAAAGAAACAATTTGTTCAGAGAAGCCGCCCTCCCCCCCTTCACACAGACCTTTAAAGAATGTCACTCACGGTAAACCGGAAGAAATGATCACAGGTAGATAAATTAATTGCCATGTCAAAGGAGAAAGATCCAACCATGGTAGCGGTCAGTACATGCTCGTATCTATCACATTGTTTTTGGCGGTGGGGGTAGCGGTTTGTTATTAAATAATAAAAAAAAGGTAAAGACTGTTGCCGGCCGCGGCAACTGCTATTTGAAAATCTGAAGCACCTGAGCGGCGGCCGGCGAGAAAGAATAGGAGATAGGGAGAGGATAGCGAGGGGAAGTACAGAGGGGAGCGATAGGAAGAAAGGTCAGGGAGCTTTGTACATTATTTACACAATACAAAAGGTCACCGAGTTCGCATCACTCCCACGCAAGTGTCCAAGCACTGTCCACAAATGCCAGCATGTGAGTGGCCAGCAGAAATGTTTATAATATAGTAGTTGCATAGGTGTATATACATAGCCGCGCGCACAGTGTCGTATTGCAGGCATATCACGCACGCGAAACAGTGCACAAGCTGCTGGGGTGAGGCGCCTGGTAGCATACGTCCACGGTAGCACACACGGAGCGTTCTGGTCACGCACGCAATACCTGGCAAAGAGCAAGTGAGACTTCAAGCCCGCCTGCTCGATGAAGGCACAGAGGCTCACCATTGTCCTGTCACACTGTCCAGGATGATTCCGAGCGCCCTATCAACCGCGAGCATCTCGCGACGTGGCTCTGCAGATGCGATAAAGCGAAGCAACATGTGCTCCAATGTCTCCACTGCACCGCAGTCACCGTACACGTCGCTCGACGAATGTCCGTGGCACACCCTTCTTACCCCGGGCCGCACGCATCTAACGCGCATCGAGATTATCATTGCACGCGGAAGGCGTGACAATGAGCGCGCGCTGGTAACAGAGGTGCGCTCTCCTCGCGCGATGCGTGGGTCCGGGTGTTGCTGACGAAGGTGGTGATACGTCACCGCACGCACGTCCTCCAAAGCGAGAGGTTCGTCGCTGGAAGAAAGCGAATGTGCAGCGGGGGCGAACTCGTCGGATTGCTCATTACAGTGTATGCCATGAGCAAGCCGACGGGCTCGCCCCCGCCGCACATCAGCTCTTGCAGGAATCTGGTCGTGGTACCGCTGCTTCGTAGCCGCTGTTTCGCGTCACTGCAGTCAAACACGCATTCTTTGTCTTGATAGATGGGACGGCGCTCACGGTTCCGCACGAAAATGGGCACCCACAACGGCTCGCGGATGCGTACTCTGGGTGCAGTGAACACGTGTTAGCCGGGGCACATTTCGAATTTGCTGCCGCTCTAAAGTGGTCGATTATTCAGGCAGGCCATGACAAGCGGATGCGGATAGTCCGGGTCCAAGGTTCCGTCACCTTTTATCCAAGAGTTTTTATTTATCTTCACCTGCCTGCTAAGCTTCCTGCCGGTTTGTATCACGAGCAATCTACGCAAGTAATGGTCGCTGCAGCGTCGTTTCAAATTTTTATCATTGAGGCTTTTCAGCTTGCTCTTCGAGGAGGAGAGAAGCGCAGACACGGTAGTACCAGACTTCTTATTTTCTTGGTCCTCGTTTGCTTGCTCCTCGTCATTTTCTTGCCCCTTATTTTCTTGATCGTTCATCTCCACGAGATCCGCGATGAGAGTGTCCACAGAAACCTCGAGCTGTGATCGAGTTCACGAGCGCGGCAGGGACTACTGGTTGACAAAAAAAAAAGGAAATGCGGGTATCTTTGGGCAGCAGCTGCGTAGGTTGGCTGGAGCAACACCCTCTAAAGAACTTAAGGCTTTCTGGTTCTTCCTTCCCCCTCTGAGCCACGTCGCGCTTTTGAAACAGGCCCACATAAGGACGTGGTGGAGCAGTGAGCGACACACAGATGTTCAAAGCGAGGCTATAGAAAAGTTCGGGGGACGCCAGCTAGGATAATGTGATCGGTTCCGGAAACACGTGCACTTGGGGCAAGAAAAAACTGGTGGCGTGCCCCGACATCGTTGTGAACACACTTTTTTTGACGAGCTTAGTGGGCAAGTCAAGGCTGCACCTTTGAGGTCGACACCTGCGAAGATGGGAACAAGTGCGAACTTGTGTTCGAGGACCTGTTGTGATGTGCTGAAAAACTGCCAATATTGTGCTGAAAAACTGCCGTTGCAAGAAAATATTGGATGATAATGTAAAGACAAAAAGTGAAAAAGCAGAAACTGTACTTAACAAGACAGCGAAACAGCTACATATGTGGTAATGTCTAAACGCAGTCGATGTGCTGCAAAAAAGTGGACTACAGCAGTGTGCGTGTCTCTAGAGCGACTGTATTCATTTAAGTGTTATCATCGTTCGGTTATTAGGTATGAAATAATGAAGCTAATGGAATGTTGTTGTTTTTTTTTCCTTATGGTTATGCTCCATAAAACTGCTTGAAAAAGTGCAGCACGAAACATTTAAAACCAATAGTAAATTTCTTTAAAATAATGCACATAGGAAACGTTTGCTGAGGAATGCGGGAAAGTGGAACGGGATAGATCTGTTTACATCAATGCTACAAAAACTTTTTACACGTAGCTAATGCCTCTAAATTATTACAGCGCAAAGTACCCGTTCTTCATTCCAGGTTGAAGAAATTGGTAGGTTGATAAATAGAACAGGAAAGTGGCGGCGACTGAGGACCTGTCAGCGTGACGTCATGGAAGGAGCACTCAGGCCTTCTCAAATTGTATAGAGCGGGTGTCTCGTGAAGAATGGCGCAAATTAGCACAGGGTTTCCGTCACGCATTGCGGTACAAGCCCTGTTTATATGGACCTGAGTGTGAGAGTGAGCAGTCGAGTTGAGTGAAGCTGACTCTACCGGGTTTACATGAACACGGCCGCGTAAATCCTCTCTAGCTTAAGATGGGCCGCGATTAGGGTGGTTCCCTGCTCGAGACGAAGAACAAGCGGATGACAAGGATTTCGTTTTTTTTTTCTGCCAAGCGCATCACATGCGTTTTGCATACTATTCGCCTGGATGTGCTTCCGGCAGCGGTGCCGAGCAATTAGCCGTGTTTACATGAATGCGACAGCTAGCACATCGCATCGCATCGCAACTGGTTCCTAGCGCATCGCATTCATGTAAACAGGGGTAATGCGCTAGGAAAGCGCACCGCATTAATGCGCCAAGCAGGGCTGGATTTAGAGGGGTAAGTCGACTTACCCTTCTCAATCTCAATGGGCGACACCGCGTTCCACCAACACCGCGCTAGAGATGATGCGCTACATGTAAACGCTGTCGCATCGCATTACCGTGAGGCACTGCGAAATGCGATGCGAGGCGCTACTGTCGCCTTCATGTAAACAAGGCTATTCAACCCATCCCTTACAGCAAAGTCGACTCGACTCAACCCCTCGACTCCTCGATTCGACCGGGATGCTTTTGCATGAACCCTGTAACCGGTCACTCAGCTCAACCTGCCCCTGTCGCGTCTGTGTAAACATCGCTCTAGTGAAGCACGTTTGACAGCGCTGATTAACAATGCTCCCTCTATTTTCTGCAAAAACATTTTTCATTGCAGCGAGGCCGATTAATTTTCTAAGCCTTAGTTAAATGCAGGGATGGTCATGCCAAACCTGGCTGAGACGCGTGAGTCATATGTGGACCCAAACCATGAAAGGGTCAGGTATTTGGTTGTTTGCTCCTCTCTCTGTAGGGGCTTGCCTACAAGCTAAGTTTGTGAGGTCGAGACCCGAATCCGCCACGCTAATGTAGTCGCTGGGGTCACTGCGATTTGTATATTTTGAATTTTGTTGTTCTGGTGCTTGAACATGCGTCCCGGGAAAGAGTAGATAGCTCTAGGAATGTAGGGAGAGGGTGGTAAGCAGCAAGTAACCAATTGGGGTGATGCTTGCTGCAGTTGGCTAATATGAAAATGTGGGCTAGAACCCCAGGCAATAAAACTGAGCCCCAGGGCCAAGTCAATGGGTATGTGCTATTGCATAGCTCGTCATTTTCGAGTAGTCTGAGCTAGCCAGATCCATGTGCAAACCAACCTTGCTGTAAATATTGCAAAGTATTTTTTGCGCATAAACTTCAATCATCTCTTCGTTCACCTTATCAAGAAGTGTTGTCTTTCATTATTGTCGTCTATTGTCATCTTTCGCATCACCGTCTTGGACAAGACCTTGAATTTACTCCACATGAATGGTTGCGCGAGGCAGCTGTCAAATGAGCCCCTCAATTTGAAAGGATCGCACCGTAAATGTCCACAATGACAGGATGTGCAGAGAACTCATTCTGAGCGGAAATTAGCATTTCGCCCTTGGCATAACACTCTTGCAAGGACACCTGGAATTTGTTTAATTTTTTTTTCTGTTTACATAAGCTAAAGATGCTGGCTGAAAAACGTATACGAGGATTCAGTGGCAGCTTGTTCGGTTCTCTTTCATATCGTGTAGCCACATTCATGTTCTCGTTCCACCACGAAAGGCTGACCGACGTCATTTTAAAACGATAGTTGTTACTTTCGTCCAACGGGGAAGGTGGCGTCGACGTTGCGTCTAAAACGATTCGACAAAGACACTTAAAACTGCTTATATGTGACATTTTGAAAGAATCACTTTTTCTTTTGTGGCCGAAATTTTGCCGGAAATGTTTTCAAACGCATTCAAGTCGTAATATGTTTGCGTTCTTGTTACACACCGCAGACCGGAGATATTCGGACTTTTTCGAGCTTAGGGGCACTGCAGTTTTCGCCAGTGCTCCCCCGTAATTCTCATTTTACGATTTATTGGTGGTTATAGGTGGCGTGCACCGGCGTCCAACTACGCTACAGCACGCTATTTTCGCAGTGCATGTAGTAGGCGAACTCCTGCTTCGAAAGTTTGATTTGGTCGTGTTATAGTGGCCGCGTGCCACATTCATGTCGCTTAAAATGTCGCATGGATCCGCTATCGGGCTTATAACTGTCGCACTTGACAGCTTGATTAAAAAAAACGTCGTAAACGTACGCCACTTTTTTTTTCTTTATTGCCTGGTAATGACACATTGCTTTTGACGATCACACAAAATGCTACTTACATGCACTATTCACATATGACACACTAAAATTCACGCGTACAAAACAAATTATGTATAGTGTTGAGAGCCAGTATAGGATGGGCACATGTTAGTGCTGTTCGAGCTGACGTACTTGAGAAGGGCGCCACGGCAAATGTTCTTGGATTCGGTTTCCCTCTATTCCGGAATGAAAGCTCGGAAAACGGGGACGACAGTGAGCACCATCCAGACTAGGTAAGGTCTCTCCGCTCCTTCGTGACGTCATAGCACTGCGACGTCAACGCTCACAAAACATGCTCGCTCATTCGTGCCCTCAAGCCTTCATGCTACCGGAATTGTAATTATAGTTCTTTATTTAGACACCTCTTGGATGATTTTTAAGCCGTGGTTTAATGTTGGGGGTCGCCTAAGTGTGAAGTATACAGTTAGCCAAGAAAATAAAACCAGCGAGTGTATAAAAGGCTAATTGTTTTATTTAGTAACGTTCCTAAAGTATAACCAATTAAATTTAGCCCCAAAGGATACCCGGCATATAACGGCGACAGCGTGTCGAGTAGGAAAGCAGCCACCTTGGACCACGTGGACAGTAGCCATCAAGCTGAAAGCTGTGAAGGACAGCGACGGCGAGACGCGACTTGAAGCAGCCATCGCAGAAGAGCCGGAAAAAAAAAAAAGCGGTGTTCTCTAGCCGGTCATCGACTCCGGTCAACGAGTGGGCCGTGGGGAACAAAACGATTCAGGTGGCCCTGCGCTGGCCGGTACCGCCGAAGCGGCCGCGTGGGCATTCTCTCTTCTCAGTAGCCGTACGGAGGGACAAAAGAGAACAACTCCCTCCGCGTGCCTTCTTTGACGCAGGTGTGCACCCAGAACTTCAACCGGCTGGCACTGGGCGCTTCTTGGGCCGCCATCTTCACCACCTCAAAGAAGAGAGAGAGAGGGGGGGAGGGGGGGGGGCATCCGGAGTGAGTGTGCAAGTGCTTGATATTGAAGTGATCAAGACACTACCTCGACTACGGGCCCGCCCTTCAACTCGGAGACTACAGTACAGAAACACTAAAACAATCTTGAGTGTGCCCGCACATTGTTCTTCTGGTTCTTGATAATGTCGTTCTTTCTTCACTAGCCTAAATTTTAAACAAAAATAGTGTTCTTCATCCTCCAACTCCATACCTAATCACTCGTCAGCACTTCTCTTGCTTCACTTGCTTGCTTGCATCTCGACACCTGAATCGCCCTTGTGCAGCAACTGCATAGCTGTTGGATTATTCAACAAGCATACTACCCGACGAAGAGACCAATCCTCCAACCTCGTTTGCAAAATCAGTGGCTGATAAACCACATGGCACCATGAAGGAAATAGCGAATGTATGCTGGCTGGTATGACGCAGAAGATAGCGATGATTGCAACGAGCATAAGAACTGTTATCCGGGGAGCTGCAGACGAGCACAAGGAATTGAAAGCACCCATTCATTTCATGAACGATACGTTTGAAGAGCTGAAAACCAGTGTACAGAGTGTTTGTTCCGAGCTAATGTATTTGAAACAACGGCAGAGAGAGAATGCCCAGGACATCATGGAGCTTAAAAAACAAATGTGCGAAAAGAGCTATTAAGTTATTGACATGAAGCAATACAGTCGCAGAAACAATCTCGAGATCAAGGGCATCCCACCCGCTGCTGATGAGTTACTCCATGATGTGATTTGAAACATTGCTGTTGCACTTAAGGTTGAAGTTCGCGATGAGGAAATTGATGCTATCCACCGGCTTCCAACTAAGAACAAGAAAGCACCCAACATTGTTGTGAAATTGACCTCAAGGAAAACACAAGATGTCATTTTGAAAACAGCACGAAAACTGGAAATCACAGCATCCGCTCTGCGTTTTGACACTGGGGAACCAGTGTTCATAAATGAGCACCTATGTCCAGAAAACAAGGGTCTTCTCAGTAGGGCTGTGCACAAGAAAAAGAAAAAGAAAAGACAAAAACTGGAAATTTGCCTTGGAAAGCAATGGCAAGATTCTAATGAGGAAATCTGAGACGTCTAAAGTTCTGCACCTAACTGCAGAGGAAGATTTTAATCAAGTGGTGTAGGCCAGTTGCCCTATGAAAAAATATTTTTTCTTCACCGATCAACGCGTATATGGGCTTTACGACGCCGAAGTTAATCATGGATTTTGAAAGCAAAAACAAATATATTTTCTCTGTTCCACAGCAACATTCGAAGTTTTCATAAATATGAGACTCGCTGACGCCCAGTTGTCTGAACATGAATTCCAGTACGGTGTAGTCGCTTCAACAGAAACCTGGTTGAAAAGCTGCGAACAGATATATGTGCCTGGGTATACACTTCTAACCAATTGCAGCAGGAACTGACTATCTAGAGGGCGAGGAGGAGTAGCTCTCTTAATTAAGGCCTCGTTACAGTGCACGATAATTACGAACATATCTGTCCCTTACCAAACTTTAGAATGCCTTTTTGTTGAGTTCTGCAATGGTATAATCGTGAGCGTGGTATACAGACCACCAGGTTCTAGCCTACATCTTTTTCTAGAAGAAATGGAGGGAATTCTTGAATCGATGCATGCTAAACACAAAGGTCCTAGTTTATTAACAGGAGACTTGAACGTCGATACTTCCGTAGCGCTGCATCCTAGTATATATTGCTTCTTCGATTTTACAGTCTTACTAATTCTATATGTGAACCAACCCGAATCACGGCTACATCTGCCACAATTTTAGATCATGCTTTATGCAACATTGCCGATATATCCTCAGGAGTCTATAGTGGACCCATATAAGATTATTTACCGGTATTTGCATTGCTTCACATCAAATCTTTTGATGACAGCCGTGAAAAGACTTCACAAAAGCTCAGAATTATCTGCAGCTTAATACGCAATGAACTACTACAAATGAAATACAGCTGCGACTTTAGCGATGGTTTTCATGCGGAATTTTCAAAGCTGATTACAGTTTTATACTATTTAGTAACTCGGTGTTCAGCGTATCCTAACCGCAGGTATAGCGAGCCAGTAGACCCATGGATGACTACAATCCTCAATAAAATGCAATAAAAGAGAAAGACGCATGTTGCCGGAAGTGGGAGGCTCACGGGAACAACGGTTTCTACGTGCAAATGTTCTACGTGCTAGGAACATTGTTGACACGAGAAGACAAAGAAAAAACAAGAATTAATACTTCACTTGTGCAACAAGCTAAGGAAATAAGAAAAAAATATGGGAGGTTGTTAATAAAATGATAGAAGAACAGCCTAAAAGAACCACAGCTCCTGATGTTAGTGACGCCAAGTTAGTAGATAATTTTAATAGCTACTTCGTTAATATCGAAACGCAACTAGCTACTCCCATTGCCTTAGATAAAAACGTCGCAGGTATTAACCCGGCTGAGTACAATTTCCACTTCGATGCCACAGATACTTTGGAAGTCACCGCTGTAGTCTCCATACGCGAAGCACCAGGTTATGATGGCATATTCGTAAAGGTTCTCAAGGACAGTATTGACGTTCTGGCACCGATAATGGCGAATTTGTTCAATTATGCTATGCTACAGGGTGTATATCCAGATACTTTAAAATTAGCCAAAGTTACACCAGCCGAGGAAGATGGAGATCTTGACGACCCATCTAGTTATCGACCCATAACGGTGCTAAGTATAGTCAACACTGTGTTTGAGAAAGTAATATTAGTACGGTTACAAGCATTTTTGCATGACAATATTATAATTACTTGTTCACAGCATGATTTTAGGCGTCTAAGGTCAACCGCGATAGCAGTGATGGAACCAACGCAGTCTGTTTGCTCTTCATTGCCTATTGGTAATATGGCAGTAGTCATATTTTTGTATCTTAAGAAGGCTTTCGATACCATTGCGCATTCAATCTTGTTATTTAAATTACAGAAGTACGGGTTTAGAGAAAGAACTCCCAAATTTTTCACTAGCTATCTAAGTAAGCGTCAACAGTAAGTTTGTATAAACCCATTTTCATCCTCACGACTAACAGTTTTCACATGAGTACCTTAAGGGTCCGTTTTAGGGCAAATTCTGTTTTTCCTTTATTTTAATGAATTGCCCTCAATCACGCGGGCATCTGAAACCGTCATGCATCGGACGATACTGCACTAGATTTTTTGGGGAATACATTGGACGAAATAGGCTGCGTCGTGAGCACTGAACTGGCAAACGTGTCAGTGTGGTTGCAGGGAAAGGTGAAAAGAAAGGTGAGAACTCCCGCGGAGTCCCTACCACAGAGCCACTGCGGCACGCTCCAACGGGCAGACATTAACACACCATGCAGCATCACTGGAGTCAGTGAAGAATTAATTAAGTCGGGGCTTATGCTTCAGAACAGATCAACAGCAGTTACACGCTGTACAATAAAAAGGTACAATTCGATCGCACGCCAAACCACGCAGGAAACGAGGACGAGGAAGCCACTGATGTAATGTAATTTTTACTGCAATGCGAATGTACTGCCTATCGAGCGCCACATAAAAAAAGCAAAAAACGAAAAGCAATCTAATTATGCATTTGCTACTTTTTTCAAGCTTGCTTTTAAAATATTTTTGACAACAGACCAGGCGCCTAAGGACAAAATATATTTTAATTTTGCAGCATTGCATGGTTTGGAGCCAGCAGGGGAGAAACTTTTTGTAGGTCCTGGGCGCGATCACGTGACATAAAAATGGTGTAGTGTCTACGCCACTTCTGCGTACCCTGCCGGCTTTTTTTTTTTTTTTTGCGAAAGCAATACTACTCTAAGTTTCGAACCTTCAGCGTAGCGGGGCGGTAGCCACGTCTTACCCACGTGACGCTGTGATGTCACAACCCACGTGGACTGGCAAGAGCTGCCAACTTGAGTCTCTCGTTTCACATGGGATGGTTATATCAGAATCAGCCTGCCAGGACCCTGGCATTCACGTAGCCACTATATGCCACTAAGGCAGGTTCATACGGATTGGTTAAAGCGGGGCTTTATATGTGGGTTGAGGAAGACGAAAAAGAGAAGAAAAACGTCCGGTCACCCGCAGCTAATGCTTTCGCTCAATATTTGGTTCAGCAGCGTTGAACCTTTGTAATGTTTTTTCGTTCCACATAGAAGGAGTCAGAAGGCGCTGCGAGATTGCAATATCAAGTCCAATGTTGTTCCAATCCGCGGGAAGGGTGAAAGGAGGCAGTCTGGCCGGCCGTCTTTGAGAGTAACGTTGGCTTTGAGCTTCCTTCGGAGGGTCGAGACATCTTACGAACAACGCACACAGCAGCGCGCAGGCTTTCTTCTTTCTTTTCCTCTAGCAGCGCGAAAAGAATGAATTGAGGGGCGGGCAAGCTGGCCAACGTTGAGGCTGGCCAACTCAATTGTGTGTGTGTGTGTGTGTGTGTGTGTGTGTGTGTGTGTGTGTGTGTGTGTGTGTGTGTGTGTGTGTGTGTGTGTGTGTGTGTGTGTGTGTGTGTGTGTGTGTGTGTGTGTGTGTGTGTGTGTGTGTGTGTGTGTGTGTGTGTGTGTGCGTGCGTGCGTGCGTGCGTGCGTGCGTGCGTGCGTGCGTGCGTGCGTGCGTGCGTGCGTGCGTGCGTGCGGGTGACTGAGTGGCGGCAGCGGAGGGAGCCTTCTGGCCTCAGTCGGGAGGGGGGGGGGGGCGGCCAAGGTAAAAAAAACTATGGTGACGGGAAATTGTCCGCCCATAGGCTAAAAGAAACATATTGGATTTGCGAAGTATTTCACACCTCAATTCCAAACACAAACACTTATGCGCATTTTAGAAGATGCTCTATCGAGTTTTCATTTCCGAGACTGCAAAACTGCGTGTGTATACGGGCGCGTGTGGTGCGTATGTGTGAGTGTATGCAAAACCTCATGCGCAGCCAGTATATTCAACCTTATACGGTCAGTACTCTTGTGCGATTTCATTACAATGAGGGAAACAAACGCACGATCCCTGCGCGCCGCGAAGAACCAGACTCACTTCCTGCGTCGCTTCGCGTACCAGCCACCCCGCCAAACTACCAGAAGAAAAATAACGAAAGCAAAACATTGCGAACGCGCAGACCTGCAAAAATATTCTCCCGATTTTGAGCGTCAGCCGCTGTGCTGAATATGCGGCGAAACCGCTCTGTCATGGCGTGATGACGTAGGCGCAAGGAAGAGGAGGATATGGAGAGGCCTTAGCTATTCTAGGTGCAGCAGCCCTTACTTTAACCAGAGAAGCCGCATGTGGTTCAAGCACTCTAGAGAGGAATTAAGAGGACGCGCCCAGATGGCTGCGGCGGGTCCACCCGGTACTCTTGCGCTACTGTGGACGACCTATCTGCGCTGAACCCGTGATTCTCATCTGTTCTACATACGTGGCTTGGACAGCGCTTCAGGGTTTATCCTCGGGATTACCTTCGAAAGTTTTGAACGAATTTCATCCAGAATAAAGGCAAGAGGGCACCAATTAATCGATCCCAAAAGCTATAACCTGTTTCGGACCTTGAAATGAGTCCTTGAAGCATACGTTTTATTCCTCTGCGGTGTCGTGGCCACTCTGGCAATGACTTTTTTTTTTCTTGATATTTCTTGAAAGCTATGCTTGCGTCAGGGCGATATGTGCAAGCTCGCCATCTAACTCGGTAACCTACCAGTTTAATATTGATGATTAAACTAGGCACCAGCATAATTTAAAGACGAACACACAGAATAGATACACGGGACAATCGCTGATTCAACTCTGTCACTGTACCGCACTTACACTGCGTGTACAGATGTGAACACGAAAGATAGACACGACGAGGACGAAGCGCGGACTGCCGAGAATCGGCTACGCACTCGCATTTCAACTTTTGTCAGCACGCCCGGCGCACCATGAACAAAAAAAAAATTGAATCACCACCGTGCACTTAGCCCAGATTGGCGCCTTGAATGCCGACCTCCATGGAGCGAAAGTAATTCTACAGATTCAACGCTGCTGAACTGAGTGTGGAGCGAAAGCTGCGGCCGCGGTCGTCGTTTTAGTTGGTAAAGACGTTTGTTGCATTTAAATATGGACGACATTTTAGCTCCGCCTTTAAGGGTACGAAGCGATAGCGCAGGCTGCCAGCCCACATATAAAGCCGCGCTTTAACCAAGCCGTATGAACGTGCCTTAGTGAACTATAGGGGTAACGTGAATACCAGGGTTATAGCAGGCTGATCCTGACATAACCGTCCTATGTGAAACAAGAGACCCAAGTTAGCAGCTCCTGCCACGGTGGCACGCCGATGGCTTGAAAACCTACAGTAGAGTAGCTTTCGCTACAAAACCTTCAAATAGCTCGAGAACGGCGCGAAAAAAAATGCTGTTCGCGCCCGATATTTCCGGCCGCCGGACGCCGCTTCTCCGCCTCCGATAAACCTAAGCCACTTGTCCTCAAAGCCCTACCCTTTACAATGGCCGCCTCCACCGGCAGGCTTCGTTCTGTTGCGAGAACATTTTGCAAATATCATCACGACAGGAGCGTTTCATATGGCATGAATCGGCGCGTTTGTCTTACAGCATAATCACATCTAGCATCGAAGCTAGCAAATATGTGCTTGTAGCGGCGGAGGCGTCATTTGAAAAGAAAAAAAAAATTAGAGGTCTTAAAGAACCCTTTCTCTCCTACCATTTGCCTCTCATCGCGTTCCTCTTTCTCTTTGCCTCTTACCATTTGTCTCATTCCCTTTCGTCCTTTGGTAATTCAAGTCATTTCACGTATTGGAAATTTCGTAGTCATGCCTAGTCAGTGTAATCATTATCCCTCATCGCACATTTTTCTCAATTTCAGTCAGATGCGGCCATTTCAAGCCGTCGTAAGACGTCCTGGTCGTTTCCCTGTCATGATGAGTCATTGTAGTCATTTTCCTTCATAGCTAAACATTTTTACTCATTTCCGATCAGTTGCGGTCATTGCAAGTCGTCGTTTGGCACACTGGCCATTTCACAGTCATGAGATGTGTCATACCTATAGTCATTGTAGTCACTGCCACTCATTGCTATGCATATTTACTCATTTCCAATTCAGTGCGGTCATTATGTCCTAGTTTGACATATTTGTCATTGCAAGTCATTTTTAGTCATTATTAAGCATCATTATTAGTCCTTAGCATTAGCCTTTAAGTGCTACGATGAACTTTTGATCATTCTTTACCATTCTTAACCCTAGGGTTTTTGCCGTACATGTACGGCGGCGGTTTTCCGTCCCGCAAGGTTTTTTGTACCGGTACGGTTTCAATCCTCAGTTTGAAATCTCGCACCCTAAAGACGATGCATGCTCACTGGGAGGTGCTGCCACCTCCTAGGGCTTACAAGAAGCGCTCAAAATTTACTGCGCTGCCTTCTTCCGAAGATAAACAGAAGTGATTCTTTGCTGCAGCATGTCGCCCGGTCTGTGGCAACGCCGCCATGGTAGAAGAACAAATGGTAGCGTAACTCCCATAGAAGCCTGCATGTCGACTCTGAGCGAGGCTTTAGTTTCCCAGCGCCCCCTGCGAACTGTGAGGCACAACAAACACGTGACGTTGCTTGTGACGTCACAGTGACGTACTTTTAGCGGGGAATTTGATCGTCTTTTTACTTATGAACGAAAAACAAGGCCAACAACGACGGAGGCAGAACGATGCTCGGATAAGGCAGAAAAATGGACACCGTAACTGTTCAGCCAACTTTACTTGACATGGATTTCTACTGTCAAGTTTTACGTTAACTGAAAGGTTACGGCATCTTTAACCACTTTATCATAGCATCGTTCTGCCTCCGTCGTCGTTAGCCTAGTCTTTCGTCGCGCGTCATGTAAACGCATTCTGGGGCTTATTTCTTCGGGCACGTTTGTGAACAAGGGTCTTCAAGTGAATTCGGCAAGCACATGGATAGAATCACATGGCTTGAGGCATTTCACTAAGGGCATAAATGAGTGAAGCTGTGCTGCATAGAAAGCCAGGCTTTATTAATTCACGATTACTTACATAGACGCTTCACGATAATGAAATCTTTAAGTGTAGGAAAGCGACCACCGCTCATTCGTCACGGTCTTCATGAAATCCTCGTGATAACAAAATGACCTGAGCGTAGGTCTCCTAACGATACGCGGTGAGATTATAAAAGGGTAAAAGATCTTGCTAACAAACAAAGTACATATCAGTGTCAAAGAACAACAAAAACAAACGAACGGAATAACTAACGCTAGCGCTAGAACGCCAACCTGTAAGAACTTAGGTAAGACATTCAAATTGGGATTGCTAGTATTTAGAAGTTAATGTGTCTGAGAAGTCAAAATATCTACGATATAGCTTCGATCCAATAAATCTCTCCCTGTTCATGATTCCATTATTTTACTCGCGCTTCATTTGCCACTGAAAGGAGTCAATGTGAGGTTACAAATTTACAACTTAAGCATTTAACATGTTAATGAGAAAGATCCCATTGACAATAGGAACATCACTGTATCACTGTAATAACAGCTAAGCACGTTCAGCGAACGTTGGTGCGGCAATACGACGCAGTAAGCAAACCACGCAGCAAAGGGAGCGGAACGGAAGGCTTTGAGCAATGCGACACGCGTCTTGGTGCCAATAAAATCTCACCTTCACCGCTCAATTAAAACATGCAGCGATACGCCGCTCATGCAGACGTGTATCCGTAAAACAAGCCACCACTTTTGCGACGTGCCTGGGAGGCCGAGCCGAGCCGCCGAGCTGTGACGCAGCATTGTCCCATCGTCCGGAAATGCGCACATGCAGCGGCAATCAGTTTCTCATCGAGCACAGATAATCTTCGCCTTGCTGTAAAGCTCTACCACAACAAGCAGAATATAATACTGACTGTTTGTTACAGATAACCCACTCTGTACGCAGCACGCAACGATGAACGTTGAACCGGGGCCGATGACGCACCCATTCATGACGCACCCATCCCCCCCCCCCCCCCATGATAGCAATGGAGGCGCGCAAAATTCGATTTTTATCTTTATGGCCACTCCCGGTGCAGAGACCACAGAAACCGATTTCCATCTTTATTGGAGCTACTTTTAGCTTGTTTATCATCGACGCTCACGAGATGTTCCTGCTCTCCTTGTGGTTTCCCGAGGTGCCTGAGTTTGCAGTGTGGAGCAACGTTGACTACAAAATACGGTTCCTAATATTCTTCTACAAGTTTTTCTTGACTTTACTCATATCGAACTCTCAAAATCCCAAATAAAGTAATTTGACCGTTTGGGAACATTTCTTTCAAAAAAATTCGACCCTCGAAGGGTTAATCTCCCCCATGACACGTCCGCTATTTGCGAGTAGCATATCAACGCAAAGCTCCCGCGCGCAGATTTGCAGTCCATGGGGCGAGGAAGGCTTTTGCTTTAAGATGGTAAACCAGTGAACCAAAAGCTTCCGAGCGCAGACCGATGGCTGCTCAGGAGAAGTGAATAAAAGTGTTTCCTTAATTCAGTGGCTCGTTCGTTGGATTAGAAACAGCGTATAGAATTCTTAGTGTGACTGCTCTCGCGTCGACTGCGATGCGGAAGCATTTACAAGATTCCACTGCGTGTAAATATAAGCAGCGATGACCTACATTGGCATGCATGCTGGTCGCGGGGACATCACCCGTTGCTGCCTTGGTGTAGAGTACATACGAACAAAGTTAAAACCGAACCAGATCTACAGTTGCACTGAAGTCTCTTGTAAGGCTGAACGGAAGGAAAAGCTTACGACAATATAAAAACAAACTTGTGGCTAACAGAACGCAGTGGCCGATGAAGCAACGCATTGGCCCGGCTGCTGCCCCCAAACATATTGCCGCGCAACCTTCAAAACAGTATTTGTTGTT
Organism: Amblyomma maculatum; assembly: GCF_055883805.1. Classification (NCBI taxonomy): domain Eukaryota; kingdom Metazoa; phylum Arthropoda; class Arachnida; order Ixodida; family Ixodidae; genus Amblyomma; species Amblyomma maculatum. The sequence goes on along the minus strand of NC_139346.1, from coordinate 92,627,639 downwards.
TTTTAAGGGAGGGCGCTGCGGTCGCCGACGGGAGGCGACGTGCTTCTCATCGGCCCCTGCTATTATGCCAATTAACGCAGTGTTAATTTACAGTTACCGCGATATATTTGGTACCAAAGTGTGCGCGAAGGTGCGGGGCATCGACGGGTACCAGTTTTGACCAAGCGGTACGTGATTGTCCCGATTTACGAGCACTTTTCTCTGGTGCGGTGCGGACTTTTCTCTAAGCCTAACGTCGGCCTACCACGAGTACGGCCACCGGTGGCGACGGGCCCGGCCGCTAGGCCTAACCCGGCGACGAGTACGACCAAGATGGCGTCCGAAATGGAAGTGGCCACGTCGATGGGAGACAACATGACGTCAGCACCGAGCATCGGCAGTCTCGGCGGGCGTACGTGCATTGAAGTTCAAGGAGAGGACATTACACCGGAAGAAGTCGAAGGCTGGTCGGCCTCCGGCAAGCGCGTCAAGCAGATCATGGCCGGCAAGGAAAACGGTGAGTCCGCCGCCATTACTCGCCAGTCTAGACCCAAGACTAGGGCCAGCTTTGCTAAGAGAGTTGCAGCCTCGGTAACGAAAGCGGCGAGGATGCCGATGGACATGCCGAAGGAAGACACTAAGATAGTCATGAGACCACGGGGAGGTCTCAACGTAGCGAGAACTGAGGTTTCAATAATTATGTCGGCCGTCATGACGGCGGCTCGAGTAACGAAGGAAGAAGCCAAAGCAGACACCATCTGCACGAACGCGCAGCAAAACATCATCGTGGTCAGCACCCCGGACGAGAGGCGTGCCACGCTGTACTCTAAGGTCAAAACCCTTAACGTAGGAGACAGGACATACGAAGTCAGCGCCTACCGAACGGCGCCGGACGGCACGGTCAAGGGAGTCATCCGAGGCATAGCCGTAGACGACACCCCGGAGGAGATAGCCGAAAACATCGTGAACCCGTGCAACCCCCTAGCGGTGGAGGCACACAGAATCGGCAATACAACCACGGTGATAGTACTCTTCGCAGGAGAGAAAGTACCGAACTACGTCAAGTATGGCTCGATATTAGTCAGGTGCGGGCTTTACCGCAAGCACTTTGACGTGTGCAGGCAATGCGGCAAGATCGGCCATAGAAGAGACATATGCCCGAATCCCAACACCAGAGTATGCTTCGGCTGCGGAATCGTGAATCCCAGCGAGGATCACAAACGCGAATGCAAGCCCAAGTGCAGGCTCTGCGGGGGACAGCATCCAACGGGCGAGAGGCAATGCAAGAACAAGTACAAGATGCCGTATGTGCTCAAAAAACGGCAATGGGAACGCAAGATGGAAGCCAGGCAGCAACAACTGGATCCGAAAAGCTTTCCGCCGCTGCGAGAGCCGTCTGCCGAGAGACCCCGCGGAGATTCGAGGCAGCGCGACAGCAGCCGCAAGAGGCACAACAGCAAGGGAGGCAGGAGCGCCAGCCGCCACAGACCATCGCAATCGGGGGAAAGAGTCACCTGGGACGAAACAGTCAAGGCAAACATGGCAGAGCAGAGACAACCACCGGCGCAAAACACCACGAAGAAGTTCCAAGAAGAGAACGGGGTGGTAATAAAAGCCTTAAGAGACGAGAACGAGAAGCTAAAGCAGAGAATCGCCGAACAGGACGCAACCATCAAGGAAATCAACGCGAAGCTAACGACATTAATTGCGATGCAGCAACAGCAGCAGCTGCTGCCGAAGCCCGCACAAGAGAGGAAACAAGAAGAGATAACCGAGGACGAACCAGAAGTCGAGGTGGACCCGAGAGCCACGAAAACGGCGGGACCGGCTCCCAAGAGGAGAGCCATAGAGGGCGCCAAGGAACGAAATACAATGGAGAGAATCGAAAAACAGGACGACAGACTCGACCGTCTCGAGGCGATCAGCAAGGGAACTAACGAAAGCCTTACTGCGCTCGCGCAAACGGTTCAGCAGATGACAACGAACATACAGAGCACGATCCAGAACATGATGGCGCAAACGCAAGCACAGCTGCAGACGCAGATACAGGCATAAATACAAGGTATGGAAGCACAGATCATCGCCAAACTGCAGCAATCATGGACAGGACAGCACGTACAGCAACATCCACACCACCAGTGAGAGACCTCTTGGTCTGGCACTAGAACTGCAACGGCTTTACCGGCCAGAGAGCGGTGCTGCAGCAACACTTGCAGCAACTAACGAGGAAACCAGACGTCATAATGATTCAAGAAACACACAGCGAAGAGACGCCGAGACTGCCGGGCTACCGATCGCACGACAGCCAGCCGAGCAAAAGGGACACGTCCAAGGGCAAGGGCAGAGGGGTCTGCACCTTTGTTAGGAAAGGGATCACCTTCGTGGAACACGAAATGATCGGCAGAAGCGCCATCGAACACTGCACGGTGGAAGTAATCACGGGCAAGAAGAGGAAGGAGAGCACTTTCCTGGTGAGCGTCTACAGCAATCCGTCCCACGGACAACAGAAATTCAAGGCACTGCTCCACAAGGCAACTTCAGTCGCGGGGAGCAATACGCTCGTAGTGTGTGGAGACTAACGCTCCGAGCCAAGACTGGGGCTACCACAGAACGACGGTCAAGGGGAGAGAGCTGATGCAAGACGCTACCGACGTCGGACTGAACCTAATCACGGATCCGGCCTTTCCCACCAGGATCGGCACATCTGTTACGAGAGACACAACTCCGGACCTTACCTTCGTCAAAACTGACGGAGGATCAAGAGAAGCGAAATGGAGAAACACAGGCCAAGAGCTGGGCAGCGATCACTACATCGTGGAGGTCGTCGTACCGCTCGAAGGCCAAGGCAACACCGGCATAAGGAAGCATCGTATTACGGACTGGGACGCCTTTTGAAAGGCGCTACCCGCGGTGCAAGTGGACATTACGGACATCGAGCAATGGGCGGCCAACGTCGTTGAGACGACGGAAGGAGCCACCAAAGAGCTAGAGACGGACGAACGGATAGACAAGATGGACAGTCGGCTGGCCCACCTGATAGAAGCCAAGCAGTCCATAAAGGCGAGGTGGCAGAAGCGACGAACCAACCGAAGTCTAAGGAAGAAGATCGCCGAGCTCAACAGGCAGATCGAGGTCCACTGCAGGGTGCTATGCACCCAACAGTGGAACGAGGCCTGCAACGAAGCCGACGGACAGATGCACAAGGGCAAGACGTGGAACATGCTGCGGCACCTCCTCGACGAAACCAAGACCAAGGGCCACCAACACAACAACCTGGCCAGGATCCTACACAAGGCAATCTGCGAACACGGGGAAGACGAGGTCAAGCGGCGCTTGGACGCCAAGTACCTGCCGACCACCCCCACGGAAAGACACCCGGATTACCAAGGCAAAGAGAACGAGACGCTAGATCGTGACATCCAGACCTGGGAAGTCAGAGTTGCCCTGCAGGATCTCAATGGAAGGTCTGCCGCGGGTCCCGATCGAGTGACCAACAGAGCGCTCAAGAACCTCAACGAAGCGGCCATCGAAACGCTCACGAACTTCTACAACAAGTGCTGGCAAGAAGGAAGGCTACCCAAGCAATGGAAAGCAGCCAAGACGATGCTCATCCCCAAGCCTGGCAGGCCGCCCAACATAGAGAACCTCAGGCCGATCTCGCTCACTTCGTGCGTGGGAAAGGTCCTCGAGCACGTTCTCATGAACAGGTGGCAGCGTTGCCTGGAAGAATCGGAGTTTTACCCAAATTCCATCATCGGGTTTCGGAACAAACTCGGGACGCAAGACGCCATGATCTTACTGAAGAACGAGATCATCGACGATACGACGGGCACCAAGGACAACAGAGCCGTACTCGGGCTGGACTTGCAGAGCGCCTTTGATAAAGTGAGGCACTCGGCTATCCTGGCCCAAGTATCCAGGCTAAACATGGGCAGGAGGGCATACCAGTACATCAAAGACTTCCTGACGGAACGGACCACCGAAATCTGTGCGGGAGACCTGCAGCTCGAAGAGAAGAAGCTGGGCAGCGTCGGAACTCCGCAGGGGTCGGTAATCTCCCCGCTACTCTTCAACCTCGTGATGATCGGGGTGGCCACCCGGCTAGAAAGAGTAGCGGGAGTCCGGCACACCATCTACGCCGACGACGTTACGCTATGGGTACCGAGAGGAAGCGACGGGCACATCGAGACAACGCTGCAAGAAGCGGTCAACGCCATCGAGGAGCAGCTGGACGGGTCTGGACTCGTTTGCTCTCCGGCCAAGTCAGAACTGCTGGTGACTCCCCCGAAAGGATCGGGCAGGAAAAGAAAGAACATGGAAGTCAAGTACGAGCGTCCCAAGATCACGGTCAAGACGGCGGGAGGACAAGTAATACCGGAGGTCGAGAAGATTCGAGTACTCGGGCTGCTCATCCAGCGAAACCGAGCCAACTGTGAAACGGTCAACAAGCTCGCGGGCAAAGCGGCTGCGGCAATGAGACTCATCAAGAGGGTGTCCAACAGAAAAGCGGGGATGAAGGAGGAGAGCCTGACTAGGCTCGTTCAATCCTTCGCAGTTAGCCACATAACGTACGTGGCCGCCTTCCACAACTGGAGGCCGAGTGAACGTAACAAGATAGACGCCACCATACGCAAGGCGTATAAGGCGGCACTCGGTCTCCTCGGGGGCACGAGCACCAAAAAATTCATGACGCTGGGAGTCCACAACACGCTGGACGAAATAGCCGAAGCACAGAGAACGGCGTAACTCGAGCGTCTCTCTGAAACGAGAACCGGAAGACAGATACTGCGGGACCTTGGCCTCGAACCGAGGGAAGGCAAGCAGCAGAAAGACGTACCTATACCAGATAGCATCAACAGAAAGCTCAGGGTCTTCCCGATCCCGAAGAACGTGAACCCCGAGCACAACAGGGAGCGGAGGTTGGCGAGGGCCAGGGCTCTCGTAGACCTCCACGCCAGAGAAGAAGGCGCCGCCTACGTGGACGCGGCGGAGTATCGAGGGAACACCAACGCATACGCGGTGGTGGTTGTCGGGGCATCGACGGGTGCAACGAAGACCGCGGTGAGCGTCCGGACTCGAGAAGCGCACCGGGCGGAGGAGGTGGCCATCGCCTTGGCCGTTTCCGACCCCGGATGCACTACAGTGTTGTGTGACTCTAGAACGGCAGTGAAGAACTACGCCAAGGGTAGGGTATGTAGTGAGGCCGCGCGCATACTGCGCAAGGCCGAAGACATGGGACGCAAAAGTCCTGTGGTGATCAAGTGGTTTCCGGCCCACATGGGCAGTGACGTGTCGGAACGCGGAAACGTGAACCACAAGACGGCCAACTCGGCCGCGCGAGGACTAACCAACCGCGCGGCTGCAAGCACGGCCGACTCGGAGTCTTGGTCGCGGCGCAGTGCCAAGGACAAGATGACCACCTTCAACGAAATAGTGAAATGGTACAGACTGAACAGACAGACTATGCCGCCACCTCATCCGGGGCTTACCCGGAAGGAGGCAGTGTTATACAGACAGTTACAGACAGGGTCCCTGCTCACATGTGCTAGCTAAGCACATGTGTCCGAGTGTGCACGCGAGCGACATGTGTAGACTGTGCGCGAAGGAGAGAGCCACCACGGCTCACGTCCTTTGGGACTGTAGCGTAAATCCGCGCGAAGCCAGCGAGAAGACGACGATCCCGCCGCAGCTAGAGGCTGCAACGAGGAGCTGTGATCAAGAGACACAACTCAAGGCCGTCCAGCAGGTCTCGGCAGCTCTAGAGAGGCAGCGACCGAGCGAAACCGAGGAGAGGGGGGGCAGCACCCCCAAGAAGGGGGCGGCGGCCCTCTCGAACCCGCGGAAGTAGCGAGGGACGTAACAAGACCTCAAGGAGTACAACGCACGAGGCTGACGTAGTGGCCGCGTCACGGTAAAAGCTTGTCCTCCCTGCTTGGAGGGAGCCTAACAGATTCTGCAGGCATTTTAAATAAAAGTTGTTCTCTCTCTCTCGTTTTTTAACAGCCGCCGGCATACAGGCTTATCACTCTGATTCTGGACCGTGTATCAGTTCCGTAATCTTTGTTTGTTAATGCTCAATGTCGCGAGTCACACCTTTATCAGTTTTGTTGTAGCGCAAGATGCACCGAGATCTGTCTCGAAGGTTCCGGTCACTCGGGTGTCTTTCCACAATGTTCCAGCCCGTGCTGGTAGCTGTTTGCGACGTTATCTAAATTGCTCTGTGCAGCTTTTAAATTGAGCGTTGACGAGTGTGACGAGCATTCTTTGTCCGACGACCGACGAGCATGTTTGTTGCTATCGCCGCCGCCGAGTTGCTTAGTCCTTTTGGGGGCGCAAGTCAGCCAAATAAAGAGTTTCTTCAGTGCAATCATCGACCCTTCATTTGTGTCGTCGACCTTGTCACCCCTACGGGACATCTGGTGGAGGTGCTGCCTTTGATCCTTCAAGCGAAGACCTCGGAAGATCTCGGAAGGCATCGGCGCTGACAATGGCCCAGCCTACTACAGCACCGGTTGTTTTCGTCCAACCCCGTGAGCCCCCCTGCTTCCACGGACGACCGGATGAAGATGCTGGAGACTGAATGGATCTTTTCGACAGTGTGGCAGAATTCAACGGCTGGAACGACGCTGCGAAACTCACGCAGGTCTACTTTGCTCTTCAAGGACATGCCTGAGTTTGGTTTGAAAATCACGAGACTTCTTTCAAGGATTGGGAGATATTCAAAGCACAGTTCTTGATGGCCTTTACACGTTCTGTCCGAAAAGAAAGAGCTCAGGCCCTCCTTCAATCAAGAATTCAACTACCAAACGAGCCCGTCCTGGTCTACGTAGAGGAGATGAAACGCCTGTTTCGCCGCGCCGACCCTAACATGACTGAAGGTGAGAGAGTAAAATTCCTAATGCGAGGAGTTAAAGAGTCGCTTTTTGCGGGGCTTGTCCGGAACCCGCCGAAAACTGTGGAAGAATTTGAAAGTGAAGCATCGACCATAGAGAAGACGTTGAACACCCGGATGCGCCACTACGAGCGACCACTTCAACCAGACTACTCATGCCACTACCCCAGCGCATCTGCAAGCGGAGAGAACCTTCGGGACCTCATCCGGGAGATCGTGCAAGAGGAGCACCGCCGAATGCTGCCATCATCGCAACAACCCCAGGTGGCGACGCTCGCGGACGTCGTCCGTGGAGAAGTTCAGCAGGCGCTGGGCGTTCCTAAAGCGACAACTCCGACTGCTCCAGTGCATGAATCAGCAGCGATGGACTATGCAGCTGCATTATGTCGTCCTGCACCCCGACGCGACCTCCCAAGCCCTCGTCGCTACTATCCTGCTTCCGAAAGCCGCCCCTTGGTCGCCGCCCGCCAAGCCTACCAACGATCCCCAAGCCCCAGAAAGTGCGACGCCTGGAGGACAGCAAACAACCGACCGCTCTGCTTCCATTGTGGTGAGGCAGAACACATCCTCCGTCACTGCCCGTACAAGCGGATCGGCCTCCGTGGTTTTGCTGTCGACGCCCCACGACCCCGTCCTGGCGAGCGACCACAGGAAATCAACGACTTCCTGCGCAGCGGAGAGCACTCGTCGTCAAGGCGTGTGTCACGCTCCCCATCACCGTACAATGCCCGATTTGCGTCGCCGGGCTGCGGTTACGTGCAAGGACGGTCTCCTAGCCCCCGTAGGAAAAATACTAATGGCAGCAACCTTTGGAGGTGAGGTTGCTCAACGGCGAAAAGACGAAGATCCTCCGCCGCCGACGACCACTAACGACGACGCAACCATTTCATCGCCGCTCCACACGACGACATCGACTATCACCCGACCAGAGTGCAAGCCGACACCGCCGCCCAGCGAAATAATAACGGTATGCTCCGGCGATGACCTGAAGAAACGACAGAGCCGAGAACGGACACCAAGGCCCAAGTGCAATGCGAGGACGCGAATAAGCGACCTTGAAGTTGATGTCGACAGTCGCAGAGTCGCTGCCCTAGTAGACACCGGAGCTGACTATTCAGTCATCAGTGGACCGCTAGCCTCTCAGCTTAGGAAAGTTACCACCGCTTAGGATGGCCCGTTGATTCGCACCGCAGGTGGCAACCTGATTACTCCATCGGGACGATGTACTGCAAGAATAACCGTAAATGGGCGTACTTACCCCACCAGCTTTGTTGTCTTGCAGCCGTGTTCCCGCGACGTGATTTTAGGCATGGACTTCCTAAATGAAAATAGGGCTATCATCGACCTCCGATCCAAGCTCATCAAGCTCTCTGCAGACAAAGCCATACCTGCTACGACGACTTCGACGCAACACGTCGCTCTAAACGCCCTCGACGGAGAATTGACCGTGCCGCCCCGATCAAGCGTCGCCGTCAGCGTAGGTAGCACAGACATCGAAACCGCTGAAGGCATCGTCGAAGGAAATATCCAGTTGCTCTTGGAACAACGAGGTATCGGCATCGCAAGAGGCATCGCGAAATTCCGGAGAGGACAAGCTCAGGTGCTGGTAACAAACTTCACTGAAGAATACCGGCATCTCAACAAGGGCACGACCGTCGCTTTTCTCGACGAATTAGCGGACCTCAAAGACGTATTCGCCCTCTACGACCAACCACTGGAAGACACACCGGACCAATTCCGTCAGCCCACATTTGACATCAACCCAGTATTGACCCACAGCAGAAAAAAACAGATTCGCAGTCTTCTTCGAAACTACAGGGAGTGCTTCTCGTCATCATCGAAGGTACGACAAACACCACTGGCCAAGCACCGCATTATAACGGACGAACACGACCGACCTCTGCGCCAAAGCCCTTATTTTGTATCGCCGCGAGAACGGCAGGCCATTCGCGATCAAGTTGAAGAAATGCTGCGTGATGACGTAATCCAGCCATCGAACAGCCCCTGGGCGGCACCAGTCGTTTTGGTCAAGAAGAAAGACAGCACACTTCGCTTCTGCGTTGATTACCACCGCTTGAATAGCATAACGAAGAAGGATGTCTACCCGCTTCCCCGCATCGACGACACTCTCGACCGGCTCTGCAATGCAAGGTACTTCTCATCGATGGACCTGAAGAGCGGATATTGGCAAATTGAGGTCGACGAAAGAGATCGCGAGAAGACCGCATTCATCACACCAGACGGCCTTTATGAGTTCAAGGTGATGCCATTTGGCCTCTGCTCCGCACCAGCCATGTTTCAACGAGTAATGGACACAGTCTTGGCAGGCTTGAAGTGGCAAATTTGTTTGGTATATTTGGACGACGTTGTTGTCTTCTCGTGAAACTTTGAAGACCACCTAAAACGACAACAGACAGTGCTGGAAGCCATCAAGTCATCGGGACTAACGCTAAAAGCAGAGAAGTGTCACTTCGCCTACGAAGAACTCTGGTTCCTAGGTCACATCGTTAGCAAGGACAGTATTCGCCCAGACCTGGAGAAAACAGCTGCAATCGCACAATTCCCATCGCCTGCCGACAAGAAAGCCGTGCGCCGATTCCTTGGGCTGTGCACTTATTATCGACGATTTGTCAGAAACTTTTCGCGGATCGCCGAACCGTTGACGCAGCTTACAAAGGCTGACGTACCTTTTAAATGGGAAGCGCCGCAACAAGAAGCCTTCGACGAACTCAAGCGCCGCCTGCAATGCCCTCCTGTACTTGGCCACTTTGATGAAAACGCCGAGACCGAAATTCACACCGACGCGAGCAGTGTGAGCCTAGGAGCCGTTCTCGTCCAGAAGAGTGCCGGACAAAAGAAAGTAATCGCCTACGCCAGCAGGTCCCTCACAAAAGCCGAAGTCAATTACTCGACGACCGAGAAGGAGTGCCTTGCAATCATCTGGGCCACTTCTAAGTTTCGTCCATACCTATACGGCCGACCATTCAAGGTGGTAAGCGACCATCACGCGCTCTGCTGGCTGACTAATTTGAAAGATCCTTCCGGCCGCCTTGCCAGATGGAGCCTACGACTTCAAGAATTTGACATGACTGTAGTCTATAAGTCGGGCCGGAAGCATTCCCACGCAGACTGCTTATCCCGCGCTCCCGTCGATGCTCCCCCGAAGGACGATGACGACGACGCCTTTTTGGGACCGGTAAGCGCCAGCAGTTTCGCAGAACAACAGCCATCAGACCCTGAGCTGAGAGCGCTAGCCGATTACTTGGAAGGAAAGACCGCTTCCCCTCCTGGTGTGTTCAGGCGACATTTATCATCCTTCAAGTTAAGCAATGGCCTCCTCGTGAAGAAGAACTTCGCACCCAACAAGACCGCGCAGCTTCTCGTAGTGCCTAAAACCCTTCGGCAAGAAATTCTGCAGGCGTTACACGATGAGCCCACAGCAGGCCACCTCGGATTTGCGCGCACGTTGCGTCGAATCCAGGAGAAGTATTACTGGCCGCGACTGCCTGCCGAAGTTGCCCACTACGTGAAGACGTGTCGTGAGTGCCAACGACGCAAGACGCGGCAGATCAGACCAGCCGGACTACTAAACCCGATTCAGCCCCCAATCCTGCCCTTTCAACAAATTGGGATGGATCTCCTCGGCCCCTTTCCATCTTCGTCTATGGGTAACAAGTGGATCATCGTGGCCACTAACGAAGAGGCGTCCGTGTGCTGTGCGATGTCAGCGCACGTTAAAGATCCCCAGGTGGTCGAAATTACTCCGTAGCCCTCCACTATGGCTCCTCTTTCTCTCTTTCCACTTTCACTCCCACCTTCCTCCCTTCCCTTACGGCGCAGTTGCGGTGTCCACAGAAAACAAGTGAGACAGTTACCGCGCCTTTCCCTTCCTATAAATAAATCAATAAATCATCGTGGCCACTGGCCCCGCCGGGGTGGTGTAGTGGTAAGACGCGCTACCACTGTGCCGGAGTACCCGGGTTCGAACTCGACCTCGGCGGGTGCGTTTCGATGGAGGCGAAACGAAGAGGCGTCCGTGTGCTGTGCGATGTCAGCGCACGTTAAAGATCCCCAGGTGGTCGAAATTACTTCATAGCCCTCCACTACGGCTCCTCTTTCTCTCTTTCACTCCAATCTTCCCCCTTCCCTTACGGCGCGGTTGTGGTGTCCACAGAAAACAAGTGAGACAGTTACCGCGCTTTTCTCTTAATATAAATAAATCAGTTAAATCATCGTGGGCACTGACTACCTTACCCGTTACGCCGATGCAAGAGCACTACCAAATGGTACCGCGGCAGAAGTCGCCAAATTTTTTGTCGAACAAATTCTCTTGCGACACGGCGCCCCAGAAGTGCTCATCACGGACAGGGGAACGGCGTTTACGGCAGAGTTGACGCAAGCCATCCTGGAATACAGTCACACAAGCCATCGACGAACAACTGCGTACCATCCCCAGACCAATGGCCTTACGGAGCGCCTGAACAAAACGATCGCGGACATGATCACTATGTACGTCGACGCTTAACACAAGACCTGGGACGCCATCTTGCCGTACGTGATCTTCGCGTATAACACGGCAGTCCAGGAGACGACCAGAGCGACCCCGTTTAAGCTTGTGTACGGCAGGGAGCCCACGACGACGCTCGACGCAATGCTGCCGCACGTAACCAGCGAAGACAACCTTGACGTCGCCGCCTACCTGCAGCGTGCAGAAGAAGCCCGACGACTCATACGGCTGCGTATTAAGGACCAACAGCGCACCGACAGCCGACGATACAATTTACGACGACGCCACGCAGAGTACAATCCAGGAGACCAAGTGTGGGTTTGACACCAATTTGCCGTCGCGGACTAAGTGAAAAGTTGTTCCGTTGATACTTTGGGCCATACAAAATCCTTCGCCGCGTCGGACCACTGGACTATGAAGTCATTCCCGACGGAACGTCAGCATCACAACGGCGACGCACACGCCATATAATTGTACATGTTGTACGACTGAAGCCATATTACGCGCGTTAAAGAATCTATGGTGTTTAAACTTTGCAGTGTTTATGTTTAAGTTTCTTTGTTTTGGAACATCGAGGCGATGTTTTTTTAAGGGGGGAGTAATGCCGCGAAACCTTCAAAAACAGTATTTGTTGTTTTTTAACAGCCGCCGGCATACAGGCTTATCACTCTGATTCTGGACCGTGTATGTTCCGTAATCTTTTTTTGTTAATGCTCAATGTCGCGAGTCACACCTTTATCAATTTTGTTGTAGCGCAAGATGCACCGAGATCTGTCTCGAAGGTTCCGGTCACTCGGGTGTCTTTCCACAATGTTCCAGCCCGTGCTGGTAGCTGTTTGCGACGTTATCTAGATTTTTCTGTGAAGCCTTTAAATTGAGCGTTGACGAGTGTGACGAGCATTCTTTGTCCGACGACCGACGAGCACGTTTGTTGCTATCGCCGCCGCCGAGTTGCTTAGTTCTTTTGCGGGCGCAAGTCAGCCCAATAAAAAGTTTCTTCAGTGCAATCATTGACCCTTCATTTGTGTCATCGACCTTGTCACCCCTACGTGACAATATATACAAGGTACGATGCTTAGCCTGTTGCTTCCTTTTCTTTCTCTCTCGTCTTTGCGCTCTTTGTCCCTTTGTGTACGTGCTTCCCGTAGTACGCTGTAGCCGTTTCTTTTACGTCCGGCGCCCAGGACGAGTCGTCGTGACGGTACAGTGCTTCAAAGTGCCAACCGTGGAAGCGGCACCCTACCGACGACTGGCTACGCACTGTGATTCGTCCGACAGATGCGCGCCATTCTCCCCTTGAGGAATTTCGCAGCAGCGCCCCCCATTTGACTATTCTCCTGGAGAACTTCGCAGTGAAAGTTCGCGCCTTGGAGCTCGGCCTTAATGTGACAGTGAACCTTTGCGGCCCTATGAAAAAAAAAAGAAGAAGAAAACGATTCTCTAGTGTGGTAAAAAATAAGGCTTCCGAACTCCAACTCTCTGATTTCACGGAAGCACTGTCTCCACTGACCATTATCTGCGCTTCGAGTCAACCTACGGCGTCGTTGAACAAGCTGCTCGACCTCTGAAGCTGTCGTGCTCAGCGACTGCCGACCGAATCTCTCGTGCTCGCGATATCTAAACACCAATCTTAATGCGCCGCGAGAAGAAAGCATGCTAGCTCAGGCGTTCGTATGCTCCGTGCACTGCAAGCATGGTAGATTTTCGCCTACAGATAATCAAGATGGTTGTCCTTTCGATTTAGTTATGCTAAAGGGCCTCCATTGTATATGGCTCTCCCGAATGGCCGGGTATAACTGGGATATTGATACCCGGAAAGCACGCACGCACTTTCCTGAAAGTACTCACACGTTTATTAAGGTTTTTGAGTATGAAACATGTGCCTCAGACTGGTTACCAGGATTAGAGCCCTTGGCTGCGCTTTACAGAATTTTAGTGTGTGGAAGCAAGTAGGAATTGGCTGGAGTATTTTTGGGCGAAGTATTTTGAGGTCGGCAAATCTTGGTATATATATATATATATATATATATATATATATATATATATATATATATATATATATATTGTTACGAAGCGGCAAGCCGATAAAGACAGGAGACAGAACATGACCGATGACGATGGTAGATGACGTTTAACGAATGTTCGCGGGCCTAGCGTGAGCGCTCCTGCCCGCGCCACTGCCCACTTCTTCTTCCTTGTCGTCCGTAACATGACCCGGGGCCACCGAGCGATCGTCCCGATCGTGGACGAGGAAGTTTAGCGATGTTAATGATTTTATGGCGTGATGATCGGCGTGTCTGGATGCTTGAAGAAGGAGAGGAAGAAGGAAGAATAGAACGGCTTGCCGGTACGATGTCTGATGCTTGGGTGATCCGCCTCCCTTGGAGCTGTCAACCATCCGTCACCAGAGTCCATGGGACCGATGGCTCGAGGTCACGTCGGGCAGCTTGGGCGGTGGTTGCGTGTTCGTGTTCATCGGGTCATTCGGGTCTTTCGGGTCCTTCATCTCGGTTCTGATCGGTATGTCTTTTCTCCTTGTCTTCAGGTCCGGGCTGGGGGCTGGGCGGTGGTAGTTGTTCAGGTCTGGGCTTGAAGGGCTGGGGCGAAGCTGCTCGGCGATGTCCCTGGGCCCTCGGTGATGGTCCCGGCTTGAAGATGGCCTCGATGCTCCAAGGCGAGGATGGGGATGCCGTACGCCGCACCTCCAACCAAATGTTACGAAGCGGCAAGCCGATGAAGACAGGAGACAGAACATGACCGATGACGATGGTAGATGACGTTTAACGAATGTTCGCGCGCTCCTGCCCGCGCCACTGCCCGCTTCTTCTTCCTTGTCGTCCGTAACAATATATATATATATATATATATATATATATATATATATATATAGAGAGAGAGAGAGAGAGAGAGAGAGAGCTTTTGTGTTCGATGACACGCTCGAGGCGGTTGCACCATTGACAGAAACAGCCTTAGTCACCACTGATGCAGCAAGCAAGAGGGTTTACGAGACCTTCATCACGACCATTCTCTTAGTAGACATCATATCAACACAGATAGCTGGCAACCAGAAACCGAACAAACCACAGGCAGCAAGTGATCGTGAGCCTCTGCTCACTGGGGAGAACCAAACCTATCCTTCATAGTGCAGGGTTCCAAAGCTATCTGGAACCCTCCATTATCATACTCTTCATAACCTAGCTTGCTTTGGGACGTTGAAGCCCCTAAACCTTATTTCATAACCAAGAGCAAAGTGAATTTCTGCCGTGAACAGCGTATAGAATGGGTACATTTGAACAAGTCGCGGATGAAAGCGCTGCAACCGTAATGCACTCGAAAACACGGAGAGCTCTTTCACGTGCTGCCTCTTTTTTTTTTTTTTTACTCCATGAGAACTTGCTGAATTGCAAGCACTGTGTTCAGATACGGCGTACTCGAAACGGAAACATGTGCTGGAATTGCAATCCAAAGTTATGTTCTGCAGAAATTGCTAAATAAAGAAAAAAGGTAAATTCTTCGTATTTTGCGCGAGCAAGTGATTCAGAGGGCATCGCTGGATGAGCATTGCAACAGCAGCAGTCTGCCTTTCAGCTAAAGAACAGATTAACTCTCGTTAAGCTGTACGGCGATTGAAACCTTTCGGCTTCTTCCAAACCAGTCATTAAAAAAAAAAAACTACATGCAAGTCGAACGCTCCTCGATGACGTGGGCTAAGAAGTCATTGAATAAAGCAACCAAAAGAAAGCCACCAACAACAGACGTTGTTTGCACTTTTAGAACGGAACCATAACACTATAGGTTATTTATCATGTATGACAAGGAATTTGCAGAAATTCCGTCGTCCATTCCTGACAAAACAAAAATGCTTTACAACAAGAACCAAGGCACTATCGATAAGCACCGGGATATTTAAACCGTTGCGTTCCCTACCATTTCCAAGATCAGATGACACACTCTGGAGCACGAACTGCAGCAGTTTCTGCAGTTCTCACTGCGTGAAAATCTAAAACACGGAAACTATAAAAATATAGAAAGAACTGAAAGGCTCCAAAATGAAATGTAATATGAGGGCCACAGAGGCGGCGAAAGAGTGTCAAATTTTCTATATATGCTGCGTTTTTTGTGACAAGCGATACTAAGCAAATTCGCCCAAAGAAAAAAAAAACAGTAAGCCGGCATGTATGGTCCAAACAGGCAAGGTCAGCGGATGAAAATAAAGTGAAGACAAAGTAAGGATCACCAAATTTATTTCCCAGTTGTGTCCGATAGACGACCCTCATAACCTGAGTCGTTTGGGAGCGTCATCACCCCCCCCCCCTCTTACTGAATTGAAGCACGCGACTGCTGTTTACGCGCCGGCACGTATATAAGCTGCAAGCCCACGCTGTTATCGTGTTGCGGTATTATTCGCCCCCTTTTTTTTTTTACAAAAAAAAAACGAAAGAAAAAATGACTTAATTACAAAAATAATGAGGTTAGTTCTGGTGAGCATCGGAATACCAAGACCGTGGAGTTAACTAACCAAACAGCCGATACTCTACTTTAGAGCATATCTTTACCTTCATTTCACAAAATTCTAAACCAGGAGGAAACCAACAATTCAGAAGCGACCGAAAAGCCCAGCAGGAGAACCTAGCATTCAGTATCGCAAATTTTAAGGTTTTTTCTGCCGGCCGAAGAGGTCTAAACTTTTTTTTTTTTTTAACCTTACAAACGGCAGTGCACTTCTCATTCAACATTACTGCAGTCGCACTCTCATAGAAACGTGCTAGCCGACCGGTACAGACTAGAAAGCGATGATCAACATATACGGAAAGTGAAAACAAAAGAATTAGCACACTTCCCAGTTGTGTCGGATCCTGCTGGCCAGCCTGAGCAGCCTGATGAGGAGCAGCCACTTGCGCAGGTCCCCGTCACTACGACGCAGCTCCAGGATCCTCAAAAGGGCCAGCGCCTCAGCCTCGTTGACGTTCAGCGCCATGACGGAACAACGAAGAGAACAAAACCTCCAGATACCGGAGCACACGGTCACACAGACAGCAACAAACTGAACAGAGATTTGCGCGCGCTTGGAGCCAGGGCGAGCGCATGGCACCAGCAGCCAATCAGAGACGAGGATAGCGAAAGGAGGAAACCTCTTTCTCCCGAACTAAGCAGCATACCCGGCTGCTTTTTCTTCGTTCACTGCCTCTTCTCCCTCTCCATACATACACTTCATTTTGTGACCCAGATAATCACTTTGTGCTTCCTCGCATTCCCCCGTTTTTATGATAACAGCTCCAGTCTGGAATTTACACACCTGAACAAAAGTTCAAGCGCAAGCCCTTGTGGACTCAAGAATGCAGGTTTTTGCAGTGTGTACTTTTTTTACCGCCATATGTGACGTCATTAGAAAAGCTGATTTCATTACATTTTGCTCTAAATACTCTTACATCGGTAGTCAATACATTGTGCCCTCAGCAGTGTGAGCAAATAACATGATATTTGGCTGTGTAGCCTAATATCTGTCACGTTTGAATATGTGCTGGAAAAGGCACCTAGCTTCGCTGATGTCAATTACACGCTGTGGCTTTAGTAGTGAATCATTATCAAAACAGATACCAGGAAAAGGATTGATGCCTTGTAAAATCGACTGAGGGTGTGATTGGTGGAGTGATTGGTTAATGAGTAGTTACTCGTCATTAGTGAATGAAAAGAGCTTTGTGTAGACAAATATTTTTGTGTCGCTGAATCTGAACACGTGGCATGACCTATGGCTGCTACTGGTGCGGCAACGCCTTCCAACATTGCACCAGATATTGCCGCGCATGCGTCTAAGGAGGTGTATTTTCCTGATGGTGGTACTCGACGACCGGGAAAAGTCATAAAATAGATGCTGAGAAGGCGCGAAAGAAACGGTCGGTATATGACCGAGGCAGGTGAACGGTTGAAGCGGAAGCGAGGTGCTCATGTACGAACGTCACACGCGGAAGCGAAGTCCCGTAATTGTGCGGAGCAAGCCGAGCTGGAGCGTCAGCAAGCAGCTCACGATCGTAAAAGTCAACGCCGTTTAATAAAAGGCAAAGAAGCGAGTGTGATCAAAGTGTACCATCAGAGTAGCAATTACCCACTAAGTGCGGACGCCATCGCGTTAATTCTTATCCGCCTCCTCATATTTTTACTTTTTTTTCAAATTGTGCATTAGCTCTACTTAAATCAGGCATGAGTATGCGGCACTCTTCAGTACTCGTACCATTCTCGCTTACAAAAATGAACTGAGGTATATTCGGCAAACGTGTACTTCAAGGATATCTTGGTGTTCCAAAAACAGATGTGGCCTTTGCGAGAAACCTGAATTCCCACCAAATGCTTGAAGCGCATAGGTCCTACGCATGTTTTAAAGGCGGTCACTGCAGGCGAAGACATTTCCTGTTACCTGTTTCGAAATGTCATTCAAAGACACGAGTGCCGAGTCCCACCAAGAACGGACTCGGTGGCGTGAGGTGCGATGCACGTCCTCCTAGTTTCCCGTTGTGAGAGACATTATATCCCCGATACAGTCTCCTAAAAATTTATCCCGTAGTCTGTTGTTAGCCTATGCGCGAGATTGGCTCCAATCGCGCAAGCATCGTTCAAGTGTGAAAATTCAATGGTCGAAGAACGAGGAGCATCTGGATCCCAAAAAAAGGCCAGCGTCTCGTTTACTGCAACCTCGCTTGCATGAAAGGCACAGGGCTATTAGAGCGAGGGCTGTATTACATCATGTTTCGCCAAGGTCGCCGGGAGAGGGGGGGGGGGGGGACATTTTACTTTGAATCCATTAACGTTCAGTTTGGTTTAAAGCAGGCCACTTAACACTGCGTTGAACAATTACTGCAACGGCATTTTACATGTGAGCTAAGCCGCGTTTACATGAATGCGACAGCTATCGCATCGCATCAACTTTCTAGCGTTTCGTATTCGTGTAAACAGAGGTAATGCGCTAGGAAAGCGCATCGCAATAATGCACCAGGACGGGTTGGATTGAGAGGGATAAGTCGACTTTCTCCCTGCATGTAAACCCGGTCGCATCGCATTAGGAATTATGGGAAGAGAGTTTTCTCTGGCGGCGGTGGCCTGGTGACGTGCTCGCAGAGCTCCGAGACAAAACAGCGACAAGGGCAACGACGGTTGCCGCCGCGATGGCCGCTCAGCGAGTATATTTTTCGCCGGAGGAAACTGGCGCATTTCTGGCTATTATTAGTGAAATGATGACCGGTGAAATGCTTGGCTCTCGTCGTCAGAGGAACCAAGTTCACTTCGTGCGGGTGCAAGAAGAAATGAATCGCATCGGATACGCAGGGACATGACAGCAGCTACGCACTCGAAAAATTTGAAAGACAAACACAAAGGGTCTTGTGTTTTATGTCTACTCAATCATTCGAACTCGAAAACTCTTATGCACGCTCCAAACTCATGCTTATGCTGTTATTTTGTATTATACTAGGAAAGGAAGCTGCAGAAGTTCAGTGGCGCGGCGCCGTCAAAGTGGCGGTGGGTTAATGAGATGACGGCAATTTTGGCTCATCGCATTTTGGTGGAAGCGCAGGACTACGGCTTGTTCAGCGACGCAGCTATCGAAGCTTGCTACAGCCGCACAGGTAAGACCTGTTTAGCTCGCGCTGACTCTGGTGCTTTTCGGTGAAATGTAACACATGTACTTTTTTTTTTCGGTCAGTGCAGCGCCTGACTGTGTCGTCACACCGTCAATCAGAGCACCCGATCATATTCTAGGCACTATAGCTACGCTTTTGGTAGGCTTTTTGCAAACTGCCTTTCTTTAGAAATATGTGCAGCGCTGGCGTGTTGAGTTCTAACTCAGTGCAAATCGCACGTGGTACCCGCCCCGCTTGCTTCATATCAACTGCGCGATTCGCGAGCCCAGGTGAAACGTACGGTGAGAGGTTGTCGCGCGAAATAGGCATGCGAAGAGCGCTCACGCATCTGCCTGGAAAATCATCTCCGGTACACTTTTTCTGATTCATAGACGGCTGGAATAATTTTCATAGTGCTCAGGGAAGCTGATGTGAGGTCGTGATTGGTGGACCGGCATTGGTTCCAAAGGCTGGTGCCGGTGCAAAAAATCATATATATATATATATATATATATATATATATATATATTTTTTTTTTTTTCATTTGCTGCAGCTACATTTTTGCCCATCATATCATTTGCTAAAGTAGACTTCACTGCATGCAAACAGCGTGTGTCATTGCCGTGCTATGGCATTTTTATGGGAATTTATGCAGAAAGAAGTGATGATGAAGGCGGGCAGCATGATTCCAGAACCGAGTCAGCTGACGACATATATTATGTTGAGGCGTGCAAAAGGAAAGAAAAATAAAGAGCCTCTGCCCGTGCCGCAAAGTATAACGGGCTTACGACAGCGCGGACTTGCCGGATTGCCGCGCAGACTAGGCAGCTCAACTCGTAAGCGGCTTGTCATTCTTTTGGCTTACATGCAGTCTGTGGCCTATATATATATATATATATATATATATATATATATATATATATATATATATATATATATATATATATATATATATATATTGTTGGCGTTTTGGTGCAATAAAGGTTTAGATTCTCATGTTGAGAAGCTCAGTTTACCAATTCATTTAAAAATGAAAATGCTTGAAATAATCTTGGCAACATGTAATTTTGTCTGCATACTCTGCCGATCTTCTCTTTCTGGGCATTCATCTGTATTTATTGAATTGCACAGTTGGTTTTGGTGTCGCGAATATTGTTTCTTATACAATTCAATTGTTGCCCGTCCTGCATGGAGCAGATGTGGTCGGCAGTAAATGTAAATAAAAAAAAAAGACGGAAAATCACAACTTAAACTTTACATGCAACGTCGGGCAACGAAATCTTGTCCTTCATCGACAGCCGTAACCGATCCATCAGTTGAGATCGAAGAGTTAAATTTCTTCTGTTTGCCACCTTTTCTTTATTTTGATATTGCTAATGGCATATATAGGTAGAATTTTTTTTTTCGAAGCATTTCTCATTGTTGTGAAGAGCTCTGTCATTGTTCATATTTACATTTTTTTTTCTAAGCCGTAAGCAGTGCTACTAGTTCTGCACCACCAGCAAAGCGGCCAAGACTTGGCCAAGACGAGGCAAGTTCAACGATCTTGCCGAGCTGATGGAAGGGCAACATAGGAGAAATACTAAAATGCTGAAGAAGCTCTTAAATTTAATGCTCGAGCAGCAAAACGGAGCTGACAAAAGAAGAAAAGAAATTATGAATGGCATCACAACGTCGTTCCTGCAAGGAACACAGGCAGTGCTATCACAGTTAATGAGCCAGACCCCCCAGAATTTCGGCCTTCAGCAGACATATTCCCATGCTTCGTGGATATATGGCAATGCGCAGCAGCCTCCAAAACGGAGCAGCACCCCAGCAGGCCCATTGTCCCAAGCGTACATGCCCCATAAAACATTTGGGGCCCACACATGCAGCAGGATGTTCTGTACCAGATACTCCAGCACGACGGGGCCAAGTAAGCAAAGACTATATGTATTAAAGCATTCGTTTTATTTATTTCATTAAAAAAACTGCTTGGATACGCACTGATGAGCATAATAATAATTCTCACCATGTTGAAGAACGCAGGGGAAAACATTGCGCTAAATAATCGCACAAGAAATCTTGCACCCGACAACTAGGCCTTGTGTTCACAGGTCTCGTTGATGGCTGCTGAAGTAAATTTTGCACTCAGTCTCTAACATCTGCCATCTATTACTGTCTGGCCCCTCTCTTTGCAAAATATGTGCAGTATGCATGCAGCAAGAATCACTTTCGGCATAAAATGTATAGTTAATTTTGACTTGTTTTAAGGTAATACGCCACCGCCCTTTTAATCGTCCGAAAGCATGCTACTCAACGTGCCTACCATTGCTGTGGTATACATTAAACGACTCTTGCTTCCTAGAGAATTCGTCCTGCGATGAAGTGTAGCCCTTCAATATCCAAAGAAAGGTGGGATATGCCGGATCTCCCAGCGACATGAACGGAATCGCTCGGCCCTGGAATATTTTTTCTTCCTGAGGCAGGAGTTGAACGCTTCTCTGGTACACAAAGGAGAGCCTAAGTACAGTGGCGTCAGCAGCACTTCCGGGGACGCTGCCATGTTACACTGTGAAATCTGGAATAGAAAAGTTCATTAAATGAGGTTGTTATTGTGCTTCTAGTTGTTCTAAGCCTCTGAAAACAGTCTTGGGAACAGTTTTACATTCACTTACGCCGATTTTATCTGCACTGCTACAATGCAAGACGTCCGCATGTATATCCAAATGATATTTATATATATTGAGATTGGAAGGTCTCAAAGCCTTTGAAGTCCTGCTAAATGTTTCTTACCGGCCTCGACCGTCCACTATGGCTTGCATGTTGTATAAGGTCAACATCTTTCGGTTGACGAAGTCACGATATCCCTTCTTACGTGCCTTAACGGGAATATGTGAACCATCAATTGCGCTAAAAATCGGTGACAGATAGCAACTCATTTCAAAACTCTTTGCGATCATTGTCGCTTCTTCTGCTGAAGGCAGGGCTATACATTGGTTCATATAATGATCTACTAGTGATCGGCAAAACATATAAACACAATTTTTCACGCTGCGTTTGTGAATGCCGAACTGGTTTGCCACGACTCGGTATTCAGCACAGCTTGCCATTTTGTACAGAGCTGTGGCCACTCTTTTCTCCACTAGAATTGGTGGTCGCACACAGTGCTGTTTTGCCGACATGAATGACGTCATGAGAGGAACTAGTTTGTTGAAAGAAGCACGACTCATTCTGAGGTTCTCTTTCCAGTCAGCATCGGTGAACTCCGTTGCGACGATGCGGTCCCACCAGTCCCCGCTACGTGTCTTCATCCAAACCGTTTTTTTTTTTTTCGTTTCATTTCCACCGACGCTCCTGCACGAAGAAGGAATATCTTACTAAAGGCATACCAATTCCATACGCCTTGCGTCTGGTGTCATCACTGATGCAATATTGTATATGATCGCTTTCAGACTGACAAGTATTATATCACGTTTGCGAAATTTATAGCAGGAATAGAATGCGAAATGAGCAAAAAAAATGGCGTGAAACAAATTTACATTAAATCAAATATAACGTTTCATGGGGTTTAATGTACGAAAGGACTCAGGCCATGAGATGTGCCGTGGTCGAGGACGCCGGATAATTTAACATGTCTGATTTTGCACATTACGAGGGCGTTTCGCGTTTCACCTCCACCGAAACGCTGCCGCTGCGCCGGGGTTAAACCTGGTCCCCCGGCTCAGTAGTCCTTTTCAAAGGCAGTTGTGAGAGAGAAAGGAAATGAAAATGCATCCTGGCACGTACTTGTCGCGAAAGACAACAATCGCTGTACAGCAACCTATAACAACCTGTTTCAAAAGACTCAAATGAAGCGCGACTCCACCACCAGATATAAAAACACACTCGCGAAGGCTTCGACCTCTATTACTAATCGTTTGTTCTCACCTTGCAAAGGAACCCATAGATCGACGGTAGAACTCATCGCTGCTCCGGTGGCGTGCAGACAAGCTTCTATCTCGGTGAGCTATCCATATCCGCGGCGGCGAAGTTGCTAATGTTGTATGCGAGCGAGCCTCTAGAGAATGTGAAAGTTCGTCCACGCGGACAAAGGCAGCAGGACATGAAAACGCAATGTTAGGTTTAAAAACATGTTCCGTACAATCAGCAGCTTGATGTAGAGTTCACAGCACCCGAAGAAACGAGCAAAATCAGCGGGAAACTGAAAAATGCCGGAAGCAGATCACACAAGAAGTGCTGCTTTGCCTTCGATATACGACACCATGCGCCGCCATCATCGCGCTAGAGATGATGCGCTACATGTAAACGCAGTGAGGCGCTACGAAATGCGATGAGATACGCTACTGTCGCCTTCATGTGAACACGGCTCTTGACAACAAGCCTAACTGAGCCAAACAGAGCTCTCTATATCTAGAGCCGTGTTTACATGAATGTGATCACTGTCGCATCCCATCTCAACCGGTTCCTAGCGCACTGCATTCATGTAAACAGGGGTAATACCCTAGGAGAGCGCATCACATTAAAGATATACTGAATGAAAGAGATTTCCGCCGAGATTTCCAGCGCAGATGGTAGCTATCGCATTGGGAGTGACCAAAACAATCCACTTTGTGAATAGAAATGAGCGGAAAGTAAGTATTTTAATTAATATTTCTCAAATCGTCGCACCTAGCGGGATCCTGTGAAAGCTCTGACAAAACCTGATATCACGTCACATTTACCTGCCTCCCTCATGTCTCCCTAGCCACCCCCATCGCGAGCGGTCGCATCTGTTCATTTTTCATTTCCTCCGTGGCACTCACAAAGCGCTCGGACGGACGTTTTTTTTTTTTTTTTTTATTTATTGTTTTTTTTTTTTTGCTGCTCGTGTTCCTGCATAGAATGTATCGTTCTCCCTCGTATGCAGCATTCCATATTTGTAGCATTGTGCACGGCGCGACGCAGGATAGACAGTTTTAGTTTCACGTACGTACAGAGTTACGTACGCAAACGTGAGAAGTCTACGTGCGCTGCGCGAATTTCGCCAGGACTACTTTTAGTTTCACGTACGTGGTGTACGTGAAGCAAAATGTATGGACCTTTCATACAAGCCTCGAAAAACTGTGCGTACGTGTTATGCCGCGCCATCTAGTACAGATGAACCAAACTAATTTTGTTCAGTCGAGCTGCCTTGAGCCGAGCCATGCTGCGGCCGTAGCCAAGAGTCGGTCGAATTGGAAATAGCTGTTTTTAACGTCGTTGCTCTACAGTGAACAATTAGAAAGACGCATACCTATATGCGTTCATCGAACAGCGTGTCTCATGCAGTCTTCGAATGGATTGCATTCTCTCGCGTCGCGAAGCATATCCAGATCGTCGCTTTTGGAAAAGCGAATTCGCTGGGCAACAGAACTCATGCTTACAACTTCACGACCTTCCCCCTACAACGGATTGGCTCTGGTTGGCTGCCGGCTTGCATCTGGCACTCTAGCCACTTCTCGCTCAACTCTGGTCTGGCGTGACCTCGCGAGATCGTTGCTATGACGACGACAAACGCTTCTGCGTCGGGCTTAACAGCTGAAAAGTCGCCCTTCTATCTAAAAACAAAAGGCTATTTGTCACTTGAAACTTTACGCGAGGGTAAGATTGGGTAAGCTTAAAGCGAATACAACAGTTTAGAACACGATATCGCGCCGAGGAATTAGCGGCGAAGCTGTTATTGCTGTGAAGCGGGCGGGCAGGGCGTCGCCATGTTGTCAACTCTACGTACGCCAGCAACGTGAAGACGCCAACGTAAAAATCCGAATCTCACGTACGTCCGTAAAACTCCCGCAGACTCTTCAAGTTCTGCGCATGCGCACTGGTCACACGTAGGCGCTTCAAGTACGTAAAGCCTCCACGTACGTGAAACCAAAACTGTCTACTGCGTGTAGCGTGTAGCCGGTCAACCAACGTCAGGTGCGGGGGCCGCGGCGGCAGCGGGATCGCAGGGCCATGACGCAGCTGACGGTAAATGTGACGTCACAACCGCCGGCGCACAGTCGGTAGCACGCTGCCTCTGACCCGGCTTCCACTCAGAAAACGTCAAAAATATAGCCATCCGCTCAAACCTAACCCGAATTATGTATTATGTACTAGTGTAATCGTGTCTTAAGAATGCAATCGTGATGCTTTCTTAATATTCTTGGATATTTGTCCATTATACCCCTTAATGCGCCAGGCAGGGCTGGGTCGAGAAAGGTAAGTCGACAATTTCTATGCATGTAAACCCGGTCACATCGACTTAAGTGCAAGGTGGCGGTGTCCGGCGGTGTCCTCATCACCAATTCGGTATTGCCGCTCTACTGTGCTCCGCGTTCGCTGCAAACGCTTGGTGCACAAAGCTTTTTATTCGTCTGAAGAGGCCCGCATCACACAATACTAGCTCTAAAAAGCCTCAAATTTCAAGATACCTTCGGGATTTTGACAGCTGTCAGGTTTAGCGAGCAAGCGTTGCTTGGGTGCCATGGAGAGAAGTTGTCAGAATGCGCGGCATACTCAAATAGCTTCGTGTTTTTGCGAAAACAAAGCCGACGAAGTGTATAATTTCGCATAGTACACTGTTTTTGTTATTTATTAGAACTTTTCTCTTACTTTGTCATAACTATACATTAGAAATTAAATTAAATTTGCCAAGTTTACAAATCTGACGTTTCACTTTTTTATTGGAAATGGCGTAAAGCGACGCACCCTCACCCCCCCCCCCCCTCCCAATGCACACACATACACACACCAAGATGGCCCAACATCCTTCCCCGCCCTATATTTCTTCGTCTCGCTTTCCTCTGTACTTCTCGCTGTCTCTCTCACAATGCGGGCAGGGCAATTTATTTTACACAGCCCAAACTGACACATGTCCTCTTCTGCACACCAAAAAAAGAAAGAACGAAAATCTGTTCTGACGAAAGCGCCACTTTGCTTTCAATACACGACGACAATGCGTGCCGTCACCGCCGCGTTTGAGATGATGTAGAGAGAGAGAGAGAGAACAACTTTTATTTAAAATGCCTGCAGAATCGGTTAGGCTCCCTCCAAGCAGGGAGGACAAGCTTTTACCGCGACGCGGCCACTACGTCAGTCTCGTGCGTTGTGCTCCTTGAGGTCTTGTTACGTCCCTCGCTACTTCCGCGGGTTCGAGAGGGCCGCCGCCCCCTTCTTGGGGGTGCTGCCTCCCCTCTCCTCGGTTTCGCTCGGTCGCATCGCATCACCGTGAGGCGCTACGAAATGTGATGCGCTATGTTTTCCTTAGAAAGCTGCTGGAGTTAAACAAGGCGCGAGCACTGGAATCTATAGTCTCACTCTGCACACGGATATTTCACATATGCGGACAGTTCAAAAATTAAATAGTTCTCGAGCTACGACTGTGTTTCAAAGTGCAACCGTGTTTCTTTTTCTTTTTTATTGAGAGCAACACTACCCCAGCCGCTTCGCGCGCTCATTGTGGCTATGCGCTCAGCCGTGGCACCAACGCTCTGCCAGATGTGGGCATGCGCGGAGTAACGTCATAGCCCTCAGCTGGTCTGCGCGCCGCGCACCTCGCCGCTGCGCCGACGACGGGGCAGACGCGACGCCCGCCTCACATACTTGAACCCTTGAAACTACGACTACAGGGCGTCCTTGCAAAACAAGAACCATGTCGGCACACGCTGACTCAACATCTGCAACCTGAACTCCGACACGATGCTCACGGAACACCGCATACAGGCCACCACCATAACGCACAGGTCTCGCAGACGCCGGCGGCAGTCTCACTAATTTACTGACCACCGGAGCGTCTTCATTGGTATAAACAATAAAGCTCATTTTTTTTTTTTTAAAGATAACAGCTCGAACGACGAGTCGAAGGGTAAAAAAGGACAGCGCTTGTCCTGTGTTTTTCTACCCTTCGTCCCTGTTGTTAGACCTGTTATTTTTTTGAAGATGTATCACCAACTCGCCCGCCCAGCTATCGTGTTGAATAATGGTAAAGCCGTTACGCCAACCATGTGTACTTTCAAGCGAAACCTAAGCGCAGTCAGGGGTGTCTAGCTCTCTATACTCCACCAGGTTTAACTAGCTAAACCAAAACCATTTTCTTTTTGTACGTGAAAGCCTGGCTGTAGTCGTCCCCTTCGGATGATATGGCCTTGCCGAGTCTGCAAAGTGGAACTGCGGCTCCATCTTTAGAGCTTAAAAAACATGCAAAAAAAGTGTACAAAAGTACGGCGCAAGAGAATCCTGGCACTGGCCACCTTTCATTACAATCTTTCAAGCTCTTTTAAGGAAGATACCAAGAAGTGATACCAATATTTCGAGTATGCCAGGTTGCTTGTCAAAACATGAGGTGGCAAACTACTCTCCTTTTCCTCTACCTTCTTCAAGCCATTCTGGACAATCGAAAATTGAGGAAAAGGTGTTTCCCCTCTCAGCAATCGACTTTGTGCAGCTCTTTCTGGTCTGATGGGCGAAGCACGTGAAGTACTGAGAAGACACCCATCTGGAGAAGAAAAGCTGGGACTCGTAGCGAGGAGTCCCTAATCAGAAGGAAGCGGCCGGCGAGCGCTCGTCACAAGTGGTTCACAAGCGGAAGTGCACGATTTAGCCCCCTAAACTACACTAAACTGGGGAGAGGTCAACTGCTATCTAAGGATACCCTTATGTAAATCGCTTGCCCGAAAAGCTTGTTAATTTCTCCCTTGTGCGTAAATCTGGGAACGTTGCTAGTTGACCAATATGACTGGGAGACAGAGGGCTCGAAAGGGTACAATGGCTCAACAACACGCATTTATGAGCAGAGTAGAAAATGAAGAGGACGGAAGATTGTCCTGCGCCGCGCTCTTCGAGAGGGACTGGTTTCGCCTGATTAGCTACTCTCGCAAATTCTCGCGAAACACGTAGGACTCCACAAAACTGATATCTTGAACACCCGAGCTATGGACGGCAGCAATGGAATTGACAGGAGCGACAGCGAGAAAGTGCAGAGAAGGAATGTGTAAAATATTATTTACCAAGGGTGAAAAGCAAACAAGTATGCGCCGCTCGCGTGTGAGTGCTGTTCCTGTTCGAGATATAACGATGCAAGCGACCATTTCTCATATATATATTGCCGCGAAATGCTCAAAACTGTATTTGTTGTTTTTTAACAGCCGCCGCCGTACGGCCTTATCACTGATTCTGGATCGGGTATCAGTTCTGTATTCTTTGTTTGTTAATGCTCGATGTCGCGAGTCGCACCTTTATCAGTTCGTTGTAGCGTAAGATGCACCGAGATCTGTCTCGAAGATTCCAGCCACTCGTGTGTCTTTCTACAATGTTCCAGGTTGCGCTGGTAGCTGTTTACGACGTTATCTAGATTGCTCTGAGCAGCTTTTAAATTGAGCGTTGATGAGTGTGACGAGCAATTCCTTGTTCGGCGATCGACGAGCACGTTTGTTGCTATCAACGCCGCCGAGTTGCTTAGTTCTTTTGCGGGCGCAAGTCATTCTTCAGTGCAATCACCAACTCTTCATTTGTGTCATCGACCTTGTCACCACCACTTGACAGTATATATATATATATATATATATATAGATAAGCGTCAGCCCGTGACGTCAGTGGCGATGCGGTGGCGCTGGAGACAGCTGTGACTTTCGCGATGTAGGCAAAAGCCCGAGCCGTCTGCATTGGATGCGCGGCGCTTGCTGCATTTTCGGACATAATTCCCGATATTTGTGAATACTGTAGTGCGGTTGATTGCGCCACGAAGCACAAAAAACAAAATGACACTTGTTTTAACACGTTTCTTGCGGTCGGATAAACATGAGAGCGAAGGGCAGCAGCGTTGAGCGCGACAAGTATAGAGTCTTCGCTGACGGATTGCCTTCGCGGCTAACGCTTGCGTTGCACTTTTGCGGACGCGATATTCCGTGTGCGTATGACCCCGCAGGGAAGCTGCACTGTGAGTTCCATTCACCTGCAGTATTGCCCGTGCTTATGTTCACACAGAAAAGGACACAAAAGCTGCTGTGAAGGTTACTGCAATTACCTTGAGCGGTCACTCCAGCGCAATAATGCCGAAATAACAGGCCCGCGAGTAGCTTTTCTCTGTTTTTACTTTCGCGAGTTTCAACGAGTGACTCTTCATCACCGGTTCTATAGTAACATCGTTATGATCTGGGCAATCCCGCAGCGTTATTTCTCATATTGTTAAATTTTCTTTTGGAAAGTCATTAAGATCCTGACGAACGAATTAAATATCCACGTACAACCTAGCCCTGATCGAGCAGGATATTTAAGTATCTATGGTACATGGAGTTTAGTGTCCCAAAGTGGAATCGGCTATGAGGGGAGTAAAATAAACATAATAAGGTGACGCGCATTCGAATAAAAAATTTTCAATTATTTTTAAAAACCTCAACAGATCGCTGAGGTTTTTATCATCATCATCATCATCATCATCATCATCATCATCATCATCATCAGCCTGATTATACCCACTGCAGGGCGAAGGCCTCTCCCATATTTCTCCACTTAACCCGGTTCTGTACTATAGCTGCATCCACTTGACCCCTGCGAACTTCTTTATCTCATCCGCCCACCTAACCTTCTGCCGCCCCCTGCTACGTTTTCCTTCCCTTGGAATCCAGATTGTTACCCTCAGCGACCATCGGTTATCCTCTCTTCGCACTACATGTCCTGCCCATGTCCATTTCTTCTTCTTAATTTCCACTAGAATGTCCGTAACTTGAGTTATTTCTCTGACCCACTCTGCACGCTTTCTATCTCTTAATGTTACCCCTACCATTTTTTGTTCCATAGCCCTCTGGGTTGTCCTCAACTTAAGTAGAACTCTCTTGGTTAGCCTCCACGTTTCAGCCCCATAGGTGAGTACAGGCAAGATGCAACTGTTGTATACTTTCCTTTTGAGCGATACCGGTAAGCTGCTAGTCATAATCTGCGAGTGCTTGCCAAATGCGCTCCATCCCAATCTTATTCTTCTTGTTATTTCCTTTTCATGGTCCGGATCTGCGGTTACTACCTGTCCTAAGTAGACATATTCGCCTACTACTTCCAGTATTTCGCTGCCTAATGTAAACTGCTGTTCCTTCCCGAGGCTGTTGAACATTACCTTAGTCTTCTGCATATTGATTTTCAAGCCTACCTTTCTACTTTTACTGTCTAGGTCATCAATCATTATTTGCAGTTCATCCCCCGAGTTGCTTAGCAAGGCAATGTCATCAGCAAACCGCAGATTACTGAGGTATTCTCCATCTACCCTTATCCCTAACTGCTCCCATTCCAAGTCTCTGAATACTTCCTCTAAACAAGCTGTGAATAGTACTGGGGAGATTGTGTCTCTTTGCCTAACACCTTTCTTTATGGGAATTTTGTTACTTTCTTTATGCAGAACTATGGTTGCTGTGCAGCCACTATATATATCTTCCAGCACTTTCACGTACGGCTCGTCTACCCCCTGATTTCGCAATGCCTGCATCACCGCCGAGGTTTCAACTGAGTCAAATGCTTTTTCGTAATCAATGAATGCTATGTATAAGGGCTGGTTATATTCCGAGCATTTTTCTATCACCTGATTGATGGTATGGATATGATCGATAGTAGAGTACCATTTCCGAAAGCCTGCTTGATCCTTCGCTTGATTGCAGTCTAAGGTTGTCCTGATTCTATTAGCGATTACCTTAGTAAATACCTTATACGTAACAGACAGTAAGCTGATTGGTCTGTAATTTTTAAGGTCTTTAGAGTCCCCTTTCTTGTGAATGAGGATAATGTTTGCATTCTTCCATGGTTCCGGTACCGTCGATGACACCAGGCACTGCGTATACAGGGTGGCCAGTTTTTCTAGCACGATATCCCCCCCGTCCTTCAGCAAATCTGTACTTATCTGATCCTCTCCAGCTGATTTCCCCCTTTTCATAGTTTCTAGTGCTTTCTTGACCTCATCCTTCGTCACTGGTGGAACGTCTGACTGTTTTTCCCTACCGCCAATCTCATTACGGTCCTGACTACTTTGGCTACTGTAGAGATCTGTATAGAACTCCTCGGCTACTTTGACTATCTTGTCCATATTAGTGATGACGTTGCCCGCCTTGTCCCTTAGCGCATACATCTGGTTTTTGCCTATGCCCAATTTCTTCTTTACCGCTTTAAGGCTTCCCCCATTCCTTACAGCATGCTCAATTTTCTCCATGTTATACTTCCTTATATCGGCCACCTTGCGCTTATTGATTAGCTTTGATATCTCGGCCAATTCGATCTGATCTGTTGGATTGGAAGCTTTCATACTCTGGCGTTTCTTAATCAACTCTTTCGTCTCCTTAGACAGCTTACCGGTATCCTCTCTAACTATCCTACCGCCTACTTCTACCGCGCACTCAGTAATGATATCTCTGAAAGTATTGTTCCTTGCCTCTAGGGTAATGTCGTCACCCTCAGTTAGAGCTGAAAACCTATTCTGTAGCAAGATCCTGAACTCTTCTGCCCTCCCCCTCACCGCTAATTCGTTGATGGGTTTCTTTCTTACTAATCTGTTGCGTTCCTTCTTCAGATTTAGCCTAATCCGGGACCTCACCATCCTGTGGTCACTGCATCGCACTTTCCCGATTACCTCTACATCCTGCACAATGGCGGGGGCTGAACACATTATGAAGTCGATTTCATTTTTAGTCTCTCCGTTAGGACTTTTCCATGTCCATTTCCGGTTCTTCCGTTTGCTGGAGAAGGTATTCATGATTCGTAAGTTATTGCGCTCTGCAAACTCAACTAGTAACTCCCCCCTGTTATTCCTAGAACCAATGCCATAGTCACCTACTACCTTGTCTCCTGCCTGTTTTTTCCCTACCTTGGCATTGAAGTCGCCCATTAGTACAGTATACTGCGTCTTTACTTTTCGCATTGCCGATTCTACATCTTCATAGAAGCTTTCAACTGCCTGGTCATCATAGCTACAAGTAGGTGCATAGGCCTGTACAACCTTCAGTTTATACCTCTTATTAAGCCTAATTACGATGCCTGCCACCCTCTCATTAATACTATAGAATTCATCTATATTACCTGCTATATACTTATTGACAAGGAAACCTACTCCTAGTTGTCGCCTCTCTGGTAAACCTCGATAACACAGTACATGCCCATCCTTCAGTACAGTATATGCTTCATTCGGCCTCCTAACCTCGCTAAGCCCTATGACATCCCATTTCATGCCCTCTAGTTCCTCTAACAGCACTGCTAAACTAGCTTCACTAGCTAGGGTTCTAGCATTAAACGTTGCCAGGGTCAGTTTCCAATGGCGGCCTGTCCAGCGGAGCCAGGCTTTCTTAGCACCCCCTGCTGCGTCACAGGTCTGACCGCCGCCGTGGTCAGTTGTTCTGCAGCCGCTGGTGACTGAGGGCCGGGGTTCTATGGAGCTTATCATAGGAGGTTGTGGCCAATTACTGCACCAGGGTGGCCAACTCCTGTTCTGGTGAGGGAGTGCGTTGCCGGAGGTGTTCACCGGCATCAGGTCGCACCCCAAACCTGTGTATGCAATTCCATCGACACGCGGATTTTTTTTTTTTTTTTCATCCGGTGGAGAATTGCGCGGCACCGGGATTTGAACCCCGGTCCTCTTGCATGCGAGGCGGATGTTCTACCGCTACGCCACCGCCACCGCCCTCTGAGGTTTTTAAATATACTTTTTTTTTAATATATATGTTTTCGAGAAAATTCGCTGCAAGCGATCGTGGAGAAGGTTTGAATTTGCACTCGCGTCTCTCCTAGAGAGCAAAGAGAACAAAATGAGAGCATTCTTACGAGCCTTCATGTATGTATTAGCCTGTGAATGACCTTAGCTGCGTCTGTAAGATGAGACAGACGTCAAACGACATTTTTATCGAGCAGGCGAAAACGATTATTTGGCAGCTCACTGGGCGAACATGTTGCAAGGAACTAAAAGATGGAGTTCTTATTAAATATGCGATTCTATGACTTAAGTTTCCGGTAAAGTGAGCTAGAAACTTAATTTCTTGTTCACTAAATATAGTCGCTGATAATATTGTTCCTTGGAGTAAAAGTGCTTGAAGCAGCAGAAGGCCATGGTCAAAAGAGTTGGCATATGAAAAACACACTTCCAGTCATTCATATCACCGTCCTCCTTGCAGCGCTAAGAATAGGCCCGGGAGTTGAGCAGTGTTAACTATTAGTCTTTCTTGCGCATTGCACTTTCTCGTTTTTATTTAATTTAATCACCCACTGCAGCCGCCTACGTCCCGTAGCCGCGCGCTTTTGAGGCCACGGAGAAGGAAGCCAATGCAGCGGTCTTCGTCAGGTAATTTCAGCAGTAATAGGCTGATAACGTGCTGAAATACTCTCCAGGCATAAACCAAACTATTTCTACGCACAAACGAAGCTTACGCTTCAGAACATTTGCATGCGCGAACTGATTTCGAAGCCAGCGCCGCGTGGCGCTGTGTAAGCACGCTGCGCTTTTGCCTACACCCCGTGTCGCTGACGATCGCAGCGCCACCTTTGTTTATATATATATATATATATATATATATATATATATATATAAGCGCACGAGAAACCGCGTGCTCATGGTGCACGATCACCAATCCATCGCTCGTAGCACCTGGCCCAAATAACCTCGCGCGCAAATATTTAGCTACTGTATACGCGCTCGTACGTATGTGTGAACTGATCACTTTGGCTATTAATGGGATGCAGTGCACCGCGAATGGCAGAGCTGTTTCAAATAACGCGCGAAATGGACTTTGAAAAATTATTATTTATCCTTATTGCTGAAAAATTCGTGATTGAGTTTATGAAAGCAACATTTAATATTTTTAGTACAATACTGTTGTTTACGTGCATGATGTACCTCATTCGAAAATGTTATTGCGGGCGGAGTTGACCTAGCAAACTTTGCAGCACAGCAAGGCACGACGAAGTATAGCCGCATAAATGAAACCGGCGTGATTTCTTGCCTTGAAAACGGTTATCATGGGCCCCAGTAGTAGCATTTCGAGGACATACTGTAAATTCTACTTCAAATTCGGCTGCTTGCCGCATGAAGGATTGGCATATGCCAGAGCCTATCATACATTTGCCCCGACCACTTCCAAGCGGGAGGCTCTGCTCCATTTCTCTCTTTCATTGGCGCCCCATAACACGAACGAAAAAAAAAAAAAAAGAAAAGAAAAAGCCAGATTAGCACAGTTGTACAGTTTTACACTAAAACCGTGCATGACAAGTTGTACACACAAGATTGAACCTCTACAGGTTCTTCCTAACCTCCTGTGCATAAGCAAAGACTCCTGAACCGCCATAAGGGGGGAGGAGTTGGAATAGTTTATGACACGTACTTTTCAGGAATGATGTTTTCTCTATCGTAAACGGGGCAA
Organism: Amblyomma maculatum; assembly: GCF_055883805.1. Lineage (NCBI taxonomy): Eukaryota > Metazoa > Arthropoda > Arachnida > Ixodida > Ixodidae > Amblyomma > Amblyomma maculatum. Next base: position 92,593,295 of record NC_139346.1, on the reverse strand, counting down.
ACTGTGACTCAAAAAGTGGGTGCAATGTAGCATTTTTTAATGGTCACACGTGCCCTTGCCTGAAGAGAGAAGACAAGGTCAGGTCCAGGAGCGCCCTTTTGTGAAGGAGGAAGGTGCATGGCAGTCAGTCCACAGATGATTCATGCGTCTCTGCACAGGCTGGAAGAGATAAGCCCTGTTCTCAATTATACTTCCTGTCACACGACAGGAATAAGCACTGCGAAAGGCACAGGGGCCCTTGCAATCATGCCCCCAAGTGCATCTCGCCCCTTGCACTATAATAGAGAATTGGGCTCCTACTGTTACCCCTACCGACTTGGGGGGGGGGGGGGGGGGGGGGGGAGAGCCGCGTACGAGCACAATTACCTATTGTAGTGCGCGTGATCCTGGTTGGATCGGGGTGCCTCTGCCTTTCGTAGTACTGCAAACATCTTCTGAGACAAAGTATAGTGCTCTATAGAGAAAGTTTCAATTCACAGCCTGAGCCAGACAACTGTGTCTGCTAGCTTTCTGAATCACGGCACTGAAATCAATCGGTGAAAGGAAAGTATTTGCTTTTTACTAGTGGGACACAGAGGGCTTTGAAAGAGGAATCTGGGCGGTAACTATGGTACTTGGAATATACTATTGTATTATAACCTCAGCATACTGCACTGTAACCCAATTCGTATCTGGGCCTTATTCCTTTTCACCCTTTCCCTTGACAAGCCCCAGCCAATATGCGCATGCGCTGCCTAACGATACCAGCTCATTTTTTCTGTCCATCAGTAGCCAACCGCGCTCGTTAACTCAGTCACGGCTCGAGGCTTCTGTGAACGCACTCGTCGCGGATATCGTGGGGACGGCCGATCAAGAAAATGGGAAGACGCAAAAAGATGAGAAGGAACAAGAAACATCAGAAAGAGCGACAAAATAGTATTGCTGGTATTAGTGTATCCGCGCTCCTGTCCTCCTCGACTAGCAAGCTCGATGACCTCCAGGATGAAAATAAGCGGTGGCTCCCCAGTGACTACTACCTGCGAAGCCTGCTTCTGTGGTCAATCACCGAGAAATCTACTAGGCAGCTGCTGAACGAGCCCCATTCCCGGATTAAAGGTGACGGAACTTTGGACATTGAATAACCCTGTTTGTTATCGCTGGCTTTGTGCATTTTACGGCATGTGGTCTCCTGTTTGAGATGCCGACACCTTGAGAGCGGCAACAACTTCAAAAGGTGTCCCGCCCAGTCCACGTTCGCGTGCATCGAGGGGACGCGGCCGCCGCTGGTGGTGTGCATTTACTGCGGCACCGTGAGCACCGTCCAATCTTTCAAGCCGGCAACGAAGCTATGTGACTGGAGTGATGCGAGTAGCGGTCTGAATCAGCAGTATCGGGACAAGATACCCGCAAGCGCAACCCGACAACAAAAGGATGTACTCACCCGCTACCACGGTTAAAGCTGCTTTTACCTTCGACTTTCCAATTGATTGTCATCTGTCTGTGATTTATTTCTTTGGGGTTGCAGCGAGGGATACCTTTAATGAGTGTGTGAGGGGGGGGCTTCTGTGTGCCCTCGCTAAATCCGCTAATCCCGCATGGCTCCACGCAAGGTGTCTACCACCTGTCATGAAGTATTTGTGAACACTAAAAGCAGGCTGCATTATGAGCCGAAGGCGCTCATATACGTTATATGATAGATTGTACGATACCTGACTCCACTAGCAGATGGTATGGCAACAACGTAGAGACGATTGAGAAAATAAAAACACTACACTTGTGGTGCTTGGTCCGCTGTCATTTGCTCGCGCCAATCTTGAGCTTTCTGATCAACTCTGAGAGCTGCTCGAACAGTTTTCTGAATAGTCTTTAAAGTTCTGCTTTGCTGCTCACACAATGCTTGTCTCTGCGACCTTCATTTTGCAAACCTCCGCAGGCCAGTTTTTCTGCGTAGCGAAAACTCCTTTGTTGGGTGCAACGCGTGAATACCGTGCTTGCTTACAAGCAAATAACGTGAGGAGGGTGTTATCGCCCGGGAGAAAAATAAAAGAAAGGAGAGGTGGCTGCTGCTAGCCCTACGGGGCTGGGACTGGTAGGTCACTGACGCTTGCGACGACGGCTAGCCTGCCACCATATTTTTATCTGTTGTAGGCCGTCATTGCACCCGCTATTGATTCGGTGATGGACGACGGCTGGTGCGACGCGCGTCTTTCTCTCCCTCTTCTTTTTCTTTCTTCTCTATTTTCTCTCCTGTCCGTGCGAGGCAGCGGAGGTGGCTCAGCTACAAAGCCAGTAGCAGGCCCGTGCATTTTCTTTTCCTTCTTCTTTCAGTCGCAACAACAAACCACATCAGTGGGAATCTTTAACGTGCACTGACATCGCACAACACACGAACGCCTCTTCGTTTCGCCTCCAGCGAAACTCAGCCGCCGGCGCTTGGGATCAAACCCGGGAATTCCGGCACAGTAGTCGAGCCATGTTTTGACCACATCAGATGTCTCAGAGTTTTGACCATGAGATAAGCCGACGTCTGGCTGCAGGATTACCTTGGTCGATTCTGACAGCCGTCACCGAGGCCATGCTTGAGAAGTTCAAACGTGGACCGTAACAAACAACGGCTGGCGCTCAACATAAGGCCCGTAGGCCTGAGGTTATACCATACATTCCCAAAATGTCGCAAAACCTCAAAACGTCGCTGGCAGGCATGGTGTACGTGTATTGTTCTCGGCACCCAGAAAGCTGGGAAAGTTCTGCCCACGCATTTGTAATGCCAAAAAACGTGAGTGCCTGAACAAGCATAATAAGCCGTTCGTGAAATGTCCCACTGGAGTGGTTTATTCCATTCCCATGTCCTGTGGAAGGTATTACATTGGCCAAACTGGACTTTGCGTCAATGACCGCCTGGGGGGAACATGCCCGAAAATTAAAATAAGTAATAATGACGACAATTATAAGCATCTTGTTGCTCACGTAAGTAAGTGTCATGCATGTGTGGTCCGGTTTGAGGAGACGAAGGTTCTTGGCAAAATAAAGACAGGACGGCACTGATTAGCCTAGAAGCCTATCACATTAAGAAACTTAGTAACGAATGCACCAGTGAACCCTCTTTATCTCTGTTCGCGGCTGAGATTGACTTTTTCAACGCTACTACCTGTTGAATATGGCAAAAGAGTCTTTTCAAGTGTAACACACGACCACCCGTGCATGTGCCTTGATTTCCTGGATTTTGCCTTGCGATTTTTTTTTTCATTGTTATTAGCCCCATTTCATTATCTCCTGCCCTTCGGTGTATATATGTGTTCCCTTCCACAAATAAAGTCAGTTGATAGTGTTGATAGCGCTTGTGTGTGTACGTCTCGCCTTTCTTGTCCTTGTCTTTGTTTGCGTTAAAAAAAAACCTACATCAAGAGGGAAACAAACGTCCTTAATTTCTAAAAGCGTATGCGTGAAAAATGTACTTCTTAAACTGGAAATGTGCACTGCAGACCATCAGGGCCTTTTTCTCAAGCTTTAATATCTGGACTTAGGCTAAATTGAATAAGTATTTGCTTGTTTTCGTGCCATTGGAAACCAGCTTTATATAACATGTCCACCTCTAGCTCATGTTCAGACGTATAATACGAAACAATAATGCGAAAACTATTATGTAGTCTCAAAAACGCAACCGCACGGCATCTCGGAGCGATGCCAATGACTCCGCTGCGGATGGTGCCTATCCTGCCGGCGCGAAATCGCGGAAGCAGTTGAGATAAAGACGGCCAACGCACTAAAATGGTAAAAGGCGTAACAAGAGCGAGAGAAAAAAAAAGGGGGAGGTGGGGGGGGGGGGAGGGGGGACGGCTGCTGTCCAGCGGGAACTCGCGCAAATAAACAAGCAAAAAACCCTAACCGAAGCCGTGCTTTCCTGGCAGCCCAGCTTGAGAATCCTTAGATCTATGTCACAGCTTCCCTCAACTCCGCATTTTTGTCTTGTATTTAGCATCCCGCCGCTTGCTTTACTATAGTCCGGAGACGGCATGGTATGCGTCAAAGACATGCAGAAATTATCAAAGTTTGTTGAAGGGGGTCCACTAAGGCGAAAGCAAGTTTTAACTGCACGCTGGCCCCACCCATACACAATAAGTAGCCCTATTTCGTCTTGGTCGTTTGGAACATGGTCGGACAAAGGAAATAAAACATCAATTCAAGCTCAGCTAACAACACTATGTCGAAATTCCTCAGGGCCTGTTGATATCTGCGCACGCAAATACAGTCTTGCTCGTGCGAACACAGCGTGACGAGAAGTTATATTGGAGTGTAGTATCGTCTACGTAGACAGCCAGGAGAAGCCACGCCGCGCGAAGAAAGCTTGGCGCGAATTTTAAATTCATGCAAATATACTTGCAAAACTTTCATGACCTGTAAAATTCAAACCTTTGGATCGATACGAATGAAGGCTATGCCTTCAAACGAAGGAGTGCGAAATGCAAACTAAATTTTGATAGCAAGATTTTTTTTTTTTTTTCATAAGACGGCAAGAAAGTGACAGATGCTTAGAAGAAGGTTTTTTTTTTTTTTTTTTTTTTTTCAACGAAATTTAACAACGTCTTGAAAAAAAAGATGAAAGATTTATTAAAATTCTACCGGCAACATTTCCACTCTTGTATATCAAGAAAACATTACCACAAACTGCATGAAATGAGGACGAAAATTGCGCACGTTAGAGATTCCTAAATTACGCAAGTATTCTACATATGGTTGCTCGCACTGGTGAACCCTCTTAGGAATGAAATTAATCTTGTCATATGGATTAGGCAATTAGAGAAGACCATGATACGCGCCCTAAAAATATCTCTTTTATTTTATCTACGATAATAAGGCAGTATGAGAAGGCGGTATTAAAACAGGATATTTACAAACTGCTCAGTGAAGGCAAACTCTTTCAGCTCCATCCAACAGTGTGTTCAGCTCATGGCCCTGTTCCTATATCGAAGGCACCGTTCAGATTTCTCCGACACTTTTGCTAACAGTGCACGTACGCGCATCAAATTGCCATAAACCAAGGCACGTAACACCAGCGTACGCTGTTCTGTAAACACCGCACAGCCAAGTGCACGTTAATTGTCGCGCTGCGTTGTCATAGAGACCAATATTCCCCGTGCACTATTTCACCCATCTTTCCCCGGTTAAGACAAGTGTGTTGTTCCTGCTTCAATTTTCTTTCTTTTAAGTTGTTTCTTTCAGTCTCTCAGGCAGTAGATAAGACGGCAGCCAGGAGATATAATAGCCAGAATGTCAGAACAGGGGGAAACACGGGAGAGGAAACACGCTCGACAAGGGCCAGAGCTAGGAATCTTCTACAGCACACTTACTATAAAGAAGTTTTGGCAGTTGACAAACGAGGGTCCCAAACGCAATCATAACAGCCACGAAAGCGTCATGACTGCACTTGAATTTGCGAAAAGTGTACTATAGAAACTCTGAAAGCAGACTAGAACGCAGTAAAATTTGGCGTTAAATTTTGACTTTGAATGTATCGTTCTTTTTAAACTCTTAAGATAGCATTAAAAACAAGAATGACTTTGCCGTCTGCGACAAAGAGAAAAAAGAGACACGACGTGGGCTAATCCAGTTTATGGAGAGCTATTCATTTTTATAATGAAGATACACCAAGCAGTCAAGAAAGTTAGCGCTCTTATTATTGAACAACAGATCTGTGACATGTGATCGGCTCATGACCGCTGTAGCTGCTTACGTTCCATAAGGACCCAGTATAACTCATAAATTTACAACGTTGCTTTTTATTACTTAGTACATGACCTCATGTACTAAGTGATGCATTGATTGATTGATTGACTGATTGATTGGTTGATTGATTAATTGATTGATTGTACAGGATAATTTGTCCAGTAAAATTGTCAACCCTGCGCTGCGCCGAGGTATGTAAAAGTGAGGTGAAAAAAGTAAAAATTAAAATTAAAGACCACTGCAGATTCTGCATTGGAGCAATGCGAAAGCACGGATGCTGCCGTTGGTTGCTTCTAGTCGCTTAATTCAGTGCTTGTTTACCCATTTTAATCTTTGGTACTTTCAAATTGCGCGAAAATCTCTTCCGATGCCCTTTTTCGGCTCTACTTCCGGTTGCGTGACGTCACATTCTTTATGTTACATTAAGTCACTTCTTGTTTACCGATTTTAGCTTTTAGTACTTTCAAATTGCGCGCCAATCCGTTCCTATGCCCTTTTTCGGCTCAGCTTCCGGTTGTGTAACGTCACATCCTTGACGTGACATTATTTCACTTCTTGTTTGCTCATTTCAGTCTTCGATACTTTCATACTGCGCGCCAATCTCTTCCTATGCCCTTTTTGTGTCGACTTCAGGTTGCTTGACGTCCCCTCTTTAACGTCACCTTAATTGACTAATTTAATTAACTATTTTTAGTATTTGATACAATGAAATGCGGCGCCAAGCCATTAGTTAATGAGACCATTTTCGCCCTTACCTTCATATTTTCGCCTGTAATTAATTCTAGTATAATCTTTACGGACACACTACTTCACCCTCTATCGTTTGAGACCACTCGTTAACCTTTACTTCTCAATTACTCACAACTGCAGAGGACAACTTTTACATTTTTGCCTATAATTAATTACCAAATTACTTTTGGTGTAATTAATTTTTCGGACACGACGTTACGTCACTCTCTATCAACTGTCACTGCTCATTTACCTCTAACAATTCTCAATTACTCACAGCTGCTGCGGAAACTATTTTGCTCGCGGTCTTCAGACGCGGTTGACGTACAGAGATCTGTGAACATAGCGAAGTAATGCTTTCACATTAATATAAGATGCCCTAAAAGGAAACATTACTGTATATTGATACATGACTCCAAGTACCTGGTACAGCCGTTCTTCACGTAGTCGAACTGCTGTGTCACATAAAAAAAAAATTCAAAATATTTTTTCACGACTTATACGGTATTGCTTATACCCAGAATTCATACCCAGAAAGACATAGCAACTTGTCTTAAACTGCACTACTGTAAACAGGTTAGGAAGAATGTAAAAATTCCTGACTTGAGGGTGTCATTAAAAGCATGGGGTTAGCGGTGCTTCAGCATACTCAGCAAATGGCGTATTTGGGTCAGAAGAAGGAAGGTGAATGGGAAAGGGCAGCTGATATGCTGTTTAGTTCAGGAGAAGGAGTTTTCCTCCTTTCTCGATTCTCGTCTCTGATTGGCTGCTGGCGCCATGCGCTCCCGCTGGCTCCAACCGCACGCAAAGCTGCGTTCAGTTTGTTGCGGTCCGTGTGACAGTGATCTCGTCACTTTGGAGGTTCTGCTCTCTTCGTCGCTCCGTCATGGCGCTGAACGTCAACGAGGCTGAGGCGCTGGCCATTTTGAGGATTCGGGAGCTGCGTCGTACTGATGGGGACCTGCGCAAGTGGCTGCTCCTCATTAGGCTGCTCAGGCTGACCAGCAGGATCCGACACAACTGGGAAGTGTGCTGATTCTTCTTTCGTCCTCTGTTTTCATATAGGTTGATCATCGCTCACTCGACTAGCTTGTTCGTATAAACGTGCCGTCGCAGTAATGTTACGAGAAGTGCGCACTGTCACTTGTTAGGAAAAAATAAGCATGCTTAGAATTATTTAGCTGTCATGAAAAAGCTTAAAATTTTACCAGGCGAATGCTGGCTCCCCTGCTGAGATTTTTAAGTCATGCTTTAGATGTCTACCAAAATAAATGTGTCAAACCTGCTTCGATTAGGACAGAATTTCAGCTGTTAGTCTAGTTAACTCGCCAGCTTGGATATTTCGATGTTCATCGGAGCAAACTTAATTCTTGTTCTAATGCGAAATTTTTCTTTTTTTTTACAAAAAGAGGCGTTTACCCCCTGGAAAATGATAACAACGTGGCGGAGCAGTTTATGTGCAGGCATGCATACAGCAGTTAATGATGTAATATTTCTCTAGCGTCAGCTAACTGACCAATAAGGACATTTATTGGTGTTGCTCGTGAACGTCTGTTTTACACGAAGCAAATGCTTTAGACCGTGAGATTTGGAACTGCATGTATTTGTTTGCTTTTAACCCATGCCGAATGTCTAATTTTTATGATGCATCAAAGTTGCGATAGGTAGTTTTTAGGTTAGATGTGCGTGCACCTGTATTTAGTAGAATGTGTGTGGGGGAGTGGGGTTAGCGCCCTGAAGCGACTCTGGCTATGAAGACAGTGTAAGAAGTTGATAGGGAGGTCATGGGTGCAATATCTGCGCCATTGTGATACAGCTGCATATTTCTGTGCCTTAGGCGCGAAATTCTTTAAATTTGCGCCGCACTGTGCCAAAATGCCCCTACTAGCCGCAAAAGTTGACCATACTCAGAGTAAACTTTCTGCGGCAGTGATATGACCAGTTGCGACGTTTTAGAAATTCCAGCGCTCGTCACTGGTCTTTTATTGTATCTTGAGATGGTGTCACGCCATTCTAATGCCTACTCATATTTTTCTCTTGCATCCACGTGCTTCGTCTGCTCTTCGCGTACGCTGAACCGTTGTCGTTTCAGGATGCTTCACTGCACAGGACACTGTCTGTGCCGTGAAGCATCATTCGTACGGGTCGCATTCCTGAAGAACTACACCGAGCTCTTACCAAACTACCTCCCTACACTGAGGTGGATTCCCGGTCCTGTGCGGTGAAGCATCCCCATAAAGCAGTGGGGCCGTTTGTAACGAGGCACCACTTCTACTGCGTCGCACAGCGAAAAGGGCCGTGGTGGTGCTTGTGATTTTGGAGAAATACTTATACGCTGTGTTTTAAGTGCCGCATGCTTGTAATAGATATATCTAGCTTTTATTTTTATGCGGCTCTTGTAGGTTTTCCTTACTTTGTTGGGCCATTCATGTACTACAGGGTTTTGTGCTTTCTCGTCGATAGACTCACTTTCCCGTCGTCAGATTGTGTAGAAGGTACATCAATTATGGCTTCTACGTTTGTGATAATGTATTTTGAGATGAAGGAGGTATTGGGAAGGGGGGGGGAGGCACCAACAGGTCAGGAAACACGCAGCAACGTTAGTTTTTGAATTTCATAACGCCGCAGTGAATCCCAAGACTGCCAAAATTAACATTTTCAGATGCTGGAACATTTAAATGCTATAATGTCTGCGCTGTGCAGGAAATGTATAACCTAAAATGCTGAGTCATCGCCAGTCCATAGAAAGCATAAATCTCAAGCCGAACATGCGCTCGCTCAACAGTTTTCTCTGCTAACGACTTGCTTGCTCCTTCGCTTTGGAATCAACATATTTTGTTTTGTTTTTTACAACGCTCCTTTCTGGGCTTTTTGGGCACGAGCTGATCGTAGTCACGGCTTCGAAGTGAGCTCTTTTACGCAGTAATTTCGACCACCTGGGGATCTTTAACGTGTCAGCGCACGTTAAAGATCCCCAGGTGGTCGAAATTACTGCGTAGCCCTCCACTACGGCTCCTCTTTCTCTCTTTCCACTTTCATTCCCACCCTCCTCCCTTCCCTTACGGCGCGGTTCGGGTGTCCACAGAGCAAGTGTGACAGTTACTGCGCCTTTCCCTTCATGTGAACCAATTTAACTTAACTTGGAGCTGTTCTCGCATAACAGCAGCTGTGAATTACGCAGACAGTAAAAAACTAGTTTTGTGAGTCTTGCGACAAATATAAGATCCTGTAATTAAGATTGTCAAACCGCGATAGAAGCAAAAAAAAAAAAAAAAAGATATGCATAATCTCATGCTTTGAGTATGTTTTTACTACGAGGTTTGAAAAATTAACTTCCTTAATTTTATGGCTCATTCTTTCTTTTTTTTTTTAGTGTGATATCATGCCTTGTAGTGCAAAACGCTTATTTACAAGAATAGGTACACGCCGGATTCTAAAAGGAAATATGCCAGTGCCGCTGATAGGCGGTCCTTGCTAGATTTACTCTCAATCTCATTCATACGGTTGGTTGTTTGGTTTGTGGGGTTTAACGTCCCAAAGCAACTCAGGCTATGAGAGACGCCGTAGTGGAGGACTCCGGAAATTTCGACCACCTGGGGTTCTTTAACGTGCACTGACATCGCACAGCACACAGCACAGCCGCTTTTCGCCTCCACCGAAAAGCGGCCGCCGAGGCCGGGATTCGATCCCGCGTCCTTGGGAACAGTAGTCGAGCGTCGTAACCACTGCGCCACCCCGGCGGGGTAATCTCATTCATACGGTCAGATATTCACACCTCCTCAACTTTTTTTTTTTTATTTTTGTGCTGAAAGTAAGGCTTCTTCCGGGTTTAACGGCTCCAAAATTTGAATTTGTGCTGAAAAGTGCAGCTATTTTTTCCCGTCAGTTGCTCCAAATATGAATTTTACTGCTCAAAAACTAAGATTTGCTGCTCAAAAAATTGCTACGAATCTTATTTCACCTGTTGCACCACTGGGAGGTTGATAGGTTACCTCTCCTTCCCCCGCTCAGAGTAATCCCCATTCTAAGAAAATGTTGCACCTCACCCAGTCAGACGTTCCGCTCGCGTTTCCAATCATGTTCATCCTGATTCCACGATCGTCTACACATAACGTAGCTGCTGCTTACTCAATTGAGAGCTGTAGCGAGGCAGTGACGAATGCCCTCGGACGAATACAGCAACTCTCGAGACCCTGCCAATAGCCGCCAGTATTCAAGACCTCTCACAAGCATCCCATAACCCTTCAGGTTACGGCGCTCGACTACTGTTCCCAAGAGTGTGGGATCGAATCCTGGCCTCGGCGGCCGCTTTTCGGTAGAGGCGAAAAGCAAGGCGCCCGTGTGCTGGGCTCTATCAATGCACGTTAAGGAACACCATGAGATCAGAATTTCCGGAGTCTTGCCCTATGCTGTCTCTCATGGCCCACAAAATTCACTTGTTCAATACTGACTATACGCACCATTCGTACGGGTCGCATTCCTGAAGAACTACACCGAGCTCTTACCAAACTACCTCCCTACACTGAGGTGGATTCCCGGTCACGCTGGAATCCCAGGCAATGAGGTAGTGCCTCACCCGCGAAGTTCAGCATCGGGTACTTGGGATTCCTTGGCCTTAATTATCCGCCCACGTAGCACGCTCCAATTCACTACAAAGAAGAAATCAATCTTCCCTGCGACAACGTTAGGAAAACTTCGTGCACATCCTCTTCCTGATAAATCCCTCACTACCACGCAAATACGCATACTGAGACGCATACAACTCAATACAATTCTTACTTCTGCGCGATCATTTCTATACCGAATCAGACATTTCCCCACATGCCCAAATTGTTCTGAACATTATGCAAACTTAAAACAATGCATGTTTTCCTGCCCTGTTGCAATACAGTCACATCACTTTCCACACCCTCCTCCCCCAACCTGGCGGGCTTGGTTAGCCTTTGACCAGCTGAAGGACTAGTTGGCCTTGGTGACCCTGGCTCAGGACATTCCCGACGCCTAATAGTGAATTACATTAAAGTTTTTTGCTCCTCCTCCAGTGCAGGGTTCCAGATTACCTCGGCTACTGGGTGTTTTTAATACGCGCTAACATAGCAGAGCACAATTTGCGACCGCCGCACAAAGCACTCCAGAGAGTGTGCTAAAACTTTATTTGCCAATTCAGTAGCCATCTCATTTTCTACAGGCGACATCTTTTCAAAAGTTTTAGCTCGCCATTATAGGATAGCGTTTGAAGTAATCAACATTATTTGCTGTACTGTACGTCATCATAGAGAACATAATATCGCAGTTTCTGCTCAGGCGAGCTTTGTCTTACAGGATGAATATACAAAACTATTATACGATTGACAGCGTACTTAAGGCAAGAATTTTCGAATAGCTTGTGTACAAGACCCATCTGTACTTATGGGCAGACACGCTGCCACTGATCCTGCGCTTTCGCATTGGCCAAGAAAATACCCTCTCGTGAAATTTATACCTCGTGAATGCCCATTCTGATTTTTGAGGGACGATGTTCCGTGGGCCCTTTCCTAGAATGGCTCAGTCTAGACGCTGGTCTGTACGTTTGCTCTGCGGAAAAGTACATGTCCAGGTTCACAGAAAGTCAGCAATGGTGGCCGTTCTCTGTAGGGAATTCTAAAGCGTGTCATGTCTGAAACATGACCACAGGGTCGACTATGTAGATTGATGGAGGGGGAGGGGGGGGGGGGGGGCATAGGGCCCTCTTAATTTATTTTGAACCGGGCCCTCATCACAGTTATTCCGACCCTGAACACTGCGCCGCTGCCCTTTCATCTCTATCAGGTTGCAAGGAACTTGTGATAGCAGGTGCCATTTTCTTTCTTGTACCTCGCGGCGGACCCAACCGCGCAACACAACTTGCCAGAATAAAGGGAATTATGCTCACAAACACAGCAAGCGCCACACTTCCAATGCAGACGACCTGGGCTTTGCATACACCATGAAAGTGGCCGGTGTCGCCATCCAAACGGTGGTCTTTCTTCAGTTACTCGAGGGTGTCTCCTACTTGTGCGATCCTCGTCCCTGTCACCCATGAGTCCATGCACACGCTACTTCGGCTTACTACTCCGAATCACCCACACGTGACAGGACATCAAGGCCAACATTTTTCACAGCATTCCCTCTCTATAGCTCAGTGAGACTGGGTGCGCCGATGCTGCGATTGCATTTCAACAGGTTGAAAATCCTTGGTATGCCGTCTGAAGGCTCTTTAACATGATGCGATTCTCGCCGCAGCAGAGTGCGATTTCAGCCGCACAGCGACAAAATCGCAGGAGTCGCACGCCGCACTGTCGCAGCGACCGTCGCAAACGAAGCGGCCGTCAGCCAATAGAATTCCGAGGCGCGACATCACAAGAAGCGACGTAGCGAAAACCGTCGAAACTGCATCAGAGGTAATTTTAACTCGGTTTGTGGGCGCTGCTGCCGGGTTCGGTTCGAACACGTCACTTAAAACTCCGATTCCCGTTTTCGGTTGGGTTGAATCGGTCTCATCCGCCACTGCCTCGAAATGGACGCATTCATCACGGCGTTTTTCTTCTTTAGGAGGTGTGGACGTTTGTTTATATGGCCTGGCTAATAAGTTGGACTCTTTGAAGGATGGACTACTCTAATTGTGCCATTCTTATTTCAACATGTCGCTCGAAATCTTGGAGTGTGGTTGGAGCGGGATGATACGAATTATCGCGGGGCTACAAGAACCCTGTCTTTAGCTTATCTACTTTCTTTCGAGGCGACTTTGCCGCTCCTTCTGAAAAAGACTGCCCACCAGGTGAACTTGATGAAACTGTAGAAGTATGTTTATGACTGGCTGTTATGCGTTCATTCGCCAGGTTAGCAACTTTGGCCCAGATGTCTTGGCTGCTTTGTAGGTTCGGGAGAGGCGGGGTGGGGGAACACGGAATAACATGGACCGTAAAAGACCGCAGTCCGACTTTGTAGGGTAGGCTGTTGCCTTCAAAAGTGATTATGGCAGCGCCTTTGTCACCAAACGGGCGAATGCCTGCAGGATTTTGCACTTGCGACAATAGTTATCGCCATTTATAGTCATTCCTCCGAGTTGATTATGACCATGGTTCCATATGCTTGAAACCGCACATCCTACCCATTGATTTGCAGGCACTTCATAACGAGAAGTGCATTTTGCGTCTCGGATCCACCGCGTCAAAAGCGAGCAGGTTGCTCTGCCAAAGCAGCGGTCTGAAAACTCCAGTATTACGTCTTCCTCAGATAGACGGAGATGAGCCGAAATATGGCTCGTTATGACTCTGTCTATCCGTACGCAGTGCTCATCCATAGTGTGGCATGGTTGCTTAGGACGAAGGGTGATGGTGTGTTATTTGCGCGAGGCCCGTCTGTCGACGTTCCCAAGTCTTTCGTGCGGTTCTGCTTTTGCCGCTGATAATAAGCAACGTTCTCCACACGCCTCCTTCGCTCTGAGAAATAATGGCAGTAGGCAGCGTTTGACTTGCGCCGGTCTCCTGAGAACAGTCGAACATATTGTGGGTAGTGCATTGCCAGTCGGCCGTCAATAGGAATGACTCTCGCGACCTTTTCTGCCCGTTTGCTGCGGTAGAAATGAAGCGATGTTCATGAAAAGCATTCTCGCACTTGCCTCCGGTGCTGTTATGCTCCTCGAGATCAGCGCGCGGAGCAAAAGGGTTGAGGTACGGCAAGAGCAGCCCAAATTGTAGGCATGCCAACGCCGGCCGCATTCCCTGGTGGAGTTCATAGCGTTGACCTGCCGGCAGAGGTTTCTTGATCCTGCAGGTCCATTTCCTCGGGAACGTCGTTTGGTGGTTTGGAGTGGTCAGGCGAGGCCGTTCAAGCACGGACAGAAGAGAACGTTGACGGGGTAATGCCCAGCAGCGGTGGCCTCCGACAGCAAGCCGGATGGCGGGGGCGTGGGCGGTGACGCGCTCAGATAGCAACAGCCCAGATAGCAGTCTCTGCAAGCGGGAGATAATAGTCCGGTTAGGCAGTAGCGCGATCGCAAAATCGGCTCTTGCGGAAGCAATATTTTCTACCACAGTTTGGTTTTAGAGGAGGAGGGATTAATTATACCTGCAGACAAATTTTGGAAAACACCAACCTTTTACGAGCACTTGCTCAGCTTTAAAAATTTTTTTCTTGTCATCATGTGATTGGATGCCTGATGACAATCACACAAACTGTCGATTTAGTGAAAGAAACGCGCTGCCCCCTCCCCTTACACATTGTCGTTTAAATTTTCATGGCTTGCGCGAGAACGGCTCCCGCGAAAGGGGCCTGAGAAAGAGATACAGAGAGACAGAATAACGGGAAATAGCAAGGAGGGTAACTAGGCGATGTCCAGTAGGCTGCCGTACACGTACAGAGCGGAGGAACAGAGAAAAATGAAAGAAAGCGAAATATGACAGGAAATAATGGCATGAAGCTAGGGCGACGCCGCGTGCGAGTATCCTTTACTGTAGAAACAGTAAAATGCAAAGTAATAAACAGATATTACTTTTTGGCCCTAGTAAGAATAGCAATCAACATAAGAGCCAATTAGCAACACCATATAATTAGAGCGTACTGTTATAAGGCCCTCTGGAGGACTTATTTTTGTTTTCAGAAAAATAAATATCAGTAAATGGTGAGCCTTCATGCATACCTGAGCTGAACTTTACATGCAGCACATAACATATGGCAGTACATCCTTCCAATTTTTTACCGCTATCACGCAAGCTTCGACCGTTCGCTTGATCAGCGCTCTATGAACGAAGGGACCGGCAAACTCGTCGAGTCGAGAGTTGTCGCATGCGCACAACGACCAGGCCACTGCGGGCGTCATCTGCTAAGCTGTTCCTGGAGCTGTGCGCATCCCCCGACCCTTTTCTTCTCTAACCGCAATGACATTCCAGCCTAGGGAGCCGCGGCACAACATGTAGGCACCCTATTCCAGCCGCTAACACAGCGCAGACGGTAAGAGAGATTGCTGATAGTAGCAGTGTAAAGCTTTCCTCAACTAAATCTCACTATCTACGTTTCACACTTATCAAAATCGTGGGACAGAGCCATATGCTTAAACAACTACATATAAAACAAGAGCAAACCAAGGATCGATCGCAATTCGAGGAATACTGAGCACGTTGGTATGAACTGGGCGGCACGTGGCTTCTCCTGAATATCGGAGGCGTGTTCCGGCAGTATTACGATCAAAGGAAAGGGTCAGAGGCTGCGCGCAGCTCCTGGAACAGCCTGGCAGGCAACGGCCACCCTGGTCTTGGTGCGCATGCGGCAACTCCCGGCGAGTTCGTTCCGTCATAGGGCGCTGATCAAGCGAACGGTCGACGCTCGCGTGATACCTTTAAAAAATTGGATGGGTGTACATGGCACGTACATTATTCTGCCAAAGAAAGAAGCTGTCGATAATTTTGCTTACTTCTTGCATCGTGAGAAGGTTCTCGATCTCATTAACACTGAACTGAATGCATTGTGCTATACAAAAAAGGCAATGTTTAGGGCCGACGTTTAAGGCAGTCCTTTGGCGATCCCTCGCTGCATGTCACAGCGAAGTTCTTTGCACAGCCACCGCACCATATGACTCCTCAAACTGTCGCACTCACGAAGCGTCCAAACATAATTCGATAGCATCGCGGTGCTCTCTGAAAAGCCTCGGCTCGTACAGGTCAGCCGCTTGAGTTAGCAGACTGCCATTGCTGCGCTTGGCAACAGCCGCGGGGGTAGATGGTTTCTCTATGAAGGTAAAGCGTTTGCAACGGGGGGGGGGGGGGGGGGGGGGGGCAGCTGGTGCCCTCGTGTGGCTGCAAATTTGCATCTTCATAACAGATCCTCTAAAATGTTGCGCAAGCTGCAAATTACTATGGTGAGGTCGTTTCAGTCCTATTTGCAATGACACGATGCTTCAGCTTACTATTCGCCATGCACCAAGAGTAATTGTCTACCAAACTGCGGCGCCCACCCTCTGCAATTTACGGCAATGGCAGCACATCCTTTACGTCATGACGCGTCATTTTAACATCACTGTGTGATGCGTATGCATGACGTATTTCCCGCTGCACAACGTCAGCCAATCGGGTTTCAGGAAACGCCCCTTTACAGCAAGCAGTATATTTCGCCCTATTCGTAGTACAAGCACAAATGCTTTCCTTCCTACCATCTACACCTTCTTTTTCTCTCCGCAATTACATATATTTACCACCCAGGCAGCATGAATAGCTCTGCCTAAAATCTGTTTGCAAGATCACGTCATTCTGACGTCACCGCAAGAAGCCATTTCGACAGCTCAATGTTTCACGCCATAAATTTGAAACACTTGACTGTTCTGAGAACAGTAAGAGAAACAATATGGCGCCTAACAGCAGCCATACATGTCGGGAAAGGAAACCTGTGCTGCCCAGGGGCCGCGCTTAAATCAGGTACCCTTGCAAGATTGCGGACAACTAAAGACAGGCGGCTTCAGTGGTGGCGACTGGCAAAGCGCTGACGGTGATGGTGTCAGCAGTAATAGGCTGATATTGTCGCGCAACTCTGGAAAGTGCCTATTTTATGTTTTCCTTTCTTTGTGACTGCTCTTTTTCTCCTTTTTTGTCGTGCTTCCTTTTTTTAATTTTACCGGCTAGGATATGTATGCCGTATCCGCCCGTTACAAAAAGAATGCCCTCAATTCATCGGATGGATGGAATGGATGGAATATAGGAGCGTCCCCTTTGAAACGGGGTGGTAGCAGTAGCTATCATGCTCATTTTTCTCCATATATCTTAATTATTGATTTAGAATTGTTAACTAAACCATCATTCTAATTATTAAATTTTCCTCCTACATTACTAACATTATGTCACTTCTCTGCTTTTAAGCCACCAATCTTCCAGCCATTTTTTGCTAATTTCCAGCGCCGGTTTATTCACCCGGCCACTGTTATCTCTAAACCCCAGAGCTTCAGGAACAGTGATTGCGCCTGCATCAACTTCCGGATGGATACCATTGCATTCGAGTATAATATGGTCAATTGTTTCACTGGAGTTTCCACATACAGCACATGCGTGATCTCCATTGTTATTCTTTTTGTAGCTGCGTGTTCTAAGGCACCCTGATCTAGCTTCAAAAAGTAGGGCACTGCCTCTTGAGTTATCAAAGAAATCTTCCTTCCTGATCTGCATTTTCCACTTTCGGTATAATTCCACACTCTGTTTTTTTTTTTTTCATCGAATTTATCCAATTTTTACCTTCTGTGTTTTTCACCTGTTGCTTAATGCTCTTTATTTCTCCGTCCTTGTTACTAGCATACTTACTAGTTAGTTTCCTAGTTCTTTTCCTCCATTGTGAGTCAACGCTTTTTAGGTACAGGTATTTAAATACCTTAGCTGCCCATCTGTTACTGTCCAATATCCTCAGGCGTTCCTCATATAATATTTTACTCTGAGCTTCCCGTACTTCGAAAGATGCCCAGCCCATATCTCCCTGTACCGCCTCATTTGTAGTTTCGCCGTGGGCACCTAGTGCTAATCGTCCAACGGATCTCTGATTTGTTTCTAATGTCGACTGTACCTCTGATTTTAGGCACAAAACCGCATTTCCGAAAGTAAGTCCGGGCACCATAATTCCTTTCCAAATACCCCTCAATACCTCATACCTATTGTATCCCCACAATGCCTTATGCTTCATTATCCCGGCATTCCTTCGCCCTTTGGCCTTAAGTGATTGCTCATGCTTTCCAAAGTATGCCAATCCTTCGTTTACCCATACCCCCAAATATTTATATTCTGCTACTCTAGGTATTTCAAGGCCTTGAATTTTAAGACTCTGATCAGTTGAGCCGTTGAAAATCATCAGACCCGACTTAACTGCGCTGAAACTGAAGCCTAAAGCGTCCCCTTCGTCTCCGCAATACTTAACTAGAGTTTGCAATTCTTCCAGACTCTCAGCTAGCAGAACAATATCATCTGCATACATCAAACCGGGGAGGCGCTGCTCTACCGCCTTTCCACCTAATCTGTATGACAGGTTAAAACCTAGGTTACTGTCTTGTATCCTCCGTTCCAGGTTTATCATATAAAGCATGAACAGCACCGGTGATAGAGGACAGCCTTGTCTTAATCCTTTGCATACTTTAACATCCTCCGTACTTCTTATCCCTTCCCACGTAATTACTACTTTGTTATCCCGGTATATTTCCTGTAGGTACTCTATTATCTCATTACCGATACCTTCTTCTTTTAATATGTTCCACAGGAGTTCCCTGCTTAGGTTGTCGTACGCCCCGTTTATGTCCAGGAAGGCCAAATACAAAGGTCTATTTTCCACTCTAGATATTTCGATGCATTGGGTAAGCACGAACAGGCAATCATCTAAGCGCCTACCATTTCTAAAGCCGTTCTGAAGTTCTCCGAGTATCTTGTTACTTTCAACCCATGCTTGCACCTTTAATTTCACCGCCTGCATGGCTAACCTGCACATTACAGACGTTATGGTAATCGGCCTGTAGGATTTTATGTGCATCCTTTCCCTTTATAAATCAGATTCATTTTACTCTGCCGCCAGCTGTCCGGAATTTGCTTATTCGCTATGACTGTTTCCAAAGCTTTTAACAACGTTTCCTTACTTTTTGGACCGAGTTCATTAATCAGCTTGATCGAAATTTCATCTATTCCTGTAGATGTGTTTTTAGGAATATTTTTTTCTGCCTTTTTCCAGTTTAGATTGGTCAGTTCTAAGGTGCTTTGTATTCTGCTACCTTGTGTTGCTTCCTGATTTGCGGAGATTACCCTATCGTCGTTCTTAAATGACTCGGCTATAACTGATGTAATGTAGTTCACTGCGTTGTCTCCCTTTAAACAATTTCCCTCGTTATCTTGAATCCGATCTTGCTTTCTTTGATTCTTCTTCCCTATCCACCTTATATGGTTCCAGAATTTTCTTGCTCCGCCTCTAGAGGCATCGTGTATATCAGCCATCCAGCGATCGGTGGACTGTCTCATTTTACTTTGGACGAGGGCCTGCACTTGAAGTTTCTTTCGTCGATACGATTCCCATTTTTGGTCGATTTCCTCCTGAGAAGCCTGTGCTTTCTTTGCCATTCGGTGTTCCCTTGAAGCAGCCCTTCGTTGTTCAATAGCCTCCCTGATTTCCTTATTCCACCAGCTCCGTGGCTTCCTCTTTCCATTCCAGCGGTTTGCTACTTTAACCTCCTGAATTTTACTCCTTATGAGTAGTTCTACCTGTTCATAATCCCAGTCTTCCATGGGGCTTTTCTCTAATGCTTCCTCTATGTTTGCTGCTATCTGTGCTATCTGATCGTCGTTTAATTTTGCGTTTACGTTTTGTCTAAGTTCCATTTCTCTTTTCATCAAGGGCCCCATCTACAGACTAATACGTTTATGATCACTTCCCAGACTACACTCCCCTTCTTCGCCTATTTCCATTTTTGTGACCTTGCTATAAATTTCCTGCGACATTAGACAATAGTCAATGGTCGTCTGCCTGTTGCGGAATTCCCACGTGATTTGGCCTTCACATTTTGTTTCTCTATTTACTATAACTAGATCGTGTCGCTCGCAGAAATCTAGCATTAGCTTCCCGTTACAATCCGTGTATCCATCCAGATCGTCGATGTGGCCGTTCATGTCCCCCAGCAGAACAATATTGACCCCGTTTCCAAACTGGCTTATATCGTCCCTGAGACATTCAACAAGATCCCTGTTTTCTTGCCTGCATTGATGTCCTGTTCCTAAATAAACTACCCCTAGCCATTTCCTTATGCCGGCAATGGTACCTGAAACCCAGATATGTTCTTTACAAGATGATTTAATTCTTTGCCAATTTGTTCCCTGGTGTATCAACATACCTACCCCTCCACCCTTTCTTTCCGTTCTCGTTCTGTTGCACCCTTCCCAGACGTAGCCTTCTATAAACGGTGGATCTTCTAGATCCCTGAGATGAGTCTCGCAAAGAGCGTACACACCTATTTTGTCATCCTTCAACTGCTGTTCTATCTCTAGCCATTTCGCTCTTTTTCTACCTCCTTGCATGTTTATGTAGCTGACCCTAGTGTTAAATTTCTTTTTTGTACTTTTCTTTCTCGACCTACTCTTTGCCATTTTGGGGGGCTCAGCCTCCATTATTACACTTTCTTCTGCTTCACTTCTAACTACCTCTGTGCACGGAGTCCTCGCGGACCCCCTAAAAAAGCTACAGCCCTGCCTGCCAAGCGCCAGCCGATCTCTGCTCCGACCCTTCTGTTAAAATGAATGCCATCTCGCTGAAAAGCCCTACCAAAACCTTCTTTATGTACCTCCCTGTTTACCTCAACCACTTCGAAACGCTTCTCCAGGCTTAACTTTCTTATGTCCTGATTAACTGTCACCACGTCCTTTTCCATCTTTCCGTTCAATCCTAGCACCTCTGGTACTGTGCATACAACTATCTGCGTCTGCTGTGTTATCTCCCTGATCTCGTCAACTCCCTTAGCTAAACTTTCCACCACTCCTGCAGCGTCACCATTTAGGACATCGTTTAGACCCGCGGCTACTATTACCATACTGCGCTCTGCGGAATCCTTCAACAGCCTATTTTTACTCTCTTTTAGTACAGCCCTCATTGTTCTCCCTGGGAAGGCTCCAACCAACACTCTCTTATCACCCCTTACACGTTCCAAGATATCTCGCTTGCACCTGTTCATGTTAGAATCTCCGGCGATAAGCACCTGGGCCTTCTCTCTCCCTCTCCCAACTGTTGGCTCCTGCTTTCGGTTATCTGTGTCCTTATCTCTGGGATTTTCATTCTTCCTTACTTCTTCCTTTTTTTCCGGCGTCTTAGCTGCTTCTAAATAACTCTGACGGTTCGGATCCGCCTGACCTACTTTGCTTATGCCTTCCATGCCAGTGCTGGCCCCAGCCACGTGGCCCGCATTGGAATGTTCGTCCTTGTTGGTTCCAAGGACAAAGTCGGCCCCTTTCTTTTCAATCTGAGTAAGCTGTCCAAGCAGTTTCTGATTTTCCGTCCTTAGCAAACGTACTTCATTTTCTAAATCATCCACACGGGACACTAAACTGCCCCTTTCTTGATCAAATCTGTCTAGATGTGCATTCAGTACGCAACATCGACACAAAAAGTCGCTGCCTTCCGCTTCACCTACAGAATCAAAACGCGTTTCTTTGAGATTAACCTGCGCCTCACACTGAGTACACTTTACCTTCTTTTGATTGCACATCTTAAGCGCTCATCGACTGAACTATAACTGTTACGAATTCTTAGAATACACAAATTGCCAAAAGAAGACACAAGAAACGACTAGCAAACACGCGTTAAAAACTAAATCTGCGAATGCCAATAGCCTAGAAAGAAAAATATCTATCTAAACAAGATAGCTAAACAATGAACGCCAAGAAAACCTAGCTGCCGGCACGAAAAACCAGGCCGCTAGGACCAAGAGCTAAAATCTATTCTTTAGGCTGCACCTAACCTAACTAGCTGAAAAAGAAATAAGGTAATAAAAGAAAGAACTCATCTATTTGACGCTTCGGAAGCTCCCGCTGTCGCCAGTCCGTCCGTTTCCGGTAGCCACGTGCAATCGGAGGAGAGAACGTGCAATCATCATTATCACCCAGCGCCGCCTGGTTTCAAAATGAAGAAGTGTATAGTAGGACGGATGAGTAGTGTATGTCCTATCGTGGCTGCGCCCATAGGCGGATTTTGAGCTTTATATTTCGTGCATAATGCTTTTATCACAGGTTTGATGTTT
Organism: Amblyomma maculatum; assembly: GCF_055883805.1. Classification (NCBI taxonomy): domain Eukaryota; kingdom Metazoa; phylum Arthropoda; class Arachnida; order Ixodida; family Ixodidae; genus Amblyomma; species Amblyomma maculatum. The sequence continues at coordinate 92,571,115 of NC_139346.1, read as the reverse complement.
TGAAGAATTTGGAGTTTCCTTTTTTGTTGCTTAAAGGTGCAACCTGACCTCCTCAGCTGAATTTCAACGTGGATGCGAGCCGCGCCGCTGCTGCATTATGAAAGCTATAACGTCGCTGCGCGTAGGTTTCAAACGATTGTCGTGAGTTTAGTCTTTGTTTTAAGGCGAAAGCCTTTAATGGCTCATGCTGTCGTGGACAAAATGTGTCCCGCTTTTGTGGCGGCTCTGATTGGCCGAGATGGGATGACGTCATAGAGGTATCGGCCAATCACAGAGCACCACCACAGTATGCGCGAATGCGTGCCTTATATATGTCAGTCAATGAACATTACTAATTAATGACTGATTAAGTACTTCATAATCATGTAGCTACGTAATCAATAATTACTACTTAATGACTAATTGATTATTAACTACTGACTTATTAACTAATTATTACCAGTTCGTAACAGAATGCGGCACTCAGACTTTCGCCTTTCACTACTTTAGTCGCTAAAGTCCCTCGTAATTTTTATTTTTGCAATGGGGCGCTTTCAAAGTACAGCGTTTCTGCATGGTGAATTACGGAAGCACTTTCTAGCAAATAAGATTCTCCTGCGATGAAGCATCGCTAGTGGAGGGTCATATATCACAGCGAAATGAACGACCTCCCTGCTATATTAACATTCAGTATGATTTGGCAATACTGCGCACGTTAAGCGCATTAAACGCGTGACGTACCTACCTACTGCCCATTTGAGGAACAGTGATGATTCAACTAGCTTCATGATGAGAAAATTTGTCAACTAAAATGGTGTCTCGTGTGCCGCCAAATATGATGCACCGTTTTTAGGGCGATGCCGTTGAACGCATCTGTAGAGAAACTAAAGCCTGCAGTTGCGTTTCGGCACTTTCCTGCTTGCGACATCGAACGACAAGCAACTGATGGGTTTAATTTTGTTTTGTTTATTCTCCGAAGCAAATAACACCGAGATCCGCTGCGAAACATGCTGCAGTGCCCTGTAAAACATTAACTGGCCGCAGTTGTCCTGTCGATAATGCTGGGCGGAAATTATCGGTGCCCTACAGTGTGAGAGCGTGGAGGAGAGTTGCCATACCTTAAATTGCCTTAGTCTAAACCCTGCGCTTTCTATACAAACAGCCAAGAATGAGCTGCATCGAAGGATGGGGTTAGTATCGGTGAGGGTTAATACAAAAAAAAAATATCAGTGCGAACTTGAAACAACAGAGTTGCTAGGCGTTTTCCCTGCACAGAATGAAAATTGGCGTATACCCCCCCCCCCCCTTCCAACCAACCTGTGCGCAAACTGTGACTAGAGATCGGCGTTTCGTGCCCCGATAAAACACTCGAGCAATCATTATCAATTACCAGCATGAGTGCCTTACAACAATCATTCATGATGAGGCAGCTAGATCGTACAGCGCGATATTTACAATAGGCAAGTTCTGGATTAAATAATAAGAATATCTACCTATTAATTTGTACGTGTGCTAAAACAAATATTGCATGAGTGTTTTCAGCTGTACTTCAGCCGCAAAACTAAAACATTCAACTTAAAAACAAAAAGCGTTTTTTGTGAAGCAATACGTCTTTTGTTCGAAGCAAATAACGGACGAATTATTTATCTAATTGTGGAGCATTTTTCAATCACAGCTCACTTACTGACCCATTGAAAAATTGTTGAACGATCATTAGGTGAGTTGCTATAGATTAATGCAGAAATAACTCTGAAATCATGCAGATTAGGGCATTACTCGAGTCATTGCAATTCCGGCAAAATATTGCGTATGCGGACAGGTTGTTAACACTCTCGGTTTGTCATCTAGATAATCGCAGTATGTATATCATGATGCCACTTACGTTCGCCCTTTGTTGACTTTGACTTGTCGTCCATCTTGCAATGGCCCCACTCACGCCCAGTAATAAAAGGCTTCCTTCACAACTCGTTCTATTCAGGTCACGCAAATGATAAAAGCGAATAAACGGAGCTTTATATCTAGGGTATGGCAGGCGAAGTCACATCATGAAAAGCAATGGGCAGCACTCAAACGAGAAGCTGAACAATTATCCATACTCATCCAGTCTCCTGAATTCAGCTGAGTTCTACCGCCACTGTGTTTTGTACAGCTGCGGTGGAGTAGAGTGCAGATCATTATTTTTATCCTAACCGAGCGCTTCTAAACGTAGCAGCATGCCTTTGATTTCGCGATAAATTAAATGCTCTCCAGCGCCTCCACCCGCGGTAGTCTCAGCCGTCCTACCAAGATAGTACCGCAGCGGCCACCAGGCGGCGCTAGCGGTACGTGGAAAATAGAATTATGGTCCCCGGACCTACTTTCGGAAATGCGGTTTTGTGCCTAAAATCAGAGGTGCAGTCGACATTAGAAATAAATCAGAGATCCGTCGGACGATTAGCACTAGGTGCCCACGGCAAAACTACAAATGAGGCGGTACAGGGAGATATGGGCTGGGCATCTTTCGAAGTACGGGAAGCTCAGAGTAAAAATATACGAGGAACGCCTGAGGAAATTGGACAGTAACAGATGGGCGGCTAAAGTATTTAAATACTTGTACTTAAAAAGCGTTGACTCACAATGGAGGAAAAGAACTAGAAAACTAACTAGTAAGTACGCTAGTCACGAGGACGGAGAAATAAATAGCATTAAGCAACAGGTCAAAAACACAGAAGGTAAAAATTGGATAAATTCGATGGAAAAGAAACAGTGTGGAATTATACCGCAAGTGGAAAATGCAGATCAGGAAGGAAGATTTCTTTGATAACTCAAGAGGCAGTGCCCTACTTTTTGAAGCTAGATCAGGGTGCCTTAGAACACGCAGCTACAAAAAGAAATTTAACAATAGAGATGACGCATGTGCTGTATGTGGTAACTCCAGTGAAACAATTTACCATATTATACTCGAATATAATGGTATCCATTCGGAAGTCGATGCAGTCGCTGTCACTCTTCCTGAAGCTCTGGGGTTTAGAGATACCAGTGGCCGGGTGAATAAACCTGCGGTGGAAGCTAGCAAAAAACGACTGGAAGATTGGTGGCTTAAAATCAGAAAAGTGACATAATGTTATAGTAATGTAGAAATAAAAATTCAATAAATAGAATGATGGTATGGTTAACCAATCTAAAACAATAATTAAGATATAGGGGGGAAAATGAGCATGATAGCAACTGCTACCACCCCGTTTCAAAGGAGACGCTCCTATATTCCATCCATCCATGCAAACTCCAGCGCAGGGTCCCTGTTCGGCTGTGTGATCGTTGTTTTTTGAGACGCAGAACACGGCTTCAGCCTCGACGACAATTTCCGTTTCATTGCATTATAATTGCGAGCTGCGCACGTTATGTACGGCTGCTTTTCCTTGTGCCTGTGAGTGCTCTGATCGATGAAAGGAACTTGCACAGCCGACTTCAGCTACCTACGCTCCTGCGATGCAGAATTCCTACTTAGTCGCACTAGCCAGAAATCGCCACTTCCTGTTCCAACTAGTAGATAAATTCGAGGCGGGGCACCGCTTTGATGATAAGATGATTATTTATTTCCATTTATTTCCGGCTGCTAAAATGAATGTGGTTTAAGCTGTGACGCATCGTCACATCGGTCGCTTGTAGGCAAAGTTAAATCCTACATGTCACTGTTAATGTCGAAGCCGAACAAGTCGTTAAAGTCGAAATCAGCACCGTACAGCGCGTTCATGGAGGCTTCATTGTTGCTGAGGTTGCTAAATTCCATCATAATTTGGCTCATAGCCTCCGGAAGCGATCCTGCATAGCTCATAGACTCTTGCGACAAACCAGAAGACGCTCCTTCCAGCTGGGACGTCTCCTCACTCGTTTCAGGGCTTGTGGCTCTTTCTTCGTCTTCTGCACCCGCTTGTCGTCTGTTGTTGTTCTCAAAGGCTTGACCATCTGCGTTCCCCGCTGCTTCTTCGTGCGTCCACCACGCAGGCGGGCGTTGTGGAATTGCGATGCCCTCCTGCGACTCTAGTTCCCGGTCGCGCACGCATAGCATGCATTGACAGTCAGAGGGCGCCCACGTTCGGTGTGAAGCGGCTGCGGACTGTTTTCGAACGAGGTCCAAGTCTTCGTAGTCATCATCGTCTTCGAACTGGTCCTCCGGCTCTTGGTGACGGGGAGGCGATGAGTCATTAGAGTGGTCTTCCAGAAGACCCCACAGTCCCGCCCTGGCGCTCCATGGAGTGATTTCGACGCTGCCGTCGTCAAGTATGCAGGCTCCAGGGTATCTCGTTGCGAGTGCCTCGGCCTTGTTGATGGCGATCTTCAAGAGCAGGCGCCGGAGGACCTGGTTCACGTCTCGCCGCTCTTTCGACAGCAGCTTCGAACGCTTGTGATACGATATTAAAAGGAAGGAATATATTCCGATACCTTCATCTGGCATTCCGAAGGCGGCCATTGGGGACCAGTCTGCACCGCCAGCGAAGTCGACGAGCCGTGTGCTAGGGCCGATATTCTCGAGGAAGTGTTTAGTGAACGATGTTATCGAAACATAATTTACATAACCTACAGTGCAGGAAAAAAGTACGAAAGCACGTGTCCTTTGTGTATCTTTGAGCAGCGTGCGCATACTGTCACAGCGCAGCTGCTGTCTTATAAAAGCACAGCCATATACAGCCGGTTTTGAAAAAGGAACATCTAATCTTTGAAAGAACCGAGAAAGATTGTCGTGGCTCCGCTAAAAATAAATAAGAAAGCTTCAAAAACTGAAAGATTATACCGCCGAGCAAGCTCTCTACTTTGATACAGTTGTACCTTGCTGGCCGAGCTGGTTCTTTACTTTTTTCGCTTGCATCTTGTCGTCGACAGAGAGATAAGGAATAGTATGGGCTTAACTACTGACTGATATCAGAGAAAATTCTTAATAATCGTTGCTGCTTTTTTTTTCAGGAATACTTGATGGTGAGCAAGCTGGTACAACGCGGTAAGAACCCTCGAGGGCTTAAAAATGATTATAAAACGCTCTCACTCGTGCTTCTTGTAAATGTATCTGTTGTGTCGTCGTGTGCTCAACGAACTTGGTAATGAATCACTGTTGTTTTAGGCGATACCAAGCTTATGCAGCTCGTTCTGTCAAAAAGCCGTCGGCTCCCCTTGTCGGAAATCATCGGGGGCTGCGTAAAAAGAAATGTATCCTGATAATTTTGGTTCTAATGGTTCATAATTATTCATAATTGATTAGCTTGACAGGCGATGACGAGCTAATAAAACATTGTAGTTGGTTGATTAATAAATGAATAAAGAAGGGCGAAAATCGAAACAAGTGGTTAATTCTAAGGTGTCAAAATCCTCAATGAAAGCCCATGTTTTATGATGTTAATTACGAAAATTTATAGTGAGCAATTGATCAGTCAAATAATTAGCAAAATTGAAAAAAAAAAAGAAAACTGCGTTCAAAGGTGTCAATGTTTGCTTATGCTAAGTGTCACTGTAGAAAAGTTAAAAATGGCAAAAAGTGAGAAACATCGAAACGCTATCGTGTCATACTCTTAACGGCGGAGATTAACTGTCCACTAAATATTTTATCTCCATCCTCGTACCTTTTCGTAATAGTTTAGGATGTCATTTTTGTTTTCTATGAAATTGGTGTTTCTTTCATGCCAACATGATTATATGATTCTGCTGCGAACACAGTTCTGCATACGTGAATCTGTTGTCCCGGTTTGAAATGAATTAGTGCGCGCAAAAGACACCGTCCCATTCCAGAGCTGTTTAGTACAAAAGTGTTCGCCATGCAACAAATGGCCCAAGTTTCTTTACTATTTGAATTAGTAATTTTCAAACTATTTGTTTACGCAATTCGTCGGAACAAATTTAGTGTTGAGAATAATGACGCCAGTCGAAGCCTAAACGCAGAATTGGCATTTTTCAGCTTTAAATAATAGAGGAAAATTATTTTTTTTCTTTAATTTATTACTTCTGTCTATGTGAACTATGATCCACACGTCGAAAAAGGCGCCTATCGCCGCGGACGTTATCACTGCACTCGCCGAATTTTTCGGAAGCTTGAACGCACTTTATAAAAATAGCAATCCAAACGGTATAGAGTTTCAGCTTCGAATAAGAGCAGCCGGAAAAGCAGATACGACTAATCGCTTTCGCTAAGCAAAAGGACTCGTTTGTTTTACGCACCAAGGCACCGCTTATCAGACCCCCAAACGTAAAGCAGTTCTATATAACCTTCGCAAGCCATAAAATGAATCGAAATTTCCACTTCACACTCTAAATCGCAAGCATATAGTTATTAACCGCCAAGTCATGCCTCTCCTGTGTCTATATATTTCCTGGTACAAATTGCCGTTTCTACTTGCAAACTTGTTTATAATGATGTTATATTATCCAACACTAACAGCATTCAAAACAAGTTCGCGTGTAGAGACAGTAATTTGTACCAAAAATGTTTTCGGCTGTTCTCGCACAGCACGGCCGGGGAGACTGTAGGTCTACTCGATTTGGCTAGACTAGCTGCACTAGTTCCCTGAGTGCAGCACCTTCATAATCGTTTTTCTAGTGCAGCGCGCGACCCGTGCACCTTGCTATTTCTTTTGCAAAAGAGCAGGCCTAGTTCAGCGCGAGTTCACCAAGTCTCTGAACTGGCCAGCTGCCGAGTTCAGCGAATGCAGCAAAGTTGGTGCGGTGATGGCCGCGGAGCTGCGGACCAAGGGAAAAAAGACGTGACAATCGTCACAAATTCTGACGGGTCGTACATCCGTGACGGCCAAGGATATATATGAAACACCAGGTGAGTAACGTTGATTACTACTTCGTGCACGTGCGTAGCGCTTCAAAACCGGGATTCGAGCAGTTAAGATCAATGCCTATATACAGCGCACTAATGCGTTTCATAGAAACAAGCTATGTACGCTTTAATATTGCAACATTAACGTCAGTCCTCGTGGCGGTCACTGTATGATGTGGAAGTTATGCTGTCAACAGTATGCTATAATTGTTTCATTTTTTTTCTCTTTAGACGGGGAGCTTTAACCCTCATTTTCACTCAAGCGAGTACAGAAGAGATACCGCTTCAGAGGTCTCTTGCCAGCCCGAGCACAGGCAGCTTGCTGGATGCTTCGACGGGCCAGTCCGCTTCGGATCATCCAGATCTCATTTGTGACGGGCTGTGGAGCTCAAGAAAAACAAAAATTTTACATAATAAATTCTCTGGAATGAGAGATATGGTCGGAAAGAAAGGAGGATTCCGGTAAGTTATTTAGTTATCTATTGTTAACCTCGGCCACCATTCATGTATTGTTGATATATGCCCCAAACCACATTTGTTTTTGTTCTTTCAGGACGAAGAAGCTAATCTGGCGAAGTGTGACAGACCTTAATAAGGAGTTCAGTGGCTGCCTCACGCCGACACAGACAAAGAACAAGTCAAAATTGCTTGAACGAGCATACAAAAATTCGAGGAAAAAGAACAATTCATCCGGCCACAACCGGCTAAATTGTGAGCATGAAGAGTGAGTTGCTACTATTAATTTTTTGCCAAATTCCGCTGTTAATAATAATGCTGTGGCTATTAATTGCTGTGATGTGCAGGGAGCTGTCGGATCTCCTAGAGGAGGAGCACCCTATCAGCCCTCCAGTACTCCTTGCACCTAGGAAGACAATTGTTTTGCCTGAAGCAGGAAATGCAGAGTAAGTGCTAGTTCATCGAGTCTAAAAACATTTATTACTGAGCCTTTATGAACGTTTGCAGCAGGCCGGACATGACTGAATAGGATGCGGGGGATTTCGAGAGCAAAAAAACGGCGAAGTATTTCGGTGGCGGTAACACTGAGTCGCACTCTGGAGAAAATGGAAGGGAGAGCAAAGCGCCACAGCGAAAAGGTGATGAGATTAGACCGCCTCATTCATCTGCCGGAGAAACAGATGTCGATGGTAACTACCCTTGAAATAGAATGTTTTCAAGGAACTCTTCTGTTAATTCTTGTAGTAATGGTTATGACAAAATTATCTTTTCAACAGCATGTAAAACCTGTTTTCAGCCCCAAGACCACAGCATGTTATGCGACGAGTTAGCTAATGTTTCTCAGCTTATTTTTAGAGATGTCGGTGCCATGTGAACTGACATTACATATCGACAACAAATGTATCATATATTCATAACCAATTTGTTCATGTGACACTAAATTGCGCTATCAAACATCAGAAAAAGTATCACAAACCTATCATTTAGCTTTCGCTCCTATTGGTCGACATGTCTGCTGGTCAGAAACTGCCAAAAGAAGCCGGGCTAATTGATCAGTTTGCAAAACGTTTTGTAGCTATTGCATAATAAAGCACCTGGACATTCTAAATTACATATGCTTCTGAAACAACTCGAACAAAAACAAAACAATTACAAGGGTTCAACGCTGCTGAACCAAATATTGAGCGAAAGTATTAGCTGCGGGTGACCGAGCGTTCTTCTTCTTCTTCTCTTTTTTTCTTCCTCAGCCCACATATAAGCCCCGCTTAACCAACCGATATGAACGTGCCTTAGTGGCCTATAGGGGTAACGTGAATATCAGGGTCATCCTAGCATGCGATTCTGACATAACCGTCACATGTGAAACGAGATACCCAAGTTAGCAGCTCCTGCCAGCTAGGGGTCGTCTACGGGGGTCGTCTAAAGGTCAGAGGTCAATGGTGGTCACCGCCGTTCTACGCTGAAGGCTGAAACTGCGAGCAGTATTGCTTTCGCAATAGAATACTGGATCGCATTTGGCAGCATAAACAAGAGCACAGATCTCAGCACTGCTGCATGGTAATGGCACTTCGCACGGCTTCTGCAGTATTCACCAAACCAAGGCCAACGTCATGTTGAGTGTCGTTGCCAACATCGTCCTGCTGTGGCAGTGATGAAAGTTCTTTTCATCGAGGAAATCTCTGTCCTCATTGCACAAATTGAGCAAGACGCATGCCGCCATAACAAGATAGCATGCCTGTGTAGCTGTCTCGGCATCAGCAAGGTACAGCCTTGTAAAACGTTGTTTCAGGAGGCCAAACATGTTCTCAATTGCCACTCTCTGTTGACTGTGTCGCATGTTAAACCTTCTTTTCCATGAGGAAAAGATGACTTCATTATCACGATATGAAGTCAGAAGCCAGGGCAGCAGAGGGTATGCACTGTCCCCCCAATATGTACCCATCATTGCATAGTGCTGCAGCATTTCCATAAAATGGGCTTTCCTTCAAAACACGAGCGTCATGAGCAGATCCCGGAAATCCAATGAAAACACTAAAAAATTTGTTTCGGTGATCACAAATGGCTTGCAAAATTATTGACGGCCATTTCTTTCTGTTATAGTACGAGTGCGGCGACTCATCTGGCCTTAAATTTTCTATATGGGAGCCATCAATGCACGCCACAGTATTACGTGGTCCTTTTCCATTACTCTTTGCTAAGAAGCAAAGAGTAATGCGCCGGTGGGCCAGCGAGTAACTCCCTCACTAATGGAGTGCAGATAATGCACAACCCTTTGTACGCACTCATTCGCCGATCAGTCTGTCACGTCAAACCTGTCTGTAATAGCATACACTGAGTTTTGGGAACCAAGGTAGGCCAGCGCGATTAGACACGTCTTGTCTGTAGGGATTTGTGGCCGTCCTCGCACTGCATATGGAGAAAAAGAAGAAGCTTTGAACCGAGCGCACATGCCTTCAGGCCTTCAAAAGTTTTCCTCGAAAGCCGGAAACGTCTCTTGAATTCATAGATGTACTACCTGGTCACAACTCTCTCGCAGTGCAATGGCACACGATTTCACTGTTCTCTAGAAAATGTGCGGGCTACGTGCACATAGTCTACGTGCACACAATTGTCGTTGCTGTCAGTCTCAATCAGCTCCATTGCAGCCTGAACATACATATATTATGCTGAGGCACGTAAAAGCAAACAAAAATAAAGAGCCTCTGTTCGTGCCACGAGGTATAACGGGCTTAATCCAATTCAAATAAAAATGAATAGGGATTACTCCAATAAACAATTTTTCATTGAAGAAAAATAAAAAAAAAATAACATGTAAAAAAAATCTACTATCCAGCCCAACCGCCGCCACGGGAACGGGCCAGCCAGTAACGGATTTATTTGTTTTGCTTTTTGTAATTGATTTTGGTTGAGATGCTGAGTTACTATTTACATGCTTCTTGACATTAACATTTTTTATTTAGATCGATGAGGCCGGGCTTGTTTGGGATTTTCACGACCCGGACTTGCTTTGGAGATGGGTCTTCATTAGTTGATTGTTGTATGGTGCCGCTCAGTTCGATTCTGAAATGCTATGGAGAGAATAAGAGCCCCCCCCCCCCACCCCGCATTTATGTTCTGCCCTGCCCCCCGTCCCACTAGATATATCCCCTCCCCCGATGTCTCTTAAGGTTTTACCCCGTATATCTCCTGACTGTGTTTTTCGGGAATGCCCCCTAGGTTATACTTGAGGAGGACTGGTTGGCGGAAGGAGCCCGTCCCGGAGGCGAGCTGAGCGCGGTGTTGGTGGCTAAATTAGTGAGAAATGGTATTGCCTTCCTTTCCCTTCACCCAGGCTCCACTCCCCCCCTTCCCCCTCTTTTTCCTTTTTTTCATCCCTCCCCCTTTCCTTTTTCCTTTTTTTAGAAGAAAGGTTGTGGAAGGATGAGACGTGACAGAGAGGAGGGAGGTCAATTAAAATTGAATGTGTAGTATTATTTATATATACGTACTTGGGTTATCTGATGAATATGTAGGGAAGCAGGGGGAGGATTTTAATTCGGATTGGTAGATTTCTTTAGAAGTTGTTTGATGGAGTGTGTTACTTATTATTCTTCTCTTATCCTCCCACCTTTCTCCAGGATCTTATGGGGAGAGCTTCTTGAAGCTATTTTGGTTTAACTCTCTCTCCCCCCCATCGCCATGTGCGATGCCGATATGACGAGCGCGCGCTCGTCCTCCCCCGCTCTGGTGATGTGAAGGTTATAAGGCGTCGGTTGGGCGCTGGGCCTGATTTGTTCAAGGTCAAGGACCTGATAAAACGGCCCTGTTTGGCCTTGCCCAGATTTTGCTGCTATGGTTTTGTTGGGCCTAGGGGTCAGTTCTTCTTTGTTTCTGCCCACACGTCCCTGTCATACGCTCTCCTCTAATCTGTCCTTTTTCGGGATGGCTAGGAGGTGAGTTTGTTGTACTTCATGATAATTATATTTGAGGGGAAGTCCATTGGGAGCGAGGGACGGGCGCCCGCTGCTGTTCATCTCCGGTGAGATGTTAGGATGCGTCGGGGTGAGAGGAATATTGCTGTCTTTTATTGTTATCTCTTAAGTGAGTAGGGGAGCGAGATAAGGCCGAAGGGAAAAAAATATTATAAGTAAAAAAATGAATTTAGGTGTAGTACTGGTAGTTTGGAGATGACGTTTAGAAAAGGGGAAGAAGGAAAAAAGAAATGCCAAAGCAAGGAAAAAGGGGGCTGGTGGCCTTTAGGTTGTCGTACAGTCGTATTCGGCACGTATGCCACCCTCTTCTACTGCACGCGCAACGTTTCAACAAAAAAGAGTATCGCGAACTAGTTCACTGAAGCCGAAAAAACAGAGACGCAATCTCCAACCACGCACACTGACAGGCTTATTCGCACAATCTCGATTCTCACGCGGCACGCATGCAGACGACAAGGCCTGCACCGCACGTATTCGTTTTGGCAGCAAACGTGCAGCGCCAGCGGCACTAGTGTCGTGCTGCACCTGAACTAAACCTGAACTAGCGCTGCACGCTCGCGGCACCTCCTTGGATTCTGCCAGCACTAGTGCAGAAAGTGCAACCAAATCGGGTAGATCTTACGTAGCGTCCCCTCCTTGAGGCTCGAAGGACGCACTTGATGGTCTCGGTATCCAAGCGGCAACGCTCACGATTAACCATTGCCACTAAAATTGTTCGGCTCGACTGGAATCCGGGTGACTGCTTGCACGGGCATAACAACTTGCACAGATAGCAATGCTCCAGCACGCACCTCCTAGTTTATAGTCTTCGCCGCTAGGGCAAGAACCCTACGGGCGGCCTAGCGCTACTGTAAACCTGTTGATACAAAGGGCGGTCCTGATTACTTTAAAGAAGTTGTACAAGCCTGTCATTTTCTTTATACACGGTTTTCATGTGACCGTCTCAGCCATCAATCATAGCAGAGATGCGGTCACTCTTCCTTCTAGAATTGTATATGATCATGTATAGATAAATAGTATAAGAAGCGGGGAATCATTAACCCGGCCAAAATGGGCACGTAGCAAAGGCGAAATCAAGAGAGCAGCGCGCCCGGCCGCAAGCGCCCCATAAGACCCAAGGGAAAAACAATAAGACACCCATGTGTTGTGCGCTGAGAGCGCTGGCTAACTAAAAAAGCCTGACGTATAAATTGCTATCAAGTCTCCGTTACTATGCGATCTTTCATATAATACCTAGCTTCTCGAACTTAAACCGTCACAGCCAGCCTGCAGCAAAATAAAGTTGAAAGTTGCTTAGAAAACAAAAGTCCATATTTCGCGACAGATGTCCCCCTTACCACATTTTATAATTCCAGAGTGAAACTGCTGCGGTCTAGTTATGTCGGCTTCAATGGCTCTTATCGGTTAATTGGGGCCCGGAAAATGAGACTACAATGGGACGAGCATAATTGGATTAAAAAAAAACTGCATTGTAGGCGCCTAGTGGATGACTTTCTTGTATAGCTTGCTAGATGGCTGTCAATCAATGCTGGTCGGGACCTTTTGGGCTCTGGTCACGGCCTCGAGTTGAATTTCCAGGTCGTAGCTGAGCAGCATAATCTCTCACAGACATTGCTGGACGAGCCTCTGTAGATGTTTAAGTGGGGAATCTACCGGGCAATGTCAGAATATATACGATCTATAGTGGCTCTGCCATCGCATTTGCTGCACTCCAGGATGAATATGTCGGGATATACGTGGCTAAGTACTAATGGGTTGGGGAGGGCTTAACTTTGGAGCTGTCTCCACATTGCCTCTTGTTCCTTAGTGAGGTCTTTGTGATGTTGAGGGTACGTTAGCTTTTCCAGTCGATATATTGTGTTATATTGTGCTAGGTGTCTTCTATGATTGCGCCGGCGTTCGAGTTGCTGCCCACAACTCGGCCGGTAGATCCTCGAGCTATGATGTCGGCTGCCTCTTTCGCCGGGTTTAACGAGTGAGCCGGCACCCAGATCAATTACACGTTCTTTATAATTCCTTAGAATTTTCGCGGATATTGGCGAGATTCTGCCTTTGGCAAAATTGGTGACAACAGATTTCGAGTCACTGACGATGATGTCCGTGGTCGGGTTCGTCATCGCTGCCTCTATTTCCGTGAATTTGGGTCGTACGGATGCACTTGCTACGAGATGGCCCTCTCCGGTCAACGCGGCTGTCGAGTGGGCACACGGGTGGTTGTCTTTGCGGTAGGCGGCCGCATCGGCTTTCTTATTTCGCTGCTAGAGCCTGCGCTCTATCCTTTCGTCTGCCCTCGTGGTGGGCAAAGTGCATATTGTTCGCTAACGACTTTATTGTTAGCGCCTGTCTAATGTCTCTTGGGACGGCGAGCGTGGTCGCGTTTAGTGGTGGCACGTTTTTCCCGAGTCTTCTTAGTATTTCTCTGGCGGAGCTCGTGCGGGCTAACCTGAGCTCCTGCGATATCCGTTGGGCTTCTATCAGTTCATCTAGTGTGTTGTACAGGCCTAGCTGCGGGATATTTTCGGTGCAAGTGTTCATGGGGACGCTTAGTGAGACTTTGTAGGCCTTCGGTCTTGATTTTCTAGGCGTTGTATAGCTGCAAAGTCAGCTCCATCTGTATCCTCGAACTGAGAATACAAGGTAACCAGGAAAACAGAGAAACAATCGAGAAACTAAAGGTTTCGGTACATTAGACCAATTTGCCGCATATCAAACAAAAGGAAAAGCGCAAAAGAAAAAGGCCTGTGCTATTCAGTCCAAGCTTTCATTACCAGGATGAGCAGCAACAATGCTTAACTTTACCTGATCGACAACCTGAATAACGCAATGATCGCCTAACAGAAACTGTCAGATAACTATCAATTAGCACCCACTCCTATCTGCCAATATGTTCGCTGCTCAGAATCGCTCATTAGAAGCGTGTCAGATTGATCGGTTTGTGACAGACTTGTGACGTGTTTGCAATGTGATCGTTGCGTAGCACGGCCTCAGAGCTGTTTTCTCGGTGGAAACTGGTTGCGGATTTCTTTATCAGGCCCCTGTCGTAAACCCTGGGACTCTGGTTGGCCCAAAATGCACATATATGTATCTGGGAGGCGACTCACATCTGCAAAGTCATGCGCCACTTGTACCCCTGAAATCAACTGCTGATGTTCGCTAGAAGGTTAACTGCAGGTCGTTCCGACCCCCACGTCTGCTAACTTCAGGAAAACGTGAGCGAAAAATGCGTAGATTAGAACGCTCATTTCAGTACTGGGCTGCGATACAAAATAAGCTCTGAATTATTATACAGGACTATGAATGTCATTTTTTTTTTCATAACAATATTTTACTTTATATAAGGATGTATCTGTTTTCGTTCTGCTTCTTTTGTGCAGACGAAGTACCAAGCAGAAGCTTAAGCTCAGAGTTTCAATAAACAAAGCAGAAGCGTAAAAATAGATCATGGAAATATTATTACGGTAGTATTCTGGTAAATAATAAAAGTAAGATGTAAAGCAATAATAAAAAATGCGCATCTGCAATGCAACACAGAGCGGAAGGCATGGCATCCCGCAGATGGCCTAGCAGACGACGTGGCTGAGAGTTTCTTGGAGGAGATTCTTGAAGAAACATTTATTTTGCATGTTGTACGGCGGCCACGTGATGCACCATTAAAGGCCAGTTACTATCTTATTATTTGCAAATACAGTGAGCTACAAGTCGCAATATAAGAAAAATGGGAACTAAGGCATGAAATGTAACTTTCGACTGCCGGCTGAGTGTCAGAGTGACTGGCGCATGCGCTACCTGTGAGTAGCGCAAAATATAAGCCTAAAATTGCTGCGTATTATATTTCCCAATAATGTTTACTGAAGAAAACAGCGCATTCATGGAAAAACACACAACAGTCGACTTTGGCGCCTTAAAAAACTACAAACTCATGCTGAGATTTACCTAGCCCGAGTAGCAAATGAGCAACCGACCTCGAATATTCGCGTTCTCCGAAGCAGATGGCGGTGGCGGTGCAACATCGTCTGCTCGCCTGCTCTACAGTGGCGCCAGCGACATTTTTTCTTTGCCGAGTAGCAAAGGAGCAACCAATCTCGAATATTCGCGACCTCCGAAGCAAACGGCGCGGTAGCGGTTCAACATCGTCTCCGCAGTGACACGCCAGGGCCATTTTTTCTTCGCCTAGTAGCATATATATGAACTATCGATCTCGAATATTCGCGACCTCCGAAGCAGACGGCAATGCAACATCGTCTGCTCGTCTGCTCTGCAGTGGCACGCCAGCGCCATTTTTTCTTCGCTGATGCCCCGGTAGCCACTCGACATCTACGCGGGTTCCCGCCGCCTATGTGCCGCAGCTATCGCTTTTTCCTCTACCTCTGCTTCTAATTCACTTGAAACTTTCGTGACGTCATTGAAATCCGTCCACTACCGCTCCAGCGCGGATTTGCATCTAATTGGTTAAACAGAACAATTTCAGCATACGTTGATGCTGAGCCCCTGCCCTCGAGCAGTTTTCGATTAATTGTGTCGCCTACATCAAAACGACAGCTGGGAAGCTCAAGGTGTAAAAAAAATAGCTATCGACCTCTAGGTTGATGCGTTAAACACTGGCTTGACAAGAATGCAATATACAAATATTATAATTATGTAACAGAAGTCTTTCCTATGTCTACCGCAATGAATGAGAATTTGGTGATGAAAGAAAAAGCACGTGTATGTAAATTGTCAATCATTGCGTGGCAATTTGGCTTTGCCTGCAGTCGTGTTGCGCAGTTAAACAAAAAGCACAAGTGAAAGGGAAAGAAAACATAGATAAGAAACTACCACGACGGTTTCTTTCTTGCCTCTCGCGACTGCGCGGAAGCACTGCTTAACTGTGCTTTTATCAGATTCCTAACTGTCCTCCTGAAGCGAAAAACTGCTTGGTGGGCAGGACAGCTTTTCGTTGTAAAACGTCTCGTATTCTGCAGGCAAAGCCCATCGGTGACCTAAACAGACTTGCACTGCAAAGCAAAGGACTTTAGTTCAGGCTGCATTTAATCCTCTAAGCTGCAACGCAGACCGCACGCGTGTTGTCTTCAGGCATCGAGCACCGGTGGGCTGTGGCGGCGGCAGCAGCTGCGCGGAGTTATGGCGCTGAACGTCAATCAGGCCGAGCTGCTAGCCCTAATCCGGATGCACGAGCTGAAACGTCGAAGCCTGGACCTCCGCAAGTGGCTGCTGCTCAGGATCCTGCTGAAAACGACCGGAAGAATACGTCACAATTGGCAGGTTCGTACTCTTTCATTCTGTACTCTATGAGTCCGAGTCGCGCGCAGTAAGACCTCCCGGAATTGATGTTTCGTCGCGGAAGAGTCACGTGAAATTGAAAGTTGACTGTAGTATCAGTTATACGCGGGCAGAAATGAAGCGAAGCGCTTCTACGTACTTCTCGCTGTAGCTAGAGGTAGGCTGCAAGGACATTTAGCTGCAGTGTTGCGTGGTTGCTCAAGAAACTTCCCTGAGCACCGGTAGTCAAGCCTACACGTGCTATGCTTCCGCATTCAGAGTCTGCTGACTGCGCAAGTTAGGCCTTTATGACGAACTCTTTGTGAGTATAGGTAGGCTGTGGCTGGTGTCCGTTAGCAAAAGGGGAATAATGACGTGCCTTTGAGGATTTTGTTGTCGTGATAGCTTAGTTTACCCATAAATAACTGACCTTGGAGCACTTCAATTTACCAAAGTAAGGTTTTCTTTAATAAAAGTAGCATACCTCTTTTATAAAACGAGGTATAAAAAAAGTGCATAGCTTTTTAATCTCTAGTTTATAATTTCTTTGAGTGTTGGGCCTACCCGCCTAATGCTGTGCTGCAGTTACGTTACACGGCTTTTGGGCGCAGCCTTCACCCGCTTCACCTTTGGAACCATTAAAATGTCTTAATTAAGAATAGCTATGGCAGCGTATTCTGAAGTGCCGAGTACTCGACGTTCTTGCATGACCTTGAATGAAAAAAAAAAAAAACAGCAACATTATCTTTGTTTTAACGTTGCGATCTTTCATCATTGTAACCACTGCCACTAGCTGTCCAGTTCATATGTGGAATGCCAGTTGTACGCATAGCTTCGGTCGTCGCCATCACCCGAGTTATGGATTGCGGTTTCGAACAATAAAGTTGAAACCTTCGGCAATGTTTTAATTTTGGCTTATTGAGTCAGGCATTTGCTTGAGGGAAAATTCTATCGAAAGATGCACTAATACTAAAACAAATGCTCGGCGCCGACAAGTTATTTCTTTAGCTCCTTATCTTCTGCACTTCAACTAAAAAAAGAAACGGAGCTCAGTGGGATGGAAGAGAATTAACTTCATATAAAAAGAAAACAGATACACAGGCCAAACCACACCAGGGTGGTGCAGTGGTTAGGGCGCAGAACTACTGCGCCCAAGGATGCGGTATGGAATAACGGCCGCGTTGGCCGCATTTCGATGGAGGCGAAAAGCACGGCGTCCGTATGCAGTGCGATATGAGTGCACGTTAAAAAGCGCCAGGTGGTCGAAATTTCCGGAGTCCTCCACTACGGTGTCTCTCATAGCCAGAGTCGCTTTGGGACGATAAACCACATAAATCAAGACATACAGGCGAAACTGAAGTTTTTAGGGCGAATGCTGCATGAATGCAATGATGCACCCGACAAGTCACAAAATCAGCTGCATTTTATTGAGGCAATCACTCAAACGTAATCCACTTCATACGATCGTTCCTCTATGGTCACCTGAGAGAACTCCCATTCTTCTACTCAGCCAGACATGCAAAGTGTGCTACACAAGGCCACGTGCGAATCCACTGCACGCAAAAAAAAAAAAAAAAAAAAAAAGTCTATTGTTATCGACTTAAGTTCGGGACGTTATTCCTGTTCTATACTGTAAGCTCCGAAGAACGGATTGAAAACATTACGCGAAGTGGCCGACACAAAATTTGGCTCAAGAAAATTTGTCCTGGGAATCCTGCATTCAGCAAGAAGCGGCCGGTATGCTCTTCACGGTTAAAAAAAAAAAAAAGCCGCAACCTTGAAGTCCTACTGACCGGCTTACCTTTTGTCTAGTGATTAAAAAAATGCGCAGTTTTGCGATGAACGCCATATACCTATAGTATTATAGAGTGAATTCTCTGACGTCGGACGTATTACACACAATCCCACGTGTCCCCTGCGCTGCTCTGGATATCAGCGAGTTTCACAACTTCTAATGAAAATTTCGAGAGCATCAAAATGACGTGACCAGGAAAGGAAAGTCGCCGTATCTGTCACACTTGTTTCTGTTATTATTAATTGCCGGGTGGCTCCGAACGCGTTCATGATAATTCCAAATCTGTCAGAAACAATAGCGACCGGACATAGACGCATGTGCTTGCAAAAGAAAAGAACCGCTCATGACAGCTATCAAATCCTTGATTATTCAAGTAACAGTTCATTCTCAAAAACTGAAAAACGTGGAATCGTTCCATCAGTATAGGCATGGTTCTTGTTTCGCCATTAGTCATACTCACCTTCATGGTGTATAAGCATGCCCTATGCGAGCCTAAACGTCGTGCCATTTTTACTTCAGTGAACGCCGTTTTATTTTTATTTTTTTTTATGTTCTATCCCGACCGCAATGGCCTTCAAACTATCGATTTGAAACACAAAAAAATCCGAAGAAGCCCTCAGCGCCTCGCCTTGAGGCTACTTCCAAATGCGGCTTCTCATCTAGTACTGCTGCAGGCGTGTGTACAGTCGAGCCAAACGCTTTCTATGCGTCTATACCTCTGTACGCCTCTACAACTTTTTATTAAGTTTCCTCCTCGACCTTCGCTGTTCATTCTTCCACGCAGTGTTGACCGGGAAAGATCTCGACCTGGTCCTGGTCCTTGATGCGTCATAAACCCGAGTACGAAACAAGTGGCTGCGGCCGAAGACCTTAACTACAAAGTAAGCACCTACCGAAAAAAAAAATTATTTTATATATTCTCCATCTAACTCAATTTCTTCTCTTTGAGCTTTCTATGTGGTTTTTCTACCCGATCAACATATACTCGAGAAAGCCGACTTAATACACGTAAGGGCAGTTTCGGTAGTTCAAGCTCATCCTGCGAGAGGCAGTACAGCTGCACCGTTTGAGGTAGTATACAGGGACATGTGGGAGACACGTTGTCCGTACATGCGTCGATTAACACCAAGCAGTTTGAACCGCGAGAAGATAGCTTTCTTCGTAATAGTTTTTTTTTTTTTTGTCACACAAGTTATCTGTAACAGAGAAAGCACCTGGCCCATGCTTGATTCGGCAAGTCCCCACTTGACTCTGCGTGAAAGCTATTCCGTGCGCCCAAGGTTTACCTAGCTATCTAACGACTCGATTTGTCCCTCTCCTTCACGCAGCTGATAACAACATTGGACTGTCCCATGGCAAGTCACCGTGAAGACTACGGTTTTCGCTGGGATCTTTTATCAGCCTCTTTCATACTCTGAGGAAGTTGCCTCTTCATTTCATCCTCATTTGTACGTGAAGCACGGTAGATACTGGAATAAAGAGATGCATCCTTTTGACGGCACCAGCTGAAAAGACGTAGGTATTTTCTCATTTCACTCTTTTAGTTCGCCTTGTTCAAATAGACGAACCGAAGGGAGAAAGAAGCGCAAATTTTGGCTCGACGTCCAACTCTTCCCCGCCAATGCAGGGCAGCGGACAGCATACAAGACAACATACGGAACATCGCGAAGCGCACACAAAATCAAGGGATGATGCTTTCAATTTTGAGAGAAAAAAAGTCGAAAGGTGACTAAAAAAAAGTATTTCGGGCATAAAAATACGTTTGTAATCATTGATATCACGCCCGTGTTTCACAGAAGCAAATGAAAGTAGCAATAAAAGCATGGTAGAATCTGTAATGAAGTCCACACATTACGCCCCTTTTGGCATGGCCGTTACACGTCAACATATTCAACACCAAGCTTGTTCGAGGAGGGAGCACAGTGTACCATACTTTGTGCGGTACGTTGGAATGTGCCATATTTTGTGGGGGCTGTGGTATTTATTTATTAGATACTGTAGGCCTTTACGACCTAAGCAGGAGAGGCATACAAATAACAGTACAGAATGAAAACAAAATTGTCACAGAAGCCAGTAGAGCTAAATAAGTCAGATTACTGGGCAGTAACACACAAACACCAGCGAACGAAGGAACGGCTTGTGAACTGACTGGTGAGCGAGCGCATGCCAATCTCTCGAACTCTACCACACGGCTAACACTGCGGCAATATCAAATGACTTCAAAACACTTGGGCATATCGAGCAAAGTTTTCCATGTCACACCCGTGGTGCATATCTTACGGCGTCTTGCTCATGTAATCCCGTCTAGCATTAGACACTTCAGTTGTTTTAGAGCATTTTACTGGCGGCAACAATTGTATGTGTTCAAATCCCAATCAACATTTAGTATCGCATTTATGTTTTCTTCTGTATACTGTACTTTATTCGTATTGCTACCTTCAGTTGCTTACCAGGTGGTGTGGGCGTAGTTTACACGGGGCACAGAAAGGGGGCTGCACAGGAGTACCTTGACTTTGCGCGGAAATAAGTGTTAATGATACCCGTGACGCGGGAAAGCTTACTCATTGCATTGCTAACAATATTTTTCCTGCTAAGCAACCTTAGAACGTACCTCTTAGGTCCTTATATTTTCTACAGATTCCCACCACCACCGAAGCAGATGAATTTTGGTAGAACATGTGGGAAGTGCCAGGTTCGATTCCCACTATCGCCGGGCACCCTTGTCTTGAAACAAACAATAACACTACCAACGGATTCTCGAAAATACTGTCTTATTGTCCTCGCGTCAAAGTCTGATTGAAAGCAATTCCGGATTGACAAATACTGTGCAGACCTAACATCATAAACATGTCCAGCGGTAGCCCGTCATCATTTTCAATTGGGAAAAATATGCATCCACAGGTAGGTCTTTTCTAATCGTTCGTTGTACAATGTCACAGAAAGGTCATCGCTTCGGCCTGAGATTGTTGCAGGTCGCCAAACAGCATCCCTCGGACTTGTATGGAATCGCCCAGGTCGAGCCCCTTCCCAGCAGCTGAGGCCCACAAATGAGGAACACCCACGCCGAGGACCGCTGCTATAGCCATTTACGTTGGGTCATCATCGAGCCATCAAATAATCCTGGCAGCTCTACCACCGCGCGTGGCGGGCCTGTCTGCTACTGCCATAGCGTTGGCCGTGTATGGGTCCAACCCACATGCTTGTGCAGGCGGAGTCTCAACTCCCCGTCGTACACTTCCATGACGTGCACCCCATCCAGGGTTACAGCTAGCCAAAAAAATACTCCCGGGCTTACATGGAATTACCCAGGCCAAGCCCTCTCCCACCGCTTCAGTGTGACATTTGAAGAGGTTGCAGTGGAATTTTTAATCAGGAGACAATTGGTTTAATCTAAATTACATAAATTTTCAACTGATTACTCAGTGACTAGTGACAGAGTGTGCCTGTGATCACGTTTTCCTGTTCTATCACATCTTCCTTGCAGCGTTTAAAACAAAATGTGTCTAGTACAGCTGAAGTGAGAGCAGAACAGCGACAGTAACTAGGCGAACTGAATACTAACGCTCTTAGCTTATCACACCAATGGCGACGGGAGTACCACCGCGGGTAAGTGTTAATAAGTGTAAGGTAATAAGAGTTAATAAGGGTAAGTGTCCCGTTTTCCGACCCTAGCAAATACTGTTATGTTCCTCGTGACGGTAAAAATACTTATTTTATGTTGGTTGCAACCGTCCATGATGGATGGAATCCTCAATCCAGGAGTCCGATAGCTGACTCCGACCAAGCGTGCCCGCTCGATCATCGATTATTGGTGACAGAAGGAGTATGGAGAGTGGGAGGTAGGCGCTTGGGTTCCTGTTGGGTGGTCACGTGTAAACTGCTGCTTGTAGTAAAACGTTACCTGTGGTTTAGCTTTGATTAACCGTAGTTGAATTGCAAAAGCAACGGCTGCATGGGTATACGCTTGTGGTTGTAGCTTGTGGTTAAGCGTTTGGTTTGTATAAACAAGATAAAGTGTTCAGGTAACTACTGGGCTTTTATTCTTTATACCAATGATAATGCTGCGATAATCAGTGAAGTAATAGGACTTGGTTTCCACTCTGCTGACGACGTTCTCTGTATCTGCCGAGGCTCTGTGTAAAGCAAAGTCTAAACTGCTTCCCCAATGTGTGGTGGTTAGAAGTTTGTGCTGGTTCAACTCGAGTAGAAACAACTCCCCTACAGCTTGAACGAAGGCGAAGTTCTTGCCTTTATTAAAGTATCACTTCACGGCAACCAATTCCTTTTTAGTTCAGCTAGGCATTCCGGTAGCCGGAACGTCTAACGTAGTTTCAAACCTGGCCTGGGGAAATACATACACCTCGGTTACTATGACCCCGCCTCTAACAGTTTTAACGCGATAGCGTTAAGGGCCCCGTGTCGCAGAAAAGTCGGTGTCGTCGTCGGCGGCCGCCGTCCCGCGTCGTCCGGCGTTGGCCGTGAGCGAAAAATCCCAGAAGCATTAATAAATAAAAATGAGTAGGAAAAATCGCCGATCTGAGGAATCAAACATGGGCCTCCGGGGCACGAGACGAGCACGCTAACCACTCCACCACATCACTTTTTTTTTCTTCATTACAATTTTTTTTAAGCACACAGCATACACTCTGAATACACAGCAACAAAGCAAAACAAAAGGAATGTTAAAAGCACTAGGCACGTTCTGCCTAAAGCGCTAGATTTAAAAGGGCTTTACTGACCTCCAGTACAGTACAGGTACAGTACAGGTAGCCACTCCGGAGAATTATCTTGTGCATGCAGAATTTCTCTCAGGTATACCACGCTCTCGATGAAGTAGTGTCGAGCGGGGTGTACAACGGTTCGCTCATGCCTGACATCCATACGCGTTTTCCATACGCTATGCATACATAATAGTATCAGCATGTCATTCGGTACTCCTTCAGGGTCGGCGCATGGCAGATATCGGATACCGAATAGCGTTATTGGCAATTCTTTTTTTTTAAAGTTCGCTTCAAGATATTCTAGAGGAAAACTGAATCATGGCACTCCAAGAAGATGTGTTCAATGGTCTCGGGTTTTCTGCAAATAATGCAGGTAATAGACCAAGGTACAAAGAGCCCTTTGTTCTGCAGCCATGGTTTGACTGAAGAGTGCCGGAATGCAATTGAAAAAAGAATGATTTTGCACCAGCTCTGACAGGCATACGTTTTACCCTTTTCAAAACGTCACGCTCAGACCCTACATTATACACAGCGTGGTACACTGGCACTGCCAAAAACACATCTCGCAGATCCTTATACAACTTCTTCCGCGGCACAATTGACAGATATTCAGTTGAGAACCTTGCCTTAAGGATACGAAAAGATAAAACAACTTCCCGCAAAAAGGGGCTTAATGCCGCCGGTTTTGAAAAAGCAGATACGATGTAATCAGGCAGTGACTCACGTAATCTCACTTGGATTACAGTCCTTAGAAAGGTGTCACTTTGCTCACGCAGAAAAGAAAATCTAGTGACAATTTGCTTGAGAAATAGATGCGTCAACCCAAGGCCCCCATTCTGAACCGCGTGAAACAGATTGCCCCGGTTCGTGCGTTCCCATGTGGATGCCCATATAAACGTTGCAAATACACGGTGAAGTGATGACAAGAGACTCCACCACGCCAGCTGGATGGCTTGAAATGGACAAAGGCGCGTCTATTGATTGCGGTGTTGTCTCAGAAATGCCACTTAGAGAAGTGTATTGTGGCGTATAATAATAATTATGAACATGTAAATTACAGAATTACAGATGACGCAGTTAAGCGAGTGGCGAATTACTTTTCCGCTGCACTTCCTCTTCGCTTGGCGTGCACGTAGCGCCATCATGCGTGTGGCGCACGGAATAAGATAGACAGGGCATGGCCTCCGAGTTCTTCATCGCGCCGGCTCGGATCGGCAACGATGTTGCCGACGAACCACGACTGCAACTTTAGGCCCGCGCGTTTCCGCAAGGTGGCTGGCAGCGCTTTTACGTCCCGGAAGGATTAATAAATAAAAATGATTATAGCAATTTGCTCTATGTAGGAATTCGAAACAGCCTCCCTTCTCAGTGCACGCCTCAGCCGCACCAAACAGTCATGCTTTGGACAAGTTAACGAGTGTTGTATCATGTGAACTACGTCTTTGTGTCACTCAAAAGCGCGACAAGCAAATGAGTAGACGGTGCGAACGGGGCGCGATAACGCTATCGCGTTCCATTCTTAAAGGCGAAGCTTAAACGTCCTCCAAATAATGTTTTACATAGCGGCGGCAGCGGCGTCGATGGCGGCGCCATCTGTTGGAGCGCGTTCCGGAGAACCAGCGTTCCGTTGAACGCATCGAAGTTCACCGGCGTTTTAGGTGTTGGTGGTAAAGGCGTTTATTGCATCTAAAAATGGGGGACATTTTAGCTCTGACACGATAGCGTAGGCTACCAGCCCACATAAAAAGCCCGATTTAACCACCCCATATGAACGCGCCTTAGTGGCCTATAGGGGTAACATGAATGCCAGGGTCCTGGCAGGCTGATTCTGACATAACCGTCCCATGTAAAACGAGAGACCCAAGTTGGCAGCTCCTGCCACAGTTTCGTTGCGCCTGCCATTTGTGATTACGGCACACGAGCATACGCGACGAGCCGAGCTGGCTGGCGTAGTGTTGCTTTCGCAACAAAATGTGAGGCTGTGAAGCCAGTTACAACTGGAGCTGGGAAAAGGAATTTCGCTGATGATGAAAGGGGGAAGTAATTGGCTGGGAAAGTACTACAGAGCGCTCCCTCCTATCTCTATTACGTTTCTTCAACAAACGGTGCTAGCACGAGACATGTAGCTAGTTTCCTGTGTAACTGCGTTAATGTGCCTTAGTGCGCATTATAAAGTTAGAGCTCAAAAACCAACCACCCACAGAGAAACGACACAGAGCACAAGCGCTCATTACCAACTGCTGCATTGCCGGAAGGCGACACCTTATAACGGCGAAAAGAGTGAAAAAGAGAGAAAACTTGTTACCAGACCTGACAGCGTAGTACGCACGTGCGGAAAAGAAGTAGCATAGCATTCAAACTAAAATTGCCATTTGTTTCTCAACGATTAGCAGCTTCCATAAAAAGAGATACGGACAGCTGATGCACTCACTTCCAAGCTTATTTATGTGATGGGCTTCTAAACTAAGCCGGGCCGTCCAGTCTGAACTTCTCCCGAAAATCTTCGTCCGATCAAACCCTGCCACGAATCTTTTGCAGTCACTTGCGTGCGCAATAAAATTGGCGTACTTGTCATCAAGTTTCTTAGAGATGTTCTCCTAGTCAGTCATTGGCGCAACATCCCGTTTGGCCGACATAAGACTGTCCACATGATATGGGAATATAGTATACCACTCCGGAGGGATACTTCACCATCGGCTGGGAACATCTTACCCAGTTTCTTGGGAGCCCAGAAAGGGGCAGCCTGAGATTGTGCCCTACGTTCACCGAATTTCGCACAACCTGGAAAACGTGGCAAGCAGACATGGCGTGGCTGTCCTTTTCTTGGCTCCCAACAAACTAGAAAAGCTGTGCCCATCCATCTGTGATGCGAAAAAACGTGGATGTAACAAAAATCATGAAACGCCGTTGATCAAGTGTTCCTCTGGAGTGGTTATGCTCTATTCCGATGTCATGTGGAACGGCTTATCTCGGCCAAACCGGCCTTTGCGTCAATGACCGATAAGAAGAAAACGCCCTAAAACTAAAGAAACTTGATTACAAGTACGCACATTTATTTGCGCACGTAAGTGACTGCGAAGGATGCGTGGCAGGGTTTGATCGGATGAAGATTTCCGACAGAAGTTCAGACTGGACGACCCAGGTTAGTTTAGAAGCCTATCACATAATGAAGCTTGGCAGTGAGTGCATCAGCATCCCGTCCGTATCTCTCTTTGACGCTGAGACTGACCATCTGGAAGCTGCTAACTGTTGAGAAAAATGACAATTTTAATTTGAATGCTATGCTTCTTACCTGCTCATGCGTACTACTCTGCCGGTTTTGTTATCACCCTTTGTTATGTTACTTTTCCGTACTTTTTTCATGCTCTTTTCGCCATATACAAGGTACCACCTTCCGGCAATGAAGCAGTTGGTATTTAGCGCTGATGCTGTGTGTGGTTACTCGTTCTGTGTGTAGTTGTGTCGTTGTTGTTGTTGTTAATCTTTTGCACTCTAACTTTGTAATGTATAATATGCACCAACTCATCTTGAAAGAAGTCTTAATGTAGTGACTTAGTGCCACCATTTGTTTTTTGGAAGCAAACATGCGATACGCGCAAACTGTGGGCGGAAAAATCTTGTATTTTCGCTTTCGTTTCTTTCTTGTTTTTGGTGGATTTTTTTTTTTTCCTGACGTAATGTGACAATACAAAACCAGCCTTTTGCGTTGTAAAGCAAACCATTTTTTTTTTTTTCAATGAAGTGAACAAATGAAGCTGTGTTAGCTCGTAGCGAACCAGAAGGTAGTTAAGATGCATTTAAAAATTAGAGATACACTTGAGTTCTGCCTTAAGGGTATGATGCGATAGAGGCCTAAGTTCCTCTGAGGTACTGCCAGACTGAGAAATCGACGTAGACACGCAGTTTACTCCGCAAAAACCGCTTTCAATCTGAGAAACGTTAGGTCCCAAATAAATGCGTGCCAATCAGGGCCCCCGTCCCATGTCTCAGGCCGGGCACTTGATCGTGCGGCAGATGGTAGATAAATTCCCGTTTCTCCGTGATGTTTATGATACTTTATTTACGTACCGCGTGCCAAGGCAGGCTTGGCCATGCCTTGCTCTATTTAGTTATTGAAACGGTGTATATGACAGAAGGCATTCTCGGTTCCTTGAAATAAGTGGTTGGCAGTATCACAATTTTGACTGCCAGGTTTTCAACAGATTACTTAAACTATACCACATGACGCGCCCCAACTGCGCTCCCGCCGTCGCTACGCCGCGCGTTGAACCTTGCCTCGCCAGCGGTGGCCATGTGACGAACGACTTGACTCGCCACTCGCTTAAAAGGAGAGGGAGCATGTCTTTTGATGAACTTCTCGCCATGGAGGAGAGCTTTGAAGGGCCGTTTTCGGCGACTCCGAAAGCGGTTGCATTGTCGCCTAGGCGACGGGCTGCTTCAGCTCCCCTGGCAGACGTGGCTTGTCGAGCTGCTTTGACGGAAAAGACGCACGAGACTACGCGATCTAGGACAGCAGCTAAAACAGAGGACCAAAGTGAGGAACTTGGTGTTACTTTTTTTAGGGGGGGGGGGGGGGATTAGGGATGGTGAAAAATTGGGCGGGGGGGGGGGGGGGGAGGGTGCACAGGCTCACTAAACGTCGGCCGTAAGATCGGGAAGGGTGTCAGTGGACAGCATCGGCTGAATCTGCTGTATCGGCGACGACGTCTGCAATTGACGGAGACTAGCCCGTTGCCGAGAAGCTTAAGCGCAGAAATGAGCCAAGAAGTAAGCTTTAACCGGCGAAAAATGGACACCAAATGACCATCCCCTTCTCTCACTACCGTAGTTGACTTCCGGCTGAGCTTGCCACGCAAGTCGAGGGCATCTCCTCTGAGACCGGAACAGCTACCCCCCACACTGTAAGGATGTCTGGGAGTGTGCGCAACGATAGTGGCGAATCGTTAATAAAACATAATTATTAACGGGTGATACCACGTGACTGCATGAGAGTTGCATAGCAACAATGGACGCGTAGCAGTGGTGCTCGAGCGCCGTAATTTACGCCCATGATTTCGTTTCGCTATATAAGCCGTCTTGTGGGCATTGAGGTTAGGACCCCTTAGTGCCACCATTTGCATACAATTTGCGGGCCACCCGTTTGGCGCAGAAGGTTAGGGGTGTGTGATACAATTCGGCGGGTCACGAAGCATAAGACTGCAAGTTGCGTCGGAGCCTAGTCTACGCGGGGGATTCGTGCCAGCGACCTTTGCCCTTCCAAACATTGCCCCCTGGTGTTCTTTAAATGGCCCATGAGGCCGAACCGTTTGTCGTGGGCTCTACCGGATCGTTTCAAACGATTCATCATTTAGCGCTGTAAAAATTGCTATCTAAATTTGGCTCACAGCGTTTAGATCGG
This sequence comes from Amblyomma maculatum, assembly GCF_055883805.1. Taxonomy (NCBI): domain Eukaryota; kingdom Metazoa; phylum Arthropoda; class Arachnida; order Ixodida; family Ixodidae; genus Amblyomma; species Amblyomma maculatum. The sequence continues at coordinate 92,542,746 of NC_139346.1, read as the reverse complement.
TTACAACGAATGAGTATACAGAGTGTAGCGAAAATGGGTATACGACATGTGATCGGCATATAAACAAAGTTGGTCACAGTATTGCTAAATCAGTTTATAGAACTACGAAAAAAAGCAGATTTCTACAGCTAATGCTCGATAAAGAGTCACTGCGTCGGCACCAGTTACTTTTTCATTCCAATGTTATATTACAGTTCAATCGATCATATTGTTCCTTGTCAGCGACTTCATTGTGGTTACCAACCTTGCACGTCCACAACAGTACAGACCTTAATTTAGTATACCGCTGCCGCTTACCGCAGCTGTCTACCGCTTCCCAGCGCCGTCATCACAGCATGCACTGATTGGTCCTTGTGTGCGGAGAACACGGCCAAAAAACTTTGTCGAAGCCTGAACCTACAGAAGTTTCATAGTCAGCGCCTGTGTTCGTCGCACCTTTCTGCGTCCTGTGTGTGGTTTTGCGCTGTTTTACCTTGTGCGGAGTCCGCCGAAAATTAACAGGAACATGGCGCCATCAGTCGCCCTCAGTGGTCTGCGCATGCGTACTGGCGCTCGCCCGCTAGCGGTAGACGGTAGCGGTAAGCGGTAGCGCACTAAACTAAAAGTCCATAATAAAAAATTCCTCCTTTATACTGAAAGCTGGCTTTGCCACACGTACACCCTTGAAGTGGCAAAGCCACACTACGAATTCAGAGCATCTGCAAACGGGAAAGATCGCAACCTGATCCCTTGGCTTGACATCGTCTCCAGCAAGGCCTGATGTACGGAAGCGGGCCCTAGTCAGCTAAATCAGTGTAATCGCCTGCGACATTCACTAGCGATGGAAATATCCCCTTAACCAGCTGTTAACGGGAGAGGCGCATGTCGTTACCAAAAGTGCACTCAGATTGGAAGCTCGAGCGGGTCTCGATATTCTTGTTTCATGACATCCGACTGCAGTCTGTGTGAAACAGGTCTCAGTATTGGGGGCACACCATTTTCTTGGTAATCGTTTGATCGCACGCTGTCACCCGTTCATAATTAGGGGGATTATTAACGATGCACCCTTAACGGTGCGCACACTCCCAGACACCCTTAGAGTGAGTGGGGGTAGCTGTTCCGGTTTCAAAGGAGATGCCCTCGACTTGCGTGGCAAGCTCAGCCGGAATTCAACTACCTTGTAGTGACAGAAGCGGGTGGTCGTTTGGTGTCCAGCTGTCGCCGGTTCAAGCCAGAGTAATGGTCGGAGTCAGAAGTAACAAACAAAACACAATTTATGCACAGCAAGAGACAATACGAAGGAATACGCAAGAACACTTGAAATGCGCAGACGAGAGGATCACAGAATACAAACGCTAAGCATGCAACTACAGAGGGATTCAATAGCACAGAGGCTTTATAACACAGATCAAACACGAGAGAGTGGCCGCCATACAAGACAAGCGCCGCTCCCTCGCAGGTCCGTGGGCTTACCAGCAGCGGGTGATCCCCGGGAGTCCAGTCCAAGCACTAGCGAACACGTCGCACACTGACTGACTGACTGACTGACTGACTGACTGACTGACTGACTGACTGACTGACTGACTGACTGACTGACTGACTGACTGACTGACTGACTGACTGACTGACTGACTGACTGACTGACTGACTGACTGACTGACTGACTGACTGACTGACTGACTGACTGACTGACTGACTGACTGACTGACTGACTGACTGACTGACTGACTGACTGACTGACTGACTGACTGACTGACTGACTGACTGACTGACTGACTGACTGACTGACTGACTGACTGACTGACTGACTGACTGACTGACTGACTGACTGACTGACTGACTGACTGACTGACTGACTGACTGACTGACTGACTGACTGACTGACTGACTGACTGACTGACTGACTGACTGACTGACTGACTGACTGACTGACTGACTGACTGACTGACTGACTGACTGACTGACTGACTGACTGACTGACTGACTGACTGACTGACTGACTGACTGACTGACTGACTGACTGACTGACTGACTGACTGACTGACTGACTGACTGACTGACTGACTGACTGACTGACTGACTGACTGACTGACTGACTGACTGACTGACTGACTGACTGACTGACTGACTGACTGACTGACTGACTGACTGACTGACTGACTGACTGACTGACTGACTGACTGACTGACTGACTGACTGACTGACTGACTGACTGACTGACTGACTGACTGACTGACTGACTGACTGACTGACTGACTGACTGACTGACTGACTGACTGACTGACTGACTGACTGACTGACTGACTGACTGACTGACTGACTGACTGACTGACTGACTGACTGACTGACTGACTGACTGACTGACTGACTGACTGACTGACTGACTGACTGACTGACTGACTGACTGACTGACTGACTGACTGACTGACTGACTGACTGACTGACTGACTGACTGACTGACTGACTGACTGACTGACTGACTGACTGACTGACTGACTGACTGACTGACTGACTGACTGACTGACTGACTGACTGACTGACTGACTGACTGACTGACTGACTGACTGACTGACTGACTGACTGACTGACTGACTGACTGACTGACTGACTGACTGACTGACTGACTGACTGACTGACTGACTGACTGACTGACTGACTGACTGACTGACTGACTGACTGACTGACTGACTGACTGACTGACTGACTGACTGACTGACTGACTGACTGACTGACTGACTGACTGACTGACTGACTGACTGACTGACTGACTGACTGACTGACTGACTGACTGACTGACTGACTGACTGACTGACTGACTGACTGACTGACTGACTGACTGACTGACTGACTGACTGACTGACTGACTGACTGACTGACTGACTGACTGACTGACTGACTGACTGACTGACTGACTCCACAAGCGGCGCGGCCTCAATAAATATGGCGCGCCGCGTCTGTCTGTTAAGGCGCGCTAAGGCTGGCGCGCACACACACTTAGCTTCGCTGGTTAAAGCGCTCCCTTTTCCTCCCGTCGAGCCGCGCGTCGTCATTGGCTAGGTCCATAGAATGTTCTGGAAAGGTCTGGCATATTCCAGACTGATGAGTCCGCGTGATCGCCGGGTGATGAGAAAGGGGGCGACGGCGACGCCTAGAAAGCTATGCGCTCTCTCGCGCGGGGAAGGAGGCTTTTCTCGAACATTGTGGAAGCCTCCATGCGGCGCCGCACGGGCCTCGCGCTGCGCGGGCTTGATAAAAATGTGCGCCGATTTCGTGACACACGCCTATGTGCAAGCCTGGCTACCATGGCAGCGGTGCAGCTGTGCAGGAACCTCACACGGCAGTACCTTTGTTTCTCTAGGGCAACGTATTAATGCGTGATAGCGTTGAACGCCCCAGTCTACTGAAAATCACGGACATGGCTATGGCAGGCGGTAGCGGGCAGCTGAGATGGCCTGGCACTGATTCGCCGATAGGTTGCGTGACGTAAAAATACCGCATGATGTCACAAAGTTCGGAGGAACTGCCAACTCAAGTTGCTCATTTTAGGTGAGAAGGTGGAACAAGAACCAACTTTCCAGGTCACCTGGATACCGAGTCAGGGTACACATTCATACATATGTCATTACAACTAGTAGCTGGATAAAGTGGTGGCCTAGAACTGTATGCTAATAAGAATTTATAAGACAGTAGAGGCACAAACTAAGGGATTGGCAATTAAGCGAGCAGACACCAGACGGGCGTGAACGGGAAACTGCAAGTGGGCTCACAAACGAGGGCCATTGGTGCTCTAGCGTCATACTCTTAACGGGCGTATTTTGTTGCCGCATGTCGTTTAGTATGTACTCGAGCGTGCAACGCTCTTGTTTCCAAAATGTAGTTCCCAGAAACCGCCAAGTAATATAGGGCTAAATAAAGTTTTTCCTTCCTTTTCCTTCCTTCCAGAATGTAGTTACGAAGCTATGACTACGTCTAATTGAGTAAAACATTCTTCTTTTGCGCGGTAGCAGTTACATCGCCAGATTTGTCGACGTCTCACCGAGAGAGTATTTTAGCAGGTTCTGCGTGTCTACTTGGATATGGCACTCGAATTGGATGGTAGGCGAAACGCGAGGCTCCCATGTACTGTATTGAACGTAAATAACGCATGGTGGTCGACATATCCGTAGTTCTCCAATAAGCCATCCCTCGTAGCCTGAGTCACTATGACACTTTAGACTTCACAAACCAAACCAAACCTAATCAAATCAGACCAGTTGCACAGCGCGCGTAATTAACGAAACGACCAATTTTCTCCGGACCTGAAGTAAATTTTTTTCTTCGACGGAGCTACTTTTCATTTACTTTCTACGATACCTGTACGTCTCCTCATATCTTCAGACATTTCAGACAATTGACACCGAAATACAGATGAGCGATGCAATGCAGTTGGCCAAATGCGAATTAGGTGCACTAGCAGTATGGTTTACACTTCGGTTTCAGTTAGAGGCTGGGCTTTCGAAATCAAGTAGGATTGAAATAATGATCGCTGAAACCAGCAGTTAGAGGTGTTTGTAGTAGTGCAGTCTAAAATTAAGGGACTGCTTAAGGCGCCTCGAAAGAGCAAACTAATAGTGGTGGGTGGAAGTTGGCGGAGACATGCAAGCCAAAGCACCAAAGAGAAGCAGTTAAACACGCGGGATGTTGGTCTGTGGTCAGAACATTCCACCAGCTGGTATAAAGTGCTTCATTTCAGTTTATTTCAGGTCAAAGTGGCTTCATAAAATCATCGGCGAAATGAGAGGGAGATTTGCTACTAGCGCACCAAAAGCTTTTCCACGCAACCGCCCCTCACACGCTTTTATTGCTGATAGTGTGTTCCTGAAGGTAATTTTTAAGTTTGTAAGATGCCCCTCACGATAGGCTCGTGAGGGTCGGTTATGCGTGCTTATGCGCGCTCTATAAGATTGGAGTGTAATGCGTTGAACGCACTTCTTACTCTCTGTAGCTTCGTGTGTGTCTCGTCACAAACACACAATGTTTCCGGGAAGCTTGGCGTGCTGTTCAAATTTGATGTCCCGGCCGGCAGTCTGAGTTTGCTGTATAACCTCCATAGACCGCCGACCAATCAGCGTTCGGCCATGTCACCTACCATCTGCCAGTTTCGACATCAGTATCTGAAAACTGCGCTATAAAATCCCTGGTTGCTTGAGATCCTCGCGCGCCCTGAGGGAGCGCAGATTTGTCGGTGGGGCGATGGCGGTGCGACGGATCGTGGCCATTCTCTCGACCAATAGGGCTTTTCATGGCCGACGCAGAACACCACCGGCGAACAATGAATACTTTCGTGACAGACGCAGCAGACCCGTAGTTGCTCGGAATATGGACTGTAATGCTCGCATATTGAGAGGTGGGCGATTACCCGCGCGGTTATAATCACATGATTTTAAAAAACGAACGTTCTTCTTGGCGGCGGTGTTGCTATCGTCGCGTGTGCTCGGTGCACGACCTGGCTAACCTCAATTTGTCAATCGCTGCTACTCGCGTTAATTGTCCCGGTGCGTTTCACAGAACCCCGCCTAAAAGTTTTCCTTTGCCTCTGGAATGGTCGGTGGCCTCTCCTGCCCCTACAGAGATAGGACTGGTAGGGGGCTAGCTTGCCACCGAATTTTTATCTGTTGTAGGCCGTCATTGCACCCGCCACCATTTCGGTGATAGACGACAGCTGTTGCGACGCGCGTCTTTCTCTCCCTCTTCTTTTTATTCTCTACTTGCTCTCTTCTGTCCGCACGAGGCATCGGAGGTGCTGCTGAGCCAGAATCAGGCATGTGTATTTTTTTTTCCTTCTTCCTCCAGTCGCAACTTTGCCTCTGGATGATCATGCTTAGCCCGGCATCATCATCACGGTCATCATGGTTCAAACCAGGCCACTAAAAGACATGAATATTCACTTTTTCGGAAAATAAAAGAACGCATGTAACGGTCTCCCAATTTGTAGGCGCCTTAACCCCACCGTTGGGGAAAAGAGAGCAAGAAGGAAAAGAGAAAGAAGGGCTGCAGTGAAGAAATGCACCAGGACATGCATCGTTCATAAAAGGACAGGAAGATAGGCCCTTTTGTACTGGAGACAAGCGCGTGGGTGCAGAAAGGCAGTTTTTTACGCCACCGACACATCGCCTACCCCCCCCCCCCCTTTCGTGGTGGACATAAAGACATGAAGTCTTGAATTCTGAAGTCTTTATGCACCTTGACCAAACTGATAGAACTGACCCAATCGGTATTAGGGACAATCTCGGGCGCCACATTACATTTTCTCCACAGCGATCAAAAATATCTACAGTTGAGACTGCGTAATTCAGTCCAATTCATTACAGTGTAAATGACATCGAAGAAACGGGATTTAGCGCCTGAGGAAAGTGCTTCCGCATACGCATGATTCCTCTCTCTCTCTCTCTTTCCTCTGAGCAGCGTCACCTGGCGACAGATAGCTGAAATATTGTAAAAATGAATAAAAGCGCATTTAAAGCCTGCCATACTCGTTGCTTCAATGGCGCAATGAGTTGACACTGCTTACCTGAGCACTGAGCGAATAAAACATCTGTTCGGATCTCTCAAGTGCAATCTTTATTTGTTTATTCGCAACGTTAAAATAAGCTACAAAGATCTTTCATGATGTGTGTTCGCCTTTAGGTTGCATTATGTGGTGTTTTTAATTTTTAATAGCCGCAAAACCAGGCGTGAGCACAGCCACGAGGTTACGGCATGACGACGCTAACACTATTTAATTACCTTCACCGTAATCATTTCCTGCATTCAGTGAGTGTATGTTACCTCAGACACCTCTCGGTAATAATCGCCGTTTAACCCGCTGAGAGGCAACCAGTGAAGCGAAAGACCTACCATTGAGGAGACAGAATTACGCGCGATTTCGGCGGCGTGCCTTATTAAGCACGCAGTCTGGATCAACGCTCTTTGATATACTAAGAACGTTGGTCTGGATCTATTTTATCATCGGATGACTACCTGCATCTCAAGTATTCCTGGAATAGGAAATCATGTCAATCAAGGCAAACTGAGGTCTCTCTAACCAGGCTACTCTGTCGTATTCCGCCCCTAAATTTCTATATGCACAGGTCTGGTCTGGCGCTTTCTCCCGTCTGCGCATTCTTCGGGGAACCGGAAACAATAGATCACTTCTTGATATTTTGCCGCCGTTTCACCATGATGAGAAAACGCTATTTAGAGAAGCCGTTACAACAGCTGGGTCTTAATTTGAGCAGCCAGATTTTATTATCGTTCGGTGTCACCATGCTTGGGTACAGCCACAGGCCTGTTTTAACGCCATTCAAAACTTCTTAATAGAAGCAAAACGTCTACCTTGCTAATATGCTTTGAATTTTTAATCTGTACATATAAATCTTAGTACTCTCCTACTGCGTGCACTAGTATTTACTCTTTTTTTATTTTGGTTTTTCATATTTACATTTCCTTCTCTATTCCCTAGCATTTATTTCTATTTATTTTTGCGATGTAGATATGCATCTCAAAATCTAATATCTCTGCACCCCTATTCTTGGCCGATCCCCCTGTTTAGGTATGTGCCATCAAATTAGAGGAGAATAACAACAACGCTCCGCGTACCTCTGCTCCCGCAACGCGGTTTAGGCGAAGAGGAAGAAGAAGCAGGCAAGTGCAGCCGAGAATCAGGGACAACGCCGTTTATGTTACTTCGACGTTCGTTCTCGACAAAGGCGGCGATAGTTGGCGTCGTCCTGTACGCATCAATCATGTTCTTGTACTTCTGCCGCGACAGCTCACCCCTTCAGGGGCAAACGTCGCCAATCATCAGCACCCCCAGCACGTCAGCTGCCAACAGCTCATGGCTAGAGCGGTACACGACAGACATCAAGCCCATCGACCGGTTTTACTACGGCTCAACTACCGGTAAGGTAACGCAAACTACACCTCACTGCACACTGGGGCATTGAGACCGAGGTATTAGACATATGTTAAAATAGGGTCCGAGCGGTTAGAGAGTCGCTAACCAAACCAAGCTAGCCACCATAACCAAGCCACATGCTTCGCTCATTCAGAGCACCATTCTGCTCATGCGCACTTCCATAACCCATTCTATTCAACTTGACGCCAAAGCGGGCAGTTGATGAGTCAGCCCTCAAATGAGGAGATCCGTTAAAGACAGGTTGCATATAGCCGACGGGAAAGCAGAATTCTGCAAGCCTTTACATCCCAGCAGTAGTTACTGTCAAGAATTCGGTGCTTTTCTGTCCATGCTAAAATGGCGGTTAATGCAGCCTCTACTTTTCCACGTGTGTGTGTGTGTGTGTGTGTGTGTGTGTGTGTGTGTGTGTGTGTGTGTGTGTGTGTGTGTGTGTGTGTGTGTGTGTGTGTGTGTGTGTGTGTGTGTGTGTGTGTGTGTGTGTGTGTGTGTGTGTGTGTGTGTGTGTGTGTGTGTGTGTGTGTGTGTGTGTGTGTGTGTGTGTGTGTGTGTGTGTGTGTGTGTGTGTGTGTGTGTGTGTGTGTGTGTGTTTACAGAATTTTGTCTTTTGCCCCTGGAGCTACCAAGTAATACCCCCTATCAATTCTTAGAGGCGATGTTTTGGAATGTCAACTTACCACACAGGAAACTTTTCGTAAGAGTAAACTATGTTTACGACAATTCATGATTGTACCACACTTCCCTCATCGGTTTTGCGCTCATCGCTGTAGCCAAGCATGAAGTCTTGCATGGCATCCGTGGACGGCCGTTTGGGCCGCAAATTAGGACTTAGTCATGCGTGCCACTAGTATGACTGAAATGCCTTTCTGGCTCACACTATGTCCTCGTTAAACTTAAGGACAGGGGGCTGAGCGGATCCCGTATTTCTGGTTCGACGTAAGCATCCTCCTGAGAGTATAGCGGCCGAAGTTTTCGGATACTTCACCAGAGACGCTTGTTGTCGGCAGCTCTGGAAACCGTTTTTCAGCCTGGGGCTTTCTAGGAAGCATCGATGGTCTCTTGAATGTTTTACGACGTCCCACTAACTTAGGCACGAGGACGATACGCCTGTGCGTGATCGATATGGCTTGAATAGGGTTCTGCGTGAGGTTAGTCGCCAGCGTCCTTCGGTAACCTGAATGGCGGGCTCCTGGATTTGAGGGGCAGGAATACCTCTAGTTTGTGTAGTCGTGGTTGAGGGTGCTACAATAGGCCTGATAGAGGAATTCTGTGATTACTCACAATTTCTTCTTACTCAGCTCTACAGTTGTGCAAGAGTAGGCTTCACCCTGATTTTTCCTGCTCAATTTAAAACTAAATGGTATATGCACAGATACTTGTTAATTGCTGAATCTTCCACGAAGCTGCGGAGAATCTGCACACTGTCACCCACTCCAGGACCTTAGATTTTCAGGCGACGCCAACATTGTGTTCGATGCTAAGTGTCGTATCTCTAAGACACATGACTCATTCATATCGTGGATATTCTGTAATATGCACGTGTGTATTATCTGGAAGCTACACGCCTCTTTTCTTTTGTCGCGCTCATAAGGGCTAGCCTGTTAGGCATGTAAGCAGGCAGTCTTACTTGTTACCGTAGTGTGTTTCTCTCTTGGTTGATTCGCTCATCTAAATAACGACTACGAGCAGCCCCGTTACAGCTCGCGGCAACAAAATCCAGTCATAGAATTGCCTCTATAGCTATTAGCGTATGGGCGTGGTCTTACGCCGCTTTCTAGCCGTTGCTACTGAAAGCCACGAAGAGCCCTGCTGGCTTTGGAACTGCTAAAAACATTCGGGACAACTAGTGAGCAGTGAGTAGTCACGTCGCCTACTCATTTTGAATCTGAGAATAAGCACGACATCCGACGGCGTCGATCATAAAACTGGACCATTGGCTGGAGAAAAGAGATACCACCATACCGTGAGCGACGTCCTAGACCCGTTGTGAGAACTATACATTTCGATGAGCCGTAATAGCCTCTGTTTATTCACCTCTAGACACGTTCTAAAAGAATATATCTGCCAGCTAGAGTAGTCGATAAAATGTCTGGGTTCAGGCAGATTTGCAAAAAGTTTGGGAAACGAGCCAGTTGCCAGATCAGTGGAAAACGGCAAACATAATACTAATACCCAAACCGGGAAAACCCCCGCAATTGGAAAATTTGAGACCGATTTCCCTAACCTCATGCGTAGGGAAGTTGCTGGAGCACGTAATACAGACAAGATTAACGTGCTTCATGGAGCAAAACAACCTTTTGCGCACGAAATGGTCGGTTTCCGACCACACTTGTGCACGCAGGACGTAATGTTCCGACTAAAGCATGATATCATAGACTCGCGATCGAGAGACGCCAAAGTGATCCTGGGCCTAGACCTCACCAAGGCCTTCGACAATGTCACGCACGAGGCTATTCTCGAAGGGCTCGAAGTGCTCGGAGTAGGGGAGAGAACGTACAACTACATAAAAGACTTCTTATCGGGCAGAAAAGCCTGCATGATATTTCAAAATTTAGAATCTCCTACGATAGAGTTAGGAAGCAAAGGCACACCGCAGGGCTCAGTGCTATCGCCTTTTCTATTCAACGTGGCAATGAGAGGCCTCCCGGGTAAACTTAACCAAATCAAGGGGCTAAATTTTAGCATGTATGCGGACGATATTAACCTCTGGATTAACCATGGGAGCGATGCGAGTACGGAGGAACGCCTGCAAGCAGCGACCGACATCATTGTCGATTACGCGGCTAAAAGGGAACTTTCGTGCCCCCGCATAAATCTGAGTTGTTCGTTTATAACACAAAGTACCTCCGCTGCAAGAATAGCGGGGAGTTTCATATTCAGGTGGAGGGCAAACCGGTGCCAAAAGTAGATAAGATCAGGATTTTGGGGATGGTCATTCAATCCCACGGTCACAACGGAGAGGTCCTGAAAAAATTAGAAAGTTACGCGATGCAAACCCTCGGGCTCTTGAGGAGGGTCGCCACTAAAGGAAGAGGCCTCAAGGAGAGAAATTTACTAAAACTAATCCAGGCATACGTAATAAGCAGAATCAGTTACGCCACGCCCTACCTCGACATCAAGGCCGGCGAAAAAGAGAAGTTAGACTGCCTGATTCGAAGATGCGTTAAGAAGGCGCTAGGACTGCCCATGGGTACCTCGAGCGAACGACTGCTCGAACTCGGGGTGCATAACACGTGGGCAGAATTGGCGGAGGCAGTGGGAGTCTCCCAATTAGAGAGACTAAGCACGACCTAGACGGGCAGGGTAATCCTTGCAAAAGTAGGCCTCAACCCAGACAGGGGAGTTCAAAAAAAAGTCACAATTAATAGTGAAATCAGGAATGCCTTGGTAGTCCCCCCCTTCCCTAGGAATATGCATCCAGAATTTAATGTCGAAAGAAGGGCCAAACGAGCTGAAGCTCTAGAGCGACGGTTCAAGAACATGGGAACAAAGGAAGTAGTCTATGTTGATGCGGCAAGTGGCAGAACAGGTGCGGCGGTAGCTTCGGTAGTCGATGGCCGAGGGGCACCGGTATCCGCGGCAGCCATCAGAGGCCGCAACATAGAAACTGCGGAGGAAGTTGCGATAGCGCTAGCTTGCGTAGGAACAGAAGCCAAGTTCATAATTAGCGACAGCAAAACTGCCATTCAAAATTTTGGGAAGTGGAGGATATCGCCGGAGGCGGCCAAAATCCTCACCCAAAGAACAATAAATAGGAAAATTCAGTTAATTTGGACACCCGCTCACGCTGCCGTCCCTGGTAACGAGGCGGCTGACGAGCTAGCCCGAGCTCTCTACTTCCGGGTAGCCGTCGAGCCCCCCGAACACTGGGCATACGACGAGCGTCTGCAAAATTATGGGGAAATCATCGACCATTATAAATTGGGACGTAGACTGGTACCCCCGCCAGATGTTAGACTAAATAATAGAGAAGCTGTCGCGTGGAGGCGGCTACAAACTAATACGTTCATGAACCCGGTCTGGGCGTTTCACGCGCTACCAGACTTTAGGGATAATGATCTCTGCAAACACTGTGGGGCGAGAGGGACCCTCGACCACATAATTTGGGAGTGCCCACAATCTCCAGGGATAGGGCAAACTATTACAAGTAGAGAAGCCTGGGATACCCTGCTGCGAAGCGCGGACCCTGCGATCCAGCACCGCACCGTCCATCTGGCGGAAGAGGCCGCAAGAAGCCAAGGGCTACCTGCCAGCCTCTAATCCGCGGGCGCACGACTCCCCGTTTCCGATGGAAATAAAAGTTGTACAACCAACCAACCAAGGCAGATTTGCAGGGGTCAGTGGGAGCATGACATGATATAATAATACAAAACTCGATGTAAATGCTTCCCTAGCTTCCATTGCTATCGCAGTGGCAATGCATAGCGTAATTTGGTATTCCTGTGAGCTCTCCTCCCCTCACACTGTGTTTTCAGGGGGGCCCAGCTTTCCAGCCATTTACATAGCATTCGTGGTTCCCGGTTGCCGCTCTCGTTCGGCCGCCGTCGTCCCCTCCCACGGCTTCGGTGTCGTGGAGACTGGGCTGGGCGACGCCTTGGACAGCCTGCTGAAGCACACCAGCCGGCCGCTGCACGTGGACGTGCTCGTAGCGAAACGCTCGATGCGCGTAGCCTTCGCCATACTGCTCGAGAACCTCACACCCCGCATGCGCGAAGGCGTCGGAGCAGTGGTGAGTGCATCGTCTATGACTGCAACAGCGTGTGTGTCGGCCTTTTCATGGCGATGAATGCGAGTTTCGAGCGTTTTCTGACAGGTGCAGTAGTCTTGAAAGGAAAGTCAGCAGGATAAAAGGCCGGGCTAGTTGGCGTTCCTTGATGTATTCCAACGCTCCATAGCAATACGACACAGCGAATACAAGTAGACACACAAGAGCTGAACTTCCAACAGCATTTAGTGGGTGAAACTTCTACCTATATACTGATATGAGAAAAAAATTGTATCCTGAATCATCTTGTCGAAAAGCGAAACTGCATTTGTCAGGGCATTCGAGGCCTCACTAACACAGGTAACCATATACCATATAAATTTCAGTTCGAAGTTCAGCGCTTTGTCTCTTTCGTTGTGTGGCGGCAGTACATCTTGAAAGGAAGAATAGTTCAAATAAACACACAGAACGCTCGCTGTGCGCAATAAGAGAAATTTAAAAGAGCGTAGAGGCGCTTGCGTAGACGTATAGCGGTTTACTAATGGTTTACTAGAACTCTTCTACTTACGCGTACACAATTATCAGTGTGGCAAGGTGTGGCCGTTTTGCTAAATATTTCTATTTTTGCAGATGTTGCAACGTTTAGGAACGGGGAAGATGTAAATCTGCGAGGGAGGTAGCCAGGTTTCTCCGGCGAATTTATTGTTTATCTAAAAAGAATTGTGAAACTTGTTATGCTGTCTTAATTTGCCTGGTCGTTCCTTTTGTTAAATAGAAAAGGAGTATTCAGTAAACGAAAATAGGAAAGAAAAGTGGCGGAAAGGTAGTAGTAGTAGCAGTATTAGTAGTAGTAGTAGTAGTAGCAGTATTATTATTATTATTATTATTAGTAGTAGTAGTAGTAGTAGTAGTAGTAGTAGTAGTAGTAGTAGTAGTAGTAGTAGTAGTAGTAGTAGTAGTAGTAGCAGTAGTAGTAGTGGTAGTGGTAGGGGTAGCGGTAGCAGTAGCAGTAGCAGTAGTAGTAGTAGTAGTAGTAGTAGTAGTAGTCGTAGTAGTAGTAGTAGTAGTAGTAGTAGTAGTAGTAGTCCAGACCCCTAGCGGCGGAGGTGGCCGCCATCGCTTTTACTAATGCAACAACCATAGTAAGCCACTCCAAACTGGCACTGAGGGAATCTCCTCTCAAGACAGATATCGAATTAATATGGACCCCAGCTCATGCGGGTGGTGGTGGTGGTTATTTTATTTATATAGAAAAGAAAGGAAAAGATGTTTGCGGCCCCAGTATCTGCTATCTGATATCTGAAGCGCCTGAAGTGGGGCGGCGGTAATAAAGGGATAGCGAGGAAGGGGTAGAGGAAATCAAAGAGGTGAGAGATAGGGAGAAAGGAAAGGGTAGGTAAATATAGAAAAGAAATATATACACTATAGAGCAATACACAGTAGTTCGCTTGAGGCCCACCCACAAATGCCTTAGGTTACTGAGCACTCGGCACATCGGGCGGGCCTCCGCACTAGCCCTGCGTCCATGCAAGTGTTTACGACGCCCGAAGGTTCACACTCCGGGAAATTTTCTTTTTGTCTGCACGAGGCAGCGGAGGTGCCTAAGCTACAGTACAGCACTCTACAATAGCTACAAAGCCAGTAGCAGACCCGTGTCAGGAACCGGAACCCTTCGGTGAACCAGCCGTACCATACCACGAACTCACTGCACATTACCAAGCAATAAGAGGAACACTCCCACCACCTCATAAAACACTGACCAGACAACAAGTAATATGGAGACAGCTACAGACTGGGACCCTCCCCAATCCAAACTACATATCAAAATTCATAAATACGAATATGAATCCCTTCTGTCGGTTTTGCGGAGAGAAACACAACTTCGAGCAGATGATCTGGGCATGCAAAGCCCAAAAGCCTCCCTCAGAACTCTTGCCTGATCCCTCTAAAGAAGCTTGGGACAAGCTAAGGTCCAGCGATGACCCTAACATTTAGTTCGATGCCGTCGAATGGGCCGGCGCTGCCAAAAGTCACCACGGCCTGCGGCACGCAGCTGACTTCCCCTATTCCTCCCACTTGTTGTGAATAAAGTTTTATCAGCCTCAGTCAGCCTCAAGTAATGTGAACACAAAAGTTGAGTTGCGTTGAAAGCCCTTTATTAAATAGGAAGGCTCATGGCCATGGATGGGGGTAACAGGGGTAAAATAAGCAGAATCTGCAGTGTTTGCACAGGTCGTCACTCAAATTACATTGCTCTGACGAGGCCACTAAGGGAGCCATACTTGGCAAATATATTTTGTGTGTTAGCGTCAGTTCCAAGAAGGAAACGGTAGTTCAGGCGGTAGAGTTCGATCTTGGAGAATCCAGTAGAAAAAGCAGGACAATCCCAGAGTGGATGAAATATGCCGCCGCGCGTTAGAGTCGTGCAATGGAGACACTTAATCATTTCCTCTGCGTGCTGACGCCAGCGGGCCATAATACGTTGCGTGTAAGCCCCATGGGCGATGAGCTTATTCAAGAAGACTTCTTGACATCGGGAGAGATGGGTCTTATGCGTAAAAGGTGGGTCTGGTGTGGCCACCTGCATTAGATGCTGACTGAGGCACTGGAATGCATTTCTACATTGAAACAAAAATTTTGAGGCAGTGTCAGTCTAAGAACGCCCGCGCGCTCACTCTCCGGGCAACGCCTTCAGACCCTTATGATACGGATCTCGAACCCAATCCGGCACTCACTTTTCGAGAAATTACTGAATTAATTCAATTCACCCATGCAATTTATCCTAAGTCTTGTAAGGGCCTTACAAAGGTGGAGGAACGCACACTCCTCCGCCTTTACACCAAAACACTGCTGTGCCCGGCAGTTTTAAAGCACTTTGATCCTACCTGTACAGGAAAGTGCCCGCACTGTGCGGATAAGTCTTCGGACATCTTCCACATGATGTGGGCATGTCAGTCAACCCCGAACCTCACCCCCAACCCCAACCCCACCCGGGAGGACTGGGAGGCAGCCCTGCTCGGCTGCTCCGATCTGGCAAGCCAGAAGGCCCTGGTTCACCGAGCCCGAGCCGCAGCGGTCGCCAATGGGCTCCTGTAATGAGGAGCCCACCTAGTGTTTGCGTGAGGTTGCTCCGGCTACCTCAAGCTTCCTCCGAATAAAGGTTTTACACACACACACACCATGGGTCAATGTGCGCTCGGTAGTGGATTAAAAGAAATTCAGCTATTTGTGGATTGTTAACAGACTGATGACATATGCACTATTCTGCATAAGCGGACTGCATATACTTGTTAGTATGCATGTTATTAAATTTACCGCGTAGTGTACGAATCCAACTGATTCGTGTGAACTCTCAGGCGAGCCTTGTAGATGCACCACGATAGCGCGGAAGGCTTCAATTGCAGTGAACTACGGCTGATCCTAAACGCATTTGTCGGCCGCAGGTGGACCTTCTTCGCCTGGAGCCCCTAATCGGACGCCTAGCTGCCTCCTCCAATGTCAGCAGCCACAACAGCACCAGTGCCAGCAAGAATCGGCCGCTTCCCAGACGTCGCTGGCTGTTCTCGGTGTGCACGGGGATGCATCGGCTGTTCCGCGTGCAGCGCCTTCTGCTCCTGGAGCCCGGTGTGCAGATCCACGCCGACATAACGCTTCTGTGGGACACGTTCCACCAGTTCCCCGCAGGAGCCGTGTTTGGACTCGCGCGGGAACAAAGCGCCAGGTGATCGAGCGCACCTTGCTCTCCCGTTCTATTCTGTAGAGTTCCATTTTTCTTTTGAAGTCGAGAGTTTGTTATGGTAGTCTGTCTGGATGGGCATAGGCAAGAAGATTTCGTTATGCTTTTTTTCTTCTCTCGCTTGTAATTAACCATTGGCCCGATTCTGAAACTGAATATGCGAGGAGCATACAATTGCGTGCGTGTTCGCGTTATATAAAAGTGCATGAACAGTTTTTAGCATTAATTGTGCACATTTACCTCATGCACCGCAATAAAGAAGCAAAAATATAGCCCTGAAAACTTATTGGCGGCCAAGGGTCCACTCACGATTAATGCAAACAGATCGTTGAATGCTAATAAGAATTCGTAATAGACCACCTTCTGTAGGTCGCACAAGCTATCTGTAACGTTATATGCATATATTTGTATATTTAAAACAAAAAAAGTTCAGTAAGTCATCATACTAACTGAACACGATCGTTAGATAGCACCTACTATGTAGGGTAGGACAGAACTTCATTAAACCAGTTGCAAAGTTCACTATATGCTTCAAGATCTGATTAAACCTACTTCGACCATTTTTTTTACAATGGTACATTAAGCCGTAGCGGTGACCTGGAGGCTCCAGCAGCCGGATTATCCGTCGGAGGTGCGGGAGTCAATCTGTGTCTTCAAGTGCTCACCCGTATATATTTCCATGCACGGTCATCGGCTCCGGTGCGGCTGTTCTAGATTATTATCGGCATGTCTAGGCGGCGGGCGCCGCTTCGCGATACGAACTTGAAACCAGGTGTTCACTGCGATGCAGCGCATTTCTACAATGAAGGCACTGGAATCGCAAGACTACCGCTTGATGAACTGCGCCTGGTTCTGCGTAGCGATCTGCACGCGATTCTTTCGATCCCTACTTTCGACGCGATGCGCGCGCCTCGTTGCGGAGAAACAACTCACATATTGATTCAACGCGGCGAGCACCTAATTTAATTTTGTCGCTCGGCGTATAGCGGCACTCGAAACCGAGACCCACTAAGACCAAGAGCCAGTTGCGAAACTTGCGGAACCAGTTGCAAAAATTCGGGTGTATACGAATGGTGGCGGCACCCACGGTCATTAAAGGAAACTGCGTCTAAATTGCAAACTTTGTTGATAAATGCACAATCACTAGTGAAATTAGTTGAAGACTTGCAGTAACAAAACTTTTTAAAGATAAGAGCCATACAGTTATTAAGATGGAAAAGAAGAGAGAAAAATGCGATTTCTAAAAGCCAACGGCAATTGCAATAAGCATTTATTAACCGTTCCCAGATGCCGTGACAATTCATAAGCACCCGAAAAATGCATACAAAATCCGGTCATTTTTTGAAAGGGAGTTTCGCAACTGGTATTATCGAAAAGCTTTGGCTAAGACCCACCCATCCGCTTGAGCTGCCTAACGTTCGATGAAGAGGCGATCCGACAGCGCCGCGAGATGCATTCGGTTAGTTAAACTACTAAGCAAGGCGCAGCCCCAAGTAGCAATACCACTACTGCAGGGGCTTTTGTTCTAGACAACGCTTGGCATTAAAGCTTGATTTCGATGCATATATTATGTTCATATGCTCTGAACGATTCGTTTTTAGACTGGCGACACGTGTGGTTCTACTCTCTGAATTCAGTCTTCGGAAGTGCTGCAGGACGAATAGAAGGGAAGGGTGTACTTGCAGGTCACGTAGTCACGACTGCAGCAATGTACCTACAAGGCACTTGCTCCCAGTGAGCGTATACCTATGCATGTGGTCTTCCTGCAGTAGCCAAATGCGCATTTTTTTAATACAGCGGATCAAGGTACCAGTCTGCAGTGTAAGTTGAAGGGAACAACGCGAGTTCATCCTGCACATCGCCGTAGCTCTGTCAGTTTGTGTCGATTATGCAACCAAGGGTTGTTGTTGGTGGCACGATAGTCACTAAACGGCTCATCATTTGTCAGTTGAGGCAACCTACCACTGAAGGTTCCTGCGGAGCCGCCTTCATCGCTGCTCGAGCAGACGACACCTGTCTGTGTGTCCGGAAATTAAGGTATTTGGACGGGCTCACCTACTTCGAATTAGGCGTTGAAATGCTGAAATGGGATTATTTACATGACCTTTATTTCTGCAGAGGTCACGAAACTTTAACCCACGTGCCGGTGCCCGTAGGAAAGGCAACAAAATCGACGGAAAGCAAAGCCCCCTACACGAATAGCGGCGCACACTGGTGGCCGCTATCTCGCCGCAGGGCGAGCAGTTCTTTTTTTTTACACCGCAGCACTGAACGCGAAGATCGGCATCCTTTCACTTCGGCGCCTATGACAAGACATGTATAATATAGAAGGCTATGCCTTTGTATGAACGCTACGCCTTTAGGGTAGGTAGCCCCGCCGGGGTGGCGCAGTGGTTACGGCGCTCGACTACTGCTCCCAAGGACGCGGGATCGAGTCCCGGCCTCGGCGGCCGCTTTTCGATGGAGGCGAAAAGCAAGATGCCCGTGTGCTGTGCGATGTCAGTGCACGTTAAAGAACCCCAGGTGGTCGAAATTTCCGGAGTCCTCCACTACGGCGTCTCTCATAGCCTCAGTCGCTTTGGGACGTTAAACCCCACAAACCAAACCAATTAGGGTAGACCAGGTGAGCCGCGTCGTCCACTTGCATATTTCAGTGCGTCCATGTTCTCATGAAAAGCCCCCTGAGACACTCGTATGCCTTTTAGAGAGCAAGCTCCACTACTCGCCGTAATAAGAACCCCAGGTGGTCGAAATTTCCGGAGTCCTCCACTACGGCGTCTCTCATAGCCTGAGTTGCTTTGGGACGTTAAACCCCACAAACCAACCAACCAATAATATAATTGGTTCAGGAAGGGAAAGGCGCAGTATATGTCACGCTTGCTCTGTGAACACCTGAACCGCGCCGTAACGTGGGAGTGAAAGTGGAAAGAGAGATAGTGGAAGGCTGCGGAGTATTTTCGACCACCTGGGGATCTTTAACGTGCGCTGACGTCGCACAGCACACGGATGCCACTTCATTTCGCCTCCATCGAAACGGAGCCGCCGTGGTCGGGATCGAACCCGGGAACTTCGGCACAGTAGTCGGGCGTCTTACCACTGCACCACCACGGCGGGGCTACTACTCGGCGTACAACTTCGGATTTCTCCTCGTTATGCCGAGTAGGATGCGAATGATCCTTGCTTAATTAAGTGTGCATGTCAACCGAAACGTGGGACAGATATGGCGCCTTCCTTTCTCCAGAAACCAAATTAATTTTACAAAAATATATTAAAAAATCATGGAATGAA
This sequence comes from Amblyomma maculatum, assembly GCF_055883805.1. Taxonomy (NCBI): domain Eukaryota; kingdom Metazoa; phylum Arthropoda; class Arachnida; order Ixodida; family Ixodidae; genus Amblyomma; species Amblyomma maculatum. The sequence goes on along the minus strand of NC_139346.1, from coordinate 92,523,105 downwards.
AAGACTGCGTGGGTGTGACCTTCATCCGATGCATGTAGGTGCCCACCTAAAAGTGGGACAGATACTGCAAAAGCCAACTCAAACAAAAGTCATTAGCCCCGCCGCGGTGGCGCAGTGCATGGTTAAGACGCCCGAGTGCTGTTGCAGAGTACCCGGGTTCGGTTCCGACCGCCGGCGGCTGCGCTTCAATGGAGGCGGAACGGAAACGCATCCGTGTGCTGTGCGATGGCTGTGCACGTTAAAAATCGCCAGGTTATCGAACCTATTCCAGAGCTGTCCACTTGGCACCACAATCTCTCTTTCCGCTTTCACTCTAACCTTTCTTCTCTTACGGCGCAGTGCGAGTGTCTACAAAGAAATTGTGACAGTTCCTTTCCTTTGCTATCCTATAAACCAATTTGGGCTGCTTGGTGGTTGCTCCTGGCCCTACGGGGCTGGGACTGGTAGGTCACTGCCGCTTGCGGTGGGGGCAACGTTTCTGGGTGGGGGCTAGCCAGCCACCATATTTATGTGTTGTAGGCCGTCATTGCACCCGCTAGCGTTTCGGTGGTGGACGACGGCTGTTGCGACGCACGTCTTTCTCCCCCTTTTCTTACCCCGCCGTGGTGGTGCAGTAGGTAAGACGCCCGACTACTGTCCGGAGTGCCCCGGTTGGAGCCCTACCTCGGCGACCGCGTTTTGATGGAATAGAAACGAAGAGGCGTCCGTGTGCTGTGCGATGTCAGCGCACGTTAAAGATCCCCAGGTGGTCGAAATTACTCCGTAGCCCTCCACTACGGCTCCTCTTTCTCCCTTTCCACTTTCACTCCCACCTTCCTCCCTTCCCTTACGGCGCGGTTGAGGTGTCCACAGAAAGCTAGTGATACAGTTACAGCGCCTTCCCCTTCCAGTGAACCAATTATTATTACAATTTACAAAACATATAAAAAAATCGCGGAATGCAAAGACGGCATTAAAGGCGCTATCACCTCTACTCTTGAGGCGAAGCATGAGCATCCCTTAATTTGAACTTTCAAACCGTGTACAACCTTGCTAAACCACGAAACATCATGCGTGACAGAACTTTCACTCGTATAACTAGGCCCGAGCCATGCTTAAACCCCGACCATTTCAAACTTCTCACACTTTTTAGAGTCATTTTCGGCATGTGTGGCATTAAGAACAAAGGTCCTGCGTAAGATTTGAAACAGTTAAAAGATTAATTACATATTTTATCCTCGAAATATCTGCCTTCCTTCTTTTCGCGCATCCGCGCAGGCATCGTGACCTCTCAGTGATGAAAGACTGCACTCAAGAAGTTACTGTAAATATCATCCTACTAACCCCAAGAGCTTGTAATGTTACTGAAGTCAGTATAGGAGGTTTGTCTCCGTGCAACCTCTTGTCTATATTGTACCGCTGTTATGGCGAGGCGTTGCAGCACACAGCTATGACAACTTATGAGGAAGTGGCAGTTCCTAAAACTCATCACAGGTTAGGATGAGATGTCTGAAGGTATGGGCCATATCGAAAACACGAAAACTAGTCTGTGGTGAATGCATCCAGGCTAGGCATTCTGCAACAGCAGCTTCGCAACAGCTTTGTGTAAACAGCTCTAAGCCGCATATAATTCGCCTCTTCGACACATGTGCCAATTATATAAGTTTCTATTTGGACAGCTGCAAACACGTACGGAGTGCCCACGCTACCGCCTCCACTTTGCTGGCGCCAGGCGCACACACCATTCCAGCGAGCATAATTGTGTCGTCCATGAAGCGCTTATAGGAACGGTCTACACACTGCTTGTCTCAAACACCAGGTACGCCTGGGTCCTTTCGCGACGTGGCAACGCCTCAAGAGAGCCCGGTAGCCGCAACAGCTGCGGTGAGCCCCCGACCTCTGACGGCCTTCCAGGCCTCAACAGTGCCGTTGCCCTGCTCGACCTGGACGCCCTGCGACGGTCGGCCCCCTACGAGCGCCTCTCCTCCCGAGAGGGCGTCGACCAACTTGCCCGAGAGTACGGATGGAGAGGCGGGTCCTTAGCCGACGAGGACTTCTACACAATGGCTGCATGCTGGGAGCCGCGACTGCTCCACATGCTGCCCTGTTCGTGGAACCGACAGGTAAAGAACGCGGCTCGGTTACATAAGTGCTTGCCGCGTAGGACAGAGAGACAAGTATAATGTGAGCGTCATGATTTACAAAGCTGAAACGAAGAAAATGATGAAATCGATTTTGACAGCAAAAGGGATGGACATAAGTTACTATCTGATATAGGGGTGCAGACTGAAAATCAGCGAAAGATACATATTCGCACAGGCCAAGGAAGGTGTCAGACATTAGAGATTTTCCTCGGATGGGAGACCAGCGGCTGCCTCAGAGAAGAGTAGTATGGCAGAGTAGGCAGAACTATTAACTTGAAATTACTCAGATTAATTTCGATTACTGTGATACAATATGACTCTATATGGGCAAAGACAGAGGAATGACCTTATGCGGCGCTTCGTGTGCGCTTGGGCCCAATCTTCTCGAAAGATCTGTTTCACTAGACCGGTCACATCGTACTTGACGTTGCCAGAAAACTGTTGCCAAGCCTGGTTTGAATGATATCACAGTGTTTCACCAGACCATTTCCGTGTTACCCTACGTTCCCAAGCCGGTTAAGCACTCCTAGCACGAGTAAGAGTAATCAGTTCCGAGTGGCGTTAACGGCAGCGGTGGCGCGCGAACTTCAGGGCAAGCTAGAGTCCAAAGATATGGGTCAAGCTATCGTGCCGCTAAGCTCAAAGCGTACTGCGCGCATTCATACTCAGTTGACTGTTTCAGCCTAAAGGAACCACGCAGTTACCGGTATCGTTAACAAGCTCGTAGAGAAGCACGCCCGTGCAGCTGGCATAAATTGACAACGGAATGCGGTAGCGACATGCTGAAATCTTCTATAATAATAATAATAATAACAATAATAATAATAATAATAATAATAATAATAATAATAATAATAATAATAATAATAATAATAATAATAATAATAATAATAATAATAAGGCAACTCGTGAGACGCTCTGGTGTCACCACGAGCTGTGGACAGGATGTGTGGACAGAGCGTGTCCATAATTCTCCTTGTTACCATAACGACGCAGGAGGGCGTTAAGGGGAAGGAAGCAAAGGTGACGCTGATAATAGAAGTAAAGTATATAAGTAAAATAAAATAAAAATAAACACGCGCACAACTAAGCCAAAAAGCCTAAACTAAAATTCAAGAAAAATCAAACAAAAATAAATAATAACACTGATTTGATTTCTAAAATAGAAGTATAATGTTGCGTGCGCCGAAAAAGCAACGAAATCAGAACAAGCTCATAACGGAACAAAGCCTGGAATTCACAATGGTTTCACATTCCCGCAGGTCCTAAGTGTGCCACTAACGTTTTACTGGCATGGTCCAGTTATGTTGGGCCACGCCGGGGTAGCGCAGTGGTTAGGGAGCTCGACTATTGTTCCCAGGATGCGGGATCGAATCATGGCCTCGTCGGCCGCTTTTAGATGAAGGCGAAAAGCCTGGCCACGTTAGGCGTCTGTGTGCTGTGAGATGAATTTCCGGAGCCCTCCACTACGGCGGCTCGCATAGCCTCAGTCGCTTTTGGACGTTAAGCCCCATAAATCAAACCAAACGAGTTAGGTTGGCATCTGTTGGCTCAACTGGAGGCTCGCCCCACCAGGTAAGTGCACATATATTCAAACTGCCGTTAAACACGACGGTGTCTCTGACAAGCACTCTATAGAGGTGGGAAACGACCGCTTTCCGGTACAGCTGCCGTCAGAGTGTCTCTAAGTGTACCAAAATAGAACTCTGGATTTTTGTCGGATTACGTTTTGTCAACCGGAATCCCCCTGCAACAAAAAGAGAAAGAAAAAAAGCGTGTAGAACTAAGTTCTCAGCTCCATTTCAACATAGTGCTCATCGACTGTCAACACAAGCTTCTAAGCGATGTTAAAGCCCATAACTTTGCAATTCTGATACGTGCGCCTAATGCTGCTCCGCAAGCACGTAACGCGACACGAGCGTCAGCGTCGAATTTAAAATGTGACAAAATAATGCGTTTAGGCTGGAAATGTGATAGTTCCCTTCACTTACAAAGACATTGGTCATGCCTTTCACTTAGTCGCGCACAGATGCCTTTATCACTGAACTAAGCTTACTCTCTGACTAGTTGCCATTCGTGTGACGATGACGTCATTTGATGCAGATGATGCGACGGGAAGTCTTCAATAACTGACGTTCTCATAAGTAAACAAATTTTGCGCCAAACTCGGTCACTGCAGTCCCAGAAACTCAACAGATCCCGAACGGCGCAGGTGCCAGCACGCAACCGGGCGCCCCACCCGGCGGCAAGGACGGCGGTGTCCCCGGCCAGTCGCCTTGGTGACGGTCTCTACACCTGGTGCGACGGAGGAACGTACGCGTGCTCGGCTCATTGCCCGGGGGACTAGCCCCCGTCGCCGACGTCCCAGCTTCAGTGCGTCCGGGTCTCTGCTCCCGCACTGTGACCTGGCTGCTCATCTCATTTCCAATGAGCTTTGTCGGTCTTCAAAGGCTGCGCACATCTCGCACATTTCTCATTTTTTCCTTTAACATATTGCCCTGTGCCCTTTCTGAATGTTTTTTGTTATCCTAAGCGCTGACCACGCGCTTCTAGCACGAAGACGTTTGAATGCAGCAGAATCGACCAGTTGTGCACTCGTTGTGGAGAAAATGGAAGCAGCGAATAGCACGTCAGATCAATAAACGAACGCATATATGCTATGAGCTCGCACGTTAGGACCCGTTAGCCTATGACGCTTTTGCTCTGCTCACGGCGCTCGACGCCGACGCGCGGCCATCCTGGCGGATAAAAATGACCAGAAGATCGGGAGGACACAACTGCCATAGCCTCCTAGTTCTATATATGTCCCACCGGAGTTAATCCAGTACCCACCTGTGGCGCTGCCTTTTCTCGAAGAGGTCTTTATACTGACCTCTGGCTTTGATATATCATCTCATTCACAATACCGAGTGACTTTTTGATGTCATGCCGACGAGCACTGCGTCACGAAGTAGCGCCTCTTCGACTCCGCTTACTTTCCATTCGCTTAGCCGAATGACACCGTCGCCCAGGCTTCTAAAATGGACTCAGTGATAGCGTTGCTACTCCAGTCATGTTGCAACTATAGAAATTCCCGCCTGCTGTACCCTCCTCCGCATAAATCTCTTCCCAAAAGCGACCAGGCTTTCTGGCGCAGACTTCAGACGGCCACAGTCATGACCCCTTACCTTCTCTCTATTATAAACCGTAGCGAAACCTATCCTCACTGCCACTTGTGTCCTAGCACCAGAGCCGACTTTACTCACGTCTTCCTGAACTGCCCGTTGCAAGGGCCAAGACATCAGGAGCGATGGGAGGCTGCTCTGCGCAGCTCGCTGCCGGGAGTACAGCTTCTGACAGTGAGCTGGGCCCGAGGGGTCGCCGAAGCTCAAAAGTGCCTGGCCATCTAGAGCGGCCTGAGGGCCCATCGTCGTCCTTCTCCCTCACTTCCCTTTACCCCTCTCACTTTGTTCTTTTTTTGAATCATTAAAGTTGCTACCTACCTACCTACAGCTGGGTGAGTCAACTGATGCTTGTGGGGCTTAGGCATCATAAAAAAGGAAAATGGATTACGGCGCGGTTCAGGTGTCCACAGAGCAAGTGTGACAGATACTGCGCCTTTCCCTTCCTATGAACCAACCAACCAACCAACCAATGTCGGTCACTACGCGACAGCGCGCGGCCCGTTTCATTTGAGAGAGGCTCAACGTGGCATTCCGTTTTTATAGCGACATTTATATATAGACGCGTGGTTTTGCGAGATGTAGTCGGCGCGTCCGCACTCCGCTTACGCTGAACCCTAACAGCCATGTTTAAAAAGGTGCACAAAAACCCTCAAAGTTCCGTGTCAAGGCACGCGACGGGTGTGACGATAGCTTTATGATAGGGAAGCTAAGCACACCTAGCTAAGTTGTTAAAACACGGAGGTAAAAGTTTGCACTCGCCTTGCTGACAAGCAGCACTTAGTCCGCATGTACTCGGAACATTTTTAGGGCGAAAGCCTTTCTTCGCTTACGGACTGTGGAAACGACCGCAGAAAATGTTCGCTCGAAATGAAAAAAATGCTGAGGCTTAGCTCAGGTTAAGCCTAGTCAGATACGAAGCATATTGGTGGCTAGGCTTGGAAATGCACAGGCATTGATGCTGCATTGGTCCAAATCCCGCCTTATCATGGTGGCACCCCGTGTGTGCCTAGTATTGTTGTTGTTGTTGTGGCTGTAGGAAGAATGAAAAGAAAATGCACGGGCCTGCTACTGGCTCTGTAGCTGAGCCACCTCCGCTGCCTCGTGCGAACAGAAGAGAAAACAGAGAAGAAAGGAAAAAGAGGGAGAGAAAGACGCGCGCCGCAACAACAGCCGTCGTCCACCACCAGCGGTGGCATGTGCAATGACGGCCTACAACAGATAAAAATTCAGTGCCAGGCCAGCCCCCGCCGCAAGCAGCGGTGACCCACCTGCACCAGCCCCATCAGGGCAGAGCCTCCTAGTAGTTGTTGTTGTTGTTGTGGCTGTAGGAAGAAGGAAAAGAAAATGCACGGGCCTGCTACTGGCTCTAGCTGAGCCACCTCCGCTGCCTCGTGCAGATAGAAGAGAAAAGAGAGAAGAAAGGAAAGCAAGAGGGAAAGAAAGACGCGCGCCGCAACAGCCGTCGTCCACCACCAGCGGTGGCGTGTGCAATGACGGCCTGAACCGATAAAAATTCGGTGCCAGGCGAGCCCCCGCCGCAAGCGGCGGTGACCAACCTGTACCAGCCCCATCAGGGGAGAACCTCCTAGTAGAAGCAAACGCACCCCCTTATATACCGCCGCTCCGGCATCACGTGTTCACTACAGCGCACCTAACGGTAGAAGTGGGAAGCGCATTGGTAGCGACGCCGCGCTCAACCGCGCGAGCCGGCTGCCCATCTCTCCTCTGCTCTGACGTCACGCATCACGTGGTACTCCTTGGTAGCGATGCTACAGTCACGCGGGCTGAACATGGTTGTCGTCGTCCTCTTCAGCATCAGGCGCTGAACATATCGGAGCCGAATACCTGTTTTACAAAATAATTGAAAAATATGTTGTAAAAGGTGGTCCAAAGGTGTCAGAATCAGTTCGACACCTTTGAATGCATTTTTAATCTTATATTACTGAAACTTTTAATTGATCGATTAGTTACTTTAAATTTTTATTACCATCATCAAGCATTGTTTCATTATGTGCGTTTGACCCCTTTAGATGTTTTCAAGTTTTCCTTTATTTCGAATAAATAATTGGTCCATTGCACCCTCTCAGTTTTCTTGATTAGTATATCAAGCATTGGCTTTTTGATTTATGCAGTTTAACACATTTGAGCCCAATTTCTCTTTTTCTTTTTTTGTTATTTGAATTATTTGATCAACTACGCACTCAACAAGACCACTCGGCTTCGTCGCGAAGAAAAGCTGCCATCTCGACCTCTGGTTGATGCACTTCCAGGTATCTTAATTGCATATACGGACGCATCAATTATAGAAAATGGCGGTAGAACAGCAGCTACTAGTCCAACACACAGCGAACTAAAGGTACATAAAGAATATCTTTTAGAATACCCGGACCCGCTTGTGATGGAACTCTATGCAATCCGCGATGCTATGGAGGCCATAAATAAAATAGATTCGATAACAGAAGCCCACATCTATACAGACTCCTTAGCCGCCATAAAACAACTGAAGAAAGTGACGAAGACGCTATGTGTTACCCAGGAAATCCACGCACTGAATAAAAAAAATTACCGACGATTACTTTACTTCCTAATGTGAAATTTGAGCGCAGCAAATAAGCTGTTTCACCTTTTCGATAGATTGAGGCAAAGAAATCGAGCAACACATGTATGCGCTATCACAGAATTTTTTTTTTATTTTTCACACGTATTCCTTTAACAAAGACTCCACTAACAGTTCTTGACAATCATGAAGGAAGCTTTGTGGTCGGAGAAATAGACTGATATATGTTCGACTTGGTACACCAATGCTTGATTCTCAAAGACGAGATCTATACAAGTGCCTCGCGAGGTTGTCACAGCCGTGGGACGCGTTACGAGCGAGAGGAACGGGGTGTTTTCCCGCATAAGTGTGAAGAAATTCCTGTTTGTCTTTATGTCAACATTCGTCTCGCTCATGGCTCAGAAAGAACTGGCAGATAATTTCGCAGTGCCGAACGGCAGCGGCAATTTCGGCTCGGGCGGTGCACATATACAGATCCGCCGCCACCGATCTGGCTCTCTGATTGCCACCGCACAGGGGTTGGATTGGAGGAGGAGCGAAGAAAGGAATTAAGTTCGAGCCGGCGCTTTGACAACCGAAGACTCGCAGGAAGAGGGGGGAGGGGGGCGGCGTGTACACCCAGCGGCAAACGATGGGGGCAGAAGCGCGCGTAGCAAGCGGACAACGCGATAAAGGAAGGAGGGAAGAGAAAGCAGTGACTGACTGATGCTGCTGACGCCGATAGTGAGTCAACCCCAGCTGCGGAGTTGGTTTCAGGGACAACGCCGCCAATGCCGACGCAAACAATATGATACCCTCGCTTCCGCAGCGCCAAGACCCAAGTCTAGCCGTGGGAATGTGATCACGTATTCGTCGACGTGCCGGGGCCTACGTGAAATAACCGGCGCGTCGGCAACTGAAGAGCACCTTATCCGCCACACAGGAACAGGAGGGGGGGGGGGGGGTGGGGGGGGGGGACCCTCTCATCCTCTTTCTGCATGGCGGCGACGGTGTTCTATGCAGTCACGTTATCTTGACTCTCTAGCGGCGTCAGCGGCATGCAGCGGTATCAGTCGGTCGCTGCTAGCGCTGGGGGGATGAAAGGGGGGCGGAGGTGGTTACGAGGCCGACGACAACGCCGACGCCGACGCGAAACCCAGGAACGGACGCCGAAGAGCTGCGCTCTAAAAAACAAAGATAAGCATCCAGATACATTGGACACAAGACAATGCTGAGAACGCTGAGCAGAGAAAAGTTGACCACCTCACACACGAAGTTCCACACACTAATGCGCCCCCCACCAGGCTCCCTTTCGATGCCCGCTCCGCTGTTTCCATTTTAGCATCCTCTTTAAGGAAAAGTACACGTGCCCTCATTCCCCCGTGTACATTCCCACTACCTCGTAACTTAACGAGTTTGGAGGAGGTTTCCCTTAGAATAATAAGAGCTGGGGCGGCCCTTACCCCGTCGGTAAAATGCCGATGGGAATCGCAAGCTGACATCGGACCAACCACATGCCCAAAGTGTTCCACACCAGCTGCAGAAGTGGATGTTCGCCACCTGCTATAGACTTGTGCAGGGACAAGGGCATCAAGGACACAGATTCTGCGCGAAGTGGGACTAACCACAACAAGGGAAGAGGAGTTTTCTAAATGGCTCACGAACAACGCTAAGAGCGGGAGCCTGCTCCGGTTCCTCACGGAAAACCATTTACATGAGTTTATATAATATGCCTTATGGCAAGTTTGCGTACAAAAAAAAAACTACGCACTTTAAATTTTCGTTATTAGTCAACAAGCATTGGCTTTTCATTCTGAGAATTTTGACACCTTTGAACCTCCTTTTCCCAATTTTTCATTTTTCTTTTCTTAATTCGTCAATCGTTACAATGATTTCTTTGACTATCAATCGCCTATCATACACGAATCAACCATCAATCACCAGAACCACAAATTATCATGATAAGATTTGTTGTAAGCAGCCCTAGATCATTTCCGATATGTGCTTCCCAACTGAACGAGGCTATTGCTTAAAAGAACAGATTTAAGGACCCTTAGAACGCTTGCTTTGCACGTAACAGTCACTGTAATTTTGTGAAATAATGACAACAAATTTTTCTCGACGCTGAAGTATGAGAAATGTGCGTTGAGTTCCTGTGGAGCGGAGATTGCAGTAGTGCGTTCGCATGTGCGCGCGCTGACCAGCCGACTGCAACAAACAGCGGCAGTGCAACTTCCGGAAATCTGTCTCATGTTCAGATCGGTCTGAGCCGCCTGCCCAAGTGGGCAGCTCCGGCAAAGTCAGGCCTGTCACGTGGTATCGTAACATCGCACGAGCGAAAGAACAATCAGTGTCCGACCATGTCACCCGCGAACTATGCGCGAACCTCAGAAGAAAAGGCCCCTGAGGAAGCAATTCCCGGGAAAAGCGCCCCCAAGCCGACAACTGATCCCAAGAATGAATCGTTTGGGAACTCACTTCGCAAAAAACATTGTCCCATTCCTAGTTCCCCACCTCTTTAAGCACTCAAGACGACCGGTATCATCAGTTCGGTAATATTACCAGTATTCATTACGAAAATTACAATCGGGTGGTTTTCGGAAACCGCCCACGGCAGAAGCGGTCACTAGAAACTCTCGCAGATGTCCTGGTTGTAGGTCAGTGTAGAACTCTTGCCATAGTTCCGGTGGTGATGAAGATGCTGTACTATAGGGACGGCATGCAGGACCAGCCTTAACCAATCGTTGACAGCGGCCACCTGAAGCCCTTCTCGTAACACCAGCCCACTGAAGGCGATGGTCAGCTCACCATTTATCTCGCAAAAAAAAAAAAAAAAAGGTAGGTAGGTAAAGAAGAGCGAAGCGAAGATGAGGCCGCTGTCGACAGGGCCGCCTGCTTGTGCGTCAGTTCACACGACGGCACTGTAGCTCAGATTGCATCACGAAAGGTCACACTTCGATCATGGATGTCGTTGAAACATATAACGATGCCGAGAGACGCTTGCCCTCCGCCAACACTTTCGACTGATAATTATTTTAGTTATTAACGCTCCGCATCAGTTGATGTTTGGCCCTTTCGAATCTGATGGGTGAAAGCGAGGTGCCATGCAATACTGCAGCATGTCACGGGGAAATGCAATCTTTGCCTTATAGCATATATGAGCACGTGGGAATAAAAAAAAAATTGCCGACGACTACGTTACTTCCTAACGCGAAATTTGAGCACATCTCATCAGCTGTTTCAGCTTTTCGATAGACTGAGGTATGCGTTTCGGCTCGGGCAGTGCACATATCGAGATACATCGCCACCGATAGCTCTGATTGCCGCCGCACAGGAGTGACATTGGAGGACGAGCGAAGAGAGCAATTGAGTTATCGGGCGGTCGCGGCAGGCAGCGCGTGGGCCCATAGGAGCGTTGCGCGGCGAAGAGATAGCAGCGACTGACTGATGCCGCTGACGGCGCTTGGGATCATGGAGGAAGGAAACAACCTAGAAGAGGCCCTTGCCATTCCCAATGCATTAGAGAAAGTGTGGCGGAAGTGACGTCAAAATTTAGAGTTAGCCAAGTAGGGTCATTAGCAACAGCGCCGCTGTTGTTATGAAAACTCGGGCCACTAGCAACAGCGTTGCTAAGGGCCCTAGGTACGTGCGCGTCGCGGAGAAAGTGAATGCGGAGGAGGAGAGACGTTGCAGCGTCCGGTCGCGGCGCAGCCGCGCTGGCTTCAAAAAAATGACGTCAGGGCCTCTCCTAAGTTCTTTCCTTCCTCCATGCTTGGGATGCACGCACCGTGATCCGGTGATGCCGAGCCGTCGTTTCGGCAACTGGAGAACACCGTCGCCGCCACGCAGGAACAGTGGCGGCAGGAGCGCGCGCTGCCCCGGCTGCGGAGCTGGTTGCATGGACAACGGCGACGACGTGAAAAGCAGGAACGGGCGCCAAAAAGCTGCGCTCTAAAACGGCGGAAGCAAAACACAAACAAGGTTCAAGCTATAGAACCATAAATAGAAGTGTAAAGTCATATCAGTAAAAGCCGGCGATGGTAAAAAAAAAAGTGACCACTGATAAGCAGCACCACGGTTAGAGTATGTTTGATTGCGCCTGCATGCTTCTGCTTCGCAAATGGGGACTTTTCTTCCAGGAACATTTTTTCCGGAGCATTATTTCTGGGGTCGTTTTTTCCGGGGATGCTTTTACCGGAACCCGCGAATTACTACCTGCAAGATACCCGCGATTATTCGCTCACAACGCCGAAGTCGAGTAGCCAACGTCGGGTTTGACATCGTTTTCTGATGAAATCATGCTGAGTTGTCTCCTACCCAATTGCGTAATTCCCGGGAATTGGCGCGCAGAAAAAAAAAAAAAAAAAAAAAAAAGAGCAGATCGAAGGTTTCAAAGACTCGAAAGTAGGGTTATTGGTTTTAGAGAACGACATGGTTGCCAAAAACAGCGGCACGCATCGAACCATTCGCCGCTCAGCTGCGGCCAGGAGGTCCACACCCTCACCTTCGCATTTCATCCACAAGCAACCGTTAATGTACGATCGTGCGCTGATAAGCTGAGAGAAGGCCATTCTTCGTAGAGTGGTAAGAATAAGAGTGGCTACTTCAACGCACGGAAGTAACATCATAAACCAGAAGTGACGTTTAGATCGGAAGTGAGGCCAATTTGAATGGTCGTCGTTGGGTTTAACGGCTGGCTACTGCAATTTCTCCTGCTGTTTGTTTGTGTACTTGGCAGCGTCGTCGTCTCCCGAGAGCCTGGTAGAGAGGGTTGCTAGCCTCGCATCTCAAAGGAGTCCCAGTGAATTTACGCATCATCTGCCCGTCCGCATAGGAAGCCCCGTCGGAGAGGTCGAGAAGTGCGCAGCGTTCAGTACCGCCAACGGCGGCGCCGAGTAATCTGAGCCGGCCGGCGCGGTAGGTTGCATTCGCGTTGTACGGCGCGAAGCATGTCGGCTCTCATTTTCTGCCGTTTTAAAGCAATCGAATGTCTTGGGAGCTACTTTCGAACACCAATAGTGGCGAAGGGACACCGCCGGTTCGAATGAATGAATGAATGAAAACTTTATTTCCACCGAAAAGGAGCCCTTCATCTCCCGCCCCCGGCACGCAGGCCGGGTAGCGGGTCAGGAGGGCCCCGCAGGCTGAGGTCAGGTGCGGTTACAAGCACTCTTCACGGCCACAGCCGCCAGGTGGGTCGCGTGCCGCTGAACGTTGGGATCTCCGCTCCGCAGCCAAACCTCCCAGGCTTCTCTACTATCAATGTTAATGCCGGCGCCTGGGGAATCGGCGCATTGCCATATTATATGATCTAGCGTGCCTTTTTGTCCGCAACTTTTACATTTAGAATCTTCTTCCTCCCCGGTCTGTGTTAAAAAAAACCCAGACAGGGCAGATGTAGTTATCGGCTTGTAATCGCCTCCAGATGCGTGCTTCATTGTTAGTGAGAGACCGATCTGGGGGAGGGTATACTTTTCGATCTAATTTGTAAGATTCTGTGATCTCATTGTATGTGATAGCGCAATCTTTAATTCCCTTGCATTCGGGCTGTTCTACCACTGCCCGGTGGTAGAGATCTCGGGCCAGCAGGTGCGCAGCTTCGTTGCCAGGGACAGATTCGTGTGCTGGTATCCATATGATGGATATGGTTCTCGTAATGGGATTTGTGCTAATGAGGGGGCTACCAGCACAACTAAAGCAAATACCGGACTTAAAATTTAGCATGTACGCAGATGACATAAATCTCTGGATAAATAAAGGTAGCGACGCAGAAATAGAGAACAAACTCCAGGCTGCCGAAAATAAGGTGGTTCAGTACGCTGCGGAACGCGGTCTATCCTGCTCGGCGCAAAAGTCAGAACTATTCATCTACAACCCCAAATATAGGAAGAATAAAGCAGACATAAAGATAACTGTTGAAAACTACCCGGTTCCACAAGTAGAGGAAATTAGAATCCTAGGAATGATCCTCCAAGCAAGAGGGCAGAACACAAACACCATCAAAAAATTGGAGAACTACGCAGCCCAAGTTACCGGCATATTCAAAAGAGTAGCGCTTAGAGGACACGGTCTCAAGGAACGTAGTCTACTCAAAATGACACAGGCCTACATCATCAGTCGCATATGTTATGCCACACCTTTTCTCAATCTCAAAAAGACAGAACGTGAAAAAATCGACGTCATAATTCGAAAATGCGTCAAACGCGCACTAGGCCTCCCTGTCTCCACATCAACAGAGAAGCTGGAGAAAATGGGGATTCATAATACATGGCAAGAGCTCACTGAAGCTGTCAGAATCTCTCAACTGGAAAGACTAAGTCAGACGGAGATAGGCAGAGCCATCCTAGGCTGGGTGGACTCCAATCAGACAGAGGCCCACAGACGAAAACATCTATCCCACCCAACATAAGGGAACACATACTGGTACCACCCTTACCTCGAAACATGCACCCAGACTACAACAAAGAACGCAGAGAACACAGAGCCAAAGCCATCGCTAAAAGAATGAAACGCAAAGCAGTCGATGAAGTTGCTTATGTAGACGCATCATGCGGACGACATGGAGCAGCTGTCTCGGCAGTAGTAAATGGAGAAGGTGCACCTAAAATTGCGGCCTCAACACGCACCCGTGACATTAGTACAGCTGAAGAGGTCGCAATAGTGCTCGCATGCACTGGTACACAGGCCAAAACTATAATCAGCGACAGCAAAACGGCTGTCTGGAATTTTGCAAAAGGACGGATCTCAGAGGAGGCCAAAAAGATTATTCTCACAAATCCCGCCGGTTCGAGAATAATTATGTTTAGAACGTGAACGGTGTCGACGTCACCGCGAAGTGCGCGCCGCTCGCGACGGAACAACCGCGAGCGTGACGTTGAATTTGGCGCGAGTAAACAGAGGCTTTTTTTGTTGTTGTCGCCGTTGTTGTTAACGATATTTATTACCTCAGGGCATCAGTCGGATATGTGGTGAAGAATTAGGAAATTATTAAACTAATGGAAAACGTTGGCTGATGTAAACGGAGCTGTTCATTTATCTATTATGTTTACACCTCCACCCAAACATTGAAAGTGCAGTAAGAACCTGAGAAGAGATTGATCTCCTGTTACTTCTTTTTTTGTTCTTGGTGTTTGAAAGCAGCAGCATAATAATTGCCTAGCGGTTCCGCTTTACAGTTTAATACCATGACGGACACTTTGGTCGTGGTGTACCGACAGCTCCGCGGAGGTTACAGGAAGGCAGGTACGGTTCCCTCTACGGATGTCGTGGTGATTGCAAGCACTATGCGGTTATGCTAGATTGTAGTGTGCGCCATCAAAGAAAACTGGCATGGACTTTGTACCTCCGTATCTCAAGCGTGGGGAAAGCCGGCAGGCAATGAGCTAGGATTTTTTACTGTTGGTACCAATGATGGAACGGTCTATCGTATGGGACAATAAACTCTTGAGCAGCTTGAGTCGGTGAAAGAAATGTTTGGCGCGGAACGATAGAGTGAAGTTCCATGCTCCGCGTACGGGATCATGGACCTCCACACTCCGCCAGATCGACTTTTTCAGCGCCTTAACAACTAATTTACACATTAATATGCTCATCCAAATGATTTGAACATATTTTGGCTTTAAGGCTCCGAATAGACATCGCATTATCTTCCTGCTAAGGTGGCTTCATCGCTCCTCTGAAAATTCTTGCCGTTCCTGTAAGCACCTGTCCTGTCTCCAGAGAAGTGGATCTTCTATTTCCGAGGAAGCTCCAGACGTCCTCTCCGCGTCAGGTTGCGAGACCTCCGGCGCATGCTACTCATGCATGATTGCAGCTCAGGTCGGCACGGAGGCTAGGCCTAGTGCTGCCGCTGCCACGCTGGCAGAGGCAGCTTCGCCGGAGTTGCTCGCTGCAACTCCTGCCCTGCCGTCGACACCTCTACCTGACCATCGGCCTCAGGTCCAGCTTGGTGCTCCCGGTTCTTCAGCACCAGCGCCCATTCAGCCTTCCCAAAATGGACAACAGCCCGTAAGTGAACTGTTCTCTGGACGGAGCACGGCTATGGCCACTCAGCTAACACGACGAGATGCACATCCAACAGTGCGTCCTGAGGAGACAAGCTGTTCAATGGACCTATCGGCTCCACCATCCGTATCAACGAGCACCCGTGCGCCTCACAAGCGTCCTTCGGAAGATAATCAACCGAATTCGTCCTCGGCAAGTGGTGGCTATCAAGGAAAGCGCTCCTGTTTAACTATCGAAAACCAGGTTGCACCTACACCGGGATCGTCATCTTATAAAGTGGCGATTAAATCTCTAGCCAACAAAAGCCTCACCGATATACCAAACAGGATCATCCAGGCCAACTTGGACGCGTGTCTCGGAACCAGAGGTTTTCGGGGCTTCACGGCAAGGAAGAAGTCAAACACTATAGCTGTGTGGCTCCCGACACTTACTGCGGTGGAACGTGTCCAAACGCTTAGTTATATTTCAGTCACAAGTGAGATCTCAGTGCCTGTGCAAGTGTATCTAGTTGAAGGCTCCGACTTGCAGCGTTGCGTTGTTTACAACGTCGACATAAACGAAGATCAAACCACCCTTCAACGTGAGCTGTACTGCCCAACGCACCGAGTCATACAGGCCCGACACATAGGAAAGGGGCGTTCCTGCATGATCACCTTGCAAGGCCCTCCGACACTCCCAGCTTGTCTGTACTACTACGGCTGCATATTAAGGCCACGGCCGTATAAACCGAGTGTGGTTTACTGTTATAACTGTTTTCGGGCAGGGCACATGCGCAAATCTTGCCCCTTTGCTACTGCTGATGAAGGTGCGTCTGAAGGAAAAGTTACGTACCGATGCGGCCTCTGCAAATCGGATGACCACGAGATAACATCTCCAAGTTGTCCGACAAAGCAAAAGGCAACGCAGAAGGCTCGTCTTCGGAACACTAAGCGTTGGCCAATAGAGGACATGACACCGGTGCAGACATCCAATCGCTTTGCAGCTCTTCAGTGGAATGATGACGAGTGGCCAGAGCTTCCTGAGCCCGCTTCGAATGCACCTCCAGCTAAGACAAAGTCTAATGATACGGTGCTCAAGAAACGCCGTCGACAACAGCCAATACAGCAGTGTACTGATCTACCAGACGACGATATGGCTGTAGTGGATGAGCAAATCAATCGTCTCTTAGCAGAGGTCTCAAAGCTCCGACAACACCGCGAAATGCTTGCTCGACGTCGGCGAGTTGCAGAAGTAACCGCCAAATCTAGTAATTGCCCAACACAACCGCCTTCATTCCGCACAACAGGGCCATTTGCTGCCTCTTCCCAGTGTACCACAACGCCCAATGATAACTCTGCAACATCGCTGCTCCGCTATATGGTCAACCAGTTATCCAACCTGACATCTGTGATACTACAGCGCTTGGACTAGCACACAAAAATGGCGAAATCCGGTCGTCCTGGTGTACTACAGTGGAACTGTAGAGGCATTTCCACGAAGGTTGCCGAGCTCAGGACCCGACTGCGATTTAACAAGCTTCGGGTGTGGGCTATGTTACTTCAGGAAACGAACGCCTTACCATCTATTCCTGGCTTCAGCGGCTACGTGTCTCCTTCAATGACCGACCGTCGCGTGCAGACTGCTTCTCCCCCGGGAAAGGCGGCGATATATGTTGAAACGAGTATTCCTCATGTACGCCTTTCTCTCGAAAACTGGTGCACATCATACCAAGAGGTAGTAGCAGTTGCTGCGAAATTTCTGAAAGGAACCGTTGTTCTTGTTTCTTATTACGTAAGACCAGCTGGAGGCACTTCTTCCCGTATTAATCTTGGATGGTTATTAAGTGTTCGTCGGCAATACCCCGGGTGTCCAATTTTAGTCGGAGGCGACTTTAACGCCCCTCACCCAGACTGGGGGTATCCGACTGCAAGCCCTCGTGGTAGGCGTGTGCGGGACGCCTTCACTGATGCCCTGTTTGTTCTGCTTAATCACCCTGGGACAGCAACACGGCCTGTGCGTCACATACATAGTGCTGCCTATGCTCCAGACTTGACGTGGTGGTTGGGCGCAGGAACTCCCTCATGGCACATGGAGCCGGACTGCTGGGGAAGTGATCACCACCCTATCCTCATCGGTCTCCATCCCTCCCGCCTCCGCCCTTTACGCCGCAAATGTTCTGTGATAAACTGGGACAGCTTTCGCTCATGTCTCGACAGTATGTCTTCAGATTCGCCGTCACTCCTTGTTGACCGTATACAGAGAGCACTAAACAGCGCTACGACTACTACCTGGATTGATGTAGGTCGACCGGCACCAGATCTCGGCCTGCTTAACTTGTGGGCAGCCCGCCGTCAAGCTGAGCTGGCTGCTACGCGAGACCCTACTTCGGGGCAGGCACGTACACGACTGAATTATCTTACCGCGAAGGCTCGGAGATATGAACGCGATCTATCGCGACGCCAGTGGCATGCATGGTGTGAACAATTTTCTGATAAATCATCGAATGCCTCACTATGGCGAACGTTTCGTGCAATGGAACATGGTCGTCGTTCTACTGACGCAGCAGCAACAGCATGCTTTGCGGCTAATCTGTCGCCGGGTGATTTCGCCAAAGAAGCTGCTCGAAAATTTTTCCCAAAATACGATATACTGCCTCCTTCAGCTGTAAACCTTAATTTGGCAGGTATCCCTGCAGACGCATGGAAACTACCATCTGCTGCCGACGCAGATGGAATTGCGAGCCCCTTTTCGATGTGCGAGCTGCTGGCTGCAATTGACGATGCGAAACGGAAAACAGCGCCCGGCCTGGACAAAATTCAGTATGAGGTTTACAAAAACCTCAGTACTGCTGCACTTCCTCAACTACTAGACACCATAAACAAAGTGTGGCTTGATGGTGTCGTACCCGAGAGCTGGAAAACCGCTGTCGTGATCCCTATTCCCAAACCTGGGAAGCCTCCAACGGACCTCGCCAACTTGCGACCAATCTCCTTAACATCAACGCTTTGCAAGCTCGCAGAGAAAATGCTAGCCACACGACTTTCTTGGTGGCTTGAACAGCACGGTTTTTATCACCCTGCTCAAATTGGATTTCGTCCATACATAGGTACAGAGGACGGGTTGGCTGTCTTGGCCTCAGCAGTTCTGTCATCTACCCGCAGCCGCGATGTACGTACCATATTAGCAATGGATGTTGAAAAGGCATATGACAACATCAGTCATGCTGCAATCCTGAATGCCATTGACATGCTCCATCTCCCTCCGAGAGTACGCACTTTTGTCGCATCATTTTTGGACGGACGAAAATTTGCAATACGCCTCAGCGGTGACACTGTTGGTTCATTCGTTTCACTACGTGGCGTGCCCCAGGGATCAGTATTGTCTCCGACGTTATTCAATATTACTTTCATCCCATTGGCGTGGCGCTTACATGATATCCCTGAAATCAAGTTTTTGCAGTACGCAGATGATATCACGGTATGGAGCACTCACCATGATCTTCTCACTCAAGAGGCCGCCCTTCAGTCAGCATTAGACGTAACCTCTGATTACGCATCCTCCATTGGCCTTCAACTTTCTGTGTGTAAAACTTCATACACGTCAGTCGCCAACCGCTGGGGACGCCGTAAACTTGCCTCAAATCCAATTCGTCTCTCTCTATCAGGCACCCCAATACAAGAAAGTTCGGGCCTGAAAATTCTGGGCTTAACAATTCACCAATCAGGATCAGCGACTGCTTGGCTCTCTCAGGCAAAAAAGCAAGCACTTCAAACTATAAGTTTAATAAGAAGAATTGCACCTAAAACGGGTGGCGCTGGCTCGTTTGTTGCACGCCAGTTAGTGAGGGCGGTTCTGCAGCCCCGTATTGTTTATCAGGCCCAGTTCCAGCATCTTACAAGGGCACAATGGGATCGCCTTGAAGCCGTAAATCGAGAAGCTATGAGGACCATAACATGCCTTCCACGAATCACACCGGTCGTAGCTTTACAGGAGAATGCGCAGCTCAACACCATCGATGAACTGGTGCAGCAGCGCCGAGATGCTCGCAGACTCAAGGCCACTTTGTCACATTCAACGCAAGCACTGAGGGCGTATGCAACGTCACACATTATTCTTCAGCCACCTGCGCCAGTTCTCCCTCCCTGGAAATTTATACAGTTAGGAGACAACAAGCCAACTGACATCCGCAGACCGACGTCTGCCAACTCTGCATCGTTGCTACGCCAGAGATTTGAAGAGCAAGATACTAACCTGCCTCAAGATTCCATAGTAGTGTACGTAGATGGAAGCCTGCAAGGCTGTGAAGCCAAAACGGCAATCCACTGTCCACGGAGACCTAGCCTGAATCAGACAACTACGTTTCAGCTTTCAGAACCACTTACATCTTTCTGCGTTGAGCTTGTGGCAGTTCAAGAGGCACTCTGCTCCGTGACTTCTATAACCATGCTCCCTACAGCCCACATTGTCATCCGCACTGACGCACTACATGCAGTACGTCAGCTCCGACGTGTCAGCCGCTGCCCTAAAATTTGCCAGGACATCCACCAGCTTGCGGCGCGCATCCCACAGTCAATACGCATTGAGTGGGTCCCACGGGATCTGCTGCCTTCCCAAAGTCAAGCTGATTTTGCAACCCGCCTCGTAAACCAAGACGCATCAATCCCACGGCTTCTCGAAGTCGACGACGCTACCCTCCTTTTGTCAAGAAAGGAGCACCTCCGGCGCCGCACACGTGCACTTATCCCTCCGTGTGCGATATGCCTTCCCCGCGGTCTCACCCGTGCAGAGGAGGTTGCGCTTAGGAGGATCCGGGTCGGTGTTGCCCTTACACCAGCAGTAACTAGGACGTGGTCATACTTCCAACACTTATATCCACGCCCAGGATGCCCGATCTGTAACAACGAAGATGTCGAGGCCGACATCCACCACTTGCTGTGGGACTGCCCAGCACTCAAGCCAACACGAATCCGGCACCTGAGAATAGCTGGCCTTTCAGCAACCAATCCTGCCTCATACGTCACTTGGACGCAGGGACCTCATCATCGCTCACTTCTGGACTTCATAAAATCAGCCAACCTATTTCCATTCATTTAATCATTTATTCATCCTTCATCTCACAACCTACTGATGCCCGGAGGCAATAAATATCGACTTAAAAAAAAAAAAAAAAAAAGACATCGCATTAGAAGTTCGGTTCACAGAGTCCACGAGTATTTTTTATTATTATTATTATTATTATTATTATTATTATTATTATTATTATTATTATTATTATTATTATTATTATTATTATTATTATTATTATTATTATTATTATTATTATTATTATTATTATTATTCCGCCTCTGATTAAATGCGGCTGGAATTCGATGCTGCGGCTGCGCGAATTTCTTGCGGCTGCGAATGTTGTTGTTGTTGTTATTGTGGCTGTAGGAAGAAGGAAAATAAAATGCACGGGCCTGCTACTGGCTCTGTAGCTGAGCCACCTCCGCTGCCTCGTGCAGATAGATAAGAATATAGATAAGAAAGAAAAATTTGGAGGACGCTTAAGCTTCGCCTTCAAGAGTGGAACGCGATAGCGTTATTGCACCTCGTCGAGAAAACTTACTAAACGCAAGGGTATTGGGGCATCCTCACACCGGTACCCGCGCGGCCCGAAGGGGAGAAGCGGGTGAGCCAAGATAGTGATCTAAAGAAAGGAAAGACGATTGATTCTACAACCTGTGAGGGTGCACGGCGAAACGTCAGGGGCGAGTGGCGCGCCACGTGTCGGGGCAGCGCCGCACATTGCGAGGAGATCCCCAGGTGGTCGAAATTACTCCGTAGCCCTCCACTACGGCTCCTCCTTTTCTCTTTCCACTTTCACTTCCGTCTGCCTCCCTTCCCTTACGGCGCGGTTGCGGTGTCCACAGAAAAACAAGTTAGACCGTTACCGCGCCTTTCCCTTCCTATAAATAAATCAATCTCTCTCCCACAGAAAACAAGTGAGACAGTTACCGCGCCTTTCCCTTCCTATAAAATCAATCAGTTCTTCCTTCAGCCACAAGCGCAGGCTCAAACTGGGGGACGGAACTGGTTACGAGGCCGACGCCGACGCGAAACCCAGGAACGGGCGCCAAACAGCTGTGCTCTAAAAGAGGTGATGCGGCGGCATGGCTGCCGACGGGTGTGCGCTCCCGCGCGCAGGGATGCTGGTGTTTCTACGGGGCACACACTTACGTAGGCCCGGTCCAATGTTAAAATGGCATTGAGTCTCTGGCATAAACTAAAGAATGTTTTCAAGCACTTTCTTGTTCTACGGGATCACACTTGCCACTCTGTCTCAGCGGCACCAATGCGTGCCCTCCGCCCCTTTCTTTCACTGGCTAGCTGCACCCGCAGGTGCGGACCGCATCCCCCTCTCGACCCCACTGATACTCGCGCCGTCCACTCGGCGCCCGAAAGACATTTCGAGAGCTTGGTGGTACACACGATCGCCAGACCTACCTTATAACGTACAGATTGCCATTTCTTGACTGACAACACGCTTATTTTCGCTGGGAACTGCTGCCTCAAGAAAATCGGGCTACCCTAGCGACTGAACATATCCAAGAGATCGACGGCCAGCTGTGACTGGATGCCATGACTAAAGGTGTTATGCCACTGTGAACAGACCATGTGTTGGCACTTCATGTACCAGAATTCAGGATTGACAGCATATTAATTTCGGCTCCTTTTCCCTGACATGGCCACTTTTTGACTGTAACCCTGATAACTCCCAGATTTCTACGAATACACATTTTCCTTCACAATGACAGGTTTTTCATTTTCCAAATCACTCACTAAACACCCTGATCACAGGCCTCCTGGACTCTGCTCTTCTAAAAAACAAGGCTGCGTCATGAAAGAGTCCTGCTGGTAGATTCTTTAAAAACGCAAAAAGAAAAAATTGGCAGTGGCTTAGCTTGGTTAAGCCTGGTAATTGCGAAAGCACGCGGGCGAGGCATCAGACCGCAACGCCAACCACAACGAGACGGCACACGCCGAGACGCGCGCGCTAACGGACCGCGCCTCGGTCGACTGGCCGCTGTGGTTCAGCACCAAAGACCGAATGACCGACTTCAGCGAAATAACCAAGGCGTTCCGCCTAGCTCGCAGAACTCTTCCACCCCCTTGCTCGGGGCTCAGTCGAGAGCAAGCCGTTTTATTCAGACAGATACAAACGGGCTCACTCCCCAGCCCGTTACTGATGCACAGAATGTATCCCGAGACGCACCCGACAGACAAATGCAGTCTGCCGAACAGAGACGGCCGGCTTCGAACACATTCTGTGGAATTGCAACAAGTACCAGGAAGAAGCTAAGTCTGGGAGGATCCCGCCACGACTGGAAGCAGCCGCAGGGAGCTACAATCAAGAGGAACAACTCTGGGCCGCCCAGCAGGTCATCAAGGCGCTGGCCCGGCAGGGAACCAGCGAGCCGACCACGGCGAGCGGGGACCCAGGCCGCGCGGCCGGTGCCCAGAGGACAACGTAGGCCCCGTCCGGAGCGCGCGCGCCCGCGAGCGCGCGTTCTACTGCAGGCCACAAATAAACGTTTTACCAATCCAGTCCAATATGGCTACGCCTAGGTTCAGCTGGTGGTGTAGCTGGTTGTGGTGCTTGTGGTTATGCTTATGGTTATGCGGTGATTCACTCTGGCCACGGCATATGGTTCAACTATTGTTTATTGCGGGGTGCTACCCGGTTATTCTAGTATAACTAGTAGCGAGGCAAGGAGTGCCATGGCTGCAACGATATACAGTCGTGCCTCGTTAATATGGACACTTTGGTTTCCGACAAAAACTGTCCATAAAGCGAGTCATCCATAATAACGAGTCATGAATAAAACAAAAAGGACTTTATAGAGAAAAAAAATTGTAATAAATGACTGCTTTTGTACATAACGCTGTGCACTGGACTCAAAATTTCACAGAACACGGGCAATTTTGAGAGCATTATCTTTGTCATTGTTTTCTTCGAAAAATTGTAGTGCAGTCTGAAGCGACTCGCGTACCATGACATCCGTGATAGTGGACTTTGTGTTGGTCGAACTTTCGAGCACGAACTCCTCAGTGCTCACTGGCCGATGAATCAGAGTCCGATTCTCTACTCACCGCCACTTCCAAAATGGCCTCGTCACTGAGCAAAGTAGCTGCTAAGTAGCTGCTTGAGATTCTCCTGAGGCGAGGAAACAGCTGAGCTGTCGATACTAGTCCCTCACGGCTTGGATTGACTGAGATGGCTTTTGCCGCTTGTATTCATAGATTTCTTCGCGCCTACGTTCAGCTCTGTTCTTTTGCGTTTAACTCTCGCCATGCCAAAAGCCAGACTCAAGTTGAGGGTTACAGGCTCCTGATGCTTTGCACTTTTTTGCCTAGTTAACCTTTCTGCCTTTTCGTTCTTCCGATTCTTTCTTTTTTGTCTTGTACTTTGTCCGTAAGGAAGCAAGGGAGTCATGTTGGCAAGCTGCTATGCAGATGGCTATCGAACATCCCATCTTCTTGGCGCCGTTTCCATGTGTTCCTATAAAACAAATACTGCAAGCTGAAGTACAGTTTAGAGCGACGGCTAGCCGACTACGAATAGCTCAAGCCTTGTCAAGGCCGCATCGTTGACTCAGAGCGAAGCCGACATGCGGAACTGCAAAACTTGGCAGTTCGGCAGCGCAACAGGGACGAAAACCAGGAGCATGAGAGGGAAGCGCGTCCAGGACGGGGCGCCCGGTCCAAGTTGCGTGTTCGTACGTCGCCTTTCTTTTGTCGCTCTACTTTGTGAGTGTGTCTTAACTCTCACCGAAAAGAGTTAACGGCTTCATGGACACATATTGTGCTTTGGGAAAGAAAACTTCAGCCCCACAGCCACTTTAGGCACTTGTTTTTCTTCCTGTCACTTCTTTCTTACGCTTTTACCGGCCTCTCTGTTCACGTTCAGCAGAATTTATTGCAACCACATGTTGCTGTTTTCCCGACAGCGGCGGCACTTCCCCTGCACCCAAAATCTTCTGGTTCCCCCCTTTCGGGGTCTTTCTTACGCTGACTCTCGGTTTGCTGTGTACGGCGACACGCCCGCTTTGGCTCTTTCCAACCCCACAGGACTCGTTCAGGCATCCCGCCGTATCAGCTGTCGCGTAGGTTCGCGGGCGGCGCGCCCTTCTTTAACTTGTGTTCGGACTCATCTTTTTTTCAAGCACTGTCCATATTAACGAGACAAATATACATGGGCCCAAGTGGGCCGTGTGCATTCTTCCCCTGTCCATTGTCCAGACAGCGAGTTTCCATATTAACAAGGCATAAATACATTGAAAAAGTTTCGTCCCCAGAGAAACTGTCCATAATTCGGGTCGTCCATATTAACGAGGGTCATATTGCCACCTAGCGTTGCCAGGTGGCGCATGACTGAGTGAAGGACGACGAAGTGTCGCTTGTGGGTTTTGAGTCTGTGCTGCTCACCGCTGTTGTATCGGACTAACCCCTTGATTTCTTGATATCCTCAATCACCTTGTATGTGACATTCTGGTGGAGGTGCTGGGTAAGATCACCTATGCAAGTCTCCAGCTGAAAGACGTCGCGCCAGCCCTGTGCCATTGGACACCCCCGTGCATCGCTGCAGTCGACGGCTCCAGAGACTGCCTCCGGAGTTTCAGCCATCACCCGCCGCCATGACATCTAGTGCTTCTGCTCAGCAGGTAACGGGCGTCGCACCGGCCTGTAACTACACCTTGCAGGCCCCTCGGGTACCGAAGTCTTTTCATGGTGACCTCTTTGAGGATGTGGAGGACTGGTTCCTTCAGTTTGAGCGTGTCGCTGCTTTTAACCAGTGGGACGATACTGCCAAACTAAGGAACGTCTACTTCAGCCTTGAGGATGGCGCCCGGATCTGGTTCGAGAACCGACAGCAAATGTTAACATCGTGGCGGGAATTCCGTCGTCAACTGCTCGAGGCCTACACTAGCGCGGATCGTCGCGAACATGCCGAACGTGCCATTCACTCCCGCATCCAGATGCCGAATGAGAGTGTCCAAGCGTACGTCGAGGACATGATGCGCCTCTTCAGGCGAGCCGATCCCGCCATGTCCGAGGACAAAAAGGTCAGGCACTTGATGCAGGGTTTGAAAGAGCAACTGTTCGCAGGCCTTGTGCGCAACCCACCGTCGACCGTAAATGGATTCCTTGCGGAGGCCGCCACAATGGAAAGGGTGCTCCAACAACGTGCCGCGGCTTATAACCGACCTCTCCATACTGGCACAACTGCGGAGGAGCGGCATCCTGATGCTTTGCGTGAACTAATTCGCAGTGTCGTGCGCGAAGAACTGAGAAAGTTCTGGAACCCCATGCAGCAATCGCCAGCTTCCATTTCCGCTATAGTGCAAGAGGAGGTACGACAGGCGCTCAAGAGCCCTCTTTCGCCTATAGTTACGAGCCCACCATTGCTGTCGGGGACCGAAAACCGTCCCACATATGCGGAAGTTCTACAGAGTCAGGCTCCCTCTTCACCGCCACCCATTCCCGCGCCGCCTACATTTCCGCTGCCCTCGGTGCAACCAGTGCAGTACTTCGACGAACGTCCCCTGCCCCGACGCAAAGCCGACATTTGGCGCACGCCTGACCGCCGTCCACTCTGCTTCCACTGCGGTGAACCAGGCCATCTTTACCGGGATCGTCCTTATCGACGCCTCGGTCTTCACGGCTTCCGCATCGACGCGCCTCCTCCCCGGTTTGGTCAACGACCCCGAGTTATTGAAGAGTACCTGGCGGAACAGCGTTCATCTCGTTCGCAGCGTCAGTCCCGCTCCCCTTCACCAAGGCGCTCACTGACGTCCACCCAAGGTTCCTCGCGAGAGGGGCAAGGCCGTTCGTCTAGCCCTGGTCGGGAAAACTGAAAACAGCGACCTTCGGGGGCGAGGCCGCTGGTAGTCGCTGCGTTGAAGACCTCCCGTCGTCGCCGCTTCGATCCGACCGTGAGCTGCTGGTACCGTCCCCTAGGGAAGCCAAAAGCGTTTCTCTGGACATTCCTGTTATTTTAGACGGTCGTACTCCAGTCAATGCATTAGTGGACACCGGTGCGGATTATTCGATTTTGAGTGGTCGCATGGCGACTGTTTTGAGGAAGGTGCTCACTGCTTGGCCAGGTGTGTACCTTCGAACCGCCGGCGGTCATATAGTTACCCCAAAGGGGATGTGCACGGCTCGTATTCAGATTAACAGATATACGTTCGTCGTTAGTTGCGTCGTTTTGAGTGACTGTTCCCGTGACCTTATCCTCGGCATTGACTTTCTGCGAGAATACGGAGCAGTTATCGACCTGCGAAATAGACGCGTCACATTTTCGATGGGACAATCTGCCGAACGAGATAGAAGCAGTCCTTGCAATGCCGCACTTCGCGTTTCCGCCGAGAGCGTCTCGCTGCCGCCGCGAAGCAGTGTTCTTGTGGAAGTTACCTGTGACGATTTCCGTGCCGGCGATGCTGTAGCGGAAGCGAACCATTCACTCCTGCTTGCTCAAGGCATCTGCGCTGCTCGAAGTTTATTGTCGCTTCACAATGGCCGGGCTGCACTCCTTGTCACAATTTTTTCTAATGAGAACCGGCACTTGTTTCCGGGAACTGCTATCGCTTTCGCTGACTCTGTTACGCACGATCCGGTCTGTTTTACATCCACGGCAGTCGAAACTAATGAGCCATCTCTTGACAACATCGACATTAACTGCCACTTGTCGAAGGAGAAACGGCGGGCCTTAGAGCTACTGTTGCTGGATTTCAAGCACTGTTTTGCTTCTTCCTCGAAGGTTCGTCAAACGCCCATCACACAACATCGCATCATTACTTATGAAGACGCTCGCCCTATACGACAGCAGCCTTATCGTTTGTCTGCCAAAGAACGAGAAGTGATCCAGACGCAGGTTCAGGAGATGCTGGATGATGGTGTTGTGCAGCCTTCACAAAGCCCGTGGTCTTCACCAGTAGTCCTGGTCAAGAAGAAAGACGGCACTCTTCGATTTTGCGTCGACTATCGGAAATTGAATAATGTGACAAAGAAAGATGTATACCCGTTGCCGCGCATCGATGACTCACTGGACAGATTGCGACGTGCGAAGTATCTTTCATCTATTGATTTGAAAAGCGGCTATTGGCAAATCGAAGTAGACGAAAGAGACCGAGAAAAAACCGCATTTGTCACTCCAGATGGCCTATATGAATTCAAAGTACTCCCATTTGGATTGTGCTCTGCCCCAGCTACATTCCAAAGGATGATGGACACCGTCCTCACTGGCCTCAAGTGGCAGGTCTGTCTTGTGTACTTGGACGACGTAGTTGTTTTTTCCGAAACATTTGACCAACACCTCGAACGCCTTCGAGCTGTACTGGAAGCTCTCCGTTCTGCTGATCTCACACTGAAGCCCGAGAAATGCCACTTCGGGTATACAAAACTCAAGTTCCTTGGCCATGTTGTGAGCGCCGATGGGGTGCGCCCGGATCCCGAAGAGACTGCTGCCGTCGCACGGTTTCCCTTTCCAGCTAACAAGAGGGCTGTTCAGCGCTTTCTCGGCCTGTGCGCATATTATCGGCGGTTCATTGCGGACTTCTCTCAAATTGCGGAACCTCTAACGCGCCTCACAAGGAAGGACACCGCCTTTGTGTGGAACTCTGAGCAGCAGACGGCCTTCTCTTTGCTTCGCGAGCGCCTTCAAACATTCCCTGTTCTGGCGCACATCGATGAAGTGGCTGACACAGAGGTGCACACTGACGCCAGTAGTATCGGTCTTGGCGCGGTCCTTGTTCAGCATCAAGACGGGATTAAGCGAGTAATAGCCTATGCTAGCCGCACACTCTCTCGCGCCGAAACGAACTACTCTACCTCGGAAAAGGAATGCCTGGCGGTCGTGTGGGCCACTATGAAGTTTCGCCCCTATCTTTACGGCAGACCATTTAAAGTCGTCACGGACCATCATTGTTTGTGCTGGCTGGCAAATCTGCGAGACCCATCGGGACGACTTGCACGCTGGAGTTTACGACTTCAGGAATTTGACATAACTATTGTTTATAAGTCAGGCCGCAAACACGAAGACGCTGACGCGCTGTCACGAGCCCCCGTTGACACTGACGATGCTGCAGCCGATGACGACAATGGCTTTCTAGGAGCTCTCAGTGCATCTGAGCTCAGGGATCGACAAAGAGCTGATCCAGACATCCTTCCATTCATCGATTATCTGGAAGGGCGTGATACGCCGCTCCCTCGACGCCTATCTCGGCACATTGGTTCATTCTGTATGCAGCAAGGCGTCTTGTATAAAAGAAACTCCCAAGGCCAAGAAAGAGCTTACCTTCTGGTAGTACCATGCGAGCTCCGTGCGGATGTTCTACTTGCTTGCCACGACGAACCGACGTCTGGTCATTTGGGTTACTCACGGACGCTTGCTCGCGTCCGCAACATGTATTACTGGCCAGGACTCTCCGCAACTGTGAAACGCTATGTAAGAAGCTATCGCGAATGCCAGCGCCGTAAAACACCGCCCCTGAAGCCTGCCGGATTTCTCAAGCCCGTTAGAGCACCACGTATTCGGTTCGACCAAATCGGCATGGACCTCCTTGGCCCTTTCCCTTTGTCGCAGGCGGGAAACAAATGGATAGTAGTCGCTACTGACTACCTGACCCGATACGCTGAGACAAAGGCAATCCCTCATGCCACAGCTTCTGAAGTAGCCGAGTTTGTCATGCATAACATAGTCTTGCGGCATGGCGCCCCTTCGTATGCCATTACCGACAGAGGGACAGCTTTCACTTCGCAGCTCATTGACCACATATTTCAGTTGAGTTACACGACGCATCGCAAGACCACAGCGTACCATCCGCAGAGCAATGGTCTCACCGAAAGGTTAAATAAGACGATTGCGGACATGTTGTCAATGTACGCCGATGTGCAGCACAAGACCTGGGACGAGGTGCTGCCGTACGTCACATTTGCGTATAATACAGCCCAACAGGAAACAACGCGCTTCACACCATTCCGACTTGTGTACGGGCGTGAAGTTCAGAGCATGCTCGATTCCATGCTTCCGTGCCCAGATGATGACCAGCTTCAGCCAGTATGCCATCCGCGCTGAGGAAGTCCGCCAGCTTGCCCGTGTGCACATCGGGCGGCAGCAGACCTCTGACGCGCACCGCTACAACCTCCGGCACCGCCAGGTTCACTACAAACCTGGGGACCAAGTCTGGGTGTGGACACCAGTTCGCTGTCCAGGCTTGTCAGAGAAACTCCTTTCCCGCTACTTCGGGCCGTACAAAGTGTTGTGTCGTGTGAGTGATCTCAGTTATGAAGTTATTCCAGACGGCGCCGCACTTTCAAAACGTCGAAAGCCCAGCTCGGACATTGTGCACATTGTGCGGCTGAAGCCGTACTACCAACGATAACGCACGGCCACCTCCTGCGACGACTCTCTTACTTTGCACACCATTCTCACCGCCCGTCTTCACTTTTTCCATTTTTTTTTTTCGGAAGGGGGAGTAATGCCACCTAGCGTTGCCAGGTGGCGCATGACTGAGTGAAGGACGACGAAGTGTCGCTTGTGGGTTTTGCGTCTGTGCTGCTCACCGCTGTTGTATCGGAGCTAACCCCTTGATTTCTTGATATCCTCAATCACCTTGTACGTGACAATATTAACAGGGCACGACTGTACTTGGTTGTGGGTGAGGTTAAGGCAGAATGTGAGTGCCGCTCCGGCACCGGCTGCAACGGTATTCTTTACGCCAGCAGAAATGAAGCATCCCTGGAGTACAGTGGCTAGAATTCTAGCCACTGTACCTGGAGACTGCGTTGGTTCCACCTGCCGCTAGGCCACATCCTATAGTATCCAACGTTGCACCCCCGGCGGTAGCTGCAGCTGCAGCCCCATAAATCTTAGCTTTAGGAGCATGTGGCACAACTGCAGCTCCGGCCGGCCGTAGATCAACGTTGGGCTTAACTATCGGTGTGTAAGGGCGTACCCGAACCGGCGCCCCAAACGTCATTCTAAACGGTCCCACCACAACAATCTCAGGGATGACGGCACTCCGGCTGTAGCGCTCCCTCACGGAGGGAGTAGCTACCTCCTCGCGAGTTGGGGCCGCAGATGGGATGACGTTGTAGCGACTCGCGTGGCATGAATCCGGCACGTGCCGAAGAGAAGGAAGCACCGCCGGCACGAGAGCTTTGGAACACTCGAGACCTTCGCCTCGGCCGGATGCTGCCGTCGTCACCTCTTCAGCTTCTCCTCAAATAAGGGGGCGCTGCGAGCGCGCGACGAGAACAGAGGCGTGTGTTTCGGCTCCGCCAATTTGCGGCTGGGGCCGCGTCCCAAATCATCCTACCCCGGCAAAACTGGCATCGATCGATCCGAAAAATCAAGCGGAACAACTGGATACAAAAGTCGTCCAGGTAGGCCGATTTTCTTCAAATCTACGGCCATTTTTCGACCGACCACGTTGGCGCCGTCGTTAAGCCTAACGGCGTCGCCGACGCCTGGCCTGGCGGAATCGGCCCTCCGAGGAAAACATGGCGACTTCCGCGGATCAAATACGCGGTTACGACCCTGAGGCAATGTTGTGGACCTCGGTACCCGCCACCGGAGATACAAATTCGACGGTTATCCCGAAAATTCGGAGTCAAGCTTTACTTCAAGCGGCTGCACGCCGCTCCCAAGACAAAGCCCAGATGGCGGCGTTCGGCACCGCCCCGGCCGCCATTTCGTCGGTCGGAAACATGAACGCTCCCGCGACGCGCGCCACAGGAAGCAAGGACAAGGCGTTCCCGAAGTGGAAGCCGCGTCCAATGCCCAAACCGGCTCCCGAAGACTACGTTATAGTCATAAAGCCCAGAGAAAGTGTTTCTCTTCACGAGGCGTTCACGGAAACTGGCTCCGGCACTGCCATTTCGGCGTACTCGGGCTGAAACGGCCAGCGCCGTCTCCGTTCTACCCTCACGAGAACAAAACATCATCATTGTGCATACCCCGGACATCGAGGCGGCCGACCTGCTCATCGGGGACTTCGCAGTAAACACCGAGAAGGGGTCGATCCCGCTTCGGGGTTACCTGAGACAAGACGGCGGCAACATATGCGCCACGGCGTGATCGTGGTCCGTAACTCGGACACCACAGAAACTCTCCAAGACCGAGTATGCTGGCGCGCCGGCACCATCCTGGAAATCCGGAAATTCGGAACATCCAACAAGGCACGCATCACTTTCGCGGGTAAAGAGAAGCCCCGTTACGTGCACTATGACAACATGGTCGTCTCTGTGCGAAACTATTACAAAACTATTCCTGCGTGCGGCCAGTGTGGGGCCGTCGGGCATCGCGCGGATGCATGTCCAAACTTGCAGTCTGACACCTGTGGACTCTGCGGATTCCAAGCTCCGCTAGTGGAGGGGGTGCGGGCTCCTCACAACTGTGTTCCGCGGTGTTCTGTGTGCGGTGGCTCCCATGTCACCAACTCTCGCGACTGTGCGGCAAAATTCCGCACACCCAAGATAAAAAAGAAAAAAATGGCGCCCAAGAAGAAACGCCGCCATGTTGGGCCTCCCGGCGATCAGCCTCGCCAGGAAATCACCAACATCGAGAACCCACCTACAGGTTGGTTGGTTGTACAACTTTTATTTCCATCGGAAACGGGGAGTCGTGCGCCCGCGGATTAGAGGCTGGCAGGTAGCCCTTGGCTTCTTGCGGCCTCTTCCGCCAGATGGACGGTGCGGTGCTGGATCGCAGGGTCCGCGCTTCGCAGCAGGGTATCCCAGGCTTCTCTACTTGTAATATTTTGCCCTATCCCTGGAGATTGTGGGCACTCCCAAATTATGTGGTCGAGGGTCCCTCTCGCCCCACAGTGTTTGCAGAGATCATTGTCCCTAAAGTCTGGTAGCGCGTGAAACGCCCAGACCGGGTTCATGAACGTATTAGTTTGTAGCCGCCTCCACGCGACAGCTTCTCTATTCTTTAGCCTAACATCTGGCGGGGGTACCAGTCTACGTCCCAATTTATAATGGTCGATGATTTCCCCATAATTTTGCAGACGCTCGTCATATGCCCAGTGTTCGGGGGGCTCGACGGCTACCCGGAAGTAGAGAGCTCGGGCTAGCTCGTGAGCCGCCTCGTTACCAGGGACGGCAGCGTGAGCGGGTGTCCAAATTAACTGAATTTTCCTATTTATTGTTCTTTGGGTGAGGATTTTGGCCGCCTCCGGCGATATCCTCCCCTTCCCAAAATTTTGAATGGCAGTTTTGCTGTCGCTAATTATGAACTTGGCTTCTGTTCCTACGCAAGCTAGCGCTATCGCAACTTCATCCGCAGTCTCTATGTTGCGGCCTCTGATGGCTGCCGCGGATACCGGTGCCCCTCGGCCATCGACTACCGAAGCTACCGCCGCACCTGTTCTGCCACTTGCCGCATCAACATAGACTACTTCCTTTGTTCCCATGTTCTTGAACCGTCGCTCTAGAGCTTCAGCTCGTTTGGCCCTTCTTTCGACATTAAATTCTGGATGCATATTCCTAGGGAAGGGCGGGACTACCAAGGCATTCCTGATTTCACTATTAATTGTGACTTTTTTTTGAACTCCCCTGTCTGGGTTGAGGCTTACTTTTGCAAGGATTACCCTGCCCGTCTCGGTCGTGCTTAGTCTCTCT
Source organism: Amblyomma maculatum (assembly GCF_055883805.1). NCBI lineage: Eukaryota > Metazoa > Arthropoda > Arachnida > Ixodida > Ixodidae > Amblyomma > Amblyomma maculatum. The sequence continues at coordinate 92,489,629 of NC_139346.1, read as the reverse complement.
AATTGGGAGACTCGCACTGCCTCCGCCAATTCTGCCCACGTGTTATGCACCCCGAGTTCGAGCAGTCGTTCGCTCGAGGTACCCATGGGCAGTCCTAGCGCCTTCTTAACGCATCTTCGAATCAGGCAGTCTAACTTCTCTTTTTCGCCGGCCTTGATGTCCAGGTAGGGCGTGGCGTAACTGATTCTGCTTATTACGTATGCCTGGATTAGTTTTAGTAAATTTCTCTCCTTGAGGCCTCTTCCTTTAGTGGCGACCCTCCTCAAGAGCCCGAGGGTTTGCATCGCGTAACTTTCTAATTTTTTCAGGACCTCTCCGTTGTGACCGTGGGATTGAATGACCATCCCCAAAATCCTGATCTGATCTACTTTTGGCACCGGTTTGCCCTCCACCTGAATATGAAACTCCCCGCTATTCTTGCAGCGGAGGTACTTTGGGTTATAAACGAACAACTCAGATTTATGCGGGGAGCACGAAAGTCCCCTTTTAGCCGCGTAATCGACAATGATGTCGGTCGCTGCTTGCAGGCGTTCCTCCGTACTCGCATCGCTCCCCTGGTTAATCCAGAGGTTAATATCGTCCGCATACAGGCTAAAATTTAGCCCCTTGATTTGGTTAAGTTTACCCGGGAGGCCTCTCATTGCCACGTTGAATAGAAAAGGCGATAGCACTGAGCCCTGCGGTGTGCCTTTGCTTCCTAACTCTATCGTAGGAGATTCTAAATTTTGAAATATCATGCAGGCTTTTCTGCCCGATAAGAAGTCTTTTATGTAGTTGTACGTTCTCTCCCCTACTCCGAGCACTTCGAGCCCTTCGAGAATAGCCTCGTGCGTGACATTGTCGAAGGCCTTGGTGAGGTCTAGGCCCAGGATCACTTTGGCTGAAAAACGACCATTGAAGGTGTCGCCACCACACGGCGGACTGGCGAAAGAAACGACGGAAACGCGCGGTGATACCAGGGCCTGGGTCAACGCAGTCAAAAACGGACACCAGGTGAGCGGTTCGGGTGGGGCTGCTTCTCTCTCCCCCCTTTCCACTCCCTTCCCAAGGGCGCGTAGCGCCGAGCAAGATCAAATAGCAGCACTCAGGGCCCAAAACGAGATGCTGCTTAAGAAAATTCACGAATTGGAATCCAAAATTAACCAGTCTTCTCCGCCCTCGCCTCCCGCGGCTGAGGTAATGGAGAGTGAGCTCGTGGTGCCAAAGGCGGTAACAAGCTTGGAGGCAGCATTCGAGGCCCGATTCGGGGCCACGGAGGCACGATTCATTGCCATAGAAAATCAAATTTCAATGATGGTCAACGCCATCTCCAAATTACAAGAGACAATCCCCGCGATGATTGCCAAACAAATTGCGCATTCCTTACGCTCCTCGCGCAGGCCCGGCGGTCCCTTACCCGGCCGTCCTAACAAAACTTCTAGACGCACCCCTGAGGTAGACGATGACGACAACTGCTCGCTCTCCGGTATGGAGGATGCCCCCCTTCCCGCGAGTGTTGGCTCCGGAGCAGCGTCAATACAACCCCTCCTCAGCCTAAATGACCATGGCGAGCAGCCCTAAGATCAGGCGCTCCCCAAGAACCAATTCGGCCACCCCCGTCCAAATTGTCCAATGGAACTGTCGGGGCTTCCGTTCCCGCGCAAAGAGGGCGGATCTCCGACTTTACTTTTCAACTTTCAACTCTCTTCCCGCGGTGGTTGCCCTCCAGGAGCCAGGGAGTGGCGTCACCCTCACAAATTACATCACCTTTCAGCAGGACCCCTCTTCCTGCGTCTGCGTGCATAAAAATTATACGGCTACTCTAGTTGACTTAGAACTTGACACTGAACATTCCTACGTGATGGTGACACTTCTTCCGCTCAAGAAACAAGATGCGCCACTCCACGTACTCAACATCTACTGCTCCCCCAGACTCAAAAATGTAACGTTCGCAGCACTCTTTAGCCGCGCTCTAAAGGCTGCGGGCAGGGACTCCTTGGTGATTGTGGGTGATTTCAACGCCCACAGTACACTCTGGGGATACGTGCGTGAAGAGAAGCGGGGACGCAAGCTAGCGGAACTCGCGTCCACGCTGGGCCTGACTCTTCACACTGACCCTGCATATTCAACGCGGATAGGTAATTCAGTGAGCCGGGACACATGCCCGGATCTCACCTTTACCAAAAACATTGTACACGCAGAATGGATCAACACCGAGGAAACCCTCGGTAGTGACCACTGCCTTATCAATACCACTGTAAGAACTAAACCATTGGCAAGACCCCACGCACAAGCTCGGCTACCCGACTGGAATAAGTTTCGGCAAAGCTACATCAATTCGGCCTCTATCCACGAACAAGGATACCACGCGTGGGCACAAGGATTGGTTACACATCTTCGTTCGGTGGAAACACAAATTCAGCTCTCGGAGGCCACTCCAGAGGTGGACAACCACCTTCTGCACCTTTGGGAAGCGCGGCACAGCCTCGTCCGCAGATGGCGCCGCCAAAAACAACAGAAAGCTCAAAATTCGTATCGCCGAGCTCACTCAGCGAGCGGCAGAGTACGCGGCCCAACTCGCCGACTCAAACTGGGTAGACCGCTGCAACACGGCGGCCAGACAAATGTCGAGCCGGAGCACGTGGCGCCTTTTCCGTGCCCTAATTGACCCGACTCAAACCCGCGCCGAGACACAAAAACATCTCCAACGAGCTATTCATAGCTTCGATGGAAATACATCAAAATTAGCATGCAAACTGCGCGACCAGTATCTTTGCACTAAGCAGGACCCCGGAGGACCCGCGTACTCTCGTATGCAGGTTCAGAGAACGCGGATCTGAATCAACCGTTCCAGTTGCATGATCTGAAGGCGGCCCTGGCTAAAATGAAACGAAGAACGGCACCGGGCCGGGACAAGATAACTGTGAAACTGCTTGCCAATCTTCCCGACCCCGCCTACGAAACCCTCCTCGCTTTCATCAACTCGATCTGGCTTGGTGAGGCACCTCTACCAATTGAATGGAAGACCGCCCTGGTAACTTTCATTCCGAAAGCCGGCAAAGCCACAAACACAGACAACCTCCGCCCCATCTCCCTCACGTCTTGTGCGGGAAAGCTGATGGAGATCATGGTGCGGGACAGGCTGTCTGGGTTTCTGGGAAATAAAAATACATTCGCAGACACCATGTTCGGTTTCCACCCGCAAAGGTCCGCTCAGGATGTTCTGCTTCAACTCGACCGAGAAATTCTCAACCCTGTCGAATATCCCTTCAACGATAAGGCAGTACTCGCCCTTGACTTGAAGGGGGCTTTCGACAATGTCACACACGAAATCATACTGCAACATCTCTCCCAGACGAACTGTGGACATAACACATTTCAGTACATCAAGCAATTTCTCTCAGATCGGCAATCTTTCATCCGGCCCAGAACACGGCCCATATAAACTGGGAACGAGAGGCACCCCACAGGGCGCGGTCCTCTCGCCATTACTTTTCAATCTGGCCATGATGAAACTCCCGGCTCAGTTGGCGACGGTCGAAGGCATCCAGCACGCGCTGTACGCCGACGACATAACCATCTGGGCCAAACACGGATCGGTTGGAGACATTGAGGCTAACCTGCAGCAAGCGGCGCAGATCGTAGACGCTTACGCCCGCCGCTGCGGCCTTCAATGCTCACCGTCCAAATCCGAATTTGTGCACATTCGCCCGTCGCCTAAGTGCACCACAAAAATGGAACTATCCCTGGCCAGCAGTCCAATACCCGAACACGATGAGATTAGAGTACTTGGTCTCCTTATCCACAAACGTCGACGGGCTGATACAACACTAGCAAAACTGCGCAAGGTGGGGGACCAGGTGGTGCGCCGGGTTTCCAACAAACGCGGGGGGTTACGGTGCACAGACGCTTTGCGGCTGGCGCATGCATTCGTGACCAGTCGAGTACTCTACTCGACTCCTTATCTCCACCTACGCAGATTTGATGAGAACGCTCTCGAAGTGATTCTCAGAAAGATGTACAAGCGTGCCCTCGATCTCCCGATCAACACATCCAACCAGCGTCTTATGGGTCTGGGGATGATAAACACATTCGCAGAGCTCCGAGAGGCGCACTTGACTAATCAATACACAAGACTTTCAAAAACGCCGACGGGACGCCGCCTATTAGCCCGACTACACATCCACCACCCAACATTTACGGAAGAGCGCGTACGCATTCTGAAATCTGGAGATACGCCCTGCACGTACGCCCTCTTCCGGCCAACATGACACGTGACGACCACAGTGGCAGGCGCCTTGCGCGGGCGGAGGCACTGGCCCGTCACTATGGGAACAAACACGGAATTTTCTACGTGGACGCCTCCGGCCCTCACTATGGGGGGTGGTACACAGCCGCAGTCGTCCATCAAAAAATCACGGTGAATGGCCTAACGTTCCGAGCTCAAGACATAACACATGCGGAAGAAGTTGCCATCGCGTTAGCCGCCGCAGACAAGGACTCACGAGTCATCATCACCGACTCGAGAGGGGCCTGCAGAAATATTAAACAGGGGTACATTCCTCTCTTTGCGCACCGCATCCTTCAAAACAGTGACTACCTCGGGGCCCCCGCGTCTCGAACGATTGTATGGGCTCCAGCTCACATGGGCCTCGAAGGCAATGAAACGGCCGACGCCGCCGCCCGCGCGCTCACTCTCCGGACAACGCCTTCAGACCCTTATGATACGGATCTCGAACCCAATCCGGCTCTCACTTTTCGAGAAATTATTGAATTATTTCAATTCGGCCATGCAATTTATCCTAAGTCTTGTAAAGGCCTTACAAGGGTGGAGGAACGCACACTCCTCCGCCTTTACACCAAAACACTGCTGTGCCCGGCAGTTTTAAAGCACTTTGATCCTACCTGTACAGGAAAGTGCCCGCACTGTGCGGATAAGTCTTCGGACATCTTCCACATGATGTGGGCATGTCAGTCAACCCCGAACCTCACCCCCAAACCCAACCCCACCCGGGAGGACTGGGAGGCAGCCCTGCTCGGCTGCTCCGATCTGGCAAGCCAGAAGGCCCTGGTTCACCGAGCCCGAGCCGCAGCGGTCGCCAATGGGCTCCTGTAATGAGGAGCCCACCTAGTGTTTGCGTGAGGTTGCTCCGGCTACCTCAAGCTTCCTCCGAATAAAGGTTTTACACACACACACCTCAAATAAATGTGACCGCGGTCGCCCCTGCCTGGCGATCTCTAAATTTGTGGTGACCCGGAGAACCGTGCCTTCACCCCGATGGCATATTGGCAAGGCCCGGCTTTCGACCCGCCGCTTCCGATGTTCCGGCCTGCAGGCGTCGGCGGATGGTTCGCTCAACTAGAGGCTGCGATGTACCAGAACTGCATCACCATCCAGCAGTTCAAGCACGCAGTCCTCTCCGAAATCGTACCCGACATCTTCTGCCGGCTTGCCTGCCCTGCCTCGAGTTGCCGGCCATACGATGAGCTGCGTGCTGCCGTACTTCAGCGAAAGTTACTGCGCACTGCCGATCTACGACGCAGTAGACCCGCTCTCGCCGCCGCCAGCATCCGCAACCTCACCAGCATCTCTCGTCTACGGCTGCATCCTTGGGGCACAGCACGCCGCAGCTGTCTCCGGCCAGCTCCCTGCCGCGACAACCGAGAACAAGGAACCGACATATGTGGCGTCTTGGCGATGGCGACGATGATGATAGTGTCTGCTCTCATCTTGGCTGGAAACGGAATGTCGCCGCCCCGCGACCACCCGCCCACTCAGAGAACCGAGGCAATGAGGCTGCTCATCAACACGCTCGAGGTTTTGTCGGCCGAGCGGCGAGACCTAATGCCGAGGAACTTGGAAGGATTGCTCACATACAGCGACCTTACACACTTCAAACTCTCTAGGAGAGTATACCCACCACCACACAAATCACAAACAAGACAAGAAATTGCTAGGAGGAAACTACAAACGAACTCCTTCCCCAACCCTACGATTTACGCACACATATTTCCAGACAGCATAAGCTCATCCAGCACTAGGTGCAGAGAGAAAGCAGACCTTAATCATATCCTGTGGGATTGCTGAGGTCCCGCCATCCAAGGCTCTCATAGAAGCTCCTTCACTTGAATCCTGGAATTAAGTGCTGTGTAACACGAGCCCCGATATACAATTCGGAGGCGAGAACCGCGCTGAAGAAGTCGCCGCAAGCCACCAGCTAACGGCCACTTGGCTCTTCCACTAAAACCCAGTACCACTACTCCAAAGAAGTTTTTTCTCTCTCTCAAACAGTTAAAATTAAAAAGCATTTACTGAGACTTTCATTTCATAAACAGAGTAGCACTTTTTGCTTATCTCGTAGAATCTGGTCCTGTAAGAGAGACCAAGCAGTACATCTGGTCCGTTGATCTGGCAGAGATTGCAATTTTTTTATATACTTAGCTCCCTTACATCATTTCACCGTGGAGAATGCACTGCTAAAGCCGACTGTAGCCGCATTGTTTTTCATGCTGTGCTCCCGACTGGGCCAGCTCGTACATAAGTACATGGTTGTAGTCAAGTGCTTCATCCCTGTGACCCTGAGATACTGCAAACCACTTCATCTCAAAGGTAACAGCCTTGTCATGGTAGCTTTTCTGCCTGTGATTGGCAAGTCGAACTGCTCTCTACCTTTTGTATCACGCACAACCAGGTTTGGGCAGCTTGTATAATAGCACATATATTATTGATTGCTAAACGCATAATACAACCCCAACTTGTTGAAACTTTGGACCAAGTTTCAGTGCATGAACCCGGAACATATCACAAAGGCCAAGCAAGCATACTTTCCCCATTACCTATACCTCGTGGCCTTGCAACCATCCCACACGCAAACACTACACTTGAGATACTTTGATGGAAACTTTATTGGATTTACAATTGCCATCGTCATGAATGAAAAAGAGCAAATGAGAGCATGAAACAAAAATTACAAGGGGAGCAGGAACGACTACAAAGGCGATGCAGGAAGTAGAAAAACGGAAAACAAATGACACAAGAAAATCAGCTATGCCTGCATCTGGTAAGCACAAGACCACTGCACCGATGGCAAGGTTCGAGGGCATGTCCAAAAATAGCAGTCATCCTCTCTGCAAACGCCAGCCCAACACACAGCCGCCTTTCCGTCAATACGCAGAAAAAAATAGTAGTTATGACAAGGTATGAACTGTCTTCCAGCAGTGAAGAGAAACGGACAAACTAATATTACACATTAAATGTGAAGAGCACACTTGTGTAGAAAACAGTGGTAGGTCCTATACCACTTTCTTGGCTTAAAACACATTTACATGACTGTAACAACTAACAAAATGCACAAACATCCAAATTTCACTCACAACTCTGACAATGATGTGAAAGCAATTACAGCCAATGGGAGAAAACAATAACTGAGGACCTTTTCACTTTAACCCCAAGGTATGACACTAGCTAGGAGAACGACTGGCCAGAGATCACAAACTAGACAACTTTCAATTTAAAATGCTCACAGGCGCCTTTGCCACTGCTAGCAAAACGCACACGAAACACTCGCAGAGAAGTTCAAACCAGTCCCACCACAACCCACTGCATACACAGTGACAATTGGCACACGTGAGCTCACAATGATGTCGCTGTGCGATGCCAAGTCGCAGCGCCACTGCAGGCCAGAGAGACGAGTTCTGGTAGCCCGCGATACTCTCATGTGCAGCGCTGAAGGTCAATCCGACACATAAGATCAGGCGGAACACGATGCAGCATTAACCACACACCAGAACCACAGGAATGCTGCATGCACCATGCTGAATGACTTGGAACAGCAAGCCTGCCACACTGCATCGAGCTTCCCACGCCATTCACTTCAGTGAAAAAATCCGTCTCAAAAGACTTGCACACCCAGACAAGCAAAAACTTGCATCACCCATGTCAAGCACATATGTGCCCTTCTATACCATTTGAAAAAAAAAAAATTGCCAAGGGCATGTACAAAAAGGGATGTAAGGAGGCACAAAGTAAATGGAAAGCTCAAATTGTTTGCAATGTGTGCGTAACGGGAAGTGGGCGGGAAAGCAAATGCACGTATTTACAGTGCGTTGCTGCTACCACATGAAAACGCTTCCACTTGAGGTATCCCGCAGCCAAAAGGGGTTCCAGCATTGTCTGTTTAGGGACAAACTGAAAGAAAAAATTGGGAAAAGACCCGTTCGATACAAGCCCACTATTCACTAGAAAAACTGTACCAAACTGATGATGTCTGCGTATGCAAAAGTTCCAAACTAAAACATTCTACAAAATCGCTTCAGGGCTCTAATCGAGCTCAGATGTTGCATCCTTCGCCTAGCAGGTCGCCAGTCTCACACTACCTGCCAAGGTGGGCACAGAGATTAATTAAACGAAAAAGAAACGAATGGCTGATTATGATGCGCTTCTCTCCCAGCGGCTCAGGGCGGCAGCTGTACTTTTCTCCTCAATTTCTAGGACCGACACCCCGTTACTGTGTTGCTAAACCAATCGAGACCTAATTGCTCCGTCCAGGCAAGTTCACAGAACGAGAGGCGACGGCACACAAGCGGCAACCACCGACGCCAAACGAGAGACCAGCGACACCATTACGCAATGCAATGAACTCTTTCGAAAAGAGAGATTAAAAAAAAAAACGACGAATGTAGGAGGCATTTCGCACAATCCACATCACACCTCCCACACCTAAGCTCGCTCCTCCTATATGACCAGACGCGAAGGAAGAGATGACCATGACTCGTTTATGAGCAGGCAATTAACGTACAAGTAACTCGACCAAATACAGAGCAGGATAGACCCGTGCCCGGCATCAGGCCCTCGCAGACTGGCACCTCAGTATAAGAACCAAGCATGCCACTTGCACAGTTAAAAAAAAAAAAATAAAGAGTGGTTACATAGTGCCTGAAAGGTCCGTCAAGGGCACACGAAGCTGCTGACTGAAAAAGAGAGCCTAATGCAATACAAGTTCCTGCATGGTTAAGAGCAGTGGCTATCCAGCAGCCAATGTCAGACTCTGAGAGCTCCCCAAAAGAAAGAGAAGACTAAGAAAGTACCATGCTTCCTTGCCTTTTGTTCAACGTCATCCCAAAGTTGATCCTGTGTGTTGCCCAGGGCTGCAAGCTTCGTAAGAGGTCAGAAAAATAAAGGCAAGCACAAGCTGGCAGCCGCAGAAGCCTTCCGAATAAAGGACCAGTGTGTGCCTATCCTGGAAGTCTCGGCAAAAGCCGCCATGAAATGACAACAAATGCCATTTTCAGAAGTGGTACCTTGCAAAATTTACATTGCCAATGATATAAGTTTTAATCCGTCCTAATCTGCCCAAAGCAGCCCACGCAAGCTGTGGACCATACTCTAAGAAAGTATTTAACACAATGCCCAAGGCTGCAGACGAAACTAGAAACCGAATGCAGAAAACGAAAATGCAAGCCAGCAAATAAATATGGACACATGGACACTTCTCTTCGGCCCTTCCAGAAAGCTGCTGAGCAAACACAATTTGCAAGTGACTGCTGCAATCTTTGCCATTACTCACAATCCTATGTTGGGACAAACCTCAGTCAAATGTGACAAGCAGCAAAAGAAAAAGAGAACGAGAAAACAAAAAGAACTGCCATGCCGCACAGACTCCTACCGAACCTTGCAAAACCCACAACAGACAGGCCACGTTGGGACAACGCAAAAGAGGTGTGATGTCGAGAGGGTGCAAGCAGCACCGGTCTGATGCCGGTGCACACTAGGCGGCCACTTCCTCGGGGGGCTTGGGGCCAGCCGCTGGCATTGCCGCTGTGGGTGCACTGTCCCCCACGGAGGTGGTGTTCTCCTTGGCAGCCGGTGCAGCTTCCGTCTCTGCTTTCGCATCAGTCATCTCCACGTCAGCCTTGCTTTCCGCCGCTTTGTCCTCCTTGTTGTTAACCTCTGGCTCTTCCTTCTTTTCGTCTGCGTCGGCCTCTGAGTCTGCTTGCCGGGCCTTACTTGCACTCTCCTCGTTGTTCACCTCCTCTTTCTTGTGCTCCTTGCTCTCCTTGCTGGTGTCCTTGTTGCTGGCAGACTCCTCTTCAACAGTGGTTGCTGTTGAGGCTTCCTCAGCAGACACCTCTTCTTCCTCTTCGTCCTCCTCCTCCTCCTCCTTCTTGGACCGTTTGGAAGCTGGGCCTTTCTTGGCACTACCACGTGCCTGCTTGGCAGGGGTCCGCCGTGGAGTCTCCTGCACCATGCAGAAATGGGCATGAGAGCACAGGTTAGAAAGCCAGCAAATTCTAACTGCCTGCCTGGCCCCAGAAAATGCCAATGTATGGCTACTATACTGAACATTGATTAACTGAACACCCTCCCATGGGGCAACCGGCTCAAGGTGTGACTGGCATGGTCCGTGATCCGCCAAGTCTCTTCTGAAGCCCAAATTGCATGGCATAAAACAGCTGACAAGCTTACAATAGCAAGCATTACCACTATCTGAGGGTAGTTGAGCCATATAGTTTTGCTGTGCACGCACACAGTAATAACTGTATTAAGCTACACTCCCATCAGCATAAAAGCCACACGCACACAACCGGAGAGGATCAAGATATGTCCAGCCAAGAGAATAGAGCACTACACCTTCCAGAGCAAAAGTGACACACATTATTCTTAGCACAAGTGTTTGGCCATTGAAACCACAGTCAGTGCATCTAGCCTCGGTACCTTTGGTTGACGCTGCGTACTGTATCTTTAATACATATCATTCTAATGACAGCCATTGCAGGCATAAATCCACTGACTACATGAAAAAAAAAGCTCCATAGTTTCCAGACTCTTTCACAATGAGGCAAGGGAAACCACCATACAGTCAAATCTCGATATATCAACAAATCCCGTGGGACCGCAAGATCTTATTCGTTATTTTGAAACATCGCTGTAATGAAAAATATGTGGTTATAAGCCCGTGGTCAAGCCTTCATATAAAAATGACGTAGTCCCTTGGCTGTAAACATGTGTAGACAAGCGAAATCTCAAATGAAAATGTCACACTAACTTCAAAGCTGATTTATTTGAAGAAATCAATTATTTTCTTGTCCCGCGTGCAGCACACATGACTACACAGACTACACACTACATTACTCCACTACAGCCCATACACCTTCCGCGTTACACAACACCTCCGAGCAATGAAAGTATGAACTTTGTCAATGCTCTAAAAAACATCAGAGTTCGATATGAGCTCATATTCAGTGTTCCCTCTCGGTCTTTCAAAATGATCGCGGCGGACAGTCTGGAGAGGCCAATTCAATTTTTACCTGCATTGACTTCTTGGAATGAAAGCTGCTCACTTATTTTCTTGGCACCTTCACAGGCTGTAATCATCGTTGGATCTAGCACAAACTTCACAATAAGATAATTAGAGACAAAAAAAAAAACACGCCTTCCCGCACGTGTGAATGGCACGGATGAACGACCGCAAACGAATAAAACAGCATCCATGCACAACACACACACAAAAAAAAAGGGCAGGCCACAGGCAGCGAGGCCTGCTGGCTACTGCTTATTAAACCACAGCTTTGTGGTGGCGCTAGGAGTTGGCACTAGATATGCTGATGATGATGGCTACAGTCCATGAACCATCAAATGGCGGTTTTTGTTTCACGCGAAAGTTGCGAGCTGCGGCGCTTTTAATTTTAGCCGAATTCGTAATACTGATGTTCCTAGATTATAAAGGAAAAAGATATGTACGTTATTCTGAAACATACGCTGTACTGATATTCGTAATTCAGAAATATTTTTACATTGAAAATATAGGAAATCAGTTGGGGATTTTTAAAAAATTTGTTAATGTGGTGTTTGTAGTAACGAGATTTGACTGTACGTGTGCAATGAGTGCAAAAAGCCGGAAATGAGTCCGAAGCAATTTCTGAAACGGGATATTCTCCGTTTTGCAGCATAAAGTTGGAGGCTATAGAGCAACAAATTTATCTGGAGCACAGAATAACACAGAGCTAGACCAATTTAAAAGGAAAGACAGCTTACTTTTGAAAAAAAAAAAGAAAAAAGGAAGGGAGCTACAAACAATAAAAAAGTGCAGTCACACTTGCAGTCAGTCAGTGGGCAAGTCAGTGCAGTCAGTGGGCAAGGTCCTGCAAACCAGTGACCAACACTAGGTGGATGTCAATTTGTACTGACCTGCAAATCTAAAAGAATATTTATACGCCCAAGCAAAGAAAAACAAAACATGCAAGAGAAGTTGGCATAAGAACTGGAAATGTTTCACTCTCATTCGATACCGTTTCAATACATGAGTAGCGCCCAGCGAGACTGGACTATGACTAGATACATCACAAAACCCAAGTTCAATAGCACCTTATCATGACCAGGGTAGATGTTAATAATGTTATATCATTTAGAGTCCCTCAGGGGTTTTGAAGTGCCTGCTTGAGGCTTGCAGCTCCATTCGTTAAAAGCCCGCAGCCACATCATAACCTCATTTCACGTTTTTTCGCTTAGTACCTATCCAGAGTTGATACTAGTTTCCCCAGCACTATAGTTGGTTATGAGTCAAGAATGAGGCATCAAGTACTCCCCAAAGGAGACTCTCCTGCCAGTGGAGATAGTTCTCGACACTGCTCCCCTTCAGAGTGGAGGACATCAGCCTCTGTCCATGTCTCCCTAGGCTGAGCAGCTTCTTTCCTTCCTCCTGAGCACTGAACCAACACCAGGGCTACATGACCGTTGGACAATCGCGTTGCAAGCATTGACATTTCTCTGACTATGCTTGACAGTAGTAATGCTGTTCATGCCGAATGCTAAAAGTTACACTGCACTTGGTACAAGCAGTGACAAAAAAGTGGCCACGGGCCATACGCAATTATCAGCATCAATATTATGAACATTCTCTTGGGTGCCCTGCAGTGTGCCACAGGTTGCCAACGTGTGAGGTTGGTTACAGGCAATCGTGGCCATGGCCTCGCCGCGAAACTGACCATGCTGTTTGACAACTTCAGTAAGGTCATGACCGAGTGGAACTCACAGAGGGCTGATGGCAAGACATAATTGCTAGAGGTAAGCTTCATGGCTCAGTGCATCAGGCAGCACGAACAGACTGGTATCTCCACCAAAAGGCCTAAATCGTTGAAGGCTGTGGCCTGGCCGCCCCATGGCTACCAACGTCTTTGCTGAGAATGAACACTGCTGCCTTGCAGTCACTATCCGCTCCTTTCTAAAGCAACGACGCAACGCCCACTGCAAAGCCGTAAGCGCTCACGGCCACGGCATGGCTGGCCAGGTGGCTCGGGTTACGGTTCGGTTGATCGATTGATTCAAAGCCGACGGTGTGTACAAGCACCCCGCTCGGACCCATAAGGCGGATGCCACGTCCCCATTCTCCAGCCGCCGCCCCATTGGTCACAGTAGCAATGCTGCGTATGGTATGTTTGGCAGGGTCAGTTGCTTTCAGCCAGTCATTATAGGATCACAGCGTTCTTTAAATGAAAAAGAATGAAGACAGTACTGTTCAGAGCAGTTGTGTGGGTGTCCTTGTCCTGTGTCTTCACCTACAAGCACTGCAATTCCTTCAACCACTGCTTTCAAACGCTGGCCACACCGTAACCGCTGGTATGCGACATCAAGCCGAATGAAAGGGGCAATCAGAGGAGGAAAGGATGGATAAGAGCGCGGTGTGAACTAAGGCCCCCCCCTTGACCCATGTACAGTGACTCCAGTGAGTTGGAGAGGGCTCTGTGCCTTTCTTTGCTAGCTCGTCCGACCCACGGAGAGAGGGGAGTGCATGACGAACCGGAAGCAACTTCCTGCCTACAATGCTGCTTTGGTCGGCGAGACTTTCTTTTTCTGTTCTTGCTATGGCTTGATTTCGTAGCTTTCCTATTTGCCCAAGGAGGATCATGAGATGCAGCTTGATGACGCAAAATCCACCGGTGCCACTGCTGTTGCAGAGGTGGACACTGGGGCATGAACAGACAAGACCATGCTCCAGAGAAGGTTACAGAGAGGGTTTCCCTACCTCAGCGCTTGACTGGTTTTCCCAGGATATGCCCCTTAACCATAAAAGATGCAGCTTCAAACTGCAACCCTTTAGATATCAATATTCTCGCTAGTCGTGAAATGCTGTAGACTGGTTATGGCCATACGGTGATGGGATTGTCTCGCTGCGGGGGAATACACGACATTTCAATGCCACTTGAAAAAAAAAAAAACACCAACCTGCTGCCAACCAAGTAGCTACAGCCGATATGTCACAGGCCACGCAGGCGGCGGTGAAAGTTTATGGCGACTTGTTTGGTTTGTGGGGTTTAAAGGGGTGATGCCATGGCCATACAATATATTGCTATTTTGTAGTCTGGCAGATAATACTGGACCTGATTATTTTATTTCTGTAATTTGAGAGCCCTAGATGCATTTTTATTTCAAATGAAGTGACTGAAATTGAGGCAATGAAGCTCCTTCCAACGACAGCGACCGCCACGTTGACACGATTGGTGATGTCACAGACTGACTCCGCGTCATCTGCTGCTGAGCCTGTGCCGATAAGCTGACGATGCACTACTGTGTTCGCGCTTGCTCAAAGACTAGCATGACTCCCAATAAGTGTACTCAGCATGCATGTCTCTGAAGACAGAACACAGACTGTTGTGAAGTGCGATTTAGTTCTTGCCCACACATCCACCTTCAGTGTGACTGCCGCCATCATCCGTGGCAGCACTGCTGCCCCCCCCCCCCTCCCCCCATCCAACACACCCACGCCAGCCATGCCCTCGAGCCTTCTGCAAGCTATCTGCGCCACCAATACAGCAGATCCCTTGCGCCTGTGTCAGGAAAGCATGCTAAAATTTGTTTTTCTCGTAATAATTTTAGGCTAGGCTGCGAAAAAGGGAATCTAAAAAGTAAATGCTTTTTGAGAAAAGTTGAGCCATATGACGGTAGTTTTTGCTTACAGCCTTCCGCCGGTGCGGTGCACGTGTGCTTGTACACTAGCTCTGCTGCTAAGGCTTCGTCGAAAATAATTTCCTTCACCACAAAACAATGGCGTTAAGAGTGTGGGCCTTTTACTAAAATAGTAAAGCGCCTCACTGATCACTTACGAAATGCTGTCCGCTGTGGCTTTGATGCTAAGCAATGTAGGCCCAGCAGCGATTAGGGAGAAGCAGATGGGCAAAGCGCCGTCGTCCGCCGCGCTCGCGGGCGCCGCCATTGCCGTAAGTTTGCAGCATCTTGTGCTGTAAGCCATATGAGCTTATCATCTACATTCATAATGTGACTGGGGCCAGATTCGGGCCTGGCCACGAGCAGCGTAAACAATGGTGCTAAGACGCGACGGGGTATTGGGTCCCTTGATGTAGCGCGCCGCACCTTATACTCTACGCTGCTGCGCTTTCATATGGTACTTGAAGATTGCACAAAAACTGAGTTGGACGGCACACGATGCGCATTTTATGTATTGCTTTTGAAACGTGTTTCAGTGTAGTGTGTACACTGTTCGAGCGGGCCAGCTCATGCGGCTTTCGTACTCGGGTGCCAACGTGCTCCTGAATCCCGCCCACAGGCACCGCACTATTGCCTAGGTTAAAAGCGCTAACAGTGGCATGAGTGCCGTTTGGTACACCACATTGGCCTCACGTGACCGCGGTTGACACAGCGTTTGTTTATGTTGTCACCGGCTACGCTGGTGGCCAGATCAGCAAGTTGACCACGAAGAAATGAAAATACCAGTCTTAAAACAAAAACCTGCAGCTCCGATGGAGCTGAAACTTTCAGTTTTAGTTGCTTGGCACATCGGGAATAGGATTCAATAAAGAGTTTATACAGTCGAGTCCACTTATAATGAACCTGACGGTCACGCTGATTTTGAAGTGGACTTCTCATATTATACAGACGAAAATCAAAAAGACTGCGTTTATTTTTTAAAAACATCTGTGATTTGCATCTGCTTTTACAAAGTGCACGCTACTTCGACGTTTTCTAGCCTGTCCAGAGCGGCCAAGTGTTCATCTCCAAGGCCCTTGCTGGCAACAAACTGTTTCAGGGACGCGATGTAAGTAACCATTGTTGAAGCGCTCATGGCAACTAGCGGCAAGTCATCATTCTCGACATCTTCTCCGGAGTCTACGCCTTTAGTTGCTCGCACTTCGCATGCTATGGCTTCGTCAGTGTATGGCTCTGCTATCTCAGTGTCATCGTCTGCACCCACGAAGTCGTTCCAAGCAACATCAGGTACGGCCAGTTGCGCGTCAACTACGCGTTGCTACAAATCTATTTGTGTAAGATCGCAAGACTGTTCGACAACCTTTTCCGTCGTTCCTGGACTCCTTACAGAAACAATTCACAATGCTCTCCGCAGTTAGCTCAATCCAAGAGAACTTAAGCATTCCCACAGCGTCAAAGAGACCCGAAATGGAGCGACAGCACCTGGTCTCTCAATTGCAATCAGCATCCGCTGGATTACGCGCCACCGATAAGAAATCTTGAGTGCGTGAATGATGCCCAAGTCCAGAGGCTGAATCTTACACGTCGCATTCGGTGGCAGAAAAAGTGTGGTCTCCGCAGTCAGAGAAGGCTGCACGTGATGCGTTTGGCAGTTGTCGAGCACAAGTAAGACCTTCCTGTTTTCCTTCGTCATGTCATGATCGAATTCAACCAGCCACTCGGCGAACAATTCGCACGTCATCCAAGCCATTCTGTTGTGTCTGTAGCGGATTAAAACATAAGTCCCAAAGCACCGCGGCTTGCAAGACTTCCTGATGACAGATGGCAGCCACCTGTCACTGCCATCTATGTTTGTGCACAACAGGACGGTCCCACGAAGCTTACTGTGCTTTGCACCAGCACGTGTCTCCTTTAAGGAGGGATGCGGGGATCAGATCGCGAAAATCGCGGAAAAAAATCGATTTTTGAAAAGTGCGCTTTTCGGAATCTACAACATTATTTCTATGTTTTCCTGAAATATTTCACCAAAAAACAAACTCTAAGTAGTCTAAATAAATATATTTATCGGTGCCGGCGTCGAGATATTCTTCCCGAACCGCGAAAAAGCTGCCAAGTTCACGGCATGACTGCTTGACTTTCCCGCCACGGAGCGCCGCCATTTTGGCATCGTTGGAAAGCCAGACTCTTCAGCTCTTTGTCCCAACCCCTCCCTTCCTTCTCCGCCAGCTAGCAAGCGCACAAAAAAGAAATATCCGCAGGACGGCAGCACGAAGCAGCCAATGAATATCGCGCCCCGATTGGCTCTGCGCCGCGACGTGTTGCTAGGCGCCTCCTCATTGGCTGATGCCGCCGCAATAATGGCAGCCAGCGCAAGGAGCGTCTGCTTTGTCCGCCGCTGGAAAGCAATTCTTTTTCTTGCGTTTCGAGTCTTTGACCACGTGCAATGGATCAGCGAATGTTCGAAAAGAAGTTCCGGACAAAGCATGCTTACGGGAAGCGAAAACGCAAGCCTGTTACAGCAAGGAAGAAGCGGCGATCATCAACAGGTGGTTCTACCGAGCCGAGCGTCCGTTCGGAATCGGCGGAGTACGCGCCCAACGTGCTATGCGATCTCTCTCCCAATGTGCTGTGCGATCTCTTGCCGAGTCGGGCACCAGCCAGCGATTGTGAGAACAACCAACAACGTGCTGCGCTGTCGAGGCACGGGTGCAATGTTACTTCACCAGCGACGATCGACATGCCAGTGAGCGTCGCCGCACACGTGCGTCTCGCCGTGCACGGACGTGCCACTGCAAGTTCGTCGGGTGAGGCACCAGCCAGCGAAGGTGAGACAGGCCACAATTTCTCGCCGTTGAGCCGTGGGCGCAACGTTAATTCGCCAGTGAGGACCGACACGCCAGTGAATGTCACCGTATGCGAGCGTCCCGGCACAAGCTCGTCGAGTGGAGTGGTCTTGCAACAGTCATTACCGCCTGACTGCACAGTGGAGACACGTTTCTGCGATGTGTTTTTCAACTCCAAAATGTGTCCACAGCCGACAACCGCGAGTGAAGGCAATCCTATGCCATCGACGAGTTACGGTGTTCGCGGGCGCGCGCTCGCTTTCGCGGACGCGCCGGCGGCCGAGCCATCGACGAGTTACTACGGCGATCGCGGGTGCACGCTCGCTTCCACGGACTCGCCGGTGGCCGATCATCGCAGTGACGAATATTCATCCAGTGAGCGTCGCACTATTCAAGCTCACCTCAAAACACGATTTGTGTCCGCGGAAACGGCAAAGGTGCAAGCATCGAGTGTTTGCGAATCGCTTCGCGCGGTTTCAGCTACGGAGCGCAAGTTTGCGCTGACTGACTCAAGAGAAGATGCCATTTCCGCACCTCCAGAAGATGAATTTATGCTTGTGCAAGTAGCAGCCTTGAACTCGCTGATTAGTTCCATGCTTTGCCCAATTTGTCACCAGCCTGGCCTAACAGTGCATCGGGAAACTAAATTAGGGCTAGCTGTGAAGATGGTGCTTTCGTGTATTTCCTGTGGTGCCCTCCAATCTGAATGGTCTTCACAAAGGCAGAGTGGTTCTAGAGCCTTTGATATCAACATCAGATCAATTCAAGCGATAAAGAGCATTGGTAAAGGACCAACTGCTCTCAATGACTTCTGGGCCACCATGAATGTTTCACATAGAGGATTACACCACAAAACATATGAGGAGCATCTAAAAAAAGTCTTTCAAGCCTGCTGCAGAAGCAGCTGCAAACAACATTTTTGCAGATGCTGTAGAGGCAGTGAGAAAGGTGTACACAGAAATGGAAACTACCTTTTCAAAGAATATTACAGTCGTGTACGATGGCACGTGGCTGACACGTGGCCACAGTTCCCACACTGGCGTAGGCTGTGTAATTGAGTTTCATACAGGGCTTGTGTTAGACTGTGTGGTTCTCTCGAACTTCTGCCTTGGGTGCAGCAGACAGCCAGCTGAAAGTGACCCCACTTATGCTGAGTGGAAGCAACAGCACCAGTGCCAGAAAAACACTGATGTGAATTCTGGACGAATGGAGGTGGAGGCTGCACTGCAGCTGTTCAGGCGCTCTTTGAGCAAGAATGATCTCCGGTACACAAACATAGCCTGTGATGGGGACAGCCGCATGTTCCGCACTCTGTGTGACGAAGAAGTTTATGGTTTTGTGCAGCTCTCCAAAGAGGACTGCATAAAGCACGTGAAAAAAAAGGATGGGTGCTGCACTTCGCTCCCTGGTCAGCAAGGCTAAAAAAGGAGAGCCACTAGGTGGAAAGAGGGGCCTGACACAGCAGCTGATGAAAAAACTGACTGACTACTATGGCCTCGCTCTGCGGAACCACTCAGAAGTTGAATAAATGCAAAGGGCAGTAATGTCGACCTATTATCATGTGACGTCGACGGATGGTGAGCCCCATCATGAGCTGCGTCCCCCTGGCCCCTTAGCTGGTGCAAACATCGATCAGCAGAGGCAGAAGGACAACCACCACCCCCTCACAAGTACAAGTTATCACCGAAGGTCGCTGAAGCACTTCTGCCAGTGTACCTGCGCCTCTCAGACCCTCAGTTGCTGGCCCGGTGCAGGGGAGGCAAAACTCAAAATGCGGCTGAGAGCCTCCATTCAGTGATTTGGTCACTATTATCGAAAGACCAGCATGCCTCACTGTTCGCTGTGGAAACAGCAGTGCACGAGGCGATTTTGAAGTACAACTCAGGCAATCTGAGAGCATATTCAAACCTGTGCACAACATTGGGCCTGCGCCCTGGAGCCCTTTCTCTTCAGCGGGCCGCCGAGAAAGACTCTCAGCGCATTAAGAAGGCGCACAAAGCCCATCTTTTGAAAGGACAAAGGTCTAAGAAATTGCCTGCTGCCAGAGACATGAAATTTTACAGTGCAGGAGCATTTTAGACAGTGTGTGCCTGTTTGGAACTTTCGAGCTTGTTTTCTGAAAACTTCGTTTTGAACTTACCACCTTGCTTGTGGAAAGCGCAGCATCGCAATGGGTGCATGGATTTTTATCCCGTTTGTCTTGTTGTAATTGCTGAAATGTGCTTTACATCAAGACAGTCTCAGATTTGCTATTTAGGCTCACCATTTTTTTATTACACAGTAATTAGAGCATGATACCTTCTAAACATAAAGAGAAGATGTATAGTAAGTCATTTAGGAAAAGAGCAGAGAAGTTTAAAAAAATTTAAGGAGAATCTTGACCTAGACCACACTTCTTAGTAACTATTAAGAACATTTACAGACCCATAGCCCATTTTGCTGTCATGCTAGGCTTTCCACGAGCAAGCAACATGTTACCAACATATAAACAATGGTAAAATAAAAACTACTGAAGCTATCATTTTGAAACTTTATACCTTTCTGTTTGATGCTATTTCAAGCCAGCCTGCCAAATTTCATCCCTCTAAGTCAAAAAATAAAAAAGTTTGCTCCGATCCCCTCATCCCCCCTTAAAAGGCATGGGTTTCTGATGGCAGCATCTGATGACATCTCCCTGAGTGTAGCTTGTTATCGTTGGAATGTTATCAGAGAACCGCGCATCGATGTCTTCGATGTTCGCTAAGGCCGGAGTAGTTTTCCGGAGTAGTTTTCCGGAATCTCACCACGGAGTAGTTTTCAAGACCATCGCTGGCGAAGCGATGGTCTTGAAAACTACTCCGTGGTGAGATTTAAACCAGTGCATTCACCCATAGCCTGGGCTGAAATCGGAAAATCCAATAAGGAAGCGAAGTCTCTTGCCTTGCAATGCATCAGCGGACCACTGAAAGGAATTTTGAGGGACCGGACGTCAGTAAACCATTAATGGGGGACACGACCTTTGAAAACCGAAGATTATATATTCCGGAAGTATGTCTTATAAACTACCCTTTCTGTAATTATCAATGCCCAGAATACCTCAAAATTAATTATATAACAAGCGGCAGCAGCCGCGGAGCAGCAAGCAAGCGCTGAAACTTCGCGTGCGCGCCATTCCTCTCCCACCGAACTGAGCGCCTCCATCTTGGTCTTGTTTTGTTCGTGAATTCTTGCGCTTTCTTCTGCTACTGAGCGCCGCCATCCTGGTATCGTTCGAAAGCTCAGCGTCGCGCCGTGCCGTTTGTGAATTCTTCGGTCATCGCCATCTTGTAACAATCGCACAAACACAAAAGAAGCGTGGGTCTGCCAGGGGTGGATCACGCAGGTCCTTCGATGAAAGCGCACCTCCGATTGGCTGCCATGTTGAAAGGCGCCTTCCCATTGGCTGCTGCTGCGGCAGTGGGCAAGTTGGCAACAGCAGCGAAACGCTGCTGTCTTTCACAAACCACGCCGGCGTCTTTATTTCTCGCAACTCCCATGATAGAGATGGATCGTAGCTCGTTTGAGAAGAAATTTTTGACGACGCACGCCTTCAGAAAACGGAAGCGCAAGCCTCCTACGGCGGGAAAAATATGGCAGCCAGCACGAGACACGGAGCTGGCCGAGCACCCGACTGAACATGCGGACAGCGTGGCATGCTATCTTGCACCGTTCGATAGCAGCAGCGAAGCTGGTAATCACCCTATGCCATCAACGCCGATCACCCAGACGACGAATGACGCACCAGCGGAGGCTCTCACACCGCGGTGAGCGGCCGCGATAATCAGCAGCCAAGATCGCGCCGTTGCAAGCGACGCTGGTCGAAGGTCACCATCGCCAGCGGAGACGGTGTACTCTGTCTCGGGCGCATCACGTGACTTGGACATCCAGCCTGCGGATGAGTCCCAACCGTCGACGAGCTACAGTGGGGTGCCTGAAAATTCACCGGATGATTCGTCACCCGACCGTCGCACCATTCAGGCGCGCCACGAGCCACGTTTCGTGTCTGCAATTACGGCAGAAGCGCAGGCATGTGGCGTTCACGACTCCCTTCGCGCAATGTCCGCAACTCAACGGAAGTTGAGCTTG
This sequence comes from Amblyomma maculatum, assembly GCF_055883805.1. Classification (NCBI taxonomy): domain Eukaryota; kingdom Metazoa; phylum Arthropoda; class Arachnida; order Ixodida; family Ixodidae; genus Amblyomma; species Amblyomma maculatum. The sequence continues at coordinate 92,467,762 of NC_139346.1, read as the reverse complement.
ATGAAACAGCAAGGCGAGGAACAACTTTTGGCTCCTTCTGACAGTGAGTTTATTCTTGTTCAAGTTTCAACAGTCCACTCATTGCTCACTAAAACTTTGTGCCCAAGCTGTCAACAGCGTTCTGTGAGTGTACTCTGCAGTACAAGACTCGGTTTGGCCGTGAAAATGGTGCTGTCATGCACTGCTTGTGGCCCAATCGAGTCCCAGTGGTCATCTCAAAGGAAGGAAGGTGCACGGGTGTTTGGTGTGAACATTCGTTCAATGCAAGCTGTTAAAACAATAGGGAAAGGGAAAACGGCTCTGAACGATTTCTGGGCCATCATGAATGTGTCCCATCGTGGATTACACCGCAAGACTTTCCAAGGTCACTTGAAGGAGTTATTCAAGCCTGCTGAAGAGGAGGCTACCGGCAGCGCCTTTAGGGATGCCGCAGCTGCTGTGAAAAATGTTTACAGAGAGATGAAGGTTGGCTTCACAAAAAATGTGACCGTTGTTTATGATGGCACGTGGTTGACGCGCGGTCATAGCTCCCATATTGAGGTAGGGTGCATTACAGAGTTTTATACAGGGCTTGTGCTGGACAGCATTGTTCTTTCAAACTTCTGCCTTGGGTGCAGCTTAGGGCCAGCAGAGAGTGACCCAACACACCTTCAGTGGAAACAGCAACATCGGTGCCAAAAAAACGCGGAAGTTGGCTCTGGCAGAATGGAAGTGCAGGCCGCATTGCAGCTTTTCGGCCGTTCATTGGCCAAGAACGACCTGCAATATACGGCAGTTGTCTGTGATGGAGACAGCCGTGTTTTCCAGGCATTGCAAGATGAACAGCCCTATGGGTTTATACCAGTCACAAAAGAAGACTGCATAAATCATGTCAAAAAAAAAGAATGGGCACAGGCCTTCGCTCCATAGTGAGTAAGGCCAAGAAAGGGGAACCACTCGGTGGCAGAAGTGGGCTCACGCAACAGAAAAAAGCTCACCAACTACTATGGCCTGGCCATCAGCAGGCACACCAATGATGTTGCTGCGATGCACAGAGCTGCCATGGCCACATACTGGCACGTAACATCTACTGACAGTGACCCCCACCATGAACTGTGCCACCCTGGTCTACTCAGCTGGTGTGAGCAGAGAGCAGCAGAAGCAAAAAATGAAGCACAGCCTGCTCATAACTATATAAGCTTATGAGCAGAGTTGCCCAAGCCATGCTGCCCTTGTATCAGCACCTTTCAGACGTCCACTTGCTAGAGCGCTGCAAGGATGGAAGGACACAGAATGCAGCTGAGAGTTTGCATTCTGTTATTTGGTCCACATTGTCAAAGGACGAGCATGCCTCACTTTTGCAGTCGAGACAGCTGCAAATGAGGCAGTCATAAAGTACAATTCAGGGAACCAAAGAGCGCACTCTGAAATGTGTGCCAAGTTGGGTGTACATCCTGGTGCCCTTGCCGTCCGGAGGGCTCAAGAAAAGGACTACGAACACTCAAAGAAAAAAGAAAGCTTCAATAGCTCACCAAACAAAGAGGCAAAAGTGTAAGAAAATGCCTGACAGCAGTGATGTAAAATATTACAGCCCTGGCGCCTTTTAATAAATGTGCAGTGCTTGCAAAACTTTGCAGACCGTTTTCTCAATTTCGTTTTTTTTTTTTTTTTTGTCGATCACCTCGCTCGTGGAAAGCATAGCACTACAATGAATGAACCGATTTTGATCTAGATTGTTTTGATCTAGATTGTTTTGCTGTGATCCTTAAACTGTGCTGTATTTAGGGACAGTCTTGAAATGTTTATTTATCTTTTCATTATTTTATTATTTCACAATAAGTACACAACTCTATGCAGTGACGCACAATCATGTGCATGTAATGTTTGATAAAAAATTATTAGCGCTTGAAAAAAGCATGCAAAGTATTCTTGGCTCTCTACCATGTTTTGTTACTGTGCCAGGCTTTCCACGAGCAGCGAACATATAAATTGCTATGAAACAAAAACTAATGAAGATATCTTCATGAAACTTTATATTTGTCTTTTTATTGCAATCTGCGGTGTGCCAAATTTCAGCCCATTCTGTCAATAAGAAAGTTAGCTTTGATCCCCTCCTCCCCCCTTAAGAGGGGACACGGATCTTAGAACCAAAGAATTGCAGAAAAAATGATTTTTCAAAAACATTATTTTCGATGTCTGCAGCCAGTTCTGCACCTGTCTGCAAGATCTCACAGTTCTAAGTTCAGTATTTTGCTCGCAAGAACAGTTTATATTGTCATTTTTGACCGAATTTCAACCGAAATCGATGCCAAACTTGCAATTTTCCTACTTTGTGCAGCTCCGGTTCAATGCATGCTACTGACTCAATCTTGGTCTCAATTGAAAGAGCAGCTTTCCCTCTTCAAATTCCCGCCACCATCGCCATTCTCGGCAGTTTACTGGCCAGTGAAAAAAAAAACGTGCCAAAACAAAAATGTCCCAACGCGCAATCCTATTCGTTACTCGGGGCACGTGACGTGAGGGCGCTGCCCGATTGACTGATTAGGCCTGCGTCGTCTGCATGACACACTAGGTCGCAGCCCAGTGCGAAAGGTATCCTGTGTCGTGATCAAGAGATGCATCGACCAGCGATGAAATTTCATCCAAGAAACAAGTTTGGCAAGAAAGCGAAGCGTTCGCAGATCAGAAAACTTCACGACGAAGACATCACGGGACGCACAAGATGACGAACATGTGTATGGTGACTGACGTCACTGGTCGAACCCAACGTGCTAGGCCTAACATTCCCGGCGGCCAAAAGTATCATCTCCGGCGGCAGTTGCGTACGCCACGACACGGCGTTTCTGCAGCCTGGAGAAGCTTTCAAAAACAAAACATCTGCCTCCTACATTTCACACAGCATACATTCAGCTTCATATTGCAGAAGGAATTTCAGCTCTATGTGCTTTGGATGCCGAGATATAGAGGCCGGAAAACTGCAAGTGGTCGACAATGCATGTTCTGAGAAAAAAAGAAACGGGGATTATTCAACAGAAGTTTACTGGTGCAATGCACACATTTACAATTAAAATGGCTAGAAACGTTCAAGGATGTAGTCTCTTTGCTTTAAAATCCCCGAATGTCACCTCATTTTTATTTGCAGTTGCAGCACGTTCAGTTGTCACTTTTCCGGCTGCGCGAGTCTCACCGAAAAAGTGACAACTGAACGTGCTGCAACTGCAAATAAAAAGAACATTCATTGCGAAGAAAAGAAAAAAAGTCATTTGGAGCTGCTTGATGCTTCCCAGTGCTCTGCGTGGCACGGGAAGGGAGCACATTCACGACCGCGATCCGATCGGCACAAACGCGCGGCGAGCTCTATGACGATGATGTTTCCCCGCGATTTACACACTGGAAAATACGTTTGATGGCGGTTTCTTATTCACGATCACCTTTTTCAATGCGAATACCACCGCGGTATGTTTTACACTTCGCCAGTCTCGGCAAACTGTTTACATTTGACGACCGTGAACTCCGCTTTGCCAAGCAGACTGTCCGTCACGCTGCCGCCATCGTCACACAAACAATCTGACTACCGCTTCGTCGCTGGAGTTGCCGCGAGTTCAAGCGGTATCTGTTTTGAGCTTAACTTTCTCCCCATCTGTGGCCTGCGATATCACTGTGTCACTGCGGGTGCGACCGCTGGCAGTAGCAGCAGTCTTTCGTGCTGGGGAACACGCTAGGCCTACTTCAGGCTCATGCGCTCGATCGTTCGGTGCGCAACTTTTGTCGGCCTGAATGCACACAGCCAGGGCAGGGCATCACTTGATATTATTATTCAACAATGTTTTTTTTTCTTTTTTGCCAAAATCTCACTGTGAATGCACCTCGCAATTCAGAACCAAGCGTGACCGCCGCCACGTCTCCGCAGTCTCCCCACGGCTCGGGCACGCCGAGCAGAAGCCGCAGCCAGCTCTACCAATGTGGTGACGCTCTGCCGTCACGTGCACCCCGAAAGCCAATGGGATTACGAATGCCCCGTTTTCATTTTTGCGATTTTTTATGCGACCAATGGGTGAATGGAAACAGCAGAGACGGTATTTGAAGACGAAAGGCGACTCTTTCAAATGAGACCAAGATGGCTTTGGTGCCACGCACGAAACGGGAGCTACACCTTGCCGAAAATGGTCGTTTCGGTGGCCGTTTTCAGCCCAACATCGATTATATAAATTGGCACCCTGACTAAAATACTGACCCTAGAGATGAAAAACTTAGCAGATGCAGTTAAATCTCATTACAAGAGACACTCAGTTATAAAAGAGATCTGAAAATGGTTTGGTTGGTTTCCCTATGTCTGCCATGTTAACAACATTGCATACAAAACACATGGTTACAAGAGACACTCGGTTACTAAGGACAACTTTTTCAGTTTCCTGGAGTAAATTCTTCACTATTTAGAAGACACAACCCAGGCGTGCTTATGCAATGCAGCTGAAGCATACCAACTCGTACATGATGCACTTCAGATTCCCTTAGCTAAATTCTGTTTCATATCGGCACCCTTTTTGTTGCAGTATGTCAGGAACTAAAAGAAGGAGTGCTTCCCATTGATTGGAAAGTCAAAACGACCCCATTGTTTCCGCCACTGACATTGCATTACCATCATCTATGAAGCAAATAAAAATGCATGAATGACATCCAGCGTTTTTAATTCCTCTTTGTTAAAATTTGATCACAAGATGAAAGCTCAGAATCCTGATGTCTTTCTCTTTGTGGACAATGCTTCTAGCTGCACCAAAGTTCTCATGCTCAAAGCCATCAAAGTTATTTTTTCCCTCCAGACTCCACACGCTACCTTGAACTAATATACAAAGCCATTATGCACGTCAAGTTGCTGTGCAAAACAAGGTTGGTAGAACGCCTGCTGCTCGACAGGTAGCAAGACAGTACAGTAGTAATTGATGCTAAGTTTGCTGTTCAAGTGATTTCAGGTGTCTAGAATGGCCCGAGAAGTGAGGCTTAGAAAAACTGTTTCAGACAAGCAGGCTTTAAATGTGGCGCCATGATGTAAGAGGGCCCATATACTGATACTGTGAAAAGCTTCCTTGAAAATGAAACTTGAGCGAGCATCCAAGAGACTGCTGAGGTACCAGAATCTTTTGAGGAATTCGTATCTGCAGGTGTGGATCTTGTGTGCTTCTAAGAGCTTACAGACTGTGCAATTCTCGCGCAAGTAAATGGCACGTGCCACAGAGGACGATAACGAGGACATTTCAGAGGAAAAGTGTCAACATCTGAGGGTGACGAGCATGTAAGAGTGCTTCAAAGGTATTAGAGCAACAGGGAGGCTTGCAAAGTTAAGTGCTTTACCTCTAGAATTTCGGAAGGAATATACTCTGCACTCAGAAAAATACATACTATAGTATGAATAACTTCTTTAAGCTTTCCTGAACAATTCCCTGTTAATGCATGTGAATGCATTTGTATGCTCATGTGCAGTAAACTGATCAACACAGTGATTTTAGAATTTTTGGTTACAAGAGACCTTGCTTACAAGAGACATGTTTTTCATCTCCCTTGAGTGTCTCTTGTAATGAGGTTTTACGATAATGAGCTACTGATTTCGAAAATCACATTTTCTAAATCCGAAAGACCCGTGTTACCCCTTAACCAAACTTCCTTATTTTCTTATGCTCTGGAGGCCCAGGCAGTAATGTTTTGAAGAGGGTTAAGATGCAGGTCCCACCGGGAACAATAAATTCCCTTTTCAAACTGCGCACTGGAATATTTTGTCTGTAAAGTGTTGCCAAGAAAAAAGTGGCTTCTTCCTACCATGGGGATCTAACTGCCTCATTTACCTGAAACAATAACATATTTTTGCCCTGTTGGGTTTATTTCTGGGACATGCTACAAAGGAATATAAAAAAGAGTGTCCATTCACCCCGTATGGAACTAGATTTCTGCCTACAGATAATGAAGATGGTTGTCATTTTGATTTAGTTATACTCATGGGCCTTCATTGTATGTGGCGCTCCCAAATGCATGTACTTTCATGAAAGTGTTCACAGGTTTATAAAGGTTTTGAAATATCAAACATGTGCCCTGGACTGGTTACCAAGGTTAAAGCCCTTGGTTGGCTCAGAGAATTTTAGTGTCTCAAAGAGTAGAGTTAGCGTGTTTTATTTTTGTCTGCAAATGTACTCCGATGTCTGTTGAAGCCCGGAAAGAAAAAAAAGGGGCGATTGCAAAAGTTCGACAAGCACTCAAGCAAGTGCAAATTTCAGATTTTTTTTTAAAACTTCCTTAAGTTAATTTATGGCTAAATATGTGTCATAGACTAAAATGTTCCATGCTGTTCCAAATGACTTGCATAGTTTGACTCAATTTAATCATCACTGGCAAGCATGTAGGCCAAATGCATGGAAAAATAAGTTTTCTTGTTTCTGCCGGTCCAGATAAAAACGATAATTGATTATACCGATCAGATTTTTCAGTTGTTTTTCTTTCCCAATAATGTTATAAGTGAACTGTGCTGCAGTGCGAATTAAACAAAGCTGCAAACAATTTGTATGCGTCATGTGACCTCAATTCATCTGTGACATCATGGCCATTGCTTGGCAACAGACACCAAAAACGAAACAGCATGGATTACAAAATTCAATTATAAATTAATTACCACTCCCCAGCGCATTCCAAGTGGCAGTTCAAGTTTTGTAATGCATTGCGCACCATGCCAAAGACAGAACACACAACAAAAATTTGGATTCACAATTGCCTTTGAAGTGCACTTATGGTAGTTCAAACAAGAATACCTGACCCCATGAAGTTCGAATCAATGAGGGTGTACTGTAGAGGTTGCAGCAACTTTCTTTCTCTGCTTTACCATACTATCTAATTGCTAGGACCATTTACAGCTCCCCGTGACAAAAAAAGTCACAGTAACCTTGTGCCATCGTCATTTCTTCACCCCAGCACGGAGCTAGAACTCTGCACACAAAGGGCCATAGATGCAAGCTTTTTGCCCTACTCTTAGGTAAATATGCTTCAAAGGCACACAGCCACTCACCGCCTTGGCCTGGCGCTGCTGCCGCGCCGGGGGCGCCGGTGGGGTACCCCGTGTCTGGGAGCGGGTGCGCCGGCGGCCGCTGTCCGGGTCGCTGCTGTCCTTGTGGCCAAGCTCCTTGAGCAGTGCCTCACCCTCCTTGGCGGCCGCCTCCAGGCTGCTCACACGCTTGCCCGCTGCCGACTTGCTCTCGCGCTGGGACCTCGGCTGAGAGAAGGAGGAAGAGAACATGTACACAGTGCCAGTGGGCCTCAAAACACCCAGCAAGGGTGAAACCAGCAGTGAGATGCATGGCTAGGAGAACATGCGAGCGGGTGCAAGTGCTACCTGCAAACTTCTTCCTATCTGGGGATGTGCCCCACCGGAGTGGTGCAATGGTTAGGGCGCTCGGCTACTGCGTCTAAGGATGCGAGATCGAATCCCGGCCTTAGCAGCCGCTTTCCGATAGAGGCGAAAAGCAAGGCGCCCGTGTGCTGTGCGATGTCAGTGCAGAACACCAGATAGTACAAATTTCCAGAATCCTCCACTACGGTGTCTCTCACAGCGCGATTCGCTTTGGGACGTTAAATCCCCTAAAACCAAACTATCTGGGGATGTATGAGGCACTAGCTACAGTAATAATGCCGACACCACGTTTAGAAACATGGCAACTGTAAGCTGTGTGCCATGAAGTGCAACAAACGGGCCCATCCTAAACTGCTAAATCATTTAGGTATGAAAGCCATACTGTTTGAACTGGCAGCTTATAGCCATCTGCATGCAACCAGAATCTGGTCATATCAAATGAGACCATCCACATGCATTTATTACCACTTAAGAGGCAATGCTCCAGAATGAAACAGTTTCTGATGATATTAGAGCCAGGTGGCCGAAAATCCTACAGTTGGTCAATTTTTAGCGGCTGTTTCCAAATCTGGCATTAATTCCTGCCTACATAGTTGGGACGAATTTTTGCAAGTCATGCATTTGAAATATAATGGTGCTTTATGCACCTATTTGAAGTCAGTATAAATGTCAACAAACAGTGAGCAACATGTCATTTCTTTCATTTTGATGTCCTCTACAGAGTGAAAAAAAAAGTGTTGTACCATAAATTTTGAAGGTTTAAAAAACACATTACTCACTGATTTGCTATTTATCGGCAGAGCTACAATGCTTTTGCTAATTTATATCTGATTCACAACAACAAATTGTAATCAAAAATGGCATGGCTGTATTTTGCAAATATTAAAAAACGTCCATCCAAAATATCATAGTGATAAAACAACGGCATGTGAAGTAACATCCTACACAAGCAGTAAGGTTGCTAACAAACAAGGAAACTTAAACTTTTAAACTTTCGATAAATATTTAATGAGAGTATAACACTTTTTATAAGCAAACACGAGAAAATTCAGCTTAAGTACCCTGTTTTCTTAGAATTCTCCTGCAGTGTATGTAGGTCCCCTGCATTGCCTTCAAAAAGTGTCCCCGATGCAAGCTTTCTTCGCCATGCGGTGACGATACGGCTTGGCCTCAGCAGTTTCTTTATTAGACATCCTTGAGCCTCACAGACTGTTACGCACATTAGTAAGTAAAATCGATTCCCGAGAAGGCAAAAGCTAGCTCTTTAAAAACGTGCTCAAAACCTGTGTGTCCCAGACTGAACAACAACCCGACAAACATGCGGTATGGCAGTTTGGAGCCAATAGCGGTGGTATTTTTGAGTGTGGTGAAGCTTTTGGGGCATAAAATTTTTAATTGGTTTTTAAAAACTGCTGGAGTACTCACAAAATGCAAAAATCTCTTTCTACCTGCCTGCATCGCCACAAAAGTGAGACGCCATGTTTAAAATTCGTAGCCATGATAAAAGCAGCTCAGTTCTGCCCACTAATGCATCACCTCACATCGAAGATTTTAGTCACTCCTCATCTCCATTCGAGGCTGGAGTTCGTGGGCATGAAAGAGGATGGGTTAAAGATTATAAAAATACAATTTTTTTTCTAATGAAAACTGTCATTTTTTTCACGTGGGTCTCCCCTTAATAGTATAGTTAAGTTAGCAGGCACATGTAACCGTTTTCTAAAGATGCCTAGCCCTTAATTTTGTTATCTCACAGTGGAGAGCAACACAGAAATATTATGCATTAATCAGCAAAACTATGGGCTACTGACAGGTTCTCCACAACACTTCCCAAGTGCAACAATCAATGGCCAAGCACCGCTGCGAGAAATGAGGGGCTATCTGCGGTCATATTAGTCCCATGTACCAAATGCCCCTTTCAAATTGGCAAATATTAAAATAATGCTCAAGCCCATCCTACATCATTGCAAGTCGTAGAGTTCAACGTCCAGAGGAGACACATAGGATATGAGGGATGCCACAGAGGGGAGCTATGGCTTAGTTCAGACTGCCAGGGGCAATTCAATGGGTGCCGACAGCGCACAGCCCAAATGTGCTTCGGTATTCTGCCTCCAATGAGATACAGCTTACGCAGAAAGGATAACGCAGGATTATGAGAACAAGCGCAATGAGGAAAACCATAAGTAATCTTTGCCTCAGTAAAAAATCTATTCAACGGCTTTATCGGTGATAAAATATCCCTTAAAAGTAAAAAGTCAGTTTTAACTTAATAGACCTAAACCACCAAAAGAAGTTTTTTATTAACTGAATAGCAGCTAGTAAGATATGCATCCAAAACACACGTGATGAATAATTAAAGGAGTGAGCCAACTTGACAAAACCGGCAAACGGGATAAAAACAAATACACAACACGTGTATTTTTTTATCCCGTTCGTCGGTTTTGTCAAGTTAGCGCACTCCTTTAATTATTATGAACAACCAACTAGCCCTCTTTAAGGCATTAGTAGTGGTTTTGCTAGTATTTAATTTTTTGCCCCTAGCTTTTCCAGATTCCAAATGTTCACCTTTCAATTAAAGTAACATCTTTGTAGCTAGAACAGAGTGAACTTCAATATGCATGCATGCAGCCCTTCTTTTCTTTCACATCTGACCCCGAAGAATTTATCCGCTCGAAAGGGAAAAGGAGAAAACAATTAACGAAGTGCAGGAAAACCCATGTGGGTAGAGTAGGATGAAAGTCAGTCAAATAAAAACAAAGCAAAAAAAAAAGATGAAAATTGGAGCCCCCAACTGCTTTTGCATTCACTTGAGAAAAGTGAGCACAATGCGCATGGTTTGCTCCAACCGGGTGGAGGAGAGCCCAGTTGGGACACTCACCCTGGCCGGTTCACCCTTGGCCTTCTTGGCAGGCGGGGCGGCATCACCATTGGTCTCCTCCTCCTCCTTAGCATCTGCAGCAGGAGCCTCCACGTCTGCCGGCTTCTGCACAGGTCGGGAAAAGCACCACATCTCAAAAGGCGAATGTGACAAGTCGTCTTCAGCCCAATCTTCCTGTCATAGCATTGAAACAATTGCAGCCATTTCTTGACAGTTCAAACCAACACTTCCTTAGTTAACTATACCTGTCAGTTCCTGGAGAGAACCTAAACCCATTTCAATTAGCCTACTTTGTAAGGCAATTGATAGTTGCTTGTATCTGCCATTTGCAGATAGTGAAGTTACATATGCACACTAGGTGGGATAGCAACACACTTAGAACACTGCAATGAGGAGCTCCTTTTTCTTGAACAAAGACGTCAAAAAGAGTGTTCCCCAAGGTGACTCTGAAAATAAGAAACTAAATAAAATCTTCCATAGAGTGAAACATCTCCCGCCAATTCCACAGTTGGCAAGGTCCTGGAGGATTCCAAACCTTGTTGTGTCTTATGCTTTTTCTAAATCGAAAAATATGAAAACACAATATTGGCTATTTGCGTGTGCCTCCTGTGCTTATGTCTCGAGATGCAGCAACAGGTCAACTGTAGACCGATGACGTCGGAGTCTGCACTGAAATCTATCAACGGTTCTGTTCATTTCCAGCCCGTAAACCAACTGTGTTGACGCGCTCAAAAGTTGCAGGGGCAAAAATGGTCAGAACTATTGGACGATAGCTCTCTGCACGGCATCTGTCTTTTTCTGTTCTAAGTATGGGAATAATAACTATTGCTGTTTTCCAGTCTTTAGGTATTTTACCTTCCTTCCAAATGCAATTGAAAAAGGCCAGTAATGGCTAAAGAGAAGGAAAAGGTAGCAGCCCCCCCCCGCCCCATAGTGCAATGAATATCATCTAGACCAACTGTGACAGGCTTGCAGTTCAATAGGCAACCTGCAATGGAGTTTGCTGAGACATGTGGCGCCACCTGGCGGCCGACGGGAGCTAATACTGAGGCGGCGCAGAAGCTGACGCCGTATATGTTGCGGCCGCTGTGTTCCTTCTGCGTTCGCGTTTTGTTATCCCAGTGAGTGTGATTTACTCATTTAGTGACTTCAGTGGTCTCGTGCGATGCTTCGACTACTACGGATGTGAACAATAGAAATAAGCGCAAGGGCGGCGAGAAAGACTGCCACAATCACGAAGGAAACCTAAGCGTACCGCTTGCTGGGAGAACCTGAGGAGAATGATGAGAGAAGGAGATATTGACTTCGAGAGAGTAATGTAACCGAAATTCGTTTTGTTATGGGGCCATTGGCGTACAGGCGCCAAGAAGCTAAAATAAGACGATTGCCCGTGAGCGGAGGAAACGGTATAAACTTCTGACTTGGGGAGTCGCACGCTGGTTGGGGCACATACTCAGTACGCACTGTAAAATTTGGCGTGTACTGGTATATGCTGTGCATGCAAGATCGAGTGGTATACGTCCAGAAAAGCAACAAAGCCGCGCAGCCGAAGCATCATATTCCAGCCGCATTTCAACGGAGGCGAAATAAAAAAAAAAAATGTTCACGGATCTGTGAACCGGATTTCTAATGCGATGTCTATTCGGAACCTCAAAGCCAAAATATTTTCAAAACTTCCAATTACAGATTTCAATAAGCATATTCATCTGTAAATTAGTTCTTAAGGGGCTGAAAAAGTCGAAGTGGCGGAGTGTAGAGGCCCGTGATACTGTGTACGCTGAGAATGGAACTCGTTCTATCGTTCCGCACCAAATATTTCTTTCAACGACTGCTCAAGCTACTCAAGAGTCTCTTGTCCCAAACGCTATAGACTATTTCATCATTAGTAGCAACAGTAAAAAATTCTAACTCTTAACGACCTCCTTTACGAAAGCTGTGCCGTTGAGTGCCAGCATTACCCGCCGGCTTTCCCCAAGATTGAGGTATGGAGGTACAAAATCCATGCCAGTTGTTGTTGTTAAGAGCTTTATTTTTCCAACGGTGTAGGAGGCCCCCTACTCCCCACCCCCGGCACACACAGTTTTCGTTGATGACGCACGCTACAACCGCACAGTGCTTGCAATCGCCACGATATCCGTAGCGGGTACCGCACCGTGCCTCCTAGCTGTAACTTCCGCGGCACTGTCGAAAGGTGCACCACGAACAATGGTGTTCGTCATGGTATTAAACTGTAAAGCAAAACCGCGACGAAATTATTATGCTCTGTAATCAAACAGCAAGAACAAAAAAAGAAGAAACGGCGATCAATCTCTTCTCAGGTTCTTTCTGCACTTTCAATGTTTGGGTATGAGGTGTGAACGCAATAGGTAAATGAAAAGCTATATTTACAACATTTTTCATTCATTTAATTATTTCTTAATTCATCATCACATATCCGACTAATGCTCTGAGAGAATAAATTTCGTTAAAAAAAATTTCCGTCTACTCACACGAAATTCAAAGCTGTGTGCGCGGGTGTTCCGTCGAGAGCGGCGCGCGCTTCGCGGTGACTTCGACACCGTCCACGTTTTAAACATGAGCATTCTCGCACAGGCGGTGTCCTTTCGTCAGTATTGGGTTTCGGAAGTAGCTCTGAGGACATTCGATTGCCTTAAAACCACAGAAAATGAGAGCCGAGATGCTTCCAGCCGTACAACGCGAACGCAAACCGACCGCGCCGGCCTACTCAGATTACTTGGCACCGCCGTTGGCGGCGCTGAACGCTGCGCTCCACTAGCGCCGCCTGGCCACTGCAGGTTGCCTATAGTACAAATGAGGTCACTAGTTCGTACATTGTAAAATCATAGTAGCAATCTTCGCTTGCACGTGGAAAATTCTTACTTTCATCTTTATAAGAACTCGTCTGCATAGCCTGCAGAACTCAATACTTTATAAATATGTTTGCCCAAGACATCGGACAGTTCTTTAAGGGATGTACTCCTGCTCTATATCAACTGAGAAGAGGGATAGTAAGTGCCCTGTTTTTGCCATATATCTCTCACTTTTTCCCATACTATTTTGTGTGTCACCTGAATATTCCAGAAACAAATTTCCTCTAACACCCATCCTTGGCTTCCACTGAAAGTGTTGTGTGTGTGTGTTGTGTTGGGTTTTATGGCGCATAGGCAAATAAGGCCATCATGCGTTAAACTCTGGGTAAAGTAGTTCTTGTTAAAAATAAGTCAGAGATTAGCTTTACTTTTATAAAAAAATCAAATAGTATCGCCCTTTTGCTTTAAGTTTTTAAATACTATGAGGTTAGTTACTGTTGCGTACCGCTTGAACGTCTGCCATGACTTGTGCCTTTCACAGCTGGCGGCAGTCTTCATTCCATCACAGCTTTGGACAATTTTGGAAGCTTTCTGCCAGAACGAGGAATTGATCTTAAAGCTGGATCAATGATTATCCCGGTGATCTTAGTAGTGTGTTATCATAGCATATTCTTTAATTAGGTCCCAGTTGGCTTGTTTTAACTTCCGTCGAGGAGATCGGACATGAAAGATTGGGCCAGGAGTTTCAGCTTTCAGGAGTATGGGAAATGGTCACTTCCATGCCAGTTTTGAATCACATCCCATGAATAATGCATAGATAATCTGGGTGATGCAAGTGACTGAGCTATGCAGGAAAAGGTTCTATTTGCAACATTGAAATGTGCCACCTCACCATTGTTCAAGACTACGATGTTTGTTGTATTTAGGAGCTGTTCAATCCTGCCGTGCATGGTTGTTTTATCACTGCCCCCCCCCCCCCCCCATAGGTAATCTGCATTCTATGTCTCAAAGGATAAGGACAGGTTTATGTAGTTGATTCATTAAGTCCAGTAGATCACCGACTGAAGAACAACTATTTGGTAGCAGATAGACGGAAACCACAGTAGTTAAACGCTTCAGCTAAACCTTTACTGCAATGGTTTCTAAAGGCGTGTTTAAGCTCCAATCTTTGACTGTAACACCGGAGTTCACAAAAATGGCAACACCACCACCAGTGCCGTTAATGTGGTCCTTACGAAAAATTTTGCAATGCTTGAATATATTATTATGACTGCTTTTAAGCAGTGTTTCCTGGAGACAAAACAAGTGTAGGCAATGTTCCTCCATTGATGTAGAGATGCCGTCCAAATTACGCAGTTCCATTGCAGCAGTGAAATATGCACATTTATAAAATGGGTTGTAGTTACAGAAAAGTGGAAAGGAACAAGGTTCGAACACATATACCTTGCAGTAGGGATTATGTCTCCGGTTCGTTATGGGCGAAGTTCCATGTTTTCCTTTGCTACCGCGACTGCCAAAGAGACTGCGGTCCTTAGGCAGCAAGGATGCCGGCAAGCTTACTGTGACCTCCATATCCCCGATAGAGGTCTTGGAGGCTCTCGGGGTCATGATGACCCATGGCCTTCGCGTGCCCCATTTTCGGTGCTGAAGCCGAATAAAGCGGCTTTGCTCCAGAAGCGGGGTCCACTGAAGCAGCGGTTGCCTGCTTAGTGGGGTGCAGGAGCACGTCCAGTCTAGCAGCACTGTTCAGGGTTCCTGTCACCGAGGAGGCCGCTGCAGGACCTCCGGCAGAGATCACATGGTCTTCCCGCAAGATCTTCAGGCCTGTGGGTTGTCTCACAGGTGTCGACATCAGGTCCAGCAGCTCAACTTGTGTGCCAACCAAAACTGAATGCAGCTGCTGTCCATGCTGCAGAATAAGGACCCTTTTCTAGGAAGGCGAAACATTTTCTAGCCTTAAAGTATGACATGTTTTCTTTTGTCTTTCTACTGATGATTTATTCCTCATTTCCAAATCAGGCACGACCTGAAGTATATGCCGTGTACACTATTACAGTTGATACAAATGGCTTTTTTCTGCGTGTTGTTCTTCCCCGCAAGGAGCGCCTGTGGGCTTGCTACAACATGCCAGCAACAGTGCAATTTCTTTTTTTCGCAATTATCTCCAATCGCCAGTGGATCCTACTAAATTTCCTTGCGTACAAATATTTATTATGCCCCTTGCTTCTTTCCCTTACAAAAAATTTAATCTGTATTAAGCCCAGTGCAAGCTGTGTTATATTTTTGCCACTAGTGCAATGACACTGCTCGCCTGTTAAGCTAAATTTGATGGCAGAACATCAAAACAGCCAGTTTGGAGCAGTTTTGGTGCAGAATGGAGCAGGGAAAGCAGTTTGGAGCAGAATGGATCAGTACTTTCACCCCTGCACAAACACCTGCTTAGGCAGATGCCCCTATGAATGGATGGCTAAACACTGGCATTTTCGCAATGCTTGGCAGAAAAAGCTGCAACCCACATTTGTGCACTTGCAATGATGAGTGGCTGATACCACCATAAAGAGAGCCAAGGTACAGCTAATCCTCCAGCAACTTTGGTAATTTGCATCCAAAGTAACTTGTTCTTCAAAGAGATATCTTATGGAGTGCCTATGGCAGTGCCCAAAGCGACCAGATTTCCTCCATAGACGTTTCTTGACGAGCAATGGGTCACCTTCTATGGCTCTGCAGCCCTTAGTAACTAGAATGACCTCTAACACTGTTTGGAACGTTTTCAAAAAAAAAAAAAAAATCGGCCGTTGAAAACATTTACTGCTATTTCTGTGCGGCCAGCGTATGGTCATATCTCTTAAAATCGGGCACGTTAAGCGTGTAGAGTAACTGATGACCGACGCGCTACGATACCTCCGAACCTTAACGCGCGCACACAGGAGTACCGCAGTTACAATGCGAAATGATGCTTCTCCCTCCTGATCCCACCTTTCCTCCTTGTTTCTCTAGACATCGACGGCGCAGTTTCCGGGGTTTCGAATGTCTCCATCTCCGGTGGTTTGAGTTACACACGCGTTTCATGCCGCACAGATCTACCACGTGGAACTGCAGCCTCTGGTTACATTTCCTTGCTTGCCCACTTTAGATTGCGCGCACTGGCGCATGTTAGCGCGAGTATCCCGCCACAGCGGATAAGCGTTCCAAAACACACACAGGCGACAGCCCTCGTACCCAGCAAGGACCGAGGCGCCAAGCCGTCTTTCGTGCGAATAGCTCAGGCTTTTCCCCCATCGCGCAAAAATGGCGACACGAGAGGAACCACGCGGAATGACAGCTCCACCGCCTGCAAGTCTTCCCGTAGTAAAATTACACCGAGGACGACAGAAAATCCTCGTCTCGGTCGGACCTCGCGCGCGGCACATAACGAAGCCTACGAGTCATTCACAGCTAAACTTGGAATGACAAAATACCACTTACCGGTGGCTTTCGGACTCTCATGGCGATTTCTGTATTTCAATAAAACTGGAAAAGTGCGTACAGTACGGTTAATTCGCCAAACGCCAGTACACCGTTCGCCCGCACCAGTACGCGCAGCAATGGCACCTATCTCTCGACTGCCAGCCGATCAAAAGACAAAAACAAGAGATCAGTGCCTCGGGAAGCGTAGCCATGACAACGAAAAGCGTCTCGCATCGGACACGGAAGATGGCGGTAGGGTCGCATCAAATTCCCGCTCTCCACGAATCGCCCGCCATTATGGACGTTGTCCGAACGGCGGATTCGATTCCAAGCATTTTGCCGGCCGCATAGCGAAGGAAGCCGCTCTTAGGCACAACACAAACGCGAGAAGCCGGTCTCGAGGGTCCAATCCTCGCAAGGCGAACGCGGGGTCTGACACGTGCCGTCCACAACGTGACCACTACGTTGGGGTATTCGAGAAACGGTCGCCTGTTGTTGGCACGCAGAGCGGTGGCGGCCACAGTTGTAGCGCCGGATGGCGTCGATTTTGCACCGGTATGGATCGCCGGCATTGCTCACCTTGGTCTCTTGTGCCGCGCGATCGTCGATCTCGCTGTCCGGGTTGTTTTCCGACATGTTTTTCACGAACGTGGTGCCGCTACCTACAACGGCGCTCCGACTTGCCCCACCAACACACTAGCCACTCACGGCGAGTTTGAAGGACAGCGTGGGTCACGTGATACGGCTGACCGCGCCACCAGTGGTGCACGAGTGAACCACGTGTCGCTGGCGCGCCTTTTGAAATCTCTGCGCGCTTCGCGTAGCACCTAGAGCCCAGCCGTTGTAAACAATGGCGCGAAGTAGCCTTTCTAGAGCTGGTAACGCCTGCGTTTTCGGTTGCGCGCCTGCCTATGCGCTGGCGCCAGAGAAGAAGCAACTGTTGAAATGAACTGAGACGAAGTGCAAGCACGGCTTTTGGCAGCTGTATGGCGGGCTGAAACAAGTAATTTGAAATGTTTTACGAATGATCCACTAGAAGTTGTTTTTGTTTTTTGTTCTTTTTAGAGTACTAAGACAATCAAATCAGCGGCGGAAAAGAGGCTGTATTAGCATAATAATTAATTTCTACTGGAATATTGTTAAATAGAGTGGTGTCGCCAGGGTCACCCGCACCCGGTGCGGAGGCGCAGCGCTGCACCCCCCTCCCCCCCTCCTATGTCCCCGCGATTTAAGCACCGAATCGCAACTTCCTTTCTACCTCCTCTGTGCTCATGGTTCGCGTTGAAGTTCGCTTTGCATCCAATCACGCAGTGCGAGTGGCTTTTTTTTTTTTTTAAACACTTATACGCAGTCATCGTGCCCCACGACTGATAAGTCAGTAAAACATCACATCAAAACCACATATACCAGAAAAAGGCAGAAACATTAGCACGTGTAAGTTGCGAGAAAATTCACTGAGCAAGAGGCTTGAGACAGGTGATTGCCCAGTACTAGACCATAAGAACAAAGTGGCATCTGAACTACGCAATGTGTAAACATTAAGCGTGTGAATCACTGTAGCCGTATGCCCACAAATATAACAAGGGTGTGAAGTGGTAAGTGCTACAATGACTGCTACTTCGCATACATATTTAGAGGCTATCAAAAAGTTCAGTTCAGTTCAGGCGTTCAGTCGTGTCCGACTCTTCGTGATCCTATGGACCATGTCACGCCACGCTTTCCGGTTTCTCACTATCTTCCTAACATCACATAACTTCATCTGCAGTGCCTCGAGGATGCCATCTAACCATCGCGTTCGCTGCCTACCCCTTCTCCGGCGACCCTCAACCTTTCCCAACATCAAATCTTTCTCCAGCGACTCGTCTCTTCTCATCAGATGACCAAAGTAGCTGAGCTTTAACTTTAGAATTTGACCCTCCAATGAGCAGTCAGGGTTTATGGTCGACAATATCGACTGATTTGATCTTCTGGCAGTCCAAGGAACTTTCAAGAGTCTTCGCCAGCACCACAATTCAAACGCGTCAATTCTTCGGCGGTCAGCCTTTTTCAATCAAAAGTATCAGCGAATAAAACGTGATGTATAGAAGCTTCCTGTGTCCTCCTTGGGTCAGTGCTTACTACACTGGTTACACGAATTCAGCGTAAGAATAAGTTTCCAACGTGCAATCAACTTCACTTATGCCGGTAATAATGGCTCAGAGAAAAGGAATGGTGAACACAAACAATGCCAGACTATGCACGTTATCACGCGTGCAGGAATATGCATAGAAATGACAAGTGAGAATTAGAGGCAAATCTATAACTCAAGAACAATTGGAACGCACAGCAAATAACTAAAGTCATGAAACAGACAAGCTGTTAATCAGGACCATCAATGGGCATGCCAGAAAACCCGACACTTGCAAAAGTCCCAAGGAGCAAATAATTATGTCTGCCGGATATACAAAATTTAAAGGGCTTACACGTATCCATCGAACGCATTCGTTAAACAATCAAGAACCGACCGATAGGTACACAAAAATTTTGAACACATAAGGCCAGTTTTCTTCGCGTAATTATAACACAATTATCGCGGTTATGTTAAAAGCGGACATTCATGCAAAGCGTGCAAGGCGAAAGTACAATCAAGAACTGACCTATATAAGTAAAATTTTGGTGATACGAATTTTGGTATGATATGAATTCGCGAAATTCCCGGCCGGAATGCATTGTGTACAACTTGCAAAATTTCGGATGTTCCGGTCACTCTCCCGCGCCACTACGAACGCGCGAACTGCGACCGCAACGTTGAGGGATAGTTGACTTCGTCAAGAACTAAACTCCACAGGTGCAAACAACACATGTGCCCTCCTTCTCTTTTTTTTTTTCTTTTTTTTTTTTTTTCTAGTCGGCGCGTAGTGATCAGACTTGCCATCCCCTGAGCAACAGGCATTCCGTGCCTTTCAGCGTTTTAAAAGTGTGAGGCGGATCTGTGAATGGGCGGAGGAGCGAGAAAGGTACAGGAGATGAATAAACAAGACAATATACAAAAGACTGCTGGAGAGATGCTGCCAGCGGTCCTAGCTTGGGAGAGGAGGGGCACATAAACAAGAAGAGGCGATGCGGCAGCGCAGCCGCCGACGGGTGTCGTCTAACATGTTCCCGCGCAGGGGAATTCCCAATGGGTATCAGGTTAATGCAGGTGTTTCCAGGGTACACGCACGTACATATAGGCCCTGTCCAACGTTAAAATGGCGTGGAGTCTCTAGCGAATGTGTTTTCAAGCGCTCCTCACAACCGAATAATTCGTTCTAGGAGGAGATCACACTTGTCATTCAGTGTCTCCACCAATGCGCGCCTTTTCGTGTCTTTGCACAAACTTTATTTCGCCTCCCGCCCCTTCCTCCACCTAACTGCTGCACCCCCCCCCCCCCCCCCTGAGCGTTGCATCCGGTGTGGACCGCACCCCCCTCGCGACGCCACTGGTTAAATATCTCAGAATATCCGATTCTCGGGATGATTTTACTGCCGTCATTGACAATCTATGCTTTATGTAGGCAGTACCGTCTAATAGTGAACGATTTTCTTAGAGGGGGGGGGGGGTGTGACTTAATTTAATGTAGTTTTTATTTATTTATTTATTTATTTATTTATTTATTTATTTATTTATTTATTTATTTATTTATTTATTTATTTATTTATACAGGTGCTTTTTTATCTGCATTTGTTATTCATTTTACCCTATTTACATGTAGCGTCTTTGCCCCAAGCTGCAGGGTCTGCTTCTCAGTCATCTAGAAAAGAATTCATACCACTTCTGAATCAGTAAATCTCTTGAAAATAAAGGCGAGTCGCTGTCCCCGCTTAAAATATCGTGATGTTCTGGGAATCGTCATTTACTTCATAATACAAGGGAGAAGGAAACCATGCAGCGTGGTTGCTTTTGGTAAGGACGGTACGTTTGTTAATTTGTATAAACCCAAATTTTATATAGGAAAGTTAATAAAAATATGCACGGCAGTACATTGAACGCGTTTGAGAAATCTGTTAATTCCGCTTATGAACGAAGGTTAAACAATCACCTGCTTTTGTTGGGGCGTAATCGCTTCCGGCTATTGAAACTATGCTACTGGCTACAAAGAAAACTA
The DNA here is from genome assembly GCF_055883805.1 of Amblyomma maculatum. Taxonomy (NCBI): domain Eukaryota; kingdom Metazoa; phylum Arthropoda; class Arachnida; order Ixodida; family Ixodidae; genus Amblyomma; species Amblyomma maculatum. The sequence continues at coordinate 92,447,137 of NC_139346.1, read as the reverse complement.
GTTGAGCCACATTGTGATTTCCATTCATAACGTTCTATAAGATTGGAGAGCCTGCCATACATACATTTGAGCTCAAGCATGCAGTTGTAAGCTGGGGAGCAGCGGCCCGGTAACCCTCGCTGTTCCGAAGTCCCGGGGGCCAGTAGGCAGCTTCGTCGAGTTCTTAGGCCACGCTAAAGTGATTGAGATATGGTACCCTATGCCTGTCATCACCGCCACGTAGCAAAAAAGGTAGGCATGCTGATGCTGGATGATGTGAATACGTCGCACACACTGTTCTGTGAACAGTACGGTTTGGGATAGAAGCACAAGTATCTATTTTAAACTCAGTAAGAAACTCGGGAAGTCGGAGCGTGTTTCAAAAAAAAAAAAAAAAAAAAAAAAGAATTGCTGGCCTATGGTGATGATGTTTATAATGACCTTTTTTATGTGGCAAGAGCATCTGCAACCAAAGAGCACCAAATCTAATGCATAATGACGCTTTAGGAGCAGTTTTCTAAAGGTGCAATAAAATCAATGATATCGCGTGTGGCTCAAAGTTACCCGACGTGTGAGTACGATTTACGGCACATATCGGTAATGGTAAGCCGTAAAGTACTGCGCAGAACACTTTTTCTTCCATCGTAGTTCGTTAGGTTTAAGCAACCGTCAATGCCGTGTGAAAACAACTGCGTGTTGCGGCGAAAGGGAAGCCCCTAAGATATTGCACGGTTGCACCTGGGGCCCCCTTCGCCGAGCACCACGTGTGGACTCTCCCGTCCGTGTCATCCGAACCTCTGATTGCCGCCGCGGGCATGCGCGTTGTTTGTTTCGGAAATCCGAACACAGGCTTCATCGGCGAGGAGCGCGACTGTACGTTTGGGTGAGAGTAGGTTCGCGGCGGAACTATTGAAGCGAGCCCTGCTCGCATGTGCTCGAGATGACATCGCTCCCTTTAGCTCTTTTGCTGGAAGCATCTATGCGTGTTTTTGTTTGTTTGTTTACTGCTGATGTAGCACTCAAATTTCGCATGCTTGAAGGAAACCTGGGGGTCTTGAAGACGCATTAGAAACGCACAAGGCTAGCAAAACCGCTGCTTTAGAGCGTTAGCTCTATTGCGTGCATTTGTGTGTTGCGTACCTCATGCATTCCACAGATGGCGCTACGCACTCGTGCCCAATTTACTGGGCTCTAAATTCCTTGATAAAACGAAAGTAACGCCTTTCTGTGAACTCTGCCGTCGACCCGCGCACCCTCGCAGATCCTCCTCTCTCACCTCTCCGCGGGCCGTCGCTGGGAAAAGCGCGCGAAACATGGAGAGAAGTATAAAACTTGTTTCTTTCCTCCGTGGCGCGAAAAGTTCGCTCTTTTTGTGTTTTAATTTTTAATCGGCGCCATTTTTTAGGCAGCCGCCGTTGCTAGAACAGTGGACAAGCCAGCGTGAAAGAGGCTTCATTCTTTTCGCAATTCCGAGCGGAAAGAAGGACACCATTCGAGAGAAAAAAAATGGTTCATCAACATCGGCCGCAAGAACTTCACCCCTACGAAGACTGGCCACCTCTGCGACGTATATTTCTTCCAAGCGACTTGAAACTGCTTGCAAGCGCATCACAAAGCTGACAATTTCACTTAATTCACTGATCATTTTACGTCGTTATGCGTGTTATTGTTTTCACTTCAAGGTTCCGCTCAACGTGCTATAATAGCGACTGCTGATGCATACGATAGCCGCTTTAATTTCTGAACCTAGGTCTCGCTTTTCAACGATAACGCGTGCAACTTGGAGATTATTAACTCATAAATAGGCTTATGTCACAGGGGCGTGTAGAGGACTCGTCCGCAGAACGTGTCCGTGCAAAGAGATTGTATATCCGCACATCAAATTTTTGTCTCTTTAGACCCTCGAAATTTGACCTCGCCCTAATCTGGTGAAAATTACTGTCCAACCTAACTTGAATTTGGCGAATTCAGTGGTTACGTCCAAATTTCTGTGGGCCAGAATGTAGCCCCAAGAACCCCCTAAAATTGATCTCATCCGAATGTGGCCAAAAGTGGGATCCAACCTAATTTGCGTAAAGCGAATTCAGCGGTGACCTCCAAACCTAGGTGGGCCATTGCCAAAATTTAGCCCTCTGGAATTTCGAAGTTTGACCTCGCCCGAATTTGACCAATACTGATGTTTAACCTAATTTGCGTGTGGCGAATTGAGTGGTGACCTCAAAACCTAGATGGGCCATTCACAAAATTTATCCCTCTAGACCCCCCAAATTTGATCTCGTCCGAATTTGATCAAAATTGGTGTCCGACCTATTTGAGTATGGGGAATGCAGTGGTAACCTCCAAATTTAGAAGGGCCACCTTCAAAATTTGGCCCTCTGAATCCTCAGAATTTCACCTGGTCCGAATGTGACCGAAATTTATGTCTATAACCTAATTTGAGTATGGCCAACTCAGTGGCGAATTCCAATTTAGGTGGGCCTCCTTAAACATTTGGCCAGTTAATGGGCGGCATGTCCATTTTCGTGGCGCAGAGCAGCCGTCGGCCGTGCATCCAAGAGGTCTATGGTGTGTGCAGAGAAAATAATGCTGTTTGGTCTTTGGTGGATATAGGAGTATTTGTAGCTGTGCACGCTGCCGTAGTTATCAACATAAGGCCTGTACGTTTTCCGCATTTTTTCACTAAAAGAGCTGAAAGTATTCTGGATCACGTTTCATTAGTCCAATCAAAGCAACAACAAAATATTGGTCGTACTAAAATTAAGGTTGACACCGATTTGGATGAAATTCGGACAAGGTCCATTTTTGTCGCCGAGACGGCCGAATTTCGGGATGCGAACGACAGGACGGGAAATCGGTGATCTGATTTTGGCTCTCGGTTTCGGCTCGACGTCACTTCAAGGCCGCCGACAGCGGGAGCTAAAGGCGTTTCATATGCAGAAAAAAGTTGATATTCGTTTTCAAGCAGCCGGGACAATTCTAAACTACGAAAACAATTAAGCCACTGCATGTGCACTGCGTGGTGCCAAACTCAGGTTGAGCATTACTGAAAAATTTTAGGACGGCTATCAAAGCAAATGTCCCAGCTTGTTGCTATCAACAATCGCATTTCTGAAACTCCACTCGTTAACAACTTTAAAAACTGTACTTCCGATAAAGTTAGTTTGAGGTGAATCGGTACGCTGAAAATATTCAGGATTGTTCAAATATATAGTAAATATTATGCTGAATATATTATGCCGTGTTGCGACAGGCGGTATTGAACAGTCAAAGCAGTGCGAGATGTATGCAGCAAGCGGTTTTTATTCATGCCGCAAGCACTTGTAATTGGCACTTTTATTGCGCGTACGTGACGCTAATTTATGTGGCTCGCGGTACCGTCAAGTATGGCGCATGTCTTTCTCGTGTTTTTATTCAAAAATAGAGCGTAGAAAAAGCGCATGCGCGCAAACTTAGGAACGCACGCATGTGCCAGCCAATTGCCCGGACGGCGAACGAGCGATGCCGCGTGCCGTGTGCATGCGCGCGCAGCTAGCAGGCGGGCGAGGATATTCGAGGAGGAAGACGCCGGAGTGGAGGAGAGTGTCGCTACTTTAAAATTATTGAGCGCCCAGCATATCGTTTCATATTGTGCTGTGCAACAATCACCATATTTATGTACCGCTGTGCTGTAAATATCGTCGTCCTTTTTTCCTTACGCATAATATCTGCGAGCTTCATGAACACATTCTAGCAGCTCGCTTCCAATAGTGGTTGGTTGCTATCGAATAGTTGCTATCCAGAATCTAAAATCGGGTTCTGTACTCAAATTGGAACGGAAGACGGCCTTGCTTCTTCAACTGCTGGTGTACTTACAGTCCATGCTGTGCGGACATCACAAAGGCATATTACAACAATTCTTTCTCTCAGTTCACTCCTTTTTAACCTTCAGTGTACATGTGCATGGGAAAGCCTGGTGGGAATCGTAACTGGTCTTAGTGGTTTATGCAACGATTCCCAGAGCTGGTACCAGTTGGTTCCTATCGAGTTCCAACTGAGTTCCCATTGGTTCCAACGGGAACTCAGTAGGAACTCAATGGGAGCCAACTGGGAATTGTTCGATAAACCAGTAAGATCAGTTACGATTTTCACCAACCACGGTGTGCCTCAGGGCTCTTTCCTCTCCGCCATAATATTTAACATGGTTTTTATTTATCTTGCCCTCGCACCAGAGAGCATGACTTCTATACACGCTATTTCGTATGCCGACGACATAACGTAATTTTCCTGTCATCCAGATGCGTCTGTACAGGAGTCGGTGCTCCAACACGCGCTGGGGGGCTTAACATCCCGAATCCCCTTCGGACATGAGCCTATAATGTAATAAATCATGCTTCATTTGCATAGGAAATAAATACGCCTTAAGGAGAAAGTTGCCTCTTTTACTTTTACGGTAGTTGATTTTCGAATTCCTCAAGTATAAAGTGTTCGTGTTCTAGGTATTCTTCATACATCTGGGACTGGGACGCCGCTGCTAAACGCCGTAAATCGGCTCACGCAGTGTACTCGGTCTGATTCGCCGCACAGCTATACGCACTCTGGCGGAGGGCGTTCTGATATCTGTCCGTCCACTTGTGCGCTCCATCCTTCAGACGCGGATAGTGTACTAGGCACAATTTCATCGCCTCACCCGCCGAGTGGGACTCCCTTCAACACATCAGTCAGAGGATATGCGCGCCATAACGTATCTTCCATGTCACGCCCATAGACATTCTGCAAGAGTGCGCTAGCTTAACACATTCATTGAACGCATCGACCAGCGTGTGGCAAACAGAGCACAAAAAATACTCTTCCTCCTTGGCCATACTGTCAACTTGCAAGCAATCACTCCCCTGCTTCGCCGTCGATAACAGCCGCCCATCTACCTCCAAGGTGCACGATATACACCTATGTATCATACACACCACTGCAGGGAGTTCTTGCAGTGAACAGTCCCTCTCATCCTCATCTTAACTAACTCTCGCGCAAAATATAGCACGGACACGAGCACCGCCCTTGCCTTGGAGTTTCAGGGGTTATTCAATGCAATTGCTCCCTTTCCACTCGTACCCACATTTTATATTTGTCATATTATACTCCCTAGCCGCACATTCCAAATTACGCAATCAATTCACCATGTCTGCACAAAATACCTCTGTCCTGCGCGTATACACTGCCACGGCCGCTCGATCGAGCGGCCGTGACACTGTATTCCCGGCCATGTCCAGGGTCTGCATAATGTCCATGTGCATACAATGACACGCCTTGACATATCAGACATCCCGCCACCTTCCTCTCTTCCTCGAGGTCTTTTTCTGTCCCGTGTTTCCGAAAAGCAAGCTTTGCGTCAGCGAACACGAGCTTTAATTCCTCCGTGTTCGCGTCCTCTCCCCCGTAATCTCACTCGGGAGAAGGAGGCATCTGAGCGCCGGATTCGGGCAGGAGCGGCTCGACCCATTCTGTGCGTCATCGCTGGAGTGACAAATAGTTTCAGGCGACCGTCGAAGCAAATACAGTAAATCCTATAGTTAAGCATGTCGGGCTGAGATCGCCGCACACCTTGCGTAGAGCAAACGAAGCAGATGCAGGCGGAAGAGGACGAATGCTCACGGTCCCGTCTCCTGTTGCTGCTCGACCAGTAAGGAGGCAAGAAAGGAGGCGCTGACGAGCCAACCTACTCCCTGCAGTCGAGTGACTCGGCGACTCAGCCCGACCCGATATAAATGAGCCCGACAGGTCGACTCGACCCGATTTTGTCGGGTTCACGTAACCCGGCCCCGTGTAAGACAGCGCTAATTGATGAAAGAAGGCCTACAGTGGGACCTTGTATGCAACTATCGCATGTGGACACCACATAATCGCTTAATCAGGAACTTTACACATCAGGCTATTATGGAATCATTGCAAACCGCTGAGATTGGAGGCCGTATGTTCAGCTGGATACGCAGCTATTTATCAGAGAGGTCGCTTTTTATCCAGACTCAGGACAGGCCAACCTCTTTCGCCGGTTCTCACGCGGAGTCCCACAAAGTGGGGTGTTGAGCCCAACCCCGTTCAACCTTGCTCTCATCGGCCTGGTCGATTTGCTGCCACAATCTGCTCAGATGTCCATCTATGCTGATGATATCTGCATTTGGCTGTCATGTGTGACTTATCCCCGAGTTCGTGCGAGACTTCAAAGGGCAGCATCAATCGTCTTACCTACATTTGCAGAGCCTTAGCATTTCAAGTGAGAAATGCTCTCTTGTGGCCTTCACACGAAAACCAATGTCACACTATACCATATCTATAAACGGGAAAGCCATTCGCTATGAAAAAAGCCATCGCTTCCTGGGAGTGTCATCGACAGATATCTCTCGTGAAGCCCACATCTGAATGACATGAAAAAGAGACTACTTTCCATTGTCCATGTTCTCTCCTTCCTCGTGGGAAAGTCATGGGCGTATCAGTGCACCCGATGTTAAAACTTTATCGATCATTATTTATAGAGTACATGCGGTACAGCCTTCCGATATTCAACAACATCACGAAGACGAACATTCGGACTCAAGTGTGCAAGCGCAAATTCTCCAAATCTGCCTCGGTTTGCCTAAATACATTTCAACGGCAGCAACTCTCCTTCTAGATGGGGAACATCCTGTCGCTACCTATGTTACTGTCGAGACCCTGAGAACACACATTAGACACCTCGCACGAGTTCCCGGTCACCACCTGGCAAATCTCCCAGCCACTAGACCATGTACTGCCTTTTCCAAAACCATTGAAGCTCACCGCACTTGTCTTCCCTCGAAGTTCACCCCTGCTTCAAGACCGTGCGCACCCGTATGGAGCCTACATGAACCTCAGATTCACCTATCAATTCCTGGCATAAAGAAGAAAGTTGGAGTACCAATGCTGCCTTGCAACAAATGAGGCTGGATCACCTTCACTCTAAGCGCAATCGCCAAATACATGTGTATACGGATGGCTATAGTCAGTTACGTCAGCCAGGTCCGCGGGGTCAGTGGTATAGTACCGGCAAAGTACGTCTTGATAAAGCTAAAGACTACACATCTCACCTCTTCGACTGGTGCGGAACTAGCTGTCCTACGGGCTGCAGTCGAATACATCAGCCAGGAACTCCCCTAAGAATGGTCTGTTTTCACTGACTCCAAAGCAGCGCTTCAAGGCATGCAAGAGGCACTATACGCCACGGCTCAAATGAACAACTAATTGCAGAGATCCGCACGCTGCACCCGGTGCAATATCCAAAAGCCATGACATCATCTACCAGTGGTTGCCAGGACACTGTGGCATTGCAGGAAATAACCAGGCGGACGACGCCGCCCGTTCTGCCCACAATGACGGACTTCTAGTCCAAATTCCGTTAACGAGAGCCGACGCAGCGAGCGGGCTTCGCTGTTTGGCTGTGGAGCTGACACATTCAGAGTGGAACACCGGAGAGTTCTCCAACCGTCGCCTCAAGGCATTGGGCCCTGGACTGCGCCTGCGTATTCCCCACCACACAACACGTTGTGAAACAACGTTACTGTGCCGCCTATGGCTTGGCGTTGCTTTCGCAAACAAATACGCCTTCCTGATCGGGATGGCTGACAGCCCTGCTTGTGAACGATAGGCGTTGATGAAACGATTGAGCACCTCCTTTGTGATTGCCCTGTTTTTTGCAACTGAACGACATACGCTGCGTACTGCATTGGGTCGTCTGGACGCTCACCCCTTAACGGAAGGGAAGATCTTGGGACCATGGCCACAAACGTCATCTGCGCTCAAAGCCTACAAGGCACTTGTTCACTTTTTGAGAGACTAGCCTGATTGACAGACTGACTTTCGCATCTCCTCTCCTCTTCTACCCTCCCCCTTTAATCCCCCATTCCCCTTCCCCAGTGTAGGGTAGACAACCGGAATTCATTCTTTCTGGTTAACATCCCTGCATTTCACCCTCATTTTCACCTCCTCCACCTTTGAGAATTTCTAAGCGCGACCGGGCTACACTCCTTCCTCTAACTTTCTCCCAGTTCCTCTCCCTTGTTTACTGTTCCAAATGGCAAAACCCTCAAATAATAACAAAATGAAGGGGGTGCGGCAGGGGGTTAAGCATGGCTTCAACCTAATGATAGAGCGAAATGTGAGTGTTTCAGTGATAACTCTTGTAATAGCGCTTTGTCAATCCGCCTTTTTTTTTCATAATCTTTCTTTAAGTTACAGGTTTGGGGAACAGAAGGCGCCTTATACTTTTGAGTAGACACCACGGAATGGCGGTCATATGATCGGAAGACCGGGGCCTATATAGGACTTCACCGCAAGGTGTTGAGGAAGGCAGACGACGGCAGGAGTTGTTAGGAGAAGAGTAAACTGAATATTTATTTTACATATTTACAACAATGCAAACGTGCAAGCACGTCAAAGGTAGCTCTTAGATCACAGGTGATTTACACATACACACACCTACTTGAACAGCTGTTCAAGTAGGTGTGTGTGTCTACAGTATTCCCTAGGGAATACTGTAGACCGCTGCAGAATCGCCAGGCCGTCCCCGTGGCTCTCTATGATGCGGGGATGTCCCATCTGGTTCCAACCAGCTTCAATGGCGCCGGCCAGGCGATGGTGCACACATCATCAGCAGCACAAAGCCTGGTCCCAGCCAATACGTCTTAATGGCCTTCGAGCGGCATGTGCAGCAGCTCCTTTGAACTCACCGTCGCCTCCTTGAGATCAATAGGGCAGAAATCTTGGGCCAGGGGGCGCTGCGCCGCTCTATGCAATAGTGTAATGGTAATGGTATCCATCCGGAAGTCGATGCCGGCGCAGTCACTCTTCCTGAAGCTCTGTGGTTTAGAGATACCAGTGGCCGGGTGAATAAACCTGCGGTGGAAGCTAGCAAAAAACGACTGCAAGATTGGTGGCTTAAAAGCAGAAAAGTGACATAATGTTAGTAATGTTAGTAATGCAGGAACAAAAATTCAATAAATAGAATGATGGTGTAGTTAACCAATCTAAAACAATAATTAACATATAGGGAGGATGGAGACCCCGTCGAAACCTCCGCGCAGCGAGGCCGCGTCGTCTGCTCCTCGCCGCATTCCAGCACGTGTTCGCGCGCGCGCGCTGGGTTGTTTTTCTCCTTCTCCGGCCGCGTTCAGGCCGCCGTCGCGCTGCAGCAAAGAGGAAAAAAAGTAAATAAAAATAAAATAAAACAAAATGACGGCATGCTTTTTTCGCAAAGCCTGTGTGGAAACGGTAACGGGATGATTGTCAGCTTTTCTTTTTTTTTTTTTTATCTCGCACCTAGCTCTATGTGTAACTGGCGGTGCCGCAGCAGCCATCGCGGAACCGAGTCGGCCTCAAGAAACAGATATTCGTCATTAATGCAATCACCTGGCGCTTATAAAGGAAAAACACATTCGTCAATCGTTACCATCATACGCGATCCTGCTTCGAGAGCTCAAAACTGCGCATTCGCTAGAGGAGATAACTGAACTAAGAATTGCACAGTGTAGCTGTGGAATTAAGAAGAAAAAGGTTTCTGTGGAGAGATGTCCCCGCCTGCATGGGAAGTCGTCAGGCATTTCCTCGCTCTTCGTCTCGTTGAGAGAGGAAACTGCCGCAAAAATGGCATGCCTCGGCTTCTCGTCAGTGACCCAGGTCGTTAAGAAACCCCTCGTCGTTAAAGGTAGATAGGTCATTGATTTAGGATGGCAGCGCCGCAGCAGCGAACTTCCCCTGGCCGCTGTCGGCAGGAACCACAGAGGGTAAGGCGGCATGATTGGTGCCTTTGTAGGGAACGCGTCCTGAACGCGCCGAAAACAGTCACCACGGCGCCGGTAGCATCGACTAAAACTTCTGTCCCCAAAGAGTTGAATAGGCCCCTTTTAAGTGAGCAGTCACAAAGAGAAAGGAAGCTCCTCAACCAGCGCGCGGTGCACTCGTCGCTGTGTAGAAGCGTGTCGGTTATTCTCAACGAGAAGGCTGGACCCTTCATTCTCTGAACAACATGGACAGAGACATCAAGAGGTGCCGCCTCAAGTCCTTCAAAATACCTGTCGCTTGCCTCTCGCCTTCGAGTAGCGAATTCGCATTTATTTTTTTTTTTTTTATGTCTGAGGCTGCCAACAATTAAGCGCTCTTTTAAAACAATGTCCGCGGCGATCAATTAATTATAATTTTTCGCTTTCGAAAGCACCGATAACAAACATGCCTCCAGCCAGCCTCTATGTCAGACGGGACACAGAAAAAAACAAAAGTAAGAAACCCCACTGGCAAAGAGCGCTGGCTTCGCACGCGCAGACTGACTCTCCTTCTCCCGCTCCGCGTGCACGTGCGGCTGAACGTGGCACGCGCTCCCGAGCGAGCGGGCTGCGCAGACTCCGCAGACAGCCGTACGCAGCGCGGGCGCTGATGCGCGTAGGTTTTGTAGTTCCTCTCCGCTACGCTAGAAACAGAGCGCTGGCGTCGCGGTGCAAACTCCAGCTTTGGTTCCCTATTAAGGAAGCAAGCTTCGGCAGTGAAGTCACAGTACCGCGAGTGCAGCTGCTCCATTTCGCCCCGCCGGCCCGGTCTATTGTCCAAAAGTTTCCAGTCACGAAACATAGTCTTGCTGCAACGGTGCCGGCCAGGCGATAGGGCACCCATCTCCCCGCCGTCACACTGAAGCCCGGGAGAACCACACCTTGGTCCAAGCCAGTATGCCTTAATGATCACGAGGTGACACAAGCAGCATCGGAGTCAACAGTCGCTTCCCTAAAAACAGCTGAGGAAGCCATCTCCCGCTGCTCGGTCACAACAGGGCGGCGTGCCGCGGCTCCTGGTTTGCCCCGCGTGGTACCGGAGATCAAAGGACGCCCGTTTCGGTTGCACACATAAGCGCTTGAGTTCAATTCACTTGTACAAGACGCGCCTCTCCATGTCGGGAAGATAAGGATCCGTGCTCCTCTGTCCTGGTGTTCCCGGTCAACACACCTCGGTCAGATGCCGCATTCTCGAAAAACCACAACCCACTCTCCAGCGGCCCTCTCCGAACGCACGGACTCTCTGGGGCGATTTATGGCCGATTGTTCGGGCATAACAGCGGACACCCACACGCAATTAGGTCAAGGTAAAGTTTTCATATTTTTTCTTGTAAATTGTAAATTGATTTATAAAGAAAGCTTTGGCTGTGTGCGATAGAGTGTTATATCGAACACAATCAGCGTTCTGCTGAACGTATCAAAGTTCAACATTCTAGGCAGAATCCACTTTCATGCCCTCAGCAGGCGATGCCTGCAGACGCGTTCCTGCTGTACTCGGAGTCGGTCAGCTCTCCGTGACGGCACACGCATGCGCAGTGCGGAAACTGCCCTCTCTCCGCGCCAGCACGCATCTGCTGGAATGCCACTACCCTCCCCCTCCTTTCTAAGCGAGGGCAGTGGCGGAACACATGTGGAACAGCGTAGCCAGTTGCTATGGTTCCGGTGCATGCGCAGGCTTGTGCCATGCACGGCGTAGTGAAGCTTTCGCTTCAAAAAGAGTCCTCGTCTTCATCGTCGCGCCCAAGCACGAGGGTGCTTTGCTATCGCCGCAGCCGATCACGCCTCATGTAAAACTGTAACACACTCTCGCGCTGCGCAATGAACATCACCGTCTTCATCAAGTTCCATGTGCGCCACTCGTTCATTTAATGTAGGTAAATACGTTATACACATAAGCCATCTCGCTGAATGTCGCTGCACACTCTTTTTTCGAGCGATGCCCGCCAGCGCATGCATGCGATCGGCCGCGGGAGGCGCAGAGACCATCGAACAACGAGAAGTCAGACAAGCCCGTCAGCGAGAAGCGTTCCCAGCGCGGAAGCGAGCCAAGTTCGAAGCGGCAGCAGTGACTGCGGCTGCAGTCAATGGCTTACGCTCGCAAAACTTGATTCAAGGACAGTTGAACCTCTTTGCTTATGCTCAACGCAGCTGACTACGTCCTAAAAGCATGAACCAGCCTGAAGCAGAGAAATAGTGGCTATTTGGAACAAGTGGGCCACTCCTCAAGACAGGAATTCTCTGTGATTATTAAGTACTCACTGAATGTATTCAAGGAAAGAAGCAAATGTGGGACACACTTCATTATATCTTTTCTCTACGTGTAATAAAACCTCCTGAAATTTCTGATTTCCGCTTATTACAGCTGATAGATGATAACCCCTAACTGTGTAGCCCCTTTCATAACTATAGCATTTCTTACCTGGGCATTTCGTGTCGCAGTCTCAGGGAGCTAGATAAATCATTCAAAGTATTGCTGGCAATTGCGAAGTAAAAAGAAGCTCGACCGCTGCAGGCGTGCGATAAAGCTAGCTCGAGATTTACTGGATATAGGTCCTCAGTTCTAATACCAACCTGCACACCATGAAACCCTTACCTCTCTACGACCACTGGTTCGCCCACCATGCCCCTGAAGGTCGCATTCCATCATGGTTTCGAGGACCAATTAAGATCCGTTTGGTACCACCCCCAGCTCTCAACGACCACTGGTTCGTCCGCCATGCCCCTGAAGGTCGGATAGTGTGTCTTCTCTCTGTCTCTCTTTCTCTCAGTAAAAGCAGCTTTGTGTCCGTAAACAGTGCGATGTCAGCGCCCGTTAAAGACCCCCTGTTGGTCGAAATCATCCGTAGCTCTCCCCTGTATCTCCACTACGGCGCTTTCTATTTCTGCTTTCACTTCTATGTCCACTCTTCCCATCCAGGGGTCCGCCGATAAGTATGGCATATATACTGCGAGTTGAGTTTCCCCTTCAGGTGGTCAGGTGAGGAAACACTTGATGATATAATGTTCTTGATAACTTGAAGATTCGGACTCGCAACAATTCACATAACTGATGGCATGACAGAAAGTTAACTATTTATTTACATATAAATAAAATAAGAAGACACAAGCAAAGAGAAAACAATTTACATGACTGACCCGTTGGTCGGACGAAATCAGCCCTGGTTTAATCCAGAGCGCTTACTTTTAAGCCATCTGTCTCCATCCTTGGCGGGGACAGCAACCAAGAAGCAATAAGACAACTTTTCTCACCAATCAAAGATTGGGGAAAGGATATTAACTAACAACACTTTAGAAAGGAGAGGTCCCAAGCAAACATATGAAAGGCATCCTTGTTTTCCTTCGCACACGTGCATGCGAGACCAACGTATCCCGCGTGAACAACACCTGTGGCTCAATGACCCATTGCGCCTCATCGCGCACTGGTCAGACACCGCACACCTGCTACCCCACAAAGGCAGTAGGCACATGAGCAGAGAGAAAGACGCGCACGTAGCAATACGAGAATGCATACAAAAGAAAACGCTATGCGCTGGCAACAATAGAGCTGCCACCGCGCCTCCGTCGTGCGTCCTGGTTCCACCAATTTGGTAACCCTTCGACCGGGGACAGGTGCACATTTCAAAGTATCTACCTCGGTTCGTACGCTCTGTGCGAGAAACTGAATGGCCCGAAAGTTCACCGAACTTCACACTCCGCTTTCGCTTTCCTATTAACCAATTTGCAATTTTTAAACAAAAATATATAAAGAATTTTGAGTAATTAAAAGGCGGTGTTAAAGGCACTATCGTTTCTGCTCTTAAAGCAAAGCTTCAGGCGTTCTTATATTTTATTGTTTTGCGGGCGTGCTCAAGAGAGCTGTGCCACTGTTGCGCTTTAGAAATGCCAGCGACTGTGTGGGTTCTAGCTCAGCGGATGCGTACACATCCACGGAGGAGCCCTGGGGGCGCGAAATATTGAATCCGCTCCCTGTGGGGAGAACCCATGCAAGCTTCCGACTCAAGAGCCAACGGCCACTTTATCAGTGATGGCAAATGAATGCGTGCATTCAGAGTGGACTCGGTACCGAAGAACATGCACCCGGAGTATAACAAAGGGAGGAGAGCAGCGAGAGCCAAGGCGCTGATAGACCAGCACGCGGCCGACACACACGCACGCTACGTTGACGCGGCTGAGTATGCCAAGATACACGGGTTCATGACGGTGGTCGTCGTTGCGACCGGCACCGTTCGCACGACCGCCAGCACGAGATGCACCAAGGCAGAGCAAGCGGAGGAGGTGGCCATCGCCCTGGCCATCGCCGACCGCGACTGCCACACAGTGCTATGCGACTCGAGGCAGGCGGTGAGAAATTACGCCAAAGGCAGGATAGCGAAAGAAGCTGTGCGCATACTGCAGGCAACCAAAAACGACGATGGCAGCAAACAAGTGATCCCGGCCTCGGCGGCTGCGTTTCGATGGAGGCGAAACGAAGTGGCGTCCGTGTGCTGTGCGATGTCAGCGCACGTTAAAGATCCCCAGGTGGTCGAAATTACTCCGTAGCCCTCCACTACGGCCCCCCTTTCTCTCTATCCACTTTCACTCCCACCTTCATCCCTTCCCTTACGGCGCGGTTCAGGTGTCCACAGAGCAAGTGTGACAGATACTGCGCCTTTCCATTCCTATGAACCAACCAACCAACCAAACAAGTGAGAATCAAGTGGTTCCCGGCGCACGCGGGCGAGGCGTCAGACCGCAACGCCAACCACAACGAGACGGCACACGCCGAGGCGCGCGCGCTAACGGACCGCGCCTCGGTCGACTGGCCGCTGTGGTTCAGCACCAAAGACCGAATGACCGACTACAACAAAATAACCAAGGTGTTCCGCATAGCTCGCAGAACTCTTCCACCCCCTTGCTCGGGGCTCAGTCGAGAGCAAGCCGTTTTATTCAGACAGCTACAGACGGGTTCACTCCCCAGTCCGTTGCTGATGCATAGAATGTATCCCGAGACGCACTCGACAGACAAATTCAGTCTGCCGAACGGAGACGGCCGGCTTCGCACACATGCTGTGGAATTGTACCAAGTACCAGGAAGAAGCTAAGTCTGGGAGGATCCCGCCGCGACTGGAAGCAGCCGCAGGGAGCGACAATCAAGAGGAGCAACTCTAGGCCGTCCAGCAGGTCATCAAGGCGCTGGCCCGGCAGGGAACCAGTGAGACGGCCACGGCGAGCGGGGACCCAGGCCGCGCGGCCGGTGCCCAGAGGACGACGTAGGCCCCGTCCGAAGCGCGCGTTTTACTGCAGGCCCCGAATAAACGTTTTACCAATCCAATCTCTGCGCGAGGCTACTCTTGGGTAATTGAAATCCGGTACGGTGAGCGGCCCCTCTGCCCAACACCGAATTCGCGAAGTTTGTGCTAGCAATAAACAATATTGTGGGATCGTCAGATTGCGTACTTGAACCGTACCTTTTCTTTGGCTGTTAGGATTGTAATTTCATTTTAATTTTTTCACTACTGATCCTACCTAGAGTACGCGGAGTGCTCCCTCTCAGAGGTCGTGCAGTGGGGCGCAGCTTCACAGTCCTCGGATGGGTGGTCGTTCGAGGCACACGTCAACGCTGTGAGCCCTGGTGGTATCTCAGAACTTAAAATATATTCGGGCGATGGGGTAGATGGTCGAACCGCCCTTGTAAGTTCATTTCAACTGATTCAGGGCTTCAAGAAAAGGGGGGTGGGGGCAGAATGCTTGATACCACTCTCTTCTTTTCTTCTGATTTTTGTTCTGTACATGACGTGCTAGTCTACGATAGATTTATTGGTATCGATTTCTGGAACCACGCATATCTACGGGCGGTGTTTACAGAGCGGTGGGGTGAACCGTCAAGCAGAGACGTGGATGTCTAAATGTTTGAAATCTTATTTTTTTATCTGCCTAAAGAATGTCCCCGCAGGCTAGCTTTGCGACCTCTAGCAGGGGTTCAATGATTCTGTGGGTAAGTTAGCAACTACAGTCAGTAATAACGCTCTGGACCGCTTTTTTTGCTCACTCTTTGTGAATGACATGGAATCGAGGAAAATTTCTTACGAAGCTACCTGCGAAGTTACCTTAGTTGGCCCCGCCCCTTTTTTTTTTTCGTTTTTAATACGATTGGTCAGTGGGTGCAAAAGGAGCCATAAGTCAAGGGGCTGTATACTACCACTTTAACGAAATATGATCAACTCAGGACAGGTACTCCGCATGCATGTTTACCACCCCGTATGGTTAATCCTTTTAAAATAGGAGTTAAGAACCGAAAAAAGAAGAGAAGGGAGTTAATCCTTTTAAAATAGGAGTTAAGAACCGAAAAAAGAAGAGAAGGGAGTAGAAGCAGGACACTGGGGCGAAAGTTGTGAGAGGGAATATAGGAAAGTGAAAGATGGAATGTAGGGCAGAAATAGGTGACTGCCGATTTCCCCTGGTAGGGTACGCCCTAGCACAAGGTGGTGCAAACATTTATTCTTGATGAATATATACAAGGAGGTATGTTTGGCATCATCATCATCATCAGCCTGACTATACCCACTGCAGGGCGAAGGCCTCTCCCATATTTCTCCACTTAACCCGGTTCTGTGCTAGCTGTTGTGCTATGTTTGGCGCGGAGCCTTAAATGCCCCGGCCTTACAAGCACTGAGTGGGAAGCGACCCTTCTAGGCTGCCGTATCGGCAGCGTTAGAGACGGGGGGAAAGGATGGCTCGTACGATATGAGGTAGGTGTCAGTCACCTGCCCACAGGACTGACACTGCCCGGTGAATTCGGGATAGAAATGTTTAACCGCTGCCGGGCACAACATAAAATTGATGAAGAGCATCCTCTTGTTCGTTTTTGTCAGCCCTTAGCAGTGATTGAGAAAACACGAGAGTGTAATAGCTAGGAAACTTTCATTTCATACCCGCAAAAATAAGGTCACAAAGCTGCCCACATCGTGCACAAGTGCAATGTACCCGAGCCCGCAGCTCGCAGCGCAAAGCCCAATCATCTGCAGTCATCAATGTGGCTGAGGTGCAGTACAGCTTTGAACTTCCAGAGATGGGCCTTTTTCATGTTGCTCCGCTTTACTGTTGGCTATCGTTTCTTGGCAGATGCACCTCCGTCATAACTGCGTGCTACCATACGCCTTCAAGGCGAAGACAAGACAGGAGCAATTCATGTTGCTCCGCTTTACTGTTGGCTATCGTTTCTTGGCAGATGCACCTCCGTCATAACTGCGTGCTACCATACGCCTTCAAGGCGAAGACAAGACAGGAGCAAGGCAACCAATAGCAGGCACAAAAGCAGCGAAAATAACTTGAACGACTTAGGAAGCCGCCAGACTACTACTTTATCGGCCGCAAGATACTCGGGATGATGCCACGCAAGAAGTGAAGTAAAAGAAATTACGCAGGCACGTCCATTCACGCACACACACCTCAGCATCGTCCCGTTTCTTTACACGACAGTCGTGGTGCAGGACAAATATCGCAAATTTCAGATTTCGTCGTCTGTCTCGAAATCTGCGTTGCGCAACGAGAGGAGTGTCCCCCCCCCCCCCCCTCCCCCTCCTCTCGACCTTGGGCTCACGCTTTCCAGGCGATGATCTCGCATCAAATTTAAGGCGAAAACCCAGAGCTGCTAAGCAAATGATATACAAGCAGCGCAAGCCAAGCCAAATCAAGATTGGGCGAACGTTGACTGCTGCTGCAAGGGCAACGCTTAAAAAGTCTCCCTAACAAACGAAGAAACATATTCCGTGCTTCACAACAGGACCCCCACCGCCGGCAACCGGGCGAAAGCGGGTGGAAAGGGCGTCCAGCGCCTCCGAATTGCTTTCGTATCCCGTATCATGCTTGTACGAGCGCAGAGTGCAGTTCCTTCAGAAGTGATTATTCCGCGTCTATGTCCAAATTCCCTTGCCATGATCCACCCCGCTTCGCGAAGTGAGGAAAGGACGGGCCCCGCAGACACGAGGTCGAGAACCTCGGTGAGTCGACGCCGCGCGGTAGGTTCGGTGCCCACAGGTGCAAGTGTTAGAGCACAGGTCACGCTCGGCAGGTATATACAGTTTTCGCCGCCGCGCAGGTGGTGCCCTTAGTGGTGCCGTGTCTCTCTCCTCCTTTTCCTCCCGCAGAACAAACAAACAAACAAACAAAAAAAAAAACGAAAAGAAATTCCCGGCGTCAGCTTCGATGGCGCACGTGCTGCTGCCGGCGCACGGTGACGTAAGTGCTGAGCGAGGGAAAGCGGGGCGAGACAGAGCCTTCTAGGTGGCACTGGGCAAGAAGGCGGCCTCTTCCATACGCAACTGACCGCGGCTGCCGCGGTTCCTACGCGGGTTGCTCGAACAAATCGTGTCCTCGACCATCTCCTAACCGCATCGTGAAGTTTCAATGCAACGCTGTAGTACGCGCAAGTATTCAAAACGTCGGTTAAACGCTGTAACTGCCTGGATTTCACCTACAATGATTGCGAAAATGTGACAGAAAAAATATTTACTGAGAAGAGGTTACATGATGCGCAATTTGCATTTATTAATTGTATAGTGTGATTTCCGGATAAAACTAAACACGTATGCAATAAATCAAATTCCGGCCACGGCGGCCGCCCGTGTGCTACGCGATGTCAGTGCACGCTAAATAACCTCAGGTGGTCGAAATTATTCTGTAGCCCTCCACTACGACGGTCACTCATAGCCTGACTCGCAATGGGACGTTAAACCCCAATAACCAAACCAATAAATCAAGAGCAACAATAAAATTTGCTCAATCATCTGTCACTGCAGCATTGCAAACACAAATATGTTAGGGTCTCATGCAGTCAGGGTAAGCTTTTGCATAAACGTTTATTTGGTTTGGCAGGCTTTCTGCACCTCTCACAACTGCAATATACTTACAGCGTACACATGCACTGCGACATTGCAGGGGAAACTAACACACGCGCAATAAAAGGCATATTGTTACTATTAATATTATTGATTAGATTAGCAGATAATGCAGTGCCACGGTGCCACGCCGACGGATTGAAAATCTAGCGCAGTGTAACTTTCGCTACAGCAAAATATGCGCTCAAAGATCTAGCCGAAAAATGATTTAAAAAAAACTTGGAGGACACTCGTTAAATCACCAATTCATTAATTTATGCCGCTATTATCTCACAAATACCGCTTAGCACAAAATACTAAGCAACTAGAATATGGAAAATATACCGGGCATGAAAGTAAAGCCCAGCTTTACCAAAGCCGAACGAATGGGCCTTCGTGACTTACGAGGGCGTCTGACTCAGGATGATATAGGGGTTATATAGGGAGTACATAGGGATGTTAGGGTCCAACTGGGTACAGTTTTCATCTCATTTCAACAGAGTTGCCCAGGTTGGTTGTTCCTCAGATTTCGGCCCTCTGTAGTGTGGTCTCGTGACATCACGAAACCCGCCGGCCATGTTACTCACCGCGTACAGTGCACGGCCATGTCCCACCTGCTAGCTGGCAGAGCCACGCCCAAAATTTTCGCTCAGAACGCAGGCGCTGAAAAAGCCGCCGCCGGATTTTGTGAGACACGATGCCTTCAACGCTACCGCATTGAGAAAGAAACAGAGCATGAGCCACCGCTAGAAGCAGGAAGATAAGCCCATTTAAATAATACAGCAAATTTAGAAACTCAGCAAGACAAAGACTAAGATACGTTAGGGAATACAGAAGAGGGAGCACAGCGATAAATTTTATATGTTTCGCAAAACACTCCCAGAAAAGGATGCGGGAAGGGCAGCAACGATGTGCGCACAGTATGGTCTCAGTAACGTCATATGTTTATTCGAATCTAAGCCGGCCGATAGCTTTCTTTTTTTTTTTTTTTTCAAGAACGCGAGATACGAAACTCTGAGTTAGGCTCAAATAAATCGAAGGTCAATGATATAATTCATAATACAACACAAACCATGCACGTGGTGCGCCCACAAAAACTTATCAGGAAACAGCACTGCGACCCTTATTATACTTCTATCCACAGCTAACGGAAATACTTGAAGGGTGGCTCAGTTTTCGAGCAACAAATTTCACAGGTCGAAGTTTTTCGTAATTTCTCGTGACCTGCAAATACGCACGGCGGAAACGAAAGGCAAAAATCCGTAAGGTGCAGGTGGGTGGCTCTTAGAGCTACGATTTAGGCCCTAACTGCCATTTCTATAATTCCTTGGCGCGCTTAGCACTAAAAGCCTCGCGCCCGCATTTCCCCCTTGTCTTCGATTCTAAATAGTAAGCACCTGAGTATCGGAGTGAAAGGAGTGTAACATGCATTTGCCAAAGCTGGCACATGCAGTGATGAAAGACCGGCTGCAGCCTCTCAACGTCTGCCCCAAAAAGCCATTTAAGAATTGGCTGCGAAATTTTGATGCAGAACATTGTTCACTTAAACGTACGATTTACGGCCCGAATGCCGCATCAAGTTCACTTCGCTAGGAGTGGAAGCGAGATGTATAGCTGCAGCATGGGATGCCATCAGTTTCAGAAAGTGTTGCATTTTCAATGCTCTTGATGGAACAGGACGATGGCCAAATTTTTCCAGCGACGGCAATGAAGAGCGAAGGCGGGCTTGTTGCAACTAAATGTCACTTGCATATTGTACTTGTTCTCATTTTTTTTTATTTTTCTGGCAGATTACATTAAAAAAAAAAGTTTTTTTTTTTTTTCTTTCATGCTTTAAACTTTCGGGTGTCGGATATATGGGTCGAGGCTGGCCTATATTTTAGCAGATACGGCAGTTGCTCTTTGAGAAAAAAAAAATGCAGTTCACTATGTTAATTTGGCAGTTGCATTAGTGCACATTCAAAGGGCAAACAGAGATTTAAGGTAAATATGGGTGGGTTAATTTAACAGTTTTCTTTTCGAATACCATTTTTGTTATTCAGCGCATCCAATACAGAAGCGTGCTGAAATATTTGTGCTTTTTCGAATGGTCACCCCTGTTTCTCACATAAACCAAGAGAGAGATTTCTATCTGAGTTATACTCACCGAAAACACCGAAGAAGCTCTATTTTAGATGGGCCACATTATTTCCTCATTCTCTTTATTGTTTTGCATGATGACCTTACGCAAACGACGCTATCATGTTCGAGTGGACGCCGCTTTGGCCACGCTGTTATGATTGCCGTAAATTCCCCCCCCCTCCCCCCTTCTTCTTTTATCCAAAATTCACAGAAAGTGTGGTGAGACATGTCTCAGGACAAAAAAATAATTGGAAAAAGCTAGACAGATATTTTTGTTAACGTTAAGCGTGACTTGACAGTCAACTTTTCTCAGGAGACATGTTGTCTTGCTCTCAAGAATTTAAATGTTTTACGAATCGAAACTCACTTTTTGCGGCCCGCGTCGTTACCGGAAATTCATCAGACCCTCGTCGACTTCTTCGCTGAAGACTGCACTGCCGCTGTGGGTGGCAACGTCCCTAGAACAAGGTTAGCGTTAGTGGATGGCGCGTCTATACTTCCTATACTTCAATGGCGCTTTGCAGCAGTGCTTCAAACTTCGATTTCCACCTCCGCTCACGTTTGCGGTCCATGTTTAAATGGCGGGTGGTTGAACCGTTGAACTTACGATATAAAAAGTGCATCAGTGCGTACACATTCAGGAAATAATATTGTGACATTTCCGGTGGATATTGTGTAGATATTTCCGGTGACAGATGTTTTAAGAATTTGAGCTTTCACTTGCTGTCGCCAACATTGCAAAACGCTTTGGCGCTAAAGAGACAAACCACGAGAAAGGTAACGTAGACAGGCGTGCAAGCTCACACGCATACCATACATGCCAAAATTACTTTTGAAAAGGGATTAAATTACATCACTATTTAGTTTTATAAGACGCATTCACATGCAACTCAATAACGTCACCAATTAATGCGCAATAAAAGTGCTGACATATTATACTACCATTACATTCGAAAAGTAATACAATTAGTTTTAATTACTTCCACACTTGTTGGGCTAAGCATTTCATGTTTCTTAGTTTATTTGTCACCCTTTTGTCGCAAGTTTGTCACCCTTGGTTTCCACTCACAAATCGGAAAGTCACTGACGTCGTTTTTATTTGCAGGTGAATTCGAATGTTTAGTGCGTCCTGCTCATTCTGAAAAAAAAAAAAATATCATACGCGTTACATGTGGCACTGCGGCAATGTCGTCTTCTCAATGGTGTACCTACAGCGCGCTCCCCGGCAGGCGCTGCATCCTCGCGCTAGCTATAGTCAGTAAAAGCAAGAACTAACAATAATTAGTTAGCTGAGTTGTGCACCACGCCTTTAAACTTAGAAAGCCTCAGCACCTCCGTCCGAAAAGAAATGGAGCAGAAGGAACACCACACGCTCTATCAAAGCAGAAGGCTCGCGTCCTTTGATATTCCTGCTAAGCTCCGACGCATCCAACAGTTCCCTTCGTTAACATACTGAGTGCATGCCGAGGGTTTCAAAGAACACTTTCAATTCTGGAACTATGGGATCAAAATATTAAAATATACTTGCAGGAACAAACTTCCTGCCGCGCTGGAAACTTCCGCTACGGTGTTGGTATAGAAGTTGTGAGAAACAGTACAGGCTTTCCAGGAGCCATCCCGTTGTGGCCGTAATTTGGTGCGCCTCGATTTCTCATGCTCTTTGCCACCATAGCGCGTGGTTGACATCAGCGCACAAGAGGCACCCTGCATGGATTTGCCGCTGTCAGATCCGTCTTTTGTCCGCTGTCCTTTTAGCGCTCTTTATTTGAATTTTTTAAGCGCATATTGCGCTGTTCAAACGTAAAAGTGAAGAACTGTCGCTACACCAAAGCAGAGAACAGAATAGTGCGTATGAAACGCGTTATGTGTCCGCCACTGTTGTTCAGCGGTTAGGTCCCTCGGCTACTGATCCAAAGACCCGGGTTGAATACCTGGCGCGGAGGCCGTGTTTTGACAGAGACGAAACGCAAGGCGCCCATGTGGTCTGCAATGCGAGTGCAAGGTGCACCGGAACTCCAGGTGGTCGAAATTGCCAGGTGCCCTAGGCGCTGAAACGCGTTGAGATGCTGGATCCCATAAACGAAAAGAAATCCTTGAGATCAGCAATAGGTAGGCACTTTGCATGAACCACGTCTTTTCCTCCTGTTCCGACCATTCCATTCATTCACAGTGCTATACCTGTCGCAACAGATTGATGGTAATATTCATGTCTTACTCATTTCGCCTTTGGCGACCCCTCAAGCTGACACTGTTCTCGGGATTGGAGGGTATGTTTCAAGCATTGTGTGAATGTTGGAAAGAGCATGACTGGAAGCCACGCAAGCTTGTATATATGGGGGTAAAATGAAATTCAAAGAAACTTTTATTACTCTTACAACCCGCAGTACGAATTTCTTCTCGCCGAATTTGTGCCTGGGTATAGTAACAGAATTGAGCTATAGCTTCGTCGATGTAATAACGGACGAATATAGCGTGTTTTTTTGCTGCAATCTAAATGCAAGCGCGACGGTAAGAAATTCAAAAGCGGAAACCGTAGGCGCAGCGCTGTTCGCATTTCTTTGTATCGCGATAGTATTCTCGGCAGTTTAAAAGATGTGTCCACGTCTACGGCACCGAACCGGAGATCGTTTTCACGCAAGCAGCGGCCTTTCCGCAGCGGTAGTGGCCAAATCTATACTGTTCGAGGACATCCGCATTCCTGTAATCTCAATGTGAACCCGCGACGTCTATCCAGAGAAAATAAAACACATCCCAGAGCAAATGCGCTTGCGGTTAAGGGTTGAAAAGGATTGGTTGGTGGCATCACCTGATGATTGCGGGTTCTTATGGACTAAAAGAGAGCTCTGCATTGCTGATGAAAAAAGCAGCTGCCATTTTTAAAACAAATTTCGAAAGTAATTAATTACCCCATGGATAAATTGCTGCGTTCAGGTAACTCCTTACATTACAAACTGCTAATAAAAGTAAATCAATTCATCTAACTTAATTACTGTAAATAGAATATTGTTTTGTCTCACAGGCACCCACTTACGCATGCACGTACGCACGCACACATACACACACCAGTTCCAGATATCAGCTGATTTTATTGGCGGAATGCCACACCTGATATAAGCTGAAGTGGACCACGACAAACGTACGAAAAATGCATAACAAGCGCTGATGATGACGCAGCAAATAAATCAAAGCGCATATGCTCAGCCATGCATCGGCATATCGTACCAAATCAAATGTCTTTAGTTATATTCTCTGCAAATTGGGTCAACGTTTAGCCGCTCCCAGAAAGTCGATCTAAGCAGCAAACGGAGATAAGTCTGAAATATACGCAGCCAAATTTTGTCGCGTCATAGGCTTATAAACAAGTTTTGATAGTTTATCTACTTAGGTTAGAAATATCTTGTCTGATTTCCTGTTGGTGCTGCTCGGCGTTCACGTGTTTGGTTTGGAGCGGACTGATGCTTGAGATGGACCTATAAATATGCCACCTTTCCGTTTAATAAATAGTTGGTAGTGTGCGCATGTGGTGTCCCCTTCTTGTCTGTGTCCGTTTCCGTGTTGCGCCGCCGTTCAATTCCATCATGCACCAACTCGCCCCTCAGGCCGTTATTCTTATAAACAAGTATACGCGCCATATCTACTCCTGCCAGCTTCCTTTCAAGGATAATGCAGTTTGCTGTTGCCCGCTGCATCGTCCACTTCAAGGTAAGTAATGGCGATTCCGAATACAGTTGCGTCTGAAAGCATATTCATTTTTTTAACCGCAGAATCAAATTCTTGGGTCGGTTAATGAATCTGTAAGCTTCTGCCATACATTATTGCTTAAAGAGAAAGATCGACAACTGCGCAATTTCTTCTCCGACTCTTTTGCGGTTGTGTGTCCGCAGTGACAAAATTTGCTTTTATTCGCGAGAAAATTGGATTTAAGGATCAGCCCGCTAGTAGATTATGCAACCGTGCTTCTGTCGATAATCGCGCAGTCGATGAGGCAGCTGAAGTGGGGAGCATGAGCGGGAACGCTCGCGCACCAGAGAACAGCGATCGACCAGAGCTGCATGCATCGTTGGTCCGCATCACCGACTGACAAGCCGCAGCTACTGGGACTCCATTAATGAACGGGGGCAGCCTGCAAACAACGAGACGCCTTCCTCATCAACCGCCCTGAATGTACAGTGCAAAACCGTGAAATACTTACCAAAGAGCGCGAGTTGTCACGGTTTCTTAAGTAAATGGTAGTGTGACGTAGCCTCTGTTATACGCGCCCGAAAATTCGGTGTCCACGTATATTCACGCGGCAGCAGTGGACAGCAACCAGAACGCGTCTTTTAAGTTTTTCTGCACCTGTTCACAGGAAGCCGCTGGGATATCGTGGAACCCTGCTGCGCTATCGTCTGATCTGCGCCAGTACGTCCGGCTGACAGTCGAAAGACCATCGTGTCGATCTTCGCATCGATAGCCACGGAGCCACGTGACCACAAGTTGGCTACAAAAAGGACCGACACTACAGGCCTGCTGTCATTCACGCGGCAGCAGTGGACAGCAACCAGAACGCGCCTTTAAGTTTTTCTGCACTTGTTCACAGGTTGGTGGTGCTTCTAGCCTTTCTTATAAAAAACAAATTTTATCTTGTCCACTGCTGCCACTTTGAAGGGGTTTTTTAGATTTCTTGACGATGCCGGATGAAGATGCAAAAGAGTGTTTGTCATGTCATGGCCCGTTCCCTGAAGATGGCATGTATATTACGTGCACTGGTTGCAAATACTCGTACCATCTAGGCAAATGCTCTGGGGTGAAGACCACTAACTTCCGTACCAAGGGTGCTTCACTGACGTCTAGTTGGATCTGTCCAACCTGTGAACTTGGACAGAAAAGATGTAGCACCGTCCTCACGTCAACTGAAGACTCAAATATTTTGAAGAGGTTAAAAGAGTTAGATGAAAAGGTTACCCTTATCCTCCCCCTCGTGTCCAAAGTTGACAATTTGACACAACTATTGAAAACAGTCAGTGACATTGAAACCTCGATAGAATTGCTTTCTGACAAATACGACACGATTTTGAACAAGTTAGACAAGCAGGACTCTGACATTGCAGCCTTAGAAAGTAGAGTCGAGAGCATAGAGTCAGGAACGTCACCGAGCACGAACGAAGTCAAACTAAAGCTAAATGAACTTGAACAGTACAGTCGCAGGCAAAACATGGAGGTACATGGACTCGCAGAGGAAGCAAATGAAAACCTGCTAAGAAAAATGAATGACCTGGCTTGCAAACTTCAGCTACCCCTGCTTGAAAACAGTAACCTGGACGCACTTCATAGGCTATTAGCACGAAAGGGGAAAAAGTCGATCGTTCTTGCTCGGTTTGCATCTGTCCGACTAAAAGAAGAGTGGATGCGGAACCGCTCACGCCTTGAGGATGAAGCATCTGACCTGAAATTTTTGGACAACCTCACCCCTTTCAATAAGCGCCTTCTTTGGTTAGCGAATGGAAAAGGCAAAGGAAAGAACTACCGCTTTGTATGGCAAAAAAATGGTCACATTTTTGTGCGGAAAACCGAGGGCGTCAGTGCAATCCGCATCAGTGATGAAAGTGACTTTGATAAGATGACATGATTTGCTGCATCGGTAGTGAATTTCTACTGTGAATGACAGTCGCAATGGAGAGCGGCCGTTATCACGATGCCAACTCCTTTAGATGTATCAAGATTGCAAAAACTAAATCTGGATGCTTTTCTTTTTATCATCTGAATGCATGTAGCTTAAAGAACAAAGAAGAAGTAGGTACTTTTTTGTCGACATTAGATCATGATTTTGACGTGCTTTCTTTCACTGAAACGTGGTACACTGATTTGAACGATGTTGTCTGCTTTCCGGGTTACAGATGTGAAGCACTGTTCAGGAAAAACAAAAAAGAGGGTGGTGTAGCTTTGTACATGAAAAACAGTATTCCTTATGAACTGCTCCCGCAATGCACAGTTTTGAGCCCCGCATACGAGTCACTTTTTATTCAGACAGGTGCATTCATCTTTGGCGTAATTTATCGGCCACCTTCTTCGTCCCTTCAAGAGTTTTTTCATTTTTTCGACGCTGTATTAGATGATTTTGCCTTGCAAAGTAAACCTGTGGTAATAATGGGTGATTTCAATATTAACATGCTAGAACAGTCACATTTTGTGAAAGAATTCGTTGATATAGTATCGGCCAATGGGTTTTATAACATAATCACAAAACCTATCCGCATCACACACTCCAGCGAAACACTTATTGATCTTTGTATAACAAACAGCGATATTCACGGTACAATAGCAGGAGTACTCCTGAGTGACGTCAGTGATCACCTATCAACTTTCTGCTTCATTCAAAGGTCATATAAACAGATCGTCGAACGTACCGATCGACCACAGAATTTCCGGATTATAAGCAAGATCAAAATTGACCATTTTCGTCAACTCGTTTCCTCTACAGACTGGAGCGAATTACTATGCGAGGAGGATCCTAATATTTTGTACGACAGATTCTTGGATAAAATAATAAAGTTGTATGAATGTGCTTTCCCAGTTGTAGCAACAGCCAAATGCAGAAAAGGAAGGAAGCCTTGGATCACGCGAGACCTGCTTAGACGAATCAATGCACGAAATAGACTTTTCAGCCAGTTTATAAAATCGAAAGATTTGTCAGTCCTGAAAGAGTATAGAAAAATTAGAAATAAGTTAGGTGCTGATATAAAAAAGTCTAGAATTAACTATTACGCTCAGAAGTTCTCGGATGTTTATTTTGACCCTCAAAAAACCTGGCGTACAGTAAAAGATCTTCTACAGAAACCAACTCAAATGACAATTGGAGGAACTGATCTTAGTGGTAAAGATCTTGCTGATGAGTTTAACAGGCGCTTTTTGGCACTTGGAGCCTTTCGTGCAACAACGTCCAGAAATACTGGACAATACGTAGAATCTAATGTACAACATAGCCTTTTCCTATATCCCACAACTCCTTCAGAGGTTAATGACATAATACTTGGCCTCAAAAACAGCTGTTCCTGTGGTTTTGATGGCATTAAGGTAGCACCAATTAAAGCAATTGCTGACTTAATAGTTAATCTACTTTGTCATCTGACAAATCTAATCTTGACAACAGGTGTTTTCCCCGACAAAATGAAGATAGCAAGAGTGGCTGTTTTGTTTAAAGGCGGTGCTGCAAACATCATCGGTAATTACCGACCTATATCAGTTCTCCCGTTGTTTTCCAAATTAGTAGAGAAAGTGATTAATATTAGAATCACTAACTACCTTAATAAACATGAGTTAATCTCTTCTAGCCAATACGGATTTCAAAAAAATAAATCGACTGAATCTGCTTTGCTTAGTATCAAGGAAAAGCTTATCAAAAACATAGAAAATCATCTGTACACATTAGGTGTTTTTCTATATTTTAGTAAAGCATTCGATTCAATTAAACATGATATACTTCTTAACAAACTGCAATTTTATGGAATACGAGGGGTTCCACTTAAACTATTGCAGAATTACCTTTCATGCCGCTCTCAGTATGTTGTTGTCAATGGTTTCACCTCCGAGTCTGAGTTGATTAAATTTGGGGTTCCCCAAGGGTCAATTTTAGGACCTACCTTGTTTCTTCTGTACATTAATGACATTGTATCTCTACCAGAAACTCCTCCTATCATCCTTTACGCCGACGATACAAGTGTATTTTTTTCAGCAGAAAACTTAGACTCCTTAATTCCACATGTAAATTTATGGCTTGAGAATTTATCTGATTGGCTTATTGCAAATGAGCTAGCATTAAATGTTGACAAAACAAAGTATACATTGTGTTTACTCCAGTTAACAAGGCTGTTCATATTAGTAATGAAGTGATAATTCAGTCGCGACCACTAGAACGGGTTTCAGAAATCAAATTTTTAGGCGTTCAGTTTCAGGAAAACCTGAGTTGGTCTTGTCATGTTCGCTTCATTAAACGCAGTGTTGCACAATGCATTGGTATGCTCAATCGGTTCCGTTTACTGTTGCCTCGTTATCTCCGGCATCAGCTCTATTTCAGCACTGTTCACTCGCGGCTACATTACTGCCTGCTTGTATGGGGCAGCACTTCGAGGACAAATATGCAAAGCCTCTATTTATTACAGAAGAAAGGTGTCCGCTTTATTGAAAATCTATCACGACGTGACTCGACATCATTACATTTTAGACCAAATCGAATTCTGGACATTGAATCATTATTTAAGCTGCGATTGTCAGAGGTTGCCTTTTCAGATTTTAAAAGCAATCCAGCACTATTCATATTCAAATATACAAAACATGAGCCACATTATGAATTTAGGAAAACCATTTTTATCAAGAACAACTGCCGGACGAATTATGGTAGACAATTATTCAGTTGGCAAATTCCTAACCTCCTGAACCTCTATCCTGACCTGATTGATATCATGAAAACCTGTTCCTCTCTGCCTGCCTTCCGGAAACAGGCAAAGATTTTCTTCTTTAGTCATTTTCTTCAGTGAATGCCACGTGAATAAGTTTAAACCAGCTGGTGTGTGTAAGCAATGCAATGTTCGCATATTATACACTGTTTGGAAGATCAAGTTCTTCTGGAATGTCTTTCTTTTCTCTCTGTTAAATTAACGTATCTGTTTGTATTATTTTTTTGAAACAAAGGTGTTTTTTTTGTCAAGCAAACCTATCTATGGGTATTGCTTGTTTTGTAACAAAGGTGTTTTTTTTTTTCCTATGTATATATTGCAACATGAAATCGTTTGCTGTGTTCTTGCTATGCTCCAAACTTGCTGTGTTCTTGCTGTGTTCCAAACTCTGTCTGCATGAATGCAGGGTGTCTAGGGCCCAGTCAGGTGACCACGCGTGTCACCTTTAGCCCTCTTCACCCAGACAGTTTTGTCTAAATCAAAAATAAACTCAAACTCAAACTCAATATCCATTTTACTTGGAGATCGGTCGGCTTTATCGATAGCTGTATCTCATTGTTAAAGCGCTGCAGGTCTTAGCCACCCGCTTCCTGGTTAAGCGACGGTGGATATCACGCTACGGGTGCTCTTGTCGTGCTTATTAGTACTTTGTTTCGAAGGGGAGACGATACTGAAGAAAAAAAAAAAAAAAGAAGGCTAAACTAAGAAACGACCTATAGTTGAATCGGCATGGGCCAGCAAATGGCGGCGGCTTCGCGCTGATTCTTCCTACACTCTCGCTCATTCCAGCGCTGCCGCCGTGGCACCAACTTCGTCCGAGACGCATCTCCGAAAGTCGAAGGTGCGCAGTTTTGGTGCATGGGATCTTTCACCCTGCATTCTAGATACGCCTTTACCAACTCTTGCAAACATGTCACGTCGGCACACAGAAGACCAAGAAACCAAATAAGCGTTTATATTCCGAAAGCCGAGAGAGGATACAATAAAATATGCAATTTATTGCCATTTCTGTTCTGGATGGACTCAAATTCTTAGGGCAGTATTACTTTCGAGATGTTGTCTTACATAGCGGCCTTTTTCTCAGGGACTTTCTTTCCGGGTACGTTTTTACCTACACCCGTGCGAGACTGGCGGTATATAGTGCCTAACAATCAGGCCGTAGTTATAAGAGAGCAGAAATTTGGGCGAGTTGGTTGACGTGCACATTGAGAAGTTTGCGCATACACAAGGACAAGTGAGGGAAACGAAGACAAGCGCTCGTCTTTGTTTTCCTCATTTGTCCTTGTATATACGCGCAAACTTTTCAGTATGCGGGTAGTTGTCTTTACTGACATCTCCGCGACCGAGAAGAGCCACCACAGCCACTCGGCTGGAGCTCGTCGCATTCGGCAACCTAAAACAGAACATACCAGCAAAAGTGCGAGGATCTGTTTGAGCACCCTTTTGGGTCATCCACTGTGTGGAGCGCCAAACCAAAGACAGAAAGCACGATGGCTAGTATCGAGTTTGCACGCTTGATGAACGGCAGTTGGTACACGTAGATGACAAGGCGCGAGCAAGAGGCTGCAAAAGCGTCTCGATCAGAACATGAGTTCCGGCCGCATGACCTATACGTAAGGAACTGCTGCTTGAATTAGCCGCGCTGGGCCTTGAATGGGATGAGCTGGACACCAAAGAAGGAGGTGTGAAGAGAAGAAGAGGAACAACGGAGCGCAAGGGGAGCAGTTTGAAATGGGCAGAGATGGCGTCCTGCGATCGATTGGCCTCCAACGCTCCGATGATCTCCACGCAGCTCGCTCTTGAGCGTCTTCAGGCTCAGCATGTCCGGGTTTGACGCCTCGCCAGACGTGGGCGTATTACCGGAAGATTGTCTTGGTTGTTCTGCCTGCGGCAGGCGGACGCGTCTGAAGGCCTGCCATTCATCGTGACACCAGTACTCCTCGCACGCGTGGCATACCCGTACAGGAAATTGACCCAGAAAACACCATCGCGGGGTTAACAACCGTCCCGCGAATTTCGAAAATCGCGACATTCAGAAATCATAAGCCGCTGACGCCATTTCACTTAACGGTTCGGACTTGGTCTCAACGTTAAAAACATTTGTTCTACGCGGTGGCCACATTTACCGATAGCCTTCAAATTCATTTCATTATAGTCCATTTAACCAAACCTTGTTGATTTCGCAATGTACAAATACATATTGGCACACGGAGGAGTGCAAGCAATGTTCACGGAACGCTCACATTCACTGCCAGTGTAAAGGAAAGTCAACGAACAAAATATATACGGTGGCACGCTATATACACACAGCTGTCGATATTTCGAAATGTGTTGTGCCTGCCACAATGTAAGCATGGGTTCAAAAACATGTATTCTTGATACAATTATTATCTAATTAATAGTTATTATTAGTTAATTATTAGTTATTATCTAATATTTACAATTCCTTACCCAATTTCACAGCCCTTACTTAGAGATGGTAAAATCAGACTTTATTTCAAAGACAGCGTCCGAAAAATTCTGTGAATTGTCCGTTTTCTCAACCATATTTAAAGCGAAGATGTACTCTGCAATCTAAATTACTAGAAATGAAAAAAATTATTCCCAGTTTTACGCTCCTTTTTTGTTGCGAAAGCAACACTCCTACAGCCAAGCGAGACCTCGATGGCCGCAGCTACGCCGTAAAGAGGCGTAGCTACGGCCTCCTAATTAAAAAAAAAAAAAAAAAAAAGAAATCAGCCTGCCATGACATTTGAATTCACTTTACCCCTGTGCCACGAACAGGAGCTGCCAATTCGGGTCGCTCCTTTCATATGGGAGGGTGACATCAGAATCAGCCTGCCAGGACCGTTCGCATTCTCGTTACCCCTAAGACACGCAGACATGTCCTTACGGCTTGGTTGAAGTGTGACTTTATATGTGAGCTGGTAGCTTACGCTCTCGCTTCATAGCCTTAAACGATGAGCTTAAGTGTCTCCAATAATGTAGCACCTTACACTGATAGGGCGCGATAGGGGAATAATGTAGCAGAAAAAAGAAGCTTCCGCCGTTGCTTCCGCAATTCAACTATGGTTAACCAGAGCTAAACCACCACTATTTTTTTTTTCCATACAATAACCTACGTTTTTCTTTAGACCCTAAATTACATTTTTCTTTTTTGAAGCGAAAAGCTTCATTAGGCTAGTCAACTCCGAGTCTCGCGTGTGCTCCGTCGTTAGAAACACATATAAAGCTCCTTTAACAAAGCCGTATGAACGTGCCTTAGTGGCCTATAGGGATAACGTGAATGCAAGGGCCCTGGCAGGCTGAATCTAACATAACCGTCCTATGTGAAGCGAGAGACCCAAGTTGGCAGCTCCTGCCAGCTAGGGGACCACGGTCATGGACACGGACGCGACACACAGCGACGAGCGGTTAGACCTGGCGCAGTATTGCTTTCGCAATAAGAGCCACAGCTGCGCATGTGCAAACCACGTGACTTCACAGGAGAGGTGTAGGTGGTCGGAGCTCTGCAACCGCCGCCGCGACTCCGCCGGTTGACCTTTAGCCGGATGCCGCGCGCTTTTCGCTTCTGATATCCAGGCTTAACCAAGCTAAGCCACCACCATTTTTTTTTTCCGGATGATTGTTGGTATGGCAAACTGCAACCCCCCGTTAATTCCAGATTAACGTGGCTCAATTGCTTCTTGTGTAGTGCCAAATAGCAAATATAGCATATATACATCCAGAAATTTTACGGCGTTATCATTGTCTTCGTAGGCTGGTTATTTTCCCTTCGTGGAGATATAGTCTCCACGTAGATTTCACACAACGCTAAAAAAGCGTCGAAACCCGCCATTTTGCGCTTCATGACTTAACCGGAGTTAGAGTATTAGGGTGGAAAGTTGGGCGAATTTAATCTGATTCATGGTATACTTAGCGCCAAAATCGAGGACCAAGGTGGAACGAAAGACATAATACGAACGCTCGTGTTATGTAATTCTCCCACCTTGGTCCTCGTTTTTGGCGCTATCTGCATCATGGAATCAGAATTTTTTGCGAGTAGAAACGAATAGCGCGGCAAGTGGCAAAAGATGAAAAATTGCTTTTGAGTGCATGATTAAAGATTAGTTGGTTTTCGCAGACGTTACAATCCCAGAAATGGTGTCCATCGCATCTATTCGCATTGCATCGCATTAGAAGTCTGCTGCATTGTTGGAAGTCATGTCAAAATTTGAAACGAACTCTATCTCCGGCTTTGGCTGGTCGGTTGAAGTAGTTCTTACGCGTTCGTCAACTCATTACGAATGTGCACTGCTACCTTAATTAATGCAATTGCATAAAAGTCCTTGTGAGCGTAGAGAAAAACCGGAGGTGTAAGAAAGTTTACCAATTCGAATTGTGGCACGAAATTCCTTCTTAAATGTTAGATGACGAAAGCTTGGACTTGGAATATTATGGAAGGAATGGAATAAGCCTAATACCGGTGGCATTTGTACCAATTGGGGATGGAGCTCTGAAATTAAAAAATCCAAAAATAATCCAGGAGCAGCTAAAGGCTGTCACCCCCCATTACCTAGAAATCTCCGAGGTGCGTCCGTTTGGCAGGAGAGGTATCCTCTGTAAGTTCTCGAATACACAGTGTGTCGGACTTGCTTTGATGTACATCGTTTGCATCACTGCCATTAAAGCCCTTTATACCTGAACAGCTGGTATGTGCAAAAGGTATAATACGCGGCGTGGATTCGTCGGCTTCTCCGCAAGAAATGATCGAGGAATTTCCGAGGCTGGTGGCTCCAGGGTGCCGACAGAATCGATGATAGCGACGTTTGCCGGGGCTAATTCTGTCCAACAGAGATTAAGGTACCGTGTAAATCCTGTTCAGCCTCGCCCTTTGCAATGTGTGGGGATTCACAATCCCCTGCCTCCATTATAACGCCCACGCGTAAGTAGAGAGGTTGGCGGAGGAGAGGGCACACTGGCCACCCCCCGCCGCCTCCCGGTCTCCTGCGGCGAAGTTGCCGCGGGTTTCCCTCTTTCCTGTCGGCGTAACCGGGAGACCTCCTCTCCCGTTCCGAGGGACGAGTGCGTCTGTCGCAACTCCTCTGGGTTCTTCAGCGGTTGGGCGCGCACGCGCGCGGTTCATGATTTCCGCTGAGGAGACCACTGCCTTCACCGAGAATCGCCCACTGACCGCAGGCACTTACCTCAACCGGATGTGAGCGCGAAGCCGTGTCAGGTGAGAAGACTCTCCCTCTCACCTTCTTGGCGCGCTTCCCCATTAGGTGGTTTTTATTTCACCCCCGTACGCGGCGTTCGCTCGCTACACGGAGGTTGTATTTGTGTGCTGTTGGTTTGCCGTGTATAATTACTCGGACAGATTAAAGCTCGTTCGAGTGCGCAGCTCGTGTTTGTCCCCTCTGGCCCGAACCCGCCGCAGTGGCGATTTCTCGCACCGCGGGTTGGGGGTCACAGCTCTGTCTGCTAGGGCTGGCATGTCGGGGCTAGAAGGCGTTGTAGCGTCTAGCCCCCCCCCCCCCTCCCGTGGAGCCTTCTTGCGAGAAATAACCCCAATAAATGCCAAAACGGCTGGTGATTTGGACACAGCAGCAAGGCGTGCAAATCCGCAACACGCTGCAGACTGTGTGGAGACAAACATTCATCTGGCATTTGCACGTCTGCTGTGATAATTTGCATACTATGTCACGCAGATCACCCTGCTGATGATGATACTTGCCCAAAACGCGCAGATGAGCAAACTGTTCGCGACATTATCCAGCACAAAAAGTGCTCTAGGGCAGATGCCTATGCACAGCTAGACCGTAAGAGGAATTCGTATGCAGCTTGTGCAAGAACACTAGGTTCGGATGTGGAAGTAGGCCTGACAAAGTCGGTCGTCTTAGTTGTGGAAAAATCAATTGAGGGTGTCTCGGAGCGTATGTTAATCACGCTTACAGAAGCTGTGTCACAGGTCATAGCTACGAAGATTGGCTGTACCGAAATTGCAGCTTTGCAAGTTGGCAACCCTGTTACAGTTGAATGCCATGCTCCTACGGTTGCTAGTGGCCTTGTTAATGGAGATTCTACCCAGACGATGCCTACTTTTTTTTCTTCCATGAAAGTGCAGAGTCAGGGTCCTGTGGATACCCACGTGTCCACCGTTTACCCATTGGATGTAGAGATGACATGTTCATCCCAGAAGCGTCGCGCTTCTTCCTGTCTCTCAAAATCCGCCCATTCTAAAATCAAAAGTAGAAAACGTTCACCTAATGTTCAGAATCACACTGATGTCTTAAAGGAGGCTAGTACAGCCTCCCGGATTTTACTATAATCATGGCTGGGTTAAAAGTACTACAGTGGAATTGTCGTTGAATTGCACCTTCGTTTCACAATTTACAGAATCTTATCTCAAATTTCAACCCAGACACAATTTTACTACAGAAACTTGGCTTTTGCCAAACCTGCCATTTTCTCGCAAGCATTTCATAACTTTTAGATCAGATCGCACTAGCCGCTGGAGTGGCGGCTAGCTAACATTGATTTCGTCAAAAACATTTCGTCGGGAGAAGGTGTCTCACAAAATTCTATGACAAGACTGCGAATTGCTTGCAGTTCATATCGCAATTCCACAGTGTGCTCTCTATTGCAAATGTCTACTTCCCAACAGGTGTCCGTACAACAGATTGTTTAAGTGATCTATTGAGTTCAACCAACAGAGTGACTATTGCTAGCGATTTTAATTCTCACGATGTTCTTTGGGGTTACCGTACAGATATATGCGGGCAGCGGCTTTGGAACTGGATGTCTGTAAATGATGTGCGTTGCTGTAATAGTCCAGGCAGAACCTACGTGCGAGCAGTTTTTTTCCAGGTCAGTGATTGATTTAACGTTAGCAGCAAATGGATTAAGGGTCTCATCATAGGCTACAGTGAATTGTGGTACATCTAGTGACCACTTCCCAGTTACGTTTATTACAGTACCCAGTCCCTTAGAGTAATTACTTGTGAACAAAAAATTTGTCAACCATGAACTCTTTAAAAAGCTTGCGAATTCCTCTTTCTCCTCCATAGCATCATCTGAACATTCTGAACGTGATTAACAAGCACTCTCTTCTCTGTTAGATGTCACTGAGCGTTCAGTGTTCACTGTGAAATCGTCTGTCCCTAACAAAATGTCGTGCCGATGGTGGAACAAAGAATGTGAAAAAGCATACCGTCGTAGAAAAGCTGAATAAAGAGCCTTTCGCGTACCCAGTGTCCTCAAAATTGGATATAGTATAAATTTTATGCAGGTTCAATAAAAAAAAAAAAAAACTATTCGTATAGCAAAGGATGAGTATAATGCTAATATGAATATTTATGTCTCTAATCCAATTAATCGGAAGACATTGTATAGATTCATGGAACGCAGCCAAAGTTCATCTCCACCACATGTAATCGAGTCAGAGGTGTTATCACCCAATGAAGCAAAATATAAATTTGAACAGATTGCGAATGATTAGCCTTCAAGCGCAAATGATGGTTCCGTTACTTCGACCTACGCCACGTGCTGATTTCATTGCGGTTGAGCCATTGGAGTTGCATTGTATAGTGGCTGCACTGAAACCTGAAGTTCCTCGATGCGATGGCATTACAGTCGCTATGCTGAACGATTTAGTGCAAGACCACAACTCGGAAAAGTTGAATATTGCAAAGTTTCCCTGGAAACTGCTTGGTTACCTGAAGACTGGAAAGTTGCTAGAATTATACTAATCCTTAAAGATCAGAAAAAAGGTTTTGATTTGTATAATATTAGGGCCGATTTCTCTAACTTCAAACTTTGTGAAACTTATTGCGCCTCACAAACCATGTTATGACCCTGAATGTATTTAGTAATGCACAGATTGGGTTTCGTTAAAGGCGCTCGATTTGGACGGCTTATATAGATTTGGAGAGTGGAATTATGCTTGCAATGAAGAAGAAAGAAATGTCGGCATTGGTCATTTTGGATATCGCTAAAGCATATGACAGTGTAGAACACTCTATACTGTTGAATAAGATAAACGAAATTAGGCCTTTTTACGTTTTTGCATGGCTAAAAGAATTCTTGAGAAACAGGAATTTTTTCTGCACTAGATGTTCTTCAACTTCTGAAACTTATTACCAAACTAGAGGCGTGCCTCAGGGATCGCTGCTATCTCTATTGCTTTTTAATGCATTAATGAGGGATATTCATGTTCATATAAATATAAAAGTGTACGTGTATGCGGATGCTATTGCCTTTTTCTCTTCTGCACGAGATGTTAATTTTTTATACCAGTTATTGCAAGCCTACTTGAATGCCCTTGAAGTTTGGCTGGGTAAAGTAAAATTAATTCTTAACGTGAAGAAATTCTCAGTACTCGTTTTCCCACCGGCACACCCTCTTTATATCTCCCTTGCGTATTGCGGTTCACAAATCGGTTGAATACTTAAAGTAGTCGGGCGTATTATACCACTCCCAATTAGACTGGCGGCCTCATATCAAAAGCAATTGCCTGAAAGGTGAGCGAGCCCTTGGTCGCTTGATTAGAATTAGCCATAAGAAATTTGGTATGCACAAAGATACTTTTTTGTTTCTTTATAAAAGCCTATGTTCTGGAGTTCGGCTGTGTTCTTTTCTCGGGCAGACCTAAATACAAACTACGACCATTGTTGCTAGTGGAGAGGCGCGCTTTACGACTATGCTTGGGGTTGCCAAAATCAGTTTCGAATTCAATCCTTTGTTTAGAGGCCCGTGTACGTGACTGGAACTCTCGGTTTGAGCTCCTCACTGTGCGAACCTTTTTACGAGCACTTGAAACTCTGTCTTAAGTGGCTTCCCCCAGTCTTATTACACATCAAGCTCACTTTCTAGATTATCATTGACCGGAATATAAGCAACCACAATTTGTATTTACTTAGTCCTTGCTGTCCAAAATTGCAGTTTCGCTTCTTTCAGTAAGACGTGTTGGCAATGTTCAAGCTACTTCCGCACCGTTCTTTGACCAGTCGTTGCCATCTAATGCAAAACACTTGACTACCACTGTAATAAATGGCCACCTTGAAGATTATCTATTACAGTATCCACAACACGTAGCTATTTTCACAGATGCCTCACAATGAGATGAAAAAGCAGCAATAGGCATTAATTCCCAGGCACTCGATTGGGGTTTTTCTGTACGGATCCCTGATTACACACCGATATTTACTGCTGAATTGCTTGCAATTGCTTTGGCCCTTCAAAAAGTTCCCGGCAATGTTACTCACGTAATCATACTCTCTGACTGCCTGTCAGTCTTAGCGGCATTAGAAAGCCCGAAAATGCGTCTTTTGAAACAAACCCTGATGTTTTTCCTTCTGTTACATTTCCAGGAAGTGCGTTTACATTGGGTTCCAGGGCACTGCGGTATCGCTTCTAATATAATGGCGAATTAATTAGCAAATTCAGCTCTCAATGGGTATGTTGCTGATGTTGTACCGAATATTATTTTGCTATATATATCCCGTTTTGAACGGTTTCAAACGTTAAACTCCTTGAGCCTACGGATTTCAAGCATTTGAATTCTCATTGGAATGTCCGATATTGTAACTCAAGGTAATGTGAGGTCTCTATGACGCTCATGCGTTGTAGAATTTCTTGCCTCAATCTTTATTTATGTCGCTCTGGATTCACGCCGTCGAATCTTTGTGCGTCATGTGATGACGTGGAAACAATTGGACATTATATTCTCTCCTGCCGCAGGTATGCTATTCAGAGAAGAAATTGTTTAGAAATACCCTTTGCTCGCCTAGGATTGTCATTTACAGTTCCCGTGCTCCTCTCCTTTGCTGCAACCGTATGCCCTAGAACCGGTGTGTGAGTTATTTCACAATTATAATATTCCTACCGGAAGATTTGTGTGTAAGCGCTGATATGTCTGAATTATACTTCCTCTTTTTTATTATTTTTATTATTTTCAAATTGTAACTTTTTTTTTATTTCTATTCCTATCGCATCAAAATTCCAAATTATTTCAGCAATACAAACAGTTAATTAATAAGTTATTTGTCATACAGTTAAATCGACATCATGAATTCTATTCTGTCACCTACAATGTATTCTGGCCAATCCCCCACTGTATGTGCCATATACACCGAGGTTAAGAAGAAGAAGAACGCACCAGCTAAAGTAGAGTCATCTCTGTAAATGAACTTAACAGTGTGGTGCCAGGTGCTGGAACGATCACCACAGACCCTTCTCGACCTCGTTGGAGCCGACGACTCGTGGGACTTCCAGCTTTGCCCTTGAACATGCTCCAGGAAGGCGACGCCCGACAGTAAGGCGCAGCGGCAGCAGTTTGGCAGCACTACCGCGAGCCACGGACCGTTTCTGTCAAGGTTGGCGAAAACGTGGATGAGTGGCTCACCAATTAACAGCAAGTGAGCAAATAAAGTCGCTGGGACGCCACGGTCAAGCTGGCCATCGTTGTTTTCTTCTTGGACGCCACAGCCCTGACATGGTTTGAGAACCATGACGCGTCCTTAACGAGGTGGGACCGCTTTGAAGAGGAGATTCGGAATTGTTTCGGGGATACCATGGCAAAACGGAAATGCGCTGAGCAGGCTTTGCTCCAGCGAGCGCAAGTGCCTGGAGAAACGTGCACAACATATATTGAAGAGGTGCTGAAACTCTGCAAAGCAGAGTTGGCCACCTCTTAAAAGGCATCGCAGAGGATGTATACAACTTCTTAATCACAAAAGATACCTTGGATTCTGCCACAGCTGTTATTAAACACTGTCGCATGTTCGAAGCTCTTAAGCTGCGACGCATTACCCCGACGTTCGGCCGCTTGCCTAAGGCCACCATTGTTGTAAGCGTGGATTCCCATGGCCCTCCTAATTTACCCGACATGATTCGACAAATTGTTCGTGATGAACTCTCCTGGAATTAAGATGTTGTGACTTGCAGTGCCCTTCCCTGAGATAGCTGCTCCCTGCAGGCAGCTCCGACCCAGCGCTAGTCTTTTTGGGGCACCACCGGCCACAATCTTCTTGTCCATGAACACCGCAACGACGTTCCTACTACAATGCTCCCCCTCCTCCGCAACGACGCCAGCGACTGGGCTTTGCTAATCGCATCGATCCTGTCCCAGAGGTCTATTATCCTGACCGTCCTCGTGAACCACTAGTTTGCTACCGCTGTATGTTTGGCAACATATCCCGATTCTGCCGGCGCCGGAACCAGGTTCCCCGCTACCAGCGCCAATGGTTGAGTCGTCTACATGTCAGTCCAGAAGTCTGTGACCCCACCTTTCCACCCCCTTCGGACCCCTACCACCCCTACCGCTACACCCTATAGCTAAACGATTCTCCAGCTTCTGACCGCCGCTTCCGACGTTCGCCCTCTCCCTGTCGTTCTTCGCCGCCCCCGGGAAACTAGCGTGTGCAGCCGATAGAGGTGCGGTCGCCAGGTCATCGATGCTGTCAATTCCTCTACCTATCGTTATGCTAAAGAAACACTTGGAAGTATTAGTGGACGGTACGTGTTTGTGTTATGGCCTTAGTGGATACTGGAGCTACGGTCTCTGTGATGAGTTTAGATTTTAAGAACCGCCTCGGCCGCAAAATTGTTTGCTTGGGTATAGCTGTCATATTTCGAGGCGTAGGAGGAGAATCGTTCGTTCAGCTTGGTGTTTGTTGTGTAAATGTAGCGATCGCTGTACACGTGATTAGAGCTGAATTTACGGTGCTCCCTCGCTCTAGGCCCGACTTTATTCTTGGAGTTGAATTTTTACAACAGTGTGGCGCAACTCTCTACTTCTGCAGTGGCAGGATATCAATAAGCCCTAGCCTTCGATCGGCCCTAATAGAAGAAACGCCGCAGGCTATCCAAGCGTTTTCTGTCTTCGAAGATATCGTGTTTCCTGCGATGTCCGCCATCTTCGTCCAAGTTGTGTCCTCGGGCGCGGTTCCAAGTGCCTTCGACTCTCTGGTGGAATCAGCTTCCCTTGCCGGCACAAAAAAGAATGTGCTGGTGTCCCGCAGCGTTGTTCGAGTGAACGACGGCCGGGCCATGCTTTGGACGGTCAACCATTCTAACCAACTCACCGACTTTGAAGAACAACGCCTTTCTATGTACAGCGTCGTTTAGTGACGGCGTTGCTCGTTCAACTAGACGTCCTTATCTTACGATTCCAAGTTCCAGCCCATGATAAACGAATCGCTACCCACCAACGACCGCCTAATATTGATGGAAGTTCTTATGAAACATGCGGACGTGTTTGAATTTGCTCAAGATCAGCCATCACCGATTCCACCTTCCCGCACCCATCACATGATCGACACTGGGTCTGCACACCCGATTAGACAGACGCTACCCTTACAAAAATAGATATTGAATTTCTGTTACGCACGTAATGTGGTTTTGATGAGTCATCAACCACTAAAAGGAGATTCAAGATTAGATTTGTTTTAACATCAG
This sequence comes from Amblyomma maculatum, assembly GCF_055883805.1. NCBI lineage: Eukaryota > Metazoa > Arthropoda > Arachnida > Ixodida > Ixodidae > Amblyomma > Amblyomma maculatum. Next base: position 92,405,512 of record NC_139346.1, on the reverse strand, counting down.
ATCCGCAACAGACTTTCCTTTGAGATCACACAAGAAGTTTTGTGCTTGGAAAACGCAACAGTATTTTTGGGTAGGAGCTAATGTGGAAATACATTGACTTTCTCCGATGAGGAAAAGTATACATCACTAAGTGAATATATATTCTTTCCTTGTTAACTGCACATTTTCAGAGCCCTATGTTTGCATTTCTGTTTAGCATATGTAGGATGTTGCCTAAGAAACAACTTTTATGTGTTTTAACATGAGATCCGCAACAGACTTTCATTTGAGATTACGCAAGAAGTTTTGTGCTTGGAAAACAAGGTATTTTTGTATAGGAGCTAATATGGAAATATTGACTTTCTCAAATGAGAGAAAGTATACATCACTAAGCGAATGCATACACTTTACTATGTTTTCATTTCTGTTTAGCATGCACTGTAAAAACAAACACAACTTTTGGGACATTTGTTTCATTTAAAACACGCTTACACCCTGAGTCTTTGGAGTTTGTGCCATTCCAAATCACTTCTTGCGAAGCGAAGGGGTGCTATGTTTGGACAATATGCTTTAGGGTGTTACGGGCAATGATATTGTTGTGTACGCGAACCGACGCACTGCCACACCGCCTCCAAGCAAACGGACGCACGGCCGCTCCATTTCCAATGCCTCCTTGCACCTGCGAGCAGGCCGCTTCGGAAAGACCAGCAGGGGTACCCTGCCTGCGCCGACGACGACGCGCGGACGTAACCCGATCCGTGCGTTGCCTCGGAACTGGACCGTCCTGGGAGCATGTGCTCGATCAGGGCACGAGAAGCAATGCCTTCTTTATAATGCATGATATTTTGCGTGTTTCTTAAGCTTTCGAGCTCCTTCTTGCTCTGCGTATAGATTAGCCGAGCCCTCAGTCATCGCATCGCTTCCCGAAATGTTTAGATACAAATAAGATTTATAGTTACCAGTAAAATAGTGTTGGCGCTGCTGCGCTTGCCGGTATTGAAGCTTGGTCGCACTTTTTTTCCTTAAAGGTTCGTGCTACAGCTCCATGTTCAGCGAAAATTACGCCCAAGGTAGCAACCACCGAAGAGCCAGCGCTGATAAATTTGCCAGCGATGCCAAACTCGACATGTTAAAATGACTCCAGTGGAAAAATAGTGCGCATAGGTATTCAGAACATTAGATGCAAGTTCTAATGGTCAAGAAGTTGTAATTGTTAGAGCAGCCGCAATGGCCTGTACACTTCGAAACATGCTTCGAAACATCAAGTCCCAATCTTATGAATGCAGTCTAGACATAAGAAGCAAATACATTACCGACGTTACTAGTCCCCCGAGTGGCCGAGTGGTTAGTGCAGCAAGTTACGGATTAAAAGGTACCAAGTTCGAATCGCGCCGGAGGTGCATTTTTTTTTCGCTTAGTTTTAATTTTTTTTATTTTTTAGCTTTTTTAATGTAGTTGAGGTGCTTCGCTACGTTTTAGCTTTTACTTTTTATGCAAAGATGAAAGCCATCAGGCGCTCATGAACAACACACAAGAAATGCACACATTAGGTACCAACCAGAAACACGGTGGCCAACTTTCTTGTGAAACTCATCAAAAATGCATCAAGAAAATGTACAGAAATGTTAATGTGCATGATGAGAAATGTAATTAACATTTAATCAGAAACTCATTAAGCTTTTTTGTAAGGGTATACCGTGTCTCAACTTCAGAACTTAAGATAATTGACAAACAGGTCCGTGATATTATGCAAAGAGGAAAGGCGATTTTGTGTCGACTATCGTTTCCTCAACACTGTCACATAGAAGGATGTTTACCCGCTTTCGCGCGTTTATGACGCCATTGACTGCCTCCATTCAGCTTCCTACTTTTTCTCTGTTGATTTACGGTCCAGGTGCTGGAAGATTTCGATGTATCCAAAAGACAAAGAGAAGACTGCATTCGTGACTGCAGATGGGCTATATAAGTGATGCCTTTCGGCATATGCCACGCTCCGGCTACCTTTGAAGGATTTATGGACATTCTTTTGCTTGGACTGAAGTGGCAAATTTGTATGTGCTACCTAGACGACGTGATGATTTTCGGGAGGACCTTCGCCGAGCATAAGAGCCGTTTAGCTGTGATCCTTAACTGCAAGGAGAAAGTTGGTCTCGTGCTGAACTCTAAGAAGTGCCGCTTCGGTAAACGCCAGATCATTGTGCTTGGGCATTTGGTTTACAAAGACGGTGTTAGGCCTGACTCACAGAAGACTGAAGTTGTCAGCTGCGTCAGAGCCTAAGTGTGAAAAAACTCAGGAGCTTCTTAGTACTTTGCCCTTACATTCGACGCTTCACCTCCAAGTTTACTGACGTAGCCTACCCCCTCACATGCCTCTTGCAGAAAGATATTCCTTTCAAATGGACTCCTGAATGCGATTCTGCGTTTCGCCAGCTCGTTTCTTCTTACCTCGTTGCCCATACTGCGTCATTTCAGCCCGGCAGTTCCCACTGAACTCCTCACTGAAACAAGCGGCATCGGCGTGGGTGCATGCTGTGCTCATACAACGGCATGACGGAAATGAACACGTTGTTGTTTACGCAAGTCACACCCTTACCAAGTATGAACGCATACCTTGACGGAGCAAGAGTGCCTTGCCATCGTTTTTGGCGTACAGCGGTTTCGCTCGTACCTTTATGGACGCGCCTTTACAGTGATCACCGATCATCATCCGCTTTGCTGGCGGGGAATCTGCGCGACCCCTGCGGTCGATTGGCCCGCTGGGCATTACGCCTTCAGGAGTTCAACTTTACAGTGTCGTACAACGACGTTGACTGCCTCTCGCGGCTGCCTCTCGAAACTACCCTTTGCGATAATAACTTTGACAACTATCTTGCCGCCGTTTCCGTACAATTTCCGGATCTTGCCGCATTCCTACGAGAACAACGAAAAGATTAAGACTTGGGACCACTTTTTGCAAAAGCTCGTAATCCGGCATCTGCGAACCCTTTCTGCATTCGCGATGGTTGGTTCTCTGGCGGTGCGCGCTTTCTGTTCGTTTTTCCGGCTAGCCTCTGCTCCTCTGTTCTACACGCTATGCACGATGACGTTACAGCTGGGCACTTGGGGTTTGCCAGGAGCCTTATCCGCATTAAGAAACATTTATACTGACCAAATATGCGTTGAACGCCTCAGCGTTACGTGAACTCCTGTGTGCAGTGCCAGTGGTTCAAGCTTCCCACGAATTCCCCACCGGGCCGCTTACATCCCATTACTGACGACGCCGTACGAGCCAGTGAGTGGTGACCCCATAGGCCCGTTTCCCCGCTCATCCAAAGGCAATCGCTGGGTCATCATATGCGTTGACCACCTCACGCGTTACTGTGAAACTGCCGCCATCCCTTCCGCCACCGCCTCTGATGTCTCTTTCTTCTCACGCTGTCGTCCTCCGTCATGGGCCTCCTCGTGTCATCTTCAGTGACCGTGGCCGTCAGTTTACGGCATATGTTGTGGAACAGCTTCTACGCTTTCATACTTGCCAATTGCGTCACTCTACACCGTACCATCCCCAGAAAAATGGCCTCGTAGAATGTACGAACCGGACACTGACGACAGCGGGGGGAGCTTGCGATGTATGTTCATTCTCAGTACAAGAACTGGGATGACGTGCTTCCCTTAATTACATATGCCTATAACACCTTGAAGCATGGGACAACTGCTTATAGTCCATTTTTCCTTCTCTATGCTCGTCCGTCTCAACGTTCTCTCGACACCACTTTGCCGTTCTGTTTCGAGCACCCTAAAGAGGCTCGTCGGGTCACCCGACTATCCCGGACGGGAAGAAGCATACTGCTAAGATAGGCATTCGATCATCGCCAGGAAAGAAGGAAGAAAAGGGCGGGAATGCTGCAGAATATATATGAAGGAAGACAGGACGTGGTCTATGTCGACGCCGCCGAGTACGAGGACAGATATGTTATGGTTGCGGTGGTGTCAAATGAACAAATCGAAGAATAAGCGGCTCCGTTAGGACGAGCTTAGCTCACACGGCGAGGTGGCGATTGCCTTTGCAATAGCAGGGACAATGGCTTCTACAATTATAAGTGATTCGATAACAGCAATATGCAATTTTCTAAAAGGGTCTCTCCACAGGCAAAGAATATACTGAAAACATGTCAGGATATCAGAATAATCCGGCTAATATCCCAGTCCCAGCTTCAGGGAAATGAGGGAGCTCATAAGTTTGCCCGCGGTCTCACCTTCCGGGTAGGCTCTGACCCTCAATACACTTTCAGCAGGGACAGGCTGGTTAGCTATAAAGAGATTACTGAGCACTATCAGCTAAGCATGGTAGAATATACCCACCGGCAGATAGGAAATAAGATCCAAGAAAGCATTTGGAGGCGCTTACAAACAGGGACTTTTCCGAATGAAGCTACGCTAAGTAAGTGGTACCCGGGACAATTCTCAGATATAGGTGCAAACTGCGTCAGGATAAGGCAGATCTGGTACATATTGTTAAGTTTATTTTATTTACAGAGATGACTCCACTTTAGCTGATGCGTACAATGAACGTTGGCGAGCTTCCTCTTACTCGTCCTTCCTTCTGCGAACCTCTTTTTCGCACTTCCTTTTTCTCGCCTCTGCGCTGCCTGACATTTCCCCCTTCTCAGACGAAGACCCCTGGGCTGTCAGTCAGAGTACCGAGGGTAGCAGCGCTTCATTCTTGGGACATGGACAACTTGTGTTTTCCGAGAATGGCGGCTTGGGAACATTGACGAGACGCCACGTAATTCAAGTTATTGATGCGTATGAGCACAATAAATGGGCCTGTATAGCGCGACAACAGCTTCTGGGACAAACCACGTTTGCGGAGAGGTGTCCAGAGCCATACTAAATTAGCGGGAAGAGCAGACATCCTGATGCCGACGATCGTAGCGCTGCTTAGAGCCGTTCTGCGAGGCCAGAGTGCATAATCATTGCCAGTCTTTCGTACTGGGAGATTTGGTAGGCTTCTATCACCTCTACCAGCGTCTTGTGCACCCCCAGCTTTATTAGCCGGTTCGTAGACGCACTGATGGGGAGACCAAAGGCTGTTTTATAATCTTCCTGATGATTCTTCAGTCTTAGCCTTCTCGCAGTAGTGGACCTATAGCCTAATGGCAATATACCTTTATGGCCTATAGCTATTGGACCTGAAGGTCTATATGAACTATAGGTATTGGTGTAAATAACCAAAGAAGCTACTGAATTTTTTTATTGCGAATTTTCGCTAGGATATACATACACAAGGTCGGCTTCGCTGCTATCGCGTACATCCCAACGCTTTCTCGCGAGAGGAAGAACGACCATGTAGTCAGTAGACCTGACTATGCAACTAATGCTGACTCCTTTCCTTATGGAAGAAGGACCAAGCTAATCTAAACATACGCAACAGCACTGAAACGCATAACAATAACTTCCCTGGTTTTTTAAAGGAAAGTTGGACAGTTTTTAGGGAGTTTGTAATGATTCCAACAACTGCAGGCATGCCAGTTGTAGGTAAACCATGCGTTTTTGTTTTTTTTTTTTTGCAGTAGCATATATATTGGAAGTAGTGTTGGAGCCCATTACAGCTGAAATAATATGCAGGCTTCGCACAGCACCTGACCATTGCAGAGAAGCTCGTACTCGCGTCCAAAATAGTGCGAGTTAAGATCACCGCATCTTTCGCTTACGCTTTGCTGGGCGCATTTTAGTCGAGGCATTTGACAACGTCATCCCACGCAGCAATCCTAAAAAGCCTCCACGTCCTTGACGTACATAGGTCCGCGGATGTACAACCATATCTGAGACTTCCTATCCGAACGCACAGCCACACTCACACTAAGCGACCACCAGCTTTCTGGCGTCTCACTGGGAGCGCGGAGGACGCGTGAGGTGGCTAATTTTGGTAGTGACGGGCCAAAGCATCAACGCCAGGATGGCTCAGTGTCCTTGCCATCGCACTGCTATGAAAAAATGAGCGTGGGGGATTTTATGTCTCTCTTGAGCTTCTACGCGGAACGACTGTGGTTTGGAACGACGGCAAGGTGAGCAACGTTTTTTGCTGAACTACGCTGCATTTCAAGCAGTTTAGGCTGACCACGCCGGCCGGTGGCAAATAAATTTCGCCCACGCAGGCCGGTGCCAATTAAATTTTGCAGCTCGTGAAGAGACACGTTCCAAACCGCAGTCGTTCCGGCGCCGCGCAGTCAGCATTCGTTGAAATAGTTGGTTAGGGCTGTGATGGAAGGGGAATCAAGGTTGCGGAGTGCCTCGGTATGCATTCTGTCGGCACCGGGAACTGAGGACGCGTTGAGGCGCTGAAGTCTTGCCCGGACTACCGCCTTGGTGATGGGTTGGTCGAGGAGGTTGTTGGGTGAGCCTGTATAGTCGGGGTGGTCTGCGGAGGGATATGAGGGGAAGTAGATATATTGGAGGGTCAAATTCTAAAGTTAAAGCTCAGCTACTTTGGTCATCTGATGAGAAGAGAGGAGTCGCTGGAGAAAGATTTGATGTTGGGAAAGGTTGAGGGTCGCCGGAGAAGGGGTAGGCAGCGAACGCGATGGTTAGATGGCATCATCGAGGCACTGCAGATGAAGTTATGTAATGTTAGGAAGATAGTCAGAGACCGGAAAGCGTGGCGTGACATGGTTCATAGGGTCACGAAGAGTCGGACACGACTGAACGACTGAACTGAACTGAGATATATTGCGAAGCTCCTAGAGGAGTTCCTTCGGCGAGGCTGATGATGTGTGTATGAGCTTGGTGAGGTAGTGTTTCATGGTGTTTCTTGAACAGAGTCGAATCCCTGAGATAGCGGAACAGGTTCCAGGTCTGTGGCAGGCTCATGTTGCCATCCAGCCTGTTGCAGATGGATTCCAAATTCAGGCCCACAAGGCAGTCGAGCCCCCCACCTGGAAGGATCGCAACGCGTTGCTTCACGCAAGCAGACGCATGGTGCATCGGCTCCGTGATTTTTCGCTTGTGATCGTGGCACAGCAGCTCGACCCTTGAAGAAATCAGAGGGACTGCATCACGCAAGTGACCCGACATCTGGAGCCACCAGTTTTATCCAGGTGGGCCCCAATTTCACCGATTAGGGGCTGAGTTTCATCCGTGCATCGCGGCAGCGGCGCTAAGCCTAACGGCTGCGCCGCTCCCCGCCGCTGGGTTGCTCACCCCTTTTTCTCCAATATGACTTCTACCTTGCAACGCGGCTATGATCCGTCCGAAATGTCATGGTCCACCATTTCGACGGTCCAAGATACTGGTTCTTCAGTTTCACAGCCCCTTGAGAACGAAAACCTTTTCAAACTTGTACAACGCCGCTTCCAGTCCAGAAGCGGACGCAAGATGGCGGTCGACACGTCCACGGCCTCCCAACCTCAAGCCAACAAGGACGCTGGCGCGCATCCCCACGCCCGTCCTGTCCAAACTGCTGACCAACCGAAAATTGCAGCAGGCATGCAATGGCGTCCACGACCCATGCCACACCCGCACCCCCAAGACATTGTTGTAATCCTCAAGCCCCGCGTCACGGCGAACTTGCGGAGTGTGTTCCAACATGGCGAATTGGGAGCGGCGCTCACCGCCTACCTTGGCAAGCAGGCGGGAGCCACTCTCAATATCATCCCGGCATGGGACCAAAATCTTGTAGTAGTGGGAACCCAGGACCCACCCACAGCGGACCGCCTAATTGGCGACTTCAACTTGGATACCGACAAGGGACCCCTCCCTATGCGTGGACATTTGAAACTGACCGGCGAAATCTGCCGAGGTGTGATCTCTGTGGCCAACCAGGAGACAAGCAACACCCTGAAAGAGAAAGTGCAGTGGCGAGCTGGCGAGCTCGCAGAAGTACGCAAGCTGGGAAAAACGAACGCCGCGGTTCTCACTTTTGTGGGGAAGGTGGTGCCGCGTTATGTGCATTACAATTCGGAACTGGCTGTCGTGCGTGAATACAAGCGTACTGTGCCGGCGTGTGTGAGGTGCGGTACTATCGGGCATAGGGCAGACACCTGTCCTGCCCCGAACCCCTCAAAGTGCGGCCTGTGTGGTCAATGTGTGGAGCTTACTCCAGAAGGTCCAGCTCCACATGAATGTAAACCGTCCTGTGTAATCTGCGGCTTGGCCCACCCCACGGGCTCACAGGATTGCACGGCAAAATTCCGAAGACTTCGGACGCCCAGAAACAAGCCTCGGCAATGTGGCGTCTTGAAAACGGACATACCTGGCAAAAAGCAAGGTCACGCCACTCGCAGAGCCAATGACAGCGCGGAACGCGGCAACCGCGCCGCCGGCTCACGTGACAGTGACGTCAACGATTCTTCCTCCCGTAACCTGACGTCATCGAAAGAAAAGAAGAAGGCGCCCCCACCGCCTCCAAGCGGCAAGAATGACAGACACTTTCCGGCCCTTCAGACAACCTCCTTGCTTCAGACAAGCGGCGCTGCCGGCACCCATGCCTCCGCGCCGCAACATAAGCAGGTGAGCAGCTGGGCAGGGGTTGCCTCCTCTCCTATCCCTTCCTCACCGTCCTTCCCTCCCGCGGTCACCGGCGTAGACGCCGAGAGTCGCAAACAAATCGAGCTGCTCAGGGCACAGAACGAGCAATTGCTCTCTAAAATTCAAAATTTGGAAGCCAAACTCACAGCCGCGTCGAGTCCCCAGAGCTCAGACGCCATGGAGAGTGAGCCGGAGCTGCCGGCCGCGTTCGCGTCAGCTATGGCCGCTATGGAGGCGCGTCTCGCCTCCCAACTGCAAAACATGGTGGAGGCCGCCATGGACCGCGTTGCAGCCAAATGCTCGTCAATGGTTCCTGAAACTGTCTCCAGATATATGCAGGATCATCCCAGAACGAGCCGTCGGGCTGGGAACCTTAAAAACACGTCCCGTCTTACAAAAACAGGCCGTCGAGCAGTGAACCTTAGACATATGTCCCGTCTCTCAAAATACTCCTGAATTATTGCGGATTCGGATAACGAGGACTCCAACCCCGCACCTACTTCAGGTGCCGGCTCCGGGGTGGCGTCTGTACCAGTCTCAGTAAATATCACTCATGGCGGGACAGCCTAACAAGCAGCCCCTCCCCCTGAAATCATGTCGATCATTATTGGTAACGCAATGGAACTGTAGGGGATTCAGGAACCGCCAAAAACGTGCGAGTCTATGCCTCTACTTAAAAACACTCGAAACTTTGCCCGGCGTAGTCGCCCTCCAGGAGCCAGGAGCGGCGGCCAAATTAACAAACTACACGACGTTCCAGCGAGACCCCTCGTCCTGTCTGTTCGTACACAAATCATACACGGCCACAGAAGTGGATCTAGACCTAACACTTCCCTATTCGTATGTCATGGTAACGATCTTACCCCTCCGCCGCTCAGATCCTCCTATGCACATACTGAATATATACTGCTCCCCCAAACTAAAGCGAGTGACGTTCGCAGACATCTTTAGCCGTGCGCTGAAGACAGCGGGTCGAGACCCCCTCCTGATATTGGGTGACTTTAATGCCCCCAGTCAGCTGTGGGGGTACCGTAAAGAGGAGGTGAGAGGACGAAAACTGGCGGAGCTTGTGTCCACACTGGGCCTCACCCTTCACACTGACCTTGTTTACCCAACACGCGTAGGTAACTCCGTGACGCGGGACACGTGTCCGGATCTTACCTTCACTCGTAACATACGACACGCAGACTGGGTTAACACCGAGGAAACCCTCGGCAGCGACCACTGCCTTCTTAACACCACGATCTACACACGCCCCCTCAAGCGTCTTACCACACAAGCCCACATCCCTAATTGGACTACCTTCCGACAAAATTTTCCTGCCACTACCAACATTGCCATAGCAGAGCAAGGGTACACCAACTGGTCCCGGTCACTGATGTCACACCTTCACACACATGAAACGCACATCCAGCTCACAGAGGCAATAACGGACGTGGATAATCACCTCATTCACCTCTGGGAAGCTCGCCGCAGCCTTACACGCCGCTGGCGTCGCCAGAAACACAACCGCAAACTTAAAGAACGTATTGCCGATATCACCCACCGAGCCGCCGAGTACGCGGCCCAGCTCGCTGACTCGAACTGGGTGGATCGTTGCAATACAGCGGCCCGATAAATGTCTAGCCGTAATACATGGAGGCTCTTTCGAGCTCTCATCAATCCTACGCAGACCCGCACCGAAACCCAAAACCATTTACACCGAGCAATCCACTCCTTTAAAGGCAACACTATGCAGCTGGCACAATCGCTCCGGGACCGCTACTTGTGCACAGCTCAAGACCCCCGAGGATCGGTCTACTCCTACGCAGGCAAGGAGAACTCGGAGCTGGACAAACCTTTCCAGCTTCACGATCTTCGGGCCAGTCTAGTCAAAATGAAGAGAGGCACCGCGCCTGGTCGGGACAAGGTCACCGTCAAGCTTTTGGCGAACCTGCCTGACTCGACGTACCAGTGCCTACTCGAATACATTAACGCAATCTGGACAGGGGAAACCCCCTTACCCATCGATTGGAAAACAGCACTTGTGACTTTCATCCCGAAAGCTGGCAAACCAATAGACACGGATAACCTCCGCCCCATCTCTCTCACCTCCTGTGTGGCCAAACTAATGGAGACTATGGTGCGCGATCGGCTATCCGAGTATCTTGAACACAGGCACACTTTCGCGGACACCATGTTCGGATTTCGCCCACACAGATCCGCACATGATGTCCTTCTCCAACTTAACAGAGAAATTCTCAACCCATTCGAACGCCCCCACAATGACCCGGTTGTACTCGCCCTAGACTTAAAAGGCGCTTTTGATAACATCACACACGACGTCATACTGACTCATCTAAGTGAAACACACTGTGGCAGCAATACGTTCAATTATACAAGACAATTCCTTACAGACCGACAATCATACATCAAAATACAAGACAAGGAGCACGGACCATTCATGCTCGGCACGCGGGGCACACCTCAGGGCGCAGTTCTCTCCCCGCTGCTTTTTAACATTGCCATGATGCGTCTGCTGGCCCAGCTGGCTGAGGTCGAAGGCATGCAGCACGCGCTCTACGCCGACGACATCACCCTATGGGCAACGCAGGGCAGTGTGGGCGACATTGAAACCTGCCTGCAAACAGCGGCGAGCATAGTGGACCGCTATGCCCGGCGCTGTGGTCTTCAATGTTCCCCCCAGAAATCACAGTTTGTGCATCTCCGCCCCTCTCAGAGATGCAGTACACAAATCTCGCTGTTGCTTGGGAGCGGTCCAATTCATGAATCAAAAGAGATCAGAGTACTCGGTCTCTTCATCCATCACCAAAGACGCCCTGACACAACACTAGCCAAGCTCCGCCAGGTGGGGGACCAGGTGGGCCGTATGATCCGCCGGGTGTCTAACAAACGCGGGGGGTTGCGAAGTAAGGATGCCTTGCGGCTGGCAAACGCCTTCGTAACCAGTCGAATCCTGTATTCGACTCCTTACCTCCACTTGCGGAAGCACGAGGAGGATACCCTTGAGGTGATTCTCCGAAAAATCACGAAACATGCCCTCGACCTCCCAATCTCCACCTCCAACAGTCGGCTCATGGCCCTAGGGGTGGTGAACACTTTCAGGGAGCTTCGGGAAGCACATTTGATGAGCCAATATACCCGCCTCACACAGACAGTGTCGGGTCGCCGCCTTCTTGCCCGGCTGAACATTCAACATAAACAGTTCACAGAGGAGAGGCTCCGCATCCCAGAACTCTGGAGACGCGCCCTCAGAGTGCGGCCTCTCCCTGCCAACATGTCACAAGAAGACCATAATGGGCGGCGCCTGGCGAGGGTGGAAGCCTTGGCCCGCCATTATGGCAACAAATCAAGTGTGTTCTACGTGGATGCCTCGGGCCCCCATCCGGGGGACTGGTACACGGCCGCTGTCGTTCACAACGGGAACACAGTCGATGGCCTTACATTCAAGGCCAAATCTATAACACACGCTGAAGAGGTAGCCATTGCACTCGCCGCCTCAGACCACACTTCTAAATATATCATCACCGACTCACGAGGGGCTTGCCGGAACGTCGCCCAAGGGTGGACCACCCCCTTAGCCTATAGAATATTTCAAAATTGCTGTCGGGACACGGACCCCGCGTGCCGATATCTCATCTGGGCTCCTAGCCATCAGGGTCTTGCAGGGAACGAGGCAGCTGACACAGCCGCCAGCGCGCTTTCTCTCCGGGCAGTTTCCTCGGGACTCGAATCGGCTGAGGACATCGATTCCAATCCGGCCTACACATTCAAAGATATTGTAATTTTTTATCAAAACTCGCATCGCAAATACCCTAACCCCTGCAAAGGGTTAGGAAAAACGAACGAGAGGCTGCTCCTGCGCCTCTTCACTAACACAGTGCTGTGCCCGGCAGTACTTAAACATTTTGACTCACAATTCACTGGACAGTGCCAGTACTGTGGGGAGGTGGCTGACACCTACCACATGGTATGGGCCTGCCAACAAATTCCATCCCTTCCCCCCATCCCTAACCCTTCCCGGGAGGACTGGGAGGCGACCCTGCTCGGCTGCTGCGACCTACAGGCCCAAAGGGCCTTAACGCGGCGTGCGCGGGTGGCGGCAACCGCCAATGGGGTCCCTGACTAAGGTCTCCACTCAGTATTATAAGGCCGAAGCCCTTAAGGCTCCGCGTCAAGCCTCCCAATATGAAATAAACGTTTTCACCACCACCACCACCTACTCCCACCTGCATACCCTGCTACATCTTGTGCAAGGAGGACCACATCACAGGCTCTCGCTTATGCAGGCTGCGGTTCAACCGGAACGGCCCCGTCACCCCCGGCTACCTCCACGCCGCAGTCTCCCACTAGCGCCTCCCGTCGGGCCCTTCCTCAAGGGTTCCTGGCTTTCCCGCCCCCGCCGCCGGTTTTCTTCCCGTGGTGCAGAGTCCGCCAGCCGCCCCCGCTCTATCTCTTTCCCGTTTCTGCCAAAGTCGGAGGCTTCCTCCACCCCCGCCACCAATTCCAACAAGACCATTTTCTCGGTAAGCCGGAAATCGCAGCCCCACATGCCAGGCCCATAATCACGGCCCTCGAGGCCCCTATCGCTACCCAGCAACTCCAAATTTACGAGCTGTCGCGTAGGCTTCAGGATGCACTGACGCGTCTGTCCTCTCCCGTTCTTCTTCCTCCTTCCCCAGCTCCCGCACCTCTACAGTCACCGCCTCCGCCGGTGCCAGCTGAGGAGCCGATGAACAAGACACACTCGATTGCGTCATCTCACGCCTCCTCTCCAATACGCAGCCCCCCGTTAAACGCCGATCCCCTTCATCCGATGCTGTCGAGTCAGAGCTTGTTCAGCAAAACGCCTCCGAGCAGCGCATCGAGGAGCCAGTAGGGTGGCTGTTCCTGGCCCTGATGGGGCTGGGATAGGTAGGTCACCGCCGCTTGCGGCGGGGGTTAGCCTGCCACCGAATATTTATCTGTTGTAGGCCGTCATTGCACCCGCCACCGCTTCGGTGGTGGACGACGGCTGTTGCGGCGCGCGTCTTTCTCTCCCTCTTTCTTTTTCTTTCTTCTCTATTTCCTCTTCTGAAAATGGTACGTCTGCTGTAGTGCGCCTCGATTTTCACGGCCGAGTGCTTTGCTGTATGTGTTGCTGTAGAACAAATAGTCAAAGAGAAAATTAAAAATAGCGTCATTTAGCTACACTGATTCTTTGAGCCTGCTCACAGCATTAAAACCAAAAAAAATGCTCAAGAACCGCTACTAGAAAAATTATTCATGACATAGTCAAAATCATCTCTGAAAAAGATAACATTAGGTTCTGCTGGGTCCCCAGCCATGCTGGGAATGACGACAATGAGAGAGGTGATGCATGTGCTGCGCGAGCCCGATTCAGTCAAACAAAACGAGTGAGCTTGACGCACAGGGATTGTTTCAAGCTAATACAAAATAAATTGAGAGATAGATGGCAGGTCACATGGAAAGAGGAAGTGAACAATAAATTACATTCTCTAAAGCCACTTTTAGAATGGAAGTCGAGTAGACATCAAGAACGTTTTAAACAAGTAATTTTATGTCGCCTTTGTATCGGACACACTCATCTCACTCACAGTTTTTTACTAACAAAACGACATAAACCACTCTGGGAAAGGTGTGGTGGTGAACTCACAGTAATCTACATCTTAATTGCCTGCACAGAACTCGAAGATCTAAGGAAAAAAGTTTTTACATTGTTTTACAGAGAACGCATTTCATTATACCCCATGCTCCTTTTAGGTGAACAAGCACTAGTTGATTCTGCAGAGATTTTTAAATTCCTCAATGATACCAGCATTTTGAACAAAGATTGTTTTACAGAGAACACATTCCATTACACCCCATGCTCCTTTTAGGTGAACAAGCACTAGTTGACTCTGCAGAGATTTTTAAATTCCTCAATGATGCCAGCATTTTTAGCAAACTATAAAAGTCAAGATAATCCATAATCAATATACATCATCAGTTTTTAACCCTGTGTTTGGCGCAGAATAGCCTTAGTTGCTTTTGCGTTATAAATACCAATATAACTAACAATCTATTTTCTCTTCTGTACGAACGAGGCAACGGAGGTGTCTCAGCTACAGAGGCCTTTGCATTTTTTTCCTTCTTCCTGCAGCCACAACAACAACAATCATGGCTCATTTCGCGTGACTTGAGGAGCGCGTCTCCTGTATTGACACCCGCGTTGCCGCTATTGAATCCCATCTCACCGCCCTAGACAATAGGGTCGTGACGATAGAGGCCCGCCAGAGCGCGACTAAGGCCGCCCTTGCTCATCTCTCGCTATCCGCCTCACCCATCCCGGGATTAACACCAACCACTTCCAAGAGCCTTACCATCCATCATGGTCAGACACCCCTTGCACCTTAATCTCTAGCAGTGGAGCTGCAGGGTGTTCCGCTGCAAACTGAGCATGTACCCTGCAGCTCCATCTCCAGAATGTCCTCCCGGCACTCTTCCCGCCGTCATAGCACTCTAAGAGTCCCTAACTGCGGTTAAGTTGTGTGACTACACCTCATTTCATCTTTTTGAGACCCACCCAAGTGCTGCCCCCTGATGCACCGCAACCTTGCTGCAATGCTGCACCAGCTTGACATCTCGGACTGTGCCTGTCTACTGCTCAAAATCCTTCCTCGTAGTCGCACTGAAGCAAGCTTATTTGTTCTCAATGTGTACAGCCCTCCAAAAGCCCCTCCAGCCACTCTCCTCCTCGGCCTTCATTAAGCGCTCTTCTGTACTGGCCGCACTGCCCTTGTCGTTCTATGAGATTTCAATGCCCACAATACCAGCTGGGGTTACACCCAAAACACTCGCAAGGGCAACCCACTCTTGACTTCCACCCAGAACGAGTGTCTTTCTGTTCTTAATGATTTCGCTCACCCCACCAGGATCAGATCTAGTGTCCAACAAGATACCAACTCCGACCTTTCCCTCGCCAAAAATCTTTCTGATCCGACCTGGAATAATAAAGGGGTCTCTCTTGGTAGCGATCACTACATCCTCAGTACCACTTTCCCACTCCCTTCTCTTGCACGCACCTCTACTCGTTTGACCAAAGTTGTTGACTTGGACCGCTTCCGCTTCACTCGTCTCTCTACTTCCTCCTCTGCTCCTATCACCCATCTCTCGGCCTGGACTGAGACCCTTCTGGTGGACGTTTACACTGCCACATCCACACTCCCTGCAGCACCACACGCCACTACTGCAGACAGCCGTCTGGTGCACCTTTGGGAAGCTTATCATGCTGTCCACCTCCACTGACAGGCCCAGAAACACAATCGCCGCCTGCGTCTTCGTTTGTCCCAGCTGGCGTCGGACATGGAGGAGCACTGCTCCTCTCTGCTTTGGCAACAGTGGGGCCAGACCTGCGACCGGATGGCCGGTAACCTGGGCTTTCGTGACACGTGGTCGCTTCTCAGGGTGCTGCTAGATCATACACACACCAAAAGTTCCCAGCGCAAGAATATCTCTGATCTTCTTCACTCGTCCCCGCTCACCGATACTGAATTCCTAGAGGACCTCCGGGACCGCTACCTTTGCACCGACCTCCATACACCTCTTCCTTCTTTCTCCGGATCCCCCAATCCTGACGTTGACGCGGATCTCTCCTTGAATGAGGCATGTGCGGCGCTATTGACGCTCCGCACAACATCGGCCCCGGGAGTGGACCGCATCACTAACAAGACACTACGCAACCTAGGAACACCCTCCCTCCAAGCCATTACTGACATTCTCAATTCGCATTGGCAAGCTGGCACTCTTCCCTCCTCCTGGACACTTGCACTTGTCTCGTTCATAGCCTCCTGCACCGAGACCTCCGCGTCTACCGAGCCTCAGGAATTTTTCATACAAAGTCATCATCCGACCTAAAACCACGGTGGATCTGCAATCTGTGGCTCCACGCCCCTACGATCTCGAATTAGGGATCGAAGCAGCCCTCAACACCCCTCTACAAGAAAAGCCAACGCTGCGCGTTGTTAGCCAGCAGAACATTATAATGGTGTGCACTCACTGTGAGGAAGACGCGTTCCGCCTCGCCAAGCTTAATTGTCTGCACCTCGACGGCAAGAGTATAACGGTCACCGCCTATGTTGCCTTGCCAGAGGATGTCTGCAGGGGTGTCATACATAATATCAAGCCTGAAGTGAGTGATGACTCTATCTTCCAAGACGTGTCCTCACCCAGCCATACCATCCTGGGAGCGCGCCGACTGGGCAAGACTACGTCGGCAGTCATCGTCTTCGCCGGGCAGAAGGTTCCCTTCACGGTCAACTACGGGTGGCCAGAGCGCCGCTGCTACATCTACCGGAAAACGAGGGCGGCTTGTATCAACTGTGGAACGCCAGGTCACCGAGCAGATGTCTGCCCGAAACCCAAGGGGGCTGCTTGCCAAACCTGTGGAACGCCGAGTCCAGATGAGACGCACGAGTGCACACCCGTTTGCGCGCTGTGCAAGGGCCCGCACAAGACTTATGCAAGAGACTGCAAGGAGAAATTCCAGAGACCGCTGAACAAGAACGCTAGTGCCGCGTCATCAAACGCGGCATCAACAACGAAACTTGAAGATGAAGAAGATAGGAGCAGGCCAAGGCAGAAGAAGCAGCCTGCACAGCGACACAGAGGAGCGTCGTCATCAGTCTCCCGCTCTCGCTCCGCCTCCCGCGGCCGTTCCAGCTCAAGACGCCGGGCAACAGGCTCCACCCAGAACGCCAGTCACGTGGAGGCGGGGCGCCGAAGAAGACATCCTCGGGTCAGCTTTCAGATTCGAAGGTGAGCTTTGCTGAGTGGCCTCCCCTCCCCTCGTCCTCTCCTCAGAATAGCACGGAGTTGGCAGCACTCAAAAAAGAGATAGAAAGTCTGAAAAAACAAGCCAGTGCTTTAAGAATCCAAAACCAAGAGCTTAAGCGAGCTACTACTAACGCAATTACCCCGGTAACTCAGAGGACTCCTCAAAACCAAAAACAGCAGGTAGTACCTAGCTCCCAGCCCGCCTTAGGCGAGGTCTATCAACAAATTATCCAAGAAGTGAGGTCCTTCAAGGAGGAGTTTCAAGCTTTTCCAATTTACGTGAACGCCCAATTCCAAGAAATTCGAGAGCAGATTGCAAACAACCGACGATACCCGGAGACGGCAATTTCTGCACTTCGGAAGGAACATGCGTATAAAAGACATAAGTCGAAATTCGCTCGTACAATGCAAGTGGACGAGCCATCCGATACGGATTCAACATGCTAGCCAAACCTAGAGTAAAGATCTGGCAGTGGAACTGCCGGGGATACAGGAGAAAGCAGGCTGCTCTAAATCTACTTATATCTCAGGAGTCTGACCCACCGGCAGCTATCCTAATTCAAGAACCCCACCTAATACCTATTAAACTCCAAGACTATGTCACTTACCAGCACGACCAGTTAACTGCCACGTTAGTGCACAAATCATACACTGCCATATTGCACGATCCTTTCGAGCCGGATATTGCGCACTGCTATATAACTATTCTTCCTCTCCAAAGAGGAGCGGCAAGCACGCACGTATTGAATGTATAAAGCCCTCCTAAAGACAGGCACGCAAAATTGGGTTCCCTCATAAAGAAATTTCTGACCTTAGTAGGCCATTCCCCCTGCGTGATTGGGGGCGACTTCAACGCACCACACCCTTCATGGGGCTACCCGGCAGCGACACCAAAAGGCAGAAAACTGGAAGAAGTAGTGACGCAAGAAGGGTTATCGACCCTCACCGATCTCACTTACCCTACGAGGCTGGGAAACAGTGTCAGTAGAGATACGTGTCCTGACCTGACATTCACCAAGAACATACAAAGCGCCATTTGGAAGAATACCGAACAGCACCTGGGAAGCGATCACTTCATACTCTCTCTGGAGATAAGCACAAATGCGTGCAAGCGCAAAATAGGTATCGCAAGAGTTACGAACTGGGACAGGTGGAGAAAGGCCCAGACATCTCCTGCAAACCCTATTACCGACATAGAGGAATGGGTTAAACATGAGGTGCACACTTTGAAAGCCTTTACAAAAGAGGTCTGCACGACAGAAGACTGCCCAGCGGTCGATCCGCACCTTCTACATTTATGGGAAGCGAGGCACTCATTGACAAAGAGATGGCGCAGACAGCGGCTTAACCGCAAACTCAAGAAAAAAATAGAGGAGATAAACAAAAAGGCAGAATCCTATGCCATATCCTTAGCCAGACAGAACTGGAATTCGCTCTGTGATGGTATTCAGGGGAAGCTAGGGGTGTCAAAGACTTGGAAGTTCCTACGTGTCCTAATCGACCCCAGCAGCAGCAGCAAGTCGGCTCACGAAGATCGTACACGCCACCCCGGGTACGGACACAGAGTTGATGGAAAAGCTCAAGACCAGGTATCTGTGCACGGACCAAGTCATGGATGAGCCGGGGTATTCTGGGCTGCCGAATCCCGAGCTGGACATCCCACCCACGAAAGAAGAAATCAAAGCAGAAATCGCGGCCATGAGGAAAAATGCAGCTCCAGGTCCAGATCAGATAACAGCGAAGCTCTTATTTAACCTCAGCGATGACACCATCACCTCGCTGGTGGAGTGCTTCAACAAGCAGCATTGGGCTACAGGAACGTTACCAATATCCTGGAAGACAGCCGAGGTTCGGTTCATTCCGAAGCCGAACAAACCCCTTAAACTGGATAATCTAAGACCGATATCGCCGACCTCGTGTTTGGGGAAACTCATAAAGTCATCAACACGAGACTGAGTAGATACTTAGAAGATAGCAACCTCCTACCTAACACTCAATTCGGCTTTCGCCCACACCTATCAACACAGGACACCCTGTTGTACTTGTACAAAGACCTCCTTGAGACACCTCCCAAGTCACAGACAAGGGCCATCCTGGCACTTGATTTGAAAGGAGCGTTCGATAACGTTCTACATAAAAATATCCTGCAAAGCCTCGCCGATACCAACTGTGGCGCAAGAACCTACAACTATATCAAAAACTTCTTATCAGCCAGGCAAGCCACTATAAACTTCGGTGGAATAAAATCAGATCTCATCACTCTAGGCCCGAGGGGAACTCCGCAAGGGGCGGTACTGTCACCCCTCTTGTTCAACTTAGCTATGAAAGATCTACCAGGCCTTCTTTCCGAAATCCCCGGCATCAAACACACATTGTATGCGGGTGATATCACTGTCTGGTGCAACTCGGGGAGTGACGCCGAGATCGAGGAGCGTCTTCAAGCAGCAGCGGACACGGTGGCCCGGTACGCCAGGGAGAGAGGCCTCCAGTGTGCGCTGGAAAAGTCCGAGTTGCTAATTCTGAAGAACCCGAGGACACCCCTAGCACAGAACATCTCGGTGTATATAGAGAGCCACCCAGTACAGAAACCCACGGAGATCAAGATCCTAGGGCAGTATATCCCGCAGGGGCGACAGAACACCACCACAATGAAGAAGCTTACAACATCCACCGAGCAAATCCTCCGGATGATACATCGTATCCGAAATAAACACCATGGCATGAAGGAAAGGGACACCATCCGCTTAGTGCAAGCTTTCGTGATCTCGCGGATAATGTACGGGACGGCATTCCTTAACGTCTCCAGGTCGGAAATTGGAAAGTTGGAGACACTCATCAGGAAAGTCTACAAGACGGCCCTGGGGCTACCGAACTCCACGCCAACGGCCAAGCTCATGGCTCTAGGAGTACATAATACCTTCGAAGAGATGTGGGAAGCACAATGGCTCTCACAACTCAATAGGCTCGCACTTACAACACCCGGCAGAGAACTGCTCGAGAAGATCCATGTTAATCAGCCATATACAATTGACCAAAGGGAAGAGGTCCCACGCGATGTGAGAAGACGCATCAACGTGTACCCCATTCCGCGGAATATGCATCCCGCATATAACATCGAGCCCCGCCGGGGTGGTGCAGTGGTAAGACGCCCGACTACTGTGCCGGAGTTCCCGGGATCGAATCCCGGCCTCGGTGGCTGCGTTTCGATGGAGGCGAAACGAAGTGGCGTCCGTGTGCTGGGCGATGTCAGCGCACGTTAAAGATCCCCAGGTGGTCGAAATTACTCCGTAGCCCTCCACTACGCCCCCCCCCCTTCTCTTTATCCACTTTAACTCCCACCTTCATCCCTTCCCTTACGGCGCAGTTCAGGTGTCCACAGAGCAAGTGTGACAGATACTGCGCCTTTCCCTTCCTATGAACCAACCAACCATATAACATCGAGAGGAGGATAGCAAGAGGGGAAGCCCTGCAGAAGAAATGGGACAAGCAGACTAACACCCTTTACGTGGACGCAGCAGGACCACAGAATGGAGCCATGACTATTGTAGTCTCAACGCCTGCGGGGTCGATGGTGAACTGCGCCTCGGTGAAAACATCTAACCCCACTCACGCAGAGGAGGCAGCTATTGCATTAGCTGTAGCATCTAACCCTAACGCCGTTGTGCTCACTGATTCGCAGAACGCCTGTCGCAACTTCAATTACGGATTAATTCGTAAGTCAGGGTTGTCATTGCTAACTAAGCACCCACCCAACCAAGCATCAATCATCTGGTTTCCCGGTCACCTGGAACTACCAGGAGGAAACGAAGCCGCTCACAGGCATGCCCGAGCTCTTTTATACCGGGCGTCTCCCCCTGATGACCATGAAGGGTGCCGTGACCTGATAGGTTTAGCAGTGTATGCTGACAATCTCGCGCCATACAGAACAGCCAGAAAGGAGTACCAAACACCACACAAATCCCTCAATAAGTTAGAAGAGAACATCCTTAGGAGACTACAAACCAACACATACCCAACACCAGCTAAATTACACCTGTGGTACCCTATACTATACTCTCCGCAGTGCCCACACTGTGGAGAGGTAGCTAACCTCTACCATATGGTGTGGGCATGCCAATTTAATCCCTTAGTTGACCCCAATCCCAACCCCTCGGAGGAGCAGTGGGAGGCTATTCTGCTCAGCGATGATCCTGACCGTCAGCACTGGCTGGTGGGGAGGGCCAGCGCAGCAGCAGCAGCCAATGGACTACCGGACTAGGCGGCCCACCCATATGTTCTGAGAATACTGAATAAATGAAGATGTTTTCAATCAATCAATCAATCAATCAGTCAATCAATACCAAACCCGGTACACCTACTGCCCTAGAACACCTCCGCCCCATATCTCTCACGTCTTGTATCGGAAAGCTGTTTGAACACGTCATCCTGGCCTGCCTCCAAATCTACTTGGATGATCATGACCTGTATCCGCACTCCATGTTCGGCTTCAGCCCCCAGCTGTCAACCTGGGATGTCAGCTGAGCGTGGGTCCACTCTGAGGGAAGCAATCCCTCTTGCCAGTGTTGGTAAAGAGTTCTATTATTGCCTGGATTTAGTTCTCAACAAGGTTTCTGAGGGCTTTATTTGTGATCTGGTCGTCTCCTGGAGCAGACGTAGTGTGGAGTTGGAGCATATAGCTGCTCTGACTTCACACGTTGCGATGTCTTCGTCTAGTTCAGGATTTTGGGCTCCTATGTACTGCGGTAAGGGCGCTTTGGTGTGGTTGTGGGGTATGTGTCTTTTAAGGATTTGATAATTTTGTTGTTGTCTTTATCTATAGCCATGGATAAGACGAGTTACATTGTGCTGCTGTACATTTTTGGCGTGATCGGGTTCAAGAAAGCATCGTAGAAATCGCCACGTGTCCTTAAAGGTTTCCAGCAGGGCGGTCGCATACTTAATTGATCCCATTGCTGGTGACTGAAATGTGCCACGTACTTCCCCATTTCTCTTAGGAGAGCGGAGATGCGTAGCTTCAGGGTGCGATTGTGTGATTTTAAGCCATCGCTTCTGTAAGCTTGAGTGGGCTTCCCAAATGTGGAGTAAGCGGCTATCAATCACCTCCGAGTTTTGCGTGCACGGCATTTCCGATGTGGCCATGTTTACGTCCTTGTTAGGTGAACTACCCAATTTGTAAAGTAAAAAGCGGTTGGTTCGTCGGCGCCACCGTGTTTGGAGCCATGGAAAGCGATCCGGAAACGCCTAAACAAGCCAGGCTTATGCAATAGAATGAAATCGGGCAAAGGCGACGAGCCGGAGAGACCTAGCCAGGCAACCCCACTACTTGCAATCAAGATTAACCAAGGCTAACTAAGCTATGCCTTAGCTTTCGATACGTATATCCTGGCATAGCCGAGCTAAGCCACAGTTTTTTTCTCTCTGTCTGTGGTTAAGGCGCCCATGAAGGAAGGAAAACTAAGGAGGGAGCGCGTGGCAACACTCTTCAAGCCTAGTCATAAAACAAGGGCGCGAGTTGTTCTCCACGTGATTAGACCACGTGATAGCGTGCGGTGATATCCAAGGTATATCTACCTTGTGATATCTACCACCATTGCGAATCGGCGCCGCGCGGGGCCTGCCGCGCGCAGCACCGAGGAATCGGCGCGATAACCCATGCTCGCCACAGCAGACAGCCGCGCGCCCGCGCCAAGGCAGACACGCGCATTAAAACATGTCACATCAAAACATAGGGACAGGCTGGGAGAGCGAAAAAACAGAGGAGGGAATGAGGAACGGCTTCCTGGCAGCGCCTTCTAGAATGGCGCTGCTCCTCGGCGCTTGGCTTGGGAAGGTTGGCCGCGTGACGTCACGCACTCTCCTTTCTTTTCTTACCTCCCTGAAGATGCCCGCCCGACTACAATACCAGAGTTTCGGGTTCGATCCACACCATCGGCGGCTGCCTCTCGATCGAGGCGAAGCGTAGAGGTGTCCCTGTGTTGTGCGATGTCAGCGTCGTTGTTGTTGCGACTGAATGCATGCATGCAGCCTGCTACTGGCTCTGTAGCTGAGCCACCTTCGCGCCTCGTGCGGACAGAAGCGAAAATAGAGAAGAAAAAGAAGAGGGAAAGACGCGCGTTGGGACAGCCGCCGTCCACAATTGAAACGGTAGCGGGTGCAATGACGGCCTATAACAGATAAAAATCCAGTGGCAGACTAGCCCCCGCCGCAAGCGGCGGTGACGTACCAGTCAGTCCCAACTCCGTAGGGCCACGAGCAGCCACCCCTCTCCCCACTCGCGATCTCAGTGCACGTTAAAGATGTTGCGATTGTAGGAAGAAGGAAAAGAAAACGCACGGGCCTGCTACTGGCTCTGTAGCTGAGCCACCTCCGCTGCCTATAATTATAACTGGTTCACAGGAAGGGAAAGGTGCAGTATCAGTCACACTTGTTTCTGTGCACACCTGAACCGCACCGTAAGGGAAGAGAGGAAGGTGGGAGAGAAGGTGGAAAGAGAGAAAAAGAAAAGCCGTAGTGGAGGGTAACGGAGTAATTCCGACCACCTGCAGATCTTTAACGTGCACTGACATCGCACAGCACACAAACGACTCTCGTTTCACCTCCATCGAAACGCAACCGCCGCGGTCGGGAATGAACCCGGGTACAGTCGGGCGTCTTACCACTGCACCACCACGTGCGGACAGAAAGGAAAATAAAGAAGGAAATAAAAAAACGATGCTATGCCTGGATATAGGCACCGTGCGCATATGTAACTCAGGAGCGACGCGCGTGCCACGAGCGGCGACGCGCGCAGCCAGAGTGAGAGCGCGCCGCGAACTCGCCACAGCGGCTATATGATGACTACTCTTCTGCAGTACACCGGCGAGGTCGTTTCGGACAGCAATTGGAAGACTTCAAGAAATTGTTGGTTCGTTGGTTTGTTGGTTTTCACCAAAGACCAAGGTTTACAGCTTCACGACTCGACATTGGGAGTAGGAACGACGCCTACGTTGGATTCAACTCGTTCGCCGTCAGAACTTCAGAAGTAAGCTTTATTTTTTCGCAATTACTTTCACAGCATACATTTGTTGCACTAATAATAACAAAAAAGACTGATTTTCTCTTACATGTTGCTGAGATTTCTGACTGCAAACAATATGCCGTAACACGGCCGCTAAGTGCGCCTCCATTGAGCGGCCGTGGCCGTAATATCCTCGGTTCTTTTTCCTGGGGTTCATTTGTCAGCGGCCTGTGACAAGCTCCGCCGCTTAATCGTGTTTTATTATTTCGCTTCAGTGATGACGGAAACCAGTGGCAGCCTTCAATTCACTCAAGAATATGCAGCAAACATTTTGTTGGAAACGCGAATGCAAATGAATGTTACTTGCTATCAATTTGATGAATTTCGAGGGCGTCGCGAGACCCACGTCTGTGCGATGGACCGGCCCGATACTTCGCTGCCGTTTTCTGCCGAATATTCTTTTACATCGTGAACACGTTCGGATTCAAACAGTTTGATGCCTTTGGTTATGGTCGCACCTCGAAAGAAAAAAAAACTTGTCCGCCCAAAGGCAGGCCGCAATCCGGCAGCTATCAGCAGCGGCGCGCTGATGATGATGATAATTTTATTTTCCAGCAGATAAGGAGGCCCCCAATTCCCGCCCCCGGCACGCAGGCCTAAGTGACGGGAGCAGAGACCTCCGCGATCAGAAGCAGGCAAAGAGGTCTTGGCTCTTCGCGGCTTCTTCCGCCAGGCGGATGGCTTGTAGCTGTGGAGCAGGGACCTCGCTCCGCAGCAGGGCTTCCCAGGCTTCTCTACAATTTATATTTGTTTTAGCCCCTGGGGAGCTAGCACATTCCCAGATTATATGGTCGAGGGTCCCTCTCTCCCCACAGTGCTTGCATTTATCGTTTCTCATATCTTCCATTTGGACATAATATGCCCAGACCCGGTTTACAAAGTTCCCAGCTTGCAGGCGCCGCCATGCGACTGCCTCCCTATTGTTTAGACTTTTATCCGGTGGTGGCACCAGTCTCCTGCTTAACCTGTAATTTTGAAGAATCTCCGTATAATTTTGCAGATGCTCGTCCATGTTCCGGCAATCGGGCGGCTCCACAGTTACCCGGAAGTAGAGAGCTCGGGCTAACTCATGGGCCGCTTCGTTGCCAGGAACGGACGTGTGTGCAGGGGTCCAAATTAGGCGAATTTTCCTGTTTAGTCGTCTACCGGCCAGAATCCTTGCCGCTTCCGGCGAGACCCTGCCCTTTCCAAAATTCCAAATAGCCGTTTTGCTATCGCTGATTATGAAATTGGCTTGCGTTCCGACGCAAGCGAGCGCTATTGCAACTTCTTCAGCCGTTTCAGCGTTGCGGCTTCTAATGATGGCGGCTGATACCGGGGCACCTCGGCCGTCGACCACCGAGGCGACCGCCGCCCCCGTTTTGCCACTTGCCGCATCCCCGTACGCAACCGACTTGCTGTCCATCGAATCGAAGCGTCTGATTAGTGCTTCTGCTCTCTTCTCCCTCCTCTCTGTGTTGAATATGGGATGCATGTTATGAGGGAGGGAGGGAATGATTAGATTTTCTCGGCAGTCTTGTGGGATACTTGATTTTTCTCGTAGTCCCCTATCTGTCTGCAGGCCTACCATTTCGA
Source organism: Amblyomma maculatum (assembly GCF_055883805.1). NCBI lineage: Eukaryota > Metazoa > Arthropoda > Arachnida > Ixodida > Ixodidae > Amblyomma > Amblyomma maculatum. The sequence continues at coordinate 92,379,582 of NC_139346.1, read as the reverse complement.
GTATAGTTCTGCCCGTGGTCGTTCGACTTAATCTTTCCAGCTGCGAAACTCTGACAGCCTCCGCTATTTCGTCCCAGCTATTGTGCACTCTTAAATATCAGGTCGGAGGAGAAGAAGAGGTTAGACTCTCTCATTCGACGGTGCATAAAGAGGGCCCTGGGCTTACCAATTACCACATCCACAGCGGCGCGTTGGCTCCCGTTGCCACGGTGGCGAAAATCGTGTGCTACGGCGCTCACTCGGGACGCCAAACTCGCCACTGGTGGCGCTAAAGTCAGCGCCGCTGGTGGAGGTTCCTGCAGAAAAGTACCTCGGGATCAGTCGTTAAATTATCCAGTCTTCGGCGCCGTTCGCCAGCAGCTAAACTCTCCTTGGCTTCCAGGTCGAGAGCTTCTAAGTTCACCGCCGTTCTATAATTCGTTTACAGGAAAGGAAAGGCGGTATCTGTCACTTGGGGTCGAATCCGAGTACGGCACAATTTTGGACCATTCTATTATTATTATTATTATTATTTTTATTATATGGCCTGAATCGAGTGGCAGCTTCACGTCGTCAATACCGAATTCATGATCAAAATTTAATTGGCTCACCAATCAGGCACCGCGATGGCACTTGTTCAATCACCAATGCGTCCTTTAAGGGCTGGCGGAAGTCAATGCGTCATTCTGCTTCAGGTCACCCTCTAGTGATGATGTAGGATGGCTAGCTCCTAGTGAGCTGGACAATACCTCATTAATCTGTGATACTCTGTGACATTGCCTTACTAGTAACTCAGAGGATCAATTACAAATATTAATTGATTACCTGCGGAAGGTAAGAATTGCCGCCCGGCGGCATTGTTCCCGCTTGGTCCTCATAGCTGACGGCAGATGGGTGACGTTACATCCTTGACGTCACCCTGAGTGACTTTATTTTAATTTTTGGTACTTTCAAATTGCGCGTCAATCGCAGTATCTGTCACTTGCGGAATCCCGCTATCATCCTCACGGTAGACAAGCGGAATTATGAAGAGCGTTTCACGACCCAGGGCATGGCACAGCGGCAGAGCGCTCGGCTAGGGATCAAAGGGATGGAGGTTAGATTCCCGAATGGAAACTAATTTTTTTATATAATGAGGAGGCGTCGCACACCTCTTAAGCGTTGCTTAAGAGCTTGGCGAGGGGGCTGCGCAGCTGGCCTTGGTTGTGTCACGGCATACAGCACACGCGAAGCTCGGCTCCGACCCTCGTAGTGAAGCTTTTATGAGAAGCATATTGCTAGAGGTAAACCATAGCCCTTCGTGACGGTTACACGCCGTGCGAAGAATGTGGAATGCTACGTCACACCACGTGATACGCTGACGTCACGACAGAGGAGAGACGGAGGTCCAGCTCGCGCCGTCGGCTGCGGTTGCACGCCGTGCGGACCACGTGGTATGGTGACGTCACACCACGTGATACGCTTACGTCAAGACAGAGGGGAGAGGGGGACCGGCTCGCGCCGTCGGCTGCGGTTGCACGCTGTACGGACCACGTGATATAGCGCAGGTTTATATATAAAGGGGAGACGATTGCGCAGAGATGAGGCTGGTACAGGTGGGTCACCGCCGCTTGCGGCAGGAGGCTAGCCTGGCACCGAATTTTTGTCTGTTCTAGGCCGTCATTGCACACGCCACCGCTGGTGGTGGACGACGGCTGTTGTTGCGGCGCGCGTCTTTTTTTCCATCTTCCTTTTCTTTCTTCTCTATATTCTCTTCTATCTGCACGAGGCAGCGGAGGTGGCTCAGCTACAGAGCCAGTAGCAGGCCCGTGCATTTTCTTTTCCTTCTTCCTACAGCCACAACAACAACAATAACGCTCGCCTCCAGAGATGAGGCTGGTACAGGTGGGTCACCGCCGCTTGCGGCAGGAGGCTAGCCTGGCACAGAATTTTTATCTGTTCTAGGCCGTCATTGCACACGCCACCGCTGGTGGTGGACGACGGCTGTTGTTGCGGCGCGCGTTTTTTTTTTCCATCTTCCTTTTCTTTCTTCTCTATATTCTCTTCTACCTGCACGAGGCAGCGGAGGTGGCTCAGCTACAGAGCCAGTAGCAGGCCCGTGCATTTTCTTTTCCTTCTTCCTACAGCCACAACAACAACAACAACGCCTCCAGAGGTTTCGCTCTGCCCTGATGGGAAGGTTTCGCTCTGCCCCGATGGGGCTGGTGCAGGTGGGTCATCGCTGCTTGCGGCGGGGGCTGGCCTGGCACCGAATTTTTATTTGTTGTAGGCCGTCATTGCACACGCCACCGCTGGTGGTGGACGACGGCTGTTGCGGCGCACGTCTTTCTTTCCCTCTTGATTTTCTTTCTTCTCTATATTCTCCTCTATCTGCACGAGGCAGCGGAGGTGGCTCAACTACAGAGCCAGTAGCAGGCCTGTGCATTTTATTTTCCTTCTTCCTACAGCCACAACAACAACAACTCGCCTCCAGTATAGACCCTCACAAAAGGTGGCGATGCCTCCGGCTTTTGCTTTGCGTACATATTCGCGTAGTGGCAATCGAGTATCGTTGGCCTGGGGGACGACATGATCGTTGTGTGTGTCGGTAACACAGTTAGAGATGAACGAGTCATGCTATTACCTAGTTTTATGCGATGGGAAAACATTCTGCATTCCAAGTTTAAACCGTGTAAAAGCACGTGTAACCAAGGAAAGAAATGTTTAGCCAAGTGTAACAATGGAAAGCCGAGTTTAGCAATCAATATGCTTCTCATCTGACCAGGCTTAACCAAGCTAAGCCTCAGCCATTTTTTCCCGCTCTGCTTACGGCCAGTGGGGTCCGGACACTACCCTCGTATTTCTTGCTGCCTTGTGTGCCCTCTCACGTGTATGCATTGCTGGTGAAAGTGAAAGGGCGTTCATGTGTATTTGCTAATTTGTTTTGTCTCGCCCCTGATTTAGAGAGTTTCTGTGCGTCGTTTCCACAGGGGGAAAGGGCAAAGCCCTGTGTGCCCTCTCACGTGTATGCATTGCTGGTAAAAGTGAAAGGGCGTTCATGTGTCTTTGCTAATTTGTTTTGTCTCGCCCCTAATTTTGAGAGAGTATCTGTGCATCGTCTCCACAGGGGGAAAGGGCGAACGATTGGTGGGAGGCACACGGGGCTCGCGAAGGACCAATCTCGGAGGTGCCGATGTTGCATTGGCTATTTAAAATGTGGCTTTGTCATTCTGATTGGCTCGAAGAAGCTCTTTTCCTCCGATTGGCCACGAGGTTGGTCACCAGGATGTTGAAAATGGGCCTCATCCAAACTACTGTATACTGTACCATAGTGTATATATTTCTTTTATTTTTACCTACTCTTTTCTTTCTCCCTATCACTCACCTCTTTGATTTCCTCTACCTTCTCCTCGCTATCCCTTTATTTCCGCCGCCCCAGTTCATGTGCTTCAGATATAAGATAGCAGATACCGGGGCTGGCAAACATCTTTTCTTTCCTTTTGTACATACAATAAATAACCACTACAACAACATACTTAAGACGGGTGTTTGGGCAAAAAGAGGGCACAGATAGACGGGTAGACAGACTGACTGCCGACTTACGACTGGTGGCAGGAAGTCGCGAACTGTGTTCGCGAAAGCAAAATGTGTTTTTGACCCGTTCAATAAAGTGCCTGTAGCGCTCGAAAAGTTGTCCCGTCCTTTTCCTGCAACGTGTCCCCGGATCAACGGGGACCATCTGGAACACCACATCATCCATATATATACGGCGAAAGTTAACTCTGGGATAGCTTCTTTTTCTGCTTGTGAACCGGCCGGCGACAGAGGTGGAAGGAATTGGACCTTAATCGGCTCCTCGAGGTCTCTCCTTCAGAGCTGAACCATCGCTTGCGTGGTCGCCCGCGTTGGCCACTGCGCCCTCTTTCCCCGCTAGGCTTTGGTCTTGCTTTTTTCAGTCTCTCGGGGCACTCTTTGGATCCGGTGCGATGTGCCTCACCGCATATTAGGCACCTAATTTGAGCTCGCACACATGGCCTTTCGTCGGATTTTTATCTCCGCACAGTCCGCACACAATAATGCCCGGTTTGGGGCACACGTCCGAGCGGTGTCCTTGCTGGAAACAGACGTAGCACACTTGCCTCGTGTGGCGGTACTGGTAGCACGGTAGTTCACCTCCGTAGTATATTACGAATTTCGGCAAGATCGGGCCGTCAAACGTGATCACTGCGGTCTTGGATTTTCCAAGCATCCTTGCCAGGAGAATGGTTACCATGAGTTCCGACATGCAGGTGTGCTTTGAGCTCTTCGGGAGACGTACCTGGGTCAACACCGTGTATTACGCCGCGAAAGACGTCCTCACGTAAGCGTTTACCTCGTACTACTTTCCGGCGAATTTAAGGCGGGTAATGCGCCGCACCAGGTGAGCCGTTTCTTCCTATGGGGTGCTAACGATAACGATGTTGGATCCTGTACGAAGCCTTACAAGTATGTCCTCGTCCTTGCATTGTTGGCCGCATGCCATGATAACGGCGCGCTACTTGGTGTGTGGTAAGTGATTTCACCATGAGTCCTTTCTTGGGTCGAAAAATTATTTTGGTGTCATTTTTGGGGAGTGGCGGCAGTCTTCGCCTAGGCCTCCTCTGCTCCCCCTGTCCAGTCTTGTTGCAGCTGGTCGCATTACCCAGTGATATTCCATCATGAGGTTGGGCGTCCGGGCCGGTTCCCGTGCCTTTCCGTTGCCCTTGTCTCTGAAGTTTTTTTTTTTTTTTTTCTGGCGCTTGAATTGAACAAGCTCCCAACTGGCATCGTTGTTGTACCCGACGCGCTCCGATGAGGAATCTGACGGGATTCCGCCTTCGCTTCCTGACTCGGCGTCTCCAAAGTCGTCTTCATCCATCCCTTGGAATTCGTCAAGGAGGGCATTTGGTGGTTGTGGCGACGCACTTGGGGCTTGGCTTGGCCCTGCCATATGGTCTCTCTTTTAAGAAGCGTCGGTGCTAGGCGCCGCCGTCGTCAATAAGCCTAGCGTCCCATGCTCTCCCGATGTCGTGCTGGGCGTCCCGTCAGAGTTAGCGGGCTGGCGCCCGCTTTGGAACTTTCAAGTCCGGTAAAGATCCGAAAAAATGGTCCCACCGCTTGAAATATGGCATCTATGGGATCCAGCACTTGATGTCTTCCAGTTCCGAATGAAATCCGGTGGTGAAAATTGTTGGTCCGGTGAAATCGGTCAAAATTTGCGGAGCCGAACTGATGCATGTCCGCCTACTTCAACCGCCATCCGTCCAATTCTATGAGCCGAAACGGAGTGGCGTCTGTGTGCTGTACGATGTGTTCAGCGCATTTTCGTTTCGCCGTGGTATCCCCGAAACAATTTCGAATCTCCTCTTCAAAACGATCCCAGCTTGTTAGGGACGCTTCCTGGTTCTCAAACCATATCAGGGCTGTGAAGTCCAAGAAAAAAACATTTGCCAGCTTTACAGTGGCATCCCGGCGATTGTCCTTGCTCACCAGCTGGTAATTGGTAAGCCACTCGCCCACGGCTTCGCCTGCCTTGCCAGAAAAGGTCCACGGCTCACGTAATGCTGCCATACGGGTGCCACTGGGCCTGGCTGCCGTGCGTCGCCGTCTTGGATCATTGTGGCGGTCAAAAGGGGGAGCCCAGCGAGTCGTCGGCTCGAACGAGGTAGAGAAGAATCTGTGTGATCGTGGCAGCACCTCCACCCCACTGTTAAGGTTTATTTACAGAGGGATTCTTCACCTTAGCTTGGTGCGCTAACCAACAGATGATGAGCTTCCTCTTCCTCAACCTCTATTGTGGAGAGCCTCTTTTTCACACTTGTCCTCTCCTGTGCGCATGCCTGACAATATTATTATTATTATATTTACATCGCACAGCACACTGACGCCTGTCCATTTATATACTATTTTTAATTGCTTCATAGGGAGGGAAAGGCGCAGTATCTGTCACACTTGCTCTGTGGACCCATGGGCCCGTATTCCGAGTGCGTCGTTATCGGTGTCGCTATCTCACGTAACCGCGAGCCATCGGATTGGTTGAAATGCCGGAATTGGGTGTTGGAAGCGGAAGAGGTAGCAACATCATTTTTCAGCATGACTCGAGGTCGGGGAGATAGCGACACTCACGGTAACGACGCAAACTCGGAATACGGGCCCAGGGCCCGTATTCCGAGTTTGCGTCGTTACCGTGAGTGTCGCTATCCCCCCGATCACGAGTAATCTGATTGGTGGGAACCCCGGAATATGATGTGGCCACCACTTCCGGTTCCGTATTGGCAACACCCAGTTCCGGAGTTTCGACCAATCAGATGACTCGAGGTCACGTGAGATAGCGACACACCGATAACGACGCAAACTCGGAATACGGGCGCGGGGAGGTGGGAGTGAAAGTGGAAAGAGAGAAAGGGGAGTCATAGTGGAGGGCTACGGAGTAATTTCGACCACCTGGGAATTTTAAAGCGCAGCTCTTTGGTGCCCGTTACTGGGTTTCGCGTCGGCCACGTCGGCCTCTTAACCAGCTCCGCCTCCCTTTCATCCCCCCAGTTGGTTGGTTCATAGGAAGGGAAAGGCGCAGTATCTGTCACACTTGCTCTGTGGACACCTGAACCGCGCCGTAAGGGAAGGGATGAAGGTGGGAGTGAAAGTGGATAGAGAGAAAGGGGGGCCGTAGTGGAGGGCTACGGAGTAATTTCGACCACCTGGGGATCTTGTTCAAGCCGGCGCTTCGGCAACTGGAGGAGGAGGAGGAAGATGAGGAGGAAAAGCAGGCAGGTTAACCGGTAAAGGAACTGGTTCGCTGCCCTGCACTGGGGGAGAGGGGTAGGTGGGAGTTAAACTAAACGGTGTTGGTGACCACCGCTGCGTCCGTGGCTCAGTGACACATTGCGGTGCGGAGATGACTTCTCTTCTCGGACTGTACACGTTTATTTACACCTTTTTACAACTTAGTATTTACACAAATGTCGTCGGGTGCGACATCAAACAGAGAGGGCTAACTGCGACTGGTGAACGATCAGAGGTCAGAGGCTAGCAGGATCAGGCCTTGGCCTCCTGCTACACTTTAGGCCGGAGTCCCTTGAGACCTCCGTCAGCCTAGCCTCCCTCTCGAACAACCCGTCTGCTCTCCACTCTCGTCCGAGCCCAACCCTGTTCCGAGCCCCACTGTCCAACACTCGCTTTCTTAGCGTTACCCAAAATTCCAGTTTAGTCCGTTGACCAATCGACGTACGCCACTATGTGGCCAATAGCATGCAGTCCTTTAAAATGGGCTGGCCAATCATTATGGCACATATACCCTCTCCTACGCATGTCAAATAAAACACACACAAAGCACGCACAAAGCGGCGAGTAGTTGCGCACACACACACATACATCTGCAACTTTTCCCTCTCCAAATTCCTCCAACGCAAGAGGCGCCAAACAGTCGCAAAGACAAACGGCGTCCACGGTTACACTTCCGAAAATACATAAAAACACACACGCGCAAAGCTCAGGCCCAAACATTCCGATCCCTGCTCTTGGTCGGTTGCGCGCGGGCGGCGGATTCAAAGGGACACACAGGCGTCTTCCCGGGAAGACATGTCAACGGCGCGTTCTCCCCAGGCCCGTGTTACGCCGCGCTTCGGGATTTATGGCCTCCGCGCCCTCTCCACTCGAACCGGGAGACACCGCAGTTAGCGCCGAACCCACAACCACGCGCTTATGCTGTGCGCTCTAACTGCACTGCCCTGCTTCCCTCGCGGCACGGGATGGAGAGAGCCGGTGGCGTCGCCCGCTGCCATGTGTTCTGGGCTCACTTCCGAGAAGCGGTCGCCCGCGCGACCGTCATAAATCTGCCCGCGTCAAGCTGCCCCTTGACCTTGGCGGCCCCTTCGGAATCTCGCTTCTGTGCGAAGCCCGCAAACTTAACTCCTCCCCATCGAGAATGTTGCGCGTACACTTGCTGTACGCTCAACATAAAACTCCTCTAACGGGGGAAGGAGGGGGGGGGGGCACTGTGGTGTGGCGCACACCAAACAAAACAAACCAACGCAGCATACAAAACAATAGTGCAACACTCCGTACAGAAGCGTGCGCGCCCTGAACGACAATAGTCCGTGTGCACGTTCGCAAACGGTAACTAATGCATGGGCCAAACTCTGAACAACACTCCTGGCGTATACGACACCACACAAGGTAATACAATACAAGGTAACACTGCTTGGCGTATACAACACGAAACAAGGCAATAAACACAGCATGATAGAGCACAAAGCCGGAGTTCACACAAGACACATATGTTCCGCACAGAGATGATTGTCCACTCCCCGCTCAAAAGTCTCTTGAATGAGTCAACGTTCCCCCACTCCAAATCACTGCCTCAGCACGTGGTCGAGCCACAGGGGATCTTTACGCCTCTCACAACTGGCAGTGGCAGAGTGGGTGAAGACTGCGAACATTGCTCGGCGCTTACCGCCGGGATCAAAAGGCTGGACGGCTCGCACGACACAGACGAGCCGCAGCATGGAAGATAATGGCACGCGCCGTGCTTTTTGGCTGTGCCGCCTTCCTGCATCGCACACAACGCTAGCTGCCTGCGTGCATGACACACGCGCTTCCTCGGAAGCACGAACAAGAATGCACCTAAAAGGCGCCTCTGAGACTATTGTCCCTGTCTCAAAAAGCTCATTCTCCGGAGGCTCCGCCTTAGCAGTCCTTCCTTTACGCAGATGCGCACCGAGGTCACAACGCTGGTCATGGTCCATCGCTGCATGTGACAGTTATTTTGCGGTTTTCTAAGCGTGGGACGCAATTTCCGTCGCCATCGCTCAGACCATGCCTCAGACTGCGCTCATCTACACCCTCACACGAGCCCGTGTTTTTCGGGTTAGGATCGCCTCGTCTATCCAGCTGTGCGGCTGCTGGCTCCTCGGACGCTACTACTGGTGTAGCGATCACTGTTTCGACTGTCGCGCTCTCGACACAGCCTGCCTGACACTCTACCGCTTCGGACGGGGACACAAGTTCAGCGCTCGCGCTAGCCAAGCATTTCGCGTCCTTGCTCACATTCGCGTCATTAGCATGGTGAGCACATTCGGCTACCTCGCAAGACTTGACCTGCTCATTTTGGCTAATGACATTCCATGTCACAGGCGCCTCCGTAGAGCACACCTCTACCTCAGGGATATGAGACTGCTCCTCCCTCTCAACATCGGTTGATTCTACAACTCGCGTCTCCTCAACGCGAACTTCAACTGCACTCCCCTTACCGACCGCCTCGATCAGCGTTTGATCAGTGCCATTTTCGGGAATGTACGCCTGAATTTGTACCGGCTCCGGTAGTTCACGCGCTGCCCTCCGTAAGCGCTCCTCCTCCTCGAGCCTTTCCCTTTCCTGCCTTAGCTCTTCCTTGGCTATGGCTAACTGCCGCAGGCGTTCGTGGATCTGCGCTATTCTTTTCTCCCTCTCTCCCTTTCCTCTTTTTCCTTAATTCGCTCAGCCTCTGACATCGGCGCATACCAAGCGTCGTATGCACAGCCATAATCACTCCACCAACCGAATGTAGCCATTGTGCGTTACTTTACATTAACCCTGCGACTCATGCGCATACGCTGAGGCAAGTAAAGTGAGAGTGGAGAAACTCACTCAATTGTCGGGGTGTCAACCACGGAGCTTGCGAAGTCCCCACACGCAGGTGCCGCACAGAACAGGGTCCGTCGTCTCGTTGTCGCAGCGCTTCGCTCCCTTTCACGGCAGCCTCTTGCTCGCCGGCGCTGTCGTGAATGAAGCCTTGGCTTCTGAGGCCTCTCACTTGGATGTCGCCTCACTGTCGCTGCCTCTCTGGGCCGGTAGCGTCGATCCCGGGGCCCCTCGACTTCAAACTTCTACCTGGTCGGCATTGGCTCACCGAGGTAGTGTGCCACCCTCCGTGTACATCAGTCCGCGGCGTCGTCGATCTCTCGCCACTCCGCAGAAAGTCGCTGGGCCGATCCTGTCGACTGCGCCAGTTAAACTAAACGGTGTTGGTGACCACCGCTGCGTCCGTGGCTCAGTGACACATTGCGGTGCGAAGATGACGACTTCTCTTCTCGGACTGTACACGTTTATTTACACCTTTTTACAACTTAGTATTTACACAAATGTCGTCGGGTGCGACATCAAACAGAGAGGGCTAACTGCGACTGGTGAACGATCAGAGGTCAGAGGCTAGCAGGATCAGGCCTTGGCCTCCTGCTACACTTTAGGCCGGAGTCCCTTGAGACCTCCGTCAGCCTAGCCTCCCTCTCGAACAACCCGTCTGCTCTCCACTCTCGTCCGAGCCCAACCCTGTTCCGAGCCCCACTGTCCAACACTCGCTTTCTTAGCGTTACCCAAAATTCCAGTTTAGTCCGTTGACCAATCGACGTACGCCACTATGTGGCCAATAGCATGCAGTCCTTTAAAATGGGCTGGCCAATCATTATGGCACATATACCCTCTCCTACGCATGTCAAATAAAACACACACAAAGCACGCACAAAGCGGCGAGTAGTTGCGCACACACACACATACATCTGCAACTTTTCCCTCTCCAAATTCCTCCAACGCAAGAGGCGCCAAACAGTCGCAAAGACAAACGGCGTCCACGGTTACACTTCCGAAAATACATAAAAACACACACGCGCAAAGCTCAGGCCCAAACATTCCGATCCCTGCTCTTGGTCGGTTGCGCGCGGGCGGCGGATTCAAAGGGACACACAGGCGTCTTCCCGGGAAGACATGTCAACGGCGCGTTCTCCCCAGGCCCGTGTTACGCCGCGCTTCGGGATTTATGGCCTCCGCGCCCTCTCCACTCGAACCGAGAGACACCGCAGTTAGCGCCGAACCCACAACCACGCGCTTATGCTGTGCGCTCTAACTGCACTGCCCTGCTTCCCTCGCGGCACGGGACGGAGAGAGCCGGTGGCGTCGCCCGCTGCCATGTGTTCTGGGCTCACTTCCGAGAAGCGATCGCCCGCGCGACCGTCATAAATCTGCCCGCGTCAAGCTGCCCCTTGACCTTGGCGGCCCCTTCGGAATCTCGCTTCTGTGCGAAGCCCGCAAACTTAACTGTGGGTACAAAAGTTGTGGGTGAGAGAGGAATGTGTGAAGACAGTACATTCACATCACAGACATGTCACATCACGTCACAGTCATATCACGTAACATAAAAAATCATAGCCTTTCGATCAGTCCTGTGCTTTTCATAAAGCGGAGCAGTGCCTGGGAGGCCTTCACCGCAGACGATCGCTGTGTCCAGGGACCTAGGATTTTAATTTTAGACAGTGGGCGTCCATCTAGACGCTCCAGCGCACTACATAGACATTTTCTTTCCTCGCTGTATATGGGGCACTCACAAAGAATGTGGCCTATAGTCTCGTCGCACCCGCAGTTTGTACATGCAGGGCTATTTGCCATACCTATCACAAAAGAATAAGAGTTTGTAAATGCTACACCAACCAACAGGCGGCACAGCAAAGTTTCTTCACATCGGGGTAGGCCAGGTGGAAACCGGAGCTTTAGGTCAGGGTCCAGGAATTTTAGGCGGCAGTTCGCAAACTTGTCAGAATTCCACAAGGAGAGCGTGTGTTCCCGCGCAAGTGCGCGAAGCCTGCCCGCTGCGTCTGCCCTGGAAAAGGGAATCAACACACAATCGCCGTCTTGGTGGGCTATTCGTGCGACCTCATCCGCCCGGACTTTGCCCGCTATGCCGCTATAACACAGGATGATTGGTGGCAACAGCGAAGGGGTGGCGAATGCGCTAGCCTGCTCAGGTCTCCAAGAGAAAGGAACGCCTTTCTTTAGCAGATGGCTCGGCAACCGGAGCCTCTCAGCGGTGAACGATAGGGTAGGTAGGTAAAAACATTTAATGCCAATGATATGAATAGTGGGGCGAAGCCCCCTACATGGCACTTGGGTGCTCCCTCACTGTGAGGAGGGCACCCTTACAAAGCGAAGGATAGTCCTTGGAGCGCTATCCTTCTCATAGCACTGGAGATGATCCGGCGCTGGTCTTGAGCAGAAGTGGGGGTCAGTAGAGTTTCCCAGTAAGACTCCGCCACGGTCGGTGATGGGGGATGAGGGAAGGTGGGGCATGTGAGGAGGGTGTGTAGGAAATCTCCTGGTTTGCCGCAAAGTTTGCATGAGGAGGGAAATTGGTCTGGGTGTCTGGCATGTAGTGGTATGGGGTATGGAGCAGTGCGAGTTTGTAGTCGTCGCCAGTGTGCGGCCTGCGCTATGGTAACGGCCGCAGCTGGGGGTGCGTATTCTCTTCGTTTGTCCCGGTAATATAAGAGAATATCGCGGAAGGAGAGCAGACGCTCCTCGGCCTGTAGAAGGGGCTCATCTCCTCCTGCCCGGAATGTGAGACCTCGGGCTAGAGAATGAACTTCTTCGTTGCCAGGGGGGCCGGCATGTGCTGGCGTCCAGATAAGGGTTACAGAGTGCCGGGGCTGCCAGAAGTGTAGTAAGCGAGCAGCGGTGCGAGATATGTAGCCATTGGCATAGTTGAGAATGGCAGATTTGGAGTCAGAGATAATTATGTTGGCAGACGTAGAGGTCAGAGCAAGCGCGATGGCTGCCTCTTCTGCCTCTATGGTCGAATTGGTGATGATTGAGCTGGAGGTTAGAAGTTTTGCTTGATTGTCCGCTACCGCCAGGGCCATACGGTGGCCTGACGTATATTCCGCTGCGTCCACATAGACCACCGCATGGTCCTCGCTATACTGTTTGTGGAGGGCCCGAACCCTTGCTATTCTGCGGTTCCCATCTCGCTCAGGGTGCATGTTCTTGGGGAGGGGGGTATATTGAGGTTAGAGCGGAAGATAGAAGAAAGGGGGACGCCCTTGGTAGTGTGTGTAATTGGGTCTAGGTTTAATTTGGATAATAGAGCGCGGCCAGCCTCTGAGTTCGATAGACGGTATATTTGTGCCGTAAAGGTGGCTTCTGTAAGTTCCTTAAAGGTGTTGTGGACACCGAGTTTGAGAAGCCGATCGTTGGATGTGCTGGGGGGAAGGCGTAGAGCCATCTTCGTGCAACTCCGCAGGAGCGCGTTTACCCGGTCTCTCTCCTTCTGTCGGAGGGGTAGGTATGGAAGGGCATATACGGTGGGGCTTATGATGTAAGCCTGGGTGAGGCGAAGGGTGTTTCGCTCGCGTAGGCCAGCCCGGCGGTTCGCTATGCGGCGAATCAGTCGGGTGAACGATAGGGGACACGAGCGCGCGCAGCAACCGGAGAACACGAGAAAAGGAAGGGGAGGGGGTCGCCGAAAGCAGCGCTAGCAGCGACTGACTGATGACACTGCCGCCACTAGCTAGTCAAGACAACGTGACTGCGTAAATTGATTTATTGGTTTATAGGAAGGGAAAGGCGCGGTAACTGTCTCACTTTTTCCTGTGGACACCTCATCCGCACCGTAGGAGAAGGGAGGAAGGTGGGAGTGAAGGCGGAGAGAAATAGGAGCCGTGTGGAGGGCTACGGAGTAATTTCGACCACCTGGGGATCTTTAACATGCGCTGACATCGCACAGCACACAGAGCCTCTTCGTTTCGCCTCCATCGAAACGCAGCCGCCGAGGTCGGGTTCGAACCCGGGTGCTCCGAAACAGTAGTTGGGCGTCTTACCACTGCACCACCCCGGCGGGCTGACTACGTAGAACTGATTTATTTATAGGAAGGGAAAGGCGCGGTAACTGTCTCACTTGTTTTCTGTGGACACCGCAACCGCGCCGTAAGGGAAGGGAGGAAGGTGGGAGTGAAAGTTGAAGGAGAGAACGAGGAGCCATAGTGGAGGGCTAAGGAGTAATTTCGACCACCTGGGGATCTTTAACGTGCGCTGACATCGCACAGCACACGGACGCCTCTTCGTTTCGCCTCCATCGAAACGCAGCCGCCGAGGTCGGGTACGTAGAACTGATTTATTTATAGGAAGGGAAAGGCGCGGTAACTGTCTCACTTGTTTTTTCTGTGGACACCGCAACCGCGCCGTAAGGGAAGGGAGGAAGATGGGAGTGAAAGTGGAAAGAGAGAAAGAGGAGCCATAGTGGAGGGCTGCGCAGTAATTTCGACCACCTGGGGATCTTTAACGTGCGCTGACATCGCACAGCACACGGACGCCTCTTCGTTTCGCCTCCATCGAAGCGCAGCCGCCGAGGTCGGGTTCGAACCCGACCTCGGCGGCACACCGTCGTCGCCATGCAGAAAGAGGAGGAGGGAGCCCCCCTCTTTCTGCGTGGTGGCGAGGGTGCTCTCCGGTTGCCGAAACGCCGGCTCGCTATCAGCGGATCACTGTGCGTGCATCTCGTTCTCACTGCTTCACTCGCTAGCGGCGTCAGCGGCATCAGTCAGTCGCTGCTCTGTTCGTCGCGTAACGTTCCTATGGGCCCACGCGCTGCTTCCCGCAACCTCCCGATAACTCAATTGCTCTCTTCATTTCTCTGACCACAAAGCTTCTTTCCTGACAGCCAAGAACTGTTAGTGGAGTGTTTCTTGACGAAATACGTGTGAAAAATTAAAAAAAAAGTTGTAATTGTACATGCGTGTCTTGCTCGAAATCTTTGCCTCAATCTATCGAAAAGGGGAAACAGCTGGTGAGCTGCGCTCAAATTTCGCATTAGGAAGTAACGTAGTCATGGGCATTTTTTTTCTCTACTTTCTCTCTTCTGTCCGCACGAGGCAGCAGAGGTGGCTCAGCTGCAGACCTAGCAGCAGGCCCGTGCATTCTTTTCCTTCTTTCTACAGCCATAACAACAACAACAACAACTGAAATCGCACAGCACACGGACGCCTCTTCGTTTCGCCTGCATCGAAACGCAGCCGCCGGCAGTCGGCCCACAAGTGGTCGAAATTCTGCTGTTACTCGGGTCTGGTTATGCAGATATGAAGTTATGCAGATAATGTGCCTTTCCTTTTCAACAAACAAATTTACATTTACTGATATATCGAGTAACCCACGGACGTCTTGCTTTTCGCCTCCACTGAAACGAGGCTGCCGCGGTCGGCTTTGGACCCGGATACTCCTATTCAGTATAGACAATAGGTCCCGTTATTTTTTATTTTTTTTTTTTCAAACTTCAAAGGATCACCGGCGCAGTACCCGGACATTTTTCTCGTAGGGTACGATGATGCAGCGACTTCGACGGAGCGACGAGCCGCTGATACCCCACCAGCGCTTCGCAGTATGCGCGCTAAGCGGAAGCGCGAGGGAGAAGTGGACTGAGCCGAGAGCGAGAACCGAGAACTCCCGAGCTCCCGACCCGACTTCCTTCAGACTTCAGTCAGTGCAGAGGTCACGTGAGCCCGCGCCGCTCGCGCTGACGCCATTTTGGAGGATGCAAGGCATGTAAACAACGGAGGCGGCGGGAATTACCATTCATATTCTAGCGCGGATACAGCGAGTTGTTGGCATGGAAATAAAA
The DNA here is from genome assembly GCF_055883805.1 of Amblyomma maculatum. NCBI lineage: Eukaryota > Metazoa > Arthropoda > Arachnida > Ixodida > Ixodidae > Amblyomma > Amblyomma maculatum. The sequence goes on along the minus strand of NC_139346.1, from coordinate 92,364,194 downwards.
GTTGCAACAAGCAGTTGCGAGCCAGCCCAACCAACTGTACAACTAGCGGCCGCTTAACAACTTGCGATGCCGGCATCATGTTGCGCCCATGGCTGCTCCAACAGCGTGGCTCAGGGCAAGCGCCTTTTCCGTATCCCTCTGGGCGAGAAAGACGCCGCAAGGCGCGAAGTGTGGTTGGCGGTAATCAAACGGCAGGGCTTCGTGCCTACCTCGGGATCCAGGCTTTGTGAGGTGGGCTTCCAATCTGCAAGAGCGATCTAATATCAGCTTGCTTTGACGCACTGCGCGTCACAGCTGTGTCGGTAGCGGTCAGACTTGCACCGAATGCACATGCCCATTGCTTCTGCCTGCTTATCAGCGACGACACAGGATTCGTTGGCGTCTCCAAAATTCTACACGCATTACCATTTACATGTATGCTACGTTGCTATGTTAGAAGTTGCATCGCTTACGCTTTCCTGACTGTTGGTAAGTAGCGTTGTGTCGGCTGCCCGCCCGACACAACCCGCGGCCTGCGATTACGAACATGCTGCATGCCTTGCTCGGGAGCTTGCTGTTGGGCTCAGGACTTTCTTAGCCTAAAGCAGGCACAGTACAGACAAGTATTTTTGTGCAGTGGTAAGAATCGCGAAAATATAAAAGGAAGAGCTGCTTATCAGTGTCACGCGCGCTTTTACTGCCGTGGGCAGCGCAGCTTTTCCACGAATTGTTTGCGGATAGGGTAGCAGCGGACTTTCCGACGACAGCCGTGATAAATGAGGGCAGCTTCATACTCGTAATCCACTCCTTGCTGATCGCTTGTGCTTGCTGTCATCAGCAGTGTCGAGCGCACAGCTGTTTTAGCAGTGGAAATATTGCTTAAGGTCCGTGCATTGCCTGTACGACGCGGCAGTCGCAGGATATAATTCCTTTTTTGTTTTCAGATAAAAATAGCTCTAAATGGTGGATTTTGGTACAATATGCTCCTCTGCTATGGCAGAGAAAAGCTGATTTTCCGAGGAAGTTACAGAAGTTTATGCTACTAGCACATGTGTTTCGCTACTGCTTTCACTTAGGTAACAGCAGCATCAACTTGCTGTTGAGGTTAACCGGAGCAGGACTTCAATTTCTGCCCGGTTCTCATGATATATGCTAGTGTAAATAGGCAGTAATAGTTAAAAAAAAAAAAGTTTTTTTTTTTACAGTATACTTGAAAGGTACGTTTTGCTTCCATATATCTTGTAGCATGTAAGGCGATGCACACCGTGTAAAGCAATGCATCTTAAGTTGTGTTGAGACATGCTTCGATAGGGAAGGTATATGAATTTGAAAATGCATGCCACATTTAAACTAAAGGAAGCGAGCTTGATTCATACTCTGTGACAGCTGAAATGGAGGAACTGCAACTTATTAACCATTGATACAAGTCCTTTGCTTTCACTGCTTTTGTCATTCCCCCTCACCTAGCATGAAGATGCAGGCTGAAGAAAGTTTAGCTGATCGTTTCAGCCTTCTTTATATTGAAAGCTTTCTCTTTTTTCTAGCTGCTATTGAGACCGTTTGCAAAGCATGTGTGTCATTTGTCGAACAATGTGAACAGAGACACGCACAGGAAGTGAAGAAACAGATCAAGAGCTGTTTTCATCTGCTTCTTTGTCTCCTTTGTGTGTCTCTGTTCATGTTGTTTGGTACACAATGCTCAATCAACTAGCCCGCCAAATTATTTTAACACAAAGGTATGACCACAGTTGTAAACAGTTGTACTTGTGTACAAATAACGTGAAATCAGCTGGTTAGTTGAGGCATCTGAGTCGTCTGAGAAGTGGTAGCTCATTTCTGAATCATGGTTTGGCCAACAGGAAACAGTGTCTTCTTTGTGCTATGAGTAAAGAAAAAAAAAAGTTGCAGCTAGCCTTGTAAGTGCTTGATGCTAAAGTGCCCAAAAACTGGGAGTGGTCACATCAGAACGATGCTTAGAGCTGTAGTTGTCGCAAGTGTAGGCTCTATAACTAACACTAGAAGATGCCCAAGGTATGCCTGAACAGTGCATTTAGCAGCAGATTATAAAGGCATTATTGAAAAAAAGAAAAACAGCCTTTGAGGGGCACAGACTTGTTGCTCTATTTTGGGTTCTCTAGGGTTTGCTTCAGGCCTGTTATCTAAACAAATGAACTGAAGCATTTCAATTAGGACACCTTGTGCTTTTATTCTAAGTGCATTGCAAACATGCTTATGCCGCATTTTGATTCCTGTCATCATTGTTTGTTGAATGACAACTGTCCGGCAACTGTCGTTTGGGAGCAAAACAATTGCAATAACGTGTTTCTCTTTTTTTCCACTTTGTGCTGTTTGTAGCAGGGCTGGTGCTTCAATGCATGCCTCGTATCTACTCACGAAACTACTATCAAGGTTGCTCTGTACTGCCAAAATACTCAAAGCAGCTTCATTAACCAAACTGAATCTTTCACCATCAGCAGCTTTTCTTCTAATGCCTGAAACAAGTGTTGTGCAAAGTGCTCAAAGCTTGCCTTGTGGTTCATTTCATAGTATCATCTAAAAACGCAAAGAATGGCTTTTGCAAAATCTCTTTGTTATGGGAGACAACCACAAAATGGATGGGACATTGATGGCTGCAGAATCGTAGCTTCTTCACTGCATTGCAAACTGTTTACTTTTTAAGTGTTGCGCAGAGTGGAGTGAGGACGAAATGTCAGCATAGTCGTGGAAGTTGAATTGCTTCTTATGCTCTGCATGTGCTGTATTGTGCTCTGCCTATGCAGACCATTTGTTCTGAATAGCTACTGTCGTCTTGCACGGAATGAGTGCAAGTTGAGTGCTTCATTTAAACACCGATTACTCTTTGCAGTGTGGGTGTTTATCAGGCGCCACTTTTAATATGTGCTTTCACACCACATAAATCTAGCAGTGCCTTCTTGGTATCTGATAACGAACTGGACTCTACTGGGATAAGGCAGAGCTTTATTGTGACTTTGCACTCGCAGGACCACTTCACTCCAGACCAGTTTGAGCAGAACAGAGCGGACGGGCGCAAGCTTCTCAAGCACAATGCTGTGCCCAGCATCCCGGGATCAGCACAAGCAACACATCGCAAAAAAGAGCGCCGGCAGACCAGGAGAGCAACTCTATCCAAGAAAGGCCAGTTTTGGTCAGACTCTATGGAAGGTCAGTGTTGTTACCATACTTTGTTTCTCACAGTACTGTCGTGTGTATGGTAAATGGGCCAGGCTCACAGCTCCTACGCTAGTGCATTACTAACACATCAAAATAAAAGGGGATGACTGAATTGGGTAACACTAAGGAGTGGGTCAGGGCTGTCAGTATGTGATCAAGAAAGTTACTTCTGTAGCTAGCCAAGGAACGTTCCTCGCAAGGACTTTTCCATTATTCTTTGGCGTTGGTGCCTCCACACAAATAGTTGCATTTGGTGTTGAACATAATGCCAGTGCACAGCGTCGGGGATGGGTGAGATGGCGTGAGTCGAAAGTGCTGGTGTGAGCTAATCAGAAAGCTGGCTGCCTTCAGATTGTGGACAGTTTATCGCATCATTTGAAAGCTTGAGCCTCAGCAGTCTTGTTGTGGCCATTGGCGCAAAATAAACCTTTTTGAGTTTCTTTTGTGAATCACCGACCCGTCAGAATGAGTTCCTGTTGTTGTCCTAGAGGTGTGGACTATTATCTGTTTCTGAAAAAGAAGACAAATAGAGAGAAGCAGTAATCATTTCTGTTGTGAGACGTCATGCTTGTTCATTTTCTTCGTTGTCCTTTTTATATGTGGCAATATATTAAAAATTGAATCCATTCCAACTAGCCCAACTCATCCTTCTTGTTGCTTATAATGCACTGCCTAAGCTAAAATAGTGTACTAAATGTCGGGGTTCTGAAAGTTTGGCAGTTACTTGAGGAACTTATCAATAGAAAAGTACTCCTGGTGTTTTTTCAAATATCTAAAGCACTTTCAGGATGTCAATGAAATTGTGTGCTTTTGCTAAGAGAGGAGGAAAATAAAACGGACTTTTATATCTCTTCAAGGCTTGGAGAAATCGGACACATACAACGAGCTCCTATCAAATTGCAGTACTAGTATTTTGCTGAGTTGTGCCATTCACGACAGTGGTAACGTTATGAATAATTTTTGCCTTTCACTGTGCTTTTTTTTTTTTTTTTTGTCATCTTGTCTTTATGTTTTATGCGTATCCTCCTGAGTCTTGAGTGGGAATGGCTTCTCCAGTTTTGTTCGCACACTCTGTTTAAGATAATTTATCTCCAAAACGGGATTACAGTATCTTCTGCTACATTTTGAAGATTTAGCCTTGATCTGGCTAATACCTGCATATGAAAAACTGAGACATTCCCAAAGAACACGTGAGAAGTAGAGCCCTCTCTTCGCTCCATTGTGTGCCTATATGTGTTGCTTGCATCCTTAGGGGCGTATTATTAAGTGCTTCAATGATCTTCGACTCCTGCTAGAATGAGGTTGAATCTGTTGATGTTTTGAAGAGGGAAGACACGCTACGACTGGTGACCACACTCATTAGATAAAGAGCACAAGTCCTAAAGAAGGGGAGAGTCTTTTTACAGCCCTAACCTTCCTTCCGTGGCTGCTTCAACCATGCTTGTGGTATACAATACATCATCATCATCATCAGCCTGACTATACCCACTGCAGGGCGAAGGCCTCTCCCATATTTCTCCAATTAACCGGTTTTGTGCTAGCTGCATCCGCTTGACCCCTGCGAATTTCTTAACCTCATCTGCCCACCTAACTTTCTGCCGCCCCCTGCTACGCTTTCCTTCCATAGGAATCCAGTTTGTTACCCTAAGCGACCATCGGTTATCCTCTCTGCGCACTACATGTCCAATACATATACATCCAATACATATATGCCACTTTTTTTAGTGTACTCTTATACTTCGTGCTGTCCCTACCATGCAGACAAGGAGGATGAGGAGGAAGTGGAAGATCCTGTGCATGCTCGGGATGCAGCAGGCGACAGAGCAGATGAGATGACCCCCAGCCAAGAAGAAGGGGCCGACTGGGCCGACATGCTGACGCGCAAGGCCATGCAGATCCGGTTGGCGACAGGCCAGCGAGGCTATGCAGCCATGCGTCTGATGTGCCCCGGTTTCCCCACTGAGCTGCAGCTGCGGCAGTGTGCAGAGGCTCTGCCATTTGAACCAGGTGAGGAGGGGCGTTGTGAAATGGCTCCGAGAAAGGGATTGTGCTTGCTCGGAGAAGTTCTGGTTGGAAATGACAGCTGCATGGATGCTGAGCGGCCATCATTGCCATCACCAGCACTTTAACAAACTGCGCAAATATAGAAACTGCTGGAGAATGGTAGTATTGTGCACGACTCATCGACATTGTTTTCTGTTGTTTTTTTTGTTTTTTTTTTGTGCAGTTGTTCTTATTCCCCTTATAGCTGTTTCCTTCGTCTGAATTTCAACTAGAATATTGACAACTTAGTTTCTTACTCAAATCTATGATGCTCTCTTTTTTTCTTTCTCTCAGTCCTATGTTTATTATTTTTCCTATCCATTGCTCACTGGTTTTGTTTTTACATTCACTAAACTTTCTCGTTAGCGTACACTTCTGAGACCTAATTTCTGAAGGGATGCAAACATTGGAGAATGTCTTCAGTTTGGAAGGAATCTCCAAAGCTATGTTGAAATAAAAAAACATTTAGCACAGACACTTAAAAGTGCTTACATTTGAGAATAGGAAAGCATTGAAATGACTATGAGCCAGGACTGTGCGTAACATTTCTGCTTATGCTATAACTTACAATACATTATTAGTAAAGCGCTGCATAGTGTTATGTTGCACAACCTATGGGAGTCAATGTTTGAGCATTCATGACCTTGCATGTCCTCTTAGATACGCTGTGGTGTTGTACACCGGCAGGGTGACGTCATGGGAAGTTCAAGCCAACCCAATTCATGCCATAGATGATGCCGAAATTCTTGCCATGAACAATGCCACCGCTGATAGATCAACTGCGTGTTTTTGAAGAGGGCTGCCTGTATTGGCAGGGGCGACATAGATATAAAGCCTCTCTTTTATCCAGCTGTGTCAGCATGCCTGTCTGAACTAAGGGTAGTGTGTCTCACGATCCAGCAGTCCCAGTGGGTTCAATTCCCTTCTCAAATAGACTAGCCAAATTGGCAACTCCTGCAAGTTTTGCCGTGACGTGTCGTCTTGTGATGGCACACATGTAGCAAAGTACCCCCTGCCAGTGGCATGGTCATGATTTCTTGGGCCATTTTTGTGCATGCCGACAGCTTCTGTCTTAATGGGGCTAGTAAAGTTTTTGCATTAAAAAGGGAAGTTAAATAAATAGCTATAAGTAGTGTCACGTTTGCATTGATGCATTGAATTTCGAGAATAAGCCATAAGCCACATGTCCCTGGCCTGTGCAGACCTTGAGCATGTTCTCCACGTATGCATGCTCAAAGGTAGTCCCTGCTGCTTCAGTCTATGCAGCTCAGCTCCTCACTCAGATATCCAGAGGCACTCAAGGGTGCAGTAGCATTGTACTGGAGGAAAGTCCTATGTGATGGTCTTTCTGTTTTCTAGTTGGGTTCAGATTTCGCCTTGCTATGCCCAAGCAATGAAAGTGCCTGATAAAAGCTCCGAGCTTCCTTGCTTCCATCACTGATGGTCATTCCATTGAAGAAATGTTAAGAGCTAGAAGATTTATCCAGGTAAACATCATTTTATTATTAACTGAGTCTCCTGGAACAACCAGTGAGGTGGGAAGAAATGTTGGCTTGATGGCATGATGGCCAAAGCCACTTAAGAGTTAGGCAGGAGCGTGACAGGGTCAGCATGCAAAGTGCATGCCAGATGTGTCCCAATCCTGATGGACCAGCAGCGCACAAACACTTCAGCCGGAAGTCCAACTGAAATTGTTGTGCAGAACCGATTCCAGAAGTTTGGCCTAGGACGTACCCACCTCATTTTCATTTTCAGCAGCACTTCACATCTATGCAAGGAAGTTGTATCTTAAAAATAGCTCATGAGGTGTGCCACATTTTGCCATGCCCTTTCGCTAATGGCCACCGAGGCTTAGTATTGCGAATGAGTGCGTTCCTCTTCTTTCGAATAGCTGTGCTTTGCTGTGCTGACGATGTTCTGGTAGTTTCCAACCGCTTGTGAGGGGGCTGGGAAAACAATTCTTTGGGTGTATATATTTCGTCGTCATTGCTATGGCTACTTTGTGAGCTCCTACAACCATCATCTGAATTTCTAAATGAGCAGGAATCGTGGCTAGCTGCCCTGCTGATATTGTAAAACATGTCACAGTAATGAAACGAACATTCAGGGATGTCTGGCGGTGTTTTAACCTGTGCCAAAGAGCAGGCTAAGTGAGCTTGACCATTCTAGAAGAGACCTTACTGCACGTTTGGAATTTCGGTGAAATCTGCCTCTGCTCTGTGAGTCAGGAGAAACCGATCAACCACAGATCGAGTTGCTTTGGAATTAGCAAACCTAATGCAGCTTGACCACTTGTTAAATTGTTTTCTGCCATGGAGCAAGAAAAGTTGTTCTGCATTGATCAATGGGATGCACTACTAGTGTTCTCACTCGTTACCACAGACTTGAGTTGGTACAGAGACATAATTGAAATAATCCAGTGCACTAAAAAGACGAAGACTATCGAAATGAACAGGACAAGCGCAGATTCACAACTAAGTTTATTTGAACAAACGTAAGAAATATATGCAGCGCAACAAACAGATGCACCTACGCGGAACTGCTAGAGAGTCAAAAAACCCCAGTATTACATTTCATGTTTTATCTAGATATAAAAGTTCACAGTGTACAAGGGAGACGGAAGGCTGGTTGACACCTATCACCTTTTTTTCGAGATACAGTAGGCCTCCTTAACTTTTCGTGTTTACCTATCTCGATGGCGGGAAAGAATGTTAGTTTAGGAAAAACAGCAAGTAGCAGCCTTGACCATCTTTATCATTACCTTTCTTATTTTTTCCTTCGTTGCATTTCCTGCAATGAACAGCCACGTGTGAGTAAGTATCTGGTGATATGGCCCCCAAGTGTTCCTTCAGACGTACATTTATACATCCCAGCATACACTTTACCGCAAGGTCAAGGGAACTCATACCAAACCGCACACACGCAGGGGACATATCGAGATCTGTGCTTAATATATTACACTCAAAGGGGCTAATATTCTGAGATGAATCAATTTTCGCTGTACGCAGGGCACAACCCGGCCAATTTTAAGGGTGCAGAAAAAAACCACTCTAATCCCATAACGATGGGCCACATTCCTTATGTCATGAGATAATTGGTGATTATAAGGGATGACAGAAACCTTCTTTACGTCACATGAATCGTTACTTTGAGCTTAGGCTAGGAACAGGCCCTGCCTGTCGCAATGGTAGTTCAGAGCAACATGCCCACACGATGACACCACGCGATGAGTTGAAGGGTGCCGAACCACTGTCACTCATCACGTTCTATCTCTCAGGTTGTGGGTTTGCAGAGAACTTAGCGTGTGGCCTGGAAGTCGCTTGCTAAACTAGCCAATAGCAGAAGGTGTTGCAGCTACCTATGGGACTTTGGGTTCAACGTGCGAGCGATGCTCATTTTTCTAGTGCGGATTCAGTGAAGAAACAGCCAGCGCCACTCCATCAGTATCTATGCGTTGAAACAGTTCATTGAAAGACAAGCAGGAGCTGTGAAACAGAAATAGATATTGTGTGCCAGGGCTCTTGGAGTGGGTTCCACGGAACCAAGGAGGGGCTACTTTCCCTTTCCGTGGCCCGTGTGGGTCAGGCACAGTGCCTACTTCACATTTTATAGTGTTAGCTTACCCTAGCTTGCTCCTCACTTTCGCACCATCAGTGTAGGCACTATCCACAGCACAGACCTTGGCATCGTGCCAAAATGTTGCATGCAGCCGACTCGCCCGGTCAATATGGTGGCACACCAAGTCGCTTTGTGATTTATATGTATGTTGAGAATACTGGTGGAAAGGTGTAAAGTGGGCATGGCACACAAAGTGACCATTGTTGGGCTTCGTGCACTCATGCATGTGGCGTCTGAGGACATGAGCTGCACATTCGAGTTAAGAGGGGACATGAGTCTTAAAACTAACTTTATTATTTACTGCCCAAATGTGATGAAACCTCACAGAAATGTTCAGTTTTTTCTGCTGATTTCAAATATGCAACAATTTCTCTTCTGGGGCAATTAGTTATAAAGGTATTAGAGAATTATTGCTATTGTCTGCTCAAACAATAGAGGAAAAAATGCTCATTAGAAATTAATTTTTAATACACAGGTAGATATTATAAAGTATAAGGAATGCAATGTTGGAAGCACATTTTTTATTTTCACTTGTAAAACTTTTATATCTTATCTTGAAATCCTTTCACAGTTGCCATGCTTGTGAGTGCGAAGTTCAGTGGGCTGCTAAATCTCTATTATTAGCTCAATTTTAAAACTGCTTCCAGCATTGCACTCCTTACACTTTATAGTATCTATCTGTATATTAAAAAATAATTTCTGATGAGCTAATTTTTTCCTATTGTTTAAGCAGACAATACAATAATTCTCTAATACCTTTGGAACTAATTGCCCTAGAGGAGAAATGTTTGCATATTTGAAATCAGTAGAAAAAACTGAACAATTCTGTGAGGTTTCATAAAGTTTGGGTAATAAATAACAATACCAATTTTAAGACCCATGTCCCCCCTTAAAGAAAAGTGTGTGCGTGACACTGGGCTTTGTTCTGGGCATTTCAGTGGCGTTGGCGGCACTGGGGCCAACTTCTGCCACTGCCAAGGCCGAAAAACTGATATCTGCCAAAGCAGAAAAATGCTCTTATTCCACGCCTCACCAAAGCAGGGAGCGGCAGATAACCAGGTAAAGTGGGGCGAGCCATCACATGATTCAGTGCACAGCACAGCTGGTCGAGCCACTTTGGTCTTCTGACCACCGTGACTGCACTTCTTTGCATTCTTGCTTCGAATTTAGAGGTCTGAGCATGAATGAGAAGTGGGCATATAAATAGAAAGCTGGTTGCTAAAAACAAGAAAACAAATACCTACAAAACTCAACTGGACAACGGAAAAAGAAATAAAGGCAGATTCACGCACAAGCAACATCTCCGGGTTGTGACGATAAAAGGTGAGGGGTTCCTTAAGAGAGCCCCTGTTGTAGGTCATACTTTTTCGAGTGCTTTTACATTTAAAATCATAGGAACGATATGCTTTCGCAAGTATGCTGCCTGGTAAAGTAAGGTGGCTGGACACTGAAGCACTTGCAATCAAGCAACATTGCCGAAGTGCTCTGCTAGCTCATCATGTCCGTGTCAGCAGCTGGGGTAGGCGATGGCCATTGCCACTGTGCGTTGAACTGTTGAGAGCATCTTTTCGTGTTATCACTTTTAATAGCTTTTCCTTTGTTCATGCACATCTTCCGGCATCATTGCCCATGTTAACTCCTTGAGCTCTGCACCGTGGTGATCTTTGTCCTCTGTGGTGTGATGTTCAAGGGCTGTATCCGTTTGCTGTTTGCAGGGCTGTTGTATGGATTTCTACCTTTGCTTCAGAGCAAGGTGTCCACCATGGTGCCGGAGGAGAGGCACGCTGCCATCTGGTTGGAGAGGGTGGCAGTGTTGCCAGGTTCGGGCCCCACCCTGGACACAACCAAAGACGAGGCGTCAGGTGACGCCTTGGTCTTCACTGTGGCAGGGCTGACCTCGAACTGGAAGCAGACACTGGGTTACCACCTGTTGCCAGAGTCTGGTTCAGCAGGCTCCACAGGTGAGAACCTTGTTCTTCTACGCATTGTGTGACCTTACTGCTGCACACGCACTGCCTATTTCCGGAGTCATATGGGGATTACTTTTTTGATATCATGCTGAGTAAGTTGTTTGTAAGGGCAGGCATACTTGGATACCGTATTTACTCGCATAATGATCGCACTTTTTTAAAAAAAATACTGACGCAAATTTCGGGGTGCGATCATTACGCGGGGTAAATTTTCTACAAAAAATTTTTGAGCACCGAAAACGCAAACAAGTTGCAGGTCAGACGTCTTAGAACATATATCTCGATTACAACCAAAAATAAAAGCTGAGTAAGGCTTACCTTCGCAATAAACACGCACATTAAGCATCACATGGAGTGCACAATGCCCATTTATTTTTTTTCGTCAGTACTCTAATCAAAGTCTGAATCCTCGCCATCCTCGCTTTCACTGCTGCACGACTCATCGGAAACGGCAGTGTTGTCGCTGGGAGCATCTTCACAATCCCACAGGAAGTCATCTTCCGTTCCATCCAAAGCGTTAGATATGCCTGTCTTCTTAAAACTCTTAGCCACTACCTCGTCGGGGATACTGCTCCACGCTTCTGTGATCCACGAGCACAGCATCTCCACGGATGGCCTTCTAATCTTTCCGCTCGGCGTCAAATCATGCTGGCCCATCGCCATCCACTCAGCATAAAGTCGTCAAACGTTGTCCTTGAACGGTTTGTTCAAAGACACGTCGAGAGGCTGCAGCAGCGAAGTCAGGCCGCCAGGAATGACTGCAATGTCCGTGCGCAGCTCTTTCAACTTGGCACGCACGCTGTCCACAAGGTGACCCCTAAAACTGTCCAAAACCAGAAGCGAGGGAAGCAGAAATGCTCCTGGTCTTCTTCCCCAAACAGTCTTGATCCAGTCGACCATCAGGTCTGCAGTCATCCACCCTTTCATCTGTGCACGTATATGGATGTCACGGGGAAAGTTTCCCTTCGGAATAGTCTTCCGTTTGAAGATCACGTATGGTGGCAGCTTCCGCCCGTCGGCCGTCACAGCAAGCATGACTGTGCATCGCTGTTTTTCTGCGCCAGACGTCTTCACGAGGACGCTCCGAGCACCCTTCTCGTTCACAATTGTATTCCGGGGCATGTCGAACGTCAGTGGAGTTTGATCGGCGTTTCCAATTTGCGACATGAGGTAACCGCATTTTTCGCGAAGCCTAGTGACGAAGTGATGGAAGTCTATCACTTTGCTTTCATACGCGGCTGGGAGCCACTGGCACAACGACGTCCGCCGCCTCAGGGAAAGTCCATTCCGTCGCATAAAGTGAGTCGTCCAACCGGAGCTAGCGCGGAAATCCTTTGCGGAGATTCCCAGCTTCCTGGCAGTTGTGCGCGCCTGCATCTGTATCATTTCTAATGACACTGCACAACCATCCTTGCGCAGGTCCCTCACGTATTCTAGGACCGCCTCCTCAACACGAGGGAACTTGCCCATTTTGGGTCCACGGAAAGCCCGCCGTGTCTTGTTCGTAGCCATCAGCTTCTCGCGCTGCTTCTTCCAATAGCGTATCCTCATTTCGTCCACGCCGAAATGCCTACCAGCAGCGCGGTTGCCATGCTCCAGTGCATAGTCGACAGCCTTGAGCTTGAACGCGGCGGTGTAACTGGCATACCCCCATGGTGAAATGGCGTAAACTCGCACAAAAACACAAAGCACGCTACGACGCTGCCGAATTGCAAAATGGCGAATGCCGCAAAGCATGGAATCATGGGAACTCCAACGTTACTAGACTAGGTTGGGAACTCGTCGGAATGCATTCGCTGCGGGATGACTGCAGATCAACCAACAGGCGGCTCCATGTTCGGGGTGCGATCATTACGCGGGGAATTTAAAAAATGGAATTTTGACCTCAAAATTCAGGGGTGCGATCATTACGCGAGTGCGATTATTATGCGAGTAAATACGGTAGTTCTGCATCCTGACCTTGGTGGCTTGGTTGCATTTTTGCATGGCAGTGACTTTTGCATTAAGTTTTGTTCAAAGCTTTGCTTAGTATCATGTTACCCCTAACTACCTGTTACTATATCTTAGCAATATTGCTTCCGTCCACCTAGGCTTGGTCCAAAGAATGTAAGTTCTTCTCGGACCTGTCACTGCTTCTTCTGTCAGGAGAGAAATTAGATGTGCGGTGTAGGCTGTGGGGTAAGGGGTAGGCCCTTTCTTAGTAGATTCTGCTGTTTCCATTTATGTGTTGACTTTTTTTTCGACGATTAGGCATTGCAGCAGGTACTGACTCGTTTTTAATAATGCTAGGTTGGTAGTGTCACCAGACAAGATGTGTCATACAAGCTTATCGCGAGTTTCCACCCTACATGAAATTCAAAGACATGCCTAGTACTAGCCAATACAAGAATTTACATTTTATTTACGCTGCGTTTACTTGCACAATGATTGGATATATTTTTAAGCAGAAATCTTTAGAATTATTAGTGTGCGGATACCACGTAGCATAATGGGAATGTTAATGTGCATCTTGCACTGTGGGTTGAAAAGCAGAATTAATGCAGTGCACTTAGAGCGTTTCGTTATAACAGTGGCCACTTTGAGCCACTTGTGCCCATGTGCAGGTAAGCGACATGCTTACTGTGACCCATTCGTTTTTCTGCATGTCACAAACCTACTGACATTACACACATTGCATGTCACGGTGGGGTCATTGCGAGTGCTTCTGCTGCTCACTTTGCCAAGCATGCTGGTCACTTTTTATTGCACTGGAAATACATATGCAGCATTGTAGTCTGTGGCATGGATAGTGTGTGAACCGTCAGTCACTTTTCAGGCAGCAGGTCAACTTCCCGTGAAATTGTCAGGATTATGCATACACCGGCCAATGCCTGTGTTCATCAAGGTCTGCTCACATGTAGCTTCCATCTCATCTTTTACTTATTGCATGAACAGGATGTAGTTCACAGCAAACGTGTCTGCTTTTTTTATTACTATTATTACAGTACAACCTCGTTAATTCGAAGTCATCGGGACCGCGAGAAATCTTCGAATTAAGCGGGTTTTCGAATTAACCGAACACACCAAGAAATAAGACTTAGGCAAAAAAATTCGTTGCAGGAACGTGTTACCTTTATTCGGCATATTTTGAATTACTACTGAAAGTAATCAGAGATGCTGGTTTGCCGCGTCCGGTAGTTCGCGGCTCCTAAGGTCATGCTCTCGAGTTGGTCAAATAGACGAAACATCTCTGAACTTCCACCGCGGCACTCAACAAAACGTTCAGCGATCCGATAACTTCACCAAGAGCAGGTGCTCGGGGAGGCTCGTCGGTGTCGTCGTCGCTACCGTCGCTGTCATCGCGCATGTTCGTACCAGCAGTGATCTCACTCTCCAAGTCAGAGTAGCCAGTCTGCTCTTCGCTCTCAATGTTAGCCGACTGCGTTGGACTCATCCTCGGTCTTTGAACAAGCGGCCAACTCGGTCTTCGAACAAGCGCTCTTGCCTGCTTCCTGGATCAAGCAGAACTTCTGCTGCAGTGTTAAAGTCTTGTACTTTGGCATTTCTGCACTGCTACGGTCACAAAGCTAGCACTTCTGCACAGTCCCGCCCAAAAAAAACGGCACAGTAGCCGACCCCTAACCACAGCGCATAACACAAAGAAATGGCGCAGGCGAGACCGGCGCGGCGGTGGTGGTGGCGTACTTGCAGTGTCGGCGGCACGGGGGAAGAGTGGGCGAAGCACACCAAGGGATGGAGTGGGGGCGAGGTCACGTGATAAAAACCGGTATGCCCGCCGTGTTGCAGTGAAGCACGTCTTCTCCTCTGCAGGCGCGTGTTTCGGCGGTGCGCGAGGCGCACTGTGGACCGATTTTTGTGCAGAGAGTGCTCCGGCTGGGGCGCTTCGCCTATAAATCATCACCATTACTATGTGGCTTCGCCTCGCGGCTCCGTAGGGCCGTCGTTTCGCCGGGTTTGCGGCGAAACATGGATCAGTCATTGCCGCATAGCAGTCCAAATTTTCGAATTAACCGGGCTAGCGCAGGCCGCCTGTTCGAATTATCTGGCCAAATTTACATTGGAAAATATGGGACCGCAAAAAACCTTCGAATTATCCGGGATTTCGAATTAACAGAGTTCGAATTATCGAGGTTTTACTGTACTTTACCTAGGGCGTCAGCTATTATCTGTTATCCTTGTCTTGGATGCTGCCACTTGAGCTCTGCCTTTAAAAAGGCAGTCTTATGCTGGAGACGAGTAATGAAACACATATTGACATAATCTCGGGACTTACTTCTTGAAGTGATAATAGCCAGAGCAGAACAGGCACATTTTGCTGGAATTCATGCTCGAACTAGTAAACAAAGCCGGGCCACTGCCAATGATCATGCCATGCTGTGTTGCGACTTTGCGACCATCGCCATGCAGCCTAGATTGGATGAAGCATTACTCCATGAACAATTTTGACTGCAATACGTGGTGTTATTCTTGCGGGAAGAAACTTTAGATGCCATGTCTTCTTTTTTTTTGCTAATAGTCACCATTTCTGCAGTGTTTTTACAGTGTTTCAAGTGGTTAAAAGGAGGTGTGCCACATACATCTAGGAGGTAAGTGTCCTTGGAGTCGACTCCAAGGACACTTCCTAGGTGTACGTGTCACACCTCACATGCCTGCACAGGTGCGCACATGCTTGAACCAGTCTCTGCATGGATGATGTGCAAAGCGAGAGCACGAGCAAGTGCAGCGAGACATACTCGACAGTTATCTGTACCTGCACGCGCTTTGCAAGCAGTGTTCAGTTTACAACAGTCGGATGACTGCATGGCTGTGTCTGTCTCTTTTCTTCACAGCCTGAAAGTCAGTTGGGCTGAGAGGATGCCCCATTTTGCCGTCTGGTGGGGGGGAAGGGGGGGTGGCTTTGGATGCACGCTGTAGCTCCTAACAGGGCTTCCTCATCAGTTCTTAAAAATTTTTTGTAAAGGCACACCGCTGTCATGCTGAGAGTGGTGCTGTCATCATCACTGCTGTTAGTATCGGAAAAGAAAATGCCAACTTGTATTTGTGATGAACATGTCTTAGTTTTATGTTATTGATAGTACTACTATATTTCTTAACCACCTTAGTCCTCGCAGTTATAGTTTTTACGAAACTTGTGTATCTTGGTCATAACGTCACACTTAGCATCACTGCACGTCACCTGGGTAACTCAGTGATGTCAGGGCTTGCAGGTGCCAACTGCAATGAGAAAGTGACATCCCTACGATGAAAAAATTATGTTTTAAATTGTTCTGCTGTGTCTTTCAGTGCCACAGCCAGGTAGTATTTGAGCTGAGGTTTTGATTGCTGCTATGAAAAGAAGTGGACGATAGACTGTTCCTTCAGATCTAGTTAACACCAACTAACCCCTTCAGTGCTTTACTATAGCATTGTTTATCTCTATTGACATTGGGGTTTAGTATGTTTAGGTTTGGATATGATGACAACTGAGCCATCTGGGCAGCATGAATTGGCAGTAAAGAGCACATTAACCTATGCATCTCTATATATAGCACATACTACTTCAGTACCAATTGCCAAAGCAAAAACTAAGGTTCAGCATAATTATTGGGGCTAAACTAGCACATCACTTGGGCTTGCAATCTATGGTGCACTATCTGTAACAAACAGCGGTACTGGCATTGAGTGTAACAGGGGTAATTCTTGTTATATTCTATAGGCCGGAAGAGCTTCAGTGCACAATATACATTCAGAATACTGTAAAGGAGGACTGAGAGCAGGAGTAGTAAGGATGACTAGATAATGTTGGCAGCTTCAGTGATAGGTGCAGCAGCAGTATAGTCCTAGTTTTTTTTTTTTAGCGCCAGTGAATAGTGATAAAATCTGAACTGGTCTCTGATCAGTCCAGTTCAAATCTGTACTGACTTAAAAAAAGTTTAGACCAATGAGATCTAGCACAAGAAATGGCTTAAAGGAGCAAAGGCACTAAAATTTTCACAAATGTCTTTTCTCTGGAATAGTGCACAAAACAGCAGCATACATGAGTCACAGCACAAAATTCACCTATGCCAGCTGAAGTTATATTGTATCTTTTTCTTGTGCTGTTTTGGCTTCAACAGCCAAATGATGGCAGTGACATGGCATACGATTTTCTGTCTCATGAGTCGCGTATGAATTGCAATGTTATCGCGACTTGTTCATTCTTTTTTGATTGTAGCTCTTGGATAGGCTTGCAAAAAGTTTGTGGGAGTTAAAGAAAAGAAAGGAGTTACACACTGTTGTTTTTGTATGCCTCATTTGACCTGAAATTGTGTTATATCACAGACGTGGTTCAGCTGTGTAAACCAAGAATGAAGCAATAACATTACGTTAAAAAAAAAAAAAAGGCATGATAAGCTATTTACCACTTGTTGGTAGAATTCAGGTGGCTGTCCATGTTTTCTAAGAAAAGCACAAATAATTTTATATTTTTCCTTTGTATGTTTTTACTTATAAGTCATTCCAGTTTGTTTTTATGTATGTTTTATTTTGCATTTTTTCCTGACACTTGTGTGATCGTCATAGAAAAAAATTTTCAAGAAATTGTTTTCTATACTAGGCTTTAATTAATATTATGGAACGAAAACTCTGCTGGGTTTACTTTAGAGAAACATTTGAAAAGTACCTAGTAGTGCTGAGACTTCATTCTTTTGTTTCTTTAATCTTTTGTTAAAAGTGGGTTCAGTTTCATGCGTTACATTGAGAAAAAGGAGTGAGAGGTCCTTTTTTATACCTTCTAGGTGTCAGAAATCAAAAGGATGCTTTGATTTTGGCCATAAGTCGTGCTGGCTGCTTTTT
Organism: Amblyomma maculatum; assembly: GCF_055883805.1. Classification (NCBI taxonomy): domain Eukaryota; kingdom Metazoa; phylum Arthropoda; class Arachnida; order Ixodida; family Ixodidae; genus Amblyomma; species Amblyomma maculatum. The sequence goes on along the minus strand of NC_139346.1, from coordinate 92,346,579 downwards.
TTTTTCCTGAACAGAAAGCCCCGAGTTTGCCGACATGATAAAGGACATCGCCTTCCAAGCCGTCAGAGAGTGTGAAGCTCTGGGCCTGACTGTTCATGCTCTCGTGACGGACCTGAGCACCACTAGTCTGTCCGTCTGGAGACAGTGCGGTGTTTCAACTCGACCTGCCAGGCGACCCGTGTTCTCGACCCTTCACCCCTGCGCCACAGAGCAAGAGGACAATCAGCGGCGGTTAGTGGTTCTCGCTGATGTACCGCACATCGTGAAGAGCATTGTGGACAGCCTCGTTGATAATGAGACCATTCTTCTGCCTCAAGATGTGGTCGAGAAGCATGGCTTACCCACAGAAAAGGTGTGTTTCAACCACATTCAGTTATTGTTTGCTAGGGACTCCGCCGATAATTTGGGATTTGTGAGTGGCATCAATGTCGAATGCCTCGGGTCTGAGCGTACACAAAGGGACACGAGTGTAGCCGAGGCAGTCGTGAGTCGGGGCACGGTGACGGGGCTTCGTTGTCTATGCGTGGTCAATCTTCTTCCAGCAGAGGCAGAGGCAACTGCCTGGTTTGTGGAGCAGTTAGGTCATTGGCGCTCCTCGATGATGTCCCTTGCAAAAGGTGCAATGAAGGAACAGTGCAAGAAGGCTATGGAATTCATGTATGAATTCAAGGATGCCCTGTTGCGCATATCCTTGCCCATGCAGACACAGGACGAGGGGCAGCTGAGGACAGCCAAGGTTGGGCTGTGCATTTCAACACTGGCTGCAGTGCAGTTGCACGACACGTTAGCAGCAGAAGGTAACTTCAAAAACCGCGTACTTCTTAGCAGACAGACCTCGGCCTTGTTGGAGAATGTGCTTAGAACCATTGATTCAGATAACTCTGTGCTGAGCCTCTCGAACTTTCGATCGTCGCTGCGTACAGTGGCCCTTGCGCAGCTGTTTCTTCCCATTCAAAATGGAAGCCCCTCGTTTGATGACGGGGTCGCCATTGTTGAATTCACGAACTCAAGGCCTAGTGAGGGCACCGGCGATAGTGCCTTTGTTTGACGCTTTTAATTGCACTGTAAGTTGAAAGCATAATCCTGTTATAGAATAATTGATCGTTTGCTGGACATTTCGATCTCAGCTCCACATTTTGTAGACTTCTCTAGTATGTGCAATTTTTTTTTTTTTTGAAAACTTAGTTGACTGGGGCAAACAGCAGATTTCATTGTACATATATTAGAGGTGTACTATTAGATGTGCACAGTACTCATACTACCCTGATAAGTTATTAACTGAGAGTTGAGTGCCACTGCGAATATTTGCTGGCAAATCTCATAGTAAGGATGTTGAATGGGTGCCCCAGAATAACATTTAAGGCCATATCAGTGTGTGTGTCCCTTTGACATCATGTATGCTATTCACTACCACTGCATTTTTGTAACCTTGCTGTGATGTAATCAAAACACAAAACTTCACGAAGGCAGTAATCCGAAAAAGAGTATTTGTCATGCATGCAACATTGGTTAGTCAACTTTTTATACCTGTAAATGCAAGACAATTGACAAACTGGGCCAATGTAATGGTGGGCTTGGGATAAATTTAAAGGCCTTTCAGAGTTTTGTGACATGTACGATAATCTCAGTTTTGTATAATACAGTCGAAACCCGCAATAACGAAATCGCCGGGGACAGCAAAAAAATTCGCTTTCGCGAGAATTTCGTTGCCGCGAAAATGAGACAGAAAAGATAGAAAACAGCCCGCAAAAAGAAAATTTATTGCCAAAAGTCAGTCAGCTTAGTTTGCCGAGCCTTGCCTTGCAGCAACTTCATGGTTCTATTCTCACACTGCAAGAAGTGATCCAACCGGGTCCACTCCTGCTGCTTCGCCCGAAATCACCTTGGCCACAATATCGTGACGGGCTTTAAAGCGGCCCAGCCAGCCAGCGCTTGCTCTGAATTGGTCATGCCCGAGCATGAAGGCAAAGTCCAGAGCCTTCTGTTGCAGCAGTTTGCCAGACAGAGGCACTTTGTTTGCGCGCTGTTCACAGAACCAGGCAAACACCGCCTTGCCAACGTCCGGGAACACCGCAGCCGTCACTGTTTTATGCTGTGCTCGAGCACCATTCTCAAGCGCACCGAGAATGGCTGCCTTGCTTTTCAAAATTGTCGACAGTGAGCTGCACGCAATCCCGTACTCGTCGGCGATATCCATTTTTTTCCTTCCTTTTTCTGCTTGAGCAATGATGGCAGCCTTCTCTTGCAGAGACAAAAATCTTCGTTTTTTGGCTGGCGGAGACATCTCAAACGCAAACGTGCGGACTGCTGCTCATACACACCGCCACCACACACAACGAACACGTGCACCGCTCGCAGGCCTAAAAGTGCAGCGCTGATGATCTAGTGTCGCCCCCTGATGGTGTCGCTGCGAGGCTGCTTTCCCTGAACATAGCCTCCGAGATAAACAACCACGCGGAACCGATCACAGAGGACACGCGCTGCGCCGGTATGGTGGCTAGCACCGGCTCAAAGTGGCTAAAGTTTTTAAAGTTGTTCTGGCTGCAAGGTTGCCAGGCGCCAATGCTCTCGCTGTAGCCACGCAAGCGCGCTATTGCAGTTTGCTCAATTTGAGTGCTTTTTTGACGCTGTAACATGGGAGACAGTATGCGGACCGACGTTGCAGCAAATTTCGTTATCGTGGGATTGCGGTACAAAAATGTTTCGTTACCGAGAGATACGAAATACATTGGCCCCTATGGGCATTTGCCGGGATCTCGGAAATATTTCGTTGCGGCGAGAATTTCGTATTCTCGAGATTTCGCTATCGCGGGTTTCGACTGTATTGTAAATATGATCACGATGGCCAGCTGTCAGCTTATGCCTAGTATCAGCAGTAAGCCACCAGAGAATCTGAGTCGCTCTGAAATGTTCCGTAAAATGTCTGCTAATGTTTCCTGGCGTACTCTACTATGGCTAGCTTGTTCCAAGCAATATGGTCACTTCTAACCAGAGTTGAGAGCAATGGCCAGCAGGATATTGTTGGGGCTTCGAAGTTTTCATGGTAAAAAAAAGAAACTAAACACATCACATTGTCACGCTCGACCACAAACTCACCGTTGTCCCCACAACACAACTCTATCCCGACTCACTTCTTACCGCGCAGTTATCCCCGAGTCCCTTCTTCACCACTCACCTGCATGCATCCGCGCCATCTCGTTCGCCTCCCAGCAACTGCCCACTCGGCCTCCGAGATCCTCCTACACGCGAACACATCTCCTTCGTCCCACCCTCGTAGGATTGGTCCGCTTATGTCGGCACTCCTCCCTCACAACCCTCCCCTCTCAAATCGTAAAGCCGGGTCGGAAGGGAGAAGTAACGGTTCGTGGTAGAGGACCAACTGATCGGCGTAGGCAATATTTCGGCAACGTCTCGTAGTATGATCACTCAGAATGAAGTCATTGTCACCCACTCGCTTGACCACACGATAAGGTCCGCCTTGCCGCAGTGCCAACTTGGCCGAAACACCTTTGGTCGCGTCACTCAAGGTGCGAGGATCCAAGAGCAGGAGGTCACCATCCCTGATGTTTGTTGGTCTTGGGGGGGGTAAGGTAATTTGCCCTTACAGACTTCCTTCGTAGGCGGGCTCCTTTAGGATGCTTCACACCCAGCAGGGAGTAGCACTGCTCTTGAGCAACCTTCACATTTTGTTTTGCTGAGTACCTTGCAGGCAACATGGCTGCTGACATAATAAATTGTTCTTGGGTCACTTGTGGCAGTAGCGGTTCAACTGTGGGCAGGAAGTATGTCGCATGATTCAAGGAGTTCTTGTTTCTCACTGAGTCATCCAATATCCATTAGCTGCTCACATTTTGACTTGACTTCCTTTGAATTTTCCAATTTCGACAATAAGTGCTTGATTATAGCTGGTGACATTTGGCATTTACAAGAGACCTGTGCACAGAAGTTGTTCCTTGTGGACAGATTAGTAGTTATTGTAATCCTGTCCACGTTTCCAGCTAATGCCAAACACAATGCGGCACGCACAGCAAACAGTTGCAACCCGCCTCAGTCAGCCGCACAACATCTCATATAAAATAATCATTGCTGTTTACACATGACCATAAAAGCAACAGCCAACTGTTTTCTAAGGTAAGGCTCACCTTTTCCGGTGACTCGGGCTCAGGGTCCGAGATTGTGCTCTCATAGACACCGCTGCTTGAAGAGTCCGAACTGCTATAATCGTCTTTACCCGACTTGAATTCCTCCTCGGAGCTACAGTCTGAATACTAGAATTCTTCCTTGGAGTTACTGTCTGAAGACAGCAGGATGTACTGCCTTTTTGCATGATGGCTGCATGAAAGGTACAGAACATGATGAACATGGTAACTTGATTTTAATACTGCATCCACAAATAGCATCATGAGTAAATACTTGTTTTTCATCTGCATGGGGTGGTGCTAAAGATCCACCGATATTCCCTCAGACAAACTGAGCACCACAGCCAGCAAATGCCAGTTTACACCCCATGGTTAGCCGGAGGGTACAGGCCTGCACCTACCACATGCAAGTTTCCACTGTTTGAGGGCACAACCACAATGCCAACCAGTTAGTACTGCATTGGCAAGGTTTTCTACAAGAGACAATATCCAGAAATGCATTTTGCTCAGACTGATTCAAGCTCACTGTTATCACAGCTGATGTCAAGAAGGAATCAACACTACAACATACTACTTGCAGACCACACAGAACTAAACTTCACAAGGTTGGCTGCAGCACAAACAGTACAACGCAGACAAATGAAGGCACAAACCTTCATGCGTGGAAGAAGGTTCAATCCATGCCAAGGTGGCTGTATTCCAAAGCAAAGCACCTTTGTCCAAGTGTGAAGGTTTGTTCCTTCCTCTGTCTTCATTCTACCATTTCTGCCACAACAAACCTTACACTACAAACCAAATAGATCAGTTAACAACCTTTCTAAACTAGTCAAAACTCGGTTTAACAAAGTTGAGGGGAGCCACGAATTATTTCATGCGCGAGCGCGCATTCTTGCCGCCACTACATCGCTCAGGCTCATGCGGCGGTCTCTCTTTGTCACTGAGTGCTATTCTGATGACATTCTTTGGCCAAATGTTTGCTTCGTACGCGAGGTCGGCCACATCTTGAAGCAACTGTTCCCTTTCAGAGTATTGCTCCTCGGTTATAGATCTGATTTACAATAAACAGGTAATGCAAAACACTCATATCAGATTGAAACTAACACCTTGAAACATTGGTGCAATGAGGTTGAGAAGTCACCTAATGACATGCATCACTTGCGGCACAAAGTCCAGATGCACAGTTAACAAATGTCTTTTCCATGCAGTGTTTCTAGTGCAATTGGCTTGTTGCTCTCTGTGCACAAGGACACATACTTTTGTGCAGAGGCAAGCAGGAACGCTCAGACTTGCTGGCCCTATATGGCTCAGGGCTAAGGCTAATGCGGTGGTCTCTCTTTGTCCTACGTGTTTTTTCTGGTTACATTCCTTGGCATAAAGCTCTTCGCACGCAAGGTTGGACACATCTTGAAGCAGTTGATCCTTTTCAGAGTATTGCTCCTTGGTTCTAGATCTTATTTACAATGAACAAGTCATGCAAAGCATTCATATAGGATTGCAAGTAGAGCTTTGAAACATTTTTCCAATGAGGTTGGATTTACTTTCTGATGTTTTGCTTCTTACTCCATAAAAATATGTGAGCAAAATGTCTGTTGTGAGGGCTGAGAGGTTAGCTGTATCATGCTATGGTGGACCTTGAGGGAACAGGCACAGACGATTCGGAGATGCACTTTTAAACGAAAGCAGAGAAACTGTATTCAACTTCCACATTACAAAAAGGGCTGTCAGCCAACGCACTTGTTTCCTCTATTACATCTATTACAGTCATCTCTTGTCTGACATTTATCTCGTCCAAAATGTGCATTCCTACTTTTTTGGATTGGCATCATCTTGAAGACTTTCATCTTGAAAGCTGTGAAAAAGTCTTCATCCAAGCCACATTTATGACCAATCATACGCACTTCCTTACTGTAGAGACATAAGGAAGAGGTAATACACTTAAATCTCGTTATAACGAATTCGAAAGGGCGCCGAATTTTTTTCGTTATAAGCATTAGTTCGTTATAGCCACTAACTAATAATTATGCAATTAAATATTGCATATGAGGGTGCACTTACTGCAAGTAAGCCGTAGCCGAGGTATCAGCTTCCCGCTGCGGCCGAGTGGCTGCGTCTACGGCAAGAGCTATCGTTCTTGCCTGTATCGCATACAGCAAGAACTAGAATCGAACACATAAGTACAGATTTTATTGCCTTTCATGTCGATGGCGCCAACCTTTCATGTCGACGGAGCAAAAAAATCCGTGATGCTTCGCTGCTGTGTCTTTCTTAACCGAAGCACGGCCTTCTCGGCAGCAGCAGCTATCTGGAGCCCATCTTCTCCGTTTTCGTGGCCGCCGAAGAAGCGGTGCAGCAGGTCCACCGCGTCCAGCGCCTGGGACGATGTCGGTACATCACAAGCAGAGGGCGGAGTGTCGTTATCCCGAGCGACACCTTCATCGTCGCTTCCTTCGGGCTCCAGGGAAGAAGGCACAAAGTCGCCGTCAGCCGGCTGCTCCATTGCCACAACGTCGGCGTCCACGCCCACGTAGTCGCAGAAGGTTTCGCCTTCACACACGACGCCAGCGTCATTGAGCTCCTTCCATAACGCTACAGCTTCGTCTGATGCGGCGGCAGCAGTGGCAGCAGCCGTAGTACCACTGGGTGCGGCTATTTCGTCTGCTGAGTCGTCGCTGTCATGGTTACCGTATTTACTCGCATAATGATCGCACTTTTTTTTAAAAAATACTGACGCAAATTTCGGGGTGCGATCATTACGCGGGGTAAATTTTCTACAAAAACTTTTTGAGCACCGAAAACGCAAACAAGTTGCAGGTCAGACGTCTTAGAACATATATCTCGATTACAACCAAAAATAAAAGCTGACTAAGGCTTACCTTCGCAATAAACACGCACATTAAGCATCACATGGAGTGCACAATGCCCATTTATTTTTTTTCGTCAGTACTCTAATCAAAGTCTGAATCCTCGCCATCCTCGCTTTCACTGCTGCACGACTCATCGGAAACGGCAGTGTCGTCGCTGGGAGCATCTTCACAATCCCACAGGAAGTCATCTTCCGTTCCATCCAAAGCGTTAGATATGCCTGTCTTCTTAAAACTCTTAGCCACTACCTCGTCGGGGATACTGCTCCACGCTTCTGTGATCCACGAGCACAGCATCTCCACGGATGGCCTTCTAATCTTTCCGCTCGGCGTCAAATCATGCTGGCCCATCGCCATCCACTCAGCATAAAGTCGTCGAACGTTGTCCTTGAACGGTTTGTTCAAAGACACGTCGAGAGGCTGCAGCAGCGAAGTCAGGCCGCCAGGAATGACTGCAATGTCCGTGCGCAGCTCTTTCAGCTTGGCACGCACGCTGTCCACAAGGTGACCCCTAAAACTGTCCAAAACCAGAAGCGAGGGAAGCAGAAATGCTCCTGGTCTTCTGCCCCAAACAGTCTTGATCCAGTCGACCATCAGGTCTGCAGTCATCCACCCTTTCATCTGTGCACGTATATGGATGCCACGGGGAAAGTTTCCCTTTGGAATAGTCTTCCGCTTGAAGATCACGTATGGTGGCAGCTTCCGCCCGGGCCGTCACAGCAAGCATGACTGTGCATCGCTGTTTTTCTGCGCCAGACGTCTTCACGAGGACGCTCCGAGCACCCTTCTCGTTCACAGTTGTATTCCGGGGCATGTCGAACGTCAGTGGAGTTTGATCGGCGTTTCCAATTTGCGACATGAGGTAACCGCATTTTTCGCGAAGCCTAGTGACGAAGTGATGGAAGTCTATCACTTTGCTTTCATACGCGGCTGGGAGCCGCTGGCACAACGACGTCCGCCGCCTCAGGGAAAGTCCATTCCGTCGCATAAAGCGAGTCATCCAACCGGAGCTAGTGCGGAAATCCTTTGCGGCGATTCCCAGCTTCCTGGCAGTTGTGCGCGCCTGCGTCTGTATCATTTCTAATGACACTGCACAACCATCCTTGCGCAGGTCCCTCACGTATTCTAGGACCGCCTCCTCAACACGAGGGAACTTGCCCGTTTTGGGTCCACGGAAAGCCCGCCGTGTCTTGTTCGTAGCCATCAGCTTCTCGCACTGCTTCTTCCAATAGCGTATCCTCATTTCGTCCACGCCGAAATGCCTACCAGCAGCGCAGTTGCCATGCTCCAGTGCATAGTCGACAGCCTTGAGCTTGAACGCGGCGGTGTAACTGGCATACCGCCCCATGGTGAAATGGCGTAAACTCGCACAAAAACACAAAGCACGCTATGACGCTGCCGAATTGCAAAATGGCGAACGCCGCAAAGCATGGAATCATGGGAACTCCAACATTACTAGACTGGTACTGACTACAGTGACGGGGCCCGTCACTTTAACAAGGCCGCTGCAGTGACGGGGCCCGTCACTTTAACAAGGCCGCTGCAGTGACGGGGCCCGTCACTTTAACAAGGCCGCTGCAGTGACGGGGCCCGTCACTTTAACAAGGCCGCTGCAGTGACGGGGCCCGTCACTTTAACAAGGCCGCTGCAGTGACGGGGCCCGTCACTTTAACAAAGGCGCTGCAGTGACGGGGCCCGGCACTATATAGGGCACTGTGCACAAGTTAGCACAGTGCCCTAAATATCTGTTAGCATGCATTTTTAGCAATTGATACGATAAAATTTGTTTTTATTACAGTAACTTGTGTTCATTTTTATAGCTCAGTGAGAGCGAGAGTGCTAAAGCCCGCTTTCCGAGTCTACTTGAAACCTCAAGCGCGCTTGGGGAATCGGCATCGGGCCAAGCACGATTGGACTCAATTGCGCTTGAAAGTGGCCGTGTGACAACCTCCGATTTGCATTGAGTTCGATGAGCATTTACTCAATGAGGATTGAAAGTGCCCGTGTGACAGGAGTATAAATCCCGAACGCTTTAGATATATATTTTACACATATATTCCTTACAGCTATTGCTGAATCTCGCGTTACACAGGCTTAACCGTCCTGGGACTTTTTCCTATACACACACGTGACGTTACATGACATTAGTAAGAAATGCATAGGAACCGTTGCATATTCCAGTATTAGGTAACATAATGGCGATAGCGTAGAGGTAGGTGCAGCGTCCACCTCTCGTGAAAGATTAAGGCAGTTAGAAACTTGGTGCTGCGCAATTAAAGGAATATATGTATCACTGCACAAATTTATTTGTTTCAATTGCATAAATTTTTAACACTTGGTAGCGGCCGGTAGATTAAAACCTTTTATATTTAATTCATGTTAATGCATATCTGTATCTTACCTTGATAGAATGTTTCAACGGTACACTTCATATGCTTGGCAAATGAAGGCTTCAAGTCATGCCGAGTCGAAAGGAGAAAAAATCATTTACACCAATTTATTTAAAGATGAGACGAGGGCCGAGGGGTATACAATTCAATATACAATTCTCTGTGCATGCATGTATGAAGAGAACAAAGCTGGCATTTCCCAGTTTATACACTAAGCATACGACAAAATATCAACAGGAAACATTGCATATCTTGAGACAAAAATCTCATGTATAACAATTTCGACAAAACCACACCTTACTTCTTGGCGCAGATGTGACAGATGCACATTTAAAGTGAAGCCAATGCAAGCATGCGTCACACCCAATGGCGTTGTCACTGTGCTAACTTGTGCACAGTGCCCTATATAGTGCCGGGCCCCGTCACTGCAGCGCCTTTGTTAAAGTGACGGGCCCCGTCACTGCAGCGGCCTTGTTAAAGTGACGGGCCCCGTCACTGTAGTCAGTACCTACTAGACTAGGTTGGGAACTCGTCGGAATGCATTCGCTGCGGGATGACTGCAGATCAACCACCAGGTGGCTCCATGTTCGGGGTGCGATCATTATGCGGGGAATTTAAAAAATGGAATTTTGACCTCAAAATTCAGGGGTGCGATCACTTTGCGAGTAAATACGGTACTTCCGTTGGCAGCAAATGATGCTCGTCGAAAGCAGTTGGCGATGGTGCTGGCCGTCACATCCATCCATGCTGCGTGAAGCATCTCTATAGCCATATACAAATCGACCTTTGTGTCGCGGGTCAACTTCATGTTGATCAAAAGTCTGTCTATAACCCGCTTCCGGTACCCAGCCTTAAATGACATTATGACACCTTGGTCAAGGGGCTGTATAACTGCCGTGCAGTTCGGGGGCAAGAACCGAAGTTCAATGTTTTTTAGCCCCACAGTTGTGTGGTGAGCAGCGCAGTTGTCCGAGAAAAGGCATATCTTGCGATTCTCCTTCTCCAACTTCACGTCCCAGTCACGTAGCCAACCAGCAAAAATTTCCCTGGTCATCCAGGCCTTCCTGTTTGAATGGTACTGCGGCTGAAGTCGCCTCAAGTCCCCTCTTTCCTTTAAAGCATCGTGGCGACGCACTTTTTCCTATTACCAAAGGTGGCAATTTCTCGGAACTGTCCATATTCGCACAAAGAAGCACAGTGATGCGGACCTTACTATGTTTCCCGCCGCGACAAAGCTCGCCTTTTAAGGACAGGGTCTTCTGGGGCAACATTCAATAAAACAGAGCAGTCTCGTCAGCGTTGAACACATCCTTCTCTTCATATTTCTCAAGGAGAGGACCAACGTTGGCTTTCACCCACGCCGTTGCAGATTCTGTGTCGACGGCCTGGGACTCGACAGTTATGACCCTGCCAGCGATATCGCGGCGCTCCTTAAAACGCTGCAGCCAGCCATCGCTTGCAACAAAACTGTCATGACCCATGATGCAAGCAAAGTCTCTCGCTTTTCTTTGCAGCAATGCCCCACTCACAGGCAAATTAGAAGCCCTTGCGTTTAAGAACCACTTGAAAAGCGCCTCTTCCACGGCCTCAAAGGCGGGAGGCCGCAGCTTCTTGCGGCTACCTTTCACTCCACGTGCAACAGCGCCAGCGACGGCTTCTTTCTTGCTGAGGATGGTAGAAAGGGTGCTCGGCGCGATGCCGAACTCACAGGCCACTTGAGATTTCTTCTTGCCTGACGCAACAGCCTTAATTATTGCTGCCTTCTGCTCCAGGTCGATGACTTTTCGTTTTCGCTTCAAGTTGCTGCTGCCGGCGCCGCCGTTCATTTTTCTGTCACGAAACTGGTGACTTGGCCAACTCGGCGAAGAAAGCGAACCGACTGCCCTACGCTGTGGTTAAACCTAGCTGACCTAGCCCTACAGACCGTGAACAGGCGTACTGTGTACGGAACAAAGCGAGTTATGGCGTGCGGAAGTGCGGAACGGAACGGACTGAGAGGCTTGGCTACTTGGTCAGTCTGGCCTGGCTCGGAGCGTTGCCGGATGGTAAGGGGCTGCCGCGGGAGATTCGAAGTGCCGCAGCCTCAGAAAAGGCCTAAAAGCACATTGTGCACTCTGAGAATTTTATGCGTATATGCTTCACTGTTATCATACTTTACGGACGAGCAGCTCCTTAGAAGTAAGCTTTTTAGCTGTTTTCAGCATTCGGTCCACAATGGACTGATTAGGACAATCTGCATACTTTGGTAGCGCTCCATTGAAGACTGCTAGGGAAGCAGACGCTTCCAGTTGTATTTTCCTGCAATGGCATTGCTCACTGTTCGAGCAGGCAGATGTGATGCTGTCTCTAAACTGGCCTGCCCACTATGCTTACGACATTGCACTGCTTGAAAAATGAATGATGCTAGTGACTAAGGTCTTCAGAAGCGCTGACAACGCTGTGTAGGCATGTCTGATCATTGCAGTCATTTAGTTGCCTAATAGTAGAGAACAGTGACTCTGCATCATCACTTGAAAACTTTCCTATGAGTACAAAGTGGAATCTTGAATTCAGGAGTGGTTTTGTGCATGTTACAGTAGATGTGGTCATCATGGTGAGTCTCTATGCGAGAAATTTCAGCTTGTGGATGGTGCCTCTTTGTCGCGTGGCAAAGTTATAATTTAAGCACTCTGTCTCCAGCCATAGAAGCCTGCGAGGCAAAGTAGCTAGACGAAACAAACAATGAAGCATGATCCAAGGGAAATGGCGCTGAGCTTTTGTTTTTTGCAGCATGAAAAAAAAATGAAAAATGGATTTGAAAGGAATAAATGAGTATCAGCTTTCACATGCACTTTTTATGAGAAGACATTTTATACAAATAGACTCTCATTCTAGTAAATTGAGACTTCTGAACAATAAGTGCTTTTGTATCGGTTGTGACTCATATACTATGGGGGTTATTCTCGCAAGAATGCATCAGGGAGGGGCTAGACGCTACAGTTGCCTTCTAGCCTTGGCGTGCAGCCCTAACAGACAGAGCTGTGACCCCCAACCCGCGGTGCGAGAAGTCGCTACTGCGGCGGGTTCGAGCCAGAGGGGACAAACTTCGAGTTATGTACTCGAACAGTTTATTATGCTCGAGTAACGGCAGGGAAGATACACTCAAGAACAACTGCCGTGTAGCGAGCGAACGCCGCATGCGGGGGTGAAATCAAACCACTTAAGGGGGAAGCACGCACAAGGAGTGAGAGGTAGTCTGCTGACTTGGTGCGGCTTCGTTCTCACGGCCCGCAGCGGTAAGTGCGCGCTGAACCGGGAGCAGAGGGTGAAGGCGCCGGTCTCCCCGAAGGAAAATGCTGAACCGTGCACGTGAACGCTCAACCGCCGAAAGACTCCAAGGGAGTTGCGGCAGACGCGCTTATCGCCTCTGGTCGGGGAGAGGAGATTTCTCGGGTAGGCTGGGAGGAGAGAAGGAAACCCATGCGGTGTCGCCGCGGGAGCCTGGGAGGTTGGGAGGGTGGCCAATATGCCCTCTCTTCGCGGTCCTCCCCAATTGCACATGGCCCTTTATAAAGGCGCAGGGGTTTATGAATCCCCACATCCCCCCTCCTTAAAACCGCCTTATCACCTTTTCCGAAGGGGGGGTGGTAGGTACCTATTCTGCCATCAAGTCCGCGAGGTCCATCAGCGGAGCCGCCGATGATGCCATCAAGGGCGATGACGGGGTCTACTCGGGCGCACTCGGGGACAGTCGGGACCGACCTGGCCGCGCAGAGGAAGGGCCACCGGGAACATCGCTGCAGGCAGGCCCCTCCGCTGCTCCGGTGGCGTTCAGCTGGTTCGGATCCACCAGCGGTGACGCCGATGCTCCAGGACCAGCGCACGCAATAGTCTGCAACCACTGCGCGTACGCCGGGTCCTCGGCGAGCCGACGCATCATCACCGCCGCCGCGGGACCAAGCTCTGGCGCCAATGGCAACAGCCACGTAGCAGCCTCCGCCCGCATCTTTTCGCCCCAGCTGCAGTGAAGCTTGGAGCTCCTGTGCCTTGCGCTGGATAACAGCAAGCCTCCGCATATGCAAAACATGGAGCCGGGCGCTGGAGGCAGAGGCACCATTGGCGCAGCGATGTTTGTCCTCCACGGTCCGGCCCTGGAACATGCTTAATAGCTTATGGCTCTTCTTGTTGCGAGGCGTTCGCTCTTGTAGTCTCCAGGGCTGCTCCGAAAAATAGCTTACCAGCGCCTCCCTGCCAATCTGGTGTGTCCAGGTAGCGACCGAGCACCTCGCCGGCACAGTGACCGCTGTCGCCGTACTGGAGTGGCCTGCGCGTCCACCAGCATTCCGGGTAGTCGGTATCGGGCAGGCGTCCTTCCTCAAGGGGGCCTCCCGGTGTCCCGTGTCTCTGATCGTAGCGCCTCTTTCCAGCAGGCCCCGTGCTGGCCGAGCGGTGGCGATCAGGGTGTCCCTGCCCCTTATGGCCGACGGGAATGGGCTGTTGGGCCTGCATAGCTTCAGGGTTTGTGTGGAGCAGTCAAAATTGCCTCCAGATCGCTCAACGGTCTGGTGAAAAGTGCGATGTCCGTGGAGCTTATTTCCCGCACTTTTCTTTCTCCACCAGGCGGGTTCCAAGAATATCAGGGTTAATTATCGCAAGAATGCGCCACGGGGGGGCTAGACGCTACAGTCGCCTTCTAGCTCCGACGTGCCAGCCCTAGCAGACAGGGTTGAGACCCCCAACCCGCGGTGCGAGAAGTCGCTACTGCGGCGGATTCGAGCCAGAAGGGACAGATACCGAGTTACATACTCGAACACTTTATTGTGCTTGAGTACATGGCAAGAAAAATGCGCTCAAGAACTACCTTTGTGTAGCGAGCAAACGCCGCGTACGGGGGTGAAATAAAACCACCTAAGGGGGAAGCACGTGCAAGGAGTGAGAGTTTGTCTGCTCACCTGCCGCGGCTTCGTGCTCACAGCCAGCGGTGGTAAGTGCGCGCTGAACCGGGAGCAGAGGGTGAAGGCGCCGGTCTCCCCGACAGAAAATGCTGAACCGGTGCGCGTGCATGCTCAACCGCCGAAAGACGCTCAGGGAGTTGTGGCAGACGCACTCATCGCCTCGGGTCGGGGAGAGGTTTCCTGGGTAGGCCAGGAGGAAAGAAGGAAACCCATGCGGTGTCGCCGAGGGAGCCTGGGAGGTTGGGAGGGTGGCCAGTGTGCCCTCTGCTCGCGGTCCTCCCCAAGATCGCTCATAATCACGCGTGTTAACTACCCGCGGCCCTTTATAATGGGGCAGGGGATTATGAATCCCCACAGTACCTCTCGTCACTTGCACTGTAAAAGTGCATCCTATAGGCATCCCTATTGACATTGTTAAACGTAGTGCTCTTGATGTGGTTGGTTGAAAACCATTTGTAGACTATCTCCATAAATTCGACAGTGGGCTAGCAATCCTCGAACCCAGGAGCACCAAGGCGATATCCGTGCTGCTGTAGGAATCTCAGGATCGATATGTCTTTGAAAAAGAAACAGCAGTGGGCATCTAAGGTGACTTCAGCTGCAGGCTTTATAACAATGTCACCTGCACGTTCAAACCATCTTCTTTGATGTGGTGTGAATATGAAGGATCAAAGATGCAGACAATATGCTTTCGCAGGGAGCGCACAGCGGGAGTCCGACAGGGGGCAGACTCTTTGCCTGGATGACAACAGTTGCACTGTGCTCGGGTGCTGGTGTGCTAACTGATGGAAGCAAAACTCATCTGAAGGTGAACCACTGCCGCTGCGCTTAGGTCCGCAACGCCGTACCCACCAGGCTACCCGCGAAGTAGTGAGGGCTTCTGGTAGCAACCAATCCCACGACGCTCACTTTGACAGACCAGGGCAAGCTGATGAAAGGAGTTAGCCAACTCTTCCCAGTAGCCCCGGGCCTCAACGAACTCCTTTGGCTCCCAGCTATCCTTCGCTATCAACCTGCTCTATTAGTGTGCAGGTTTCTGCCTCTTCATTCTTAACCTTTCATCGAGGCATCATGTAACTTAGCGTCCTTTTATACTGCGCTGCTTTACTTGGCAGCACATGCTGAGACCTTTTTAATCTCTGAAGCTTCACCAGCCTCATTATAACTTCAAGACCTCTCATACCCTCATATTGCATAATCATTGCATCCGGAAAACTAAGGTATAATATAATCATATAGATTCAATGAATATTGTTAGCGATGTGGGTTCACCTGTTGAACGTAAGCGCAGGCTTCTCCCATCGTTTTATTTCATGTGCAAGCACATAGATGGCGCAGCTGCGCTACATTCCACCTGCGCACCAGTTTTGGTGCCAACCCGTTTCAAAGGGTATGGTCCTGAGCGTCATCATCATCATCATCACGCTACATTCCTCACTGGTACGCAACATGGGTGAGTGTCCCAGTTAAATATCAGGTTCTTCTTTTCTTGTTGTTTTCTTCAAATTTCTCTCATCTCCCGATTACATGGACCGGAATTCACTCTAATTGCAGAATACAGAATTTATTTACACTATATACAAATTGCAGCACAACTTCAATCAGGGTGCGGCCTCTCGTCACGGCACCCGAAATGAGTCTCCCGTTTTTCCGCGTCGCTCGGACACTTCAAAGTCGTTCTCTCCCTCGAATTCCTCCTCGCCAGGCTCCTGAGGAATCCTAACTTCCCCCGTCGTTTCGCCGCGGCTGTGGCTGGCGAAGACGCCTTCCACCCCCATTACAAATGTTGACCGCCAGCGCCCGTCGAATTCTCAGAAGCCGACTCGCTGGCTCAGCGGGGATGGTTGCAGGCAGATCGGATGTCTTCGCGAGCGACGTTCTTCTTCTGCTGGTCGTCCGTGCGGCGCCAGCTCGCAGGCCGCCTCACAAGTTGGGACCGTACAGAGGGAGGAGGCGTCTGCCACGGCCGCTCCGTTGGCTTACAAACACACACAAACGCCAGCAAAAATACACACATATGGCAGTCTTTTCAAGAGTTATCTGCCCGCGACCAGGGCGCTTCAAACGCGCGCTTAACACCTCCACCGCCACTGTGATGCGTGACTTCTTGGAACGCGTCACATCTCACACAATACCAGTGCGCGGCTGATGTCCGTGATCCCTCTCCGGCACACAAACAAACTTAAAAATTTAAACGAAAGGGCCCTCGCTCCCTTTGAGCAACGGAGCTGGTGCACAAGCGTCGGCAGCACGTCAGGCCAGGCGAGGGATGCCTCCGACCCCCTGCGGCGGAGGGCGGTCCGTCGGTTCAGTGTCGCCCATACGAATGATCTCCAAAATTGTGTCCCTTTTGGCAATTTGCTCTTTTTGCGTCCTGCTCTTTGTCCACACACTGGACTTCATGCGTCGCTCGCAAAAGGTTGGATCGAAGCGCTTCTTCCTTTCGTTTCTCTCTGTCGAGCGGGATGCGCGCTTCTTCCCTTGAAGAGAATCTCGCTCACCCTTGTGATTAGTCCGCACGCAATCATTTGAGGCCCGCCCCATTTTTGCCCTTCGCGACTGCCGTGGTGCCCGCGGCTTACACGACTGACTTGCGAATTTCTCTCCCTTTTCAAGCAAACGTTCTGCTGCCGCCTCATTGGGAATGCACACGCTCGCACTGTTCTCCGTCTCCTTCGACATACCACGGCCGGATAGCTCACGTATGCTCTCCTTGCAATGTACAACCCTTTCATGCAGGCAGTTCTCTCTTTCAGCGCCGTCGCTACCATCCTGCTCTGCTGCGTTGACCGTTACAGCCACATCTACCTCAGGACAGATTTCGTCGTTGTCACAACCCTCCTTCAGTGCAGTTATGCCTACGCGCACTACGGGTGTCATTTCCATCCGCTCCGGATTTGTGACGTCCTCAACAATCGCATCTCCCTCGGATGCCGGCGTGCTATTCGGAGCACCGCATAGCGCGTTGTCAATCGTGTCTACGTTTCTTTCCGTCTCAGACGCATTAACAACTGCCTTCTGATCCTCAATCTCGGCCTCACTGCCGCCTCCCGAATTAGCCAGTCTGCGGCCCAAACTTTCCGCTCTCTGACCTTCTTCGAAACTCTCCGCGATGCCCGTCCCTTTGTCTGGACTCACCGCTTGTTTGTTGCCGGCCGCCGCTGCCCTGACAGCTTCCTCGTACTGCAAATCCGCTGCTGCCAATTTCATTTCTGCGATTTTCAGTTTCAATTTTAACCGCGCCATCTCGTCCCCGAGCCCCCGCTGACGCCCCCTACCTTTGCGCCCGCCACCAGCTGCCCATCTCCAGCACCCCGGCCCCATCCTTCCCCGCTACGGTCCCGCAAACTATGCCCCACAGTTGTCATAGTGCGCCACGGAAGAGGGACCTACAAGACACCAACCTGTGTCGTGCTCCGAAGATGGCTTGGCCCGCTGTTCAGCGCCCGAGGTTCATGGCTCAGCCCTGGCTCCTTTGCTGTCTTGCCTCCGTCGATCCGATGGCCGGTCCGCTTCAAATCGGAAGATCCTGTCGACTGCGCCAGTTAAATATCAAGTTCTTCTTTTCTTGTTGTTTTCTTCAAATTTCTCTCAAGTTAAATATCAGGATCTTCTTTTCTTGTTGTTTTCTTCAAAATTATCTCATCTCCCGATTACATGGACTGGAATTCACTCTAATTGCAGAATACAGAATTTATTTACACTATATACAAATTGCAGCACAACTTCAATCAGAGTGCGGCCTCTCGTCACGGCACCCGAAATGAGTCTCGTTCTCTCGTTTCTCTCGCTCGAATTCCTCCTTGCCAGGCTCCTGGGGAATCCTAACTTCCCCCATCGTTTCGCCGCGGCTGTGGCTGGTGAAGACGCCTTCCACCCCCGTTACAAATGTTGACCGCCAGCGCCCGTCGAATTCTCAGAAGCCGACTCGCTGGCTCGGCGGGGATGGTTGCAGGCAGATCGGATGTCTTCGCGAGCGACGCTCTTCTTCTGCTGGTCGTCCGTGCGGCGCCAGCTCGCAGGCCGCCTCACAAGTTGGAACCGTACAGAGGGAGGGAGCGTCTGCCATGGCCGCTCCGTTGGCTTACAAACACACACAAACGCTAGCGAAAATACACACATATGGCAGTCTTTTCAAGAGTTATCTGCCCACGACCAGGGCGCTTCAGACGCGCACTTAACAGTCCCCACTCACATTCTTAACTACAGAGTAATACAATAAAACACAGAACAGTAAACACTGTATGCGATAGTCCTAGGATGTTAGGATAGTCTGTCACTATAGCCACTTTTCACGATTCACCGTAGGCGTCATCACTGTAGGGAGAGGGCGGTAGTGGTCCTCTGTCTTTAAAAAGCAGTTTTCCGCTGTCTGAGCACACACACTGCACTCACAGTAATCAAGTTCAGTATAGCACACGCACACACACACTCCCTCATGGAAGTATTTGTTTGCACACACGCACCATGGTAGAAAGAGTACATGGTAGCGTAACTCTCATAGAAGCCTGCGTGTCGACTCTGAGTGAGGCTTTAGTTTCCCGGCGCACCCTGCGAACTGTAAGGCAAAGCAAACATGTGACGTTGTGACGTCAAAAAACCTTGTGACGTCACAGTGGCGTACTTTTGGCGGGGAATTTGATTGTCTTTTTACTTATGGACGAAAGGCAAGGCCAACGACAACGGAGGCAGAACGATGCTCAGATAAGGCAGAAAAATGGACACCGTAACTGTTCCGCCACATGGATTTCTACTGTCAAGTTTTACGGTAACTGAAATGTTACGGCATCTTTAACTACCTTATCATAGCATCGTTCTGCCTCCGTCGTTGTTAGCCTAGTCATCTTTTGTCGCGTGTCATGTAAACTCATTCTGGGGCTTATTTCTTCGGGCACGTTTGTGAACATAAAGGGCCTTCAAGTGAATTCGGCAAGCACATGGATAGAATCACTTGGCTTGAGGGATTTCACTAAGGGCATAAATAAATGAAGCTGTGCTGCATAGAAAGCCAGGCTTTATTAATTCACGATTAATTACATAGACGCTTCACGACAAGGCAAAGGAAAGCGACCACTGCTCATTCGTCATAGTCTTCGTGATATCCTCATATTAACAAAATGACCTGAGCATAGGTCTCCAAATGAGACGCTGTGAGATTATAAAAGGTTAAAAGATTTTGCTAACAAGCAAAGTACATATCACTGTCAAAGAACAAAGAAAATTGAACGGAATAACTAACGCTTGTGCTAGAACACCAAAACTGTAAGAGCATAGGTAACCAAATTAAATTGGGATTGCTAGTATTTAGAAGTTAATGCTTCTGAGAAGTGAAAATGTCTGCGATATAGCCTCGCTCCAATAAATCTTGCCGTGTTCACGATTCCATTATTTTACTCGCGCTTTTTTTGCGACTGAGAGGAGTCAGTGTGAGGCTACAAATTTACAACTTAAGCATTTAACATGTTCATGAGAAAGATTCCATTGACAATAGGAACATCCCTGTGATAACAGCTAAAGCACATTCAGCGAATGTTGGTGTGGTAATACGACGCAGCAAGCAAAACACGCAGCAAAGGGAGCGGAATGGAAGGCTTTGCGCAATGCGACACGCGTCTTGGGGGCAATAAAATCTCACCTTCATCCTTCAATTAAAACAGATGCAGTGATACGCCACTCATGCAGACGTGTATCCGTAAAACAAGCCACCACTTTTGCGACATGCCTGGGAGGCCGAGCTGGCCGAACTGTGACTCAGCATTGTCCCATCATCCGGAAATGCGCACATGCAGCAGCAATCAGTTTCTCATCAAGCACACACACAGTCTTTGCCTTGCTGTAAAGCTCTACCACAACCAGCAGAACGAAATACTGACTGTTTGGTACAAATAACCCACTCTGTACGCAGCATGCAACAATGAACGCTGAACCGGGGCCGATGACGCACCCATCCCGTGGATGAAAAACCTTTGGTCTGAGCTATATCTGAGCTTTGGGCAACTACGCAGCAGATACTAAATGGCCGACAGAGGCCGTTAGAAACAAATGAAAATATTATTATAAATATGACACGTTTTTTTCTTACGCAAGAAACGAAAACTGCAATAATTCCTGAGCGTGCATATTATATTTACTTTCTAATTCTTTGGAGTTCTGGCAGATCTTATTTTCCGTGCTTTAGTAATTGGCCACACAGTTCGCAGGGGCCCTCATCATCGAGTTGATGCCTCTGGCAATAGGCAGCTGTACGCGTTTTCTTCCAAGTAACGCTATGGTGGCTAGAAGGGGGCAGTGTGACAGGCGTGAGCCGGCGGAGTGCACAGGGGAGCGATGAAAGCTGTAGATGGCGCTACATGCAGCAGGTGTGCAGCTGTCGCAGTGGCTCAAGGGGGCGGCACAGCACCTAGCACGCGCTCCGCGTGAACTTTGCGTTGCATTTGAATTTGTGTGACGCGCTGTGCAAGCATCACGAAAGGCCTGCAGCTTAGAGATGCATTACTAAGAAGAGCGTAATTTCTGTAGAGAACAGAGAATGAAAAGATACATTATTTGTTCCATTGGAACGCGAAAGAGAAGCTTAGCCACGCGATTTGTAAACGGATCTCATTTGACTTTTGAACGCGCAGCTGAATATTCAATCTGGACGAACTGGTTTTCGCTAAAGGCTTGGTGTTAACGTAAGTGAACGTGGACAACGAACACTGATAATTCAGGATTCCAACTTTCTCATCCGGCCATCGGCTGCGAATAAACGAGTTCCTACAGAAAAAAAAATAAATAAATAAATAAATAAAATAAACCTACTAGCAAATCCGCGCGAGAGAATTCGGGGCAATGACATTGTCTTCGTCACTCTGCTCACTGTTGGCATCTGCATACATCTAAAACATGTCGTTTATGGAAGCAGTAGCTTTTAAAAAAAAGTGCATGTGTGAGTGCACGTTCTGGCGAACCTCAACATGCACTATATCTTTCCCATCACTGCTTTTGTTGTACAAGTCCGCAGGACCAGAAAAACGACTTTTATTACACAGCAAACTATCCACATGCACAAAATGTCCACAAGAACATAAATGATTTTTTTTTTTTATTAATGGTACAGCGATCCAAGTGCACACATCAGACTCTACTTCACCCTCCTTAGCTTCAAATGTTTCTGGCGCTCCCTCTGAAGAGCCTTGTCTTTATTCAAAGACTTGGTAAAAAAATTAAGCCTAGTTATTACCACAAACTGGATAATTTTTGCAGTCAGCTGTTTGTGATGCAGCTCACATCCCACTTGGTTGAGTGTTAAAGTGCTAAGAAATTGCACAAAATCGTGCATACTGAAAGCATAGAGCTTTTCCTTTGAAAAAAATAATGTGAATGCATCCTCTAACACTTTAATGAGCGCAGCCAACTCAGCTCCAGGGTACAATAGGCCTCCCCTGTCAAAAGGCTGAGTGAACATGCTATCTGCATTGACTTTAGCTGCTGCTCTGGTGACTGTAAGGCCAGAAGCACAATCCTGGCAAGAAACTTTCCGACTAAACTTCCTGGCCACATAACCAGCCATGTAAAAGAAGAGTCTGCTGTCACTTGTCTCAGCCACATAACTGTCGTGGTCTGAAGTGAGGCACAGCTGAATCACAGAGCCAGCATCATCAACATTTCCTACCTCCAGCATGTCTTCAATTATGTCCTGCATACTAAAAGTATAATTATTTGCAGCTGTTGGTGAACTAACAAGGGCGCTAACAAGCTGGGCTGGACTGTTCCCTGATTTGGGTGGACGGGCAAGGTTATAGTAGCTGAGGCAGTTAACAGTTACAAGAAACTGTCCAGGGCTAGGGTGATCATTTGTCCCCGAGTATTGTCTGATAATGCCGAACAAGTTTTCCAACTTGTCCTGACTTAGCCTTGAAGTCAGCAAATATTTAAAACCCAAAGCTTCCAGGTATGTCAGAAGTGATAGTACACTGTGAATCGTAACACGCAGTCCTTCAGCAGTAGTTTTGCTGATAAAGCCACCTCCGGTGCTCTTTGCCACATTTTCCCATTTATCTAGAAAATCAAGAAAAGCCTCAAGGTCAGCAACGCCCTGGGATTATGGCCTTAGTCCACTGCGTGGAAACCTCGAGGTTAGAAGGGATATGAGGCCGCTCATGCGCTTCACAAGCTTTTCTGTCGGTGCAATCGAATCAGAAGAGTGCTCAGTGTGATTTCAGTATAAAGAGACCTTTTATCACTTCTTCGCTAAACAGTGTGAAGGCTAAGTTCACCTTCATTTTTTCGAAGGAGTTGGGTCTGATGTGAGCACTGGTTATATGTGGCATTGCTTTCAATGTTAAAGGACTGTTGTCCTTTTCCCATGCCAGCTGTATGTGTTCTATACATGCACGACCATCTGGAGTTGAGAAACCAGTGGCCACAAATGCATTCCTCATACACTTGACTAAATGTGGGAAATCAGAGCAAAAGTGGAGCTCTCTCGAAGGGTCTACAGGATGTCTTGTTTTGAATGTCACACAGCTTGATGATGCTGAAAGAGAAATGAAGAATATTTTGAGCCAACTCTTTCAGTTTGATGTCAAGCATGACTGTGCATGCATATCAGGTGTTGTCTAGATAAATACACTCCAGTCTTGAAGTGCCATGTTAAATAGGCTGAATGCCAATTGCTTTCTTACCACCAATTCCAAATGACCTCCACATGCTGCGGTTCCATGAAGCACCGTCGCAGGTCAAGAAATCAACACACAGTCCTGCTCGTTCTGTCAGCAGTACTGCTTCCAGCAAAAGCTTTGACAGCATTTCAGCTTTGATGTTGCCTCTTGACGCAAACACAGCGAGTATTTGGGTCCAGTCACCTGCACAATAAACAACCCACATAGGCATCATGGAAAACTTATTTAAGAATGACACTGTTCACATGTCCAGTCTGTGTCACTGCATGCCTAGTAAATCAAGCATAATCAAATCCTCGTCAGTGCTTGTCCTGTTTTTTTGTTTTTTTTTTCATAGAGCTGGGGCTAGCACATTATTTTTATAACACAGCTGTAGTAAATAAAGGAAGGGCATGAGATGACTTCTCTTTATATATAACAATAAACAGTGGCACACAAGGCCTGTTAGCAGATAAAAGTCAATACAAACAGAATTACAGACCTTGAAATGGTTGGAAGAGCATCACCATTCCATGATCTGCAGGAACGGTTTTTTCCTCTTCAGGTGTATGCTTTCCTAGGTCTACGAAACCTTGCACAGCACCTGAAATTACAAAGTTCCCATGATTATGCAGTACAAAATGCATACCATGCTAGAGGTACCAAGGTACCAAATATCATGGTAGAAGTAGCAGCGATTACCTCCAGTGAGCACCTGTGACTATGCTTACCTGCAGCGTTGATGCTGAAGTGTTCGCATAACTTCATTTCATCGAACACTATGCCACCATGCCGTGCATTGATGTCCATATGCTCAGTTTTCACGGTGATGGCCTTAAACACACTTTCACTGAAGCCAAAGCCACTTTTAAAATTTTGAACGTAGCGCTGTAGGCAGGTTCGGCCGGGCAGGATTAGGATCTTCTGTTTGCGCAGGTGTTCATATAGTTTGCGGCTTCTCATACGTAAGAGAACACATTCAAGAATCCATTCTTTCTCATAACGCATGCGGGATGTTGACTTTCTTGTTGCAGCTTTGAAGCAGGTCTTAATGGCCATTTGTTGTTTCAGAGGCAGTGCTTTGATACGATCACTGAGCACTTCATCCCCCATTTGTTCATTTGCCTGCCTCATAGCTTCAATCAACCTTGTTGAGTTGTGAAGCTTTTTTTGAGCGGTTTGCAAGTGGCGGCATGTGTTTGCATGATTTCTTAGCTGACTTATTGCTGCACGTGGCAGTTTCCTCCGTGATTGCTGGTCTTGAACTAGCCTTCTTAAATATTTGCAGTGAATACAAGGTCCGGGCACTTCGCTTGTGAGAGCGCATTTGGGGGAAAAGTGGGCGCCAGCAAACGATACATACTTGCTTGATTTTGCTGGTGTTAGTCTACAACCTGTGCAGATCACGAGCGAGTGCGTAGTGTCGAGGACTGATTGTGCTTCAGTGGAAGATTTAACAATGCGCTCCGAGTGCTTTGAAGCTCGCACATAGACATAGCACAGCACTGATCCCAGCTGGCTGCCTTCTTGGAATGTTACCGCTTTCCGCAGCCGCAAGTAACCGCTCTCCTCTCCGTCTCGCTCGCAAACGCTGAAGAAAGCAACATGCGGTTCTGCTGCAAATCTCAGTTTGCTCCAGGAACTATCAGGCAGCTGAAGATTTTGGCAGATGCTTTCTGCAATTTTGTCCGTCTTGTCCTGCGCTGGTGACAGACACGGTGAAAAGTCTGCTACATCGTGCGAGTCCGGTGACTGGGCTGACTGCGCGTCGTCAGCCGTGCTTATCTTCTTCTGCTTTGGAGGATGTGTCTTTTGGTCGCACAAATTCCTCACCTTCCGTTTGACAGGCGCTTTCTTGGTGAAATATTTGGGGGCATCAGGAAAGACTGTTGGGATAGCGTCGACAGTCAGCTGCGGCCGATCACGTGGAATTTCGACCACTTCCCCATTTATAACGTGCCGAAAGGTCTTCTCGACGTACTTCAATTCGAAGTGGCGTTCGCAAACGACGCAATCGGTTGTTAGTTCCTTGTCAGCACGCTTGATATTGCGCGACCACAGTTCGCGTTGAGCAGCATCTTTCGGTGGCTTGAAAAGAGAGGCTTTCCCTGTGCACGTTCTGTACCCGCTTTTGCAACCTGGTACAAAACATGTTCGCGCTTTCGATGTCATTAGTCAATGCAGTGTTATGCACTACACATCACAGGAAAAGCACAACACTGGCCACTTCACACCTTGAAATAATCACAGCTGCACAGGTGAGTCGTTTCCCAGCTTTGAAGGGATCGCGGTCTGCATGCAAACAAGCGCATCCCACGCCGCATACGCCCGCACTCGCGCTCCGCCGGCTTCTCCTTGCACACCTGAGCGCCGCAGCGCCCCTTGCGGCGCCGGAAAATTTCATCGCGGATCGTGCTTCTACCTCACAAGGCGCGGATGCGTCGCCCATCACACTGCCCCCTTCTAGACACCATAGTAACGCGACCATTTACATTGACCTTACACGCACTACACATATGTGCGGAGTTCCATAGCGTGATGTCTTCAGGTAGGGTCCCCCAGTGTTGCAGGACACACACACATACGCACATATATCTTGCCTAATAGCACACAAAGTCATCTCTTTGTGGAGGCAGTATACATCGGCTGCTTTGCTCGCGCCTAGTTGGAGCACAGTTGGCTGACACACTGTCTGATGCGTCAAAGAACCCTTCATCCGGGGCCGTGTCAGATGCGTCAAAGAATTCTTTGTCGTTGCTGATACCAGATGGCTACTCGTTCTCTTTACCCTCTGGGCATGGCTTCGTTCCATCTTCTGCACCAACGGGGGTGTGTTCTATTGAACCGGCAGCTGGGTTGCTATCACAATCAACATAGGGCTTAATTCTGTAATGTTGACAACGTCTCGACGTCTTCGGCGACTTTCTACTTCACAGTCGTTTCTCGCGGTCCGTGTCACGAGGCGAAAGGGGCCGTGGTAAAGATGCAGAAATTTTGATGCGTGACCACGCTTCGTTGTAGGCATACGCACGTAAATGAGATCACCTGGGGTCAGTGGCAGTGTGCGGTATGTTTGATCGTACCGCAGCTTATTTGCCTCCTGTGCCCTTCTTTCTCGTCCTAGTAGTTCTCTAATGTCATTCTATCGGTGTATTGTTTCCTCGCTTTTCAGGCCCATGGTGCCTCCCGGGGCTGCCCCTACGGCTACATCGATTGGCAGTATTGGCTCATGCCCATACAGCAAAAAGAATGGAGAGTACCCAGTCGTCTCATGTTCATACGAGTTATGTGCGACCTTCACGAAGGGAAGACATTGATCTCAGTCACAATGATTGGACGAGACGTATTGGCTGATCATTTCGGCGAGTGTCCGGTTCATTCAAAACATTCGCAAAGGCTATTTGTCTGAGGGTGATACGCCGTCGTACGCGTGTAATTCATCTGAGTGAGATGGAACAGCTTTTCGATCATATCAGCCACGAAATGTTACCCTCGGTCTGTGATCACTTGTTCAGGCGCTCCATGCTGAGAACCACTGCTTCTAAGAATGCTTTCGCGGCGTTTGCAGCTGTCGCTTCAGGGATAGCAACGGTTTTCACCCACTTAGTATAATAGTCAATCAGCACAAGCGCATGCCGGTTTCCGCTTGAGGACTGCATCAAGGGACGAATTCTGGAAATCCATTCTGACACGCTGAATAGGCTGCTGAGCAGGACAGGTTGCAACAGACCGGATGGTTTAGCTAGAGGTGTCTTGCGAGTTTGGCAGTCTGGACAGGAGAGAATGTACTTGGTTATGTTGGTAAACATTTTTGGCCAAAAGTAGCTCTGACTGATCTTATTAAGCATTCTCTTCATGCCCAGGTGCCCTGCTGTTATGTTGTCATGACAGGACACCAGAACTTCTTGGCGGAGTGGTTTAAGAACTGCTAAGGTTAATCTGTTTTCCTTGAATCCTCTTGCTCTTCTGAGCAGAACTCCCTCCGTGGCCGCCATGGCATGCTGCGCCATGGCACCTGCATGTGTTAATCGCTGCAAGTGTTGTAGAAACTCCGGACTGGTTTTGGCATTCGATATGGCCACCCTCTCCATCATTTCCGGCCGCAGTCCTCATAGCAAGCAGCGCTCCGTCATGGTGGTATTAGCCTGAGCGCAAAGGGGGAGGATGCTCGACATACTCTCGGGAATTTCGCCAGGCTGCTGCCGCCTCTTTGGATAAATGCCCAATCTTTGACGTCCTCCCTGGCAAAACTTTCGTGGAGGGCCCCTTTCCACTGGTTCCAAGTCTCCAGCTGCCTTGTAGGTGAGTTCCGCAAGATGGCACTGTACCACCGACTAGCCTTCGCTGAAGGCGAAAATCGGTTGTGCTATTCACTTTTTGGACATTGGTCCATCTCACTGCCTCTGCATAGCGCTCATATAGGCGCACCCAGTCTTTCACATGCTCACCGAACGTTGCAGAGAAGCGTGGAGGGGGCCATAAAGCCTTGACGCTTGCTCTTGATCGTTTGCAGTGTCTTCCATTGTGTTTTTGATAGCACGTCTCTGCAAAACCCGCTCATAACTATTCCCGATATTAACTTATATTTTTTTATTTCGAAGCCCTCGCGGCAGTTGCAATTTGGAATATCTTCGCAAACCGGTCATTCAACAATCTTGGCTGTTCCTCGAATTCTACATCTTGCCACCTCTTTTGTGGGTCAATCGGCAACGAATTCTGGAACGCCTTGGCCTGCTTTCTGCGGTCGCGGCATTGCCACGTCCGAGATTTTTTTCTTGCTGCTGTTGTTCATGGCTAAGAAAAGTGTCACCTTGCACCTCCACTACTTGTCGCGTGTAATTCACAACGTGCTATTTGACGTGAGTTACCAAGTTACCCTGTTCCTGATTTACAATAAACAAGTAATGCGAAACACTCGTACATATAGGATTGAAATTAAAACCTGGAAACATTGTTGCAATGAAGTTGAGAAGTCACTTAATGACATGCATCACTTGCAACACGAAGTCCACATTTATAGTTGACAAATGTCTTTTCCCTGCGGCCTCTCTAGTGCAATTGGCTTGTTGCTCACTGTGGACAAGGGCGCATACTTTCATGCAGAGGCGAGCGGGAAGGCTCATTCTTGCCGGCAATATATGGCTCAGGCTCATATGGTGGTCTCTCTTTGTCTTGAGTACTTTTCTGATGACATTCTTTGGCCTAATGTTTGCTTGATACACGAGGTCGGCCACATCTTGAAGCAGCTGTTCCTTTTCGGGCTATTGCTCCTCAGTTCTAGATCTGATTTAAAATAAACAAGTAATGCAAAACACTCGTATGGGATTGAAGCTAAAGCCTTGTAACATTGTTGCAGTGAGGTTGAGAAGTCATTCAATGACGTGTATCACTTGCGACACAAAGTCCACATGCACAGTTGACAAATGTCTTTTCTGTGCGGTGTCTCTAGCGCGCTTGGCTTGTTGCACACTCTGCACAACAGCCGTACGAGCCGCAGCCATCCAAAGCCATTGTGTCTTAGTCGGCAAACATGACAGCTCCGAGAGCTACGTACGTGCGTTCGACATCTGTATATTACGAGAAGTGCTCGCAACGAACGCTTTTCAGGACGTGAAGCTGTGGTCACAAGTTGCAAAATCTTGTGCTCCCTGAATGCTCTCAATCGTATCGGGAATTAAGAGAGCAGATGACAATTCATCAATGTTTTCCTTCTCAAAATGAAACATTCTCCGGAAGACATCATCTGCAATGCTTTCGACGTCGAGCCATCTTTTGCGAGACGTATACTGCCGGCGGCCATGTCGTTGGTAAATCGCTTTTGGCAACGGCAGAAATAGTTCTTCGATATCAGCCCAACTCAAATCAGTGTACAGCAGAAGATCGCAGGGCAAACTTGCTGTGCTTCGACTGTTTTTTGCCATTTTACACAAGTGAACTCGCAGTATTGAAGTGAATCACCAAAAAAACACTATTTAAGAGCACTTGGCTGCTATTGGCTTTGCTTGACTTAACGTAGTACTAACGAAACAATTACGTTTATGAGATTTTATTGCTCGCTCTTCCTGTTCAAAAATGCATTCTGTTCGTTTTCACTTGCAGCAAAGGCTTTACTTTTTTGCTGCATTCAATCGCCTTTTTATTTTCTCCACTGCGGCATAACGAGCGCTCGACCCAACGCTGTCTGCATTTGACCCAACTCTCAAACTCTGCTGCTGCTCTAAACCGAAGAGCAACAACGCAACACGGCTTGGGGGCCCAGAGTGTTGGGTCCCCATTTCTAAAACTACCGAATAAACAAGCAATGCAAAACGCTCATATAGGATTGAAACTAAAACCTTGAAACATTGTTGCAGTGAGGTTGAGAAGTCATTTAATGACATGCATCACTTGCGACACAAAGTCCGCATGCGCAGTTGACAAATGTCTTTTCCGTGCGATGTGTCTAGTGCGCTTGGCTTATTCATAGGTAATGTGACCATATTCCTCAAACCCCAAAGCGGGACATGGGAGGACGACGAAGGGGGGTATGAAATGCAGGGCATCAGGTTTAGACATGCTCTTTTTTATTTATATATACACCACGAAACGGTTATCTTCATTCTTCATTCAGCTTTGCCTAGCCGGCACATCTAATACTTCTGGCTTGAATGAATCTTCCTCAGCAGCTCTTCATTTTTGCAGATGTGTGCGTGGTAATGTTCACACATCATGTGCACATTTACTTTAAGTAGCAACATTGCTTTAAGTGTTGTTGCTTGAAGCTGCGTCTTCTCTGCAGACCACAACTTGTTCATAATAGAAAACACTCTCTCCACTGGTGCATTTCTACCGGGCAAACACATGCAGTACTCAACAATTGCCCTCATGTTCTCGCAAGGCACATCGTTCGTCTGTGCTGAAGCGCCTCCATCCAACTTCCCTCAACTGGTTTCTTCTGCCTCTTCCATTATCTAGTTTTTCAGGTGTGACGTAACGTGAAACGTTGCATGCTTCGTCAAATAAATAATTCTCATCGAGGTGGACGTCATTGAACTCTGAAGTTATGAGCTGCTGACTCCTCTGCACATCATCCCAAAATGGTGCAGACTCCAGAGAGGCCCATGAAAAACAGCTAACCTCATCAAATTGTGTGCACCATCGCTCGAGGTATGACGAGCAGGTCTGGTAGAACCTTTTTGCCCCTTCTACTACCGATCCTCTTTAAACTTCTCCTGATTCCTCAAGTGCCGTTATTCTAGAACGCACACTTAATGGCAAAAATGTCTGCTGAAGTCTGTCTTCAACTTTGGTCAGCAGTTGTTTCAGAGCTTTGTGGACTTCCATAGCAGTCTTGAAACATGGCCGCTTGGCTATGTATTTCCTTCCTCCATGGCTATGTAGAAAGAATAGCCAGATCTCCACAAGGATTTAAAAAAAATGTCTTAATCAAAGAGGGGCATTTTTCTGCCGACAAAAAGAACTACTTTCAAGCCGGGAAAAGCTTGAGCACTCTCTCAACAGCTGACATTAATGTCAACCACCTTGTTTTGCTGTAGCCCAGAAGCCGCTGGTACTCAACAGACGCGAAGTCACAAAACTCCTTGAATAACTCCACCAGCACTGTGTAAATATAAAAGTATGATTAACGATCACGGCTTCAATGTCAAGTGGCAGACAATCGGCAGCAGTCTGGATGGTGTTGTGCACAACATGTGCTGCACAGCCAATCCCAATGATCTTTTGAGGTAAACAATCTCGCATTCTTATTTGAGAACACATTGTTGTTCCCATTCCGCGCGGCACCGCCGAGGTTGCAGTTTGTCGCTAAAAGCAACCAGCTTTGATGCGATGTTGTTGACTTAGTGCTTTTAGGATGTACTGGCTCACCATGGTCGAGGTCTCACCTGGCAAGGTGTCGATCTCCAGCAGCTTTGTTTGCACACGAGCAGCAGAGGTGAAGTAGCGGATCAGTATTGGAAATATTTTCAAATCTTAATGGTTCGAAGCACAGATGAATTTTGCATAGTGGAGTTTACCTAGTTCTCCGCTGAACTTGCACTTCCTTTTAGGCATTGCGGTTAGCGCAGCAAAGAAGCAACACTTCACCAAAAAACAAACGTAAGCATGCTGGGAACGTTCTGGACCTGCCAACAAAACATGGAAGAAGGAAACAAATCCTTCCTCCATGCAACAAAAAGTCTCTCTGGCTAGATCTTCTAGTACACTGTAGCTGTACACTGTAGCTGTAGCTTTTCTAGGGACCGTATGGTCCCTAGAAAAGTCGTTCTGGGGACAACATGGCTTGTTCATTCATGATTGCGGTAATTTCGGCTGGTTCGGTACATCCAGGCGAAGCGGGTGTCGCGAGTGTAGCCAAAGCGGGACAAAACGCCGTCCCACAAGTATGCTGGCGGTACAGCGGGACCACACCCGCATAAGCGGGACATGCCCCACCTAAATCGGGACGTATGGTCACTTTACTCACAGGGCACAAGAATGCGCACTTTCGTGCTGAGGCGAACGGGAACGCTCATTCTTGCCGGCACTACATGGCTCAGGCTCATGTGGCGGTCTCTCTTTGTCCCTGAGTGCTTTTATGTTGACATTCTTTGGTCTAATGTTTGCTTCATACGCGAAGTCGGCCACATCTTGAAGCAGCTGTTCCTTTTCAGAGTATTGCTCCTCGGTTCTAGATCTGATTTAAAATAAACCAGTAATGCAGAACACTTATATGGGATTGAAACTAAAGCCTTGTAACATTGTTGCAATGAGGTTGAGAAGTCACTTAATGACATGCATCACTTGCGGCACAAGGTCTACATGCATAGTTGGCAAATGTCTTTTCTGTGCAGTGTCTCTAGTGCGCTTGGCTTGTTGCACGCTGTGCACAAGGACACGCACTTTCATGTAGAGGCGAGCGGGAACGCTCATTCTTGTCGGCACTATAACCTTCTCAGACACGGGAAGAAAGTTCCGAGATAATATGTTTGTTTTTCTATTATATTTGCTATTTGTATCCTCAGAATGCAAATAATTTTCAATTTCAGTTGCCGCGATCTCCATGTGTCTGAAAATGCATGTCCCCCTACAGGGACATCTGGATCACTATTGACATATTAGTTGTGCGCTTGAGGACACAAATTTGTGCACACGTCCTCAACAAAGTCAGATTGTGGCACTATTCAGAACTTCACTGAAGCAAAGATTTATTCTTTACATTTTTCAGGTGAACACTATAAACAAAGTTGAACAGTCAAGCATGAAAATTATAGAAGCAATTTTGCCCAATCTCAATGCACGGGTAGACATTGCACTGAGTGCATCGGTGGCATGTTTTCATCCCACACCCTGCATTTTGGCATCTTTGGCCGCTGGCTATGTCATCTTTTAGTGGGAGATGAAGTGCCTCTTGTTTCCGAAAGATTTGTGAGGGAAGCGCATTTGGTTTTTTTCTGGGCTGGATGTCCATTTCATCCTCATCCGAAAGCTCCTGGCCTATGTTTTTGCATATGAGCACCTTCACTACATGCTTCTTGAAATCAATCCATGATGTTCTTCTTGGCCAAGCCCATTGTGTTTTTGTCTGCTCTGTACTGGAGCCACCCATTGACGCAGGCAAGATCCGACATGTGGAGGATTGTACGGAGGGCCCACCGGCTAGTCCGGCTTCTTTGTTTGTAGAGAGCTAGCATTCGGTCAGCTAGATCTACTCTACCCATTTTGCCATTGTAGTTTTTTATAACAGCAGGGTGGGGGACGTCCCTAAGTACTTGTTTTCTTTTTTGCACCACCTTTTGCATGCGTGCTCCGGACTGACGCCAAATGCTACAGTAAGCATGAGAATAGGCTTTTTGTCAAGCCACTTTGTGCAAGGAACTTTTTTATCAAATCTGATGACTTCTTCAGATGTGCCCCTTGATTGCTTAACAAAATCCTTGTCTTTCATGAAGTGCACTTCATTTTGAAAGGCTGTTTTTCATCAGCATGCCAGTGGCAAATATATCCTGCTTCATCAGCTCATGCGTCAAAAAGCTGGACGTAAACGAACGGTCAATGTAGAGCGTCGAACATGATGGAACAGTTTTTCACTAGAGCCAGAACTGAGTTTCCAGACGCACCAAGGCTGAGGTCGGGAAAGGTGTCCTTGCCCTTGTATATTCTGATGTCATAAATCAGTCCGTCCTTGCCAGCTAGAACGAAGTTCTTTAGCGACACTGGATGTGGCTTGTTCAGAACGTACTGCTTCACAGGACAACGGCCGGAAAAGGGGATAATTTGCTCATCCACGCAAAAGCAGTTTGATTGTTCAAGGGACAAGCAACCCTTCCGCACCATTTTGACAAAGGGTGCAACCATCCATAGCCTTTGCAACTTTTTGTCCTTGTTGGTGACATCGTCGTCAGTTTGGCAGCATAGATTAGACCTAATCTGAAGAAGTGATCTCTTACCATGGTGTCTGCTATTGCATTCATAGCCATTCCTTTTTTCCAGAAGAACCGGATTCATGGATAGCCTATAACTCCCATCAGTATCGAGCAGCCCAAAAATTGCTTCACTTCCTGACCACTGATTTTCGCCGCAATTCCCCTATGGCTCAGGCTCATGTGGCGGTCTCTCTTTGTCCTGAGCGCTTTTCTGATGACATTCTTTGGCCAAATGTTTGCTTCGTACGCGAGATCGGCCACATCTTGAAGCAGCTGTTCCCTTTCAGAGTATTGCTCCTCGGTTCTAGATCTGATTTACAATTGTAGGGGTGTGTGATGAAGATTACCACACTACATTTTCCCCCTGGGTTGAGAAGGAGCCATCCTGGCGACTTAGAGGAGTTAGCGGCGGCCGCATCGATTATGTTCCCCTCTTGAGGCCAGCCGTGCCGGCCCCTCGCATGCGCGACTGGTTTGCACGTTCGTATCAACCGCGGGGGCTTCAGAAACTCTTCGTATCACCCCGAGTCTTAACATATTCTATACAATGTAGTCCATTCAAAGCATTCTTAAAATTCGTATCATCCCAAAATTCGTACCAGCTGTAATCATATCATCGAGATTCTACTGTAGTTCCATGGGTCAGGGCGAAAAGGTGGAAGGCGTTAGCGGCAAAGGCGTGCCACATGGCCTGGCAGCCCGCAAGAGTAGCAGATTGGCCTGTTGTCCGAGGTACGCCAAGGGTCCGTAGGGCGTTGGCGTACCCTTGGAATAGGGACATGGAATGCAGACGCAGGCAAAGGTGAAGGATGGTTGAAAGGTGTGGCCCGGTAGGAAACAGGTGCGGTTGGCATTAGTAGCCTGGCTGTAACTTGGGCGTACGTCAATGGTGCCGTTACTTGCGCCTGCACACGGCTGGGCGGCAGCACGGGGCTGGGCGGGAGCACAAGGCTGGGCGGAAAGACATCAGCGATGTGGTCTTGCACGACATGCCATATGGTAGGGACCAAAGATGGAGCCATGTCAGGAACGAGGCGACCAGTATCTTGTATTTGAGGGACCAGGGATAGCTGGCAGGCGACCTCTTTGCGAACGAAGGCTTTGATCTGTTGAATCAAAGGGCTGTCCTCTGATAATGTAGAACCGCTCAATGCTAGTGTACAGGTGGTGTCGTCGGACCGCCGGGTAGAAGCACGCTGCTTTCGAAGCTCATCGTAGCTCTGGCAAAGTTTAATCACGTCACTGACGGTGGCAGGATTTTTCACCCAGAGCATCTGACACGTGTCCTCGGAGATACCTTTTAGGATGTTTCCGATCTTAGCCGCTTCGGACATTAGTGGGTCGAAACGTTTGCACAGGTCAACGATGTCTTCTATATAACTTGTGAATGACTCTTCGGCATGCTGAGTGCGCTCACATAAGCGTTGTTCTGCTCGGAGCTTGCAAACTGCAGGACGGCCGAACACTTTCGCAAACTTCTTCTTAAATGCAGACCAAGGTGGCAGGTCTGCCTCATGGTTGCAAAACCAGAGGTTCACCACGTTTATCAGGTAAAAGATTACGTTACTTAGCTTGATAGTGTCATCCCATCTGTTGTAATTGCTGACATGCTCATACGCCGACAACCAGTTGTCGACGTCTTGGTCAGCCGTGCCACTTAAGAGGCATGAGTCGCGCTGCCGTAGAACGCCAGAACACAGTACAGTGGTTGGTTTGGGCGGCGATGTCGAGGCGGTCTCGTCCGGCATGGTGGAAGCAGAGGGCGATGTGCGGCTTCTGAGTTCCAGGGTGGATGGGAACGTACCCCGCACCTCCACGAATTGTAGGGGTGTGTTTATTCAGTAAGCCCAGATGGATCCAGCCGCTCAGGAGGAACTCGCAGCGGAGCGTCAGGCGTGGCGAATCAGCAAGGCAGCGACCAACTTCTTCTTCCTCGAGTGCACCAGCACGTGATGCATGGCAGTGGCTATGATGACGAAGATTACCACACTACACAATAAACAAGTAATGCAAAACACTCATATCAAATTGAAACTAAAACCTTGAAACATTGTTGCAATGAGGTCACTTAATGACATGCATCACTTGCGGCACAAAGTCCAAATGCACAGTTGACAAATGTATTTTCCGTGCAGTGTTTCTAGTGCAATTGGCTTGTTACTCTCTGTGCACAGGGACACATACTTTTGTGCAGAGGCGAGCAGGAACGCTCAAACTTGCTGGCACTATATGGCTCAGGGCTCAGGCTAATGTGGTGGTCTCTCTTTGTCCTACGTGTTTTTTCTGGTTACATTCCTTGGCATAAAGCTCTTTGCACACAAGGTTGGCCACATCTTGAAGCAGTTGATCCCTTTCAGTGTATTGCTCCTTGGTTCTAGATCTTATTTACAATGAACAAGTGATGCAAAGCATTCATATAGGATTGCAAGGAGAGCTTTGAAACATTTTTGCAATGAGGTTGAATTTACTTTCTGAAGTTTTGCTTCTCATGTCATAAAAATATGCGAACAAAAGGTCTGTTGTGAGAGCTGAGAGCTTAGCTGTATCATGCAATGGAGGACCTTGAGGGAACAGGCACAGACGATTTGGAGATGCACTCTTAAACGGAAGCAGAGAAACTGTATTCAACTTTCACATTACAAAAAGGGCTGTCAGCCAAAGGCACAACACGCACTTGTTACCTCTTTCCGGTTGCAAAGCAAAGTGCCCATGGAGCACAGGCTTACTAGTCTTTTTTCTCTCTTCCTCGCTGTTTCGGCAGGCAGGGTCGTTCACCCTTCCCATCTAGACCGGTAGGCACCAACTAGGAGGTAGTGAGCATAGGCGTCAACTCCGAAATATTGTTCCACTTCCATTGGCTCCCCAAACCACATACAGATGAATAGATTACACCCACTCACACACAAAGCAATTGGGGGACGCACCTGTTGACCGACACACAGGCGACGAAAACATAGCCCGCAGGAAGAGTCAGCCAGACCAAGAATCCAAAAGAATTTCTCTCCGTCCCCAAAAGCAAAGAAAACATAACAACCTCCCGGCTCCAGCTTGGCGCACTAAACTCACAACATGAGTCAGTTGGGGAAGCCTGGGAGGAAGGGAGGGTGGCCAGTGTGCCCTCTCCTCGCGGTCCTCCCCAAGAGCGCGCGTAATCACGCGTGTGGACTACGCGCAGCCCTTTATAATGGGGCAGGGGATTATGAATCTCCACATCCCCCCCCTCTTTAAAACCGCCGTATCACATTTTCCGAAGCGGGGGGGGGGGGTTGGTTCCTAATCGGCCATCAACTCCGTGAAGTCCATCAGCGGGTCCGCCTATGGTGTCGTCGAGGGCGATGACGGGGTCCACTCTGGCACGCTCGGGGACAGTCGGGACCGACCCGGCCGCGCAGGGGAAGGGCCACCAGGAAAACCGCTGCAAGCAGGCCCCTCCGCTGCTCCGGTGGCGCTCAGCTGGCTCGGCCCCGGCAGCGGCAGCGGTGACGCCGATGCCCCAGGATTGGTGCGCGCGATCGCCAGCAACCACTCCGCGTACGCTGGGTCCTCGGCGAGCCGACGCATCATCTCCGCCGCCGCGGGACCGAGCTGTGGCGCGAATGATGACGGCGACGTAGCAGCGTCTGCCCGGTTCCTCTCGTCCCAGCTGTGGTGAAGTCTGGAGCCCAGGTGACTTACGCTGGACAACACCAGGCCTCCGCATACACAAAACATGGAGCCGAGCGCCGGAGGCAGAGAGGCGCCGTTGGTGCGACGATCTTCGTCCTCCACGGTCCGGCCCTGGAACATGCTCAACAGCCTATGGATCTTCTTGCTGCGGGGCGTTCGTTCTTGCACTCTCCAGGGCCGGTCCGAGAAATAGCTCACCGGCGCCTCCGTGCCCCTCTAGTCGTCCAGGTTGCAACCGAGCGCCTCTCCGGCGCGGCGACCGCTGTCGCAGTACCGGAGTGGCCCGAGCGTCCCCCAGCATTCAGGGTACTCGGTCCCGGGCAGGCGTTCTTCCTCGGAGGGCCTCCCAAAGTCCCGTGCCCTTGATAGTAGCGCCTCTTTCCAGCGGGTCCCGTGCTGGCCGAGCGGTGGTGATCAGGGCGTCCCTGCCCCTCATGGCCGACGGGATTGGGCTGTTGGGCCTGCATCGCTTCAGTACGTGTATGCGTGGAGCAGTTAAAATTGCCACCGGCTTGCTCAACGGTCTCGTGACAAGTGCGATGTCTGCGGAGCTTGTTTCGCGCGCTTTTCCTTCTCCACCAGGCACACCCTCTCCCTCATTTCGGCGCTCTCTGCTGCCCACGTAAGGAAAACATTGGAAAAGGAGTGCTGACCTTCGGGGTTTGCGTCGACTTGTACAGCGGGGCACCAGCGCTGCCGCCCGCGAGGCCACAGCCACGAGACTCAACGGTGCCATGGCGGCCCCTTCTGCAGCAGCCTTCGTCGTGGTAGTCTCATGAGCCCGTTCCAAGAACCCTGGCTCGCCTGCTCCGCGGTCGACCGGAAGCTGTCTTTCTTCGTGGCCTGCTTGACGGTGACAGCTTGCTCCAGTTTCAGGAATGTGGTCCCTCTTTGGATGGTTTAGCTTTCGATGCTGCAACGGTCGTCCCAGCGCGCGTTGGCTTCCCTCTTGGCCGGCTGCAGGGCTGCCTATTCCCTTGTTACTTCTTTTTTTCTCTTCTCCTTTCCCTCTTTTTTTTTTTTGAACCACCTCCCACTCGGACTTTTCCAACAAGAAAGCGTGTGCTTTCTCTGGAAGCAAAATATACTGAATATCGACAGAGCGTCCTGTCCGTATTCAGCACGAGAAATTACTGCCTGCGCGTTGGTCAGAGTTACGTCTGCCGTGGGCACAAGTCGTAGTGAGGCGCGATGCTCAAAATCCCAAGCCTTGCCTCTCGCTGCAGCTGCCTGCTGGTGGGGGAGTGTGTCTTCCTCGGGCCACGCAGCGGGGCTCGAATTGCGGTGCGCTTTGTGTAAAGTCTAGCTCCGCCATCTTTGCTTGCAGCTTTGTCGTGCGTCGGTGTGTGCCCAACGCAGCAACCGTGGTGTTGTTGCGAACTTATAGAGCAAGTTCTACCCATTCGACAACGTCACCATGCACATCACTAGGCAGCGAAATGACACACCTTGAAGAAAAGTCTTAGGGCCGCTCGCATGCTCAGCGATGCACATGTGCGATATAGCTCATCTCAGCGTGGTGTGACCAACCTCGAAGGACTCGCGTGTATCCTTCGCGTGGGGAAAGGATTGCGCAAGGTGCTATAGGAGTACAGACGGCAGGGGTCCAATGCGCTCACAGCAGTACAAGCTGTGTAGGGCCCGTGCAAGCAGAAATACCAGCGTGCCCTTTGTGTGTCGCGGCCGCGCCGCTCGGCTCCCAGAGCCTGTCGACCATTAAATTAAAAAGAAAAAGGATCCTACCGCTTTCTTCCTAAAGCTCCTTTAAGGCTGACTAGGCTCCCCAGTGCACTGATGCAATTAAAACGGTCACCACTCAGAGAAGCCGGGTGGGCCGCCCCTTCTCTGAGGCTGCGAGCTATCGCAACGAAGTGGCTAACGGACACGGCAGAAAGGATAGTATAACTATAACACTTCTCATGCCATTAACGTGCGCGCGCAAAAGTTCATACACTACGTT
The DNA here is from genome assembly GCF_055883805.1 of Amblyomma maculatum. NCBI lineage: Eukaryota > Metazoa > Arthropoda > Arachnida > Ixodida > Ixodidae > Amblyomma > Amblyomma maculatum. Next base: position 92,307,584 of record NC_139346.1, on the reverse strand, counting down.
TCCCGTACTCCCGTAGAGCATGGTAAGTCAAAACACTACGAGATAATGCCCATCACACCAGCATTCGCGCGTCACCCTGCTACAGAGCGGTGGAGTCGTGCCACATCCTGTTTCCGCAGAAAATTACAAGATCGCAGTGGCTAGCGTCAGCTCCTGATCTCTCGCAATAGTAACAGGTAAGGTGGTTTTGCTTGCTTGCCGTTGTGCAATCACCACAGCAGTATTAGAAGAGACTGAAAGGTCAGTCCTGCTCACTGCCATGGCTAGTCTATATGTCGGCATCGTACACACAGACACTCGATTTGTCAACACCTGTGGCCCTAAGTTCAGGCGCCAAGAATATGGGGTTATTTCTCGCAAGAATGCGCCACGGGGGGGCTAGACGCTACAGTCGCCTTCTAGCCCCAACGTGCCAGCCCTAGCAGACAGAGCTGTGACCCCCAACCCGCGGTGCGAGACTTCGCCACTGTGGCGGGTTCGGGCCAGAGGGGACAAACACGAGTTGCGCACTCGTACGAGCTTTAATCTGTCTGAGTAATTATACATGGCAAATCAACAGCACACAAATACAACCGCCGTGTAGCGAGCGAACGCCGCGTACGGGGGTGAAATAGAAACCACCAAATGGGGAAGCGCGCCAAGGAGGTGAGAGGAAGAGTCTTCTCACCTGACACGGCTTTGCGCTCACATCCCATTGCGGTAAGTGCCTACGGTCAGTGGGCGATTCTCAGTGACGGCGGTGGTCTCCTCGGCGGAAATCATGAACCGCGCGCATGCGCGCCCAGTCGCCGAAGACACCCTGCGAGTTATGACAGAAGCGCTTCTCACCTCGGCTTGGGGAGAGGAGGTTTTGCGGGCAGGCCGGGAGGAGAGAAGGAAACCCGTGCGGTGTCGCCGTGGGAGCCTGGGAGGAAGGGAGGGTGGCCAGTGTGCCCTCTCCTCGCGGTCCACGGCAAGAGCGCGCATAATCACGCTTCTGGACTACGCGCAGCCATTTATAAGTTGTAGAAGTTTAGCAGTCCGAGAAAAAACTGAAGTTGCTGCTTGTTCTTTGGACTAGAAGCTTCTTTAAGGGCTTCGACCTTTCCTTCGGTTAGATGAATACAGGCGGCGTCAATGCAGTATCCAAGGAAGGTTACTTCCGGCGTGCCGAAGGTACATTTCTATCGGCTCACTCGAACATTGTTGTCCCTTATGTGTTTCAGCACAGCTCGCAGGCGTTTGTTGTGCTCGTAGGCATCCTGACCTCCCACTGTAATATTGTCCAGGTACATGTGGAGACTAGGTAGTCCCAAGAGAAGCTCTTCCATGTAGCACTGAGATATGGCTACGGCGTTAAATGGAAGGCGAGTAACTTTGAACAGTCCCCAGTGTGTATTGACTGTTAGGAGATTGGCTGTATCACTGTCCATGGCAAGCTTTTTATAGGCTTGATTGAGGTTTAGTTGTGAGAATACAGTGCATCCAGCAAGGTTTGAAAAAAGCTGATCGATGGTTGGATGAGGATATGTTTTCATTTTGATTGCTTGGTTAATGATGCTTTTGTAATCACCACACAGCCTGATCATGCCGTTCTTGTGACGCAGACTACCGGTGTCACCCATTGGGAGAATGGCTTGATGGCTTCGTTGATGACAGCATCTACTTTGGGCAGTAGAGCCACCGGAACTTTACGTGCTTTCGTAAAGATAGGAATGAATTCAGCCTTGAGTTCGATGTGAACGGACGGTCCCTTGCTCTTCCCTAGCCCTTCAGCGAAGATTTCTGGGTATTCAGAGGCGGTGTTCAACAAGGTTAGCGGAACTGCGATTTGAGACTCGTGGTTTATCCCGCAGAGTGAAATGCCCAAACGCTGAAAACCAGTCTCTCCCTAAAAGGCTGGTACCACTCCCTCGGACAATGAGAAGGTGTAGGCGAGTGCTTTTCGTTCTGTATGAGACAGCGACTTCCAATGATCCCGCAATCTCTTAGCTTTCCCTTGTCTAGAAGCACAGCTGTAGAGAAGATGGCTTTAGGCTTTAGAAACTTGCCTTGACAGCCGAAGTTTCTGCATGGTCCTCTTTCTTATGATGCCTCAGGCAGTCCCGGAGTCAACCTCCATGGCCAGAGGCCTACTGTTTATCAGGACATCCACGCAGACTGCTGGAGAAGTGACATTGTTGGCGCTATTCGTAGACTTGCAGTCTTGAATTCCGCGATGAAAACTGAACGAAGTCGCAGAGTTTACGTCTTGAGCCGGATCAGCTGATTGCAAAATTTGGTGGTTTCGTCCACGAGAGTACTTGATTGTGCGGGAAAACTCCTTTCGATGCTGACCAGGCTTGGAAGTTTTTTCTTTTATCGCCTTCTTCCTGCAGGCCTTCTCGAGGTGTCCATTGTTGGCCCAGTAGTGACAGATGGTGAAATGGTAGGAGCAAGTACGTGTCATGCTCACTGGTGCACCACCAGTATTGATGACTCGGAGGATGGTTGGCTGGCTTGATGTCCGGGCACTTGGGATTGCTTTGCAAGTGATGCGTTTCTGAGGGGACTCTCGAGCGGCGAACCTCTTCTGTCTTGGCGGCTGTTTCTTCCTCAGCACATGCTGGTAGGATTTCTTTAGATAGCTTTAGATCCGGTTCAGCCAGGAGACGCGTCTTTTAATAAGCTCTTCACGCAGGGCACAGACTAGGCGGTCGCAAAGAAGCCGATTCAGCCAATTCCCTAACTCACAGTAGCGGGCCAGGAGTCGAAGAGTGGCGGTATAATCCGGCACCAATTCGCCAGGTTACTGGTCTTCTTAAGCAATTTTTAAGCAATGTGTTCGCTGCTGCCCACAGTATATTATGATAGGCAACATCAGGATGATGACCATGAGAACAGATATCGAATCCTTCATTGCCTATCACTTCTTGTGTCAAATTAATCAGCAATTACCTCCGATGTCTGAAACCGTATGAAATTGCACATTTTCTTCTGTTGTCAATTTCTCAAGAACAAGTTGCATGACCACAGGCCTCGGGAACTTCAAACCACCCCTGGAGATGTTCTCAATTATTATATTGCGATCCAGCTCCATTTCTCATTCCTGGTCGGTAAGGTTTTCTGCACAAGCTGTGCAAGGAATCTTTTTTGCATGTGCACAAAATCCTGCTATGTATGTAACAGCTGGCAAGCTCGACTTCTTGCTTTTAATGTCTTCTTCTATTTTTATCTTGTCTTCTATGAGGCGGCTGGCATCTAATGTTTTGCAGCTAGATTTCCACATGTCTTTCATTTCAGGGAAAATAGTGAGTCTTTCAGCCTTAGCTTAGCTTCCGCTTCATATATTTGCTGTATGGAGACATGGTAGTTTATCCCACAAAGGCGACAATATCTTCCAAACCTTTCTTCGAAGCTGTCAGTTTGGAATTTTGTCAAGCAAGACATATTCCAAGTGAAGCTCGTCAAACCAATAGCGGCAGATCTCAATTAGTGAATAAGTTACGAACCTGAGAGTGCAGCATGTGCATCGGTTGTGAGCACACCGGTGTCCATACTCGCCTCTTTCCATACATCTAACCAGCTGACAAAAGAACTTAGGAACTGAACTTGCGCACTAGACAAGCCCGTCGCTGGTTCTTGATAGGGATCTCTTAGCGGACGGTCTTTCTTAGGCATTTTTACGCTTGCAGTATGCCGCCACTTGAGTATCACACTGGTAAAGTCTGCCATTCCTTCAGCATAGGAGAGGCCAAGTTTTACTCCAAGTGACCTCAGGGCTTCAATAACGAATGAACTGAAAACCTTCAGTGCACGTTTTACGTTGTCTTTCTATGTTGAATGGGTGAGAGCTTTGTATGCGAGCCCTTAGCCAAACTTTGACAGCCTTTTTCTTTCATATTCAGGTATGTCGCGCAGTGCCTTAAAAGAAGCTCCATTAACTTAAACGAAGGATGATGCACTTGAAAACGTCTGGTAGAAAATGCATATTCCTGGATTTTTCTCATTAAGCCAGTTGCTCCTCACACATTTTAATAAATGAACAGGATCCACCACATAAAATAGGGACCTAGATTTGTCAGCAGGATGAGGGTGTACAATATCCAACCTGTTATTCGGCAAAAACATGGACATCACTTTTCTGTTTATTGTATTGTCTGTTATGACAGCAATAACTGTGAGTCCTGCCTTCTCAAGCTCCAAGATCACCTTTTTGAGGACATCGTCAATATTAAAAACAATATTAAAAACAGGCAAGATATGTGCAACATCCTTTTGCCCTGATAGCAAGCTCTGAGTCATGAAAACACGAGCAGTTCTTGCTACATCAGAACAGTTTGTTGCTGTGCCAGTCAATGAGCCACTTTTGTAATCAAAGTACTGTGTCAAGTGAATTTCGTCCATCATGAGAATGAGGACTTTTTCGTGTTGCTTTAGATGATTTGTCCTTCTTTTGATCTAGTTTAAGAAATGTTCATCTGTCTGTTCGTGCGCAGGACTAGCACGATACTTGCCACAAATCCTCATCACTGTAGAAGGGTGTGGCAAAGTGTTTTTGCTAGTACTGTGGGCGAACCTATAGGCATGTGGGGAAATGGTATAAAGGATGCTTAAAAATATCATAAGCGCTGCTGGATACTTCAAGGCCCTTTTATCTTTAAGGAGCAAGCAAAACTATTCCGTTAAAAATTCAGCTGTTCCCAACTTTTCTTGTGGCAAAAGGTACTCATACGTAATGCCATCGAGAAGTGAGCACACTAGCTACAGTCGCCTTCTAGCCCCAACGTGCCATCCCTAGCAAACAGAGCTGAGACCCCCAACCTGCGGTGCGAGAAGTCGCCACTGCGGCGGGTTCGGGCCAGAGGGGACAAACACGAGTTGCGCAATCGGACAAGCTTTAATTTGCCCGAGCAGTTGTTCACGGCAAATCAACAGCACACAAATACAACCGCCGTGTAGCGAATGCCGCGTACTGGGGTGAAACCACCTAATGAGGAAGCGTGCGCAGGGAGGTGAGAGGAAGAATCTTCTCACCTGACACGGCTTCGCGTTCACTTCTCATTGCGGTAAGTGCGTACGTTCAGTGGGTGATTCTCAGTGACGGCGGTCGTCTATGAACCGCGCGCGCTCAACTGCTGGAGACGCGGAGAGAGTTGCGACAGACACGCTTCTCACCTCGGCTCGGGGAGAGGAGGTTTCCCAGGCAGTCCGGGAGAAGAGAAGGAAACCCATGTGGTGTCGCCGCAGGAGCCTCGGAGGATGGGAGGGTGACCCCAAGAATGCGCATAATCATGTGTGTTAACTACGCGTGGCCCTTTATAATGGGGCAGGGGATTATGAATCCCCACAAAGCACAGCGTTTTGAGCAGTCTGCACCATCCAGAAATCGCATACCTGAATATCTGGAAGCCATGAAAGCAGATAATCATATGACACCAGCTTCATTTCTTCAGCATGTGCTGCCAGTGATAACTGCATGGCTTCATCCAGATGGGATGCTTCAAGCCGCCTTCGGTTATCTTCCAGGGCATCATGCACTGGAGCAAAGTGTGATAGGTAGGCAGGGCTATTGGGGAAAATAGTTGGCACAGTCCCTTGTGTCAGATCGGTGTGGCAAGTTGGCCGTGTTGGTACATATTTCTCAGAAAAGCAATGCAAAAAAGACGCAGACAATGACGAGATGACAAGAACGGGAGCTGAGCGTGAAAAGGTTGCGCACGGATCGGACAGAACACACAAGGAGAAAGAGCCCATTGTACTAGAAATGAACTTAGTTAATGTGGCAAGTTGGACGTGTTGGTACGTAGTTCTCAGAATACGCCCAACTTGCCACATTAACTAAGTTCATTTCTAGTACAATGGGCTCTTTCTCCTCGTGTGTTCTGTCCGATCCGTGCACAGTCGTTTCACACATCGCCATGTCAGTGTACCGAGCTTGGGAACTTTCCTTCTGCCTTCAAACCAAAGCAACTACCCGAAGATCCCATCGGTGCTTCCACTGTCCTCCCATCTGAAGCTGTATAGCTAGAGGTGGTCCTGAGATACTCTAGCTTGAAATGTAGCTCGCAAAGCTTCACAGCAAAAGAAAAGGTCACTTTTTAAGATTTGGGTTAGTTCACCTTCTCCCCGGTATTTTGTTTTCATATATAACGCGTCGTATAGATTCGTCAGCAAATAGTAATCAAGCAGGCCATGTCAAGTATAAGATTAGAAGTTCAACATCAAGAAACGCAATAGATTCAGAACTCCAGTCAAGTACAGATGGCACAAGTGACTCGCCAAAGGGCCCTAAGCCTTGGGTCCCCCTATTCTAAAACTCCCTATTCTCTCCTGCCTTTCTTTTCGCAGTGAATTCTGTGTCTTCAAGTAGAAATGTAGTCTGCTAAGAACATAGAACTTGATCACTCCGGTTCATGGCAACCAACCAGCTGCAATTTCATCATTTGAAAAAAGGATACCAAGTCCAAAAGGCTCTCTCTTCGGATTTCCCGGGCACTAAAACAGCGCGTAAAGGCGTTTTCAAGGGATGTCACAAGGGCATTTAGATTGCTTGACAAGACCATCTCTGTCGACTGCATTGATAAGACACGTTGCGTCTGGAGCAGTTCCGCCTTTGAGACTGAGGAGTTGTTTGCAGCACTCTTCGCATTTTGTCCAGCGATGCATTTCTTTGCCACATAACCAGCGATATAAAATATGAGCCTTGAATCACTGGCCTGAATGATGAGATGAGTGATGAGAGATGTCTGTTCGATGCTACTGTGTTTGAGAACTTGATTGCCTCACTGAGGTCTCCCATGTCGGGAAGCTGGTCAATCTTACTTTGGGATTTCAATTCCTCCACTTCATCAGTTCCGATGAGACTGTTAATAAGTCCTGGGGATGCATTTCCAAAACTGGATGATTTTGCAAGATTCTGGAAGCTCACGCAGTTCACTGATATCAAAAACTATATTGGGGTGGAGTGATCATTGCACCCCGACATCTGCCTCACAAACCCAAAGAGTTTCAATGGGGTCCTGGCTAAGCCTTAACATCATCAGGTAGCGATAGTTCAGTTTCGTTGTCACGTAAGTGAGAAGATCAAGAGTGCTTTAAAGTTTGACACGAAGTCCGCTAGAGCTTTGACTAAGGTAACCTTGCCATTGGGACCCTGTCATTTCCTCCCACGGGTCCAGATAGGCCAGAACGTCTTTTTATGCACTGTTTGCGAGCCTTGACTGGCCTTAGTGGATCCGAGCTGCATCATGAAGTCATTGCCTCAATTAATACTCTCATACTGTCCACGAAGGCAACAGTGGCAGCTGAACCTCCACATTGCTTCTCGATTTCCTCTTTGTACAAGAAGAGACCTCGCAGGGCCTCGTCACTGAAGAGACGAAACGCGTAGCTCATCTTCATTTTTTCAAAGCCGTTTGGCTACACAACTGCTTTAGTGACATGTGGCATCGCTTTAAGTGTGGTTTTGCCATTGACGGGCACAATCTAAATGATCAGCACAAGCTTCAATCCAGTCTGCACAAACCTGTTCCTCACGCGTTTTACAAGGGGGGGGGGGGAGTCTGACAGAAAATACAGCCATCAATCTTGGTCAGTGAGACGCTGCCTTCTACAAACTGATTTGTCTTCCTAAACATTCCAAATGAACGCCACATACTTCGGTTTCACGACGCCCCGTCACAGGTCACAAAATCAATATGCAGCCCTGCATTCTCACTCATGATCACCAGCTCCAAAATTATCTGGCACATAATATCACATTTGACATTCCTGTGGGAAGCTAAGACACCAAGAACTTGGTGCAAGCTCCCTGAGAATGGTTTGAATATGAAAACTAAACCATGATTGCATGCGAGTGCCTTCTGATTTTCTGGAGCCAGCTTTCCAAGATCGACGAAGCCTCCAATATTGCCATTAGGTGCAAGCCTTATATGCTCCGTTAATTTCATTTTACCGATGAGAAGGCCACTATGGTGATGAAAAGGCACCATTGTTTTTGTTTTTTCTGCAACAGCTGCAAAAACTCTTATTGACCTAATCTGCTCCTGTAGCACTTGAGGTAGCTACGCAAACAAGTACGAGAGGGTAGAATCGTAATTTTGTTTTTCCTGATGTGCTCATACAGGCGTGGGCGTTTTTGATGCACATTATAGCACACTCAAGCACCCATTCACTCTATACCTCATTCCTTTCGTACTTTGTCTCTTCGAAGCAGTGAGGCATGCCAAGATCTGTTGGTGCTGCTTGATGGGCATCCCTTTAATTCTCTTGAAACACCACAGAATCTATCTGCGAAGTTTTGTGTTTCAGAGTTTTGATTTGGGAGTTTGCTTTCAGGATGCAAGCCTTTGACCTCTTTGGTTTTGCTGTCCTCTGCTTCAGCTTGCAAGAAGGCGTTTTAGACGGGCCTTTCACAGTTCTCTTCTTGTATGAAGCTTGATTCAGAAGCAGTTTCCTCAAATATTGCATTGCGGGCAAGGTTTCTCTGCTATTGGGCTGACTCGTGGACAGGATGCATTAAAACACTTGCCACCACAAGTCTTCGTCTTCCGCTTTGTACTTGTTTTGGACTCACCCTCTTCACCAGCACAGACTCATAGAATCAACTTCATGGAGTAGGCCTTCATCCATCGCGGTATATGTCACTGAGACATTTTTTGTCACTGCTGTGCACAAAACCACCTTTTCAATGAAAAGACTATGTCTGTTTATGCCACACACGGTAAAACTTACAATGCTTTCAGCTCCAGCAATTTGGTCTCTTGCCTAGTAGTAGCTTGCAACTCATAAGTGGTAAGATTAGGCACCGGCACGATGTTTTCGTCAGCAGGGGCTTCGTTGTTTTTTTCCTCTTGAGTTTCATTTGTTTCACTGTCCAGAGAGAGACTACTGTCAATTCGGGAGGTCTTAGAAGGCAAGCCAGAGGTTGACGTCTTTGATTTCCTTTTCCGTGGCGCTTTCTTCGAGCAGTAAGACGGCACATTAGGATATATGGTAAGGACAGCATCTGTCAGCACGGGACGATCACGTGGGATCTTGACTGCTTGCCCATTAATTATGTGTGTAAAATCGCGTATAATGTACTGCTGGTCAAAATGTAGTTCAAAAAGCACTGACGGCGCATGAAGAGGTTTATCAGCACGATGTACTGCTCGACACCAAGCTTGGAAGCACTCTGGATCTTTAGGCACAGCAAACTGTGACACACGCCAATCACGACGACACATATCCAGACGAGCAGCCATGGGCAAAGCAATGAGTTTGCATCTGCCTCTTCGCTTTCTCACCGCTGTCCATTTCTAAATTCTAAAGAAAATACTAACTCACACTTGCACTTCGGCGAGACAGATTAGGGCTGGAGAGAATGTATCGAAGAGCTGACAGCAGTGCCACAGCAGCTACCAGTGGTGGCGGCATGAAACGAAGAGGCATTTTCTCTAAGCGGTAGAATGCGCGGTTGCGCCACCTGCCCCTTCTAGCCACCATAATGTTGTCTACGAAGGGGGAGGGAAAGAGAAGGCAGAAGATTTATCTCAAGCTTCGGCCCTATACGCGGAGCCGTAGAAGCGGTCACTCGCGCTCGCCTTGTTCAAGGTCCAAGGCTCAGCGTGCACTCGTGCATAAGCTAGTGGGGGGGGGCGGGTATGGACAAGTTATGGCTGTCCTCACAGTGTTCTTACTGCTCCACAGCACGTGTCTCAATACAAGCTCAGCCGTATTTCCATCTTTGCAGGCATTACAGTCAGGTGAATTACCATCTGTAGCTTCTCCAATGTGAATTTTGTCAGAATGGGTAGAGTTCCTTAAAAACTCTGCCAGCTTGGACACTAGCTGTGTGACGATAGTACAGTTGTGTGCATGTGTGTTTACATTTTATACCACTAAGAAAATTAGACCACCTCATCCTATTTCTTTCTCCAAGTCGCAGTTCTTCTGGGCTATAGAGACTTTGATCACTTGGTCCTCTGTCAGTGGGCCTGGTGGCATATACTGCAGTTTAGCTTCTTTTGTGCTGTGGACAGTGGCTTAGCCAGAAATATTTTTCCTGCCAAGAAGGGGGGGGGGGGGGGGGAGGAGGAGGAGTATATACTGTTGCTAAAAAAATAGAGAGAGCCTGCCCCCAAGCAATCACTTCAATATGTGGTGTTGATCCAGTCTGAGTGTGTTATGTTGCGGGTGACGGTAAGATCGGGACAAGTGTCCCGGGTTACGGAGTTACCCACACGTGTTGGATGTACGGGGTCAGTATGAAGAAAGTATTATTATACTTTAGGAAATTTTATAAACATAGGCCAGGCGTTTCTCATAAATTTGGTGAAAAGGAGCAGCCGGAACCGCAATGCGGCACCATCCTCTCCTTTATTGTTCATGTAAATAAAAAAAATCTACAACGTGCATATTTTTGGTGAGACCATTTTCAGCCACCTAACTTTATTATACTTTCTGTAATCAATAACCAAAGTTGTCAAAAATAGCCGAGAACATAAGTGCAACGCTCCACTCCTTCGTTATTATTTTCTGGTGCCCCGAAAAAAAAAAATGGCAGCAAAACCAATTGCAGATATCTTATTTCCAGTCATCGGGCAACAATATATCAAATTTTAAAATCAATTTACAAGGTCGCTTGGCCATCCTTTGTTTGATCTTACATGGAATCGCCCTATAGCATCCTACCTTCAAATTGTGCTGTAATGCACGACATGCACGTGTACATGGTAATAAAAAGAAATGTGAGCAAAGGCGTGCCTGCGGGTTCCGCTGTTTAAATTTATTGCGTCATGTTTACATTAGGGTCACAGCAAAAGCCTTTTACAATTGTCCGTAATGCAATAATTCAGGACATTAGAGTTTTTGTTGTCAACCGGAAAAAAGAATAGCGAGAAGAAATTCAAACAGTGGAGTGCTTAAACGTAAATGTGTTTTTTTTTGTTTTTTTTTCCAGCATGACAGTACCTGAAACATTGCACATGCTGGCAGCTGTGGTGGTTCACATAGTCATCTTGCACTCCTTTGGATGCTCTTTACGCGCCACTCACAGGAGTGCTTTTAGGAAATATAGTATTACTTGTGTTTATCGTAAACCGCAAAGCAGCATATCAGTTAAGAAATCATTCATGCAACCCCAAATCGAATTATAACTCAGAAAACAAGCAGAACGTACATACCTCCAACCAAAAAAAAAAATTGTTTCAAGCAGGCGAATGCCCCTATGTGTCAAAATCAAGTGCCCGTTCTAGGTGCACCCATAAAAACGCTTGCAAAACGAGTGACAAGACAGGCCTTCAGTATTGGTGCTGCCCCTGGCGGTCGCGTCATGCGTAAAAGTCACACTAAGCGGCTGTTCCTTGTGGCGCCATCAGAGCACCTCTGTTTCTTCCACCGTGATTACCAGCATTGTGTTGGGCCAGAATAATCATTTTCATGCATGCTCATTTGCCTGTTTTGCTTTTAATGCCGGCACATATACATACATGCATACAATGACTGGAACTTCTGCATGCCGTAACACAGATAGTGGTCATTTGATATTGGCAGTCACCTTAGATGGCAAATTATCTGAGGTGCTCAGAGGCATCACCTTTGTAGCGAGTCCCTTCTAACTCTATTGCTTTCTCCTCTGATCAAAGGAACACTCTGATGGGTGTTTTCGGCTAAGGCTGAGGTGTGAAGTAAAAGCAATTTTTCCTTCGAGCTTGCACTTGACAGCTTCAACGTTTGCTTCTTGGTGACGCTGAACGCCAGCACTTCATTGCGAGGACGTGCCACACCGTACCGATTATATTCATCGCCGGTGATTTTATTGCTTAGCATTACTTGGCCCATGTGTTCTGTGTCCAAAATGTATCCACAGTGGCTGTGTAGCCTGTGTTGGCTATAATGGTCACAAGTGTTATATTGTTGGCTAGCTTATGTCAAGTATAATTGCACTGGACTGTAGGTCTGCACTAGTTGCTGTTAATTGGCTAATTAAAGTCAGTAGCAGTTTTCCATGGGCAGGTACCACATGAACCCAAGTAGTCTCTGTATCGGCTGCATTGGCCAACGAGACAAGCATGAGCCGAGTGCCATGACACGAATCTCGTAGAGTGTATTCAGCGGCCGTTTTTTATACACGGAAATGGGGCAGTGCCCCTTCAGCTTATCGGTGTGAATACACGTGGCTAGGTGCGATATGATCTCGAACTATGACACTCATAGGAACAGAGTAAACATCTGCGTCCATTTCTTCGAGGTAAGAAACAACCTGTGGTCACTGTCCATTTTTCTCTTCAAGAGCTGCTGATCTCCAATCTTGAGGTAACTGCAAAAAAGTGCTCTCCTCCGCTAGCCGACTCATATCCAAGCAATTTATTTGCATGGTCTCCTCTTGCATGCTACCTTCCTCTGTCTCGCTCTCTTTTTTTGGAGATTTTCATCAGTTAGAGGAAAAGTACAGTGGGTGATTGGAAAATATGCAAGGAACGGCATCACTTCTGAGACGCGATGCTCAGTGCTCGATTTCAACCACTTTCCTGTGTTTCACATGCTTATACGATTTCATAATGTCACCTTCTTGGAATTGCTCGTCACACACTTTGCGCGTTTTACCCAACATTTTGTCAGTGCAGGGTATTGCTCTCTCCCACTGTGCAAGGAGGAGCTGATTACACAGCAGAGAAAAGAAGTGTCTCTTAGTGCTGCACTGGTACCCACTGGTACATCCTGGTACATAACAGGTTGGCGTGTCATTGCCCAGTCTAAACAAGATATGACACATACCACCTACTTTCTAACAGCAATACCGGATAGCAATCACTGGACAGCAAGCAAACGCAAAGCAAATGCGCAAAGCTACTGCAGAGCTGGTAGCGCTTTCTTTATTGTAGTGTGGCCGGCATGGCACAAAGCGTGGCTGCTTCTGGCACTGTTCCAGAGCTCAAAAGGATCTCTAAACGTTGGGTGTGGATTCACCTAATTCACCTACGTAGGGTTGTTACAGCAAAAGGTGATGCATTCTTGTTTGTGTGTATGGACCAAGCAAAGTCAGTCTGTGTCCTCATGGGTTCTCATTGGCACCTGGGCTTCATTCTAACATCTATGTATGAGCTGAATGCCGTATGAATAGTCCACTGCTTCATGGATTGTGTAGCTTAAATTATTATTTTTTTTTCATACGAAGCGTCTGGTTTGCACATATATGGTTCTCCGCTAACTATTTTGAAGAAGGAATAAAGTTCCAGTAAAAAAAGGAAAGAGCCTAACTGCAAGAGGCTCCTGATAGTCAGCACATGAATACTGGCTCCCTTTCCAACTTGAAACTTTTGATTGAATTTCGCACTTTACAGTCAGCAAAAGTGCTGGTGCTCCGGCCAGAACTTCATTTCCAGCAGTGGGCTTTAATTATGTGCGCTAGAAATCAGGTAGGAAATGTAGCTGGAAATTATGTACCCAGCTTCGGCCTGCAGATTTTTTTTTTTCTTGTCACTTTGAATGACACCTTTTGCGGAAGCGTTGGTATCATATAAAGATTGGGCAAAGAGCCTCTGTTAATGTTTCTGTGTGTGGTGATTTCTGCCCGCCCACCTTTAACACATGTTCTTTTGTAGATATGCTGTTTGCTAGTTAGGACTTTTTACACAGTGTACGCATAGCAGCTGTAACATTTGGTTTGACGAATAGTTTTAAACTGGCTGCCCCCCCCCACCTGCGACACACGTTTGCGACTCGCAGTGGTGAATGCGCCATACATGCTTCTTTTCATTTCAACAAAGAATGCTAGTGTTGTCTGGTAGCAAGAGTTTTCGATTGGAAAACAAGCCTTGCAGACAAACTAAGATATGTCGTAAGTTGTGAAATTTTTTGTGCCAGTTTGGAATCAGCCTTGGCCAACATAACCAGTGCCCGTCTTTCATTGCAATGTACCATTCTTTTTTTTGTGTCATTGAAGCCTAACAATTCAGATGTTTGTCTTCTGTCTTATACTGTACCTGTCTTGTCTTCCTTGGCACAGTTTATTTCAGGAGAAATGGTGACTGAACTTGCAGAGTGTATATGTGGTTCCCTATCATGTAATTACTGCAGTAGGGAACCAGTGTATTTCTACTTTTATGGCTGTCTGGCTGCTAATCTTCATGTATCAAGTGCAAATTGTGCTGAAAATTGAAGGGAAATGAAAGGAAAAAAAGCGAACAGTTGGCAAGGCCAAGGAAAGCATAGGGGGATTTTTTATTTTTCTCTTTTGTTTACCAAAAAGAAAAATTTTTAAAAATCCCCTACACTTTCTTTGGCTTCGCCAACTGTTTGCTAGCTATTGTGGTTTTCATTTGAGTTTTTTGTGCTCTTTCTAGACTGTCTAAATTGGGCTTGTTTTATTTTTAATGCAGTGTACACATGATAATGTCGACGAGGTCATGTTTCAGTTATTTGTATTTAAATATTTGGGAGGTTTCTAAGTCTACCCTGATTGCTGCTGAGCATACTGAATGCTGTTAATGTGTTTAAATACTGCAGCCACTTGTTAAGTAAATTCTTTCTGCTGAAGAAAATTGTCCTTGTCTACCTAGTGCTAAGCTTCTTGTTGTTATTCCAATAAAAGTATGGTTTTCCTTTTTTTCTTTTTTTACTGCTACGCTGCACTTTATAATGATCTCCTTGGCATTTTTTATTTTTTTTTTAAGGCGAGAACGTTACTGAAATACGAGGACAACTTCCCGGTGTCTCTAGGAAGGCTGCTTTGCAAAACACGGTAGTTTTCTTTTAGAAATTAGATTATAGTACACATGCAGTGTTGTCAAAGGGTTCGAACATCATCCGGTTTACTTTTACAATGGTGAACTAGCATTTTTACCTGTCCCGCAGGGGTAGCCCAGTGATTATAGGGCGCTCGACTACTGTGCCCAAGGATGCGAGATCGAACCCAGGCCTCAGCGGCCGCTTTTCGATGGAGGTGGAAAGCTTGGCGCCCGTGTGCTGTGCGATGTCAGTGCACGTTCCCTAGGTGGTCGGAATTTCCGGAGTCCTCTCCTACGGCATCTCTCATAGCCTGAGTTGCTTTGGGACGTTAAACCCCATAAACCAGCCAGCCAAACATTTTTACCTCTATTTCTTCCCTTGTTGGTATCAGCTGTGCTTCCAGGCTGGAAGTTGGCAAAAGCTCGTTGGCACACGGAGCGAAGGAGCGGCACACCAAAGCTCTTTCAAGATAACCGACACGAGCAGACGGAATCGGACAGAGTCATTGATGAGCTTGCATTCTAAAAGCTAACCTGCAAGAGTCGGAAAACCTGCTAGCAGTTTGCCTTGCATCATTATATATTGCAGCCGCGCACGCATTGTGAAAACGGGCAGTGTAGTCTGGCATATCAGATCGATGGCCCTGGCATAATGTGTGGTGTTGGTTATGATAAGCTATTTCTGTCTGAGAAGTGATCATTTGGCATATTCTGACGACATGAACGGCGAGCACATCCGCTTTAGAGAATGAAAAAGTGTCCGCGCGTGTATGTGGAGATGAAAACAGGAAGGCTGGAGAAGTGGGAGGGGAGTGCGGAAGAAAACTGTTGCCAGATAGAAAGGGATGCACAAAACTGCCGCAAAGGTGAACAAAAGGTACACAGATAAGAATAAGAAAAAAAAAAGGGAACGAGATAAGCAAAAAAGGAGAGCCAAAGAAGCGTAATTCAGAAAAGAGGAACTTAAAGAACTACTACAGTGATACAAGCACATATACTGTATTAAAAAAAAAAAAGAAAAAAAAAACCTGCAGTCAGCTAGGAGCAAGTGAGGTTTCCAAATTCTAGATATTGGGGCTTTGGTATCGGAGGGGGTCAATTTGCAAACAGCACACCAACATAAGAACTTCCTTTCCTTCGTCTTAAAGCTTGGAGGATATGTTTGGCCAAGTGATCTTTGTAATCCTGACTGGGCCAATTAAGGCGCCTCTGCCTTTCGTAGTGCTGCAAACAGCTTGGGAGATGTAGTTGATTGTTTGGGATAGGGATGCAGAAGGGGAAACTGAAAAGAGGGGGTTAGTTCCTCTCACCCCTGCACACTATAATAGATAAGCACTTGGTATTGTTGCCAGAATCATGTTAGCTTCTTTACATCATCAAAAACACAGATATGTCTGTATTCTCTGAATAAGAAATGTCAGTGACACCATTTTTAGTTATATAATGTGGGAAAACCAACTTATAAAGCTTTTAAAGGAATATTTTGATGTTCTCATATTGCCTCTTATAAATAAAAAAAATAGATTGGTTAAGTATAGGTAATTAAGTCTAATCATTAAGCTGTCCCGGGTACCCAAAGTCCACCTTGCTGCACAACCCACCGGCAGAGACTGCATAGGTGTCTCTTCATAGTTTAGGATATTCAATCTGTAAAGATGAACATCATCTTAGAGAAATTTGTTGGAGACACTGTTTTAATAAGCATTCTTGTATACTATTTGTCAGCATTTACAATTTCATTAGTTAGGCATCTAAAGAGATAGGCGGTGCACTGGAAAATTCTGACAAATTACAGTTTATGAGAAATTTCATTCTTGTTGCATGTGCTGCAAGCATTACATGAAGCAGCAATACATAAAATCTCAAACTTTGTGGCTTGTTCAAGGAAATATAGGGGTATTGAAGGGCATTGTTTTTTGCATCTTGAGCAAGATAATGTGGTTTTGAAGTGAAATGGCAGTCTTGAGAAGTCTTTTGCATAAGCATATGCTGATGTGTTAGTGTGAAACTAGCAATGAACTTATGTAAAAGTTGCATTTTATTGCCATGATTTACATAATTCTGCATCTGTGGCATCACTTCAATGGTGTACATGTGCAGAAGGTGCTTTGGATGCGCCTTGCTATCATTGCGCTTTTAGCAATGAAACGCTCCATATTTCTGAAGGGGTATCCGCATTTTATAACACATGTTCGCGCTGCTCCACAAGCTGCACCGTGCTTTTTTACAAAAGGGCAGTCACCCCGGTTCTCGAGCATGTTGTGCTGAAGAAAACTAATGAGCTTTGCCCTCCCATCACCCTTCAGTTTTCTCGCTTTAAAAAAAGAAGGGTGGGGTTTGAAGACCATTCTGGTTCCAACGTCCTAGCTGGGCAGGTAGCCGGCGCTGGTGCTCTGTGTTCTTTTTGAAAGCGTGCGTTCACAGCGATACTCTCCGACTTTATCGCGTCGCATCTTAATGTTCGTAGTGGAGTACGTGGCCACGGCGGCCACGGCGACCTATCGAAAGATGAGTGGCTTGCCAGATCTAGCGATGGTAATGACTACCGAAACGAACTACATCATTGAAAGCGATGCTAATTCAGAGGAATTATCTGGTCAACTCCCTTAATGTGGCCCTCGAAAAAGCAAGCACTTTAAACTGCAGCGATATGTGCTCACGAAACGACCAAAGGCCAACACTGAAAGCCGGCCTTCTTTTGTAACTAAATACCCCAATGCCCTTTCAAACATAAACAATATATGCTGCGGAAATACCGCTCCATGCTAATGTGTAATGAACTCCTGAAGAAAATAATCATAGAAGCACCAATGGTAACATACAAACGTAACACAAAATTCAGAGATATTTTAGGACATTCTAAACTCGACATGCATCCAACACAACCACACTCTTGCTCTCGACCTAGATGTAAGACGTGCAATCGTATCCAAAAAGACACCACGGTTAAAAGTAATGCAAGCGATTTCACTTTTCACATAAAACCAGGCTTTAATTGGACATCTTCAAACGTTGTCTACCTTCTAGAGTGCTGCTTCTGTCATAAACAGTGCGATCCGGTAAAAACGTTCCCGGAAAAAATGTCGCCATATGCGAAGTAGGAAAAAATGTCCCCGAACAACTGCGTTTCCCTGTGTCAAACTGCAATGATGAATGATGTGTGTTAACTGTATTACAGCGGTTCCACCTGTCTGCTTGGAAGTGACCGCGAACGTTGAACTGATGCGTGCGTCTATATATATATAAAAAAAATGACAGCGGCAATACAGTGACAGCGCCTCGTCTTCGCTTTGTTTGCGAGGAAAAGGCGAGCTGACCACCGGCTTTACCGGACCAGAAGCCTAGAGCGGTGCTTTAGGGTGGCCATTGTGCACGGCTGGTTAAGCCTTCTCCTACTTAAACCATCATCACCCTTATCACATTCTACATCATCCTCAGAGGAATGGCTGAACCTCGTCACCAGAAGGTGACGAGGTAATTCTAGTGATGTCTTCTGCTTTAGGCGGTTCCCCGAGACTAGCACGTACTGTTCTGCTTGTACCCTTCTCAGTGGCCAGTATTACCAAGCTGATTAGACCTTTCTTAATCATTGCTTAACGAGCTGCACTGCTCGGAACCACGCAAGATATAAAGAGCCAGGAGGCTCTTTCTTCATTCTTTTACGCAGTGCTTGTAAACATCTCGGGCACCTAGAGGACAGAGGCTCCAAATGATTGCATTTAACCCAAAGCCAAGAAAGAATGGTATAAAATGTCAATATATATCTTTTTTATTATTTTTTTTCAGGTGAGTAATGGAAAAAATAATTCTGAGGGCAAATTTTTGCCTTGGGGACGTTTTTTCCTATAGTTGTCGCTTCTTTAGGGGCCGTTTCTTCCGGGGACGTTTTTTCCGGGGCCGTATCTTCAGAGGACCTTTTTTCCGGGGGCGTTTTTGCCTACACTCCATAAACAGTACATCGGAAAGACAGGGCAACCAATGAACATTAGGATTAATGGCTATCGGGCAGACACGAACAAAAGCCTCCCGAAAGCCGTTTCCCAGCATTGTAATAAGAAAGAACGCCAAATTCGAAAAAATTAAATTATATATTCTCCAGTCAGGCTTGAAATCTGCAAGGGACAGAAATTATAGAGAAGCATATCAAATCCATAAATTTATAACATTGGAACCAGCAGGAATAAATATCTCTAAAGGAAAGATAGAATCCCTTAAATATATTTCCTCTGCACCACAAATATTTGGAAAAACAATCCCATATAGCGTTAATATTGTACAGTTTATTCACAGCTTGTGTACACTCTATCCCCTTCTGAAATAGCATAGGCTGCAGGTGTTTCTCCTCTTCTCACTTCCCACTTGAGTTGGCCCTCCAGCTTTTTCTTTCTGGTTATTATTCCGTTTCTTTGTCCCCCTCCCCCCTCACCTCACTTTGTGGAAGATATGCTCCTTATCAGGACCCTTTGGAATGCCTGCCTGTTTTTAAAAGTATATCTGCACTCAAACTGCTTTAGGTGGCGACTAATCATCCACCCGGCATTGTAGTTTTTCCTGGTACTGCTGCTTTTATTTCTTTTTCAGTCAACAGAATCACGTGTTCCAATTAGAAAAATACATACTGAAGAAACTTTTTTTTTTTTTCCACTCCTTGACCTACTTTCTTCTCGCCCACTCTCCCCATCCCCAGCTTTTCTTCTATGGTGGCAACAGCTTTTAAACATCTGCAGGTGATGATCGTGTTGCAAATTTGCAGGGTCGCAGCGGAGCACCAGACCAAGATGACCAGCGTGGCAGGCTTCTCATTCTGAACAGCCCGTGCCGTGCTTGCGCTCCGAGCACGCGCTGTACATCTTCAGTTTCCTCTAACATGGGCTGGTAACGCTGATCTCAGCGCTCCGCTTTATAGCGTCGGCGGGCGCTATAATCGCTTTGCCTTAACAAAGACAAGTCCACTTGTCGAAACGTTGGCTCAACCTGCGAACTGAGGCTCCCCCCTCTAGTCTTTTCTTCCTCTAGTTCTACCTCGCCTGATCAATAGCAATCAATTTTCCAAAAGTACATTCAAGACTCGCATCTCGAAAGCGGCTATTGGAGACGGTACATAATGAAGCCGATGACAAACTAAAGATCTTTGAAAGATCAATGGCCGCTGCAAATGTAAAGTACGCTGTACTGCGATATATCCTATGTTCCAGTCAGTAAAACGGCTATATAGGGGAGAAAACTTGTGTCAGGGGGCGCTGCGCCGCTCTTTGCGTCACCCATGAAGTGGTACAGGGAGATATGGGCTGGGCATCTTTCGAAGTACGGGAAGCTCAGAGTAAAGTATTATATGAGGAACGTCTGAGGAAATTAGACAGTAACACATGGGCTGCTAAAGTATTTAAATACCTATACCTAAAAAGCGTTGACTGACAATGGAGGAAACTAACCAGTAAGTATGCTGGTCACAAGGACGAAGAAATAGAGTGTTAAGCAACAGGTGAAAAACAGAAGGTAAAAATTGGATAAATTCGGTGGAAAAGAAAGAGTGTGGAATTGTACCGAAAGTGGAAAAGGCAGATCAGGAAGGAAGCTTTCTTTGATAACTCAAGAGGCACTGCCCTACTTATTGAAGCTAGATCAGGGTACCTTAGAACACGCAGCTACAAAAAGAAATTTAACGATGAAGACGACTCATGTGCAGTATGTGGTCACTCCACTGAAACAGTTGACCATGCATGCTGTACTCGAATGTAATGGTATCCATCCGGAAGACGATGCAGGCGCAGTCACTCTTCCTGAAGCTCTGGGGTTTAGAGATACCAGTGGCCGGGTGAATAAACCGGCGGTGGAAGCTAGCAAAAAACGACTGGAAGATTGGTGGCTTAAAAGCAGAAAAGTGACATAATGTTAGTAACTTAGAAACAAAAATTCAATAAATAGAATGATGGTATAGTTAACCAATCTAAAACAATAACTAAGATATAGGGGGGAAATGAGCATGATAGCAACTGCTACCAGCCCGTTTAAAAAGGAACGCTTCTATATTCCATCCATCCATCCATCGTCAGCGCCCTCCATGGAGACCCCGTCAAAACCTCCGCGCAGCGCGGCCGCGTCGTCTGCTCTCCGCCGCATGGAAAAGCATGTTGTCGTCTGCTTCGCGCTGCTTTCCAGGATGTATTTGCGGCGCGCGATCGGTTATTTCTCTCCTCCTCCGGCCGCGTTTTGGCCGCCGTCGCGCTCCAACAAAGAGGACAGAACAAAAAAAAAAAAAAAAAAGGGGGGGGGGGGGGGAGATCTAGAATAAGAAAAAAAATGACGGCTCGCTTTTTTTCGCAAAAGCTTGTGTGGAAACGGTAACAGGGTTATTGTCGGTGATTTTTTTTTTCTCTATCTCGCACCTCTGTTTTTAACTGGCGGGGCCGTAGCAGCCATCGCGGAACCGAGTCGGCTTCAAGAAACAGATATTCGTCATTAATGCGATCACTTGGCGCTTATAAAGGAAAAACACATACGTCAATCGTTCTATCCTCATACGCGATCCTGCTTCGGGAGCTCAAAACTCCGCATTCGCTAGATGAGATAACTGAATTAGGAATTGCACAGCGTAGCTGTGGAATTAAGAAGACAAAGGTTTCCGTGGAGAGATGTCCCCGCCTGCGTGGAAAGTCGGCAGGCATTTCCTCGCTCTTCGTCTCGTGGAGAGGAAATTGCCGCAAAAATGGCATGCCTCGGCTTCTCGTCAGTGACCTAGGTCATTAAGAAACCCCTCATCGGTAAAGGTAGATAGGTAATTGATTTCGGATGCCAGCGCCGCAGCAGCGAACTTCCCCTGGCCACTGTCGGCAGGAACTATGCAAGGCGACATGCTTTGTGCATTTGTAGGGAACGCGTCCTAATCGCTCCGAAAACAGGCACCACGGCGCCGGTAGCATCGCCTAAAACGTCTGTTTCCAATAGACCCCTTTCAAGTGAGCAGTCACAAAGGGAAAAGAAGCTCCCCAATCAGCGCCCGGCGCACGCGATGCTGTGTACAAGCGCATCGGTTATTCTCCACGAGAAGGCTGGTCCATTCTCTCAACAACATGGACAGATACATCAAGAGATGCCGCCTCAAGGCCTTTCAAACTACCTGTCGCTTACTTCTCGCCTTCAAGTAGAGAATTCGCGGTCATATTTTTTTTTTTTGTGTGTCTGAGCCTTCCAACAAGCGCTCTTTGAAAACAATCTCTGCGGCGATTAATTAATCATAATTTCTCGCTTTCGAAAGCACCGATAAAAATACATGCCTCCAGCCAGCCTCTATGTCAGCCAGGGCACAGAAAAAAGCAAAAATAAGAAATCCCGCTGGCAAAGAGCGCCGGCTTCGTGCGCACAGACGCGCTACCATCCCCCCTTGTCCTCACTTTCCTTCTCCCGTTCCGCGTGCACGTGCGGCTGTCCGTGGCACGCGCTCCCGAGCGAGGGGCTGCGCAGATTCTGCAGGCAGCCGTGCGCAGCGCGGGCGCGAATTTTTTTTTTTTTTTTTTTTTTAGGAAGGGAAAGCCGCAGTAACTGTCTCACTTGTTTTCTGTGGACACCGCAACCGCGCCGTAAGGGAAGGGAGGAAGGTGGGAGTGAAAGTGGAAAGAGAGAAAGAGGAGCCGTAGTAGAGGGCTACGGAGTAATTTCGACCACCTGGGGATCTTTAACGTGCGCCGACATCGCACAGCACAAGACGCCTCTTCGTTTCGCCTCCATCGAAACGCAGCCGCCGAGGTCGGGTTCGAACCCGGGTACTCCCGCACAGTAGTCGGGCGTCTTACCACTGCACCACCCCGGCGGGGCGCGGGCGCGGATGCGCGTAGGCATGGCCGGGCTAAAGGGGAGAGAGGCGCGCGTCTTATGGCGATTTCCACTGGTCGCTACGGAGCACGTTTTCTTGCTCCGGGACGACGATTTCGATTTCGACTGGTCGACCAAGATAGGTTGCGCGTATTCCGCTGGTTGTTTGGGGCAGAAAGAGCGCGCGCCTCACTCCCCTTTAGCCCGGCCATGGCGTAGGCACGGATGGTCTCGAGGGAGAGAGCGCGAAAGAAGCGCTCTCTCCATCGAGACTGGCCGTGGCGTAGGCTTTGTAGTTCCTCTCCGCTCCGCTAGAAACCGAGCGCTGGCGTCGCGGAGCAAACTCCAAATTTGGTTCCCTATTATGCGTACTTAATAAACAAATCGCACCCCGCGTATCTCTACGTAAATGCCTTCTAAAAAATAAAACAAAGCTGGTCCTGAGCCATAATTACGTATAATTATTTCTATATTTGCCTCGATAAGAGAAAGTAGCAGGGGGGTGGGGGGGGGGGGGGGCGGGGTGGCGGCCGATGTAGCTCAGTTAGAGCACCGGACGCGATATTTGGAGGTCGTGAGTTCGGTTCCCACCATCGGCACCCTTTTTTTCCCTTCTACTTTGAGCTTATTTATCTCTCCCCTAAACAGATATTACTAGTTTATGGGATTACCGAAGTTAAAAAAAAAAAAAAGATAAGTACAATCCCCAATGCTTTCCTTGTCCTCGCCGACTGTTGGCTTCTTTCCTTCATGTATTATAACGAGCACCCTCATTTCCCCTTCATTTATCGGCTTGTAGCTTACGGGGGTCTCGGTTCTGGCAGTCTTGAAGCCATAGGTAGCGTAAGGGGGTTGTAGCACAGCTTCCGCCCTCGCTCTTGATCACGTTCTACGTGACGCTGGCGGTAACACAGGACGTTCCACGCACGCCGCTATGGTTGAGGGTAGCGCTGGTGAACGCTCTCAAGGTTCGTATACAGACAACATTAATACCCAAGAAAGGAGCAGGGGGGACAGCGGCCGATGTAGCTCAGTTGGAAGAGCACCGGACGCGATATTCGGAGGTCGTGAGTTCGGTTCCTACCATCAACACGTTGTTTTTCCTTCTACTTTGTGTTTATTTATCTTTCCCCTAAACAGATTATATTACTAATTTATGTGATTACCGAAGTTAAAATTAAAAAAATATATATGAAGTACAATCCCCAATTCTTTCCTTGGCCTCGCCGACTGTTGGCTTCTTTCCTTCATGTATTATAACGAGCACCCTCATTTCCCTTTGTTTTATCTGCTTGTCCCCGTTGCAGGAATACCACCGCACTGCCCTCCTACGTCATCTTGACATTAGCGCTCTGCGCACTCGCATTGGCTGTTGCAGTCCGCCGGTGCGTTTACCGCATGCGGACTGCCGGTGACATCGGCCCGGCTGGACGCAAGCGGCGAGCGCCGATTAGCCGGAGCGGATCGCACTCGCTTTTCGCACGTGTGTTCCCGCCCGATGTCTGACAGGATATAACGTCAAGAGAGCTTACGATGAGTGTGGACACACATTCTGATGTCGCAGCGAAAACACGTAGCGGCCGATCGGCACTACTTTATACAGGCCGCTATTAAATGACGATGCCGGTTCACGCTGCGCGTTTTTCTGTTTACACTTTGTGCGTTATTTGGTCGTATATGTTCCTGTCGCCATGCTTGTTCGCTGCTGCCTAAGCTGCAAATTGGTGTATTCGGCACAACCATTATGGGGAAAACTTTTAACCTGCATAATCGCTCCATCGCCTGCGCGGTTTTCTTTTGCACGAGAAAAAAAAAATCAATATAGACACTAATTACAAGTATTGAGCGTACGTGACGAAACACGCACACTTCCATGACTCAGTCATGGAAGTGGTAAATAGCGAACGTTATCCAAACGTGACAACAGTGCACAAGCTCCGCTATGACAACATTTTTATCTAGATTATGCCAGTCTGTGTCCAGCTACAAAACAGTGCATTGAAATAGTGGCTTGCGTCGCATGATGCTTAGTCGGCGGAGATTGTTTTAACAAGCTCTAACTACCGCTTTCCGCAGTGCTCGTTTTCAGAACAGTTGGTAACTTTTAGCGTGCACCGCTTCATTCGTCTAGAAGCGAAATACGGCATTTGGCTTACGGCACAAACTCGTTGGATAAATATTGAAACATCCAGTGACCCAGCATGGTCATGTGCGGGCCCTCCCGGCCGCGCCGTTCCGGGAATGAGAGAGGGAAGACAATTGAAGGGGTTTTCTGAATATGCCTCCTGGTACAAGCGCCAGCGATTGACAATGCAGTCAGTGCTCTCTCCCCCACCCGCTCATGTTGCTTTCCCCTCTCCTCATGTGAGGTGGCAAGGGAGGAGGAACGCTGATAAAGATGTGAACACGTCACGTTTGCGCGAAAAAGGAGACACTCCGCTTTCTTCGCCTCGCGAAAATTGCTTTCCTCCTCGCATGCGATGCATCCCTACTACAGTACCAGTCTTGCTGTCACCTGCTGTGCGAGTGGTACGCGCGTGCGTCTCGTTTGGCGTCCTGACGAGCCATGGCCTCGTCGTCGCCCTTGGACCGCGAAGTCTCGTCGTGGATTTCGTTTTTAGAAGAGCTGGTAAAGGATCCGGAAAGCCAGCAGCGGTTCACAAGCCTCCAGCTCAATCTCGGAACTGACTCCCGTCCGGCAGCTTGCCCTCCGAGCGAAGCCACTCCTGCGAGCGTCCCAGGCCAGTTCCTCGTGCCGGCGCAGCCACCGTCAGCCAGACAAGAAGAGCAGGCTGTCAGCTGTGCTCCGCAAACGTTTGTGCCGACTGCGTCGAATCATCCCAGAAACCATCCCGTTGTGAACTGGTCTCACTGTCAGTACAGTGCAACAGGACAGTCCGCATCTCCCACACTAACGGTCACTGCTGCTGGCGAAATCTTTGCACCGCCCTGCAAGAATCAAGAAAATTGCAATTCCCTTGCTGATTCGCCCGTTAATCAAGTGGTGGGATCTACCATCCCGGATTGGTCTAGCTATCATTATGCTTCACCAGACATATTCACAACCCACAATCTGCAAGCGGTCGGCGCTCCGGAGCAAACGTCCTCACTGCCTAACAACAAATGTGTCAAGGGAAGACCGAAGACCGCTAACCAAATGGAGTATAATTACTTACTCGATTCGCCCGGCAATCAAACTGCGGGTCCCACCGTCGTGTACTGTTCTCGCAATAAGCGCGGTTCAGCTGCATCCACATCCCCCAGCCTACAAGCGGTGAGTGCTCCTTACCAAATCTCCTCAACTCCAGTCAAGAAAGTTACCAAGAGAAAGCCTAGGAAGTCTAAAAACGTAGATAATTATGCTTCTGTTGTCAATTTGCAAGGCAATCAAAATGTGGGATCATCCGTCGTAAACTGGCTAGGCTATCAGTGCACTCCGACAGTATCCACATCCCCCAGTTTACAAGTGGGGAGGGATCCTGAACAAACATTGGCGCCGTCCTTTAAGAAGAGCGCCAAGAGTAAATCGAAGAACGCCATTACCCAAGATGAGTACAGTTCCCTTGTAGGTTTGTCCTGCGATCAAACTGCGGGCAACAGTGCCGCGAGCTGGCCCGGCTACCAGTACACTGGAACAGCAGCCATTTCTTCATCCCCGAGCCCGCAAGCAGTGAGTACTTCTCACCAAATCTCCACTGCCGAGAGTAAACCGAGGAATGCCATGACACAAGAAATGAACAATTCCCTTGTATGTTTGCCCTCCGATCAAACTGTGAGAACCAGTGTCGTGAATTGGCGCGGTTACGGGTACACTGGAGCAGCATCCGTTTCTTCATCTCCGAGCCCGCAAGCAGTGAGCGCTTCTCAACAAATCTTTGCTGCCGAGAGTAAACCGAGGAATGCCATGACCCAAGAAATGAACAATTCTCTTGTATGTTTGCCCTCCGATCAAACTGTGAGAACCAGTGTCGTGAATTGGCGCGGTTACGGGTACACTGGAGCAGCATCCGTTTCTTCATCCCCGAGCCCGCAAGCAGTGAGCGCTTCTCAACAAATCTTCGCTGCCGAGAGTAAACCGAGGAATGCCATGACCCAAGACAAGTACAGTTCCCTTGTAGGTTTGCCCTGTGATCAAACTGTGAGAACCAGTGCCGCGAGTTGGCCCAGCTGCCGGTACACTGAAGAAGCAGTTGTATCTGCATCTTCGAGTCGGCAAGCGGTGGGTGCTCCTTACCAAATCTTCTCAACTCCGATCAAAAAAGGTGCCAAGAGAAAGCCTATAAAGTTTGAAAAGGTAGATAATTATGACTCTGTTGTCAATTTGCATGGCAATCAAAATGTGGGACCATCCGTCGTAAACTGGCCACGTTATCAGTGCGCTCCGACAGTATCCCCATCTCCCAGTTTACAAGTGGGGAGGGCTCCTGAACAAGCATTCGTGCTGCCCTTTATGAGGAGCGTCGAGAGTAAACCGAAGACTGCCATGAGCCAAGAGAAGTACAGTTCCCTTGTAGGTTTGCCCTGCGATCAAACTGTGAGAACCAACGAGAGTTTGCTTGGCTACCAGTATACCGAAGCAGCAGCCGTATCTGCATCTCCAAGCCCGCAAGCGGTGAGTGCTCCTGACCAAATCTTCGCAACCCCCATCAAGCAAGGTGCTAAGATAAAGCCTAGGAAGGCTAAAAATGTAGATAATTATGGTTCTGTGGTCAATTTGCACGTCACTCAATATGTGGGATCACCCGTCGTAAACTTGTCACGCTATCAGTGCGCTCCGACAGTATCCACACCCCCCACTTTTCAAGTGGGCAGGACTCCTGAACAAACATCCGCGCCGCACTCCAAGAAGGGTACGAAGAGAAAAGCGAAGAATGCTATGACCCCAGCGAAGTGCATTCCCTTTGTAGAATTGAAGTGTGATCAAGAGTTGGGAGCCAATGTCGCAGGTTGGCCCAGTTACCCGCAGTACACTGAGGGAGCAGCCGTATCTGCTTATCCGAGCCCGCAAGTGGTCAGTGCTCCTGACCAAACCATCGCACCTCCCGCAAAGAAATATGCCAAGAAAAAGCCGACGAATTTTAAGCACCAACAGGATTACAGTTCCCTCGTCAATTTGCACAGAAATCAAACTATGGGCTCGCCATTCGCAGCCTGGTATAGTTCTCCGTTCTCTGCGACAGTATCCACCCCCGATTTGCAAGCAGGGAGCACTCCTGATCACATCGCACCGCCCGCCAAAAGGGGTACGCAGAGAAAACCGAGAAATGCCAAGAACTTAGAGAAGTGCAATTCTCTTGCCCAGTCGCCCAGTAGTGACACTGCGGGGCCCAGCTTACCTTGTCTGCAAGAAGTAAGCCTTGCTGCCCAAGAGTTTCCCTCTGCTGTGCCAAATCAAACATGGCAAGGCCGCATGAACGAAACGCTGCAGCGGCAACGGAGTAAATTTAATGTGTCTGCCAGTGTCATCACAAACGACGCTGTTGATGGTCAGAACGATCCAGTCATCAACAACGGTAAACCTTTCTTATGCCGCAGCGGATATTGTGATCGAGACCAAGGAAGTGTTGCCTGGAATGAGGCATCCTCAAGCACCGCCCAAATTCCTCCTCCTCAAGAGGGTCCTGGTACAGACAATAACAATGAGACCACGGCGGTAGAGAAAATGAGCCTTACTGCTGAAGAACTCGCCCCGTTCATGCCGAACAGTGTGTGTCACAGCCCCGTTAACGAAACGCTGCAACCTCACTCGAGTGGACATTGTGTGTCTTCGGATAGCAACACTAACCGTGCAAATCTAGTCAACAACATAGGCGAATCTTCCGTGTATGACAGTCGAGATTGTAACCATAGCCAGGAAAGTGTTACTTACGATGATGTATTCTCCATTACTGCTCTGGCTCATTCACCTAAATATAGTCCCTGTTCAGAGAACCACAACCCGACCACGGCGGTGGAGCAAACGAGCCGTGCTGCTCAAGAACTATCCCCTACCGCACCGAACCAGACGTGGCAGAGCAAAACTTTGCAACCACAGTCGAGGGGACTCTGTGCGCCTTCTGATCTCAATACTGACGACCCCCGTGAACTTTCTGTGTGTGTAGACTACAATGAAGGGTTCTCCAGTAACGCCCATAGCACCATTCCTAACGATGGCCCCGGATCAGAGAACCATAACCCGACTATGACAGTGGAACAGAATGCTGGCGACCATTCATCGGAAAGCGCAGTCAGTAACATCGGGGCCTCTTCCCTCGACGGCAGGACAGCAGAGAATGAGAAGCTTCCGTCGTTTGCGAATATCCGCATCTCTGATTACGGCCAGCCGTACTACATGTCCTCAGATTCGCTGAACTCCTTTGTCCCTTGAGATGTGAAAAGAGCGCGTCATAGCACGGACAGAAACCCTGCATGTGCACGGCTCCACTTTATGTACATAGTTGTATATTTATACGTTGGTTAGAATTAATAAAGCTACTTGAGTCAGTGTAATGCCTTGTTTCTCTCTCTCTCTGTGTGTGTGTGTGTGTGTGTGTGTGTGTGTGTGTGTGTGTGTGTGTGTGTGTGTGTGTGTGTGTGTGTGTGTGTGTGTGTGTGTGTGTGTGTGTGTGTGTGTGTGTGTGTGTGTTTTAGTCTGAGGGATTTCATGATTTCTGGCACGGAAGGCGACTACGTAACTTTCTTTCAGTTGTCGTCAAATGGACGGAGATGGAAATGCCAATGCTTTCTTCTCCCTCTCTCTCTCTCTCTCTCTCTTTTTTTTTTTCTTGAGAGCGTAGGGGATTTTGCGCACTACCAATAAAAGAACCACGTACGTCTACTGCAGTACCAATACGCATAAGCAGCAATCAAACAATCACTTCATTAACGCCGGTGTCTCAGCCCTCGGGAAGTTATTCGTGGCTAGGTAGTGTTATGTTTCCATGTTTTGCAGCGTTTAAATGAACTCGACAGAGCCCCAAACCAAGCCTGTTATTATGAAAAGCGGGATTATAAAGGGTAAGGCACACCTCGTTCGCTATTCACTTCTGAATTATTTTTTTTAATACTTTTCTTCCTCGATCTTTATCCATTTTCGTGTAAACTTCCTAATAATCTCATCGCAGTTGAGGGGGCCACCTTATCGGTCAACTCGATCGCTGCGAATGGCCTCTCTAGTGTCATTTTGTTCGTATTCTGTCTAGATGGGGCAGTTACGTCTGCTACCTTGGAAAACATGCTTCGCGCAGGTACGTTTGAGGCCATCTGGGATTCAAGGAACCTGTATGCTAGCAGTGAGTGATCGATCTTTCAGAGCTTTGAAAACCCAGAACCATCAAGTGGAAGACCGCCTTTGGATTCAAAAATGTTTTTCATTTCCTTCCGTCATGTGTCCGCCGTTAAAAAACACGATCGTTACATTTCGCCCCCACTGAAACGGAGAAGCCTTGTTTTATCCCGAGCACTCAGTGGCCGAGCCAGGAATGTCTTTAACGTCTGCAAGGTCGCATCTCTTTGTTCGCAGATTTCGTTTGGCCGTTCGCCTTGGTCATACAAAAGATCGAGAGAGTAATACGTGCCGGAAGGTATTCGTCAGGGGCATTGACTCTGGCTCGTTCAAGCAGCCGGAAGGGTTGGGGGAAGTTATGCACACACCCGGTTGTGAACTGCACAACGCTTCTTCTTACTTTCTGCAGCGCCAGTGTGTACGCGAGTCTTTTGTCGAGCACTCCCGCTTGGACGACGCCTATTTTACGACCCTCGGAGAAACCGGTTTGACTGGGCAGTTAAGGGCGGGTGTCGTCAACTCTTTTCTTTGCTGCCGAAGCAACCCAGCGCCCCAATATGGCAGCATCCTTCACCACTCCGTAAAATCGTCTTTATTTATAAATGATTTTAGCTTGAGGAGGTTGATATATGTACTGAACACAATAAAACCGGCGAGGAAGAGAAAGTAAATCAGGTTATCACGGCTTGTTTATTCTGTTCGGCAAGCAAAGTAGGATGGACAGTTGAGCGAATTGGTACGATTGCATAGTGGGTGGAACAGCGCGAAAAGACGAAACACAATAAGAGACGCATAACAGACAAGCGCTCGTCTGTAGTGCGTCTCTTCTTGTGTTTCGTGTTTTCGCGCTGTTCCACCCATTCGGCAAGCAAAGACAGCATGTTTTCAGGCAGTGCTGGAAACAAACGCTGGCAGGTGTTTTTAAATTTGGTCTAATTGGGACAAACGACGTTCGGCGTTCTTCCTCGCCTCACTTCGCGGATGAGGACTCGTGTGGCTCGTAGGGGACAGCACAGGCTGCCATGCAGATGCCGCGGACATTTATTTATACTAATGGCCATTTGCAAACCTTCCTTTCGTTCAGCAACTTGCCCTAATCCATATTTGAGTAACGCTTGGTTAGTGGGGTTACAGATTTCGGAGTATCATATATGCAGTAATAAGCATCCAGCTTAACCGCAGTGCGAATACCATTCAGCGCATCATTAAAGATACATAGAACAGGCTTACCTTATCAGTTAGGGGAATAGGGCAATAGCGGGTCGCGAGTGCGTATGCCCTGAGTAAATACCGCACCCCTCGTCTATTAATCGCAGCACTCCCCACATGCGCACTGTCGTCCCGCT
Source organism: Amblyomma maculatum (assembly GCF_055883805.1). Lineage (NCBI taxonomy): Eukaryota > Metazoa > Arthropoda > Arachnida > Ixodida > Ixodidae > Amblyomma > Amblyomma maculatum. The sequence continues at coordinate 92,276,493 of NC_139346.1, read as the reverse complement.
CTTATTACCCTGTCTCCCTAACCTGTAGGGCCTCTATATTCATCATCATCATCATCATCATCAGCCTTATTATACCCACTGCAGGGCGAAGGCCTCTCCCATATTTCTCCACTTAACCCGGTTCTGTGGAAGCTGCATCCACTTGACCCCTGCGAACTTCTTAATCTCATCCGCCCACCTAACTTTCTGCCGCCCTCTGCTACGCTTTCCTTCCCTTGGAATCCAGTTTGTTACCCTCAGCGACCATCGGTTATCCTCTCTTCGCACTACATGTCCTGCCCATGTCCATTTCTTCTTCTTAATGTCCACTAGAATGTCGGTAACTTGAGTTATTTCTCTGACCCACTCTGCACGCTTTCTATCTCTTAATGTTACCCCTACCATTTTTCGTTCCATAGCCCTCTGGGTTGTGGAACTCCTTATTAATACACAAACGAAACGGAAGAGATCTACGACCCGAGGCTTGGGGAACGACAGTCTCCTGAAGGTCGTCATATAATATAAAAACTTTCTAGGCCCTCAGGGTAAGCTGCAAGTCGGGAATTTTCCAGAATCTTAAAACCATTTTCAGTGGGAAGTCTCACCGAAAGCCATCAAAAAGTCCCTAAAGACAGCGTCTATTTGCTTTTCGTTCTTAATTCGTTTGGCAAAGTCACGCCTCGTTTGAGCCAGTAACCAGAACCGAATATTTCTTGGACAGCGTTGGGCCGAATACATGGATTATGCCTCGTGATTAGTAGCGCCGCCGCGATGGCCTCCTGTCTGCATAGAGTAAATTATTTCAATAAAGCAATGCTTGCCTCTTCAAACTGTACGGCTGGTATAGAAAATTTGACTGCATTTTTTCGGGGCTTGCCGGAGAACAATCGTACTGTGATGGCTGAATACACGTTGTACGTCCTACAAAACGGCCAAGCCAAATATGAAAGTTGGTTTCTCCGGCATTCGCTCCTATTGTCTATGGTAGATGCAGTACCGCAAGCTGCAGGATATTAAATAAAAATACTCTCCTGTGTCTCACCTATCCGTGGTGAACTGAACCAAAACTGCACGAATCGCTATTCACTGTTTTGAAGTTGTTCACGCGATAAAAAAAAATGCTACTTCTCCCAAGATATCTGCAGCACTGCCAAAGACAGATGAGCCTTTGCAATTGTGCTCCTAAGTGCCCCCGCCAATTTGGGGGGAGAGAGGCGCGTAGGAGCACAATTGCCTATTGTAGTGCGCGTGAGCCTGGTTGGACCGGGGTACCTCCGTCTTCTTAGTGGTGCAACCATCTTGTGAGATGAAGTATAAGGTAACCACCTATGTTGCTGTTCTAAGGGCTAGATTCCGGAACGGCGGGGAGGCAGTGTAGGTCTCATCCCCATCCGGCCTTTCGGCAGTGGGCAAAATAATCTCCTGTGGGCGGTCGGGTGCGAAGATGGTAGCCTGCGCACGAGCTTCCATGCTTGGCTGGCGAAGAAGTAGTTATTTCATTTAAATTACGTTCGGCCTGACAAAGACAAGGTGTTACTGCTAAAAGTGATCTTCAACCAACAACTAAGATAAAGCGAAAGTTCGGTGAAAAATACAGTGTGTGTCGGGAAAGTAATGCAATATTTTTTTTTTTTTGGGGGGGGGGGGGGGGGGGTGCGTTTGTATCGGCCCTGCCGCGCTTGGATTAATTGGTCTAGGCGAGGGAAACTCAACTTTTCAGTGGTGCCCAGCGCATCTGCTGTAAGCTCTGGGAGCGTTAGGATCGCTGTTTCCGTGTACCTACTGATAGGGCTCTTGCCACGGCGTGCGATGACATCCTCACGCAAACAACGGTACGCGATCAAGTTCCGTATTAAACTCAACAAGAGACTTGCTGACATCTAATAAATGATTCAGCGATTCTGCGGCAAATCTGCTTTGTCACATTCTCATAGCACCGCGAAGCACCAACGCTCCGAATGGCACACCTCGGAGTTCCCTCGTCCCAAAAAGGCAACAACGAGCCAGTCGAAAGCGAAAAAAAAAAAAAAAAAAAAGAAAACCATGCAAAGTATCTTTTTTACGCCACGTGTGTGGTTTGTAAAGAATTTGTGCCTCTAGGACAGCAATCAACGCTGTATGCCACGTGGAATATGCTCGAGAGATTGAGAAAACGTCCTAGCAGGAAACGAAATCGCCGATACCTGGAAAGGGACAATTTTTTCAAGTAGCGCTACTGCGCATGCGCGAAGCCTCCTCAGCTGCCATTTTCGCCGGGAAGCCACACGAGAATTGGGGCAGTAATTTGGTGCACGTGTTTTTCCAGGAAACGACGTCCCTCACTTCATGGACGCGACGAACACAGTAATTGCGTCCAGTGCTAGCATCTTCTTAGGCCTTTGTTATGGATGCATTGTATTCTCCCCGCCTCCCCTAGGTTGCTTCAACAAAGAAGACACTGCCATGGTTTAACAGGCAGGGGGGGGGGGGGGGGTAGTATGTCAAGGTATGTTCACAGATGACTCACGCGTCTCTGCACAGGCTCGGCAAGATCAGCCCTGCACTCAACTACTGTTTGAAAAATAAGCCCACCACACTAGTATAATAGCAACGATTTTCTACACAAATTCTCGCTAACCCGTCCCGTCAATCCTACTTCGTCTTGGGGCCCGAAGAGGAACGCGTTACTGGAAAAACTCTCCCAGCCACGCTTCTCTGCGCGTACGCGAGTTTCTGGCCAAGCACAGCTAGGCGACACTACCCCGCCCCAACGACCACTTATTGAAAAGGTGTGACCCAGCTTCGGAAGACTCTTTTTGTTTGTTACCGAGAATCAAGAGTGCCCTGAAAGGAGTCCGTTTCCAAACGTCGCAACGACCCAAACCACCATGCCAAAGGCCCCAAACGAGGTTCCTGTTGACGCCTTCCAGTATGCCTACATTGCATAGCAGAGTCGCTGGCAAAAATGTGTAGAGGCCCAAAAAGACTACTTCAAAGAACTTTAAACATTGGTAGTGATATCATTTGGATAACTTCATTTTTACTTATAAAATTGCACTAATTTCCGGACACACCCTGTATTCCGTCTTCAGCTCATTAATACGTGTTACATAAGGCGTGACTGCAGGTAACATCCGCGGTTAACAATACCGCGTCAGTTGGGCGCAAGGTAGTGCTAAGATAAACTTACTTTCGCGAACACGCCTCCCGTGTATTTATGCCACCCTGTGTGAGTGCAGTGCAGAACAACCACTGCGATCGATGCGCATTAGTAGAACCAGCGGTATGGAAAATGAGACCTAATAATGCGCACGTCGGGGAATATTTGGGCAGAGTGCACTAATATTTAACAGTGCACTTGAATGACGCCAGCAAAATTAGTCTTTTTTTTTTAGGTCACAACAGCCTTCGAAAGCGGTATATTATAAGACTACTCGATGCAATGTTGCCTTACTTCAGTAATCATGCCGACAGCATGGTTTTTGTATCTGCTTCGTGACAGAAACTGGCTTTTTCAACATGATCCGCTCCACTGTAACTGGCGAACAAGCAGTTCTAACTGGACTCCCAGCGATCACATGCCATTCGGGTTTTTGAACGCTAGCTCGAGCCGTCGTTATTCCAGTGGGGCTCTTTCGGAAAGGAAGTCGAACAAGCGAAGTACTTGTTCGTTCACCGCTTTCAGACCTGAAGAACTGCGTGCCACTCGTCTTCCATCTCTCCGGTACTGTTTACCATTTGCTTAGAGTAACGGTTCAGAGTGGGAACAGTTAGGAATGAGAGTTGATAGAGAATACTTCAGTAACCTGCGATTCGCTGGTGGCATTGCTTCGCAAAGTTTGAAACTAAAAGCGCGCACGCCCGCACGCACACACACACACACACACACACACACACACACACACACACACACACACACACACACACACACACACACACACACACACACACACACACACACACACACACACACACACACACACACACACACACACACACACACACACACACACACACACACACACACACACACACACACACACACACACACACACACACACGCGCGCGCGCGCGCGTGCAATGTTTTTCGCGCGGCATTCTGTGAGTCGCTGTGAGATTTAAGTAATTTGACTCCTCTCTGCTGTGCACCGCTCGCTTGTCCGACACCCGAGACGCTTTGCAATGCCATGCCCTCAAGCCCTGCAACCACAGCTCAGATGCTGGCGTCAACAAATGCCATAGGCACTCTCGTTTGCTCTCTCCAGCCGTGTTCACACGAATGCGACAGCTAGCGCATCGAATCGCATTAATGTAAACAGTGGTAATGCGCTAGGAAAGCGCATCGCATTAATGCACCAGGCAGGGCTGGATTGAGAGGGGCAAGTCGACTTTCACCGTCCATGTAAACCCGGTCTGGCGGCGGACTGTCTTGCGTTCGCTGCAAACGAGTGGTGAAAGAAGCTTTTTATTTGTCGGAAGATGCCCGCACCACGTAATTCTGGCGACAAAATGCCTCAGATTTTAAGATAACTTCTGGAATCGGGCAGGTGATAGGCTTGGTGGTGGTAGTGGTTGATTTTTTTTTATATAAATAATAAAAAAAAGGAAAAGGGTATTGCCGGCCGCGGCAACTGCTATCTAAAAAACTGAAGCACTTGAGCTGCGGCCGGCGGGAAAGAAAAGGGGATAGGGAGAGGATAGCGAGGGGAAGTAGAGAGGGGAGCAATAGGAAGAAAGGACAGGGGGAGCTTTGTACATTATTTACAAAGTAAAGACGGTCAACGAGTTCGCATCGCTCGCGCGCAAGTGTCCGAGCACTGTCCACAAATGCCTGCGCGCGAGCGGCCTCTGCAATTGTTTACAAAATATCCATTGATGTATATACATAGTCGCGCGCACGTAGCGTCCTGTCGCAGACAGATCGCGCGCGCTGTACAATGCACCAGCTGCCGGGGTGGGGCGCCCGGCAGCATACGTTCAAGGTAGCGCACACGGAGCGTTCAGGTCACGCACGCACTACCTGGCGAAGAGCAAGCGAGGCTTCAAGCCCGCCCGCTCGATGAACGCACAGAGGCTCACCATTGCCCTGTCACGGGTGCGCGCACTGCCTCGCGGCCACAGGAGCGTCTCGATGCTGTCCGGGATGATTCCGAGCGCCCTATAAGCCGCGAGCATCTCGCGACGTGGCTCTGCGGATGCGGTACAGCTAGGTACAGCGAAGCAGCATGTGCTCCAATGTCTCCACTGCACCGCAATAACCACACACGTCGCTCGACGAAAGTTCGTGGCGCACCCGTCTTACCCCGGGCCACACGCAGCCGACGCGCACTCGGATGAGCATTGCACGCTGTAGGCGCGACAATGAGCGCGCGCCGACAGCAGGGATGCGCTCTCCTCGCGCGATGCGTGGGTCCGGGTGTTGCTGACGGAGGTGGTCATAGACTACTGCTCGTACGTCCTCCAAAGCGAGAAGTTCGTCGCTGGGAGGGTGTTGATATGCGGCGGTGGCGAGTTCATCGGCTTGCTCATTGCCGTGTATGCCGCAGTGGCCGAGCACCCACTGCGCGCGATCTGGTCCGCCGTCTGGTGCGCGGTGAAGGCGGTCGATGTGGTGCAGCGCTCGCTGTGTGGCCTGTAGCTGCAGTGGCCACGCGCCTGCCTCGGCGAGTGTCGCTTAATTCGCATTGAGAGTTACCCGGCAGGCCAAGGCAGGTTCGCAGCGCTTTGCGATGCTGCACCTCCAGTGCCCTACCACGATGGTTTGCGCACCGTCACGAGTGGCAGTGCGTAGAGAATCGCCCCCACGGCTGCTGCGTTGTAGAGGCGCAGCGCAGCCTTCTGGGAAATCCCCTGGCCCCGGGCGGTGAGCTTGTGCACGGCGGCGGTGGTCCTCTTCATCTGCTGGCATGCCCTGGTCGCCGCGGGACGGAAGGAAAGGCGCTGGTCGATATCTAGGCCCAGGTACCGCACGGAGCTTTTCCACGGCGGCGGCATCCCAGCCAACGTTAGCGGTGAAAGGCGGGCGCCCCTGCGAACGCCGCAGGCCATGGCCGCGGACTTGCCCGGGCAGAGCGCCAGACCGAGATCCCGCAACCGGGCGTCTATCGCGCAAAGGGCCCCCTGGAGGCACTCTCTGACGCGGGAAGCCTCGCCCGGCGGCCCCAGGCACCAAAGTGCGATGTCGTCCGCGTACACAGGTCTCTTCGATTTGGCTTGCACTGGCTGCACTAGTTCTGAAAAGTGCTGCAGAGGTGCCAGGTGGTCACATGAGCGTGCAGTGCCAGTTCCGACACTGGCGTGCGGCGGCAGCTGCCAAAACGAGTACGCAAGTGTAGGACTCTGCAACCTAGCAGACGCGTGCGCGCATCATGCATCGCGTGCTGTAACATGATCACGTCCAGTTTCGAAGCCAGCTGCCGTAGGCCTACAGCGCTCGATCGGAAAGTGACGACGACTAACAGTGACACCAATTAACCAAATACGTGCGACTGCGCACGATCGTTATATCGGACGGACTGCGAAGGTGTCATTCATGCGTCTGGGTACGAGAGAATTAACGTTGTAAGCAGTTGCCACGAGTACTAGTTTAAATAATTAAGACTGCATAACAAGACGCTTGATTGGTTTCCACGAACTACTTCTGTCCAAAAGCAATATATATAGCTGACGCACGTATGTTTGTACCTCATTGCGCTCTCAGACATTCTATGTGCTCCGTGGGCGACAAGTTAGATGTCGCATAGTCGCTGCGCAAGCTGTCTTGTGGCACGCACACTTGGCACGACAGAAACTCGATCGGTCGCAACTGATTTCTGTTCGCATCCACCCGTCTTCCGAGGTCACAACGCTATAAAAAAAAAATACTACATAGGACAACGCGCGCGAAGGTGCCGTATCGCGGCCACGTACCACTACGTATGTGGCCACAACTACATATAATACCTCTCCTCCATCAACAAAATGCCAATCACCAGCATGCAGCCCAACTACCTTGTATACGCAACCATTTGCGGATCCGTTAGCAGCGAACCGTCCGGGTTCTGAAGGAGACGGACTTTACAAAAGCTATGCAGAACGATGCGTAGCGTCGTCTGCTCTTGACCGAGCGGAGATATTTTAGTACACTGTAGCGGAGCGTACGCCATGCTGCACTTTTTTCTGCACCTCTTCTGGAGCGAGTGCAGAGTGAGCGAGAATTCGTGCAGAACTAGCTCTGCACCTTGACAAAACGAGGAGAGAAGTGTAGACGGCGCGTGCGGCACTGGCAAAACGAGGACGGCGGTGCTGCACTGCTTGAACTAGGGCAGCTGGTACAGGCAAATCGAAGAAACCTGTAAGCGTTGTTGGGCGCCGTTGACAGAAAGCGCGGTGTATTCAAATATCTTCGGGTTGGATAAACAAGTAAAGGAGAAGTATTTAATTTCGCTTCACACGCTGTGTTGGTATTTATTACAGCTTTCATTTTATTCTGGTATGTATAAAATAAAGTGTAAATGAATTTGAAAAATTTGCAACCTTGTGCCACTAATGCTTTTGATATGCGAAACCGCGTACGATGTGATGTGACTGTCGCCTTAATGTAAATATGGCTTCTGGTGTTGCTTGCAAGGTGTCAAACCAGAATTTTTTCATGTTTCGATTGGGTTTGGTTCCGCAGACACATTCTCTTCCGGTTCTACTCTGCCCGAACCAGTTCAAATGGACTCAGCAAAAAAAAAAAAAAAAAAAAAAAAAAGAGAGAGAGAAAAAAAAAACCAACAATAATAGGGACAGTTTCAGGATGCTGTTTTTTTATAAGCGGTCTCGTCCAGATGAGTGGTACCAGAATGACTCCATTTACCCTTTGTTGTTTTGTTTTTACCTCCTGTATGGCTTCTTCTGATCAATTATCGCATTTCGCACTGCACAACTGGACATCATGGAGGAAAATAGGGACAGTGCCCCACACATCTCATTACTGGCTGCTAAGAAGTGACGTCACGATGCTAGTTCACAAAGTTTTATTTAGTGACAACTTTCCTTGTTTATGAATGGACACAATTGAATGCCCACCCGCTTTCCTCTAGTGGTTTCGTATCGTTCTGAAACGCCGAAACCACTTGAGGCTGTGAATAACGCGGTAGTGGTGGGCTAAGGATTAATTTTGTCCACATCGCCAAGTCCACGGGCATATTTGTGTTTCGCCTTCACGTGGGCGTTCTCAGCGTTGGCATTGTGTGCGAGAAATCACGGGCGTGCTTTTGTCAGGTGGTATAAAGCGTTTTATCGTGCGTGGCCATTTTGAATAGGTGGCCCCAGATATAGCGGCTAAGATGAGAACAACTTCCATGCATGGTACGTGCGCTCGCATTCTCGGAACAGTCGGCGTGCGCTAGCTGGTCGTCAGGCTGTCTGACAGACCACGTGACCTGATTCGGGCTTTTCATTCGAGATGGGAGAGTGAGGTAGAAATCGAAAACAACCGGGACCTTTCAATATCGAGTTATACACGTTGCAGCTAGACCACGCATGCGCATATCCGGTTTGGTTACAGGGAGGCTTTGTATGGTGGTATTTCATATGATGAGGCAATTTGCACGAGTCTATGTTTGAGATAACGAAGGCAAAAACTGAGGGATTAGTTAATAAGCGAGTAGCAAGTGGCATATACGCCAACAAGGATCCGCGAAGTATCTCTATAAAACAGATGCAGTTTGCAGAACGCGCACGAATATCGGAAAACCCGATTCAAAACAGCACGAACACGCGACGGTCTGCGTAAATGGAGATTTTTCAAAGCATACAGGCACCCGCCTCGAAAATCATCGAACTAAAATTCTGCTTGGGCCCTGCTAAGTGCATCATTTTATTAGTTGTTTTTTTCGGGCCCCCTGTTCACATATACTGAAACCATGAATAGTGATCCTTGTGGAATGTGGAAAAACATCTTTAGCACCAGCAGAAGGTGCTGGAACAAAGCCACGGAAGTCGTAACTGCCAGGCCTCCGTCCTAAGATTCTTTGGACGCAGCTGCGCGGTCAAGAATCGCCTTGGAAGGAAAAGCAGGTTTCTTTCAGCCTAGTGGGACGGGACAATGGACGTCGCATGAGAAGGAAGGGGTCAGTGGTGAAACAAACCTGATCAGGCAAGTTGCAAGGGTGACTTAACCGGCAACCTCATGCCTGGGAAAACGGCATAGCTTACGACAAAGGACCTGTCCTAAAGTTGCGACGTCTTTTTACCGGAAAGGCAGGTTGATTGTGAGGTTGCAGGGTGGGATTGCACAAAAGCGTTCAGCTGGGGAACCGGTTCACTTTGCCCCTACCTCACTTTTACGTAGCGTGTGTGGGGCGAACTTTTGTGGCAGGACGAGGAGTGACAGCTTAAATAATTGCCGTGGCAGCTCGCGCGCACCTGTTTTTGGACAGTGCTTGCACACCTGCACGCCAGCAAAAGGAACTTGTACAAAGCTCCCCCCTTACCTTTCTTGCCATCCCTCCCATTTATGATTCCCCTCGTTATGTTGTACAGTTCCCTTTTCTTTCCCTCCAGCCGCAGCTCGGGCACAGCAATTGCCGCTGCCAGGAACTCTTTTCCTTCCTTTTTTACGACTATTATTTTTTAATAAGCTCAGGCCACGATTTCAGCTCCATTATCGACACGATTGCTAGGTTCGGTTTATGAATACACGCGGTTAACTTCCGCGTACGCTCACACGTATTATTTGGCTTGTGGTCCCGAAGCAACTTAATTTACGAGGGAGGCTGTAGTGGACGGCTCCAGATTATTCAGGTCACCTGGGGTGTTTCACGGGCACTTTAATCATATATAGTACGTGGGCATTTTGCATTTCGTTCCATCCCACTACTTTGTGACGCGACCTTGAATAGGAGGGGTGAGCGGCTGCTTGCACGTTTTGTGTGTGGGTTTATCATAACAGAGAAATGCGGTTAACTACCACAGGCCCCTGGTATGGATTATTAGCTTTGCTGTAATCTAAAACATCTGCAGCTTTCCTTTCACACTTTTTTTTTTTTTACGAACCTATTGCTTTAGAAAGCTCCTGATTAAGCTAATGGGTCTCTATACGCCATATACGCTTATGCTTCCTTGCATCATGGTGTGCTTTCTATCACTGTGATAGCTTGCCACAGTAAATTAATCGTTTTTTTATTATGATGTGCGGATGAAGTCGCTGTGGAAGCTGCGCGCACAGCAGTCATGTATGTCGTTTTTTCAATGCAGTATTCATTTTTTCTTCTGTTTTCATTTCCTGGGTCCTTTGCTGTTCAGGTAGCTATTTTGGCAGTCAAGTTTACTGCTTGCACGGGCAAAACAATCTGCTCTAATAAAAATTTGAGTCTCTTCGCTATTAAAAACAATCTTTTATTAAATAACTTGCCGCGATTTCACATTTCTCATTTGTCTTTTTTACAAACAATAAATAATGATGCATCTATTAGTTAGGTCTGGTTTATTTTTTATCGCAAGCCTATCATCAGTTTTTCACATCCACTGCTACTTGTTCTGAGTCGTCGTACGTTTCAGATGGCAGTAGAGAGATTTAGCTTGTCGGAGACGTATTACGTTCACCGGAGACGTACAGACGTACTCGGGAACCCAACCTCAAGTTTGGCTGCGCGACTGCAGCTCGCGCTCCTCCGCAAGCGGCAAAATTTTGAAGCATTGGTTGGGCTCGGCGCTGATGCGGCGCTTGACCGAACGTGTTCTGGTGGCTTCGTGTACTGCTCGCATCACTCGCGTTACCTCTCTTTGTGAGGGCTCGCGCCGGCCCGCCGCCGTGGCTTCGCAGGCATGCAAACAGGTGTCACAGCTGAGTTTAAAACATGGCTGGAGTGGTTCCGCGACGCTCGAAATGTGGGGAAGTGTATTGTTCTGTTGCTGGCTGTCGCAACAGCTCGCCTGTCGACTTTCGTGTCTTTGCGCCTTTTGCATGCGGAAGCAGCTCGCGTTGTTGAAAGCTGCTTGCGCGCGCGCGCGCCCTGACCGCAGTCTACTCGCTTTGCGCGCGCGCTCCTGCTTCTACTTTTCAAACTCGCGCTTGGACGAAGTGGTGTTTGAAGAGAGTGTGCAGCAATGTACACGCTTCGATAGGGTTTTCAGAAAATAGCCGACAGCGGTGGCTATTTTCGCAGCGCAAACGTCAAAAAAGGGAGAGCTGTTAGTCAGACATGTGCATTCTGTTGAGCAGATTGTAGAAGACAACGCTGTTATCGTGAAGGCTGTCTACCACATCGTGTACGACGTGGGATTTGAGGCAAGGATTTCATTTTTATTATTCATTTTTATTATATTATGCTCTCTATAGAGGGCTTCGGAGTTTTGCCGCTGGGTTTGCCCCATTGTTGTGCCTGGCTTGTGCAGGACTCATCTTCGTGGGAGTTTATGAAACAGCACACAGCAGCAACATGCTTGCAGCGCCCCTGAATTCCTGCCTTGCAGGTACACTTAGCACGGGAAATCGCAAGCTGGCTCTTCTCTGGGCATGTCCATGCTAGCTGCAAAGAAACATGTCACATAACAGAGACGGGCCGCTTGGTTCATTTCGAACCCACGACATAAGGAGCAAAACTAACAAAAGAGAACAAGGATATGCTGCCTTGCAACTCATGCTCAGACGCAAATTGTTTCTTCTTTAGAAAGCAGACACTGAAGCTCCAAGACAGGATATATAAAATGACCTGCAAGCAAGGATACAATTGAGTGAACATGTTCGTTTAGTTTTGTAATGTTTAACGTACACCTCAGCGCGACAAGGCTACGAGGGGCGCTGTATTGGAGACCTGCAAAAAGTTCACCCCCCCCCCCCCCCCCCCCTATGTGGACGTCTCCGGCCCAAACCCTAGGGGTTGGTACACAGCCGCGGTCATCCACAAGGGCAAAACAGTAGATGGCCTTACGTTCAAGGCCCAGTCACCAACACACGCAGAAGAGGTTGCCATCGCCCTTGCAGCCTCTGACTCCTCCTCCAAATACATCATAACCGACTCGCGAGGGGAGTGTCGGAACGTCCAGAAAGGGTGGACTGCTCCCCTAGCTTACCGCATATACCAAAATTGCAGTCGAGATTCGGATCCCGCGTACCGATCTCTCGTTTAGGCTCCAGGTCACCAAGGTCTCCAAGGGAATGAGGCAGCCGACGCCGCCGCCCGCGCGCTTTCTCTCCGGGCATTTCCCACGGGACCCGACGCTGACCAGGATTTTGATTTCAGCCCAGTTTACAAATTAAAAAAATACGTGAATATTACAGATCTACGCACCAAACTCTTCCACCCCGTGCAAAGGGCTGGGGAAGGCTAACGAACGGGTGCTCCTGCGCCTGCTCACCAATACAATGTTGTGCCCGGCTACTCTAAAACATTTTGATCCGCAATTCGACGGGCTGTGCTCGCACTGTCGGGATACCACATGGTGTGGGCCTGCCAGAAAAATCCATCTTTGCCCCTATCCCCAACCCCACCCGAGAGAACTGGGAGGCGACCCTGTCCCTCTGCTGCACCCTAGAGACCCAAAAGGTCTTAACGCAGCGCGTCCGGACTGCGGCAAACGCCAATGGAGTGCCTGTCTAGGCATACCATCTAGTCTATATACCTCTATGTATTATAATAAATGTTTTCACCACCACCACTACCCGAGTGCAGAGTCTGCAAAGACACGAAAGTCTACAGGCGAGCTATTCACTCTGCCCGACCGATTAAATGGCGTTGGCCGGAAAGGGCGCTGTTCACTGGCGCCCTCTAAAGCCCCTCTATCTTTAGCGCCCGCAGCGCCACCCTGCGATGCTTGGGTCCCGCGTAAATACGGCAACTACTTCCTGCTGAGTGTTGCACCACTTGCTCAAGTTGAAGTGGCGTTTGGGGAATGTTGGCACTCATATAGACGGCAGCTTTTCCTGGCGTTTCGGCCTCTGCTCTTGCCCGTTTATCAGGGATAGGACACTGGTACCCTATCGACAAGCGTCAGTCCGTGACGTCAGTGGAGATGCGGCGGCGCTGGCAACAGCAGTGACTTTCGTGGTGTAGGCAAGAGCCAGAACCGTCTGCATTGTATGCGCGGCGCTTGCTGCGTTTTCGGGTATAAGTCCCTATATTTCTGCAAGCTGTGGTGCGGTTGATTGCGCCGAGGGACAAAAAACATAAAATAGCACTTGTTTTAACATGTTTCTTGCGGCCGGATAAAGATGAGAGCGAAGGGCAGCGGCGTTGAGCGCGAGACTTCGGTGACGAATTATCTTCGCAGCTAACGTGCGTTGCACTTCTGCATTGCAACTAGATGAGTTCGTTTGCAACCCTTAATTGTCGTGATTACTTTTCGGTGGCACGACGAAGAGCACAATAACAATAAACGCCTGCAGCTCGTGCCCGTTTTAATATACTATCAAGTCATAAGAAGTTTAGACGCGATATTCCGTGTGCGTATGATCCCGCAGGGAAGCTGCACTAGTTCCAGTCACCTGTAGTATTGCCCGTGCATATATTTACAGAGAAAACGACACAAAAGCTGCTGCGAAGGTAACTGCAATAACCTTGAGCAGTCACTCCAGCACGATATTGCAGATATAACAGGCCCTCGGACTTAATTGTAAGTAGCTTTTCTTTGTTTGTACTTTCGCGAGTATTGAGTGATTCTTTATCACCGGTTCTTTAGTAACATGGTTATGATCCGGGCAGACCCGCAGCGTTATTTCCTCATAGTCTAAAATTTTCTTTTTGAAGGCCGTAAGATCCTGACGAACGTACGAATTAAATATCCACATACAACCTAGCTCTGGTCGAGCAAGGTATTTAAGTATATATAGAGCATGGAGTTTAATGTCCCAAAGTGGAATCGACTATGAGGCGTGTAAAATAAGCAAATAAATGACGCGCATTCGAATAAAAAATTTCCAGGTATATTCAAAAACATCAGCAGATCGTGCAAATTTCGCTGCAAGCGATCTGCACTCATGCGTCTTTCCTAGAGAGCAAAGAGAAATAAATGAGAGCATTCTCACAGGCCTTCATGTATTCATATTAACCTGTGAATGACCTTGGCTACGTACGTAAGATGAGACACACGTCAAACGTATTCTTTATCGAGCAGGCGATAACAAGTTCGCATACACACATGTTACAATTACTAAAAGATTGAGTTCTTATTAAATATGAAATTCTATGACTTAATTTGGCGGTAAAGTGAGCTAGAAATGTAATTTTTAGTTCACTATATATAGACCAACACCGATCTGGGACGTAAGCATGATGCGGTGGCGCTTCTATCGCCAGCGTGGTCCGACTGGGGGTGAAAAATAGGCTTAGCGCCCATAGGAATACATAGAAGCGAAAGATTTCAAAGCGGTTTTCTCATTTCAGAGGGCACATATGATGTCGTTATTTAGCACAGAGCAACCATGAACATCCTAGAATAAATCGTGAAAGTATGTAATCTCATTACCGAGGCGAAGAATTTTTAAAAACACCGCGAAACGTATGGGGGTGCGAGTTGAGAGGGCGATCCATAGAAATACATGTAAACACAACTTACCGCAACATTTTGCTCGGTTCAGCAGCGTTGAACCCTTCTCATTTTTTGGTGAACGTCTTGTATGATGCCCCGATGTCATGTTGAATGACACACTACATTCTCTTGCAAGTAATGCAAGTCTGACGACTTGCGGGACCGCTCACAGCACGATAAACTGACCGCGCACAGTTGCAGTCGACCATGTACTACCCGCTGTCGCTAGCAGACGCTCCGGAGCTGGAGGCGGCCGCGGTGGGTATCGCCAGCTACGCTGTCGTCTGCTGCAATGCGCGAATCTCGTTCGATACATATTGTCGTATGGCGTTTGACAACTGTTTTTTAAATGTAATTCTGTCTAACACGTATCATTAGAGCGACAGTATTATCAAGCTTATTCACCTTATGCGGCAGCATATCAGACTGTGTAGCAAACCTGTGTGATTCGCTACTCCCAGCTTGCCTTTTGGCGGTGTCTTGATTCATAACACAGGTTATTCGGGGAGTTTAAAAAGTAGACTGCCTCCGTAATGACGCACCATACACTTCTCACTTCAAATCGCTGGTCAACGTTTAACGAACGGCCACCACTTTTGATGCTCTGCGAAATGAGAAAAACGTTCCGGTAAGTTGTGTTTACATGTATTTCTACGGGTCGCCCTCCCAACTCGCAGCCCAACATGTTTCGCGGTGTTTTAAAAGTACTTCGCCTCGTTAATGAGATTTCAATCTTTCGTGATCTGTTCTAGGATGTTCATAGTTGCTTTGTACTGAATGACGACATACAGATGCCCTGTGAAATGAGAAAACTGCTTAGAAATAATTCGGTTCCATGTATTCCTATGGGCGCTAACCCTATTTTTCACCCCCAGTCGGCTCCGACGCCGCGAGCGCCCCCTTTGTTTGTAAACACGGTGTTGGTCTATAGTTGCCGATAATATTGTTCTTAAGTGAAAGTGCTTGAAGCAACTAGAAATGCCCGCTGTCAAAAGAATCTGCATTTGAAAACACACTTCCAGTCAGTCACATTGTCGTCCTCCTTGCATGCGCTAGGATAGGCCTGAGATTTGAGCAATGTTGACTATTAGTCTTTTTTGTACATTGCCATTTTTGTATGCCGCGCGCTGTCGAGGCCACGGATAAGGAAGCAAATGCAGCGTTCTTCGCCAGGTAATTCCAACAGTAATCGGCTGATAACGTGCTGAAATACTCTCCATGCATAAAACAAACTATTTCTACGCACAAGCGAAGCTTACGCTTCAGAACATTCGCACGCGCGAACTGATTTCGGAGGCAGCGCCGCTTGGCGCTGTGTAGGCACGCTGCGCTTTTCCCTACACCCCATCCCGGCCGTTGGTGCGCTTGCCTCGCTGCCCGACAGATAACGCACCATGTCAAAATAGATTATGCACGCCACGGAGAACAGTTGTTTTTTTTTTCGATTTTGGAAAATCTAGGCAAGTACCGATGTTGAATCACTTATCAGATAACGTAGACTATATTTTGCTACTTTGTGAACGTTATTTCAGCTCGAATGGGGTAGTAGATTTTGCATAGGAATTTTTTAAATCCCAGCCCCCAAATATTCAAGACTCTGTGTATATATAAGTGTGTGTGTGTGTGTGTGTGTGTGTGTGTGTGTGCGTGCGTGTGTGCGTGCGTGTGTGTGTGTGTGTGTGTGTGTGTGTGTGTGTGTGTGTGTGTGTGTGTGTGTGTGTGTGTGTGTGTGTGTGTGTGTGTGTGTGTGTGTGTGTGTGTGTGTGTGTGTGTGTGTGTGTGTGTGTGTGTGTGTGTGTGTGTGTGTGTGTGTGTGTGTGTGTGTGTGTGTGTGTGTGTGTGTGTGTGTGTGTGTGTGTGTGTGTGTGTGTGTGTGTGTGTGTGTGTGTGTGTGTGTGTGTAATTTTTTTGCGCCACGGCAGCAACGGGGATGGCGGGTTTAATTGCGAAGGCGCTGATTCGCCCTAAGCGCAGCGCACACAGAGCTTAAAGAAGTCAGGGGGGTCTCGGGGAGTCTGAGACCCCCCAGTAA
The DNA here is from genome assembly GCF_055883805.1 of Amblyomma maculatum. Taxonomy (NCBI): domain Eukaryota; kingdom Metazoa; phylum Arthropoda; class Arachnida; order Ixodida; family Ixodidae; genus Amblyomma; species Amblyomma maculatum. The sequence goes on along the minus strand of NC_139346.1, from coordinate 92,260,007 downwards.
TATTTAAGAGGGGTCCGAGACCCCCCGAGCTTGAATGTATAAGGACTGTATGAATGAATACAAAGCAGGCAATAATTTTTGTTTTTGTCAGGGGTATAATCGGAAGATTTCTTCTCTGGCGTTTCGACACTTTCACAGTGAGTATTAACAAGATTTCGAGAACCAGAGATGGAGAAAAGCAATGCTTTCTCCCCTTTGTATAAAACGATTTGCAAAACAGGAAACCATCTGCTTTCTCTTTTTCCCTCTTTATTTCCCTTTCAACCGGTGCTCGGATCCCCTCTTCGAGGCCCAAATGGTGATGGAAGGCGTCAAATGACCACCGCGAGCGAGACATCCGCTGCGCGCACACCGAAGAGCCGCTGTCTAGGCGACCGAAATGAAACAAGACAGTGCGCGATAGCACCCCGAGAGAAACCGTCGGCGGCGGCGCAGTGAGAACATTCGGGACGGCGGCTAGGGAGCCTACATGCACGGCCGGTCTCGAGGGAGAGCGCGCATTGGAGGCCGCAGAGTCTCAAGGGATCCCTGCTGGCCTTCTCTAAGCAACCAGTCTTTCGGCTGGTTACCCTGCTCTGGGAGTAAATAAAGAGTTTATCATCATCATCATCATCGAGGGAGAGCGCGCTCTCTTTCTTACGGCCTTCCCAATCGCCGCGGGAACAATGGGAACTTTTCTCCTTGAGTTACGCTCTCCGCCGCCGCAAGGGGCGCGACCTGCTCACTGTTCGCTCCACATCTGCTTCAGCGGCAGCGGGTGGCTTTTGCATGATTTCGCGCTGTCGCTCGCTTGTTTCGCGGTGAGTGCAACTCCGAAATGAAAGAACACGGAAGGCAGATACTGCAGCGGCATGTCGTCAGCGTACTACAGATGTGAAGCGAATTTTTATACAAAAACACTCGCTCAGCAAACGTTCGACAAGCATATGTCATGCATTGCGGCATGGTAGCTACTTTTGTCCCTTTATTATGGATTTTTCTCAAGCCTGCACAAGAATAGCAAAAAAAAAAAAAAACTGAATGAACAGTGATCACATCGAAGCTTCTTCGGCTAACATTACAGCAACTCGTCTGCAACAGCAAAACTGTCTTTCAGCGCTAGATGCGAAACCATCCATATATATCACCGAAGATGAAAATAATTTCATAAAAATGTCATGTAAGTTGCATAATGCTCGCATGACATAAAATATTTGTATAACAGTCAAAGTAAATACTGTAAGGTTGAGTTTTCAATGTTATTATATTTTATATATTAGCAAATGTGTTGTATTTAAACATTATTTTATTTTGTAAATAAATGCATGCTGTTTTAATGAAATTTTACATGATATTATGCTTATTATGAAAACAATAAAAGAATTGTTTGATATTCATGACACCACTTGTGCTGGAAGCGGTAAAAAGAGGCTAATAAATGACGCAGCTGGTGATGCTCGATTGCAGTGGCTGACAAACGAGTTCACTTGCTATATCGAAAGCATCCAAGAAACTTTCTAAAGTGTTAAAGAAGGAAAATTTCACCGAAGAAACATTTAAAAAAATGCTGTTCATCACGAGTCTAGTGTACAAGTGGTAGAATACCTCCTGGGGAAAGGTGTCGGCTCCGTCCTCACCAGGAAACTCAATAGTGGCCTCATTGAGGCTCTCTTAGGGGAAGTAAGGCTAATGTGCGGCGAGAACGACATGCTAGATGCTAAAGCCGTAACAGCAACAATTGACCACATTATCAAGATGGACGTTTCACCTTGGAGCAAAATCAAGGCAGTTTTCGTCGATGCCGAAGAAATCATTTCTGCTCGGCCACAATCAGTAACCGAGGAAATGAAGCCTAGCACCTCCTGCCATCCCATTACTCTCACATATTCCGGTTTAGCTTACGTCGATGGATACATTGATAAGTTAATCAGTGACCTCGGGTGTGACGCTGCGCTATCTTTCTTGAAACTAGCGAGAGAAGCAGCCCCATGTACACTCTTCCAAGAGGACAAGAAGTCTAGTGTACTGCATTATCCGAAACCAGTGTTTATTGCCCTATTGGACAAGGTTTTCTTAAAAAAAAAAGAAAATTGTGCATCTATCACACACAAATACTCTCGAAGTACTTCAAATCCTGATTCAAGAAGCGCAATTGAGAATTCACCATTGCTGAGTTGCCCTGAAGGAATTAACAGCCTATAAGGTCCGCTTCTTTGATATCTGAAAAATTTATCAGAATCCTTCTTGTCAATTATGCCAAGAAAGTGACAGAGAGGAATTATAGGCCAGCTTCCTATATGAACAAAGCGGCCAGGAAGATTGAGACTGAACTTTCTAGCCGCAGGTCACGTTTTGATGAATTGATGAATATGTAGTACACTTTAAGGACAATTTTTTTATTGTTTGCCGCTGTTTTCAATGCGGCATAACCGTTCATGACCATTTCCTAGATTAAAAGTTGTTGCTTATGTATTGAACCGACTACGTCTGTTATAAACGTACCTACGTGCATCAGTCGCGAGACTACATATACATATTCTGTCTTTCAACCGACTGATTTGCTTTGAACGAAGCTAGAACAACAACTCACTCCACTAGACAATGGCAATTTTAACTATATGCGTAAATTTTGTTCCTTACTCTGAATCTGAGACGCGCCATGAATTTTCGTCGGTGCCTCTTTTGCTCTAAATAAGAACAGAAGCGTTCGACAGAATCTCCAGCCAACAGTTTGCCATGCACTCACGTCAGGTCGCGCTACATCTGTTTACAGCTTTCGAAGGAACACTGCATAGCCTGATAAATTTATTCGAAGTGTCTAAAGGTACTTACGTCCGACGTACCCATTCGATTCTCGCAAAAATACGGCAGACGTCGATATACAGGCTCATGGCTATATGCACGTCGAACGCGTATGTTCTCATTCCGCTTGCTACGCAATGATATCAGTTAGCCGCGACTCCCGATGAGGTGCTACGAAAAGTTCATCCACTCTAACATAGATCACGCTCTTCACTCAGGATTGTGCACGGCAAGCATCGCTTGTTACGCATATAGCTGCAAGCGATGCGACGTACTGCACCAGCTCCGCCAGCTGGCACCCAGACGCGCACATTCACGAGTTTTCGCTTCGAACTAAACTATCACCTTGATCTGCCCGTAATGCAAGCGAGCTGTTCCTAGCATTTACGCTGTCTTAGATCCTGCATCGACCTCCGAAGATCGAGCACCGGCAGAACACACTCAGCTCGCCGTGCAGAACATTCGGCCGTACAAATTAAGTGTGTATACGCGTCCTGTGCGTCAAATGCCATTATGCTCGTTCCTCACATGCAGACAGAAATAGGATGTTTCTAGTTAAATCCTTCCTTTAGATTCTACCTCAGAGCCGTGGAAAAAGACATGCCGAATCTACTAGATGGCTTACGCTGATACAGCGGCAAGCTGCACGTTGACTCGTCGAGGCGAAGATCCACTTCCCCGCAATACATGAGTGCACAACCGGAAAGCCAGAAGCGCGAATGATCCACTTCCCTACAAACAGCAATGTTTTTTGGTATTTAGGGGAAGTCTAGACACGTACTCAGCCTGCATCTCTTTTTCGTCGTTGAAGTTTGCGCACATGTAATTTAAACGCCCGCATGCTCGAGGTTAGCGTGAGCCGACTGAACGGCCGCAGCTTTGAAACGAGCGCGGGAGATATGCATGCGTCGCCGGACTTCGGTACACGGTAGAAAATGTTTGCTGCACATTTCGTTGCAGATGCTGATTCTTGGAATTGTGCACAGAGTGTCATGCAAGCGATCGTTGCTACAACCACGCATCCGTGTTCCCACGGCTGGCCAGCCCTGATGAGCATAAATGCTCCGCTGTGGAAGTATCAGTGATCGAAGAGAGGACGGAGTTTGATAATAGGCTGTGGCTAAAGGTACGTCCGACGGACCCGATCAATGGTCTTAAAGGTACGTCCGACGGACCCGGTGCGTTTTTCTTCGGGATACGACGGACGTATCCGGGAAATATTTTTCAGAGGTACGGCGGACGGACCCGATCGGTAGGGTTCTTCCGACGGACCCAACGCATTTTTCTCCGATATGGGCCTTGGGATCCGTCGGGAAAGCCGGACGGATCGTTGTAACAACAACATGGTAGCCACATGTAGCCAAATCGAAGTTGGTATGAGGTGTACGTGCGAGGTGCAGCAAGTATGTACTACTACTGCATGCGTGAAATGTGAAATTACAAAGAATAGTACAGTGGCAAGAATAGTGCCTAGAATGGGTGATCTACTACGTGATGGCATAATGATAGGTTTACGTGAGTTGGACCGCGGCACGGTCGCAAGCGCATGTAATCGCGGTGTTGACGGCCAGCCCGCGGCCCGCACGCCCGCTCATTTGGTCCTCGTTATCATGTGCATTAACGTCTACGACGGTCGTTATGTAATTATGTAGTTTTGATTCTTCAAAGTTTCGTCACTTCCATCTGTGATGAGATGCGTCACGTAACGCATCGCTTTCTTGGTGCTGCAAGTTCTACGTAGTCGCTGAAAAAGCTGTGTGCCGCCGGCGTGTCTCTAGCCAAAGCATCGCGTCATTCGTGTTTGTTGGAGGTGTGGTTTGTGCTTACCGTGAGATGCTGTGATGTACGGATTACGTCCTACTAGAGTGCTGTGTGAGACTACGAAGAGTGCTGTGATGAGTGCGCCGATGTCCGGACGGACATCAGTGTGTCCGTTTATGATCGGCGATGTTGCACGTGCATGTCAGTGTTTATTAGGTGCGGTGGTAATTTATTTACACGCGCTGTGCAACGATCAGACGAAAATAAGTCATCGACAATTTGTTAGCCTGCACTACAGAGCTCAAAACTCGGAAAATGGGAATGCACATGATGCAGTTCTCGCATGTTGGAGCTAGTGGACCGAAAAATATGTGCCCAGCCCACACCGCCGGGATGCGCATTACTACAGGTGAAATGGTTCAGGTTTCTGTAAAATAGCTGCCTGGCACAGCACCTTCCTAAATGTTCAGGGTTTGTACTATTGTTGAAGGCCACTTTATTATTAATAAAGAAACGAATATGCTTTATGTGTTAATGACTAGTGCTTTTTCAACATATGTTCATTTTTTTTTCGTTTTTCCTTAGTTTTCTTTGTTTTTCATGCTAGAAAAACACGAATAGTACACTTTTAAACTTGTCAGTCCAAAGCTGAACATGAATATCTGCCATGCATGTGACAGCTTTAATGCTAGAAAGGTTGACGTGTATAGCATGTACGTAGACGCTGCGACATCTCAGTGGCACGTTCGGCTACTTGCCCCAAGGTCGTGATGTTTAATGCCAGTGATGGCAGCCGCACTTTGGTGCAGGTGAAATGCAAATGCTTCTGTTTCCTGCAAGATGTCAACGCAAAGTACAAAGCCCGGGCAGTCAAATTAGTCTGGGGCTCTCCACTACGGTATTTTTCATAGCTACATATGTCACTTTAGGATGTGAAACCCTACATGCCACAGGTAGGCTGCATTGTTTTTTAGATTGTGTAACCTCTCATCTATTTTTTGCAACATTTGGCTAATTTTAGTTCTCAAACAGTTGTTAAAGATGAAACCAAAGCAGTTCTTGGCATGGTTTCCTGCTTGGATTAATTTGCTAATTGCAGTTCTTTGAAACTTGCATCAATGCTGGACAGTTCAAATAGCAGGCAGTTGAATTACAGAAATGATGTGGATCGTGCATATCAGTTCGGACAAATGGAAAGTAACGGTCCCCTCCTTGCATGCATAGGTGCCCTTAGACAAATACATACTCGGGTGTGTGATTGTGACGCATATCAAGGGTCAACAGAAGGCCATGTGGAGCCAGTGTGATATTCTTCATGAAGGCTAAAGTAGAATTGTACAACAGCTGCTGTACCATGCAGAAAAAAATTGATCGTTTAGTGTATGATTAACTGACCATGAATAGCATCTTACTCAGAGTATGATGTGATATATATCTGGTTTAGCATCCCAAAATAACTACGGCTATGAGGAACACGATAGTTGAGGGCGCCGGTATAATTTCGACCACCTGGGGTTCTTTTACATGCACTGACACCGCACGGTGCATGACGGCCTATTGTTTCGCCTCTATTGAAATGCTCCTGCTCTGGCTGGAACCAAATCTGCATCTTTGGGTTCAACAGCCAAGCACTAACTACTGAGCCAGCACAATGGGGCCAAGTATCAAAATGCATGCCATTACATTTCCTTCTAGCCTGTGGTTTTCTTCACAGAACTAATGTATACAAGGAAAAGTAAATAGCAAGAAAACACTAGTTTTATTGCACATTATATTCGCATTTCAGCAAACATTCTCTAGGAAAAAAATTCTCATAATGTTTGCATGGAAACCATGAACATCTTACAAAAAAACAATGCACTTACTCCACTCCAATTATTAATGGGCAAGGTTGCATCTATGCTACTACACTGCACTTATCACAAAACCACAAGCCCCATCTGCTTTGGCCAATCACTTGATGAAACTAACGGAGCCAGATGTCGCACACCACAGACTGGTCGTCTCGCAACATATCTCCGCATATGTTGCATTTCAATTCCATGCCTTTCCACTTAGCTTCAACTGTTGCCAGCATTACTAGTCACCCATCTTTTCTGAAATTCCGTTTTACGCTGTTGGGATCAGCATGCTTGTTAACAATGGTCTCTGGAATTTTTGATGCTATCATTTTCACATCTTCCTCATCTGGAAGAATGAAGGAAATGACAAGCTTTGAGCAGAAAAAAAAATTAGGGAGACTCCTAATCTCCACCTGTAAGGGTATGGTGTGCCAGCGTTAATGATTCTTGTCTGCAGATCCCACTGTGGATTCCCGTTAATTTACATGCCCTTTGCTACAAACATAATTACTAATTCCTTAATTCATGTCTCTGTTATCTCAGATATACTCATTAGCATACGGTCGTAGACTGCCCTGTTAGGTGATAGACAACCTGGCATAGACCTCTGTAAGCCTCAACCTTTCTTAATTGGAGCTGAAACGTCCCAGAACATATTTCAAATATAACTTTGTAAGCTTGACTTAACAGCTCCTGCCATGTCGTGTGGCCTCGTGACATTTGGCTCGTGGCACTTTTGGCTTGTGCACAGGGGTCATCTGTTAAATACTGGTTAACATGCATGAAAAATACATTTTCACACAAACTGGTGGCAAATGGTCAAGTGGTGCACTGCAGATTCTGAAATGTATACCTATATGCATGCAAGGATCGCATCATCACATAACATGATCAAGAGTTCTATCAGTACCTGTAGTTACATAGCATTTCAATGCCCATTAAAGGACCACCTCAGACAATGGTTGTTGTTACCACAAGACCTGTTCTAACAGCGTACTGACACCATTCCACTGAGCGATGGACATGTATATGCATACCCTAGACAGCTCATGATTGTGGATCTCATTTATTTCTATGACTTCCAAGGAATTCTTGTCGTCAGGAACCCTACACTTTATGAAATCGGGACAGTTGTCTTGAAAGGTGATGAAAAGAAATAACCAGGTTACCTTGACGCAATGCTAAATTACAGAGGGTGAATATGCTGCATGAAGATACCAAGAAGATTGTACAAAGAAATGTGAGTGAAATGGCAGGATTTTTGAAACATTGAAATAAACTACAAACTATACTTGTCAAACCTGTCACTAAGGAATGGAAATCATGCAGTAATCAAACACACAACATGGAGGCCATTTTAGGTCATCTTCACAAAACACATACCCACACCTCACACACAGCTTCATACTTATGAAAGAGGAAAAACCAATATACAAGGAGTGTGGAGATGAACTAACAATAAACCATATTTTACACGTGCGCCAGAGTCGAGAAAATAAGAGGAAACATTTTGTACAATTTTGCAACAGATCCCTTTCCATCCCAGCATGATCCTAGGAAATAAGAGAATATGTGTCCTGTTTAAGTTGTTGCGCATTTCTCTTATATACTATGCAGAACCAACTAGCCCGACAACACGCTCTTCTCAACTGTAATCCTAGAAGAGACGTGCAAATTTCCTGCACTTTTGGTTTCTTAAAATGTTCCTAAACAAGCTACATCCTAAAGAACATTTTAGTCTTTACACACAAATAAATACATTAAACCTTGTTCTTGGTGCATGGCAGCATTAGTCGCTTATGCACCATAAAAATCAACACAGTGCTGTAAGGTATACCTTGGTTAGCTGTGTTATATGAGCCAAGCTTTCGGTCTGGTGTGGTGCTTATTCACGTGAAAGCGCTGTCATGAGGGTCTATGTCCCAGCGATCGGAAAGTGACCTATTCCAATAATTTTACAAACTGAAGGCGATTCTACAGATTTCTAAAGACTGGAGTGCTCAACTGTTTTATCAACGTCCGCCTGCTTTGACAGCCTGGAGTGAAACTGTTGAAGAGAATACATTTTTGAACATTTAACGCGTTTCTGAAGGCGTTGCTTTCAATTACGGGGCCCACAAAAAGCAGCTTAATGTCAAACGCCGCCTAGGTAGGCTTTCTAGCAAGACAGCGGTGTAGCGTGGAAAATTGCTCCTCCGGTCCATCGCTGGCGCCGCTGACTTGACAGGCGAACTGTTCAAACTTACAGCTACTGACCACACCTGAAACACTGAATTGCGCATGATCAACGCAGAATAACACTGAGCACTGGTAGCTATCGATTTCGCGCCCAATATTGTGAAAATCTGTCCTCTCTTCGATCATTGATACGTCCACGGTTGAACATTTATGCGCCTCGGGGTAGGCCAGCCGTTGGAACATGGATGTGTGGTTGTAGCAACGACCACTTGCATGGCGCACTCTGCAAAATTCCAAGAGTCAGCTTCTGCAACGAAATGTGCAGCGCACATTTTCTACCGCGTACCCAAGTCCGCGGCGATGCATGCATATCGATCCCGATCGTTTCAAAGCTGCGCGGCCGTTCAGTCGGGTCATGCTAACCTCGAGCATGCGGGGGTTTAAACTACATGTACGCAAAATTCAACGACAAGAAAAAGATGCAGGCTAAGCACTTTAGTCTAGTCTTCCCCTAAATACCAAAGAACATTGCTGTTCACAGGGAATTCGGATCATTCGCGCTTCCGGCTTTCCGGTTGTGTACTCTTGCGGTGCGGTGCAGTAGGTCTTCGCCTCGACGAGTCGATGTGCAGCTCGCCGCAGTAGCAGCGCAGGCCTCTGGTAAATTCGGCATGTCTTCTGCCACGGCTCTGAGGTAGAATTCAAACGAAGAATTTAGCTAGAAACATCCTGTTTCCTCGGTCTGCATGTGAGGAACGAGCATAATGCCATTTCACATACATACTTTGGACTGCCGATCGTTCTGCACGGCTAGGTGTGTGTGTGTTGTGCCGGCGCTAGATCTTCGGAGGTCGATGCAGGACCTAAGACAGCGTAAATGCTAGGAGTAGCTCGCTTACATTACGGGCAGATCGAGGTAATAGTTCAGTGCGAAGCGAAAGCCAGCTGGTGGAGCGGGTGCAGTACGTAGCATCGCCTGCAGCTATGTGCGTGACAGCGATGCTTGCCGTACACAACCCTAAGTGAAGACCGTGATCTATGTTAGAACGGATGCACTCTTCGTAGCACCTCATCGAGAGTCGCGGCTAGCTGATATCATAGAGGATAAGATTCATTCACGCGTAGCAAGCGGAATCGTGAGCGGAATGTGGCCGCGTTCGACGTGCGTATAGCCATGAGCCTGTATATCGACGTCCGCCGTATCTTTACGAGAATCGAATGGATACGTCGGACGTACCTTTAGACACTTCGTTGATAATATAGGGCGCGAAATCGATAGCTACCAGTGCTCAGTGGAAAAATTCTGCATTGACCATGCACAACTCAGTGTTTCAGATGTGGTCAGTAGCTAAAAGTTCGAACAGTTCGCCTTTCAAGCCCGCGGTCAGCGCTGGCCCGGCGGAGCGATTTTTCACGCTACACCGCTGTCTTGCTAGAAAACCTACCTAGGCGGCGTTTGACATTCAGCTGCTTTGTGGGCCCCGTAATGTAAAGCAACGCCTTCAGAAACGCACTGTTCAAAAATGTCTTCTCTTTAACACTTTCACTACAGGCTTTCCAACAAACAAAGTAGGTGGACACTGATAAAACACTTGAGCACCCTAGCCAAAACCAAACACCCGCGAGTCTTTAGATATCTGTAGAATCGCCTTCACAGCTTTTAAATTTATGATAGCATTTGGAAAAGGTTACTTTCCGATCGCTGGGACATTAGACCCGCATGACAGCGCTGTCATGTGAATAAGGACCACACCAGACCGAAAGCTTATAAGTGTTGTGTTGATTTTTATGGTGCATAAGCGACTAATGCTGCCATGCACCAAGAATAAGGTTGAATGTATTTATTTTGCGTGTAATGACTTGTGTTCTTTAGGATGTGGCTTGTTCAGGAACATTGCTTCATTTTAGGAAACCAAAAATGCAGAGTATTTGGACTAGTGCAGTCTCTCCTAGGATCATGCCGGGATGGAAAAGGATGTTGCAAAATTGTACAAAATGTTTTCCTTTTATTTTCTCGAGTCTGGCACACATGTAAGATATGGTTTATTGTTAGTTCATATCCACTTTCCTTGCATATTGGTTTGTCATCTTTCATAAGTATGAAGCTGCGTGTCAGGTGTGGGAGTGTCTTTTGTGAACATGACCTAAAATGTACTCCATGATGTGTTTTTGATGACTGCATGATTTCCATTCCTCAATGACAGGTTCGACAAAGTTTAGTTTGTTGTTTATTTCAATGTTTCAAAAATCCTGCCATTTTGCTTTCAAATTTCTTTGTACAAGCTTCTTGGTACCTTCATTCAGCATATTCACCCTCTGTAATTTAGCGTTGTGGTAAGGTAACCTGGTTATTTCTTTTCATCACCTTTCAAGACAGCTGTCCCGCTTTCATAAAGTCCAGGGCTTCTGACGACAAGAACTCCTTGGCAGTCATAGAAATAAACACGACCCATAATCATGAGCTATCTAAGGTATGCATATATATGTCCATCGCTCAATGGAATGGTGCCAGCACGCTGTTAGAACAGGTCTTGTGGTAACAACAACCATTGTCTGAGGTGGTCCTTTAATGGACATTTGAGTGCCATGTAACTGCAGGTACCGACAGAACTCGTGATTATGCTATGAGATAATGCCTCCCTAGCATGCATATAGGTATACATTTCAGAATCTGCAGTGCACCACTTGACGATTTGCCACCAATGTTTGTGCAAAAATGTCTTTTTTATGCTTATTAGCCACCATGATTAACATACAGACCCTGCGCACAAGCCAAAAGTACCACGAGCCAATTGTCACAAGGCCACACGACATGGCAGGAGCTATTAACCCGAGCTTACAAGGTTATATTTTGAAATATGTTCCGGGACGCTTCAGCATTGAGTAAAAAAGGTTACTCCTAGGCCATGGAGGCATGCTTGTACAGTGTGGCTAAAGCGAGGCTTACAAAGGTCAACGCCAGGTTGTCTATCGCATAACAGGGCAGCCTGCTACCATATGCTAATGAGTAAGTGTGAGATAACAGAGACATGAATTAAGGAATTAGTGATTAAGTTTGTAGCAAAGGGCATGTAAATGAATGGGAATCCAGAGCGGGATCTGCAGACAAGAGCCATTAACACTGGTCCATCATACCCTTACAGGTGGAGATTAGGTGCCTGACTAATTTTTTGTCTTCTCAAGGCTTGTCATTTTCTTCATTCTTTCAGGTGAGAAAGATGTGCAAATGATAGCATCGAGAATGCCCGAGACCACCGTTAACAAGGATGCCGATCTGAACAGCGTAAAAAATATTTCACAAAAGATGGGCGACTAGTAATGCTGGCAACAGTTGAAGCTAAGTGGAAAGGCATGAAATTGAAATCCAACGAATGCAGATATGTTGCGAGGCGACCAGTCTGTGGTGTGCAACATCTGTCTCTGTTAGTTTCATCAAATGATTGGCCAAAGCAGATGGGGCTCGTGGTTTTTTTTTGGTGAGAAGTGCAGTGGTATAGTAGCATAAATGCAACTTGCCCATTAACAATTGGAGTGCAGTGAGTGCATTGTTTTGTTTTTGTAAGAAGTTCATTGTTTCCATGCAAATATTATGAGAAATTTCTTCCTAGAAAATGTTTACTGACGTGTGAATATAATGTGCAATAAAAAGCTATTTGCTTTTTCTTGTATACATTAGTTCTGTAAAGGAAACCACAGGCCAGAAGGAAATGTAATGGCGTGCATTTTATTACTTGACCCCGTTGTGCTGGCTCGGTAGTTATAGTGCTTGGCTGCTGAACCCATGGATGCAGATTTGATTGCAGCCACAGCAGCGGCATTTCAATAGAGGCAAAATAATAGGTTGTCATGCACTGTGCTGTGTCAGTGCATGTAAAAGAACCCCACTTGGTCGAAATAATACAGGAACCCTCAACTGTTGTGTCCCTCATAGTTGTTTTAGGATGCTAAACCAGATATTATATATCACTCTGATTAAAATGCTATTTATGGTCAGTTAATCACACACAAAATGACCAAATTTTTCTGCAAAGGACAGCAGCTGTTGTACAATGTTATTTTAGTCTTCATGAAGAATATCAAACTGGCTCCACATGGCTTTCTGTAGAACCTTGATATGTTTCACGATCACACACCCGATTATATATTTATCTAGGGCACTGGTGCATGCATGGAGGGGACCATTACATTCTATTTGTCAACTGAAGTGCATGATCCACATCATTCCTGTAAGTCAACTGCCTGCTATTTGAACTGTCTAGCAGTGATGCAAGTTTCAAAGAACTGCAGTTAGCAAATCAATCCAAGCGGGAGACCGTGCCGAGAACTGCTTTGGTTTCATCTTCAACAACTGTTTGAGAACTACAATTAGCCAAATGTTGCGCAACATAGATGAGAGGTTACAAAATCTAACAAAGCAACACATCCTACATGTGGTATGTAGGGTTTCACATTCTAAAGTGACATATGTAGCTATGAAGAATACTGCAGTGGAGAGCTCTAGATAAATTGACTGCCTGGACTTTGTACTTTGTGTTGACATCTCGCAGGAAACAAATGCGCGCATTTAGCCTCCACCAAAGTGCGGCTGCCATCACTAGGATTAAATATCACGACACTGGGTCAAGTAGCTGAACGCGTCGCGTCGCTCAGATGTTGCAGTGTGTACGCACATGCTATACATGTCAACCTTTCCAGGGCCCGTATTCCAAGTTTGCGTCGCTATCTCCCCGACCTCGAGTCACCTGATTGATGGAAACGCCGGAACATGTATTTGCTACCTCTTCAGGTTCCGTAGTGGCACCGCCCGGTTCCAGCGTTTCAACCAATCAGATGACTCGAGGTTACGTGAGATAGCGACACTTCGATAACAATGCGGAATACTGGCCCTGCATTTCAGCTGTCATATGCATGGTAGATATTCATGTTCAGCTTTGGACTGAGAAGTTTAAAAGTGAACCATTCGTGTTTCTCTAGCACCAAAAAGCAAAAGAAATTAAGGTAAAAACTAACAAAAAGAACATAATACATTGAAAAAGCACTAGCCATTACCACATAAACCATATTCGTTCGTTTATTAATGATAAAGTGGCCTTCAACAATAGTACAAAGCCTGAACATTTAGGAAGATGCTGTGCCAGGCAGCTAATATTTCCCAGAAGCCTGAACCATTTCACCTGTAATATCTCGACAGTGTGGGCTGGGCACTTATTTTTCTGTCTACTCCAACATGCAAAAACTGTATCATGTGCATTCCCAACAACTTTGTGCAAGGCTAGGTTAAAATATTGCTTTTAATTTTTTTTTCGAGGCTTCAAAACGCACTAATGTAAACAATGGGGGTACTTTGTTGAAACACCACATTTTCCGAGTTTTGAGCTCTGTAGTGCAGTCTGATAACACGTCGATGACTTATTGTCACCTGACAGTCGCGCACTGTGCGTGTGGATCTCTTTACGCCACGTTTTGGACTTACCACTGCACCTAATAAACACTGGAATGCACTCGGAACATCGGTGATCATAAATGTACACGCTGTCGTCTGTGCGGACATCGGCGCACGCATCACATCATCACGGCACTCTCTTAGTCTCACACAGCACTTTCGATACGACGTAGCATGGACATCATAGCATCTCACGGAAAGCAGAACCCGGCGCGTACACCTCCATTCGCACAACAAACAAGGATGACGCGATGCTTGGGCTAGAGACACAACGGCGGTACCCAGCTTTCTCAGCGCCGCTTGTATGTATGTAGAACTTGCAGCACCGCAAAGCATATATAAACCTCAATACAAGCAGAAAGCGACGCGTTACGTGACGCATCTCATCGCAAGATTGAAGTGAGGAAACTTTGAAGAATCAAAACTACATAACTATCGTCGTAGACGATAATCCACATTATAACGAGGACCAAATGAGCGGGCGTGCGGGCCTCGGGCTGGCCGTCAACACCGCGATTACATGCGCTTGCGCTCTGGTCGTGCTTGCACTCACGTAAATCTATCATCATGCCATCACGTAGTCTATCACCCATTCCAGGCACTATTTATTCCTCGTAATTTCACATTTCACGTATGCTTGGATCCACCGTGCTTGGACTACTTGGATCTCGCACACCTCGTATCAACTTCGATTTGGCTACATTTGGCTATCGCTACCAAGTAACCATTATATTTTCAACACAGCAACGCTAGCGTCCTTCCGAAGATGGCTAAAGAAAAAAAAAATAAAAATAAAAAGGGATGCTACAACACTACAATCTACACATCTGGCTTTTCCGACGTATCCCAAGTCCAAAAGGCCCATCTCCATCCATCTACCTTGCCTATCCCGGAGAAAAATGCATAGGGTCCGTCGGACGTTAAACTTGAACCCCACCGACCGGGTCCGTCCTCCGTACCTCTGACAAATATTTGCCGGATCCGTCCGTCGCACCCCGAAGAAAAACGCACCGGGTCCGTCGGACGTACCTTTAAGACCATTAGCCACAGCCAAATTTATTTCTGTTCAAAAGTTCTCCATTCGACCGTGCTCGGCGCAAAGGCGCGTGCGCGCGTGTGCGGTGCTTACTATATTTTATTCCTCGTACACGATAAATCTTAGACGCTGAATACGGTGTCTTTGTATAAACCATAAGGGGTGAAATGTCAGGAGCGAAGAGCGAGCGCGCGTTTTCCTCGCGCGTGAACGGCGGTAGCAGAGGCGCAGCAGTAAAGAGGGGTTTTACGCAGCAGTGGGGTTGGTTGGTTGGTTGGGGTCTTTGGGTTATTCTCGGGGGGGGGGGGGGGGGGGGGGGACCGGACACGGGTTATGCCGGCCTTAATTCGCGGCGGCAGCGCGCTCTCCCTCGAGACGCGACCCGCCGTGCTTCATGTGTGCGCCGCGGCGCCCAGCTAGCGGTGGCGCTAGCAGCGCGCCGTCTCGGCGTGCACCTCTAGCTACCGTCACTAGATGGCGATTGCCGCGCACAGTGCATGGACCATAAAATGTGTGCGTTTCCAGAAATGCGTTGAGCCTAAGGTCCGAATTTATGCAATATCTTGTAAATATTTGCTAACAGAAGAAGCTTATTAGATATAATAGTGCTTATGCTTTGTTAGGAAATCATTTTACGAAGCAGTTAGGCAGTACTCTAATCATAGCATGGACACACAACTAACACCTGTAGGCGGCACGGCTGGAATAGGGTGGCGAGCGAAACGTTGTTGATGTATCGCTCAGGTCTCTCCTCAAATCCACGTACTAATCTTTCGCCTTTTACTAAAGATTACCGTGGGGAGGGACACTCCAATGAGCCTATAGGCCAATTTTTGTGTGGCCTTACCCGTTTGGGTTAGGCCAAATTCGTTAATCAAAAATAAGACTTTAAGCTAGATACTCATGTGCGAAAGCTTGACTGGCATGCCGCTGCGATCGCCGCATGCGATCTGCCGCCGTAGTGCCAGCCGGGACACATGGAGCACCGTGCGTCCGGCGAGCGAGCTCCATCAAGCTCCGCCCACAGCAGCTGTCACCGCGCAACAGAGATGGAAGACTGCTTGGCTTGATCAACTTTACATGAATTCACGCTCGTACAAGAAATGACAAAACAGCGATGTATGTTATCAGGATTGTCTACTGTACTCGTGCAACAACAGCATGCCTGCACACGTACGAAGCGTTCGGCAACGATACCACCCGCGGACGCGCTGGGCGACGAACTCCACCGATTCGTGCTTGCCCTAGTCGTCGCTAGGCCTAGCCGGTGTCGTACCGGAGGCAGCGGACCACGCTTCGGAGCGGGCCGACGCTGTAATAAAGGTTCGAATTTTATCACCAGCGTACTGAGAAGGCCATCTTATAATAGAATGAACATAAGCTCGATTTGAGCGGCACATTCGGCAGCGGAGCGAGCAGACGTTTGGCGATCGACCGGGCAGCAGCAGTGGTTGGGCGAACAAACTCGCTTGTGTCGCAGTTATCCCTCGTAGCAGCTCTTCAGATTGGCTGGCGATCTTCACAATTTACGTGTAGTTGACAGTCCTGTATTTAGTGACTTTTTATGCACACGAAGAAACAATACTGAAGGGTTTTTTAGATGCCGGCGCGTCCGCGTCGTCTGCTCGGTAGTACCTCGACCCCTCGACGGTGGAGCCGAGAGGCGCTCCATCTTAGTGTTCCTGTATATGCTCCCTAGGGAGCAGAGTTGCGCGACTGGCATCCCTGCGCCGCCCTTGGCGATGACGTCAAACGTTCCATTCGAAGGAGGAACTTGCTAATCGCAACAGGAGGAGCCAACTTTACAGGCGAAACATTTTTCTCGCCGCTTGCAGTGCCGTCAGCTGTCGTCGCATCGGTTTCTACAGTGTGTTCCCACCTTTTTTGTGCGCTCTAATGGCATGGCTGTGCAGTGCAGAACGTTCTCTTCAAATATGACGGGGTGCAGTGCGCCAAACTGCACAAACCGCACCGAAAGCGGCAAAGTGTTTTATTCAGTGCCCTGCGGAAGGTTAGTCCTACGTCGGCAACTACAGTGGCTTTTAAGTATGGGCCGCGTGAAACAGCCCCGAAAGGAGCTCGAATATGCGAGGTAAGTTCTTTTCATTTCATCTGAATGCATCCTTTGCGCTTATTTTCTGTAAAGTGGCTTTGTTTATTAACTTTTGGGCGATCCCTAGACACGTTAATTTGCTTGCGCATCTGCCGACTTCATCGCTCGAATTGCTCGCGGTGCACTTGAGAACTGCTCTTTTTCTGGGTGTAAGACACCAGCTCTTGCAGTATAATATGCTGGCGGTATGTAATGCTACATCTGCTTTTGCTGACTGTCACCTCATTGTTTCGGGAACCACGTTATTACTTCCCATGAAATATTTTACTGGCCTTCCTTATATTTCCCCCTAACTTCCACTAATGTAAGTCTGTTTTCACTCTAGTATCGCCGGGTCACGAAAGACAGTGAAGTGCAGAATTTAACGCGAAGCTAATGTACTTCTGAAAGTAACTAAACAACGCGATTCATAACTTGCACGAAAACTATCTGTTGCGCTGGCTTTTTCTCTGGCCGGCTGTGGTTTTAACAGGTATAAACTGCATCCTTTCCGTAATTTTAATGTCACGATTTTCTTACTTGCGGTTCCGTTGCGTGTGGTTGTTGCCGTTCATTCGCCACTGGGTACTCCGTTATTGTCACCGCGAAGCTGCGGTTAAAATTCTGATCGTAAATTCGCCAGCGGGAACGGTGGAAAATTGCGCGGAATGTGGTATACTGCTATTCTTTGCACACTTCCATTGCGGGGTCATAGAAAATTGTCATGAATTCATGATTGCACTGTCGCGTCTCTCATAACCTGAGTCCCTTTGAGACGTTAAACCCCAGACGAACCATGATTGCACTGTGCGTCACCTGTTGCACATCGACCTTTTTTAAATACAAATCTAGTCAACAGTGTTCGTACATGTTTTCTTCTGCACATAATCCTATGCAGGATCATTTCACAGCAGACCAGTTTGAGTGGTCCTACTTCAAAGGAAGGAAACGACTCAAGCCAGATGTTGTGCCTACCATCTTTTCTGGTGAGCGAACCATTTGGAATTTTCAAGCTTGCATTGCTCTTAACTCTCCATTCATTGGGATACCAATAGTGTACTCTTGTTCATGCAGACATGCCTTTTTAGGTACTGAAAAACAGCATGGCTGATGAGCTGTCCCCACCGACAATAGGTTAATACATTCAGCTCGATCACGCAGTAGCTGTGACGTGCATGAAAATTATGAGGTGCAAAGTTTTCATTCGGCCTTTTACACCTGAACAGCCATATCAGTGTGCTGCGCTTGTGATTGCCCAGAACATGCATTCAGTATCAGCATATGAGATCTTTTAGTGTCCAGTGCACGATATGAATACTGAACATTAGGATTTTCTTTAAATAATAATAATTCTTCAAGCTTGGAACTAACTCTTCATTCATTGCAATGTCAACAATGTACTCTTGTTCATGCAGACATGCCTTTGCAGGCACTGGAAAACAGCATGGCTGATGAGCTGTCCCCACCGACATTAGGTTAATACATTCAGCTCGATCACGCAGTAGCTGTGACGTGCATGAAAATTATGAGGTGCAAAGTTTTCATTCGCCCTTTTTCACCTGAACAGCCGTATCGGTGTGCTGCGCTTGTGATGGCTTGTGAGGATGCCATCTAACCATCGCATTCGCTGCCTACCCCTTCTCCGGTAACCCTCAACCTTTCCCAAGATCAAAGCTTTCTCCAGCGACTCCTCTCTTCTCATCAGATGACCAAAGTAGCTAAGCTGTAACTTTAGAATTTGACCCTCCAATGAGCAGTCAGGGTTTATGGTCGACAATATCGACTGATTTGATCTTCTGGCAGTCCAAGGAACTTTCAAGAGTCTCCGCCAGCACCACAATTCCAATGCGTCAATTCTTCGGCGGTCAGCCTTCATCACAGTCCGACTCTCGCATCCATACATCACAACTGGAAAGACCATAGCATGAGTTGGATCTTGGTTGGCAGTCTGATGTCTCTACTCTTTACTAGCGGTCATGGATAGCCATGGCTCTCTTTCCCAAAAGCAGGCGTCTCCCAATTTCATGGCTGCAGTCACATTGCAGGATGATCTTGGAGCCCAGGAAGAGAAAATCTGTCACGGCTTCCACTTCTTGTCCCTTGATGCTCCAGGACTTGATAGGGCAAGACGCCATGATCTTTGTCTTTTTAATGTTCAGTTTAAGCCCAAATTTCTCACTCTCTTCTTGTACGCGCATCAGAAGTCTCTTGAGTTCCACTTTACTTTTTGTCATTAAAGTGGTATCATCCGCACATCTAAGGTTGTTGATAAGTTTTCCAGCAATATTCGCTCCAGCTGAAGACTCGTCCAGACTGGCCTTCCTCATCTCAGCATATAGGTTAAATAGGCAGGGCGACAGTATGCAGCCTTGTCTCGCTCCTTTTTCAATCAGGAACCCATCAGTAAGACCATGCTCAGTTCTGAATGTGGCCTCTTGTCCTTCATACAGGTTCCTGAGGAGCCAGATGAGGTGAATTGGAACTCCTATCTCGTGGAGAGCTTGCCACAATGATCTACGCAGTCAAACGCTTTCGCATAATCAATAAAGCAGAAGTAGATGTGTTTCTGGAACTCTCTTGCTTTTTCCATGATCCAGCGAAGGTTTGCAATCTGGTCTCTCGTTCCTCTTCCCTTGCAAAACCCAGCTTGCACGTCCGGAAGCTCCCGATCCACATACTGCCGCAACCTACCTTGGAGGATTTTCAACATCACCTTGCTAGCATGCGAAATAAGCGCGATCATGCAGTAGTTGGAACAAGCTTTGGCACTGCCTTTCTTTGGAATGGGGATGTAAACTGACATCCTCCAATCCTGTGGCCACTGCAAAGTTGTCCAAATTTGCTGACATATGTTATACAGAATTTTAACAGCTCCTTGGTTAAGGTTTTGAAGCAACTCAGCTGGAATGCCATCAATTGCGCTAGCTTTGGTCTTAGCAAGCCTGGCTAAGGCCCATTCAACTTCACTCTTCAGGATGCCTGGCTCGAGATCAGTGATCACAACCGTTTTATGTTGGGTTTGCACATCCGGGTCTTCCTTGTACAGTTCTGTGTATTCTCGCCACCTCTTCTTTATCTTTGACGCTTCAGTGAGGACCCTGCCTCGTTTGTTCTTTATCACGCCCAGCTTAGCAGAAAAGCTTCCGTTGATATCTTTGATTGTCTTATACAGAGCTCTTGTGTTCCTCAGTTGGTTGTTGTCCTCAACTGCTTGGCACTGTTGTGTAGCCGACCCTTATTGTGCCACAGATTCTCCTTCTGTCACTTAAACTATTGCACTTCTCGCATTGTGGTTAAGCATGAAGTGTGTCTTCAGGCAACATATTTTTATCTGTGTGCAGGAACCTCGAAAGAAGACCGGAGTGACCACTCAACCTGGACCTCCTCAAACAGCTTTCAGCTGAAGACACTTAACCAAGTTGAACGTCTTTCCTGATTTCTCTTCTTTTCTTTTATAACAGTGCAGCACCTACGATTTACTCCAGCATTGTACTCAAATGATATTTGTATGGCTGACACTGTCTACTTCCCCCTGATGCTGCAACCACCATTTGGCAGCTTAGTCTGAAACTGAAAATAGATGCTCTATTTTATTAACCAGCCACACACAAACTCGAATCTGGTGACTCATGCTTACCTTTCAGAAATAACCTTTGTCTTTCTGTACCATGCATTATCCAAAATAAAAGTAGTCAATGAAAACTAGTGTCTACCCCTTTATGGTGTTATGGCCTTTAATGACTACCAGTGTTTCAGCACAGGGCCTGCATGTCCCTCTGAGTGTTCAGCATTACAGTGAAGTGTACAGTGATTGTCAAGTACAATCACTTTAGCCTCTCTACTTATTCTGCAGTAATGGGGCTATGTAGTGTACCTGTTACAGGAGCACTAGTCGTCTGTATACAATAAAGTTCTAAATACAAGCTGTTTGTAAAGTGTTTTTCTAATCCCTATCTCCTGCACAGAAGTAGGTTTCCAGTCTATGTCTGCATGCTAACTAGATTTGCCTACTTTGGTTAACTGTTCTACTTATCAAAAAGCCCTGAAGGACCCTCTGATAACGATGGTATTCAGGGGGGGGGGGGATAGAAATGGAGATGAATATAAAATGCAAATTGGAATACAATCGTAGCATTTTGCGTTACAGTGAATGCAGCCGTTAGAAAAAGACAAATTCATATATTAAAAACGGAATGATGCTTACAAATAGCTCGCGACTGGATAAGGGCAGTTTGAACGATCGCAGCATGGAAAATTATCAGTGGACGAATGCAAGTCATGTATGGTGCTATAGGTAATATATTGCAAGATAATGGAGCGCGAGCAAGTCTGCGACCTGTGGTATTGGTTCATTTCACCTGTCAGTCAATTGCATTGCTTTAGACTGCCTGTCTTTGAACGGCGTGCAGCGGGGTTTTGTTGTAAGCTTCGTCTAATATTGCAGACGATCCCTACAGAATTGTGCATTGTAATGTTTTTTCTGCCGGGGGATGCAAAACGTCTATTGTCATTACTTGTGTTTTTACATCATTAATGTCATGTCTACGAGCTACTGCAACCGTTTCTCCATCTCTGACAGATCATGCTGTGCTAGCATGTTACGCGAATCAGATGAGTTTTCGATGTCATTTCCAGAAAATGCACGATGCGCTTGGCATCAGTGCCTGCGCCTTTATACAGCGCAAGGAAAAAGGATGCGTGTAAATAGAGCGCAATGTACATGCCAATAAAAAAAAGCGACCTGCTTTACATCGTCTGCCCCGCCGTGATCACAGCCCCTGCACGCCCAAGGAGTGGCTTTCCCGCAGAGCCACCCTGTAGACGCAAGGAGCGGCTTTCCCGCAGAGCTTGGAACATAATGGCGGACCTTCGCGCAACTCTGCTCTCTGCGGGAGCATATACAGGAACACTACTCCACCTATGGCTCCACCGCACAGCCTCCCTACGTAACCGTGACGGCGTCGCTGTTCGCGCTCGCATTGGCTGCAGCCACCCGCCGGAGCGTCGCTTCGCCACGCATCGCATGCGGACTGCCGGAGACCGTTTGGACGCAGGTGGCGAGTGCCGGTTTGCCGGATCGGACTCGTCCGGACGCGGCGCGCCGGTGCGGATCGCACTCGCTTTTCGGACATGCGTCCCCGCCTTTACGCTCCAAG
The DNA here is from genome assembly GCF_055883805.1 of Amblyomma maculatum. Classification (NCBI taxonomy): domain Eukaryota; kingdom Metazoa; phylum Arthropoda; class Arachnida; order Ixodida; family Ixodidae; genus Amblyomma; species Amblyomma maculatum. Next base: position 92,237,719 of record NC_139346.1, on the reverse strand, counting down.
GCTGTCAAGCATTCCTAATCTTAACGACCACGGTAAGCTGTTTGGAATGCACACTGCGCTTCCAGGTGCGTTGTGGTCAGCGCGATAAATATTGAGGGCGTGCTTGTTCCTCTGTTTAAAACAATTCTTTGTCTCTATTACTTTCACAATGGTGTTTTAATTATGGTTGGTTGGTTGGTTCATAGGAAGGGAAAGGCGCAGTATCTGTCACACTTGCTCTGTGGACACCTGAACCGCGCCGTAAGGGAAGGGATGAAGGTGGGAGTGAAAGTGGATACAGAGAAAGGGGCGCCGTAGTGGAGGGCTACGGAGTAATTTCGACCACCTGGGGATCTTTAACGTGCGCTGACATCGCACAGCACACGGACGCCACTTCGTTTCGCCTCCATCGAAACGCAGCCGCCGAGGCCGGGATTCGATCCCGGGAACTCCGGCACAGTAGTCGGGCGTCTTACCACTGCACCACCCCGGCGGGGCAAAGGAAGTGCCATCAGCACTCGGTGTTCCCAGGTGGTCTCCCTCCCAAGTACTGACCGAGCCCAATGCTGCTTAGCTTCGGTGATCGGACGAGAACCGGCGTATTCAGCATGGTATGGCCGATGGCTTTTAATTATGGAGACGCTGTTTCTCGGCGAAAATATACATTGGGAAAGAATGCAGGCGCATGCGGTGTACAGTTAGAGAATTAGCGCTGTTACTGGTTCTAATGGGGAGATCGTTTTTTTTTTTTTACTTCCAGTTTTTCTTTCTCCCGCCAAGATCGGCATTGTTATCAAATTCTAATCTCTTGCAATATGAATAAATAAGCGATATCTTGCGCTTTGAGAACAGCCTGTGTATATTGCTTGCATTATAGATACCGTCCATGAGTGAAAACGTTGCTCATGGTCGCCAGAACTCGCACATCAACTTCACATCTGTAAAAGTCACAGAGTGGCCCAGCTGCTGTAGGCACTGCTGACCCAGTAAAGTAATCATTCATGCGCCGGGCGAGCAAAATTTTGTTTGTACAACAGGTACGCAAGTAAGCCTTCCCAACCACATTTAACTACTGCTATGCAGTCAAAACTTGAAACTGATAATTTTGCGACATTACGCGCGTGTTGGAGCATATACCGCGGTAATGCGTCGTGCTTCAACAACGCGCACTCTGAATTTGCGGACGCTCTACGCCTTAAATGATGGTCCTTTTCACAAGTTTTCTTGCACAATTCTTATAAGGCATGAAATTTTGCTTCAAAAATATCGGCGCAGGGCTTCAACAATTTTTTTTATTGGTTCACAGGAAGGAAAAGGCGTGGTAACTGTCTCACTTGTTTTCTGTGGACACCTTAACCGCGCCGTAAGAGAAATGAGGAAGGTGGGAGTGAAAGTGGAAATAGAGAAAGAGGAGCCGTAGTGGAGGGCTGCGGAGTAATTTCGACCACCTGGGGATCTTTAACGCGCGCTGACATCGCATAGCACACGGACGCCACTTCGTTTCGCCTCCATTGAAACGCAGCCGCCGTTTCGAACCCGGGAACTCCGGCACAGTGGTCGGGCGTCTTACCACTGCACCACCCCGGCGGCGCAGGCTTCAACAAAGTTTTTCGTGTTTCCCTCCGATAGTGCGTCAGCCGTCGTCTCCTTCCACCACCGTCGAGGCCGCGCCGCGGGGCAGAGTGGAACGGAGGAGAAGGGAAGTGGTTGGGTGTTCTTTGCATTATGGCGGGCAAGTGGATGATCACGACTACCTCACATCTCACACGTATTCAACTTTGAAAGGCTTTCTGTCTTTGTATGAAATGCCTGCGCGTTTCATTTTTTTTTATATATTTGTGGTGCGCATCGAAGGCGCTGACAAGTGCAAAGTCCGACGCGGGCGCCTCATCAGTGATTGCTGCGCCGTAGCGCATTGTCTTACACTCCTTGGCAGGTCGACGGGTGTTGTATTGCAGGGCCTTGCGCGCTCGCTCCTGAGACGCGTGTGATGGAAGCGGCGCCGTCTACCAGTGCCGGTAGCGCTGGGCGGTGCGAACGAGGTGCAATAATGCTATCGCGTTCCACTCTTGAAGGCGAAGCTTAAGCGTCCTCCAAATTTTTTTATGCGAAGCATATTAACGTAGGTTTCGGGCCTTCGCGCGACGCCCGGCGGTGGCCATCATTGACCCTGAAGTGGGGTCACGTGACATGACTTCACACCGGCTGCAGATGGGGCCTCATATCGCGCCGTCGGTCGTCTCCCGGCGGTGGCCACCATTGAAGTGAGATCACATGATGTGCAATAACGCTAGCGCGTTCCACTCTTGAAGGCGAAGCTTAAGCGTCCTCCAAATTTTTTTTTTGATGATTGCTGACCACTCCAAATAATATTTGTGAAAGAAGGCTGAACGTGCGCAATCATAATCTCGTCCAGCTAGAACTTCCCTTATAAACGAGCGAGGCATAATATTATCCGAACAAAGCTCTATATTGACAATGCTGCGGTTCAGGAAGGTGAGATGTTCATTACCAGATAGTAATATCTACACACTGGGCAATGACTTCTATATATTATCAAAAAAAAAAACAGCAACAACAAAACAAACATAGCGAAGCGTTAGCACTTACACCATAACATATTTGTCTCTAAGCGAAGTTTGCGTATACATACGCCGTGTTAAAACAATAATTTTTTCGATTATTCAATTCAGGTCTTTCATCCTGAACGTTGAGCTTGCAAAATTTACCCTAAAAAACGCAAAAGAAACAGGCATGACGCAGAGTGGTTAATAAACGCCCACTACTCGCCACCCGTAAAACATCGCGCTCAACGAAAGTCGACGACTTGGGCGATAAAGTGTCTCCCTGTAAAGCAAAAGTCTCTTTTTTTTTTTTGTGCGCATTAAGGTTCTTCTCACTCACAAAGTAGGTCTGATGATAATCTGGCTGGGAAATCAATTGTAAAATGCTTCACAAACACTGCGCATAACTAGAGAATAGGACGCCGAAAGCCGTCGCCGCTCACTACAGCCGACCATCGCGGATGGGTGGATGGATGGAATATAGGAGCGTCCTCTTTGAAACGGGGTGGTAGCAGTTGTTGTTATGCTTATCCCCCCCCCCCCCTATATATTAATTATTGGTTTAGATTAGTTAACTATACCATCATTCTATTTATTGAATTTTTGTTTCCACATTACTAACATTGTCACTTTTCTGCTTTTAAGCCACCGATCTTCCAGTCGTTTTCTGCTAGCTTCCACCGTCGGTTTAATCCCCCGGCCACTCGTATCTCTAAACCCCAGAGCTTCAGGAAGAGTGACTGCGCCTGCATCAACTTCTGGATGGACATCATTACATTCGAGTATGATATGGTCAGTTGTTTCTGTGGAGTTGCCACATACTTTACATGCGTCATCTCCATTGTTAAATTTCTTTTTCTAGCTGCGTGCTCTAAGGCACCCTGATCTAGCTTCAAAAAGTAGGGCACTGCCTCTTGAGTTATCAAAGAAAGATTCCTTTTCTGATTTGTCTTTTCCACTTTCGGTATAGTTCCACACTCTGTTTCGTTTCCATTGAATTTATCTATTTATCTAACACCTGTGTTTTTCACCTGTTGCTTAATGCTCTTTATTTCTTCGTCCTTGTGACCAGCATACTTACTGGTTAGTCTCCTAGTTTTTTTTCCTCCATTAGGAGTCAATGCTTTTTAGGTATAGGTATTTAAATGCTTTAGCTGTCCATCTGCTACTACCCAATTTCCTCAGGCGTTCCTCATATATTTTACTCTGAGCTTCCCGTACTTCGAAAGATGCCCAGCCCATATCTCCTTGTACCGCCTCATTTGTGGTTTTGCCGTGGGCACCAAGTGCTAATCGTCCGACGGCTCTCTGATTTATATCTAATGTCGACTGTACCTCTGATTTTAGGCACAAAACCGCATTACTGAAAGTAAGCCCGGGCACCATAATGCCTTCCCAAGTACCCCAAAATACCCCTGAAAACCTAATACCAGTTGTATCCTCACAATGCCCTATGCTTCTTTATGCCGGTATTTTTTCGCCCTTTTGCCTTAAGTGATTGCTCATGCTTTTCAATGTATGCCGACACTTCGTTTAACCATACCCCGAGTTATTTATATTCTGCTACTCTGGGTATTCCATGGCCTTGTATTTTAGGACCCTGATCAGTTGAGCCGTTGAAAATCATCAGACGCAACCTAACTGCGCTAAAATTGAAGCAGAGCGTCCCCTTCGTCTCCACAATACTTAACAAGAGTTTGCAATTCTTCTTGGTTCTCTGCTAGCAGCACAATATCGTCTGCATACATCAAACCGGAGAAGCGCTGCTCTACCTCCTTTCCGCCTAATCTATATGACAGATTAAAACCTAGGTTACTTTCTTGTATCCTCCGTTCCAGATTTATTATCCTTGATTAAGACAAGGCAACCTTGTCTTAATCGTTTGCATACCTTTACAGCTTCCGTACTTCTTATCCCTTCCCATGCAATTTCTACTTCGTTATCCCGGTATATTTCCTGTAGGAACTCTGTACATGACCGATACCTTGTTTACGTTGTCGTACGCCCCGTTTATGCCCAGGAAAACCAAATACAAAGGTCTATTTTCCACTCTAGATATTTCGATGCATTGGGTAAGCACGAACAGGCTATCATCTAAGCGCCTACCATTTCTAAAGCCGTTCTGAAGTTCTCCGAGTATCGCGTTACTTTGTACCCATGCTTGCATCTTTAATATCACCGCCTGCATGGCCAACCTGTACATAACAGATGTTATGGTAATCGGCCTGTAGGATTTTATGCGCATCCTTTCTCCTTTTCCTTTATAAATCAAATTCATTTTACTCTGCCGCCAGCTGCGTGGGATTTGCTTATTCGTTATGACTGTTTCCAAAGCTTTTAACAACGTTTCCTTACTTCTTGGACCAAGTTCATTAATCAGCTTGATCGGAATTCCATCTATTCCTGTAGATGTGTTTTTAGGAATATTTTTTTCTGCCTTTTTTCAGTTTAGATTGTGGGATTCGGGCTTGCTGCGGCTGCCCTTTGCGCGGCCGCCGCCCGCTTCCCAGTTGTTCTCCCCGTTCCCTTTCTCCCGCCTGAGGCGGCGGAGAGGGGCTCGAGCGACTTGTCACTGTCGTTCGGGCCACAGCTCCGCCCTGGCGTCCCAGTGGCTGTTTTCATTGGCGCCTTTTGGCGGGAACACGGCACCGCTTCGAGGGCCGCGCTCGCGCGACCCTCCGAGCGGGGCCTAGGGGGAGACTCCTCCGAGACATCGTAAGGTGCGTACGCTACTGTTCTTGTCTGCCGGCCTTTGTCGCGCAGACCAGTGTGTACTCGAGTTCGTCTGCTCCGGGTCGTACCTGAGAGCGCAACTCGAGCCTGTCGATCGTCATCCAACGATCCGCGACAGGCGTACCTTGCGGTGGTTGCCCATTTTCTCTCAAAGGAACCCTCTGGTCACTGCGAGAGAGAGATCACAGCACGCCCTTGCGTGCTTGCGGCGCACTCCGTGTCACTTGTGCGTTTTGTATATTTTGTATGTGTGTGCGTGTGTGTGTGTGTATGTGCCGCTGGAGGATGGCGTTTCAATAAACGTCTCCTTCGTGAACTTGGAGGTGTCCTTGCAGCGAAGCGCTCTCCTCCCGGTGGAGGTTGAATGCGCGCTGCAGTGTTTCAGGGTGCGCGTGGTAACGGCTGATCGGGGTTTCGGCTCGCGCGACGCTCGAACCCGCGGTGGTTGGTGGCTTATGTCATCGTAGAAAACCACAACTGGCGCCCAACGTGAATTGTCCTGTCTCTTTGAGTTGGACTGCATATCGGCCGAGCCGGTCGCCTTGACGATCAAGCTCTTGCACCATGTCTGCCGCCCCCTGCGGGGCACACGGCAGCGAATCTGAAACGCGATATATGTCGGCTCCTTACGCAGTCGTAGCGTCTTTTGATCCGTTGGATGCTGTTCCTCTGAACAGCCAAACACAGTGGCTGGCCGCCGGCCCCATTGGGCTATACGGCAATGCCGCGAGTAACGTTGATCCCTCGGCTCCCATTGGAGCTTTCTCCGGACCACCCTGTGGTGGGACCGCTACACAGATACCTCCGCTGTATCAGTTTTCCGCCCATGGCGGAAGCAGTTCGCGCGATGCCGTCGCTACCGGCAGCTACGCGCAACAGCAGCCGTGCCCCGCTAGCAGTCAGTTTTGCTCGGTGAACGGTGAGGCGCCGGCCGGACTCCCTGCGGAGACCGCGCCGCTCATCGAACTGGAGGACCGTTTGCCTTCTTTGTTCATGCAACCCGCCCAAACCTCCTCTGAGGGAAGGACGCAGGCGCTGCTCACAAGCGCTGCCCAGATGATTCAGTCGCTAACAGGGGCGGTTGAGGCGCTTTCGGCCGCGCCGAAGTTGTCTCACCCCACGGTCATGTTGCCCATGCCGACGTACCGCGGCTATGATGATCCTATCAGTGCCCGGGATTTCATTGATTCCCTCGCCCATTACCAGAGAGCTATGGGTTTCCCTGATGAGGTTGTGCTTGCACGCATCATCCCCGCAGCGCTGACTGACACGGCAGCTAGGTGGTACCGGCTTTCCGGCCACCGAGCAGCGACTGTCGAGGAGTTCCGTGCAGCATTCATGCGCGAATTCCTGCCCGCTGACTATGAGCGTAGGATGCGGCGAGAGCTGGAGCTCCGCACACAGGCCCCGGACGAGTCGCTCCAGGAGTTTGTGCGGGCGATGGAAGACCTTTTCTCAATCGCGGAGCCAACAGCCTCAAACGAGGAACGCGTCGAAAGAGTGATCAGGCAGGCACATCCGACTTTTTCGGCATACCTGCGCGGCGGCCGATTCCGAGATCTAGAGGAGCTGTCCGCCGAGGCAAAGCGCATTCAAGGCGACATCCTCGCCGCGCGTGCCTATCGCCCGCCACCGCCGGCAAGCGAGGCCCTTGAGCCACGCTGCGCATGGAGAGGGGCCATGACCCTTCCTCACCGGCGTGAACCCGCACAAACTGCCTTTGCAGCCGTTGGCGGGCGAAACGACGCTTGGGAGCTGAGCGAAAGAGCTCTGGATCCTTACTCGTACGGAAGACGAGCAGCCTGCGCTGCACAGTTTTCTTACTCGCGTGCCGAAGGACGCCATGCGACCCAAAGCACAGCGGAGGGAGAAGCTCGCAAAAACCGGCCCTTGTTCGGTGGGGCAGCGAGCGGGCCCAGGCAGGGAGACGCGCCTTTGTCACGCGGCCAAGCTCGCGGGGGTGTGCGTTGTTTCCGTTGCCAAGAGAGGGGACACTTAGCAAGAGAATGCCCCGTAGCCAGGCCTTCTGCGAGGCAGGAAAACGGCGACGGGGGTCGGTTGTAAAGAGACAGCCGGCCCAAGCTTTGCTAATTCCCTCTGCGTACAGGGTAAGCTGCCTCGGTGGTGCGCCCGCGCCGTTTATTTCGGTCACCCTTGCTGGCCCCGAATTTCCGGCGTTACTGGATACAGGAGCCAGCGCCTCCTTTTTCAGTGAACAGGTGTTGTCCCACTTGCAAAAGCACTCTGTGCGCTTGCGGGATTGCCGTTCGACATTTAACCTCGCGAAAGGCGTGGCCCATTCGGCTGGCGCCGCGAGGCTGACTGTCAGATGGGGAGAGCGAGCGAGACGCACGCGTTTCATTCATCTCCCTGGGCTCAGTGTGCCCATGATTCTCGGAAGGGACTTTCTCCAGAAAACCGGGATCGTGGTGGACATTGCGAATGGCGGCTATTGCGAAGGACCGTTTTCCCAGCTGAAGCCGTTCATTAGCCCCCCGGCGTCGGTATCTGCCTGTGCAGTCGAGACGTTCGGAGAGTGCCACGCTCAGCGATCGGGGCCCTGCCCTTATGTCGAGCGTTATGCCGTTCACACCCCCATGTGGGAGCGAGCGGCGCGGTACGACGACGCACCCCATCCACTGGCCGCCTCTGCGGTAACTTTGGATGAGACACAGAAGGCTCGGTTGACAGCACTTTTGCGTCAGTACGAGGAGCTCTTCACCGATCAACCTGGCTGTACCACTTCAGTGAGCCACGCGATCAACACCGGAGAAGCGCTTCCGTTGAAGTACAATCCCAGACCCGTCAGCCTTGCGAAGAGGCAGGTGATTGATGGGTTGTTGGATGAGATGCTATCGTCGGACATTATCCGTCGCTCGTCCAGCGCCTGGGCGTCTCCGGTGGTGTTGGTGCCCAAAAAGGATGGCAGCCATCGCTTGTGTGTGGATTATCGCCGTCTGAATGCGCTGACTCGCAAGGATGCCTATCCGCTCCCAACGATCAGCTCAATCGTAGGAAGCCTAGGCAGTGCGGGGTATTTTACCACGCTAGATGCCTCCAAAGGTTACCTACAGGTCCAGATGGATGACATTGACCGGCCTAAGACCGCGTTCACGTGCCACAGAGGGCTGTTTGAGTTCACTCGCATGCCCTTTGGCCTCTGCAATGGTCCTGCGACTTTTCAGAGGCTGATGGACCGCGTCCTAGGCGAAGCGAAATGGTCCCATGCCATGTGCTACCTGGACGACATCGTGATTTATTCACGAACCTTTGATGAGCACTTAAGCCACATTGCCGACGTGCTCGAGAGGGTACGGGCTGCCGGGATGACTTTGAATCCTGCAAAAGCCCAAATAGCGCGAACCTGAGTTCAGTTGCTTGGGTTTACGCTGGGCGAAGGCTCCATTGAGCCGGATCAGGAAAAACTTCGAGCCATACTCGAGTTTCCTGTGCCCAAGGACGTACGCGGCCTGCGCCGTTTTCTGGGAATGACCAATTTTTATAGGTCATTTATCCCGTCCTGTGCCCGCGTGCACGCGCCCTTGACCAAGCTCTTGGGAAAGACTGCTGCGTGGCGATGGGGGCCTGAGCAAGAGCAATCCTTTCGCCGCCTGTCTAGTGCCATCGCAGAAACAGCGCAGCTCAGGCTACCCGACCTGACCAGACAGTTCGTAGTCCAGACTGACGCGAGCGATCTGGGATTAGGAGCCGTTCTCCTACAGGAATTCGATGGCGTGCTGCAACCTCTTGCCTTTGCAAGTCGTTCTTTGCTGCCCGCGGAAAGGAATTATTCCGTTACCGAGAAGGAATGCCTCGCCATCGTGTTTGCACTGCGCAAGTTTGACGTCTACCTTGATGGAACGCATTTCGTGGTGCAGACAGACCACAGCGCGCTCAGCTGGCTGATGCGGCTCCGGGAGCCTGCGGGACGGCTGGCGCGCTGGGCTCTCCTGATACAGCATTACGACTTTTCGGTGCAGTATCGCAAGGGGAGCACGAACGTGGTAGCTGACGCGCTATCCCGTGCCCCACTCGCCAGCGGTGCCTTTGCGCCGGCAAGCGGAGGGGGCGAAACAGCGGACGAGCCGCCGAGCGGCAGGAGGGGGACGCCCGCAAACGGGCCTACCCATTCCGCCACCCAGGCAAGCAGCACTTCGCGAAGCGGGCGGGGGAGGCTCTTTGTGAGCACCCCAGATGCGCCGAGGCTAGCGAGCGAAGTTTTGGCGGCTAACCTGCGCGGGGACGAAAACAGGCTCCCCTCTGGGATGACTGGAATCGTGTTCAGCCGTAAAGAGCTACTGACGGCCCAGCAAAATGACTCCTTTTGTCGCGAGGTTAGCGACGGTCTCAGGGAGACGGAGCGCCGTGACGCTACTTGTACTGTAGCGGGCGCAGCGGGGCAAGAGCCAGCGTGTGTCGCGGCGAGCCCCGGGGACTCATATTTGCTGGACCATGACGGGCTCCTGCTGAAGTACATAGCCACAGATAATGAGTCCATTGACCCATTTAAAGTGGTTATCCCCAAAAGTCTGAGAGGCGCTCTGTTGCGATTCTCTCACGACGAGCCACTTGCCGGTCACCTGAGTGGCTCCAAAGTTTTCACAAAACTGAGTCAATCGGTGACGTGGCCCGGTATGAAGCGCGACATTTTCCGCTATTGCCGTTTCTGCCATGTCTGTCAAACGGTGAAGTCAAGGGGTGGCAAGCCACCGGGCATGATGAAACCAATTGACAGTGTGCGTCCGTGGCAGTTGGCCACCTGCGATTTGATGGGGCCTTTCCCCAGAAACAAGCAGGGGTTCATTTACCTGATGGTAGTCGTTGATCATTTTTCCAAGTGGGTCGAGTTGTACCCCCTTCGGAAAGTGACAGCGCGAGCGGTGCTGGATAAACTCCAGAAAGTGTTCTGTCGCTTCGGCTTTCCGGAACGGCTGATCACGGACAATGCGTCCTACTTCACGGCTCCGGTGTTCGGTAATACCTGCCGTTCCCTCGGAATCGAGCACTACACCACTTCCCCCTACCATCCCCAGTCTAATCTGACCGAGCGGATCAACAGAACGCTCAAACCAATGCTTACGGCCTTTGCCGAGTGTCAAAAAGACTGGGCAGACCATTTGAGTGAGTTCGCGTTCGCCATTCGAACAGCTGAGAATCGCTCAACTGGTTTCTCTCCCGCCTTCCTCAATTTCGGAAGGGAGCTGGCGAATCCGATGTCAGGCGTCGTTCAGAGCCAGCAGCTCGAGGATGAGAACGCGCGAGCAGACTGCTCTGCTTATGCGTCAACGCTTCGGGACCGGCTGTGTCGGGCTCTCAGCAGAGCAAGACAGAGTTTGGCGACGGCCAGAGCCCAGCAGAAGGTTCAGTACGACCGCAAGCACCGCAGCCTGACATTTCAGGTGGGCGATCTTGTCCTGAAGCGCAACCACGCTCTTAGTGACGCGAGCAAGGGGTTCTCAGCCGCGCTTGCTCCTAAGTGGCTTGGTCCGTACCGAGTGGTCAAAGTCTGGTCGCCACTCGCGTACCTGCTGGAGGATTCCTCTACGGGGAAAACCAGCCGTGCCCACATCGCAGACCTGAAGGCCTATGTGTCGCGGTCTGACGAGCTTGCGTCAGTGCCCATTGTCACCACAGGCAAGCGACGAGGCACACCCGATGCGGCGGAACGCAAGCGTGCCCCGCACCGGTACAATCTGAGGCGACGGTCACCTGTGTGATTTAATGCCGGACGGCGGACTTTTTCCGCACCCGAAGGCATATCGCCTCACCGAGCGAGCTTTCTCGTCGGACCCTACCCGGAAACAACGTCGGCCGTCCCCTTTCTGTCCCGCTTAGTTCCAGCCTCTGTGCGTTATTGTGTTATTGAATTTTGTCTCTTCTAGCATCTTTGTTTTGTGTTGTTGTTTATTTGATTCCGTTCTCGCTTCACCTAGTGTACAGTGAGTGCTTTCTTTTGCAGAGCGCGTCTTTTCTCCTCTTTCCTTTTAAACACGCGACGGTGGCTCATTAAGCATGCCCGTCGCGCGGCTGTGTTCGGTGCGTGTAGAGGGGAAGTTAGGGTAGTTGGGGGACAAGCAGCGTGGACCATGCCCCCTTCCCCTTCACCCAAGACCGCCGAGGCTGCGAAGGTGCTCGGGACAGGTTGCCGCTGAAGCTCGGCGTAACACTTTGTGTGGTGTGTGCGTTGCTGTTGGTGAGCGTGCCCGGGAGCGGAGGCGACGACGTTGCGGCGTGTGTGTTTGCCGGCGTGTGCTGAGCGCGGTGGAAAGAAAGCCCGCGTGTGCTGAGCGAAAAAAAAAAAAAAACGTCCCGCGCGGTCACCACATGTGCATCTTGGATGGCCGCCGAGAAGTTTCCGGGGCCCCCCTTCCGCGTGTTCACTGTTCCCGCACCGACTGCGATCGGAGATCGTCTGCAGCCAGCAGCTGCCAACTGGCCACCCAGAAGTCGACGAGCGGTGAGTCACCGGTTACCGCCGGCTCTCTGTGCTGCACCGACGAACTATGTCGAACTTTGGAACTTTGCCGCTGACACTTTCGTATTTACTTCGTATTCGGAACTTTACATATTATTCTTCAGGTCATCTTATCCTTTTTTTTTGTTTTGCTTTTTGTGTGTGCCTTGTTGGTGTTTGTCTTTCTTGAGTGTCTGTGTTTCGAGATCTTTTTGGCTGGAGCTGAAGCGTAGTTGACTTGTTGCGTGAGGATAGCATTCTTTTCTTCATGCTGGGGACCTGCCGCTTGCTTTCGCTGATGGGTAGGAGGGCAATTAAGGAGAGGAGGATGTGGGATTCGGGCTTGCTGCGGCTGCCCTTTGCGCGGCCGCCGCCCGCTTCCCAGTTGTTCTCCCCGTTCCCTTTCTCCCGCCTGAGGCGGCGGAGAGGGGCTCGGACGACTTGTCACTGTCGTCCGGGCCACAGCTCCGCCCTGGCGTCCCAGTGGCTGTTCTCATTGGCGCCTTTTGGCGGGAACACGGCACCGCTTCGAGGGCCGCGCTCGCGCGACCCTCCGAGCGGGGCCTAGGGGGAGACTCCTCCGAGACATCGTAAGGTGCGTACGCTACTGTTCTTGTCTGCCGGCCTTTGTCGCGCAGACCAGTGTGTACTCGAGTTCGTCTGCTCCGGGTCGTACCTGAGAGCGCAACTCGAGCCTGTCGATCGTGATCCAACGATCCGCGACAGGCGTACCTTGCGGTGGTTGCCCATTTTCTCTCAAAGGAACCCTCTGGTCACTGCGAGAGAGAGATCACAGCACGCCCTTGCGTGCTTGCGGCGCACTCCGTGTCACTTGTGCGTTTTGTATATTTTGTATGTGTGTGCGTGTGTGTGTGTGTAGGTGCCGCTGGAGGATGGCGTTTCAATAAACGTCTCCTTCGTGAACTTGGAGGTGTCCTTGCAGCGAAGCGCTCTCCTCCCGGTGGAGGTTGAATGCGCGCTGCAGTGTTTCAGGGTGCGCGTGGTAACGGCTGATCGGGGTTTCGGCTCGCGCGACGCTCGAACCCGCGGTGGTTGGTGGCTTATGTCATCGTAGGAAACCACAAGATTGGTCAGTTCTAAGCTGCTTTGTATTCTGCTACCTTGTGTTGCTTCCTGATTTGCGGAAATTACCCTATCGTCGCTCTTAAATGACTCGGCTATAACTTATGTAATGTAGTTCACTGCGTTATCTCCCTTTAAACAATTTCCCTCGTTATCTTGAATTCGGTCCCGCTTTCTTTGATTCTTTTCACCTAGCCAGCTTATATGGCTCCAGAATTTTCTTGGTCCGCCTCTAGTGGCATCGTGTATGTCAGCCATCCAGCGATCGGTGGACTGCTTTATTTTACTTTGGACGAGGACCTGTACCTCAAGTTTCTTTTGTCGATATGATTCCCATTTTTGGTCGATTTCTCTTGAGATACCTGTGCTTTCTTTGCCTCTCGGTGTTCCTTTGAAGCTGCCCGTCGTTGTTCAATAGCTTCCCTGATTTCCTAATTCTACCAGCTGCGTGGCTTCCTCTTTCCATTCCAGCGGTTTGCTACTTTAACCTCTTTAATTTTTCTCCTTATGAGTAGTTCTACCTGTTCATAATCCCAGTCTTCCACTGGGCTTTTCTCCATTGCTTCCTCTGTCTGCTGCTATTTGCGCTATTTGATCGTCGCTTAATTTTGCGTTTACTTTTTGTCTAATTTCCATTTGTCTTTTCATTCAGGGTCCCATCTGCAGACTAATACGTTTATGATCACTTCCCAGACTACACTCCCCTTCTAATAATAATAATAATAATAATTGGCTCACAGGAAGGGAAAGGCGCTGTATCTGTCACACTTGCTATGTGGGCACCTGTACCTGTAGGAAGAAAAGAAAATGCAGGGGCCTGCTACTGGCTCTGCAGTTGAGCCACATCCGCTGCCTCATGCGGATAGAAGAGAAAATAGACAAGAAAGAAAAAAAAAGAAGAGGGAGAGAAAGACGCGCGCCGCAACAACAGCCGTCGTCCACCACCACCACCGAAATGGTGTCGGGTACAATGACGGCCTACAACAGATAAAAATCAGTGGCTGGCTAGCCCCCGCCGCGAGCGGCGTTGACCTACCGTCCCTGCCCCGTAGGGCCTGGAACCTCCACCCTTCCCCCTATGTGGGCACCTGAACCGTGCCGTAAGGGAAGGGATGAAGGTGGGAGTGAAAGTGGAAAGAGAGAAAGGGGAGCCGTAGTGGAGGGCTACGGAGTAATTTCGACCTATTGGGGATCTTTATCGTGGTGCGCTGACATCGCACAGCACACGGACGCCTCTTCGTTTCGCCTCCACTGAAACGCAGCCGCCGAGGTCGGGTTCGAACCCGGGAACTCCGGACAGTGGTCGGGCGTCTTACCTACTGCACCACCCCGGCGGGGCACCCCCTTCGTCTATTTTCAATTTTGTGATCTTGCTATAAATTCCCTGGGACATTAGACAGTAGTCAATGCTCGTCTGCCTATTGCGGAATTCCCAGGTGATTGTCCCTCGCATTTGTTTCTCTATTTACAAAAACTAGGTCGTGTCGCTCACAGAAATCTAGCATTACTGATTGATTGATTTATAGGAAGGGAAAAGCGCGGTAACTGTCGCACTTGTTTGCTGTGGACACCTCAACCGCGCCGTAAGGGAAGGGAGGGAGTGAAAGTGAAAAGAGAGAAAGAGGAGCCGTAGTGGAGGGTTACGGAGCAATTTCGACCACCTGGGCATTTGCTTCCCGTTACAATCCGTGTATCTATCCAGATCGTCGATGTGGCCGTTCATGCCCACCAGTAGAATAACCCCGCCGGTGTGGTGCAGTGGTAAGACGCCCGACTACTGTGCCGGAGTACCCGGGTTCGAACCCGACCTCGGCGGCTGCGTGTCGGTGGAGGCGAAACGAAGAGGCGTCCGTGTGCTGTGCGATGTCAGCGCACGTTAAAGATCCCCAGGTGGTCGAAATTACTCCGAAGCCCTAAACTACGGCTCCTCTTTCTCTCTTTCAACTTTGCCTCCCACCTTCCTTCCTTCCCTTACGGCGCGGTTGAGGTGTCCACAGAAAACAGTGAGACAGTTACCGTGCCTTTCCCTTATATTAAATCGGTCAATCAATCAATCAGTAGAATAATATCGGCTCCGTCTCCAAACTGGCTTATATCGTCACTGAGACATTCAACGAGATCCTTATTTTCTTGCCTGCATTCGTGTCCTGTTCCTAAATAAACTACCCCTAGCCATATAAATAAACTACCCCCACCCTTATGCCGGCTATTGTCACTAACACCTGTCCCAGCCCCATCTGCGATGGAGGCGTAACGAAGAAGCTGGGGGTTGGGTTGGTTTGTGGGGTTTAACGTCCCAAAGCGACTCTGGCTATGAGAGACGCCGTAGTGGAGGACTCTGGAAATTTCGACCACCTGGGGTTCTTTACCGTGCGCTGACATCACACAGTGCACCATCATGTGTTCGGGACCTTATAGAAGCAGACGCTTCTCGCATACTGGTGGGAATATTTTAGGGACTATCGCGATAGAAATAAACGCGAGCAGCGCGGCGCCTATGGTTTCCGCCTTTTGAATTTCTCTCCGTCACGCTTGTAATAAAGTTGCAACAAAAATAAAGTCGTCAGTTATACATGGAAGGCGAATCGAGCTCAGTCTTATTACTACCTAGGTGCATGCGCGGACTGAAGAAATTTTAATAGCGCGGGGTAGAAATTTTAAGCGTTCTTTCATTTTTTTTTAATGCCCTTGAATATCCTACGTGGCTTCCAGTCGCATTATTTCTTCCCTCTTTCCTTTCAATTGAACGTTTGCATCATCATCCTCCACTATTCGAAAAAGCTTGAAAAGCACCCTCAAATCACGAGAACAGTGGCAGCTTGAGAGGTCGCCAAAGGCGAAATGAGTAAAAGGTGCTACCATCAATCTTTTGCAAGAGATGTAGAACTGTGAACGAATTAAATCTCGAGATTAAAATAGGAGAAAACTACGTGGCGTCTATAGTTATTATTATACGGTCACATATTTGTTTTCGTTTGAGGGTCTAAGAGTCCCAAAGCGTCTGAGGCTATGAGCCTCTTAATGCAGGGCGCCGGGCAATTTCGACCACCTGGGCTTCTGTTACCTTGCACTCGTATTGCACAGCATACGGGCGTCTTGCATTTTGTCTCCATCAAAACGCGGCTGCTATTGAATCCGGGTCTCTGGGTTCAGAGGAGCGACCTAACCACTGAGCCACTGCGGCGTGGCACATCACGCACTTCATACGCACTATTTTGGACCCTGCTTTGGTACAGCGACAGTTCTTCCTTTTTACGAATGAACAGCAGAACATATGCGTTAATAATTCACATGAATGAGGAGCGCTAAGTGGACATCGCACAGGAAACGGGCCCGATAGCGGCAAACCCAGGGCGCGTCTTTCATGCGCCGTTTTCAACCAACCACCATTGCAAAGAGCATGGAAAATTGAAGTAAACGAAAATGCAGCCAAAACAGTAGGCGGCACCTAGCAAACATGCACTGTTTCTCACAACTTGCTACGAACACGCCTACTAGTAGTTCGATCGTGACTCTGGAAATAAACGTTTATTACGCCATGAGGCGTGTTGAGCTTGCACTGGGTTATGTTGCGCTCCATTTATTTCGACAAGGCGCAGTTCTAACGGGAATTTTATCGATCGACGAACCTTGAAACATTCATGAAGCAGTGAGCTGTGACATCTAATCGACCGCCTCGTGCAAACTACCCATGGGAAACAAAATTTGTTATCTGATTGACACTTTAGTGATCATCTTCGGGCATAGTTTTTTTTTTTTCAATTTAGTTTCTTCGATTTTGATTCACATGCAGCAGTTCACTTTCTTGACTCGTCGCACTGTGATAATCCCATTTGGAATTCGTGTCTTCTTCAAAAGCTTCAGCGGAGAGCTGTGCAGTCTCATCCCTTACAAAAATAGATATTGAATTTCTGTTACGCACGTAATGTGTTTTTGATGAGTCATCAAACACTGAAAGGAGATTCAAGATTAGATGTGTTTTAACATCAGATCCGCAACAGACTTTCCTTTGAGATCACACAAGAAGTTTTGTGCTTGGAAAACGCAACAGTATTTTTGGGTAGGAGCTAATGTGGAAATACATTGACTTTCTCAAATGAGGAAAAGTATACATCACTAAGTGAATATATATTCTTTCCTTGTTAACTGCACACTTTCAGATCCCTATGTTTGCATTTCTGTTTAGCATATGTGGGATGTTGCCTAAGAAACAACTTTTATGTGTTTTAACATGAGATCCGCAACAGACTTTCATTTGAGATTACGCAAGAAGTTTTGTGCTTGGAAAACACAGTATTTTTGTATAGGAGCTAATGTGGAAATACATTGACTTTCTCAAATGAGAGAAAGTATACATCACTAAGCCAATGTATATACTTTACTATGTTTTCATTTCTGTTTAGCATGCACTGTAAAAACAAAAACAACTTTTTGGACATTTGTTTCATTCAAAACACGCTTACACCCTGAGTCTTGGGTGTTTGTGCCATTGCAAATCACTTCTTGCGAAGCGAAGGGGTGCTATGTTTGGACAATATGCTTTAGGGTGTTACGGGCAAGGATGTTGTTGTGTACGCGAACCGACGCACTGCCACACCGCCTCCAAGCAAACGGACGCACGGCCGCTCCATTTCCAATGCCTCCTTGCACCTGCGAGCAGGCCGCTTCGGAAAGACCAGTAGGGGTACCCTGCCTGCGCCGACGACGACGCGCGGACGTAACCCGAGCCGTGCGTTGCCTCGGAACTGGACCGTCCTGGGAGCATGTGCGCGACCAGGGCACGAGAAGCAATGCCTTCTTTTTAATGCATGATATTTTGCGTGTTTCTTAAGCTTTCGAGCTCCTTCTTGCTCTGCGTATAGATTAGCCGAGCCCTGAGTCATCGCATCGCTTCCCGAAATGTTTAGATACAAATAAGATTTAGTTACCAGTAAAATAGTGTTGGCGCTGCTGCGCTTGCCGGTATTGAAGCTTGGTCGCACTTTTTTTCCTTAAAGGTTCGTGCTACAGCTCCGTGTTCAGCGAAAATTACGCCCAAGGTAGCAACCACCGAAGAGCCAGCGCTGATAAATTTGCCAGCGATGCCAAACTCGACATGTTAAAATGACTCCAGTGGACAAAATAGTGCGCATAGGTATCCAGAACATTAGATGCAAGTTCTAATGGTCAAGAAGTTGTAATTGTTAGAGCAGCCGCAATGGCCTGTACACTTCGAAACATGCTTCGAAACATTAAGTCCCAATCTTATGAATGCAGTTCAGACATAAGAAGCAAATAGAGACTTTTAGTATAGCGTATGGACTCTTTCGTACGATAAACGCTAGAAAATTATGGGACGCTATTCCGTGTGTGGCATCGGCGATTTTAGTTGGCCGTACGAAAGCGCGAACGCAAACTACAGTGGCGACATCTAGGTTTAGAATAAGAAAACATATTCGGGTTTTTTTTTACTCGCAAGCCAAACCTAGCCAAGTCGCACCGGAGCCAGTTTCTTAGCTGTGGCAGTTTTGTTGTACTCCCTAACGCTGGTATTCCTGCGCTGACGACTTTTACCTTGTATTGCCATCATGGTGCATAACGGCCTCCTTTCAGCCCCGTACTGCCAAGCATATTTTTACGGATACACGCGTGTAAGCAGTCAAGCCAAGACGATTCACTTCATGGCGTTGCCATACCAACAAAGCAACGCTACTCGTCAGGCTTAAGGACTGCGCTGCCGCGGTGCAAAATAAAAAATAGAGGTAAATATTCGCTAATTATTTGTGCTAAATGCTACACGAGGCAAAGCGAAAACCCCGTGTGCCATTTATAGGCGCCAGCGCGCACAAAAACGTGGTAACGAAGACAAATTCACTCTGAAGCGGTAGGCCTGGACGCCGCCATCTTGTCAACGCTGATCTCCCATCGTACGTGAGGGCTGCGTACGATAAACTCAAGTTTCAGCGTACGCTGGCCTATCGTACGAAAGAGTTCGGTCTCGGCTATCGTATAGCGCATGCGCAGTGCCTGTCACGATATTTTTGGCGTGCGCTATTCCTTTGCGTGTGTCTGTGTACGCTATACTAAAAGTCTCTAATACGTTACCAACGTTACCAGTTCCCCGAGTGGCCGAGTGGTTAGCGTAGAAAGCTACGGAGTAAAGGTCTATTCACACTTGCGACTAGATGAGGTCGCGCGAGGAGAGGAGCTATGTTCACACTTGCGACTGTCGCCTTCTCGAAAAACGAGTTGGGAGTAGGAAAGCTGCAGGGCGATGACAGCGAACGTCGGTAGCAGCCGCTTGCCAGACACTTCAGCTTTTTCAGGCGAGAACACCGACGACGAATAGACGGTGTCAATATAAAATGTTGCGCCTGCGTGAAAAACCCATTTCTGAAAAGTTTATAGTACTTACCGGATAGTCCGAATATCTTTCCAATCTCCTCCCAGGCCATATCCTTCTCCCTGCCGGATGCCGTTTGTTGAAAAGGTAGGGGTATTCTTTAATTGCATTGAGAAGGTGCTCGATCGAGTACTCCGGGACCTCGCTGATTGGTGAAATGGTTTGCGACTAGTAGTCGCGCGACTAGAAATTCGAGCAGTGCCCGATCGGCCCGCGGCAGTCGCTTTTCGACCGATGCGACCATTTGCGACTGTCGCTTTTCGACCAAAACGGTCGCGCGACCGCTGCTAGCCGCAAGTGTGAACGGGCGTTAAGAGGTACCGAGTTCGAATCGCGCCAGAGGTGTAGTTTTTTTTTCGCTTAGTTTTAATTTTTTTTTCATTTTTTAGCTTTTCTTAATGTAGTTGAGGTGCTTCGCTACGTTTTAGCTTTTACTTTTTATCCAAAAGTGAAAGCCATCAGGCGCTCATTGCATTGGTCAACACTCATGAACAACGCACAAGAAATGCACACATTAGGTACCAACCAGAAACACGGTGGCCAACTTTCTTGTGAAACTCATCAAAAATGCATCAAGAAAATGTATAGAAATGTTAATGTGCATGATTAGAAATGTAATTAATATTTAATCAGAAACTCATTAAGCTTTTTTGTAAGGGATAGTTGGCTATTCGCCACGAGGTCGACCTAGAGGTGGCGCCACCGTCACTCCGAAAGTGTGGATCGGCAGCCGGCGGCGCTCGCAGTAACGCATGCTGCGTAGGTCTGCTTCCGAGTTTACGGCGGGTTTGTTGGCGATGAAAACGTGTCTTGAGCAGTAT
This sequence comes from Amblyomma maculatum, assembly GCF_055883805.1. Taxonomy (NCBI): domain Eukaryota; kingdom Metazoa; phylum Arthropoda; class Arachnida; order Ixodida; family Ixodidae; genus Amblyomma; species Amblyomma maculatum. The sequence continues at coordinate 92,217,703 of NC_139346.1, read as the reverse complement.
TTCTGCAATATTGCAGAAAAAGATCCGATAATTTCGCCAATGCAGCAGAAGAAGAGCGGATTTTAGGAAAACAAAGCACGCAACCATCAGACTTCCAGATTTACTTTGCGCGTTTCTTGCGCTGTACCGCGCTCACGCGCCTAATGCTTGGGCCACAGCTTTGTTTTTCTTATCGACTTTTAAACAGTTTGCGCGTGTCTCATGCGAGTGAGACCGGTAAATTTAGTGTCAAGCCCACGCAGATACCTGCAATACTTTAGATTGAATTGAGAAAGCCTGGTTCATATTATATCGCACTTGACTCGAGGATTAAGCAGGTTAAATGTAGCATTGGCAGCGCAAGTGTGGCGAGTTGCTTTAGACTTCTGGCCCCAGACAACCACGCACAAGTATTCCCTAAAAATGAGATCACGCCGACACTCCATAGGAAACCTCGCCGCACAGGAAAGCTGATTGTTCACGTGTACAGCGCTGAGTGGATTGAATTTACCGAGATGCTTTTTGCGGCCACTGTCATAGAATGTGATAGTGTATTACTGCATGCGTCACTAACTGTAAATGATTTACTGAAACCGAGGAAAGTATAAGGGATTTCTGATATGTGTGATGTTAATATATAACGGCAAATTAGTAGTGTAATTATTTTGTTTTGCAATGCCAATAAATTTCACCGTGTGAGAGAACTTTTACACACTTGACAGAATTTACAATAATCAGCGATTAATTTTCAGTAACGTTAAAGCACAAGCTACGAATTACTCGCTGCGAAGACATCGTTATAAAACTGCGCATGGGCACTGTCATGTTCTAGGAAGCAATTTTACAGGCTGAAAATTTCTTTATCACTATTTATTTACCAGAAACTAAATCTTATGTGAAGTAAAATATTAGGGTTGCTTCCAAAACAGATGCCGGATATAAAACTATTCCGAAAGAAATAGAGGTCATCTTATCATGCGACTATAAAGATGTATTTATTCCCGAACTAAACACTGATATTTAAGCCCGCATGAAGCTGTTTTACTCCTCTTGTCAGAAACGACGAGTTTGCTCGGAAGACAGCACTTGGACGAAAAGGGATTATAATGATTATAATAGGCTACCAGTAAAGTACATTAGTCTAGGTGTATTATGTAATATTCAGGGTAACAATTAGGTGCAGGGAATATGTTTCTCGAACATTAGAGCATTTCTCTAAAGCAAAATGTGCTCACTAAAACTTTTACGGATGCACAGAAGCCTTCAACAACAAAAAAAAAAGAAAGAAAAGAAATGCTTATTGGCCCGGGTTTAACGCATGAAAGCGGCATCAGCTATGACGGATGATTGCAGAGGCTGGTTTCGGTGTCGTTTTTTTTTCATTATTAACATCAAATTTACCACGTGGGATTGTTTATTGTGCAGTCAAATCCCGCAGCAGAGGAGCGCCTTTCGAAACGGTTGTGATTGAATCCCCCGTTCTCGAAACCAGCAGTCGAGCGCTCTTTTTTTGCTTTTAAACCTCTGTCGCGGTGTCTCAATGGTACCATTGAGACACCGCGACAGAGGTTTAAAAGCAAAAAAAAAAAAGTGCTCACACAAATCTATCGTGAATACAGAAGGCATAGTTGGCATAGAGTGGTCTGTTCAAACTGCATTCTGCTATATGAAGCAGTCTGCGGTTGCATATGTTTCAGTAGCTGCGGTATTCCAAACAGAAACGGGAATATGCGATTTCTGAGCTTTTGCATTAACTTTTATTGACGGCAGCGACCTGTTTTGCTTTGAAACGGCGGTAACGACAGTACCACTTCGTTTGAGACATTGCATGTCAAAGGATCTCAAGCGCCGAAGACCGCGATGGATGATGTCCTTATCCAAGCATGACATGCTCGATACGGACAAGTATTATTTTTTTAATGAAAGGTGGGATTATAGAGTGTTCATATTTATTTTGCAAGAGGCATATAGGTAAGCAAAAGCTCACAGGAACCGCGAAACAAACAAAAACACTCCTGTACACGCCGCACGCGCGCGTAAATCACTGCGGGCTAACACGCGACGCGAAAACGCATCCACACTGAGTAGGTTTCACCGCTGAGCCGCAAGGTGGCGACTCTGCTCGATCTCGAGGCCAATACTAGTTTGCGACTGCTGCAGCCTTCGAAGCATCGGTACCTGCTCCCAGTTTTCTTCATCTAAACTTTGGTAATTAGTGATTACACAGTCCCGGTTATGCCACCGGGCCCACAACTACACAAACTAGTCCGCCCATAGCAGTCGCAAAATGGGAAACCACTCCCGAGTACAAAAGACGGTCCAAAGAGCACATGCCATGGAACGGCAGCAAAGCAAGGCCAGCGCGCGTGAGCGCCTTCAAGATTCTTTATTTATCCGCCAGACGGCGTGACCTGTTCCGTGAAACTGCATTGCAGGGTTGCAGGGTGCCCCTGCAGGCTTGTATGACCAATTTCTAAAACGGCGAGCATTAAATTGTGGGGAACTATGTGTGTTTTTTGTTCCTGAATCTTGCGGAATTGTTTCGCAACATTCAACTTGGCATCTTCTTTCGTTTTTATGGGATTGTTATGTAACTCTAATTTCTTGCTCAATCCTACCTTTTATTAGACAGCAATTTTCGATTAACTTTTGACTTAAGTATGGGTTTGGCATACGGCCATGTTTTTTCCTGTTCCTACAAAAGCTAACACGAAGCCCGCAAAGAGTCACAGTGTTTCTTTTAATTTAACTGCAATAATTTTTTTAGACCCTGAAAGCCTTGGTGTAAAGACTAGGCTCAATGACTGTAGCGAAATTACTTCTTACCGAGTAGAAGAAATCTGAGAAACTGTAAGCACGGGATGTGACCAGCATCGATCTGTGACACCAGCAAGATTCAGTGGCGCTGTGTCGCCAGGTTGTGGCGCTAGGGCCAACTGGAATGAAAAGAAGGCTTAGAGTCAGTAAAAATACACGAAACTAACATATTTCAAATCGTTTCTCTTATTTGACAGTGCATTTATGCTGCGATCCCTCGGTTTGGAGCAACCATGAAAGTCACAGATCTGAAATTATGAAGACAAAAGGCTTAGTATTTTTGAAATACCGCGAAGCGTAAGGGGTGCAAGTCGTGACCTATAGACCATGCACCGTGTTTGCAAACAAAGGGGGCGCTGGCGGCGTCGCAGCCGACTGGGGGTGAAAAATAGGGTTAGCGCCCATAGGAATACATGGAACCGAAATCTTTCTAAGCAGCTTTCTCATTTCACAGGGCACCTGTGATGTCGTTATTCAGTACAAAGCAACTATGGACATCCTACAACAGATCACGAAAGTATGAAATCTCATTACCGAGGCGAAGTATTTTTAAAATACCGCGAAACGTTGGGGGTGCAAGTTGGGAGGGCGACCCGCAGAAATACATGTAAACACAACTTACCGGAACATTTTTCTCATTTCACAGAGCATCATAAGTGGTGGCCGGTCGTTAAACGTTGACCAGCGCGTTGAAGAACTGTGTGATAAAGTAGGGTGCGTCATTACGGAGGCAGTCCACTTTTAAAACTCCCCGAATAACCTGTGTTATGAATCCAGACACCGCCAAAAGGCAAGCTGGGTGTAGCGAATTACGCAGTTTTGCTTACAGTCTGATATGCTGGCGCTTAGGGTAAATAAGCTTGATAATATTGTCGCTCCAGTGATACGTGCTAGACAGAATTACATTTAAAAAGCAGTTGTAAAACGCCATACGACAATATGAACCGAACGAGATTCGCGCATTGCAGCAGACGACAGCGAATCTGGCGGTACCCACCCCGGCCGCCTCCAGCTACGGAGCGTCTGTTAGCGACAGCGCTGGTGGCGCATTGCCGTCTGCAACTGTGCGCGGTCAGTTTATCGTGCTATGAACTGTCCCGCAAGTCGTCAGACTTGCAAGGGAATGTAGTGTGTCATGCAGCATGATGTCAGGGCGTGATACAAGACGTTCACCAAAAAATGAGAAGGGTTCAACGCTGCTGAACCGAGCAAAATGTTGCGGTAAGTTGTGTTTACATGTGTTTCTATGGGTCGCCCTCCCAACTCGCACCCGCATAAGTTTCGCGGTGTTTTAAAAATACTTCGCCTCGTTAATGAATTTTGATACTTTCGTGATCTGTTCTAGGATGTTCATGGTTGCTCTGTACCGAATAACGACATCACAGATGACCCGTGAAATTAGAAAACTGCTTTGGAATATTTCGCTTCCATGTATTCCTATGGGCGCTAAGCCTATTTTTCACCCCCAGTCGGACCACGCTGGCGATAGAAGCGCCACCGCATCATGCTTACGTCACAGATCGGTGTTGGTCTATAGAAACATATAGGGATAGTTTCACACGTTTCAACACCTACGAATATTTCCTTTTCTTACATCCGCGTGCTTCCTCCGCGCTTAAACTATTCTTACCTGTCATGTTTTGAGGAGGCTTTATCGCATAGTGTGCAGCGCACAATATGTGCGGTGAAGCCTCCTCAAAACGCGGCGGGAACGTTTGCGAAGGGACGCTACTGTGACCATGGAGGAAGGAAAAACTAGGAGGAAGCCCGCGGCAATATCCGTGAAGCCTAGTCATAAAAAAAAAAAGGGTCTGGCTTAGCTTATGGTTAAGCTTAGGATGCGAAGCATACTAGCCTAAAAAATTAAACATTACCTGGCTATACCTGGTTAGCCATTTCATTGACAAGAACAACTCATGTGTTACTCTGCTTCTTTCTTTATTTTTCTCAAACCAATAAATACACTATGATGATCAGTAAAGTAATGGCTCTTTTCTTCTCCCATTTCCGTGGCTGTAACTTGCGCTTTGCGGTCTGGCGAGCCGCCCCCTCCCTGGCCGACATCTCGCTGCTCAACTGACTCAACGAGTGCGTCGCTTTTTATACAATTGCGTGACGTCAGTATCTCCTAGCGGTAGGAGCGGAAGTTAGGCCGCCGGCGGAGGCTGCGGTCATATCTACTACCGCGCGCATGCGCAAATCGGCGCCGCGCGCGTAGCGCGGGGTCCGCCGTAAGCGCAGCGCCCACACAGCAGACAGCCGCGCGCCCGCGCCATGGCAGACGCGCGCACTAAAACGCACCGACATCAAAACATAGGGTCTAACTAGGAGAGTGAAAAAACGGGGGAGGGAGCGGCTTCATCGGCACTTGGCTTGCGAAGGTTGGCCGCGTGACGGCATTCTCCCTCCTAGTTCTTCCTTCCTCCATGACTGTGACTGCGTGGTGACACTGCGAAAAGGGCCGCGGTGGCACTGAAGATTCTGTTCGACATTCCCGATAATACGTGCAATTTATTAAAGCGAATCGTTTCAGAAAATAGTGAAATTCGGTCTTCGTCACTTAGTTTTCATGTCAAGCGTATAGACATTCATATATTCCAAGCATTCATTAGATCAAACTACCGTCATACAAAAGGTTCTTGAGATTTTTTTAGGTGCATTCGATAATTCTAACTTTCGGATAGTTAGAACATTTTTCTTGGTCCCATGAAGGCGAAGTGAAGATGCCTTAAAGGTGCTGCTTATGTTGGCACTGCTGAGCAAAGTTCAGCATATTCGTTTTTTGTTCTTGATCTGATTTGATATTCGATACGAAAGTCACTACTCGGCATTATCACGCGCCTACTTATAACATTTTTGCTGATCTGCAGCAATCGACGAGAGTCGCAAACCATGCACATTATGCCGTACACTAACTGGCTTCCATTCGCGCATTGCTCGACCGTTGCGAGTTGTTGCTGGTTTACTTTGTTGCTTGGGATCGCGAAAACCCCACAAAGCAAGTACGAAGTTTCTCATATGCCTTGGCGATATAATTTACTGCTGTTGGTTTGCTTTTATATTTATGCATGTTAATGGTCTGTAATCTAAAATAAGAGCTCTTAGCTTTGTCCGCCGCTGACTGCAGCGTAGATTAGAGCATTAAAATGTTCTTTCGCTGCTTTCTCGCCTTCAGTTTTTGGCCAGTGATGACATTTACACGCAATTTTTGTTTTAGAAACCACTCTTGGAGGGGGCACTGAAGGGATTTTACCAGAATTTGTTACGAACGCTTCATCGTGTGCAAAAACGCCGAAAGAAAACATTAATTTACGCCTGCGGCATCATCTCGCTCCCATTGGTGGAAAGAAGTTCTGCACACATAACGTGACGGTGGACACATCATTATTCGGCTCGGGGCGAGATGGCACAGGTGATAAAACTCCACTAACCATAATAATTTTCTGCATGCATGTGCTTCAGTCTTAGTAAAAGTCTTTCTGCTGCACTTTCGCGACACACCTCGTAGAGTTCCACAAGGTAAGTGCACTGAGTGGACGCAACGCTCACCACTGTCTTAAACCTTTATATTCCTTCGTAAACACTGCCGCGCAAAATGATACAAATATTTACGCTGAAGATGGTCCTGACAGAGCAGGATAAACGCACAGCATGCAGTAGACGACCAAAAGCTTTGCATACACAGATCGCGCTCACGGATTCCGAAGCCGTCTGCGCTCGAATCTAACGTCGTCTGCTCCACCATCGGACGGTGCGATGTGTTCTGTTTCGCTCCCGTCAAAGACATTTGATCTTTTTGAATGCAGTTTTGCCAGTATTAGTAAGAAAATTAGTAGGCACCGTAAGTGGCTTTCGGGTTAAGAAAACTGCTTTGAAATCATTCGAATTCAGGGATTCCTATGGATGCTAAGCTTACTTTTCACACAGTTTGCTGTGGTGTATGCGAGGGCTCTCTCTGCTTGCAAACGCGGTGTTGGTCTTTTACGTACGTTACTGCCTGACTGGTTAGATGTCGTCCTTAAGTGCTGTTGAACTCCCTTCAACGGGGCATATAAAGATGCTAAATTTACTTTAAAATTGCATTTCAGTAGCGTATCTACACGTTTAGCTTCTGACTTTGCCGACGTGTTAAATGTTGAGTCGTGCAAAATCGTACTGATATATAGGCTCTGCTACTTGGCTTTTTCCCACCGTGTCTATAGTCAGAGGGGCGACATTGAAACTGCTACGCCGGTCCGTTGAGACGCGGCTGCTGCTGGTGCCTTGAGGAGAAGCTGGGATGGCAGGTAGTAGTGACTTCCGATGCCTTTATTGTACTTCGCCTGATTTTCATTCTCGTCACAGCATATAATTAAATGTCATTCATAAGCAAAGCACACCGATCTGAGCCAAGTTCGCTCCCTGAGGCGAAACGTGCCAGTGTTTCTTCTCACTCCATGGAGCGGGTCACCAATCACCGTCTGCTACGCACTGTTTCTGGTTTTTTTATTTTTTATTTATTTTTTTCCCTACCTGGTGACAAGGTTGCAGCCACCGGCTCGTGCATCGGTGAGTAACACGTGCCTCTCGGTTTTCGGTGGTTAAGAGGTCGACGCCTATACTGCCGGTGCCACATGCTGACGGTAACGGGCGCGCCGCAGCGTTTGGCATGCCAACTCACCTCCGGAATATCATTATCGGCTAACTCGTCGTCTTATATGAGGAGAGAAGGCAATGGGGTCATTGCAAGTTCTGGTGGTGCTGTTGTTGAAGGGCCCTTTAATTAAGAAGAAGGGGTCGTTCCGGGTTGTAGCGGTCAGACGTATAATTGGTGCGTCACGTCACGTCTTGTACGTGACTTTCTCGCTCGCGTCCGGTTAACTATCTGGGGTGGCACAGGTCACAATAGTAAGTAAATATATATCCGCTGCATCATAGCTGGATGAACAAAATTGGTGTATAGCAAGAATTGCGCAGGGGTTTGTATGCATTACATTACTCGTGCTTTTTCTGTATGCCTCACATGAAAGCACTGAACAAGTGTGCATTTCTGAGTGGGGTAAATGTAGGTGTAGCACGGATTGACGAAATAAATTTTTTTTTTTGCTTGATTCGAAACAGTGCGTATCATTTTGCAAAGCATATTGTCAAGGAACGCATTGCTTTCTCACGCCTTTGTCCTTTTTTTTTGGCTATGAAAAAGAAGGCAGTCAGCCGTAGCAAGCCAGCATAAAAGAAGCCTACTTGCTTTTCCGAGACACACATTCATTTTGGCTGAGTCATTCTGCGTCCAACTTGTTCAGGCCGCTTGCTACATTTTTCCGGCAGTGGTGCTGTAATGAACAGACGGGAATCTTTCTCTCGAGGCTCGCCTGTGTGATCCTGTTTTTTTTTTTTTATATTCTTTCCTGGCATGCATTTGTTACAGTTCAGTCCTACTCGGTGGCGGAGCGCAAACATTTGTAGACGCTGCCGGAACCCAACTGATCATTACACGACTGATAGTTTGATGTTGAGGGGGGAGAATGCGAGGATGTCGTAGTATAAATGCTCGACAATCACGAGCGCGGTGCTTGTAGGTTGTGTAGGCCGTTAGCTTGTTTCTTTCAACCATAAAAGTTTCCCCATATATATCGTCACGGTTAGAAAATAATCTGTTTCTGGCGGATTTCTGGCATTACAATGCGGAATGTTTCCTCCAGCACAGCTTCCTCATAGCTGACAACGCAGTTAGGAAGCGAGCATGCACTTTAAACACTCGGTCACGCTCGCGTTTTTTTTTTCTCTTTTCTGTGGTGGTCTTCATTTTTATTTCATGCGCTTATTTTTGTATGTTCCAATTATCTTGTGACTTGTCATAGCCTGTATTTATTTTTTTTGTTTATGTGCCTCTCTTGCCAAACTCTGAGCCTTGAAGCCTGTCTGGCAAATTACCTAATTACATATAAAATACAAGAGGGTCCTACATGTGGAAACTTTTGTTGCAAGGTTACTTCCGGCGATATCTGGATTCAGCGCGCTTAGTCGTCGACGTACCTAGAGGAGGAGGAGGAGGAAGATAGGAGGAAAGGCAGGGAGGTTAACTAACCTGTAAAAGAAACCGGTTTGCTACCCTGCACTGGGGGAAAGGGGTCAGTGGATATAAAAGATGTGAGAGAGGGAGGGATGAAGTTAGTGCAGTCACATCACAGACATGTCACATCACATCACGTCACAGTCATTAACCGTAACATAACAGCAAACTCATAGTCTTTCGATTAGGCCTGTGCTTTTCATAAAGCGGAGCAGTGCCTGGGAGGCCTTCACCGCTGACGATCGCCGTGGCCAGGGACCTAAAATCTTAATTTCAGTCAATGGGCGTCCTTCTAGATGCTCCAGCGCACGGCCAGAACTCACACTGTCTTTCCTCACTGTATGTGGAGCACTAACAAAGAATGTGGCCTATAGACTTGTCGCACCAACATTTTGTACATGCAGCGCTGTTGGCCATGCCTATCATAAAAGAATACGAGTTTGTGAATGCTACACCAAACCACAGGCGGCACTGCAAAGTTTCTTCGCGTCGGGGTAGGGCAGGTGTAAGCCGGAGCTTCAGGTCAGGTCCAGGGATTTTAAGCGGCAGTCCGCAAACTGGCCAGAATTCCACAAGGAGCTCGTGTGTTCCCGTGCAAGTGCGCTAAGCCTGCCCACTGCGTCTGCCCTGGAAAAGGGAATCAACACACAATCACCGTCTTGGTGGGCTGTTCGTGCGACCTCGCCCGCCCGGAGATTGCCCGCTATGCCGTTCTGTCCTGGAAGCTATTGGAAGATGATGTCATGTCCTCCATTAACTGCATAGTGATGAATTTGTCGTATTTCAGCAATGAGTTGTTCATGGGCTCCACGGCGAAGAGCCGCTTTTAAGGCTTGCGTGGCTGCTTTTGAATTTGTGAAAATAGACCACCTGTGGGGGCTCTGCTCACTGATATGCCTAACTGCGACACGAAGAGCGGTTAGCTCTGCAGCTATTGAAGAAATCTGGTGAATTGTCCTAACTTTTATTTCTGTATTAATTAAGGGTATGACCATGGAGCCTGAAGAAGTCACGGCATTCACTGAACCATCGGTGTTGACGTGCAAGCGATTTGCCTGGTGGTCAAGGAACTATACAAGAGTGATTTTTTTTTAGTTCTGTCGGCGATAGCTGGACGTTCTTCCTGATGCGGATATTGAAAGAAGCACGTGTGGTTTATGCAAGTAGACAGGACGGTCTAGATGTAGGTGTAAACTGGGACGGCAAAATAGCGCGGTGCGCATCAACGGTCTCTGTAGACGATGTACGCTGCCTGGTAATAGGAAGCCTGGCCTAGACGTAGAGGTTTCTACACAATATGTAGGCGTTGAAATTTTCGATCGTTACTTTTTGAAAGATTTGGCGGACTCCATAACGTTGCTTATTTAGGAACGTAATTTTCAATTTCCTTCGGCGAGTCATATTTTCAATGAATAAGTTACCACATATGTTTAAATATTATACTACTGGTATATTTATATGTGATGTTTTAATTGTTGTAACAATAATTAAAGTTCAAATGGTTGCCCTCTCAGTCGTCTTGCAGAAAAGATTGGGAGTCAATAAAACAATAGCCCGGCCAAGTTAAGGGAGACAGCAAACTTACATGAAATTTGTAGCTGTTCAGCCATTGTTGAAGGGAGTTATACGAGCGATACACCTCGGCATTTAATGGCCTGACGTGTTTTAGCGCTTGTTTTTGCATTTTACTCGTCGATACCTTTTCAACGATACATGAATTTGCGCGTTAACGTAAAGTCTTATTTTTATTCACAATAAATACTAAAGGTAATTATTTGCCGTCTCTCGTAGCCCGAGTCGTTTTGAGACGTTAGACACCACGAACCAAACTAAAACGACCCTAATTATTTAAGACTTGCAAGCAGTGAAGCCCAATTATACTGGACAAGCTATCGAATGATAATACACTTGTGTTGATATTATAATATACATATGCTTCACAATGATATACCGCTTATTTATATACTCGTTTATTTTTATAATACTTTCAAGATTTGTAGGCGCAGCAGAAAGGAGTTGCGAAATTTCCACAGTATTTTCATTATGGTCTGACTCGAAGGTTTTGACGCTGAGGTTGAGCAGAAGGTGAAAATGACGCAGTCCGCAAATGCTTGACTTTTGCATTGAGTAGGGCTACCGTTCTGAAACGAAAGCGGAAGTTCAGTTCTGTCATTAAATTTTCGCGTTGGATAAAGCGCAAGGCAGCCTGCTGCAAGTGATCTTCAGGTTTATGGCAGCGGTGAAACGGCCGCTAAATCTCTGTGGAGCCGGAGTCTATTAATGCAAAAGCATTACTTCGCTATGTTCACAGATTTCTGTCCGCAGACCGCGTCCGGAAATTCTTGTCCGCAGCAGTTGTGAGTAATTGAGAAGTGGTAGAGGTTAATGAGCGGTGTCAGTCGATAGAGGGTTAGGTAATGTTGCTGCCAAAATAATTAGGTCAATAAATTAATTAGGTAATTGTTTAGAGGCAAAAATGTAAAATTAGTGGAAGAGGTTAATGAGGGGTGTCAATCGATAGCGGTTGACGTAATGTTGTTTCCGAAAAAAAAAAAAATATTAGGCCAATAGTTTATTTAGGTAATTATTAGAGGCAAAAAATGTAGAAGTAAAGGTGAAAACCGTCTCATTAGCCAATAACTTGGCACCACATTTGAACACTAAAATTGAAATAAAATTCATGAAATACTAAAACAGTTAAGTCAGTCAATTAGGGTGACGCCAAGATGTATCAAATACTAAATAGTAAATTAAATCAATCAATTAAAGCGAGATGAAGAATGTGACGTCACGCAACGGGAAGTAGAGCCAAAAAAGGGCATAGCAAGGGATTGGCGCGCAATTTCGAATTCAAATGCTTTATTTATCATTCAAGTACTAAAGAATAAAATGCATAAACAAGAAGTGAATTAATGTGACGTCAGGGATTTGCCGTCACACAACCGGAATTAGAGATGAAAAAGGGCATAGGAAGGGATTGGCGCGCAATTTTATAGTACCAAAGACTAAAATGGGTAAACAAGAAGTGAATTAATGTGACGTAGAGAATCTGACGTCACGCAACCGGAAGTAGAGACCAAAGGGGCATAGTAAGGGATTGGTGCGCTTTTTAAAGTACCAAAGGCAAAAATGGGTAAACAGGAAGTGAATTAAGCAACCAGAGAAGCAACCAGATGCAACTATAACAGCAGCATCCGTGCTTTTGCGTTATTCCAATGCAGATTCTACAGTCCTCTTTGATTTTATTTTTGCCTGTCGGACTTGCCCTGCTGCAGTACATTAAAATTTTATCCCCCCCCCTCACACACACACACCTTGAACTTCTCTACCCATCATCATCATCAGCCTGATTATACCTACTGCAGGGCGAAGGCCTCTCCCATATTTCTCCAATTAACCCTGTTCTGTGCTAGCCGCGTCCACTTGACCCCTGCAAACTTAACCTCATCCGCCCAACTAACTACGCTTTCCTTCCCTTGGAATTGGAATCCAATTTGTTACCCTAAGCGTTATCTTCTATTCGCCCTACATGTCCGGCCCATGCCTATTTCTTCTTTATTTCCATTTGAATGTCAGTAACTTGAGTTATTTCTCTGACCCACTCTGCACGCTTCCTATCTCTTAATGTTACCCCCACCATTTTTCCTATCTCTTAAAGTTACCCCTACTCAGATAACTCAGATAACTTTCAATTTCAATTGAACATAACAACTACCGTAAATGTCAGATAGCCAGACACCGAATACCAAAAACACTGAGATTTTTATTTTAAGACAGACTTTATAAGATAAATTGTTTGCAAATTTGTAGTTTGTTCATTTAAACCAAAATGTTAAACCTAGGTAAGTATGTCTAACGACGTATCGAAATCCCTTATCTGGAGTACGCCTTCCTGTACTCCATGCACCAGAACTCGAACTTCAATTGGTAATTTTTACTGAGAGATTGTTCCGATCGACTAGTTCCGCACGAAATCGCCATGCCTTACACCACGCAACGAGAAAGGCGTCGTTTTTGTTTTAGCCGCCGATATCGATACACATCGATACCGCGCACGATTTCGTACTTCTTGCCGGCTGCAGAGCGCGGCTCCGGGGCACTTAAGAAAGGCGAAGATTGTAGGGCTCGTGGCGCGCCGCGCATTCGAAGGCCGCGCCACTTCCCAGTGCTCCCTGCGCGCGTGCCTGTTTCCCTCTCCCCGCTCGCGCGGGGATAACCGGTCCCGCGCGAGGGGGCTATAAAAGAAGGCACGCGCCGCCGTCGCGCTCTCTTCTTGGTCCCTGGCGCTTCCTGGTCCCTGGCTCGTCGCTCCCGCTTCCCTCCCGGCTCTCCACGGAAACGACCCGCAGCCACCCGGACGACAAGATCCCTGTGAGATTAAATATGTTTGTTATACGGCCCACTGTGTGTTTGTCGTGCGCATCCCTCGGGCAGAGGAATCGCCCACAACTGGCGCCCAACGTGGGGCTGAATTAGCACCCATGTGGACGATTTTTCTGCCAACGTGGCAGCGCACGGCAACACGACGGGCCGGTCCTTTGTATGTTAGGCGCGACGCCATTTTTAGTTTAGGGCTATCGTGTGTACAGATGACACGGAGTGTAGTATAGTAGTGTTTGTACAGTGTTTCATTTTGTTTTGGGTTATGTGCGTGTTTGTTAGTGTCGGGCGGTTTGTGTTTTAATTTTTTTTGTGCATATGTTAGTTTTATGAAGTGTTTAGCCTTTGTGACTAGCCTCTTGATGCGGGCTAGGTGGTAGTCGTGCGCGTTTAGGCTCCCGACCGGCCTTAGTTGTTGAGTGAAATGCCTCCGAGAAAAGACGTGCCAGATAGGGCCGCCGCTTCGGACGCTAGTGCGTCCGGAAGTGAGGTAAAGGACGCGGTAGAGTCTGCGCAGGTTACCGATGCGGTCGCCCTGATGAGGCAGATGAACGAAGTGTTGTCGGTGTTCACCCGTCAGCTCGGTTCGGTGGCTAGCGCCAACCAAGCCACAGCTGCGGCGACAGTCTCGCGTCCGCGGATAAATGTAGAGGTTCCCTCCTTTTCCGGCTACACTGACGTGAAGTCAGTCCACGAGTTCTTGCAAGAACTCGAGGATTATCAGACGGCACTGGGTTCCCCAGACGACGTGGTGCTAGCGCAGGTAATCCCCGTGGCACTTGTTGAGAGCGCGGCGCGGTGGAGACGCTGCCAGCCGGCCTTCCAGTCGATGGCAGACTTCACAGATCGCTTCCGCGCCGAGTTCTTGCCGCCCGATTACGAACGCCGGATGCTTGAGGAGCTAGCGTTGCGCACACAGCACCCAGAGGAGAGCCTCCTCGAGTATGTACGCGCAATGCAGGAGCTCTACAAGAGGGCAGATCCCACGGCAACCGATCTTGAACAGGTCGCGCGCGTGATGAGGCAATGCCATCCGCGCTTCAAGCCGTATTTGCGGGGACGTGGTTTTGCAAACCTCGAGGCCCTAGCACAGGAAGCGAAGGTAGTACAGGCGGATTTACTCGCTGAATTGCGCTACCAGCCACCCCCCAGGCCAGCCGAATCGCTAGAGCCGCGATGCGCCTGGGCCGGAGGCCAAGACTCCGCGCCGCGCGCCAGAGGCGCAGACGTAATGACGGTAGGGCAGGAAAGGCCAGCGGAAGGCTCCGATATTCCTCGCGCTCTTGACCCGTACGCGTTCGAGCAGCGGCGTCGAGCTGGGCTCGCCAGCGACGTACGCACAGGCGCGGAGAGAGGGGAAAGACGTCCCCAACCGCTTCGTGGAACGCGGCATCCCCCGTCCGCGCGGCAGGTGAACGACCGGCTTTGCTGGAATTGCAACCAGCCGGGCCACGTGGCACGAGAGTGTCAAGCAAGGCGTATGCAGGGAAACGCGGACCGCCGGCGGCCATAATTGGTAACACCAGCCTGTCGCCGTCGGCGGGAGAATTTCGTGGTAGCCACGGCGGAAAATGGGAAATGTACTCCCACGCCGCGTCACCGGGCGCTGAGGCTTTTGTCCCCCTCGCCTGTAGAGCGCAAGGAATGTTGTCGCGCTCGAGCCCTTTTATGCTAGTGCGGTTAGCTGGTCAAAGCTACTCGGCACTCATTGACACGGGCTCAACTCTGTCACTGGTCGGTGATGATGTGTTCGAGGCCTGCCGTAGATGTAACATCTGTGTCAGGCCAGCAGAAACCCCTTTGAGCTTAGCAGCAGGGACGACAAAAGCGGAAGGAGCGGTGCGTCTGGTCCTGCGTTTTGACGGCAGGAAGCGGAGGCATCGCTTCGTCTATCTGCCTGGCTTAACCATACCAGTTATTCTGGGAAGAGATTTTCTTTCGAGCGAAGGCATTGTGCTTGACATGGGGGAGAATGGCTATCGCTACAGCCCCTTCACCCCCCTCATTCCCTTTGTTAGCGCACCCAAGCAGGAATGCGTCGCTGAGCGAGCGAGCGTTCATGCTTTTGTCGCAGAGGGCTCCCCCGCGACACTGAATGGTAGCCCATTAGAAGCAATTATCGCGTCCTTCTCGGGAACCGGTAGTCAGCGCCGAAGGCTCGTAGAAACTTTACTCCCGTTTTCGGATTGTTTCACAGAGAAACCAGGCAGGACCGACTTGCTTCAGCACGAGATCGAAACGGGTGATGCGCGCCCTTTCAGATGTAACCCGCGGCCGTTAAGCGCGCATAAGAGACAACTTCTCGACAGCGCCCTTGACGAGATGATAGATACCGGCGCGGTGAGACCCTCACAAAGTCCCTGGGCGTCCCCAGTGGTTCTAGCGCCAAAGAAAGATGGTTCGGTCAGGCTGTGTGTTGATTATCGAAAGCTCAACTCACTGACGCCTACGGTTGCGTACCCTTTCCAGTCGATCGAGGCTGTGATGTACGCGTTAGGGAACGCAAGGTTCTTCACAGTCCTGGATGCAAGCAGAGGGTACCTGCAGATTGAGGTGGCGGAAGGTGACATTCAGAAAACCGCATTCACCTGTCACCGCGGGCTCTTCGAATTTACTCGACTCCCGTTTGGCTTGTCTAATGCACCGAGCACGTTCATGCGATTGATGGACATCGTGCTGGGCGATGCAAGGTTCAACTACGCGATGGCGTACCTCGACGACGTCGTGATATTCTCACAGTCGTTCGAAGAGCATCTCATTCACTTGAATTCCGTTCTTGAAAGAATGAGACGTGCGGGTATAACGATCAACCCAAAGAAAGTGCAGTTGGCATCGAAGAGAGTTAACCTCTTGGGATTTGTGGTTGATGATGGCACTTTGAGACCGAACGATGACAAACTGCAGGCAATTCTGAACTACCCCTGCCTGACGGACGTGAAAAGCTTGCAGAGGTTTTTGGGAATGGTTGCCTTCTACAGACAATTCATCCCTAGTTGTTCAGAGCTCGCTAGGCCGTTGAACCAGCTGTTGCGGAAAGGCTCGAAGTGGGTCTGGGGCAAGGAACAGAACGACGCTTTTGTTGCCTTGGCTCGCGCGATAGCGAACACCGCTAGTTTGCGCCTCCCCGACCTGAACAAGCCGTTTGTCTTGCAGACAGATGCTAGTGATGCCGGTGTAGGAGCTGTTTTGTTGCAGGAACACGAGGGCAAACTGCGCCCTGTCGCGTTCGCTAGCCGCACGCTCACATCGGCGGAGCGGAATTACTCCGTGACCGAAAAGGAATGCCTGGCGATAATGTTCGCATTGTCAAAGTTCGACATGTACCTAGACGGAGCGGTTTTCACCGTGCAGACAGATCACCAGGCACTTTCGTGGTTAAAGAGGCTGAAAAACCCCGCAGGCAGACTCGCGAGATGGGCGCTGACGTTGCAACGTTACGCGTACGCCATTGAGTACCGCCGGGGCAGCATGAATAAGGTGGCCGATGCTTTATCGCGCGCACCGTTGAAGGCAGGCAGATGCGCAGAAGAGGCGCAGACCAGCATTGCTGAAAGCGGCGTCGCCGCCAGTGGAGAGGAGGAGAGGGCGGACGCGAGTGTCGCGCCCTGCGTAGGTAAAAAGAGAAAGGAGGCGGACAGAGTTGCCGCGCGGTGCTGCGAGAGAGAGAAGACGCAGCAGCTGGTGGCGGCGACTACTCGCCTGCCAAGAAGTGAGGCAGAGAGAAATCTGTCTTGGGGAGTAGCGGTCAGTAGGGAAGAGCTAATTGAGGCCCAGAAAGCAGATGGTCTATGCCAGCGGGTGCTGACAGAGCTTGCGAGTAGTGCAGCTTGCACCGGGAACGCTGAGGGCAAGTACGACGCGTATCTGCTGGGCGAGGATGGCTTACTGCTCCGCTACATCCCCCAACTTGACGAGGAAGAGGCGATTGCATCCCCCTTCCGAGTCGTGGTCCCGAGGAAGTTGCGGAAACGATTCCTCCAGTACTTCCATGACTCAGCGCTGGCAGGCCATGGCAGCGGCAGTAAGACTTACGACAAGTTATGCCGTGTCGCGACCTGGCCAGGTATGAGAAAGGATGTGCTGGGTTACGCCCGTACATGTCCTGTTTGCCAGGTAGCCAAGCCTCGGGCGGGGAAACCCGCTGGCATGATGAAGCCGGTAGTTAGCAACTATCCGTGGCAAGTGGTCGCGTGCGATATCATGGGACCCCTCCCTCGCTCCGCGCGCGGACACCAATATATCCTGGTAATAACGGACCACTATTCCAAGTGGGTTGAGGTTTTCCCCCTTAGGAAGCTTGTGTCAGAACGGATTTGGGAGAAACTGTTGGAGACATTCACTCGTTTCGGTTTCCCCTCCGACCTCATTACAGACAATGCTTCGTATTTCACAAGCAAAGTCTTTGTTGATTCCTGTCGGGCGCTTCAAATCCGCCACAGGAAAACGAGTCCCTACCACGCTCAGAGCAACATAACCGAGAGAGTGAATCGGAATGTTAAGAGTATGCTGGTTGCGACGACCGAGCAGCACAGAGATTGGGACGCACGGTTGTCCGAACTGGCTTTCGCCACTAGAACAACCGTGAACAGGTCGGTGGGTATGACACCTGCTTACTTGAATTTTGGGAAAGAGATCGCTTTTCCGCTAGAGAACGCCCTACTTGACGCGGCGGGGCCCGCGCCCCCTCCGCTTACACAGTACGCGGCAAAGCTCCGCGAGCGCCTTGAGGCAGCGCAGCGCGCGGCTCGTGAAAACCTCGATGTCGCGCGCATGGAGCAAGCGGATCAGTACAACAAAGGTCGTCGTCACGTCGTTTTCAACACGGGCGACTTGGTACTAAAAAGAACGCACCCGCTTAGTAACGCAGCGCGTGGTTTCGCCGCGTCGCTAGCGCACAAGTGGGTTGGACCGTTCGAAGTTACGGCACGGACAACGCCACTCACCTACCAGCTGCGGTTGTTGGCGAGCGGTGAAACCGCTGGTCCGGTGCACGTCGCAGACTTGAAAGCTTACCACCTTCGCAAGGACGATAACTGCGAAGCGGGGGAAGCTCAAAACGATGCAGGTAGCAACCCGGTTCGCAACCGACGCTATAACCTAAGGCCAAGGTAGTGCACTACTTTGTCTAACGTCTTTGCTTCTTTCAGAATGCATTCTGATAAGATTTTGCAGCAGCCAGATGAACCACCGTCGCTGGGGCGGGAAACCGCACCCAGCGCTTGGTTCAAGGAGGGGCCACTTAAACAGGGGGTACCCCCCTAGTTTGTGGCCCATTATTGTGACCAGCGCGGCCATGCTGGCCGTCTTCAACGCGTCTGGAGTGGAGCCCGCTGCCCAGGCCTGGAGTACGGGCCTCAGGAAGCCAGGTGTGCCCGGGGCGAAAACGCCTGCTGCAATGTACATCCAGCACGGCGCCACGTGGAAAGGGGTCAACGATGTAGAGCAGCAGCTCAGGGCCGCTGCCAGGCGTATCCAGGGCCAAGCCCAGCTGCGCTGTGACCCCGAGGATGTGGCCGCTGCTGGAGAGGGACCAGCCGGAACAGCCCCGCCATGCCTGCTGCTTCTCCCGTCCCACGGATCAGCTGAGATGGCATCCCGCCAGAGCCAGGCGACAAGCATTCATATTTTACGCCGTCCCGGGCTCGGACATGGACATGGCCCGGCTGTTGGCGGAGCCCGGGTCGGACGCTGAGGGGGGGGAAGATGTAGGGCTCGTGGCGCGCCGCGCATTCGAAGGCCGCGCCACTTCCCAGTGCTCCCTGCGCGCGTGCCTGTTTCCCTCTCCCCGCTCGCGCGGGGATAACCGGTCCCGCGCGAGGGGGCTATAAAAGAAGGCACGCGCCGCCGTCGCGCTCTCTTCTTGGTCCCTGGCGCTTCCTGGTCCCTGGCTCGTCGCTCCCGCTTCCCTCCCGGCTCTCCACGGAAACGACCCGCAGCCACCCGGACGACAAGATCCCTGTGAGATTAAATATGTTTGTTATACGGCCCACTGTGTGTTTGTCGTGCGCATCCCTCGGGCAGAGGAATCGCCCACAAGATAAATCATGGCTTCAGGCAGAACTGCGCCGAAAAGGGCCAGGACAAGGTATACACCAACGAAAACTGATTATTTATGACTCATGACTGGCACAAACTATTTCAGCTTAATTTCACGCAGCCCAAGCCGCAGTTCTGAGCGCAATTCTTTAGCGCAGTTCTAGGCCGATGCACGATGAACACTGCAGGCCGCAAGAGCGTTGTACTACAAAATAAATCATATTGCTCCAACAGTTGGGGAAGCGTTTCTGAAAATTTGTGCTTGCAAGACTCGGCGGATAATGCTTTTTTTTTTTTTTTGGTTTCAGTGCCTGATCCAGAGTATGTTTTTTATTTCGTTTTGGTTTAATTTTGGTGACGAACCCAGAAATACCACACAAGCATTTTTAAACGGAAAGTTGATTATGAACATGTTTTTGCTTACTGTAATCCATTCTTATAACCAGTATATCAGAATGCATGTCCTAGAGATACTTTAGTCATTCTATTTTACTGTCAAACAAACATAGCCCTATTGCTTACAATCGTTCTATTTTCTGCTAATAGCGATCGCAGGCCAAACTTGAGAAGAAGCATATTGGTTGGTGCTCGTATGAAGATTGGGCCATTCACGTTTGCATTTTAATTAGGGCGTCTTACTGGTTGACAGCTGCCTCGAAGTTATAATGGGTACTTAAGAAAGCTACACTTGGACCTGCTGAACTCGAGCGCCTCGCGACTTTTTTGAGCTACTCGGGCACAGCCTGAAGTTAGGAAAGAATGCGGGTTTCACAGTTCGTTTTTGGATTTCACAAGATCGACGACTTGTGCAAATTGCTTTTAAGAGGCCCTCTGAAATGCTCGATACTATAAGAAGGAAGAATGGCGTCAATTTTCCACACCGTTGACTTGTCCATGACAACTTAAACGAATTCGACGTAATCAAGACCTGAGCAGGAACAATTTCAGTGCTGTACACTTAGTCCTGTTTTTAGTTTATAGATAGGGTTGAGCGAATTCGAAATGACCGATTTATTTCCTAAGGGAGGGGGGGGGGGGTACATCTCACCTTATGCGATAAAGCACCAAGGTGCCGACTGTCGTGTGAATATGATTTTTCCAATATATGTAAGGTGTACAATATTACATTAGCGATCATGCGCGTGAACCATGGGCTTCCCGAGCACTCGAGAGAGCTGCAGATACATGGCCTGAAATAACCTTGTGTCTCATTACACCTCATCCGTCGCATTACACGTGGTAGATTTGGCAGAAACTTCCAACTCGGACTTCTCCTTCCCGGTGGGAGCATGATTTCAGAGTCCAGGATCCGTAATCCGAGTTTGCGTCGTTTTCAGAAGTACGGTTGTCTCCCCGCCCTCGAGTCATCTGATTGGTGGAAACGCCGGAACCGGAAGTGGTAACGGCATCCGGTTCCAGTGTTTCTACTAATCAGATAAGTCGAGGTCAGGGGGATAACGACTCATGAAAAACGGATGCTGCCTTCAGCTAAGTAATCTCGAAAACGGGAGCCGTTGACTATCGCGGCATACCGTGAAAGGCATACCGTCAATACGCTGCCCTTTCCGAAGTGGTATCTCAGTGGTAGTGTGGTCTACTCAAGAAGGCGGGTAAAACCCGCGGGCAGCCGCTTTTCGATGGAAACGGAAAGCAGTTACGCCCGTGTGCTGTGCGATGCCAGTGGCGTTGAAGAACCCCAGTTGGCAGAAATTTCTGGAGACCTCTAATACGCCGTCCATCGCACTCCGAGTCGCTTTGGGACGTTAACCCTCATGAACCTCATAGACCAACTAATTCTACCTATACTTAAGGGTCCCCAGATTCATTGCGAAACGTCTCTGCCGGCAAGGGCTGAGGGAACTGCACGGCTTGGTTCATTCTTGGGGCGTTCGCTATGAAGGTGACAGAAAAGCTTACGACTCCGCGTTCTTCCGACCAATTTCACGAAGATTCGGATTTAATATCTGGATTTTAACTCATTTCCTCTCCCTCTCTACAAATAAATGTTTTTCTCCTATCTTTTTCCAATAGTGCCCTTCCCTTTTCTTTACATCGTTTTTTTTTGTAATGTCATTTCTGTGGAAGCTTCACAGCTTTAGTCAGGAATGCATCTTTTTTATGTATAGTCCTTTTTAAGGCGTTTCCGTATGGCTCTGCAAAAGGAAGAAAAGAAAATGTTCCTTGCCACTTTGCGAATTTCCCTACCTTTCTCTCGAGGCTCTTTTTCTTCCAGTTTTCAAACGCTCTATTCCCTGCTCGGGTGCGCGGGCGACATTCAAGTCAGAAGACAAAAAAGGAACATGAGCGCGGGATACGGTTATTACTTGCAATATTTCAAGAGGCCTGGGCTTTGAGTCGTTACAATGCCGAGAGCACCACGAATAAAGCTACGCAAATGTACATTTAAAGTTATTCCGCTGCGAAATTGGAAGAACACTTTGATTTAAAGGATATCTCTACTGACTGATAAAGAAGTGCTACGCTATCTTTCCTTTCCCTCGCGCACGTATATTTGTCCTCCTTATAAAGTGGTCATCAGTGCGAAATTGATTTCCTCTATCTGACAGAGCGACACGCTGTTGTCTTGGGATTTAGATGCGTGTCAAATATCGTAGGCGGGGGAAAAAACTGTAAATAAAGAAAAGGGTTCAACGCTGCTGTACCGAATATGGAGCAAAAACATTAAATACGGGTGACAGAGCGTTCTTCTTCATCGTCTTCGTCGTCTTTGCCGTCTTCTTCTACGTCCTCTTCGTCTTCGTCGTCTTCTTCGTTTTCTTCTTCGTCGTCTTCCCATCCTCGAGGAGTAGGGGGGGGGGGGGCCCTTACAAAAATGAGTTTTGAAACTCTATTGTTGGACTATTGACCGCCTTTTGAATTTATTGAATTTCGATAGACATTCAACCCCAGCTGAGTGCAATCTTTACGGGGCCAACAGAATTTTCATTGTGTTCTACCCAATAGACTTTTTGTGCTATTTTTTCTATGTGCTTTTTGTTGTCAGTTTTCAACGTTCACGAACAATTAGCGTGTACTGTTCATGCTGACCCATGTTTCTAAGTAGTTTTAGGCACAAATGATAAAAACATGATGTGACAATTTCGTTATGAATTTTTGCTCTAACTTGTAATCAACTATTGGCCACATTCTGCAAAGGGAGATATAATAGCAGCATGCAGTTGCGTGCTCGTTCATGTTATATAAAAGTACATATTAACGGTGCACACTTAGCTCAAGCTTCGCAACACAGTGAAAATATGCCCTAAAAACTTCATGATGGCAAAGCCTCCACTAATAATGCAAATACATTGTTGAATGTCAATCAGAATCCGTAATGAATCAGCTTCTGTATGTCGCAGAAGGTAACTTTAGTGGTAGGACATATTTTATATTTATCATAAAACAAGTTCAGTGAGTCATCATACTAACAAACAGGATCCTAGATTGAACCTACCATGTAGGGCAGGACAGAGCTTTTTTAAACCAGTTGCAAAGTTCACTATATATATGCTTCAGGGTCTGACATTCTGCCCAAGCCTAGGTATTTTTGCCCGTAGCTTTTGCCGCAAAATGAGGTGCAGTCTGTATTGGATCCTCCACCGCTGTATGTCTTTGGAGAATTTTACTGTTATTTTTTTCTTTTCCTTCCTTTCTTAAAGTGGACACCATGCTAAAATGAAGTCACTTTAAACATTGAGGGGTTCTAATAATGACGGATTGATCCCACGCATACTATAGAGTTAACACGCATAGCAAAAACATTCGCGTATGAAATAAAAAGAAAAAAAAAACAGGATTGCAGGCGTCTTCTATCGGCGACTCGTCTTTTCAAAGAAGCATTCGGCCACTGCCTTGCTCCTGTCCACACGTCCACACCCACCTTTCCCCCGTGCCCGCGAACGGCGCCAGCATGTCCGGAGGGGTCGAGCGTTACTTCCTGTCGGCCGGGGGGGAAAAGGGGGGGGGGGGGGAGGGGTTGCTCCCTCTGGGTCTCTGCTCTCTGCCTTCTCCGTGGTTTGTCTTCACGGAGATGACCTTGGCTGCAGCATAGCTGGAGTCGCGCAGCGGGGGCGGCGGCTCCCCCTTTTCACCGAAGCTGTTCTTCCCCGTTTTCTTTGCACGCAGACGCGGGTACGCTGAGTGCGGCGATGTGCCAGTTCAGTTGGCGTTTTCCCGCCACCGTGGTCGCATCTTGCACTGTGAGCGAAGCACCGTATGTAGGTTTTTCGCTGGTGATTATCACGAAGATCGTTTTGTTCAAATTGGAGCGCGAACGTACGCATTTAAGTCTTCGGAGGAATCCGCTCTTGTGTGGCAGCTTCTGCGCAAGGAGGACGTGTTTAAGAAGTTCAACAGTCGCAGGCGTTTTGGATTCTAGGCGAAAAGCCGGCGCGGGCGGAGGGAGCGTCTGCACTTTGGTGAGTGTTTTACTTTTTCCTATTCGTGTTTGTGCCAGTCTTGTACAGTGTGTGCTATGAGGTGAAGCACGCATGTAAATATTTCTAGCAGGCAAACCAGCCTCATCGAAAAAAAAAAGGAGGGGGAGAGAGAGAGAGAACGAGGCTTGTCTCTACGCGGACGCTGGGGCCGATGGAACGCCAGCTGGAATGGCGACATTTTCTTTCTTTTTTTAACCGGTGACCGGTTTTGACGGATTGTTCGGCACAGTGCTGTACTCTTTCGATACGCTACTCGCGCTGAGACGCTGAGACGGACACATTATCGAGATCATAATATGCCTCTGTCACACATTGTGGATTATTGAATCTGTGCAGCTCCACCATTTTTGCAGTGTTTGTTT
Organism: Amblyomma maculatum; assembly: GCF_055883805.1. Classification (NCBI taxonomy): domain Eukaryota; kingdom Metazoa; phylum Arthropoda; class Arachnida; order Ixodida; family Ixodidae; genus Amblyomma; species Amblyomma maculatum. The sequence continues at coordinate 92,193,638 of NC_139346.1, read as the reverse complement.
TTGTTTCCACTCATTTTAGTGCCTATAGTTGGTAATTTTGCTTCAAGTTTTCTGGGTAGTAATGCTTGTGACTTGCGCTTTGCTATTTATATTCACAATGGGATCTTTGACGGCAGCATATATTGTTTATCAGGGAGAAATGAACGATGTGGTAGTGCTGCCGAGCTGTGGAGGCGGCGGTCGATGCCGTCTAAGCAGTGAAAGACAGTGACAACTCATTTTAGACAAGAAATTTCTTGAGCTATGACGTGGAGCAGCGCACAAATGCCTTTGCTCTATTTTTAGGTTAGTATATACCGCAGCTTAATTATGATTTATATTGTTTATTTCAGCATCACATGCGAGGAGTTCCCGGACGTATCAGCGTTTTACGCAAAGAACAGCCTGGCGTCATACCTTGCACATGAATTGAAATAAAGCAAATAAACAACCCAGCTCATGTTATGGGTTCACCAAAGATGCATATTTTTTCTTTCTCATTAACACATTTTTTATTCTGTGTTCCCTTTCCGCTGCGGATTAACAGAAAATGCTGCGTGATCAACGGTTAGCCAGGAGCAGGCACGAGGTGGTTTACATTAATGCAAAAGTAGCACAGCACATATCCTTGCTGCGGTCAGTCAACACATTCTATGTTCTGCTCGACCAATCAACAATTTAGTCAGTTTAGTGTAGGTTAATGAGTGAGTAAGTATAATGGGGCTTAAAAGATCTGTTTTGTTCTTTTATGCCTCACTATGCTTATCATTAACCAGCACTGATCAGACAGGATTGTTGAATGGTCGGGCACAACATAGAATGTGGTGACTTATCGCAGCTAGGAGATGTACTGTACTACTTTTGCATTAATGAAAATCACCCCGTGTCTGCTCCTGGCAAACCGATGGTCGTGTACTATTTTCTGTTGTTCAGGAGTGGAAAGGTAGCAGAAAATCAAAAAGCGTCACTTGCAGAGTTTCTGAAGCATTTGAGCCTGAAATCAACAGAATTTCAGTTGCGCGAATTCCAAAAGCGCTCTTAAGAAACACATGGGCCACTATTTCATAAGCGCTCAACAAGAGGGCAACACTGCATCATCCAAGATGTTGCCGATTATCGACAGACTTTCAATAGCGTGTATTGACACAACGCTTTCGAATTTCTATAGAAACCCTACATGCATTTTTGTAAGGGGGGGGGGGGGGAAGATGACCGCGTGGACCGCCCACGGACCACGCGACGAGTGGTTAGACCTGGCCTATTATTGATTTCGCAATAAAATAAATAGAAAGGAAGTCGTGCGCCTTGCGGACACACCCGCTTGGCACCTTTTTCTGGTTAGTGTACTTGTCTTGCAGATGGTGCTGGTGGCGCCGTTATACGGTCAGCGCATAAGAGGGAGAAAAAAGGCGGTGGGGGAACGCTCAACGTGGGCGAAGCTGGTTCAGATGCGAAGCGAAAAAGCTACGCTGTTCCTAAGCTGCGGCGCTGAAGGCAGAGAGGAGCGCGTCCTACTTTGCATTAACTGCCTAGGCGCTCTTGACGAATTTCTACGATACGATGGCTCTGCTTCTCAGCTTAGCATGGAGGGTGATAAGGGCTGTCGTGATTCCTTTTTAGATTATCCTCGCGTGTTATGACGGGAACAGCTATGGTCAAGACTACAATGGCAGTTGTAATCAATGGAGGTTGATGTCTTGGCCACGAGACAGAAACGTGGACGCTCAGTGATGGTATGTACAAAAAAATGTCTGCAAAAAACCGACAAGAAGGCAATAAAATATTTGTAGATACCTTAAGGAAATGTATTATAACGAGCACCCTCATTTCCCCTTAATTGATCTGCTTGTAGATACCTTGTATTTCAAAATTATGTTCTTGGTGAGGACATTAAGGCCCCGTCAATTTTTTTCCCGAACCGCAAAATTGTGTTTTCCAAACTACAGTAAAAAGTGTGATTCGTATCCAATGCGATCGCTGATAAAATAATTATTTTAAGATCGTACCGATCAAGCACATGCAGTCTCGAAGCATGGCCATCTGCTCAACATAGCAAAATAAAGTTTAACACTGGAGCCACAGCAAAACACAATCCATGCTATTTTCACCAAGAGCCTAGAAAACCTTTCGCCTTAAAAACACTGACAAGCGTCTGTGTCGAAGCCTTTTATGCGCCTTAGGTCATAGATACGTATCGATTATTTCGCCAAAATGCTTAGAGTCTCTGGTCACCGCCTCCAAGAGTCGTAACCGCTATAGAGCGCTGATTGAACAGAAGACAAGAACCTTACAGTGCCGGCGCTGACATATCGCTGAAGGACTCAGAATGAGCAGAAAACTTGTAGATGTCTAAGAGGCACTTCCTAAATCTTCCTCCCGCCCGCCGCTGCCGCCGAAGTGTGGCGGTCGCCCGGATAATGTTTTACCACACAAGAGAAACAGGCTATCAGCTGCGGGATATCAGCTGTCCTCGATGACACGTTTGAGTCATGCTGAAAATCGAAGTCGCAGTCGCACTCTTAGTGCTGGAAGATAAGCACTTGCGCCTTGACTTTCTACAGACTCGAGAGTCCTTATTGTCACGAGGAGCTGGGATAGGCATCGCGCTTTCATTTTAATGTATCGTGCACACGCTTCTGAACTGCCTCTCAGCCATGGACCATTCTATAGCAGTTTTCTCAAGGAACCCTCCTGGACCGGGAATGAACGCCGTCCAGCTCCTGCGTGCTGACTCGTTCCTGTGCCAGGTTTGTCCCGATGCGTTCACTCCAGGCATGGTGGCCCACTTGGCTGTCCACTGTGGTGTCAAGCCTTGCCTGTGCGTCGTTTGTGGCCAACAGTTCGCAATTAGGTACGCTCTCAGCTTGCATGCGACAAAGCACGTGGACAACGACAGCCTCCGCACAAGCAGCATCGTTCACAACGCCGTAACGCAACCTGGACGTCCTGCTTCGATCTCTTCCCTCGGTGATTCATGCATCACGCTGCCTCCTGTAACCGAGAGTTCTTCGTTTTATCAGGTATGCATGGATCTAGATAGGTCTGGACACAGTGACAGCATTAATTGTGCCGTTCTGGACTTCCAGATGCCTCGAAGCGGGAATTTCTACGAAAGGGCCGTGGAAAATGCATACAGGGGCGCTGCTTGCCATGGCGTTGTTGCAGAGTACAGTGCCAGCGTTCGTGCACATCCTTATCCAACGCTTCGCTGCTGTCCAGAGTGCGGCCATCTATTCTTGGACGAGGGAAAGTTGTGGATGCACAGGATGTGTGCCCATGACGCGGAGGCCTATACCTGCGAGCTATGCTTCAGATGCTTCCAAGAGGCGGCAGCGCTGGAGCAACATATGACAATTGTGCATCGTAGGACGACGTCGATCCGATCTTTCGGGACCCCCCACCATGGCGAGAAAGGCGAGAGGTCAGCCTTAGGAGGAGGATGCGTGAATGTGGTGGGCGACAGCTCACAATATTTGAGCTCTGTGGTTGGGGGCCCCGGCTATAGCGCTCCACAATCGTCACGTGTAGAGCTCGGTGGCGAGGAAGACGACGCGGTGAATCGTATTTTGAACGACCTGCTGAACACCGACAACTCTGAAATGCAAGGAGTCCCTCTTGTCAACAGGGACGAACAGAGAGTGGACTTTTCTTCGGAGGTGGATGGCGCCACTTTGCGCTGGCTGTTTAAATAATCTATTTATGCTCTCCTTTCACTCCCAGCGCGAAGCGAAGCCGTAGACGCGCATCTCTTTTACTCGCAAAACTGTGCGCTGTGTTCTTCGCCACGTATGGCACAATTTGGCTTTATTTATTGAGATTTCGCGTTATTTATTTTTAGGGGATATATAATGCATGTTAAGTTAGTGTTAGCTCTTGATGCTTTTGGGTCAGTTATAAGGCGCCTGCAACCCTGACGTGTGCGTAACATGTCCAGAAATTGTCGAGAAGCGCATTTTTTCGCCGAGGAAGTTGTTTCCAAGCACTGCATTTTTTCGCATATTTTAAGATTTCACCTTCATAAAAAGTTTACCTGCAGAATTATTGTCGGCACGTTTTTAGTCTTCCGGATTTCAATCTAGTTATTGACTGCTTTTGGTAATATTCCTAAGTTTTTTTTTTCAGTGTTGGCGCAAACTGAACTGTGAAAGAAGGTTTTTCTACGCATCGGAATATTAATTAGGGCACACCCGAAAATATGTGTATAACAGTTTTACAGAATAAATATAACACAGCTGCCTTACAATGTTTTGTGAAAGATGCATCCCATTCTTGTTTTTTTGCATGCTACTCTTAACGACTTTTCGAGACCGCAGGACTAATATTTCCGGTACTCATTAAATGATTGTGCCGTTTCCATCAATGAGATCTAAGCTGTAGTTTTTTAATATTACACTTAAGCTGGACTTGAGTAATGAATGAAATACAGCTGATAGAAACAGAGCATTCTACTTGATTTGATTTTAATTATTTGTCGCCTGTCCCTACAGTTTTTGTTTCGGAGGAAATATTGTAGCCACACATACCATATAGTATCGAACACCAGACAAACCCGACACTCTCACCCCCTTTCTCTTACCCCGTACTTTGCTAAGACTAGGTTATTTCAACACTCTTTCTTTCCGCAGACCATCAGTGATTGGAATAACTTGCCAGCTACCTGCCTACAGTCTCTTGACCTGATTTATGACCATGTTTAGCTTTGGTTATGCTGTGCCATTATCTTTTTCATTTACCGCTGTTTGTGCTTTGTTTTGTTCGCATCTTGGTATTATTGCTCACTCGTAATAACTTGTTTGTAATCCACTCCTGCTTGGGCCTCACGGCCTGCAGTATGTACTAAATAAATAAATAAATAAAATATAGCTTTTTTTTTTCGACTCTCGGCTCTGAAACAGGCACAGCTCCTTCTCTGACCTGCTGTTCGCACATACTTTAACATCCGTTATGAGAAGTTCGAGCTTTATAGTTTTGAGAGTGTGAACACGGCGAGGGCGACTGTATCGCAGTTCTTGCGTCGTATTGTCTTGTGACACGCATGATTGCAATATTGGACTACAGTTTGCTCTAAGTGAAGAGTGCTTATTGTAATGTTTGAAAGGCAGGGGCTTTCGCTTTGGTTATTTGCTAAGCTATAATGGGCAAAGCACTTTCTATATTTATTATGCGAGGCGGCACTCTCGACTCAGAGAAATCGAAGCAACGTGCACCCACAAAGCTGGCGCAAGGGTCACATCCGAAGGAGGCATGGAGTGTGCCCCAATTATACTACCGCGCTGGCTGACACAATCTTCTCTGCGCACGTCACATTTTTGCCACCGAAAGCTTCTCAAGCTGTCTCGTGAACGAGGAAGTGTGTGGGTCTAGTAGCGGATGACACTTTGAATATTGGCGCGCAGAAGTGTGGTCGTTTTTTGTCATTGAATCCACGGGAGAAAGCAGAAGCGAGTGAAGCCTTTCTTCGCTACGCCTGCATCATCAGCCTTGAAAGCTGTAAGTGGGGCACGCTTTTGACATCGAGGCTCCATGTAGCAATGCTGCAAGAAAGGCTGCTTTCTGGAGTCTCAAGGGGTTCTACACGCTGAGAACCATGCTAGTGAGTAAATGTTAACCACCGTTTTTGACTGCATGCATTGGGCTACTAGTTAGACCTCGACTACACAAAGTCACGGCTCCTCAGCAAATATAATCCATAACCTAAACTAATCACCACTTCATGCAGCTGTTCACTTAAATGGAAAATTTTCTCGGTTGTGTCTAGCCTTACCTCAAGGGAAACAAAAGTAACAATAACAAGCCATTCGAATTTACTTACACAGTCGACAATAATGCGATAATTGAGACTAATCAAGTTAAGTATCTAGGTTTTGATCTGAGGAGTAACTTGAATTGGGACCCTGATATTGGGCTATCTGTGGCAGTGCTAAGGGATAATCGCGATTTCTTAGGAGATGGCTTCACAGTGCCCACGAGGAAGTAAAACAGCACGCGTACAAACCACTTCCAAGAAATAAATATGGGATGTGATGGTTCATACTTGGGATGGCTTCCGAAGTTTCTCGGTTCCCCAACGAAGTGCAGAATAAGATGCTGCCGGCTCACCGAATTTAGACGAGATAGACTCAATTTATTTACATATTTACGGGTTAGGATCAAGATCGAGGATCAAGATGATTCAAGAATTCCTTGAGGCCACATTCTAAGTCTTCCGAAATGCGAAGAGAAATTTTGCTGTTTCCTAAATAATCAATCGCATTCGTTGACGAAACCCGTCCACGATAAGGCGCCTCCCACCCAAGAGCACTGCGAATCTCGTGAGCACCACCTGCTAACACGGCTGTTGCCTTACTGCGCACTACTCAGGACTAACGTGTATGATGCCGGTTAAAGAACACAGCACACCTCTCGGCATGGTTTTAGTGTCGCATTATAAACATTAAAAATGGCCACGCCGCAGCCAGACGATCCCGGTCGAGGATCGATCGAGCTGTGGCTCTTTCGGCCGCACTTTCACATAAGCGTCCGACGAAAGCCTTTAATGCATCATCGTTGTCGACAGAAGGCTGTCAGCACAAGTGTCACACTTTCGAGAGCTAGATTTAAAAATAAGTTAATAAACCTCGTCACCACAGGGAATCGACCCTCCATCCATTAGATCCTCAACCCAGCTCTTTACCAACTGCGCCAAGCCCCGGAGCGCTAAAGGCTCTTCATAATTCCCCTTGTCTACCGTGAGGATGACAGCGGGATTCTGCCAATGACAGATACTGGCCCTTCCTTTCCTACAAGCGAATTATAGAACGCCGGTGAACTTTGATGCGTTCAATGAAATGCTGGTTGTGGTCGACAAAGAGCGCGCGATGTACCCTAACGACCAGGCAATTCATGCATATATAGGAACGGAAGCCAAGTTCATAATTAGCGACAGCAAAACTGCCATGCAAAAGTATGGAAAGGGGAGGATATCGCCGGAGGCCGCCAAAAATCCTCACCCAAAGAACGTTGAATAGGAAAATTCAGTTATTTTCACGCCCGCTCACGCTGCATTCCCTGATAACGAGGCGGCTTACGAGCAAGCCCGAGCTCTCTACTTCCGGGTAGCCTTCGAGCCCCCCGAACACTGGGCATATGACGAGAGTCTGCAAAATTACGGGGAAATCATCGACCATTATGAATTGGGACGTAGACTGATACCCCCCCCCCCCCCCCTCCTCCATATGTTAGCAAAAATAATAGAGAAGCTGTTTCGTGGAGGCGGCTACAAACTAATACCTTCATGAACCTGGCCTGGGCGTTTCACGCGCTACCAGACATTAGGGGCAATGCACGGTGCGAACACTGTGGGGCGAGAGGAACCCTCTACCACATAATTTGGCAGTGCCCACAATCCCCAGGGATATGATTAAATATAACAAGTAGAGAAGCCAGAGATACCCTGCTGCAAAGCGCGGACCCTGCGATCCAGCATCGCACCGTCTATCTGGCGGAAGAGGCCGCAACAAGCCAAGGGCTAACTGCCAGCTTCTAATCCGCGGGCGCACAACTTACCGTCTTTTCCGGCACGCGTGCCGGGGGCGGGAAAGAAGACGCCCATTCCCGGTGGAAATAAAAGTTGTGTAAACAACCAACCATGCATATACGAAGCTTACCCCGCCAGGCGTCCGTGCTGCGCCTTTCATTTGCGGCTTCCTCGAACGCTCCACCACACAGTAAACAGAATCAGACCCATGCAGATGTCTGGGAGGCGTTAGTACAGCAGGCATTAGAGGCGTTCGAAATTGATTTACAGTATAGAAAAGGCGTAGTATCTGTCAGAATTCTCCGCGGACTTATGTGCCATGCCACAAAGGAAGGCAGGAAGGTTTGAGTGAAAGAAGAGAGTGAGATAGAGGTGCCTTAATGGAGGGGCTACGATACACCGCGCTATAACGGCTTTCGCCTCGTCGCAACTTAAGTGGTCCAAAGTGCCCTCTAAAATTTTTATAGACCTGCTGCGGATACTGAAATCGAGATCAATTTCGCCTAAAGTAATAAGAAGAGGAAACAACTCGTGAATAAAGTGTCTCGGGTGCAACCGTACCATACGGCGACTGGGCGGCCCGCTGCTCTTTCACACTTCGATCGGTGGTGGCAGCGCTGGCGACCGCTCTTGGTCGCGATCCAAACATCGGCGGCCGTTTCATGACCTGTACAACTATCAAAGGACTCTGGTAATAGTTCATTTTCCCACAGCACTCGGGCATACATCCGAGCAAGAACCGCTTGGAATCGCGGCACACCGGCACTAGGTGGGTGGAGCGGCCGTGTGACTATACGTCTACCAGAATGCACTGCAGCAGCGATGCCATTGTAGGACCGGCTGGTGGGATCGGTGTGTTGTGATGCACATTGTATGCGCACTGCATCCTTATGTAAGTTGCCCGAACATTCTGAGATCACTATATATTGAAAGAAATTAGTCAAATGTCTTTAGTGGCCTGGGGACTAAGCATTCAAAAAGATCTGTTGCATCTGCAGACAAAACAGCAGGAATTAATCAATCTATACAAGGGCGTCTATTTATTCACCTAATTCCTAAAATTATGCTGTTTAAACATGCACTCTGGTCTTCATTAAATCGAAGCAGATATTTATTTCACAAATCAAATAGTTCACACTGGAATCGCTGTTATTGCTGTGTGAAGTCATTGCTCTTGGCTATTACAAAGCCATGACGTTATGCCTGTGGCGTAGCTTTCCCGCCGTCCCGTGGTCTATCAACACTGCAATGTTGACTCATGCTTGTTGCAGTGTTGTGTTGAACAATCTTCGTGACAGCGTTGGCTCAGTGCATATGTTTATGTTCATGAAACGGCTACGTAGGATCAAATGTGTGACGGTGCACCAAAGAACATCGCAGTCATCAGTATGCTACAAAAACAAAACATTTTCAGCGCAAGGAGCAGTTAGCGGTTTGGTTGGTTTGGTCTTCCGGAGCCTGAGTCAACCGTTGGTCTTGCACACTGTCATGTAGGCCTTTCATTGCTGCCGGTGCCTAGAAGGAAATGCTCTACAGTTCAGCATACAAACAATTTTGTTATTTTCCAGTCTGGAACTCGGGATATTAATATTTTGCATCGTTGCGTCGTGTCGCAGAACGTCATCACATCCCCGTTGTGCTGTCTCAATGATATGGTATACAACTTCTCTCTGAAGCCGCATTCACACTGGCGACTCCCGCGGGTCGTGCGACTTTAGTTTCGTCAACCCGCGACAAGCGCCGATCGACACCGAGTGTTCACATTGGACTGCCTCTTTCTTCACGACAACCCTTTCTCCGAACGAGATCTGAACGAATAGTCGAATTTCGCACTTTTTCGGCCTCTTTCGTCTGCTACCGCGAGCGAGGTCTAACAAGTTAGGACTCCTTTCACGTACGAATACATACAATTTTTTCAACGAGGAAGAAGGTCTTATGATTGCACCCATGTGCAGGGAGGTTACGTCAACCAGAATCGCTCTGATTCGATAAAGACGGAAGCGGCGGAGGTGTGCGCGCGCCCTTGTCTGTGGTATCGCAAAGTCGCAGATCACGAAATCGCCTCATGCCCAAGCGATGAACGCCTGACGAAGAATACGATTACAAATGCGAATTAGTGGCTTCACTATCGCGGTGGTCGTTGACACGTGTAACCAAAAACTTCGTGCGCAACAAGTCGTCCACGCACGCGTATTCACTTTCAATTTTTCCGCCCTAGGAAGGACGCAGAAGACCCGCAGATTCTCTGAGGAGTTCTGCGACTTGAAGTCGCGTAATCGCGCAGACTGGCACGAACGAAGGGACATGAAAATTAACTTCTGAAAGATAGCGTCGATAACTAACAACAAAGAAGCGTCTTTTGCATTACTCTTACAAAGTTGGTAACCAGTGAATAAATACAGTCGCATTCATTAAGTACATGGGTCTAACAATTACTGTCAGTGTTAAGTCATTATTTAGTGAGATACTCATATTAACAACATATGCACGGAATTATCTAGGAATTTATGTTACGTGCACAAAAATGTAATGTAAAACTCGAAGCATATCGCACTATGCTTCGACCAATCCCTGAGTAGGCCTCGGTGGAGTTGGATTCATGCAATGCCGAAAATATCGAGCAAACGGAGCGCATTCAACAGCGCGCTGTCAGGTTCCTATCAACAGATTATCGCACGCGTTCATCCGCGGTTACGGGTACATAGGTAGATTGACCGGTTAAAATCTTTGTAGTTGATGCACAACAAAACAGCCTGCCATGGAATAATGTTTGTTTTGTGCAACACAATGGTCGTCTAGATTGAGCCGCACAAATGTGACTCGGCCATATCATGCTAGAATGAACCAATTTCGATATTTTTTTGTTTCTTTATGCAATCTAAAGTAATCGCCCGCCCAATTTGATTGCTGAATGAGCTGATATTAACACTCTTGAGGAGCGTTCTTTGCAAACTAACCTTATGGAACCCCCAATAGCAGCACTGATGCCTGTAGTATATGGAAATTAATGAATATTTCCTTTTTTTTTTTTTTGTACAAGCGCTTGTGCCGTGTCTCTGCCTTCTTTGTGTCCTCTTTTTTTCGCGCTACTTTTCCATGAAAGAATAAAAGGTGTACCTCTCCTTTCCCTGAATAGCAAGAACAGAGATTCCGGGCTTTCGCATTTTCCTTGCATATCTTGCACCTTAGTAACTTGAGATGTGCTGCCTCAAATCCCTTAAACAGTGCACGTGTCACTTGCATGTCGCTTTCGGGTAGCAGTTCCGAATAAATACTACTTTTATTTTTTTAGACGTTCATCAGCCTGCCAACATGCGCGCACTGAAAATAATGTCCGGGGATCGTTTTTTCGCGCAACGATAGCGATTGATTATCTCAATTTGAAGACCACCGATAAACACGTTTTAAACCATAGTTGCCAGCCGGAAAACTGAAACCTGTAAAAACAAGAAACTCCACTGGCGAAAAGCGCTGGCTTTGTTTAAGTCTAAAGGGACTGTGAAAGAGGGAGCTGCGTCTCACCCGATCATCCATATTCTCCGACGGGTGCCAATAAAGTGCTTTCTCTCTCTCTCTCCCTCTCGCGGCGACAGTTCCTCCTTCTCGTCTCCGTATGTACGTGGAGGGGCGCCCCTTAAAAAAATATTCCTAAAAACACATCTACGGGAATAGACGAAATTTCGATCAAGCTGATCAATGAACTTGGTCCAAGAACTAAGGAAACGTTGTTAAAAGCTTTGTAAACAGTCATAACGAATAAGCGAATTCCGGACAACTGGCGGCAGAGTAAAATGAATTTGATTTACAAAGGGAAAGGAGAAAGGATGCATATAAAGTCCTACAGGCCGATTACCATAACATCTGTTAGGTACAGGTGGGCCATGCAGGCGGTGCAATTAAAGGTGTAAGCATGGGAGAAAGTAACAAGATACTCGGAGAACTTCAGAACGGCTTTAGAAATGGTAGGCGCTTAGATGTTAGCCTGTTCGTGCTTACAAAATGCATCGAAATATCTAGAGTTGAAAATATACCTTTTTATTTGGCCTTCCTGGACATAAACGGGGCGTACGACCACATAAACAGGGAACTCCTGTGGAACATATTGAAAGAAGAAGGTATCGGTTATGAGGCGAGTTCCTACGGGAAATATACCAGGATAGCTAAGTAGAAATTACATGGGAAGGGATAAGAAGTACGGAAGCTGTCAAGGTATGCAAAGGATTAAGACAAGGTGGTCCTCTATCACCGGTGCTGTTCATGCTTTATAAGTTAAATCTGAAACGGAGGATACAAAAACGTAACCTAGGTTTGAACCTGTCATATAGATTACGTGGAAAGGTGGTAGAGCACCGCCTCCCCGGTTTGATGTATGCAGACGATATTGTGCTGCTAGCTTGAGAGTCAGGAAGAATTGCAAACTCTAGTTAAGTATTGCGGAGACGAAGGGGACGCTCTAGGCTTCAGTTTTAGCGCAGTTAAGTCGGGTCTGATGGTTTTCAACAGCTCAACTGATCAGGGTCTTAAAATACAAGGCCATGAAATAACCAGAGTAGCAGAAAATAAATATCTCGGGGTATGGATAAACGAAGGATTGGCATACATTGGAAAGCATGAGCAATCACTTAAGGCCAACGGGCGATGGAATGCCGGAATAATGAAGCATAAGGCATTGTGGGGATACAACAGGTATGAGGTTTTGAGGAGTATTTGGAAAGGAATTATGGTGCCCGGGCTTAATTTCAGAAAAACGGTGTTGTGCCCTAAATCAGAGGTACAGTCTTTGTCAAAACTCTACAGCCCAAGGGTTTTGCTTCTAAGCCCCGTAACGGTGCTCAGTACGAATCTACAACGTTCAAAATCTAGTAGACGACAAATCTAGTCCCCATACTTGTCTATGCTTACCTATATATTCGAGTGTTGCTTCCAGGGGCTTAGTTAGAGCGCTTTGAAGCGAACCCCTTGGGCCGTATATTTTTGGCTAAGGCTGTACAGTCTGCATTAGAAATAAATCAGAAAGCCGTCGGACGATTAGCACTAGGTGCCGACGGCAAAACCACAAATGAGGCGGTACAGGGAGATATGGGCTGGGCATCTTTCGAATTAGGGGAAGCTCAGAGTAAAATCTTAAAGGAGGAACGCCTGTGGAAATTGGACAGTAACAGATGGGCAGCTAGAGTATTTAAATACCTATACCTAAAAAGCGTTGACTCACAATGGAGGAAAAGAACTAGGAAACTAACTAGTAAATATGCTGGTCACAAGGACGAAGAAATAAAGAGCGTTAACCAACAGCTGAAAGACACAGAAGGTAAAAATGGGATAAATTCGATGGAAAAGAAACAGTGTGGAACTATACCGAAAGTGGAGAAGGCAGATCAGAAAGGAAGCTTTCTTTGATAACTCAACAGGCAGTGCCCTATACTTTTTGAAGCTAGATCAGGGTGCCTTAGAACACGCAGCTACAAAAAGAAATTTAACAATGAAGATGACGCATATGCTGTATGTGGTAACTGCAGTGAAGCAATTGACTATATTATACTCGAATGTAATGGTATTCATCCGGAAGTCGATGCAGACGCAGGCACTGTTTCTGAAGCTCAGGGGTTTACAGATACTAGTGCCCGGGTGAATAAACCGGCGGTGGAAGCTAGCAAAAAACGACTGGAAGATTGATGGCTTAAAAGCAGAAAAGTGACACAAAAATTCAATATATAGAATGATAGTATAGTTAACCAATTTAAAACAATAATTAGGATATACGAAGAAAAATGAGCGTGATAGCTACTGCTACCACCCCGTTTCAAAGGAACGCCTATATTCCGTCCATTCATCCAGGCGTGCCCGAGAGCACAGGCTGCGAGCACTCTGCAGTGAGTCATGCGCTGCGCGGTTGCGCTTACTTCTGGCGGCGTCGGCGGCGGGCCGTTATGAAAGCGCGCCCCGCCACCACTTGTCTCCGGCCTCTCCGCTCTGTCAGATACCAAGCGCTGGGGAAGCGCAGCAAACTTCCTCTTGGGTGTCCTTATCTGCACAACGGTTGCGCAGAGAAGGGTGTCGCTCATGAAAGGAACGCACGCCTAAAATCTGCGCTCTAAAGAAAAACACTGAAACGAGCGTTGGAGTAAGGCTGATCCGTAGTCTTTATTATTAACTTCTATTCAACGTGCAAACTCAGAGGGCTGTAGTACATCGACTAGAGCCATGCATAGAATGACGGCCTATGGGGCGAATTGGTTCAGGACTTCGAAGCCGACAACACAATAACGAATAGGACTCCACATGCGCACAAAAAAAAAAAAAAAGGAAATATGTGCATGAGCTGTCATATCCTTTCTCGTGTTCTCTTTGTGGTGTAGTGTTTTCGAGCCATGCATATTTCGTATATTCCGTCTTAAACGCGCTGTTAATGCCTTAAGGGACAAAGGAGCTGGCGGAAGGGGCTATGGCTGGCCGGACAAATACATTTGCGCAAACGAAGAACGCGTGTCATCCTCCAGAGGTTTGCCGTCAAGGGAAAAGACTGCGCTATTGTTGACGGCACCCTGTGGCCAACAGTCTCCAGCGTTTTGTTCCACTGCCATAGTCGGGTTAGGAACCTGGGCAGTTGTTGAGAAATGGTTGTAACCTACATTTTCTTGCCTTGGGTCGCAATGTCCGCTAAAATGCTCGGAAGTTTGGTCCTCCATCAACATTGGATAGTCTTGTAAATCAGAGGCGCTGTGTATAGCGGGGTCGCTGGGGACACAATGTTCACCTGACGGAAGCTGCACATCTCTGTTGGCTTGGCTGTGCCAACCCTGGCTTTCGTCACAATATCCTCTCCAATTCGCAGAAGGCTGGTCCGTGGTGATCACTGGATGGATTTGAAGGTCCCCGGCGCTGTATGTAGGAAGATCGTAAGTGGTACAAAGTCCGCCCGACATATGCAGCATATTTCTGATGGGACTGCTGTACCACACCCGGCTCGGTGTCATAGGGGCTAATTCTTGGGCAGCAAACAATCTCATATCTTGGGGAGTAGGCTTGGCGGCATTTTGGATGCATGGCGTATCGACAAAGTGCTTAGCTTCCTTTGACTTTCTTTGCGTAGGTTTCTTGGCGGGCGGCGCGAGTAGTTGGTCACTTTTGTTTACTGCGTGTAGTCTGGAAGATACAGAGTCGGCTACTGCAGTGTTCTCGCAGTCGCTCCATTTCGCTGCTGTGGGTCCCACTGTTTGATTTTTGGGCCAGCCGATGGGGGAACTGCACTTTTCTGGGTTCTTGGATTTCTTCACTCTGCGGTTGGAAATTTTCTCGGCGGGCTTTGCCGACACTTGGCCAGAAGCGCTTACCGCTTGATCACAGGGCGATGCATCTGAGACTACCGTAGCGTGCTGATAATTAGACCTGTCCACGATGCTGGAGAGCTCCGCTTGGTCACTATGCGATTCGATAAAGTGACTGTACTCATCTTGATCGGTGCTCTTTGGTTTTGTTCCGATGATTTTCTTGCTGGGCGATGCAGCGCTCATCACTTGCTGACTTTGGGGTGAGGATACGCCTGCTGAAGGGTACTCGTAGCCACAGCAATCCGGGGCAGTGGATGACAGCACTTGATTAACGGGCTTATCAACAAGAGAAGTATACCTTTCTTGGTTCTTGCCACGGGGTTGGAAAAATTCTTCAGCAGCGGTAACCGTCTGCAGTTTTGGAGATATGGACTGGCCTTCTGCACTGCGCTGACAGTGAGACGAGTCCGCGACGGGATGGCTTCCAAGATGGATCGACGCAGCCGGCGGCAAAGATTCGGGGGCACTGTTGATGGCCGGCTCATTTCGTCCGGGTGGCTCTCTTGGCAGCGGATGCTTCGGTACGAGGGACTGACTAGAAACGGGGGCCGCGTCGCTTGTAGTGCAAGCTGCCGGACTGGAGTCAGTTCCGAGAGGCTGCGGGCTGGCGTGCCGCTGCTGGATGTCCTCGTTGTCCGACATTTGAACGAAAGCTGCTAGGGACGACCAGGTATCAGTTTTTGCTGACGGAGCCACGAACACTATCGTCACTGGGCGAGACTGAAGTTCCTGCCGCTTGCACTGCAGATGAAATCAGGACTGATGCACTCGCATAGAGCGCTACTGCACATGCCAAGATAAAGGGAAATTTGCGCACGGCACAACAATCGTATTTTTTTAATGGAAGAGGGAGGGGGCAATTGTGAATTGTAACGTATGGAGCAACCTTACTTTTAGTAAATTCATGATAAAATTTATTATCGGCTGACCAAGAGGTTGCTGTTAAAAAAATTAGGTGTTTTGGCTTTCATACGCAAACATGGTTCACCGAACGTAATTGCCAAAAGGTGGATCTGGTGCGTGGAAATATTCTTAACGTGTGTAGGCGGAAAATTAGGGACGTTGCTAATATTTAGCCCTTTTATCTCAATTATCGGGGATTTCACACATATACCCATGATAGTCAGTATTGTTTTCTCTCGATGATGGATGCTTCCTATCAAACGGTCTTGTGCTACGCGGCTGCCACAGATTACGCAAGCAGTTGCCACGGGCTCAGCAACGCGCTTGAGGAAGACGCCGAAATTGCTATGTGCAAGATTGTAGAAACTGTGTGCGCACAAGTGCGGTACTAAAACTACTTATTTTGTCATGCATATGTGCCGTCCTTATCTGTAGGGCTTATTATTTTTTTTTATGCGTAAGCAATAAGTGGCTATGTTTGAAGCATACATTATCAAAAGATTGTCATTACGATTGCGCTGAACTAAAAAGAGCTCGACGGAAAAGAACAACTGTACGCAAAAGAGGACCAAAGAATATAGCCAGGGAAATCGTGAGGTCGGAGTCAAGTCATTAGTAATTAATATGACCAAAAAGCTATTCAGACGTCGAAAACAGTCCAGTGAGCTAATGCCGATGTCCAAACGGGCGTGATGACACGCAACCGGAAGACGTTGTGTGTTCCGACATCAGAGTCAAAAGGCGATAATATATGGTCGAAATCAATTAAAACGTGTTACATAATGTCAAATAATCCAATGAAAATATAATCAGGTAAAAAAATTGGGACGAAGAGCAAGCAGAAGATTAATGGAGACGAGTATGTGGTGACGTCACATCAGTGACGTTACCATAGTGACAGGCACCGCCAAGGCGTTCCTAGCAACCGCGTTGCGCCACTGCGTACCCGTAGCAACGGCGACGTCATGGAGAGCTCACGGCGCGGCATATCTGGGCGTATTGTGAGGAGGCGCGCCGGAACGAAAAACGTAGTCGCGATGGCGTAGTGTAGTGCAACGTTGCGCCAGGTGGGAATCACTGTGGAGCAGTGATTGCGCTTTCGTGTAAAGCGGGTGGGCACAGTGATCCGAAACGTACTTTTTTTTTTTTTTTGCGAAATAAGAAAACCGTCGTCGGAAGGGACGAATGTCTCCTCTCTAGCCGCAGTTAAATGTCTCGCAGGTCGTGGCGGATATATCAACGTGTAGTTTAGGTAGGGGCGTTTCGGAGACCGCGCAAGGAGCGTACACGTGTAAGGTAAGCCAACAAGGGGCGAAGCTTGATTGCGAAATTCTAGCTGCGAAGAACCCTGCATGACCTGCTCGCAAACATCTTTGTACTTTGGTATTATGATAATACAGAATTGCATACTACTACTACAATGCCTGCCCACGCGTCTTACGAGCATCGACTGGACCGGCCGTCATCGAGCAAGACGCTGTGCATAGCTGTCTCACTGTGATGCTTTTAATGCCGGATTTGCTGGCAGTGGTTAGGTACCGGCACTGTAGCGTATAGACCCTTTGTAAAGCAATTGAAGTTGGCTTGTCGGCACAGCAAAAGCCCCTTCACCATGGCGGCCAAACCTGTTTTGGGGTTAGAAATTCGGTGCAGTGCAGGAGAGCTTTATTGGGACAATGATTACCATGTCCCTTTCCTGCACCCGGTTGA
Organism: Amblyomma maculatum; assembly: GCF_055883805.1. Classification (NCBI taxonomy): domain Eukaryota; kingdom Metazoa; phylum Arthropoda; class Arachnida; order Ixodida; family Ixodidae; genus Amblyomma; species Amblyomma maculatum. Next base: position 92,176,202 of record NC_139346.1, on the reverse strand, counting down.
GGTGAATTATCGGGTCGAAAACTATTTACAGGGTTCATGTAAACATGGTAGGCTCGGGTCGAGAAGTCATGGGGTCGAGTCGTGTCGGCTCCGGCGCAGGGGCTACGTTGACTGGACTCGCCCCGCTGCAGGAAGCATGTAAACACGGTCGAGTTGAGTCTGGCCGCAGTGGGAGAGGAGAACAGCACGGAAAATGATAGAGATGCGCGGGAGAAAAAAACCGGAATCGGGTGCCATCTGCTAGTTCTTCGCCTCAACGCGAGGCGCCACTGTATTTGCCGCTATATTATACTTGAATGTCATGGTATTCACCCGGAAGTTGATGTAGGCGCAGTCACCGTTCCTGAAGCTCTGGGTTTAAGAGATACCATTGGCCGGGTGAATAAACTGGCGGTGGAAACTAACAAAAAACGACTGGAAGATTGGTGGCTTGAAAGCAGAGAAGTGGCATAATGTTAGTAATGAAGAAACAAAAATTTAATAAATAGAATGATGATTTAGTTCAACAATTTAAATCAATAATTAAGATATAGGTAGAAAAATGAGCATGATAGCTACAGCTACCACCCCGATTCAAAGGGGACGCTCGTATATTCCATCCCTCCACCCAATCAATCAATCAATCAATCAATCAATCAATCCATCCATTCATCAAAGATTGGTGGCTTAAAAGCTGAGAAGTGACATAATGTTAGTAATGTGGAGACAAAAATTTAATAAATAGAATGATGGTATAGTTAACTAATCTAAAACAATAATTAAGGTATAGGGAGAAAAATTAGCGTGATAGCTACTGCTACCACCCCGTTTCAAAGGGGACGCTCCTATGTTGCATTCACCCATCCATGCCATTGAGAGAACGGAATCATGCACTAGAGCGTCGTCTGCGCGAGTGCTCCTACGGGATATGGTTTGGCAGTACGCGCCTCGGTTACCCTCCACGTTTAGCCGATGAGAAGAGCCATGACAGAAATTAGTGAAGAGCGCCTAGCAGTGAATGAAAAGAGGGGCCAGCTCTCCTCTGTTCCAGCGCCGCAGATTTGAAGCAGAAACATTTTCGCTTCGCTTCTGAACAGGTTGCGCAAAAGCTAGGGAGATTACCAAAGCGCAAGGGAACATTTTCTTATCTTCTTTTTGCAGAGCCATACGGAAACGCATTAAAAAGGACTACATAAAACGAGATACATTCCTGAATAAAGCAGTAAAGCTTCTGCATGATTCGTCAGCAGAAATTACGAAATTACGAAATTAGTTTACGAAAAAAAAAAAACACGATGTAAAAAAAGGAAAGTGTGCTACTTCAAAAAGAAAGGAGAAAAATCGCTATATGCTGACAGGGGGAGGAAATGCGTTACAATTCAGATATCAAATCCCGATCTACGTAAAACTGGTTAGAAGAACACTGACTCGTGAGCTCTTCTTTTATCTTCATAGCGGACGCCCCAAGAATGGACCAAGCCGCACTGGCATCGCACAGCACACGGACGTCGAAATTACTCCGTAGCCCTCCACTACGGCTCCTCTTTCTCTCTTTCCACTTTCACTCCCACCTTCCTCCCTTCCCTTACGGCGCGGTTCAGGTGTCCACATAAACAAATGGGACAGATACTGCGCCTCCTAGACACCTGGGTCTGCTTCTGTTTGCTGTGTGGTGCGGCGTTCGAGAAAGAACCAAATGAAAATCGCGGCACGGACGCCTGGATCGGACGCCTGGGGGAGTCAGCTTCGTCTATGTAGGAAACAGCTGGTGACGTCATGAACAGTCATAAGGGTACATGACGCGCCCCTTGTCGAACACAGCCAGCATTCCAGTGAACGCATCAAAGTTCAACGGCGTTCTATATCTCGTTGGAGGAAATTAAAGGCGCAGTATTTGTCACTCTCGGAATTCCGCTATTCTCACGGTAGACAAGGGGAATTATAATGAACGTTTCACGATCCCGGATGTGGCGCAGTTGATGAAGCGCTCAGCTGGATATCCTAGGGATGAAAGTTCGATTTCCGGTGCAGACTAGGTTTAATTATTTATTTATTTTAACTATCTCCCTCGAAAGTGTGACACCCTCTGCCAACTGCCTCTACAACAGCCCACGCTGACATCGATGAGGCATTAAATGCTTTTGCCTTAATAAAGAAAGGAGACATCTCGGGGCCTCCACCCGCCCATGGGAACGTCATTAGGTGACACTCGATTCGTAGACTTCCTGTTGTCGCGCCCGTTTTCTCGAGCGTGTAATTTATTCCTCCCACACCGCCAACACGTTCATCGATCTTTGCCTTTTCCTTCTCGTCTGCGCTCGCATGGCTTTCAACCCAGCGTTTAAAGTCAAGAAGGCCTTGAGGGGTCAGAGACCCCCCCGCAATTATTTAAGCGGCATCTGAGACCCCACTGCGCAAAAATGTGTAACTGCACGAATACAAAGCAGGCTGACAGCTTTATTCTTGTGGAGTGGTTGTTAGAACGTTTCTGTGTTGTTTCGGCAATTTCAAAGTGTTTTAATGCGAACAACGAACATCTTTTCTAGACCCGAGAAGGAGGCAGATGATTTCTTTGTAGAAAGCAGTGTACAAAACAGCTAGGCCACTAGTAGCTTTCTCTCTCTTTTTCATAATTACCATTTATACCTCTGCTCGAAACACATAGACAGGCCCCTCTAATGGAGCCAGTCTTCGGGCACTGTTTCAACCTTGTCTTGTGTCTTCGTCGGTCACCAGCTTCGGCAGTTACTCGACCTCTCGGAATTGTGCGTGACAACAGCCCCAGCGACCAGAGTCGTTCGAGAGCGCATGCCTGCAGGCGGGCAAACTGCTGTCGACAACAGCGGCCGCCGAGCAATCCTGCCGAGCACTGCTTTCCAAAAGAGCCCTTTCCTCTGTCATATTGACTGCAGTCTCCCGTGTCTGTAGCTTTGGTACAGTCTTCTGTTCTTCGACCAACGGCGGCAAAGGTGTCTGTGTGTGTCTTATTTTTCTGTCCTTGTCTTGGTGCATTACATTTTGTTCCCTCCAGTCTCCCCGCCTAGTTGGCTCCATAGCAACGGCTGTGCGTGGATGCTGGCACACGAGCGTGCGAGTTGCAAGCGTGCAAACATGCCGTCGTCGTTGTTAGCCAGAACGAGCGCTTTTCCGATGTTCGGCGAGAGGCACCTTTTGTGGTGCTTAACTAGTGCAGCGTATGTACCATCTTTGCCAAAAGTAACCAGGCTGAAATTTATAAAGCCAACGTAGATTCCTAGAAGGTCACAACCTGTTAAGAAGTGAGGACAGAAGCTCGCCTTTATTTTTCACATATTTACATCTTCAGAAGTGATACGAATTCTCTACAACCCGACTATATTTGGCAAGGACGTATCATCGGCGTGAGCATGGATTGATCATTTCAAGAGATCGCTAGAAAGTTTGGATATCAGATTACAGGTGAGCACGAATTATTCGTTCGTACGTGAGATTAACAGAAGGGCAGTGTTGCGTTTTTTTTTTATATTCTCTCGGTCATATCGTTTAGGAAGTGCCAAGCCGTAACATAGACGCCCGCTTTATCTCATGAGCCAGAATCGACGGCGCTAGACATCTGCAAAGCAGCTCGCCACATGCAGTTCGGCAGCGCAAGATGTCACCGATATCCGCGGCGACGCCCAAGAAAAGCGCGCAGAAGAGAGCACGCGAGCGGCTCCACTGGAGAGGCAGTGCAGAATTTCTTTTCCGGTGTGGCAAGAAATTCGCCAGCTTTTGATCAGAAGCTTGTTTACGATACGTATTGCCGGACGAGAGAGACATGTGTCCAAACAGTTCCTGTCGGTGCGGTGTGACAGGATCGCGAAGACTCCGCGAACACGGCTGACGAACCGAGATGGCCAGATGTTTTCGTAGTTACCGCGATCATCGATATAGAGTTTTAAGCTGAATTCGCAAACGTCGCATAGTTATTTGCAATAGAGTACTGGAATAAAATTACGCCAAAAATGACGCCGAATCGCAAGTTGAAGTGACAGCTGCGGTACAAGCAAGTTTCTACACATATGCAGTGGCATATCAGCTGACGCCAGTGTGGCTTGGATCACCCGGTCAGCTTGTACGTTATCCCCGCTGCTGAGGTGTCGCATAACTCATTCATCTCTTTATATCTTAAGAAAATGTTGACGATAAGGCAGTTTCATAAGTAAACTATCTGCTCTTGCGCTGGACGCTAAAAAACTCCGTCCTCCGTGGCTTCGATGCCGAACAAAAAAAGGCCTACAGACGACCAGGATGCAGCGTACGGCCAGAGTGCCGCCGCCCTGAACGCTCGCGGATATGCAAATAGCCTTGCGGCATCCGGTACTGCACGTAACCGGTGCAAATTTGTGTACCATCATGATTCAGCATAGGGCGACCTTTTCTGACGAATTCTCTCTTTAATCATCAAAACGCCGCACAAACGATCGATGCTGCAAAGATGGGACGGGACTACAGTTCGTTGTTACTGCCCCATTGGTCGGTACTCAGGTGGACACCGCCTTTTATGTGCTGGCCCTAAAACATGATCTGCAGCGGAAGTTTACAGTCGGTACGATGTTGAATCGGGCTAGTTTTCGCGCTTCTCGCACTCAGGCGTCGACGCGCACTTTATGTCCATAGACGCCACCACATCACCACATTCTCGGTTATCGACGTCAACCGACATTCATGCATGCAGCACTAGAGCAGACGACTTTCGCAGCTACCGGAAGTGTGTCCGTCAGGTCTTGGCTGCAGCGAATGGCCTCTAGCAGCTATCACTGGTCGTACTTGTGACTCTCCCTCCAGACCGGCCGTGCTCGAGAAGAATTAGTTCAAAACCTCACCGCCGCGCGAGGGCCAATCAGCCCGCGAATTTCAAAATAAACTGTTTTTAAAAAATAATAGGTAACCGCTGACTTCATTCTAAGGTGCTATATTTTGGGCGATTGCTGAAAAGCGTTCATTCTATACATTGAACACGTTTATCAGTGGCCATTCCAGCCATTTCATAGTGTCTTTATGAATGGGGATAATACCCTTAGCAAGGCGATACATGAAGGACACACTGCTGGATTCCGTAAAGTGCGGTTCTTGTGCGGCCTCCAGAAACGCCGCTGCCGACGCTAATGTACCCACCGCCGCCAGGTCGAAAATTTTCAACTGCGGCTAGAGAGGACAGGTTCAGCCTTCACAGTATCAGCTTTCGTCAACCCTTGCGTCACCTGTTTTTCTATTTCGCAAATAAAAAGAGAAGATATACCCTACGGAGAACGACTGCGCATGCATGAGAGACTAGACTGTTTTAGTGCCGCACTTTTGCACTTCTTTCTTTGTGTCATCTTGCGCACCAAGATTTCCACGTCTTTCGAGAGCGCTTTGCACAGCCCGTGGCAACTGCTTGAGCCATGCATGCAAGCCCCATAGAACAATACGCTCTGGTACAAAGCGTCAGTCATATCGGCATTGAACGGAATTGGCTATCACAGTTGTATGTGTGGAATCCCTGATAATTCAGACACAATAAGGGCGAAATCGCAACTTAAGTAACCTTCGCCTACCTATCCATTAAGCTTCACGTTTTCACAATTTTGTTCAGTGAACCACGCTTGCGTTTCAAAAGCCGAAACGCCGTGCTTTTTTAAGATAACATTTCGGTCGGCCGTTTCTTCTTTCTGGCATGACTTTATCTGAACAGACAAGACGTCTTTAATCTTTACATCTCACGCATCCCTCCTTGCACAAACACACACACAAAAAAAAAATTCTGCACCACGCACAAACTGCCCTCTCCCTCACCACTTGCGGTGGCGGTCCGTGCAAGTGCATCCGTGTTGATTTCACCTGCGGTGTAAACGTGAGGCGCATAAGTCTCGTCCAGTGACAATAGAATTCGTGCTCCGTCTACAAAAACAGATATCTGATCGTTCCTTAGCAGTTTGGACAGATGTCGAACCACAAGAACATACAACAGCGGTACGCTAGCCTTCAATCAACTCCTCTGGTAACTGACTCCAGTCCGGCAGCCAGCGCTGCAAGTAACGCCGCCCCTGCAAGCGTCTCTTGTCAGTTCCTCGTACCGAGGCAGCATCCGCCGAGAACACAATCCGGAAGAAAAGAGGAGACCGTCAGCTCTGCTTCCCAAACTTCCCTGCCAACTGCGTCAGCCAGTCTTCTCGAAACCCACTCTGTCGCGGACTCGTGTCAAAGTGAGTACACTGCAGCAGGCCAGGCCACGTCTCCTAAACAGCAGAGGGTTACTGCTGGTGACGAATTCTTTGCACCGCCCGGCAAGAACCAAGACAGTTACACTTCCCTCGTTCATTCGCCCATTATTCAAAAAATAGGATCCTCCGTCCCGGATTGGCCTGGCTATCAATACGCTGCACCAGGCATATCCACGGCACGGAATATGCAAACGTTAAGCGCACCTGACCAAGTATTCGCGCCGCCCAGCAAGAAAATGATCGAAACAGAACCGAAGAACACCAAAAGTCAAGAGGAGCAAAGCCATTTTATTGATTCACATAGTAATCAAGCAGGAAAGTCGATCATCGTAAACAGGCCTAGTTATCAGCACGCTGCAGCAATCCTAGCTGAATCGCTCAGCGTGCAAGTGGCAAGCTATCCCGAGCAATCATTCACAAAGCCCGCCAAGAAAATTTCCAAAAGAAAACCCAAGAGGGCCAAGAATGAAGAAAACTGCAGTTCCGTTGTTGACCGGCCCGGGAATCGAACAACGGGATCTACAGTAACGATTTGGGCAGACTGCGAGAACATTGTCTCTTCCAGTCTACAAGCGGTGAGCGAAAATGACCAAATCATTGTGCCTATTGCCAGGAGCGGTGCGAAGAAAAAAGCTAGAAAGGACAAGAAGCAAGGAAAGTGCATTTACGCTGCTGATTCTCCCGGTAATCATTGTGTAAGTTCGACTGTCGATGACTGGCCTAGCTATCAGTATGCTGCAGAACGCGTATCCACATCCTCGAATGCACACGTGGTGAGAGCTCGTGAGCAAATCGACAGATCGCCTGCCAAGAAACCTACGAAAAGGAAATCGAGGAAAGCTAAGAACCAAGAAACGTTGGACCGCGTTTTAGTATCGCCCAGTAATCAAGGCGTGCGGTTTACCGCACCTAACATTCACGATATAAGCATTGCTGCTCAAGAATCCACTCCTACCACGTCGAGCCAGACGTGTAACAGCCGCGTGGATAGGAATATGCATCATCAGTCGTGTGGACTTCGTGTATCTGGCGGTATTGCTACACATAGCGCCGTTAGCTTACAACACCATCCAGCGAGGACCACGGGCCAACCTTCTGCGCATCGAAAAGGATATTGTGACCGAAGACAGGTAAATGTATTCGCAACGACCGCCCAGGTTCCTCCTCCAAATGACGGCTCCAGTTCAGAGAACATGACAGTTGAACAAAATAATGGAGACCATTTATCGCGAGATGCCGTGAACGAAAGCGCTGTCTCTTCCCTTGACAACAGGACTCCAGAGAATGACAAGCTTCCTTCGTTTGAGGAACTGTGCACCTATTTGTACGGCCGACCATACTTTCTTCTGTCAGATGCCGCCAGCTTATTTGTTCCTTAATGTGTTAACATAATGGCACGAAGTAATATACGGAATGTTCTCGGCTCCAGTCGATGTACAGAGCACTGACTCTGCGCGTAGGAGAGAATTTAATAAAACTGCCCTGCAGGATCAGTCTGACAGCAATGCACAAGAATGCTAAATTGGGCGAGTTGGTGCATGCGCATTTTCCCTTCTTTTTTGTCCTTGTCTTCTTTGCGCTACGTTTCCTAAAATGTGACAACAATGCTTGTTTGCGTTTTTTTTTTTTTGAGCGCAGATTTTAGGCGCCCGTTCTCTTCTTGGGCGGAATCGCGCTTGGCACGACCGGTGGTTAGATATCTATGGTGGCCGAGGAAACTGCCTTATCAGTTTGCCAATGTTGCCTCATGCAACTTGCTTTAGTCATCTGGTACACGGTCGTTTTGGACAGCCGGGTAAATGGCAACATTGGGATCAGGGACCCCTTCGCGCTGTCCTGTCCTACGTTTAAAGGTGCAGCTTAATTCACCTACAGTTTAGTGCTCCAGTTGGCCACGCTTTTAAGGTGGTAGCGGATAACTTTGGGCGCAAGATTTTTTTTGGTCTCGGGCAACCTGCCAACTTTAAAGTTCGGGATACATGGAGCGTTTGTAAGGCGTAAAGCCGCGACGGTTTTCGCCTGACGGCGCAAACTCGACGCCCGGCGTCGGAAAAAACTCCTGCCTCCCCAGATCTGGACCTGCCAGATATTTGACAGGCGGGCGGCACGGTGTTCAGTTGAACCAGAAGCTGCTGTGGACGTGCGCTAAGAGGAACGCGGAAAGCTGGTATTTCCGCTTTGAGCGGCCGCGTTGTCAACATTGATAGCAATAAGGTATGCAGCAAATTTGTCGCAGAAATGTGATTATGCTAAAAGTAAACGTTTTATCAAACATGTAATGTGCTATTTTGTGTGTACATGACCTGCTCTCGGTTCGAAATGTGTGTGTCCTCCCTGAATTGGAATGCGTCAAAGAAAACCACGCCGTTGGTATCCGCGGCTGAGCGGGCATTCCAAGGTATGCGTTTCTTTCATTCAAGCATGCAAATCATTCTGCGACTTACATATACGCTTGCTACAATTACCTCAGTACCGACGAAATGAGAACTTTCAAGATTTTAATAAAGGAGAGAGCGTCGTTACCCTCGCTCACCTTGCTTGGCTGTGATTTCTACTCACTGATCACATTTGCTTTCGCTTTAAGCATACGCGGCGTCGCTGGATGCGTTGCCGCTCCGTGTATTTCTAGCTGGGCACGTAGCACCGGTGCGGCGCTTTTCGACAAGCGAACATCGTGGGAAAGAAAACATTGCATGTGTCCCTGGCTTATAGCCTCACAGTTTTTAAAACAGCAGCGTAGGCATCCTGAGGGGCCGTAAACACTACTCTTCAACAGGGTAATGTAAATAAATAAAGAGAAAAGGCCACAAAAATTAAAATAGAGGTACCGATTTTCGAGTTCAACAGTGGCCAGCTATTACACGGCGTCGCAGGGCCATCGAGAATTAGCGCTTATAATTGCGCTGCAATTTATGTTCCTAAAACATTTGCGAGAACTAGACACCCCTGGCTGCGCTTATATTTTACTTGAAAGGTACACGGTTTACGTAACGGCTTGAACTTCATAGTTCATACCAATGAAGACCTTCCGATGGTCAGTAAAGTGAGACAGTTTACACTTTGTCGACAGCACGGTTCGATTCAGCAGTTTCGCTCAAGCATAGACTGCTTCCCCGTTGTGTGGTGGTTGTCTTTTGTTGTTTGCTCAACTCCAGTTGAAATCTTTCTTCGGCAGCTTGATAACACGTCGGGTCCGCGATCGGGTCCGGCGCCCTAGAGGACACTTTTGACCCTTAAAGTACGATAAGGTGAAAGCGTCTGTTGTGCGGTATTCGTAAGCCCTCCACTACGGCGCCTCTTTCTCTCTGTTTTTGCTACCACCTTCTACTTTTCCTTACGAATCTGTTAGGGTGACAGATACTGCGCCTTTTCTTTCTTGTAAACTAATCTGAACCGCCGCTGACTCCTGCTGCATGGAGTCTGCTTATCTATAGGGTGTTGCACAATTAGAGGCGCGATGTAGAATGCTTCTCCCAGCTAAACCGCGGAATCCTCGCAGTTCAAATTTTGCACAGAAATGGTATTTTGTTGCTAGTATTTTTTAATACCAAATTTGTTTGGGGTACTTGCCTGATTCGATCAAAAGAAGTCAGATGTTCCCATCTTATGCGGCGGCGACAATGCCAGACGAGCCGCTGCCCCAGCGATGGTACTGGTGGCGCCACCTCATGCTGCTTACAACAACTCAAATCTTTGCCAAAACATTCGCCCGCTCTTTTTCTGCTACAGAGTTGTTGTAAGCAGCATTAGGTGGCGCCACCAGTACCATCGCTGGGGCAGCGGCTCGTCTGGCGTCGTCGCCACCGCATAAGATATGGAAACATCTGACTTCTTTTGATCGAATCAGTCAAGTTCCCCGAACAAATTTGGTATTAAAAATACTAGCGACAAAACGCCCTTTCTGTGCAAAATTTGAACGGTGAGGATTCCATGGTTTAGCTCGGAGAAGCATTCTACATCGCGCCTCTAATTGTGCAACGCGCTGTATGCTGTGTGGTGTGGCGTTCGAGCAAGCGCCAAATGAATGGCGCCGCACAGACACCTGGATCGTACGCCCGGTGGGGGGATTTATATGATCTTAGCCAAAAGGCCGAGAAGCGAACTTCGCCTGGTGACATCATGACCGGATGTCACGTAAGTATGACGTCTCTTGTCTTTATTAGACATACCGGACGTGACGACATCATGACATCGCATCCGGGTCATGGCGTCACAACAGAAGACATTACCATGTGGTGACGTCATAGCCAGTCATTGTCATTACTTACGGCTATTTAAAAATGTCTAATTAGTGACTAGTTAGTCATCACTATTGCGGCACCGCCAGCTGTGCTACTATCATCCTCTCGCTAGAAAAGGAGAATTCAGGTGCGCGACGCACGATCCCGGTCGTGGCGCCAGTAATACCGTACTGTCCTTCCCCGTCTGCCTGCCGGTAAGCTGGTTTTCAACTCTTTTTTTTGCATGACGACGTCGCTGGCTGTCTCTACCATGCCCAATACTTTCGAGATGCCTTACGTGGCGTCATAGACCTCAATAATATTAGTTCAATTGGACAGTTCAGATGTCCCATGTGTGGATGGTGACATGCACGACAACGCTGACTAAAGCTTAGTTCGTGAACTTTGCAGAGTTACAGGTGAAAGGCCGTCGGTGTCTTGTTATTGACCTTGAACCAAAGATTGTGAAACTCAAGCTTCTTTGGCTCCCCGAATATATTAAAGACCTTCACATCCGTGGCGTCTTTCGGGCTTGTGGTAAAGTTACCTCCATTACAGTGGCACACTGGAGAGTTTCTGAAATTGAGGGCATGGGGATTTTGAATCTTGCCTTGACTCTTGATGATGCAGTCACTGTGGTGGTGGTGGTGGTGAAAGACGTTTATTGGCTCAAAAGAGCATTCACAGGGAGTTATGACTGAACCACCCTAAGAGGCCAGTCCTCACAAGCACTAGGTGGGGTCCCTAGTAGGGCACTCTAGTGGCGTCGGCCGCCGCACGCGTGCGCTCAACCAAGGCCTTTTAGACCTGTAGGTCACAGCATCTGAGTAGGGTCGCCTCCCAGTCCTCCCGGGTGAGGTTAGGATGAGTGGGCATAGCAGGGTTGGAGGGGCAGGCCCACACTATGTGGTAAATGTGCGAACACTTCTCCGCACACTGCGGACAGCTGCCCGAGAGAGAATGGTAGAAGTACTTGAGAGCTGCCGGTCACAATAAGGTATTTGTATAAAGGCGGAGCAGAAGCCGCTCCTCCGCCTTTGAGAGGCCTTTACACGGGGGGGATAAACACCGTGGCCAAATAGATATATTATAACAATATCTTTTAAAGAATAAGCTAGAGAGGATTAGAGTTCCTGATCATCGAGGTCGGAGGGGAATGCCCGGTGAGAGAGCGCGCGGGCGGCGGAGTCAGCTGCCTAATTTCCCTGAAGGTCCATGTGAGCAGGAGCCCAAATGATACTCCGGTGAGCGGGGTCCCCGGTGTGGACGCTGTTTTGGAGAAGGTGATAGGCTAGGTACGGTACCCAGCCCTGCTCGAAATTTTGAAGACCCCCAACAGGTGGCGCTACTAGGACGGCCGTCATAAAGCCCCTCTATCTCTGGAAAGTAGCGAAATTGTAAGATCTTTGCCGCCGTTTCCCTCTCCCAGCGCTTTCCTCCTCGCTCCTCTACGCTCCCCTCTCCAAAGAGAGAGTGAGGGTGGGTTTTCTGGTTTGTCGTTGGCTGCCGGGCCCCCTGACGTGCCAAACACGTCACCATACGTCATCAGCACGCGCAAAAACTTGTTTTGCTTGTTTTTTATTTTCTCGCTGCCGCCATTAAACTGCCTCGTCGTACCGTTCCTGTGGCTTGCGCGCGTGCAGTTTCGAGCACGCGATGCCGTGCTGCTGCGCGTTTCAGTGTTCAAGTAGAACAGAAACAGAACATAGAATAGTAGAACAGAACGACTGCCGCGCTTCGCTGATTACCAACACGGCACCGGCAAAGTTAACTGAGTTGAAGAACTTTTCAAAGTCTCACATGTCACTGACGAACCCATCGCCAGCCGGAATCGAAACTAAAAATTGCTGAGAACTTTTTCCGCAGTAACAGAGAGGGTATCCTCAAAAATTCAATCAGCACTGCACAACTGCAGGCCCGGATAAAAGATAGCATTTCATTGGTATCTTGCTTACCAGCCTGCCACGATGTTGTAAAAGAGATTGTGAGTGTTTTCGTGAAAGTACGGATCCAGATTTTTGTCCGAGATGAAGCCTCAAAAATATCTCCAGTGACTAGTAGTAAATGCGGTAGCAAAGGCGTAGGCATGCGGGTCGCTGCAGCTCAGATTCGGTGACAGTATGCATTCGTAATTTCATGTTTTATTAATTTGAAACATTTGTGAAAGTTGTGGTTTGAAAATCTGCATACAATTAATATTTTGCCTGTCGCCTGAATGAATCTGTAAATTGTTCAAAATTTCTGGTAACTGCTTGCATTTTTTTAAAGATATTCTCGTGCATATCTGAAGCTTATAATCATCGAGATTAAAATTGGATTGTAGCGTGTGTGAAAAATGTTTCTACGAAAATTATTTGCTTGCAATTCGTTTTCATATCTTTTCATTTCGTTAAGGTTTCTCAGCATCTTCCAATTGTCTAACAGTGTTTTTCTGTGCATTTATTTTTATTTGAAAATGTGTGTTTTCAATTAATGTGCCTGCGCCAGTCTAGGACCCTTTTCAAAGCGACCAGTGCTGTGTCAGTAAAATCAAAGATGCTACTTGGTTCCAATCTGCAACAGTGTTTATCGCTACCTTTCTTCTGTATTTGGAACTGTGTATTTTGTATGCGCCACATCTTACGACCTTTAAAGCAAACCAGTATTGTGACAATTAAATAAGACCCTATTTTGCCTGAGTCACTTTGCCGATCAATTGATTTTGCGAAGAAATAAAAGCCACTTTTTTCACCTACACTGCCTCTGATTAGCAGCTGTAGGAACACTGCTTCATCGTTTTCTTACAGATGTGATTTGAAAATGAAAGCATACAACAATCGATGCTTTTGCTTATAGGTTAGCCAGAAGTGATCGATGTTAGAATTCGCCGGTTTGCCGCTCACGCGCAAAGATGCAGGAGATTTCTGAAGGGGCCATTGGCTCTCATTCAGGGTCATCTATCTATCACCCAACACAGATGACACCATAATTGCCTGCTCAGTTTATTTCCCGTTCTTGACGCTTCAGAGTACCCGAGCGCGATGCTGAGTGCTAACATTTCTTGCCGTTTTGAGCATGTCTTCTCCTTCCTTCTTTGTTATTGCGAACAATATGTGCCGCTAAAACCAAACATAACATTTTCAAATCGATTAGTAGTTACCTGTGCAAAGCAAATTTAAAAGAACGCTTTAAAAGGCAGCACAAAAAGCCCCCGCCATTCACTATCATTGACCCTTCCGCGGCGCCCCTCGAGCGCAGGCAGGTTCAGTGTGCCGTGCGCAGCGCTCCCGCCGGTGGGAGAGTGAAATCAGAGGAGAATTGAGGAGGAAAGCAGCCGAAGGGAGGAGAGTTTCGCTACTTTCCAGATAGAGGGGCTTTAGGCCGTCATTGCTGGCCTTCGGAACGCATCGGCACGCAGTGCAGACTGCTGCTGTGCATCTTTTGTAAGAATGCCGGCTGACTTTTAAACACCGCTGCTGTGTTGTCGAAGTATTCTGCGAGAAAGTAGAAGTAATGACCTGTTGTTTACTGGCGGAAGAACAGACGATGATTTCTACAAGGTGCACATCATTGCCTAGGCTCCGTTTTTCTCGGAGGTGGATCACGAGTTCCGGTTCCTCTCTGGGACACGAAAGCGCCTGTGAATTGTAGAGAAAGGCTATACCTCACGCACCAGCTCATTTTAGCACCAGCAGTAGCCATGGGAATGCGAGAACGACCCTGAGGTTTTCTGAGGAGTTGTATATTGCGCCTTTGAACTGCTGCCGCGTTATTATCACAGAACGTTAGAAAGTACCTTGACATTTGCTATTAATGTCTATGCAGTTATAAGAATTGATTGTGCAGAAAAGGAAAGTCAGTGTGGGCATGTCAGTGAGTCTGCTTACTTTAATTATGTACTGTTCCCAAAGATATGCGGGATCGAATCCCGGCCTCGGCGGCTGCTTTTCGATGGCGCCTAAAACCTAGGCGTCTGTGTGCTGTGCGATGTCAGTGCAAGTTTAAGAACCCCAAGTGGTGGGAATTTCTGCAGTCCTTTACTCATAGCCTCAGTCGCTTTGGGACGTTAAACCCCAAAACCAAACCAATCTTTAATTAGAAAAGCACTTCTGCAATACATGCAATAACTGCTGCTTTTTGTAACTAATGCACGGGCCAATGATGAAATTTACTATGATAACATTTTTTTTTTATATTGCCGCTTGCTTGGGCTGCCTGTGGGTTCTGAATTCCGGTGCAGTTTCCAGTCACTTTCGCCTGAGCGCAGGTGAACGCCGCTGAGCGCCTTATGCGACCTTCTTTTGAAGCCAGGAAGTTTATAGGAGGTAAAATTATACCTTATCAATAGAGGGTTTACAAAAGTAAGTCTGGCGACCATGAGCGGCACGCTGATCACACGCTGGCCGCCATATTTTGCTCGCTCCATCCGTTCGCTTCGTGTCCGTCCGTCAGCGCTCGCCGTGCTGTTCGCGCTTTTCACGTTTTAACCTAATGTGCTGTGCTTGGACCTCTCTTCGGTCCCTGGCGGTTTCTGTTAGCGAAGCCTAGAAGCGTATTTTGACAGCCGAGACGTGGCGGGGCCCACCGGCCGCGCTGCCGAGCGCAGTTACAAATTGCTCTGCGAGTCGTGCATGCGCCCCTCGGCAAACCGTGTAGCGTCATCCCTATCCAGGTACAGTATCCAGAGTTTTGTAATGTGGATTTTTTTTTTTTGGCTGTGTTCCTTTGCTGTTTACATCAACGCCTATGAGAGACGATCGCGAGTTTGCTTGCTTGATTTGCGCAATCACCGTCGCTCATCCCACTGGTAGATACTTGGTTGGTGAAATGAGCGGGGATGCATTTTATTTTGTAAAATAATCGTGCGTAATTTGACGTAAGTTGGAATGGCGCTTAGCACTTTCCTGCCCATGCCGTCGACACAGTAGTTGGCACGAGTTTCGGAAATAATCGGGGGCTGCTTAAAAAAAAAAGTGTCATGGCAATTTGTGCTTCCAGTGGGTGATGATTGATTGGTGTGCGATAGGCGATGACGAGTTAATAAAATATTCGTAAATAATTGATCAAATAATGAAATAAGAAACGAAAAAAGGAAAAATTGAACATTAAGGGTTTAAAGGTGTCAGAATGCTCAGAATAAAAAACCAGTGCTTGATGATGCTAAGGAAGAAAATTTAGAATGTGTAAATGATTAATTGAAATAATTGAAGAATGTGTTCAAGTGTCAAATTGCTCAGTATGGAAAGCGATTGTTGCTGACGCATGAGTATTGGTGTATAAAAATATAAAACATCAAATAAAATAAAAATAAATAAATAAATGATAGAAATATACTATAAATAAAAGCTAAAATATATAACGTGAAGAAAGAAAACATCGTGCGTGCGTGTGCATGAGAGATAGAGAGAGAGAGAGACGCTATCGCGTTATACCTTTAACAGCGAACTTAAGTGTCCCTCTGATTTTTTATAACGATATGATGTAGTATAGATCTGACTTTATGAACACAACCAGTTACACCAAGCACAAAAACTTCGCAGTAATGTGAGTTGACTTTTCAAATTTCTTTTCGTTTCAGCCGAGTTCCTCTTACTCAGGGTTCCTCGAAGCTTCCCATGCCAGCGCTTTCATATGAGGTTACGGCTACAAATGTCTACAATCTGACAGAGGGAATAAACAAGAAATCGGCATATTTACAAAATCCACTGAATTTCAGGTAGCTGTCAATTAGCGAACCATCAGGTGGCTCGACAAAACACACAAAACTGAAGCGCACGCTTCGTTATTTTATCGCGGCCGCTCTGGCAGGTATAACCTGAGCTGCGCCTTGGACGTGAACCGGTCGAAACGGGCTGCACGTGAGCATATTACAACACACTAGTGGGATGTCATCTTTTCCTGCTTTACTAGACGTCGCGGGTTTGCCAGCCGCTTGCTTTTGCAGCGTGCAACACGCTTGGGCGCACTAGATAACCGTATTGCTCTTTGCACTAAGCACTACCATTTTGTACGACTATGAAAAGTAGTTTTGGGTAATCATTTGCCCGTGTCTTGAATAAAATACACAATGGTACATGCAACCTACGTACAAAATGTTTCAAAGATCGTATCTGCACTATATTATTCGTTATGCATGCATTACTCTTTCTCCCGTGTCCTCCATCGCAGCATAAGCTTATCCTTGAAGTTCACAAGGCTCCATAGCACGCAAAACAACCTTCCTGTTTTAGGTGATAGCACGTTCTGTGAGCAAGCTCCCAGTCAGAGGGACGTGCAGTAATGCTTCACATGATGCAAGTGACACTTGTAAAGCCGATTAGAACTGCAAACGAGCGGTCGCATACACGCGTATACCTTGATCCCGTGTGCGTCTACGACGGTGCGCTGCCTGCACAAGGGCACGCAGCAACATGCTGGCATCATTCCGAATAGAACTTGGTGCTAACAGTGACTGCTATGATGTTAAAAAATGAAATAATCGCTTGTGAGCATTCCAGTGCACCTTTCGGCGCATGCACGGGTTCCACGAAGGCGCACGTTGACAGCGTTCTCGATGAGAGGCGCGGGCGGACTGAGTAAGACATGGACGCCGCACACAGTTTCTGTTTCTTTCACTAGATGGCGCTAACTTTTGTAAAGCCTCTATTGTCGAGGTTTACACGCACGTCCATATTGAGCAGTAAATATTGTGCGCAATGTTAAATCGGGAACATTCATAATGCGTCTCATCCAGCGTGGTCTAAACATGCGTTCGCCCTTTGCACAAGAAATATAAAAAAATAGGTTTGAGGAGATAATCAGTTTATAATCAATTCAGTTTAACAGAAAATCATGTTTTCACCAAGATTGTTAGAGGGTAAATTGATTAAAAAAAAACAAAACAAAAAACGAGTCGACGGCTGACGAGTTTGTCGACACGTTCGAGCCAATGCAGAGAGTTAGGAGGACGCAATAAATGAACTACTGGGTAAATTAAACATTTTTTTAGCACCTACACATGCTATGAGCATTCACGTGAAGTTTCTTGGCTCTCTACAAGCTCGTTGTCCCCAGCGATAGCGCCGTGTAACCGGGTGCCAGCGCGCCGGAAGCCGTCAAAATAGAAGGCCCGAAGGCCAGCAATGGCGGAAGGGTCACATGATCAAATATGGCAGCGCCCATGCGCTCGCGCTGTAAAGGGTCCAGAGACAAGCGTCAGCCCGTGACGCCAGTAGAGATGCGGCGGCACTGCCGATAGCAGTGACTTTCGTGGTGTAGGCAAAAGCTCGGGTCGCCTGCATTGGATGCGCGGCGCTTGCTGTGTTTTCGGGCATAATTCCGGATATTCCTGCAAACTGTGGTGCGGTTGGTTGTACCACAAGGCACAAAAAAGAAACTAGCCCCTGTTTTTAACATCTTTCTTGCAGTCGGATAAATATGAGAGTGAAGGAGCAGCAGCCTTGAGTGCGACAAGTAGACCCTTCGGCGACGGATTGCCTTCGCGGCTAACGTGCGTTGCACTTCTGCACTGAAACGTGACCAGTTTGTTGGCAACTGTCGTAACTCCTTTTTCGGCGGACGACAAATAGCGCAATAACAAACACCTGCAGCTCGTGCACGTTTTGTTATATATACTATATCAAGCCATGAGAAGCCGCGCTGCGAGCTCCATTCACCTGTTCCCGTGCATATATTCGCACAGAAAAGGACACAACAGCTGCTGCGAAAGTAACTGTAGATACCTTGAGCGGTCACTCCAGCGCGATATTTCCGAAACAGGCCCTGTCTTGTGAAGTAGCTAGCTTTTCTCTGTTTTTACTTTCGCGAGTTTCAACGAGTGACTCTTCGTCACCGGCCCTATAGAAAGCGAGTAAACATCGTTAATATCCTGCCAAAGTCACACCAGCGTTATTTCTGAGAATATTAAATCTTCTTTTGAATTTCATCAGAAAACTGAGGAGCGAATTAAATATCCACGTACAACAAGCTCTGATCGAGCAGGATATTTAAGTATGGTATATATGGTATATAGGGTTTAACATTTCAAAGTGTGTTAGGCTATGAGGGGTGCAAAATAAGCAGTATAAGATGATGTGCATTTGAATAAAAATGTTCCAAGTATATAAAAAAATTAGCAGATCGCTTAAATTTTGCGCGTTCGCGGAGAACGTTGCATTTGCGCTCATGAACCTCTCCTATAGAGCGAAGAGAACAAAATAAAAGCACTTTTAAAAGCCTTCATGTAGTTATATTAACCTGCGAATGATCTTGACGCGTCTAAACGCGCGTCCCGCCTATGCCAAAAAATATGCACCCCGAATATAACAGAGAGAGGCGCGGGCATAGAGCCAGAGCCTACGAGAAAAGAATGGAAGAACAACCAGCAGAACAAGTGGCCTACGTAGATGCTGCATGTGGACGGCAAGGAGCAGCCGTATCTGCAGTAGTCGACGGAACAGGAGCACCTGTAGTATCTGCTTCAAGCCGCACGAGAGATGCCAACGCGGCTGAGGAATTGGCAGTAGCGCTCGTTTGTGTCGGTACCAAGGCTAAATTCATACTATGCGATAGCAAAAATGCGGTCAGAAAATTTGGGAAGGGAAGAATAGCAGAAGAAGCTAAACGAGTCCTCGAATCGAGGCCGCTTGAGCGCAACGTGGAAATTATATGGATACCAGCACATGAATACATCGCAGGGAATGAGGCGGCTCACGAGTTTGCTGCTCATGAGGCTGCCGAGCAGCCCTCTTGCATGGATATAAAAGGTAGCCTAATCTCGTATAAAGAGGTTACAGAGCACTATAAACTAAGCAGAAGGGTCTATCCGCCGCCAGACCGTTCCCTCGGAAACGGGGAGGCAATTGCATGGAGGAGGCTACAAGGGGGCAATCATATTAGTCCCTTTTGGGTATATGCAACAATTTCAAAAGATGAAAACGATCTACATTGCATAACATGTGGGAGATGGGGCACTCTAGATCATATTATTTGGTAATGTAACAACAGCCCAGGAGCTACAGAAAATATAGATAGAGACGCCTGGGAGACCCTGCTGCGAAGCGAGGACCCCGCTCAGCAGCAGAAAGCCATCCGCCTGGCGGCTGAGGCCGTGAAGCAACAGTGCATATTCACCAGACCTTAGTTCGCGAGGCTCCTGAGTAAGGCTCCATCTGGCCTGCGTGCCGGAGAGTCCGAAACGGAGCTTCTTCTCGGTGGAAATAAATGTTTTCAACAACAAGAACAACTACAACAACAACAACAGGCGTGATGTTTATTTTTTTTTTATCGACCAGGATAAAAGTTAGCAGCGCACTATAGGCGATTGTTAGAAAGAACTATACGATGAAATTCTGCCACTTAAGTTGCAGGTACAGTGGGCTAGAAATATGATTTCTAGTTCCCTATAGATGCCGGAAATAATTGTTCGTTAGAGCGAAGGGGCTTAGAGCATCTGAAAGTACATCAAAGGGGTCGCCATATGAAAAACACTTCCAGTTATTCATATCGTTGTCCTCCTTTCATGCGCTAGCAACAGGCCTGGCAGTTCAACAGTTTTGACTATTAGTTTTTCTTATACATTGTGCTTTCTCGTTTTTATTTAACCTAATCAGTTTCAACAGCCGCCCACCGTAGCCGCGCGCTATTGAAGCCACGGCGAAGAAAGCCGGTGCAGCTCTTCGCCGGATAATTCCAGCAGTAACCGCATGAAAAAGTACTGAATTACTCTCCAGGCATAAACCAAACCATTTCTACGCACAAGCGAAGCTTACGCTTCAGAATATTCGCACGCGCGAACTGGTTTAGAAGGCAGCGTCGCTTGGCGCTGTGTAGGCACACTGGGCTTTTGCCTGCACCCCATGTCGCTGCCGATCGCAGCGCCACATTTGTTTACAAGCATGGCGCTGGTCTATAAGCCGTGTAACACGAGAGACATAATCAACCTTTTCCAAGTAGCGCTACTGTGCCTCCTAGGCCGCTAGTTTTCCCGGGATGCCACTCGAATATGGCGGGAGAAGTTTGCTGCATGTGGTTTTCCACGAAACGACAACCCTCGCTTCAGGTACGC
The DNA here is from genome assembly GCF_055883805.1 of Amblyomma maculatum. Taxonomy (NCBI): domain Eukaryota; kingdom Metazoa; phylum Arthropoda; class Arachnida; order Ixodida; family Ixodidae; genus Amblyomma; species Amblyomma maculatum. The sequence goes on along the minus strand of NC_139346.1, from coordinate 92,155,755 downwards.
CTTCGGAATGCAAGCATTGCGTTGTTCCCGTCTCCCCAACGTCACTTCAAGCGAGAAGACAGGGTCGGATTCGCCAGCTTCCTGTTATGTATTAACGAGGGTGGGGGGTGTTCACAGTGTGTTCACAGTTGAATCGCCGGTCTCTGCCTAGGCTATGCGAGACTCGTCCTGCACTTTACTATCTGGAAAATAAATATTTCTCTGTAGCGCGTGCTATCAAACGCACTTTGACCGGAGCCCGCAAGTGGCTTGCGCTACAAGAAACAAGTTCATTCTCAGCAGGCAAGCACGAAGGTGGTGGTGAAAACTTTATTTCCGTAAAGAGAGAGAGAGAGAGAGAGAGAGAGAAAAGAAAGACATTTGTCAATGAGCAATGGGCTTCTTGCTGTTAAAACGCACGCCTTTTGTGGAGCTCAGCGACATAATTTTGAGCCTCTGCAGCAAAAGCTAGGCTGGAAAAGGGACGTAACGGTTCTTTATCCTTGTCTCACAGAGAATGGGCTAGCTCACTCAACTACCCCCCGCCCTACTGCACCCTTACTTCAAACAATACATGCCACAGCAAGGTGACAAAGGCGTTTACCCTTTCCTTTTTTGCATAGCTTCCACTGTAGAGCCAGAACTCTCCAAGAGAATTTCGACTCCCGTTTTCTCGTTTGGCAGCCCTGAGCTTACTCTTGTGGCGGGTGATTTCCATGACAAAACTGACACTGGTGCAGAGTGGACCTTTTTCCAGTAGCGAACCCCTTTTGGGTCCGCTAGACAAAATGCGATTGACGGGACGGGTTAGGGTGTATTTTTGAAGAAATGTGTTCCTAGTAGTAGGGTGGCCTTATTTTGCAGGGCTGGTCTGGGCCAGCCGGTGCAGACACACCTGAGTTATCTGTGAACATATTGTTAACACACTCCCCCCTCCCCCCTCTCTTACTTTTAAGGCGAAAGCCTTTATTGCCTCATCGTTGTCGTCAGCAAAAGTGTCACGCTTTTGCGGCGGCTCTGATTAGTCGAGACGAGATGACGTCATGGAGGTCTCGACCAATCACAGAGCATCACTACAGTATGCGCGAATGCGTGCCTTATATTGCCATATGTCAATCATTGATCGATTACTAAACAATGACGTACTAATTTAATAATTACTGAAGACTTATTACTGATTGATACTAACTTCTGATTAATGTATATTAAGTGACTAATTCCACAGTTCCTACTTACTAATATTTCCCAATTACTAAATAATGCCTAATTATTTATTAAAATTGATTACCCCGCCGGGGTGGCGCGGGGGTTACGGCGCTCGACTACGGTTCCCAATGGCGCGGGATCGAATCCTGGCCTCGACGGCAGCTTTTCGATGGAGTCGGAAAGCAAGGCGCCCATGTGCTGTGCGATGCCAGTGCACGTTAAAGACCCCCGGTGGTCGAAACTTCCAAAGTCCTCCACTACGGCGTCTCTCATAGCCTAGGTCGCTTTGGGACGTTAAACCCCACAAACCAATCAACCAACCATTAATTACTGATTACTGACAACTGCGTAACTAATTAATAATTTATTCTTTAATGCCGCGCACCTGGTAAAATCAACCACACAACATTAATCGTAGAATAACTGCGAAGATACAAAGAGCGTAATCAAGTCGTTGCCAAGCAGAATATACTGAATAAATGCACTCGTAGAATGTGACAGAGCAGTTGCTCGCTTTACTCGTAGCACCATTCATCGCTACATGCGCAAGATTGGCGCAGCAGAATGCAGCACTCAGGCTTTCGCCTTTCAATAATTTAGTCCCCAAAGTGTCCGAAGTTTTATTAAACCATGACAACAGGAAGCTGGCGAACCAGGCTGTGTCTTCTCTGTCGCATAAAGCTGTAGGGGAGGCAGGGAGATTACAATGCGTCCATTCCGAAGGCCTAGAAGATGCTAGCGCTGCACGCAATTATTGCGCAGCAGTTCATAGCATCAATGAAACGAAGGACGTTTCATTGATGCAATGTCAGTAACCTTGGCGCATTAAAAGCTTTTTCACTTTACCGGTTTTTGCCTTAAAAATTGGCGTTTTAGTGTTACAATAATTTTATATCATCCGGTGTCAAACTACAGGAGGCCGTTCTTATACGCCGTAAGTTTTTAGTTTTTTTTGGTATCGACCATTATTAGTATCCGACAACAAATATATAAAGCTCCCTTCATCGTTAGCCTTTTGAAAGATATATTCAACGTAAATAATAAATTAAGAGCCGACAAGCCGCCATCAGACCCTATAGAGAATCTCACCTACACGCGGTGATCATCCAGACTGAAATTCAATTTCTTTCCGAGCAGAGAAATTACAAGCAGGAAGCCAAGGGATACATAGCTCTACTAGCGCCACCTCCTTCAACATTCGCGTGCAGACCTCCCCTGCTGTTCCACCATCTTTTTTCCAAACTTCAAGAGTTGTAGCACAGAAATAGGGCACCCCAGTTGCAATTACTTGCCTCCGCCACTGGTGCGCGGCTTGCTGAGCGAAATGTATCGATACATTTCTGCAGGCAGCATGCGTGCTGTATGGGAAGTATTTTCAACAACACTCTACAGGATTACTATACTGTGATTTGCGTGCCGGAAATAAGCCGGAAAGTTTTCTTGGCTTATTTATTGCTAGTCAGTACCTCTCCTTCGTGAACCATGATCGTGAGTGTCGGTTTGTATTCACCCAGTCTATGAAGCAGGAAATCAATGTGATCAAACTTTTTATTTCTTCTCTTAAGGAAAAAGAGGGGAAGTAGAAGACCCTCGGGAATACAGCCGGATGAGGTGTTGCCCCCTCTACATTTTGATTTCAAACAGGCAGGTACTACAATATTACAAGAGGAATATTAAAAGAAAATAAACTTACAGCATGAAATTAAAAATGCGAAAGGAAAAATACAGGAACACATAGGATCTGAATTATAACATGCACAAATAAAAGCGTTTTTATTATGCACAAACAAAAAGAAACAAAATAAAACCTTTGCAAAGTATCGTGAAGAAAATACATACAACACGAAAAACTCGCTAGGATGTAAACCAGATGCCCCCGAAATCACGGCACCCATTAAACCCTTATATTGTAATAGAAAACACCCATCAATAATCTCAAGAAACAAATGGCTACTAGGTCTGTACATTACGAAAGGAAGCATATGAGAATAAGACGTAACTGAAAAGGTATCCAAGGTTATTTAAATTTTTTTCTTCAATGATTCCAACCACAATGTTTGAAAATAAGAGTATGCCATACTGCGGACACGTATCCCACATAAAATAACAAAAAACATATATGAGCAACTTTATTTTGTACTTTTGCTACAACAAAATAGAAACAATACTGCGCTGCCTATCTTCACAATCCGCAGCAGTGCTGCACCATCTTCAAAAATTGCGCTAGGTTCAGCTCTCCGCTGGTAAGGCGTTGTTCCAATTTCCGTATTTCTTAATCCTTATTTTGCCATTTCTTATTTCGTTTCTTCGCATGGCCGCCGTTAGACATTTGAAGCAGAGAAGCCCGGCTCATGGCTTTATCCCGCTTTATTATGTCCACAAATGTGTAGATATTTGGGTGGGCCTTCCCAAGTGTGTTGTTAATTTCTCTGCAAGTGAAAATTGCGATGGTTGGAGAAATGTGAATAAGCAATAAAGAAATTAGGACGATAATGTCCTTACCTATACCAGGCTACCTTTAGGTTATTCGTCCAGGCTCCGCTGTTCTGATGTTTATCCCACTGTAGGACGGCGAAGTTTCCATTGATCCATGTATCCTCGAAGTACTGCGTCAGTTGCAAAACCTCCTGCGTTGCTGATGGGGCCACTGCTTTCAAACCACGCCATGCAAGCCGCACAAACGTCGGTGGCACGAATGCCAAGCTTATCATCTGGCGTACAAATGAACTCACTGACACATCTTCCTCACAAGCTTTCTCGAGGCCTAGCGCTCGCACTTTTCGCCAGATTGCCTGGTTAAAAATGAAAATGGCGGCCCCGGTGCCGAATCCCAGGAAAACGTTAAGAAGTACCGGGATTAGCGCAATTTCAAAGTACGTGCGCACTATAACAAGCGACAAAGGCAAGTTCAATCGTAGCACAGTTTCCCTAAATGTTGTGAAAGCCGACACGTATACTTCTCGCGATTTACAAGTATGCAACATTCAAACTTACGCCATGTTTTAGCCTACTCAGTGTCACCAATTTACAGAACAGCGATGGGCACGAAAAAAATGTGCCTTCGATAAACACTCTATCTGCTTCCACAAAATGATTGATGGCGTCGGGCGTAGAAAAGTAGAGCACGCGGCCTACACTTGGGCTGATGTCGAAGAGTAGAAAGGCTCTTTTGTCGATGGTTTCGCTAGCTCAATTTCAGCCGCATCTGCAGGCAATGTGGGTTGTTGTTTCCTTTTTGCTCTGTAAATGGTACTTCTGACGCTCTCAAACGTCGGGAGCCTGGCTATGATTGGGTCATCAACCTAAGAAAAAAGTGGTTGGATCAGCCAGATATTTCGGGACATACACAAGTGTGCCAGTAGTTTGACGTGCATACTGCAACTCTGAAATTAATTAGATTATTTTAGATGCAAAGTGCCAGGTATTTAAAAAAATGTATGCCCAGTGCAATAAAGGTAATTATTTGACTTATTTACTAAATAAATATTCGTTCTGTCAAGGCTAAGATTAAGACTGTTCTCAAAACACTGAAGTAGAAATACGACAAAGACTTGAGCCTAATAAACTCGTGCGAACACCTTCTGTGTCAAAACAAGAGGTTGGCAATGCCAAAGTACATGCAAACATGCTATAGTATATGTATTAAGAACGTATGCATGTTTGCAAGACCAGGATGCTGCTGGGACACCTTTCACTTATAAGGCAACTTTAGAATATTGGAAGATACTGCTCCTCCACTCCTCCCATACGGCGTCTCTTATAGCCCGAGTCACTTTGGGGACGCTAAACCCCAAAACCAAACCAAAGTAAGATATTGTTCTGCACATATGTCTCTGGGAAAGGTCGAAGTTCCAATGCGCAGAGATTAAAGTATACTTGAAACTGGCATAAAAAACTTGTGGGCTGTGTTTTTGAGAATAGTGTAACTATTGTATCTTACTTTCATGAAAGCATTATTAGAAATGGTCTCAGCTTCCGAGAGGAAGCAAATTTTTGCTTCTGATGTTTTTCCTGCGCTGAAAACTTAAACGCAGGGACCTCATCATCGCTCACTTCTGGGCTTCATAAAATCAGCCAACATTTTTTCATTCATTTAATCATTTATTCAACCTTCATCTCATACCCTACTGATGCCCTGAGGCAATAAATATCGATTAAAAAAAAGAACTGCATAAAAATTCGATAGAACGCATTTTCGATCATTACCAGCAAAGAACTAGAACCTTGCCGACAAAGGATCCGCGGATATATTGATTGTTTTTGTGAAGCTTACAAAATATCTAAAAAATAGCGGCAAAATAACCTTTCTCAGAAAATGTGCGAAAGTTCTGTTTATATCTAACACGAATAGCAAACATGCATTTCATTTTAGTCTAGTCTTATTCTGATCTTCAGGCTTAATCAAATCTTATTGGAGTCTAAGCGTTTCCTAGCCGATAAGACGCTTGCACGAAACGAACTAGATAGGAATAAGAAAGAAGCTGACGACTCAAATAAGACTGCAACCTCTAGACTGCCTTGAGAAGTCTTATCCCAATCTAAAAGTCAGTCCAATATGGCTGCCCGCTTGGTCCGCCTCGAGATGCTCGCCGAATCCTTGTTGTGCCGCCAACGTGTGTTCCGTGGCAGGACGAATTCTCTCGATACGCTCAGCGAGGAGCAGCTGTAAAGACGTTTATGCTTCGGGCAGTGCGGCATTCTATTTATTGCCATTCGCCCAGAAGTCGAACACCCAAGGCGTCGTAGCGGCGTTTCTTCAGGACTAACTGCATCAACAGGCGTGCATCAACCTGCCTTTCTGCAAGCTGTGCTATTCAAAGTAGGTATTCCCAGACGATGGCAACACATTATTCACCAAAACCCCTGAAGTATATATTAATAACTTCCATTGTTTCGCAGCAACTTATAATTAAAGCTGGAACCATGCAGGAATATCCTTACAAAAAAACGTTACCAAGGAATAAGGAGGGATATATGTTGTCATTTCTGCTCAAATATGAAGTACTTACCAATAACTGCATTGACTCTTACTGGGTCAAGTGCCTCTTTTATAGGGCCATCTTTCTTTGAGTTGGCCCCTTTTCCATAAAGAGACTTTCCTCTCAATTCTTCTATGGTAAAAACACTCTTCAAAAGGTGCCCGCAAATTTTGCTGCCGCTGTTGGGCAGTGCGCATGAAGGCGGCTCATCCACGGACTTTTCCCATCATCACACCGTCTCCAATGTTTACCTACAATAATATAAAGAGAAGCAAAAATAAAACAAACCCACACTTACACGAAACCATATTTACCATATCAAGTGATATAGCACTCCATACTCGCAACTGATCAAAAACAATTATCATCTTGCACAACATTACTTGGAATAAAGCATTGAAGGACTGCATTAATAAAATGTACATCAATTTTCAACTTTTAGCAAGCTCCAAACAAAAGGAACCAGCTTACCACAAGTGCATTATTTTGCAAATACACCAAATGAGGGAAGAGGTTAAGTGAGGCTTCAATACCTGACTTAAACATCCTTCTGTAGGTCAAAATAAGTTCAATTTTTAGTTAACAATGACACATCAATGAAAGAATGCCGAAATTATTTTGCAAAACTGAGCAGCGTCTGACATGTTGCCACAGTTAACTTCCTTTTCCTACAGTTGTACTTAATTAGTTTATGCACAAAATTAAAAAAAAATATGAAAGCTAGGAATATATTCTATAGCAGTAGCACAATAGGAATAATTATCACCTGCCATTGTGTTGTCAATGCTTTGCAAAGTCACTTAAATCGCTTTCGCATGCACACCAAAAAGTGATACCTCTCTGCCACCTGCTAGCAATGTGCTGGTTGCTGTTATCGATCGCTTGGCACAGTTACTAAGTTACAAAAAGTAAGGCAAATATCTAAAAGAATGATTAAGTGCCATAAAATTTAGTGTCAACTTCCACACCTGTTCAGAGGTGGTTGCTTTGCTGCTCTCAATGTACTGGCCCAGTAGTTCTCCGCAAGCTTACCGAACTTAGAGTGACAAGAAAACGATAACATAAAAACTGGATATTCAAAAACCTGTACTAGCATCTCTGTCTGATGGCTCCACCACTTAGCTTTCTTGAATTTTTAAAAGGTGAGTGCGCTTCCTCTTACAGGCAGAGCTTCAAGTATGAGCATATAAACTGCTACCAGCAAAAATTATGGAAAGCAAATCTCCTGAATAAAATTCATGTAGTATTATTATCAGTGGGTGCCTTTACACATTCCAGGCAACTTCGTTCTGTACATACACATTCCTTCAAGCCTTCAAAGCAGAAAAGATATGGAGCAGGGCATGCAGGCCCTTTTTTAAAGTGCTTTATATGACTGCTGAAGTTCATGGCACAGTCGTACCCACCACAGGTACAGAACTCACTCAGTTAGATCTGTGTAGTCTTTGTCCAGACTGGTTCTTCGACCCCAGTATGGACTGAATTTTATCTTTTAAGAATCGTTGAGTAATTCTGGCAGCCAAAACCTTTTGTTTGTGGCAGGTCCAGCACATAGTGCAACACAGGGTGGACAATGCTACGGAGGGCACCTATAAAAATGCTTTGACTGTGAATATGAAATTATTTATGGTCCATTCTGCATCATACTCTGTCGCTTATTAAATATTACTTATTGTGTTATTTCAACACCACTGTCGCTGATCTAAAAAACTATGGTTATAATGCCACAACCGCCTTACCTCCCTATTATTTCTGTACCTTTATTCAGTGTGAACCAAAGAGCCTTTGCACCCTATAGGTAGCATGCCCAACTTGCAATCTGAAGGTCCTGTGGTAGATACTCACACCAACCAAATATTAAACTCAAATACACTGTTGCTTCACTTAGTGGTCTGAGCCCCTGCTACCGCAGCTGAGCATGATGCATTAACTTTTACGTGCCCAGGGCCATTTGTATTCAACTGCCTAGCCTGCTCTTCTGCTCAGTGCAAGATGCCACATGCATGACAGCCAGCAAATGGCATGTCTTATAGCGCATGCTACACTTTAATAATCCATCACCAGAAGACATGCTGAGGGCTATACAAGCATTGCTTTGTGTGTCAACTATAAGGTTGCAAGATTTGTTTCGGCGACATTCTCAAAGAGCTACCCACTGCAGCAAAAAACAAACAACAGAAGATGAACAATATCAACAGCAAACTGTCAAGCCACCGGATGATGTAGCACATTTTTGCCAGCTCTTGCATATACTTAGCATTTTTGTCCTTAAGACCACAGTACAATTAGTACATTTCAAAAGAACAAAAAGTTACCTTCTCTGCCTTTACTTCCAGAGTTGTTTCCAGTTTCCCGGTTATCTTTCTTAATCTTTTGACTATCTTGTACGAATCTTAAAGAAAACAGAAGGGGAATTAAACTTCCAGTAGACACAAACACAATCAGTTAAACATCACGGGAAATCGCTCCCAGGTAGAGCAGTTTGAAAGTTAGCAAAAAGATTGGTGGCTGAAAGGCAGATATGTGACACAAGTTAGAAGTTTAGAAATAAAAATGCTGTAAAAAAATGAATTAATGGACTTATTGATTACAACGATAAATTGAAAGGGAAAAAAAGGCCGAGCATGGTGCAAATCGCCACCACCCCATTTCAAAGGGGACGCATATATTCCATCCAAGTAATTTCCTGAGTACAGCCATATAACTACAAAGAAATTTTTCTTTGTAGCCAAATGACTATGCTCAGGTGGATGTTATATACTAATTTCACCTGATTCAAGTGAATAAGGCCTTAACCTTGTATAGCCTTAACCATGCTCTACAGCTTGAAAGGTAGCCAGAACAGGAGAATGAAGAATGGCGCTAATCTTTATCTGAAACTGCATCTAGTGTTTGTTGTTTTCTAGAGCAGCACAATGGCAGTGATCAAGACGATGCAAACCTAAACGTACAGGTTGCAAATGGATGGTTTAACTAGTTGTCTTTCAGGGCACTTATAGGTGATCAATTAAATGATAACGAAATCTAGAAGTGAGCAGCGAGGTAAGAATAGTAGATGAAGCATTTCATGCCTCACTTAAAGTCGATTTACATGATGGGCCAAATCATGAAATTCGAGAGTGGACGAAGCGTCACGTGACTTATACTAGCAGCCCTGCAATGACCACGCATTTCCTCTCGCAAATTCTGGTTAAGAAATGCTGCATTTCCAATGAAGCTATATTTTTCAGCGCAGCAACAACAATCTGCAGAAGAAACAATGCGAGAAAAAAGAGGAAACCAGCCTTTGTCCGTGCTATGAGTAAAGCGGCCTATAGACATTACGCACCAGTGCTGGCATGTAGCGACCACCGCGCGCTTTTCTGCCGTGTTTGATAGTAGTTGTATTGAGAAGCGGTATATTAAAGGGTTGTGTGGCTACTGAATTAATGTTCGTTGTTGCCGGTAATGGTGTCATACCACTGTGTCTCTTGCTGTATGCAAAACTCAAATAAGATTTTTTCTTGTAGCCTTAAGTTAATCTGCTGTCACATGTTTCTCTCGCTTAAGTGCACTTTCAATCAACGGCACACAAAAACTGTAAAATGGTATCTTATTTAATCTGCTTTTAAAGATTCCAAATTTGGACTCGGTGGCAGGCAAAGTATATCACCCATGGTTTTTGCATTTGTGTGTACACAAATTTTGCATAGCATTTTTGTGTAAATGATCTCATAGGGTGTTTGCTTATTGTGCCAAGTTATCCCATGTTTTACTACTTCATGCAAACAAGCTGTCAAGAGATTTTTTTGGTATGTCCAGGAATCCAGATAGAACACTTCACTCCATGTCAAAGGTGTAAAACTGTTCTCTTAAAAATTCGATTTATTCTGGTTTGTGGGGTTTATAGTCTTGCAGCGACACAGGCTATGAGAAACGCCGTAGTGGAGGACTCCAAAAATTTCGACACCCTGGTATTCTTTAACGCGTACTGACACCGCAAAGCACACGGAAACCTTGCTTTTTGCCTCCATAGAAAAGTGGCCGTCGAGAGGATTCGATTCCGCATTGCGAAATTTCAATGTATTTACACATTCGATTCACCAATTAATTTTATATCCTCGATTATGCCTTGGCATCAGCTACTGATGTTCATCTCCTGAACATGTTTAGCAAAAAGTAAAGAGCAGATGTATACATGGCAGCAACTGTTTCTGCCAGTTAGCTACAATCGTCTAGCGGAAGTTCATAATTGTTGATGATATCTGCTAATTTTTTTAATTAGTGCGAGATTTTTTCTCTAAGGGTTATATAAGATGCATCGAAATGGAGATCCAATTAAACTTGGGCCACATCGGTTTTGTTTTCTCCAATCGATATCACTGAATAATGCACTACTTTTTTTTTAGTTTTACTTTCATGGCGCGCCAACAAAAGCAGTGTCTTGGGTAGAGAATAAACTGAACGATTGACCATATCCACAGAGCAATATCGCTTGTAGCGAGCCTTATCGTGCTTGCCAGTAGACGTGATGTTTGCTACTGAGGTTATCAGGAGAAACAAGGTTGAGCGCACACATGCATCTTCTAACTTTATTTTGTCTACAGTACCCAGCCTTATAAACGCATGCATGACATTTTCTGTATGCTCATGAGGCTGGGTACACTCTGCTACTTCACTGAATTGCTGCTGTCAAATAATGTTTGCTGTTGTGCAACATGTGCAAAAACAAATTGTCATGCACCACAACTCCACAGTGATCACATTTGTGTTCTTTCAGGTGTCAATTCGATACTACCACAGCACTCCCGGTTGATTCGGTCTTCACAAAATATTCGACATTAGATGGCCGTATGCGTTCGCTAGTTTTCAGAAAAGGATTTAGCGAAGAATGTTGCTAGTGCCACATACTGGATTATGATGCAATGCAATCAGTTTTTGCATTCAAAAACCTCAGAACCCCCCCCCCCCCCCCCCCCCTGCCGAGCTACTGAAAAGCAAAATCAACCTCTCTCCAATGCTAGAGACTGGTACATACCCCGAGTAGGCTATAATGAATGATGCATGTCACCAACGAGGAAAAGAGTAAAATGCTTAAAGCTCAGGAATAAATAAGACCGCCTGAGGTTCTTTGACGTGCAGGCACTGCGTGGCAGATCAGTCCACAACAAAAACAGCATCATTTTTTATTTCAATCTGTGCAATTCTTTTTTTTACTGTAAAAGAGTAGTTTGAAATTGTTACAAAAATCCTCAGCAAGTCAATCCCACGAGAAAGAGCCAAGTGGTAGTGGCCATTAACTCAACAGGTCGTTAAAACCAATATGATAGGGGTATAAAATCAGCAATTCAGGAGTGCAAACTAATACTCAATACAACTTGATATACAATTTACTGTGCAATAGTGGCTTTTTTATTTTTTTTTTCACAAAATATATATGCATGACATTCTTTTATGTTGGACACATACAGGATAATGTTAGGTTGTGTATGGCAATGACGAAAGCGACCATGGAAGGCATGATAAAGGGGACTTCAATTTGTAATATAAAAGCCGCCCATACCATAATTGTTCTCAGCCACTCTCAGTCTTTCTTCCAGCTCGTCCGTATATCCCCGGAGCTGCCACAGTTTTGCCGCACCACAACTGCAAGCAGGCACCTACAGAGGAAATAATTTTCATCAGCCTTTTTGTTTGTTCTTTTAACTTTAAAGCAACTAGCCAAGCATTACTCAGCTACACTAGTACTCACATAGTGGATCCCAATGATAGCACGAATTTCTAGGCGTGTCGAGTGTAAACAAAAGTGCTGGCGAGTATTGAGTGCTAAATCTTAGACCATGCTAGTGTGGCTAAATAGTAAGCGCCATTGTCGGTCACCAAAAACTCACAATGCAGCAGCATCTCATGCTAAATAGTAAACTGAAAACTGTAGTAATGTAAGCTTTTCTCAAGGTAATCTGAACATTGACAATTTTCTACTAGTTGGACGAAAGCCTGACTGCGAAAACCAGTGTCCTCTAGGAAGAAACCAGTATTTCGTTTTCCCAGCGTTTTAGCTGGTGTTGCCTGTGGTTAGCTAGATTCATTGGGACTGTGATGTGAAGATACTGTATCGCGGGGAGAAAGACAACTTCGAGCATATGATCTGGGCATGCAAAAAACCCACAAGCCTCCCTCAGAACTCTTACCCGATCCCTCTAAAGAAGTTTGGGATAAGCTAAGGTGCAGCGATGATCCTGGCATTCAGTTCAAGGCCGTCGAATGGGCCGGAGTTGCCAAAAGTCTCCATGGTCTGCGGCACGCTAGCTGGTTTCCCCTATTCTTCCCACTTATTGTGAATAAAGTTTTATCAGCGCAGACCAGCTAGTATAATTGAGTAGCATGTTGGTGTGCCAGTAGTACATCCCTCATGGCACAGGAACAAGTACTGTACACATTAGGACTGCACTTGTTCCAGTATTACGTTGCAAAAAGCCAGCTGTCCAGAAAATTTAGCCAAATTAATATACTGTGCAAGTGCTTTTTGCTTGGAACTTAGTTACTTTCCACCCAATAGAAAACGATACTAATTTCTTGTTTTTTTTTCGAGCACTAATATGAACGAGTCAACAATTCTCATGTGCCCAGCCTGCAGCATTGTACTGGTCCTAGAATCAGATTTGACGCTGAGGTGCCGGACTGCAGTGGCACTGGGTTTGCCAAGGGGGGAGTGGCAGCTAGTCACAAAAAAGTAACTGGTAAGGCCACAATTAGAGCGTGCGACCACAGAACCACAACAGGTTTACCTGGTAGACAAGTTAAAAGGAATACAAAACAACACAGCAACGTTTATTTAAAAACAGTACTCCAGACATATCAGGCTAACTGTGACAAACACACCAGATTAGAGCCCTTTCTACTAGATACAGCAACAAAATTAAGCAAAGGCTTAAACCTTTGCACGGAATATGCACCATTTAAGTGAACAGGCGTTGTAAAGCAGAAATACCTCCAAACACCCCCTATATTTAAAACAGAAAGATCGCTTGTTTGAAATAATTGCCTTTAAAGCATCGATTCGCCCATTGCTTCTTCCAGCTGGCTCATCAGAGGTCCGAGGCTGTTCCACGGTCTTCAGGCCTGCGTTGTACAATAACCAGATGTAAAAATTAAAGGACACTCTAGCAACTAAAGTGATGAAAGGCGAAGGCCTGAGGGCTGAATTCTGCTACACGACTGTTGCGCATGTAGCGATGAATGCTGCTACGAATAAAGCGAGCGACTACTCTTTCGCATTCTGCGAGTGCATCTGTTCAGTGAATTCTGCTTGGCAGAGACGAGATCGCGCTCCTTGTATCTTCGCAGTTCTACGTTTACTGTTGTGTGGCTGATTTTACCGAGTGTGCGGAATTAATTAGTAATATATTGTTTTACATATGCGCTTTGTCATAACGCTAATTTTCATCGTGGCAATAGCATTTTCTTCCAGGAGCCTATAGCTGTATATGTGACCAACTGTACAGTAAATAAAAGTGCATAAAACAACATGCAAGAAACAAAAAAAGACAAAATGAACACTTAATTTTACTTTAAACGTATCACTCAATTATCTCACAAAAAAAAAATTTTTTTCTTCAGAAGAAAATAATATTAACCGAAAAAAGCCGGAAATTGTGTTTGAAAATAAACACCGAAAAAAGTCAGCCGAATGCTCAGAAAATAAAAACCTAAAACTCCAACCTCTAATATTTGCTCGTGCATATGTTTAGCCAGCTAAATGTACTGGTTCCATGTGTGGTCAATCTACCTCGTGGGTATGTGCCATTATCTGGGGGCACAACAACAACAAATGTACCGTACGTACTCATCTCCTCAGCAGTGGCGGCGGGATCCCCGCAGCTTTCCAGGTCTTCGCCGCCTGTATGTATGCACAATTGCCAGATAATGGCAAGGTATATACTGTCTTAGTGTCTTAGACGAAGAAATGCTTTCTGGACTAAAGGCACATATCCAAGTTTTCTCCACTTGCGGCGACATTATTGGAATTTTCTAGGGATGCCGCCGCTAGCTTTGCTCGGTGCCGCTGCACTGTTTTTTCCGTTCCTGCGCAATAGTTGCTAAATTATATTCATAACGTTCCTGTTCCCGAACCCCTGGACTCACAAGGGATAAACAGAGTACCTAATGAATCCTCCTTCTTTCAGAGCTAGTAATTGGAGTTGCTGTTTTAGAAAAGTGACCACTTCAGCCTTTTCTCGCGGCAGTAATTCGTCACTCGTCACGTCGTCGAGGAGGGAGAAAAGCAAACTGAAACAAGCCTTCCATTTTTCTTCTTGCTGGCCTACATTTGGTGCTTTAAATTTGTGCACTGCGTCTAAGGCAGACTGGATAGTGCGCAAATCATCAGTTCTCAATCGAATCGCGACCTGATCTCTGGAAAGTTGGATTTTTCTCAAAAGGTTATAATTTCCATGCGCTCGTTGATCACTACAGAGCGTTCAACCTCTGGTGGCCCAGCACTGCCATCAACACGCACGAATAAGACACACTTTTCAGCTTGCGTTAGCGTCCAAAAGTCACAATTTGAGTTTATTGGACCCTCGAGAGAAGATGTCCAAATGAGGGCAGCTTATTCTTGCGCTCCTCTTCTTCGTGCGCAGAAATTGAAAGCTGGATGGCTTTTTGCAAGTGCGCTTGCTAAATGCGCGCTCGTTTTTCTTCCGGCTCTGAGCGCATTGGGTTGGTGTCCGACAGGTAAGTAGGGCTGTTCGAAAAAATCGTGGATATTGCGTCTGGGGTGAACCTTGTAACGCCCATGGGTACTTCTATTGTATTACCTGTAGCGTCTGTGTAGGCGGACTTTGTTCTCAGATACCCAGGTTTGAAATGTAGCTCGCAGACCTTCAAAACACCGAAAGGAAAAATGTCCTTGAGAAACGAAAATATTGTTACGTGGTACTATTGTTACGTAACTATATTATCTTTTCTGCCACCGTGTATTTTTCTTTTCTTTTATATTTAGTTGGGAAAGTTTAGGCTACTATGTGTATAGAAGCAAATGCAGCCATATCATCGCCGTCTCATTTATTACGAGAATACAATAGATCCAATAGCTTAAATTCATTCCCTCAAACAACACCACACTTATTAAATTTAGTCTCAAAGTTGGAAAAAAGAAAATAGCCTTTAATTGTACACGTAGTCGGCTCATTCCTCAAGAGTATCGAAAAATGGTGGTGGCCGCCGCACCACTGGGCGCCGCCTGCCTCCCCCACTTTCTCTCTCGCTGTTGGCGTTCACCTCACACACAGCGTTCGGAGATGGGCGGGGTCACCGCGCTGAGTGGACGGTCCTTCCAAGCTGTCGGATTTGTACTACTTTATCACAGCATAGCTTAACAGCATGTCACACCCTGAAACACTCAAGCAATTCATGCAGTCTTGTGAGAATAAAGGATTTACACTGAAACTTTTGCGTTCTCTGCATTATTCAGCTAGGTAATCTGGCTTAGCATTAATAAAAGAAAATTTAAATCAGTACCATAAGCAAACCATAAATACACACCTTATATATATATATATAATCAATCTGTACCTCATCTTCTTAAAAATGGGGTAATTAATGCCACATTAATCGACTCTGGGGTATTATTCCATTTCTTCTTCCAGCTCTGCAAGAATCTGAAAGGATCTGCATGATTCGAACCTCACCTTTGGATGCCAATTTACGAGGCATCCTTTCTAAACTAATGGCTACAGTTAGGCCATATTCCTCACTTTCATTTTTTTTCGAGCTGGCCCAAAAGTTGGTCATCAAAGCTGTCTGTTTTTTTGCCCTTTTTTTTTTTTCCTTTTGTACGGCCTCAATGTGTCTTTCTGTTGGTGGTGTTGCCAATGGTGGCAGCGTTACTGGTGATTATTGCTCAAGAGAAGCATCCAGGAAGCCTTCTATTGTTGTTGGTGAGGGGGGGCACCTAGCATTCTTCCAAAGATGCCCTCAGCAGTCTCGCCAAAATCACAGACTGCGAAGGCGCTTCTATGCTGCATGTAGTTCTGCAGAGAAAAGGCTGACATTGTTGGAGGAAAAGCAAATGTGCGTTTGTAAAGCTAAAAAATTGATTTTGGCCTATTTTATTTGCATGCTCCTTGAGAATGCTGAAGACTTCTTTGGAGCAATAATATTGTATATACAATATTGATATACAGACAAGAAAGAAAGTTACAAAAGTCGCTTGCACAATCGTAGGTGTCATCATGCTGCAAAAGGTCAAGTTAACATCAACGAGACAAACAATTCTGTCGAAATATTAAGTGTACAATTTATAGTCCTGTGTAAGAACCAAAGACATGAGAAAAACAGCACTCTTAGGATTTTGTGTTAAAAAAAAAATTAAGATGCGGCCAACTAAAATAAACTCATCTATCTTAAATGAATGCACGAAAAACTAATAATGACGCAAACATGAAAATTCAAAACGCAATGCGAATCGGGATCGCTAGGTTTGCTTCTCCGCATGACAGCAATGTCGTGGTAAAGAAGCTTTACAAAAACAAAGTATGTATGATTATGGAACACAGTTATCAAAGGAGATGACAGACTAAACAGCAAAAAATGCTTTCTGAAAACTGTGAGAAAGCACAAAAACTCACTTTCTCGGACGGCCGCAACCCCTGTAAAAGGCCATGGATTCAGCGAACTCCCACGTTCGCCGTGAAACATAGCCGCTGCCGCTCCTCTTGGTAGCCTCAATCACCTTCAATTCACACGTGTATCGGTCCCTCAACCGTTTCCACAATTTGAGGCACTCTTCAACTGAAACGAGAAAAGCAAGCCAAACCTGCCGATGGTGACGCGTACCAGATCCAGAGAAGTATCTCCACGAGCACTACCCCTCAATTGAAGCGCACGAGGAGAGACACGAAGCTTTGACGTACCTGTCGCGAGGCCTGAGTGCAGTCGGATACGCTCCCATGCATTGTTTTTTTGGTCGACGTCACGATAATCAACTCTTTTCGTGTCGTAGACGCAGGGGTGTTGTTGCATAGCGTCCAAGAACCTCTCATTACGGACCCGGTGAGCTCCACCATTGACATGGAGTCGTTGGAAGCGGCTATCTTGTGCTGGTAGGAAGCGACGGCGACAGAGGGCGCGCAGTGCGGACGACCTCTGACCTCGGCGCATTCGGCGGCTTCCGGCGTGGTCCGACGGCGCCCAGCGCCGAATGCATCCGGATGCATCTCGCGCGGGTCGCGCTGGGGTATTGAGAGAGTGTTGCTCGGGGAAGGCCGCACGTGCACCCTCTCCCCTCGTTACTTTGACCGGCGCTTGCCTGCGCGCCGAAAACGTCGGAGTATAACTCCGCCTTAAGAAACTTAATGGTTAGAAGGGAAGGTGGGAGCATCACAGCGGGCCGCCCATGTAAGCATGGGTCGTAGTCATTCTTCCTGCCAATAGGTGGCGTTAGATAGTGTCAGCAGGTATCTATCCGGAAGTCGATGCAGGCGCAGTCACTCTTCCTGAAGCTGTGGGGTTTAGAGATACCAGTGGCCGGGTGAATAAACCGGCGGTGGAAGTTAGCAAACATTACTGGAAAGATTGGTGGCTTAAAAGCAGAAAAGTGGCGTAATGTTAGTAAAGTAGAAACAAAAATTCAATAAATAGAATGATGGTATAATTAACTAATCTAAAACAATACTAAAGATATAGGGAGAAAAATGAGCATGATAGCTACTGCTACCACCTCGTTTCAATGCGGACGCTCCTATATTCTATCCACCCGTCCATCCGTCCATCCATCCACCCAATTGAATCCATCCAATACGATCAAATCCACCCAGTTAAATCAATCGAATCAAATCAATCCAATTAAATCAATAAAATCCAGCCAAATAAATAAACCAAATCCATCCAATTAAATCAATCAAATCCCTTCAATTAAATCAATCAAAATCATCCAATTAAGTCTATCAAATCCATCCAATTAAATCAATCCAATCCAGTCCAGTCCAGACCAGATTTGATGTTGGGAAATGTTGAGGGTCGCCGGAGAAGGGATAGGCAGCGAACGCGATGGTTAGATGGCATCCTCGAGGCACTGCAGATGAAGTTATGGGATGTTAGGAAGATAGTGAGAGACTGGAAAGCGTGGCGTGACATGGTCCATAGGGTCACGAAGAGTCGGACACGACTGAACGAGTGAACTGAACTGAACTGAGTCCAGTCCAGTCCAGTCCAGTCCAGTCCAGTCCAGTCCAGTACGTCCGTCCGTCCGTCCGTCCGTCCGTCCGTCCATCCATCCATCCATCCATCTAACCAACCAACCAGGCGCTGGTCTTTAGCTGGTCTCGGCGCGGCCGCCGTGATCTCGGCTGTTGCGAGCATGCTTCAAAGCTGCATGCACTCATGTTTGTGCTGTTCGGGGCTTTCTCATTGCGTTTTTAGCATTTTTTCTTATTCCGGTGCCCTTTATGTGTATATGTCCTGAGCTCATGGGCGACAACGGAGAAATGTTTCAATTGCCAAGCGTATTGCTTTGCATCTGGGTGCGTCAAGATAATCTCATCTACAAACAAGAGCAAGAATCTCTAAGCCTCATAAAGCGACAAAGGAAGACAGATGTTTGACAGCGTGTAGTACTTGCCACGCAGGCCAGGCGCCGCATTACGCTTGCTATATCACAGTAACTCTTCCCGATTACCTCGATTAGAAAATTTGTACTGTGTCCCCAAACAAATATTCGGGACAAATGGTCGCCCTACGTTCTCCGTTACAGCTCATGCTTTAAAGTAAGTAGATTCCGCTGATTAAAAAATGAGTGACTCGCGGTGCTGCTTGCATGTAAGAGGTAATAAATGGAACGCAACAAAATAGTACATGACTGCTCGTACTGCTCTTTCCAGCTAGTTTGCATGACAAGGAAGTTTACGCGGAAAACGAAAAGTAATAAATGGAGGACTGCTCTGTATATCACCGGCAAGAGCGACGGAAATTGTAAAATTACAAAACTCCTTAAGTAAATCATTTGCAAAGCAATTTCTTCGTTGTCAGCAACTATATATATATATATATATATATAATATATATATATATATATATATATATATATAATATATATATATATATATATATATATATATATATATATATATATATATATATATATATATATATATATATGTGTGTTTGTGTGTGTGTGTGTGTGTGTGTGTGTGTGCGTGTGTATTCAAAATGGAAAGAGCGTAGAGGATTTGATTACATTTTGCCAATTAAGGAATAGTTATAAGCAGGGATTATAAGCATGGTTAGGACTGAGAAACACAGCCTTATTATTTGAATTGCGCTGTCACTGCATGTTAAAGAACAACAGCAGGTCAGAACAGGTCGAAATTTCCTGAGCCCTCTGCTACGGCCTGAGCTCGAATCGCCTTCGGGCGTTAACCACTAACAACAACAACAACAACAACAACAACAACAACAAAAGCAAAAACCCGCAACACGGGATGAAGCCAAGTGTGTTCTTATGCAACAACTTGGTGCGACTTTTCACCGCCAAAAATAGCTAAAATTGAAGAGCCAACATTTTGCAAGAGCCTCAAGTCATCAGTATCATTATAAGGGTCGGCACGCGCGTCGGCGTATGCTCCGCGTGTTGTCATTTTGGTTAGATTGATTGTTCTTGTCTGCGATCAGTGTTTTATATCCCTGGCATGTGCTAGCATCGCAGAAGCAGTCGATTTCTCCATCACCAACAAAATCAGAACTGACTCGCTCGCGGTGCACGCGCAAACGCGTAGCGCGTGCCGGCGAGCGTGGTTACAGCAGAGCCACCGCTGCTGGCATGATCGTTTGCTTCGCTCCGCGCATGGCCTCCGAGATCACCTTCGCGCGCACGTTACACGCGCCGGAGTGATCTCGGAGGCCATGCTCCGCGTCAGCAGTTGCTTCGGCGCTCCGCGTGGTGGAGCTAGTGGAGCCGTTTTGCTAAAGCCCCGAGGGACTTTACGTTTTGCCTCATTAGTGTCGAAAAATGGCGGCGACGCCGCGCCACCCTCCGAATATGGCCTCCGCATTAGACCGCTCGCGCGTTGGTGATTTTAAAGGCCATAATTTGCGAGTCGATCGTTGACTTCTGATAGGCGCGGTTCTCTTTGGAGAGGTTTTGTGGGACCAGCGCGCGATGTTTGAATCGCTATTTCAAACTTGCTGAACGTTTCTTCTTATCGTAATTATTCTTCGCGGTTTGTACGCTGTTCGACGGAATGCGATGGCGCTCTGTCACTGCAACCGTGCAGACCAGTAGAGTAGGATCATTTTGTGGGAGATCGTGCAGAAGAAATATTGGGATGACGATATAATTATAGAATTAAGTAACGAAACCGAAAAGGTCTGGAAAGGTTACAATTGAAACGCATGCCTTAGTGATACCGAGGACGTGCGATTTGCGGCACTCGCGCGTTCAGATGACAAAACAATGTTTTGCCCCGGCTTGATGTGTTGTGTCGTCACCGTACAAGCATTTTGTGCGCGTGAATTTTGCGTGCGTTGGAAATTGGGATGACTTGAGCGCCAAATGCGACTTGTACTGAGGCGGCCTAACTTCCCACGTGACTCTAGTGTGAAGGCATAACTTTTTGGGAGTCATTCTTTATCAGCGACACTTCTAATCATGACAGTCATGACGTCTCATGATTAGTATGATGTTGCATAAACAATTTCCCCCTGTATTTCCGTATCACGTGACATCATGTAACCAGTCGTGATTACAGGGACTGAGTATTGCGTTATACAAGTTAGAAATGAAATGGCAGTGTTGTCCTCGTGACCCGTGCACAATGCAAGCACGCGATGAAGGAGGGCACATCCACGAAACAGAATACTTTCGCCAGGGACTCACTGGAAGAGCTGTAACTATATTACAAAGTTGCCATTATGCAACATGTTTCTGAAGCTTGCGAATAATGATATGCAGACTAATAAGTGCGGGGAGCATGAAATGCTAAAATGTTTGTGTTAACCGTGGAAGAGTTTACCTTCTGCTGTTCACATCGTTTTGAAGCTTGAGTGGCTATAGCAATTTACAAAATAGGAAGCAAGACATTATGTCAGTCTTTAAATATGTTTGAGCAATGCGCAATTTAATATTACGGATGCTGTGGGTTACTGCTTTCATGATGAACGTAACTGTAAACAGGCTATAGAAGCGACCCTCGGCATAATTTGTTTCTCCCCCAAAAAATATATATAGGCGTTGGCAAATCCATTCAGCTAAATTCACTCTAATAACTTTCAGTTGCCTGCTGCTATCACATATGTTTTTATTCATAACTAAAGTTCGCCATAAATAGATCTCTCAAGCTCGGTACGTCACATCATGCCCACAATTTGCCTTTGCCTCAATAAATTGCGAGAAAAGGGGAAATACAGTGGCAGATACGGTTATTGTAGTTACCCGACTGAACCCTAATAATAACCAGTAAAGAAAATAAGAGCTGGACCAGCCACTGCTTGGGTAGCGTTATGAGCAACCTTAAAAGTTACTTCAAATTTGCGAAGAGTGAGTTTCGTAAAATTTTGCTGCGAGACCGTTGTTTCTACAGTTTCTTCCTTGCAGTTTAACGATTATAAATGAGCCGTTAACCTCTTGAGATATAGACAACATGATTTATAAAATACGATCGAGCAAGTTGCCACCACAACCTAAGATGAATCACACCCGTTTGTGAAAGGATGCTTCAATTCAACTTTATCAGCGATAACTCATCATTCACTGCGACGCAAAGCTCACCAGCGAAAAAGAGCCGAAGAGTCAATTTTCGCAGATGGCATTGATTGAACGGAGCGTTCCGCAGTGTCCCTTTAAATATGGCTTGTTCTTAAATCAGGGACACAAAAGAAAGCAGTCTGTCCGTTATTGTTACATGGTCTGTATGTAGGACGAATCAAGGACAAATTTTATGGTAATAAAATTCTCCACACTGTTTTCGCCTCTTCAATATAGAAACTCGTGGTCCAGACGACGCCTGCTATGGGATTGCACAGAACCTGTTTGCAATTGCGCCGCGATACTTTGGACTGCAATGGCAGCAAAATCTCTGCTTCACTATGAGATCAGTAAGATGTGTTGTCGGCCTAGTTGGTGCAGAACTTCAGACATCTTATAGTAGCGCGAAAAAACACACACAAGACAGGGTACAGGACGAGCGCTAACTGCCAACTGTTTATTGGAAGGAAAGAGGAACGTATATTTAAACCCTCGGCCACTCAGGTGTTCATAGCCTCAATCGCACTCACCCCACCCGGTATCAAAAATCATCAATGACAAGCCTAGGCATGTGTAAATAAACACAACAAGGAAGCGATAAATAAACGATACAGATCTTAACAACAGTCAAACGTAGCAAAGCAGTGTGAAGACTTGAAGCAAAAGCAGACAAAACTAAACAACGTAAAAATTAGAGCTTACAACAAGGTAATAACCAAAGGTAACTAGCAAAGAGGAATAGCAGTCAATCCCTCGTAGCAAAAGCAGTGTCCATAGCAAAGCAAAAGCAGTCTAACAAAAAGCCGTAAAAAACCAGAACAAAACACCAAGGTAACAAAAGCATTTTAACAAAAAAAAACCAACAAGGTAAGACCAAGGTAAAAAAACCAAACCCAAGGGTAACTAACAAAAAAATTGTAGCAAAAGTAGTCAGTATCTCGTAGCATAGGCATTGTCATGTATACTAAGCAAAAGCAGTCAAAATCTAAAAATTAAACAAGGTAAAAATCTATATATAAAAATATAAAAAACGCCACTAATACCAAAGACAGGTCGTCCAAAGCAGGTTACAAACAGTGGACAATTGAATACTCATTTCAGATCATATTATCGAGGAAAGATACCTCACTGCTGTAGAGCACTACAGAAGACTCACTGATACAGTCAGTCCCTCTTATCTTTATAAAGTACGCTTCCATGATTTCACGTGCGAGTGAATTGCGGCTCTTGCCAAGATTCCTAATCTCATACAGCCGAGGCTGGCAACCCCTACAGGACACGCAATGCTTAGCCAAATTAGAACCTTTCCCCGTTGTTAATGATAAGTCATGTTCCCGTGCACGATCGTTCACGCAGCGTCCAGTCTGGCCTACATACACCTTTCCACAAGACAATGGTATCTCGTAGACAACTCCGATGGCGCATTCCGCAAAGGGCCTAGCATGTTTCTTGCCACAGCCACTCTTCTTTGCTCCTTGTTTGGCGATACGGGAGCATAGCTTTGCCATTTTGAAAGGTGCTGAAAACACCATCGGCACTTTGTACCTCCCCGCCACCTTCTTCAAGTAGTGCGACACCTTGTGCACATACGGCATGACTACAGGTTTACCTTTGCTGTCAGCCCTTTGCCGCGCTTTTCCCTTTATCTTTTGCAGCAATGTCTCAGCCACAGCCGCGTTGTTTTGTTTACGTTGTTTACGTTGTTTAGATTTGTCTGCTTTTGCTTCAAGTCTTCACACTGCTTTGCTACGTTTGACTGTTGTTAAGATCTGTATCGTTTATTTATCGCTTCCTTGTTGTGTTTATTTACACATGCCTAGGCTTGTCATTGATGATTTTTGATACCGGGTGGGGTGAGTGCGATTGGGGCTATGAACACCTGAGTGGCCGAGGGTTTAAATATACGTTCCTCTTTCCTTCCAATAAACAGTTGGCAGTTAGCGCTCGTCCTGTACCCTGTCTTGTGTGTGTTTTTTCGCGCTACTATAAGATGTCTGAAGAAAACTAATGAGATAATTCCTTGACTCTATGTTACTGCTGAAAACTACCGAAAACCACTGATAATTACCAAATACGTGAATGGTGCCCTTTTGGCTTTATGCACATCAGTTCTTAGGTGCAATGCCATTGCTGACGCGCATTACCTTTTGCCATATACACGAAAGATTGTGAAAACATTTTCACTGTCGCTGGTTCCACGTCAAAAGCCGCATTCAGCTGATGCCAGTCGGGTGAGTGCATCTAAGGTGCGAGCATTGCTATAGGGAGATACGTGGTTCCGCCATGGGACGTCGATAGGTTGTACCTCACAGGCATTTCAAACTCATCCACGTTATACAGGCACTCGAGAGAATAACAAATTAGCAACGCTCATTTTTTTTTCTAACTTCCTATATGCTTTCCCTGTGCAATGATGTATAAGCAGATATTAATGCAAATTGTTTTCCCAGAGAGGTCTTTATTTCTCCTCGTTTTCCTTCGTGATTAGTGAATACGGGCGGATCGCTTTCTTGGCTACCGGGTCTATAGTAGCTAGAAAAAACTGTGCAAAAATTGTATATTCGATGATGCATCCTTTGAACATTGGAATAGAGAGCTTTAATTCTCACATTTGCGCAAAGTAGGTGTAGCTTTCATGAACTGTTTTCTCAAACTGAAGTAAACTGTCTTTGTTTAATTTATTTATTTCTTCTATGTGGTGATATTTATTTTCTTCGGTGTTATATCACACCATCAACATCAAACAGCTGCACTAAGAGGAAGCATGCAGAGAAAACAGTGGATAGAGATACTGCTTCGAGCGTAATTTTTTTTTTCCAAGCTTCGCGCCTTGTCTTTGGTGCACGAGTTCTACAACGGCGGCGGGCGCGGTCAGAAATAAACAAGCATTCACAAAAGGCGCTTCGCATACTCGTCTTCCGCCGCCGTCGCACCCCCACATTCATCTCTGGCGTTGCAATGCGTGACGTCACGGTATGGGGAGGAAGAATAAGAGAAGGGCGAGTGGATGCCGGTTTCGTTAGGAGGGATTTCAGGGAATGGAAGATTGACAAAGGGAATTGGAAAGAGCAGGGAGTCGGAAAAGCCATTGAAACAGCATGGCCTCAGTTTTAGCAGCCCAATACTATCATCATTTGGCGCCATCATCCTTGAGTAAAGTCACAGGTCTATTTTTACCGCCATGCAATTTTTTATTTAACTGCAATCAAATCATTCGCCTTTCTATTGTTTTTCAAATATAACTTGATCTACAAATCCCAGTGTTCATTTCCCGCGTGCTTTCTTCACGTTTTCATTACTTGTCATCTATCCCCTCCAATCGTTTTCGGTTTAGACATGCATGTATACGTAAAAAAAAAGAAGTTTCTCTGCTGCCCACTTCAAAGCTAATCCCCCTGTGTAGGTATGTGCCATATGTTATTTGATCACCAATGGCCGGCGCCCTTCACGGTGACTTAAGTAGTACATGGCATAGTGAACATATCGGCGCAAAATTAAAAACACTAGTTCATAAAATAAAAAAAAAGAGTTGTTGCTGTAGCTGACCGAAAAGTGGAATTTAGGCCACTGCAGCGGTTTGTTTCACTTTTGTGAATAACGATATTTTGACAGGGAGGTGGGGTCCAAAGGCAAGCGCCATTCGAGTTCTGCCAAAGCAAATATTTCGTGGTCCCGAAAGGGGTCAGAAAAAACAAAAGCTGACACAGCAGCTTTGGCTTTTGGGGCAGGAGATGGTATCGGCGGATATCAGCAGAGACTGCCCGACGGCGCCGCTCAAAGTGGGTAGTGGCGAGCGGTGGCTTCCATGAGTCGTAGGAATGCGCCGTGGACCGTTGATGGACTCCCACCAATCCATGCCAAGTAGGACTAGGTCAGCTGTAGTGCGAGTTTTCGGCCGCTTCTGATGAACCGATGCTTGGCTATATTTTCGGTGTGGGCCCCGGTTACCGGATCAACGAAATTGGCAGACTGGCTCACAGTTTTGTGAACCAAATTCATACCCACTCCGTTGTCATCCGTCAACTGCGGCACACAGTTGTAGGCGGCCCACTCATCGCTGACGACCCTGGCTTGGCGTTGGCGGCCATGATGGGGCCCAACGTCGCCGCGTTCCGGCTGTCCACCCTGAAAAGTCGCAGCTCGTGCGTCGAGACACACACCATCCAAAAAATCCAAGGAACATGGTCCACCACACCGCCGTAGTTATTTTGCCGGTGGTGCAGCACGTTGTCGCCGGCCAACAAGCGTCCTTTGTTGGCCTTCCTTTTGCCTCTCATCACACATTCATCGATTTGGACTTCTTCGCTTGGTCCCCACATCGGAGGTTGCAGCCGGAGTTCAGCGGCGGTCACTTCCCGGGTGAAAGTCGTCCAGTCGATCCTTGTCTGCTTCGACAGGTTGAATAGTCCGTTTTGCAAATATCAGATTATGGTCGGCGTGAAATGTTTCGTCGTGCAGTCTGGTGGCGCGTCATTGAAGCCTAGTTGACCACAGATGCTCCAAATCTCGGATGTTGACGGGCGACCTGCGGTGATGGTGGACGGCTGAGGTCGCACTGCTGACGACTGCGGCGCGAGTCTGACCGCCCGTAAGAATTCCTCTTGGGCGTCCCAGCCTGTAAAAATGTGTGTCATGGCAAGCAAGTGGGGATCCATACTGGTAGATGTCATAGTGGTCAATCTCTTGCCTGCCTGTCACTAGTCGACGACTGTCACGGCGACCAAGAGTGGTGTGACTCGAAGGCTTTCCCTCTTTATATACACTGTGCACGACTTCATAACTGACGTATCAGAGGAGAGGCGAGGGCCTTACGGACGTTGCAGACCCAAGCTCGTCCTGGCATGCTGTAATACCCTCTTTTCACAGCCGGCTTAACCGAGGTTACCGAACTTAACCACAGTTAACCGCCAATCGCGGTTAGCTGTGCTTACACAGCTAACCGCCATTCTCGGTTACGGCCGCCATTGCCCATAAAGTACAGCCGAAGCGACGCGGTGATCTGCGGAACGAAGCAGCATTTACAAACATTCTATTTATAATGTACTTTTCGGAGTGTCGTCCGGCAAGGCGTCAACAACGCGGTGAAACCCCGCACGATGGCAGCACCTCATCGACCATCGTAAACACCGCCGCGTTGGCCCCTCCTCCCGCAGGAGACCGTACGCGAACGACACGGCGGTTCACTAGCGCCGACGTCAGAAACAAAGCGTGCTAAATTTATTGGCATCTGGAATACTGAGCCGAATTTCAGAATTGAATCACTCCTGATCACTGACCAGCGGCAGATTGCTGGCAAGACCGATTACAGCGATACTATCAAGTTTCTGCTCAAGACAGCTGCCGCCAGTACATTGTGGCTCACCGTTCTGCTTATACTAGCTCTGCGATTAATGTATCGTCAAAGTTTATCATTTCGTTATTTTACGGCGGCAGAATAGGATTCACAATAAGGAAGTTTCATGAGTACACCATTTCGACAGCGTTGATCAGTTCCAAAGCGCCGATCGCCGCGGCTTCGAATAGAAATAATTTAGGCCTATCGACGACTAGGGGGTTACGCACCCCGCCGTAGTTCGCCGCGCTCGCTCGCTTCACCGCCGCTGTAAGTTAACGTACCTCAGCCTGCTCGCAGCATCCCGCACAGCAAGCGTTGCGAACTTGTGCATTTTCATTATAAAGCTAAAGGTGGATTCACACGACGGACCGAATAGCGAATCGCTCTCACGATTCGCTGTGACGTGGCCCTACGTCAGTGATTTCCGCTGCTTCGCTTCAGTCCGCGAGCAGCAATTCGCGACAAGGTCGAGAGTCCTTTTCACAATTCGGATCCTTCACGGACAAGACATTTTTTTATTTATTTATTTCTCTCGCGGAACGCTTTCCAGCTATGCTCCCGGTGCCCAAGCATAGACAACGTAACATACATTGCACTAAAACGCTGGAGGAAAGCGAGAAGCGGCTTCTGACGACTGACGGCAGTCGTTTCTATTTTGGAGTCGAACTAGCCTGTTTTTGCCTTCATTCGCAGTACATGGTTTTCACAGAATTTACAGTGACAGGCTCTTGCACTGCGCGATACCGAATGCGTAAGTTTTGTGACTGCACAGAGCAGTCGCTTGAATGTATTCATCGCTTTCCTCAAGCGTTTTGGCGCGCATCAGTTTTGGCATTTGGCACGTACCGGGAGCATAGGGGCAGCAGTCCGAATGGTCGTCTTCCAAGGGTTGAAAGCAGTATTTTCATGCAGCTCTCATAGAGTAAGCGCGATCGTTTGCACTGCAGAGAACTGCCTGCGTAGTATACCACATCGAGCGAAACAGTCACCACAATACTTTGGCAAAACGGCGCAGCAGCAGTAGCTGTAGGCCGCCGCAACCCGCGCATTCACCCACCGTCCATGCATCGTCCATGGTAGGCTACCCTCGATAACAGCGCGCCAGAACAAGGCTCTCCTCTCGCGCAGTGCCTGGGAGAAAGAGTAAGTCCGCTCTGTCGTCTGCTATCCTCTCCCACCGTGTGAATGCTCGCCGCGGACGGACGGACCTCGGATCAGAGGTCACGTGACCGATCGCTTCACTATTCGGTCCGTCGTGTGAATCCACCTTAAGACCGCGCATTTTTTGACGTTCCGCGCTCAGCATCAAGCCGCACAAACGATACTGCAAACACAGGACGGGGCTTCAGTACACAAACGCTTGGCTGTAGGCAGTACCTGAAGACGCCGGGCGGCACAGTAGACACCGGCTATTCAATACGGGTAAACGAGTACACTGCTGAAGCAGACACGCTCGTACGCTTCGCGCACTCGAGTGCCGACGAGCAGCCTCCGTCACCAGACGCCGTCATAACCTCGATTAACGACGCAAACCGAGGTCGCCAAACTCGGTTTGCGATAACCACGGTTAGGGGTGTAACTGTGGTTGGTTTGCTGTGTAAACGGGCTAACCACGGTTTCGCGTAACCGCAGTTACGTTAACCGTGGTTAACTCTGCCCGTGTAAAGAGGGTATTGCGTGGCTAGAAAGCAAAAATGTTTGTTTTTTTTTTCAGAGGACTCTTTTGCAGTCTTTGTTGAAACGAAAGTAGGCAGACCTGCGTCTTTATGGCGCATTCACACTGGCGATTCGCGAAAATGCGGCAGGGAAGGAGCGTGAGAAATGGGCCGAAACCTACCATTTGATATGTAAGGGATCGTCACTCGAACTCTGTGGCGTTGACTGCCCGGATGGCCGGAAACCTGCAATAATCGGCTGGATTCTACTAAGTCAGCCAGAACCGGGAAGGCATTGAAATGTTGACGGAGAAGCGGACCTACTATAGTGGCTATTATCCAACAACGACCACTAGTCATGTGCGTATGATTGCGCTAATCCTCTAAGGGGTAAAAGAACCTGCTAATGTGGATGGTGCCTCTGGTTTGAACGACAAAGCTCGGGTATTGTCAAAAGAAATGTACGTGCTTGCTTGCAGGCTCCGTGGCTTGTCGTTTCGACATTGCCACACCAGAACTTGTGGCACAAGAAAAGCCACAATCGCGAAAACGCAGAGCTCCCTCAGCGGGAACCAGGAAGGCATCGAAACTGTCTCCTAGTAGCAGTTAGGGACCACCGCAACGGGGAAAGAGTCATTTTTGCCAATTCAGAAAGTAGCAAGTGTGAAGACCTGCTGCTTCCGCACTTAAATTTTCTCATCTGTTATTTTTGCCTCAATAAAACTATGGAATTTTTGCTTTTAGAAAAACTATTAGAATCCGCTTTTGTTGTTGCAATTTATTTAGTAAAAAATCGCAAACTTTGCCTCAGGAGCGACACGCTGCAAAAATGTTCATTTTCACCTTAATACTGGCATGATGCCTTCAATTGTTTGGATTAAAGCATTTTTTTTTCTTTATTATGCGAGTTACGTTCTTAATTTCACACAAAGTTTGGAGCTCTAGATAGCTAGGTCTGTTCTCTACAAGGCATCAAAATCACACGAAATTTGAAAATAGCAATAAAGGCAAACGCAGCTTTGACTCAGTTTTTAAAGAAAAATCAAACATCTTCGATTTTTATTAAAATCCCTCTCAAGAATCCCCAGTACCTCAAAAATATAGCAAATTAAAAGTGTTACATTACATTGTTTAAAATTTTAAAAATAAATCCCAGCGCTTGTCCTCAAAATTGCCGATATTCAGCATTACACTCTGGCACCATTCAATACCACGCGTCTAAATCCAGTACTTGCATGGTCACCTCTATGCCAGGGTTATCAATGGTAATTTGGCGTAGTCATTCTAATGCATTCTTCTCTTACTACTTCGCGTCCTGCACCGCGATAAGTGGACATTGTGAGGTCGTCTCGGCTGGCCATTTCTCCCGAAACGTATCCACCTTGACTGACCTTTGCCCTTGCGAGCGCGTTATTTGTTGTCGAAACTACAAGCCAGGGATCCTGCAAGCAGCTACATCGGACAATGTCCGAATTTCGTCCTGCCGGGTTAGAGCAGTTGTATACGCACACGACCAGTTGTTGTTGGATAATAGCCACTGCCGTAGGTCTGCTTCTCTGTCAACATTTTAATGCCTTCCTGGTTCCGGCTGAATTAGGGAGCTCCGCGTTTTCGCGATTGTGGCTTTTCTTGTGCCACATGTTCTCGTGTGGCAATGTGGAAACGACCAGACACTCACCCTGCCAGCAAGTACATTTCTTTTGACAATACCCGAGCTTTTTTGTTCAAACTCGACACACCATTCACATTGGCACATTCTCTTGCCCCTTCCAGGATTAGAGCAATCATACGCACACAACTAGTTGTTGCTGTATAATAGCCACTCTAGTAGGTCCGCTTCTCTGTCAACCTTTCAATGCCTTCCCTGTTCTGGCTGAATTCGTAGAATTCAGCCGGTTCTTGCAAGCTTCCGGCCATCGGGGCAGTCAACGCCACAGAGTTCGCGTGGGGAGCCCTTATATTACAAATGATAGGTTTCGGCCCCTTTGTGAGGCTCCTTCCCTGCCGCGATTTCGCGAATCGCCAGTGTGAATGCACCATAAAGAGACAGGTCTGCCTACTTTCGTTTCAACAAAGACCGCAAAAGTGAGACTCCAGAGGAGATCCTTTCTTAACCCATATATATTAGCAAAAATGTACCCGGATGACTTTAACCCCGCGTGCAGGTTCTGTGGCGAAACAGCCACGTATGATCACATACTACGGCATTGTAGAGATGAACTTCCACCTTAGGATCTGTTACTAATTCCTTCTCTTGAGTGATGGGAGGCCGTTCTGGTCAGCTCGGATTCGGGAATTCAAGCCTTGGCCACCGAGTTGGCCTATAATGTCGCCGCAGCCATGGACTGGAGGCTACCGAGAGCTGTCTGCATCTGCATTTTGACGAAATAAATGTTTTCCAATCCAAAACATTCCTCTTAGTGACAGTGTTTGATGTTGATGGTGTGATATAACACCGAAGAAAATAAATATTACTACATAGAAGAAATAAATAAATTAAACAAAGACAGTTTACTTCAGTTTGAGAAAACAGTTCATGAAAACTACACCTACTTTGCGTAAATGTCAGAATTAAAGCTCTCTATTCCAATGTTCAAAGGATGCATCATTGAATATACAATGTTTGCACAGTTTTGTCTAGTTACTATCGACCTGGTAGCCAAGAAAGCAATCCGCCCGTGTTCACTAATCATGAAGGAAAACGAGGAGAAATAAAGACCTCTCTGGGAAAACATTTTGCATTAATATCTGCTTATACATCATTGCACAGGGAAAGCATATAGGAAGTTAGAAAAAAAGTAAGCGTTGCTAATTTGTTATTCTGTCGAGGTGCCTGGAATATAACGTGGCTGAGTTTGAAATGCCTGTGAGGTGCAACTTAACGACGTCCCATGGCGGAACCACGTATCTCCCTATAGCAATGCTCACACCTTACATGCACTCACCCGACTGGCATCAGCTGAATGCGGCTTTTGACGTGGAACCAGCGACAGTGAAAATGTTTTCACAATCTTTCGTGTATATGGCAAATGGTAATGCGCGTCAGCAATGGCATTGCACCTAAGAACTGATGTGCATAAAGCCAAAAGGGCACCATTCACGTATTTGGTAATTATCAGTGGTTTTCGGTAGTTTTCAGCAGTAACATAGAGTCAAGGAATTATCTCATTAGTGAAGCAGAGATTATGCTGCCATTACAGTCCAAAGTATCGCGGCGCAATTGCAAACAGGTTCTGTGCAATCCCATAGCAGGCGTCTTCTGGACCTCGAGTTTCTATATTGAAGAGGCGAAAACAGTGTGGAGAATTTTATTACCATAAAATTTGTCCTTGATTCGTCCTACATACAGACCATGTAACAATAACGGACAGACTGCTTTCTTTTGTGTCCCTGATTTAAGAACAAGCCATATTTAAAGGGACACTGCGGAACGCTCCGTTCAATCAATGCCATCTGTGAAAATTGACTCTTCGGCTCTTTTTCGCCGGTGAGCTTTGTGCCGCAGTAAAGGATGAGTTATCGCTGATAAAGTTGAATTGAAGCATCCTTTCACAAACGGGTGCGATTCATCTTAGGTTGTGGTGGCAACTTGCTCGATCGTATTTTATAAATCATGTTGACTGTATATCTCAAGAGGTTAACGGCTCATTTATAATAGTTAAACTGCAAGGAAGAAACTGTAGAAACAACGGTCTCGCAGCAAAATTTTACGAAACTCACTCTTCGCAAAATTTAAGTAACTTTTAAGGTTGCTCATAACGCTACCCAAGCAGTGGCTGGTCCAGCTCTTATTTTCTTTACTGGTTATTATTAGGGTTCAGTCGGGTAACTACAATAACCGCATCTGCCACTGTATTTCCCCTTCTCTCGCAATTTATTGAGGCAAAGGCAAATTGTGGGCATGATGTGACGTACCGAGCTTGAGAGATCTATTTATGGCGAACTTTAGTTATGAATAAAAACATATGTGATAGCAGCAGGCAACTGAAAGTTATTAGAGTGAATTTAGCTGAATAGATTTGCCAACGCCTAGCTATATATATATATATATATATATATATATATATATATATATATATATATATATATTTGAGAAACAAATTATTCAGAGGGTAGCTTCTATAGCCTGTTTGCAGTTACGTTCATCACGAAAGCAGTAACCCAGAGCAGCCGTAATATTAAATTGCGCATTGCGCAAACATATTTATAAACCGACATAATGTCTTGCTTCCTCTTTTGTAAATTGCTATAGCCACTCAAGCTTCAAAACGATGTGAACAGCAGAAGGTAAACTCTTCCGCGGTTAACACAAACATTTTAGCATTTCATGCTCTCCGCACTTATTAGTCTGCATATCATTATTCGCAAGCTTCAGAAACATGTTACATAATGGCAACTTTGTAATATGGTTACAGCTGTTCCAGTGAAGCCCTGGCGAAAGTATACTGTTTCGTGGATGTGGCCGCCTTCATCGCGTGCTTGCATCGTGCACGGGTCACGAGGACAACACTGCCATTTCATTTCTAACTTGTATAACGCAATACTCAGTACCTCTAATCACGACGATGTGTCATGAGATACGGAAATACAGGGGAAAATTGTTTATGCGACTTCATACTAATCATGACTCGTCATGATAAGATTGTCACTGATAAAGATTGATTCCCAAAAAGATATGGCGTCACACTAGAGTCACGTGGCAAATTAAGCCGCCTCAGTACAAGTCGCATTTGGCGCTCAAGTCATCCCAATTTAAAACGCACGTAAAAGTCACGCGCACAGAATGCTTGTACGGTGACGACACAACACATCAAGCCGGGGCAAAACATTGTTTTGTCATATGAACGCGCGAGTGCCGCAAATCGCACGTCGTCGGTATCACTAAGGCATGCGTTTTCAATTTTAACCTTTCCAGACCTTTTCGGTTTCGTTACTTAATACGATGATTATATCGTCATCACGATATTTCTTCTGCACGATCTCCCACAAAATGATCCTGCTTTACTGGTCTGCAAGGTTGCACTAACATAACGCCATCGCATTCCGTCGAACAGCGTACAAACAGCGAAGAATAATTGCGATAAGAAGAAACGTTCAGCAAGTTTGAAATAGTGATTCAAGCATTGCGCGCTGGTCCCACAAAATTGTTCCAAAGAGAACCGCGCCTATCAGAACTCAGTGGCAAAAAAAAAAAAAAATGTTACTATTGCGGCCATAGAGCGGCGCACAGCATAGCCTCAACGATTGACTCGCAAATTATGGCCTCCAAGATCACCAACGCGCGCGCTGTGTAATCTTGGAGGCCATATTCGAACGGTGGCGAGGCGTTTCCGCCATTTTTCGACGCTCATGAGGCAACGCGTGACTCTAGCAACGCGGCTCCCTTAGCTCCACCACCCGGAGCACCGGAGCAACGGCCGGGCGGAGCGAAGCAAGCGATCATGCCAGCAGCGGTGGCTCTGCTGTTGCAAGGCTCGGTGGCACGCGCTACACGTATGGGCGTCCACCGCGAGCGAGGCAGTTCTGATTTTGTTGGTGATGGGGAAGAAATGGGCTGTATCTGTGATGCTAGCACATGCATGGGATATAAAACACTAATCGCAGACAGGAACAATCAATCTAACCGAAAGGATAACAAGCGGAGCATACGCCGACGCGCGAGCCGACCCTTATAATGACACAGATGACTTGAGGCTCTTGAAAAAATTGCCTCTTTAATTTTAGCTATTTTTGGTGAACAGTCGCACCAAGTTGTTGCATGAGAACGCAGTTGGCTTCATAACGTGTTGCGTTTCTTTTTTCTTTTAGTCTTTAACCCCCGAAGGCGACTTGAGATTAGGCCGTAACAGAGGGCTCAGGAAATTTCGACCTGTTCTGACCTGCTGTTGTTTGTTAACATGCAGTGACAGCGCACAGTGCTCGGGCGCCTTGCATCTATCTAAAAACGGGCGCCGTAGTCGATGTTTAACCCCTACTAGTATTTAGCGGCCGGGTGTCTCACGCCCACGTCACGAACGCACCAAAAATCGGTTGCCACGCATCGATCCTTTGCATATTTGCATATATAGTATGGAATGCACCCCCCCCCCAAAAAAAAAAAAAAAGAAAGAAAAAAATGTCGACGCCATAGAAGCATAGAAATTCAAATAACAATTATGCTGTGTTTTTCACTTCTAACCACGCTTGTAATCCCTGCCTATAATCATTCCTTAATTGGCAAAATATAATCAAATCCTTTACGCTCTTCGCATTTAGCCTATATATATATATATATATATATATATATATATATATATATATATATATATATATAGTTCTTGGCAACGAAGAAATTGTTTTGCGAATAATTTAGTTAAGGAGTTTTGTTTTTTACAATTTCCGTCGCTCTTGCCAGTAATATATAGAGCAGTTCCATTTATTACTTTTCGTTTCCGCGTAAACTTGCTTGTCATGCAAACTAGCTGGAAAGAGCAGTACGAGCAGTCATGTACTATTTTGTTGCGTTCCATTTATTACCTCTTACATGCAAGCAGCACCGCGAGTAACTCATTTTTTAATCAGCGGAATCTACTGACTTTAAAGCATGAGCTGTAACGGAGAACGTAGGGCGACCATTTCTCCCGAATATTTGTTTGGGGACACAGTACAAATTTTCGAATCAAGGTAATCGGGAAGGGTTATTGTGATATACCAAGAGTAATACGGCGCCATGCCTGCGTGCTAAATACTACAGCTGTCAAACATCTGTCTTCCTTCGTCGCTTGAGGTGGTGGTGGTGAAAACATTTATTACATTGCATAGAGGTATATACACTAGGTGGGATGCCTAGACAGGTACTCGACTGGCGTTTGCCGCCACCCGGGCGCGCTGCGTTAAGACCTTTTGGGCTTCTAGGGTGCAGCAGCCGGACAGGGTCGCCTCCCAGTTCTGTCGGGTGGGTTTGGGGATAGGGGGCAAAAGTGGGGTTTTCTGGCAGGCCCACACCATGTGGTAGGTGTCAGACATCTCCCCACAGTGCGAGCACAGCCCGTTGAATTGCGGATCAAAATGTTTTAGAGTAGCCGGGCACAACAATGTATTAGTGAGCTGGCGCAGGAGCACCCGCTCGTTAGCCTTCCCCAGCCCTTTGAACGGGATGGGAAGAGTTTGGTGCGTGGATCTGTAATATTCACATATTTCTTTAAATTTGGAAACTGGGCTGAAATCAAAATCCTGGTCCGCATCGGTTCCCGTGGGAAATGCCCGGAGAGAGAGCGCGCGGGCGGCGGCGTCGGCTGCCTCATTCCCTTGGAGACCTTGGTGACCTGGAGTCCAAACGAGAGATCGGTACGCGGGATCCGAATCTCGACCACAATTTTGGTATATGCATAAGCTAGGGGAGCAGTCCACCCTTGCTGGACGTTCCGACAAGCCCCTCGCGAGTCGGTTATGATGTATTTGGAGGAGGAGTCAAAGGCTGCGAGGGCGATGGCAACCTCTTCTGCGTGGGTTCGTGACTGCAACATGTCCAAAGAGGACCATAATGGTCGGCGCCTGGTGCGAGCGGAAGCCTTGAACCGCCATTATGGAAGCAAACCAGGAGTTTTCTACGTGGCCCGAACCCTAGGGGTTGGTACACAGCCGCGGTCACCCACAAGGGCAAAACAGTAGATGGCCTTACGTTCAAGGCCCAGTCGCTTGAGGAGGCTGAGAGATTCTTGCTCTTGTTTCTAGTGGAGATGCATCTTGACGCACCCAGATGCAAAGTAATACGCTTGGCAATTGATACGTTTCTCCGTTGTCACCCCTGTGCTCAGAACATATATCTATAAAGGGCACCGGAATAAAGAAAAAATGCTAAAAACGTAAAGAGAAAGCCCCGAGCAGCACAAACATGCGTGCGTTCAGCTTTGAAGCACGCTCGCAAACCGCCGAGATCACGGTGGCCGAGACCAGCGCGGTGAACGCCAACAGCGAGAAAGTGGGGGAGGCAAGCGGCGCCCGTAGTGCGGCGGCCGCCGCCATTTTTCGACACGCTTGAGGAATGAGCCTATGTGGTCACCGGGTCACCACGGAGTCCGACGATATGTGTCGGCCTTTTTAAATATGACGCAGTCACAAACAGTGAAGTAATTAAAAAAAGTTGAATTAATTCGATCTCTGAAAAACCCTGCTTTGCATATAATAAAAAAAAAATTACTCAGACCTGCAGGTTGGGGCAAATTTCGCGACACCGCGAATTTCATACCACCCCTTGTCAAAATTTCAGCACCATAATTACAAATTATAACCCTTCAACGATTTCAGTTCAATGCGCAGCAACAACGTACCTTAGGGTTTCGCAGGGTGCGGATGTCGACGTCGTTGCGACGATCGACACACTTCCACTTAATCCGACGAGTACGTGTCATTAGGGAACGAAAACACACGCACTTTTGGTCTGCTTTCATAGTTGCCTTTGCATTTGGGAACGCAGCAGCGACCCATCGCTTCCACAGCAAGCACCCAGGTCAATCACAAATTCACAACTTTCCACTCGGAACTCCCAAGCACAAGAGCAATAGGACGCAGCACCGCGTGCTGACACCCGCGCATCCGGCAACACGAGGCGACGTTGCATGGCTGATTGACACATGAGGTGGGTGTTTGTCAGTTCCGGGGTTGCAGATGGGCCTAGGCAGGTCGATGGTCAAAGTAGTGTGACGTCACATAGGAGGAGAGGGAAAGCGCACATGCCTTGAAGATTCTAAATGACCCTGGTTGAGGCATTGGAAAATGCCACTACTCCCCCTTGCGACTGTATAGTCCTTTGCATCAAGCGAGGGAGTCGCCGAAATTCCTCCTCTCTGGACAGTAGGAAACAGGCTTCGCTGTATCTTCCACAGTGCTTGCGCGGGATACACTCGAGTGTCCAGTGAACAATATGGTAGCACCCAGGAAGCCTGTGAAGAAATGACCAAAGTTAAAGCGCACAATAATATGAGGACAGCGAAGAAGACATGAGACACACTGTCCTCGTGCGCTTTAACTTTCGTCATGTATCACCAACACGCCCAAACAACCATTTTGCTGAGCCTGTGAATTTCGCTGAACCTTCTGATGTCCCACACGGTCCTTTATTCCTATCGCTCCCCTCTATACTTCACCTATTGTTGCCGGCGTTACCTGCCGGCGTTACCTGCCGCTGCAGAGCGCTTGTTCCCTTCTCGCGTCGCCTTCCTACCATAGCTGTCACTCCAGCGCGCAGCTTTGTGAAGTGTTCAGTGTTGACTGTGATATAGGGGACCAGTGGACATTGTTTTTTCATGCATTCTCGTATTGCTATGTGCGCGTCTTTCCCTCTGCTCATGTGCATGCAATGGCATATATTGAGGATATAGCCATTTTCTCGTCAACCTGGGCGGAGCACATCAAACACCTGCAGGTGGTACTGGAGATTCTGAAAAGGGCAGGCTTAACGGCAAACGCTGCCAAATGCAAGTTTGCACAAGGGAAGGTAAAGTTTAGAGCACATCACTCGAAATTTCAACTAAGACATGCCCATGAAAAGAAAGTACAATCAGTACCTTACTGACCTATCGTACAACGTTCCAGTTCGTTCTAAATGCCGTCTCAATGTAGCAGATCGTGATAATCAGTCACAAGCCTCGTCGAACGAAAAAAGAAACAGCCATTATTACAAGCTGTTCGTGATGATTCGGAATCTTCTTCGGAAGACCTGAGCGTCGTCAGAGGACGCGATGCAGCGCAGGAAACTGTCACTTTGTTCTGCATCTAATCACGACGAAAGTATTTTCTGGCCGTGAAGACTGTTTCGCTCAAGCGAATGCTGAACCGACCCTGCTGCACGACATCGGGAACAGTACCGACGTGGATTCATCAGATTAATCAAGCAGCGAGGACTCGGAAGACTCGGCCAACGATGCTGTACCGTCGATTGTAGAGAGCGACGATTACTTGATATGATGGTACTTTCTTCTGTTTGTCGCACTCTCCGTAAGTTAAGAGAGCGGCAAAGTAATTGGTAACGTATGTTCATTCCTTCTTGGCAGCAGGGAACCATATGAGAAATATCCCCCCTCCCTTCATTCTCATTTGAACTATTTATTTATTTGAAGAGGTACCTTCCTATCATAAAGTAATTGGAGATGAGAATGGGCTGCGGCCCTTGAATGCAAGCGAACATAACAAATGAGTAAATGGATCCGAGTCCTTTACTTTACACAATTCATGTTAGCATTCTTGAATAAACAACGGTCGCGAATCAATGTGAATGATGTTATCCTACTCTACCGATGCCTCGGTTAAGATAAAGGGAAGTTGAGGAGAGCATGTTGCCGGGCTAGTTGGTGATCCATTAGGTAAAACATTTAGTAGAAACATAGGACAAAGAAGAAAACATAAGACGTTTGACAAGCGCTAAGTACCAACTCCTTATTCAAGCCGAAGTACACAGCTTCTATATGAAAACATCGACCATGCGCAGAAGGGGACAGATAAAACAGTAGTAGTTAATGCAAAGACATGTATAGAAAGGCACATTCCGCCGAGTACATGTGTACAGACGTATCGCTAACACAACGATCGGATAGCTTATCTGTATGATATGCCTCTAATAGAAGTCTTGCCTTATAATTCCCACTTTTGCCCAGCATCGTCGTCTTCCCGAATCCTGCCCTACACTTACAAGAAGCAATGTGCCGCACAAGGTTGACGTTTTCGTCTTTAATTTCAACGTTTCGAGCATGCCAGTTTGGCCAACATATGAGGCACCACAAGAGAGGGGGATTTGGTAAACCACTCCCACTGTACAGTTCACATAGGGCGACACGTGCTTTTTGCTGCAACCCCCGCCGGCACACCTGGAAAGCTTGTTGGGTGTCTGCCCGCAACTTTTCCAAGGTTGTGAGACAAACGGTTTACATAGGGCACCGCAACCGGCTTGGAAGAACGGGGTTCAGCTCTTCTTCGGTGCCATTCTCTTTTTGCAGGATGGCCTCAGCTACAGCTGATATGACCGGTCTAGGGTAACCTGCTGCTACTAGCCTCAAAACCTGATCATTCAGACTATCTTGCAATTTATGAGGGCAAAACTTTTGAAGCGCAGACTCTAAGCAAAGTGAGGATATGGCTCTTTCAACAACTTTAGAGTAACTTAATAAATC
This sequence comes from Amblyomma maculatum, assembly GCF_055883805.1. NCBI lineage: Eukaryota > Metazoa > Arthropoda > Arachnida > Ixodida > Ixodidae > Amblyomma > Amblyomma maculatum. The sequence continues at coordinate 92,115,736 of NC_139346.1, read as the reverse complement.
TTTTCTGGATCTGGGGGAATGCATCCAGCAAAGATGGTCATCGCAGAACATCAGCTCGGGGTCTAAAAAAGCGAAGTATTATATCGGGAAGTTCGTAGGTGAACACTAACCCTTGTCTGAGTTGATTAAAAAGAAGATAAAACCAGATTAATGACATGGGCGGAGGATGTAAAGGTCCTCGTTTCTAAAAAAATTAAAACGTCGTCGACATATCTAGAAACTTTAAAAACAGGCCCTCCTTGAACAGACTGTGCACGTAGGCGGTCAGTTGAAGATAAAAATATGTCACATAAAATGGGCGCCATGCAAGAGCCAATACAAATGCCTTTACGCTGCAGAAAAAACTGATTGTCAGGAGAGATGAAGGTCACCTGTAAATAACGTTCTAGTAATGTTAAAAAATTATCGAGAGAAATCCCAGCTGCGTTCTGGAAGGCCACAGCCCCCGAAGCTTCCCCCAATGCAGTCTCTCACAGAAACTAACAATTCGGCATGCGGCACTGAATAAAACAAATCTTTTACGTCAATAGAAAAGGCGAAAGCTATCCGATCATTGTTCTGCACAAACTCAATAACCTCTTGCGATGTTTTTTTCAGAAGGGGATCATCCACAGGAATAGGCTTAAGTTTGTTCAACAAGAAATTGCTCACGTCGTGCTGCCAAGAACCGCTCTCGCTAACGATGGTCCTGAAAGGCGTTTCCGGTTTCTGTGTTTTGGCCGAGAAAAAAAGCGCCAAACGCTTCCGCGAACTAGCATCAATAGCTTTTGCTAGTGAGGGCAACTGCAGGCTTTTACAAAAAGCTATCAATTTTGTTTTTACCCTCACTTGGCTGCTTTCAACATGAACAAAATTTTTGCGCACTGCTTGGAGGGCTTTTTCAATATACAAGCCATTAGGCATGACAACGAACATGCCTTCTTTGACTGTAGTAGGCTTAAACCACAATTTTTAAAATATCTAACTATCGAATTCGCCTATAACACTCCCATCTTAAGGGACATTGGATATTTGGCGTACCTTTTCAAACAGTCCATTCCTTCCAGAAGGCATCGTTCCTGGTCCTCTTCTGGAGCCTTTGAGGATATGCTCCTGTTGATGGCTAGAAGTTCATGGGCGGGGACCTTAGGCTGAATGCCAAACTTCAGACCTTTCTCCAGGACACGCAAGATCCTTTCAGGGACAGAAGCTCCACCGGCGAAGATGACACGCTCTTTCTTGTCAGTCGTAATCTTGGCAGACATGGAACGAAGATGTCCAAGGTTGACTTTCCAAAGCTGCTCAATAAGGCGTGAAGCCAAAAGCTTGGAATCAGTAAACTTCTTATTGGCGATCCAACTGGGATACACACTTAGACATGGAACTCTCGACCAGTCATGAAAGAGCCGGATTTGGCGCTACAACTCTGAGCGCAAAGTCTTGATGAAACGCTTCACATGGCCCCATGAAGGTTGTATGGGTCCAACAAGAGCACTCACACTGTCAGGAGTCACCCCTATCCTGAGGCAGAAGGCTAACCTCCGAGACTGACATATTGCGTTGACAATTTGTACCACAAGAAGATCGATGAGGAATTAACTAGAAGGCGGAGACACACAAAGAATGGGCCTCCTTCTACTGCCCCCATAAATCTTCTTGGGGTGCAAATTGTCAGCGCATTGTCAAACATTGTAAGCTTTGCGGGGGCGTGCCTGCGTTTGATACCACGTGTGTGCTTGGTAGGGGAGGCGCAAGGTTAGGTCGTGAGATATGAGGCATATCCCATTAGCAGGGAAGGCGATAAGTGTGTCAGCGCGCCTTCAATCACCTTGTCTAGAAAAGAAGTGCACCTCAAGAACAGTTTGCCCCATTTTGATTAGTTTTCGCTTGTATGGTTTTTCACCCAGTCTGCGCATGCGCTGCCGAAGTGCTTTTATGGAACTTTCTAAGTAAAACATCAGTTGATTTTTGGCGCTCGTCCTCTCTTCTTCGATGTCTGTGTCTCTGTTATATGCGCTAGTCTTTTTATCAATGAATACTGCTTTCAGTTTTGCGGCTGACAAAGAAGCTAGTTGAAAACGTATTTTTTATCGGTGCTCTCGAAAGGGAGAAATAGGAGAGTTTCCTAATTCAGCGCCATCTGGCGAGTGAAGCAAGAAGCCTTTGCTGCCGCCATTAGCTTGGCGAGCCACTTCGGTAGAGTCCGTACGCGCGCGTACGCGCGTATAGCTGTGACGCTATCCGCGTGGAACCGCGCGTTTTCTCCGTGTTGCCGTTCCATCGTTTCAACTGCTGCGTTGAAAAGTGTGCCAGAATCATGCCCGTGCACTGCTGTGTGCCATTGTGCAAGCAAAGAGGAGTGCTCGACGAAAAGGGCTCAAAGGCAAGTAGGCTTGTTATCAGCCTTTTCGCATTCATGCACTTGTCTCAGTTCATGCGTGACCTTGTGTCTACTTCTTTTCTTTTAGGTCTCCTTCTTTTGCTTTCCGAGGGACGCTTATTGGAAGAAGAGGTGGCTTATTGCGATTAAACGCGACGAGGGCAAGTTTTTCACCGTTACGAAGTTCACGAAAGTTTGCTCGAGACATTTCACGGAAGACAGCTATCTTCCGAATGTAGCGGGGAACCGGCGTTACCTGAAACAAGATGCTGTGCCGGCTGTGTTTGCCTTTTGTGCGTCGAAGCCTCCACCGAGAAGAAAGCCTCGCAGCAGACAAGCATGCAGCCTAAACTCGACCACCACCGGTGCTAGCGCCGCTACATCCGATCTTGTGCCGACCACTGATTTTGAAACCGAGCCATCGGATGCGGCAGAAATGATCTACGGGAGCATTCCTGCCGAGGCCAGCACGTCGAACAGCATCGGTGACGACGCTACGTGCGATTGCGTGTGTTCGCGTGAGGTTGCGGATCTCAAGGAAAAAGTTGACGCACTGACGGCGCACATTGAAACCCTTGAGGCAAAGCTTAAGGGCCAAGCAGAGGAACTCAGTTTGACAAAATCCTCTTTGTACAGGGCGCAACGTGAGCGTGAGCTGGTAGAAGCTAAAAATGTACAGCTTGAAAAACAAACGAGTCGAAAATTTTCTGTTGAATGTTTTCAGGACAGCCCTGAATACATGGCATTTTACACCGGCCTTCCTAGCTATGAAGCTTTTGTAAGGTTTTTTAACTTCCTTGATCCAGGGGAGAATTGCGAAAACCTTAAGGTCTGGTCAAGGAGTTATACACAGGGCTCTAACAATGCTGGAAGGCCCCATTTGCTGCCTGCCAAAGAACAGCTGTTCTTAGTGCTGGTCAGGCTTCGTGTTGGGCTGCTGGAAAAAGACCTAGCCTACAGGTTTAGGATTTCGATGGCAACGGTATCCAGGCTGTGCACAACCTGGATAAGCTTCATGTACCTTCAGGTAGGCCAGCTTAACCTTTGGATGTCAAGAGAACTAGTGAATGAATCAATGCCAGCTGCGTTTATCGCACAGGGGTACTCTAGCACTAGAGTAATCATAGATGCAACCGAAGTAAGGTGTGAGGTCCCAAGCTCTCTTGTACTACAGTCACAAACTTTCTCTACCTACAAGTCGGCAAATACATTTAAAGCATTGATTGCTATATCACCAGATGGGACAATCACTTTTTTGTCAAAACTATTTGCCGGATCGATTTCCGACAAGGACTTGGTGCAAAAATGTGGATTCCTAAAGCTTGAGTTTCAGCCTGGAGACACTGTAATGGCTGACAAGGGATTTAAAATAGACGAATTGCTCAACAAGATTGGTGTCACATTGAATACTCCTCCATTCTTACGTAGAAAATGTTTCACAGCAGAAGAAGTAACTGAAACACAAGAGATTGCAGCACTTAGGATTCATGTTGAAAGGCGAATTCAGCGCATCAAAGCATTTCACATCTTTGACAGGCCAGTCCCACTCACCATAGCGCCTGTCATCAATGAAATGTGGGCTGTTTGTGCATTTTTGACCAATCTCCAGAGCCCACTTATAGGGTGCGGCGATACTGAATAGTGCATTTGCACTCTTTGGTAGCCCTTTTTTTAATTATTGTATAAGTATGCATGTTCTTCCCTTATTTTCCCCTTATTATTAGTGGATACGTGATGTTACTGTATGATGTTTTATTATGCTGCATGTTCTGAGCAGCGTATCGGGTGCCTGGGCTCCGTCAAGCACAGTACATCTACCTTTTGCCCTTGCATCCAAGACCTCGTTGTGTGAATATCAGTGTCATAATGTCACTAGTATATGTTTAGTGTCAGTTTGTAAAAAATAGTGAAGCAGTTCTGTTCTCATTTTATTGCGAAAGCAATACTACTTGCACTTTCAAGCCTTCAGCGTAGCGAGGCGGTGAGCTGCCAACTTGGGTCTCTCATTTCTCATGGGACGGTTATGTCCAAATCAGCCTGCCAGGACCCTGGCATTCATGTTACTAATATAGCCCCAATAAGGCACGTTCATAGGGCATGGTAATAGAGAGCTTTATATGTGGGCTGGCAGGAGCTGCCAACTTGGATCTCTCGTTTCACATGGGACGCTTATGTTAGAATCAGCCTGCCAGGACCTTGGCATTTCGTTACCCCTATAGGTCACTAAGGCACGCTCATACGGCTTGGTTAAAGCGCAGCTTTATGTGTGGGCTGGGGAAGAAGAAGATGAAGAGAATAATTAGAAGAAGAAGAATGCTCGGTCACCCGCAGCTATTGCTTTCGCTCAATATTCGGTTCAGCAGCGTTGAACTCTTCTAATTTTTTTTTTTTTCAAGATCTTAGATGACCTGCAGTTTATTGTTCTGCCAGAAATGGGAGAAGGGTGTCAAAGTAGAATTTGTCGAGTTTGTTTCGGCATAGCTGCCATGCAGCTTCATCGAACCTTATTCTTTCAATCACAATAAAATGTGGCGAATAGACCACAAAGTCTGCCCAAGTGAGGCCAGTTAGTGCCATTTGTCCAAGAACTTGATAATAATAAGCATCTTGGCGATCAAGCCTGATAACACCGGTGGCATCCTTCACGAGGCATGACCCTTCTAACCTTGGAAAGTCCACATCCTTCATTGAGTAAGGACACTTAACCTCAATAATTCCATGGCTGCCTTCTTCTGGGTCCCAGACTATCCTATCTGGTGAGGCTCCCAGCCACGGGCAAGCTGGACTTACAGCAAGTCCACAGTGGAATGTCTGCACGTCGTGCTGAAGGGCCTGCATTGTCGTTGCATATTGGCGTATGGCTTGCAGCTCATTTGAAATGCCGTACCTGAAATAAGGACAAGAAAGCTGGTTCTACACTGCACTAAAAGCAACACCTCCAGTTCATAAAAGAAAGACTGCCAGTGAAAGCAGAAATATGACCATTATTAACCCACGCTGAATGAGGTTAGCTAACTTGTAATGCGTTAAAAGTGATTTTTTTACAAGACAGCATGAATGATTATGACAACCTGCTCATGGATAGGAGAAAGTAGTTTTTCATGTTGTCACAGACCAATGCCAGCAATACTATGTTTGGGAACAAGCTGGTGGTGTACGTGTTGACGCAGAATTTTCCCTTTTGCTCTATAGTTTCTGACCTCACATAGTTACGCCTTTAATGTACTGTATGCCCTTAGTGTGAATTCATATAATTGGTCTAGCTTACATTTTTTATTGTTCCTTCTCTTGTCACATTTTAGGTTTTGCATTAATGTTACATATACTAGATTATGTTACTCCCTTTGTCCACTTTTATCTTGTGTTTCTTGTGTTTCTCCTTGCCAGTACTTAAAAGCTTGTTAATTATTTAACTTCTCCGAGTTCCTTTTAGATCTCTGACGCCCCGACACACATGAACGTCACACGGGCTGACCGACTTTTAAGTGTTGTCCAAACCTCGCTTTTAGATCGGGAAAAGCGTGAAGTCCCTGTGTCTCCACAGCTTACGCCTGGCAGCCAGTCGACGAGAAGTTGGTGACACATGTCTAAGTTTGAATGCGAATGTACAAAAAGGGCGACCACTGAGCAATTAATAAAAGGCTTTATTTCATGCAGTGGTGTTTTGCTATTTTTTCATGCTTGGATGCTACCAGTGTTTGTTTACAGTGCTGCTGAAGACTTCATGGCCTATCAACTAGCATCTACTGGTGCCTTTCTGTCATTTTATAATGCCTTACTACAGAGTCCATACCTAGTGTCCATACTAGTAAAAGTTGCCAAAAATTGTAAAATGCTGCAACAGATCACCCTAAAGATTGATGAGCTGTAGAAGCAGTGCATGCAAGCATTACAGTGAGCACCTGTTTGCGTTTGCATTTACAAGCAAAATAGTATTTATGGATGCTTACTGGATTGCTCTTACTCGTGACAGATCCCTCTCGGCAGTCAAGTTTTTGAGACCCTTCACTGTCCAGTTCTCACGTTTCATAACTGCACCAAAGTTGGATGCAGTCAGTCGCTGACGGCGGGCTGCCTGCCATGCAGCACTCTTGTTTTGCCCACGGCTACTTTTCTCCAACTGGTGAGCCTCGGTGATAGTAAGGGTTAGAGATTGCAAAAAGAAAAAAAGGAAAATATGCTTGCACAGGTAAAAAGTAACATTTACCAGATAGATTGTAGCAGCAGCTGTACTTATAACACATTCATATTTGAGAGAAGCATTAGTTTGCTGTGCACTATGGTTGACATGCATATCCTCATATGTTTGCGCTGGGTGAGCAGTGACGTTCAGCACTTTACCATATTTAGACGAAGCCCTGTGTTTGCACTCTGTATGTTATGTGCATTTAAGAAAGATAATGTTAGGAACTGTAGCTGCAGACATTTTTTTCTAACATACTAGCCACATTTGTATTACTAAAGATTGTCTTACTACAACTTCTGTATTTACCTCAAGTATGGCTTTCTGTGATGCTGGCAGGTTTTGAGATGAAGCGACATACAGTGATGTTGAAGGTATGATAGTTGGTTCTGGTGGAACGGAGTCGGCTCCTCTTGATGTGGAACCCAACTTGATTTCTGGACTAATATGAGTGGAAAAATGATGAGGCATTAACGGCTTCTGGCTCCATAACATACTGCCTTCGCAAGTTTCCCCGTAGGCAGAACTTGAAGGTTTCACTGTCATTGCCTGCAAATGCTTTGAAAATGGGGTTGGTGCCAGTTCTGCGAGATCTTGACCAAATTTCAGAGCAGCTTTTTTAACATCCTCTGCAAGCCTGGGTTTTTTGCGAGCTTCATAAAGTCGAGAGGCCGTGGCACACTCCCTACCACCAGGCCGTACGGACCTCCAATCTACATCATCTACCGCGCTGGATGATATTTTATCCCCACGCGGTCGTCTCCACTTCTGCGGCAGCTCCGTGCAGGACAGCTCAGGCGGCGGTTCTTCATACCCTTGCTCTTTGAGCAACACAAGTAACTTGAGCAGTGCCAGAGCATGGTGACACACACCACTCTCCCGCGCAGCGCACTCGCATGTGCAGCCGTCGATGAAACCATCTTGCGTTATCACAACACTGACTTGGTATGGCGATGCAGTCTTTTTCTGGCTTCTAAAGCACCGCGCGCGTACACGCACGAACCTGGAGTCACTGCACAAGAAAAAAAAAAGACGAGAGTTTTTGATTGATGTTGCTTACAGCACAACCGAAGTAAAAAAAAATAGCTGGCACTCGGTTTAACGGGCCATGGCTGCTCTGAGTGCATTCGCATAAAGCTTGTGCGCTCTATTTTCTCACTCAGAATGAGAATGAGCATAGGCGGTTCAGCGAACAGAACGCATCTAGCATTCGAAGACGAAAAAAAAAAAGCGTAGTCGCAGAATGTGGCAGCTTACCGTATAGTGAATGGTGACGTTTCAATGGAAGCGCACTGAACGTAGCTCTCGGCGACAAACTTGTGGCTGCGCTCATCGTTCCGATTGCCGAGGCTTCTGGAAGCGCTGTACGCTTGTATTCTGTCGATGGTGAGGCTCTTCGGGACAGGAGAAAGGCTTCTGGACCACGACATTGCTAGCGAAGAGGAGTTATACGGTACAAATAGGCTCAACCCAGCAAGGGAGAACGCGGACGCTAGGTGAGCAGCGGCGTTCGTCGCCAAGCTAATGGCGGATGGCGTCGGCGACCAGTGTTGCCGGACCGAATTAGGAAACTCTCCTATTGCGATTAACGGCTGTTAGTGCGCGCCCCTTCGGGCCATGAAAAACGATCCGCGGACATTATTTACAAAGCGCGCATGTTGGCAGGCTATTAAATATTAAAAAAAAATAAATCACATGAATTCGGAACCACTGCCCGAACGCGATAGCCAAGCAACACTGTTTGAGGGACTGGAGTCTGCACTTCTTACCTTGTTAAGGTTAAGAGATTCAAGAATAATGCGAAAGCCCGGCATCTCTGTCCTTTAAGTTCAGGGAAAGGAAAGATGCAGTCTTTATTTGTTTATGGAAAAGTAGCGCGAAAAAATGAGGACACAGAAGAAGGCAGAGACACGGCGCAAGCGCTTGTAAAAGAAAGGAAAAATTTATTAATTTCCAAATACTACAGGCATCACTGCAGCCATTGGGGTTACAGAAGATAAGTGGGCAAAGAATGCTCCTCCAAAGTGTTAAATCAGCTCATTCAGCAATCAAAGCGGGCGGGCGATTGCATTTTCAATTGCGTAAAGAAATAAAATAATTTCAAAATTGTTTCGTCCTAGCACAATCTGTTCACGTCCCACCTGCATTGTTCAATCTAGACGACCATTGTGTTGCACAGAACAAGCGTTATTCCCATAGCAAACTGTTTGGTTGTGTAATAACTACAAATATTTTAACCAGTCAATATACCTACGCACTTGGAACCCCTACAAAGTGTTCTGCTTCAGCATATTAACTTCAGATGAACGCCTGCGACAATCTGTTGATAGGAACCTGACAGTGCGCTGTTGCTAGCGCTCCATTTGCTCGATATTTTCGGGTTGTATGGATCCAACTCCATTGAGGCGTACGCTAGGACTTGTCGAACCATAGCCCGGTATGATTACACAGGTATAATTTATTTGTTGTGCAAGTTGTATAAATTCCTGAATAATTCAGTGCATTCGTCGTAATATATTAGTATCTCACTTAATAATGAAAGCAATTGTTGGACCCAGGTACTTAATGAATGCGACTGTATTTATGCACTGATTACCAACCTTGTAAACATAGTCCGAAAGACGCTCCTTGGTTGTTAGTCATTTATGCAGTCTTTCAGAAGTTCATGTCCCTTAATTCATACCTGTCCGCGTGATTACGCGACTTCAAGTCGCAGAACTCCCCATCGAATCCGCGGTGCTTCACAGTCCTTCCTAGGGATCGAATGTTCAAGAGTGCCTGCGCGTGCGTGGACCACGTGTTGCGCATGCAGTTTTTGGTTACACATGTCAACGATCAATGCAGTAGTGAAGCCACTGAAGCCTACTAATTCGCACAGGTAATCGTATTCTTCGCCATGCATTCATCGCTCGGGCATGAGGCGATTTCGTGATCTGTGACTTAGCGGGCCGCAAACAAGGGTGCTCACACCACCGCTGGTTCCGACTTCATCTAATTAAAGCGCTTTTGGCTGACGAAACCGCCCTGCACATGGGTATAAAGATAAGACCTTACTAACTGAAATATTTGTACCTATCCATAGCTGAATGGAGTCCGAACTGATCTACACCTCTCACGCGGTAGGAGACGGAAGACGCTGAAAAGGCACGAAGTTCGAATATTCGTTGAAATCTTGCTTGGAGTGAAGCAAGACGCAGGCCAGTGTGAACATTCGTTGCCGATCGGTGCTTATCGCGAATCGACAAAACTGTCGCCCGACCCTCGCGAGTCACGCAACGTTGAGACAGCAGAACGGTAACGTGATGACGTTCTGTGAGCTCGACGCAACGACACGAAATAATAATCTCTGGCTTTCCAGGCTGGAAAATAACAATTTTTGCCTAGTAAACTGGTGAGCGTTGCCTTCTAGGCGCCGCCAACAGTGAAAGGGCTCTTTGACACTGAGCAAGAAGAGCAGTTAAATCAGGCTAAAAAAAAAAAAAAAAAAAAAAAAAAAAAGCCTCTCAGCCTCCTGGCTGAGGCCTGCGCAAATATAATATTCTTTTTTTTAGATGACACGGATGACTGCAGTGCTCTTTGCCACGCACCGTCACACAACTGATCTAACGTGATTGCATCATGAACATAAGCGAGTACACAAAACCACGCTGCCGCGAAGGTTGCGCACAACAGCGCAGCGCTCATGAGTCAACATCGCAGTGGTGAACCACGGGACGACAGGAAAATTATGCCACAAAAGAAAATGCTATGTCTTTGTACGAACTAATACCGGACTAAACAATAGGCATGTGCCAAGCAATGAACTGCTGAGTTTGCGAAATACCTAACCGCAGAGAGCGGTGTATAATGACAACTGTCTCTATCTGCCTCGATCTACTGAAGACCAGAGTGCACGTGTAAATAGAAGTCTTAAGCTATTTGCGAATAAATGGACGCCCTTGTATATTTATTAATTCCTGCTGTTTTGCATGCATAGACAACAGAGCTTGCCGTTTGCTGAACTTCAACCGACTAATCAAAGAACTCCACGAAGCAGTCATAAGATAGAAACTGTTATCTTGCATTACTTATGTCATCGTCATCTCCGTGATGATCGGCTGTAGCGGCGGCGAGCAGCGGCTGCTTTCGGCGTTCTTTCTCTACTTATGTCTAACGCTTGGGAAGCGTTTTCCAACTGATTAACCAGCAATATTATCGTAATAGTTGTTTCGTGAGTGAGAGGAAACTTGATGTAGACAAAAAAAAAGTATATTGCTTCGTAGGGAGACTGTCTATCATGCGAGTCATTAGCGAGGCGTCGACTTTGGTTGAGAGCGAAGTTTGGCATGTGGCGAGTGGTGAGCTCTTTTGTATTTTTAGAGTAAATTATGCAACTTCAATATTCAAGATGAAAGACGTGAATTGTATAACTGAAAAAGTGTTTGCTTTAAAGGTATACTGAAAAAATATCCAAGAATATTGAGAAAGCACCACAATTGCATTCTGCATGCTAAATGCAATTGTGCACACGAGGGAGGTCGAGGGGGACGCGTACAGAGGGCGCCTATTGCGGACAATTGTTTGCGCGCTGGAGGGGAACACGAGCAGCAAAAAAAAAAAAAAAAAAAAAACCCTATGTCCCTGCGCTTTGTGAGTGCCATGGGTGAAAGGAAATACGAACAGTTGCGAACAACCGTGATGGCCTAGAGTTGTGACATGATATCCGGTTTTGTCACAGCTTTCACAGGAGCCCTCCAGGTGCGGCTATTTGAGAAATATTCCATAAAATACTTACTTTGCGCTCATTTCTGTCCATAAAGTGGATTGTTTTGGTCACACCCAATGCGATAGCTGCCATCTGCGCTGGAAATCTCTGCGGCAATTTTTTTATTCAGTATATCTTTAACACAGCGTACGTATAAGCAATCTTTGCTTAGAGACAAATATGTTCTGCTGGAAATGATAAACTCTTCACTGCTTTTTTTTTTTTAAAAAATCACAGAAGTCACTGCACAATGCGTAGAACTCACCTTCATGCACCGCAGCCTTTTCACTACTATTTTATTCGGACAATATTATTTCTCGCGCTTTTATTGGGAGGTTCACAGTGGCGCACACAGTTGGGAGGTTGGGTTGCGCACGTTCACAGTTATTGCCCATAATATTATTTGAAGTGGTCAGCAATTATAAATAAAGGTGATTGCATGGGGACCGAACATACACGGGGTTCGCGGTGCTAACCTCGTACACCTGGGAATTTTAATTATTTTGAGCATTGGCGAAAGCAGCATGTGGGTGAGTTTAGAAGTTTTATACTGCGTTTGCTAAGCTAGCTTGGTGTTCATACAGTTGGTAGCTGGAAGTGCAAGTAAATGACAAATCTTATTTTGAAGGAAAATTGATTTCCGAGGTTGACCTTGGAGCGTAGTCAGTACCGCGAATTCCGGCCTGAGTTTCGTTGCGGTAATAAGGTGCGGTGAACCTCACAGTAGGGGAAGGAGGGCTGCAAATTTTGATCATCAGTTAACGCTGACTACCATAGCACACTTGTTAAATGCGCGATGGACGTGGATGAAAAAAAAAAAAACGCTGTTTCATACTGAACAGCACAACAATTATAACAGTACTAACCGATTAGCGCAGCAGGTAATTGCAACATTCATTAAATAAACATCAAGGCGGGAGCAAAGAATTTCTACTGCTCGACTGCCAATAACTACTCTGGAATATGTTGTGTATCGGGCTTTCCCATTAAATTCACTTCCTTCAAGCACTTTCGGTTTCGTCGAGTAGCCGGGCACATTGTTATTGTCAACGGCTTCCATGCGCTCCGCAAATATACAAGAAAAAAAAAACAAAACAAACGCGCAGGCCTTGTATACCAAGCCAGAAAGCCTTTCAAAAATGGATGCTTGAGATCTGTGAAGCAACCGTGATCATCCATTTTCCCGCCATATTGCACGCTTGGTAGTGAACACGAAATACAGAATAGACCTCTTCCAAGTAGCGCTACTGCTCCTTAGCTTCCGTATTTGCTGGGATACCACGCGAAAATGGCGGAAGGAGTTCGCTGCATGTGGTTTTTCATGAAACCAACTGCTTGGGGAGGCAAGCCTTTGGAATCCACTTATGGCTTGAAATGACCTAGGGGAGACGGGAACAATGCAATAAGGCAGGGTCAGATTCACCCGCGCCCTGTTATGTGTTTACACGGGTCATCAAATGTGTTCACAGATAACTCGTGCGTCTCTACCGAGGCTAGACCAGACCAGCCCTGTACTTAAGGGCTGCTTGGAAAGTAATCATTTCTTGGTAGCCCGTGCCATCAAACCCACTTCGCCCGGAGCCAGGGGCGTAGCCAGGGGGAGGGCTTATGGGGCTTCAGCCCCCCACGAAATGTTTTCGTACTGTCATACACCGCAGACCAAAACAACCACCAGAGCCGGAAATCAATCAAGACTTTGTCTCCAGTATGTCATTTTTACGCTCAAAAAGTGATTTCGGCGGGAATGAAAAAAGCGAAAGGTGCATTCAGTTTTCTGAAATCGTTCATCGGGCCATACAATGGAGACAAGCCATACTATCAGACAAGCTGACAAAGCACGCAAATATGGAATGCGTGGAAAAAAAAAAAAAAACTAGGAGGGAGCGTGACGCCACATGAGCAGCCTCCACTGGCGAAACTCGATTTTCTGACGCCGCGCTGTCTTCTCTGTCGAAGTGGTCTGCTGGTTCGTAACACTTAGGTTGTTAGAGTGCAGGTGCTACATTATAATCAAAGTTACAAGCACACTGGAGAGAGTGCAGGCAACCATTTCATCTGCGGGCACGCCAGGAAGACTACGTATTCGAACTAATGTTAATTGTTCGGCTGGAAAACTAGTTATGATGAATTTTGAGTTCTGCATTTGCTAAATTTAACGAATGATTTTCGTCTGAAACAATACATGCGCAGCATACTCGATGGAACGAAAGCTCCGGACGGTGCTATTCTTCCTAGCAATCTTTGCATCCCGGCATGCAGAATTTATGGCGCAGTTGAGAGGTGACAGGTTTGTGATTGGTCTCTCGATACGGAGGAGACTGAGCAGCAATGTCAGCCCCCCTCAAAAAAAATTTCTGGCTACGCCACTGCCCGGAGCTTCATTATCTACAAAGAAGCATGTAAACTCCGCCTTTCTTGGAGTTCAGGGACAGCATTTTGGGCCTCCACAGCAAAGCCCCCATTCACTCCACCACAAAATTACGCCGAACAATACATGCAACAGCAAGGTGACAAAGGCGTGTTTCTTTCCCATATGCTTCCTCTGCACAGCCAGAAAAACGAAGACCAATGAGATACCCCAGATTACCAGCCCTGCACTCAGTGTAGAGACACTCTCTCTGGGAGAATTTTGATTCCCGCTCTCCCGTTTGGTTGCCCAGCGCTTACTGCTGCGGTCTGCGATTTTCATGACAAAACGTCCATATCGCGTGAGAATGGACTTTTGTCCAGTAGTGCAATCCTCTCGTGGCCTCCAGAGAAAGTAAAATACCAGTTGGAAAACCTACAAGGCAGCTTCCCTGTGAGGCAGAAATTTATGCACAAAGGCGAAATGACCTGCTGGAATCAGGCAGAATAACTAGGTGCAGGGCATGCATCTACTTGAGCCCAAGAAGCTTTGAATGCAGTCCCTGCTGCAAAAGCCATTGTGCGCCATTGTTGGCCTGGCAAGAAACCAAACCAGGGAGCACTGCCAGCTTGTGGTTGAGTACACGAGTTTTATAATAAGGGGACCTAACCAGAAAGGGGTAGGGTGATGACTGGGTGACAATGCCCCCTAGTCAAGTTCTGGGAAGAATGGGCGGAGGCTATGGTAATTATCCTGCCCGCCAGGCAATCTTGCAGTGCTGCTCCCAACTATTACCCTAAAATGTATAACTCCATTGTGCAGCAATTTCTGCTGTACAGGGAAGCTGACTAGCAGGCTTTGCAACAGGTCTATTGACAAGATGAGTTACCATGGATGTGTGCAGAAATTTATTCCTAGTAGTGAGATTGGCTTATTTGTCAAACACTAGTTGGGACCAGGGCTGGTCTAGCCTAGCCTGTGCAGAGATGCTTGAGTAATCAGTGAACATAATTTGACAACCCCCCCCCCCCTATTACTTCCTATTAAGCCATCACAATGAAAACAGGAAGCTGGAGAACCTGACCATGTCTTCTTTTTTTGAGGCAAGCTATATAGACTGGGTTCATTTGGAAGGCCTATACTTAGTCTCACAAGATATCTGCAGCACTGCGAAAGGCAGAGGAGCCCTTGCAATTGAGCTCTTAAGTGCCTCTCCCTCCTGCGCACTACACTATAGAATTGGGCTCCTACTGTCACCCCGGCCAATTTGAGGGGTGAGAGGCGGGTAGGAGTGCAATAGCCTATTGTAGTGCCTGTGATCCTGATTGGACCGGTGCCTCTAACTTTCCCAGTGCTTGAAACATATTGTGAGTTGTAGTATAGAATATGCAAGTACTGCACGCAATTATTGTACAGCAGTTCAGAGCGGCAATGAAAGGAGGGATGTAGTTTCCTAGAAAAACACTTTCGGAAGTCATTCCGCCTACTTTGGCATTGAGTCCCCGCGAAAATGATGACTGGGGAGGCTTCGCGCATGCGCAGTAGCACTACATGAAAAAGTTTTATTGCCCCTCCATTAAAAAAAAAAGGATATTATTTCTGAGTGGTGTGCAAATTTCTCTCTCCCCTGGCACGTGGACTAGCGCTCCGTGCGAATGTATCAGTCTTGAGTTTCGCCTGTGGTGTAAGCGGCAGGCGCTTGAGTCGTTCCCGTGACAATACCTTTCTTGCCTGCGTCTTGAAAAACCGATGTCTGATTGTTCTTAGCTCCTTTAAGTCAGATGTCGAGCAACGAGAGCATCTAGCCACTCAACACCATGCTTCAGCCCAGTCATCTCGGAACTGACTGCAGTCAGGCAGCCTGCGCTCCCAGCGACGTCGCCCCTGCGAGCGTCCCTGCTCAGTTCCTCGTACCGACGCAGTCGCCGCGGAAACAACCAGCCGGACGAAAAGGTCAGGCTGTCAACAGTGCTTCTGCAACTTTCCCGTTGACTGCATCGAGTCATCTTGAAAACCATGCCGCCACGGTTTCGACTGACTACCAGTGCAGTGCAGAAGGCAAGTCCACATTTCCTAAACTTCAGACAGTTACCGCTTCCGAAGAACCCTGTGCATCACGTGGAAAAAACCAACAATGGTATAGTTCCTTTGTTGATGGGATTGTTCATCAGATAATGGGATCCGCCGTCCCAGACTGCTCCGACTACCTCTGCGGTCCACCAGAGATATCTGTATCTGGAAGCCTTGTTGCCCTGCCCAGGAATCAAACAGTGGAATTAAATGTAGCGAATTGCTTCAGCAGTCAGGACACTGCAACATCAGTATCTGCATCTTCCAGTCTACAAATGGTGAGCAAAAATGGGCAAATCATCGTGCCTCCGGCTAAGAGCGACGCGAAGAAAAAAGGGAGGAAGGACAAGAGGCAAGAAAAGAACAGTTATCGCGTTGATTCGTTCTATAATCACAGTGTAAGTGATGGCTGGCCTGGCGATCACCATGCTGCAAAGCGCGTATCCACATCCCCGAGTTCACAAGTGGCGAGCGCTTCTGAGAAAATGTTCGAGCCGCCCGCTAAGAAACGCACCCAAAAGAAATCAACGAAATCTAAAAAACAAGGAAAGTATAGCCGCATTGCAGATTCGACGAGTACTGGAAGTGCGGGATCCGCCGTGCCTACTCCCCAAGATAAAAGCATTGCTGCCCAAGAATTAGCCCGTATCCTGAAGAAAGAGTCGTGGTACAGTTACGTCAAAAGACTTATCCCGTCTCTGTCGGATGAAAATTTTCTGGCTCGTAAACCTTCTGCAGACAGCGGTGTTAACTCTCAAAACCATCCAGTGATGACCACGGCCAAACATTCTGCGCATTGTGACGTAAGCAAGGGTTGGTACAGCCAAGCCAACATGAATGGGCAGCTTAAGTCAGGTGGACTTTGTGTGCCTAGCGATCCTGCTACATACAGTACCGTTGGTTTACAAGACTATCCAATGCTTACCGGGGGCCCACCTTCTGCGCATTGGAGAGGATATTGTGACGCAAGCCAGGGTTGGCACAGCCAAGCCAACATAAATGCGCAGCTTCAGTCAGGTGGACATTGTGTGTCTAGCCACCCTGCTACTTACAGCGCCGTTGATTTTCAAGGCTATCCAATGCTGACTGGGGGCCAACCTTCTGCGCATTGGAGAGGATATTGTGACGCAAGCCAGGGTTGGCGCAGCCAAGTCAACATAAATGCGCAGCTTCAGTCAGGTGGACATTGTTTGTCTAGCGACCCTGCTACATACAGGGCCGTTGATTTTCAAGACTATCCAATGCTGACTGGGGGCCAACCTTCTGCGGGTTATAGCGGATATTGTGACCAAAGCCAAGGAAATGTAGCCTACAATCATTTCTCAGCACCTGTGCAGGTTCCTGCTTCACAAGATAGTTTCGGTTCCGAATACAACATACCAACCGTGACAGTGGAACAAAATGCTGGAGACTTGGTCACAGGGCGCCGTCATGAGCAGCGTAGTCTTTTCGCTTGACAGCAGAATTCCGGACTATGACACGTGTTCTTCGTTTGCGGACATGTATTTGTGCAGCCAACCATAACACCTTCCGCCAAATGCCGTCAGCTCCTTTGTCCCTTACGGCATTAACACCAAGTTTCATAACAAGAAGGAATATACGAAATATGCACGGCTCGGAGACACTACAGCGCAAAGACAACACAAGAAAGGACACGACACCTCATGCGAATATTTTTTTTTCAGTGTGCACATGTGGAGTCGTATTCGTTCTTGTGTTGTCGACTTTGCGCTCTAGTGTATTGAAGTCATTAACCAACCCACCCCATAGGCCGCCATTCTATGCATGGTTCTAGTCGATACACAGTGCTGTGAGTTTGCACGTTGGAGAGATGTTTATAATAAAGACTACGGATTAACCTTACTGCAGAGCTTGTTTCAGTTGTCTCTTTTGAGCGCAGATTGTAGGTGTCCATTCCTTCCATGAGCGACATCCTTCTCTGCGCAACCGGTGTGCAGATACAGGCAACCCAAGAGGAAATTTGCGGCGCTGCTCCAGTGCTCGGTATCTGAGAGAACGGAGAGGCTGGAATCAAGCGGTGGTGGGGCGCGCTTTCGTAAAGGGCCCCCCGCCGACGCCGCCACAAGCATCCGCACAGCGCATGGTTCCCTGATGGGTCCACGCGCCGCCTCACGTGCACATGAAGAAGGAGGAGGAGGAACAGTCGCTTCAAGACTTGAGTAAAGCCGGCGCTTTTCGCCAGTGGAGTTTCTCATTTTTACAGGTCTTAGTTTTCCGGCTGGCGACGCTGGTTGAAAACGTGTTTATCGGTGCTCCTCAAAATGAAAAATTATAATTACCCGCTATCATTGCGCGCCCATCCGGGCCCTGAAAAACGATCACAGGAGATTATTTTCAGAGCGCACATATTTGCAGGCTGATCAACATCTAAAAAAATAAGTAGCATGTATTCGGAACCACTGCCCGAAAGTGAAAGGCAAGGCACACTGCTGCAGAGATTTGAGGCAGCACTTCTGAAGTTATAAGGGTGTAAGTGATTCAAGAATAATGCGAAAGCCTGGCATCTCTGTTCTTATTAATATTGAGGGAAAGGGAAGGTAGACTCTTTACTCATTCACGGAAAAGTAGCGCAAAAAAATGTGGACACAGAAGAATGCAGAGACACGGCACAAGCGCTTGTACAAAAATAAAAGGAAATATTCATTCATTTCCATATACTACAGGCATCAGTGCTATTATTCAGGGTTCCATAAGGTTAGTTCGCAAAGAACGCTCCTCAAGAGTGGTAATATCAGCTCATTCAGCAATCAGATTGGGCGGACGAATATTTTAGATTGCGTAAAGAAACAAAAGAATATCGAAATTGTTTCATTCTAGCATCATATGACCGAGTCACACTTGGCTGGCTCAATCTAGATGGCCATTGTGTTGCACAAAACAAGCTTTATTTCATGCTCTTTTGTTGTGCATCAACTACAAAGATTTCAACCGGTCAATCTGCTTTGCACCTGCAACCGCTGCAATGTGTTCTGTCTCAGTATATTACTTTTGAATTACTTGCGATAATCTGTTGATATGAACCTGACAGCGCGCTGTTGAATTTGTGCTCCATTTACTCAATATTTTCGGCATTGTATGGGTCCAACTCCACCGAGTCGTACTTTACGACTTGTCGAACCATAGTGCGATATGCTTCGAGTTTTACATTACATAGGGACTATATATTTTTGTGTACGTGACATAAATTACTGAATAATTCCGCGCATATGTCGTTAATATGAGTATCTCACTTAATAATGTCTTCATAGTGACAGTAATTGTTAGACCCAAGGGCTTAATGAATGCGACTGTATTTATGCACTCGTTACCAACTTTGTAAATATAGTGCAAAATACGCTTCTTTGTAGTCAGCAATTGATGCTATCTTTCAGAAAACTTTCATGTCCCTTCGCTCGTGCCAGTCCGGGCGATTACGCGACTTAAAGTCGCAGAACTCCTCAGCGAATCCGCGGCGCTTCAGCCTTCTTTTTAAGACGAGAAAAATCAGAGTGAATACGCGTGCGTGGACGACTAGTTGCGCACGCAGTATTTAGTGACACATGTTAACGATCATTGCGAGAGTGAAGCCACTAATTCGCATTTGTAATCGTATTCTTCGTAATGCGTTCATCGCTTGGGCATGAGGCGATTTCGGGATCTGCGACTTTGCGATACCACAGACAAGGGCGCGCGCATACCTCCGCCGCTTCCGTCTTTATTGGTTGACGAAACCGCCCTGCACATGGGTATAACCATAAAATCTTCTTCCTTGTTGAAATAATTGTACATATCCCTACCTGAAAGGAGTCCAAACTTATTACATCCCGAGCGCAGCAGCAGACGAAAGAAACCGAAAGCGCCCGAAATTCAGTTCGTTCAAATCTCGTTCCGAGATATGGTTGTTGTGAAGCAAGACGCTGGCCTGTGTCTTGGGTCGACGAAACTGAAGTTGCGCGACTCTCGGGAGCCGACAGTGTGAATGCGGCTTCAGAGAGACGTTGTTCTGTATCATTGAGACAGCAGAACGGAGATGTGATGACGTTTTGCAACGCGACGCAACGACGCGAAATATTATTCTGCTAGGTTCCAGATTGGAAAACAACAAAAATGTTTGCCTGCTAAACTGCAGAGCGTTGCCTTTTAGGCACCGCCAACAATGAAAGGCCTCCTTGAATTTTTTTAGAAGGATGCGGATGAATGCAATGCTCTTTGGCATTGTCACACATTTGATCCTACGTGTCCATTTGATGAACATAAACATATGCACAGAGCCAACGCTGTCGCGAAGATTGTTCAACACAACACCGCGACGCGCATGAGTCAGCATTGCAGGGGGGATGGAACACGGGACGGCGAGAAAACGACGCTACAGCCGTAACGTCATGGCTTTGTAATAGCTAAGACCGCACTATGCAATGAGCATGTGCCAAAATCTAGCCCTCCACTACGGCTCCTCTTTCTCTCTTTCCACTTTCACTCCCACCTTCCTCCCTTCCCTTATGGCGCGGTTCAGGTGTCCACAGCAAACAAGTGAGACAGTTACCGCGCTTTTCCCTTCCTATAAATCAATCAATCAAATCAATCATGTGCCAAGATCAGGCGATTTCAGTTGGAGATATTTGGTTTCTGAAATAAATATCTACCTCGATCTACTGAAGCGCATAGTGCACGGGTAAATAGCATAGTTTTAGGAATTAGGTGAATAAATCAATGTCCTTGTATAGATTTATTATTTCTAGCTGTTGTGCATGCAAATGCAACATAGGTTTTTGAATGCTAGTCCCCAGGTCAATAAAGGCATTTTGACAAATTTCTTTCCACTCTATAGTGATCTCAGAATGCTCGTGCAACTTCTTACATAATGATGCAATGTGCATACAATGTACATCACAATACACCGATCCCACAGGCCGGTCTTACGATGCCATCGCTTCTGCAGTGCATCCTGGTACAGTCACACGGCCACTCCACCCACCTAGTGCCGGTGTGCCGCGATTCCAAGCGGTTCTTGCTCGGATGTATGCTCGAGTGCTTTGGGAAAATGAACCTATTACCGGAGTCCTTTGATAGTTCTACAGGTCATGAAACGGCCGCCGATGTTTGGATCGCGACCAAGAGCGGTCTCTAGCGGCGCCACCCCCGATCGAAGTGGGACGAGGCGCCGTATGGTACGGTTGCACCCGGAACACTTCCTTCACGAGGTATTTCCTCCTCTTATAACTTTAAGCAAAGAAATGATTTCTATTTCGGTATCCGCAGCAGGTCTATAAAAATTCTAGAGGGCACCTTGGACCACTAAAGCGTGAAGAGGCGAAAGCAGCGCGGGAACCTCTATCTCCCTCTCTTCTTTCACTCACTCCTTCCTCCCTTCCTTTACGGCGTGGCACATGTGTCCGCGGAGAATTGTGACAGATACTGTGTCTTTTCTATACTGTAAATCATTTTCAAACACCGCTGATGCTTGCTATACTAACGCCACCTAAACATCTGGGCCTGATTCTGTTCGCTGTGTGGTGTAGCGTTCGAGTAAGCCGCAAATGAAAGGCGCCGCACGGACGCCTAGCGGGGTAAGCTTTGTATATGCACGGTTGTTTGTTTGCACAACTTTTATTTCCAACGGAAATGGGCGTCCTCTTTCCCGTCCCCGGCACGCGTGTGTTGTTGCTGTTGTTGTGGCTGCAGGAAGAAGGAAAAGAAAAGGCATGGGCCTGCTACTGGCTCTGTAGCTGAGCCACACAAAGGTTTGTGGGGATGATCCCGCATCTACATAAATAAAGATTTAAGCGAGGAATCCTGCATCTCAGAAGAGTCATCGTAACCTCACACTGCCGTGATTTACATGCTCGAACTTTCCATGAGTATATGAGATGCTGGTATTCGGCTGTAGATAGCAAAGAATCATTGCATGTAGCGGCTAGGTATTGATATCGCTGGAAACGGGACATTCCAAAAATGGTGATATTAGGAATGGTACAAGAAACAGATGCATCAAGAGCTGATTTAGCCAGGAAATCTGCAGTTTCGTTATGAAAAATACCGCTGTGTCCGGGGACCCAGATGAAGCGTATTTCTTTCACCCACCCCGGTATGAAATACTTTAGTGAGCGGATCAACTGAGCATCCCGTGCTGACTCCAGTGACAACAAAACAGAAAGAGAGTCTGATAGAAAAATTATTTTTGATTGACTGCAGGGAACTTTTAGTAGCGCTAGCCCAATTGCCATAAACTCTGCTAGAAATATCGGTGTGTAATCCGGGACACGCACCGAAAAACTCCAGGAAAGAGACTCCGAAAAAATTCCAATCGCAGCTTTGTGCGCAATCACAGACGCATCAGTGGCAATTACAGCGTGATCAGGGAACTTTTCAAGGTGTTCACATAGGAGACTGGATATTAAATTTGAGGGCAAGTGCTTCACATTAGATGGAAATATAGAATCATAATTTATATCCACAAAGGACGTTGAGCAACCAATAGGACATATAGAAGCAAGGTCCACACCAATATTTGTTAAAATGCTCTGCGTATAAACAACCTGGGGCTTGCAGACCCTTGGCCACTGGTGAGTGAGAAAGAGGGCGGGGTTTGACACAAAAATAGGTATAGCCACACCGGGAGTAGTCTCAAATGATCGCAAGAATGATCTGACAGTTAGAAGGTGGAAACGGGAGTTAAGGTCCGGAATGCGGGCCTCCAAGTACAGAACAGTGGTAGAGACTGACTGTGGAAGCCCTAGGCAGAGGCGCAGCGCCCGTCTTTCTAAAAGCAGCAAAGGATGTAGCTTATATTTTGGACACCCAGAAAAAAGAATGCAGCCGACTTGCGGTGAAATTGAAAATATCGATCACTTCCTTCTCGCTTGCCGAAGGTTTTCATATCAGAGGAGGGTGCATTTAGAAAGTCCAATTGCACGCTTGGGATTTACGTTATCGGTCCCGCTTCTACTCTCCTTCGGTGCGAGTGCGAAAGGATTTGCGTTGCCTCAAATTTGTCAGTACTTACATAACTACATAACAGCTGCGGACAGATTCCCCTGCTAATTGCATTCCAAATTTACAAAACTACAAATTTTTGCATCATATTTTTTCATTCAATAACTTTTGTGATCTAAAACCTTTTGTTTTTGTTTAGTTGTCAATTACTTTATTACACTAATTCAGTTTGTGTAGGACATTTGGCAGTCCACACTGAACCCTGGCCAATCCCTCTTCATGGGTATGTGCCAAATATCAAGGAAGAAGAAGAAGAAGAAGAAGAAGAAGCTGAGCCACCTCCGCTGCCTCGGGCCACGGCCGCTCTGATCGATTGATTTATAGGAAGGGAAAGGCGCGGTAGCTGTCCCACTTGTTTTCTGTGGACACCGCAACCGCACCGTAAGGGAAGGGAGGAAGGTGGGAGTGAAACTGGAAAGAGAGAGGGAGGAGCCGTAGTGGAGGGCTACAGAGTAATTTCGACCACCTGGGGATCTTTAACGTGCGCTGACATCGCACAGCACACGGACGCCTCTTCGTTTCGCCTCCATCAAAACGCAGCCGCCGAGGTCGGGTTCGAACCCGGGTACCCCGGCACAGTAGTCGGGCGTCTTGCCACTGCACCACCCCGGCGGGGCCCACGGCCGCTCTCATGCGGACACAAGAGAAAATAGAGAAGAAAGAAAAAGAATAGGGAGAGAAAGACGCGCGCCGCAACCACAGCCGTCGTCCACCACCGAAGAAGTGGCGGGTGCAATAGGCGGCCTACAGGAGATAAAATTCGGCGGCAGGCTAGCACCCCCCCCCCCCCCCCACACACACACACACTGTGATCGTCTGGCAGTGGCGTGGTGACATTTCATGGTTACAATCCGACACTGAAATCGTGCCGAGAGGTGTGGTGTGTTCTTTAACCTGCTTCATACACGTTAGTCCTGAGTAGTGCACAGTAAGGCAACAGCCGTGTTAGCAGGTGGTGCTCACTAGATTCGCAGTGCTCTTGGGTTGCTCGCCCAGTTTGTGTGTTCGCCGGTCCTAGCCACAGCTTTAACCATGCTTTGTCCTTCGAGCGCTTTAATCATCATGGAATTTCAATGGAAGGTCGAATGCATAGCTAAGCGTCTGAAGCAATGCACAGCCAGCGAGCAAATGCCGGGTTGGATTTAAAGTCCAAGCCCCTATAGAAAGAGCCCTTTTTCACATTCGTACCGCACAGCCTTTGCAAACTTAGCACCAGCCTTCATCAAGCATTGGTCGAATCTTTTTTTTTTTTTTATTTCCCATGAGGTAAGTTTCAAAAACGATCAACTAGATGTCTCGGTTTTTTCGCACGTGCTGTTGCTTCAGCAAGCTTCTGCCGGCCCTCGTACAGTGTGCGTTGTCTTGTGAAGCACCGATATAAGTTTGCGCCACTCTGGATTGCGCAATGTAGTCACAGTTTGGCAGGCTTTATCCGAACTTTGCCCCTCCGAAAAAAAAAAGAGCTGGTTGTCATGCCATCTGGTGTTTTTTTTTTTTTCAAGCTCCGATGCACAGGCCTTATTGCATTACCTGCATGAACTCAGGCTGCATGATCAGAGTCGTCGTTAACCTGACTACTCGGGCGGGAGCTATTAGAAGCGTAACTGCAATGCTGGTTTATGATGAAACACAGCCTCGCTTTGGAGATGGTCTGGCATATGGCTTAGTCTTGGTCAAATGCCGTCGAAGCCCTTGAAATAATCCCTTACAGCGTCAGGCTGGTCACGTAGTAGAGACACAACTACGCCGTTCACTACAAACGCATCGTACCGGATGATGCTCGTGGTGTCGATATGCTTCTCGCAAACATGAACATTTGGGAATTCAAATGAGAAGCCAGTGAGTTATTTTCTGGGAATGGCGCGTCTCCACTTCTCTCGCAGTTCGGTGCCGGATGGGAAACGAAAAAGAGCCTCCTGTTCTTCGTAGCTCCTGTAGCAGGAGCGGCAGCCCGTCACACAGCAAAATGATGACATCGTTCGCACAACATACGCATTCGTATCTTTCAGCACTGCGAATTTTACCACGCCACGTCAAGAAAACACTACCTGCCTTGTGGCAGAGCATCCGCCTCGCATTCGGGAGGTACGGGGTTCGATCCCAAGTGCCGCCGGGTACCCACCGGTTTCCAATGGGTACAAGATTTCCCCAGGCTTGGTGCTCCGCTCTTCTGGGGTAAAATGCTTGGGAAAAAGGGGCCATGAACCAGAATGTTGGTTCAAGAAGAAAAAAAAAAGGCGACATAATGGGCTTTTGCCGCACAAGGCGGACTTATTGTTGTCCGATAGCGGAACTGATCACTGCCACATCGGAGCAACTATTTGGGACCTATGACCCCTTTCCCAAACTTGTCACCCCAAAGAGAAGCTTGTACCCATTGAAAAGCCGGTGTGTACCCGGTGGCACCAGGGATCGAACCTGGTACCTCCCGAACACGAGGCGGATGCTCTACCACCAGGCCACGCTTCGGTATAATAAAAAAAAAAAAAAAGCGGCCGCCGCCTTCGCCAGCGGAAAAGCATGCACCTCAATCAATGCAGCTCCGCCGTGCAGCCGCTTTTGGCGGCATACCTCTCTCTCCTTTAGAGTGTGAGAGAAGATTCGTGACCATAAACGGTATTGAAGAACTCTGCCGTTACGTTCCCGGGTGCGATAATAATAGCCCAAGTTGAATGCGGCTCTCGTTTTATGTGTAAGCAATAGCTTGTTAGGCTGGTTGGGTCGAAAATCCGTCGGCGTCGTCGTAGTAGTGGGCAGCGCGTCCATGAAATATTCCGGGGCTGCTTAAAAAAATTGTATCATGGTGACTTTCGTCTCAGCGATTGATAATTGATTGATGTGTGATAGCCGATGACAACCTAATAAAATCTTGATTATTTGATTAAATGGTGAATTGAGGCAAGAACAAATTGGAGAAAGCAGTTTCAAAGGCGTCGAATGTTCGGAAGAAAAAGCCAATGCTTGCTGCAGTCATTTAAGAAAAATGAGAACATTTGGGAAACTGAGAAATTGAGTTCAAGAAATTAAGAAATTGGTTATTTACAGCAGTTCAAGGAATGCAAAATTGAAGAAAGCGTCTTCGTAGCTATAAAAGTACTCAGAATGAAAATCCAATGCTTGTTGACGCTAATTAAAAAAAATGGACTGTGTAATTGATCATTTATTTGACTTTTCATCATAGTAGTATTTTCAAAAGGACTCTTTGCAGCTTACCCAGAACCTTCTGGCACAAGATGAGCTACGTAAACTTTCCAATGTCATCCTCAGGATCAGAAGCATCTCTGAAACCTCAAGTTTGCATGCCAAAAAAGAATAAAATACATCTCCTAGCCTACGAGAAGTGAGTTGATGTTACTGTTTGCAGGTCTGTTATGAAATATTGGCTTTGTGCGATATCCAGGTTAGTATAAGTAACTCATTAAGGACTCGGCGCCGCAGTTTAAAATGGACCCTTTTCATTATACTTTTCATGGTGGCGCTCTGCGCAAGCGCGCGCAATGCATTGCGGGAAGCTCACGACCGCAGTTTTTTCTTTTTTTTTTGGTAGTTCGTCGCGGTCGGTTGCTTCGTTCCTCACTTCGCTGCTGCGCTGTTGTCATCTCTACGCTTTGCGTGCCTGCTGAAATCACCGAGATGGCTCAGCGATGCGCCTCCTCGGGGTACTTTAATTCTAGCAAAAAGCCAGGAAATGTCAGATTTTTTAAATTCGCCGCGACATCACTGCATGCGGCTAAAACGGCAAAGTGGGTGCAGGCAATGTGCCGTGTGAATGTTCATAGAACTTTGTGGCAGCCAACAGCCAACTCGCGTGTCTGCAGCGAGCACTTTGTGACAGAACTCCTTTTCTGCTTTCTTGCACTTCTGAGAAGATTTATTGCGAAACAGGGTGCGACGCCTGTGTGGTCCTTTTGCTGATGTGTAGCAGAAGTTGCGCACGAAGAAATAAGTGGGAACTAGTCAAGCCTGTCTCCTAGCACCATGGGGATGGAAACCTGTCTGGCTAGTTGATTCAACAGACAAAAACAACAAAGCGAACGAGGCACGGAGGGCGAAGAAGCATACAAACGCTGCGTTTGTGCGCGTGTTTGCCTCTTCGCCGTCCGTGTCTCCGATATTAGTGCTGCTCTTTCATCGAATCTATGTTATCACCGCCGCATGCGAATAGAAGGGAGCCTAAAAGAGAGGGTGAAATGTAAACTGTGTAAGGAATGTACGCCCGCGGAATTGTGCGCGCTGCCGCGGCCACCATGTTCGCCGAAACGGAGGTGAGAGGAGCTACTCCCCTTTCAAAGTAGTCAACTCGACCACTTTTTCCGCAGTGGGTTGTGCCCATTGCAGGAAACTAGCGGACGGCTTCCTCAGCGAAACTCTCGTGCGTTCTCTAGCCAGCCGACAAGCGCCTGGAGTTCGATTATGGTGCCCCTTCTAGCCACCATAGTTCGGTGCCGCCACAGCGCGGTATCAGGTTGCGAAATCATGCGCCTCATTAACAGCTGTGCCGCAGCCTTATGAAGCCGCCTTGCATTCAATACATGCATGTAAGCTTGTAAGTTGATCATAAGCCTTTTTTTGCTTCTTACACAGTTTAGTTGGTAAGTCACGCTCGTAATTTTTGGAAATACAAAGTCCACGTACTGGAAAGTCCCCCAGAAAGCTGAAGCTGGGACTGC
This sequence comes from Amblyomma maculatum, assembly GCF_055883805.1. NCBI lineage: Eukaryota > Metazoa > Arthropoda > Arachnida > Ixodida > Ixodidae > Amblyomma > Amblyomma maculatum. Next base: position 92,088,370 of record NC_139346.1, on the reverse strand, counting down.
AGATCGAACGTTCGAATTACGCCGGGCAGGCGCTTCAGTGTTCGTGGTTGGGCGCAGACATCAGGGAAGGCACGCTGACCACGTTTCACTGCTCAAGTGCTAATCGCCTTTGAATTATGTGCTTGCAGCTCTCGAGCCAGAGCTTTTGCCTGTTGGGGGCAGAGAAGACTTTGCATATTAGGATCGCACTGTCATATCAAGAACGCGCGGTGCATGGCCTGAATGCTACTGACGGCTGCTTAGTGATTATAAATATGCGCTAAAATACACCTATTGCTGTTTCCTCTTGAAAGTGAATGGCAGCTTTCATTCAGATAGCAAACGTTTTAAGTACACCATAATTTGTCGTCCTCCACCTTCCGTTGCTTGACGTATGCACGTGCAGTTGTACTTACACAGCTGCCGAAAACGGCAGCATAACGGACGGTTTCTCTCGCGATCACAATTAAACACATGTACATAGCTGGCTGTACTCTATATACTGCAGCTTTAGCCAGCGAAGCGGCCAGCTTAGAGCGAGCGGCGTTTCTCTTCAGCCAGTGCATGCATGCACCTTGACCGTCCGTACCAATCGCATCGTAGTACCGTTTCGTGCGGCTTGGTAGACAGCAGTAGAGTTGAACAATGGAACTGTTAACTTGTCTGTGGCACCCTACGACGCAAGTGGAAATAGCGGCGGCGATGATGTTTCGGGACTGATGGTACACGAGAGGTACACGGCAAGAACAGAACCGCCGTTGTACTTCCCCACGGCCGGTCTCAAGGGAGAGAGCGCTTCTCATCTCTTACGGTCTCTCCAATGGGGTCTGTTTCCACCACCCGCCGCGCCTCGGTGGGGTCGCCACCTCCCCACTGCTGCTCCTCCACTACAGCCGTTCACGCGCAAGGGAAACGCGCGCTTGCTTTTAGCTTCGCCCGCGTCAGTTGCAACTGGCAGGTCCTGACATTTCGCCCCTTATGGTTTATACAAAGTCCGTAATCAACATCGAACATTTATCGTGTACAAGGAATAAAATACAGTCAACAATCCGCTCACGCGCGCGCTCCTTCGTCAATGCGACCGTGCACGATCGAATGAAGCTTCGGGTACAATTCAACATTTTTTACCCCTAAGTGTTGTACAAAAATAAATTTGCCAGGCTATGAAATGTGCCTTTGAATGTTTTAAGCAGGTGTAGCGCGACCTGACGTGAGTGCATGGTGAACTGTTGGGTGGAGATTCTGTCAACCGCTACCGTTTTCGTTTAGATCAGAAGAGGCGCCGGCAAAAATTCATGGCGCGTCTCGGATTCAAGTAAAGAACAAAATTTATTCATGTAGTAAAGATTTCACTCGTTTAGTGGAGTGGGCTGTTCTAGCTTAGTTCAAAACATATCAGTCTATAAAAGACCGAAGATGTATATGTAGTCTCGCGACTACTTTTAATCAAGGAAATGGGCATAAACAGTTAAGCAGAATCGAAAAGAGCGGCAAACAATAAAAAAACTGTCCTTCAAAGTTACACATTGCACTATATGTTCATCAATTCATCAAAATGCGACCTGCGTCTAGAAAATTCAGTCTCAAAATCTTCCTCCACGGCTTGTGCACATAAGGAGTTGGCCTCTCGGTCTTCTCTGTCACTTTCCTGGTATAATTAATTGAGATGAAGAATTCTGAGAATATATCAAATATCAAAGAAGCGGACCTAATAACATAGCTGTTGTCAATTCCTCTCGGGCAACTCAGTGGTGAATTCTCAAGTGCTGATTGAATCAGGATCTTAAGTACTTCGAGAACATTTGTGTGTATAGTAGGTGCACGGCAGCTTTTTCGAAAAAAAAAAGAAGCTTGTCCAATAGGGCAACAAGCTCTGGTTTCGGATAATGCAGTCCACTAGAATATTGTCCTCGTAGAAGAGCGTACTACATGGGTCTGCTTCTTTCGCTAGTTTCAAGAATAGCGCAAGCGTCACACCCGAAGTTGATTAACTAAACGATATATCCAGCGATGTAAGGTGAACCGGAATATGTGACAGTGGGAAATGGGATGGTAGGAGACGCCACCACTTCCTTCAGTGCCTTGATTTTGCTCTCAGATGAAACGTCCGTCTTGGCAATGTAGTTATGTGCCGCTAGCTGTTACGGCCCTCGCATCTAGCATATGTCATTCCCTTCCGCACATTAACCTTACTTTCCCGAAGGGAACCTCAATGGGTCGCTATATAGGGCTTGAAATGAGTCTTCAGTGAGAGTGTCTTTCTTCAACGCTTTAGAAGTTTCTTGCATACTTTCGATTAGCAGGTGAACTCATTTGTAAGTCACTGCATCGAGTATCACCTTCATCATTTATTGGCCTTTTTTTACCACTTCGAGCACAAGTGGTGTCATGAATATCAAACCATTTTTTGTTTTCATAATAAGCATAATATCATGTAAAAATTTCATTAAAACAATGTTTATTTGCAAAATTAAAATAATGTTTATAATACCACACATTGGCTAATATATGAATTGTAATAACATTTAAAACTCAGCCCTACAACTTTTACTTTGACTGTTATACTAATACTTTATATCATGTAAGTATTTTGCAATTTAAATTACATTTTTTATGAAATTATTTTCATCTTCGGTGTTACATGAGTGGTTTAGCATCTAGCGCTAAAGACGGTTTTGCTGTAGCAGACGAGTTGCTGTCATGTTAGCCTTGAAGAAACTTCGATGTGATCACTTCTCATTCTGTTTTGTTTTTTTATTCTTATTCTTGTACAGGCTTGGGAAAAATTCGGATTAAAATGGACAAAAGTAGCTACCATGCCGCAATGTATGGCATGCTTGTCGAACGTTTGCTGAACGACAGTGTTTTTTATATCCGTTCACGTGTGTAGTACGTTGACGACATGCCGCTGCAGCATCTACCTTCTGTGCTCTTTAATTTCGGGGCTGCACTCACCACGAAACTCGCGACCGACAGCGCGAAACTATGCAAAAGCCACCCGCCGCCGCTGAAGCAGACGCGGAGCGAGCAGTGAGCAGGTCGCGCCCCTTGCGGTGGCGGAGAGCGCAACTCAAGGAGAAAAGTTCCCATTGTTCCCGCGGCGATTGAGAAGGCCGTAAGAAAGAGCGCGCGCTCTTTCTTACGCTGTCACTGTATTATCGCAGCCATCATTTTTTTTTGTTATGATTGCACGCATCAATTCGATGTTCGCGGTAAATTCCAAGCAGACAGGTGGTACCGCTGTGAATACTGTTAACACACATCATTCATCATTGCAGTTCGCCACAGGGAAACGCAGTCTACGTCCTATGGCGCAAGACTTCAGTCCCCGTTTGGGGACGTTTTTTCCCACTTCGCAAATAGGGATATTTTTTCCAGGGACGTTTTTACCGGATCCCAGGTGGCCTCATATAGCGGCTAATCTGCCATGCTGCCCCGCCGGGGTGGCGCAGTGGTTACGGCGCTCAAATACTGTTTCCAAGGGTTCGTGGTCGAGTCCCAGCCTCGGCGGCCGCTTTTCGGTGGGGGCGAAAAGCAAGGCACCCGTGGGCTGTGCGTTGTCAGTGCACGTTAAAGAACCCCAGGTGGTCGAAATTTTCAGAGTCCTCCACTACGGCGTCTCTCATAGCCTGAGTCACTTTGGGACGTTAAACCCCACAAACCAAACCAACAATCTGCCATGCTGGTACGTGCGCTCGCATTCTCGGAACAGTCGGCGTTCGCTAGCTGCTCGTCAGGCTGTCTGACGTCAAGAGACCACATGAACTTATTCGCGCTTCTTATTCGAAATGGGAGAGTGAGGTAGAAATCGAAAACCACCGGGACCTTTGGATATCGAGTTATACGTGCTACAGCTTGACCACACCTGCGCATATCCGGTTTGGTTAAAGTGGGGCTTTTTACGCCGCTAATTCATAAAACGAGGCAGCTTACACGAGTGCATGCTTGAGATGACGAAGGTAAAAACTAAGGGATTAGTTAACAAATAGCAAATGGCATGAACGCGAACAACGATCCGCGAAACATCTCTGTAAAACAGGGATCCCATTTGCAGAGCGTGCGCTAATAGCGGAAAATCCTAAAGCGTGTAACTGTCGGACCCTACGCAGCAGAACGCGTTAACGGTGCCCTTCAAAACATCGCGACCACGCGAAATCTACGTATACAGAGATTTTTTGAAGCGTCTAGGCGCCATTCCTCGAAAATTCCTCAACTGAAAATTTGTTCGGCCCCTGTAAAATGCATTGCTGCTTTGAAATAGTGTGAAGGATGGTTATAATTGACGAATATTTTATTAATTCGTGAATAAAGAACCTTGTGGAATGTGGAAAAACGCATTTAGTGCCAGCAAAAGGGGCTGGAAAAGCGTCAAAAGAATCATGCATGGCCTGGCCGCCCGTGTGAGGTTGTTTTTTTTTTTTTGCTTTGAATTAGAATAATGAAGCTACAGGGCCAAAAATCGCTTTTTCCTGGAAGAAAAAGCAAACTTTCTTCAGCCTTGTGGGATGGGACAATGGACGGCACGTGAGGAAGGAAGGGGCCAGTGGTGAAAGAAACGTGATCAGGAAAGTTGCATGCGTGGCTGAATGGGTAAGCTCATTCCTGGAAAAACAGCTTGGTGTTAAGATTCGGACAAAAGACTTGTCCTAAAAAGGCAGGACATTTGTGAGGTTGCAGAGTGCGAATGCACGAAATCGTTCGCTGGAAAACCGCTTCACTTTGACACTATGTCAGTTTTACTTGGGCGTTTGGGGGGGGGGGGGGTACATCTGAGGGAGGACGAGGGGTGACAGCTATTCCGTGAGCTATTTTGTGTAAATAATTGCCGTGGCAGCTCGCGCGCAGCAGTTTTTACGCAGTGCTTGGACACTTGCAGACCAGAAAAGCAATCTTGTACAAAGCTCCCCTTGTCCTTTCTTGCTATCCCTGTCATCTCTGATTCTCCTCGCTTTGTTTCCTTTTTCGTTTCCGCCACGTGGCCGGCAACAATCTTTCCCTTCCTTTTTTGATGATTAATAATTTTAATAAACCATTACCACCGCAATTTTTCGCACTTACGAGAGCGCCACTGATACCAAATTTGCTTGGAACGCCTGTCGCAAAGACTGCCGTTTTCATATCGCAGGGGGGGTTCCACTCAACAGATGCGAGCAGCGAGCACTGCTTGCGACGTGGTGGTGATAGTAAACTTGAAAAACACAGCACTTATATTCTTTAAAAACACAGCACTTATAATAATATGGCGATGGGCTCTTCTTTTTGTGCGTAATGGAGTCGACGTGATTGGAATTCAATCGACGAACTATCGCAATGTCATGTGCACTCCAGGGCGTTGGCTGTGCCAAAATTTGCCGTAATTATTTATTTTCTTTCGTCTTCGTAATATAGGGCATAAAGGTCGCCGATAGAGTAGAATTATGCTGCACTCTTTGTACGAACATGAAGACCTTGCAAGGAGAGATTCGCGTGTATATAAAAGCAGGAAAGCTCAGCCATGCAAGTGTTTTTTTTTTTTTTTTTTTCACTTACAATGAATATATATCCGGCGCATAAGTTACCGGCTTTTATACGTGAATTATTAACGCTATCATTTGTTGTTCAAATACTATCTTGGCTCTTTTTTAACGTGAACTATTCATTTATCAGTAATCATGATGTACATGACAAATTTTGGGGCTGTTCTTGCAGAAGACAGTGCTGTCTAAATTGAAATGAGTTGTTTTGGCTGCCATGCTGTATTGAGCTAGAGGAAGGGGATCACTTGACCTGCCTTTTTTTTATGACATCCGAGGAACGGGTGTAGGTAAAAACGTCCCAGGAAAAAAGGTCTCCGGAAAAAACGTCCCCGGGCCGGAAAAAACGTCCCCGGAAGAAACGTCCCCTGAAGAAGCGGCAACTAGGAAAAAACGTCCCCAAGGCCAAAGCTAGCCCTAAAAAGATTTTTTCCGCAACTCACATGAAAAAAAAGGAAAAACATCTTATTCTATTCTTTCTTGGCTTTGAGTTAAATGTAATCATCATTTGGAACTTGCGTTCTCTGGGGGCCCGAAATGTTTACAAGAACTGCGTAAAAGCATGGTGAAATAGCCATCTGGCTCTTTATATGTTGCGAGGCTGCGAGGTTCTGAGCTCCGCAGCTCGTTAAGCAATCATATATGGCCGGTCTAATAAGTTTCGTAACACTGCCCACTCAGAAAGGTACAAGCGGATCGGCGTATGGTAGTCTCGGGGAACCGCCCGAAGCAGAAGACGTCACTAGAATTACTTTCCAGACCTCGTGGTGACGAGGTTCAACCGCGTTCTTCTGATGCTTGTGCAGAATTGCGATAAGAGTGATGATGGTATAAGCAGAACGAGGCTTAACCGGTCGTGCATCATGGACATATAAAGCATCGCTCCAAGCTTTTCCGATAAAGCCGGTGGTCAATTCTTTTCCCCCCAAAAAAATGGAGACGAGGCGCTGTGCCTGTATTACCGCTGTCATAATTTTCCTTTTTTTTGTCATGAATGCCCGCATCAGTTCGATGTTCGCGGTCAATTCCAACCCGACAGTTGAAGCCGCTGTAATAAAGTTAACATGCATCATTCATCATTGCAGCTCGCCACGTGAAAACGTAGTCTACGTCCTATAGCGCAAGACTTCAGCCCCGTTCGGGGACATTTTTTCCTACTTCGCGAATAGGGACATTTTCTCGACGTTTCTTCCGGGGACATTTTTTCCGGGGACATTTGCTCCTTGTCCGCGGACGTTTCTTCCGGGGACGTTTTTACCGGATCCCCCGAGGAACATATCTCAGTCGTCACGATAGCCGGGACATGATGTTTCCGCAAACTGCGTCCGCGATTTCATGTCTGTACTCTACGTAAAGTTGATAAACGTAAATTACTAATATTCAGATTGCGAATCAGACACCCTACTCTTAGGCTACTCACACATTTTCATACGCCTTTGTTAAAGAGGGATTTAATATGTCGGGTGGTAGGCTACGAAATAGCGTCATACCGATACAGACGGAGCTTGAGCGCCTATATTACAACGCGATGACTAACCGAAAAAATGTAAGTGTTCTGAAATACTGGTGTATCATCCCAATAGGATATAACTTCACAAAAATATGACCGCAAACTTGGAGCATTGCTCTTAACGCAATGACGAGCCTCCAGACGTTTTGCATATTCGACCGCTAGAACGGCAACAGCAAATCGGCAACATATCAGGCACGCCAAATAAACTTTCAAGGAAGAGTGATACCTAAGTGGCTGGTGGCGAGAGACAGCTTCGCTTCAACTCCACCCTGGTGCGAGGTTGCTCGACACCGACGGGTACGTGTACGCATCGTGGGATTGAAACGGATTGCCATGTGCTGCGTCCTCCCTGTGAATGTGCACTCTGGATGCGTAAACAATAGATTTTAAGAATGATTTTTTAAGGTTAAAAACTTTTGTTGTGTTTTCAGGCACCAGCTTAGGTTTCGTTTAAAAACTTTTGTTGTCTTTTCAGGCACCAGCTTAGGTTTCGTTGAACAGAATGTATCTGAATGAAGCATGAATTTTAAATATAAAAAGAACAAATATATGTTTTAGAGAACTGCAGCGAACTGTAATACGTACCGTCTTTGCCAAACGTTACAAGGCTGCCCGATTTGCTCCTTAGCCCTGTAGTTGAGCGTTTTACAGGACATGCTAAATTATTAATCACCTGTGCAGAAAAAAAGTCCATCACTCTTATCTGTAAAGATAATTTTTTGCCTTTTGAAATAGATCAAGGGCTCCAAACAAGGTTGAGAAGGAAACCCTGCAGCCTGGTTACTTTTGGCAGAGACGGTACCTGAACTGTCCCATTCGTCAAAAAGAATCAAATTGCCGTTTGTAAGCGCAACCATGACACCAGGAACCACAGCTTATTAGACAGTCACAGTCGCTTGGACACGTGTCCTCAGCTGTTTCTTTGCCATGTAAGTAGAGAAGTATTTCAGTAGGGTGATTTCCTTGTCCAGAGATGAAGGGTGCTTGTCCAGTTTGTGGTAGTGCACCCCGCCGTTCTCATCCATGCATGTCACACTCCTGAGAAGACAGAAGTGGCGCAGCCGTTGTGTATATCGTACAAAGGAAGCACATTTTTGCTCCGCTTGCGATGGACAGCTTGCCCATTTTCTGTGGTCCTATTTTCAGGAGGGTCATAAATCTCAACTGGTTCACAGGAGACAGGATCGGGAACAATATATTGCATGAAATTCCATGCCTAATATGCATGGACTTCTCGACATCAAATTACTGAAGCCACACCTACCCGGGTTCTATCCCGACTATTGGCGGTTGCGTTTCGACGGAGGTGAAACAACGTGGCGTGCGTGTGCTGTGCGATGTCAGTTCACGATAAAGATCCCCTGCCAGATTCTCGAGAACCTATCCAGTTACACATTGACAACCATCCGATACCCCCGGTAGCCACGATCAGAGTTCTCGGAATGTTGATTCAGAATAATACGCAGAACACAGAAGCTATACGCCGGCTACGCGTCACGGCGCACCAGATAGGTGGGCTGGTGAGACGCATTGCCACACGTCGCAGGGGTATGAGAGAAGCCGACCTGTGCAGGATTATCCAAGCCTTTATGATAAGCAGAATCATGTACGCTTGCCCGTACTATCATCTGCGTCGTAGGGACGAACATGCACTTAATAGCATAATTAGAACAGCATACAAAGCGGCCCTTAGCTTACCAGTATACGCTAACTCAGATCGACTACTGCAGTTAGGAATTTTTAACACACTATCTGAACTAATTGAAGCCCATAAGACAGCACAAGTGACCCGCCTGTCACGCAGCCTTGCGGGACGCGTAATTCTCGACAAGCTCCACATCCACCCCACTGAGGAGGTGTGCGCAACATCCCATTTATCGGCTGACATAACTAGTAGACTAGTTGTTAAACCAATAGCCAAAAACATGCTACCAGGTAGACATGATGCCCGCAGGAAGACAAGGGCACAGACCCTTGAGAAACAGTACGAGGACGATCCACAAGCAGTGTACGTGGATGCAGCTCAGCACATCAAAAACGGAGCATACGTGGCATGTATGGCCACTCCAAAGTCAACCTTCATTAACGCTATAACATTTCATGCTAGCTCCATATGCGAGGCAGAGGAAGTAGCTATCGCACTGGCCATCGCGGATCCCCACACCAAAACTATTCTAAGCGACTCAAAAAGCGCCGTTCAAAATTTCGCCAAAAATTCTGTAAGCGCACTCGCGGCGCGAATTCTGCGCAACCGATCTCTCAATCACAACATCAATCTCGTATGGGTTCCGGCTCACGCGGGTAACTCCGGAAACGAAGGGGTCGACCGTCTAGCCCGAGGCTTAACCAACCGGGAGACGGGAGATCTATCGGGAACGGACGCGCCTGTGGAGGCACCGCGCACATACGCGGAGGTAACAAACTTTTATCGCGAGCTAAGATGCACGTACCCCGCCCCTCACCCCGACCTCGACCGGGCGCAAGCCACGACACTCAGACGCCTACAAACAAAGGCCATTCTTAGCCCCTACCGACTATCGTTAATTACAAACGGAGAATTCAACCCTGCATGCCGGCACTGCGGTGACGGGACGCAGGCCACTCAAGACCATATACTGTGGGAATGCGCCAGCAATCCCCCTCCAAAGACACTCTTGCCAGCTCCCTCAGCGGAGGAATGGGACAAGCTGTTGGCCAGCCCAAGGAAAACTACGCAACTGGCCCTCGTCACGCGAGCTCAAGAGGTCGCTCCCGACTGGAGGCCACCCTAGACTCGCCCCAGCCCGAAATAATTCCTTTCATTTCGTGGCAATAAAAGTTGTTACCACCATCCCCTGCTGGTCTAAATTACTGTGGAGCCCTTCACTACGGCACCCGTTTCTCACTTTCCGCTTTCACTCTCATCTTTTCTTCCCTTACGGCGGGGTTCAGGTGTCCACAAAACAAGAGTGACACACTGAGTCTTTCCTTTCCTTTGACCAATTAAAAAAAAAGGTGCCGCTGAATTCACTAGTGACGCCACCATATAATTTTTGTTAGGAAGGTGGTAAGTTGGTTCTGTCGCGCGTACAATCGCCTCATGGTAGGTTTTAGGGCAGATAAGCAACTAAGTTAGTAGGGTAGATACTTGGGCTTGTTGGTACATGATCGAAGGGAACAAAATGTAGCGCACCAAGACAAGGACAGAGAAAGAAGACACACACAGCGCTAAGTTAGTCACGCATCAAACGCTAGGTGCGTTGCGTGAACTAAATGTACAAGCAAGAAATAAATTTTTCTAATTTGGCACCTTGTTTCGGAGAGTTGCTTATATAGGAAACTAAAAGCGCAAGAATTATGAACAAGTGCATTGCTTATTAGGAGAAAGATGGGATGGAGGAATCTGTTTGTCATAAAACATTGCGTGAATTATCTATTATTTTCTGGAGGTTTGTACAACTGAATAAAATGCGGTTTTAAGCAAGTCTATTTTCCCACCGTTTACATATCGCTTCATTATCGTTCATGAGAACAACATTCGTGCTTCATAAGTGCATTTAAGATAAGCTGATATAAAATTTCTACAAAAAAAAGCTTGCCTATATAATGCCTACTGCATTTACAATGCTCAATAACAGGTTTCATTGCTTGTAGACGAGCCGGCATCCAGTCGGAAAAGCCTGTGCTTGGGACATAGGAGGACCATGAGGAATGCACTAAAGGATGCTGTTTTCGGAAATGTTTTCGCAGCCGGATGTCGGGAAATTTTTGTACGAGAGCAAGCAGTGAAGCAGCAACCTGACTTCTGTGCCGCCGGTCAGCGACAGCGCGAGTGACGTGCACTTCGCAACATCAAACCGGCAACTGCGGAAAGGATGGGCATTTAAATAGAAAAAATACATTGGTCGCATTGAACGTTGCATTCAACAGCATACGCCCGAGTGCAAACTGGTGATATTGCGAAGCATCTGGCTGTGCTCGATGAAGAATGGGCACCACAGACAGGTCGCAGCAGTACGCGATGACTGGCTTGGAAGAAGTAAGCAGAGTTATGAGCTGATGTTGCTGTTAGCTTTTCAGCTAGCTGCACGTAGTTTTCATTGTCGCCTCTGCTACAGTATAGTCGTCTCTCTTTTGTAAAATAATGTTTCTGTACTTTGTGTTCTTGTTGTTATATAAAGTTAAGTTTCGTCTTTTACTGCTAGTCGTCATCCTTCGTCTCATTGTGTGTGTGGGATCTACACGTCGCCTGCGAATCGACCAGCACCTTGAAGAGGTGCGGAAGCATTGAAGACAACGAAGAACCTGAGATTTTACTGAGGGGATGTTTACGCTGTTGCGGTTTCGTGTACTCACTTTCTTCAGTTCAGTTGCTTGTAAAGTTTTCCCAGAGCTCCACGAACTCGCGCGACAGCCGCCTGGCTGTATCGACTGGCAGCGCGCCGAGACTTTGCCTCCGATTGCTGCATTTCGTATAATGCCTGAAATTGTTTTTTTTTATTGCCTTTTTTACTTCGTGACAGCAATAAAAGAATTTTCAGCGCATTAAATTCGTTGCAATGCATTCATAATACAAATTAATGTGGTGGATCCATGCTGACGCCATGCATTCGGATGGAGACGCCGGGAATTTGTACAACTCAGTAGACGCCTAGGGGGCGCTTTTTAGCACAGTTTTTAGCAGAAACAAAAATGATTGGAAGAGAGGCGGCTTAAAAGCAAAAAAGCAACAGAGTATTAGTAGTGTAAAAACAAAAATTAAATAAACAGAATGATGGCATAGTTAACCGATCTAAATCGATAATTAGATAAGGAAAAAAACGAGCCTTATAGCAACTGCTACCACCATGTTTCAAAGGGGACGCTCCTATATTCCATCCATCCATCCATCCATCCATCCATCCATCCATCCATCCATCCATCCATCCATCCATCCATCCATCCATCCATCCATCCATCCATCCATCCATCCATCCATCCATCCATCCATCCATCCATCCATCCATCCATCCATCCGTCCGTCCATCCATCCGTCCATCCATCCGTCTCTTCCTTGCGTCCCTTCCTTCCGTCCCTCCGTCGGTCCCTCCGTCCGTCCATCCGTCCGTCCGTCCATCCATCCGTCCATCCATCCATCCATCCGTCCGTCCATCCATCCATCCATCCATCCATCCATCCATCCATCCATCCATCCATCCATCCATCCATCCATCCATCCATCCATCCATCCATCCGTCCGTCCGTCCGTCCGTCCGTCCGTCCGTCCGTCCATCCATCCATCCATCCATCCATCCATCCATCCATCCATCCATCCATCCATCCGTCCGTCCGTCCGTCCGTCCGTCCGTCCGTCCGTCCGTCCGTCCGTCCGTCCGTCCGTCCGTCCGTCCGTCCGTCCGTCCGTCCGTCCATCCATCCATCCATCCATCCGTCCGTCCATCCATCCATCCATCCATCCATCCATCCATCCATCCATCCATCCATCCATCCATCCATCCATCCATCCATCCACCCGTCCGTCCGTCCATCCATCCATCCGACCGTCCGTCCGTCCGTCCGTTCGTGGTCCATTCGTGGAGTCCCTGGGCAGCGCAAGACGCCTATTGAAAGTCGCTTTTGAGAACAGTATACTGAAAAAGAAAAAAAAATGCCCGGTTTTGATTGAGATCTGCAAAAATGTCATTTATGCGCACAACCTACTACGCTTCAAACATTCATAGGATTTTAAGACCTTTTATTACGAGTCACGCCACTTGTAGGAACACAAAAATGACGCCGAAGTGCAGGTTTGCTGAAGACTAGCGACAAATTTGTAGTTGCCATTCGCTAATTGGTAACGTATTAGGTAGTACCATGTGCTAGCATTTGATCGAAATATGACTAATACACAATCTGAAACAAAAATTGCGCACCTTCGGACGACTCGATGAAACTCCCCAAAACAGGGAGACGGGGAAGAAGTCGCTTTTCCCCACAGAGACGGTTTTGTTGGGCACGACCACACATCTACGTGCATCCAGAACGTTATATTATTTGCAAACAGGAGAGGTACACTGTTTGTGCGTCGGGGCAAGTATTCGAGTCTCTGTTTCTGTTTTTCTTTTGATAAATCTTATTTTTTGTATTTGTAATTGCAACCGTTCAGGGAAGTTGTTGTTCAGGTGTTCATGAATTTATTTTCAGTTTGTATTGTTCATTTCAACCTCACAAGACACAAAACCTGTTTATAAAAATTTACTAATGAAAAGTGACCAACCTCATTAAATGTGTTTGCACAAAACATGTTCTTCAGTCAATGGCTTCAGTTGGGATGTGATTGACTAAGTTTACTCAAAAGCAATGCTTTATGACTGGCGACCAAGCCAACTAATCCACCTGCAGCCCAATTGTGCTGTACTACAATTAGCCTCTATCGAAATCAAGAGTGCGATTGGTTGAAGGCTGGTGTGCGGGGGGAGGGGGGGGGGAGCGCCCTCTGCCTGAATGGGTGGGGGGGATGAGACCTACAACCTCTCCCCGCCATTTCAGGATCCTAGCCCTCAGCACAGCAACATGTGCAGTTACCGTAGTATTTTTTTTTTATCGCGTGCGCAACAACTAACTTCAGCACAGAGAAAAGCGTCTTCATGCAGTTTTGGTTTTGTTCCCCACGGAGAGGTGAGATGAACAGATGAGATACAGGAGTTTCTTTTTTCTTTTTTTTTTTTGATAACCTATAGCTTGCGGTACTGCATCCGCCATGGAGAATAGAAGGTCGGAAAAAGCCAAGTTTCGTGTTTTATTCGGCCGTTTTGTTGGGCATTCAGTCATCACAATACGATTGGTCTCCGGCGAGCCCCGAAAAAATGCAGTGAAATTTTCTATATCAGCCGCACAGTTTGAAATGGCAAGCATTGCTTTATTGAAACAATTTACTCTCAGCGCGGCGCCGCTACTAATCACGAGGTCATAATCCATGTATTCTACCCAACGCTGACCGAGGAACATATACAGTAATGGTTACTGGCTCAATGAAGGCGTGACTTTGGCAAAGGAATTAATAATGAAAAACATTTAGACGCTGTCTTTATCGGCTTTTCGAAAGCTTTCGCTGAAACGTTCCACTAAACTGGCCTAATATTTTTACTTAGCGCTATTCTCTGGTCGTGCTGCAGAAGGTGATTAAGTGCGACAGCCAGAAGACGATGACGATGAGGGTGGTGAGATCTGAGCTGCTATCTAAATGTCAATAATGTCTTCATTCTAGACTTTCCGGTCAATCAACCTGTTCCTATTTCCCTTTCGTGTCATCTAGAACCTTTAGTTCAGGTGACAACTCTTAAGTACTTAGGCTTTTTTTATGATTCTTCAATGAGCTGGAGAAATCACGTTATCTCTTGCTGGGCTAGTTGATTTGACATTGTGTTTAACCAAAGGAAAAACAGCGCTACATATTTAACCTCACATTCAGCAAATTAAGCGGAAAGGGGAGCATGCCTTGAGGTCTACTACGTCGCATCAGCCTCAGGAGATATGGATTGAGAAGATCTGCCTTTGTTATAATCTATCTATAAACTTTATGTTCGCACTATTCTCGAATTCGGCTGAGTCTTGTTAACAGGCTGCGCGGCTTACAAATTTCGACCACTTCTCTTGATTGAAAGGCAAGCATTAAGACTTTGCCTGGGCCTTCCGAGTTTTGTGGCATTAAATTTCTTGTACTCTGTGGCTTGGGTACTTCCTTTGAAACCCCGTTTTCAGCAACTTACGGTACATTCCATTCTAACATTATATGATTCTTACCTATGATGTTCACAAACAATTTTCATTACCTCACCTAATTTATATTTTCGTAGCATTGGTCTCGCTATCAGAGACCGCATGTTGTATATGTGCAGTCGCTATTAACTCCGTTGTCAGTAGATGTGTGCTCTCTTTTACAAGCCAGTTCTCATTTACGTCAAGGCAATTTAGTCCATGATGACATTTATCCCAATTATAGCAACTCTTTGCCTGTGTCTATCTTGGTTTCCATTTTGAATGAACATATCTGCAACATTTCCATTCATATGTTGCAATTGCCACTGATGCTACACAGAGCGAGGAAAACGCGGGTGCTGGTATTTTTTCTTCTCAACTTGATTGGGCTTTTTCACTCTGCCTTCCCGATTATACCCCCATATGTATTGCGGAATATTTAGCCGTTGTTTTAGCCATTCGGAGAGTTTGTTTAGATCACCACGAAGTTATTGTAGTGACGGACTCATTCAGTTTGTACTGCCTTTACTTCTTCGACTGCATCTTCTTTGCGTTGCCAGTTTTACGACCTCGCGCCGTCTCATATCGGAAAAATTAGACTTGTGTGGGTTCCTGGGCACTGTGGAATTTCAATGATCGAATCCACGGATATCCTTGCATCCACTTCTTTGAACGAACCTATCCTGTCAATAATTCCAGACTTCTCGTTATGGGTGGCGGCGCGATTCAAACAATTTCTTTGGATGAAATCCTCAAATTCGGTCTCTTTATCTTTTGATGACTTCCAGCATTTCAGGTATAAATGGAATCCTGGACAGTGCTTTTCCCGACAGTGCGATGTATGTGTGACAAATTTCAGGTGTAGGATTCCTTCCCTTAATTTTTATCTTCATAGATATCGGGTAGTGCTCCTTCAGCCATGTGTTCATACTGCAATGAACCTGAGACGCTGGAACATTTTTTTCTTACCTGTCGCCGTTTCGCTTCCCTCCGAAAACTTTTCCTTGAAATTCGTTGCAAAAATTTATCTGTATCCTTGGCTGTTCAAAATTTATTTTTGTTTTGCGCTACTCAGCTGGGTTTCAGCATCGAGGCAGTACGCTCAGCGGTACAGAAAACTGGTAATGTCTCTGGTGGGATTTTTTGCTAGGTGCACCGATTCCGCTGCTTCACCTGTTCAGGTTCTTACTGAGTTGAAATTTTTTCTTTTTGTTTTCTGATCAGTAGGGCGTTTTCCTGTCGTATTGCATATTTATACTGACAGCGCAACTCCCTTAATACTGGTTTCACGTGTGGCCAATCCTCCTCTTGGGTATGTGCCCTTGTCTGAGGGCACAACAACAACAACATCAACGTTAGTTGTGCGGACAGCTATCGGACTGTGGGCCTTCCCCGTTAGATCTCTTGGTAGACTTGAATCCACCATTCGATCCCCTGTGACAAGCTGGACTTCCGCAGCGGTCGCCACGTCGGTACCCCCACAATGACTTCAGACGCCGCTTCTTCTACGGCCGCCGCACCTGCTGTCGTCATGGCCAACCCCCGTGACCCCGGAACCCTCTGCGGGACCGAATATGTTGATGTAGACGACTGACTGGCCCTGTACGAATACGTCAGCATGCGCAACAGACAAGATCCCACAGTTATGCTCGCGAATGCCATCTTTTACTTGACTTCCGCGCAGGTGTGGTTTGAAACTCATAAAGATGACCTGAAATTTTGGAATATCTGCAAGCAGAAGCTCCAAGACCTGTTAGAAGAGCCTATTGACCGCCACCTTACAGCCAAGAAATCAATCACTTCTCGCGCTTCTGTCAGATCTCTGTCGACGAGAGCGCGAAAAACAGAGTTCATCATTCCTGGCGGCTTCTACCAAGTCAAAGTCATGCTTTTTGGCCTTTGCAATGCCCCAACAACGTATGATGGACTCTTTGCTCAGAGGCTTCAAGTAGACCACGTTTTTGTGTTATCTTGACGACGTAATTGTTTTCTCCTCTACATTTGTCAGCCATCTGCTTCGCTCTTTTACAACCTTACGCATTTTTGCAGCGCCGGACTTCTTTCAAATTAACTTGAAGTGCAGCTTCGCTCAGTGAGAAATGAAACTCCTTGGTCACTTGGTTAATGCTGCAGGTTTCAGCCTTGTCCAGACAAGATTAATGCCGTCATAGATTTTCCCACTCCGCGTTCATCCACCGATGTTCGAAGCTTAACCTTATGTTCCCATTTCCAACCATTCGTCCCGAAGTTAGCAGCCCTTGCTCGCCCTCCTACTCACATCCTCAAGAAAGACGTTTTGTTCTCTTGGGAGCCTAAACAAGGTGCACTTTTCTCGGAGCTTATTGCTGCCCTCACTACTCCACCAGTCTTGGCCCATTTCAACCCACCTGCCAATACTGATCTCCGCACCGACGCAAGTGGCCATGGCATAGGAGATGCACTCGCTCAGTGACAACACGGCCGTACAAGGGTGATTGCGTATGCCAGCCGCCTGCTATCTACGCCCGAACAAAATTACTCTGTCACAGAGGGAGAGTGCCTGGCACTTGTTTGGGCTATTACGTAATTCCGCCCTTATTTGCTTGGCCGCCCTTCTACTGTTATAATAGACAGTCGTGCCTTGTTTTGGCTTTTCTCCTTCAAAGATCCCACTGGCCGTTTGGGGTGCTGGGAGCTACGATTGGGCCGTAGTGCGATTTCCACGTGCGGGGCTTACACATGCGGCGGCGAGGGAATTTGCCAGCGACGTCGTCCGAAGCTAAGTGCGCTTTTATATTTATTGTTTAGCTTTGAAAGCGTATTCTCCTGCATGCGTTAAAGCACTAATTTTCAAATCATAGGACCAGGGAAAGCGGAGGTAACCGATTTTCCCTAGGTAGGTGGGCGGGCTGCCTATGGGTCGTAAGTTAAGGAAGACATGGGGGGCGAGGAGCAGGTGCAATGTGACGAGTGCAGGCGCTGGTGCTACATGGATGAAACTGGTTTTGAAAGCTTAGATGACGCGGGGGAGACTAGTTTCTCGTGCAAGTTGTGCGTTAGGTTTAAGGAGACCATTCTGAGGCTGGAGGGTGAATGGGCCGTAAAGATTCAGGAGCTCGGGAGGGACCTGGAGGTTGAGATGGAGAAGAGGATGGCGCTGGAGGCACAGGCAGTAGAGCTGGTTAGGATGGAAGAGGTAAAGACCGACCAGCTAGAGGAGATAGGGTCTCAGCTCAGGGAAGAACAAAAAAAAGCGAGCCGAGCTGGAAGGTCAGGTGAAGGCGCTTATGGCGCGGGCAGCTAAAGACCCCGGGTCGGATCAAAGTCAGGGAGTGGATGACACCAGCGTGAAGTCCCTTCAGGATGAAGGAGATGGAAAGGAGGCGGGCAGAGAAAATCACCCGGTGGCGGTGGAGTCGCAAGAGGCGGCCACACGATGCTACAGCGAAGTAGCAAAACAGTTCGCGGGAGGGCTAGCGACAAGCCCGGAATCGCGCGAGAAAGGTGAAACGCCGCTACGACAAGAGAACCAACGAGAGCAAACCGGGCGGCAGTTGGCGCAAGCTGGAGATGAAAGGCTAGACCGCAGGAGAGTCCTGGTGGTGGGCGACTCAAATGTAGCAAGGTTTGAGGAGGCTGCCCTAGCAACAGTGAAGGGTGACAGGCGTTTGAAGGTGGAGGCCCAATCGGGGAAAGGTATGGTTGAAGCGATGACCAAAGCCCAGGAGGTGGTAGGGAACAACAAGGATGTAGAAACCCTAGTCATCATCCATGCTGGACTCAATGATGTCTTGAAGGGGACGAGCCGGAATCTCGGGAGGCAATTAGAAGTAGGTATAAATAACATAAAGAAGGCCTCTGAGAAAGTACACGTGACTGCATGCACAATCCCGGAAGTAGAAGGGCAGTCCAGCAGAACAGAGGGGAGAGCAGTCGATTCCAACCGGGTCATTAGGAGCCTAAGCCGACGACTTGGGTACACCACAGTGGAGGTTAACAGGGTTGTGTACGAGGTCGGCCTCCACCAATTTGCACGAGAAGGCATCCACTACAGCGGGGCCACCGGTAGGAGGGTAGGAGGCAGGATAGGCCGCCAGGCAACAGCTTTTTAAGGAGGGCCCAAGGCCCTGAAGCCACCAGTGTAAACAAAGGCGACCAAGAGGACGAACGTAGACTAGGGAAACATAGAAGCCATAGGAGAAGCAACAGGCATAAGCGCAAGAGCCAGATTAATTCAGACATAGGGTATATTAACATGCAAAGAGGCAGGAATAGGCTAAAATGGGAGGAAATAGAAGAGCAGCTTAGGCAGGAGAGGTTAATGGTTTATGGATTAGTGGAGACGCATCTTCGGGACATGGAGCAACCACCCTGTAACCCTGATTATGCATGGGAATACTGCAACAGAACAGAGGGCAGCAGAAAGGGAGGGGGAATTGGGGCATTCATCCATAAAAGTACAAATTGGCAAAGAGGCAAACAGGAATGTAAGGAACATTTATGGCTAAAAGGAAAAGTGGCAGGGGAGCAAACATTCCTTGGCTTTGTATACCTGTGGACAGGAGCAACTGCCAAAGAGGAAGAAAAAAAAATCGTAGAATGTATAGCAGGTGACATTATTGAGCTAGGAAAAGGATGCGAAATAATTATAGTAGGGGACATGAATGCTCATATAGATGATATAGATGGATACACAGACTCGACAGGTACCATGCTGCTGGATATGTGTGAAAGACACGGCTTAGTTGTCTGTAACAGTACTGAGAAGTGTGACGGGGTCATAACGTGGGAGGTAGGGAGTCTGCATTCGACAATAGATTATGCGATAATGTCACACAGGATGTACGATAGGCTAAGGGTCATGAACATAGATGAACATGGTGCCAGGAGTCTAGGCAGTGATCACAAACGGATCAAGATGGGTTTTGGAATAAAAAATAATTCAGGAATGAAACATGATGACCAGCCAGATGGGATCTTTTACTCGGAGCAGCAAATAGAAACAGCAAGCACCCAAATTGAAGCAGTAATCTCTAAGGATAATAAAGCAGAGTGGGCATACACAAAGTTAATAGGACTGTTTGGGCTAGAGTTGGCTAAGGTGTGAGTCAGGAAAAAAAAGGACAAGACGAAAACCAAAGAGCTGGTGGGATGGGGAGGTGAAGAAAGCCATAGAGAAACGTCAGGAAGCCTCCAGGGAACACAGATATTCTAAGCTAGGGGAGACCCAGAAGCAGACGTTGAGAGAAGATGGGATAAATACATAAAATGTAGAAGGGAGGCATCCTACTTAATCAATGAGAAAATTAGAAGACAAGGGTTCCAGTGGCTGTCAGAAGTAAACAAAAGAGATAAAAATGCAGCTAAGAAATTCTGGCAACATCTGAATTCCCTTAGTAATAAGACTAGCCTAGAGCAGAGGTCTATTGTTACAGATCAAGGTATTCGGCTAGAAGGGGAAAAGGCAATAGAGCATATACGACTAACGATGTCAGAAAAGTTTAAAGAACAAAGAAATGTAGTAGGTGCCTTAGTAGAGGACGATAGACCGGTTAGTGCAATTGTTCCAATTGGACAAAGAGAGTGGGAAAGGGCTGAGAAGAGAGTACCAAGTAGCACATCAGCAGGCCCAGATGGTATTCCTGTTAGGTTATTAAAGATGTTGGGCCCAAAGTCTAAGGAAACGTTAAGAGAGGTGGTGAGCAAAATGTTAATGGATGGCAAGTTTCCTGATGAATGGAGGCTAACTAGAATGAGCGTGATATATAAGGGAAAGGGGGACAAAGCTGACATAGGCAACTACCGTCCCATAACAGTAACATCAGCGGTCTACAGGGTGGTGATGCAGATTATAAAGGACAGACTGCAGGCATGGGTAGAGAGCAAGGGGGTGCTGGGAGAGCTCCAGAATGGCTTCCGGAAACAAAGGAGGTTAGAGGACAATCTGTTCTCATTGACACAGTGTATCGAGGTAGCAGAAAAGGAACACAGACCCCTATGGCTAGCTTTTCTAGATATCAAAGGAGCCTATGACAGTGTACTTCAAGAAGACTTATGGAGTTTTCTGGATGTGTTAGGTGTGGAAAGCGGAGTGACCAATATTTTAAAAGATATTTATAAGGATAACAAGGTGCTAATAAAATGGGGAAAAAAGGTGTCGAAGCCTGTAGAGGTAAAGAAGGGGCTTAGACAAGGATGTCCCCTGTCACCTTTGTTGTTCATGCTGTACCTGCAAAGATTACAGGCTAAACTAGAGGGGAGTGGACTCGGCTTCAACCTTTCTTTATTCAAGCAAGGAAATTTATCCCACAGTCATTACCAGGACTAATGTATGCAGATGATATAGTACTGATGGCTGACAACACGGTAGATGTGCAGGAGTTGATGGATATCTGCGGTACAGAGGGAGATAAGTTAGGTCTGCAGTTTAGCAAGGAAAAATCGACAGTCATGATTTTTAATGATAATGAGGCTGGCGAACATAGGATACAGAAAGACATGCTGGAAGTAGTGGATAAGTACAAGCATCTTGGGGTGTGGATAAATACTGGAGCTGAATACCTAACGGAGCATGAAAAATATGTGGCAGCTAAGGGAAGTAGAAACGCAGCCGTCATGAAAAACAAGGCGCTGTGGAATTACAATAGGTATGAAGTGGTGCGAGGGATTTGGAAAGGGGTGATGGTTCCTAATCTGACTTTTGCCAATGCAGTCCTGTGTATGAGATCAGAGGTCCGAGCACGGTTGGAAATTAAGCAGCGCGGGGTGAGTAGGCTTGCTTTGAGAGCTCATGGGAATGCGCCAAACCAGGGTGTGCAGGTTGACCTGGGATGGTCTTCTTTGAGAGCAGGGAAGCTGGCAGCAAGATAGCATTTGAGCAACGATTGAGAAAAATGGGAGAAAAGCGGTGGGTTAGGAAAGTATTCAGCTACCTCTACATGAGGAATGTTGACACAAGATGGGGAAGGCGGACAAGAAAATTGGCAAGCAAATATTTGGACAGCAGTAGGGGGACCAGCCAGGAATTATCAATTAAGAAAAAGGTTAAGGAAACAGAGAGGGGTCTGTGGAAAACAGGGATAGAGACTAAATCGGCATTAGAAATGTACCGAACTTTCAAGCAGGAAATAGCCAAATAAAACATTTACGATAATTCTAGGGGCAGCCCATTGTTGTTCGAGGCTAGGACAGGAGTATTGCGGACTAAGACGTACCTAGTCAAGTACCAAGAGATAGACACGCTGTGCAGGGTGCGTGGGGAGGATGAGGAAACGCCTGAACACTTAATAATTTCCTATAAAGGGCTCCGCCCTATAGTTCAAGGCAATGGGCCAGATTTAGCCAAAGCATTGGGGTTTAAGGATAATGAAGGGAAAATAGACTTTAAAAGGATAGAAATAACCAAACGAAGGTTAGCTGATTGGTGGCTGAAAGGAAGGCAAGAATAGGTCCACAACTTATATATTAATATTCACGGCTAGGCGGCCTGTGGCGCCGCCGCCCGATTCAAAGGGTTCAGCCTTATCCATCCATTCATCCATCCATTGTGTGCGAGAAATCACGGGTATGCTTCTGTCAGGTGGTACAAAGCGTTTTATCGACCGTGGCCATTTTGATTAGGTGGCCCCATACAGCGGCTAAGATGAGAACTGACATGCTGGTATATACGTGCGCTCGCACTCTCGGAACAGTCAGCGTGCACTAGCTGGTCATCAGGCTGTCTGACAGACCACGTGACCTGATTCGGGCTTTTCATTCGAGATGGGAGAGTGAGGTAGGAGTCGAAAACAACCGGGACCTTTCAATATCGAGTTATACACGCTACAGCTAGACCACGCATGCGCATATCTGGTTTGGTTAAAGGGAGGCTTTGGTGGTATTTCATATAATGAGGCAGCTTGCACGGGTCCATGTTTGAGATAAGGAAGGCAAAAACTGAAGGATTAGTTAATAAGCGAGTAGTAAGTGACATGTACGCCAACAAGGACCCGCGAAGCATCTCAGATGCCGTTTGCAGAACGTGCACGAATAGCGGAAAACCCGATTCAAAACAGCACGACCACGCGCAGTCTGCGTAAATGGAGATTTTTCAAAGCATACAGGCACCCGCCTCGAAAATCATCTAACTAAAATTCTGTTTGGGCCATGTTAAGTACATTGCTGTTTGAAAAAGTGTGAAGGTTGGTCATAGTTAGCGAATATTTTATTAGTTGTTTTTTTCGGGCCCTCTGTTCATATATACTGAAAGCATGGATAGTGATCCTTGTGGAATGTGAAAAAACGTCTTTAGCACCAGCAGAAGGTGCTGGAACAACGCCACGGAAGTCGTAACTGCCAGGCCTCCCTCCTAAGATTCTTTGGACGCATCTGCGCGGTCAAGAATCGCCTTCGGAGGAAAAGCAGGTTTCTTTCAGCCTAGTGGGTCGGGACAATGGACGTCGCGTGGGGAGGAAAGGGGTCAGTGGTGAAACGAACTTGATCAGGCAAGTTGCAAGGGTGAATTAACCAGCAACCTCATGCCTGGGAAAACAGCACAGCTCTACGACAAAGGACCTGTCCTAAAGTTGCGGCGTTTTTTACCGGAAAGGCAGGTGTTTGTGAGGCTGCAGGGTGCGATTGCACAAAAGCGTTCTGCTAGGGAACCGGTTCACTTTGCCCCTAACTCACTTTTACGTAGGCGTGTGTGGGGCGAACATTGTAGGACGAGGAGTGACAGCCTAAATAATTGCCGTGGCAGCTCGCGCGCAGCAGTTTTTGGACAGTGCTTGGACACCTGCACGCCAGCAAAGGAAACTTGTTCAAAGCTCCTCCTGACCTTTCTTGCTATCCCTCCCATTTATGATTCCCCTTGTTATGCTTTTACCGTTCCCTTTTCTTTCCCGCCAGTCGCAGCTAGGGTATGGCAATTGCCGCGGCCGGCAACATTATTTTCCTTCCTTTTTGACGATTATTATTCTTAATAAGCTCAGGCCATGTTTTGAGCTCCATTATTGACACTATTGCAAGGCTGGGCTTATGAATACACTCTGTAAACTTCCGCGTACGCTCACAGGTATTAATTTGGCTTGTGGTCCCGAAGCAACTTAATTTACGAGGGAAGCTGTAGTGGACAGCACCAGATAATTTACTTCACCTGGGGTGTTTCACGGGCACTTTGATCGTATATAGTACCGTGGGCATCTCTGTAATCTAAAACTTCTGCAGCTTTCCTTTCACTCTTTCTTTCCTTTTCTCCCTTTTTTTTTTTTTTTTTACAAACGTATTACTTTAGAAAGCACCTGATTAAGCTAATGGGTTTCGTATACGCCATATGCACTTATGCTTCCTTGCATCATGGGGTGATTTCTCTCACTGTGATAGCTTGCCAGAGTAAATTAATCGTTTTTTTATGATGTGCGGATGAAGTCGCTGTGTGTGGAAGCTGCGCGCACAGCAGTCATGTATGTCGTTTTTTCAATGTGTTATTCATTTTTTCTTCTGTTTTAATTTCCTGGGTTTGTGTTTGCAGAGCACAATAACTTAAGAATCATGAATACCTTCTTCAGCAAACGGAAGAACCGGAAATGGACATGGAAAAGTCCTAACGGGGAGAATAAAAGTGAAATTGACTTCATAATGTGTTCAACCCCCGCCATTATGCAAGATGTAGAGGTGATCGGGAAAGTGCGATGCAGTGACCACAGGATGGTGAGGTCCCGAATTAGCCTAAATCTGGAAAAGGAACGCAACAGATTAGTAAGAAAGAAACCCTTCAACGAATTAGCAGTGAGGGGGAGGGCAGAAGAGTTCAGGATCTCGCTACAGAATAGATATTCGGCTCTAACCGAGGATGGCGACATTACCCTAGAAGCAATGAACAATAATTTCAGCGATATAATTACTGAGTGCGCGGTAGAAGTGGTAGGATAGTTAGGGAAGATACCGGTAAGCTGTCTAAGGAAACGAAAGATTTGATTAAGAAACGCCAGAGTATGAAAGCTTCCAATCCAACAGACCAGATCGAATTGGCCGAGATATCAAAGCTAATCAATAAGCGCAAGGTGGCCGATATAAGGAAGTATAACATGAAGAAAATTGAGAATGCTGTAAAGAACGAGGGAAGCCTTAATGCGGTAAAGAAGAAATTGGGCATAGGCAAAAACCAGATGTATGCGATAAGGGACAAGGCGGGCAACGTCATCACGAATATGGACAAGATAGTTAAAGTAGCCAAAGTAGTCAGGACCGTAATGAGATTGACGGTAGGGAAAAACAATCAGACGTTCCACCAGTGACGAAGGACGAGGTGAAGAAAGCATTAGAAACTATGAAAAGGGGAAAATCAGCTGGAGAGGATCAGATAACTACATATTTGCTGAAGGATGGGGGGGATATCGTGCTAGAAAAACTGGCCACCCTGTATACGCAGTTCCTGGTGTCATCGAAGGTACCGGAACCATGGAAGAATGCAAAAATTATCCTCAAAGAAAGGGGACTCTAAGGACCTTAAAAATTACAGACCAATCAGCTTACTGTCTGTTACCTATAAGGTATTTACTAAGGTAATCGCTAACAGAATCAGGACAACCTTAGACTGTAATCAGGCAAAGGATCAAGCAGGTTTTCGGAAACGGTACTCTACTATCGATCATATCCATACCATCAATCAGGTGATAGAAAAATCCTCGGAATATAATAAGCCCTTATACATAGCATTCATTGATTACGAAAAAGCATTTGACTCAGTTGAAACCTCGGCGGTGATGCAGGCATTGCGAAATCTGGGGGTAGACGAGCCGTACGTGAAAGTGCTGGAAGATATATATAGTGGCTGCACAGCAACCATAGTTCTGCATAAAGAAAGTAACAAAATTCTCATAAAGAAAGGTGTTGGGCAAGGAGACACAATCTCCCCAGTACTATTCACAGCTTGCTTAGAGGAAGTATTCAGAGACTTGGAATAGGAGCAGTTAGGGATAAGGGTAGATGGAGAATACCTTAATAATCTGCGATTCGCTGATGACATTGCCTTGCTAAGCAACTCTGGGGATCAACTGCAAATAATGATTGATGACCTAGACAGGAAAAGTAGAAAGGTAGGTTTGAAAATCAATATACAGAAGACTAAGGTAATGTTCAACAGCCTCGGGAAGGAGCAGCAGTTTACATTAGGTAGCGAAGTACTGGAAGTAGTAGGTGAATATGTCTACTTAGGACAGGTAGTAACCGCAGATCCGGACCATGAAAAGGAAATAACAAGAAGAATAAGATTGGGATGGAGCGCATTTGGCAAGCACTCGCAGATTATGACTAGCAGCTTACCGGTATCGCTCAAGAGGAAAGTATACAACAGTTGCATCTTACCTGTACTTACCTATGGGGCTGAAACGTGGAGGCTAACCAAAAGAGTTCTACTTAAGTTGAGGACAACCCAGAGGGCTATGGAACGAAAAATGGTAGGGGTAACATTAAGAGATAGGAAGCGTGCAGAGTGGGTCAGAGAAAGAACTCAAGTTACCGACATTCCAGCGGAAATTAAGAAGAAGAAATGGAGATGGGCAGGACATTTAGTGCGCAGAGAGGATAACCGATGGTCGTTTAGGGTAACAAACTGGACTCCAAGGGAAGGAAAGCGTAGCAGGGGGGGGGGGGGGGGGGGGGCAGAAAGTTAGGGGTCAAGTGGATGCAGCTGGTACAGAACCGGGTTAAGTGGAGAAATATGGGAGAGGCCTTCGCACTGCAGTGGGTATAGTCAGGCTGATGATGATGATGATGAAATAATGATACATCTACTAGTTAGGTATGGTTTATTTTTATCGCAAGCCTATCATCAGTTTTTCACATTCACTGCTACTTGTTCCGAGTCGTCGTACGTTTCAGATGGCAATAGAGAGTTTAGCTTGCCGGAGACGTATTACGTTTACCGGAGGTGCAAACGTACCCGGGCACTAATATAGACAAACGTCATGTTTGTAAACAAAGGTGGCGCTGCGATCGGTAGCGACATGGGGTGTAGGAAAAGACGCTGCGTGCCTACACAAGCGACGCTGCCTTCAAAACCAGTTCGCGCGTGCGAATATTCTAAAACGCGAGCTTCGTTCGCGCGCAGAAATAGTTTTGTTTATGCCTGGAGAGTAGTTCAGCACTTTATCAGCCGATTACATCAGGAATTACCTGGCGAAGAGCGCTGAATTGGCTTCCTTCTCTGTGGCTTCAGCAGCTCGCGGCTTTGGTGGGCGACTGTAGTGACTGAGTTAAATGAAAACTAGAAAGAGCAATGTATATAGAAAAACTAACAGCCAGCATTGCTCAACTCCTATGCCTACTGCTAGTGCATGCAAGGACGACGAATGAATGACTGGAAGTGTGTTTTTTATGTGACAACTCTTAGTGGGCTTTCTGATGCTCCAAGCACCTTCACTCTAAAGAACAATATATTACCGACAACTATAGTGAACTAGAAATCATATTTCCAGCTAAGTGTACCGGTAACTTAAGTCAAAATTTCACTGAACAAGAACTCAATCTTTTAGTTCTTTATAACATATTCGCCTATAGTGCGCGCTGCAAGGTTTTATCTTGCTCGATAAAAAGACGTTTCACGTCTGGTTCATCGTACAGACGAAGCCAAGGTCATTCACAGGTTAACAGATACATGAAGGCCCGTTAGAATGTTCTCCTATTGTTCGTTTTTGTTTTGTCTTTAGGAGAGATGCATGAACAGAAATGCAACGTTCTCCACGATCGCTTGCAGCGAAATTTGCACGATCTGTTAAGCTTCTTTTAATATACTCTGAAACTGTTTATTAAAAATTTCTTCATTGCTTATTTCGCACCTCTCATAGCCGATTACTCTTTGGGACATTAAATTGCATGTAGCATATATACCATACTTAAATATATCCTGCTTGATCAGAGCAACGTTGTACGTGGGAATTTATTTCGTTCGTCAAAATCTTAATGACCTTCAAAAAGAAAGTTTTGAGAAATGACGCTGCATGACTTTATACCCAGATCCTTACAATGCTTACGTGCTTTCTATAGGGCCGGTGATGAATAGTCACTCGTCGAAATTCTCAAAAGTGATATCAGAGAAAAGCTGCTTCACAAGTTCAGGTCTGTTTCGGCAATATCGCGCTGGAGTGACAGGTCAGACTAACAGCAGTTACCTTCGCAGCAGCTTTTTTGTCCTTTTCTGTACGAATATATGCACTGGCAAAAGTGAATGACACTCACAGGGCGGGCGGAGTCTTAACTTGATATATTATATACAACAAAACGTGCACAAGCTGCAGTCATTTGCTATTGCGCTGTTCATCGTGCGACCGAAAAGCAGTCACGACAATTAAGAGTTGCAAACGAACTGATGAAGTTTCAGTGCTCAAGTGTGCAACGCAGGTTAGCCGCGAAAGCAATCCGTCGCCGAAGGGTCTACTTGTCGCGCTCATGCAATGCTGGTGCCCATCGCTCTCATATTGGTCCGACCGCAAGAAACATGTGAAAATAGGTGCTATTTTCCTTTGTGTGCCTCGTGGAGCAACCAACCACACCACAGTTTGCAAGAATATTGGGAATTATGCCCGAAAACACAGCAAGCGCTGCGCATCCAATGCAGACGACCTGAGTTTTGCCTGCACCACGAAAGTCACTGCTGTCGCCAGCGCCGCCGCATCTTCACTGACGTCACGCGCTGACGCTTGTCTATAAGGGGCGTTTGGACGCGTAAGCAGCGTAAGTACAGTAACTACTTCCTGCTGAGTGTAGCACCACTTGCTCAAGTTGAAGTGGCGTTTGAGGAATGTTGGATATAGACGGCAGCTTTTCCTGGCGTTTCGGCCTCTGCTCTTGCCCGTTTATCAGGGATAGAAGGACGCTGGTACTCTATATATCATGTTACTGAATATAACCTATTGTGTTTCTTTGCTTTGACATGGTACGTCATCTGTCGAGCAGTGAGGCAAGCTTCATCCCGGCCGTTGGCGCGCTTGCCTCGCTGCCACACAGATAACGCATCATGTCAAAGTGGCTTTTCGACTCTCTTCTGTGAAAATTGTGCACGCCACCGAGAGCAGTTTTTTCTCGATTTCGGAAAATCTAGGCAAGTACCGATATTGAATCACTTATCAGATAACGTAGACTATAGTTTGCTACTTTGTGAACGTTATTTCAGCTTGAATGGGGTAGTAGATTTTGCATGGGAATTTTTTAAATCCTAGCCCCCAAATATGGAAGACCCTGTATATATATATATATATATATATATATATATATATATATATATATATATATATATATATATGTGTGTGTGTGTGTGTGTGTGTGTGTGTGTGTGTGTGTGTGTGTGTGTGTGTGTGTGTGTGTGTGTGTGTGTGTGTGTGTGTGTGTGTGTGTGTGTGTGTGTGTGTGTGTGTGTGTGTGTGTGTGTGTGTGTGTGTGTGTGTGTGTGTGTGTGTGTGTGTGTGTGTGTGTGTGTGTGTGTGTGTGTGTATAATTTTTTGCGCCACGGAAGCAACGGGAATAGCGGGTTTAATTGCGAAGGTGCTGATTCGCCCTAAGCGCAGCGCACACAGAACTTAAAGTCAGGGGGGTCTCGGGGAGTCTGAGACCCCCCAGTAATATTCAAGAGGAGTCCGATACCCCCCGAGTTTGAATGTATAAGGACTGTATGAATGAATACAAAGCAGGCAATAATTTTTGTGTTTGTCAGGGGTATAATCGGAAGATTTCTTCTCTGGCGTTTCGACACTTTCACAGTGAGTATTAATAAGAACCACTAACACGTTTTCGGGAACCAGAGATGGAGAAAAATAATGCTTTCTCCCCTTTGTATAAAACGATTTGCAAAACAGGAAACCATCTGCTTTCTCTTTTTCCCTCTTTATTTCCCTTTCCACCGGTGCTCGGATCCCCTCTTCGATGCCCAAATGGTGATGGAAGGCGTCAAATGACCGCCGCGAGTGAGACATCCGCTGCGCGCACACCGAAGAGCCGCTGTCTAGGCGACCGAAATGAAACAAGACAGTCGCTAACACATTTAACTGGCGCGCGATAGCGCCTCGAGAGAAACCGTCGGCGGCGCAGTGAGAACATTCGGGACGGCGGCTAGTCTGATTTATTTAGAGGAAGGGAAAGGCGCGGTAACTGTCTCACTTGTTTTCTGTGGACACCGCTACTGCGCCTAAGGGATGGGAGGAAGATGGGAGTGAAAGTGGAAAGGGAGAAAGAGGAGCCATAGTGGAGGGCTACGGAGTAATTTCGACCACCTGGGGATCTTTAGCGTGCGCTGACATCGCACAGCACATGGACGCCTCTTCGTTTCGCCTTCATGGGACGGCGGCTAGGGAGCCTACATGCACGGCCGGTCTCTCGGGAGAGAGCGCATTGGAGGCCGCAGAGTCTCAAGGGATCCCTGCTGATGTTCTCTAAGCAGTGCAACCAGTCTTTCTTTGGGAGTAAATAAAGAGTTTATCATCATCATCGTCGAGGGAGAGCGCGCGCTCTTTCTTACGGACTTCCCAATCACCGCGGCAACAATGGGAACTTTTCTTGAGTTACGCTCTCCGCCGCCGCAAGGGGCGCGACCTGCTCACTGTTCACTACACATCTGCTTCAGCGGCTGCGGGTGGCTTTTGCATGATTTCGCGCTGTCGCTCGCTTGTTTAGCGGTGAGTGCAGCCCCGAAATGAAAGAACACGGAAGGTAGATACTGCAGCGGCATGTCGTCAGCGTACTGCAGATGTGAAGCGAGTTTTTATATAAAAACACTCGCTCAGCAAACGTTCGACAAGCATATGACATGCATTGCGGCATGGTAGCTACTTTTGTCCATTTTATTATGAATTTTTTTCAATCCTACACAAGAGTAGCAAAAAAAAAAAAGAAAAGAACTGAATGAACAGTGATCACATCGAAGCTTCTTCAAGGCTAACATTACAGCAACTCGTCTGCAACAGCAAAGCCGTCTTTCAGCGCTAGATGCGAAACCATCCTTATATATCACGGAAGATGGAAATAATTTCATAAAAATGTAATGTAAGTTGCATAATGCTCGCATGATATAGAATATTAGTATAACAGTCAAAGTAAAGACTGTAAGGTTGAGTTTTCAATGTTATTATATTTTATATATTAGCAAATGTGTTGTATTTAAACATTATTTTATTTTGTAAATAAATGCATGCTGTTTTAATGAAATTTTACATGATATTATGCTTATTATGAAAACAATAAAAAAATTGTTTGATATTCATGACACCACTTGTGCTGGAAGCGGTAAAAAGAGGCTAATAAATGACGCAGCTGGTGATGCTCGATTGCAGTGGCTGACAAACGAGTTCACTTGCTATATCGAAAGCATCCAAGAAACTTTCTAAAGCGTTAAAGAAGGAAAATTTCACCGAAGAAACATTTTAAGAAATGCTGTTCATCACGAGTCTAGTGTACAAGTGGTAGAATACCTCCTGGGGAAAGGTGTCGGCTCCGTCCTCACCAGGAAACTCAATAGTGGCCCCATTGAGGCTCTCTTAGGGAAAGTAAGGCTAATGTGCGGAGAGAACGACATGCTAGATGCTAAAGCCGTAACAGCAACAATTGACCACATTATCAAGATGGACGTTTCACCTTGGAGCAAAATCAAGGCAGTTTTCGTCGATGCCGAAGAAATCATTTCTGCTCGGCCACAATCAGTAACCGAGGAAATGAAGCCTAGCACCTCCTGCCATCCCATTACTGTCACATATTCCGGTTTAGCTTACGTCGATGGATACATTGATAAGTTAATCAGTGACCTCGGGTGTGACGCTGCGCTATCTTTCTTGAAACTAGCGAGAGAAGTAGCCCCATGTACACTCTTCCAAGAGGACAAGAAGTCTAGTGTACTGCATTATCCGAAACCAGTGTTTATTGCCCTATTGGACAAGGTTTTCTTAAAAAAAAAAAAAGAAAATTGTGCATCTATCACGCACAGATACTCTCGAAGTACTTCAAATCCTGATTCAAGCAGCGCAATTGAGAATTCACCATTGCTGAGTTGCCCTGAAGGAATTAACAGCCTATAAGGTCCGCTTCTTTGATATCTGAAAAATTTATCAGAATCCTTCTTGTCAATTATGCCAAGAAAGTGACAGAGAGGAATTATAGGCCAGCTTCCTATATGAACAAAGCGGCCAGGAAGATTGAGACTGAACTTTCTAGCCGCAGGTCACGTTTTGATGAATTGATGAATATGTAGTACACTTTAAGGACAATTTTTTTATTGTTTGCCGCTCTTTTCAATGAGACATAACTGTTCATGACCATTTCCTAGATTAAAAGTTGTTGCTTATGTATTGAACCGACTACGTCTGTTATATACGTACCTACGTGCATCAGTCGCGAGACTACATATACATATTCTGTCTTTCAACCGACTGATTTGCTTTGAACGAAGCTAGAACAACAACTCACTCCACTGGACAATGGCGATTTTAACTATATGCGTAAATTTTGTTTCTTACTCTGAATCTGAGACGCGCCATGAATTTTCGTCGGTGCCTCTTTTGCTCTAAATAAGAACAGAAGCGTTCGACAGAATCTCCAGCCAACAGTTTGCCATGCACTCACGTCAGGTCGCGCTACATCTGTTTACAGCTTTCGAAGGAACACTGCATAGCCTGATAAATTTATTCGAAGTGTCTAAAGGTACTTACGTCCTACGTACCCATTCGATTCTCGCAAAAATACGGCAGACGTCGATATACAGGCTCATGGCTATATGCACGTCGAACGCGTATGTTCGCATTCCGCTTGCTACGCTATGATATCAGTTAGCCGCGATTCCCGATGAGGTGCTACGAAAAGTTCATCCACTCTAACATAGATCACGCTCTTCACTCAGGATTGTGCACGGCAAGCATCGCTTGTTACGCATATAGCTGCAAGCGATGCGACGTACTGCACCAGCTCCGCCAGCTGGCACCCAGACGCGCACATTCACGAGTTTTCGCTTCGAACTAAACTATCACCTTGATCTGCCCGTAATGCAAGCGAGCTGTTCCTAGCATTTACGCTGTCTTAGATCCTGCATCGACCTCCGAAGATCGAGCACCGGCAGAACACACTCAGCTCGCCGTGCAGAACATTCGGCCGTACAAATTAAGTGTGTATACGCGTCCTGTGCGTCAAATGCCATTATGCTCGTTCCTCACATGCAGACAGAAATAGGATGTTTCTAGTTAAATCCTTCCTTTAGATTCTACCTCAGAGCCGTGGAAAAAGACATGCCGAATCTACTAGATGGCTTACGCTGATACAGCGGCAAGCAGCACGTTGACTCGTCGAGGCGAAGATCCACTTCCCCGCAATACAGGAGTGCACAACCGGAAAGCCAGAAGCGCGAATGATCCACTTCCCTACAAACAGCAATGTTTTTTGGTATTTAGGGGAAGTCTAGACACGTACTCAGCCTGCATCTCTTTTTCGTCGTTGAAGTTTGCGCACATGTAATTTAAACGCCCGCATGCTCGAGGTTAGCGTGAGCCGACTGAACGGCCGCAGCTTTGAAACGAGCGCGGGAGATATGCATGCGTCGCCGGACTTCGGTACACGGTAGAAAATGTGTGCTGCACATTTCGTTGCAGATGCTGATTCTTGGATTTGTGCACAGAGTGTCATGCAAGCGATCGTTGCTACAACCACGCATCCGTGTTCCCACGGCTGGCCAGCCCTGATGAGCATAAATGCTCCGCTGTGGAAGTATCAGTGATCGAAGAGAGGACGGAGTTTCATAATATAGGGCGCGAAATCGATAGCTACCAGTGCTCAGTGGAAAAATTCTGCCTTGACCATGCACAACTCAGTGTTTCAGATGTGGTCAGTAGCTAAAAGTTCGAACAGTTCGCCTTTCAAGCCCGCGGTCAGCGCTGGCCCGGCGGAGCGATTTTTCACGCTACACCGCTGTCTTGCTAGAAAACCTACCTAGGCGGCGTTTGACATTCAGCTGCTTTGTGGGCCCCGTAATGTAAAGCAACGCTTTCAGAAACGCACTGTTCAAAAATGTCTCATGCCGGGATGGAAAAGGATGTTGCAAAATTGTACAAAATGTTTTCCTTTTATTTTCTCGAGTCTGGCACACATGTAAGATATGGTTTATTGTTAGTTCATATCCACTTTCCTTGCATATTGGTTTGTCATCTTTCATAAGTATGAAGCTGCGTGTCAGGTGTGGGAGTGTCTTTTGTGAACATGACCTAAAATGTACTCCATGATGTGTTTTTGATGACTGCATGATTTCCATTCCTCGATGACAGGTTCGACAAAGTTTAGTTTGTTGTTTACTTCAATGTTTCAAAAATCCTGCCTGCTTTCAAATTTCTTTGTACAAGCTTCTTGGTACCTTCATGCAGCATATTCACCCTCTGTAATTTAGCGTTGTGGTAAGGTAACCTGGCTATTTCTTTTCATCACCTTTCAAGACAGCTGTCCCGCTTTCATAAAGTGCAGGGCTTCTGACGACAAGAACTCCTTGGCAGTCATAGAAATAAACACGACCCATAATCATGAGCTATCTAAGGTATGCATATATATGTCCATCGCTCAATGGAATGGTACCAGCACGCTGTTAGAACAGGTCTTGTGGTAACAACAACCATTGTCTGAGGTGGTCCTTTAATGGACATTTGAGTGCCATGTAACTGCAGGTACCGACAGAACTCGTGATTATGCTATGAGATAATGCCTCCCTTGCATGCATATAGGTATACATTTCAGAATCTGCAGTGCACCACTTGACGATTTGCCACCAATTTTTGTGCAAAAATGTCTTTTTTATGCTTATTAGCCACCATGATTAACATACAGACCCTGCGCACAAGCCAAAAGTACCACGAGCCAATTGTCACAAGGCCACACGACATGGCAGGAGCTATTAACTCGAGCATACAAAGTTATATTTTGAAATATGTTCCGGGACGCTTCAGCATCGAGTAAAAAAGGTTACTCCTAGGCCATGGAGGCATGCTTGTACAGTGTGGCTAAAGCGAGGCTTACAAAGGTCAACGCCAGGTTGTCTATCGCATAACAGGGCAGCCTGCTACCATATGCTAATGAGTAAGTGTGAGATAACAGGGACATGAATTAAGGAATTAGTGATTAAGTTTGTAGCAAAGGGCATGTAAATGAATGGGAATCCAGAGCGGGATCTGCAGACAAGAGCCATTAACACTGGTCCATCATACCCTTACAGGTGGAGATTAGGTGCCTGCCTAATTTTTTGTCTTCTCAAGGCTTGTCATTTTCTTCATTCTTTCAGGTGAGAAAGATGTGCAAATGATAGCATCGAGAATGCCCGAGACCACCGTTAACAAGGATGCTGATCTGAACAGCGTAAAAAATATTTCACAAAAGATGGGCGACTAGTAATGCTGGCAACAGTTGAAGCTAAGTGGAAAGGCATGAAATTGAAATCCAACGAATGCAGATATGTTGCGAGGCGACCAGTCTGTGGTGTGCAACATCTGTCTCTGTTAGTTTCATCAAATGATTGGCCAAAGCAGATGGGGCTTGTGGTTTTTTTTTGGTGAGAAGTGCAGTGGTATAGTAGCATAAATGCAACTTGCCCATTAACAATTGGAGTGCAGTGAGTGCATTGTTTTGTTTTTGTAAGAAGTTCATTGTTTCCATGCAAATATTATGAGAAATTTCTTCCCAGAAAATGTTTACTGACATGTGAATATAATGTGCAATAAAAAGCTATTTGCTATTTGCTTTTTCTTGTATACATTAGTTCTGTGAAGGAAACCACAGGCCAGAAGGAAATGTAATGGCGTGCATTTTATTACTTGACCCCGTTGTGCTGGCTCGGTAGTTATAGTGCTTCGCTGCTGAACCCATGGATGCAGATTTGATTGCAGCCACAGCAGCGGCATTTCAATAGAGGCAAAATAATAGGTTGTCATGCACTGTGCTGTGTCAGTGCATGTAAAAGAACCCCACTTGGTCGAAATAATACAGGAACCCTCAACTGTTGTGTCCCTCATAGTTGTTTTAGGATGCTAAACCAGATATTATATATCACTCTGATTAAAATGCTATTTATGGTCAGTTAATCACACACAAAATGACCTAACTTTTCTGCAAAGGACAGCAGCTGTTGTACAATGTTATTTTAGTCTTCATGAAGAATATCACACTGGCTCCACATGGCTTTCTGTAGAACCTTGATATGTTTCACGATCACACACCCGATTATATATTTATCTAAGGGCACTGGTGCATGCATGGAGGGGACCATTACATTCTATTTGTCAACTGAAGTGCATGATCCACATCATTCCTGTAAGTCAACTGTCTGCTATTTGAACTGTCTAGCAGTGATGCAAGTTTCAAAGAACTGCAGTTAGCAAATCAATCCAAGCGGGAGACAGTGCCGAGAACTGCTTTGGTTTCATCTTCAACAACTGTTTGAGAACTACAATTAGCCAAATGTTGCGCAACATAGATGAGAGGTTACAAAATCTAACAAAGCAACACATCCTACATGTGGTATGTAGGGTTTCACATTCTAAAGTGACATATGTAGCTATGAAGAATACTGCAGTGGAGAGCTCTAGATAAATTGACTGCCTGGATTTTGTACTTTGTGTTGACATCTCGCAGGAAACAAATGCGCGCATTTAGCCTCCACCAAAGTGCGGCTGCCATCACTAGGATTAAATATCACGACACTGGGTCAAGTAGCTGAACGCGTCGCGTCGCTCAGATGTTGCAGTGTGTACGCACATGCTATACATGTCAACCTTTCCAGGGCCCGTATTCCAAGTTTGCGTCGCTATCTCCCCGACCTCGAGTCACCTGATTGATGGAAACGCCGGAACATGTATTTGCTACCTCTTCAGGTTCCGTAGTGGCACCGCCCGGTTCCAGCGTTTCAACCAATCAGATGACTCGAGGTTACGTGAGATAGCGACATTTCAATAACAATGCGGAATACTGGCCCTGCATTTCAGCTGTCATATGCATGGTAGATATTCATGTTCAGCTTTGGACTGAGAAGTTTAAAAGTGAACCATTCATGTTTCTCTAGCACCAAAAAGCAAAAGAAATTAAGGTAAAAACTAACAAAAAGAACATAATACATTGAAAAAGCACTAGCCATTACCACATAAACCATATTCGTTCGTTTATTAATGATAAAGTGGCCTTCAACAATAGTACAAAGCCTGAACATTTAGGAAGATGCTGTGCCAGGCAGCTAATATTTCCCAGAAGCCTGAACCATTTCACCTGTAATATCTCGACAGTGTGGGCTGGGCACTTATTTTTCTGTCTACTCCAACATGCAAAAACTGTATCATGTGCATTCCCAACAACTTTGTGCAAGGCTAGGTTAAAATATTGCTTTAAATTTTTTTTTTCGAGGCTTCAAAACGCACTAATGTAAACAATGGGGGTACTTTGTTGAAACACCACATTTTCCGAGTTTTGAGCTCTGTAGTGCAGTCTGATAACACGTCGATGACTTATTGTCACCTGACAGTCGTGCACTGTGCGTGTGGATCTCTTTACGCCACGTTTTGGACTTACCACTGCACCTAATAAAATGCACTCGGAACATCGGTCATCATAAATGTACACGCTGTCGTCTGTGCGGACATCGGCGCACGCATCACATCATCACGGCACTCTCTTAGTCTCACACAGCACTTTCGTTACGAAGTAGCACGGACATCATAGCATCTCACGGAAAGCAGAACCCGGCGCGTACACCTCCATTCGCACAACAAACAAGGATGACGCGATGCTTGGGCTAGAGACACATCGGCGGTACCCAGCTTTCTCAGCGCCGCTTGTATGTATGTAGAACTTGCAGCACCGCAAAGCATATATAAACCTCAATACAAGCAGAAAGCGACGCGTTACGTGACGCATCTCATCGCAAGATTGAAGTGAGGAAACTTTGAAGAATCAAAACTACATAACTATCGTCGTAGACGATAACCCACATTATAACGAGGACCAAATGAGCGGGCGTGCGGGCCTCGGGCTGGCCGTCAACACCGCGATTACATGCGCTTGCGCTCTGGTCGTGCTTGCACTCACGTAAATCTATCATCATGCCATCACGTAGTCTATCACCCATTCCAGGCACTATGTGTTCGTCGTAATTTCACATTTCACGTATGCTTGGATCCACCCTGCTTGGACTACTTGGATCTCGCACACCTCGTATCAACTTCGACTTGGCTACATTTGGCTATCGCTACCAAGTAACCATTATATTTTCAACACAGCAACGCTAGCGTCCTTCCGAAGATGACTAAAAAAAAATAAAAATAAAAAGGGATGCTACAACACTACAATCTACACATCTGGCTTTTCCGACGTATCCCAAGTCCAAAAGGCCCATCTCCATCCATCTACCTTGCCTATCCCGGAGAAAAATGCATAGGGTCCGTCGGACGTTAAACTTGAACCCCACCGACCGGGTCCGTCCTCCGTACCTCTGACAAATATTTGCCGGATCCGTCCGTCGCACCCCGAAGAAAAACGCACCGGGTCCGTCGGACGTACCTTTAAGACCATTAGCCACAGCCAAATTTATTTCTGTTCAAAAGTTCTTCATTCGACCGTGCTCGGCGCAAAGGCGCGCGCGCGCGTGTGCGGTGCTTACTATATTTTATTCCTCGTACACGATAAATCTTAGACGCTGAATACGGTGTCTTTGTATAAACCATAAGGGGTGAAATGTCAGGAGCGAAGAGCGAGCGCGCGTTTTCCTCGCGCGTGAACGGCGGTAGCAGAGGCGCAGCAGTAAAGAGCGGTTTTACGCAGCAGTGGGGTTGGTTGGGGTCTTTGGGTTATTCTCGGGGGGTGGGGGGGACCGGACACGGGTTATGCCGGCCTTAATTCGCGGCGGCACTCTTGGTGCTCTTGGTGTCCGAGGCGCGGCGGGCGGGTGAGGCGAGAAGAAAAGCGCGCTCTGCCTCGAGACGCGACCCGCCGTGCTTCATGTGTGCGCCGCGGCGCCCAGCTAGCGGTGGCGCTAGCGGCGCGCCGTCTCGGCGTGCACCTCTAGCTACCGTCACTAGATGGCGATTGCCGCGCACAGTGCA
This sequence comes from Amblyomma maculatum, assembly GCF_055883805.1. Classification (NCBI taxonomy): domain Eukaryota; kingdom Metazoa; phylum Arthropoda; class Arachnida; order Ixodida; family Ixodidae; genus Amblyomma; species Amblyomma maculatum. The sequence goes on along the minus strand of NC_139346.1, from coordinate 92,049,602 downwards.
TGGACCATAAAATGTGTGCGTTTCCAGAAATGCGTTGAGCCTAAGGTCCGAATTTATGCAATATCTTGTAAATATTTACTAACAGAAGAAGCTTATTAGATATAATAGTGCTTATGCTTTGTTAGGAAATCATTTTACGAAGCAGTTAGGCAGTACTATAATCATAGCACGGACATACAACTAACACCTGTAAGCGGCACGGCTGTAATAGGATGGCGAGCAAAACGTTTTTGAAGTATCGCTCAGGTCTCTCCTCATGCAGACGTACTAATCTTTCCATCCTATAAAAGAATGTGTAGTCGCGTCTACTATGTGGAAGTTTGTTGGGAAGGTTTTCGGTGTGTTTCCTACACATGCCCCGAGACAGCGGAATAAATTTGAATATTTGGTGTACTATACAGTGATGTATGCACTGTGGCACTTCCGTAATGTTTCCGAGAGGTCGAGAAGACAAAACAGAGCAATGTTTCCCAGGTTGCGCAAATTGCGTACAATCATTCATGCTCATTTAGAGGAACGGCTGTTTGTTTTGGGGGAACAAGAGTTCTTCCGTCAATGGTCAACACGATATGTTCTTGTATCCAAAAACAGAGTGTTTTTAACTGTTTGAGGGTCTTTGATGTAACATAGCGGCAAGCTCAGACCCACACCAGCAGCTGTGTAACCTATAAGGTTAGGCCTCTTTTGTTGTCTGTCGTAACTTTTGGGTGTGTGCAAAGTGATGATTTGCTCATTTGGTTGTCATTTGTGAACAATATTCATGCTTACAGCCAATTTTGATTTGGAGGGTGTTGTCCTCCTGTTGTCATCCAGCATCCTGTCATGTTTTCACATATTTGTATTGATCCCATGTTACGGTGTTGATGGGTCTGCTTTGTACTGCTGTACTTGACATGTCACCTTCGGGTGTAATAAAACATTTTCTTTCGCTTTTTACTAATTTAGGGTTAGTATAGTGCGTCGTCGCGGACGGTGGGTGATTAAGGCCCCGGCGCCGCGCGCAGCGTGGTTGCTTGGGCATCGCAAGGATGAACCGCCAATCGCCGTTGCAGCACCCGTCAAAGGCGCAGTGCTTCTTTTTCAGTGCGCCGGAGCATACACCAGTGGATGCTATCATCGACGCAATCGAAGAAATTGTCGGAGCCGGTGGGCTGATCTACCTGCAGCACCACGGAGGCACGAGGTTCTTGGCTGCCGTCCGTTCAGCGGCCCAGGCAGCTAAGATGGCAGCAAGCGGATCAATCAAGCTTGCGAACAAGGTTGTTCCTCTGGAACAGATGGGTTCACCTGTGGTCTACGTGACCGTGTATCGCCTGCCACCGTGCATCAGCGATGAGGCCCTTCTGGCAGCCCTTGTTCCCTACGGGAAGTGTCACGGCGTCTCGGACGTCATCTTCAAGGACCGCTCGGACATCTCCAACGGTACCAGACTTGTCAAGTTAGAAATGGTGAAGCCGGCACCCAACTTCATCGTTGTGGCTGGCTACCGCGTTATGATAGAGTATAAAGGAATGAAGAGAGTGTGTTCCAGGTGCGGTGTCGAAGGACACTTCAAAGCCGCATGCAAGACGGCGAGGTGCGCGCGGTGCGCGGTTTACGGCCACGCAACCAGCGAGTGCAAAGAGCCATGCCGTCGCTGTCAGGGAAGTCACGCTACAGTTGACTGTGCCCAGCCGCGCTCATACGCTGCTGCCGCCACTCCGCCCTCCCAGCAACACCCCACGCCCGCTGTAAGTGAAGGAATTCGGAATCCCGAAGAAGGTTCCCTTCAGCGAGACGCAGTACAAGACGACTCTGAGAAGACACAGGTCCCGTCAGTTACCACTCGAAACACAGATGCTTCCTCAGTCGAAGGAAACGCGCCGACCACGACTGAGACTACGTCCAATGACAACATCGCTTCCGAGCTGTCAGACTCAAGTTCTCAGCAAGACCAGGAAGAAGAAAGACGCCTACATACAGAAAGTCAGAACATCCCCAAAGACCCTCGCCTTGTTAACCCTATAAGTCAAGTAGCAGACCTCCTGGAAGCAGCGCGAAAGTCGGGCAGCATTGAATATGGCGCTACCAGTAGCCATGGCTTACACAGCGGCCACGCCCCTTTCAGCAGCCATCTTGGCCTCCCCGACGACTCGCACGGTCCCAGTAACATAACAGAACCACGCCTCGGGCCCAGACCAGAAGAAAACGCCAACAGGAGAAATGCAAGCGCAGGGAGATGTCGACCGCAAGCTGAAGACTCTAAAAGACAACTGTCCTCCTCAGACAGCAGCACGGCGGCAAGAAAAGATATTGCCCCGCTTAAGAAGTCAAAAAAGACACCGGACGAAAGCGCCATGGACTTCACTTCAGATGCGGAATCGCCTTAGAGCCAGTCATCTTGCACCGTTGTGCGCTCTTTTTTTTCTTTTTTTTCTTCCCCTCCTTCTTTCCCCCGCTCTCCTTTCAACAGAACTGGAATGCCTCGTCCACGCCTACCCAGCCTCGCTATCAACGGCGCAGTCATCTTCCGGCAGCCGCCCGCACGTGTCGCCACGCCAACCGTCTGCATCTCGGACACTGCCCGCTTTGCCACATCTGCCGTCTGCAGTTACTCCTTCATTATTCTGTGCACTTTTTTCAGCGCGTGTGCGTCGCATCGCACCCCGCCTGTACGCCGTTGGGCCGCAAAAAGTTTTTTGTTCAAGTCGGTAAGCCAGCGTTTCAATGCCCTTCATATAAACAGAAATGGCATACTTACACATTGTAACACTCAATGCACAAGGTTTTAGAAATAGAAACAAGCAAAGAGAAATAGTCCATTTTGCAAGAGAAAACAAAGTAGATCTCCTGTTCCTGCAGGAATGTAACCTGCGGAACTCACAAGAAGTCAAAAGATTCTGTGAAGAGTTCTCCGTTAAAGCTTATTTTTCCTATAGCCCGTCACGGAGTCGTGGTGTGGGCGTAGTGGTTTTTTGCAGACCATTACTGCATGGCAGTTTCCGTTTGTTTGACACGGAAGGTCGAGTGATTGCCTTTGATTTTTTCTGGGGTGAAAAAAAATTTCGTGCACTAAACATTTATGCTCCAGCGACGCGGCCGAATTTGAAACGTTTCTTCACCGAGCTAGCCCCTTTCATTTTAGAAAACCATCCGTTTTTGGTACTAGGCGATTTCAACTGCGTTCTAGATGCCAGGCGCGACATACGAGGACCTGGACAGGATGGGTCCATAGCACATGCGGCCGAATTAGCACGATTCGTCCGCGAATATCAATTGACTGACGCCTGGGTGCACATGAAAGGCGACACTTTTGGTGGCACATGGCGACAAAGGCGAACACAGACCAGGCTAGACCGCGTGTATCTTCCACCCGAACTAGTCCCCCGTCTTGTACAATGCAATGTCCTAGCATTCTCCCCTGACGCTGGCCACATCTCGGACCACCAGCCGTTTTCCATTATCCTGCATTTAGAAGGGAAGCCCGGGGATCGTGGAGACCTCTGGAGGCTAGACGTAGCTTCTCTACGTGATCCCGCGGCATTAGCTGAAATCAAGGCAGCAGTAGAGGAATCGCTTACTCCGCGGAAGCAAGACATTGACAAATGGGACGATTTGAAACAAAGCTGGAGGTCCGCATGCATAAGAGCAAGCAGAAAGAGGAAGAAAGCAGAGACGGAGCAGATCTGCGAAATTTTGCGACGCATTCGCATAGTGCGAACGGGAGGTTCGAAGACTCAACTTTTCCAGGAATACCTTGAATGCCAGCGCGACCGATATAGCCGCCTTTTGTGCAGAACCTCACAGACGTCGGCAAAGGCATGGACAACAAATCGACCAGTCTCCGATCCAGAGGTGCTGCGTTTGGCACGCACGTCAAGTTCCGCTCGCAGTAGTTCGTCGTTTATAGGAAAAGTATTTGTTGAAGATGGGAGCGAGAGCGGACTGCGTCGAGACATCGAAAGGATGTTCTATAACTGGTTCAGTGATGCTTTTATGTCAGAATGCACGCAAACTGCCGAAACACTCAAGAATGAAATCACTAATTTTTGTTGTAGTCTTCCACAATTGGATGATGCAGAAGGAAAAAATTTAACCGCCTCCACCGACAAGCAAGAACTTTTCCTCGTCTTGAAAACTATGAACAGCGGAGCAGCTCCCGGAACGGACGGCCTACCCGTCGAATTTTACCGAGCCTGCTGGTCGGAAGTCAGCGACGCTTTAGTAGCCCTACTAAATGCAGTACTGAAATGCAAAGGGATACCTAGATCGTTTTCAAGAGGGCGTGTAACCCTCCTGCCTAAACCCGGCGCAGATCCTGCAAAGCCAGCATCATGGAGACCAATAACTCTTTTGAATGCAGACTATAAAATATTTGCAGCCCTACTCGTCCAGCGTCTTAAAGGACTATTAAGTAAAATAGTTAGTCCTCTCCAGACCTGTTCCATTCCTGGAAGGAGCATATTTTCCTCACTCAACCTTACTCGAGACATAATACAATACACGAAAGCGCGGGCAGCACCAGGTCTTCTGGTTGCTTTAGATCAGGCGAAAGCTTTTGACCGCCTCGAACATCAATACCTTTTCGAAGTGCTGCGTTGTTATAATTTTCCCAATGAGTTCATCCAAGTTCTTAAACTATTGTATTCAAATATGACTGGGGAATTATTGTTGAACGGGATCGTAACACCAACATTTAATGTCACAAGAGGGGTCCGGCAAGGATGCCCTCTCTCCCCTGTACTGTTCGTGTTGGCAATTGACCCATTGTTAAGGCGTTGGCACAACAATACAACAATAAGGGGCCTCCCAATGCCAGGTTCCAGCCGCGTTAAAGTCTCTGCTTACGCGGATGATGTTACCCTTTACTTAGAAGATGTGGACAGCCTTGCAGGGGTCTTTACAACTTACAATGTTTATTCCACTTTGTCGGGTGCCAGAGTGAACATCGATAAGTGCGAAGCACTAAATCTGGGAAATAACGACATCGCTTTGCCAGGTGGAATCAGACAAGTGGATCACATGCGTATATTGGGCGCTATTTTTTGCGCAAGTGGTGTTTCCCCGCACATGTGGAAAGATATTGTGAGCGGGATACGACGACAGACTGAAGCTGTGTCGGCAGGATCTTTGTCTTTGGAAGAAAGAGCTTATCTAATTAAGAACGTAATGTGTAGCATGCTCTGGTTTGCAGCACGAGTGGCCTTACCACCGTCATCAACGGTACGCACAGTAAACACTCTCATCTTCTCTTGGTTCTGGCTTGGGAAATCGCAGTACGTAACACAAGCATCCCTCCGTCTTCCTAAGGCAAATGGAGGCTGGAGCCTACCTTGCGTCGTCACTTTCAGCAGAATTCTCTGTACAAAGTGCACTTGTGATCTTCTAGAAGATGAATCTTTTCAAGGAAAGGTATTATTATTGTATTGGTTAGGCCATTACAAGCGCACTCTAGTGCCTCGAGGCCTAGGCAACTTAGCACAAACAGCTGTTGTACCAGCGCCCCAGTATGCTGCTGCAGCACGTATGTATGCACAACTTGAAGCGCTTCCGAATGTGTTGTGGCGCTCAGCACCAGTATCCAGGCTGTGTGAAACCATGTGTATGTCGGCCCCGCCTTCGAAGTCTTTGCCAGGTCCGACACACAATTGGAAACCTGTATCTTCGCGTGACTTGCCATCATCTGTCAGAGATGTCTACTGGCAGTACTCGTGGGGCATCTTGCCAACCAGGGACAGGCTGAATAGATGGGGCATGGTGCCAAATAACAAATGCATAAACTGTGCTCAAGTAGAGACTAATAATCATCCTATAAAAGAATGTGTAGTCGCGTCTACTATGTGGAAGTTTGTTGGGAAGGTTTTCGGTGTGTTTCCTACACATGCCCCCAGACAGCGGAATAAATTTGAATATTTGGTGTACTATACAGTGATGTATGTACTGTGGCACTTCCGTAATGTTTCCGAGAGGTCGAGAAGACAAAACAGAGCAATGTTTCCCAGGTTGCGCAAATTGCGTACAATCATTCATGCTCATTTAGAGGAACGGCTGTTTGTTTTGGGGGAACAAGAGTTCCTCCGTCAATGGTCAACACGATATTTTCTTGTATCCAAAAACAGTGTTTTTAACTGTTTGAGGGTCTTTGATGTAACATAGCGGCAAGCTCAGACCCACACCAGCAGCTGTGTAACCTATAAGGTTAGGCCTCTTTTGTTGTCTGTCGTAACTTTTGGGTGTGTGCAAAGTGATGATTTGCTCATTTGGTTGTCATTTGTGAACAATATTCATGCTTACAGCCAATTTTGATTTGGAGGGTGTTGTCCTCCTGTTGTCATCCAGCATCCTGTCATGTTTTCACATATTTGTATTGATCCCATGTTACGGTGTTGATGGGTCTGCTTTGTACTGCTGTACATGACATGTCACCTTCGGGTGTAATAAAACATTTTCTTTCGCCTTTTACTAAAGATTACCGTGGGGAGGGACACTCCAATGAGCCTATAGGCCAATTTTTGTGAGGCCTTACCCGTTTGGGTGAGGCCAAATTCGTTAATCAAAATAAGACTTTAAGCTAGATACTCATGTGCGAAAGCTTGACTGGCATGCCGCAGCGATCGCCGCATGCGAACTGCCGCCGCAGTGCCAGCCGGGACACATGGAGCACCGTGCGTCCGGCGAGCGAGCTCCATCAAGCTCCGCCCACAGCAGCTGTCACCGCGTAGCAGAGACGGAAGACTGCTTGGCTTTATCAACTTCACATGAATTCACGCTCGTACAAGAAATGACAAAACAGCGATGTATGTTATCAGGATTGTCTACTGTACTCGTGCAACAACAGCATGCCTGCACACGTACGAAGCGTTCGGCAACGATACCACCCGCGGACGCGCTGGGCGACGAACTCCACCGATTCGTGCTTGCCCTAGTCGTCGCTAGGCCTAGCCGGTGTCGTACCGGAGGCAGCGGACCACGCTTCGGAGCGGGACGACGCTGTAATAAAGGTTCGAATTTTATCACCAGCGTACTGAGAAGGCCATCTATAATAGAATGAACATAAGCTCGATTTGAGCGGCACATTCGGCAGCGGAGCGAGCAGACGTTTGGCGATCGACCGGGCAGCAGCAGTGGTTGGGCGAACAAACTCGCTTGTGTCGCAGTTATCCCTCGTAGCAGCTCTTCAGATTGGCTGGCGATCTTCACAATTTACTTGTAGTTGACAGTCCTGTATTTAGTGACTTTTTATGCACACGAAGAAACAATACTGAAGGGTTTTTTAGATGCCGGCGCGTCCGCGTCGTCTGCTCGGTAGTACCTCGACCCCTCGACGGTGGAGCCGAGAGGCGCTCCATCTTAGTGTTCCTGTATATGCTCCCTGCGGGAGCATATACAGGAACACTACTCCACCTATGGCTCCACCGCACAGCCTCCCTACGTAACCGTGACGTCGCCGCTGTTCGCGCTCGCATTGGCTGCAGCCACCCGCCGGAGCGTCGCTTCGCCACGCATCGCATGCGGACTGCCGGAGACATCTGCCCGTTTGGACGCAGGCGGCAAGTGCCGGTTTGCCGGATCGGGCTCGTCCGGACGCGGCGCGCCGGTGCGGATCGCACTCGCTTTTCGGACATGCGTCCCCGCCTTTACGCTCCAAGGCTGTCGTGCATTCCTAATCTTAACGACCACGGTAAGCTGTTTGGAATGCACACTGCGCTTCCAGGTGCGTTGTGGTCAGCGCGATAAATACTGAGGGCGTGCTTGTTCCTCTGATTAAAACAATTCTTTGTCTCTATTACTTCCACAATGGTGTTTTAATTATGGAGACGCTGTTTCTCGGCGAAAATATACATTGGGAAAGAATGCAGGCGCATGCGGTGTACAGTTAGAGAATTAGCGCTGTTACTGGTTCTAATGGGGAGATCGTTTTTTTTTTTACTTCCAGTTTTTCTTTCTCTCGCCAAGATCGGCATTGTTATCAAATTCTAACCTCTTGCAATATGAATAAATAGGCGATATCTTGCGCTTTGAGAACAGCCTGTGTATATTGTTTGCATTATAGATACCGTCCATGAGTGAAAACGTTGCTCATGGTCGCCAGAACTCGCACATCAACTTCACATCTGTAAAAGTCACAGAGTGGCCCAGCTGCTGTAGGCACTGCTGACCCAGTAAAGTTAATCATTCATGCGCCGGGCGAGCAAAATTTTGTTTGTACAACAGGTACGCAAGTAAGCCTTCCCAACCACATTTAACTACTGCTATGCAGTCAAAACTTGAAACTGACAATTTTGCGACATTACGCGCGTGTTGGAGCATATACCGCGGTAATGCGTCGTGCTTCAACAACGCGCACTCTGAATTTGCGGACGCTCTACGCCTTAAATGATGGTCCTTTTCACAAGTTTTCTTGCACAATTCTTATAAGGCATGAAATTTTGCTTCAAAAATATCGGCGCAGGGCTTCAACAATTTTTTTTATTGGTTCACAGGAAGGAAAAGGCGCGGTAACTGTCTCACTTGTTTTCTGTGGACACCTTAACCGCGCCGTAAGAGAAAGGGGAAAGGTGGGAGTGAAAGTGGAAATAGAGAAAGAGGAGCCGTAGTGGAGGGCTGCGGAGTAATTTCGACCACCTGGGGATCTTTAACGCGCGCTGACATCGCATAGCACACGGACGCCACTTCGTTTCGCCTCCATTGAAACGCAGCCGCCGTTTCGAACCCGGGAACTCCGGCACAGTGGTCGGGCGTCTTACCACTGCACCACCCCGGCGGCGCAGGCTTCAACAGTTTTTCGTGTTTCCCTCCGGTAGTGCGTCAGCCGTCGTCTCCTTCCACCACCGTCGAGGCCGCGCCGCGGGGCAGAGTGGAACGGAGGAGAAGGGAAGTGGTTGGGTGTTCTTTGCATTATGGCGGGCAAGTGGATGATCACGACTACCTAACAGCTCACACGTATTCAACTTTGAAAGGCTTTCTGGCTTTGTATGAAATGCCTGCGCGTTTCATTTTTTTTTATATATATTTGTGGTGCGCATCGAAGGCGCTGACAAGTGCAAAGTCCGACGCGGGGCGCCTCATCAGTGATTGCTGCGCCGTAGCGCATTGTCTTACACTCCTTGGCAGGTCGACGGGTGTTGTATTGCAGGGCCTTGCTAGCTCGCTCCTGAGACGCGTGTGATGGAAGCGGCGCCGTCTACCAGTGCCGGTAGCGCTGGGCGGTGCGAACGAGGTGCAATAACGCTATCGCGTTCCACTCTTGAAGGCGAAGCTTAAGCGTCCTCGAAATTTTTTTATGCGAAGCATATTAACGTAGGTTTCGGGCCTTCGCGCGACGCCCGGCGGTGGCCATCATTGACCCTGAAGTGGGGTCACGTGACATGACGTCACACCGGCTGCAGATGGGGCCTCGTATCGCGCCGTCGGTCGTCTCCCGGCGGTGGCCACCATTGAAGTGAGATCACATGATGTGCAATAACGCTATCGCGTTCCACTCTTGAAGGCGAAGCTTAAGCGTCCTCCAAATTTTTTTTTGATGATTGCTGACCACTCCAAATAATATTTGTGAAAGAAGGCTGAACGTGCGCAATCATAATCTCGTCCAGCTAGAACCTCCCTTATAAACGAGCGAGGCATAATATTATCAGAACAAAGCTCTATATTGACAATGCTGCGGTTCAGGAAGGTGAGATGTTCATTACCAGATAGTAATATCTACACACTGGGCAATGACTTCTATATATTATCCAAATAAAAAACAACAACAAATCAAACATAGCGAAGCGTTAGCACTTACACCATAACATATTTGTCTCTAAGCGAAGTTTGCGTATACATTCGCCGTGTTAAAACAATAATTTTTTTCGATTATTCAATTCAGGTCTTTCATCTTGAACGTTGAGCTTGCAAAATTTACCCTAAAAAACGCAAAAGAAACAGGCATGACGCAGAGAGGTTAATAAACGCCCACTACTCGCCACCCGTAAAACATCGCGCTCAACGAAAGTCGACGACTTGGGCGATAAAGTGTCTCCCTGTAAAGCAAAAGTCTCTTTTTTTTTTTTTGTGCGCATTAAGGTTCTTCTCACTCACAAAGTAGGTCTGATGATAATCTGGCTGGGAAATCAATTGTAAAATGCTTCACAAACACTGCGCATAACTAGAGAACAGGACGCCGAAAGCCGTCGCCGCTCACTACAGCCGACCATCGCGGATGGGTGGATGGATGGAATATAGGAGCGTCCTCTTTGAAACGGGGTGGTAGCAGTTGTTATTATGCTTATTCCCCCCCCCCCCCCTATATCTTAATTATTGTTTTAGATTAGTTAACTATACCATCATTCTATTTATTGAATTTTTGTTTCCACATTACTAACATTGTCACTTTTCTGCTTTTAAGCCACCGATCTTCCAGTCGTTTTTTGCTAGCTTCCACCGTCGGTTTATTCCCCCGGCCACTCGTATCTCTAAACCCCAGAGCTTCAGGAAGAGTGACTGCGCCTGCATCAACTTCTGGATGGACATCATTACATTCGAGTATGATATGGTGAACATCTGCGTCCATTTCTTCGAGGTAAGAAACAACCTGTGGTCACTGTCCATTTTTCTCTTCAAGAGCTGCTGATCTCCAATCTTGAGGTAACTGCAAAAAAGTGCTCTCCTCCGCTAGCCGACTCATATCCAAGCAATTTATTTGCATGGTCTCCTCTTGCATGCTACCTTCCTCTGTCTCGCTCTCTTTTTTTGGAGATTTTCATCAGTTAGAGGAAAAGTACAGTGGGTGATTGGAAAATATGCAAGGAACGGCATCACTTCTGAGACACGATGCTCAGTGCTCGATTTCAACCACTTTCCTGTGTTTCACATGCTTATACGATTTCATAATGTCACCTTCTTGGAATCGCTCGTCACACACTTTGCGCGTTTTACCCAACATTTTGTCAGTGCAGGGTATTGCTCTCTCCCACTGTGCAAGGAGGAGCTGATTACACAGCAGAGAAAAGAAGTGTCTCTTAATGCTGCACTGGTACCCACTGGTACATCCTGGTACATAACAGGTTGGCGTGTCATTGCCCAGTCTAAACAAGATATGACACATACCACCTACTTTCTAACGGCAATACCGGATAGCAATCACTGGACAGCAAGCAAACACAAAGCAAATGCGCAAAGCTACTGCAGAGCTGGTAGCGCTTTCTTTATTGTAGTGTGGCCGGCATGGCACAAAGCGTGGCTGCTTCTGGCACTGTTCCAGAGCTCAAAAGGATCTCTAAACGTTGGGTGTGGATTCACCTAATTCACCTACATAGGGTTGTTACAGCAAAAGGTGATGCATTCTTGTTTGTGTGTATGGACCAAGCAAAGTCAGTCTGTGTCCTCATGGGTTCTCATTGGCACCTGGGCTTCATTCTAACATCTATGTATGAGCTGAATGCCGTATGAATAGTCCACTGCTTCCTGGATTGTGTAGCTTAAATTATTATTTTTTTTTCATACGAAGCGTCTGGTTTGCACATATATGGTTCTCCGCTAACTATTTTGAAGAAGGAATAAAGTTCCAGTAAAAAAAGGAAAGAGCCTAACTGCGAGAGGCTCCTGATAGTCAGCACATGAATACTGGCTCCCTTTCCAACTTGAAACTTTTGATTGAATTTCGCACTTTACAGTCAGCAAAAGTGCTGGTGCTCCGGCCAGAACTTCATTTCCAGCAGTGGGCTTTAATTATGTGCGCTAGAAATCAGGTAGGAAATGTAGCTGGAAATTATGTACCCAGCTTCGGCCTGCAGATTTTTTTTTTCTGGTCACTTTGAATGACACCTTTTGCGGAAGCGTTGGTATCATATAAAGATTGGGCAAAGAGCCTCTGTTAATGTTTCTGTGTGTGGTGATTTCTGCCCGCCCACCTTTAACACATGTTCTTTTGTAGATATGCTGTTTGCTAGTTAGGACTTTTTACACAGTGTACGCATAGCAGCTGTAACATTTGGTTTGACGAATAGTTTTAAACTGGCTGCCCCCCCCCCCCCCCCCCCACCTGCGACACACGTTTGCGACTCGCAGTGGTGAATGTGCCATACATGCTTCTTTTCATTTCAACAAAGAATGCTAGTGTTGTCTGGTAGCAAGAGTTTTCGATTTTAAAACAAGCCTTGCAGACAAACTAAGATATGTCGTAAGTTGTGAAATTTTTTGTGCCAGTTTGGAATCAGCCTTGGCCAACATAACCAGTGCCCGTCTTTCATTGCAATGTACCATGCTTGTTTTGTGTCATTGAAGCCTAACAATTCAGATGTTTGTCTTCTGTCTTATACTGTACCTGTCTTGTCTTCCTTGTCACAGTTTATTTCAGGAGAAATGGTGACTGAACTTGCAGAGTGTATATGTGGTTCCCTATCATGTAATTACTGCAGTAGGGAACCAGTGTATTTCTACTTTTATGGCTGTCTGGCTGCTAATCTTCATGTATCAAGTGCAAATTGTGCAGAAAATTGAAGGGAAATGAAAGGAAAAAAAGCGAACAGTTGGCAAGGCCAAGGAAAGCATAGGGGGATTTTTTATTTTTCTCTTTTGTTTACCAAAAAGAAAAATTTTTAAAAATCCCCTACACTTTCTTTGGCTTCGCCAACTGTTTGCTAGCTATTGTGGTTTTCATTTGAGTTTTTTGTGCTCTTTCTAGACTGTCTCAATTTGGCTTGTTTTATTTTTAATGCAGTGTACACATGATAATGTCGACGAGGTCATGTTTCAGTTATTTGTATTTAAATATTTGGGAGGTTTCTAAGTCTACCCTGATTGCTGCTGAGCATACTGAATGCTGTTAATGTGTTTAAATACTGCAGCCACTTGTTAAGTAAATTCATTCTGCTGAAGAAAATTGTCCTTGTCTACCTAGTGCTAAGCTTCTTGTTGTTATTCCAATAAGAGTATGGTTTTCCTTTTTTTTCTTTTTTTACTGCTACGCTGCACTTTATAATGATCTCCTTGGCAATTTTTTTTTTTTAAGGCGAGAACGTTACTGAAATACGAGGACAACTTCCCGGTGTCTCTAGGAAGGCTGCTTTGCAAAACACGGTAGTTTTCTTTTAGAAATTAGATTATAGTACACATGCAGTGTTGTCAAAGGGTTCGAACATCATCCGGTTTACTTTTACAATGGTGAACCAGCATTTTTACCTGTCCCGCAGGGGTAGCCCAGTGATTATAGGGCGCTCGACTACTGTGCCCAACGATGCGAGATCGAACCCAGGCCTCAGCGGCCGCTTTTCGATGGAGGCGGAAAGCTTGGCGCCCGTGTGCTGTGCGATGTCAGTGCACGTTCCCTAGGTGGTCGGAATTTCCGGAGTCCTCTCCTACGGCATCTCTCATAGCCTGAGTTGCTTTGGGACGTTAAACCCCATAAACCAGCCAGCCAAACATTTTTACCTCTATTTCTTCCCTTGTTGGTATCAGCTGTGCTTCCAGGCTGGAAGTTGGCAAAAGCTCGTTGGCACACGGAGCGAAGGAGCGGCACACCAAAGCTCTTTCAAGATAACCGACACGAGCAGACGGAATCGGACAGAGGCATTGATGAGCTTGCATTGTAAAAGCTAACCTGCAAGAGTCGGAAAACCTGCTAGCAGTTCGCCTTGCATCATTATATATTGCAGCCGCGCACGCATTGTGAAAACGGGCAGTGTAGTCTGGCATATCAGATCGATGGCCCTGGCATAATGTGTGGCGTTGGTTATGATAAGCTATTTCCGTCTGAGAAGTGATCACTTGGCATATTCTGACGACATGAACGGCGAGCACATCCGCTTTAGAGAATGAAAAAGTGTCCGCGCGTGTATGTGGAGACGAAAACAGGAAGGCTGGAGAAGTGGGAGGGGAGTGCGGAAGAAAACTGTTGCCAGATAGAAAGGGATGCACAAAACTGCCGCAAAGGTGAACAAAAGGTACACAGATAAGAATGAGAAAAAAAAAAGGGAACGAGATAAGCAAAAAAGGAGAGCCAAAGAAGCGTAATTCAGAAAAGAGGAACTTAAAGAACTACTACAGTGATACAAGCACATATACTGTATTAAAAAAAAAAGAAAAAAAAACCTGCAGTCAGCTAGGAGCAAGTGAGGTTTCCAAATTCTAGATATTGGGGCTTTGGTAGCGGAGGGGGTCAATTTGCAAACAGCACACCAACATAAGAACTTCCTTTCCTTCGTCTTAAAGCTTGGAGGATATGTTTGGCCAAGTGATCTTTGTAATCCTGACTGGGCCAATTAAGGCACCTCTGCCTTTCGTAGTGCTGCAAACAGCTTGGGAGATGTAGTTGATTGTTTGGGATAGGGATGCAGAAGGGGAAACTGAAAAGAGGGGGTTAGTTCCTCTCACCCCTGCACACTATAATAGATAAGCACTTGGTATTGTTGCCAGAATCATGTTAGCTTCTTTACATCATCAAAAACACAGATATGTCTGTATTCTCTGAATAAGAAATGTCAGTGACACCATTTTTAGTTATATAATGTGGGAAAACCAACTTATAAAGCTTTTAAAGGAATATTTTGATGTTCTCATATTGCCTCTTATAAATAAAAAAAATAGATTGGTTAAGTATAGGTAATTAAGTCTAATCATTAAGCTGTACCGGGTACCCAAAGTCCACCTTGCTGCACAACCCACCGGCAGAGACTGCATAGGTGTCTCTTCATAGTTTAGGATATTCAATCTGTAAAGATGAACATCATCTTAGAGAAATTTGTTGGAGACACTGTTTTAATAAGCATTCTTGTATACTATTTGTCAGCATTTACAATTTCATTAGTTCGGCATCTAAAGAGATAGGCGGTGCACTGGAAAATTCTGACAAATTACAGTTTATGAGAAATTTCATTCTTGTTGCATGTGCTGCAAGCATTACATGAAGCAGCAATACATAAAATCTCAAACTTTGTGGCTTGTTCAAGGAAATATAGGGGTATTGAAGGGCATTGTTTTTTGCATCTTGAGCAAGATAATGTGGTTTTGAAGTGAAATGGCAGTCTTGAGAAGTCTTTTGCATAAGCATATGCTGATGTGTTAGTGTGAAACTAGCAATGAACTTATGTAAAAGTTGCATTTTATTGCCATGATTTACATAATTCTGCATCTGTGGCATCACTTCAATGGTGTACATGTGCAGAAGGTGCTTTGGATGCGCCTTGCTATCATTGCGCTTTTAGCAATGAAACGCTCCATATTTCTGAAGTGGTATCCGCATTTTATAACACAAGTTCGCGCTGCTCCACAAGCTGCACCGTGCTTTTTTACAAAAGGGCAGTCACCCCGGTTCTCGAGCATGTTGTGCTGAAGAAAACTAATGAGCTTTGCCCTCCCATCACCCTTCAGTTTTCTCGCTTTAAAAAAAAGAAGGGGGGGGGGGGGGTTGAAGACCATTCTGGTTCCAACTTCCTAGCTGGGCAGGTAGCCGGCGCTGGTGCTCTGTGTTCTTTTTGAAAGCGTGCGTTCACAGCGATACTCTCCGACTTTATCGCGTCACATCTTAATGTTCGTAGTGGAGTACGTGGCCACGGCGGCCTCGGCGACCTATCGAAAGATGAGTGGCTTGCCAGATCTAGCGATGGTAATGACTACCGAAACGAACTACATTCATTGAAAGCGATGCTAATTCAGAGGAATTATCTGGTCAACTCCCTTAATATGGCCCTCGAAAAAGCAAGCACTTTAAACCGCAGCGATATGTGCTCACGAAACGACCAAAGGCCAACACTGAAAGCCGGCCTTCTTTTGTAACTAAATACTCCAATGCCCTTTCAAACATAAACAATATATGCTGTGGAAATACCGCTCCATGTTAATGTGTAATGAACTCCTGAAGAAAATAATCATAGAAGCACCAATGGTAACATACAAACGTAACACAAAATTCAGAGATATTTTAGGACATTCTAAACTCGACATGCATCCAACACAACCATACTCTTGCTCTCGACCTAGATGTAAGACGTGCAATCATATCCAAAAAGACACCACGGTTAAAAGTAATGCAAGCGATTTCACTTTTCACATAAAACCAGGCTTTAATTGGACATCTTCAAACATTGTCTACCTTCTAGAGTGCTGCTTCTGTCATAAACAGTGCGATCCGGTAAAAACGTTCCCGGAAAAAATGTCGCTATATGCGAAGTAGGAAAAAATGTCCCCGAACAACTGCGTTTCCCTGTGTCAAACTGCAATGATGAATGATGTGTGTTAACTGTATTACAGCGGTTCCACCTGTCTGCTTGGAAGTGACCGCGAACGTTGAACTGATGCGTGCGTCTATATATATATAAAAAAAAATGACAGCGGCAATACAGTGACAGCGCCTCGTCTTCGCTTTGTTTGCGAGGAAAAGGCGAGCTGACCACCGGCTTTACCGGACCAGAAGCCTAGAGCGGTGCTTTAGGGTGGCCATGGTGCACGGCTGGTTAAGCCTTCTCCTACTTAAACCATCATCACCCTTATCACATTCTACATCATCCTCAGAGGAATGGCTGAACCTCGTCACCAGAAGGTCTGGGAGGTAATTCTAGTGATGTCTTCTGCTTTAGGCGGTTCCCCGAGACTACCACGTACTGTTCTGCTTGTACCCTTCTCAGTGGCCAGTATTACCAAGCTGATTAGACCTTTCTTAATCATTGCTTAACAAGCTGCACTGCTCGGAACCACGCAAGATATAAAGAGCCAGGAGTCTCTTTCTTCATTCTTTTACGCAGTGCTTGTAAACATCTCGGGCACCTAGAGGACAGAGGCTCCAAATGATTGCATTTAACCCAAAGCCAAGAAAGAATGGTATAAAATGTGAATATATATTTTTTTTATTTTTTTTTTTTCAGGTGAGTAATGGAAGAAATAATTCTTAGGGCCAATTTTTGCCTTGGGGACGTTTTTTCCTATAGTTGTCGCTTCTTTAGGGGCCGTTTCTTCCGGGGACGTTTTTTCCGGGGCCGTATCTTCAGAGGACCTTTTTTCCGGGGGCGTTTTTGCCTACACTCCATAAACAGTACATCGGAAAGACAGGGCAACCAATGAACATTAGGATTAATGGCTATCGGGCAGACACGAACAAAAGCCTCCCGAAAGCCGTTTCCCAGCATTGTAATAAGAAAGAATGCCAAATTCGAAAAAATTAAATTATATATTCTCCAGTCAGGCTTGAAATCTGCAAGGGAGAGAAATTATAGAGAAGCATATCAAATCCATAAATTTATAACATTGGAACCAGCAGGAATAAATATCTCTAAAGGAAAGATAGAATCCCTTAAATATATTTCCTCTGCACCACAAATATTTGGAAAAACAATTCCATATAGCGTTAATATTGTACAGTTTATTCACAGCTTGTGTACACTCTATCCCCTTCTGAAATAGCATAGGCTGCAGGTGTTTCTCCTCTTCTCACTTCCCACTTGAGTTGGCCCTCCATCTTTTTCTTTTGTCCCGCCAGCTATGGTTCACTGCGTGGTTATTATTCCGTTTCTTTGTCCCCCTCACCTCACTTTGTGGAAAGTTTTTAATAATTGTTCCCCTGCAGATATGGTCCTTATCAGGACCCTTTGGAATGCCTGCCTGTTTTTAAAAGTATATCTGCTGCTTTAGGTGGCGACTAATCATCCACCCGGCATTGTAGTTTTTCCTGGTACTGCTGCTTTTATTTCTTTTTCAGTCAACAGAATCACGTGTTCCAGTTTGAAAAATACATACTGAGGAAACTTTTTTTTTTCCACTCCTTGACCTACTTTCTTCTCGCCCACTCTCCCCATCCCCAGCTTTTCTTCTATGGTGGCAACAGCTTTTAAACATCTGCAGGTGATGATCGTGTTGCAAATTTGCAGGGTCGCAGCGGAGCACCAGAGCAAGATGACCAGCGTGGCAGGCTTCTCATTCTGAACAGCCCGTGCCGTGCTTGCGCTCCGAGCACGCGCTGTACATCTTTAGTTTCCTCTAACATGGGCTGGTAACGCTGACCTCAGCGCTCCGCTTTATAGCGTCGGCGGGCGCTATAATCGCTTTGCCTTAACAAAGACAAGTCCACTTGTCGAAACGTTGGCTCAACCTGCGAACTGAGGCTCCCCCCTCTAGTCTTTTCTTCCTCTAGTTCTACCTCGCCTGATCAATAGCAATCAATTTTCCAAAAGTACATTCAAGACTCGCATCTCGAAAGCGGCTATTGGAGACGGTACATAATGAAGCCAATGACAAACTAAAGATCTTTGAAAGATCAATGGCCGCTGCAAATGTAAAGTACGCTGTACTGCGATATATCCTATGTTCCAGTCAGTAAAACGGCTATAGGGGAGAAAACTTGTGTCAGGGGGCGCTGCGCCGCTCTTTGCGTCACCCATGAAGTGGTACAGGGAGATATGAGCTGGGCATCTTTCGAAGTACGGGAAGCTCAGAGTAAAGTATTATATGAGGAACGTCTGAGGAAATTAGACAGTAACACATGGGCTGCTAAAGTATTTAAATACCTATACCTAAAAAGCGTTGACTGACAATGGAGGAAACTAACCAGTAAGTATGCTGGTCACAAGGACGAAGAAATAGAGTGTTAAGCAACAGGTGAAAAACAGAAGGTAAAAATTGGATAAATTCGATGGAAAAGAAAGAGTGTGGAATTGTACCGAAAGTGGAAAAGGCAGATCAGGAAGGAAGCTTTCTTTGATAACTCAAGAGGCACTGCCCTACTTATTGAAGCTAGATCAGGGTACCTTAGAACACGCAGCTACAAAAAGAAATTTAGCGATGAAGACGACTCATGTGCAGTATGTGGTAACTCCACTGAAACAGTTGACCATGCATGCTGTACTCGAATGTAATGGTATCCATCCGGAAGACGATGCAGGCGCAGTCACTCTTCCTGAACCTCTGGGGTTTAGAGATACCAGTGGCCGGGTGAATAAACCGGCGGTGGAAGCTAGCAAAAAACGACTGGAAGATTGGTGGCTTAAAAGCAGAAAAGTGACATAATGTTAGTAACTTAGAAACAAAAATTCAATAAATAGAATGATGGTATAGTTAACCAATCTAAAACAATAACTAAGATATAGGGGGGAAATGAGCATGATAGCAACTGCTACCAGCCCGTTTAAAAAGGAATCCTTCTATATTCCATCCATCCATCCATCGTCAGCGCCCTCCATGGAGACCCCGTCAAAACCTCCGCGCAGCGCGGCCGCGTCGTCTGTTCTCCGCCGCATGGAAAAGCATGTTGTCGTCTGCTTCGCGCTGCTTTCCAGGATGTATTTGCGGCGCGCGATCGGTTATTTCTCTCCTCCTCCGGCCGCGTTTTGGCCGCCGTCGCGCTCCAACAAAGAGGACAGAACAAAAAAAAAAAAAAAGGGGGGGGGGGGGGGAAAGACCTAGAATAAGAAAAAAAATGACGGCTCGCTTTTTTTCGCAAAAGCTTGTGTGGAAACGGTAACAGGGTTATTGTCGGTGATTTTTTTTTCTCTATCTCGCACCTCTGTTTATAACTGGCGGGGCCGTAGCAGCCATCGCGGAACCGAGTCGGCCTCAAGAAACAGATATTCGTCATTAATGCGATCACTTGGCGCTTATAAAGGAAAAACACATACGTCAATCGTTCTATCCTCATACGCGATCCTGCTTCGGGAGCTCAAAACTCCGCATTCGCTAGATGAGATAACTGAATTAGGAATTGCACAGCGTAGCTGTGGAATTAAGAAGACAAAGGTTTCCGTGGAGAGATGTCCCCGCCTGCGTGGAAAGTCGGCAGGCATTTCCTCGCTCTTCGTCTCGTGGAGAGGAAACTGCCGCAAAAATGGCATGCCTCGGCTTCTCGTCAGTGACCTAGGTCATTAAGAAACCCCTCATCGGTAAAGGTAGATAGGTAATTGATTTCGGATGCCAGCGCCGCAGCAGCGAACTTCCCCTGGCCACTGTCGGCAGGAACTATGCAAGGCGACATGCTTTGTGCATTTGTAGGGAACGCGTCCTCATCGCTCCGAAAACAGGCACCACGGCGCCGGTAGCATCGCCTAAAACGTCTGTTTCCAATAGACCCCTTTCAAGTGAGCAGTCACAAAGGGAAAAGAAGCTCCCCAATCAGCGCCCGGCGCACGCGATGCTGTGTACAAGCGCATCGGTTATTCTCCACGAGAAGGCTGGTCCATTCTCTCAACAACATGGACAGATACATCAAGAGATGCCGCCTCAAGGCCTTTCAAACTACCTGTCGCTTACTTCTCGCCTTCAAGTAGCGAATTCGCGGTCATATTTTTTTTGTGTGTGTGTCTGAGCCTTCCAACAAGCGCTCTTTGAAAGCAATCTCTGCGGCGATTAATTAATCATAATTTCTCGCTTTCGAAAGCACCGATAAAAAAACATGCCTCCAGCCAACCTCTATGTCAGCCAGGGCACAGAAAAAAGCAAAAATAAGAAATCCCGCTGGCAAAGAGCGCCGGCTTCGTGCGCACAGACGCGCGACCATCCCCCCTTGTCCTCACTTTCCTTCTCCCGTTCCGCGTGCACGTGCGGCTGTCCGTGGCACGCGCTCCCGAGCGAGGGGCTGCGCAGATTCTGCAGGCAGCCGTGCGCAGCGCGGGCGCGAATATTTTTTTTTTTTTTAGGAAGGGAAAGGCGCAGTAACTGTCTCACTTGTTTTCTGTGGACACCGCAACCGCGCCGTAAGGGAAGGAAGGAAGGTGGGAGTGAAAGTGGAAAGAGAGAAAGAGGAGCCGTAGTAGAGGGCTACGGAGTAATTTCGACCACCTGGGGATCTTTAACGTGCGCCGACATCGCGCAGCACACGACGCCTCTTCGTTTCGCCTCCATCGAAACGCAGCCGCCGAGGTCGGGTTCGAACCCGGGTACTCCCGCACAGTAGTCGGGCGTCTTACCACTGCACCACCCCGGCGGGGCGCGGGCGCGGATGCGCGTAGGCATGGCCGGGCTAAAGGAGAGAGAGGCGCGCGTCTTATGGCGATTTCCACTGGTCGCTACGGAGCACGTTTTCTTGCTCCGGGACGACGATTTCGATTTCGACTGGTCGACCAAGATAGGTTGCGCGTATTCCGCTGGTTGTTTGGGGCAGAAAGAGCGCGCGCCTCACTCCCCTTTAGCCCGGCCATGGCGTAGGCACGGATGGTCTCGAGGGAGAGAGCGCGAAGGAAGCGCTCTCTCCATCGAGACTGGCCGTGGCGTAGGCTTTGTAGTTCCTCTCCGCTCCGCTAGAAACCGAGCGCTGGCGTCGCGGAGCAAACTCCAGCTTTGGTTCCCTATTATGCGTACTTAATAAACAAATCGCACCCCGCGTATCTTTACGTAAATGCCTTCTAAAAAATAAAACAAAGCTGGTCCTGAGCCATAATTACGTATAATTATTTCTATATTTGCCTCGATAAGAGAAAGTAGCAGGGGGGCGGGTGGGGGGGGGGGGGGGGGGGGTGGCGGCCGATGTAGCTCAGTTAGAGCACCGGACGCGATATTTGGAGGTCGTGAGTTCGGTTCCCACCATCGGCACCCTTTTTTTCCCTTCTACTTTGAGCTTATTTATCTCTCCCCTAAACAGATATTACTAGTTTATGGGATTACCGAAGTTAAAAAAAAAAAAAAAGATAAGTACAATCCCCAATGCTTTCCTTGTCCTCGCCGACTGTTGGCTTCTTTCCTTCATGTATTATAACGAGCACCCTCATTTCCCCTTCATTTATCGGCTTGTAGCTTACGGGGGTCTCGGTTCTGGCAGTCTTGAAGCCATAGGTAGCGTAAGGGGGTTGTAGCACAGCTTCCGCCCTCGCTCTTGATCACGTTCTACGTGACGCTGGCGGTAACACAGGACGTTCCACGCACGCCGCTATGGTTGAGGGTAGCGCTGGTGAACGCTCTCAAGGTTCGTATACAGAAAACATTAATACCCAAGAAAGGAGCAGGGGGGACAGCGGCCGATGTAGCTCAGTTGGAAGAGCACCGGACGCGATATTCGGAGGTCGTGAGTTCGGTTCCTACCATCAACACGTTGTTTTTCCTTCTACTTTGTGTTTATTTATCTTTCCCCTAAACAGATTATATTACTAATTTATGTGATTACCGAAGTTAAAATTAAAAAAATATATATGAAGTACAATCCCCAATTCTTTCCTTGGCCTCGCCGACTGTTGGCTTCTTTCCTTCATGTATTATAACGAGCACCCTCATTTCCCTTTGTTTTATCTGCTTGTCCCCGTTGCAGGAATACCACCGCACTGCCCTCCTACGTCATCTTGACATTAGCGCTCTGCGCACTCGCATTGGCTGTTGCAGTCCGCCGGTGCGTTTACCGCATGCGGACTGCCGGTGACATCGGCCCGGCTGGACGCAAGAGGCGAGCGCCGATTAGCCGGAGCGGATCGCACTCGCTTTTCGCACGTGTGTTCCCGTCCGATGTCTGACAGGATATAACGTCAAGAGAGCTTACGATGAGTGTGGACACACATTCTGATGTCGCAGCGAAAACACGTAGCGGCCGATCGGCACTACTTTATACAGGCCGCTATTAAATGACGATGCCGGTTCACGCTGCGCGTTTTTCTGTTTACACTTTGTGCGTTATTTGGTCGTATATGTTCCGGTCGCCATGCTTGTTCGCTGCTGCCTAAGCTGCAAATTGGTGTATTCGGCACAACCATTATGGGGAAAACTTTTAACCTGCATAATCGCTCCATCGCCTGCGCGGTTTTCTTTTGCACGAGAAAAAAAAAAATCAATATAGACATTAATTACAAGTATTGAGCGTACGTGACGAAACACGCACTTCCATGACTCAGTCATGGAAGTGGTAAATAGCGAACGTTATCCAAACGTGACAACAGTGCACAAGCTCCGCTATGACAACATTTTTATCTAGATTATGCCAGTCTGTGTCCAGCTACAAAACAGTGCATTGAAATAGTGGCTTGCGTCGCATGATGCTTAGTCGGCGGAGATTGTTTTAACAAGCTCTAACTACCGCTTTCCGCAGTGCTCGTTTTCAGAACAATTGGTAACTTTTAGCGTGCACCGCTTCATTCGTCTAGAAGCGAAATACGGCATTTGGCTTACGGCGCAA
This sequence comes from Amblyomma maculatum, assembly GCF_055883805.1. NCBI lineage: Eukaryota > Metazoa > Arthropoda > Arachnida > Ixodida > Ixodidae > Amblyomma > Amblyomma maculatum. The sequence continues at coordinate 92,026,573 of NC_139346.1, read as the reverse complement.
ACTCGTTGGATAAATATTGAAACCCAGCATGGTCATGTGCGGGCCCTCCTGGCCGCGCCGTTCCGGGAATGAGAGAGGGAAGACAATTGAAGGGGTTCTCTGAATATGCCTCCTGGTACAAGCGCCAGCGATTGACAATGCAGTCAGTGCTCTCTCCCCCACCCGCTCATGTTGCTTTCCCCTCTCCTCATGTGAGGTGGCAAGGGAGGAGGAACACTGATAAAGATGTGAACACGTCACGTTTGCGCGAAAAAGGAGACACTCCGCTTTCTTCGCCTCGCGAAAATTGCTTTCCTCCTCGCATGCGATGCATCCCTACTACAGTACCAGTCTTGCTGTCACCTGCTGTGCGAGTGGTACGCGCGTGCGTCTCGTTTGGCGTCCTGACGAGCCATGGCCTCGTCGTCGCCCTTGGACCGCGAAGTCTCGTCGTGGATTTCGTTTTTAGAAGAGCTGGTAAAGGATCCGGAAAGCCAGCAGCGGTTCACAAGCCTCCAGCTCAATCTCGGAACTGACTCCCGTCCGGCAGCTTGCCCTCCGAGCGAAGCCACTCCTGCGAGCGTCCCAGGCCAGTTCCTCGTGCCGACGCAGCCACCGTCAGCCAGACAAGAAGAGCAGGCTGTCAGCTGTGCTCCGCAAACGTTTGTGCCGACTGCGTCGAATCATCCCAGAAACCATCCCGTTGTGAACTGGTCTCACTGTCAGTACAGTGCGACAGGACAGTCCGCATCTCCCACACTGCTAACGGTCACTACTGCTGGCGACATCTTTGCACCGCCCTGCAAGAATCAAGAAAATTACAATTCCCTTGCTGATTCGCCCGTTAATCAAGTGATGGGATCTACCATCCCGGATTGGTCTAGCTATCATTATGCTTCACCAGACATATTCACAACCCACAATCTGCAAGCGGTCGGCGCTCCGGAGCAAACGTCCTCACTGCCTAACAACAAATGTGTCAAGGGAAGACCGAAGACCGCTAACCAAATGGAGTACAATTTCTTACTCGATTCGCCCGGCAATCAAACTGCGGGTCCCACCGTCGTGTACTGTTCTCGCAATAAGCGCGGTTCAGCTGCATCCACATCCCCCAGCCTACAAGCGGTGAGTGCTCCTTACCAAATCTCCTCAACTCCAGTCAAGAAAGTTACCAAGAGAAAGCCTAGGAAGTCTAAAAACGTAGATAATTATGCTTCTGTTGTCAATTTGCAAGGCAATCAAAATGTGGGATCATCCGTCGTAAACTGGCTAGGCTATCAGTGCACTCCGACAGTATCCACATCCCCCAGTTTACAAGTGGGGAGGGATCCTGAACAAACATTGGCGCCGTCCTTTAAGAAGAGCGCCAAGAGTAAATCGAAGAACGCCATTACCCAAGATGAGTACAGTTCCCTTGTAGGTTTGTCCTGCGATCAAACTGCGGGCAACAGTGCCGCGAGCTGGCCCGGCTACCAGTACACTGGAACAGCAGCCATTTCTTCATCCCCGAGCCCGCAAGCAGTGAGTACTTCTCACCAAATCTCCACTGCCGAGAGTAAACCGAGGAATGCCATGACCCAAGAAATGAACAATTCCCTTGTATGTTTGCCCTCCGATCAAACTGTGAGAACCAGTGTCGTGAATTGGCGCGGTTACGGGTACACTGGAGCAGCATCCGTTTCTTCATCTCCGAGCCCGCAAGCAGTGAGCGCTTCTCAACAAATCTTTGCTGCCGAGAGTAAACCGAGGAATGCCATGACCCAAGAAATGAACAATTCTCTTGTATGTTTGCCCTCCGATCAAACTGTGAGAACCAGTGTCGTGAATTGGCGCGGTTACGGGTACAATGGAGCAGCATCCGTTTCTTCATCCCCGAGCCCGCAAGCAGTGAGCGCTTCTCAACAAATCTTCGCTGCCGAGAGTAAACCGAGGAATGCCATGACCCAAGACAAGTACAGTTCCCTTGCAGGTTTGCCCTGTGATCAAACTGTGAGAACCAGTGCCGCGAGTTGGCCCAGCTGCCGGTACACTGAAGAAGCAGTTGTATCTGCATCTTCGAGTCGGCAAGCGGTGGGTGCTCCTTACCAAATCTTCTCAACTCCGATCAAAAAAGGTGCCAAGAGAAAGCCTATAAAGTTTGAAAAGGTAGATAATTATGACTCTGTTGTCAATTTGCATGGCAATCAAAATGTGGGACCATCCGTCGTAAACTTGCCACGTTATCAGTGCGCTCCGACAGTATCCCCATCTCCCAGTTTACAAGTGGGGAGGGCTCCTGAACAAGCATTCGTGCTGCCCTTTATGAGGAGCGTCGAGAGTAAACCGAAGACTGCCATGAGCCAAGAGAAGTACAGTTCCCTTGTAGGTTTGCCCTGCGATCAAACTGTGAGAACCAACGAGAGTTTGCTTGGCTACCGGTATACCGAAGCAGCAGCCGTATCTGCATCTCCAAGCCCGCAAGCGGTGAGTGCTCCTGACCAAATCGTCGCAACTCCCATCAAGCAAGGTGCTAAGATAAAGCCTAGGAAGGCTAAAAATGTAGATAATTATGGTTCTGTGGTCAATTTGCACGTCACTCAATATGTGGGATCACCCGTCGTAAACTTGTCACGCTATCAGTGCGCTCCGACAGTATCCACACCCCCCACTTTTCAAGTGGGCAGGACTCCTGAACAAACATCCGCGCCGCACTCCAAAAAGGGTACGAAAAGAAAAGCGAAGAATGCTATGACCCCAGCGAAGTGCATTCCCTTTGTAGAATTGAAGTGTGATCAAGAGTTGGGAACCAATGTCGCAGGTTGGCCCAGTTACCCGCAGTACACTGAGGGAGCAGCCGTATCTGCTTATCCGAGCCCGCAAGTGGTCAGTGCTCCCGACCAAACCATCGCACCTCCCGCAAAGAAATATGCCAAGAAAAAGCCGACGAATTTTAAGCACCAACAGGATTACAGTTCCCTCGTCAATTTGCACAGAAATCAAACTATGGGCTCGCCATTCGCAGCCTGGTATAGTTCTCCGTTCTCTGCGACAGTATCCACCCCCGATTTGCAAGCAGGGAGCACTCCTGATCACATCGCACCGCCCGCCAAAAGGGGTACGCAGAGAAAACCGAGAAATGCCAAGAACTTAGAGAAGTGCAATTCTCTTGCCCAGTCGCCCAGTAGTGACACTGCGGGGCCCAGCTTACCTTGTCTGCAAGCAGTAAGCCTTGCTGCCCAAGAGTTTCCCTCTGCTGTGCCAAATCAAACATGGCAAAGCCGCATGAACGAAGCGCTGCAGCGGCAACGGAGTGAATTTAATGTGTCTGCCAGTGTCATCACAAACGACGCTGTTGATGGTCAGAATGATCCAGTCATCAACAACGGTAAACCTTTCTTATACCGCAGCGGATATTGTGATCGAGACCAAGGAAGTGTTGCCTGGAATGATGCATCCTCCAGCACCGCCCAAATTCCTCCTCCTCAAGAGGGTCCCGGTACAGACAATAACAATGAGACCACGGCGGTAGAGAAAATGAGCCTTACTGCTGAAGAACTCGCCCCGTTCATGCCGAACAGTGTGTGTCACAGCCGCGTTAACGAAACGCTGCAACCTCACTCGAGTGGACATTGTGTGTCTTCGGATAGCAACACTAACCGTGCAAATCTAGTCAACAACATAGGCGAATCTTCCGTGTATGACAGTCGAGATTGTAACCATAGCCAGGAAAGTGTTACTTACGATGATGTATTCTCTATTACTGCGTTGGCTCATTCACCTAAATATAGTCCCTGTTCAGAGAACCACAACCCGACCACGGCGGTGGAGCAAACGAACCGTGCTGCTCAAGAACTATCCTCTACCGCACCGAACCAGACGTGGCAGAGCAAGACTTTGCAACCACAGTCGAGTGGACTCTGTGCGCCTTCTGATCTCAATACTGACGGCACCACTGATGACCCCCGTGAACTTTCTGTGCGTGTAGACTACAATGAAGGGTTCTCCAGTAACGCCCGTAGTACCATTCCTAACGATGGCCCAGGGTCAGAGAACCATAACCCGACTATGACAGTGGAACAGAATGCTGGCGAGCAATCATCGGAAAGCGCAGTCAGTAACATCGGGGCCTCTTCCCTCGACAGCAGGACAGCAGAGAATGAGAAGCTTCCTTCGTTTGCGAATATCCGCACCTCTGATTACGGCCAGCCGTACTACATGTCCCCAGATTCGCTGAACTCCTTTGTCCCTTGAGATGTGAAAAGAGCGCGCCATAACACGGACAGAAACACTGCATGTGCACGGCTCCGTTTTATGTACATAGTTGTAGTTTTATACGTTGATTAGAATTAATAAAGCTACTTGAGTCAGTGTAATGCCAACGCTTGTTTGTGTGTGTGTGTGTGTGTGTGTGTGTGTGTGTGTGTGTGTGTGTGTGTGTGTGTGTGTGTGTGTGTGTGTGTGTGTGTGTGTGTGTGTTAGTCTGAGGGATTTCATGATGTCTGGCACGGAAGGCGACTATGCAACTTTCTTTCAGCTGCCGTCAAATGGACGGAGATGGAAATGCCAATGCTTTCTTCTCCCCTTTTTTTTTTTTTTTTTAGAGCGTAGGGGATTTTGCCCACTACCAATAAAAGAAGAACCACGTACGTCTACTGTAGTACCAATACACATAAGCAGCATACAGACCATCACTTCATTAACGCCGGTGTCTCAGCCCTCGGGAAGTTATTCGTGGCTAGGTATAGTGTTATGTTTCCATGTTTTGCAGCGTTTAAATGAACTCGACAGAGCCCAAACCAAGCCTGTTATTATGAAGAGCGGGAATATAAAGGGTAAGGCACACCTCGTTGGCTACTCACTTCTGAATTCTTTTTTTTTATACTTTTCTTCTTCGATCTTTATCAATTTTCGTGTAAACCTCCTAATAATCTCATCGCAGTTGAGGGGGGCACCTTATCGGTCAACTCGATCGCTGCGAATGGCCTCTCTAGTCTCATTTTGTTCGCATTCTCTCTAGATGGGGCAGTTACGTCTGCTGCCTTGGAAAACATGCTTCGCGTAGGTACTTTTGAGGCCATCTGGGATTCAAGGAACTGCAGCGAGTGATTGATCTTTCAGAGCTTTGAAAACCCAGAACCATCAAGTGGAAGACCGCCTTTGGATTCAAAAATGTTTTTCATTTCCTTCCGTCATGTGTCAGCCGCTAAAAAACACGATCGTTACATTTCGCCCTCATCAAAGTTGAAACGGAGAAGCCTTGTTTTATCCCGAGCACTAAGTGGCCAGGAATGTCTTTAACGTCTGCAAGGTCGCATCTCTTTGTTCGCAGATTTCGTTTGGCCACTCGCCTTGGTCATATAAAAGATCGAGAGAGTACGGAAGGTATTCGTCAGGGGCATTGACTCTGGCTCGTTCAAGCAGCCGGAAGGGTTGGGGGAAGTTATGCACACACCCGGTTGTGAACTGCACAACGCTTCTTACTTCCTACAGTGCCAGTGTGTACGCGAGTCTCTTGTCGAGCACTCCCGCTTGGACGATGCCCATTTTACGACCCTCGGAGAAACCGGTTTGACTGGGCAGTTAAGGGCGGGTGTCGTCAACTCTTTTCTTTGCTGCCGAAGCAACCCAGCGCCCCAATATGGCAGCATCCTTCACCCTTCCGTAAAATCGTCTTTATTTATAAGTGATTTTAACTTGAGGAGGTCGATGTATGTACTGAACACAATAAAACCGGCGAGGAAGAGAAAGTAAATCAGGTTATCACGGCTTGGCTATTCTGTTCGGCAAGCAAAGTAGGATGGACAGTTGAGCGAGTTGGTACAATCGCATAGTGGGAGGAACAGCGCGAAAAGACGAAACGCAAGAAGAGACGCATAACAGACGAGCGCTCATCTGTTGTGCGTCTCTTCTTGTGTTTCGTGTTTTCGCGCTGTTCCACCCACTCGGCAAGCAAAGACAGCATATTTTCAGGCAGTGCTGGAAACAAACGCTGGCAGGCGTTTTTAAATTTGGTCTAATTGGGACAAACGACGTTCGGCGTTCTTCCTCGCCTCACTTCGCGGATGAGGACTCGTGTGGCTCGTAGGGGACAGCACAGGCTGCCGTGCAGATGCCGCGGACATTTATTTATGCTAATGGCCATTTGCAAACCTTCCTTTCGTTCAGCAACTTGCCCTATTGCATCTTTGAGTAACGCTTGGTTAGTGGGGTTACAGATTTCGGAGTATCATATATGCAGTAATAAGCATCCAGCTTAACCGCAGTGCGAATACCATTCAGCGCATCATTAAAGATACATAGAACAGGCTTACCTTATCCGTTAGGGGAATAGGGCAATAGCGGGTCGCGAGTGCGTATGCCCTGAGTAAATACCGCACCCCTCGTCTATTAATCGCAGCACTCCCCACATGCGCACTGTCGTCCCGCTCTTATTACCCTGTCTCCCTAACCTGTAGGGCCTCTATATACATCATCATCATCATCAGCCTGATTATACCCACTGCAGGGCGAAGGCCTCTCCCATATTTCTCCACTTAACCCGGTTCTGTGGAAGCTGCATCCACTTGACCCCTGCGAACTTCTTAATCTCATCCGCCCACCTAACTTTCTGCCGCCCTCTGCTACGCTTTCCTTCCCTTGGAATCCAGTTTGTTACCCTCAGCGACCATCGGTTATCCTCTCTTCGCACTACATGCCCTGCCCATGTCCATTTCTTCTTCTTAATTTCCACTAGAATGTCGGTAACTTGAGTTATTTCTCTGACCCACTCTGCACGCTTTCCATCTCTTAATGTTACCCCTACCATTTTTCGTTCCATAGCCCTCTGGGTTGTGGAACTCCTTATTAATACACAAACGAAACGGAAGGGATCTACGACCCGAGGCTTGGGGAACGACAGTCTCCTGAAGGTCGTCATATAATATAAAAATTTTCTAGGCCCTCAGGGTAAGCTGCAAGCTAGTTAATAAGTCTGGAATTTTCCAGAATCTTAAAACCATTTTCAGTGGGAAGTCTCACCGAAAGCCATCAAAAAGTCCCTAAAGACAGCGTCTATTTGTTTTTCGTTCTTAATTCATTTGGCAAAGTCACGCCTCGTCTGAGCCAGTAACCAGAACCGAATATTTCTTGGACAGCGTTGGGCCGAATACATGGATTATGCCTCGTGATTAGTAGCGCCGCCGCGATGGCCTCCTGTCTGCATAGAGTAAATTATTTCAATAAAGCAATGCTTGCCTCTTCAAACTGTACGGCTGGTATAGAAAATTTGACTGCATTTTTTCGGGGCTTGCCGGAGAACAATCGTACTGTGATGGCTGAATACACGTTGTATGTCCAACAAAATGGCAAAGCCAAATATGAAACTTGGTTTCTCCGGCATTCGCTCCTATTGTCTATGGTGGATGCAGTACGGTAAGCTACAGGATATAAAAAAAAAATACTCTCCTGTGTGTCATCTTTTTATCTCATCTATCCGTGGTGAACTGAACCAAAACTGCATGAATCGCTATTCACTGTTTTGAAGTTGTTCACGCGATAAAAAAAAAAAAAAATGCTACTTCTCCAAGATATCTGCAGCATGCTGCCTTTGCAATTGTGCTCCTAAGTGCCCCCGCCAATTTGGGGGGAGAGAGGCGCGTAGGAGCACAATTGCCTATTGTAGTGCGCGTGAGCCTGGTTGGACCGGGGTACCTCCGTCTTCTTAGTGGTGCAACCATCTTGTGAGATGAAGTATAAGGTAACCACCTATGTTGCTGTTCTAAGGGCTTGATTCCGGAACGGCGGGGAGGCAGTGTAGGTCTCATCCCCATCCGGCCTTTCGGCAGTGGGCAAAATAATCTCCTGTGGGCGGTCGGGTGCGAAGATGGTAGCCTGCGCACGAGCTTCGTGCTTGGCTGGCGAAGAAGTAGTTATTTCATTTAAATTACGTTCGGCCTGACAAAGACAAGGTGTTACTGCTAAAAGTGATCTTCCAACCAACAACTAAGATAAAGCGAAAGTTCGGTGAAAAATACAGTGTGTGTCGGGAAAGTAATGCAATATTTTTTTTTTTTTTTTTTGGGGGGGGGGGGGGTGCGTTTGTATTGGCCCTGCCGCGCTTGGATTAATTGGTCTAGGCGAGGGAAACTCAACTTTTCAGTGGCGCCTAGCGCATCTGCTGTAAGCTCTGGGAGCGTTAGGATCGCTGTTTCCGTGTACCTACTGATAGTGCCCTTGCCACGGCGTGCGATGACATCCTCACGCAAACAACGGTACGCGATCAAGTTCCGTATTAAAGTCAACAAGAGACTTGTTGACATCTAATAAATGATTCAGCGATTCTGCGGCAAATCTGCTTTGTCACATTCCCATAGCACCGCGAAGCACCAACGTTCCGAATGGCACACCTCGGAGTTCCCTCGTCCCAAAAAGGCAACAACGAGCCAGTCGAAAGCGAAAAAAGAAAAAAAAAAAGAAGACCATGCAAAGTATCTTTTTTACGCCACGTGTGTGGTTTGTAAAGAATTTGTGCCTCTAGGACAGCAATCAACGCTGTATGCCACATGGAATATGCTCGAGAGATTGAGAAAACGTCCTAGCAGGAAACGAAATCGCCGATACCTGGAAAGGGACAATTTTTTCAAGTAGCGCTACTGCGCATGCGCGAAGCCTCCTCAGCTGCCATTTTCGCCGGGAAGCCACACGAAAATTGGGGCAGTAATTTGGTGCACGTGTTTTTCCAGGAAACGACGTCCCTCACTTCATGGACGCGACGAACACAGTAATTGCGTCCAGTGCTAGCATCTTCTTAGGCCTTTGTTATGGATGCATTGTATTCTCCCCGCCTCCCCTAGGTTGCTTCAACAGAGAAGACACGGCCATGGTTTAACAGGCAGGGGGGGGGGGGGGGGGGTAGTATGTCAAGGTATGTTCACAGATGACTCACGCGTCTCTGCACAGGCTCGGCAAGATCAGCCCTGCACTCAACTACTGTTTGAAAAATAAGCCCACCACACTAGTATAATAGCAACGATTTTCTGCACAAATTCTCGCTAACCCGTCCCGTCAATCCTACTTCGTCTTGGGGCCCGAAGAGGAGCGCGTTACTGGAAAAACTTTCCCAGCCACGCTTCTCTGCGCGTACGCGAGTTTCTGGCCAAGCACAGCTAGGCGACACTACCCCGCCCCAACGACCACTTATTGAAAAGGTGTGACCCAGCCTCGGAAGACTCTTTTTGTTTGTTACCGAGAATCAAGACTGCCCTGAAAGGAGTCCGTTTCCAAACGTCGCAACGACACAAACCACCATGCCAAAGGCCCCAAACGAGGTTCCTGTTGACGCCTTCCAGTATGCCTACATTGCATAGCAGAGTCGCTGGCAAAAATGTGTAGAGGCCCAAAAAGACTACTTCAAAGAACTTTAAACATTGGTAGTGATATCATTTGGATAACTTCATTTTTACTTATAAAATTGCACTAATTTCCGGACACACCCTGTATTCCGTCTTCAGCTCATTAATACGTGTTACATAAGGCGTGACTGCAGGTAACATCCGCGGTTAACAATACCGCGTCAGTTGGGCGCAAGGTAGTGCTAAGATAAACTTACTTTCGCGAACACGCCTCCCGTGTATTTATGCCACCCTGTGTGAGTGCAGTGCAGAACAACCACTGCGATCGATGCGCATTAGTAGAACCAGCGGTATGGAAAATGAGACCTAATAATGCGCACGTCGGAGAATATTTGGGCAGAGTGCACTAATATTTAACAGTGCACTTGAATGACGCCAGCAAAATCAGTCTTTTTTTTTTTTAGGTCACAACAGCCTTCGAAAGCGGTATATTATGGTGATGGTGATGGTGATGATGGCTGTCCCCTTTTTAACGGGTCGCCTCCGCCTGTCGGCGTGGCGGAGCTAAAAAAACTAAAACAAAAAAACAACATAATAATGCAAACCCCCCCCCCCCCCCCACACACACACACACACACAATATCTGTTCCACGTGACCACTTAGTTCACTCTGGCACGCTCACAGCCGGAATGCTCTTCTGTTGCACCGCCCCATTCCGCCACCAGTATTCCAGGCGTCGTTTAGTGGTCTCCACTACACTTCGCTCTGTCTGGCCGAAACCCAGGGCAGCAGGGAGGGCTGAGGCCTCCGAGATCGGTGTTATACCGGGGCACTCTAGGACCACATGCCCTATCGTTTCCTCCGTCCCTCCACAGGTGCCGCAAGCGGTGCCCAGACCGCTTACGAATTTTGCGCGCCATACGCGCGTGCGGAGCACTCCGCAGCGAGCCTCCGCCAGCAAGCCGCTACCGCACGAATTGTCAAAAAAGTGCTCACGGCCGATAGCTGTCTTCGCCGCCCGGTAGAGAGCCAAGGTGGGCTTCGCCATCATTCCACTCATCCACTCTCGCGTCTCAGTCTTTAGCACCTGCTCCCGGATTTTCGCGTTCGTTGCGTTGCTGGGCTTAGCAGGCGCCGACGCCATGGAGGAGGGTGCCACCTTAAACGACGCTGTAAATTAGCCGTCCGTCTGGTCCATCGCGTCGATAGTCCCGCGTATATGATGTGTACCAACGTTTGGTGCGCCAGATTCGTGTCCGGCAACCGAAGGAGCCTAGCCTCATAGCTCAGCTTCGCTACAGCTTCACGAGCTGCAAATGAGGACCAGCCAAGATCTCCCTGTACACCCTCCACCGGTGAGCTCCTGTGGACTCCTAGCGCCAATCGCCCTGCGTCCCTCTGCCGTCTTTCCAAGAACTCCCTTGTGCCGGCAGATAAACACAGTGTTGCGTTGGCGTACGTGAGCCCCGGCACAGCCACCATCTTCCACGGTGCACGTACCACCTCATACTTGTTGTACGCCCACAGCGCCTGTCGGCCCAGGATCCCTCTATCTCGCGCCGCTTTGGCTTTGAGGGCCTTTTCCTGTGCTGTCATGTAGTCAGAGTCACAGCATAGGCGCACTCCCAAGTATTTAGCGGCTGAAGCGATGCTCACCGCGCCTCCCTGGAGAGTCCACGTCTGTGCCTGGTCGAGCTCTTCCGCACCCCACACCAGCACAGAGCACTTCGCAGGACTAAACCTCAGTTGAAGCCTAGACATCCCCCTGCCGCAGATGTCCAGCAAGCTCTGCAGTTCAGCGGGTGAGTCCGCCATGACCGCAAAATCATCCGCATACACAAGCGCAGGTATACGCCGAACAACTCGCAAGCCAGCCTCCCGATGTTCCATGCTGAAACCCAGTCCCGACACTTCCAACAGGCACGTCACGTTTGCCACGTAAATCATAAACAGGAGCGGCGAAAGGGGGCAACCCTGTCGGAGACCTCGCGGAACTCCTATCGGTGCCGTACTCCCCCCGTCCCATTCGACACATGCCACTACTCCTGTGTACAGCTGTCGTAACAGGTCCACGTCTTGATCGGTCAGCCCGTACTCCTGCAGTAGTTCCCATAGCAGCTCGCGATTTACGCGGTCATATGCTTTCGAGATGTCCAGAAAAGCCACATATAACGGGCTCCGCGTCTGCAGGGCTATCTCGATGCATTGAGTGAGGACAAATAAATTGTCCTCAATGCGTCGGCCGACTCGGAAACCCGTCTGCAGCTCCCCGAGAATCTTCTTCTTTTCTGCCCAGCTCTGGAGTCGCGTCCTGACAATTTGCATCGCCATCCGGTAAAGGACGGGCGTGACGGCAATGGGCTTGTAGTTGGTCAGATCTCGTTTGTCCCCACTCCCTTTGTAGAGTGGGCGGACTCTGCTCAACTTCCAATCTGCAGGAATCCGGGCTTCCGTCATCACCTCGGATAGCATATCCCCCACACGTTCGCGTGCTCTCGGCCCGAGCACCTTGATTAGACTCATGGGAATGCCGTCGCAGCCCGCCGCTGTCCCAGCGTCCATTCTGCCAGCCGCTCGTATCAGCTCTCCGTCTGACGGCGCTTGACGCAGATTGGCTCCAGCGTCGGTGTCGTCCATGGCAGAGGTGTCCGCCGCTTGCCGCACGACCTGCCCATCCAGAACACTCCCACAGCTCCCGTCATCAACCTCTAAGATCGCCTTCCGCCACGCCTCCAGCAGCTGCAGGCAGGCTGGACCCTCCACTGGGGCTGTATCTTCAGATGCGCGGAGCTGTCTCTGAGGGGCCGTTCTTCTTCCCTTCTGTATGTAGCGCCAGAAACGCCGAGGGGCCTGCCTGCCCGCTTTCTGTAGGCCCTCCATAAAACGCTGATCGAGGTTCCTGATCTTTGTCTGGACCATGGCAGCCGCCTCTCTTTTGCAAGCCAGGTACTGCTCCCAGGCTACCGTCACTGCTCCTTGATCACCGCTCTGGCAGATATGGCGATGCCTCCGGCTGGCCGCCCGTCTCTTTTGGATGGCCGCTGCTACCTCCGCCGTCCACCAGCCTTTCGCTCCGTGTCGGCCGGCTTTCCGTGCGGGACGCTTATTGAGGATCTCCTGCATAATAGCCACCATTCGCTCGTAGGAGTCAAACTCGTCCACCCGTAGCTCCAGAAGCATTGCCATCCTTTGCAGTTCGTCTTCCGTAGGGTGCCGGGCTCCCTGTCCCTCCAGCCGTCTGCTGTGCGACTTTACCCGGCCAAACACCAAGCGTATCCGGTTGTGGTCACTGGCCAGGTTCCCACTCCCGTCTTCGTCGATGGTCATGTTATCCAGCGCCTCGTACAGTCCATCTGACATGAGGCAGTAGTCAATGCAGGAGGATCTGTCTCGGGCCGCCCATGTAACCGTCCCCCGGCATTTCTCCGTGAGGTTGACGATAATCAAACTGATTCTTCGCCACATCCAGAAGATGTTTGCCATTGGCGTCCGTGCGACCATCAAGCTCCTCCAAGTGCGCGTTAAAGTCACCTACTATCAAAATGTCATACTGACTCCGGAGATCACGCACATCCGCACACAAGCAGGCACTGAAAACCTCATTCTGGCCTGCTGGCGCCCCCGACCACCAGTACACTATCGCCAACGCCACAGGCCTATTCGCCACACTACCCGTGAGCCACATATGCTCTCGGCACGACGGTCTTTCCCGAGTCCACTGTTGGGAATCCATCCACAGGCACCCTAGTCCTCCCCCTCGCCTTTCATTTGCTTCTCGGTTGCAGCCTTCCCACCGCAAACCTGGCTCCGTGGGAGGTGTTTCCGCATCCCTAAGGTGGGTTTCTGCCACCGCGAACAACGCGAACTCGTTGTCCCGCATTTCCTTCGCCAACTCTGCCCACTTCTGCTGCCTTCTGGCTCCTTGCATATTCAGGAAGCCGATCCTGAACTCGCTGCTTTGCCGTTTGCGACGAGGGCCTCTGCGTCGTTTGCGGCGCGTGCCTCCCGCATCTTGATGTACCAGGTGCCGGCGCGATTCTCCGCAGGGGCTGCATACGTTCTTCACAAAGCTGGCCACTTCTTGGTCAGGACGCTCTCCAGAGCCTACTCGATGCAATGTTGCCTTACTTCAGTAATCATGCCGACAGCATGGTTTTTGTATCTGCTTCGTGACAGAAACTGGCTTTTTCAACATGATCCGCTCCACTGTAAGTGGCGAACAAGCAGTTCTAACTGGACTCCCAGCGATCACATGCCATTCGGGTTTTTGAACGCAAGCTCGAGCCGTCGTTATTCCAGTGGGGTTCTTTCGGAAAGGAAGTCGAACAAGCGAAGTACTTGTTCGTTCACCGCTTTCAGACCTGAAGAACTGCGTGCCACTCGTCTTCCATCTCTCCGGTACTGTTTACCATCTGCTTAGAGTAACGGTTAAGAGTGGGAACAGTTAGGAATGAGAGTTGATAGAGAATACTTCAGTAACCTGCGATTCGCTGGTGGCATTGCTTCGCAAAGTTTGAAACTAAAAGCGCGCACGCCCGCACGCACACACACACACACACACACACACACACACACACACACACACACACACACACACACACACACACACACACACACACACACACACACACACACACACACACACACACACACACACACACACACACACACACACACACACACACACACACACACACACACACACACACACACACACACACACACACACACACACACACACACACACACACACACACACACACACACACACACACACACACACACACACACACACACACACACACACACACACACACACACACACACACACACACACACACACACACACACACACACACACACACACACACACACACACACACACACACACACACACACACACACACACACACACACACACACACACACACACACACACACACACACACACACACACACACACACACACACACACACACGCGCGCGCGTGCAATGTTTCCCACGCGGCATTCTGTGAGTCGCTGTGAGATTTAAGTAATTTGACTCCTCTCTGCTGTGCACCGCTCGCTTGTCCGACACCCGAGACGCTTTGCAATGCCATGCCCTCAAGCCCTGCAACCACAGCTCAGATTTAACAGATGCTGGCGTCAACAAATGCCATAGGCACTCTCGTTCGCTCTCTCCAGCCGTGTTTACACGAATGCGACAGCTAGCGCATCGAATCGCATTAATGTAAACAGTGGTAATGCGCTAGGAAAGCGCATCGCATTAATGCACCAGGCAGGGCTGGATTGAGAGGGCAAGTCGACTTTCACCGTCCATGTAAACCCGGTCTGGCGGCGGACTGTCTCGCGTTCGCTGCAAACGAGTGGTGAAAGAAGCTTTTTATTTGTCGGAAGATGCCCGCACCACGTAATTCTGGCGACAAAATGCCTCAGATTTTAAGATAACTTCTGGAATCGGGCAGGTGATAGGCTTGGTGGTGGTAGTGGTTGATTTTTTTTATATAAATAATCAAAAAAAAGGAAAAGGGTATTGCCGGCCGCGGCAACTGCTATCTAAAAAACTGAAGCACTTGAGCTGCGGCCGGCGGGAAAGAAAAGGGGATAGGGAGAGGATAGCGAGGGGAAGTAGAGAGGGGAGCAATAGGAAGAAAGGACAGGGGGAGCTTTGTACATTATTTACAAAGTAAAGACGGTCAACGAGTTCGCATCGCTCGCGCGCAAGTGTCCGAGCACTGTCCACAAATGCCTGCGCGCGAGCGGCCTCTGCAATTGTTTACAAAATATCCATTGATGTATATACATAGTCGCGCGCACGTAGCGTCCTGTCGCAGACAGATCGCGCGCGCTGTACAATGCACCAGCTGCCGGGGTGGGGCGCCCGGCAGCATACGTTCAAGGTAGCGCACACGGAGCGTTCAGGTCACGCACGCACTACCTGGCGAAGAGCAAGCGAGGCTTCAAGCCCGCCCGCTCGATGAACGCACAGAGGCTCACCATTGCCCTGTCACGGGTGCGCGCACTGCCTCGCGGCCACAGGAGCGTCTCGATGCTGTCCGGGATGATTCCGAGCGCCCTATAAGCCGCGAGCATCTCGCGACGTGGCTCTGCGGATGCGGTACAGCTAGGTACAGCGAAGCAGCATGTGCTCCAATGTCTCCACTGCACCGCAATAACCACACACGTCGCTCGACGAAAGTTCGTGGCGCACCCGTCTTACCCCGGGCCACACGCAGCCGACGCGCACTCGGATGAGCATTGCACGCTGTAGGCGCGACAATGAGCGCGCGCCGACAGCAGGGATGCGCTCTCCTCGCGCGATGCGTGGGTCCGGGTGTTGCTGACGGAGGTGGTCATAGACTACTGCTCGTACGTCCTCCAAAGCGAGAAGTTCGTCGCTGGGAGGGTGTTGATATGCGGCGGTGGCGAGTTCATCGGCTTGCTCATTGCCGTGTATGCCGCAGTGGCCGAGCACCCACTGCGCGCGATCTGGTCCGCCGTCTGGTGCGCGGTGAAGGCGGTCGATGTGGTGCAGCGCTCGCTGTGTGGCCTGTAGCTGCAGTGGCCACGCGCCTGCCTCGGCGAGTGTCGCTTAATTCGCATTGAGAGTTACCCGGCAGGCCAAGGCAGGTTCGCAGCGCTTTGCGATGCTGCACCTCCAGTGCCCTACCACGATGGTTTGCGCACCGTCACGAGTGGCAGTGCGTAGAGAATCGCCCCCACGGCTGCTGCGTTGTAGAGGCGCAGCGCAGCCTTCTGGGAAATCCCCTGGCCCCGGGCGGTGAGCTTGTGCACGGCGGCGGTGGTCCTCTTCATCTGCTGGCATGCCCTGGTCGCCGCGGGACGGAAGGAAAGGCGCTGGTCGATATCTAGGCCCAGGTACCGCACGGAGCTTTTCCACGGCGGCGGCATCCCAGCCAACGTTAGCGGTGAAAGGCGGGCGCCCCTGCGAACGCCGCAGGCCATGGCCGCGGACTTGCCCGGGCAGAGCGCCAGACCGAGATCCCGCAACCGGGCGTCTATCGCGCAAAGGGCCCCCTGGAGGCACTCTCTGACGCGGGAAGCCTCGCCCGGCGGCCCCAGGCACCAAAGTGCGATGTCGTCCGCGTACACAGGTCTCTTCGATTTGGCTTGCACTGGCTGCACTAGTTCTGAAAAGTGCTGCAGAGGTGCCAGGTGGTCACATGAGCGTGCAGTGCCAGTTCCGACACTGGCGTGCGGCGGCAGCTGCCAAAACGAGTACGCAAGTGTAGGACTCTGCAACCTAGCAGACGCGTGCGCGCATCATGCATCGCGTGCTGTAACATGATCACGTCCAGTTTCGAAGCCAGCTGCCGTAGGCCTACAGCGCTCGATCGGAAAGTGACGACGACTAACAGTGACACCAATTAACCAAATACGTGCGACTGCGCACGATCGTTATATCGGACGGACTGCGAAGGTGTCATTCATGCGTCTGGGTACGAGAGAATTAACGTTGTAAGCAGTTGCCACGAGTACTAGTTTAAATAATTAAGACTGCATAACAAGACGCTTGATTGGTTTCCACGAACTACTTCTGTCCAAAAGCAATATATATAGCTGACGCACGTATGTTTGTACCTCATTGCGCTCTCAGACATTCTATGTGCTCCGTGGGCGACAAGTTAGATGTCGCATAGTCGCTGCGCAAGCTGTCTTGTGGCACGCACACTTGGCACGACAGAAACTCGATCGGTCGCAACTGATTTCTGTTCGCATCCACCCGTCTTCCGAGGTCACAACGCTATAAAAAAAAAATACTACATAGGACAACGCGTGCGAAGGTGCCGTATCGCGGCCACGTACCACTACGTATGTGGCCACAACTACATATAATACCTCTCCTCCATCAACAAAATGCCAATCACCAGCATGCAGCCCAACTACCTTGTATACGCAACCATTTGCGGATCCGTTAGCAGCGAACCGTCCGGGTTCTGAAGGAGACGGACTTTACAAAAGCTATGCAGAACGATGCGTAGCGTCGTCTGCTCTTGACCGAGCGGAGATATTTTAGTACACTGTAGCGGAGCGTACGCCATGCTGCACTTTTTTCTGCACCTCTTCTGGAGCGAGTGCAGAGTGAGCGAGAATTCGTGCAGAACTAGCTCTGCACCTTGACAAAACGAGGAGAGAAGTGTAGACGGCGCGTGCGGCACTGGCAAAACGAGGACGGCGGTGCTGCACTGCTTGAACTAGGGCAGCTGGTACAGGCAAATCGAAGAAACCTGTAAGCGTTGTTGGGCGCCGTTGACAGAAAGCGCGGTGTATTCAAATATCTTCGGGTTGGATAAACAAGTAAAGGAGAAGTATTTAATTTCGCTTCACACGCTGTGTTGGTATTTATTACAGCTTTCATTTTATTCTGGTATGTATAAAATAAAGTGTAAATGAATTTGAAAAATTTGCAACCTTGTGCCACTAATGCTTTTGATATGCGAAACCGCGTACGATGTGATGTGACTGTCGCCTTAATGTAAATATGGCTTCTGGTGTTGCTTGCAAGGTGTCAAACCAGAATTTTTTCATGTTTCGATTGGGTTTGGTTCCGCAGACACATTCTCTTCCGGTTCTACTCTGCCCGAACCAGTTCAAATGGACTCAGCAAAAAAAAAAAAAAAAAAAAAAAAAAAAAAAAAAAAAAAAAAGAGAAAAAAAAAAAACCAACAATAATAGGGACAGTTTCAGGATGCTGTTTTTTTATAAGCGGTCTCGTCCAGATGAGTGGTACCAGAATGACTCCATTTACCCTTTGTTGTTTTGTTTTTACCTCCTGTATGGCTTCTTCTGATCAATTATCGCATTTCGCACTGCACAACTGGACATCATGGAGGAAAATAGGGACAGTGCCCCACACATCTCATTACTGGCTGCTAAGAAGTGACGTCACGATGCTAGTTCACAAAGTTTTATTTAGTGACAACTTTCCTTGTTTATGAATGGACACAATTGAATGCCCACCCGCTTTCCTCTAGTGGTTTCGTATCGTTCTGAAACGCCGAAACCACTTGAGGCTGTGAATAACGCGGTAGTGGTGGGCTAAGGATTAATTTTGTCCACATCGCCAAGTCCACGGGCATATTTGTGTTTCGCCTTCACGTGGGCGTTCTCAGCGTTGGCATTGTGTGCGAGAAATCACGGGCGTGCTTTTGTCAGGTGGTATAAAGCGTTTTATCGTGCGTGGCCATTTTGAATAGGTGGCCCCAGATATAGCGGCTAAGATGAGAACAACTGCCATGCATGGTACGTGCGCTCGCATTCTCGGAACAGTCGACGTGCGCTAGCTGGTCGTCAGGCTGTCTGACAGACCACGTGACCTGATTCGGGCTTTTCATTCGAGATGGGAGAGTGAGGTAGAAATCGAAAACAACCGGGACATTTCAATATCGAGTTATACACGTTACAGCTAGACCACGCATGCGCATATCCGGTTTGGTTACAGGGAGGCTTTGTATGGTGGTATTTCATATAATGAGGCAACTTGCACGAGTCCATGTTTGAGATAACGAAGGCAAAAACTGAGGGATTAGTTAATAAGCGAGTAGCAAGTGGCATGTACGCCAACAAGGATCCGCAAAGTATCTCTATAAAACAGATGCAGTTTGCAGAACGCGCACGAATATCGGAAAACCCGATTCAAAACAGCACGAACACGCGACGGTCTGCGTAAATGGAGATTTTTCAAAGCATACAGGCACCCGCCTCGAAAATCATCGAACTAAAATTCTGCTTGGGCCCTGCTAAGTGCATCATTTTATTAGTTGTTCTTTTCGGGCCCCCTGTTCACATATACTGAAACCATGAATAGTGATCCTTGTGGAATGTGGAAAAACATCTTTAGCACCAGCAGAAGGTGCTGGAACAAAGCCACGGAAGTCGTAACTGCCAGGCCTCCGTCGTAAGATTCTTTGGACGCAGCTGCGCGGTCAAGAATCGCCTTGGAAGGAAAAGCAGGTTTCTTTCAGCCTAGTGGGACGGGACAATGGACGTCGCGTGAGAAGGAAGGGGTCAGTGGTGAAACAAACCTGATCAGGCAAGTTGCAAGGGTGACTTAACCGGCAACCTCATGCCTGGGAAAACGGCATAGCTTACGACAAAGGACCTGTCCTAAAGTTGCGACGTCTTTTTACCGGAAAGGCAGGTGTTTGTGAGGTTGCAGGGTGGGATTGCACAAAAGCGTTCAGCTGGGGAACCGGTTCACTTTGCCCCTACCTCACTTTTACGTAGCGTGTGTGGGGCGAACTTTTGTGGCAGGACGAGGAGTGACAGCTTAAATAATTGCCGTGGCAGCTCGCGCGCACCTGTTTTTGGACAGTGCTTGCACACCTGCACGCCAGCAAAAGGAACTTGTACAAAGCTCCCCCCTTACCTTTCTTGCCATCCCTCCCATTTATGATTCCCCTCGTTATGTTGTACAGTTCCCTTTTCTTTCCCTCCAGCCGCAGCTCGGGCATAGCAATTGCCGCTGCCAGGAATTCTTTTCCTTCCTTTTTTACGACTATTATTTTTTAATAAGCTCAGGCCACGATTTCAGCTCCATTATCGACACGATTGCTAGGTTCGGTTTATGAATACATGCGGTTAACTTCCGCGTACGCTCACACGTATTATTTGGCTTGTGGTCCCGAAGCAACTTAATTTACGAGGGAGGCTGTAGTGGACGGCTCCAGATTATTCAGGTCACCTGGGGTGTTTCACGGGCACTTTAATCATATATAGTACGTGGGCATTTTGCATTTCGTTATCCCACTACTTTGTGACGCGACCTTGAATAGGAGGGGTGAGCGGCTGCTTGCACGTTTTGTGTGTGGGTTTATCATAACAGAGAAATGCGGTTAACTACCACAGGCCTCTGGTATGGATTAATAGCTTTGCTGTAATCTAAAACATCTGCAGCTTTCCTTTCACACTTTTTTTTTTTTACAAACCTATTACTTTAGAAAGCTCCTGATTAAGCTAATGGGTCTCTATACGCCATATACGCTTATGCTTCCTTGCATCATGGTGTGCTTTCTATCACTGTGATAGCTTGCCACAGTAAATTAATCGTTTTTTTATTATGATGTGCGGATGAAGTCGCTGTGGAAGCTGCGCGCACAGCAGTCATGTATGTCGTTTTTTCAATGCAGTATTCATTTTTTTTCTTCTGTTTTCATTTCCTGGGTCCTTTGCTGTTCAGGTAGCTATTTTGGCAGTCAAGTTTACTGCTTGCACGGGCAAAACAATCTGCTCTAATAAAAATTTGAGTCTCTTCGCTATTAAAAACAATCTTTTATTAAATAACTTGCCGCGATTTCACATTTCTCATTTGTCTTTTTTACAAACAATAAATAATGATACATCTATTAGTTAGGTCTGGTTTATTTTTTATCGCAAGCCTATCATCAGTTTTTCACATCCACTGCTACTTGTTCTGAGTCGTCGTACGTTTCAGATGGCAATAGAGAGATTTAGCTTGTCGGAGACGTATTACGTTCACCGGAGACGTACAGACGTACTCGGGAACCCAACCTCAAGTTTGGCTGCGCGACTGCAGCTCGCGCTCCTCCGCAAGCGGCAAAATTTTGAAGCATTGGTTGGGCTCGGCGCTGATGCGGCGCTTGACCGAACGTGTTCTGGTGGCTTCGTGTACTGCTCGCATCACTCGCGTTACCTCTCTTTGTGAGGGCTCGCGCCGGCCCGCCGCCGTGGCTTCGCAGGCATGCAAACAGGTGTCACAGCTGAGTTTAAAACATGGCTGGAGTGGTTCCGCGACGCTCGAAATGTGGGGAAGTGTATTGTTCTGTTGCTGGCTGTCGCAACAGCTCGCCTGTCGACTTTCGTGTCTTTGCGCCTTCTGCATGCGGAAGCAGCTCGCGTTGTTGAAAGCTGCTTGCGCGCGCGCGCGCGCCCTGACCGCAGTCTACTCGCTTTGCGCGCGCGCTCCTGCTTCTACTTTTCAAACTCGCGCTTGGACGAAGTAGTGTTTGAAGAGAGTGTGCAGCAATGTACACGCTTCGATAGGGTTTTCAGAAAATAGCCGACAGCGGTGGCTATTTTCGCAGCGCAAACGTCAAAAAAGGGAGAGCTGTTAGTCAGACATGTGCATTCTGTTGAGCAGATTGTAGAAGACAACGCTGTTATCGTGAAGGCTAAGTCTACCACATCGTGTACGACGTGGGATTTGAGGCAAGGATTTCATTTTTATTATTCATTTTTATTATATTATGCTCTCTATAGAGGGCTTCGGAGTTTTGCCGCTGGGTTTGCCCCATTGTTGTGCCTGGCTTGTGCAGGACTCATCTTCGTGGGAGTTTATGAAACAGCACACAGCAGCAACATGCTTGCAGCGCCCCTGAATTCCTGCCTTGCAGGTACACTTAGCACGGGAAATCGCAAGCTGGCTCTTCTCTGGGCATGTCCATGCTAGCTGCAAAGAAACATGTCACATAAGAGAGACGGGCCGCTTGGTTCATTTCGAACCCACGACATAAGGAGCAAAACTAACAAAAGAGAACAAGGATATGCTGCCTTGCAACTCATGCTCAGACGCAAATTGTTTCTTCTTTAGAAAGCAGACACTGAAGCTCCAAGACAGGATATATAAAATGACCTGCAAGCAAGGATACAATTGAGTGAACATGTTCGTTTAGTTTTGTAATGTTTAACGTACACCTCAGCGCGACAAGGCTACGAGGGGCGCTGTATTGGAGACCTGCAAAAAGTTCACCCCCCCCCCCCCCCCTTATGTGGACGTCTCCGGCCCAAACCCTAGGGGTTGGTACACAGCCGCGGTCATCCACAAGGGCAAAACAGTAGATGGCCTTACGTTCAAGGCCCAGTCACCACACACGCAGAAGAGGTTGCCATCGCCCTCGCAGCCTCTGACTCCTCCTCCAAATACATCATAACCGACTCGCGAGGGGAGTGTCGGAACGTCCAGCAAGGGTGGACTGCTCCCCTAGCTTACCGCATATATCAAAATTGCAGTCGAGATTCGGATCCCGCGTACCGATCTCTCGTTTAGGCTCCAGGTCACCAAGGTCTCCAAGGGAATGAGGCAGCCGACGCCGCCGCCCGCGCGCTTTCTCTCCGGGCATTTCCCACGGGACCCGACGCTGACCAGGATTTTGATTTCAGCCCAGTTTACAAATTAAAAAAATACGTGAATATTACAGATCTACGCACCAAACTCTTCCACCCCGTGCAAAGGGCTGGGGAATTGGCTAACGAACGGGTGCTCCTGCGCCTGCTCACCAATACAATGTTGTGCCCGGCTACTCTGAAACATTTTGATCCGCAATTCGATGGGCTGTGCTCGCACTGTGGGGATACCACATGGTGTGGGCCTGCCAGAAAAACCCATCTTTGCCCCTATCCCCAACCCCACCCGAGAGAACTGGGAGGCGACCCTGTCCCGCTGCTGCACCCTAGAGACCCAAAAGGTCTTAACGCAGCGCGCCCGGACTGCGGCAAACGCCAATGGAGTGCCTGTCTAGGCATCCCACCTAGTCTATATACCTCTATGTATTATAATAAATGTTTTCACCACCACCACCAACCGAGTGCAGAGTCTGCAAAGACACGAAAGTCTACAGGCGAGCCATTCACTCTGCCCGACCGATTACATGGCGTTGGCCGGAAAGGGCGCTGTTCACTGGCGCCCTCTAAAGCCCCTCTATCTTTAGCGCCCGCAGCGCCACCCTGCGATGCTTGGGTCCCACGTAAATACGGCAACTACTTCCTGCTGAGTGTTGCACCACTTGCTCAAGTTCAAGTGGCGTTTGGGGAATGTTGGCCCTCATAGACGGCAGCTTTTCCTGGCGTTTCGGCCTCTGCTCTTGCCCGTTTATCAGGGATAGGACACTGGTACCCTATCGACAAGCGTCAGTCCGTGACGTCAGTGGAGATGCGGCGGCGCTGGCAACAGCAGTGACTTTCGTGGTGTAGGCAAGAGCCAGAACCGTCTGCATTGTATGCGCGGCGCTTGCGGC
Source organism: Amblyomma maculatum (assembly GCF_055883805.1). Classification (NCBI taxonomy): domain Eukaryota; kingdom Metazoa; phylum Arthropoda; class Arachnida; order Ixodida; family Ixodidae; genus Amblyomma; species Amblyomma maculatum. Next base: position 92,003,289 of record NC_139346.1, on the reverse strand, counting down.
GTTTTCGGGTATAAGTCCCTATATTTCTGCAAGCTGTGGTGCGGTTGATTGCGCTGAGGGACAAAAAACATAAAATAGCACTTGTTTTAACATGTTTCTTGCGGCCGGATAAAGATGAGAGCGAAGGGCAGCGGCGTTGAGCGCGAGACTTCGGTGACGAATTATCTTCGCAGCTAACGTGCGTTGCACTTCTGCATTGCAACTAGATGAGTTCGTTTGCAACCCTTAATTGTCGTGATTACTTTTCGGTGGCACGACGAAGAGCACAATAACAATAAACGCCTGCAGCTCGTGCCCGTTTTAATATACTATCAAGTCATAAGAAGTTTAGACGCGATATTCCGTGTGCGTATGATCCCGCAGGGAAGCTGCACTAGTTCCAGTCACCTGTAGTATTGCCCGTGCATATATTTACAGAGAAAACGACACAAAAGCTGCTGCGAAGGTAACTGCAATAACCTTGAGCAGTCACTCCAGCACGATATTGCAGATATAACAGGCCCTCGGACTTAATTGTAAGTAGCTTTTCTTTGTTTGTACTTTCGCGAGAATTGAGTGATCTTTATCACCGGTTCTTTAGCAACATGGTTATGATCCGGGCAGACCCGCAGCGTTATTTCCTCATAGTCTAAAATTTTCTTTTTGAAGGCCGTAAGATCCTGACGAACGTACGAATTAAATATCCACATACAACCTAGCTCTGGTCGAGCAGGGTATTTAAGTATATATAGAGCATGGAGTTTAATGTCCCAAAGTGGAATCGACTATGAGGCGTGTAAAATAAGCAAATAAATGACGCGCATTCGAATAAAAAATTTCCAGGTATATTCAAAAACATCAGCAGATCGTGCAAATTTCGCTGCAAGCGATCTGCACTCATGCGTCTTTCCTAGAGAGCAGAGAAATAAATGAGAGCATTCTCACAGGCCTTCATGTATTCATATTAACCTGTGAATGACCTTGGCTACGTACGTAAGATGAGACACACGTCAAACGTATTCTTTATCGAGCAGGCGATAACAAGTTCGCATACACACATGTTACAATTACTAAAAGATTGAGTTCTTATTAAATATGAAATTCTATGACTTAATTTGGCGGTAAAGTGAGCTAGAAATGTAATTTTTAGTTCACTATATATAGACCAACACCGATCTGGGACGTAAGCATGATGCGGTGGCGCTTCTATCGCCAGCGTGGTCCGACTGGGGGTGAAAAATAGGCTTAGCGCCCATAGGAATACATAGAAGCGAAAGATTTCAAAGCGGTTTTCTCATTTCAGAGGGCACATATGATGTCGTTATTTAGCACAGAGCAACCATGAACATCCTAGAACAAATCGTGAAAGTATGTAATCTCATTACCGAGGCGAAGAATTTTTAAAAACACCGCGAAACGTATGGGGGTGCGAGTTGAGAGGGCGACCCATAGAAATACATGTAAACACAACTTACCGCAACATTTTGCTCGGTTCAGCAGCGTTGAACCCTTCTCATTTTTTGGTGAACGTCTTGTATGATGCCCCGATGTCATGTTGAATGACACACTACATTCTCTTGCAAGTAATGCAAGTCTGACGACTTGCGGGACCGCTCACAGCACGATAAACTGACCGCGCACAGTTGCAGTCGACCATGCACTACCCGCTGTCGCTAGCAGACGCTCCGGAGCTGGAGGCGGCCGCGGTGGGTATCGCCAGCTACGCTGTCGTCTGCTGCAATGCGCGAATCTCGTTCGATACATATTGTCGTATGGCGTTTGACAACTGTTTTTTAAATGTAATTCTGTCTAACACGTATCACTAGAGCGACAGTATTATCAAGCTTATTCACCTTATGCGGCAGCATATCAGACTGTGTAGCAAACCTGTGTGATTCGCTACTCCCAGCTTGCCTTTTGGCGGTGTCTTGATTCATAACACAGGTTATTCGGGGAGTTTAAAAAGTAGACTGCCTCCGTAATGACGCACCATACACTTCTCACTTCAAATCGCTGGTCAACGTTCAACGAACGGCCACCACTTTTGATGCTGTGCGAAATGAGAAAAACGTTCCGGTAAGTTGTGTTTACATGTATTTCTACGGGTCGCCCTCCCAACTCGCAGCCCAACATGTTTCGCGGTGTTTTAAAAGTACTTCGCCTCGTTAATGAGATTTCATACTTTCGTGATCTGTTCTAGGATGTTCATAGTTGCTTTGTACTGAATGATGACATACAGATGCCCTGTGAAATGAGAAAACTGCTTAGAAATAATTCGGTTCCATGTATTACTATGGGCGCTAACCCTATTTTTCACCCCCAGTCGGCTCCGACGCCGCGAGCGCCCCCTTTGTTTGTAAACACGGTGTTGGTCTATAGTTGCCGATAATATTGTTCTTAAGTGAAAGTGCTTGAAGCAACTAGAAATGCGCGCTGTCAAAAGAATCTGCATTTGAAAACACACTTCCAGTCAGTCACATTGTCGTCCTCCTTGCATGCGCTAGGAATAGGCCTGAGATTTGAGCAATGTTGACTATTAGTCTTTTTTATACATTGCCATTTTTGTACGCCGCGCGCTGTCGAGGCCACGGATAAGGAAACAAATGCAGCGTTCTTCGCCAGGTAATTCCAACAGTAATCGGCTGATAACGTGCTGAAATACTCTCCATGCATAAAACAAACTATTTCTACGCACAAGCGAAGCTTACGCTTCAGAACATTCGCACGCGCGAACTGATTTCGGAGGCAGCGCCGCTTGGCGCTGTGTAGGCACGCTGCGCTTTTCCCTACACCCCATCCCGGCCGTTGGTGCGCTTGCCTCGCTGCCCGACAGATAACGCACCATGTCAAAATAGATTATGCACGCCACGGAGAACAGTTTTTTTTTTTTCGATTTTGGAAAATCTAGGCAAGTACCGATGTTGAATCACTTATCAGATAACGTAGACTATATTTTGCTACTTTGTGAACGTTATTTCAGCTCGAATGGGGTAGTAGATTTTGCATAGGAATTTTTTAAATCCCAGCCCCCAAATATTCAAGACTCTGTGTATATATAAGTGTGTGCGTGTGTGTGTGTGTGTGTGTGTGTGTGTGTGTGTGTGTGTGTGTGTGTGTGTGTGTGTGTGTGTGTGTGTGTGTGTGTGTGTGTGTGTGTGTGTGTGTGTGTGTGTGTGTGTGTGTGTGTGTGTGTGTGTGTGTGTGTGTGTGTGTGTGTGTGTAATTTTTTTGCGCCACGGCAGCAACGGGGATGGCGGGTTTAATTGCGAAGGCGCTGATTCGCCCTAAGCGCAGCGCACACAGAGCTTAAAGAAGTCAGGGGGGTCTCGGGGAGTCTGAGACCCCCCAGTAATATTTAAGAGGGGTCCGAGACCCCCCGAGCTTGAATGTATAAGGACTGTATGAATGAATACAAAGCAGGCAATAATTTTTGTTTTTGTCAGGGGTATAATCGGAAGATTTCTTCTCTGGCGTTTCGACACTTTCACAGTGAGTATTAACAAGATTTCGAGAACCAGAGATGGAGAAAAGCAATGCTTTCTCCCCTTTGTATAAAACGATTTGCAAAACAGGAAACCATCTGCTTTCTCTTTTTCCCTCTTTATTTCCCTTTCCACCGGTGCTCGGATCCCCTCTTCGAGGCCCAAATGGTGATGGAAGGCGTCAAATGACCACCGCGCGCGAGACATCCGCTGTCTCGCGACCGCCGCTGTCTCGCGAAGAGCCGCTGTCTAGGCGACCGAAATGAAACAAGACAGTGCGCGATAGCACCCCGAGAGAAACCGTCGGCGGCGGCGCAGTGAGAACATTCGGGACGGCGGCTAGGGAGCCTACATGCACGGCCGGTCTCGAGGGAGAGCGCGCATTGGAGGCCGCAGAGTCTCAAGGGATCCCTGCTGACCTTCTCTAAGCAGTGCAACCAGTCTTTCGGCTGGTTACCCTGCTTTGGGAGTAAATAAAGAGTTTATCATCATCATCATCATCATCATCATCGAGGGAGAGCGCGCTCTCTTTCTTACGGCCTTCCCAATTGCCGCGGGAACAATGGGAACTTTTCTCCTTGAGTTACGCTTTCCGCCGCCGCAAGGGGCGCGACCTGCTCACTGTTCGCTCCACATCTGCTTCAGCGGCAGCGGGTGGCTTTTGCATGATTTCGCGCTGTCGCTCGCTTGTTTCGCGGTGAGTGCAGCTCCGAAATGAAAGAACACGGAAGGCAGATACTGCAGCGGCATGTCGTCAGCGTACTACAGATGTGAAGCGAGTTTTTATACAAAAACATTCGCTCAGCAAACGTTCGACAAGCATATGTCATGCATTGCGGCATGGTAGCTACTTTTGTCCCTTTATTATGGATTTTTCTCAAGCCTGCACATGAACAGCAAAAAAAAAAAAAAAAAACTGAATGAACAGTGATCACATCGAAGCTTCTTCGGCTAACATTACAGCAACTCGTCTGCAACAGCAAAACTGTCTTTCAGCGCTAGATGCGAAACCATCCATATATATCACCGAAGATGAAAATAATTTCATAAAAATGTCATGTAAGTTGCATAATGCTCGCATGACATAAAATATTTGTATAACAGTCAAAGTAAATACTGTAAGGTTGAGTTTTCAATGTTATTATATTTTATATATTAGCAAATGTGTTGTATTTAAACATTATTTTATTTTGTAAATAAATGCATGCTGTTTTAATGAAATTTTACATGATATTATGCTTATTATGAAAACAATAAAAAATTGTTTGATATTCATGACACCGCTTGTGCTGGAAGCGGTAAAAAGAGGCTAATAAATGACTCAGCTGGTGATAGTCGATTGCAGTGGCTGACAAACGAGTTCACTTGCTTTATCGAAAGCATCCAAGAAACTTGTAAAGCGTTAAAGAAGGAAAATTTCACCGAAGAAACATTTTAAGAAATGCTGTTCATCGCGAGTCTACTGTACAAGCGGTAGAATACCTCCTGGGGAAAGGTGTCGGCTCCGTCCTCACCAGGAAACTCAATAGTGGCCCCAATGAGGCTCTCTTAGGGACAGTAAGGCTAATGTGCGGAGAGAACGACATGCTAGATGCTAAAGCCGTAACAGCAACAATTGACCACATTATCAAGATGGACGTTTCACCTTGGAGCAAAATCAAGGCAGTTTTCGTCGATGCCGAAGAAATCATTTCTGCTCGGCCACAATCAGTAACCGAGGAAATGAAGCCTAGCACCTCCTGCCATCTCATTACTGTCACATATTCCGGTTTAGCTTACGTCGATGGATACATTGATAAGTTAATCAGTGACCTCGGGTGTGACGCTGCGCTATCTTTCTTGAAACTAGCGAGAGAAGCAGCCCCATGTACACTCTTCCAAGAGGACAAGAAGTCTAGTGTACTGCATTATCCGAAACCAGTGTTTATTGCCCTATTGGACAAGGTTTTCTTAAAAAAAAAAAGGAAATTGTGCATCTATCACACACAAATACTCTCGAAGTACTTCAAATCCTGATTCAAGCAGCGCAATTGAGAATTCACCATTGCTGAGTTGCCCTGAAGGAATTAACAGCCTATAAGGTCCGCTTCTTTGATATCTGAAAAATTTATCAGAATCCTTCTTGTCAATTATGCCAAGAAAGTGACAGAGAGGAATTATAGGCCAGCTTCCTATATGAACAAAACGGCCAGGAAGATTGAGACTGAACTTTCTAGCCGCAAGTCACGTTTTGATGAATTGATGAATATGTAGTACAATGTATAACTTTAAGGACAATTTTTTTATTGTTTGCCGCTCTTTTCAATGAGGCATAACTGTTCATGATCATTTCCTAGATTAAAAATTGTTGCTTATGTATTGAACCGACTACGTCTGTTATATACGTACCTACGTGCATCAGTCGCGAGACTACATATACATATTCTGTCTTTCAACCGACTGATTTGCTTTGAACGAAGCTAGAACAACAACTCACTCTACTAGACAATGGCAATTTTAACTATATGCGTAAATTTTGTTCCTTACTCTGAATCTGAGACGCGCCATGAATTTTCGTCGGTGCCTCTTTTGCTCTAAATAAGAGCAGAAGCGTTCGACAGAATCTCCAGCCAACAGTTTGCCATGCACTCACGTCAGGTCGCGCTACATCTGTTTACAGCTTTCGAAGGAACACTGCATAGCCTGATAAATTTATTCGAAGTGTCTAAAGGTACTTACGTCCGACGTACCCATTCGATTCTCGCAAAAATACGGCAGACGTCGATATACAGGCTCATGGCTATATGCACGTCGAACGCGTATGTTCTCATTCCGCTTGCTACGCAATGATTTCAGTTAGCCGCGACTCCCGATGAGGTGCTACGAAAAGTTCATCCACTCTAACATAGATCACGCTCTTCACTCAGGATTGTGCACGGCAAGCATCGCTTGTTACGCATATAGCTGCAAGCGATGCGACGTACTGCACCAGCTCCGCCAGCTGGCACCCAGACGCGCACATTCACGAGTTTTCGCTTCGAACTAAACTATCACCTTGATCTGCCCGTAATGCAAGCGAGCTGTTCCTAGCATTTACGCTGTCTTAGATCCTGCATCGACCTCCGAAGATCGAGCACCGGCAGAACACACTCAGCTCGCCGTGCAGAACATTCGGCCGTACCCTAGCAAAAAAGACCAATAGGGTGCGTTATTGGTTTTATAAGAATCGGTATTGGTTCTGTAGGTATTCTATGTGTTTTATCTGCATTTCTATGAGACTTATTCAGAAACTCATAAATCTTATAGACTGGTACATATTTGTCCTATAGGCAATAGTATTGGTTTCATAGGTTTATCGGTGGGTTGTATAAGAAAAGTATCAGACCAGTGCAGAAGCCCATACATCTTATAGGCTGATACATGCTTGTCTTGTAGACTACTACATATTGGTTCATGTGTCTGATACATCAGTATGCCTTTGTTTATGGGTCTTGCATGCAGGATCAGTACGTTGGAGATTTTAGGTCTATGTCATTGTTTCCTTTTCCATCTCGGACACATCCCCAAAACTCACGCATTCATCCCGTTTATTGAGTATTGCCGTAACGTACAATATTAGCCGCAATAACAATTGAGAACGCTGCGCGCGTTCTCAACAAACTACGTACGGTTGGAGCCGCAAGACGCGCGACGCTGTTGCTACTGGATCACTGAATGGAGATGGGAAAGCACGCGGATATAGCACGGTTCTGTCGGGGCCCAGCTCAGTCACAATCACCTACATGTGCAGAGCAGGACGGTGAAATGGATTGAGAGGCGCGCGTCCAAGCAACTGCAACGCTGCAGCCGCCGCCGAAGCGAGAGGAGTCGACATCGAGCACGCGACGAGTACGGCTCGAGCTGCCGACGCGGTAGCGCGATGCCGGCGGCGCTTCGCAGCGGAGAGGTAGGTTTCCTTTCTCTCACTCCCACTCCCGCGCAAGCGTTCCCGTGCTGGCCTCTCTCATCCTCCTTTCCACCTCTCCTCTGGGCGCGCATGCGCAGCTCCGTAGAGGCATTGGCGCTTGCGCGATCGCTGATCGGGCAGCAGTTCGGTCGGTGCCCTGTGTTTATAAGTTTTCGCCGATTTTCGGGGTGCTTCTCGAGGATATCAACGTTCCAGCGCACGTTCAGCTTTTGATCAGGTGCGTGTGCATCACTTGCAACTTCGGGCTGACGTTTATACTTTGTCAGTGTATGATGTGGCTTTGCGTTGCAGAATGCCGTTGCCTGCACGCCAACAAAGGAATTTGAATCGCGCGGTGTGATATAACGCAGCGTCGAGTTTTAAAGTTGTCGGCACGATTTCTTGAAAGCATTGATGAAACTTTTTAGCGTTAATCTGTTTTCGAATATCGTGCGCACTGTGTCTAAGTGGCAGAACCTGTGGTGAGGCGAAAGGCGGAATGTTGGTTCAGCAGCTACCTCGGCGTTCAGTAATGGCGGCGCCTCTCCTAACTGCCTCCGCATGAATACGCGCGCAATCGCGGTTGCCGGTATATGTGTGGACCGATTTTTTGAAGTCATGGTGGTGTCGCGTTCTTGAAATCGCTTATTTTTCAAGCTGTAACGCAATTTTTTATTTCTTTCAGGTGCCTTAGCATTTGAGAGACTACATCATCGGGCCGAAATCCGCAATCTTGGAATCGAGGGCTATCTGGATGCAGTCAATGTTTGGATTATGTGCCAGTATGCGTTGCCGCTGTCATTGTGGATTAAAATGTGTATACATGCACCTGCTGCGTAACTCATCCCTAGAAAATGGAACATAGCTGCCCTCTCCTTTCAGGTGTCCGGAGAGGTAAAACACCCGCAGCTACTCGATGAGACCAATTTTCCATAGGGCCTACAAAACCAATAGGAAGCCTACTGGTTTTGTAGGTCTATCAGATTATTGACAGCTATAGGTGTACTAGCATTACAGACCTATCAGTTTATCAGATGCCATAGGACCGATAAAACCATAGCCTATACGACCAGTAAACAATTGACCTATAAAACCAATACTCCAGTAGACCTGTAAAACCAATCGGCTAGGATACCCATAAGACCAATACTCTGGCAGACCTATAAAACCAATATCAATAATCTGATAGGCTATTAGTTTTCTATCGGATTTTTTTGCTAGGGTACAAATTAAGTGTGTATACGCGTCCTGTGCGTCAAATGCCATTATGCTCGTTCCTCACATGCAGACAGAAATAGGATGTTTCTAGTTAAATCCTTCCTTTAGATTCTACCTCAGAGCCGTGGAAAAAGACATGCCGAATCTACTAGATGGCTTACGCTGATACAGCGGCAAGCTGCACGTTGTCTCGTCGAGGCGAAGATCCACTTCCGCGCAATACATGAGTGCACAACCGGAAAGCCAGAAGCGCGAATGATCCACTTCCCTACAAACAGCAATGTTTTTTTGGTATTTAGGGGAAGTCTAGACACGTACTCAGCCTGCATCTCTTTTTCGTCGTTGAAGTTTGCGCACATGTAATTTAAACGCCCGCATGCTCGAGGTTAGCGTGAGCCGACTGAACGGCCGCAGCTTTGAAACGAGCGCGGGAGATATGCATGCGTCGCCGGACTTCGGTACACGGTAGAAAATGTTTGCTGCACATTTCGTTGCAGATGCTGATTCTTGGAATTGTGCACAGAGTGTCATGCAAGCGATCGTTGCTACAACCACGCATCCGTGTTCCCACGGCTGGCCAGCCCTGATGAGCATAAATGCTCCGCTGTGGAAGTATCAGTGATCGAAGAGAGGACGGAGTTTGATAATAGGCTGTGGCTAAAGGTACGTCCGACGGACCCGATCAATGGTCTTAAAGGTACGTCCGACGGACCCGGTGCGTTTTTCTTCGGGATACGACGGACGTATCCGGGAAATATTTTTCAGAGGTACGGCGGACGGACCCGATCGGTAGGGTTCTTCCGACGGACCCAACGCATTTTTCTCCGATATGGGCCTTGGGATCCGTCGGGAAAGCCGGACGGATCCGAGATATCCCCAGATGTGGTTGTAACCATTTGTTGTAACAACAACATGGTAGCCACATGTAGCCAAATCGAAGTTGGTATGAGGTGTACGTGCGAGGTGCAGCAAGTATGTACTACTACTGCATGCGTGAAATGTGAAATTACAAAGAATAGTACAGTGGCAAGAATAGTGCCTAGAATGGGTGATATACTACGTGATGGCATAATGATAGGTTTACGTGAGTTGGACCGCGGCACGGTCGCAAGCGCATGTAATCGCGGTGTTGACGGCCAGCCCGCGGCCCGCACGCCCGCTCATTTGCATGGTCCTCGTTATCATGTGCATTAACGTCTACGACGGTCGTTATGTAATTATGTAGTTTTGATTCTTCAAAGTTTCGTCACTTCCATCTGTGATGAGATGCGTCACGTAACGCATCGCTTTCTTGGTGCTGCAAGTTCTACGTAGTCGCTGAAAAAGCTGTGTGCCGCCGGCGTGTCTCTAGCCAAAGCATCGCGTCATTCGTGTTTGTTGGAGGTGTGGTTTGTGCTTACCGTGAGATGCTGTGATGTACGGATTACGTCCTACTAGAGTGCTGTGTGAGACTACGAAGAGTGCTGTGATGAATGCGCCGATGTCCGGACGGACATCAGTGTGTCCGTTTATGATCGGCGATGTTGCACGTGCATGTCAGTGTTTATTAGGTGCGGTGGTAATTTATTTACACGCGCTGTGCAACGATCAGACGAAAATAAGTCATCGACAATTTGTTAGCCTGCACTACAGAGCTCAAAACTCGGAAAATGGGAATGCACATGATGCAGTTCTCGCATGTTGGAGCTAGTGGACCGAAAAATATGTGCCCAGCCCACACCGCCGGGATGCGCATTACTACAGGTGAAATGGTTCAGGTTTCTGTAAAATAGCTGCCTGGCACAGCACCTTCCTAAATGTTCAGGGTTTGTACTATTGTTGAAGGCCACTTTATTATTAATAAAGAAACGAATATGCTTTATGTGTTAATGACTAGTGCTTTTTCAACATATGTTCATTTTTTTTTTCGTTTTTCCTTAGTTTTCTTTGTTTTTCATGCTAGAAAAACACGAATAGTACACTTTTAAACTTGTCAGTCCAAAGCTGAACATGAATATCTGCCATGCATGTGACAGCTTTAATGCTAGAAAGGTTGACGTGTATAGCATGTACGTAGACGCTGCGACATCTTAGTGGCACGTTCGGCTACTTGCCCCAAGGTCGTGATGTTTAATGCCAGTGATGGCAGCCGCACTTTGGTGCAGGTGAAATGCAAATGCTTCTGTTTCCTGCAAGATGTCAACGCAAAGTACAAAGCCCGGGCAGTCAAATTAGTCTGGGGCTCTCCACTACGGTATTTTTCATAGCTACATATGTCACTTTAGGATGTGAAACCCTACATGCCACAGGTAGGCTGCATTGTTTTTTAGATTGTGTAACCTCTCATCTATGTTTTGCAACATTTGGCTAATTTTAGTTCTCAAACAGTTGTTAAAGATGAAACCAAAGCAGTTCTTGGCATGGTTTCCTACTTGGATTAATTTGCTAATTGCAGTTCTTTGAAACTTGCATCAATGCTGGACAGTTCAAATAGCAGGCAGTTGAATTACAGAAATGATGTGGATCGTGCATATCAGTTCGGACAAATGGAAAGTAACGGTCCCCTCCTTGCATGCATAGGTGCCCTTAGACAAATACATACTCGGGTGTGTGATTGTGACGCATATCAAGGGTCAACAGAAGGCCATGTGGAGCCAGTGTGATATTCTTCATGAAGGCTAAAGTAGAATTGTACAACAGCTGCTGTACCATGCAGAAAAAAATTGATCGTTTAGTGTATGATTAACTGACCATGAATAGCATCTTACTCAGAGTATGATGTGATATATATCTGGTTTAGCATCCCAAAATAACTACGGCTATGAGGAACACGATAGTTGAGGGCGCCGGTATAATTTCGACCACCTGGGGTTCTTTTACATGCACTGACACCGCACGGTGCATGACGGCCTATTGTTTCGCCTCTATTGAAATGCTCCTGCTCTGGCTGGAACCAAATCTGCATCTTTGGGTTCAACAGCCAAGCACTAACTACTGAGCCAGCACAATGGGGCCAAGTATCAAAATGCATGCCATTACATTTCCTTCTAGCCTGTGGTTTTCTTCACAGAACTAATGTATACAAGGAAAAGTAAATAGCAAGAAAACACTAGTTTTATTGCACATTATATTCGCATTTCAGCAAACATTCTCTAGGAAAAAAATTCTCATAATGTTTGCATGGAAACCATGAACATCTTACAAAAAAACAATGCACTTACTCCACTCCAATTATTAATGGGCAAGGTTGCATCTATGCTACTACACTGCACTTATCACAAAACCACAAGCCCCATCTGCTTTGGCCAATCACTTGATGAAACTAACGGAGCCAGATGTCGCACACCACAGACTGGTCGTCTCGCAACATATCTCTGCATATGTTGCATTTCAATTCCATGCCTTTCCACTTAGCTTCAACTGTTGCCAGCATTACTAGTCACCCATCTTTTCTGAAATTCCGTTTTACGCTGTTGGGATCAGCATGCTTGTTAACAATGGTCTCTGGAATTTTTGATGCCATCATTTTCACATCTTCCTCATCTGGAAGAATGAAGGAAATGACAAGCTTTGAGCAGAAAAAAAAATTAGGGAGACTCCTAATCTCCACCTGTAAGGGTATGGTGTGCCAGCGTTAATGGTTCTTGTCTGCAGATCCCACTGTGGATTCCCGTTAATTTACATGCCCTTTGCTACAAACATAATTACTAATTCCTTAATTCATGTCTCTGTTATCTCACACTTACTCATTAGCATACGGTCGTAGACTGCCCTGTTAGGTGATAGACAACCTGGCATAGACCTCTGTAAGCCTCAACCTTTCTTAATTGGAGCTGAAACGTCCCAGAACATATTTCAAATATAACTTTGTAAGCTTGACTTAACAGCTCCTGCCATGTCGTGTGGCCTCGTGACATTTGGCTCGTGGCACTTTTGGCTTGTGCACAGGGGTCATCTGTTAAATACTGGTTAACATGCATGAAAAATACATTTTCACACAAACTGGTGGCAAATGGTCAAGTGGTGCACTGCAGATTCTGAAATGTATACCTATATGCATGCAAGGATCGCATCATCACATAACATGATCAAGAGTTCTATCAGTACCTGTAGTTACATAGCATTTCAATGCCCATTAAAGGACCACCTCAGACAATGGTTGTTGTTACCACAAGACCTGTTCTAACAGCGTACTGACACCATTCCACTGAGCGATGGACATGTATATGCATACCCTAGACAGCTCATGATTGTGGATCTCATTTATTTCTATGACTTCCAAGGAATTCCTGTCGTCAGAAACCCTACACTTTATGAAATCGGGACAGTTGTCTTGAAAGGTGATGAAAAGAAATAACCAGGTTACCTTGACGCAATGCTAAATTACAGAGGGTGAATATGCTGCATGAAGATACCAAGAAGATTGTACAAAGAAATGTGAGTGAAATGGCAGGATTTTTGAAACATTGAAATAAACTACAAACTATACTTGTCAAACCTGTCATTAAGGAATGGAAATCATGCAGTAATCAAAAACACAACATGGAGGCCATTTTAGGTCATCTTCACAAAACACATACCCACACCTCACACACAGCTTCATACTTATGAAAGAGGAAAAACCAATATGCAAGGAGTGTGGAGATGAACTAACAATAAACCATATTTTACACGTGCGCCAGAGTCGAGAAAATAAGAGGAAACATTTTGTACAATTTTGCAACAGATCCCTTTCCATCCCAGCATGATCCTAGGAAATAAGAGAATATGTGTCCTGTTTAAGTTGTTGCGCATTTCTCTTATATACTATGCAGAACCAACTAGCCCGACAACACGCTCTTCTCAACTGTAATCCTAGGAGAGACGTGCAAATTTCCTGCACTTTTGGTTTCTTAAAATGTTCCTAAACAAGCTACATCCTAAAGAACATTTTAGTCTTTACACACAAATAAATACATTAAACCTTGTTCTTGGTGCATGGCAGCATTAGTCGCTTATGCACCATAAAAATCAACACAGTGCTGTAAGGTATACCTTGGTTAGCTGTGTTATATGAGACAAGCTTTCGGTCTGGTGTGGTCCTTATTCACGTGAAAGCGCTGTCATGAGGGTCTATGTCCCAGCGATCGGAAAGTGACCTATTCCAATAATTTTACAAACTGAAGGCGATTCTACAGATTTCTAAAGACTGGAGTGCTCAACTGTTTTATCAACGTCCGCCTGCTTTGACAGCCTGGAGTGAAACTGTTGAAGAGAATACATTTTTGAACATTTAACGCGTTTCTGAAGGCGTTGCTTTCAATTACGGGGCCCACAAAAAGCAGCTTAATGTCAAACGCCGCCTAGGTAGGCTTTCTAGCAAGACAGCGGTGTAGCGTGGAAAATCGCTCCTCCGGTCCATCGCTGGCGCCGCTGACTTGACAGGCGAACTGTTCAAACTTACAGCTACTGACCACACCTGAAACACTGAATTGCGCATGATCAACGCAGAATAACACTGAGCACTGGTAGCTATCGATTTCGCGCCCAATATTGTGAAAATCTGTCCTCTCTTCGATCATTGATACGTCCACGGTTGAACATTTATGCGCCTCGGGGTAGGCCAGCCGTTGGAACATGGATGTGTGGTTGTAGCAACGACCACTTGCATGGCGCACTCTGCAAAATTCCAAGAGTCAGCTTCTGCAACGAAATGTGCAGCGCACATTTTCTACCGCGTACCCAAGTCCGCGGCGATGCATGCATATCGATCCCGATCGTTTCAAAGCTGCGCGGCCGTTCAGTCGGGTCATGCTAACCTCGAGCATGCGGGGGTTTAAACTACATGTACGCAAAATTCAACGACAAGAAAAAGATGCAGGCTAAGCACTTTAGTCTAGTCTTCCCCTAAATACCAAAGAACATTGCTGTTCACAGGGAATTCGGATCATTCGCGCTTCCGGCTTTCCGGTTGTGTACTCTTGCGGTGCGGTGCAGTAGGTCTTCGCCTCGACGAGTCGATGTGCAGCTCGCCGCAGTAGCAGCGCAGGCCTCTGGTAAATTCGGCATGTCTTCTGCCACGGCTCTGAGGTAGAATTCAAACGAAGAATTTAGCTAGAAACATCCTGTTTCCTCGGTCTGCATGTGAGGAACGAGCATAATGCCATTTCACATACATACTTTGGACTGCCGATCGTTCTGCACGGCTAGGTGTGTGTGTGTTGTGCCGGCGCTAGATCTTCGGAGGTCGATGCAGGACCTAAGACAGCGTAAATGCTAGGAGTAGCTCGCTTACATTACGGGCAGATCGAGGTAATAGTTTAGTGCGAAGCGAAAGCCAGCTGGTGGAGCGGGTGCAGTACGTAGCATCGCCTGCAGCTATGTGCGTGACAGCGATGCTTGCCGTACACAACCCTAAGTGAAGACCGTGATCTATGTTAGAACGGATGCACTCTTCGTAGCACCTCATCGAGAGTCGCGGCTAGCTGATATCATAGAGGATAAGATTCATTCACGCGTAGCAAGCGGAATCGTGAGCGGAATGTGGCCGCGTTCGACGTGCGTATAGCCATGAGCCTGTATATCGACGTCCGCCGTATCTTTACGAGAATCGAATGGATACGTCTGACGTACCTTTAGACACTTCGTTGATAATATAGGGCGCGAAATCGATAGCTACCAGTGCTCAGTGGAAAAATTCTGCCTTGACCATGCACAACTCAGTGTTTCAGATGTGGTCAGTAGCTAAAAGTTCGAACAGTTCGCCTTTCAAGCCCGCGGTCAGCGCTGGCCCGGCGGAGCGATTTTTCACGCTACACCGCTGTCTTGCTAGAAAACCTACCTAGGCGGCGTTTGACATTCAGCTGCTTTGTGGGCCCCGTAATGTAAAGCAACGCCTTCAGAAACGCACTGTTCAAAAATGTCTTCTCTTTAACACTTTCACTACAGGCTTTCCAACAAACAAAGCAGGTGGACACTGATAAAACACTTGAGCACCCTAGCCAAAACCAAACACCTGCGAGTCTTTAGATATCTGTAGAATCGCCTTCACAGCTTTTAAATTTATGATAGCATTTGGAAAAGGTTACTTTCCGATCGCTGGGAGACCCGCATGACAGCGCTGTCATGTGAATAAGGACCACACCAGACCGAAAGCTTATAAGTGTTGTGTTGATTTTTATGGTGCATAAGCGACTAATGCTGCCATGCACCAAGAATAAGGTTGAATGTATTTATTTTGTGTGTAATGACTTGTGTTCTTTAGGATGTGGCTTGTTCAGGAACATTGCTTCATTTTAGGAAACCAAAAATGCAGAGTATTTGGACTAGTGCAGTCTCTCCTAGGATCATGCCGGGATGGAAAAGGATGTTGCAAAATTGTACAAAATGTTTTCCTTTTATTTTCTCGAGTCTGGCACACATGTAAGATATGGTTTATTGTTAGTTCATATCCACTTTCCTTGCATATTGGTTTGTCATCTTTCATAAGTATGAAGCTGCGTGTCAGGTGTGGGAGTGTCTTTTGTGAACATGACCTAAAATGTACTCCATGATGTGTTTTTGATGACTGCATGATTTCCATTCCTCGATGACAGGTTCGACAAAGTTTAGTTTGTTGTTTATTTCAATGTTTCAAAAATCCTGCCATTTTGCTTTCAAATTTCTTTGTACAAGCTTCTTGGTACCTTCATTCAGCATATTCACCCTCTGTAATTTAGCGTTGTGGTAAGGTAACCTGGTTATTTCTTTTCATCACCTTTCAAGACAGCTGTCCCGCTTTCATAAAGTCCAGGGCTTCTGACGACAAGAACTCCTTGGCAGTCATAGAAATAAACACGACCCATAATCATGAGCTATCTAAGGTATGCATATATATGTCCATCGCTCAATGGAATGGTGCCAGCACGCTGTTAGAACAGGTCTTGTGGTAACAACAACCATTGTCTGAGGTGGTCCTTTAATGGACATTTGAGTGCCATGTAACTGCAGGTACCGACAGAACTCGTGATTATGCTATGAGATAATGCCTCCCTTGCATGCATATAGGTATACATTTCAGAATCTGCAGTGCACCACTTGACGATTTGCCACCAATGTTTGTGCAAAAATGTCTTTTTTATGCTTATTAGCCACCATGATTAACATACAGACCCTGCGCACAAGCCAAAAGTACCACGAGCCAATTGTCACAAGGCCACACGACATGGTAGGAGCTATTAACTCGAGCTTACAAAGTTATATTTTGAAATATGTTCCGGGACGCTTCAGCATTGAGTAAAAAAGGTTACTCCTAGGCCATGGAGGCATGCTTGTACAGTGTGGCTAAAGCGAGGCTTACAAAGGTCAACGCCAGGTTGTCTATCGCATAACAGGGCAGCCTGCTACCATATGCTAATGAGTAAGTGTGAGATAACAGAGACATGAATTAAGGAATTAGTGATTAAGTTTGTAGCAAAGGGCATGTAAATGAATGGGAATCCAGAGCAGGATCTGCAGACAAGAGCCATTAACACTGGTCCATCATACCCTTACAGGTGGAGATTAGGTGCCTGCCTAATTTTTTGTCTTCTCAAGGCTTGTCATTTTCTTCATTCTTTCAGGTGAGAAAGATGTGCAAATGATAGCATAGAGAATGCCCGAGACCACCGTTAACAAGGATGCCGATCTGAACAGCGTAAAAAATATTTCACAAAAGATGGGCGACTAGTAATGCTGGCAACAGTTGAAGCTAAGTGGAAAGGCATGAAATTGAAATCCAACGAATGCAGATATGTTGCGAGGCGACCAGTCTGTGGTGTGCAACATCTGTCTCTGTTAGTTTCATCAAATGATTGGCCAAAGCAGATGGGGCTTGTGGTTTTTTTTTGGTGAGAAGTGCAGTGGTATAGTAGCATAAATGCAACTTGCCCATTAACAATTGGAGTGCAGTGAGTGCATTGTTTTGTTTTTGTAAGAAGTTCATTGTTTCCATGCAAATATGATGAGAAATTTCTTCCTAGAAAATGTTTACTGACGTGTGAATATAATGTGCAATAAAAAGCTATTTGCTATTTGCTTTTTCTTGTATACATTAGTTCTGTAAAGGAAACCACAGGCCAGAAGGAAATGTAATGGCGTGCATTTTATTACTTGACCCCGTTGTGCTGGCTCGGTAGTTATAGTGCTTGGCTGCTGAACCCATGGATGCAGATTTGATTGCAGCCACAGCAGCGGCATTTCAATAGAGGCAAAATAATAGGTTGTCATGCACTGTGCTGTGTCAGTGCATGTAAAAGAACCCCACTTGGTCGAAATAATACAGGAACCCTCAACTGTTGTGTCCCTCATAGTTGTTTTAGGATGCTAAACCAGATATTATATATCACTCTGATTAAAATGCTATTTATGGTCAGTTAATCACACACAAAATGACCAAATTTTTCTGCAAAGGACAGCAGCTGTTGTACAATGTTATTTTAGTCTTCATGAAGAATATCACACTGGCTCCACATGGCTTTCTGTAGAACCTTGATATGTTTCACGATCACACACCCGATTATATATTTATCTAGGGCACTGGTGCATGCATGGAGGGGACCATTACATTCTATTTGTCAACTGAAGTGCATGATCCACATCATTCCTGTAAGTCAACTGCCTGCTATTTGAACTGTCTAGCAGTGATGCAAGTTTCAAAGAACTGCAGTTAGCAAATCAATCCAAGCGGGAGACCGTGCCGAGAACTGCTTTGGTTTCATCTTCAACAACTGTTTGAGAACTACAATTAGCCAAATGTTGCGCAACATAGATGAGAGGTTACAAAATCTAACAAAGCAACACATCCTACATGTGGTATGTAGGGTTTCACATTCTAAAGTGACATATGTAGCTATGAAGAATACTGCAGTGGAGAGCTCTAGATAAATTGACTGCCTGGACTTTGTACTTTGCGTTGACATCTCGCAGGAAACAAATGCGCGCATTTAGCCTCCACCAAAGTGCGGCTGCCATCACTAGGATTAAATATCACGACACTGGGTCAAGTAGCTGAACGCGTCGCGTCGCTCAGATGTTGCAGTGTGTACGCACATGCTATGCATGTCAACCTTTCCAGGGCCCGTATTCCAAGTTTGCGTCGCTATCTCCCCGACCTCGAGTCACCTGATTGATGGAAACGCCGGAACATGTATTTGCTACCTCTTCAGGTTCCGTAGTGGCACCGCCCGGTTCCAGCGTTTCAACCAATCAGATGACTCGAGGTTACGTGAGATAGCGACACTTCGATAACAATGCGGAATACTGGCCCTGCATTTCAGCTGTCATATGCATGGTAGATATTCATGTTCAGCTTTGGACTGAGAAGTTTAAAAGTGAACCATTCGTGTTTCTCTAGCACTAAAAAACAAAAGAAATTAAGGTAAAAACTAACAAAAAGAACATAATACATTGAAAAAGCACTAGCCATTACCACATAAACCATATTCGTTCGTTTATTAATGATAAAGTGGCCTTCAACAATAGTACAAAGCCTGAACATTTAGGAAGATGCTGTGCCAGGCAGCTAATATTTCCCAGAAGCCTGAACCATTTCACCTGTAATATCTCGACAGTGTGGGCTGGGCACTTATTTTTCTGTCTACTCCAACCATGGCCGGTCTCGAGGGAGAGGGCGCGCGCTCTTTCTTACGGCCTTCTCAATCGCCGCGTGAACAATGGGAATTTTTCTCCTTGAGTCACGCTCTCCGCCGCCGCAAGGGGCGCGACCTGCTCACCGTTCGCTCCGCATCTGCTTCAGTGGCGGCGGGTAGCTTTTGCCTGATTTCGCGCTGTCGCCCGCGGGTTTCGTGGTGAGTGCAGCCCCTAAATGAAAGATTACAGAAGGTAGATGCTGCAGCGGCATCCTGTCAACGTGCTACACACGTGAATGGAGTCTTTATATTAAAAAAACACTGTCACTCAGCAAACGTTCGACAAGCATATGACATGTATTGCGGCATGGTATCTACTTTTGTTCATTTTAATCTGAATTTTTTCCCAAGCCTGTACAAGAAGATGAATAAAAAAAAAATGAATGAGCAGTGATCACATCGAAGCTTCTTCAAGGCAAACATAACAGCGACAATAGCAAAACCGTCTTTCAGCGAGAAACCATTGATGTAGCACCGAAGATGAAAATAATTTTATAAAAATGTAATGTAAGTTGCACAATGCTTACATGACAAAACGCTTTTAAGTTTTGTTATCAATTTTGCTATAATTTATAGACCAGCAAATGTTTTATGTTGTATTATAAACATTATTTTAATTTTGCAAATAAACGTTGGTTTAATGAAATGTTTGCATGATATCATAACTATTTCATGAAAAAAAAAGAACAGGAAATCTATTTCAAGCACTAATTCCTAGCAATATTTTCTTTCTTTTTCTAGTATGTTTTTGAACTAATAATTCCTTGTAACTATCTGTGCAGTAATGCCTGCCTTAGAGAGCAATCGCTGTCCCATTATTTTGGTAGAATGCTTTGCTTATTACACATTCGGCACTGTTACTCAAGGGACACTCCTCAATAATGGATATAAAAACTTTTCTCTGTGCTATTTATTCAGAGGTGACTATAGGAGTTGTATGTCGCGCTGTATTGCGTAGCTGTGTACCGTCACCAATGGTACGTAGGCTACATGCTCGTGCAGGGTTGTTTTATCATTTTCAAGAACGCTAGTATAATGCTGCACATATATTAGATATATGTTGTTAAAATATTTATAGAAAGGTTATGCTAACGTTTATTTATAGCTCTATTAGGCGTTAAAAAAAAAGAACGTTAGGAACACCGAAATAACATTTGACCAAAACTGAAATTGAACACTACTGTAATATTTTGAGCGATAGCTGGGCCGAAGTGGAGGAGAACAAAAAAATTAATTACAGTAGTGCCTCATTAATATGGACAGTTTTGTTCTCGGGTTGTCCTTAAAACGAGTTGTCCGTAATAACGAATCGCGAATAAAATTTTTTCAAATATTATGCCATGATCGGATCTGCTTCTGCGCATAGTGGGGCAGATCCTATCATGGCATAATATTGAGGCTCTCTTCGGAAAACTAAGGCAAATGTGCGGAGGGAACGACATGCTAGATGCGAGAGCCGTAACAGCGGCACTTGACCACATTGTCAAGATGGAAGTTTCATCTGGGAGCCAAATCAAGGCATCTAGTGTCGACACCGACGAAATCATTTCAGCTCTGCCGCAATCAGTAACTGAGGAATTGAAAGAAGTGATGGTATCTCCTGTCATCCCATTACCCACTGTCACGTATTCTGGTTTAGCTTACGTCGCTGGATACATTGTGAAGTTAATCAGTGACTTCGGGTGTGACGCTTGTGCTATCCTTCTTGAAACCAGCGAAAGAAGCAGCCCCATGTACACTATTCTGCGAGGACAAGATTCTAGCGGACTACATTATCCAAAAGCAGAGTTTGTAGCCCTCTTGGACAAGGTTGTGTCTTTTTTTGAAAAAGCTGTCGTGCACCTACCACAAATGTCCTTGAAGTCCTTCAAATCTTAATCCAGCCAGAACTTGAGAACTCACCTTTGCTGAGTTGCCCGGAAGGCATTGACAATAGCCATGCTATAAGGTCCGCTTCTTTAATATGTGAGAAATTTATCAGAATCCTTCTTGTCAATTATGCTAAGAAAGTGACAGACAGGAACGAAAGGCCAGCTCCTTATGTGCACAAACCGTCCAGAAAGATTTTGAGACTTTAATTTTCTAGCTGCATGTACTGTTTTGATGAATGAGTGCAATGTGTTAACTTTGAAGGACATTTTTTTTTTATTTGCTTGCCGCTCTTTTCAATTATGCATATCTGTTTGTGCCCATTTCCTTGATTAAATGTTTTTTATCACTGTATTAAACTGACTACGACTGTCTACGTGTGCGTCAGTCGCGAGACTACGTATACATCTGCTTTCTTTCAACCTACTGATTTTTTTTAAACGAAGCTAGAACAGCCCACTTCACTAGACAACTGAAATTTTAACTGTATGCGTAAATTTTTGTTCCTTACTCTGAATCTGAGACGTGCTATGAATTTTCGTCAGGGCCTCTTTTGCTCTAAACGAAAACGGCAGCGGTTGACAGAATATCCACCGAACAGTTTGCCATGCACTAGCGTCAGGTCGCGCTCTACATGCTTACAGCTTTCAAAGGCACAGTGCATAAAATGGTACATATAGTTTTGTGAAAAATTTAGGGGCAAAAAGTGTTGATGTAAGTGCACCCGAAACTTCATTCGACCGTGCGCGACAGCACTGACGAAGGAGCGCGCGCTCTCGCGCGCACGCGCATTATTGACTATTTTATTGCTCATACACGATAAATCAGACGCTAATTACGGCTTCTTCCTATAAGCCATATGGGGTGAAATATCAGGACCTGCCGGTGCAACCGATGCGGGCGGAGCGAAGAGCGAAAGCGCGTTTCCCTTGCGCGTGAACGGCTGTAGCGGAGGAGCAGCAGTGGGGCGGTGGCGACCCCACCGAGGCGCGGCGGGCGGTGGAAACAGACCCCATTGGAGAGGCCGTAAGAGAAGAGAGAAACGCGCTCTCCCTCGAGACCGGCCGTGCTCCAACATGCAAAAACTGTATCATGTGCATTCCCAACAACTTTGTGCAAGGCTAGGTTAAAATATTGCTTTTAATTTTTTTTTTCGAGGCTTCAAAACGCACTAATGTAAACAATGGGGGTACTTTGTTGAAACACCACATTTTCCGAGTTTTGAGCTCTGTAGTGCAGTCTGATAACACGTCGATGACTTATTGTCACCTGACAGTCGCGCACTGTGCGTGTGGATCTCTTTACGCCACGTTTTGGACTTACCACTGCACCTAATAAACACTGGAATGCACTCGGAACATCGGTGATCATAAATGTACACGCTGTCGTCTGTGCGGACATCGGCGCACGCATCACATCATCACGGCACTCTCTTAGTCTCACACAGCACTTTCGATACGACGTAGCATGGACATCATAGCATCTCACGGAAGGCAGAACCCGGCGCGTACACCTCCATTCGCACAACAAACAAGGATGACGCGATGCTTGGGCTAGAGACACATCGGCGGTACCCAGCTTTCTCAGCGCCGCTTGTATGTATGTAGAACTTGCAGCACCGCAAAGCATATATAAACCTCAATACAAGCAGAAAGCGACGCGTTACGTGACGCATCTCATCGCAAGATTGAAGTGAGGAAACTTTGAAGAATCAAAACTACATAACTATCGTCGTAGACGATAATCCACATTATAACGAGGACCAAATGAGCGGGCGTGCGGGCCTCGGGCTGGCCGTCAACACCGCGATTACATGCGCTTGCGCTCTGGTCGTGCTTGCACTCACGTAAATCTATCATCATGCCATCACGTAGTCTATCACCCATTCCAGGCACTATTTGTTCCTCGTAATTTCACATTTCACGTATGCTTGGATCCACCGTGCTTGGACTACTTGGATCTCGCACACCTCGTATCAACTTCGATTTGGCTACATTTGGCTATCGCTACCAAGTAACCATTATATTTTCAACACAGCAACGCTAGCGTCCTTCCGAAGATGGCTAAAGAAAAAAAAAATAAAAAGGGATGCTACAACACTACAATCTACACATCTGGCTTTTCCGACGTATCCCAAGTCCAAAAGGCCCATCTCCATCCATCTACCTTGCCTATCCCGGAGAAAAATGCATAGGGTCCGTCGGACGTTAAACTTGAACCCCACCGACCGGGTCCGTCCTCCGTACCTCTGACAAATATTTGCCGGATCCGTCCGTCGCACCCCGAAGAAAAACGCACCGGGTCCGTCGGACGTACCTTTAAGACCATTAGCCACAGCCAAATTTATTTCTGTTCAAAAGTTCTCCATTCGACCGTGCTCGGCGCAAAGGCGCGTGCGCGCGTGTGCGGTGCTTACTATATTTTATTCCTCGTACACGATAAATCTTAGACGCTGAATACGGTGTCTTTGTATAAACCATAAGGGGTGAAATGTCAGGAGCGAAGAGCGAGCGCGCGTTTTCCTCGCGCGTGAACGGCGGTAGCAGAGGCGCAGCAGTGGGGTTGGTTGGTTGGTTGGGGTCTTTGGGTTATTCTCGGGGGGGGGGGGGGGGGGGGGGACCGGACACGGGTTATGCCGGCCTTAATTCGCGGCGGCAGCGCGCTCTCCCTCGAGACGCGACCTGCCGTGCTTCATGTGTGCGCCGCGGCGCCCAGCTAGCGGTGGCGCTAGCAGCGCGCCGTCTCGGCGTGCACCTCTAGCTACCGTCACTAGATGGCGATTGCCGCGCACAGTGCATGGACCATAAAATGTGTGCGTTTCCAGAAATGCGTTGA
Source organism: Amblyomma maculatum (assembly GCF_055883805.1). Taxonomy (NCBI): domain Eukaryota; kingdom Metazoa; phylum Arthropoda; class Arachnida; order Ixodida; family Ixodidae; genus Amblyomma; species Amblyomma maculatum. The sequence continues at coordinate 91,979,356 of NC_139346.1, read as the reverse complement.
GCCTAAGGTCCGAATTTATGCAATATCTTGTAAATATTTGCTAACAGAAGAAGCTTATTAGATATAATAGTGCTTATGCTTTGTTAGGAAATCATTTTACGAAGCAGTTAGGCAGTACTCTAATCATAGCATGGACATACAACTAACACCTGTAGGCGGCACGGCTGTAATAGGGTGGCGAGCGAAACGCTGTTGATGTATCGCTCAGTTCTCTCCTCAAATCCACGTACTAATCTTTCGCCTTTTACTAATTTAGGGTTAGTATAGTGCGTCGTACCGGACGGTGGTGAGAGGCATTTGCGGGTGAGAAGTGGTGATTAAGGCCCCGGCGCCGCGCGCAGCGTGGTTGCTTGGGCATCGCAAGGATGAACCGCCAATCGCCGTTACAGCGCCCGTCAAAGGCGCAGTGTTTCTTTTTCAGTGCGCCGGAGCATACACCAGTGGATGCTATCATCGACGCAATCGAAGAAATCGTCGGAGCCGGTGGGCTGATCTACCTGCAGCACCACGGAGGCACGAGGTTCTTGGCTGCCGTCCGCTCAGCGGCCCAGGCGGCTAAGATGGCGGCAAGCGGATCAATCAAGCTTGCGAACAAGGTTGTTCCTCTGGAACAGATGGGTTCACCTGTGGTCTACGTGACCGTGTATCGCCTGCCACCGTGCATCAGCGATGAGGCCCTTGTGGCAGCCCTTGCTCCCTACGGGAAGTGTCACGGCGTCTCGGACGTCGTATTCAAGGACCGCTCGGACATCTCCAACGGCACCAGACTTGTCAAGTTAGAAATGGTGAAGCCGGCACCCAACTTCATCGTTGTGGCTGGCTACCGCGTTATGATAGAGTATAAAGGAATGAAAAGAGTGTGTTCCAGGTGCGGTGTCGAAGGACACTTCAAAGTCGCATGCAAGACGGCGAGGTGCGCGCGGTGCGCAGTTTACGGCCACGCAACTAGTGAGTGCAAAGAGCCATGCAGACGCTGTCAGGGAAGTCACGCTACAGTTGACTGTGCCCAGCCGCGCTCATACGCTGCTGCCGCCACTCTGCCCCCCCAGCAACCCCCCACACCCGCTGTAAGTGAAGGAATTCGGAATCCCGAAGAAGGTTCCCTACAGCGAGATGCAGTACAAGATGACTCTGAGAAGACACAGGTCACGTCGGTCACCACTCAAAACACAGATGCTTCCTCAGTCGAAGGGAACGCGCCGACCACGGGTGAGACTACGTCTACTGACAACAACGCTTCCGAGCTGTCAGACTCAAGCTCTCAGCAAGACCAGGAAGAAGAAAGACGCCTACATACAGAAAGACAGAACATTCCCAAAGACCCACGCCTTGTTAACCCTATAAGTCAAGTATCAGACCTCCTGGAAGCAGCGCGAAAGTCGGGCAGCATTGAATATGGCGCTACCAGCAGCCATAGTTTATACAGCGGCCACGCCCCTTTCAGCAGCCATCTTGGCCTCCCCGACGACACGCACGGTCCCAGTAACATAACAGAGCCACGCCTCGAGCCCAGACCAGAAGAAAACACCAACAGGAGAAATACAAGCACAGGGAGAAGTCGACCGCAAGCGGAAGACTCTAAAAGACAACTGTCCTCCTCAGACAGCAGCATGGCGACAAGAAAAGATATTGCCCCGCTTAAGAAGTCAAAAAAGACACCGGACGAAAGCGCCATGGACTTCACTTCAGATGCGGAATCGCCTTAGAGCCAGTCATCTTGCACCGTTGTCCGCTCTTTTTTCTTTTTTTTCTCTTCCCCTCCTTCTTTCCCCCCCTCTCTCCTTTCAACAGAACTGGAATGCCTTGTCCACGCCTACCCAGCCTCGCTATCAACGGCGCAGTCATCTTCCGGCAGCCGCCCGCACGTGTCGCCACGCCAACCGTCTGCATCTCGGACACTGCCCGCTTTGCCGCATCTGCCGTCTGCAGTTACTCCTGTATTATTCTGTGCACTTTTTTCAGCGCGTGTGCGTCGCATTGTACCCCGCCTGTACGCCGTTGGGCCGCAGAAAGTTTTTTGTTCAAGTCGGTAAGCCAGCGTTTCAATGCCCTTCATATAAATAGAAATGGCATACTTACACATAGTAACACTCAATGCACAAGGATTTAGAAATAGAAACAAGCAAAGAGAAATAGTCCATTTTGCAAGAGAAAACAAAGTAGATCTCCTGTTCCTGCAGGAATGTAACCTGCGGAACTCAAAAGAAGTCAAAAGATTCTGTGAAGAGTTCTCCGTTAAAGCTTATTTTTCCTATAGCCCTTCACGGAGTCGTGGTGTGGGCGTAGTGGTTTTTTGCAGACCATTACTGCATGGCAGTTTTCGTTTGTTTGACACGGAAGGCCGAGTGATTGCCTTTGATTTTTTCTGGGGTGAAAAAAAATTTCGTGCACTAAACATTTATGCTCCAGCGACGCGGCCGAATTTGAAACGTTTCTTCACCGAGCTGGCCCCTTTCATTTTAGAAAACCATCCGTTTTTGGTACTAGGCGATTTCAACTGCGTTCTGGATGCCAGGCGCGACATACGAGGCCCTGGACAGGATGGGTCCATAGCACATGCGGCCGAATTAGCACGATTCGTCCGCGAATATCAATTGACTGACGCCTGGGTGCACATGAAAGGCGACACTTTTGGTGGCACATGGCGACAAAGGCGAACACAGACCAGGCTAGACCGCGTGTATCTTCCACCTGAACTAGTCCCCCGTCTTGTACAATGCAATGTCCTAGCATTCTCCCCTGACGCTGGCCACATCTCGGACCACCAGCCGTTTTCCATTATCCTGCATTTAGAAGGGAAGCCCGGGGATCGTGGAGACCTCTGGAGGCTAGACGTAGCTTCTCTACGTGATCCCGCGGCTTTAGCTGAAATCAAGGCAGCAGTAGAGGATTCGCTTACTCCGCGGAAGCAAGACATTGACAAATGGGACGATTTGAAACAAAGCTGGAGGTCCGCATGCATAAGGGCAAGCAGAAAGAGAAAGAAAGCTGAGACGGAGCAGATCTGCGAAAGTTTGCGACGCATTCGCATAGTGCGAACGGGAGGTTCGAAGTCTCAACTTTTCCAGGAATACCTCGAACGCCAGCGCGACCGATATAGCCGCCTTTTGTGCAGAACCTCACAGACGTCAGCAAAGGCATGGGCAACAAATCGACCAGTCTCCGATCCAGAGGTGCTGCGTTTGGCACGCACGTCAAGTTCCGCTCGCAGTAGTTCGTCGTTTATAGAAAAAGTATTTGTTGAAGATGGGAGCGAGAGCGGACTGCGTCGAGACATCGAAAGGATGTTCTATAACTGGTTCAGTGATGCTTTTATGTCAGAATGCACGAAAACTGCCGAAACACTCAAGAATGAAATCACTAATTTTTGTTGTAGTCTTCCACAATTGGATGATGCAGAAGGAAAAAGTTTAACCGCCTCCACCGACAAGCAAGAACTGTTTCTCGTCCTGAAAACTATGAACAGCGGAGCAGCTCCCGGGACGGATGGTCTACCCGTCGAATTTTACCGAGCCTGCTGGTCAGAAGTCAGCGACGCTTTAGTAGCCCTACTAAATGCAGTGCTGGAATGCAAAGGGATGCCTAGATCATTTTCAAGAGGACGTGTAACCCTCCTGCCTAAACCCGGCGCAGATCTTGCAAAACCAGCATCGTGGAGACCAATAACTCTTTTGAATGCAGACTATAAAATATTTGCAGCCCTACTCGTCCAGCGTCTTAAAGGACTATTAAGTAAAATAGTTAGTCCTCTCCAGACCTGTTCCATTCCTGGAAGGAGCATATTTTCATCTCTCAACCTTACTCGAGACATAATACAATACACGAAAGTGCGGGCAGCACCAGGTTTTCTGGTTGCTATAGATCAGGCGAAAGCTTTTGACCGCCTCGAACATCAATACCTTTTCGAAGTGCTGCGTTGTTATAATTTTCCCAAAGAGTTCATCCAAGTTCTTGAACTGTTGTATTCAAATATGACTGGGGAATTGTTGTTGAACGGGATCGTAACACCAACATTTAATGTCACAAGAGGGGTCCGGCAAGGATGCCCTCTATCCCCTGTACTGTTCGTGTTGGCAATTGACCCATTGTTAAGGCGTTGGCAAAACAATACAACAATAAGGGGCCTCCCAATGCCAGGTTCAAGCCGCGTTAAAGTCTCTGCTTACGCAGATGATGTTACCCTTTTCCTAGAAGATGTGGACAGCCTTGCCGGCGTCTTTACAACTTACAATGTTTACTCCACTTTGTCGGGTGCCAGAGTGAACATCGATAAGTGCGAAGCACTAAATTTAGGAAATAACAACATCGCATTACCAGGTGGAATCAGACAAGTGGATCACATGCGTATATTGGGCGCTATTTTTTGCGCAAGTGGAGTTTCCCCGCACATGTGGAAAGATATTGTGAGCGGGATACGACGACAGACTGAAGCTGTGTCGGCAGGATCCTTGTCTTTGGAAGAAAGAGCTTATCTAATTAAGAACGTAATGTGTAGCAAGCTCTGGTTTGCAGCACGTGTGGCCCTACCACCGTCATCAACGGTACGCACAGTAAACACTCTCATCTTCTCTTGGTTCTGGCTCGGGAAATCGCAGTACGTAACACAAACATCCCTCCGTCTTCCGAAGGCAAAGGGAGGCTGGAGCCTACCTTGCGTAGTCACTTTTAGCAGAATTCTGTGTACAAAGTGCACTTGTGACCTTCTAGATGACGAATCTTATCAAGGAAGAGTATTATTATTGTACTGGCTAGGTCAATACAAACGCACTCTAGTGCCTCGAGGTCTAGGTAACTTAGCACCAACAGCTGTTGTGCCAGCGCCCCAGTATGCTGCAGCAGCACGTATGTACGCACAACTTGAAGCGCTTCCGAATGTGTTGTGGCGCTCAGCACCAGTATCCAGGCTGTGTGAAACCATGTGTATGTCGGCCCCGCCTTTGAACTCCTTGCCAAGTCCAACACACAATTGGAAACCTGTTTCTTCGCGTGACTTGCCATCGACTGTCAGAGATGTCTACTGGCAGTACTCGTGGGGCATCTTGCCAACCAGGGACAGGCTGAATAGATGGGGCATGGTGCCAAATAACAAATGCATAAACTGTGCTCAAGTAGAGACTAATAATCATCCCATAAAAGAATGTGTAGTCGCCTGTACTATGTGGAAGTTTGTTGGGAAGGTTTTCGGTGTGTTTCCTACACATGCCCCGAGACAGCGGAATAAATTTGATTACTTGGTGTACTATACAGTGATGTATGTACTGTGGCACTTCCGTAATGTGTCAGAGAGGTCGAGAAGACGAAACAGAGCAATGTTTCCCAGGTTGCGCAAATTGCGCACAATCATACATGCTCATTTAGAGGAACGGCTGTTTGTTTTGGGGGAACAAGAGTTCCTCCGCCAATGGTCAACACGGTATTTTCATGTATCTAAAAACAGAGTGCTTTTAACTGTTTGAAGATCTTTTGGATGTATCATAACGGCCAGCTCGGACCTACACTAGTAGTTGTGTAACCTATATGGCTAGGTCACTTTTGTTGTCTGTTGTAACTTCTGGGTATGTGCAAAGTGATCATATGCTCTTTTGAGTGTCATTGTTAACATTCATGCTTGCAGCCAATTTTTGATTTGGAGGGTGTTGTCCTCTTGTTGTCATCCAGCATCCTCTCATGTTTTTACATGATTGTATTGATCCCGTGCCATGGTATTGACGGGCCTGTTTTGTACTGCTGTACTTGACATGTCACCTTCGGGTGTAATAAAATTTTTTCTTTCGCCTTTTAATAAATTGCGTACAATCATTCATGCTCATTTAGAGGAACGGCTGTTTGTTTTGGGGGAACAAGAGTTCCTCTGTCAATGGTCAACACGATATTTTCTTGTATCCAAAAACAGAGTGTTTTTAACTGTTTGAGGGTCTTTGATGTAACATAGCGGCAAGCTCAGACCCACACCAGCAGCTGTGTAACCTATAAGGTTAGGCCTCTTTTGTTGTCTGTCGTAACTTTTCGGTGTGTGCAAAGTGATGATTTGCTCATTTGGTTGTCATTTGTGAACAATATTCATGCTTACAGCCAATTTTGATTTGGAGGGTGTTGTCCTCCTGTTGTCATCCAGCATCCTGTCATGTTTTCACATATTTGTATTGATCCCATGTTACGGTGTTGATGGGTCTGCTTTGTACTGCTGTACTTGACATGTCACCTTCGGGTGTAATAAAACATTTTCTTTCGCCTTTTAATAAATTTGAATATTTGGTGTACTATACAGTGATGTATGTACTGTGGCACTTCCGTAATGTTTCCGAGAGGTCGAGAAGACAAAACAGAGCAATGTTTCCCAGGTTGCGCAAATTGCGTACAATCATTCATGCTCATTTAGAGGAACGGCTGTTTGTTTTGGGGGAACAAGAGTTCCTCCGTCAATGGTCAACACGATATTTTCTTGTATCCAAAAACAGAGTGTTTTTAACTGTTTGAGGGTCTTTGATGTAACATAGCGGCAAGCTCAGACCCACACCAGCAGCTGTGTAACCTATAAGGTTAGGCCTCTTTTGTTGTCTGTCGTAACTTTTGGGTGTGTGCAAAGTGATGATTTGCTCATTTGGTTGTCATTTGTGAACAATATTCATGCTTACAGCCAATTTTGATTTGGAGGGTGTTGTCCTCCTGTTGTCATCCAGCATCCTGTCATGTTTTCACATATTTGTATTGATCCCATGTTACGGTGTTGATGGGTCTCCTTTGTACTGCTGTACTTGACATGTCACCTTCGGGTGTAATAAAACATTTTCTTTCGCCTTTTACTAAAGATTACCGTGGGGAGGGACACTCCAATGAGCCTATAGGCCAATTTTTGTGAGGCCTTACCCGTTTGGGTGAGGCCAAATTCGTTAATCAAAAATAAGACTTTATGTGCGAAAGCTTGACTGGCATGCCGCAGCGATCGCCGCATGCGATCTGCCGCCGTAGTGCCAGCCGGGACACATGGAGCACCGTGCGTCCGGCGAGCGAGCTCCATCAAGCTCCGCCCACAGCGGCTGTCACCGCGTAACAGAGATGGAAGACTGCTTGGCTTGATCAACTTCACATGAATTCACGCTCGTACAAGAAATGACAAAACAGCGATGTATGTTATCAGGATTGTCTACTGTACTCGTGCAACAACAGCATGCCTGCACACGTACGAAGCGTTCGGCAACGATACCACCCGCGGACGCGCTGGGCGACGAACTCCACCTATTCGTGCTTGCCCTAGTCGTCGCTAGGCCTAGCCGGTGTCGTACCGGAGGCAGCGGACCACGCTTCGGAGCGGGCCGACGCTGTAATAAAGGTTCGAATTTTATCACCAGCGTACTGAGAAGGCCATCTTATAATAGAATGAACATAAGCTCGATTTGAGCGGCACATTCGGCAGCGGAGCGAGCAGACGTTTGGCGATCGACCGGGCAGCAGCAGTGGTTGGGCGAACAAACTCGCTTGTGTCGCAGTTATCCCTCGTAGCAGCTCTCCAGATTGGCTGGCGATCTTCACAATTTACGTGTAGTTGACAGTCCTGTATTTAGTGACTTTTTATGCACACGAAGAAACAATACTGAAGGGTTTTTTAGATGCCGGCGCGTCCGCGTCGTCTGCTCGGTAGTACTGTTAGGAGAATAAAATGAGGCTTGCGCTCATGCACGAGAGGTGGCGGCACCAGCGACGCACACAGTAACGGCCGCGTCGGTTAGATGGCGCGAGAAGCGGCGGGCGGGGAGAGCATGCAGAAAGGGGGCTTAACCAGAACCACCTGGCTTAACTACATCTCCCCCTTCCTCTTATCCCTGGGGACAATGCCTCCAGGGTCGGCGAAGCCCCCTTCAAAAGAGGACCAATCGTCCCGTCCAGGCAGAGCTGAGCAGCTTTCTCTCAGGAAGAAGTCGAGGCACGACCCGCCAGACTATCCGAACGAGAGCCGGCCCCGCCCAGCTAGTCGTAGTCGTACGCGTCGCCGCCGCCACCGCATGCGATGAGCGCGTAGTCGATGTCCATGACTTTGACGATTTTGACTTTGTGACTTCTCTGTCGGACGAACCGCGGGAGACTTGTCGAGGCACGACCCGCCAGGCACTGCTCCCCGGTCCGAAAGACCGAGTCAAACACAACACGGACGAACGCGAAATCTAAGTCGTAACAAGTGGTGGAGGTGCTAAATCCGCCTTTTGCGCGAGTTCTATGCGCATGCGCGAAGCCCCAGCGGCGACTGATGAAAACACACTGAGAGGCGTCGACGGCGCTTCTCGTCGCCGCACTCATAGCCAACGCACGGGGGCTGGAGGCGCGGTACGTTCACAGCCTCGGTAAAACGATGCCAACCACCTGTGCCGCTTACGGCTGCCACTATCGAGGCGTGCCGGGATGCAAGACGCGTTTTGTTAGGTTTCCTTCGGCGTGCCGCGACCTGCAACGGCGTGGAGCTTGGATTAGGGCAACCAAGCGTCAAGACGTGAATGGGCGACCTTGGCAGCAGACTGCGCGAAAAACACTTCGTTACAGGTATGTATGCATCTAAAGGAAATGTGCATGATGAAAAGTATCTACCGGAGTTTGCACCAAGCCTGTAACCCACCAGTGATAGCCGCAATGAGCATTTGTTCGGGGCGTCTGATGGCGATGTATTTTGTCGTTTCTTTTCTTTATGTGCGAAGCGGCCGGACGTAGCGCAGATATCACAGGTGGCTGTGTGCGCTAGACCGTAATATTTAGCATGTTTTATCGCGACTGCCGCCTGACTAAAAAGAAGAAAAAAAAGGGTGTTTGTTGTGATGCACCGCCGTTAGCGAGCCGAGTGGTTGAGCTGGTCATGAGGCGCTCGCGAACGGCAGTGCATTAAAACGCCGTATTTTTTTTTTCTTGTTAGTGAGGTGGCAGTCACGATAAAACATGCTAAATATTACGGCCTAGCGCACACAGCCGCCTGTGATATCTAAGCTACCTAGCCCTTTCGCACATAAAGATAAGAAGGGACAAAATACATCGCCTTCAGGCCCCGGTGCAACTGAAGCAATCACGCACCGAAGAAATCCTCATTGCAGCTATCACTGGTGCGCTACAGCCTGGGTGAAAATTCCAGTAGGTACTTTTCATCATGCATATTTCGCTTAGATGCATGGATACCTGTAGTATCTGTGTTTTTGCCGCTCGGAGCATATGACGCACTTGACACTTGCACGACGCACAGTATTTTTTTTTTTTAATTAAAGGCTCGCCTTCATGCACGCCAAAGCATCCGGACTTTGTTCCTTTAATGTACGCAATCAGATGCACTTCGTTAGGGAGCTTGATAATTGTCGTCTTCGTCCAACCGTTTGCAACGGCAAGAAAACCGCCCGGCACAATAAATGAGTCTCCTGGAGGGTTCATGCTCGTTCACTTGCAGAGTGGATCGCTCTGGACGTAGAACAGAGTTGGTTCCTGACCGAGATGCGCATCCCATATGTAAGAGATTCACATGTGTCACCAAGTTGTTGATTCCGCAGAAATCGCGGCGGAGGCAGAAATGAACAACAGAATGACCATTCTCTGTGCACCGAGAACCTTTTCACCACTGCGACCACATCCGTTCTGACTCCTGAGGCCCGAAACCGGCTACAGCTCTGAATCATCCATTGCCAGAAAAATGCAGCGCGCGTTTCCTGCAGGTGTGCATTCCGGCCGGGACAATGCCCTTTTCACGGGGTGTGTATATGTGACTCTCTGCCGATCTTCGTGGATGAAATCCTATAGCTGCACGGTTGTAGATGACGCGAGGAGGAAGCGACGCCCATTGCACCATGCCGGCGCCGCGGTGACCGCATTGTGCTCGGTAACTCAAGACACCCCGCGCACATGCGCCGCTCTAAGTCACAGGAGACGATTCCACCTAGCTCTGCAGCATCAACAAACCCCTGGCTGCTTTGCCCTTTGAGATCCCTCTCTCTCTCTCTGCCCCCACGCTCTCCTGTCTGCCGAAAACCTGCACGCTGAGAGCGTCTCATTCTGTCACGTCGAACACGGCCCGCGCTACACGCTCTTACAATACGAAGATAGAATATGCATACGTGCGTTATGAGTGGATTGTGAAAACGCTCTACCTTCCGCCATACTGCGTGAACATGATATGCTGCAATCACTGTCACTACTTTCCGCTCCGAGGCCAAAAAAAGGGGGGAAGCTTTCGCTTTCTACCAGCGTTGGCGTGGCCATTTCGTATGGTGCGCTTTCGCGTCGTCTGCTACACTGCCGCTCAATGTGTTTCCCGCCCGCTCCCGCATGATGGCGCCACATCCTCGCGCAAAAGGCGGATTCCCCACTATGGACAAACAAGAAAAAATAGGGAAGTCAACCACTCGCCGAGACCGCCGAAACGCAGTTGCGGAAAAATTAGGATTCGAATACAGGACACGATTCGAAGGGGAAGAAAAGAAACGCAACCTGAACGACCGTTTCAACGATATATTCGCTCTTTGTGAGGAGGCTATCGCGGCCGCAAGGAAATAAGCCGCTGATGCACACAGCGGAAAGAGTTTTGAGGAACCGCGTCATTCCCGCCAGCGACCGAACAGCAATGAGCGAGCAACAAAACATGCCGTCAATGAGGGCGTTCGCGCCGCCTCCCGTGTTTAAAGGGACAGCCGATGAAGACCTGGAGGATTGGCTCCATATATATGAGAGGTACGGCAGATCCCTCGCGTGGACGGACGAACAAAAAGCGGACAACTTGGTGTTTGCTCTCGCGGACGTCGCCCGGGCCTGGTACGTGACAGCACTCCGGGAAAAAACGCCGGAAACATGGCTAGACTGGCAAAGGGCACTACGTGCCACCTTTGCAGGTGCGCACGTACAAGAGTGGGCGTACATTCGCCTACAGGAACGCAAGCAGCAGCTAGGGGAGACCCCACAGCAGTACGTGGCTGGGGTGCTACAGCTATGTGGACGGGCCAACGCGGCAATGACAGATGCCGAGAAGCTTCGGTACTTACTGCGGGGCTTGCGACCCGAAATGATGGAACGCGTGGCCATTTCTAACCCCAGCTCCACGCAGGAGTTCCTAGAACACCTGCAGCGCCTGACACACGTAGGGGCCATGGCACGCCACGCTCTTATGACCATGCCGACACACCCGCTGCCAGGTATCCCAACCGGGCACCCGGTAATGTCCTTCAGCCAAGACCTGACAACATCCCTTCATGCTGCAGGCACCCCACCACAGGTTCTCTACGCACCTGGCCGCCATGAAAACCCTCAAAACAAGGGCACAGATGCTGTGTTAGAGGCCATGCAAGAGACCCTGCGCGCCTTAACTGCAGCTGTGGATCGCCTCGGACAACGTGACCGCCGACCGTTCCCGCCACGTGGCTCAAGAACACAGGGAGGACAAGTAGTTTGCTTCCGGTGCAACCGAGCCGGGCACATCATGCGCCAATGCCCAGAGAACCAGGTACCTCCAGCCCCGCACCAGTCGGGAAACCGGTAGAGCCGGGTCATGCAGTCCGACCCGGTGGAAAGCATAAGGACTCGGTTTTCGCAACATTCCACCATACACAACTCATCACGGTCCCTGCCACGGTGGAAGACCTGGACGTCCAGATAATTATAGACACCGGAGCCGTTGTGAATGTAATTTCGGCAGCCCTAGCTACTCGACTGAGGAAGCCTGTTCGACCATCTGGCACTTTCGTGCGTGCAGTAAATGGAGAGATAGTGCAATCATGCGGAGAGATAGACTTGGAAGTTATGATCGGAGCGGAGGTTAGCACGAAGACAACGTTTGTAGTGCTCCCAAGTTTTCCACATGATGTGCTGTGCGGACTGCCATTCTGTCAGGCAACCCAAATGGTGCTTGATTTCCCACAGAAGAAGATTACCCTGCAGGGACGGCAGTTAGCGTTACACCTCGAGCAAGACGATACTTGCGCCTCACCTGACACGGTACGTGTACAGTGCCTAGAAGAATTGAATCTGCCGCCCCGAACCGAGGCCATTATTGCAGTACGGATCGCAGCTCAAGGGCCGTACTTGGTCGAACCACTCACTCAGTCGAGACAGACGTTAGGACCTAGTGTTGCCCGGACCCTGACGGTCGTTAACGACGAGATAGGTTACGTCCGCATTGCCAACCCAGACACTACCTCTCTCACAGTACCAAAGGGTACAACTATCGGACGAGCTACCACCATCAGCAAGACAGCTCTAAGCATTTCTCTGCCCAGTGATCAAGAGGGTACGTGTCAAAATATTCGGCTAGGCGACGAACTACCGTCTGAAGCCAGGCAGAAGTTCCAGGACTTGGTACACGAATATAGCCACATCTTTTCTACAAAACAGGGTCCCATCGGGCGCACGAACATCGCGGAACATGAGATCAACACCGACACAGCCCGCCCAATCCACCAGAATCCCTACCGATACTCTGCATACGAGCGTAAAGTTATTGATGGTCAGGTCGCCGAAATGCTGGAAAAGGGAGTTATTCGGGCTTCATCGAGTGCATGGTCGTCACCGGTAGTGATGGTACGCAAGCGCGATGGATCATGGCGGTTTTGCGTTGACTTCCGCAAAGTTAACACCGTTACGAAGAAAGATGTACACCCGCTGCCTCGCATGGACGACATTATGGACAAGCTACAGGGAGCGAAATTCTTCTCCACACTCGACCTAGCATCCGGTTACTGGCAGGTTCCAATTAAGGAACAGGACAAAGAGAAGACTGCGTTTGCTACAGGAACCGGACTCTACGAGTTCAATGTGGTACCATTCGGTTTGTGCAACGCCCCCGCTACATTCCAGCGCACGATAAATAAGGTTCTGTCACACCAGCTATGGAAGATCTGCCTGGCATATCTAGACGACATTGTGGTATTCTCCAGAACATTAGAAGGACATTTGCAAGACCTGCGTGAAATTTTCCAATGCTTAGACGAAGCAGGGCTCCGGCTTCAACCAAGCAAATGCAACATAGCTTTCAACAGCATCCGGTATCTTGGCCACATCATCAACGGACATACCATTCGTCCGGACCCGGATAACATTCGCGCCATCTCTGAAACGAAAGCTCCTACAAGCCGAAAACAAGTTCGAAGTTTCCTGGGCATGTGCGGTTACTACCGGAGGTTCGTCAAAAATTTTGCACGTCTTGCACGACCGCTGAACGAACTCACCAAGATGGACACAAAGTTCACATGGACTCATGAGTGTCAGGAATCTTTCGACACATTGAAGGCCCGACTAACCAACGACCCAGTCCTCCGACTATTCGATCCCGCACTACCCATCGAGCTCCATACTGACGCCTGCGGCTACGGGATCGGCGCGGTGCTGGTGCAGAAAGACCACAGGGAAGAGTTCGTTATCGGATATGCTAGTCGTCACTTAAACAAAGCAGAGGCGAACTACAGCACGACAGAACAAGAATGCTTGGCTGTTGTATATGCCACAAAGCAGTTCCGACCGTACATATTCGGGTCCCCGGTTACAGTTGTCACGGATCAAGCTAGCCTCACATGGCTAATGTCAGTAAAGAACCCAAATGGACGCCTCATCCGATGGAGCCTGATGCTGCAAGAGTTCAACCTCACGTTAAGACACCGACCAGGAACAAAGAATATGAACGCTGACGCATTGTCTAGATTGCCTTACGATCCCGCTCCTGACGACGAAGAGGAGTTCCCGCTTTTCATGGTGTCTCAAGAGGACATTGGGAAGCTCCAGCTTCAAGACCCGTCCCTACGGCCAATCATCAAGTACCTCCGCGAGCCAGATCAACCTGTGGGGAAGAGGGTGAAGAAAATCGCAAGACCTTTTTCCCTCGTGAACGACACACTATATCGAAGGGCCAAAGGGTTTACTGAGGAAAGACTGGCACTTGCTGTGCCAAGAAGCCTACGACGAGAAATCCTAGCCGCGTGCCACGATGACGTCACGGCCGGTCACCTAGGGGTAAAACGGACACTGAAGAAAATCCGCCAGCGATATTTTTGGCCAAAAATGTTCACCGAGATTGTACACTACGTCCAATCCTGCGCTGACTGTCAAACAAGAAACACGACCAATATGAAACCAGCGGGCGAACTACAACCCCTTCCCCCGACTATGTACCCGTTTCAGCAGGTTGGAATGGATTTTGTGGGCCCGCTAACAGAATCCCGAGACGGCAACAAATACATAGTCGTTATGATAGACTATTATACGAAGTGGGTAGAAGCAGTGGCCACACCTGAGGCAACGGCAGCTTATGCAGCAAAGGGCTTCATGGACTCGGTGGTCTTAAGGCATGGCGCACCAGAACGTGTCATCACCGATCGGGGCCGCCACTTTACTGCTGAAATGATGGAAGAACTCTTCCGGCTGACGAGTACTAACCACGCCCGCACCACAGCGTACCATCCCCAAACCAACGGCCTTTGCGAGAGATTCAACCGAACAATGGCAGTTATGATCAGCAAGTACGTCTCTGCCAATCATCGAGATTGGGACCAGTTTCTACAGTACGTCATCTTTGCGTACAACTCTTCAGTACACGAAACGACTGGATACTCCCCGTTCTTCCTTCCCCACGGCAGAGAACCAACCTTGCCCATTGACGCTGCACTAGGGCTCCCGCAAGAGAGCACAAGCAACTTGGGCGATATCGCGGCGCGCTGGGAAGAGGCCAGAGAACTTGTGCGGAACCGTGAGCTTAAGAGCAAGAACAACAGCAAGGAACGTTTCGACGCAGGACGACGAACCCAGAGCTTCGCCCCAGGTGATCTAGTTCACATTCGAATGCCAACCTCAAGACGTGGGCGGACAACGAAGTTTCTTCACCCTTATAACGGGCCATTTCGAATAGTGAGACAGACCGCAGAGAATGACTGGGAGGTAGAGTCGAAACGAGGTAAACGGGACATCGTAAACGTGGAACGGCTTAAACCGTACGTTACTCGAAATTTCACTGAGGATGAAGTTTCGCAAGCAAGCAGCAGCAGCAGCACTACGCTCAATGATGAGCCCACGGCCAAACCCGTACAAAAGACAGCGCCAGTAACGAAGATGGAGGCACCGATACGGGCAAGGCCAGCGGATGGGGCTAATAAGCGCCTACAGCAGGAAGGCAATATGAGTGATAGTGACAGTGATTGTGATCGTGAAAAACACGGCCATGGACCGGCGGCGAAAGGAACAGTGACAGCAGAATCAGCGGATGGTACCAATCAACTACAGCAAAGAAACAGTGCTAGTGATTGTGATGGTGATAGTGGTGGTGCTCGTAAAAAAAACAAACTCGGACCGGCGACGGAAAGTGAAGTGCAAACGCGGGTAGCAAACAGTGCACACGATAACGATTGTGACAGCTGTGAAAGTGAAAGTGAAAGTGGCGACGACGAATTCTTCGACGCAGAAGATTTTCCACTACCCGCCAGGACTCCACCGACAACAACCTCGACTAACGCGTGGGACTCCAGACCTCGCAGGCTGCTTGTGAAGCCTCAAAAGGACGACTTTATCTACTACTAATACAGTGCTCAAAAAATAGATGGACACAATGTGTGATATGGTGATATTGTGATGTGACTTTATCCCAGACTGAGCGGGAACACTTTTGGTGTGCATTTTTCTTTTGCATTCTTTGTGATGGAGTGTGAGCGAGGACGCTCAGCTTTTTTGATGAGATTGCGATGTTAGGAGAATAAAATGAGGCTTGCGCTCATGCACGAGAGGTGGCGGCACCAGCGACGCACACAGTAACGGCCGCGTCGGTTAGATGGCGCGAGAAGCGGCGGGTGGGGCGGGGAGAGCATGCAGAAAGGGGGCTTAACCAGAACCACCTGGCTTAACTACATCTCCCCCTTCCTCTTATCCCTGGGGACAATGCCTCCAGGGTCGGCGAAGCCCCCTTAAAAAGAGGACCAATCCTCCCGTCCAGGCAGAGCTGAGCAGCTTTCTCTCAGGAAGAAGTCGAGGCACGACCCGCTAGACTATCCGAACGAGAGCCGGCCCCGCCCAGCTAGTCGTAGTCGTACGCGTCGCCGCCGCCACCGCATGCGATGAGCGCGTAGTCGATGTCCATGACTTTGACGATTGTGACTTAGTGACTTCTCTGTCGGACGAACCGCGGGAGACTTGTCGAGGCACGACCCGCCAGGCACTGCTCCCCGGTCCGAAAGACCGAGTCAAACACAACACGGACGAACGCGAAATCTAAGTCGTAACAGTACCTCGACCCCTCGACGGTGGAGCCGAGAGGCGCTCCATCTTAGTGTTCCTGTATATGCTCCCTAGGGAGCAGAGTTGCGCGACTGGCATCCCTGCGCCGCCCTTGGCGATGACGTCAAACGTTCCATTCGAAGGAGGAACTTGCTAATCGCAACAGGAGGAGCCAACTTTACAGGCGAAACATTTTTCTCGCCTCTTGCAGTGCCGTCAGCTGTCGTCGCATCGGTTTCTACAGTGTGTTCCCACCTTTTTTGTGCGCTCTAATGGCATGGCTGTGCAGTGCAGAACGTTCTCTTCAAATATGACGGGGTGCAGTGCGCCAAACTGCACAAACCGCACCGAAAGCGGCAAAGTGTTTTATTCAGTGCCCTGCGGAAGGTTAGTCCTACGTCGGCAACTACAGTGGCTTTTAAGTATGGGCCGCGTGAAACAGCCCCGAAAGGAGCTCGAATATGCGAGGTAAGTTCTTTTCATTTCATCTGAATGCATCCTTTGCGCTTATTTTCTGTAAAGTGGCTTTGTTTATTAACTTTTGGGCGATCCCTAGACACGTTAATTTGCTTGCGCATCTGCCGACTTCATCGCTCGAATTGCTCGCGGTGCACTTGAGAACTGCTCTTTTTCTGGGTGTAAGAAACCAGCTCTTGCAGTATAATATGCTGGCGGTATGTAATGCTACATCTGCTTTTACTGACTGTCACCTCATTGTTTCGGGAACCACGTTATTACTTCCCGTGAAATATTTTACTGGCCTTCCTTATATTTCCCCCTAACTTCCACTAATGTAAGTCTGTTTTCACTCTAGTATCGCCGGGTCACGAAAGACAGTGAAGTGCAGAATTTAACGCGAAGCTAATGTACTTCTTTGCCAAAATTAAGCTTCGATTGAGGAAAACGCAGAAAAGTAGAAGGCCTTTCAGGTATGATCTGGATCAGATTCCATTAGAATATGCTGTGGAAGTGAGGAATCGATTTCAAGAATTAGATCTAGAAGACAAAGAGCCCGAAGAGATGTGGACTGATGTTCGTGATATAATACAAGAAGTTGCTACTAAGGTAGTTCCAAAGCAAAAGAAATGCAAAAAAGCAAACTGGTTATCTGAAGAGGCTTTGCAAATAGCTGAGGAAAGGAGGATGGCAAAAGGTATGGGGGAAAGAGAAAGATACAAGGTTCTCAATTCGGATTTTCAGAAAATAGCAAGGAGAGATAAGAATGCCTTCCTGAACATACAGTGTCAAGCAGTTGAGGACAACAGCCAATTAAGGAACACAAGAGCTCTGTATAAGACAATCAAGGATATCAAAGGAATCTTCTGTGCTAAGCTGGGCGTGATAAAGGACAAACGAGGCAAGGACCTCACTGAAGCCTCAGAGATAAAGAAGAGGTGGCAGGAATACACAGAAGAACTGTACAAGAAGGACCCGGATGTGCAAACCCAACATAGGACGGTTGTGATTACGGATGTCGAGCCGGGCATCCTGAAGAGTGAAGTTGAATGGGCCTTAGCCAGCCTTGCTAAGAACAAAGCTAGCGGAATTGATGGTATTCCAGCTGAGTTGCTTCAAAACCTCAACCACGACGCTGTTAACACACTGCATACATTATGTCAAAAGATTTGGACAACCCTGCAATGGCCACAGGATTGGAGAAGGTCAGTTTACATCCCCATTCCAAAGAAAGGCAGTGCCAAAGATTGTTCCAACTACCGCACGATTGCGCTTATTTCGCATGCTAGCAAGGTGATGTTAAAAATCCTGCAAGGTAGGCTGCAGCAGTATGTGGATCGGGAGCTTCCGGACGTGCAAGCTGGGTATCGCAAGGGCAGAGGAACTAGAGACCAAATTGCCAACCTTCGCTGGATCATGGAAAAAGCAAGAGAGTTCCAGAAACCCATTTACTTCTGCTTTATTGATTATGCGAAAGCGTTTGACTGCGTAGATCACAGCAGATTGTGGCAAGCTCTCCAAGAGATGGGAGTTCCAATTCACCTCATCTGTCTCCTCAGGAACCTTTATGAAGGGCAAGAGGCCACAGTCAGAACTGGGCATGGTCTTACTGATTGGTTTCCGATTGAGAAAGGGGTGAGGCAAGGCTGCATACTGTCGCCCTGCCTATTTAACCTATATGCAGAGTGCATCATGAGGAAGGCCGGTCTGGACGAGTCATCAACTGGAGTGAAGATTGCTGGAAAACGTATCAACAACCTTAGATATGCGGATGATACCACTTTAATGGCAGAAAGTGAAGTGGAACTCAAGAGACTACTGATGCGCGTACAAGAAGAGAGTGAGAAGTTTGGGCTTAAACTGAACATTAAAAAGACGAAGATCATGGCGTCTTGCCCTATCAAGTCCTGGAGCATCAATGGACAAGAAGTGGAAGCTGTGACAGATTTTCTGTTCTTGGGCGCCAAGATTACCTCGGAAGGAGACTGCAGCCATGAAATTAGGAGACGCCTGCTTCTGGGAAAGAGAGCAATGGTTAGCCTTGACCGCCTAGTAAAGAGCAGAGACATTAGTCTGCCAACCAAGATCCGTATAACCCGTGCTATGGTCTTTCCAGTTGTGATGTATGGATGCGAGAGTTGGACTGTGAAAAAGGCTGACCGCCGAAGAATTGACGCGTTTGAATTGTGGTGCTGGCGAAGACTCTTGAGAGTTCCTTGGACTGCCAGAAGATCAAATCAGTCGATATTGTCGACCATAAACCCTGACTGCTCATTGGAGGGTCAAATTCTAAAGTTAAAGCTCAGCTACTTTGGTCATCTGATGAGAAGAGAGGAGTCGCTGGAGAAAGATTTGATGTTGGGAAAGGTTGAGGGTCGCCGGAGAAGGGGTAGGCAGCGAACGCGATGGTTAGATGGCATTCTCGAAGCATTGCAGATGAAGCTATGTGATGTTAAGAAGATAGTGAGAGACCGGAAAGCGTGGCGTGACATGGTCCATAGGGTCACGAAGAGTCGGACACGACTGAACGCCTGAACTGAACTGAATGTACTTCTGAAAGTAACTAAACAACGCGATTCATAACTTGCACGAAAACTATCTGTTGCGCTGGCTTTTTCTCTGGCCGGCTGTGGTTTTAACAGGTATAAACTGCATCCTTTCCGTAATTTTAATGTTTCGATTTTCTTACTTGCGGTTCCGTTGCGTGTGGTTGTTGCCGTTCATTCGCCACTGGGTACTCCGTTATTGTCACCGCGAAGCTGCGGTTAAAATTCTGATCGTAAATTCGCCAGCGGGAACGGTGGAAAATTGCGCGGAATGTGGTAATGCATGATTACTGCTATTCTTTGCACACTTCCATTGCGGGGTCATAGAAAATTGTCATGAATTCATGATTGCACTGTCGCGTCTCTCATAACCTGAGTCCCTTTGAGACGTTAAACCCCACAGACGAACCATGATTGCACTGTGCGTCACCTGTTGCACATCGACCTTTTTTAAATACAAATCTAGTCAACAGTGTTCGTACATGTTTTCTTCTGCACATAATCCTATGCAGGATCATTTCACAGCAGACCAGTTTGAGTGGTCCTACTTCAAAGGAAGGAAACGACTCAAGCCAGATCTTGTGCCTACCATCTTTTCTGGTGAGCGAACCATTTGGAATTTTCAAGCTTGCATTGCTCTTAACTCTCCATTCATTGGGATACCAATAGTGTACTCTTGTTCATGCAGACATGCCTTTTTAGGTACTGAAAAACAGCATGGCTGATGAGCTGTCCCCACCGACAATAGGTTAATACATTCAGCTCGATCACGCAGTAGCTGTGACGTGCATGAAAATTATGAGGTGCAAAGTTTTCATTCGGCCTTTTACACCTGAACAGCCATATCAGTGTGCTGCGCTTGTGATTGCCCAGAACATGCATTCAGTATCAGCATATGAGATCTTTTAGTGTCCAGTGCACGATATGAATACTGAACATTAGGATTTTCTTTAAATAATAATAATTCTTCAAGCTTGGAACTAACTCTTCATTCATTGCAATGTCAACAATGTACTCTTGTTCATGCAGACATGCCTTTGCAGGCACTGGAAAACAGCATGGCTGATGAGCTGTCCCCACCGACATTAGGTTAATACATTCAGCTCGATCACGCAGTAGCTGTGACGTGCATGAAAATTATGAGGTGCAAAGTTTTCATTCGCCCTTTTTCACCTGAACAGCCGTATCGGTGTGCTGCGCTTGTGATGGCTTGTGAGGATGCCATCTAACCATCGCATTCGCTGCCTACCCCTTCTCCGGTAACCCTCAACCTTTCCCAAGATCAAAGCTTTCTCCAGCGACTCCTCTCTTCTCATCAGATGACCAAAGTAGCTAAGCTGTAACTTTAGAATTTGACCCTCCAATGAGCAGTCAGGGTTTATGGTCGACAATATCGACTGATTTGATCTTCTGGCAGTCCAAGGAACTTTCAAGAGTCTCCGCCAGCACCACAATTCCAATGCGTCAATTCTTCGGCGGTCAGCCTTCATCACAGTCCGACTCTCGCATCCATACATCGCAACTGGAAAGACCATAGCATGAGTTGGATCTTGGTTGGCAGTCTGATGTCTCTACTCTTTACTAGCGGTCATGGATAGCCATGGCTCTCTTTCCCAAAAGCAGGCGTCTCCCAATTTCATGGCTGCAGTCACATTGCAGGATGATCTTGGAGCCCAGGAAGAGAAAATCTGTCACGGCTTCCACTTCTTGTCCCTTGATGCTCCAGGACTTGATAGGGCAAGACGCCATGATCTTTGTCTTTTTAATGTTCAGTTTAAGCCCAAACTTCTCACTCTCTTCTTGTACGCGCATCAGAAGTCTCTTGAGTTTCACTTTACTTTCTGTCTTTAAAGTGGTATCATCCGCATATCTAAGGTTGTTGATAAGTTTTCCAGCAATGTTCGCTCCAGCTGAAGACTCGTCCAGACTGGCCTTCCTCATCTCAGCATATAGGTTAAATAGGCAGGGCGACAGTATGCAGCCTTGTCTCGCTCCTTTTTCAATCAGGAGCCCATCAGTAAGACCATGCTCAGTTCTGAATGTGGCCTCTTGTCCTTCATACAGGTTCCTGAGGAGCCAGATGAGGTGAATTGGAACTCCTATCTCTTGGAGAGCTTGCCACAATGATCTACGCAGTCAAACGCTTTCGCATAATCAATAAAGCAGAAGTAGATGTGTTTCTGGAACTCTCTTGCTTTTTCCATGATCCAGCGAAGGTTTGCAATCTGGTCTCTCGTTCCTCTTCCCTTGCAAAACCCAGCTTGCACGTCCGGAAGCTCCCGATCCACATACTGCCGCAACCTACCTTGGAGGATTTTCAACATCACCTTGCTAGCATGCGAAATAAGCGCGATCATGCAGTAGTTGGAACAAGCTTTGGCACTGCCTTTCTTTGGAATGGGGATGTAAACTGACATCCTCCAATCCTGTGGCCACTGCAAAGTTGTCCAAATTTGCTGACATATGTTATACAGAATTTTAACAGCTCCTTGGTTAAGGTTTTGAAGCAACTCAGCTGGAATGCCATCAATTGCGCTAGCTTTGGTCTTAGCAAGCCTGGCTAAGGCCCATTCAACTTCACTCTTCAGGATGCCTGGCTCGAGATCAGTGATCACAACCGTTTTATGTTGGGTTTGCACATCCGGGTCTTCTTTGTACAGTTTTGTGTATTCTCGCCACCTCTTCTTTATCTTTGACGCTTCAGTGAGGACCCTGCCTCGTTTGTTCTTTATCACGCCCAGCTTAGCAGAAAAGCTTCCGTTGATATCTTTGATTGTCTTATACAGAGCTCTTGTGTTCCTCAGTTGGCTGTTGTCCTCAACTGCTTGGCACTGTTGGGTAGCCGACCCTTATTGTGCCACAGATTCTCCTTCTGTCACTTAAACTATTGCACTTCTCGCAGTTTGGTTAAGCATGAAGTGTGTCTTCAGGCAACATATTTTTATCTGTGTGCAGGAACCTCTAAAGAAGACCGGGTGCTAGAGCTGGAGTGACCACTCAACCTGGACCTCCTCAAACAGCTTTCAGCTGAAGACACTTAACCAAGTTGACCGTCTTTCCTGATTTCTCTTCTTTTCTTTTATAACAGTGCAGCACCTACGATTTACTCCAGCATTGTACTCAAATGATATTTGTATGGCTGACACCGTCTACTTCCCCCTGATGCTGCAACCACCATTTGGCAGCTTAGTCTGAAACTGAAAATAGATGCTCTATATTATTAACCAGCCACACACAAACTCGAATCTGGTGACT
Source organism: Amblyomma maculatum (assembly GCF_055883805.1). Lineage (NCBI taxonomy): Eukaryota > Metazoa > Arthropoda > Arachnida > Ixodida > Ixodidae > Amblyomma > Amblyomma maculatum. The sequence continues at coordinate 91,956,899 of NC_139346.1, read as the reverse complement.
CATGCTTACCTTTCAGAAATAACCTTTGTCTTTCTGTACCATGCATTATCCAAAATAAAAGAAGTCAATGAAAACTAGTGTCTACCCCTTTATGGTGTTATGGCCTTTAATGACTACCAGTGTTTCAGCACAGGGCCTGCATGTCCCTCTGAGTGTTCAGCATTACAGTGAAGTGTACAGTGATTGTCAAGTACAATCACTTTAGCCTCTCTACTTATTCTGCAGTAATGGGGCTATGTAGTGTACCTGTTACAGGAGCACTAGTCGTCTGTATACAATAAAGTTCTAAATACAAGCTGTTTGTAAAGTGTTTTTCTAATCCCTATCTCCTGCACAGAAGTAGGTTTCCAGTCTATGTCTGCATGCTAACTAGATTTGCCTACTTTGGTTAACTGTTCTACTTATCAAAAAGCCCTGAAGGACCCTCTGATAACGATGGTATTCAGGGGGGGGGGATAGAAATGGAGATGAATATAAAATACAAATTGGAATACAATCGTAGCATTTTGCGTTACAGTGAATGCAGCCGTTAGAAAAAGACAAATTCATATATTAAAAACGGAATGATGCTTACAAATAGCTCGCGACTGGATAAGGGCAGTTTGAACGATCGCAGCATGGAAAATTATCAGTGGACGAATGCAAGTCATGTATGGTGCTATAGGTAATATATTGCAAGATAATGGAGCGCGAGCAAGTCTGCGACCTGTGGTATTGGTTCATTTCACCTGTCAGTCAATTGCATTGCTTTAGACTGCCTGTCTTTGAACGGCGTGCAGCGGGGTTTTGTTGTAAGCTTCGTCTAATATTGCAGACGATCCCTGCAGAATTGTGCATTGTAATGTTTTTTCTGCCGGGGGATGCAAAACGTCTATTGTCATTACTTGTGTTTTTACATCATTAATGTCATGTCTACGAGCTACTGCAACCGTTTCTCCATCTCTGACAGATCATGCTGTGCTAGCATGTTACGCGAATCAGATGAGTTTTCGATGTTATTTCCAGAAAATGCACGATGCGCTTGGCATCAGTGCCTGCGCCTTTATACAGCGCAAGGAAAAAGGATGCGTGTAAATAGAGCGCAATGTACATGCCAATAAAAAAAAGCGACCTGCTTTACATCGTCTGCCCCGCCGTGATCACAGCCCCTGCACGCCCAAGGAGTGGCTTTCCCGCAGAGCCACCCTGTAGACGCAAGGAGCGGCTTTCCCGCAGAGCTTGGAACATAATGGCGGACCTTCGCGCAACTCTGCTCCCTGCGGGAGCATATACAGGAACACTACTCCACCTATGGCTCCACCGCACAGCCTCCCTACGTAACCGTGACGTCGCCGCTGTTCGCGCTCGCATTGGCTGCAGCCACCCGCCGGAGCGTCGCTTCGCCACGCATCGCATGCGGACTGCCGGAGACATCTGCCCGTTTGGACGCAGGCGGCAAGTGCCGGTTTGCCGGATCGGGCTCGTCCGGACGCGGCGCGCCGGTGCGGATCGCACTCGCTTTTCGGACATGCGTCCCCGCCTTTACGCTTCAAGGCTGTCGTGCATTCCTAATCTTAACGACCACGGTAAGCTGTTTGGAATGCACACTGCGCTTCCAGGTGCGTTGTGGTCAGTGCGATAAATACCGAGGGCGTGCTTGTTCCTCTGATTAAAACAATTATTTGTCTCTATTACTTCCACAATGGTGTTTTAATTATGGAGACGCTGTTTCTCGGCGAAAATATACATTGGGAAAGAATGCAGGCGCATGCGGTGTACAGTTAGAGAATTAGCGCTGTTACTGGTTCTAATGGGGAGATCGTTTTTTTTTTTACTTCCAGTTTTTCTTTCTCTCGCCAAGATCGGCATTGTTATCAAATTCTAACCTCTTGCAATATGAATAAATAAGCGATATCTTGCGCTTTGAGAACAGCCTGTGTATATTGTTTGCATTATAGATACCGTCCATGAGTGAAAACGTTGCTCATGGTCGCCAGAACTCGCACATCAACTTCACATCTGTAAAAGTCAGAGTGGCCCAGCTGCTGTAGGCACTGCTGACCCAGTAAAGTTAATCATTCATGCGCCGGGCGAGCAAAATTTTGTTTGTACAACAGGTACGCAAGTAAGCCTTCCCAACCACATTTAACTACTGCTATGCAGTCAAAACTTGAAACTGACAATTTTGCGACATTACGCGCGTGTTGGAGCATATACCGCGGTAATGCGTCGTGCTTCAACAACGCGCACTCTGAATTTGCGGACGCTCTACGCCTTAAATGATGGTCCTTTTCACAAGTTTTCTTGCACAATTCTTATAAGGCATGAAATTTTGCTTCAAAAATATCGGCGCAGGGCTTCAACAATTTTTTTTATTGGTTCACAGGAAGGAAAAGGCGCGGTAACTGTCTCACTTGTTTTCTGTGGACACCTTAACCGCGCCGTAAGAGAAAGGGGAAAGGTGGGAGTGAAAGTGGAAATAGAGAAAGAGGAGCCGTAGTGGAGGGCTGCGGAGTAATTTCGACCACCTGGGGATCTTTAACGCGCGCTGACATCGCATAGCACACGGACGCCACTTCGTTTCGCCTCCATTGAAACGCAGCCGCCGTTTCGAACCCGGGAACTCCGGCACAGTGGTCGGGCGTCTTACCACTGCACCACCCCGGCGGCGCAGGCTTCAACAGTTTTTCGTGTTTCCCTCCGGCAGTGCGTCAGCCGTCGTCTCCTTCCACCACCGTCGAGGCCGCGCCGCGGGGCAGAGTGGAACGGAGGAGAAGGGAAGTGGTTGGGTGTTCTTTGCATTATGGCGGGCAAGTGGATGATCACGACTACCTCACAGCTCACACGTATTCAACTTTGAAAGGCTTTCTGGCTTTGTATGAAATGCCTGCGCGTTTCATTTTTTTTATATATATTTGTGGTGCGCATCGAAGGCGCTGACAAGTGCAAAGTCCGACGCGGGGCGCCTCATCAGTGATTGCTGCGCCGTAGCGCATTGTCTTACACTCCTTGGCAGGTCGACGGGTGTTGTATTGCAGGGCCTTGCTCGCTCGCTCCTGAGACGCGTGTGATGGAAGCGGCGCCGTCTACCAGTGCCGGTAGCGCTGGGCGGTGCGAACGAGGTGCAATAACGCTATCGCGTTCCACTCTTGAAGGCGAAGCTTAAGCGTCCTCCAAATTTTTTTATGCGAAGCATATTAACGTAGGTTTCGGGCCCTCGCGCGACGCCCGGCGGTGGCCATCATTGACCCTGAAGTGGGGTCACGTGACATGACGTCACACCGGCTGCAGATGGGGCCTCGTATCGCGCCGTCGGTCGTCTCCCGGCGGTGGCCACCATTGAAGTGAGATCACATGATGTGCAATAACGCTATCGCGTTCCACTCTTGAAGGCGAAGCTTAAGCGTCCTCCAAATTTTTTTTTTGATGATTGCTGACCACTCCAAATAATATTTGTGAAAGAAGGCTGAACGTGCGCAATCATAATCTCGTCCAGCTAGAACCTCCCTTATAAACGAGCGAGGCATAATATTATCAGAACAAAGCTCTATATTGACAATGCTGCGGTTCAGGAAGGTGAGATGTTCATTACCAGATAGTAATATCTACACACTGGGCAATGACTTCTATATATTATCCAAAAAAAACAACAACAAAACAAACATAGCGAAGCGTTAGCACTTACACCATAACATACTTGTCTCTAAGCGAAGTTTGCGTATACATACGCCGTGTTAAAACAATAATTTTTTTCGATTATTCAATTCAGGTCTTTCATCTTGAACGTTGAGCTTGCAAAATTTACCCTAAAAAACGCAAAAGAAACAGGCATGACGCAGAGAGGTTAATAAACGCCCACTACTCGCCACCCGTAAAACATCGCGCTCAACGAAAGTCGACGACTTGGGCGATAAAGTGTCTCCCTGTAAAGCAAAAGTCTCTTTTTTTTTTTTTTGTGCGCATTAAGGTTCTTCTCACTCGCAAAGTAGGTCTGATGATAATCTGGCTGGGAAATCAATTGTAAAATGCTTCACAAACACTGCGCATAACTAGAGAACAGGACGCCGAAAGCCTTCGCCGCTCACTACAGCCGACCATCGCGGATGGGTGGATGGATGGTATATAGGAGCGTCCTCTTTGAAACGGGGTGGTAGCAGTTGTTATTATGCTTATTCCCCCCCCCCCTATATCTTAATTATTGTTTTAGATTAGTTAACTTTACCATCATTCTATTTATTGAATTTTTGTTTCCACATTACTAACATTGTCACTTTTCTGCTTTTAAGCCACCGATCTTCCAGTCGTTTTTTGCTAGCTTCCACCGTCGGTTTATTCCCCCGGCCACTCGTATCTCTAAACCCCAGAGCTTCAGGAAGAGTGACTGCGCCTGCATCAACTTCTGGATGGACATCATTACATTCGAGTATGATATGGTGAACATCTGCGTCCATTTCTTCGAGGTAAGAAACAACCTGTGGTCACTGTCCATTTTTCTCTTCAAGAGCTGCTGATCTCCAATCTTGAGGTAACTGCAAAAAAGTGCTCTCCTCCGCTAGCCGACTCATATCCAAGCAATTTATTTGCATGGTCTCCTCTTGCATGCTACCTTCCTCTGTCTCGCTCTCTTTTTTTGGAGATTTTCATCAGTTAGAGGAAAAGTACAGTGGGTGATTGGAAAATATGCAAGGAACGGCATCACTTCTGAGACACGATGCTCAGTGCTCGATTTCAACCACTTTCCTGTGTTTCACATGCTTATACGATTTCATAATGTCACCTTCTTGGAATCGCTCGTCACACACTTTGCGCGTTTTACCCAACATTTTGTCAGTGCAGGGTATTGCTCTCTCCCACTGTGCAAGGAGGAGCTGATTACACAGCAGAGAAAAGAAGTGTCTCTTAATGCTGCACTGGTACCCACTGGTACATCCTGGTACATAACAGGTTGGCGTGTCATTGCCCAGTCTAAACAAGATATGACACATACCACCTACTTTCTAACGGCAATACCGGATAGCAATCACTGGACAGCAAGCAAACACAAAGCAAATGCGCAAAGCTACTGCAGAGCTGGTAGCGCTTTCTTTATTGTAGTGTGGCCGGCATGGCACAAAGCGTGGCTGCTTCTGGCACTGTTCCAGAGCTCAAAAGGATCTCTAAACGTTGGGTGTGGATTCACCTAATTCACCTACATAGGGTTGTTACAGCAAAAGGTGATGCATTCTTGTTTGTGTGTATGGACCAAGCAAAGTCAGTCTGTGTCCTCATGGGTTCTCATTGGCACCTGGGCTTCATTCTAACATCTATGTATGAGCTGAATGCCGTATGAATAGTCCACTGCTTCCTGGATTGTGTAGCTTAAATTATTATTTTTTTTTTCATACGAAGCGTCTGGTTTGCACATATATGGTTCTCCGCTAACTATTTTGAAGAAGGAATAAAGTTCCAGTAAAAAAAGGAAAGAGCCTAACTGCGAGAGGCTCCTGATAGTCAGCACATGAATACTGGCTCCCTTTCCAACTTGAAACTTTTGATTGAATTTCGCACTTTACAGTCAGCAAAAGTGCTGGTGCTCCGGCCAGAACTTCATTTCCAGCAGTGGGCTTTAATTATGTGCGCTAGAAATCAGGTAGGAAATGTAGCTGGAAATTATGTACCCAGCTTCGGCCTGCAGATTTTTTTTTTCTTGTCACTTTGAATGACACCTTTTGCGGAAGCGTTGGTATCATATAAAGATTGGGCAAATAGCCTCTGTTAATGTTTCTGTGTGTGGTGATTTCTGCCCGCCCACCTTTAACACATGTTCTTTTGTAGATATGCTGTTTGCTAGTTAGGACTTTTTACACAGTGTACGCATAGCAGCTGTAACATTTGGTTTGACGAATAGTTTTAAACTGGCTGCCCCCCCCCCCCCCCCCCACCTGCGACACACGTTTGCGACTCGCAGTGGTGAATGTGCCATACATGCTTCTTTTCATTTCAACAAAGAATGCTAGTGTTGTCTGGTAGCAAGAGTTTTCGATTTTAAAACAAGCCTTGCAGACAAACTAAGATATGTCGTAAGTTGTGAAATTTTTTGTGCCAGTTTGGAATCAGCCTTGGCCAACATAACCAGTGCCCGTCTTTCATTGCAATGTACCATGCTTGTTTTGTGTCATTGAAGCCTAACAATTCAGATGTTTGTCTTCTGTCTTATACTGTACCTGTCTTGTCTTCCTTGTCACAGTTTATTTCAGGAGAAATGGTGACTGAACTTGCAGAGTGTATATGTGGTTCCCTATCATGTAATTACTGCAGTAGGGAACCAGTGTATTTCTACTTTTATGGCTGTCTGGCTGCTAATCTTCATGTATCAAGTGCAAATTGTGCAGAAAATTGAAGGGAAATGAAAGGAAAAAAAGCGAACAGTTGGCAAGGCCAAGGAAAGCATAGGGGGATTTTTTATTTTTCTCTTTTGTTTACCAAAAAGCAAAATTTTTAAAAATCCCCTACACTTTCTTTGGCTTCGCCAACTGTTTGCTAGCTATTGTGGTTTTCATTTGAGTTTTTTGTGCTCTTTCTAGACTGTCTCAATTGGGCTTGTTTTATTTTTAATGCAGTGTACACATGATAATGTCGACGAGGTCATGTTTCAGTTATTTGTATTTAAATATTTGGGAGGTTTCTAAGTCTACCCTGATTGCTGCTGAGCATACTGAATGCTGTTAATGTGTTTAAATACTGCAGCCACTTGTTAAGTAAATTCATTCTGCTGAAGAAAATTGTCCTTGTCTACCTAGTGCTAAGCTTCTTGTTGTTATTGCAATAAGAGTATGGTTTTCCTTTTTTTCTTTTTTTACTGCTACGCTGCACTTTATAATGATCTCCTTGGCAATTTTTTTTTTTTTTAAGGCGAGAACGTTACTGAAATACGAGGACAACTTCCCGGTGTCTCTAGGAAGGCTGCTTTGCAAAACACGGTAGTTTTCTTTTAGAAATTAGATTATAGTACACATGCAGTGTTCTCAAAGGGTTCGAACATCATCCGGTTTACTTTTACAATGGTGAACCAGCATTTTTACCTGTCCCGCAGGGGTAGCCCAGTGATTATAGGGCGCTCGACTACTGTGCCCAACGATGCGAGATCGAACCCAGGCCTCAGCGGCCGCTTTTCGATGGAGGCGGAAAGCTTGGCGCCCGTGTGCTGTGCGATGTCAGTGCACGTTCCCTAGGTGGTCGGAATTTCCGGAGTCCTCTCCTACGGCATCTCTCATAGCCTGAGTTGCTTTGGGACGTTAAACCCCATAAACCAGCCAGCCAAACATTTTTACCTCTATTTCTTCCCTTGTTGGTATCAGCTGTGCTTCCAGGCTGGAAGTTGGCAAAAGCTCGTTGGCACACGGAGCGAAGGAGCGGCACACCAAAGCTCTTTCAAGATAACCGACACGAGCAGACGGAATCGGACAGAGTCATTGATGAGCTTGCATTGTAAAAGCTAACCTGCAAGAGTCGGAAAACCTGCTAGCAGTTCGCCTTGCATCATTATATATTGCAGCCGCGCACGCATTGTGAAAACGGGCAGTGTAGTCTGGCATATCAGATCGATGGCCCTGGCATAATGTGTGGCGTTGGTTATGATAAGCTATTTCCGTCTGAGAAGTGATCACTTGGCATATTCTGACGACATGAACGGCGAGCACATCCGCTTTAGAGAATGAAAAAGTGTCCGCGCGTGTATGTGGAGACGAAAACAGGAAGGCTGGAGAAGTGGGAGGGGAGTGCGGAAGAAAACTGTTGCCAGATAGAAATGGATGCACAAAAACTGCCCCAAAGGTGAACAAAAGGTACACAGATAAGAATAAGAAAAAAAAAAGGGAACGAGATAAGCAAAAAAGGAGAGCCAAAGAAGCGTAATTCAGAAAAGAGGAACTTAAAGAACTACTACAGTGATACAAGCACATATACTGTATTAAAAAAAAAAAAAAAAAAAAAAACCTGCAGTTAGCTAGGAGCAAGTGAGGTTTCTAAATTCTAGATATTGGGCTTTGGTAGCGGAGGGGGTCAATTTGCAAACAGCACACCAACATAAGAACTTCCTTTCCTTCGTCTTAAAGCTTGGAGGATATGTTTGGCCAAGTGATCTTTGTAATCCTGACTGGGCCAATTAAGGCGCCTCTGCCTTTCGTAGTGCTGCAAACAGCTTGTGAGATGAAGCATATAGTTGATTGTTTGGGATAGGGATGCAGAAGGGGAAACTGAAAAGAGGGGGTTAGTTCCTCTCACCCCTGCACACTATAATAGATAAGCACTTGGTATTGTTGCCAGAATCATGTTAGCTTCTTTACATCATCAAAAACACAGATATGTCTGTATTCTCTGAATAAGAAATGTCAGTGACACCATTTTTAGTTATATAATGTGGGAAAACCAACTTATAAAGCTTTTAAAGGAATATTTTGATGTTCTCATATTGCCTCTTATAAATAAAAAAAATAGATTGGTTAAGTATAGGTAATTAAGTCTAATCATTAAGCTGTACCGGGTACCCAAAGTCCACCTTGCTGCACAACCCACCGGCAGAGACTGCATAGGTGTCTCTTCATAGTTTAGGATATTCAATCTGTAAAGATGAACATCATCTTAGAGAAATTTGTTGGAGACACTGTTTTAATAAGCATTCTTGTATACTATTTGTCAGCATTTACAATTTCATTAGTTCGGCATCTAAAGAGATAGGCGGTGCACTGGAAAATTCTGACAAATTACAGTTTATGAGAAATTTCATTCTTGTTGCATGTGCTGCAAGCATTACATGAAGCAGCAATACATAAAATCTCAAACTTTGTGGCTTGTTCAAGGAAATATAGGGGTATTGAAGGGCATTGTTTTTTGCATCTTGAGCAAGATAATGTGGTTTTGAAGTGAAATGGCAGTCTTGAGAAGTCTTTTGCATAAGCATATGCTGATGTGTTAGTGTGAAACTAGCAATGAACTTATGTAAAAGTTGCATTTTATTGCCATGATTTACATAATTCTGCATCTGTGGCATCACTTCAATGGTGTACATGTGCAGAAGGTGCTTTGGATGCGCCTTGCTATCATTGCGCTTTTAGCAATGAAACGCTCCATATTTCTGAAGTGGTATCCGCATTTTATAACACAAGTTCGCGCTGCTCCACAAGCTGCACCGTGCTTTTTTACAAAAGGGCAGTCACCCCGGTTCTCGAGCATGTTGTGCTGAAGAAAACTAATGAGCTTTGCCCTCCCATCACCCTTCAGTTTTCTCGCTTTAAAAAAAAAGAAGGGGGGGGGGGGGGGGTTGAAGACCATTCTGGTTCCAACTTCCTAGCTGGGCAGGTAGCCGGCGCTGGTGCTCTGTGTTCTTTTTGAAAGCGTGCGTTCACAGCGATACTCTCCGACTTTATCGCGTCACATCTTAATGTTCGTAGTGGAGTACGTGGCCACGGCGGCCTCGGCGACCTATCGAAAGATGAGTGGCTTGCCAGATCTAGCGATGGTAATGACTACCGAAACGAACTACATTCATTGAAAGCGATGCTAATTCAGAGGAATTATCTGGTCAACTCCCTTAATATGGCCCTCGAAAAAGCAAGCACTTTAAACCGCAGCGATATGTGCTCACGAAACGACCAAAGGCCAACACTGAAAGCCGGCCTTCTTTTGTAACTAAATACTCCAATGCCTTTTCAAACATAAACAATATATGCTGTGGAAATACCGCTCCATGCTAATGTGTAATGAACTCCTGAAGAAAATAATCATAGAAGCACCAATGGTAACATACAAACGTAACACAAAATTCAGAGATATTTTAGGACATTCTAAACTCGACATGCATCCAACACAACCATACTCTTGCTCTCGACCTAGATGTAAGACGTGCAATCATATCCAAAAAGACACCACGGTTAAAAGTAATGCAAGCGATTTCACTTTTCACATAAAACCAGGCTTTAATTGGACATCTTCAAACATTGTCTACCTTCTAGAGTGCTGCTTCTGTCATAAACAGTGCGATCCGGTAAAAACGTTCCCGGAAAAAATGTCTCTATATGCGAAGTAGGAAAAAATGTCCCCGAACAACTGCGTTTCCCTGTGTCAAACTGCAATGATGAATGATGTGTGTTAACTGTATTACAGCGGTTCCACCTGTCTGCTTGGAAGTGACCGCGAACGTTGAGCTGATGCGTGCGTCTATATATATATAAAAAAAAAATGACAGCGGCAATACAGTGACAGCGCCTCGTCTTCGCTTTGTTTGCGAGGAAAAGGCGAGCTGACCACCGGCTTTACCGGACCAGAAGCCTAGAGCGGTGCTTTAGGGTGGCCATGGTGCACGGCTGGTTAAGCCTTCTCCTACTTAAACCATCATCACCCTTATCACATTCTACATCATCCTCAGAGGAATGGCTGAACCTCGTCACCAGAAGGTCTGGGAGGTAATTCTAGTGATGTCTTCTACTTTAGGCGGTTCCCCGAGACTACCACGTACTGTTCTGCTTGTACCCTTCTCAGTGGCCAGTATTACCAAGCTGATTAGACCTTTCTTAATCATTGCTTAACAAGCTGCACTGCTCGGAACCACGCAAGATATAAAGAGCCAGGAGTCTCTTTCTTCATTCTTTTACGCAGTGCTTGTAAACATCTCGGGCACCTAGAGGACAGAGGCTCCAAATGATTGCATTTAACCCAAAGCCAAGAAAGAATGGTATAAAATGTGAATATATATTTTTTTTATTTTTTTTTTCAGGTGAGTAATGGAAGAAATAATTCTTAGGGCCAATTTTTGCCTTGGGGACGTTTTTTCCTATAGTTGTCGCTTCTTTAGGGGCCGTTTCTTCCGGGGACGTTTTTTCCGGGGCCGTATCTTCAGAGGACCTTTTTTCCGGGGGCGTTTTTGCCTACACTCCATAAACAGTACATCGGAAAGACAGGGCAACCAATGAACATTAGGATTAATGGCTATCGGGCAGACACGAACAAAAGCCTCCCGAAAGCCGTTTCCCAGCATTGTAATAAGAAAGAATGCCAAATTCGAAAAAATTAAATTATATATTCTCCAGTCAGGCTTGAAATCTGCAAGGGACAGAAATTATAGAGAAGCATATCAAATCCATAAATTTATAACATTGGAACCAGCAGGAATAAATATCTCTAAAGGAAAGATAGAATCCCTTAAATATATTTCCTCTGCACCACAAATATTTGGAAAAACAATCCCATATAGCGTTAATATTGTACAGTTTATTCACAGCTTGTGTACACTCTATCCCCTTCTGAAATAGCATAGGCTGCAGGTGTTTCTCCTCTTCTCACTTCCCACTTGAGTTGGCCCTCCATCTTTTTCTTTTGTCCCACCAGCTATGGTTCACTGCGTGGTTATTATTCCCTTTCTTTGTCCCCCTCACCTCACTTTGTGGAAAGTTTTTAATAATTGTTCCCCTGCAGATATGGTCCTTATCAGGACCCTTTGGAATGCCTGCCTGTTTTTAAAAGTATATCTGCTGCTTTAGGTGGCGACTAATCATCCACCCGGCATTGTAGTTTTTCCTGGTACTGCTGCTTTTATTTCTTTTTCAGTCAACAGAATCACGTGTTCCAGTTTGAAAAATACATACTGAAGAAACTTTTTTTTTTCCACTCCTTGACCTACTTTCTTCTCGCCCACTCCCCCCATCCCCAGCTTTTCTTCTATGGTGGCAACAGCTTTTAAACATCTGCAGGTGATGATCGTGTTGCAAATTTGCAGGGTCGCAGCGGAGCACCAGAGCAAGATGACCAGCGTGGCAGGCTTCTCATTCTGAACAGCCCGTGCCGTGCTTGCGCTCCGAGCACGCGCTGTACATCTTTAGTTTCCTCCAACATGGGCTGTTAACGCTGATCTCAGCGCTCCGCTTTATAGCGTCGGCGGGCGCTATAATCGCTTTGCCTTAACAAAGACAAGTCCACTTGTCGAAACGTTGGCTCAACCTGCGAACTGAGGCTCCCCCCTCTAGTCTTTTCTTCCTCTAGTTCTACCTCGCCTGATCAATAGCAATCAATTTTCCAAAAGTACATTCAAGACTCGCATCTCGAAAGCGGCTATTGGAGACGGTACATAATGAAGCCGATGACAAACTAAAGATCTTTGAAAGATCAATGGCCGCTGCAAATGTAAAGTACGCTGTACTGCGATATATCCTATGTTCCAGTCAGTAAAACGGCTATAGGGGAGAAAACTTATGTCAGGGGGCGCTGCGCCGCTCTGTGCGTCACCCATGAAGGGGTACAGGCAGATATGGGCTGGGCATCTTTCGAAGTACGGGAAGCTCAGAGTAAAGTATTATATGAGGAACGTCTGAGGAAATTAGACAGTAACACATGGGCTGCTAAAGTATTTAAATACCTATACCTAAAAAGCGTTGACTGACAATGGAGGAAACTAACCAGTAAGTATGCTGGTCACAAGGACGAAGAAATAGAGTGTTAAGCAACAGGTGAAAAACAGAAGGTAAAAATTGGATAAATTCGATGGAAAAGAAAGAGTGTGGAATTGTACCGAAAGTGGAAAAGGCAGATCAGGAAGGAAGCTTTCTTTGATAACTCAAGAGGCACTGCCCTACTTATTGAAGCTAGATCAGGGTACCTTAGAACACGCAGCTACAAAAAGAAATTTAACGATGAAGACGACTCATGTGCAGTATGTGGTAACTCCACTGAAACAGTTGACCATGCATGCTGTACTCGAATGTAATGGTATCCATCCGGAAGACGATGCAGGCGCAGTCACTCTTCCTGAAGCTCTGGGGTTTAGAGATACCAGTGGCCGGGTGAATAAACCGGCGGTGGAAGCTAGCAAAAAACGACTGGAAGATTGGTGGCTAAAAGCAGAAAAGTGACATAATGTTAGTAACTTAGAAACAAAAATTCAATAAATAGAATGATGGTATAGTTAACCAATCTAAAACAATAACTAAGATATAGGGGGGAAATGAGCATGATAGCAACTGCTACCAGCCCGTTTAAAAAGGAATGCTTCTATATTCCATCCATCCATCCATCGTCAGCGCCCTCCATGGAGACCCCGTCAAAACCTCCGCGCAGCGCGGCCGCGTCGTCTGCTCCCCGCCGCATGGAAAAGCATGTTGTCGTCTGCTTCGCGCTGCTTTCCAGGATGTATTTGCGGCGCGCGATCGGTTATTTCTCTCCTCCTCCGGCCGCGTTTTGGCCGCCGTCGCGCTCCAACAAAGAGGACAGAACAAAAAAAAAAAAAAAAAAAGGGGGGGGGGGGGGGGGCGGGGGGGAAGAACTAGAATAAGAAAAAAAAATGACGGCTCGCTTTTTTTCGCAAAAGCTTGTGTGGAAACGGTAACAGGGTTATTGTCGGTGATTTTTTTCTTCTCTATCTCGCACCTCTGTTTTTAACTGGCGGGGCCGTAGCAGCCATCGCGGAACCGAGTCGGCCTCAAGAAAAAGATATTCGTCATTAATGCGATCACTTGGCGCTTATAAAGGAAAAACACATACGTCAATCGTTCTATCCTCATACGCGATCCTGCTTCGGGAGCTCAAAACTCCGCATTCGCTAGATGAGATAACTGAATTAGGAATTGCACAGCGTAGCTGTGGAATTAAGAAGACAAAGGTTTCCGTGGAGAGATGTCCCCGCCTGCGTGGAAAGTCGGCAGGCATTTCCTCGCTCTTCGTCTCGTGGAGAGGAAACTGCCGCAAAAATGGCATGCCTCGGCTTCTCGTCAGTGACCTAGGTCATTAAGAAACCCCTCATCGGTAAAGGTAGATAGGTAATTGATTTCGGATGCCAGCGCCGCAGCAGCGAACTTCCCCTGGCCACTGTCGGCAGGAACTATGCAAGGCGACATGCTTTGTGCATTTGTAGGGAACGCGTCCTAATCGCTCCGAAAACAGGCACCACGGCGCCGGTAGCATCGCCTAAAACGTCTGTTTCCAATAGACCCCTTTCAAGTGAGCAGTCACAAAGGGAAAAGAAGCTCCCCAATCAGCGCCCGGCGCACGCGATGCTGTGTACAAGCGCATCGGTTATTCTCCACGAGAAGGCTGGTCCATTCTCTCAGCAACATGGACAGATACATCAAGAGATGCCGCCTCAAGGCCTTTCAAACTACCTGTCGCTTACTTCTCGCCTTCAAGTAGCGAATTCGTGGTCATATTTTTTTTTTTTTTTTTTGTGTCTGAGCCTTCCAACAAGCGCTCTTTGAAAACAATCTCCGCGGCGATTAATTAATCATAATTTCTCGCTTTCGAAAGCACCGATAAAAAAACATGCCTCCAGCCAGCCTCTATGTCAGCCAGGGCACAGAAAAAAGCAAAAATAAGAAATCCCGCTGGCAAAGAGCGCCGGCTTCGTGCGCACAGACGCGCGACCATCCCCCCTTGTCCTCACTTTCCTTCTCCCGTTCCGCGTGCACGTGCGGCTGTCCGTGGCACGCGCTCCCGAGCGAGGGGCTGCGCAGATTCTGCAGGCAGCCGTGCGCAGCGCGGGCGCGAATTTTTTTTTTTTTTTTTTAGGAAGGGAAAGGCGCAGTAACTGTCTCACTTGTTTTCTGTGGACACCGCAACCGCGCCGTAAGGGAAGGGAGGAAGGTGGGAGTGAAAGTGGAAAGAGAGAAAGAGGAGCCGTAGTAGAGGGCTACGGAGTAATTTCGACCACCTGGGGATCTTTAACGTTCGCCGACATCGCACAGCACACGACGCCTCTTCGTTTCGCCTCCATCGAAACGCAGCCGCCGAGGTCGGGTTCGAACCCGGGTACTCCGGCACAGTAGTCGGGCGTCTTACCACTGCACCACCCCGGCGGGGCGCGGGCGCGGATGCGCGTAGGCATGGCCGGGATAAAGGGGAGAGAGGCGCGCGTCTTATGGCGATTTCCACTGGCCGCTACGGAGCACGTTTTCTTGCTCCGGGACGACGATTTCGATTTCGACTGGTCGACCAAGATAGGTTGCGCGTATTCCGCTGGTCGTTTGGGGGAGAAAGAGCGCGCGCCTCACTCCCCTTTAACCCGGCCATGGCGTAGGCACGGATGGTCTCGAGGGAGAGAGCGCGAAGGAAGCGCTCTCTCCATCGAGACTGGCCGTGGCGTAGGCTTTGTAGTTCCTCTCCGCTCCGCTAGAAACCGAGCGCTGGCGTCGCGGAGCAAACTCCAGCTTTGGTTCCCTATTATGCGTACTTAATAAACAAATCGCACCCCGCGTATCTCTACGTAAATGCCTTCTAAAAAATAAAACAAAGCTGGTCCTGAGCCATAATTACGTATAATTATTTCTATATTTGCCTCGATAAGAGAAAGTAGCAGGGGGGCGGGTGGGGGGGGGGCGGGGTGGGGGCCGATGTAGCTCAGTTAGAGCACCGGACGCGATATTTGGAGGTCGTGAGTTCGGTTCCCACCATCGGCACCCTTTTTTTCCCTTCTACTTTGAGCTTATTTATCTCTCCCCTAAACAGATATTACTAGTTTATGGGATTACCGAAGTTAAAAAAAAAAAAAAGTACAATCCCCAATGCTTTCCTTGTCCTCGCCGACTGTTGGCTTCTTTCCTTCATGTATTATAACGAGCACCCTCATTTCCCCTTCATTTATCGGCTTGTAGCTTACGGGGGTCTCGGTTCTGGCAGTCTTGAAGCCATAGGTAGCGTAAGGGGGTTGTAGCACAGCTTCCGCCCTCGGTCTTGATCACGTTCTACGTGACGCTGGCGGTAACACAGGACGTTCCACGCACGCCGCTATGGTTGAGGGTAGCGCTGGTGAACGCTCTCAAGGTTCGTATACAGAAAACATTAATACCCAAGAGAAAGGAGCAGGGGGGACAGCGGCCGATGTAGCTCAGTTGGAAGAGCACCGGACGCGATATTCGGAGGTCGTGAGCTCGGTTCCTACCATCAACACGTTGTTTTTCCTTCTACTTTGTGTTTATTTATCTTTCCCCTAAACAGATTATATTACTAATTTATGTGATTACCGACGTTAAAATTAAAAAAATATATATGAAGTACAATCCCCAATTCTTTCCTTGTCCTCGCCGACTGTTGGCTTCTTTCCTTCATGTATTATAACGAGCACCCTCATTTCCCCTTCATTTATCGGCTTGTAGCTTACGGGGGTCTCGGTTCTGGCAGTCTTGAAGCCATAGGTAGCGTAAGGGGGTTGTAGCACAGCTTCCGCCCTCGCTCTTGATCACGTTCTACGTGACGCTGGCGGTAACACAGGACGTTCCACGCACGCCGCTATGGTTGAGGGTAGCGCTGGTGAACGCTCTCAAGGTTCGTATACAGAAAACATTAATACCCAAGAAAGGAGCAGGGGGGACAGCGGCCGATGTAGCTCAGTTGGAAGAGCACCGGACGCGATATTCGGAGGTCGTGAGTTCGGTTCCTACCATCAACACGTTGTTTTTCCTTCTACTTTGTGTTTATTTATCTTTCCCCTAAACAGATTATATTACTAATTTATGTGATTACCGAAGTTAAAATTAAAAAAATATATATGAAGTACAATCCCCAATTCTTTCCTTGGCCTCGCCGACTGTTGGCTTCTTTCCTTCATGTATTATAACGAGCACCCTCATTTCCCTTTGTTTTATCTGCTTGTCCCCGTTGCAGGAATACCACCGCACTGCCCTCCTACGTCATCTTGACATTAGCGCTCTGCGCACTCGCATTGGCTGTTGCAGTCCGCCGGTGCGTTTACCGCATGCGGACTGCCGGTGACATCGGCCCGGCTGGACGCAAGAGGCGAGCGCCGATTAGCCGGAGCGGATCGCACTCGCTTTTCGCACGTGTGTTCCCGTCCGATGTCTGACAGGATATAACGTCAAGAGAGCTTACGATAAGTGTGGACACACATTCTGATGTCGCAGCGAAAACACGTAGCGGCCGATCGGCACTACTTTATACAGGCCGCTATTAAATGACGATGCCGGTTCACGCTGCGCGTTTTTCTGTTTACACTTTGTGCGTTATTTGGTCGTATATGTTCCTGTCGCCATGCTTGTTCGCTGCTGCCTAAGCTGCAAATTGGTGTGTTCGGCACAACCATTATGGGGAAAACTTTTAACCTCCATAATCGCTCCATCGCCTGCGCGGTTTTCTTTTGCATGAGAAAAAAAAAATCAATATAGACACTAATTACAAGTATTGAGCGTACGTGACGAAACACGCACTTCCATGACTCAGTCATGGAAGTGGTAAATAGCGAAAGTTATCCAAACGTGACAACAGTGCACAAGCTCCGCTATGACAACATTTTTATCTAGATTATGCCAGCCTGTGTCCAGCTACAAAACAGTGCATTGAAATAGTGGCTTGCGTCGCATGATGCTTAGTCGGCGGAGATTGTTTTAACAAGCTCTAACTACCGCTTTCCGCAGTGCTCGTTTTCAGAACAATTGGTAACTTTTAGCGTGCACCGCTTCATTCGTCTAGAAGCGAAATACGGCATTTGGCTTACGGCACAAACTCGTTGGATAAATATTGAAACCCAGCATGGTCATGTGCGGGCCCTCCTGGCCGCGCCGTTCCGGGAATGAGAGAGGGAAGACAATTGAAGGGGTTCTCTGAATATGCCTCCTGGTACAAGCGCCAGTGATTGACAATGCAGTCAGTGCTCTCTCCCCCACCCGCTCATGTTGCTTTCCCCTCTCCTCATGCAAGGCGGCAAGGGAGGAGGAACGCTGATAAAGATGTGAACACGTCACGTTTGCGCGAAAAAGGAGACACTCCGCTTTCTTCGCCTCGCGAAAATTGCTTTCCTCCTCGCATGCGATGCATCCCTACTACAGTACCAGTCTTGCTGTCACCTGCTGTGCGAGTGGTACGCGCGTGCGTCTCGTTTGGCGTCCTGACGAGCCATGACCTCGTCGTCGCCCTTGGACCGCGAAGTCTCGTCGTGGATTTCGTTTTTAGAAAAGCTGGTAAAGGATCCGGAAAGCCAGCAGCTGTTCACAAGCCTCCAGCTCAATCTCGGAACTGACTCCCGTCCGGCAGCCTGCCCTCCGAGCGAAGCCACTTCTGCGAGCGTCCCAGGCCAGTTCCTCGTGCCGACGCAGCCACCGTCAGCCAGACAAGAAGAGCAGGCTGTCAGCTGTGCTCCGCAAACGTTTGTGCCGACTGCGTCGAATCATCCCAGAAACCATCCCGTTGTGAACTGGTCTCACTGTCAGTACAGTGCAACAGGACAGTCCGCATCTCCCACACTGCTAACGGTCACTTCTGCTGGCGAAACCTTTGCACCGTCCTGCAAGAATCAAGAAAATTACAATTCCCTTGCTGATTCGCCCGTTAATCAAGTGATGGGATCTACCATCCCGGATTGGTCTAGCTATCATCATGCTTCACCAGACATATTCGCAACCCACAATCTGCAAGCGGTCGGCGCTCCGGAGCAAACGTCCTCACTGCCTAATGTCAAGGGAAGACCGAAGACCGCTAACCAAATGGAGTACAGTTACTTACTCGATTCGCTCGGCAATCAAACTGCGGGACCCACCGTCGTGTACTGTTCTCGCAATAAGCGCGCTTCAGCTGCATCCACATCCCCCAGCCTACAAGCGGTGAGTGCTCCTTACCAAATCTCCTCAACTCCAGTCAAGAAAGTTACCAAGAGAAAGCCTAGGAAGTCTAAAAACGTACATAATTATGCTTCTGTTGTCAATTTGCAAGGCAATCAAAATGTGGGATCATCCGTCGTAAACTGGCTAGGCTATCAGTGCACTCCGACAGTATCCACATCCCCCAGTTTACAAGTGGGGAGGGATCCTGAACAAACATTGGCCGCGTCCTTTAAGAAGAGCGCCAAGAGTAAATCGAAGAACGCCATTACCCAAGATGAGTACAGTTCCCTTGTAGGTTTGTCCTGCGATCAAACTGCGGACAACAGTGCCGCGAGCTGGCCCGGCTACCAGTACACTGGAGTAGCAGCCATTTCTTCATCCCCGAGCCCGCAAGCAGTGAGTACTTCTCACCAAATCTCCACTGCCGAGAGTAAACCGAGGAATGCCATGACCCAAGAAATGAACAATTCCCTTGTATGTTCGCCCTCCGATGAAACTGTGAGAACCAGTGTCGTGAATTGGCGCGGTTACGGGTACACTGGAGCAGCATCCGTTTCTTCATCTCCGAGCCCGCAAGCAGTGAGCGCTTCTCAACAAATCTTTGCTGCCGAGAGTAAACCGAGGAATGCCATGACCCAAGAAATGAACAATTCTCTTGTATGTTTGCCCTCCGATCAAACTGTGAGAACCAGTGTCGTGAATTGGCGCGGTTACGGGTACACTGGAGCAGCATCCGTTTCTTCATCCCCGAGCCCGCAAGCAGTGAGCGCTTCTCAACAAATCTTCGCTGCCGAGAGTAAACCGAGGAATGTCATGACCCAAGACAAGTACAGTTCCCTTGCAGGTTTGCCCTGTGATCAAACTGTGAGAACCAGTGCCGCGAGTTGGCCCAGCTGCCGGTACACTGAAGAAGCAGTTGTATCTGCATCTTCGAGTCGGCAAGCGGTGGGTGCTCCTTACCAAATCTTCTCAACTCCGATCAAAAAAGGGGCCAAGAGAAAGCCTATAAAGTTTGAAAAGGTAGATAATTATGATTCTGTTGTCAATTTGCATGGCAATCAAAATGTGGGACCATCCGTCGTAAACTGGCCACGTTATCAGTGCGCTCCGACAGTATCCCCATCTCCCAGTTTACAAGTGGGGAGGGCTCCTGAAGAAGCATTCGTGGTGCCCTTTATGAGGAGCGTCGAGAGTAAACCGAAGAATGCCATGAGCCAAGAGAAGTACAGTTCCCTTGTAGGTTTGCCCTGCGATCAAACTGTGAGAACCAACGAGAGTTTGCTTGGCTGCCAGTATACCGAAGCAGCAGCCGTATCTGCATCTCCAAGCCCGCAAGCGGTGAGTGCTCCTGACCAAATCTTCGCAACTCCCATCAAGCAAGGTGCTAAGATAAAGCCTAGGAAGGCTAAAAATGTAGATAATTATGGTTCTGTGGTCAATTTGCACGTCACTCAATATGTGGGATCACCCGTCGTAAACTTGTCACGCTATCAGTGCGCTCCGACAGTATCCACACCCCCCACTTTTCAAGTGGGCAGGACTCCTGAACAAACATCCGCGCCGCACTCCAAGAAGGGTACGAAGAGAAAAGCGAAGAATGCTATGACCCCAGCGAAGTGCATTCCCTTTGTAGAATTGAAGTGTGATCAAGAGTTGGGAACCAATGTCGCAGGTTGGCCCAGTTACCCGCAGTACACTGAGGGAGCAGCCGTATCTGCTTATCCGAGCCCGCAAGTGGTCAGTGCTCCTGACCAAACCATCGCACCTCCCGCAAAGAAATATGCCAAGAAAAAGCCGACGAATTTTAAGCACCAACAGGATTACAGTTCCCTCGTCAATTTGCACAGAAATCAAACTATGGGCTCGCCATTCGCAGCCTGGTATAGTTCTCCGTTCTCTGCGACAGTATCCACCCCCGATTTGCAAGCAGGGAGCACTCCTGATCACATCGCACCGCCCGCCAAAAGGGGTACGCAGAGAAAACCGAGAAATGCCAAGAACTTAGAGAAGTGCAATTCTCTTGCCCAGTCGCCCAGTAGTGACACTGCGGGGCCCAGCTTACCTTGTCTGCAAGAAGTAAGCCTTGCTGCCCAAGAGTTTCCCTCTGCTGTGCCAAATCAAACATGGCAAGGCCGCATGAACGAAACGCTGCAGCGGCAACGGAGTGAATTTAATGTGTCTGCCAGTGTCATCACAAACGACGCTGTTGATGGTCAGAACGATCCAGTCATCAACAACGGTAAACCTTTCTTATGCCGCAGCGGATATTGTGATCGAGACCAAGGAAGTGTTGCCTGGAATAAGGCATCTTCAGGCACCGCCCAAATTCCTCCTCCTCAAGAGGGTCCCGGTACAGACAATAACAATGAGACCACGGTGGTGGAGAAAATGAGCCTTACTGCTGAAGAACTCGCCCCGTTCATGCCTAACAGTGTGCGTCAGAGTCCCGTTAACGAAACGCTGCAACCTCACTCGAGTGGACATTGTGTGTCTTCGGATATCATCACTAACCGTGCAAATCTAGTCAACAACATAGGCGAATCTTCCATGTATGACAGTCGAGATTGTAACCATAGCCAGGAAAGTGTTACTTACGGTGATGTATTCTCTATTACTGCTTTGGCTCATTCACCTAAATATAGTCCCGGTTCAGAGAACCACAACCCGACCACGGCGGTGGAGCAAACGAGCCGTGCTGCACAAGAACTATCCCCTACCGCACCGAACCAGACGTGGCAGAGCAAAACTTTGCAACCACAATCGAGTGGACTCTGTGCGCCTTCTGATCTCAATACTGACGGCACCACTGACGGCCCGCGTGAACTTTCTGTGTGTGTAGACTACAATGAAGGGTTCTCCAGTAACGCCCATAGCACCATTCCTAACGATGGCCCCGGATCAGAGAACCATAACCCGACTATGACAGTGGAACAGAATGCTGGCGACCATTCATCGGAAAGCGCAGTTAGTAACATCGGGGCCTCTTCCCTCGACGGCAGGACAGCAGAGAATGAGAAGCTTCCTTTGTTTGCGAATATCCGCATCTCTGATTACGGCCAGCCGTACTACATGTCCTCAGATTCGCTGAACTCCTTTGTCCCTTGAGATGTGAAAAGAGCGCGTCATAACACGGACAGAAACCCTGCATGTGCACGGCTCCACTTTATGTACATAGTTGTACATTTATACGTTGGTTAGAATTAATAAAGCTACTTGAGTCAGTGTAATGCCTTGTTTCTCTCTCTCTCTCTGTGTGTGTGTGTGTTTTAGTCTGAGGGATTTCATGATTTCTGGCACGGAAGGCGACTACGTAACTTTCTTTCAGTTGTCGTCAAATGGACGGAGATGGAAATGCCAATGCTTTCTTCTCCCTCTCTCTCTCTCTCTCTTTTTTTTTTCTTGAGAGCGTAGGGGATTTTGCGCACTACCAATAAAAGAACCACGTACGTCTACTGCAGTACCAATACGCATAAGCAGCAATAAAACAATCACTTCATTAACGCCGGTGTCTCAGCCCTCGGGAAGTTATTCGTGGCTAGGTAGTGTTATGTTTCCATGTTTTGCAGCGTTTAACTGAACTCGACAGAGCCCCAAACCAAGCCTGTTATTATGAAAAGCGGGATTATAAAGGGTAAGGCACACCTCGTTCGCTATTCACTTCTGAATTCTTTTTTTTTAATACTTTTCTTCCTCGATCTTTATCCATTTTCGTGTAAACTTCCTAATAATCTCATCGCAGTTGAGGGGGCCACCTTATCGGTCAACTCGATCGCTGCGAATGGCCTCTCTAGTGCCATTTTGTTCGTATTCTGTCTAGATGGGGCAGTTACGTCTGCTACCTTGGAAAACATGCTTCGCGCAGGTACGTTTGAGGCCATCTGGGATTCAAGGAACCTGTATGCTAGCAGTGAGTGATCGATCTTTCAGAGCTTTGAAAACCCAGAACCATCAAGTGGAAGACCGCCTTTGGATTCAAAAATGTTTTTCATTTCCTTCCGTCATGTGTCCGCCGTTAAAAAACACGATCGTTACATTTCGCCCCCACTGAAACGGAGAAGCCTTGTTTTATCCCGAGCACTCAGTGGCCGAGCCAGGAATGTCTTTAACGTCTGCAAGGTCGCATCTCTTTGTTCGCAGATTTCGTTTGGCCGTTCGCCTTGGTCATACAAAAGATCGAGAGAGTAATGCGTGCCGGAAGGTATTCGTCAGGGGCATTGACTCTGGCTCGTTCAAGCAGCCGGAAGGGTTGGGGGAAGTTATGCACACACCCGGTTGTGAACTGCACAACGCTTCTTACTTCCTACAGCGCCAGTGTGTATGCGAGTCTCTTGTCGAGCACTCCCGCTTGGACGACGCCTATTTTACGACCCTCGGAGAAACCGGTTTGACTGGGCTGCTAAGGGCGGGTGTCGTCAACTCTTTTCTTTGCTGCCGAAACAGCCCAGCACCCCAATATGGCAGCATCCTTCACCCTTCCGTAAAATCGTCTTTATTTATAAATGATTTTAGCTTGAGGAGGTTGATATATGTACTGAACACAATAAAACCGGCGAGGAAGAGAAAGTAAATCAGGTTATCACGGCTTGTTTATTCTGTTCGGCAAGCAAAGTAGGATGGACAGTTGAGCGAGTTGGTACGATTGCATAGTGGGTGGAACAGCGCGAAAAGACGAAACACAATAAGAGACGCATAACAGACAAGCGCTCGTCTGTAGTGCGTCTCTTCTTGTGTTTCGTGTTTTCGCGCTGTTCCACCCACTCGGCAAGCAAAGACAGCATATTTTCAGGCAGTGCTGGAAACAAACGCTGGCAGGCGTTTTTAAATTTGGTCTAATTGGGACAAACGACGTTCGGCGTTCTTCCTCGCCTCACTTCGCGGATGAGGACTCGTGTGGCTCGTAGGGGACAGCACAGGCTGCCATGCAGATGCCGCGGACATTTATTTATACTAATGGCCATTTGCAAACCTTCCTTTCGTTCAGCAACTTGCCCTAATGCATCTTTGAGTAACGCTTGGTTAGTGGGGTTACAGATTTCGGAGTATAATATATATGCAGTAATAAGCATCCAGCTTAACCGCAGTGCGAATACCATTCAGCGCATCATTAAAGATACATAGAACAGGCTTACCTTATCAGTTAGGGGAATAGGGCAATAGCGGGTCGCGAGTGCGTATGCCCTGAGTAAATACCGCACCCCTCGTCTATTAATCGCAGCACTCCCCACATGCGCACTGTCGTCCCGCTCTTATTACCCTGTCTCCCTAACCTGTAGGGCCTCTATATTCATCATCATCATCATCAGCCTGATTATACCCACTGCAGGGCGAAGGCCTCTCCCATATTTCTCCACTTAACCCGGTTCTGTGGAAGCTGCATCCACTTGACCCCTGCGAACTTCTTAATCTCATCCGCCCACCTAACTTTCTGCCGCCCTCTGCTACGCTTTCCTTCCCTTGGAATCCAGTTTGTTACCCTCAGCGACCATCGGTTATCCTCTCTTCGCACTACATGCCCTGCCCATGTCCATTTCTTCTTCTTAATTTCCACTAGAATGTCGGTAACTTGAGTTATTTCTCTGACCCACTCTGCACGCTTTCTATCTCTTAATGTTACCCCTACCATTTTTCGTTCCATAGCCCTCTGGGTTGTGGAACTCCTTATTAATACACAAACGAAACGGAAGGGATCTACGACCCGAGGCTTGGGGAACGACAGTCTCCTGAAGGTCGTCATATAATATAAAAATTTTCTAGGCCCTCAGGGTAAGCTGCAAGCTAGTTAATAAGTCGGGAATTTTCCAGAATCTTAAAACCATTTTCAGTGGGAAGTCTCACCGAAAGCCATCAAAAAGTTCCTAAAGACAGCGTCTATTTGTTTTTCGTTCTTAATTCATTTGGCAAAGTCACGCCTCGTCTGAGCCAGTAACCAGAACCGAATATTTCTTGGACAGCGTTGGGCCGAATACATGGATTATGCCTCGTGATTAGTGGCGCCGCCGCGATGGCCTCCTGTCTGCATAGAGTAAATTATTTCAATAAAGCAATGCTTGCCTCTTCAAACTGTACGGCTGGTATAGAAAATTTGACTGCATTTTTTCGGGGCTTGCCGGAGAACAATCGTATTCTGATGACTGAATACACGTTGTATGTCCAACAAAACGGCCAAGGGTACGAAACTTGGTTTTTTCCGACCTTCGCTCCCATTGTCTATGGTGGATGCAGTACCGCAAGCTACAGGTTATGAAAAAAACACTCTCCTGTGTGTCATCTTTTTATCTCATCTATTCGTGGTGAACTGAACCAAAACTGCATGAATCGCTATTCACTGTTTTGAAGTTGTTCACGTGATAAAAAAAAAAAAAATGCTACTTCTCCAAGATATCTGCAGCATGCTGCCTTTGCAATTGTGCTCCTAAGTGCCCCCGCCAATTTGGGGGGAGAGAGGCGCGTAGGAGCACAATTGCCTATTGTAGTGCGCGTGAGCCTGGTTGGACCGGGGTACCTCCATCTTCTTAGTGGTGCAACCATCTTGTGAGATGAAGTATAAGGTAACCACCTATGTTGCTGTTCTAAGGGCTAGATTCCGGAACGGCGGGGAGGCAGTGTAGGTCTCATCCCCATCCGGCCTTTCGGCAGTGGGCAAAATAATCTCCTGTGGGCGGTCGGGTGCGAAGATGGTAGCCTGCGCACGAGCTTCGTGCTTGGCTGGCGAAGAAGTAGTTATTTCATTTAAATTACGTTCGGCCTGACAAAGACAAGGTGTTACTGCTAAAAGTGATCTTCCAACAAACAACTAAGATAAAGCGAAAGTTTGGTGAAAAATACAGTGTGTGTCGGGAAAGTAATGCAATATTTTTTTTATTTTTTTTTTTATTTTTTTTTTTGGGGGGGGGGGTGCGTTTGTATCGGCCCTGCCGCGCTTGGATTAATTGGTCTAGGCGAGGGAAACTCAACTTTTCAGTGGTGCCTAGCGCATCTGCTGTAAGCTCTGGGAGCGTTAGGATCGCTGTTTCCGTGTACCTACTGATAGTGCCCTTGCCACGGCGTGCGATGACATCCTCACGCAAACAACGGTACGCGATCAAGTTCCGTATTAAACTCAACAAGAGACTTGCTGACATCTAATAAATGATTCAGCGATTCTGCGGCAAATCTGCTTTGTCACATTCTCATAGCACCGCGAAGCACCAACGTTCCGAATGGCACACCTCGGAGTTCCCTCGTCCCAAAAAGGCAACAACGAGCCAGTCGAAAGCGAAAAAAAAAAAAAAAGAAAACCATGCAAAGTATATTTTTTACGCCACGTGTGTGGTTTGTAAAGAATTTGTGCCTCTAGGACAGCAATCAACGCTGTATGCCACGTGGAATATGCTCGAGAGATTGAGAAAACGTCCTAGCAGGAAACGAAATCGCCGATACCTGGAAAGGGACAATTTTTTCAAGTAGCGCTACTGCGCATGCGCGAAGCCTCCTCAGCTGCCATTTTCGCCGGGAAGCCACACGAAAATTGGGGCAGTAATTTGGTGCACAAGTTTTTCCAGGAAACGACGTCCCTCACTTCATGGACGCGACGAACACAGTAATTGCGTCCAGTGCTAGCATCTTCTTAGGCCTTTGTTATGGATGCATTGTATTCTCCCCGCCTCCCCTAGGTTGCTTCAACAGAGAAGACACGGCCATGGTTTAACAGGCAGGGGGGGGGGGGGGGGGTAGTATGTCAAGGTATGTTCACAGATGACTCACGCGTCTCTGCACAGGCTCGGCAAGATCAGCCCTGCACTCAACTACTGTTTGAAAAATAAGCCCACCACACTAGTATAATAGCAACGATTTTCTGCACAAATTCTCGCTAACCCGTCCCGTCAATCCTACTTCGTCTTGGGGCCCGAAGAGGAGCGCGTTACTGGAAAAACTCTCCCAGCCACGCTTCTCTGCGCGTACGCGAGTTTCTGGCCACGCACAGCTAGGCGACACTACCCCGCCCCAACGACCACTTATTGAAAAGGTGTGACCCAGCTTCGGAAGACTTTTTGTTTGTTACCGAGAATCAAGAGTGCCCTGAAAGGAGTCCGTTTCCAAACGTCGCAACGACCCAAACCACCATGCCAAAGGCCCCAAACGAGGTTCCTGTTGACGCCTTCCAGTATGCCTACATTGCATAGCAGAGTCGCTGGCAAAAATGTGTAGATGCCCAAAAAGACTACTTCAAAGAACTTTAAACATTGGTAGTGATATCATTTGGATAACTTCATTTTTACTTATAAAATTGCACTAATTTCCGGACACACCCTGTATTCCGTCTTCAGCTCATTAATACGTGTTACATAAGGCGTGACTGCAGGTAACATCCGCGGTTAACAATACCGCGTCAGTTGGGCGCAAGGTAGTGCTAAGATAAACTTACTTTCGCGAACACGCCTCCCGTGTATTTATGCCACCCTGTGTGAGTGCAGTGCAGAACAACCACTGCGATCGATGCGCATTAGTAGAACCAGCGGTATGGAAAATGAGACCTAATAATGCGCACGTCGGGGAATATTTGGGCAGAGTGCACTAATATTTAACAGTGCACTTGAATGACGCCAGCAAAATCAGTCTTTTTTTTTTTAGGTCACAACAGCCTTCGAAAGCGGTATATTATAAGACTACTCGATGCAATGTTGCCTTACTTCAGTAATCATGCCGACAGCATGGTTTTTGTATCTGCTTCGTGACAGAAACTGGCTTTTTCGACATGATCCGCTCCACTGTAACTGGCGAACAAGCAGTTCTAACTGGACTCATCCCAGCGATCACATGCCATTCGGGTTTTTGAACGCAAGCTCGAGCCGTCGTTATTCCAGTGTGGTTCTTTCGGAAAGGAAGTCGAACAAGCGAAGTACTTGTTCGTTCACCGCTTTCAGACCTGAAGAACTGCGTGCCAGTCGTCTTCCATCTCTCCGGTACTGTTTACCATTTGCTTAGAGTAACGGTTAAGAGTGGGAACAGTTAGGAATGAGAGTTGATAGAGAATACTTCAGTAACCTGCGATTCGCTGGTGGCATTGCTTCGCAAAGTTTGAAACTAAAAGCGCGCACGCCCGCACGCACACACACACACACACACACACACACACACACACACACACACACACACACACACACACACACACACACACACACACACACACACACACACACACACACACACACACACACACACACACACACACACACACACACACACACACACACACACACACACACACACACACACACACACACACACACACACACACACACACAAACGCGCGCGCGCGCGCGCGCGTGCGTGCAATGTTTCCCACGCGGCATTCTGTGAGTCGCTGTGAGATTTAAGTAATTTGACTCCTCTCTGCTGTGCACCGCTCGCTTGTCCGACACCCGAGACGCTTTGCAATGCCATGCCCTCAAGCCCTGCAACCACAGCTCAGATTTCACAGATGCTGGCGTCAACAAATGCCATAGGCACTCTCGTTCGCTCTCTCCAGCCGTGTTTACACGAATGCGACAGCTAGCGCATCGAATCGCATTAATGTAAACAGTGGTAATGCGCTAGGAAAGCGCATCGCATTAATGCACCAGGCAGGGCTGGATTGAGAGGGGCAAGTCGACTTTCACCGTCCATGTAAACCCGGTCTGGCGGCGGACTGTCTCGCGTTCGCTGCAAACGAGTGGTGAAAGAAGCTTTTTATTTGTCGGAAGATGCCCGCACCACGTAATTCTGGCGACAAAATGCCTCAGATTTTAAGATAACTTCTGGAATCGGGCAGGTGATAGGCTTGGTGGTGGTAGTGGTTGATTTTTTTTTATATAAATAATAAAAAAAAAGGAAAAGGGTATTGCCGGCCGCGGCAACTGCTATCTAAAAAACTGAAGCACTTGAGCTGCGGCCGGCGGGAAAGAAAAGGGGATAGGGAGAGGATAGCGAGGGGAAGTAGAGAGGGGAGCAATAGGAAGAAAGGACAGGGGGAGCTTTGTACATTATTTACAAAGTAAAGACGGTCAACGAGTTCGCATCGCTCGCGCGCAAGTGTCCGAGCACTGTCCACAAATGCCTGCGCGCGAGCGGCCTCTGCAATTGTTTACAAAATATCCATTGATGTATATACATAGTCGCGCGCACGTAGCGTCCTGTCGCAGACAGATCGCGCGCGCTGTACAATGCACCAGCTGCCGGGGTGGGGCGCCCGGCAGCATACGTTCAAGGTAGCGCACACGGAGCGTTCAGGTCACGCACGCACTACCTGGCGAAGAGCAAGCGAGGCTTCAAGCCCGCCCGCTCGATGAACGCACAGAGGCTCACCATTGCCCTGTCACGGGTGCGCGCACTGCCTCGCGGCCACAGGAGCGTCTCGATGCTGTCCGGGATGATTCCGAGCGCCCTATAAGCCGCGAGCATCTCGCGACGTGGCTCTGCGGATGCGGTACAGCTAGGTACAGCGAAGCAGCATGTGCTCCAATGTCTCCACTGCACCGCAATAACCACACACGTCGCTCGACGAAAGTCCGTGGCGCACCCGTCTTACCCCGGGCCACACGCAGCCGACGCGCACTCGGATGAGCATTGCACGCTGTAGGCGCGACAATGAGCGCGCGCCGACAGCAGGGATGCGCTCTCCTCGCGCGATGCGTGGGTCCGGGTGTTGCTGACGGAGGTGGTCATAGACTACTGCTCGTACGTCCTCCAAAGCGAGAAGTTCGTCGCTGGGAGGGTGTTGATATGCGGTGGTGGCGAGTTCATCGGCTTGCTCATTGCCGTGTATGCCGCAGTGGCCGAGCACCCACTGCGCGCGATCTGGTCCGCCGTCTGGTGCGCGGTGAAGGCGGTCGATGTGGTGCAGCGCTCGCTGTGTGGCCTGTAGCTGCAGTGGCCACGCGCCTGCCTCGGCGAGTGTCGCTTAATTCGCATTGAGAGTTACCCGGCAGGCCAAGGCAGGTTCGCAGCGCTTTGCGATGCTGCACCTCCAGTGCCCTACCACGATGGTTTGCGCACCGTCACGAGTGGCAGTGCGTAGAGAATCGCCCCCACGGCTGCTGCGTTGTAGAGGCGCAGCGCAGCCTTCTGGGAAATCCCCTGGCCCCGGGCGGTGAGCTTGTGCACGGCGGCGGTGGTCCTCTTCATCTGCTGGCATGCCCTGGTCGCCGCGGGACGGAAGGAAAGGCGCTGGTCGATATCTAGGCCCAGGTACCGCACGGAGCTTTTCCACGGCGGCGGCATCCCAGCCAACGTTAGCGGTGAAAGGCGGGCGCCCCTGCGAACGCCGCAGGCCATGGCCGCGGACTTGCCCGGGCAGAGCGCCAGACCGAGATCCCGCAACCGGGCGTCTATCGCGCAAAGGGCCCCCTGGAGGCACTCTCTGACGCGGGAAGCCTCGCCCGGCGGCCCCAGGCACCAAAGTGCGATGTCGTCCGCGTACACAGGTCTCTTCGATTTGGCTTGCACTGGCTGCACTAGTTCTGAAAAGTGCTGCAGAGGTGCCAGGTGGTCACGTGAGCGTGCAGTGCCAGTTCCGACACTGGCGTGCGGCGGCAGCTGCCAAAACGAGTACGCAAGTGTAGGACTCTGCACCCTAGCAGACGCGTGCGCGCATCATGTATCGCGTGCTGTAACATGATCACGTCCAGTTTCGAAGCCAGCTGCCGTAGGCCTACAGCGCTCGATCGGAAAGTGACGACGACTAACAGTGACACCAATTAACCAAATACGTGCGACTGCGCACGATCGTTATATCGGACGGACTGCGAAGGTGTCATTCATGCGTCTGGGTACGAGAGAATTAACGTTGTAAGCAGTTGCCACGAGTACTAGTTTAAATAATTAAGACTGCATAACAGGACGCTTGATTGGTTTCCACGAACTACTTCTGTCCAAAAGCAATATATATAGCTGACGCACGTATGTTTGTACCTCATTGCGCTCTCAGACATTCTATGTGCTCCGTGGGCGACAAGTTAGATGTCGCATAGTCGCTGCGCAAGCTGTCTTGTGGCACGCACACTTGGCACGACAGAAACTCGATCGGTCGCAACTGATTTCTGTTCGCATCCACCCGTCTTCCGAGGTCACAACGCTATAAAAAAAAATACTACATAGGACAACGCGCGCGAAGGTGCCGTATCGCGGCCACGTACCACTACGTATGTGGCCACAACTACATATAATACCGCTCCTCCATCAACAAAATGCCAATCACCAGCATGCAGCCCAACTACCTTGTATACGCAACCATTTGCGGATCCGTTAGCAGCGAACCGTCCGGGTTCTGAAGGAGACGGACTTTACAAAAGCTATGCAGAACGATGCGCAGCGTCGTCTGCTCTTGGCCAAGCGGAGATATTCTAGTACACTGTAGCGGAGCGTACGCCATGCTGCACTTTTTTCTGCACCTCTTCTGGAGCGAGTGCAGAGTGAGCGAGAATTCGTGCAGAACTAGCCCTGCACCTTGACAAAACGAGGAGAGAAGTGTAGACGGCGCGTGCGGCACTGGCAAAACGAGGACGGCGGTGCTGCACTGCTTGAACTAGTGCAGCTGGTACAGGCAAATCGAAGAAACCTGTAAGCGTTGTTGGGCGCCGTTGACAGAAAGCGCGGTGTATTCAAATATCTTCGGGTTGGATAAACAAGTAAAGGAGAAGTATTTAATTTCGCTTCACACGCTGTGTTGGTATTTATTACAGCTTTCATTTTATTCTGGTATGTATAAAATAAAGTGTAAATGAATTTGAAAAATTTGCAACCTTGTGCCACTAATGCTTTTGATATGCGAAACCGCGTACGATGTGATGTGACTGTCGCCTTAATGTAAATATGGCTTCTGGTGTTGCTTGCAAGGTGTCAAACCAGAATTTTTTCATGTTTCGATTGGGTTTGGTTCCGCAGACACATTCTCTTCCGGTTCTACTCTGCCCGAACCAGTTCAAATGGACTCAGCAAAAAAAAAAAAAAAAAAAAAAAAAAACTAACAATAATAGGGACAGTTTCAGGATGCTGTTTTTTTATAAGCGGTCTCGTCCAGATGAGTGGTACCAGAATGACTCCATTTACCCTTTGTTGTTTTGTTTTTACCTCCTGTATGGCTTCTTCTGATCAATTATCGCATTTCGCACTGCACAACTGGACATCATGGAGGAAAATAGGGACAGTGCCCCACACATCTCATTACTGGCTGCTAAGAAGTGACGTCACGATGCTAGTTCACAAAGTTTTATTTAGTGACAACTTTCCTTGTTTATGAATGGACACAATTGAATGCCCACCCGCTTTCCTCTAGTGGTTTCGTATCGTTTTGAAACGCCGAAACCACTTGAGGCTGTGAATAACGCGGTAGTGGTGGGCTAAGGATTAATTTTGTCCACATCGCCAAGTCCACGGGCATATTTGTGTTTCGCCTTCACGTGGGCGTTCTCAGCGTTGGCATTGTGTGCGAGAAATCACGGGCGTGCTTTTGTCAGGTGGTATAAAGCGCTTTATCGTGCGTGGCCATTTTGAATAGGTGGCCCCAGATATAGCGGCTAAGATGAGAACAACTGCCATGCATGGTACGTGCGCTCGCATTCTCGGAACAGTCGACGTGCGCTAGCTGGTCGTCAGGCTGTCTGACAGACCACGTGACCTGATTCGGGCTTTTCATTCGAGATGGGAGAGTGAGGTAGAAATCGAAAACAACCGGGACATTTCAATATCGAGTTATACACGTTACAGCTAGACCACGCATGCGCATATCCGGTTTGGTTACAGGGAGGTATGGTGGTATTTCATATAATGAGGCAACTTGCACGAGTCCATGTTTGAGATAACGAAGGCAAAAACTGAGGGATTAGTTAATAAGCGAGTAGCAAGTGGCATGTACGCCAACAAGGATCCGCAAAGTATCTCTATAAAACAGATGCAGTTTGCAGAACGCGCACGAATATCGGAAAACCCGATTCAAAACAGCACGAACACGCGACGGTCTGCGTAAATGGAGATTTTTCAAAGCATACAGGCACCCGCCTCGAAAATCATCGAACTAAAATTCTGCTTGGGCCCTGCTAAGTGCATCATTTTATTAGTTGTTCTTTTCGGGCCCCCTGTTCACATATACTGAAACCATGAATAGTGATCCTTGTGGAATGTGGAAAAACATCTTTAGCACCAGCAGAAGGTGCTGGAACAAAGCCACGGAAGTCGTAACTGCCAGGCCTCCGTCCTAAGATTCTTTGGACGCAGCTGCGCGGTCAAGAATCGCCTTGGAAGGAAAAGCAGGTTTCTTTCAGCCTAGTGGGACGGGACAATGGACGTCGCGTGAGAAGGAAGGGGTCAGTGGTGAAACAAACCTGATCAGGCAAGTTGCAAGGGTGACTTAACCGGCAACCTCATGCCTGGGAAAACGGCATAGCTTACGACAAAGGACCTGTCCTAAAGTTGCGACGTCTTTTTACCGGAAAGGCAGGTGTTTGTGAGGTTGCAGGGTGGGATTGCACAAAAGCGTTCAGCTGGGGAACCGGTTCACTTTGCCCCTACCTCACTTTTACGTAGCGTGTGTGGGGCGAACTTTTGTGGCAGGACGAGGAGTGACAGCTTAAATAATTGCCGTGGCAGCTCGCGCGCACCTGTTTTTGGACAGTGCTTGCACACCTGCACGCCAGCAAAAGGAACTTGTACAAAGCTCCCCCCTTACCTTTCTTGCCATCCCTCCCATTTATGATTCCCCTCGTTATGTTGTACAGTTCCCTTTTCTTTCCCTCCAGCCGCAGCTCGGGCATAGCAATTGCCGCTGCCAGGAACTCTTTTCCTTCCTTTTTTACGACTATTATTTTTTAATAAGCTCAGGCCACGATTTCAGCTCCATTATCGACACGATTGCTAGGTTCGGTTTATGAATACACGCGGTTAACTTCCGCGTACGCTCACACGTATTATTTGGCTTGTGGTCCCGAAGCAACTTAATTTACGAGGGAGGCTGTAGTGGACGGCTCCAGATTATTCAGGTCACCTGGGGTGTTTCACGGGCACTTTAATCATATATAGTACGTGGGCATTTTGCATTTCGTTATCCCACTACTTTGTGACGCGACCTTGAATAGGAGGGGTGAGCGGCTGCTTGCACGTTTTGTGTGTGGGTTTATCATAACAGAGAAATGCGGTTAACTACCACAGGCCTCTGGTATGGATTAATAGCTTTGCTGTAATCTAAAACATCTGCAGCTTTCCTTTCACACTTTTTTTTTTTTTTACAAACCTATTGCTTTAGAAAGCTCCTGATTAAGCTAATGGGTCTCTATACGCCATATACGCTTATGCTTCCTTGCATCATGGTGTGCTTTCTATCACTGTGATAGCTTGCCACAGTAAATTAATCGTTTTTTTATTATGATGTGCGGATGAAGTCGCTGTGGAAGCTGCGCGCACAGCAGTCATGTATGTCGTTTTTTCAATGCAGTATTCATTTTTTCTTCTGTTTTCATTTCCTGGGTCCTTTGCTGTTCAGGTAGCTATTTTGGCAGTCAAGTTTACTGCTTGCACGGGCAAAACAATCTGCTCTAATAAAAATTTGAGTCTCTTCGCTATTAAAAACAATCTTTTATTAAATAACTTGCCGCGATTTCACATTTCTCATTTGTCTTTTTTACAAACAATAAATAATGATACATCTATTAGTTAGGTCTGGTTTATTTTTTATCGCAAGCCTATCATCAGTTTTTCACATCCACTGCTACTTGTTCTGAGTCGTCGTACGTTTCAGATGGCAATAGAGAGATTTAGCTTGTCGGAGACGTATTACGTTCACCGGAGACGTACAGACGTACTCGGGAACCCAACCTCAAGTTTGGCTGCGCGACTGCAGCTCGCGCTCCTCCGCAAGCGGCAAAATTTTGAAGCATTGGTTGGGCTCGGCGCTGATGCGGCGCTTGACCGAACGTGTTCTGGTGGCTTCGTGTACTGCTCGCATCACTCGCTTTACCTCTCTTTGTGAGGGCTCGCGCCGGCCCGCCGCCGTGGCTTCGCAGGCATGCAAACAGGTGTCACAGCTGAGTTTAAAACATGGCTGGAGTGGTTCCGCGACGCTCGAAATGTGGGGAAGTGTATTGTTCTGTTGCTGGCTGTCGCAACAGCTTGCCTGTCGACTTTCGTGTCTTTGCGCCTTCTGCATGCGGAAGCAGCTCGCGTTGTTGAAAGCTGCTTGCGCGCGCGCGCGCGCCCTGACCGCAGTCTACTCGCTTTGCGCGCGCGCTCCTGCTTCTACTTTTCAAACTCGCGCTTGGACGAAGTAGTGTTTGAAGAGAGTGTGCAGCAATGTACACGCTTCGATAGGGTTTTCAGAAAATAGCCGACAGCGGTGGCTATTTTCGCAGCGCAAACGTCAAAAAAGGGAGAGCTGTTAGTCAGACATGTGCATTCTGTTGAGCAGATTGTAGAAGACAACGCTGTTATCGTGAAGGCTAAGTCTACCACATCGTGTACGACGTGGGATTTGAGGCAAGGATTTCATTTTTATTATTCATTTTTATTATATTATGCTCTCTATAGAGGGCTTCGGAGTTTTGCCGCTGGGTTTGCCCCATTGTTGTGCCTGGCTTGTGCAGGACTCATCTTCGTGGGAGTTTATGAAACAGCACACAGCAGCAACATGCTTGCAGCGCCCCTGAATTCCTGCCTTGCAGGTACACTTAGCACGGGAAATCGCAAGCTGGCTCTTCTCTGGGCATGTCCATGCTAGCTGCAAAGAAACATGTCACATAACAGAGACGGGCCGCTTGGTTCATTTCGAACCCACGACATAAGGAGCAAAACTAACAAAAGAGAACAAGGATATGCTGCCTTGCAACTCATGCTCAGACGCAAATTGTTTCTTCTTTAGAAAGCAGACACTGAAGCTCCAAGACAGGATATATAAAATGACCTGCAAGCAAGGATACAATTGAGTGAACATGTTCGTTTAGTTTTGTAATGTTTAACGTACACCTCAGCGCGACAAGGCTACGAGGGGCGCTGTATTGGAGACCTGCAAAAAGTTCACCCCCCCCCCCCCCCCCCCTATGTGGACGTCTCCGGCCCAAACCCTAGGGGTTGGTACACAGCCGCGGTCATCCACAAGGGCAAAACAGTAGATGGCCTTACGTTCAAGGCCCAGTCACCACACACGCAGAAGAGGTTGCCATCGCCCTCGCAGCCTCTGACTCCTCCTCCAAATACATCATAACCGACTCGCGAGGGGAGTGTCGGAACGTCCAGCAAGGGTGGACTGCTCCCCTAGCTTACCGCATATATCAAAATTGCAGTCGAGATTCGGATCCCGCGTACCGATCTCTCGTTTAGGCTCCAGGTCACCAAGGTCTCCAAGGGAATGAGGCAGCCGACGCCGCCGCCCGCGCGCTTTCTCTCCGGGCATTTCCCACGGGACCCGACGCTGACCAGGATTTTGATTTCAGCCCAGTTTACAAATTAAAAAAATACGTGAATATTACAGATCTACGCACCAAACTCTTCCACCCCGTGCGAAGGGCTGGGGAATTGGCTAACGAACGGGTGCTCCTGCGCCTGCTCACCAATACAATGTTGTGCCCGGCTACTCTGAAACATTTTGATCCGCAATTCGACGGGCTGTGCTCGCACTGTGGGGATACCACATGGTGTGGGCCTGCCAGAAAAACCCATCTTTGCCCCTATCCCCAACCCCACCCGAGAGAACTGGGAGGCGACCCTGTCCCGCTGCTGCACCCTAGAGACCCAAAAGGTCTTAACGCAGCGCGCCCGGACTGCGGCAAACGCCAATGGAGTGCCTGTCTAGGCATCCCACCTAGTCTATATACCTCTATGTATTATAATAAATGTTTTCACCACCACCACCAACCGAGTGCAGAGTCTGCAAAGACACGAAAGTCTACAGGCGAGCCATTCACTCTGCCCGACCGATTACATGGCGTTGGCCGGAAAGGGCGCTGTTCACTGGCGCCCTCTAAAGCCCCTCTATCTTTAGCGCCCGCAGCGCCACCCTGCGATGCTTGGGTCCCGCGTAAATACGGCAACTACTTCCTGCTGAGTGTTGCACCACTTGCTCAAGTTGAAGTGGCGTTTGGGGAATGTTGGCCCTCATAGACGGCAGCTTTTCCTGGCGTTTCGGCCTCTGCTCTTGCCCGTTTATCAGGGATAGGACACTGGTACCCTATCGACAAGCGTCAGTCCGTGACGTCAGTGGAGATGCGGCGGCGCTGGCAACAGCAGTGACTTTCGTGGTGTAGGCAAGAGCCAGAACCGTCTGCATTGTATGCGCGGCGCTTGCGGCGTTTTCGGGTATAAGTCCCTATATTTCTGCAAGCTGTGGTGCGGTTGATTGCGCCGAGGGACAAAAAACATAAAATAGCACTTGTTTTAACATGTTTCTTGCGGCCGGATAAAGATGAGAGCGAAGGGCAGCGGCGTTGAGCGCGAGACTTCGGTGACGAATTATCTTCGCAGCTAACGTGCGTTGCACTTCTGCATTGCAACTAGATGAGTTCGTTTGCAACCCTTAATTGTCGTGATTACTTTTCGGTGGCACGACGAAGAGCACAATAACAATGAACGCCTGCAGCTCGTGCCCGTTTTAATATACTATCAAGTCATAAGAAGTTTAGACGCGATATTCCGTGTGCGTATGATCCCGCAGGGAAGCTGCACTAGTTCCAGTCACCTGTAGTATTGCCCGTGCATATATTTACAGAGAAAACGACACAAAAGCTGCTGCGAAGGTAACTGCAATAACCTTGAGCAGTCACTCCAGCACGATATTGCAGATATAACAGGCCCTCGGACTTAATTGTAAGTAGCTTTTCTTTGTTTGTACTTTCGCGAGTATTGAGTGATTCTTTATCACCGGTTCTTTAGTAACATGGTTATGATCCGGGCAGACCCGCAGCGTTATTTCCTCATAGTCTAAAATTTTCTTTTTGAAGGCCGTAAGATCCTGACGAACGTACGAATTAAATATCCACATACAACCTAGCTCTGGTCGAGCAGGGTATTTAAGTATATATAGAGCATGGAGTTTAATGTCCCAAAGTGGAATCGACTATGAGGCGTGTAAAATAAGCAAATAAATGACGCGCATTCGAATAAAAAAATTCCAGGTATATTCAAAAACATCAGCAGATCGTGCAAATTTCGCTGCAAGCGATCTGCACTCATGCGTCTTTCCTAGAGAGCAAAGAGAAATAAATGAGAGTCAGAAGTAACAAACAAAACACAATTTATGTACAGCAAGAGACGATATAGAGGAATACACAAGATCACTTGAAATACACAGACGAGAGGTTCACAGAATACAAACGCTAAGCATGCAACTACAGTATGATTCAATAACAGAGAGGCTTTACAACAGATCAAACACGAGAGAGTTACATAAACACCAAATTGTTCACCGGGCACTGTTGCAATCCGACGCCTCAAGAGTCACGATGTGGCCGCCATACGAGACGAGCGCCGCTCCCTTGAAAGTCCGTGGGCTTGCCAGCAGCGGGTGATCCCCGGGAGTCCAGCCGAAACACAGGCGAGCACGTCGCAAAACACTTGACGAACTGACTGACTGGCTGACTGACTGACTGCCTCAACAAGCGGCGCGGTCGCTTTAAATAGGGCGCGCAGCGTCTGTTTGTTAACACGCGCCAAAGCTAGCGCGCACACACACATGGCTTCGCTGGTTATAGCTCCCTCTTCTCCTCCCGTCGAGCCGCGCGTCGTCATTGGCCAGGTCCCATAGTAAGTTCTCGAAAGGCCTGGCACATTCCTGGCCGATGAACCACCGTCCTCCCCGGGCAATGGGAAAGAGGGTGACGCAACGCGTACAAAGCTACGCGCTCTCCCGCGCGGGGAAGGGGCTTTTCTCTCCATGCCTTCCACGCGACGCCGTGCGGGCCTCGCGCCGTACCGGCTTGATGAAAATGGGCGCCGATTTCGTGACACTGCCCCTCCCTTAAAGAATATTGTCCCACAATATTCACAACAACCACGAACATCGCGCGCACATGCATGCGCTCACAAATATACGGGGCAAATGTCCACATCACACACATTGCGCAAATTTCACAAACCGCAATAACACATTACAAAATTCATGCATCAATGCCATGATGTTCACAAACATAGCCCCACACTGTCGTCAGATACACATAAGAATCAACAACACACAGCTCTTCAAATGCGAAGCGCACAAACCTAAATTTCCGAGCGTAATTCTAACCCGCGATCAGTGCGTGACACGCTTCTGTCCGCCAGAGATTCTGCCTTCCCTCTAGGCTCTCGCATTCGAGACGCTTCTATGTTCCCCGATCGGGCTACTGAAAATTCCCAGAGGCAGGACTTATCCTCTTGCAAATCACACAACCAATGTGCGCCGATAATTGCCCCTACAACCAGTAGCGCCGACGGATACACGGGAACTTGTGCCAATGCGCACAGACCAACAAAAAGAATCACTGTAATAGTGTTCTTTCCTGGGCACCGGTATTCCTTCCGCTGAAGGTGAAATATCCCAAGTAACGCCCCCATAAGTAGGACAAACACTTGGGCTACCTGCATCAATGACGGCCTAGGCATTGCTGACTTTATTTCCCGTGTTGTCGCTTTCTTTTCGGTTTCCTCCTGAGGTGCGATGTGGCCTAGTTGTCCGCAGAGACAGCACCTCGGGGGTGACTACAATAGGTTGTGTCTGTCGGAATTCGGGCTTTCGAGGGGTTTCAAAATTTACAATCCTGCTCAAATTTTCGCCTCCCTGGGCTTCCAAATACTGGTCTGCGAGATCCATCATTTCGTTCAGGTTATTCGCTTTTCTTTCTTTTAAATAAAGCGACAGACCAGGGTGACAGGAATTGCTCCTTAATTAGGAGTTCGCGAAGTGCGCCATACTCTAGTTTAATTTTTGAGAGTTCAGTCCAGCGGTCGAAATAATGACTCAGTCGCGCAACATACTGTGTTGCTGTTTCACCGTCCATAGGTTTTCCAGTCCTGAACTTCTCACGAAACCCATCCGTCGTAAATCTAAACCTTTTAAGTAATGCAGCTTTCACTTTGTTATAGCTGCCTGCATCCTCAGGAGGAAGTCTTCCAAACACACTTAATGCTTCGCCGCTAAGGCAAGTGCTCAAGATGGTAGCACATTCACCGTCTGTCCAATTGGCATTTATGGCGATCCTTTCGAAACGCAAGAGGAACGCGTCGAGATCGTCTCTTCTCTCGTCGTATTTCGGAATCAATTTACTTGCGTCTATCCGCAAGCTGCTATGTCCTTCACTGGAGCTATGCACTTCAGTTAAACCGTTGTTGTTCCCTGAGTTTTGGAGCTGAAGTTTCATAGTAAGTAATTCCTTTTCTCGCTGAAATTCCTCTTCACGCTCCTTCCGAGCCTTCTCTCTTTCTTCCTCGGCTTCCTTTCGAGCCCGCTCTCGTTCCTTTTCTTCTCTCTCTCTTTCTTCTTTTTCTCTCTGGCTAACCCATTTGCGCAGTTCGGCACCGGACAACCCCAGCTGGGTGCCAGTCTCAATCAACTCTTTCAGATTCATATCTGAAGCGCGAACCGTCGGGGTGTAACCTAAAGACTGCTTAGCGAACCTCGCCTAAACGCTTCCGCGCGGCACAACCTCTCGCTATCGCTCTGCTGCTACACAGTTTACGACCTCTTCGTAAACTCTTCTAACTCGTTCTCCGTCCTCTAAGCTTGAGTGCACCAAACGTCCTGTCGCGGACGCCAGATTAATTGTCACCCGTTAATAATTAGGGGGTATTATTAACGATGCGCCCTTAACGGTGCGCACACTCCCAGACACCCTTAGAGTGAGTGGGGGTAGCTGTTCCGGTCGC
This sequence comes from Amblyomma maculatum, assembly GCF_055883805.1. NCBI lineage: Eukaryota > Metazoa > Arthropoda > Arachnida > Ixodida > Ixodidae > Amblyomma > Amblyomma maculatum. The sequence continues at coordinate 91,916,520 of NC_139346.1, read as the reverse complement.
AAAGGATGCCCTCGACTTGCGTGGCAAGCTCAGCCGGAATTCAACTACCTTGTAGTGACAGAAGGGGGTGGTCGTTTGGTGCCCAGCGGTCGCCGGGTCAAGTCAGAGTAAGGGTCGGAGTCAGAAGTAACAAACAAAACACAATTTATGTACGCCGCGAGCGCCCCCTTTGTTTGTAAGCACGGTGTTGGTCTATAGTTGCCGATAATATTGTTCTTAAGTGAAAGTGCTTGAAGCAACTAGAAATGCGCGCTGTCAAAAGAATCTGCATTTGAAAACACACTTCCAGTCAGTCACATTGTCGTCCTCCTTGCATGCGCTAGGAATAGACCTGAGATTTGAGCAATGTTGAATATTAGTCTTTTTTGTACATTGCCATTTTTGTACGCCGCGCGCTGTCGAGGCCACGGATAAGGAAGCAAATGCAGCGTTCTTCGCCAGGTAATTCCAACAGTAATCGGCTGATAACGTGCTGAAATACTCTCCATGCATAAAACAAACTATTTCTACGCACAAGCGAAGCTTACGCTTCAGAACATTCGCACGCGCGAACTGATTTCGGAGGCAGCGCCGCTTGGCGCTGTGTAGGCACGCTGCGCTTTTCCCTACACCCCATCCCGGCCGTTGGTGCGCTTGCCTCGCTGCCCGACAGATAACGCACCATGTCAAAATAGATTATGCACGCCACGGAGAACAGTTGCTTTTCTTTTTTTCGATTTTGGAAAATCTAGGCAAGTACCGATGTTGAATCACTTATCAGATAACGTAGACTATATTTTGCTACTTTGTGAACGTTATTTCAGCTCGAATGGGGTAGTAGATTTTGCATAGGAATTTTTTAAATCCCAGCCCCCAAATATTCAAGACTCTGTGTATATATAAGTGTGTGTGTGTGTGTGTGTGTGTGTGTGTGTGTGTGTGTGTGTGTGTGTGTGTGTGTGTGTGTGTGTGTGTGTGTGTGTGTGTGTGTGTGTGTGTGTGTGTGTGTGTGTGTGTGTGTGTGTGTGTGTGTGTGTGTGTGTGTGTGTGTGTGTGTGTGTGTGTGTGTGTGTGTGTGTGTGTGTGTGTGTGTGTGTGTGTGTGTGTGTGTGTGTGTGTGTGTGTGTGTGTGTGTGTGTGTGTGTGTGTGTGTGTGTGTGTGTGTGTGTGTGTGTGTGTGTGTGTGTGTGTGTGTGTGTGTGTGTGTGTGTGTGTGTGTGTGTGTGTGTGTGTGTGTGTGTGTGTGTGTGTGTGTGTGTGTGTGTGTGTGTGTGTGTGTGTGTGTGTGTGTGTGTGTGTGTGTGTGTGTGTGTGTGTGTGTGTGTGTGTGTGTGTGTGTGTGTGTGTGTGTGTGTGTGTGTGTGTGTGTGTGTGTGTGTGTGTGTGTGTGTGTGTGTGTGTGTGTGTGTGTGTGTGTGTGTGTGTGTGTGTGTGTGTGTGTGTGTGTGTGTGTGTGTGTGTGTGTGTGTGTGTGTGTGTGTGATTTTTTTGCGCCACGGCAGCAACGGGGATGGCGGGTTTAATTGCGAAGGCGCTGATTCGCCCTAAGCGCAGCGCACACAGAGCTTAAAGAAGTCAGGGGGGTCTCGGGGAGTCTGAGACCCCCCAGTAATATTTAAGAGGGGTCCGAGACCCCCCGAGCTTGAATGTATAAGGACTGTATGAATGAATACAAAGCAGGCAATAATTTTTGTTTTTGTCAGGGGTATAATCGGAAGATTTCTTCTCTGGCGTTTCGACACTTTCACAGTGAGTATTAACAAGATTTCGAGAACCAGAGATGGAGAAAAGCAATGCTTTCTCCCCTTTGTATAAAACGATTTGCAAAACAGGAAACAATCTGCTTTCTCTTTTTCCCTCTTTATTTCCCTTTCAACCGGTGCTCGGATCCCCTCTTCGAGGCCCAAATGGTGATGGAAGGCGTCAAATGACCACCGCGAGCGAGACATCCGCTGCGCGCACACCGAAGAGCCGCTGTCTAGGCGACCGAAATGAAACAAGACAGTGCGCGATAGCACCCCGAGAGAAACCGTCGGCGGCGGCGCAGTGAGAACATTCGGGACGGCGGCTAGGGAGCCTACATGCACGGCCGGTCTCGAGGGAGAGCGCGCATTGGAGGCCGCAGAGTCTCAAGGGATCCCTGCTGACCTTCTCTAAGTAACCAGTCTTTCGGCTGGTTACCCTGTTTTGGGAGTAAATAAAGAGTTTATCATCATCATCATCATCGAGGGAGAGCGCGCTTTCTTTCTTACGGCCTTCCCAATCGCCGCGGGAACAATGGGAACTTTTCTCCTTGAGTTACGCTCTCCGCCGCCGCAAGGGGCGCGACCTGCTCACTGTTCGCTCCACATCTGCTTCAGCGGCTGCGGGTGGCTTTTGCATGATTTCGCGCTGTCGCTCGCTTGTTTCGCGGTGAGTGCAGCTCCGAAATGAAAGAACACGGAAGGCAGATACTGCAGCGGCATGTCGTCAGCGTACTACAGATGTGAAGCGAGTTTTTATACAAAAACATTCGCTCAGCAAACGTTCGACAAGCATATGTCATGCATTGCGGCATGGTAGCTACTTTTGTCCCTTTATTATGGATTTTTCTCAAGCCTGTACAAGAATAGCAAAAAAAAAAAAAAAAAACAATGAACAGTGATCACATCGAAGCTTCTTCGGCTAACATTACAGCAACTCGTCTGCAACAGCAAAACTGTCTTTCAGCGCTAGATGCGAAACCATCCATATATATCACCGAAGATGAAAATAATTTCATAAAAATGTCATGTAAGTTGCATAATGCTCGCATGACATAAAATATTTGTATAACAGTCAAAGTAAATACTGTAAGGTTGAGTTTTCAATGTTATTATATTTTATATATTAGCAAATGTGTTGTATTTAAACATTATTTTATTTTGTAAATAAATGCATGCTGTTTTAATGAAATTTTACATGATATTATGCTTATTATGAAAACAATAAAGGAATGGTTTGATATTCATGACACCACTTGTGCTGGAAGCGGTAAAAAGAGGCTAATAAATGACGCAGCTGGTGATGCTCGATTGCAGTGGCTGACAAACGAGTTCACTTGCTATATCGAAAGCATCCAAGAAACTTTCTAAAGCGTTAAAGAAGGAAAATTTCACCGAAGAAACATTTTAAGAAATGCTGTTCATCACGAGTCTAGTGTACAAGTGGTAGAATACCTCCTGGGGAAAGGTGTCGGCTCCGTCCTCACCAGGAAACTCAATAGTGGCCTCATTGAGGCTCTCTTAGGGGAAGTAAGGCTAATGTGCGGAGAAAACGACATGCTAGATGCTAAAGCCGTAACAGCAACAATTGACCACATTATCAAGATGGACGTTTCACCTTGGAGCAAAATCAAGGCAGTTTTCGTCGATGCCGAAGAAATCATTTCTGCTCGGCCACAATCAGTAACCGAGGAAATGAAGCCTAGCACCTCCTGCCATCCCATTACTGTCACATATTCCGGTTTAGCTTACGTCGATGGATACATTGATAAGTTAATCAGTGACCTCGGGTGTGACGCTGCGCTATCTTTCTTGAAACTAGCGAGAGAAGCAGCCCCATGTACACTCTTCCAAGAGGACAAGAAGTCTAGTGTACTGCATTATCCGAAACCAGTGTTTATTGCCCTATTGGACAAGGTTTTCTTAAAAAAAAAAGAAAATTGTGCATCTATCACACACAAATACTCTCGAAGTACTTCAAATCCTGATTCAAGCAGCGCAATTGAGAATTCACCATTGCTGAGTTGCCCTGAAGGAATTAACAGCCTATAAGGTCCGCTTCTTTGATATCTGAAAAATTTATCAGAATCCTTCTTGTCAATTATGCCAAGAAAGTGACAGAGAGGAATTATAGGCCAGCTTCCTATATGAACAAAGCGGCCAGGAAGATTGAGACTGAACTTTCTAGCCGCAGGTCACGTTTTGATGAATTGATGAATATGTAGTACAATGTATAACTTTAAGGACAATTTTTTTATTGTTTGCCGCTCTTTTCAATGAGGCATAACTGTTCATGACCATTTCCTAGATTAAAAGTTGTTGCTTATGTATTGAACCGACTACGTCTGTTATATACGTACCTACGTGCATCAGTCGCGAGACTACATATACATATTCTGTCTTTCAACCGACTGATTTGCTTTGAACGAAGCTAGAACAACAACTCACTCCACTAGACAATGGCAATTTTAACTATATGCGTAAATTTTGTTCCTTACTCTGAATCTGAGACGCGCCATGAATTTTCGTCGGTGCCTCTTTTGCTCTAAATAAGAACAGAAGCGTTCGACAGAATCTCTAGCCAACAGTTTGCCATGCACTCACGTCAGGTCGCGCTACATCTGTTTACAGCTTTCGAAGGAACACTGCATAGCCTGATAAATTTATTCGAAGTGTCTAAAGGTACTTACGTCCGACGTACCCATTCGATTCTCGCAAAAATACGGCAGACGTCGATATACAGGCTCATGGCTATATGCACGTCGAACGCGTATGTTCGCATTCCGCTTGCTACGCAATGATATCAGTTAGCCGCGACTCCCGATGAGGTGCTACGAAAAGTTCATCCACTCTAACATAGATCACGCTCTTCACTCAGGATTGTGCACGGCAAGCATCGCTTGTTACGCATATATCTGCAAGCGATGCGACGTACTGCACCACTCCGCCAGCTGGCACCCAGACGCGCACATTCACGAGTTTTCGCTTCGAACTAAACTATCACCTTGATCTGCCCGTAATGCAAGCGAGCTGTTCCTAGCATTTACGCTGTCTTAGATCCTGCATCGACCTCCGAAGATCGAGCACCGGCAGAACACACTCAGCTCGCCGTGCAGAACATTCGGCCGTACAAATTAAGTGTGTATACGCGTCCTGTGCGTCAAATGCCATTATGCTCGTTCCTCACATGCAGACAGAAATAGGATGTTTCTAGTTAAATCCTTCCTTTAGATTCTACCTCAGAGCCGTGGAAAAAGACATGCCGAATCTACTAGATGGCTTACGCTGATACAGCGGCAAGCTGCACGTTGACTCGTCGAGGCGAAGATCCACTTCCCCGCAATACACGAGTGCACAACCGGAAAGCCAGAAGCGCGATATGATCCACTTCCCTACAAACAGCAATGTTTTTTGGTATTTAGGGGAAGTCTAGACACGTACTCAGCCTGCATCTCTTTTTCGTCGTTGAAGTTTGCGCACATGTAATTTAAACGCCCGCATGCTCGAGGTTAGCGTGAGCCGACTGAACGGCCGCAGCTTTGAAACGAGCGCGGGAGATATGCATGCGTCGCCGGACTTCGGTACACGGTAGAAAATGCTTGCTGCACGTTTCGTTGCAGATGCTGATTCTTGGAATTGTGCACAGAGTGTCATGCAAGCGATCGTTGCTACAACCACGCATCCGTGTTCCCACGGCTGGCCAGCCCTGATGAGCATAAATGCTCCGCTGTGGAAGTATCAGTGATCGAAGAGAGGACGGAGTTTGATAATATAGGGCGCGAAATCGATAGCTACCAGTGCTCAGTGGAAAAATTCTGCCTTAACCATGCACAACTCAGTGTTTCAGATGTGGTCAGTAGCTAAAAGTTCGAACAGTTCGCCTTTCAAGCCCGCGGTCAGCGCTGGCCCGGCGGAGCGATTTTTCACGCTACACCGCTGTCTTGCTAGAAAACCTACCTAGGCGGCGTTTGACATTCAGCTGCTTTGTGGGCCCCGTAATGTAAAGCAACGCCTTCAGAAACGCACTGTTCAAAAATGTCTTCTCTTTAACACTTTCACTACAGGCTTTCCAACAAACAAAGCAGGTGGACACTGATAAAACACTTGAGCACCCTAGCCAAAACCAAACACCTGCGAGTCTTTAGATATCTGTAGAATCGCCTTCACAGCTTTTAAATTTATGATAGCATTTGGAAAAGGTTACTTTCCGATCGCTGGGACATTAGACCCGCATGACAGCGCTGTCATGTGAATAAGGACCACACCAGACCGAAAGCTTATAAGTGTTGTGTTGATTTTTATGGTGCATAAGCGACTAATGCTGCCATGCACCAAGAATAAGGTTGAATGTATTTATTTTGTGTGTAATGACTTGTGTTCTTTAGGATGTGGCTTGTTCAGGAACATTGCTTCATTTTAGGAAACCAAAAATGCAGAGTATTTGGACTAGTGCAGTCTCTCCTAGGATCATGCCGGGATGGAAAAGGATGTTGCAAAATTGTACAAAATGTTTTCCTTTTATTTTCTCGAGTCTGGCACACATGTAAGATATGGTTTATTGTTAGTTCATATCCACTTTCCTTGCATATTGGTTTGTCATCTTTCATAAGTATGAAGCTGCGTGTCAGGTGTGGGAGTGTCTTTTGTGAACATGACCTAAAATGTACTCCATGATGTGTTTTTGATGACTGCATGATTTCCATTCCTCGATGACAGGTTCGACAAAGTTTAGTTTGTTGTTTATTTCAATGTTTCAAAAATCCTGCCATTTTGCTTTCAAATTTCTTTGTACAAGCTTCTTGGTACCTTCATTCAGCATATTCACCCTCTGTAATTTAGCATTGTGGTAAGGTAACCTGGTTATTTCTTTTCATCACCTTTCAAGACAGCTGTCCCGCTTTCATAAAGTCCAGGGCTTCTGACGACAAGAACTCCTTGGCAGTCATAGAAATAAACACGACCCATAATCATGAGCTATCTAAGGTATGCATATATATGTCCATCGCTCAATGGAATGGTGCCAGCACGCTGTTAGAACAGGTCTTGTGGTAACAACAACCATTGTCTGAGGTGGTCCTTTAATGGACATTTGAGTGCCATGTAACTGCAGGTACCGACAGAACTCGTGATTATGCTATGAGATAATGCCTCCCTTGCATGCATATAGGTATACATTTCAGAATCTGCAGTGCACCACTTGACGATTTGCCACCAATGTTTGTGCAAAAATGTCTTTTTTATGCTTATTAGCCACCATGATTAACATACAGACCCTGCGCACAAGCCAAAAGTACCACGAGCCAATTTTCACAAGGCCACACGACATGGCAGGAGCTATTAACTCGAGCTTACAAAGTTATAATATATGTTCCGGGACGCTTCAGCATTGAGTAAAAAAGGTTACTCCTAGGCCATGGAGGCATGCTTGTACAGTGTGGCTAAAGCGAGGCTTACAAAGGTCAACGCCAGGTTGTCTATCGCATAACAGGGCAGCCTGCTACCATATGCTAATGAGTAAGTGTGAGATAACAGAGACATGAATTAAGGAATTAGTGATTAAGTTTGTAGCAAAGGGCATGTAAATGAATGGGAATCCAGAGCGGGATCTGCAGACAAGAGCCATTAACACTGGTCCATCATACCCTTACAGGTGGAGATTAGGTGCCTGCCTAATTTTTTGTCTTCTCAAGGCTTGTCATTTTCTTCATTCTTTCAGGTGAGAAAGATGTGCAAATGATAGCATCGAGAATGCCCGAGACCACCGTTAACAAGGATGCCGATCTGAACACCGTAAAAAATATTTCACAAAAGATGGGCGACTAGTAATGCTGGCAACAGTTGAAGCTAAGTGGAAAGGCATGAAATTGAAATCCAACGAATGCAGATATGTTGCGAGGCGACCAGTCTGTGGTGTGCAACATCTGTCTCTCTTAGTTTCATCAAATGATTGGCCAAAGCAGATGGGGCTTGTGGTTTTTTTTTGGTGAGAAGTGCAGTGGTATAGTAGCATAAATGCAACTTGCCCATTAACAATTGGAGTGCAGTGAGTGCATTGTTTTGTTTTTGTAAGAAATTCATTGTTTCCATGCAAATATTATGAGAAATTTCTTCCTAGAAAATGTTTACTGACGTGTGAATATAATGTGCAATAAAAAGCTATTTGCTATTTGCTTTTTCTTGTATACATTAGTTCTGTAAAGGAAACCACAGACCAGAAGGAAATGTAATGGCGTGCATTTTATTACTTGACCCCGTTGTGCTGGCTCGGTAGTTATAGTGCTTGGCTGCTGAACCCATGGATGCAGATTTGATTGCAGCCACAGCAGCGGCATTTCAATAGAGGCAAAATAATAGGTTGTCATGCACTGTGCTGTGTCAGTGCATGTAAAAGAACCCCACTTGGTCGAAATAATACAGGAACCCTTAACTGTTGTGTCCCTCACAGTTGTTTTAGGATGCTAAACCAGATATTATATATCACTCTGATTAAAATGCTATTTATGGTCAGTTAATCACACACAAAATGACCAAATTTTTCTGCAAAGGACAGGAGCTGTTGTACAATGTTATTTTAGTCTTCATGAAGAATATCACACTGGCTCCACATGGCTTTCTGTAGAACCTTGATATGTTTCACGATCACACACCCGATTATATATTTATCTAGGGCACTGGTGCATGCATGGAGGGGACCATTACATTCTATTTGTCAACTGAAGTGCATGATCCACATCATTCCTGTAAGTCAACTGCCTGCTATTTGAACTGTCTAGCAGTGATGCAAGTTTCAAAGAACTGCAGTTAGCAAATCAATCCAAGCGGGAGACCGTGCCGAGAACTGCTTTGGTTTCATCTTCAACAACTGTTTGAGAACTACAATTAGCCAAATGTTGCGCAACATAGATGAGAGGTTACAAAATCTAACAAAGCAACACATCCTACATGTGGTATGTAGGGTTTCACATTCTAAAGTGACATATGTAGCTATGAAGAATACTGCAGTGGAGAGCTCTAGATAAATTGACTGCCTGGACTTTGTACTTTGCGTTGACATCTCGCAGGAAACAAATGCGCGCATTTAGCCTCCACCAAAGTGCGGCTGCCATCACTAGGATTAAATATCACGACACTGGGTCAAGTAGCTGAACGCGTCGCGTCGCTCAGATGTTGCAGTGTGTACGCACATGCTATGCATGTCAACCTTTCCAGGGCCCGTATTCCAAGTTTGCGTCGCTATCTCCCCGACCTCGAGTCACCTGATTGATGGAAACGCCGGAACATGTATTTGCTACCTCTTCAGGTTCCGTAGTGGCACCGCCCGGTTCCAGCGTTTCAACCAATCAGATGACTCGAGGTTACGTGAGATAGCGACACTTCGATAACAATGCGGAATACTGGCCCTGCATTTCAGCTGTCATATGCATGGTAGATATTCATGTTCAGCTTTGGACTGAGAAGTTTAAAAGTGAACCATTCGTGTTTCTCTAGCACCAAAAAGCAAAAGAAATTAAGGTAAAAACTAACAAAAAGAACATAATACATTGAAAAAGCACTAGCCATTACCACATAAACCATATTCGTTCGTTTATTAATGATAAAGTGGCCTTCAACAATAGTACAAAGCCTGAACATTTAGGAAGATGCTGTGCCAGGCAGCTAATATTTCCCAGAAGCCTGAACCATTTCACCTGTAATATCTCGACAGTGTGGGCTGGGCACTTATTTTTCTGTCTACTCCAACATGCAAAAACTGTATCATGTGCATTCCCAACAACTTTGTGCAAGGCTAGGTTAAAATATTGCTTTTAATTTTTTTTTTCGAGGCTTCAAAACGCACTAATGTAAACAATGGGGGTACTTTGTTGAAACACCACATTTTCCGAGTTTTGAGCTCTGTAGTGCAGTCTGAGCGTGTGGATCTCTTTACGCCACGTTTTGGACTTACCACTGCACCTAATAAACACTGGAATGCACTCGGAACATCGGTGATCATAAATGTACAGGCTGTCGTCTGTGCGGACATCGGCGCATGCATCACATCATCACGGCACTCTCTTAGTCTCACACAGCACTTTCGATACGACGTAGCATGGACATCATAGCATCTCACGGAAAGCAGAACCCGGCGCGTACACCTCCATTCGCACAACAAACAAGGATGACGCGATGCTTGGGCTAGAGACACATCGGCGGTACCCAGCTTTCTCAGCGCCGCTTGTATGTATGTAGAACTTGCAGCACCGCAAAGCATATATAAACCTCAATACAAGCAGAAAGCGACGCGTTACGTGACGCATCTCATCGCAAGATTGAAGTGAGGAAACTTTGAAGAATCAAAACTACATAACTATCGTCGTAGACGATAATCCACATTATAACGAGGACCAAATGAGCGGGCGTGCGGGCCTCGGGCTGGCCGTCAACACCGCGATTACATGCGCTTGCGCTCTGGTCGTGCTTGCACTCACGTAAATCTATCATCATGCCATCACGTAGTCTATCACCCATTCCAGGCACTATTTGTTCCTCGTAATTTCACATTTCACGTATGCTTGGATCCACCGTGCTTGGACTACTTGGATCTCGCACACCTCGTATCAACTTCGATTTGGCTACATTTGGCTATCGCTACCAAGTAACCATTATATTTTCAACACAGCAACGCTAGCGTCCTTCCGAAGATGGCTAAAGAAAAAAAAAAATAAAAATAAAAAGGGATGCTACAACACTACAATCTACACATCTGGCTTTTCCGACGTATCCCAAGTCCAAAAGGCCCATCTCCATCCATCTACCTTGCCTGTCCCGGAGAAAAATGCATAGGGTTCGTCGGACGTTAAACTTGAACCCCACCGACCGGGTCCGTCCTCCGTACCTCTGACAAATATTTGCCGGATCCGTCCGTCGCACCCCGAAGAAAAACGCACCGGGTCCGTCGGACGTACCTTTAAGACCATTAGCCACAGCCAAATTTATTTCTGTTCAAAAGTTCTCCATTCGACCGTGCTCGGCGCAAAGGCGCGTGCGCGCGTGTGCGGTGCTTACTATATTTTATTCCTCGTACACGATAAATCTTAGACGCTGAATACGGTGTCTTTGTATAAACCATAAGGGGTGAAATGTCAGGAGCGAAGAGCGAGCGCGCGTTTTCCTCGCGCGTGAACGGCGGTAGCAGAGGCGCAGCAGTAAAGAGGGGTTTTACGCAGCAGTGGGGTTGGTTGGTTGGTTGGGGTCTTTGGGTTATTCTCGGGGGGGGGGGGGGGGGGGGACCGGACACGGGTTATGCCGGCCTTAATTCGCGGCGGCAGCGCGCTCTCCCTCGAGACGCGACCCGCCGTGCTTCATGTGTGCGCCGCGGCGCCCAGCTAGCGGTGGCGCTAGCAGCGCGCCGTCTCGGCGTGCACCTCTAGCTACCGTCACTAGATGGCGATTGCCGCGCACAGTGCATGGACCATAAAATGTGTGCGTTTCCAGAAATGCGTTGAGCCTAAGGTCCGAATTTATGCAATATCTTGTAAATATTTGCTAACAGAAGAAGCTTATTAGATATAATAGTGCTTATGCTTTGTTAGGAAATCATTTTACGAAGCAGTTAGGCAGTACTCTAATCATAGCATGGACATACAACTAACACCTGTAGGCGGCACGGCTGTAATAGGGTGGCGAGCGAAACGTTGTTGATGTATTGCTCAGGTCTCTCCTCAAATCCACGTACTAATCTTTCGCCTTTTACTAATTTAGGGTTAGTATAGTGCGTCGTCCCGGACGGTGGTTAGCGGCATTTGCGGGTGAGAAGTGGTGATTAGGGCCCCGGCCCTACCACCGTCATCAACGGTACGCACAGTAAACACTCTCATCTTCTCTTGGTTCTGGCTCGGGAAATCCCAGTACGTAACACAAACATCCCTCCGTCTTCCGAAGGCAAAGGGAGGCTGGAGCCTACCTTGCGTAGTCACTTTTAGCAGAATTCTGTGTACAAAGTGCACTTGTGACCTTCTAGATGACGAATCTTATCAAGGAAGAGTATTATTATTGTACTGGCTAGGTCAATACAAACGCACTCTAGTGCCTCGAGGTCTAGGTAACTTAGCACCAACAGCTGTTGTGCCGGCGCCCCAGTATGCTGCAGCAGCACGTATGTACGCACAACTTGAAGCGCTTCCGAATGTGTTGTGGCGCTCAGCACCAGTATCCAGGCTGTGTGAAACCATGTGTATGTCGGCCCCGCCTTTGAACTCCTTGCCAAGTCCAACACACAATTGGAAACCTGTTTCTTCGCGTGACTTGCCATCGACTGTCAGAGATGTCTACTGGCAGTACTCGTGGGGCATCTTGCCAACCAGGGACAGGCTGAATAGATGGGGCATGGTGCCAAATAACAAATGCATAAACTGTGCTCAAGTAGAGACTAATAATCATCCCATAAAAGAATGTGTAGTCGCCTGTACTATGTGGAAGTTTGTTGGGAAGGTTTTCGGTGTGTTTCCTACACATGCCCCGAGACAGCGGAATAAATTTGATTACTTGGTGTACTATACAGTGATGTATGTACTGTGGCACTTCCGTAATGTGTCAGAGAGGTCTAGAAGACGAAACAGAGCAATGTTTCCCAGGTTGCGCAAATTGCGCACAATCATACATGCTCATTTAGAGGAACGGCTGTTTGTTTTGGGGGAACAAGAGTTCCTCCGCCAATGGTCAACACGGTATTTTCATGTATCTAAAAACAGAGTGCTTTTAACTGTTTGAAGATCTTTTGGATGTATCATAACGGCCAGCTCGGACCTACACTAGTAGTTGTGTAACCTATATGGCTAGGTCACTTTTGTTGTCTGTTGTAACTTCTGGGTATGTGCAAAGTGATCATATGCTCTTTTGAGTGTCATTGTTAACATTCATGCTTGCAGCCAATTTTTGATTTGGAGGGTGTTGTCCTCTTGTTGTCATCTAGCATCCTCTCATGTTTTTACATGATTGTATTGATCCCGTGCCATGGTATTGACGGGCCTGTTTTGTACTGCTGTACTTGACATGTCACCTTCCGGTGTAATAAAATTTTTTTCTTTCGCCTTTTACTAAAGATTACCGTGGGGAGGGACACTCCAATGAGCCTATAGGCCAATTTTTGTGAGGCCTTGCCCGTTTGGGTGAGGCCAAATTCGTTAATCAAAAATTAGACTTTAAGCTAGATACTCATGTGCGAAAGCTTGACTGGCATGCCGCAGCGATCGCCGCATGCGATCTGCCGCCGTAGTGCCAGCCGGGACACATGGAGCACCGTGCGTCCGGCGAGCGAGCTCCATCAAGCTCCGCCCACAGCAGCTGTCACCGCGTAACAGAGATGGAAGACTGCTTGGCTTGATCAACTTCACATGAATTCACGCTCGTACAAGAAATGACAAAACAGCGATGTATGTTATCAGAAGGATTGTCTACTGTACTCGTGCAACAACAGCATGCCTGCACACGTACGAAGCGTTCGGCAACGATACCACCCGCGGACGCGCTGGGCGACGAACTCCACCGATTCGTGCTTGCCCTAGTCGTCGCTAGGCCTAGCCGGTGTCGTACCGGAGGCAGCGGACCACGCTTCGGAGCGGGCCGACGCTGTAATAAAGGTTCGAATTTTATCACCAGCGTACTGAGAAGGCCATCTTATAATAGAATGAACATAAGCTCGATTTGAGCGGCACATTCGGCAGCGGAGCGAGCAGACGTTTGGCGATCGACCGGGCAGCAGCAGTGGTTGGGCGAACAAACTCGCTTGTGTCGCAGTTATCCCTCGTAGCAGCTCTTCAGATTGGCTGGCGATCTTCACAATTTACTTGTTGACAGTCCTGTATTTAGTGACTTTTTATGCACACGAAGAAACAATACTGAAGGGTTTTTTAGATGCCGGCGCGTCCGCGTCGTCTGCTCGGTAGTACCTCGACCCCTCGACGGTGGAGCCGAGAGGCGCTCCGTCTGTATATGCTCCCTAGGGAGCAGAGTTGCGCGACTGGCATCCCTGCGCCGCTCTTGGCGATGACGTCAAACGTTCCATTCGAAGGAGGAACTTGCTAATCGCAACAGGAGGAGCCAACTTTACAGGCGAAACATTTTTCTCGCCGCTTGCAGTGCCGTCAGCTGTCGTCGCATCGGTTTCTACAGTGTGTTCCCACCTTTTTTGTGCGCTCTAATGGCATGGCTGTGCAGTGCAGAACGTTCTCTTCAAATATGACGGGGTGCAGTGCGCCAAACTGCACAAACCGCACCGAAAGCGGCAAAGTGTTTTATTCAGTGCCCTGCGGAAGGTTAGTCCTACGTCGGCAACTACAGTGGCTTTTAAGTATGGGCCAAGGTCAATGTACAACTGGTCGCGCAACTCGGAAGAAAACGCGTGCAGCTGCCTACTGCCAGCGGCATCAACTCGATGATGAGGGCTCCTGCGAACTGTGAGGCAAATTACTAACGCACAGAAAATAAGATCTGCCAGAACTCCAAAGAAATAGAAAGTAAACATAATATTCGCGCTCAGGAATGAATGCAGTTTTTGTTTCTTGCGTAAGAAAAAACGTGTCACGTTTTTAATAATATTTTAACTTGTTTCTAACGTCCTCTCTCGGCCACTTATTATCCGCTGCGTAGTTGCCCAAAGCTCAGATAAGCTTTTTTTCATCCGCGTAATGGGTGTGTCGTCGGCCCCGGTTCAACGTTCATCGTTGTGTGCTGCGTACAGAGTGGGTTATCTGTAACAAACAGTCAGTATTTCATTCTGCTGGTTTTGGTAGAGCTTTACTGCAAGGCGAAGACTGTCTGTGCTCGATGAGAAACTGATTGCCGCTTCATGTGCGCATTTCCGGACGATGGGACAATGCTGCGTCACAGCTCGGCGGCTCGGCTCGGCCTCCCAGGCACGTCGCAAAAGTGGTGGCTTGTTTTACGGATACACGTCTGCATGAGCGGCGTATCGCTGCATGTTTTAATTGAGCGGTGAAGGTGAGATTTTATTGCCCCCAAGAAGCGTGTCGCATTGCTCAAAGCCTTCCGTTCCGCTCCCCTTGCTGCGTGTTTTGCTTACTGCGTCGTATTACCGCACCAACGTTCGCTGAACGTGCTTTAGCTGTTATTACAGTGATGTTCCTATTGTCAATGGGATCTTTCTCATGAACATGTTAAATGCTTAAGTTGTAAATTTGTAACCTCACATTGACTCCTTTCAGTGGCAAATGAAGCGCGAGTAAAATATGGGAATCATGAACAGGGCGAGATTTATTGGAGCGAAGCTATATCATAGATATTTTCTTTTCTCAGACGCATTAACTTCTAAATACTAGCAATCCCAATTTGAATTGCTTACCTAAGCTCTTACAGGTTGGCGTTCTAGCGCTAGCGTTAGTTATTCCGTTCGTTAGTTTTTGTTGTTCTTTGACGCTGATATGTATACTTTGTTTGTTAGCAAGATCTTTTACCCTTTATAATCTCACCGCGTCTCGTTTGGAGACCTACGCTCAGGTCATTTTGTTATCACGAGGATTTCATGAAGACCGTGACGAATGAGCGGTGGTTGCTCTCCTACACTTAGATTTCATTGTCGTGAAGCGTCTATGTAAGTAATCGTGAATTAATAAAGCCTGGCTTTCTGTGCAGCGCAGCTTCACTCATTTATGCCCTTAGTGAAAAGCCTCAAGCCATGTGGTTCTATCCATGTGCTTGCCGAATTCACTTGAAGGCCCTTGTTCACAAACGTGCCCGAAGAAATAAGCCCCAGAATGCGTTTACATGACGCGCGACGAAAGACTAGGCTAACGACGACGGAGGCAGAACGATGCTATGATAAGGTGGTTAAAGATGCCGTAACATTTCAGTTAACGTAAAACTTGACAGTAGAAATCCATGTCAAGTAAAGTTGGCTGAACAGTTACGGTGTCCATTTTTCTGCCTTATCCGAGCATCGTTCTGCCTCCGTCGTTGTTGGCCTTGTTTTTCGTTCATAAGTAAAAAGACAATCAAATTCCCCGCCAAAAGTACGTCACTGTGACGTCACAAGCAACGTCACGTGTTTGTTGTGCCTCACAGTTCGCAGGGGGCGCTGGGAAACTAAAGCCTCGCTCAGAGTCGACACGCAGGCTTCTATGGGAGTTACGCTACCATTTGTTCTTCTACCATGTATGGGCCGCGTGAAACAGCCCCGAAAGGAGCTCGAATATGCGAGGTAAGTTCTTTTCATTTCATCTGAATGCATCCTTTGCGCTTATTTTGTGTAAAGTGGCTTTGTTTATTAACTTTTGGGCGATCCCTAGAAACGTTAATTTGCTTGCGCATCTGCCGACTTCATCGCTCGAATTGCTCGCGGTGCACTTGAGAACTGCTCTTTTTCTGGGTGTAAGACACCAGCTCTTGCAGTATAATATGCTGGCGGTATATAATGCTACATCTGCTTTTACTGACTGTCACCTCATTGTTTCGGGAACCACGTTATTACTTCCCATGAAATATTTTACTGGCCTTCCTTATATTTCCCCCTAACTTCCACTAATGTAAGTCTGTTTTCACTCTGGTATCGCCGGGTCACGAAAGACAGTGAAGTGCAGAATTTAACGCGAAGCTAATGTACATCTGAAAGTAACTAAACAACGCGATTCATAACTTGCACGAAAACTATCTGATGTGCTGGCTTTTTCTCTGGCCGGCTGTGGTTTTAACAGGTATAAACTGCATCCTTTCCGTAATTTTAATGTCTCGATCTTCTTACTTGCGGTTCCGTTGCGTGTGGTTGTTGCCGTTCATTCGCCACTGGGTACTCCGTTATTGTCACCGCGAAGCTGCGGTTAAAATTCTGATCGTAAATTCGCCAGCGGGAACGGTGGAAAATTGCGCGGAATGTGGTAATGCATGATTACTGCTATTCTTTGCACACTTCCATTGCGGGGTCATAGAAAATTGTCATGAATTCATGATTGCACTCTCGCGTCTCTCATAACCTGAGTCCCTTTGAGACGTTAAACCCCACAAACGAACCATGATTGCACTGTGCGTCACCTGTTGCACATCGACCTTTTTTAAATACAAATCTAGTCAACAGTGTTCGTACATGTTTTCTTCTGCACATAATCCTATGCAGGATCATTTCACAGCAGACCAGTTTGAGTGGTCCTACTTCAAAGGAAGGAAACGACTCAAGCCAGATGTTGTGCCTACCATCTTTTCTGGTGAGCGAACCATTTGGAATTTTCAAGCTTGCATTGCTCTTAACTCTCCATTCATTGGGATACCAATAGTGTACTCTTGTTCATGCAGACATGCCTTTTTAGGTACTGAAAAACAGCATGGCTGATGAGCTGTCCCCACCGACAATAGGTTAATACATTCAGCTCGATCACGCAGTAGCTGTGACGTGCATGAAAATTATGAGGTGGAAAGTTTTCATTCGGCCTTTTACACCTGAACAGCCATATCAGTGTGCTGCGCTTGTGATTGCCCAGAACATGCATTCAGTATCAGCATATGAGATCTTTTAGTGTCCAGTGCACGATATGAATACTGAACATTAGGATTTTCTTTAAATAATAATAATTCTTCAAGCTTGGAACTAACTCTTTATTCATTGCAATGTCAACAATGTACTCTTGTTCATGCAGACATGCCTTTGCAGGCACTGGAAAACAGCATGGCTGATGAGCTGTCCCCACCGACATTAGGTTAATACATTCAGCTCGATCACGCAGTAGCTGTGACGTGCATGAAAATTATGAGGTGCAAAGTTTTCATTCGCCCTTTTTCACCTGAACAGCCGTATCGGTGTGCTGCGCTTGTGATGGCTTGTGAGGATGCCATCTAACCATCGCATTCGCTGCCTACCCCTTCTCCGGTAACCCTCAACCTTTCCCAAGATCAAAGCTTTCTCCAGCGACTCCTCTCTTCTCATCAGATGACCAAAGTAGCTAAGCTGTAACTTTAGAATTTGACCCTCCAATGAGCAGTCAGGGTTTATGGTCGACAATATCGACTGATTTGATCTTCTGGCAGTCCAAGGAACTTTCAAGAGTCTCCGCCAGCACCACAATTCCAATGCGTCAATTCTTCGGCGGTCAGCCTTCATCACAGTCCGACTCTCGCATCCATACATCACAACTGGAAAGACCATAGCATGAGTTGGATCTTGGTTGACAGTCTGATGTCTCTACTCTTTACTAGCGGTCATGGATAGCCATGGCTCTCTTTCCCAAAAGCAGGCGTCTCCCAATTTCATGGCTGCAGTCACATTGCAGGATGGTCTTGGAGCCCAGGAAGAGAAAATCTGTCACGGCTTCCACTTCTTGTCCCTTGATGCTCCAGGACTTGATAGGGCAAGACGCCATGATCTTTGTCTTTTTAATGTTCAGTTTAAGCCCAAACTTCTCACTCTCTTCTTGTACGCGCATCAGAAGTCTCTTGAGTTCCACTTTACTTTCTGTCATTAAAGTGGTATCATCCGCATATCTAAGGTTGTTGATAAGTTTTCCAGCAATATTCGCTCCAGCTGAAGACTCGTCCAGACTGGCCTTCCTCATCTCAGCATATAGGTTAAATAGGCAGGGCGACAGTATGCAGCCTTGTCTCGCTCCTTTTTCAATCAGGAACCCATCAGTAAGACTATGCTCAGTTCTGAATGTGGCCTCTTGTCCTTCATACAGGTTTCTGAGGAGCCAGATGAGGTGAATTGGAACTCCTATCTCTTGGAGAGCTTGCCACAATGATCTACGCAGTCAAACGAAAGCAGAAGTAGATGTGTTTCTGGAACTTTCTTGCTTTTTCCATGATTCAGCGAAGGTTTGCAATCTGGTCTCTCGTTCCTCTTCCCTTGCAAAACCCAGCTTGCACGTCCGGAAGCTCCCGATCCACATACTGCCGCAACCTACCTTGGAGGATTTTCAACATCACCTTGCTAGCATGCGAAATAAGCGCGATCATGCAGTAGTTGGAACAAGCTTTGGCACTGCATTTCTTTGGAATGGGGATGTAAATGACCTCCTCCAATCCTGTGGCCACTGCAAAGTTGTCCAAATTTGCTGACATATGTTATACAGAATTTTAACAGCTCCTTGGTTAAGGTTTTGAAGCAACTCAGCTGGAATGCCATCAATTGCGCTAGCTTTGGTCTTAGCAAGCCTGGCTAAGGCCCATTAAACTTCACTCTTCAGGATGCCTGGCTCGAGATCAGTGATCACAACCGTTTTATGTTGGGTTTGCACATCCGGGTCTTCCTTGTACAGTTCTGTGTATTCTCGCCACCTCTTCTTTATGTTTGACGCTTCAGTGAGGACCCTGCCTCGTTTGTTCTTTATCACGCCCAGCTTAGCAGAAAAGCTTCCGTTGATATCTTTGATTGTCTTATACAGAGCTCTTGTGTTCCTCATTTGGCTGTTGTCCTCAACTGCTTGGCACTGTTGGGTAGCCGACCCTTATTGTGCCACAGATTCTCCTTCTGTCACTTAAACTATTGCACTTCTCGCATTGTGGTTAAGCATGAAGTGTGTCTTCAGGCAACATATTTTTATCTGTGTGCAGGAACCTCGAAAGAAGACCGGGTGCTAGAGCTGGAGTGACCACTCAACCTGGACCTCCTCAAACAGCTTTCAGCTGAAGACACTTAACCAAGTTGAACGTCTTTCCTGATTTCTCTTCTTTTCTTTTATAACAGTGCAGTGCCTATGATTTACTCCAGTATTGTACTCAAATGATATTTGTATGGCTGACACTGTCTACTTCCCCCTGACGCTGCAACCACCATTTGGCAGCTTAGTCTGAAACTGAAAATAGATGCTCTATAATATTAATCAGCCACACACAAACTCGAATCTGGTGACTCATGCTTACCTTTCAGAAATAACCTTTGTCTTTCTGTACCATGCATTATCCAAAATAAAAGAAGTCAATGAAAACTAGTGTCTACCCCTTTATGGTGTTATGGCCTTTAATGACTACCAGTGTTTCAGCACAGGGCCTGCATGTCCCTCTGAGTGTTCAGCATTACAGTGAAGTGTACAGTGATTGTCAAGTACAATCACTTTAGCCTCTCTACTTATTCTGCAGTAATGGGGCTATGTAGTGTACCTGTTACAGGAGCACTAGTCGTCTGTATACAATAAAGTTGTAAATACAAGCTGTTTGTAAAGTGTTTTTCTAATCCCTATCTCCTGCACAGAAAGGTTTCCAGTCTATGTCTGCATGCTAACTAGATTTGCCTACTTTGGTTAACTGTTCTACTTATCAAAAAGCCCTGAAGGACCCTCTGATAACGATGGTATTCAGGGGGGGAGGATAGAAATGGAGATGAATATAAAATACAAATTGGAATACAATCGTAGCATTTTGCGTTACAGTGAATGCAGCCGTTAGAAAAAGACAAATTCATATATTAAAAACAGAATGATGCTTACAAATAGCTCGCGACTGGATAAGGGCAGTTTGAACGATCGCAGCATGGAAAATTATCAGTGGACGAATGCAAGTCATGTATGGTGCTATAGGTAATATATTGCAAGATAATGGAGCGCGAGCAAGTCTGCGACCTGTGGTATTGGTTCATTTCACCTGTCAGTCAATTGCATTGCTTTAGACTGCCTGTCTTTGAACGGCGTGCAGCGGGGTTTTGTTGTAAGCTTCGTCTAATATTGCAGACGATCCCTACAGAATTGTGCATTGTAATGTTTTTTCTGCCGGGGGATGCAAAACGTCTATTGTCATTACTTGTGTTTTTACATCATTAATGTCATGTCTACGAGCTACTGCAACCGTTTCTCCATCTCTGACAGATCATGCTGTGCTAGCATGTTACGCGAATCAGATGAGTTTTCGATGTCATTTCCAGAAAATGCACGATGCGCTTGGCATCAGTGCCTGCGCCTTTATACAGCGCAAGGAAAAAGGATGCGTGTAAATAGAGCGCAATGTACATGCCAATAAAAAAAAGCGACCTGCTTTACATCGTCTGCCCCGCCGTGATCACAGCCCCTGCACGCCCAAGGAGTGGCTTTCCCGCAGAGCCACCCTGTAGACGCAAGGAGCGGCTTTCCCGCAGAGCTTGGAACATAATACAGAGATTTAGCTTACCGGAGACGTATTACGTCTCCCGGAGACGTACAGACGTAGACGTATCGGACGCCTACTGCGCATGCGTGAAAACTGCCGATACGTACAGGCGCTGGAGACGTACTCCGGAGACGTATGCCGCGTGACGTTAGCTTTTGCATTCATGCCAAAACTATGCATGGACCAGCAGCAGCAACAGTGCATTATACAAAATGCAATGGCCTATGAAAGCAGCGATAAATGAAATAAATGAGTAGGAAAACAAATTATTCACAAGTTTTCATGTTCATGGTGCACACTCACGAGACCATCGCAATGCTTTGTGTATTGTTATGCTTGTCTCACTGTTTTGAACCTACACTCCATTTGGTGGCATGACTGAGTCTTCGGTTTGAGAGAAGAATGACATTTCGAAGATGAGAGAACAAAAACAATGAAATTTGATTGCACTTCTGCAGACTTATGTACATACTTCAAAGGTCTTAACAGCAAAAGGTCAAAAGCAAGTTCATAGCAATGATAGACTATTGAGCCTCTTGCCCAGGGCCAGTATTGTTTTTTTTTTACTCGACAAGAAACCTTTAAACAATCAATCCAGCCCTCTCACAGAACTTTGGCCAAAAAAGCAAGGCACATCTCTTCGGGTCAGTCAGCCAGTCAATCAAACAGTATTGGTAAGCAATGTTCCTGCAGTCATACCTTGGGAACAGGCGAGGAGACATAGAAACTTCCTTTTTCACTTCGATAGCGTTGCAATAGTCAAACAAGGAGTCTGTCTGCCAGAAAAACACAGGGCATGTCTGATGTCACATACAGCGGATCAAAACAGCATCTGTAGAACTCAACTCCTAATGGATCAGTGTAATGGTTTTATGGCCATGTCCCTTCTCCCAAACAGCCACCGTATCTTCCTGTGCGGTGTGGCCTCAGGCACCCCTCTCCAGAATGTATTCATCATCGGGCAAAGCGTGGGAAGTTCCCACATGCTTTTTCTTTTTGCGGCTTCACACTTTTGTGTGATGTTTGCCTGGACGTGTGATGCATTTCCAGCTCTTAGGTCATTGCAGCATGCTGCTGTGCATGTGCATAATCAACGCAAAAGCTCAGAAGTAATATTTTATAGAAACATTTCTACCGCAATTACCCATTTGGTGAATTTTATTTATCCTCAAGAAAAGGATGGCAAAATTCTATTATTGTTTACTCCACCCTCCACTGTGGTCTTAATGCATTGGTTGATGTGAAAAAATGATTCAATTTGTTTTCAATGTGCATCAGAAGCAGCGTTCACTGACATAGAATAACATCAAATACCATGGAAAATCTTTTGCATATGCCAGCAACAGGCAAGTCCCAGTATAGATTGCTGTTGAACGTGACACTTAGTATTCTCTGCGAGCCTACAATTGTAATGTTCCGGCTCTCATTGCTGACAGCACGATTAAAAAAAAAATTTTTTTTCTGGAAAAATAATCAGCGTTGTCTTTGAACAATTTATATTAAGTTTGTTTGATTGAAACCACAACAATAATGTTAACAGGAAGGCTTTGCTTTGCTTTGTCAACGTGTCTGCATCAGTGCCCGTCATAATAGAACAGTCATCTGCATGTGGTGGTGGCAAAACTAGTAAATATCCAACAGGTGCAAGATAGGTGTCAACTTATCCGCTAAGATGACGGCCTGGAGTCCTTGGACATGGGTGACGTCAGCTAGTCGGATTAGACCTAGCAGAGTTTCAGGGCGTGAGCTCGACAGTAGTTTCCCAAAATTATGTTTTGTCTCTCGATTTATATTTTAGATTTCTGGACATGCCCATATCATATGTACCAGATCCACCCTATATATGTACGACAAATTTAATGGATATGTCAATGTGGGCAATGTCTTTGATGAACACTTTCAACAACAGTGGCCAAAGCAGGCTTCCTTGTGAAACACTGTTAGTGACTGTTAGATCGTTCAAATGGTGATTACTCAGGCATGCTATTTGTGTTTATTCTCCTCTCCTTCGGGGGCAAGTTCCAAAGGATATACCCTACAACCTGTGTGCAATTCTGTTCACAACTATATAATCACACCAGGTAGATTGCTACAATGAGAATTCACTGCCTTTTCTTTTCCGTTCTTTTTTTTCATGAAATTCTAGTTTAAGATTCGTAATTATCAAAATACCCAATTGCTTGTCCATGAACCTTTTGTACTTGCTATATACCATGGCCTATTCCCCACCGTGGGTATGTGCCATTACCACTAAAGACAGTCATCAATGGGTCTGATACATAGGTCAGGGGTGGAAGCAGGCTCAAGCATTTTGGAGCAGCTTTGGGAGCAGCGAGACAAGAGTTTTGGAGCAATGAGACAAGAGTTTTGGAGCATTTGAATTATGTTTTGGAGCAGGTTCCTAAGGTCAAATGCCTCTGATAATTGTAGTAATTGTTTTTCTCTTTCTGACAGAAAAAGATGAGCTCTTCCTTTTTATGCAAGTTCAATGCCTCTCCAACTTCGCACTCATTTCTGACAAGACAACGGCCAACAACTTGAAACAGACTAGCAGCAAACAAAATGCTTGCTGGTGTACTTTATAACTGAACACCTAGTGTGACCTTGTGACCTAACGCATTTGCTAGTTTACCACTTCAATGCACTCAAGCAATGCCACTAATTTGGAACTCAGATTAATGGACATGACATTTCTGCTCTCTATCTTGTGCATATCCCTTTTTGATCCTATGCCTGTGCTGATAAATTCCTGAGCAGTGGTCAGTAGTGCCTTCAGGAAATGTAGATGGCACTGAAGGGTAGCCTTTTCATCCTTCAGCATTTTTACTTCACTACCTCCTTCCAATAGTTTTATCATTCTTTGCTTGAGCAATGCTGGGGCTCATTTTTTAAATCTTGGCAATAGGCCCTGTATGGCTTTCCAACACTCTTGAGACGCTTCCTAGTGAGTGACATCTTTGGAGTACCAACCCGTAACGATTCAAGTATGATTTTGTCTGCCGTAGGCCCGACAAGCTTGTTACTGAAAAAGAGGCTCGATAGGTGCCTGCTTGTTCTTAGACCACAACCATTAGAATAACTCGTGTGGTTTTTCCAGTCGGACAAGTTTCCTTCCGAACGACTCACGGTAGTTTGCGCCTATCTGCTTCGCTTGCTGCTCTTGCTTCTCCCTCCACCGGCGATTCAAAAGGCTGAGAGGAGGTGCTACGTCACATGCACAGTGCATTTTTTTTGCAATTATCTCCAATCGCCAGTGACTCATATTAAATTTACTTGCAAACAAATATTTATTATGCCACATGCTTCCTTCCCTTACAAAAGTTTCGTTTGTATTAAGCCCAGTGCTAGATGCGTTATATCTTTGCCACTGGTGCAAAGACATTGTTTGCGTGTTGCACTAAATTTGATGGTAGAACATTAAAACAGCCAATTTGGAGCAGTTTTGGAGCAATACTGCATTTTGGAGCAGGATAGAGCAGGAAAAGCAGTTTGGGAGCAGAATGGAGCAAATGGAGTGGCAATTCCACCCCCGATAGGTGCATTCACAAGAGGAGACTGCTGCACTTCTGTGCCATGATATAGGGGTATGCCATATGCCCAGACATTTCACGAATAATCATGTGCGTAGTTATTCACTGCAATACCAGCTGGAGAGCAATATTAAACAACCTCCAGCTTTCTCATAACAGCTTTAATTTTACAGTAATTTCTGTGAACACTGCACCTTTTCATTCCAGGAAGGTAGAAGAATACAACACGGATGTTTTATGCAGCACATGGTGACGAACACTGCCCCGTGTGAAGATGGACATGTGGAGATCAGCTGGTGAAATCTTAGCAATCAGTTGACAAGATGCTGATTGCGCTGATGAAAGGATGAAAGTTATTTATGTTGGCACTATATCACATTGCAGATAGCACCAGTTTATTTTCTCCAAAACTCTCTCGACCATGTTCACTTTGTCAAATAAATCCCAAATACATTTTTGCAACACAAATGCTGTCGGTGTGTTTCTGTTCTTGCATTTTATGGTGCATAAGTAGCTAAGGCTACAGTTTTGCAAATACAGGTCCAAAATTATCTGCAAATTTTAAATTGCATATTTTAAGAAATATTTGCATTGTGAGAATTGTAAACATATGCAATGACTCGAAAAAAAAAATATGTGCGCAACCTCTCTCAAGTGAGCCTCAGCTACAACGTTGAAAACACTGTTAGTGGCCTGTGGTCACCACTTCACCAAAAGAAATTCAAAATGTCCCGTCACATAGTGGTAATTGCTAAAAACATATCATAGGTCAGTGTTTCTCAAATAAGGGCTCACGAAGTGATTTTCAGGGTCCACGAAACCCACAGCTGCAAAAAAAAAGAAAGATATGCGTGATAGCTTTGGCCTGACTACACACAGTTTTGCAGGGTTAAAATCTAGAAGATTCAAAGGAGACTTTAGTTTATGAAAAAAAAAAAAGAGTGCGGAAACAGAGGGAGAGGGCATCTGCGGCATTCATTGATGCCAACGTTGGTAAAACTCGAGCTCTGGCTGCACTACTGGATGGGGCTACAATGCAAAGCGTCTCGGGCATGATGACAACATGACAGCTCAATGAGAGTACAATTAATTCAGTAGTGTACAGAAAACTCTGAATAATGACTCTAGCAGTACATGCGATCAATAATTATATGAGCTGTGAATTAGCGGCATGAAGTGAAAAACCATAAAATGGCATCATCACTTTTTGCATCTGGTAGCACAGGTTCTCACTGAAGCCGTCAGACGGCCTGACGAAGACAAGCTGTGGTGGTTCGCCACCTCGTTCGCCAAAGCAGATGGCACTTCACACATACAGACACTTTTATAACTCAGATGCCACCTTTCCTTAATCTAGACAATACACAAATGCATACACAACCGTTCGGGTGAAACACTAGAGACGGCCCACGTGGCACAACTCATGTACAGCGTTCAGACTGGTGGTCTAGTGCATATTTGCGGTCACAAGCATCTCGTGCCACTAACAGTTCGAAGTCAGCGTTGGGAACAAGTGAAGCCGTTGGTCCGGAGCACAGCTGTCAGGTGTCCACCGGTAGACGGTCACGCAGTCAAAGGAGCATGGGAGACAATGCCGAACCAAAGTCATCGCGTCCTTTCAATTCGCCAAGTAGCGAGATGGCAAACTGAAGCTGTCATATCGCTGCACACAACACTCGGGCAAAAACCCCTGCATTTGAACACGAACACTATCACACGCCACCCTAAATGCCACCACGCACACACCATGTCATGTTGAACACTGTGAAACGAGAACGAGAAAGTAGTCATGCACTGCTGCAATCAATCGAGATAAATATTGCTGCATCTCGCATAAAAAAAAAATTCATAAAGCTGCATCTCGGCATAACAGCGTCAACAAATGAACAGCATAAATCTTTGGGTAGCATTGTTGCATGCAGTGATGCTCATCTTGGAAATGGAGTAACTGTTCTAGAAAACGCGGACAACAGAAACAGAAGTGGACATGGACGTACACAGGCTCACAACTGTATTTTACTAACCGAAAGAGGACATATATAGAGCAAGCAAAAGTATAGCGTTGAGCATGTGGTTTTGTGCACTTTATATATGTCATCGTTACTTAGTAAAATCCAGTTGTGAGTCTGCAAGCCTCCTGTCCACTTGTTTCTGATGTCCAAGTTTCCTAGAGCACTTACCCTATTTACAAGATATGCACCACTGCATGCTGCAATTATTGCTGTAAGGAATACAGAGATGAATTCTGCGACTGTTGACAAATGCCTCAACTATGAAGGTCACTGCTTGCCATGCTTGTCCATATTTTACTGAGAAAGGCAGCCTAAAAAAAAAAAAAAAAAAAAAAAGGTTACAAATTTTTTGACCGCAGGACGTAGGCCGACACTTATGTCTGAAAAGGCACAAGGTATTGACCAACTGAGGCAGACACAAGACAAAGTAGATAGACACATGACAGCTGTACAAAGATGTTCGGCAGTTCATTGCGCAACTTTATACATGCGCCCTACCTGTTACCATCTCAAAGTTTGGTTCTTGAAATAGTCAATAAAAGCAAAATCCCATGCTACGCTGCCAAACCCCCCTCTACAGCTTTCCTAACACTGCTAATTGCCTTGTTGAAGGCAACATGATGAGGTTGCAGTACGGCACCTCCAAACAGCTTGTAGAGTAGAGGCCATCGGGGGTAGGCTGCATCACTATAGATCACATATTTATGACCCATAGTGATCTTCTGCAGGTTCTCAAAGTGCACCGTCTCCTTGAGGATCCCTAAAAGATAGCAAGAATTAAAAATATAACCAATGCGGGTCTACACAGGTGCCTCTTCTTTTTGTATAATGAGATGTAATTACAGTTGCAAGTTTTTAGATACAATTTTTTCCTACAAATTTATAAAATGCCATATGCTAACACAATCTTGCATCACATACTTAAGTGCCACGTTTCTTTACAGATGAAATGCTGTTTTTCATGAGGTGGGTCATTGAGTACCCTTTCCCAAAAACCAACTCAAAAAATATAAAAGTACTTGTGGAATTTTCGCAGCAGAGATGTTAGGCTTTAATTTGGAAATGCACTCCCCTGAATATGAAAAACATGTTACAGCTAGTTACTGCAATGAAGACATGACTGAACAGGCTTACCTGCATCGTGACGTCTGCCTTTAAATGGCCCACTGGCAGACTATGGCATTGGTACACATTAGTGCCTGATATTTCTGCACAGGCTCCACTTGTGCCCAGAGAAGTCCTCCTTCTGAGCCACAGACGGTCGACAAATTTGCCTTGCTGTGCCATGATGAAACCCCAGCAGTTGAGCATGGGGGCCTTCCTTTGCATGCACCGCCTGAGGAGGAAAAATTGGAGCGGCTGCAAGCAACGATCGCTTATAAAGTCCCTATAAAGTGGTCATGAGAAAATAATCTTTCAGTGTGCACCTTCTTTACTGTGCCGTAGCATAATACTTATTGCATTGCTTTTGGAAGAGTTCACTAGCGTTACCTCGTACAGGCCCATCAATTTTAAGGTGAAAATCTTTAATGGCTCATACTGTCGGCATTTGTTTGTTTGGTCACACTATAGCTGTCAATCAAATGACGTCATGATGATGCCATCAGAAAAAATTAAAATCCTGTTTCCGCTGGGAGCCGAACCTCTATCCCTCGCATCCCCATCCGAGTGCTTTAGCCAACTGTGCAACGTTCGGGATCTTGAAACACACATCAAAATTCTCCTTGTTTACTGTAAGGATGATAGTAGCGATGACAATGAAGTTGGAATTAGCAGTGATGACATTAGCAATGATAATGACGGTGCATTTAATTCATAATGATGAGAGCAAACGTGATGCACCGTGTGCACCAGCAACGCTTAGATTTTCACATTTCTGCAGTGTAGATTCCGCAGTGCTCCCGGATTTTTTCAACACTATCATCGACACTTGATTTTTTTTTTTCAAAGCAAGCGAAATTCAGAAACCTACACTATGTTTTTTCTTTTTTTTTTTTTGAAAGATCATATATACATCTCACTTTTGCAAACGGTTTCAGACAATAAGGATGTAAATAAAGACCAGGAATTTCACAGAAATCATGTGCCAAATCAAAAATGAGCCAGATTCTGCTGATGTGCAGATGGAAATGAGCCAAATCTATTTTATTCTTGACAGCTTTCTTTCTCAGCTTTAGCATGATAGGGTGGACTACTGCGAGTGTAAATTCAATTATGGCTTCTCCATAACTACTTCCTTATCACTGTCTAGGATACGAAGAGATCACAGGAAAATCTGAAGCCAGAAGATAAAAACACTGGGAACATAGGCCTGCAGCAGACGAAGCAGTTTGTGCATAAAGCTAGCAAAATAACTTATAAAAGACTACATTCAGTTTAGCCTGTTGGCAGCGGCTTTCTGCATTTAGCAACATAAGCAAATAGCCGAAACTGGCAAGAAACGACAATATTTGCCGCTGTCTTGTCGCTTTGCATCCTATGTGCATCTACCATTCCCCGGCAATACAATGGTGCACTGAATTAAAATAGCTCTTCATTAAACACATTCCAACTAATTTCTACCAACAGAAAATAGCCTCACATCTTTGCTTGAAGCAGAAGCCCACTAAGCATTTATTTGCTCACTTTAGAGCAAATCAGTGCTGCTGATTGTGTGACAATGAATATTACAACTCTTCATCAGCTGTATTCACAGTATGATCGTTTACAGGTATTATTTTCACAAAGAGACTAGAAACGACTCTGAAAAAAATTTCCTTCAGTCAAAGTAGGGTCAAATATAGATTTTCATATCGATAAGGGCCAAATCCAAAATTGCTTACATTGTTTAAATTATTGCATAAAATTTTATGAAATTTCTGTGTTGAGTATTTCTAATACATGAAGCAAATTAAAAAATAACTTGTGCTGATAACAACCTTTTGCATATTTCTCAGTTTGTGTTTCCGTGGACTTCCCTAATTTAATAAAAAAAAATATTGACTTGTAAGTGTGCTAGTGTTTATGTTGATGACCTTATGCTGTGCTAGTAGGCAAGATCGAAAAGCAGCATAGCACTGGTTGCATTCGGGACGTTAAACAGTTTCACTAAATTCGATGTCGACAAGAGAGCACTTTCCCAAAGCTCTACAACCGAGTTGGAGAGCAGGGGTATATATATATATATATGCCTTTGCACAAGTGTGCCTAAGTTAATTGACGTTAAAAAAAAAAAAAAAAAAAGAAAAAAAAAGATCAATGATTACAGCAGACGTTCGGTGACTGGGCACGAGTCAACTGCAATCGTTAATGTATATTATGTTTTACAGTAGCCAAAACTGCTCGCCTGCTAGAAACGACACAACGTCGTTACGCGCCAGAGAGCATTGGTCCCATGCCATCATCCCTAGGAGCATGAGCGCTGGTGCCTTTCGACTACAAAATGGTAGGGTTTTGACGTAGTTATATCGAGTAGAAGGCTCGGTAGCGTTTATGCACACATGGAAGCTGATGGGGATGATGTGCAATGAGTAGCGCGAGAGTGCGTAGCAGTGTGAACGCGGGATGATACGACATCCCGCCCCGCTTCTCACAAGGAATTTATCGCTTGAAATCCGCTCCGGCCTTTTTTTTTTTTTTTTCAAATTTGAAAGCGCTATAAGCGGTCGCACAAGTGTTAGACTGTTTTGATAAGCTCTGAACCTCAGGATTAGCGCTAATTCGCATTCAAAGATGACTACTGAAACGCCACAGCCAGTCAGCTTTGCTTTACATGTTTCGGCGGGCATATTTATTTGACACAGAAAGCACTGCTATCAATAATTTGGCTTGTAACCGTCAAGCCACCACAGCCACCACACCATGCGCTACTTACCTCGGAGAATCGCTGAAGAGCTTGCAGATCAAGCCACTTGTCATATCGTAGAGTAGATGACCGAAGTAAAAATCGAGCTGCGCCAAGGTGCCTCGGAGCCGGAGACCCTGACACGCTGCGCACTGATGACCTCATTTGGAGTTAGGAGGGCTAACTGCAGCTCTCCGAAATCCTCTTTCTAGAATCTAAAAATCCTGTTGAACACTATGTTGTTGTTGGCGCCGATGTTGAAGGGTACCACGCTCACGTAAGTTCCTTCGAGGCTTTGGAATATCGCGCTCCCGTTGAAATCAATGCATGTCTTCAAATTCATCCCATGATAGGGTGCTCAAAAAAGCTGCCTGTCGTGAAGGGTGAAGGATGCTGTCGGCATGATGTAACGTAACGTGGGCAGGTTGCACCGATAGCACGAGCAAATTCTAGCACACGACCGAACACCAGCAAACACGAGCAGTTGTTTCCTTCCTCCATGCGAGCACCAAAGCAAACGGATTTAATGCAACTAGGCTTGGATTGTTCAGGCTTGCTGCAGGTAGCAAAGTGGTTAAAAGTGAGCTCAAATTAATAATTATTCGAAACACAGCTAACACGTCAACATGATGACTTCGGGGGATCTGCATGTGACATTTTTGTGACATTATTTGGAGCATTTATTACAAATAGCTTCTATCTTTTTTTATTGGATAGCCATCATCATCATCTGCATGTACGTCTAGCGATACGTCTTACGTATGGGCGATACGTACAGCTAAAACGTGTTTTGCCCGGTGTCAGCCGAATACGTCTACATCAATTTTCACGCATGCGCAGTAGGCGTCCGATACGTCTACGTCTGTACGTCTCCGGGAGACGTAATACGTCTCCGGTAAGCTAAATCTCTCTAATGGCGGACCTTCGCGCAACTCTGCTCCCTGCGGGAGCATATACAGGAACACACCTGAACTTGCAGAGAGCCGGCTCCGTGAACTGCGCATGCGCGCCCAGGACCAAAGTGGAAAGGAGGATATGTTACTCTTCTGGACGGATGTGACGTCAAATAGCTTTTAGTGCTTGTTTTTTTTCTAGAAGTAAGCCTCAAACCCAGAATGTTCACTGAGCCGCCCAAAGTATGGTCCAAACAAGGAAGGCTGGCGCGCTTTTCAGACAACAAGCATTTGCGCTTTGCGAGCCCTAGGCACCCTAGGTTGTCTTTCATGCGTCGGTCTGCTGCAGTGTGCGGGCCATCATCCCGGTAGATGCAAACTCGGTGAAATGCGGATTCAGTTCGTGGATTATAGCCTTAAATTCAAGGGCGCAGCCCTCGGTGCAGTCCTACTGACTGCGGTGAGTCGTACATACATGCCCGCGAACTCTAAGTAAAGTATTTGTCGTCTTTCTGCCATCGCCTTCCTTGCAGCTTCTTTAACGAGTTTTTGCACGGCAGCGCAAGCATGTTGACGTGGCGTAATCGCGCTATCGCGCGACAGTCTCCGGGCGAAGGCGTGAGGAGACGACGAGACTGCTTAATGGCGTCCACGATCTCGTTTCATTGCGCTTGGAACAACTTCCATTCCTGCTGCTGTGCACCGATCGGTCGCCGGTTGCTGTTGTCTTCCGGATGCACTGGAGTATTGGGACATATGAGGCGACTAAAAGATAACGTAAAACTATTTCTGAGTTCGCTTATATTTGTTTGGGCAGTATAAACCAGCGTGAACGCGCTGGTTTATAATCGGGGTTTTATTGCCTTCCTCGCAGCTTCAACCGATGGAGCGGCTCGGCCCATAGAAAATGTCGGGCTTCTTTCGGAAAACTGTTGGAAGGTAAGTGGCACTCATCTGTGCAGACCATACGTGGTAGTGCTGCAATACATGAGTAATATCTGCGGACTGCTAAAAGGGGGGTTGCTGGCCAGCTGAGAGAGTTTAAACGTAAGTAGGCCCTGTGCGGACTGAGCCTCAAAGTGCAACAAGCCTACTGCACAGCATGAAATGGCTACAAAAGTATGGTTATATACATGACCGAATTCATGTGCTTATTTGCTCAGACCTTCCACTGTCAAGTACTCACACTTATTTCGGTGTATGCAGCAATGAAATTGACTTCATTACTCCTCAGCCAGCATAGGTTCATGCCTGTGACAATATCTGTCCTTTTACTGCCGAAATAACTGCATTGGTGGAACTCACTGAGCTTGTTTATATAGATTTAACACTTTGGATGCATGTTGCTACTGCAGAGTTCCCTAATATATATATATATATATATATATATATATATATATATATATATATCTTTTGCCTGCTCCAACATAAATAGTTGGCAGTGCTTATTTGAAAAGAGAGCAATAATTAATCTGAGCTGGCATGTTTTGTGGGAGAGTGAGGCACCATTGCGAGTACCTCGTAATCCTGTCAAAGAACTTGGCAGTTGCTGCTACAAGCACTCTCCATTGCAGTTCCATGCAAGCCGCAGCATATTGGGCACTTACTGCACAAGTGATTTAACTTAGTCTCTTTGTTGCTATTTCAGTGCTTTGTAAGTGTGCTAAATATTTGTATTTGTGCTAGCATTGACAGCCAGTCTCGTTGCTACCTTTTTCCTTCTGCAGCAGGCACTCTCACTTGTTTTACTCGAACCAAATTCTATTGTGAGTGAGTTTGCTGAATTTATGCAAACTAAATGTAATTGCAGTATTACTCTCATTTATTTACATCTGCAGAGGCAACGAATTCTTGGTGGCGACGAACGAGTTTTCTCCGCCAGTTCGATTACACCGCCACCTCAGTTGTGCAGTGAGCTGCGACTGGTGTGACCAAATGGATACTCTCACTGCTTCCACAGGTTTAGAGCGTGCTCCCAGTTAAGTTTAAAACACCTTGCTTGCAATGTATTTAATCTTGTTGTGTAATATTGTCACCGTTGCTGATATGCTATTATTTGAAAATCATTCTGGGTGGTTTGGAACACATGATTTGCAATGGGGGGAGGTGGGAAGCACAAATGTGTGACTGCAATTTTTTGCCAGTCTAGCTTCTAGCCTTGCGAATTAAAGTAACAGATTAATACCTGAACAGGCCTGACATTTATTGGAGAGTTTGTCATATAGAAGAAAACTTGATCCGGTGTGGTGGTAACACAGCTGTGGTTCTCCGAGAAAATGTTATCCGTGTGTGATGGTGTCTAAAACATGGCATTGTCTTAGGTAACTTGGCATGGAATTGGCCACTTCTTGTACTGTCTTGACAGCATCTTTTGTACTATGTGCTAGGTGATATGCCTTCAGGGATAAGAGTAGATGGAGAATACCTCAGTAATCTGCAATTTGCTGATGACATTGCCCTGAAGCAGTCAGGATGACGGGCAGTAATGTGAGCAGGTTGTATGTCATGCTGGTCATGGAGGAAGTAAAAAAGCCTTAGAAGCAATGTAAAGGGTTCCGGAAATCGGCTGATATGGATAGGCAACTGCAGATCTTTGAAGAGTGGTAGGGAGATTGTGCTAGAAAAGCTGCTTGCTTTGCGTGTGTAGTGCCTCACGACCTCAAGCGTATTAAAATCTTGGAAGGATCCTAACAGTACCATAATCTATAAGAAAGGGGCTGTCAAGCACTTGCAAACTTAAACTGATCGAGTTACTGTCCATTGCCTACAAGATAATAGAATTGGGAAAATCTTGGACTTTCTATCAGCTGAAAGAGCAGCTGGCTTTCGTAAGGGCTGCCATGTTTTTTAATGTGTCTGCCCTGCCGCTGTTGTGTGCTGGATTGTAGCCTACATCCACATCGGATAGGAGGCTGTGCAAACAAACTGCTCTTTACAGAAGGGACATAATTTGAACTGCCCATATCATACAATGCAGCAGCAGTAGTGAAAAGTGCTCCAAAAGGAGTGACTTATTGTAGAATGGTTGCTTTATTGCGGTACCGTAAAAGGCGTCGCCCTTGAGAAAAATCACAATCATGCCTTTGGCAGGTGACATGGCCATGCACTGATTGGTTGTCTGGTTCTGCGATGTCATGAGGCCACATGATATGGCCGAACTGGCTGGAGCTCATATTGTGGAAAAGCGCAAAAGAGAGAAAGGATCGAGAAAAGAGAGGACGACGCTATCTGGAGCTGCTAACTCAGGCAGCTCCTTTGGGGTGAGAGGGTGAGGTGGAATAGAACCCTCCGAGACCCTTGGATCAGACCTGCTACTCCACATTCATACAGCTTGGTTAAAACAGAGCTTTATACCCATGTTGGGTGGTCTTGGGCACAATGGGGGAGATTATGGTTGTATGCTGATGATTATGTGTGAGATAATATCGGCACAAATTAAGGGATTAGGGCTTATACCTTTCAGGACCGCTTTAAGCCAATCGTTCATATATGAATGATGGTTCTCACACACTGGCAGACGTAAATTTTCTTGTTTGGAACATGTAGCCCCATTTAGGCAGATAGTATGACAAAAGTAATTATAGTAACTAGTTCACAGGGATGGAAAGGCACAGAATCTGTCACTTGTTTCTGTGGGCACCTGAACTGTGTCGTAAGGGAAGGGAGGAGGGAGTCAAAGTGGAAAGACAGAAATGGGTGCTGTAGTGGTGGTCTGTGGAGTAATTTTGAACACCTAGGGATCTTTAACGCGCGCTGACATCACATAGCACACGGGTGCCACTTCGTTTGCATCGAAAGCAGCCGCCAGCGGTTGGGTTCGGACATGGGTACTCCGGCACAGTAATCTAGCATCTTAACCACTGCACTACCGCAGTGGGGCTATTGTGACAACCATAGTTTCTGTTTGTGTGCAGCTTGTTTATTTTTTTATTTTATTTTTTGTTCTTTCTGGCACAGTGTGACATTTAAAAAATTATTCGAAATAAACAGGTCTTTGGCGCCATTCACACGATTCTGCTGCTTCTACTATAGTTTTCTTTTTATGAGAGCAGTAGCGAAGTCTCTTGAAGACAATTTTACTAGCTCTCACTTCAGCTCAGATGATGAATCAGTCAAATGCCAGCCTCGGACTTCAGCTAGTGGCCAAGAAAAGCTTAGTTTCAATCTCTAATCACTCTTGGTCAGTTACACGTGCTCATTTTGTGTTCCTACTGTTCTGTTTCCATTCGCTGGGTTTCAGCAGCAATGAAAGCTTGGTACTACTTGATATGGCTTCTCCAGAACTTCAAGTGTGGAACTTCTTCAAGCAAATTGAGTGGAGTTTGAACACCGAGCTCCTATTGCAGATTTTCAAATTTGATGGCAAACTCTCCCACCTTGTGGAAAACATATCACCAAATAATCCAGTCATAAATCCTGAAAGGTTTCGAAATGCCAATGCTATAAACTGTAAAATGAGTAGAGGAAGGCCGAGCTTAAAAATGGGCATTTTCAGCAACTTAGCTATATTTCTGAGAGAACAGCACACCTTCAAAATGAACTTCAGAACGTAAATTATTACTTCCTTGGCAGTTGGGCTTCGCTGCATTTTGTTAGTGTGATGTGCAGAATAGGTACATGAGACTCTCAACAACTGCTGCAGGAAATCAAGAATGACCACTGCTTCCGAACAGCACTACGAAAAAAAATCTGCCGATAGGTGCACCATATCTTTACTAGTAATAAAAGAGGCAGTGTAGCATATTTTTAGTATTCTGAATTATTTTTCTTGCTGGCTTATTTTGATATTCATGCCCCCTTTTCTTTCACTTTTTGGATTTTTTCTGCAAATTTCGGAGAAAAAGGTTTTTATGTTATGTATAAAGCCAAAACAAAAACATGGGCATTTATTTAATTGAGGATCAAAATACCTGCATTTTAGTATTATCTAATAGCAAGATTGTGTAAATATTTTATTTAATAAACAAATTACATGGTGCTGAAGGAGTTGAGGCAAAAAAAAAAAAGACTTGGCTTCATTTTCAAGCTGTAGTTTAAGAAATGAGCATTTTTCTGCCTTTTGTATATCCTCAAGATTTTATTACAATTTCTTGTTTTTATATTCATGTTTGACAATACTTTGTGAATATTTTACCCAGTGCTGAGAATTTATCTTATGTATTATGCTTATATTCACAATATTCACGTGTTTAGAAGGCATTTAAATAGCTGTATTTTAATTGGCTCATGTGCGTCATGTACAGAAGGTGTGATCAGAAATTGTCATCGAAAAACGTCCTTCATACTGGAACTTGCGTGTGAAGAGCTCTGGCAGGTGCGTGCTCTGTTGCCGCGTTGCAGAGAGGAGGAAAGGAGGCATCCTGGCTGTGCAAATCGCCGCGGAGAGGTGACAAAGAGGCTAATGGCAACCCCATGCATACTCGGGCCACTTATGCGCTTATACACAGGACCTCGGAGGATGGGCGTGTGGTATTCGATCTGTCATTTGACGTGTGTAACTAGAAGGCTGCATTCCCTGCACCGTACCTATTAGTCACATATTCTAATTCTGGTGCTGGGTTGTGTTCGCCTTAGCGACCTTAGAGCTCTTAAGCACTTCCAACATTTTTTTTTTTTTTTTTTGTGTGTAGGTTGCAGCAAAGTTCTTTAAACACTTCATTTATAAAATAGCAAGGTGCATGTATGCGATCAAGGATCCACAAGGGAAGCTGCAGACGGGAGCTGTTGACGCTACCATGCTATACTCTTAAAGACAGATCTCAAGTGTCTCCTAAATTTTTATAACAAAACGAACATCCGCACAGTGTTTGCTGGAGATGCTTACAACCCTGCTGTCCTGTCCGAAGACAGGGGTACATGCATTACTGCCCGCCATATGCAAGGCCAGCCACAATTAAACATTCGTTACCAGAGTAACATGATTGCCTGGCTTTTTTGTGTGTTCACTTCCTTAGCATACTGTAGCATAGTCATAGTAGTGTGCACCTTTCCAATAAGTGGTCACGGGGTGTCACCATATTACCTGCTGGACTGCTTTGTGCATTTGGTGCTAGCACAGTGGAAGCAGAGCCGGTTTGCAGCAGTCCAGAGAGGAGGAGCGAACAATATGGTGGCACCGAGTAACTTATTGGAAAGGTGTATATAGATTGCTGCTGCAGCTGAGGCTCTAAGGGAGCACTTCAGGTGAGGGTCAAAGGAAGTACCTTTGCAAGACAAACAGAACCACCTTCGCAGGCTGCGAGGTTCGAAACTGGGTTTGGGCCCACTGCGGAGGAGGGGCGCGCAGCGGGGTTTACGGAGCTTCTCCCAAACGCACACCCCTGGAAAAGCCGAGCGCCAGGCCGGGGGACGCTTGTACCCATTTTTACCGGTGGGTGTCCGGCGGTGGGTTTCGAACTAACCACCTGAACTGAACATCAAAAAGACAAAGATCATGGCGTCTTGCCCTATCAAGTCCTGGAGCATCAATGGACAAGAAGTGGAAGCTGTGACAGATTTTCTC
This sequence comes from Amblyomma maculatum, assembly GCF_055883805.1. Lineage (NCBI taxonomy): Eukaryota > Metazoa > Arthropoda > Arachnida > Ixodida > Ixodidae > Amblyomma > Amblyomma maculatum. The sequence goes on along the minus strand of NC_139346.1, from coordinate 91,878,986 downwards.
TTCTTGGGCTCCAAGATTACCTCGGAAGGAGACTGCAGCCATGAAATTAGGAGACGCCTGCTTCTGGGAAAGAGAGCAATGGTTAGCCTTGACCGCCTAGTAAAGAGCAGAGACATTAGTCTGCCAGCCAAGATCCGTATAACTCGTGCTATGGTCTTTCCAGTTGTGATGTATGGATGCGAGAGTTAGACTGTGAAAAAGGCTGACCGCCGAAGAATTGACGCGTTTGAATTGTGGTGCTGGCGAAGACTCTTGAGAGTTCCTTGGACTGCCAGAAGATCAAATCAGTCGATATTGTCGACCATAAACCCTGACTGCTCATTGGAGGGTCAAATTCTAAAGTTAAAACTCAGCTACTTTGGTCATCTGATGAGAAGAGAGGAGTCGCTGGAGAAAGATTTGATGTTGGGAAAGGTTGACGGTCGCCGGAGAAGGGGTAGGCAGCGAACGCGATGGTTAGATGGCATCCTCGAGGCACTGCAGATGAAGTTATGTGATGTTAGGAAGATAGTGAGAGACCGGAAAGCGTGGCGTGAAATGGTCCATAGGGTCACGAAGAGTCGGACATGACTGAACAACTGAACTGATATAGATTGCTTGTTCCTGCAAGATGCGAGTTAAACTGCTCTCATACGAACAGTTTCGATCCTCATTGAACTGGATCTACATTCAACTCATTGTAGATCGAGGTTGTCACACGGCAACTGTCAAGTGCAGTTGAGCTCGAGCCTGCTTGACTCAAGGTTGCTTCCTCAATCGCTCTCGAGATTTCAAGCACACTCAAAAGCGGTCATTGACACCCTTGTCATCAACGAGCTCTAAAACTCGAAAACGGATAAACGCAATAGAACTGCACATAATAACACATAAATGTATTAAAAGGCATGATAGAACATTCGTAGAACGGCTAATTTTATAATATTGACACCGTAGTCTACTGCCAGTGGAAGCTAAGGTGGCGTTCTCTTCGACTGCGTCAGCGTGGAAACTGTAGAGTGGAAGAGAAACTGCACTGTAGCACTTGACCGCTGGGAAGATAGGTTAGATGACCTGAGGTGCCAAAAGCGGAATGCTGCTGTGTACACTGAAATCGTGCAATCATTACCCCAATCTTAAATTTCCTTTTGAGACTCATTGCGACTGACAGCAGACGACGGACCACGTAGGAAATTTCTCAGTGCTGACTGAAAACGCCCGTGTAGCACCGGATGCTTCAATCCTTCTTGAAAGCCTGAATGCAGATTGAGTTCAATGAGGATCGGAAGTGTTTGTGTGGCAGAGGGATTAGTGTAGTGCAGCTAAAGCTTTGTGTTAGCTGGTGTGCACAAGTTGGGTGGCCGAGCTGTGTTAAATGGTATTACAATGCATATTTAGAAAACAAAACAGGGCACCCCAAACGGTTTATTCAACTTCTCAGATTATTTGGCATTACACACATTGTCTTGAAAGCAGTCCACAATATGGCCAGCACAACTTATGTCCTTGCTTATTTCAGATTGTTCATTTAAGAGAGCTAACATATTCAAGGGCTACTGACCAGGCTGACATTTTAACCAAGCCCGATAAGGCGTTGGACATGGTCTCTGCGAAATACTGCAGCGATGCACACACTGGAAAGCAACAAAATGCAAACCAAAGCTCTCATGGTCCTTTTAAAACATCCAAACCTCCTCATCCTTTGCGCTGGCCATCGAACTTTGTCGATGAGGTACCAACAGATACTGCATCCATTGGTTTCTCTCTGACTGATGGGCAAGGGGTGTCACTTGGTCTGCTGATGTCACGCACTTTTTTTTCTTGCATTTCGTTTTCACTCATGCATACACTCACACAAGAAAGAAGGCTTTTAGTTTCTTGCCCTTGTCTATGCATGCTTCAGCGTGTTCTGTGCACTGTGCTATTCATACACCAACGGCTGGACTCAAGTGGCAGCGGCGCGCACTTTCATACAGCCTGCGCATTCGCCGCAGATATAATGGCAGCTCTTCTAGGCAAGCAGTGCTCTCTTCCCCATGAAGTTAGTGCAGGATTTACCCAACCCTGGCCACTCGCTTCTGTGGCGGCGCCCGGTGTGCAACTGCGTTCGCGCCTTCAAGCGTTCAAGTGTTCAGTTTATGGACTGAGCGAAATACTTAGAGAAATTATGTAGTCTCAATTTTGTGTGCGCAAAAGCGGTGCAGTGTAGGCTCAGGCAACAGTATTATTTAGCACATTTTGATCGTAGTAATACTTACTTTGTCTTATTTCTTACAGTGCGCAACATGTGCTAATTACCATCTGAATACAACAGTGATTTGGGTTATCAGTCTGCAGTAAGGCAAGTAGCAGCATACTATTGTAAGGTCAGTCCCATTATGCTGCACGAAAGCTGATTTTTTTCTTCCTACTGTAACTTTGTTTCCTTCATGATATGAGGGGAACTGTCAAAAATGCATTGACATGGCTACAGAAGCACGGAATTTATCACATGAACATTTTTGGCCTCTCGGGCCTGTTCTGCCAGGCCTGTTAAAATTAGTGGCCGAGCAAGGAGGAGTACCTGTTTTGCCTACATGCATTATTTCAAATGATATGCCAGTGTGACGGCATCTTTTCGCTTTTGGGCACATTTCTGTCTGCTTCTGCACATGTACCAAACTTTCGGGCGCCTTCACGTGTCTGCAAGTCAGGCTGGTCGTTGACCTGTTTTAAGTTGTTAGTGCAAATTAAAAAAAAAAGGGTAACCTGCTCTTATTGCACTTTTCGTGCACTTTGAACAGCGCATTCACTGTAACTGCTTTTCCTGTTCTGAGGCGTGCGCAACATCACCTCGAAATAACAGGAGACATTCATCACCATCCTCATATAAGGATAGTAGGAAAGCCTTCCGACCCTTGGCTTTGCCTGCCACCTATGTTGCTAAACTCTGCGGCTAGTTTGTAACGAAGCTAACTTCATGACAATAGTTGAGCTTCTCGGCCGCAGTGTGCTTTTTGTATTTCCTTCGGTCCGGACCCATACGTATGCTTTCTGCCACGCATTTGAACTTTATTTCCTCTGAACGACGTGCCCACGCCTGCAAGTTTGAAAAACTTGCGGTGTTTCCTTTCATCAATTTCCGAGTGATGGAGAACTCTGTTCCAATAATTTAGCTATATTTTATGCGAGTTTTTCCCTGGTTTTGGCTCTTCGGCAAGATGCTGATACACAGCCAGAGCCTGTAAGGATGGCTCACGGCCGGCACACCTATCATCTATAACTCTCAGTACAGCGGCAAAAATCACTGCAGGTCGCTCTGAACGCTCAAGTTCATGACATCTCGTTGGCAAGAATCACAACCGGGTGAAAGTGCAGGTTTGCAGCCGCAGGCTCGGCCAGCCTCCGCTTTTTTTTTTTTTTTCCAGCTTGTTGCACACCAAATGACGGCATCACTGAGTAGACGCGTCAATGCCACACAGTGCCACGATTTCGCAGCTGTAGCAGACAGGAAGCACCCTCCATGCATAGGTCGTAAAGAGCGCACCGTCGCCACTCGAATCCAGCCATGGTACACCATGCATAACCATGAATACAGAAAACACAGAACATCCATACATGCACGGGCTTGGTTTCCTAAAAAAGGCCAGACGCCTCGCACCTATGCTTCGGCCACCCATTGAGCTCAGCCTCTCCCAGTCCTCCTTATTGGCATTGTAGCTGGATGAGCCGAAGGTCATTGGTGGTGCTTGGGTAGCAGAAAGCAAGAAAAAAAAATCTGCGGCGGTAGCTTTTTGATGGAAGGCAAAAAGCAAGGCACCCGTGTTTGTGCAATGTCAGTGCACCTTAAAGAAAGAACTCCAGGTGGTCGGAATTGTTGGGGACCTTCACTATGGCGTCTTTCATACCTGAGTCGTTTTTGGACGTTAAACCCCACAAACCAACCAGCAAGAAAAAAAAAATAATGCCTGTAAAAGTCGGGGCCATAATGACTGCATTTGATGCGTTCTCGTAGCTGTTTTTACCCAGCACAGGGCAGCCAGTGTTTTCATTTTGTTGACCAAACCAACATGGCGGGCATAGTTTCTCAAAGCACTAAGAGATGGCGCTCCACATTTCGCGTATTTAGGGAGCCTACATGTACCAGCCCTACGCGTATTCTCTTGTGGAGGCTAGTCAACCAGGAAGGAGGGAGAGACTCTTTGGTGATGGAAGGGAAGGAGAGAAACATACCGGTTTTGATGGTTGTAGCTCTGTTATTAACGAGTCTGCTGCAAAAGTATTTTTGGCCATCGCGCATTCTGAAGGCGCTGCCTCATAGACAGCAGGTTTGAACACATTTTCGAATCTAGGGTGGTTCATAAACAAGTTCAGTTTATGGAATCGCACCTGAAAACGAAAGGAATGATTGAAGCAGGAGAAATGATAGCACCTTAAAATAGAAACAAAAGGTGGATGGGTTTTAAGATGCTTTGCAGCTGTTTTCCACTTGCCCAAAGGCAGTGCAGAGTTTTGGCCGGTGTGCAATGAGCAGTTGGGCGCATGGTTTCGCTGATGGCATGGCAGCTGCGTGCTGGTTGGTGACATTTTATACACAAGGTCTTGTAGACTTTGTGTCTAGTTGGAAAAAAAGAGGATTGTAGCAAATGAGCATTTATGCTGAAATAATTTTGTGAGTATCTTCAAAGAGCAGCCTTTTTTAAAAAATGGCTGCTTTCCATGAAAACATGGCATTAGATTTTTGCTTTTCTAGATGGGGTTTTAAATTTTGTTTTGATGGTTTCTTGCAATCTTTTGCTTGTTCTTCACGACAAATGTATTTACTTCATAGCTTGCAATAAATTGCTTCCATTGCAAATAAGCATTCCTTGTGTGTCGTGCTCTTTGGTCTCATTATTTTGAACTGTAGTAGCCATGACAATCGGAAAACATTTGGGAGAACAGCATTGCATCATGTCTACATTATATTCCTGTAGAAAAAGAGAACGGGCATTGCAGTTGATGTTGATGAGACTGAAATCGACATTTGTTTCAGCTAAACTGTTTCCTCGATTTCGAATCTGGTTTGGGCTATTGCATGTCTAAGGCCCCAGCCAAATATTGCCCACTGCCTCAATAACAGCACATGCTCAAGGACCTAAAGAAACTACAAGATGAAGGTTTATTTTTCAAACCTTTGTGATGAGAGCAACTTTACAACAGGTAGAGGTACTGACATGGCACACAGGGATCGGGAATGCCAAAACCTAATGCGGTCTATGAAAGACGGCAAGCATGGGAAAGAGCTAATTAATTTTGACTGCTTGGTGTCCTTTTTATATGCACTGACATTGTATAGCCCACAGGTGTCTTTACATCTTGCCTCTGCCAAAATGTAGCCATGTATTTAATCTTAAAACCTTAGGATTAGCAGTTGAATGCATAGCCACAAAGTCACTGCTGCACATAGGTAGGAAGGTTTCGGACGTAGGAAGGGAGTAATGTTTTTAAGCCAGGTAGTCACTCTGAATCTGAACCATGAGAAACATTTCCCCAAGAGCAACAAGAGGTGAATGTAAATTTGGAACGTGCTGTACATATAATGTAATAAAAGGCAGCTTGCTATCATGTGATCATTTGAAAGGCTGAAAAGTGGACAATTAAGCATTAGTTTAAAATACCTAAGCAAAGGACAGTGCAGCAGGTTATAGAAAGTAAAATAATTTGGAAAACCTTCACAAACACAGATGTGGATTAAAGTACAGTTTCAAGGTAGTCATAACAAGGAAGTAGTAATCGGCTATTATTGAAATGAGCAGGCCCTATTTGCCCCGGGCAGGTGGCGTCCTTGGTCCAAAAAGGTGAGGGCATAAGCAGGTCCTCATCTGATGGTTTGTGTGGGTGGTACTTCTATGCTGCCGCAACACCATACCATATGACAGATTGCTGGGCATCTTGCAGTAGAGTACCTGCAGTTGAGATTGCAGCACATGGTGCACATCTTTGAGTATGAAGATGCAGAAAACTGAAAAGAAGCATTAGAGTGGGACATGTAATCCAGGAAATAGGGCTTTTCAGCTAATCGATTAGGTTTCGAGGGAGTGAAACAAGCAAGGGATACCAGACACTGGGATGAAGAGATGTCGGCAAATGAGCCAAGGTTGGCGGCTGCAGCTAACGCATGAAGCAGCGATGATTGCAGACCATTAATTCCCTTCAGCATACCTAATGCAGGCAGTGATGATGAATCAAAACTCTGTCGCCAATTTATGAAATAACTATAGATATGTAACTGCACTGTGGGAAGCCACTTGATTTTTCTTCCAAGTTTTTTGTTATGAATGGACAGAGTGAAAATGCGCAAAGGAAATAAATGCCAGACTAGGAATAAGTGTAGTCCTTCATTGAATGGCTCTAGTGTCGCATTTCTGAATTGTGGTTTAAAAGTTACTTGTGGCGAGATAAATGAGTCATACAGCCTCTGGGAGGCTTGCAGAGAGAGCTGAACTGAGAAGAGAGAACTCGAGAGAACAGCAGAGACTTGTGCGAGCACCGTACAACCAGCCGGTTCAAATGGCGCGCCGTTGCAACGGTTGAGTGACAGCGCTGCAGGTGGCGAAAACGTCCAATACCAACAAAAATTAATTCAGTAAAAGGAAACCTTTAGATAATTAAAATTCGCACTTGTAGTTTATGGGTCACCACCTCCTTTGTTTAACTGAAACTGTATAGTTTCATTTGCAACAATTTCAGATACGATGGTGCGTGCGCCATTATTATCATCATCGCCCCTCCGCTAAATTATTTGAGTTGCGGCGCGTTACATGAAACGTTTTAAAAAAATGTTTGACGCGTTATTGACTCTGGTTATTCTCCTTCCAGTGCTTTACGGAGCCTGTGTTGCGCTTTATCTATTTGTTGCTAATGCTAACGAACCATAAAATGGCTGTGTTCTGTGTTTATACAGCACAGGCGACGCACTTCGCACGGTGAGCATCACTTTGGTAAGTCGAATAGAAAGCCAGCAGATTGCTCTTTGGAAGGAAATGAGTTAATATATTGATTTGTGGAACATTAACGTACTCGAGTGCCATGTTGGTAAGCATGGTGCCTGCGCTAGAACCGTGATTCTTCCGCGAATCGCTGTGTGAAATTAGCTGGGAACGATTTGTTTCGGGACGTTTAACTGTGAACATTGCAGCAAGGTTACTTTCTTGCTGCACTTGAGGTTGTCTGAGAGAAGTTCTGCTTGCCTGCGCAGAACTAAATAAAGCGCTCCGTTGAAAGTGTTTAGGCATAGTGACTACAGAGACATCGAAGGCTTACGTTTGTGTCAGAAGTGCTTTGAATTAATTTTTAGTGTGAATGTGAGGCATGTAGCTTTCTCCTAGCAGTCGTAAGATCACCAAGGCCAACGTCAGTTTTGCACTTGCATCGGACGCGCCTTTTCAGCACATGCTGCATGTATGCGCCTGTTATTGCTTTTATGTATGATGACTGTGGTAATAGTTTGCAGACTAGCTGAATATAGAACTGTGTTTCAAGTGTGTTGACCGCTTCTTAATAGTGTGTAATGTTGATTTACTAGAAATTAAGCTTCGCTTTTTTTTTGGCAAATGATAAGGGCCCGACACGCTGTCCGTCAGTCCCGAGACGAGTGGTACGCTGTACAGCAAAGTAAATGTACTGCATTACCGAACGGGGTCACGTACTCGTTAGCTATGATTTTTATTTTTATAACTGTAGTGCACAACGTAGATGTAATGTGCGATCGCTTGGTTCTTTCCTAGTGTATTCTTGTAAAACAAATAAACTGGTCAGAACAGCATAGAGATGTGGCTTTAGGGAATGCATCGAAACAGGCTTGCCAAATGGCTTGCCTCTGTTCTCATTCTTGCTCAGATCCAAAGGCAGTACATTTCATTTATCAACTTAATTTTTTTGTAAGTTCAGTGTTTGACTTTACAGTAGTTGTCTGCATGTTAGGTAATCTGCCCAAGTATAGATGACTTGCAGCACTGTCACATTCTTGGTGGACCAGAGCCATGAACGAACCCTGTTTGCCTGCCTAGCCTGCTACTAGCTACCTGCCCCATGGAAGATACCTATAGGCAACCTGCAGTGGTCAGACGGCGCTAGTGGAGCGCAGCGTTCAGCGCCGCCAACGGCGGCGCCGAGTAATTTGAGTAGGCCGGCGCGGTCGGGTTGCGTTCGCGTTGTACGGCGGGAAGCATCTCGGCTCTCATTTTCTGCGGTTTTAAGACAATCGAATGTCTTCAGAGCTACTTCCGAAAACCAATACTGACGAAAGGACACCGCCTGTTCGAGAATGCTCATGTTTAAAACGTGAACGGTGTCGACGTCACCGCGAAGTGCGCGCTGCTCGCGACGGTACCCCCGCGCTCACAGCTTTGAATTTCGCGTGAGTGGACGGAATTTTTTTAACAAAATTTATTCTCTCGGAGCATCAGTCGGATATGTGATGATGAATTAAGAAATAATTAAATGAATGAGAAATGTTGTAAACGTAGCTTTTCATTTACCTATTGCGTTCACGCCTCATACCCAAACATTGAAAGTGCAGAGAGAACCTGAAAAGAGATTGATCGCCGTTTCTTCTTTTTTTGTTCTTGCTGTTTGATTACAGCAGCATAATAATTTCCTCGCGGTTTTCCTTTACAGTTTAATACCATGACGAACACTTTTGTTCGTGGTGCACCTTTCGACAGTGCCGCGGAAGTTACAGGAGGCATGGTGCGGGATATCGTGGCGATTGCAAGCACTGTGCGGTTGTAGCGTGCGTCATCAACGAAAACTGTGCGTGCCGGGGGCGGGGAGTAGGGGGCTTCCTACATCGTTGGAAAAATAAAGCTCTTAACAACTGGCATGCATTTTGTACCTCCGTACCTCAATCTTGGGGAAAGCCGGCGGGTAATGCTGGCACTCAACGGCAAAGCTTTCTTAAAGGAGGTCGTTAAGAGTTAGAATTTTTTACTGTTGCTTGTAATGATGAAATAGTCTATCGTCTGAGACAAGAGACTTTTGAGTAGCTTGAACAATCGGTGAAAGAAATATTTGGCGCGGAACGATAGAACTAAGTTCCATTCTCAGAGTATACAGTATCACGGGCCTCTGCACTCCGCCATTTCGACTTTTTCAGCACCTTAAGAACTAATTTACAGATAAATATGCTATTGAAATCTGTAACTGGAAGTTTTGAAGATATTTTGGCTTTGTGGTTCCGAATAGACACCGCATTAGAAATCCGGTTCACAGATCCACACACATTTTTTTTTTTTTTTTAATTTCGCTTCCGTTGAAATGCGGCTGGAATACGATGCCGCGACTGCGCGGCTTTGTTACTTTTCTGGACGTATGCCACTCAATCTTGCACAGCATATACCAGTACACGCCAAATTTTGCAGCGCGGAGCGCGTGAGTAGTGTGCCCCAACCAGCGTGCGACTCCCCGAGTCAGAAGTTTATACCGTTTCCTCCGCTCATGGGCAATCGTCTAATTTTAGCTTCTTGGCGTCTGTACGCCAATGGCCCCATAACAAAACGAATTTCAGTTACATTACTCTCTCACAGCCAATATCTCCTTCTCTCATCATTCTCCCCAGGTTCTCCCACCAAGCGGTACGCTTAGGTTTCCTTCGTGATTGCGGCAGTCTTTCTCGCCACCCTTGCGCTTATTTTTATTCTTGTCCACATCCGTAGTAGTCGAAGCATCGCACGAGACCACTGAAGTCACTAAATGAGTAAATCACACTCACTGGGATAACAAAACGCGAACGCAGAAGAAACACAGCGGCCGCAACATATACGGCGTCAGCTTCTGCGCCGCCTCAGTATTAGCTCCCGTCGGCCGCCAGGTGGCGCCACATGTCTCAGCAAACTCCATTGCAGGTTGCCTATACCTGATTTACTATCATGGAGTATGTGCGACAGCCACCTGATAGCTCGCAGCTGCAGCCATGTTTTTATGTTCTACACCTGTGCACTGCAGTGTAACGCTCTATCACGCATTTTAAAAAGGACAGTATTTAATGGCTACATTTTCATCTACAATAATCTGTCACGGTTCCATCCACCAAGGCTGCACAACATTCATAGGTGCCCTAGTGAGGCTCAGAGGAGTTTTGAAAATTCTTGTGCAGTATTGTTGAATTATTACTTACAAAATATTGTCCAGTGAACCAGTTTTAACTGTGAACGTATTTATTTTTTCTAAATTACTACCCACGCAATGTTGTTATTACGGCATTGTGAATGCACAAGATTGTTAGTCTGCTAGAGTTTCCAGTTTGTACAACCCATAGCCATTTAAACAAGAATTGCAATGGTGGCGCTGAATGGCAGCACGAGATGGCTGATGCATTGTGAGGGCACCAGACATTCCCCTCATCATCTGCGGCGACTGTCATCGATACTACGAAATCACAGTGGTTGCCAGTGTTCAGGTGCGAACTGCTCGGGGTCACAGTCGTCAACAATTTCAAGCCACTACAAAAAGTGTTAATTGCATTGATTACATCTTTGCACGACAGCCGATGTAACCAGCATGAACTATGTCTTACTACAGGTACCATATGTTGTTACTTGCTGTACTGTACGACAGCACAGAGCACATGTGTGATTAGTGGGGTAAATAAAATAAATAAATACTGTCTCCACTGGGAATCAAACCTTCATCCCTTGTATTCCTCACATACTGTACTTTGTTTATGGCAATAGAACATGAGTCAGCACAGATGCATTCTTGCAGTGGAATTATCTAGGCATAGCACTGCTAATTTTTGTTCTAATGTGGCACCTTTTATGGAGTTCAGATTTTTTATTTTTTGCATCGTTCATATAATAAACACATAAAAACCCTGCAGCACTATGAAAATTTACCCGGAGCATTCAACTCGTGCTACAGTATGTGCAGTAAAGCTACCTTTGTCTTTGTGTGCAAAATGAAATTTTTTACAAAAGATTTACATTTTACATGTTGATTTGATCAGAATATATTGGTTTTGAACAAGATTGGAAGAAGCTTTTCAATACCCGAGCTGTTTCATGTGCATGGTTGTTAACTACCATGCTGAACTTTGTAGTCAAGTACAATATGTGCATAGTGCCTATATTCATACAATATATGCATAGAGGCAGGTAGAGTGATTGTTTAGGTGTACTGTAATTATCAGGCTGTGCTAGTATCGTTACAGCTATGATATAAAAATTTGCATCAGGTTTGTAGAACTTTTATTGTGAACAGTGGTTATATGGTGTCTGTGTATTTTATTTTAGCATAGCAGTGATATTGGTGCAAGTTCTGTCAAGTTTTGTTTTGTTTTGATTTCAACTTTGCTTATTGCCACTTGTGGACAGCCTTATCACACAGCGCTATTCAGGTTCTACTAGTGTCGAAGATCATTGATTTCACTTTTCTTAATAGACACTGAGGGTTCATTGACACATACGCTACCAAATTTTTTTGTTTCAACTGCTTCAATTGTTTTCCTTCCCAGTGGTGTTGTACATTTTCACAAAAATTTGCTTTCAAAGTGAAGTTGTCGACTTTCTTCCAAGTTGTGTGATATGCTGTGAAAAATGGCATGCGTGTCATGAAACTTGTTCCAGATTTTTTTGATCGCATTCTGCATGTACGAGTTTTTTTCAACCTTCTATGAATGCTTTGTCTCAAAAATATTAAGTATTCAGGCTAACGTAGGATTAGGTTGCATTCTGGGTTCTGTTGTGCCGGGTAGCAGGTCAGCAGTCAGATTCTTTTACTGGACTTGCCTGAGAGTACGAGTTGTGTGAAGCCTGCACACAGGCCCATATCATGCCATTTGACGCAATTTTTACGCTTGACCGCCATCAGTTCAGAAAAGGACTGTATTGGGCTACTACGACAAACATTACCCCAGCTTGTTTTAGGCGGAAAAAAAAAGTTTGTGCCATGGTCGCCATCTTGCATGTTCTCATACACTTAAATTTCAAATTTGTAAAATTTGCTGTTCTCATCGTAGTTGTTCCAACAATATCCCAAGTTTTCCAGAAGTAAAGGAACCCAAGAAAATTGTTTTGGAGATTAGAGAATATAAGCCATGCCAGAATAAAATTCTTAAATTTAGAAAATTTACTTTTTGCAGCATTTACAGCTGTAAAATACAGAGTAAGGTGGCTCTAGTGAACGTATGACCTGTATTAAGAAAAAAGTACCACTCCGTGGCATTTATTTTGGGAAGTTAAATCACAGCACTCAGTTCCTTGCTCGCATACAGCCGCCCAAACCTTCAACTAGACTGCTCAACGGCCACTTTCAACAGTGATGCTGTTTAAGCTGGAGGTTGTTTCATCTATTCTGCGCAGCTTAATGTGTTCGCAGTAATGTCACCATGACCGGATGTGACATCATCATGACGTCACATCCAGTCATGTCTAATAACCAGAACTGAGGTCACCACATGACATCATGTCCGGTCATGACCGATGACTTCACCGTGCGATTCACGCATATATGAAGCTAACCTTGCCAGGCATCCAATCTCCCCAGTACTATTCACAGCTTGCTTAGAGGAAGTATTCAGAGACTTGGAATGGGAGCAGTGAGGGATAAGGGTAGATGGAGAATACCTCAGTAATCTGCGATTTGCTGATGACATTGCCTTGCTAAGCAACTCGGGGGATGAACTGCAAATAATGATTGATGACCTAGACAGGAAAAGTAGAAAGGTAGGCTTGAAAATCAATATGGAGAAGACTAAGGTAATGTTCAACAGCCTCAGAAAGGAACAGCAGTTTACATTAGGTAGCGAAGTACTGGAAGTAGTAGGCGAATATGTCTACTTAGGACAGGTAGTACCCGCAGATCCGGACCATGAAAAGGAAATAACAAGAACAAGATTGGGATAGAGCGCATTTGGCAAGCACTCGCAGATTATGACTAGCAGCTTACCGGTATCGCTCAAGAGGAAAGTATACAACAGTTGCATCTTACCATTACTCGCCTATGGGGCTGAAACGTGGAGGCTAACCAAGAGAGTTCTACTTAAGTTGAGGACAACCCAGAGGGCTATGGAACGAAAAATGGTAGAGGTAACATTAAGAGACGGGAAGCGTGCACAGTGGGTCAGAGAAATAACTCAAGTTACCGAAATTCTAGTGGAAATTAAGAAGAAGAGATGGACATGGGCAGGACATGTAGTGCGAAGAGAGGATAACCGATGGTCACTGAGGGTAACAAACTGGATTCCAAGGGAAGGAAAGCGTAGCAGGGGGCGGCAGAAAGTTAGATGGGCGGATTAAGAAGTTCGCAGGGGTGAAGCGGATGCAACTAGCACAGAACCGGGTTAAGTGGAGAAATATGGGAGAGGCCTTCGCCCTGCAATGGGTATAGTCAGGCTGATATGATGAATCCCACAGACTTTTGGTAGAAGCAAGGTTGGGTAACCCAAGGGCCGCCTTATACGCCAGCCTAATCATAGCGTCCACCTTGTTTTCCTCAGTCACGTCCATATTCATACAAGGCGTCGCATAAACTGTTCTACTGATCACTAATGCCTGTACCAAATGACTTGACTCCTTTTCCTGCAATCCTCTCTTTAGATTGGAGATTCTTTCAGTGAGCCTCATGGCAGCGTTTACCGTATTCTTTAGCTTTCCTAAGGCCTCCTTATTTTTCCTGTTAGTCTGCAAATACATGTCCTGTTGTAGCGTATCCTCCTCCTCCAATTGTCTGTCTCTACCCCTGGTGACACAGAGTAACATCGCACCAAGTGGTGACACACAAGCGATCTGTATCTGAAGAATGGTGGCACCTTAGATAGAGAAATGTTCGTGTCAGGCAGCACAACAAAAAACACTGAAATTGTGTGATTCAGCAACTTCAGCTACAGATTTTTTTTTTATCGCACTAGCAGCAAAGAAGCCAGAAGAGTCTGTCAGAAGAAGCTCTGATTTCAGCTTTTAGCGATTCAGGCACTACAACCACCTGTAATGCCAACTAGTGGCCAAAGGTGCACATAGTTTTCGTACCCACTTGCTTTTGAGTATGTACACATGATCGCTGCATGTTCTCGTTTAGGAGGGTTTCCACAATCGTTAGCAACGATCTGCTGACACTGGCACACAGGCGTGTAGTTTTCACGTAGATAGGAACCTAGTGTATACTTGAGTGAAGGCTCTCCAGCTTATGATACAAACTATTTGTAAAAATAAAAATAAATATGATTGTACAGGGATTTTGGGGAAACCAACAGGTTGCTTGTTTTGACTGATGTTTGGAAGAAATGACTAAGTGAAATGCTTAAGTTCATAGGCCTCTTGTTTGTCCAACACGGGCATTGTGAAACTTCACTGGCTGAAGCTGCAATGGAATGAGGACATCTACAGTGGTTTGCTTCCACCAGGAACAATGCTGTGAATCTGCTTCATAGCAGTGCTGGTGCTTCTCAAAGTGGCAGTCCTGTACAATGTAGACCAGCTGCCACAAGTAATGCACCGGTACATCAATCAAGTGCGAAGCCCTCACAGCCACATTAGGCAGTATTTGCATGTAGCTTCCCGAGAAGAGTTCAATAAACAGATATTTAACCTTCGTGGCACACCAGCTCAAATTTTGTCACCCTCTGCAAAATGTGCCAACCATAAACCCCAAAAAGTTGACAAATGCACGAAATGAGTTGTGCTATGAGCAAAAGAAGACCGGGCTTAAAAATAATGTTTCTAGCAATTTGGCAAAGTTATGAGAATGGCAAGCCTTCACAATGAACCACGTAACACATTGGTTCCTGGTATTTGGCTTCACTACATTTTATTGGTGTAGTCGGGAGAATGGGAATTTCCAACTCGCAACAACCACCCCATCTTGATACATCAAGGCAACTGCTGCAGACATACAACAGATCCGAAGGCATGTCGCCTAGCACACATTACAATAGATGCTGTCAAGAGAGTGCAAGAAGTGGCCGATTCCATGCCAAGTTACTTAAGACAATGCCATGTTTCGGACACCATCACATACAGAGAACTTTTGCTCAGATAACCACAGCTGTGTTACCCCCGCAAGGGTCAAGTGTTGTTGTACATGACAAACTCTTTAATCCATGCCAGGCCTGTTCACATATCAATCTGTTGCTTTAATTCTAAAGGCTGAAAACTAGAGAGGCAAAAAATTGCAGTCACACATTTGTGCTTCTCCACCTCCCGCTAATGCAAATCATGCGTCCAAAATCACTCTGAATGCTTTCCAAATAATAACATATCAGCAAATGCAAGGGTGACAATACTCCACAACAAGATTAAATACATTGCAAGCAAGATATTTTAAACTTAAATAGGAGCACGTTCTAAACCAGTAGGAGTGAGAGTGTCCATTTGGTCACACCAGTTACAGCTCACTGCACTACTGAGGTAGCGGCGGAATCCAAGTGGTGGAGGAAACTCGTACGTTGGCCCAGAGTATTCCTTGCCTCTGTAAATGTAAATAAATGAGAGTAATACAGCAATTACATTTAGTTTGCATAAATTCAGCAAACTCACTCACAGTAGAATTTGATTTGAGTAAAGCAAGTGAGAGTGCCTGCCGCAGAAGGAAAAAGGCAGTAACGAGACTAGCAGTCAATGCTAGCACAAATACAAATATTTAGCACACTTGCAAAACACTGAAATAGCAAACAAAGAGACTAAGTTAAATCACGTGTGCAGTAAGTGCGGAATATGCTGCGGCTTGCATGGAATTGTAATCAAGAGTGCTTATAGCAGCAACTGCCAAGCTCTTTGACAGGATTACGAAGTACAGTCTTTGTCAAAAGTGTAGAGCCTAGGGGGTCTGCTTCTGGGCCAGTTCCTGCGGCTTGTAATGAATTTCCAGTATTCCAACTTTGTTGATGGCAAGAGGATTTTTTGTCCTACCCCCTTCAGTGGGAAAGGCCTCAACTAATTCTACATCAGTGCCACTATTCGGCTCAGAAGCGGACCCCCCGGGCTCTACACTTTTGACAAAGGCTGTACATGCAACGGTGCCTCCCTCCCCTCAAGAAAACGTACCACCTCAGGTTAATTATTGCTTTGTTTTCAAATAAGCTGTCAATGGCCTCGATAGCAGCTTGAAGCCAAGCACTACCCACTATTTATGGAGGCATTGTTTCTGCTATCATTCCCAGTTTTCTCAAAGTGATGACGCTGTTGGAGCAAGCAAAAGTATTAGGGAACTCTGCGGTATCGACATGCATCTGAAGTGTTAAATCTATATAAATAAGCTCAGCGAGTTCTACCAATGCAGTTATTTTCGTAGTAAAAGGGCAGATACTCTCATGGGCAAGAACCTATGATAGCCGAAAAGTCACCCTCATTGCTGCATGCACCGATGTGAGTACTCGACAGTGGAACGTGTGAACATACAAGCACAATAAATTCGTGCGGGTATACGCCCGTATCATGTAGCAATTTTATGCTGAGCAGTAGGCTCGTTTCACTCCGGGGCTCATTTTGCACTGGGCCAGTTTACATTTATACTATCTCTCAGCTAGCCAGCAACTCCCCTTCTTTAGCACTTCGTCGACACTGTAAAGAAGCTGACCTCTTGCACTGCAGCACCACGTATGGGCCGCATAGATAAATACCTTACGACAGTTTTTTGACAGAAGCACGACCGTTTCTATGGGCCCAGCCACTATCTGCTGAAGCTGCGAGGAAGGCAATAAAACCTCCTGATCATAAACCAGCGCGTTCACGCTGACGCACCACACCAAAATGCCTGCTACTGTCCAAACAAACTAGGCCACAAACGAAGAATTTCAAAAAAAAAAAAAAAGCAAATCACAAACTTCCGTGACTCTCGACTCACAAATAGTTTCACATCATCTGTAAGTCGCCGCGTACGTCCCAATACCCCAGTGCACCCCGAAGACAACAGCAACCGGCGACCGATCGGTGCACAGCAGCAGGTATGCAACGGTTGTTTCAAGCGCGAAGAAACGGGATCGACGCCATTATGCAGTCTCCACATGCCTTCGCCCGGAGACTGTCGCGTGATTACGCCGCGTCAGTAATTGTGACTACCGCATAGCTGCACTGCCGTGTAAAAACTCGTTAAAAAAAACTGCAAGACTGTAGCAGAACTCCGACAAATGCTTTACCTAGAGCTCGCGGGCATGTACGAAACACCATCATTCGCGTACGACTCACCGTAGTCGGAGGCTGCAGACAGGCCAGCGACAGGAACGAAGGCTACGCTGTTGAATTTAGGGCAACAATCCACAAACTGAATCAGATTTTCACCGAATTTGCATCTATCGGGATGATGCCCCGCAAACTACAACAAGCCGACGCATGAAAAGCGACCTAGGGCTCGCAAGGCGCGAGCACCCGTTGCCCGAAAAGCGCGCGCCAGCTTTTGCTCGGGTGCGGTGGCTAGAAACAGGGTAATTGGCATCTGGGTTTGAGGCTTATTTCCAGAAAAAAAGCAAATACTAAAAGTTGTTTGACGTCACATCCGTCGAGAGAATCAACGCATCCTCCTTTCCACTTTGGTTCTGGGCGCGCATGCGCAGTTCACGGAGCCGGCTCTCTGCAAGTTCAGGTCAGGAACACTACTCCACCTATAGCTCCACCGCACAGCCTCCTTACGTAACCGTGACGTCGCCGCTGTTCGCGCTCGCATTGGCTGCAGCCACCCGCCGGAGCGTCGCTTCGCCACGCATCGCATGCGGACTGCCGGAGACATCTGCCCGTTTGGACGCAGGTGGCGAGTGCCGGTTTGCCGGATCGGGCTCGTCCGGACGCGGCGCGCCGGTGCGGATCGCACTCGCTTTTCGGACATGCGTCCCCGCCTTTACGCTCCAAGGCTGTCGTGCATTCCTAATCTTAACGACCATGGTAAGCTGTTTGGAATGCACACTGCGCTTCCAGGTGCGTTGTGGTCAGCGCGATAAATATTGAGGGCGTGCTTGTTCCTCTGATTAAAACAATTCTTTGTCTCTATTACTTCCACAATGGTGTTTTAATTATGGAGACGCTGTTTCTCGGCGAAAATATACATTGGGAAAGAATGCAGGCGCATGCGGTGTACAGTTAGAGAATTAGCGCTGTTACTGGTTCTAATGGGGAGATCGTTCTTTTTTTTTACTTCCAGTTTTTCTTTCTCCCGCCAAGATCGGCATTGTTATCAAATTCTAATCTCTTGCAATATGAATAAATAAGCGATATCTTGCGCCTTGAGAACAGCCTGTGTATATTGCTTGCATTATAGATACCGTCCATGAGTGAAAACGTTGCTCATGGTCGCCAGAACTCGCACATCAAATTCACATCTGTAAAAGTCACAGAGTGGCCCAGCTGCTGTAGGCACTGCTGACCCAGTAAAGTAATCATTCATGCGCCGGGCGAGCAAAATTTTGTTTGTACAACAGGTACGCAAGTAAGCCTTCCCAACCACATTTAACTACTGCTATGCAGTCAAAACTTGAAACTGATAATTTTGCGACTTTACGCGCGTGTTGGAGCATATACCGCGGTAATGCGTCGTGCTTCAACAACGCGCACTCTGAATTTGCGGACGCTCTACGCCTTAAATGATGGTCCTTTTCACAAGTTTTCTTGCACAATTCTTATAAGGCATGAAATTTTGCTTCAAAAATATCGGCGCAGGGCTTCAACAATTTTTTTTATTGGTTCACAGGAAGGAAAAGGCGTGGTAACTGTCTCACTTGTTTTCTGTGGACACCTTAACTGCGCCGTAAGAGAAAGGAGGAAGGTGGGAGTGAAAGTGGAAATAGAGAAAGAGGAGCCGTAGTGGAGGGCTGCGGAGTAATTTCGACCACCTGGGGATCTTTAACGCGCGCTGACATCGCATAGCACACGGACGCCACTTCGTTTCGCCTCCATTGAAACGCAGCCGCCGTTTCGAACCCGGGAACTCCGGCACAGTGGTCGGGCGTCTTACCACTGCACCACCCCGGCGGCGCAGGCTTCAACAAAGTTTTTCGTGTTTCCCTCCGATAGTGCGTCAGCCGCCGTCTCCTTCCACCACCGTCGAGGCCGCGCCGCGGGGCAGAGTGGAACGGAGGAGAAGGGAAGTGGTGGGGTGTTCTTTGCATTATAGCGGGCAAGTGGATGATCACGACTACCTCACATCTCACACGTATTCAACTTTGAAAGGCTTTCTGTCTTTGTATGAAATGCCTGCGCGTTTCATTTTTTTTTTATATATTTGTGGTGCGCATCGAAGGCGCTGACAAGTGCAAAGTCCGACGCGGGGCGCCTCATCAGTGATTGCTGCGCCGTAGCGCATTGTCTTACACTCCTTGGCAGGTCGACGGGTGTTGTATTGCAGGGCCTTGCGCGCTCGCTCCTGAGACGCGTGTGATGGAAGCGGCGCCGTCTGCCAGTGCCGGTAGCGCTGGGCGGTGCGAACGAGGTGCAATAACGCTATCGCGTTCCACTCTTGAAGGCGAAGCTTAAGCGTCCTCCAAATTTTTTTATGCGAAGCATATTAACGTAGGTTTCGGGCCTTCGCGCGACGCCCGGCGGTGGCCATCATTGACCCTGAAGTGGGGTCACGTGACATGACGTCACACCGGCTGCAGATGGGGCCTCATATCGCGCCGTCGGTCGTCTCCCGGCGGTGGCCACCATTGAAGTGAGATCACATGATGTGCAATAACGCTATCGCGTTCCACTCTTGAAGGCGAAGCTTAAGCGTCCTCCAAATTTTTTTTTGATGATTGCTGACCACTCCAAATAATATTTGTGAAAGAAGGCTGAACGTGCGCAATCATAATCTCGTCCAGCTAGAACCTCCCTTATAAACGAGTGAGGCATAATATTATCCGAACAAAGCTCTATATTGAAAATGCTGCGGTTCAGGAAGGTGAGATGTTCATTACCAGATAGTAATATCTACACACTGGGCAATGACTTCTATAAATTATCAAAAAAAAAACCAACAACAAAACAAACATAGCGAAGCGTTAGCACTTACACCATAACATATTTGTCTCTAAGCGAAGTTTGCGTATACATACGCCGTGTTAAAACAATAATTTTTTCAATTATTCAATTCAGGTCTTTCATCTTGAACGTTGAGCTTGCAAAATTTACCCTAAAAAACGCAAAAGAAACAGGCATGACGCAGAGAGGTTAATAAACGCCCACTACTCGCCACCCGTAAAACATCGCGCTCAACGAAAGTCGACGACTTGGGCGATAAAGTGTCTCCCTGTAAAGCAAAAGTCTCTTTTTTTTTTGTGCGCATTAAGGTTCTTCTCACTCACAAAGTAGGTCTGATGATAATCTGGCTGGGAAATCAATTGTAAAATGCTTCACAAACACTGCGCGTAACTAGAGAACAGGACGCCAAAAGCCGTCGCCGCTCACTACAGCCGACCATCGCGGATGGGTGGATGGATGGAATATAGGAGCGTCCTCTTTGAAACGGGGTGGTAGCAGTTGTTATTATGCTTATTCCCCCCCCCCCCCCCTATATCTTAATTATTGTTTTAGATTAGTTAACTATACCATCATTCTATTTATTAAATTTTTGTTTCCACATTACTAACATTGTCACTTTTCTGCTTTTAAGCCACCGATCTTCCAGTCGTTTTTTGCTAGCTTCCACCGTCGGTTTATTCCCCCGGCCACTCGTATCTCTAAACCCCAGAGCTTCAGGAAGAATGACTGCGCCTGCATCAACTTCTGGATGGACATCATTACATTCGAGTATGATATGGTCAGTTGTTTCTGTGGAGTTGCCACATACTTCACATGCGTCATCTCCATTGTTAAATTTCTTTTTGTAGCTGCGTGTTCTAAGGCACCCTGATCTAGCTTCAAAAAGTAGGGCACTGCCTCTTGAGTTATCAAAGAAAGCTTCCTTTTCTGATTTGTCTTTTCCACTTTCGGTATAGTTCCACACTGTGTTTCGTTTCCATTGAATTTATCTATTTATCTAACACCTTCTGTGTTTTTCACCTGTTGCTTAATGCTCTTTATTTCTTCGTCCTTGTGACCAGCATACTTACTGGTTAGTCTCCTAGTTTTTTTTCCTCCATTAGGAGTCAATGCTTTTTAGGTATAGGTATTTAAATGCTTTAGCTGTCCATCTGCTACTACCCAATTTCCTCAGGCGTTCCTCATACATTTTACTCTGAGCTTCCCGTACTTCGAAAGATGCCCAGCCCATATCTCCCTGTACCGCCTCATTTGTGGTTTTGCCGTGGGCACCAAGTGCTAATCGTCCGACGGCTCTCTGATTTATATCTAATGTCGACTGTACCTCTGATTTTAGGCACAAAACCGCATTACTGAAAGTAAGCCCGGGCACCATAATGCCTTCCCAAATACCCCAAAATACCCCTGAAAACCTAATACCAGTTGTATCCTCACAATGCCCTATGCTTCATTATGCCGGCATTTTTTCGACCTTTTGCCTTAAGTGATTGCTCATACTTTTCAATGTATGCCGACACTTCGTTTAACCATACCCCGAGTTATTCATATTCTGCTACTCTGGGTATTCCATGGCCTTGTATTTTACGACCCTTATCAGTTGAGCCGTTGAAAATCATCAGACGCAACCTAACTGCGCTAAAATTGAAGCAGAGCGTCCTCTTCGTCTCCACAATACTTAACAAGAGTTTGCAATTCTTCCTGGTTCTCTGCTAGCAGCACAATATCGTCTGTATACATCAAACCGGAGAAGCGCTGCTTTACCTCCTTTCCGCCTAATCTATATGACAGGTTAAAACCTAGGTTACTTTCTTGTATCCTCCGTTCCAGATTTATTATCCTTAAGACAAGGCAACCTTGTCTTAATCCTTTGCATACCTTTACAGCTTCCGTACTTCTTATCCCTTCCCATGCAATTTCTACTTCGTTATCCCGGTATATTTCCTGTAGGAACTCTGTACATGACCGATACCTTGTTTACGTTGTCGTACGCCCCGTTTATGCCCAGGAAAACCAAATACAAAGGTCTATTTTCCACTCTAGATATTTCGATGCATTGGGTAAGCACGAACAGGCTATCATCTAAGCGCCTACCATTTCTAAAGCCGTTCTGAAGTTCTCCGAGTATCGTGTTACTTTCTACCCATGCTTGCATCTTTAATATCACCGCCTGCATGGCCAACCTGTACATAACAGATGTTATGGTAATCGGCCTGTAGGATTTTATGCGCATCCTTTCTCCTTTTCCTTTATAAATCAAATTCATTTTACTCTGCCGCCAGCTGCGTGGGATTTGCTTATTCGTTATGACTGTTTCCAAAGCTTTTAACAACGTTTCCTTACTTCTTGGACCAAGCTCATTGATCAGCTTGATCAGAATTCCATCTATTCCTGTAGATGTGTTTTTAGGAATATTTTGTTCTGCTTTTTTTTTTTCAGTTTAGATTGTTCAATTCTAAGCTGCTCTATCTTGTGTTGCTTCCTGATTTGCGGAGGTTACCCTACCGTCGCTTTACATGACTCGGCTACAACTGATGTAACGTAGTTCACTGCGTTTTCTGGCTTTAAACAATTTCCCTCGTTCTCTTGAATTCGGTCCCGCTTTCTTTGATTCTTTTCACCTAGCCAGCTTATATGGCTCCAGAATTTTCTTGGTCCGCCTCTAGTGGCACCGTGTATGTCAGCCATCCAGCGATCGGTGGACTGCTTTATTTGACTTTGGACGAGGACCTGTACCTCAAGTTTCTTTTGTCGATATGATTCCCATTTTTGGTCGATTTCTCTCGAGATACCTGTGCTTTCTTTGCCTCTCGGTGTTCCTTTGAAGCTGCCCGTCGTTGTTCAATAGCTTCCCTGATTTCCTAATTCTACCAGCTGCGTGGCTTCCTCTTTCCATTCCAGCGGTTTGCTACTTTAACCTCTTTAATTTTTCTCCTTATGAGTAGGAATTCCTTCATGGCGGTTGAAGCAGGCGGACACGCGTCACTTCAGCTCCGCAAATTTTGACCGATTTTACCGGACCAACGCTTTTTCGCCACCGGATTTCATTCGGAACTGGAAGACATCAAGTGCTGGATCCCCTGGATGCCATATTTCAAGCGGTAGGACCATTTTTTCGGATCTTTACCGGACTTGAAAGTTCCAAAGCGGGCGCCAGCCCGCTAACCCTGACGGGACGCCCAGCACGACATCGGGAGAGAATGGGACGCTAGGCTTATTGACCACGGCGGCGCCTAGCACCGACTCTTCTTCAAAGGGAGACCATATGGCAGGGCCAAGCCAAGCCCCAAGTGCGTCGCCACAACCACCAAATGCCCTCCTTGACGAATTCCAAGGGATGGATGAAGACGACTTTGGAGACGCCGAGTCAGGAAGCGAAGACGGAATGCCGTCAGATTTCTCATCGGAGCGCGTCGGGTACAACAACGATGCCAGTTGGGAGCTTGTTCAATCCAAGCGCCAGAAAAAAAAACTTCAGAGACAAGGACAACGGAAAGGCACGGGAACCGGCCCGGACGCCAAACCTCATGATCGAAAATCACAGGGTAATGCGACCGGCTGCAACAAGACCGGAGAGGTGGAGCAGAGGAGGCCTAGGCGAAGACTGCCGCCACTCCCCAAAAATGACATCAAAATAATTTTTCGACCCAAGAAAGGACTCATGGTGAAATCACTCACCACACACCAAGTAGCGCGCGCCGTTATCATGGCGTGCGGCCAACAATGCAAGGACGAGGACATACTTGTAAGGCTTCGCACAGGATCAAATATCATTATCGTTAGCACCCCACATGAAGAAACGGCTCACCTGGTGCGGCGCATTACCCGCCTTAAGTTCGCCGGAAAGTCGTACGAGGTCAACGCTTACGTGGCAGCTCCGGAGGACGTCTTTCGCGGCGTAATTCACGGTGTTGACCCAGGTACGTCTCCCGAAGAGCTGAAAGCACACCTACGAGTCAGAACTCAAGGAGTAACCATTCTCCAGGCAAGGATGCTTGGAAAATCCAAGACCGCCGTGATCACGTTCGACGGCCCGATCTTGCCGAAATTCGTAATATACTACGGAGGTGAACTACCGTGCTACCAGTACCGCCCCACGAGGCAAGTGTGCTACGTCTGTTTCCAGCAAGGACACCGCTCCGACGTGTGCCCCACACCGGACATTATTGTGTGCGGACTGTGCGGAGATAAAAATCCGACGAAAGACCATGTGTGTGAGCTCAAGTGCCTAATATGCGGTGAGGCACATCGCACCGGATCCAAAGAGTGCCCCGAGAGACTGAAAAAAGCAAGACCAAAGCCCAGCGGGGAAAGAGGGCGCAGTGGCCAACGCGGGCGACCACGCAAGCGATGGTTCAGCTCAGAAGGAGAGACCTCAAGGAGCCGATCAAGGTCCAATTCCTTCCCACCTCTGTCGCCGGCCGGTTCACAGGAGGGGAACAAAGAAGAAAAGCAGAAAACGAAGCTTTCCCAGAAAGGCGGCAGCAAGGTAAGCTGGGCATCTACCAT
Organism: Amblyomma maculatum; assembly: GCF_055883805.1. NCBI lineage: Eukaryota > Metazoa > Arthropoda > Arachnida > Ixodida > Ixodidae > Amblyomma > Amblyomma maculatum. Next base: position 91,854,603 of record NC_139346.1, on the reverse strand, counting down.
TGATCCGCACTCGGTAGAAAATAGTAACACAAACAATACAAACAACAAAAATATTCCTGTCAAAGAAGCTAAAGACGCGAGCAGTGATGCACTCAGACGCGAGCTTGAACTCGCTCGACTCAAACAAAATGAGCTCGAACGCAAGGTCGAGGAACTAACAAAAACACTAAAGACACAACAGCGGGAGCTTGAAATCACTAGAGCCTTTCCAAAACAGCCACAAGCATCCAACAATGGAGAACTTGAATCACGAATGCAACAGATGATGCAGCAGATGATGCAGGATATGATGCGGCAAATCCAATCTCAAATGCAACAGATGCAAGCACAATTTCAGGGGCAGATCTCAGAAATCAAAAGTGCTTTTCGAAAACAAAGACATAACGAAAACATTAGGGAAAGAGCGTACAACCGTCCAGCGTTAACGGCGTTCGCTGTCGAACAAGGCAATAGCACGAACACGTAAACATGACCAAGACGCGTCAGCAAGACCAAGAAAACTTAGAAATTTGGCAATGGAACTGCAGAGGCTACCGCAAAAAACAGGCCCTACTAAAACAATACATAAACACACAGCTCACACCCCCCGATGTGATTGCGCTCCAAGAGACTGGAACCAGGCCCTCTCTACAGGGGTACGATGTTTACGAGAGCCAAAACGGAGGTAAAGCAGCCGTTCTAGTCATCAAAGCCATCACCGCAATCAGGCACGATACCATCGCCGACACGGACATCGAGCACGCGCTTGTCGAAATCATTCCGAAAAAGCGAAAGGAAAGGAGCACATTCGTACTAAACGTGTACAGCCCGCCAAGACAAAGAAAAGCCAAATTCTTCGAACTCTTCCACGGAGCGCACAAGCTGGCCAAAGAAAATGCACTCATTATCGTGGGAGATTTCAACGCCATGGACACGAGTTGGGGATACCGGAAACAAGATATCAAGGGAAGAACATTAGCGGACGTAGCCGAATATTTTGGCTGTAAGCTAATCACAGATCCCGCGACCCCAACGAGAATCGGTAATAGTGTGAGCACGGACACTTGCCCGGACCTCACGTTCGTAAGGAAGAGCAAGGAGTCACAGTGGGAAAACATGATGGAAAACCTAGGTAGCGATCATTTTATCCTCCGGACGCGAATAGCATCGGAAAGGGTAAGATGCCGGATCGGACAAGCAAAACTCACGGACTGGAACGCGTTCCGCGGGGCTTGCAAAAAATCTGAAGGCGGCATTCAATCACTAGAAGACTGGAGCGGCATGTTGACAGAAACGCGAGACAAATGCACAAAAAGTGTAAGACGAACAACAACAACGCCCGAAGTAGACGGGCACCTTCTGCGACTATGGGAAGCCAGACGCTGTCTCACCAAAAGATGGCGGAAGCAAAAACACAACAGGAAACAGGAAACTAAGATAGCAGAAGTTACGGCAAAAGCTGAAGAATACGCAGCGCAACTCGCGAGACAAAATTGGGAACAATTCAGCGACTCGCTTAAGGGAACCTTAGGTACGGCCAGAACCTGGAATCTCCTAAGAGCACTAATCGATCCGACCAAAACAAAATCAGAAAACAATAAAAGCATCCACAGATTCATCCACTCCTTCAAGGGCTCGGACACCGACCTTTTAGAGAAGGCACGGAAAAAATGTTTCGGTGATCGCAACCCCTCACGATACCAAGGAAACTATCGCGGAGCCGAAAACGAGAGACTCGACCGCCCAATAACTGTGGAAGAAGTTTATGCGGCCATAAGGAATACGACCAGAAACACGGCAGCAGGAGCCGACAGAATCGACAATGCCCTGATCCGAAACCTGAGTGACGACCTCATACAAGATCTCGTAAGTTTTCTAAACAAACACTGGGAGGCGGAGACGGTTCCCGAAGAGTGGAAACACGCCGAAGTAATTATGATACCTAAACCTGGCAAACAGCTCCAAATTGAAAATCTCAGGCCCATATCGCTCACGTCGTGCCTCGGCAAGCTTTACGAGCGGGTGGTGCTGCAAAGACTGCAAAATTTCATGGAAGATAATGAACATGTACCCCATACCATGTTCGGCTTCAGAGCAAAACTCTCGACGCAGGACGTGCTGCTTCAAATACAAGAAGATGTGCTCCGCAACGTACCCCGAACAGGTGAAAATGTCATAATGGCCCTTGACATCAAGGGAGCATTTGATAACGTCAGTGACGAAGCGATCCTTAGAGGTCTAGACGACCTGAACTGCGGACGCAGAATCCACGGGTACGTCAAAGCCTTCCTGTCAGATAGAACTGCCACCATCGGCATGGGAGACCTTCGATCGAACAAAATTCACGCGCCAAACAAAGGAACACCACAAGGATCAGTCATCTCACCTATCCTCTTCAATATAGCTATGATAGGTCTAGCACGAAAACTAGAGAAGATCGAAGGCATCAGGCACGCCATGTATGCAGACGACATAACAGTCTGGACGAACACCGGTTCCCTCGGAGAGAAGGAAGGAAAACTACAGGAAGCGGCCTCCTGTGTACAGAAATATCTCGGAGAAAGAGGACTCGCATGCTCGACCGAGAAATCGGAACTGCTTCGAGTGTGGAGAGGCAAACAAAACCGGACCGTCCCAACCAGTGAGAGCCTGAAACTCAACATCTACCTGGAAGGAATGCCCATCCCTGAAAAGACAAAAATAAGAATATTAGGTATGTGGGTTCAATCGAACCAACGCAGTAGTCACACTTTTACCATGCTCAAAACTACAACGCTACAAGTGACACGCATGATCACCCGCATCACCAACAGGCGGCATGGCATGCGCGAAGAGGACACACTAAAACTAGTTAGAAACCTGGTAGTGAGCCGAATTATGTACAGCCTGCCCTACCAGTGCCTCAACAAGAGTGAAATACAACAAGCTGATGCCCTGCTACGCAAAGCGTATAAGACGGCGCTCCGATTACCGCGCAACACGTCTACAGAAAAGCTCATGGCGCTTGGATTGCAAAACACATTCGAAGAACTACGCGAGGCGCAGCTTGAGTCGCAAAAACTCAGGCTGCTGCAGACAACGACTGGAAGAGCGCTTTTACAGAGACTCGGATACTGTGAGCAGATGCGAGAAATAGCGAGGACGGTAACGATCCCCGACGAACTTCGCAAGTCCCTCAAGGTAGCTCCAATCCCGAGAAACATGGACCCTAACCTCCACCAAGGTAGAAGAGAAGCAAGGGCCAATTTTATTCAAAAAACATACGCTCCTGAAGACACGACTGTGTATGCAGACGCGTCCTCGAGAGGAGGACAGAACAAAATTGCAGTGGCCACGGTGGTCAATTCGTCTCTACGCGAAGTGACCAGCGCCTCTATCCGACACTGCACAGCAGCAGAGGCCGAGGAAGTAGCCATTTCTCTAGCGGTGGCGGAGGGCTATAGAGCTGGGCGGTCGCTAACGATACTCACGGACTCTCAAACAGCCTGTCGAAATTTCATGAATGGTAGGATTGGTCGTCACGCGCTTCGTATACTCCTCGAAGCGAGCGACAGATTTAAAAACCACGAAGAAAACAAGACCAGACACAAAATTATATGGGTACCGGGGCACATGGGGGTGGCAGGGAACCAAGAGGCTGACAGGATAGCTCGAGCATACACTACTTTCCGAGCATCCGACGGGTCCGCGGAACTTTTGCCAGCACCCAAGGCATACTCGGCCATACTAGAAAACTATAGAGGAAGAAGAATGCGATATCCCCCACCGCACAGTTCTCTCACCAGAGAGGAAACTGTCATATGGAGACAATTACAGACGGGTTCATACCGAAACCTACACATACTAAACAAAATGCACCCTACCTTATACGCTGACAGATGTCCGTGGTGCTATGAAAAACCAACACTGTATCACATCACATGGGCATGTCAAAACATAGATGTGGTCCCCAAAATTCGAAACCCGAGTGCGGAGCAATGGGAGACTCTGCTGTCCAGCGACCGCTGCGAAGACCAGAAAGGTCTGGTACAGCGAGCCCAACGGGCGGCAGCAGCCAGCGGAGCCCTGGACTGAGGGCAACCGACCATTGTAAAAAGTGGACGAAGTCGACGGAGAAGACTCTTGTGGATACAACAAGCAGACATCTCTGAAGACGTCCAAAAACCGCCAAATAATATAGGACTAAATAAAGTTTTTCCTCCTCCTCCTCCTCCTCCTCCTTATGAGTAGTTCTACCTGTTCATAATCCCAGTCTTCCACGGGGCTTTCCTCCATTGCTTCCTCTATGTCTGCTGCTATTTGCGCTATTTGATCGTCGCTTAATTTTGCGTTTACTTTTTGTCTAATTTCCATTTGTCATTTCCTTCAGGGTCCTATCTGCAGACTAATACGTTTATGATCACTTCCCAGACTACACTCCCCTTCTAATAATAATAATAATAATAATTGGCTAACAGGAAGGGAAAGGCGCTGTATCTGTCACACTTGCTATGTGGGCACCTGTACCTGTAGGAAGAAAAGAAAATGCACGGGCCTGCTACTGGCTCTGTAGTTGAGCCACATCCGCTGCCTCATGCGGATAGAGGAGAAAATAGACAAGAAAGAAAAAAAGAAGAGGGAGAGAAAGACGCGCGCCGCAACAACAGCCGTCGTCCACCACCACCACCGAAATGGTGTCGGGTGCAATGACGGCCTACAACAGATAAAAATCAGTGGCTGGCTAGCCGCCGCCGCGAGCGGCCTTGACCTACCGTCTCTGCCCCGTAGGGCCTGGAACCTCAACCCTTCCCCCTATGTGGGCACCTGAACCGTGCCGTAAGGGAAGGGATGAAGGTGGGAGTGAAAGTGGAAAGAGAGAAAGGGGAGCCGTAGTGGAGGGCTACGGAGTAATTTCGACCTCTTGGGGATCTTTATCGTGGTGCGCTGACATCGCACAGCACACGGACGCCTCTTCGTTTCGCCTCCACTGAAACGCAGCCGCCGAGGTCGGGTTCGAACCCGGGAACTCCGGACAGTGGTCGGGCGTCTTACCTACTGCACCACCCCGGCGGGGCACCCCCTTCGTCTATTTTCAATTTTGTGATCTTTCTATAAATTCCCTGGGACAGTAGTCAATGCTCGTCTGCCTATTGCGGAATTCCCAGGTGATTGTCCCTCGCATTTGTTTCTCTATTTACAAAAACTAGGTCGTGTCGCTCACAGAAATCTAGCATTACTGATTGATTGATTTATAGGAAGGGAAAAGCGCGGTAACTGTCTCACTTGTTTGCTGTGGACACCTCTACCGCGCCGTAAGGGAAGGGAGGGAGTGAAAGTGAAAAGAGAGAAAGAGGAGCCGTAGTGGAGGGTTACGGAGCAATTTCGACCACCTGGGCATTTGCTTCCCGTTACAATCCGTGTATCCATCCAGATCGTCGATGTGGCCGTTCATGCCCACCAGTAGAATAACCCCGCCGGTGTGGTGCAGTGGTAAGACGCCCGACTACTGTGCCGGAGTACCCGGGTTCGAACCCGACCTTGGCGGCTGCGTTTCGGTGGAGGCGAAACGAAGAGGCGTCCGTGTGCTGTGCGATGTCAGCGCACGTTAAAGATCCCCAGGTGGTCGAAATTACTCCGAAGCCCTCCACTACGGCTCCTCTTTCTCTCTTTCAACTTTGCCTCCCACCTTCCTCCCTTCCCTTACGGCGCGGTTGAGGTGTCCACAGAAAACAGTGAGGCAGTTACCGTGCCTTTCCCTTATATTAAATCAGTCAATCAATCAATCAGTAGAATAATACCGGCTCCGTCTCCAAACTGGCTTATATCGTCACTGAGACATTCAACGAGATCCTTATTTTCTTGCCTGCATTGGTGTCCTGTTCCTAAATAAACTACCCCTAGCCATATAAATAAACTACCCCTACCCTTATGCCGGCTATTGTCACTAACACCTGTCCCAGCCCCATCTGCGATGGAGGCGTAACGAAGAAGCTGGGGGGTTGGGTTGGGTTGTGGGGTTTAAAGCGACTCAGGCTATGAGAGACGCCGTAGTTTAGGACTCTGGAAATTTCGACCACCTGGGGTTCTTTACCGTGCGCTGACATCACACAGCGCACCATCATGTGTTCGGGACCTTATAGAAGCAGACGCTTCTCGCATACTGGTGGGAATATTTTAGGGACTATCGCGATAGAAATAAACGCGAGCAGCGCGGCGCCTATGGTTTCCGCCTTTTGAATTTCTCTCCGTCACGCTTTTAATAAAGTTGCAACAAAAATAAAGTCGTCAGTTATACATGGAAGGCGAATCGAGCTCAGTCTTATTACTACCTAGGTGCATGCGCGGACTGAAGAAATTTTAATAGCGCGGGGTAGAAATTTTAAGCGTTCTTTCATTTTTTTTTAATGCCCTTGAATATCCTACGTGGCTTCTAGTCGCATTATTTCTTCCCTCTTTCCTTTCAATTGAACGTTTGCATCATCATCCTCCACTATTCGAAAAAGCTTGAAAAGCACCCTCAAATCACGAGAACAGTGGCAGCTTGAGAGGTCGCCAAAGGCGAAATGAGTAAAAGGTGCTACCATCAATCTGTTGCAAGAGATGTAGAACTGTGAACGAATTAAATCTCGAGATTAAAATAGGAGAAAACTACGTGGCGTCTATAGTTATTATTATACGGTCACATATTTGTTTTCGTTTGAGGGTCTAAGAGTCCCAAAGCGTCTGAGGCTATGAGCCTCTTAATGCAGGGCGCCGGGCAATTTCGACCACCTGGGCTTCTGTTACCTTGCACTCGTATTGCACAGCATACGGGCGTCTTGCATTTTGTCTCCATCAAAACGCGGCTGCTATTGAATCCGGGTCTCTGGGTTCAGAGGAGCGACCTAACCACTGAGCCACTGCGGCGTGGCACATCACGCACTTCATACGCACTATTTTGCACCCTGCTTTGGTACAGCGACAGTTCTTCCTTTTTACGAATGAACAGCAGAACATATGCGTTAATTACTCACATGATTTAGGAGCGCTAAGTGGACATCGCACAGGAAACGGGCCCGATAGCGGCAAACCCAGGACGCGCCTTTCATGCGCCGTTTTCAACCAACCACCATCGCCAAGGGCATGAAAAATCGAAGTAAACGAAAATGCAGCCAAAACAGTAGGCGGCACCTAGCAAACATGCACTGTTTCTCACAACTTGCTATGAACACGCCTACGAGTAGTTCGATCGTGACTGGGAAATAAACGTTTATTACGCCATGAGACGTGGTGAGCTTGCACTGAGTTATGTTGCGCTCCATTTATTTCGACAAGGCGCAGTTCTAACGGGAATTTTATCGACCGACAAACCTTGAAACATTCATGAAGCAGTGAGCTGTGACATCTAATCGACCGCCTCGTGCAAACTACCCGTACAATGAGAAACAAAATTTGTTATCTGATTGACACTATAGTGATCATCTTCGGGCATAGTTTTTTTTTTTTTTTTCAATTTAGTTTCGTCGATTTTGATTCATAGGCAGCAGTTCACTTTCTTGACTCGTCACACTGTGATGATCCCATTTTGAATTCGTGTCTTCTCCAAAAGCTTCAGCGGAGAGCTGTGCAACCTCATATAGTTGGCAATACTAGTTCGCGACTTCTGCAGCCTTCGAAGCATCGGTACCTGCGCCCAGTTTTCTTCATCTAAACTTTGGTAATTAGTGGTTACTCAGTCCCGGTTATGCCACCGGGCCCACAACTACATAAACTAGGCCACCCATAGCAAAATGGGAAACCACTCCAGAGTACAAAAGACGGTCCAAAGAGCACGTGCCATGGAACGGCAGCAAAGCAAGGCCAGCGCGCGTGAGCGCCTTCAAGCTTCTTTATTTATCCGCCAGACGGCATGACCTGTTTCGTGAAACTGCATTGCAGGGTTGCAAGGTGCCTCTGCAGACGTATGGCCAATTTCTAAAAGGCCGAGCATGAAATTGCGGGGAACTATGTGTGTTTTTTTCCTGAATCTCGCGGAATTGTTTCGCAACATTCAACTTGGCATTTTCTTTCGTTTTTACAGGATTGTTATGAAACTCTAATTTCTTGCTCAATCCTACCTTTTATTAGACAGCAATTTTCGATTAACTTTTGACTTAAGTATGGATCTGGCATACGGCCATGTTTTTTCCTGTTCTATACAAAAGCTAACACGAATCCCGCAAAGAGTCACAGTGTTTCTTTTAATTTAACTCCACTAATTTTATTTCAACCCTGAAAGCCTTGGTGCAAAGGCTAGGCTGAATGACTGTAGCGAAATTACTTCTTACCCAGTAGAAGAAATCTGCCAGACTGTAAGAACGGGATGTGACCAGCATCGATCTGTGACACCAGCAAGATTCAGCGGCGCTGTGTCGTCAGGCTGTGGCTTGGGCCAACTGGAATGAAAAGAAGGCTTAGAGTCATAAAAAATACATGAAACTAATATATTTCAAATCGTTTCTTTGATTTTACAGTGCATTTATGCTGCCATCCCTCGGTTTGGAGCAACCATGAAAGTCGCATATCTGAAATTATGAAGACAAAAGGCTTAGTATTTTTGAAATACCGCGAAGCCTAAGGGGTGCAAGCCGTGACCTATAGAAACATATGGGGACAGTTTCACACGTTTCAACACCTACGAATATTTCCTTTTATTACATCCGCGTGCTTCCTCCGCGCTTCAACTATGCTTACCTGTCATCTTTTGAGGAGGCTTTATCGCATAGAGTGTGCAGCGCACAATATGTGCGGTGAAGCCTCCTCAAAACGGGGCGGGAGCATTTGCGAAGTGACACTATTGTGACCATGGAGGAAGGAAAAACTAGGAGGGAGCGCGCGGCAATATCTGTGAAGCATAGTCATAAAAAATAAAAGGGAGCGGGTCGGCCCCTACGTGTTAGACCACGTGATAGCGTGCGGTGATGTCTAATACCGCGCGCATGCGCTAATCGGCGCCGCGCGTGTAGCGCGGGGTCCGCCGTGAGCGCAGCCCCCAGCAGCCTACACAGCAGACAGCCGCGCGCCTGCGCCATGGCAGACGCGCGCACTAAAACGCACCGACATCAAAACATAGGGTCTAACTAGGAGAGCGTAAAAACGGGGGAGGGAGCGGCTTCATCGGCACTTGGCTTGCAAAGGTTGGCCGCGTGACGTCATTCTCCCTCCTAGTTTTTCCTTCCTCCATGACTGTGGCTGCGTGACACTGCGAAAAGGGCCGCGGTGGCACTGACGATTCTGTTCGGCATTCCCGATAATGCGTGCAATTTATTAAAGCGAATCATTTCAGAAAATAGTGAAATTCGGTCTTCGTCACTTAGTTTTCATGTCAAGCGTATAGACATTCATATATTCCAAGCGTTCATTGGATCAAACTACCGTCATACAAACGGTTCTTGAGATTTTTTAGAGCGCAGCTCTTTGGCGTCCGTTCCTGGGTTTCGCGTCGGCGTCGTCGTCGGCCTCGTAACCAGCTCCGCCCCCCTTTTATCCCCCTAGCGCTAGCAGCGACCGACTGATACCACTGGATGCCGCTGACGCCGCTAGAGAGTCAAGATAACGTGACTGCATAGAACACCATCGCCGCCATGCATGGGGGGGTCCCCCCCCCCCCCCTGTTCCTGTGTGGCGGATAGGGTGCTCTTCAGTTGTCGACGCGCCGGTTATTTCACGTAGGCCCCGGCACGTCGACGAATACGTGACCACCTTCCCACGGCTAGACCTGGTTCTTGGCGCTGCGGAAGCGAGGGTATCATATTGTTTGCGTCGGCATCGGCGGCGTTGTCCCTGAAACCAACTCCGCAGCTGGGGTTGACTCACTATCGGCGTCAGCAGCATCAGTCAGTCGCTGCTATCTCTTCCCTCCTCCCTTTATCGCGTTGTCCGCTTGCTGCGCTCGCTTCTGCCCCCATCGTTTGCCGCTGGGTGGACACGCCGCCCCCCTCCCCCCTCTTCCTGCGAGTCTCCGGTTATCAAAGCGCCGGCTCGAACTTAATTCCTTTCTTCGCTCCTCCTGCAATGCAACCCCTGTGCGGTGGCAATCAGAGAGCCAGATCGGTGGCGGCGGATCTGTATATGTGCACCGCCCGAGCCGAAATTGCCGCTGCCGTTCGCCACTGCGAAATTATCTGCCAGTTCTTTCTGAGCCATGAGCGAGACGAATGTTGACATAAAGACAAACAGGAATTTCTTCACACTTATGCGGGAGAACATATCCCGTTCCTCTCGCTCGTAACGCGTCCCACGGCTGTGACAACATCGCGAGGCACTTGTATAGATCTCGTCTTTGAGAATCAAGCATTGGTGTACCAAGTCGAACATATATCAGTCTATTTCTCCGACCACAAACTTCCTTCATGACTGTCAAGAACTGTTAGTGGAGTCTTTGTTAAAGGAATACGTGTGAAAAATAAAAAAAAAATTGTGATAGCGCATACATGTGTTGCTCGATTTCTTTGCCTCAATCTATCGAAAAGGTGAAACAGCTTATTTGCTGCGCTCAAATTTCGCATTAGGAAGTAACGTAATCGTCGGTAATTTTTTTTAGGCGCATTCGATAATTCTAACTTTCGGATAATTAGAACATTTTTCTTGGTCCCATGAAGGCGAAGTGAAGATTCCTTAAAGGTGCTGCTTATGTTGGCACTGCTAAGCAAAGTTCAGCATATTCGTTTTTTTTTTTCTTGATCTGATTTGATATTCGATACGAAAGTCACTACTCGGCATTATCACGCGCCTACTTATAACCTTTTTGTTGATCTGCAGCAATCGACGAGAGTCGCAAACCATGCGCATTATGCCGTACACAAACTGGCTTCCATTCGCGCATCGCTCGACCATTGCGAGTTGTTGCTGGCTTACTTTGTTGCTTGCAATCGCGAAAACCCCACAAAGCAAGTACGAAGTTTATCATATGCCTTGGCGATGTAATTTACTGCTGTTGGTTTGCCATTAAATTTATGCATGTTAATGATCTGTAATCTAAAATAAGAGCTCTTAGCTTCGTCTGCCGCTGACTGTAGCGTAGATTAGAGCATTAAAATGTTCTTTCGCTGCTTTCTCGCGTTCAGTTTTTGGCCAGTGATGACATTTACACGCAATTTTTGTTTTAGAAACCACTCTTGGAGGGGACACTGAAGGGATTTTACAGAATTTGTTACGAACGCTTCATCGTGTGCAACAACGCCGAAAGAAAGCACCAATTTACGCCAGCGGCACCATCTGGCTCCCATCGGTGGAAATAACTTCTGCACACATAACGTGACGGTGGACAAATCATTATTCGGCTCGGGGCGAGATGGCTCAGGTGATAAAACTGCACTAATCATAATAATTTTCTGCATGCATGTGCTTCAGCCTTACTAAAAGTCTTTCTGCTGCAATTTCGCGACACACCTCGTAGAGCTCCACAAGGTAAGTGCACTGAGTGGACTCAACGCTCACCACTGTTTAAACCTTTATATTCCTTCGTAAACACTGCCGCGCAAAATGATACAAATATTTACACTGAAGATGGTCCTGACAGATCAGGATAAACTTACGACGCACAACATGCAGTAGACGACCAAAAGCTTTGCATACACAGATCGCGCTCACAGATTCCGGAGCCGTCTGCGCTCGAATCTAACGTCGTCTGCTCCGCCATCGGACGGTGCGATGTGTTCTGCTTCGCTCCCGTCAAAGACATTTGATCTTTTTGAATGCAGTTTTGCCAGTATTAGTAAGAAAATTAGTAGGCACCGTAAGTGGCTTTCGGGTTAAGAAAACTGCTTTGAAGTCATTCGAATCCAGGGATTCCTACGGATGCTAAGCTTACTTTTCCCACAGTTTGCTGCGGTGTATGCAAGGGCTCTCTCTGCTTGCAAACGCGGTGTTGGTCTTTTACATACGTTATTGCCTGACCGATTAGATGTCGTCCTTAAGTGCTGTTGAACTCCCTTCAACGGGGCATATAAAGATGCTAAATTCACTTTAAAATTGCATTTCATTAGCATATCTACACGTTTAGCTCCTGACTTTGCCGACGTGTTAAATGTTGAGTCGTGCAAAATCATACTGATGTATAGGTTCTGCTACTTGGCTCTTGCCCACCGTGTCTATAGGGGGTATTCACATGACATCACAGCTGACGTCAGTATGCAGCCGACGCCATCTTTGCGTCCTGTTTTGACTAGTACTAGTACGGGGCGGTGGTTAGGTTAGCTCTTCGTGCGCGTCCGTTTGCTCTGTCACTCTGCCTCATGCCAGCACCGTTGTTATGAAAACTCAATCGGTATCATGAGTGACAGTTCGATTTATCAGCGAAGTGGGCGCGATGCGGATAGAGACCTGTACGAAACAAAAATTTGGTACCAACCCGTGTGCAGTCGATATGCGCAACTGCACGGTAAGCGTCGGCCTGTGCCCACGCATAAATATGTGCGACATTCATGATTACTTGTCCTACAGACGAGCTTCATCACAAGGAACCAATCGCAAGCCTACTAACCACTCGAAGAACGGAACTACGTTACAAGCGACTGGGTTAAGAGCCGCGGTTGAAGCAGACGAACTCTCTCTTTGTGCCATTACGTGCGTGCCGTCTATCGTTTTTACCAACTAAACCGCTGAGTTTTTGTAGCTGATATTCTGCATAGAAATGGCGTTTAGTAGTCAGCATCTTTTATACAAAACTTGTTTGGTGTACTTGCCTCAATCGATCAGAAGAAGTCGGATGTTTGCATCGTCTGTGGCGGTAAGGAAGCAAAAGAAACCGCTGCCACACGCCACAGCGATGACACCGGTAGCGCCACCTCGTTGCCTTGCGGGCTCGAAATAACTTTTTGCAGCAAAACTCTTGAAATACAGCGTAGTTTTGGCCAAGCTAAACTTTATTTGTTATTACAGATAAATTTGTTTATAAAGTTAACCTTCTGCAAAACAACTCTGCCCGCATACGTTCCTTCGCCGAGTCTGTATGCGGTCTGCTTTGATTAGCAGCCGACATAGACGATGCGAACATCCGACTTCTTCTGATCGAATGAGGCAAGTACGGCAACACAAAGTTTAGCGAGTCATCTTCGAAGGATTTTATTGCAACAAAACACGACGAGGAGGTGTTGGCGGCGCGCTGAATGCACGCGCATTACTGCAAGCGACACATTGCCGCGCTGCTCTTTTACTGGGAATGTGTATTAGTGCGTGAAGAACAGTCGTGCACAGAAAGTGACAAGAGCTGGCTGCTAGGGCACATCCGGAAGATTCCAGTCCAGCCCATATTTGACATACTTATCTCATATTCCATGATAATTATGCGGTTGTGCCGTGCCAGCCATACGTGGCGTCGCATCTCGGTGAAGTGTCTCGTTCGGGTGAAGTTGTTCGTGTGTACTTCCGGAACCTTAAAATGCCGAGGTATTTCACGCAGCTCTTCAGCTTCCGTTGTTTGTTTACACTGTGCACGCGTCTATTACAGTCTACGATAGCTCAATAAACAACATATAGCTGCGGGTGCCACGGCTTGTGGAACCGCACGACAGCACTTGATACGTACGTTCGCCCTGTTCGTTCCGTGGACACAAAAATGGTTGACTGCGCCTCACTTACCCACAATGCACCGCGCACAGAGCGTCAGTGAATACCCTCTATAGTCAGAGGGGCGACACTTTGTTGAACCACTGGCCATGGGAGATGTTCTCCACCTTCACCCATCGGGCTTGCTACACCGGTCTGTTGAGACGCGGCTGCTGCTGGGGCCTTGAGGAGAAGCTGGGATCGCAGGTATTAGTGGCTTCCAATGCCTTTATTGTACTTCGCCTGATTTTCATTCTCGTCACAGCCTCTAATTAAATGTCATTTATAAGCAAAGCACACCGATCTGAGCCAAGTTCGCTCCCAGAGGCGAAACGTGCCAGTGTTTCTTCTCACTCCATGGAGCGGGTCACCAATCACCGTCTGCTACGCACTGTTTCTGGTTTTTTTATTTTTTATTTATTTTTTTTCCCCACCTGGTGACAAGGTTGCAGCCACCGGCTCGTGCATCGGTGAGCAATACGTGTCTCTCGGTTTTCGGTGGTTAAGAGGTCGACGCCTATACTGCCGGTGCCACATGCTGACGTTAACGGGCGCGCCGCAGCGGTTGGCAAGTCAACTCACCTCCGGAATATCATTATCGGCTAACTCGTCGTCTTATATGAGGAGAGATGGCAATGGGGTCATTGCAAGTTCTGGTGGTGCTGTTGTTGAAGAAGAAGAAGGAGTCGTTGCGGGTTGTAGCGGTCAGACGTATAATTGATACGTCACGTCACGTCTTTTACGTGACTTTCTCGCTCGCGTCCGATCCGCCGTCTGGGGTGGCACAGCTCATAATAGTAAGCAGATATATATCCGCTGCATCATAGCTGGCTGAACAAAATTAATGTATAGCAAAAATTGCGCAGGGGTTTGTATACATTACATTACTCGTGCTTTTTCTGTATGCCTCACATGAAAGCACTGAACAAGTGGGAATTTCTGAGTGGGGTAATGTAGGTGTAGCACGGATTGACCAAATAAAGTTTTTTTTTTTGTTTGATTCGAAACAGTGCGTATCATTTTGCTAAGCATATTGCCAAGGAACGCATTGCTTTCTCGCGCCTTTGTACTTTTGTTTTGGCTATGAAAAGAAGGCAGTCAGCCGTAGCAAGCCAGCATAAAAGAAGCCTACTTGCTTTTCCGAGGCACACATTCATTTTGGCTGAGTCATTCTGCGTCTGATGTGTTCAGGCCGCTTGCTACATTTTACGGCAGCGGTGCCGTAACGATCTTTCTCTCCAGGCTCGCCTGTGTGATCCCGTTTTTTATATTCTTTCCTGGCATGTACTTGTTACAGTTCAATCCTACTCGGTGGCGGAGCGTAAACATTTGTAGACGCTGCCGGAACCCAACTGATCATTACACGACTGTTAGTTTGATGTTGAGGGGGGACAATTCGAGGATGTCGTAGTATAAATGCTCGACAATCACGAGTGCGGTGCTTGTAGGTTGTGTAGGCCGTTAGCTTGCTTCTTTCAACCATAAAAGTTTCTCCATATATATCGTCACGGTTAGGAAATAACATCTTTCTGGCGGATTTGTGGCATTGCACTGCGGAACGTTTTCTCTAGCACAGCTTCCGTATAGCTGACAACGCAGTTAGGAAGCGAGCATGCATTTTAAACACTTGGTCATGCGCGCATTTTTTCGTTTTGCTTTTTTGGGGCTTTCTTTTCTGTGGCGGCCTTCATTTTTATTTCATGCGCTTAATTTTTATGTTCCAATTATCTTGTGATTTGTCACAGCCTGCATTTATTTTGCTTTTTTGTTTATGTGTCTTTCTTGCCGAACTCTGAGCTTTGAAGCCTGCATGGCAAATTACATAATTGCATATAAAATACAAGAGGCTCCTACATGTGGGAAATGTTGTTGCAATGTTACTTTCGGCGATATCTGGATTCTGCTCCCTTACCGTGGTAGTCGTCGACGTACCTAGAGGAGAAGGAGGAGGAGGAAGATGAGGAAAGGCAGGGAGGTTAACCTGTAAATGAAACCGGTTTGCTACCCTGCACTGGGGGAAGGGGATGAGTGGATATAAAAGTTGTGAGAGAGGGATAGTTTAAGTTAATAAAGTCACATATCAGACACGCCACATCACATCACGTTACAGTCATGTCATAGCAAACTCATAGTCTTTCGATTAGGCCTGTGCTTTTCATAAAGCGGAGCAGTGCCTGGGAGGCCTTCACCGCAGATGATCGCCGTGGCCAGGGACCTAAAATCTTAATTTCAGTCAATGGGCGTCCATCTAGATGCTCCAGCGCACGGCATAGACACTGTCTTTCCTCACTGTATGTGGAGCACTCACAAAGAATGTGGCCTATAGACTCGTTGCATCCACAGTTTGTACATGCAGGGCTGTTGGCCATGCCTATCATAAAAAAATACGAGTTTGTGAATGCTACACCAACCCACAGGCATCACTGCAAAGTTTCTTCGCGTCGGGGTAAGGCAGGTGTAAGCCGAAGCTTCAGGTCAGGGTCCAGGGATTTTAAGCGGCAGTTCGCAAACTGGCCAGAATTCCACAAAGAGATTGTGTGTTCCCGCGCAAGTGCGCGAAGCCTGCCCGCTGCGTCTGCCCTGGAAAAGGGAATCAACACACAATCACTGTCTTGGCGGGCTGTTCGTGCGACCTCGTCCACCCGGAGATTGCACGCTTTGCCGCTGTGTCCCGGAAGATATTGGAAGATGATGTCACGTCCTCCATTAACTGCATAGTGATGAATTTGTCGTATTTCAGCAATGAGTTGTTCATGGGCTCCACGGCGAAGAGCCGCTTTTGAGGCTTGCATGGCTGCTTTTGAATCTGTGAAAATAGACCACCTGTGGGGGCTCTGCTGACTGATAGGCCTAATTGCGACACGAAGCGCGGTTAGCTCTGCAGCTATTGAAGAAGTCTGGTGAATTGTCCTAAATTTTATTTCTGTATTAATTAAGGGTATGACCATGGAGCCTGAAGAGCTCGCGGCATTCGCTGAACCATCGGTGTTGACGTGCAAGCGATTTGCATGGTGCTCAAGGAACTATACAAGAGTGATTTGTTTTAGTTCTGTCGGCGATAGCTGGACGTTCTTCCTGATGCCGGATATTGAAAGAAGCACGTGTGGTTTATGCAAGTAGACAGGACGGTCTAGATGTGGGTGTAAACTGGGACGGCAAAATAGCGCGGTGCGCATCAACGGTCTCTGTAGACGATGTACGCGGCCTGGTAATAGGAAGCCTGGCCTAGACGTAGAGGTTTCTACACAATATGTAGGCGTTGAAATTTTCGACCGTTATTTTTTGAAAGATTTGGAGGACTCCATAACGTTGCTTATTTAGGAACGTAATTTTCAATTTCATTCGGCGAGTCATTTTTTCAATGAGTAAGTTACCCCATATGTTTAAATATTATACTACTGGTATATTTATATGTGATGTTTTAATTGTTGTAACAATAATTAATGTTCAAGTGGTAGCCCAACAGTCGTCTTGCAGAAAAGATTGGGAGTCAATAAAACAATAGCCCGGCCAAGTTAAGGGAGACAGCAAACTTACATGAAATTTGTAGCTGTTTCGCCATTGTTGAAGGGAGTTATACGAGCGATACAGCTCGGCATTTAATTGCCTGACGTGTTTTAGCGCTTGTTTTTGAATTTTACTCGTCGATACCTTTTCAACGATGCATGAATTTACGCTGTAATGTGAAGTCTTATTTTTATACCCAATAAGTACGAAAGGTAATTATTTGCCGCCTGTCGTAGCCCGAGTAGTTTTGAGACGGTAGACACCACGAACCAAACTAAAACGACCCTAATTATTTAAGACTTGCAAGCAGTGAAGCCCAATTATACTGGACAAGCTATCGAATGATAATACACTTGTGTTGATATTATAATATACATATGCTTCACAATGATATACCGCGCTTATTTATATACTCGTTTATTTTTATAATACTTTCAAGATTTGTAGGCGCAGCAGAAAGGAGTTGCGAAATTTCCACACTATTTCCATTACGGCCTGACTCGAAGGTTTTGACACTGAGGTTGAGCAGAAGGTGAAATGGACGCAGTCCGCAAATGCTTGACTTTTGCATTGAATACGGCTACCGTTCTGAAGCGAAAGTGGAAGTTCACTTCTATCATTGATTTGTCGCGTTGGATATAGCGCGAGGAAGCCTGCTGCAAGTGATCTTCAGGTTTATGGCAGCGGTGAAACGGCCGCTAAATCTCTGCGGAGCCGGAGTCTATGAATGCGAAAGCATTACTTCGCTATGTTCACAGATTTCTGTCCGCAGACCGCGTCCGGAAATTCGTGTCCGCAGCAGTTGTTAGTAATTGAGAAGTGGTAGAGGTTAATGAGCGGTGTCAGTCGATAGAGGGTTAGGTAATGTTGCTGCCAAAATAATTAGGCCAATAAATTAATTATGTAACTATTTAGAGGCAAACATGTAAAATTAGTGGTAGAGGTTAATGAGTGGTGTCAGTCGATAACGGTTGACGTAATGTTGTTTCCGAAGAAAATATTAGGCCAATAATTTATTTAGGTAATTATTAGAGGCAAAAGAAGTAAAGGTGAAAACGGTCTCATTAACCAATAACTTGGCGCCACATTTGAATACTAAAATTGAAATAAAATTCATGAAATACTAGGACAGTTAAGTCAGTCAATTAGGGTGACGCCAAAATGTATCAAATACTAAATAGTAAATTAAATCAATCAATTAAAGCGACATCAAGAATGCGACGTCACGCAACCGGAAGCAGAGCCAAAAAAAGGGCATAGCAAGGCATTGGCGCGCAATTTCAAATTCAAATTCAAATGCTTTATTTATCATCCAAGTACTAAAAACTAAAATGCATAAACAAGAAGTGAATTAATGTGACGTCAGGGATTGGCCGTCACGCAACTATAATTAGAGATGAAAAAGGGCATAGGAAGGGATTGGCGTGCAATTTTAAAGAACCAAAGACTAAAATGGGTAAACAAGAAGCGAAATAATGTGACGTAGAGAATGTGACGTCACGCAACCGTTAGCAGAGACTAAAGGGGCATAGTAAGGGATTGGCGATTTTGAAAGTACCAAAGGCAAAAATGGGTAAACAGGAAGTGAATTAAGCAACCATAGAAGCAACCAGATGCAACTATAACAGCAGCATCCATGCTTTTGCGTTATTCCAATGCAGATTCTGCAGTCCTCTTTGATTTTATTTTTGTCTGTCGGACTTGCACGGTTGCATTTGAGGGTCTTACACGCAGTATATTAAAATTTTAACCCCCCCCCCCCCACACCTTGAACTTCTCTAGTAATCATCATCATCAGCCTGACTATACCCACTGCAGGGCGAAGGCCTCTCCCATATTTCTCCACTTAACTCGGTTCTGTGCTAGCTGCGTCAACTTGACGCCTGCGAACTTCTTAACCTGATCCGCCCAACTAACTACGTTTTCCTTCCCTTGGAATCCAGTTTGTTACCCTAAGCGACCAGCGGTTATCCTCTCTTCGCACTACATGTCCGGCCCATGCCCATTTGTTCTTCTTAATTTCCACTAGAATGTCAGTAACTTGAGGTGTTTCTCTGACCCACTCTGCACGCTTCCTATCTCTTAATGTTACTGCTACAATTTTTCCTATCTCTTAAAGTTACCTCTACTCAGATAACTTTCAATTTCAATTGAACATAACAACGACCGTAAATGTCAGATAGCCAGACACCGAATACCAAAACACTGATTATTTTTATTTTAAGACAGACTTTATGAGATAAATTGTTTTGCAAATTTGTAGTTTGTTCATTTAAACCAAAATTTTAAACCTAGGTACGTATGTCTAACCACGTATCGAAATCCCTTATCTGGAGTACGCCTCCCTGTACCCCGCGTACCAGAACTCGAACTTCAATTGGTAATTTGAACTGAGAGATTGTTCGGATCGACTCGTTCCGCAGGAAATCTCCATGCCTTACACCACGCAACGAGAAAGGCGTCGTTTTTGTTTTAGCCGCCGATATTGATACACATCGATACCGCGCACGATTTCGTACTTCTTGCCGGCTGCAGAGCGCGGCTCCGGTGCATTTAAGAAAGGCGAAAATAAATCATGGCTTAAGGCAGAATTGCGCCGAAAAGAGCCAGGACAAGGTATACACCAACAAAAACTGATTATTTATGACTCATGACTGGCACAAGCTATTTCACCTTTATTTCGCGCAGTCCAAGCCGCAGTTCTGAGCGCAATTCTTTAGCGCAGTTCTAGGCCGATGCACGATGAACCATCTATGCCGCAAGAGCTTTGACTACAAAATAAATCATATTGCTCCAACAGTTGGGGAAGCGTTTTTGGTATTTTGTGCTTGCAAGACTGGCGCACAATGCTTTTTTTGCTTTCAGTGGCTGATCCAGAGTATGTTTTTTATTTCGTCTTGGTTTAATTTTTGTGACGAACCCAGAAATACCACATAAGCATTTTTAAACGGAAAGTTGATTATGAACATGGTTTTGCGCACTGTAAGATTCCATTTTTATAACAAATATATCAGAATATATGTCCTAGAGGTACTTCAGTCATTCTGCTTTTTCAGAGGCCAAATAAATACAGCCCTATTTTACAGTCGTAGTACTTTCTTCTAATAGCAATCGCAGGTCAAACTTGAGAAGAAGCATATATTGGTGCTTCTATGAAGATTGGGCCATTCACGTTAACATTTTAATTAGAGCGTCTTACTGGTAGACAGCGGCCTCGAATTTATAATGGGTGCTTAAGAAAGCTACACTTGGACCTGCTGAACTCGAGCACTTCGCGACTTTTTTGAGCTACACGGGCAAAGCCTGAAATTAGGAAAGAATGTGGGTTTCACAGTTCGTTTTTGGATTTCACAAGCTCGACGACTTGTGCGAATTTCTTTTAGGAGACCCTCTGAAATGCTCGATACTATAAGAAGGAAGAATAGCGTCAATTTTCCACACCGTTGACTTGTTCATAATAACTTAGACGAATTCGACGTAGTCAAGACCTGAGCAGGAACAATCTCAGTGCTGTATACTTAGTCCTGCTTTTAGTTCATAGATAGGGTTGAGCGAATTCGAAATGACCGATTTTTTCCTAAAGGGGGGGGGGGGGGGGTACATCTCACCTTATGCGTTAGAGCACCAAGGCGGCGACTGTCGTGTGAATATGATTTTTCCCGTATATGAAAGGTGTACAATATTGCATTAGCGATCACGCGCGTGAACGATGGGCTTCCCGAGCGCTCGAGAGAGCTGCAGATACATGGCCTGAAGTAACCTTATGTCCCATTACACCTCATGCGTCGCATTACACGTGGTAGATTTGACAGAAACTTCCAACTCGGACTTTTCCTCTCAGGTGGGGGGCATGATTTCAGAGTCCAGGATCCGTAGTCCTAGTTTGCGTCGCTTTCAGAAGTACCGTTGTCTCCCCGACCTCGAGTCATCTGATTGGTGGAAACGCCGGAACCGGAAGTGGTAACGACATCCGGTTCCAGTGTTTCTACTAATCAGATGAGTCGAGGTCAGGCTCCTGAAAAACGACTCCTGAAAAACGGATGCTGCCTTCCGCAAAGTAAGCTCGGAAATGGGAGCCGTTGACTATCGTGGCATACCGTGAAAGGCACACCGTCAATGCGCTGCTCTTTCCGAAGTGGTATTTCAGTGGTAGGGTGGTCTACTCAAGGAGGCGGATAAAACACGCGGGCAGAAGCAGCCGCTTTTCGGTGGAAACAGGAAGCAGTTACGCCCGTGTGCTGTGTGATGCCGGTGGCGTTGCAGAACGCCAGTTGGCCGAAATTTCTGGAGACCTCAAATACGGCTTCCATCGTACTCCGAGTCGCTCTGGGACGTTAACCCTCATGAACCTCATAGACCAAATGATCCTACCTATATCTGCCGGCAAGGGCTGAGGGAACTGCGCGGCTTGGTTCATTCTTGGGGCGTCCGCTATGAAGAGGACAGAAAAGCTTACGAGCCAACGTTCTTCCGACCACTTTCATGGAGATTTGGATTTAATATCTGGGTTTTAACTCATTTCCTCTCCCTCTGTACATATAAAAAAGTTTCTCCTCCCCTTTTTCATTAGCGCCATCTCTTTCCTTTACATCGATTTTTTTTTGTAATGTCATTTCTCCAGAAGCTTTACAGCTTTAGTCAGGAATGCATCTTGTTTTATATAGCCCTTCTTAAGACGTTTGCGTATGGATCTGCAAAAGGAAGAAAAGAAAATGTTCCATGCCACTTTGCGAATTCCCCTCCCTTTTTCTCGAGGCTGCTTTTCTTCCAGTTTTCAAACGCTCCATTCCATGCTCGTGTGCGCGGGCGACATTCAAGTCAGAAAAAAAAAGTCCATGTGCGCGGGATACGGTTGCTTGCAATATTTCGACAGGCCTGAGCTTTTAGTCGTTACAATGCCGAAAGCACCACGAATAAAGCTACGCAAATTTCCATTTAAAGTTATCTCGCTGTGAAATTGGAAGAACACTTTGATTTAAAGGATATCTCTACTGACTGATAAAGAAGTTCTACGTTATCTTTTCTTTCCCTCGCGCACGTATCTTTGTCCTCCTTATAAAGCGGTCATCAGGGCGAAATTGATTTCCTCTATCTGACAGAGTGACACGCTGTTGTCTTGGGATTTAGATGCGCGTAAAAATGTCGTAAGCGGCGGGAAAAAAAATTGCCCACGATTACGTTACTTCCTAATGCGAAATTTGAGCGAAGCTCATCAGCTGTTTTACCTTTTCAATAGATTCAGGCAATGATTAAGAGCAAGACACGTATGTACAATAACAGACACGTATTCCACCAAGAAACACTCCACTAACAGTTCTTGGCTGTCATGAAAGAAGCTTTGTAGTCGGAGAAATGAAGAGAGCAATTGAGTTATCGGAAGGTTGCGGGAAAAAGCGCGTGAGGCCATAGTAACGTTGCGCGACGAATAGATAGCAGCGACTGACTGATGCCGCTGACGCCGCTAGCGAGTGAAGCGAGTGAGAACGGGATGCACCGTGATCCGCGAGCCGGCGTTTCGGCAACCGGAGAGCACCCTCGCCCCCACGCAGGAAGAGACCCCTCCTCGTCTTTCTGCATGGCGGCAACGATGTTCTACGCAGTAAAGTTGTCTTGACTTGCTAGTGGTGGCAGCGGCATCAGTCAGTCGCTGCTAGCGCTGCCTCCGGCGCCCCCCCCCCCCCCCTTCCTTTCGTCGTGTTCTCAGGTTGCTGCGCGCGCTCCTGCCCCCATCGCTCGCCGCTGAGTGTAACTCCCTCTTCCTGCGAGGCTCCGGAACGGGCGCCAAGGCGCTGCGCTCTAAAAAAACATTAACAAATGAAAAAGGTTCAACGCTGCTGAACCGAATATGGAGCGAAAACATCAAATTTATTTTATTTATTTATTTTACAATACTGTGAGCCTTTCTCAGGCTCTGACAGGAGTGGAAAAAAAGTATAAACAGCAGGCATAGTGTTTCAAGGCAGCAGGGAAAGCATACAGAGTAAATGTGGATAACAGAGCGTTCTTCTTCATCGTCTTCGTCGTCTTCTTCGTTTCCTTCTTCGTCGCCTTCCCATCCTCGAGGAGCAGGTGGTCCACGGGCCACACGACGAGTGGTTAGACCTGGCCTAGTATTGCTTTTGAAATAAAATAAATAGAAGGTACTCCGTGCGCCTTGCGGACACACCCGCTTGGCATCTTTTTTGAGTCAGTGTGCCCGTCTTGAAGATGGAGCCGGTGGCGCCGTTATACGGTCAGCGCATAAGAGGGAGAAAAAAGGCGGTGGGGGAACGCTCAACGTGGGCGAAGCTGGTTCAGAAGCGAAGCGAAAAAGCTACGCTGTTCCTATTACAATAAAATGAAAGCGCGATGCCTATCCCAGCTCCTCGTGACAATAAGGACTCTCGAGTCTCTAGAAAGTCAAGGCACAAGCGCTTATCTTGCAGAACTCGGAATGCGACTGCGACTTCGATTTTCAGCATGACTCAAATGTGTCATCGAGGACAGCTGATATCCCGCAGCTGATAGCCTGTTTCCCTTGTGTGGTAAAACATTATCCGGGTGACCGCCACACTTCGGCGGCAGCAGCGGGCGTGAGAAAGATTTAGAAAGTGCCTCTTAGACATCTACAAGTTTTCTGCTCATTCTGAGTCTTTCGGCGATATGTCAGCGCCGGTACTGTAAGGTTCTTGTTTTTTGCTCAATCAGCGCTCTACCGTGGTTACGACTCTTGGAGGCGGTGATCAGACACTCTTAGCAATGCTGACATTTTGGCGGATTAATCGATACGTACCTATGTCCTAAGGCGCATAAAAGGCTTCTACACAGACGCTTGTCAGTGTTTTTAAGCTGCGGAGCGGGAGGCAGAAAGGAGCTCGTCCCACTTTCCATTCACTGCCTAGGCGCTCTTGACGAATTTCTATGATGACACCTGCTTCTCGTCTTAGCATGGAGGGTAACAAGAGCTGTCGTGATTGTTTGACGTAGAGTATCCTCCTGTTATGATGGGAACAACTACGGTCAAGACGACAGTGGCAGTTGGAATCAATGGAGGCTGATATCTCGGCCACGAGACGGAAACGTGGACGCACAGTGACGGCATCTACAAAATAAAATGCCTGCACGAAACCAATAAGAAGGGCAATAAAATATTTGTAGATACCTTGTATTTCAAAATTATGTTCTTGGTGAGGACATTAGGGCTCCGTCAAACCTCTTCATTGACCGCGAAATTGTGTTTGCCAAACTACAATAAAAAGCGTGATTCGTATCCAATGCGATTGCTAATAAGAGCCTTATTTTAAGATCGTACCGATGAAGCACATGCAGTCTGTAGTCTCGAAGCATGACCGCCTGCTTAACACAGCAAAATAACATTAAACAGCTGAGCCACAGCAAACACAACCCATGCTATTTTCACCAAGAGCCTAGAAAACCTTTCGCCTTAAAAACACTGACAAGCGTCTGTGTCGAAGGCATTTATGCGCCTTAGGACATAGGTATGTATCGATCAATCCGCCAAAATGTCAGCGTTGCTTAGAGTCCGTGGTCACCGTCTCCAAGAGTCGTAACCACAGTAGAGCGCTGATTGAGCAAAAGACAAGAACCTTACAGTGCCGGCGCTGACATATCGCTGAAGGACTCAGAATGAGCAGAAAACTTGCAGATGTCTTAGAGGCACGTCCTAAATCTTTCTCCCGCCCGCTGCTGCCGCCGAAGTGTAGCGGTCACCCGGATAATGTTTTACCACAAAAGAGAAGCAGGCTATCAGCTGCGGGATATCAGCTGTCCTCGATGACACATTTGAGTCATGCTGAAAGTCGAAGTCGCAGTCGCATTCTGAGTTCTGGAAGATAAGCACTTGCGCCTTGACTTCCTACAGACTCGAGAGTCCTTATTGTCACGAGGAGCTGGGATAGGCATCGCGCTTTCATTTTAATGTACCGTGCACACTTTTCGGAACTGCCTCTTAGCCATGGACCATTTTATAGCAGCTTTCTCAAGGAACCTTCCTGGACTGGGAATGAACGCCGTCCAGCTCCTGCGTGCTGACTCGTTCCTGTGCCAGGTTTGTCCCGATGCGTTCACTCCAGGCATGGTGGCCCACTTGGCTGTCCACTGTGGTGTCAAGCCTTGCCTGTGCGTCGTGTGTGGCCAACAGTTCGCAATTAGGTACGCTCTCAGCTTGCATGCGACAAAGCACGTGGACAATGACAGCCTCCGCACAAGCAGCATCGTTCACAACGCTGTAACGCAACCTGGTCGCCCTGCTTCGATCTCTTCCCTCGGTGATTCATGCATCACGCTGCCTCCTGTAACCGAGAGCTCTTCGCCTTATCAGGTATGCATGGATCTAGATGGGTCTGTGCACAGTGACAGTATTAATTGTGCCGTCCTGGACTTCCAGATGCCTCGAAGCGGGAATTTCTACGAAAGGGCCGTGGAAAATGCGTACAGGGGCGCTGCTTGCCATGGCGTTGTTGCAGAGTACAGTGCCAGCGTTCGTGCACACCCTTATCCAACGCTTCGCTGCTGTCCAGAGTGCGGCCATCTATTCTTGGACGAGGGCAGGCTTTGGATGCACAGGATGTGTGCCCACGACGCGGAGGCCTATACCTGCGAGCTATGCTTCAGATGCTTCCAAGAGGCGGCAGCGCTGGAGCAACATATGACAGTTGTGCACCGTAGGACAACGTCGATCCGACCTTTCGGGACCCCCCACCATGGCGAGAAAGGCGAGAGGTCAGCCTTAGGAGGAGGATGCGTGAATGTGGTGGGTGACAGGTCAAACAATTTGAGCACTGTGGTTGGGGGCCCCGGCTATAGCGCTCCACAATCGTCACGTGTAGAGCTCGGTGGCGAGGAAGACGACGCGGTGAATCGTATTTTGAACGACCTGCTGAACACCGACAACTCTGGAATGCAAGGAGTCCCTCTTGTCAACAGGGACGAACAGAGAGTGGACTTTTCTTCGGAGGTGGATGGCGCCACTTTGCGCTGGCTGTTTAAATAATCTATTTATGCGCTCCTTTCACTCCCAGCGCGAAGTCAAGCCGGAGACGTGCATCTCTTTTGCTCGCAAAACTGTGCGCTGTGTTCTTCGCCACGTATGGCACAAGTTGGCTTTATTTATTGAGATTTCGCGTTATTTATTTTTAGGGGATATATAATACATGTTAAGTTAGTGCTAGCGGTGGATGCTTTTGGGTCAGTTATAAGGTGCCTGCAACCCTGACGTGTGCGTAACATGCCCAGAAATTGTCGAGAAGCGCATTTTTTCGCCGAGGAATTTGTTTCGAAGCACTGCATTTTTTTCTCATATTTTAAGATTTCACCTTCACAAAAAGTTTACCTGCAGAATTATTCTCGGCACGTTTTTAGTTTTCCGGATTTCAATCTAGTTATTGACTGCTTTTGGTAATATTCGGAAGTATTTTTTTTTTCAGTGTTGGCGCAAGCTAAACTGCGAAAGAAGGTTTTTCTACGCATCGGAATATTTATTAGGGCATACCCGAAAATATGTATATAACAGTTTTACAGAATAAATATAGCACAGCAGCGTTACAATGCTTTGTGAAAAACGCATTCCATTCTTGTTTTTTTGCATGCTACTCTTTACTTTTCGAGACCGCAGGACTAATATTTCCGGTACTCATAGGACGACTGGGCCGTTTCCATCAATGAGATCTGAGCTCTAGTTTTTTAATATTACACTTAGGCTGTGCCTGAGTAATGAATGAAATACAGCTGATAGAAACAGAGCATTCTACTTTATTTAATTTCAATTATTGGTCGCCTGTCCCTACAGTTTTTGTTTCGGCGGAAATATTGTAGCCACACATACCATATAGCTTTTTTTTTTCGACTCTCGGCTCTGAAACAGGCACAGCTCCTTCTCTGACCTGCTGTTGGCACAGACTTTGACATCCGGTATGAGAAGTTCGAGCTTTATAGTTTTGACAGTGTGAACACGGCGAG
Source organism: Amblyomma maculatum (assembly GCF_055883805.1). Lineage (NCBI taxonomy): Eukaryota > Metazoa > Arthropoda > Arachnida > Ixodida > Ixodidae > Amblyomma > Amblyomma maculatum. The sequence goes on along the minus strand of NC_139346.1, from coordinate 91,827,615 downwards.
GGCGACTGTATCGCAGTTGTTGCGTCGTATTGTCTTGTGACATGCATGATTGCAATAGAGGCTTTACAAAAGTTAGCGCCATCTAGTGAAAGAAACAGAAACTGTGCGCGGCGGCCATGTTTTGCTCAGTCCGCCCGCGCCTCCCATCGAGTACGCTGTCAACGTGCGCCTTCGTAGAACCCGAGCATGCACCGAAAGGTGCATTGGAATGCTCACAAGCGATTGGTTCATCTTTTAACATCACAGCAGTCGCTGTTAGCTCCAAGCTCTATTCGGAATGATGCCATCATATTGTTGCGTGCCCTTCTGCAGCCAGCGTACCGTCGTAGACGCGCACGGAATCAAGGTATACGCGTGTATGCGACCGTTCGTTTGCAGTCCTAATCGGCTTTACAAGGGTCACTTGCATCATGTAAAGCATTACTGCACGTCCCTCTGACTGGGAGCTAGCTCACAGAATGTGCTATCACCTAAAACAGCAAGGTTGTTTTGCGCGCTATGGAGCCTTGTGAACTTGAAGGATAAGCTTATGCTGCGATGGAGGACACGGGAGAAGGTGCAATGCATGTATAACGAACGCTATTGTGCCAATACGTTCTTTGAAACATTTTGTACATAAGTTGCATTTACCATTTTGTATTGGATTTAAGACACGGGCATGATTACCGAAACTACTTTTCACAGTCGTACGAAATGGTAGTGCTTGGTGCAGAGAGCAATACGGTTGTCTAGTGCGCCCGAGGTGCGTGTTTCAAGCTGCAAAAGCAAGCGGCTGCCAAACCCGCAGCGTCTAGAAAAGCAGGAAAAGATGACATCCCACTAGTGTGTAACGTGCAGCCCGTTTCGACCGGTAAACGTCCAGAGAGCGCAGCTCAGGTTTTATACCTGCCAGCGCGGCTGATAAAATAACGAAGCGTGCGCTTCACTTTTGTGTGTTTTTTCGAGTCACCCGATGGTTCGCTAATTCAGAGCTACATGAAATTCACTGGAATTTTTAAATATGTCGATTTCTTGTTTATTCCCTTTGTCAGAAAGTAAACATTTGAAGCGTAATCTCATATGAAAGCGCTGACATTGGAAGCTTCGAGGAACTCGGAGGAGGAACTCAGCTGAAACGAAAAGAAATTTGAAAAGTCAACTCACATCACAGCGAAGTGTCTGTGCTTTGTGCAACTGGCTGTATTCATAATTTCAGATTTATATTATATCATATCGTTATAGAAAAATCAGGGGATCACTTAAGCTCCGCCGTTAAACGTATAACGCGATAGTGTCTCTCTCTCATACACACACACGCACGATGTTTACTTTCTTCACTTGTTATATTTTAGTTTTTTATTTATTTATTTATTTTATTTAACCAATTACTGCAAGCCCTAACTGGGTCCTTGCAGGAGGGGCGAAAATAATACAATGCAATGAAATATGAATTCATCAAAAGTAACATACTACACACAAGTGCAGTGTTATATTTCTATCATTTCTTTATTTATTTTCTTTCACGTTTTATATTTTTATACACAATACGCATGCGTCAGCAACAATCGGCTTTTGAACACATTCTCCAATTATTTCAATTAATCAATTACACATTCTAAAATTTCTTCCTTAGCATCACCAAGCACTGGTTTTTCATTCTGACACCTTTAAACCCTTACTTTCCAATTTTTTTCTTTTTTTTCATTTCTTTATTTCACCAATTGTTCAATTAATTACAAAGATTTAGCTCGTCCTCGCCTATCGCACACCAATCAAACTGGAAGCACAAATTACCATGGCACTTTTTTTTACGCAGCCCCCGATTATTTCCGAGACTAATGCCAACTACTGCGTCGACGGCATGGGAAGGAAAGTGCTAAGCGCCAGTCCAACTTACGTCAAATTACGCGAGCCTTTTATCATAAAATAAAATGCATCCTCGCTCATTTCACCAACCAAGAATCTTCCAGTGGGATGAGCGACGGTGATTGCGCAAACCAAGCAAACAAACTCGCGATGATCTCTCATAGGCATTTAAGTAAACAGCAAAGGCGCACAGACAAAAAAAAAAAACCATATTACAGAACTCTGGATACTGTACCTGGATAGGGATGCCGCTGCGGATTGCCGAGGGGCCCATGCACGACTCGTAGAGCAATTTGTAACTGCGCTCGGCAGCGCGGCTAGTGGGCCCCGCCAGGTCTCGGCTGTCAAAATACGCTTCTAGGCGTCGCTAACAGAAACCGCCAGGGACCGAAGAGAGGTCCAAGCACAGCACACTAGGTTAAAACGAGAAAAGCGCGAACAGAACGGCGAGCGCTGACAGACGGACACAAAGCGAACGGATGGAGCGAACAAAATATGGCGGCCAGCGCGGAATCAGCGTGCCGCTCACGGTTGCCAGACGTACTTTTGTAAACCCTCTATAGTGGACTACAATTTGCTCTAAATGAAGAGTGCGTATTGCAATGTTTGAAAAACAGGGGCTTTCGCTTCGGTTCTTTTCTAAGCTATAACGGGCAAAGCACTTTCTATATTTACTATGCGAGGCGGCACTTTCGACTCAGAGGAATTTACGAAGCCACGTGCTCACACATAGCGGGCGCAAGGGTGTGCCCCAAATATACTACTGCGCTAGGTGACACAATCTTCTCTGCGCACGTCACATTTCTGCCACCGAAAGCTTCTCAAGCTGTCTCGTGAACGAGGAAGTGTGTGGGTCTAGTAGCGGAGGACACTTTGAATATTGGCGCGCAGAATTGTGGTCACTTTTTGTCATTGAATCCACTGGAGAAAGCAGATGCGGATGAAGCCTTTCTTCGCTACGCCTGCATCCTCAGCCTTGACAGCTGTAAGTGGAGCACGCTTTTGACATCAAGGCTCCATGTAGCAATGCTGCAAGAAAGGCTGCTTTCTGGAGTCTCAAGGGGTTCTACACGCTGAGAATCATGCTAGTGACTAAATATTAACCACTGTTTTTGACTGCATGCATTGGGCTACTAGTTAGAGCTCGACTACGCAAAGTCACGGCTCCTCAGCAAATGTAATCCATAACCTAAACAAATCACACTTCATGCAGCTGTTCCCTTGAATTGAAAAGTTTCTCGGTAGTGTCAGCCTTACCTCAAGGGAAACAAAAGTAATAATAGCAAGCCACTCGAATTTACTTACAAAGTCGACAATAATGCGTGCCCCGCCGGGGTGGTGCAGTGGTAAGACGCCCGACTACTGTGCCGGAGTTCCCGGGATCGAATCCCGGCCTCGGCGGCTGCGTTTCGATGGAGGCGAAACGAAGTGGCGTCCGTGTGCTGTGCGATGTCAGTGCACGTTAAAGATCCCCAGGTGGTCGAAATTACTCCGTAGCCCTCCACTACGGCCCCCCTTTCTCTCTATCCACTTTCACTCCCACCTTCCTCCCTTCCCTTACGGCGCGGTTCAGGTGTCCACAGAGCAAGTGTGACAGATACTGCGCCTTTCCCTTCCTATGAACCAACCAACCAACCAACCATAATGCGATAATTGAGACTAATCAAGTTAAGTATCTAGGTTTTGATCTGAGGAGTAACTTGAATTGGGACCCTGATATTGGGCTATCTGTGCCAGTGCTAATGGATAATCGCGCTTTCTTAGGAGATGGCTTCACAGTGCCCACGAGGAAGTAAAACAGCACGCGTACAAACCACTTCCAAGAAATAAATATGGGATGTGATGGTTCATACTTCGAGATGGTTTCCGAAGTTTCTCGGTTTTCCAACGAAGTGCAGAATAAGATGCAGGCGGCTCACCGAAGTTAGACGAGATAGACACAATTTATTTACATATTTACGAGTTAGGATCAAGATGATTCAAGAATTCTTTGAGGACTCATTTTAAGTCTTCCGAAATGCGGAGAAAGTTTGCTGTTTCCTAAATAATCAATCACATTCGTTGACGAAACCCGTCCAAGATAAGGCGGCGCCCTCACACTCTCGCCGGTCCTCCCACCCAAGAGCACTGCGAGCCCCGCTGGGGTGGTGCAGTGGTAAGACGCCCGACTACTGTGCCGGAGTACCCGGGTTCGAACCCGACCCCGGCGGCTGCCTTTCGATGGAGGCGAAATTACTCCGTAGCCCTCCACTACGACTCCTCTTTCTCCCTTTCTTCCTTTCCACTTTCAATCCCATCTTCCTCCCTTCCCTTTACGGCGCGGCTGTGGTGTCCACAGATATCAAGTGAGACAGTTACCGCGCCTTTCCCTTCCCATAAATAAATGAGTAGAAATCTAGTGAGCACCACCTGCTAACACGGCCGTTGCTTTACTGCGCACTACTCAGGACTAACGTGTATGATGCAGGTTAAAGAACACACCACACCTCTCGGCATGGTTTTAGTGTCGCATTATAAACATTAAAAATGGCCACGCCACAGCCAGACGATCTCGGTTGAGGATCGATCGAGCTGTGGCACTCTCGGCCGCACTTTCACATAAGCGTCCGGCGAAAGACTTCAATGCCTCATCGTTGTGGACAGAAGGTTGTCAGCAGAGGTGTCACGCTTTCGAGAGCGAGTGTTAAAACTAAGTTAATAAACCTTGTCACCACAGGGAATCGACCCTCCATTTGAATCCCCAGTCCAGATCTTTACCAACTGCTCCAAGCCCCGGAGCGCTAAAGGCTCTTCATAATCCCCCTTGTCTACCGTGAGGATGACAGCGGGATTCTGCCAATGACAGATACTGGGCCTTTCCTTTCCTACAAGCGAATTATAGAACGCCGGCGAACTTTGATGCGTTCAATGAAATGCTGGTTGCGTTCGACAAAGAGCGCGCGATGTACCCTAACGACCAGGTAATTCATGCATATATAGGAACGGAAGCCAAGTTCATAATTAGCGACAGCAAAACTGCCATACAAAAGTATGGAAAGGGGAGGATATCGCCGGAGGCCGCCAAAAATCCTCACCCAAAGAACGTTGAATAGGAAAATTCAGTTATTTTCACGCCCGCTCACGCTGCATTCCCTGATAACGAGGCGGCTTACGAGCAAGCCCGAGCTCTCTACTTCCGGGTAGCCTTCGAGCCCCCCGAACACTGGGCATATGACGAGAGTCTGCAAAATTACGGGGAAATCATCGACCATTATGAATTGGGACGTAGACTGATACCCCCCCCCCCCCCTCCTCCATATGTTAGCAAAAATAATAGAGAAGCTGTTTCGTGGAGGCGGCTACAAACTAATACCTTCATGAACCTGGCCTGGGCGTTTCACGCGCTACCAGACATTAGGGGCAATGCACGGTGCAAACACTGTGGGGCGAGAGGAACCCTCTACCACATAATTTGGCAGTGCCCACAATCCCCAGGGATATGATTAAATATAACAAGTAGAGAAGCCTGAGATACCCTGCTGCAAAGCGCGGACCCTGCGATCCAGCATCGCACCGTCTATCTGGCGGAAGAGGCCGCAACAAGCCAAGGGCTAACTGCCAGCTTCTAATCCGCGGGCGCACAACTCACCGTCTTTTCCGGCACGCGTGCCGGGGGCGGGAAAGAAGACGCCCATTCCCGGTGGAAATAAAAGTTGTGTAAACAACCAACCATGCATATACGAAGCTTACCCCGCCAGGCGTCCGTGCTGCGCCTTTCATTTGCGGCTTCCTCGAACGCTCCACCACACAGCAAACAGAATCAGACCCATGCAGATGTCTGGGAGGCGTTAGTACAGCAGGCATTAGAGGCGTTCGAAATTGATTTACAGTATAGAAAAGGCGTAGTATCTGTCAGAATTCTCCGCGGACTTATGTGCCATGCCACAAAGGAAGGCAGGAAGGTTTGAGTGAAAGAAGAGAGTTAGATAGAGGTGCCTTAATGGAGGGGCTACGATACACCGCGCTATAATGGCTTTCGCCTCGTCGCAACTTAAGTGGTCCAAAGTGCCCTCTAAAATTTTTATAGACCTGCTGCGGATACTGAAATCGAGATCAATTTCGCCTAAAGTAATAAGAAGAGGAAACAACTCGTGAATAAAGTGTCTCGGGTGCAACCGTACCATACGGCGCCTGGGCGGCCCGCTGCTCTTTCACACTTCGATCGGTGGTGGCAGCGCTGGCGACCGCTCTTGGTCGCGATCCAAACATCGGCGGCCGTTTCATGACCTGTACAACTATCAAAGGACTCTGGTAATAGTTCACTTTCCCACAGCACTCGGGCATACATCCGAGCAAGAACCGCTTGAAATCGCGGCACACCGGCACTAGGTGGGTGGAGCGGCCGTGTGACTATACGTCTACCAGAATGCACTGCAGCAGCGATGCCATTGTAGGACCGGCTGGTGGGATCGGTGTGTTGTGATGCACATTGTATGCACACTGCATCCTTATGTAAGTTGCCCGAACATTCTGAGATCACTATATATTGAAAGAAATTAGTCAAATGTCTTTAGTGGCCTGGGGACTAGCATTCAAAAAGATCTGTTGCATCTGCAGACAAAACAGCAGGAATTAATCAATCTATACAAGGGCGTCTATTTATTCACCTAATTCCTAAAATTATGCTGTTTAAGCATGCACTCTGGTCTTCATTAAATCGAAGCAGATATTTATTTCACAAATCAAATAGTTCACACTGGAATCGCTGTTATTGCTGTGTGAAGTCATTGCTCTTGGCTATTACAAAGCCATGACGTTATGCCTGTGGCGTTGCTTTCCCGCCGTCCCGTGGTCTATCAACACTGCAATGTTGACTCATGCTTGTTGCAGTGTTGTGTAGAACAATCTTCGTGACAGCGTTGGCTCAGTGCATATGTTTATGTTCATGAAATGGCTACGTAGGGTTCAAATGTGTGACGGTGCGCCAAAGAACATTGCAGTCATCAGTATGCTACAAAAACAAAACTTTTCCTGCGCAAGGAGCAGTTAGCTGTTTGGTTGGTTTGGTCTTCCGGAGCCTCAGTCAACCGTTGGTCTTGCACAATGTCATGTAGGCCTTTCATTGCTGGCGGTGCCTAGAAGGAAATGCTCTACAGTTCAGCAGACAAATAATTTTGTTATTTTCCAGTCTGGAACTCAGGATATTAATATTTTGCATCGTTGCGTCGTGTCGCAGAACGTCATCACATCCCCGTTGTGCTGTCTCAATGATATGGTATACAACTTCTCTCTGAAGCCGCATTCACACTGGCGACTCCCGCGGGTCGTGCGACTTGTTTCGTCAACCCGCGACAAGCGCCGATCGACACCGAGTGTTCACATTGGACTGCCTCTTTCTTCACGACAACCCTTTCTCCGAACGAGATCTGAACGAATAGTCGAATTTTGCGCTTTTTCGGCCTCTTTCGTCTGCTACCACGAGCGAGGTCTAACAAGTTAGGACTCCTTTCACGTACGAATACATACAATTTTTTCAACGAGGAAGAAGGTCTTATGATTGCACCCATGTGCAGGGAGGTTACGTCAACCAGAATCGCTCTGATTCGATAAAGACGGAAGCGGCGGAGGTGTGCGCGCGCCCTTGTCTGTGGTATCGCAAAGTCGCAGATCACGAAATCGCCTGCCCAAGCGATGAACGCCTGACGAAGAATACGATTACAAATGCGAATTAGTGGCTTCACTATCGCGGTGGTCGTTGACACGTGTAACCAAAAACTTCGTGCGCAACAAGTCGTCCACGCACGCGTATTCACTTTTAATTTTTCCGCCCTAGGAAGGACGCAGAAGACCCGCAGATTCTCTGAGGAGTTCTGCGACTTGAAGTCGCGTAATCGCGCGGACTGGCACGAACGAAGGGACATGAAAATTAACTTCTGAAAGATAGCGTCGATAACTAACAACAAAGAAGCGTCTTTTGCATTACTCTTACAAAGTTGGTAACCAGTGAATAAATACAGTCGCATTCATTAAGTACATGGGTCTAACAATTACTGTCAGTGTTAAGTCATTATTTAGTGAGATACTCATATTAACAACATATGCACGGAATTATCTAGGAATTTATGTTACGTGCACAAAAATGTAATGTAAAACTCGAAGCATATCGCACTATGCTTCGACCAATCCCTGAGTAGGCCTCGGTGGAGTTGGATTCATGCAATGCCGAAAATATCGAGCAAACGGAGCGCATTCAACAGCGCGCTGTCAGGTTCCTATCAACAGATTATCGCACGCGTTCATCCGCGGTTACGGGTACATAGGTAGATTGACCGGTTAAAATCTTTGTAGTTGATGAACAACAAAACAGCCTGCCATGGAATAATGTTTGTTTTGTGCAACACAATGGTCGTCTAGATTGAGCCGCACAAATGTGACTCGGCCATATCATGCTAGAATGAACCAATTTCGATATTTTTTTTGTTTCTTTATGCAATCTAAAGTAATCGCCCGCCCAATTTGATTGCTGAATGAGCTGATATTAACACTCTTGAGGAGCGTTCTTTGCAAACTAACCTTATGGAACCCCCAATAGCAGCACTGATGCCTGTAGTATATGGAAATTAATGAATATTTCCTTTTTTTTTTTTGTACAAGCGCTTGTGCCGTGTCTCTGCCTTCTTTGTGTCCTCTTTTTTTCGCGCTACTTTTCCATGAAAGAATAAAAGGTGTACCTCTCCTTTCCCTGAATAGCAAGAACAGAGATTCCGGGCTTTCGCATTTTCCTTGCATATCTTGCACCTTAGTAACTTGAGATGTGCTGCCTCAAATCCCTTAAACAGTGCACGTGTCACTTGCATGTCGCTTTCGGGTAGCAGTTCCGAATAAATACTACTTTTATTTTTTTAGACGTTCATCAGCCTGCCAACATGCGCGCACTGAAAATAATGTCCGGGGATCGTTTTTTCGCGCAACGATAGCGATTGATTATCTCAATTTGAAGACCACCGATAAACACGTTTTAAACCATAGTTGCCAGCCGGAAAACTGAAACCTGTAAAAACTAGAAACTCCACTGGCGAAAAGCGCTGGCTTTGTTTAAGTCTAAAGGGACTGTGAAAGAGGGAGCTGCGTCTCACCCGATCATCCATATTCTCCGACGGGTGCCAATAAAGTGCTTTCTCTCTCTCTCTCCCTCTCGCGGCGACAGTTCCTCCTTCTCCTCTCCGTATGTACGTGGAGGGGCGCCCCTTAAAAAAATATTCCTAAAAACACATCTACGGGAATAGACGAAATTCCGATCAAGCTGATCAATGAACTTGGTCCAAGAACTAAGGAAACGTTGTTAAAAGCTTTGTAAACAGTCATAACGAATAAGCGAATTTCGGACAACTGGCGGCAGAGTAAAATGAATTTGATTTACAAAGGGAAAAGAGAAAGGATGCATATAAAGTCCTACAGGCCGATTACCATAACATCTGTTAGGTACAGGTGGGCCATGCAGGCGGTGCAATTAAAGGTGCAAGCATGGGAGAAAGTAACAAGATACTCGGAGAACTTCAGAACGGCTTTAGAAATGGTAGGCGCTTAGATGGTAGCCTGTTCGTGCTTACAAAATGCATCGAAATATCTAGAGTTGAAAATATACCTTTTTATTTGGCCTTCCTGGACATAAACGGGGCGTACGACCACATAAACAGGGAACTCCTGTGGAACATATTGAAAGAAGAAGGTATCGGTTATGAGATAATAGAGTTCCTACGGGAAATATACCAGGATAGCAAAGTAGAAACTACATGGGAAGGGATAAGAAGTACGGAAGCTGTCAAGGTATGCAAAGGATTAAGACAAGGTGGTCCTCTATCACCGGTGCTGTTCATGCTTTATTAATTAAATCTGAAACGGAGGATACAAAAACGTAACCTAGGTTTTAACCTGTCATATAGATTACGTGGAAAGGTGGTAGAGCACCGCCTCCCCGGTTTGATGTATGCAGACGATATTGTGCTGCTAGCTGAGAGTCAGGAAGAATTGCAAACTCTAGTTAAGTATTGCGGAGACGAAGGGGACGCTCTAGGCTTCAGTTTTAGCGCAGTTAAGTCGGGTCTGATGGTTTTCAACAGCTCAACTGATCAGGGTCTTAAAATACAAGGCCATGAAATAACCAGAGTAGCAGAAAATAAATATCTCGGGGTATGGATAAACGAAGGATTGGCATACATTGGAAAGCATGAGCAATCACTTAAGGCCAACGGGCGATGAAATGCCGGAATAATGAAGCATAAGGCATTGTGGGGATACAACAGGTATGAGGTTTTGAGGAGTATTTGGAAAGGAATTATGGTGCCCGGGCTTACTTTCAGAAAAACGGTTTTGTGCCCTAAATCAGAGGTACAGTCTTTGTCAAAAATCTACAGCCCAAGGGTTTTGCTTCTAAGCCCCGTAACGGTGCTCAGTACGAATCTACAACGTTCAAAATCTAGTAGACGACAAATCTAGTCCCCATACTTGTCTATGCTTACCTATATATTCCAGTGTTGCTTCCAGGGGCTTAGTTAGAGCGCTTTGAAGCGAACCCCTTGGGCCGTATATTTTTGGCTAAGGCTGTACAGTCTGCATTAGAAATAAATCAGAAAGCCGTCGGACGATTAGCACTAGGTGCCGACGGCAAAACCGCAAATGAGGCGGTACAGGGAGATATGGGCTGGGCATCTTTCGAATTAGGGGAAGCTCAGAGTAAAATCTTAAAGGAGGAACGCCTGAGGAAATTGGACAGTAACAGATGGGCAGCTAGAGTATTTAAATACCTATACCTAAAAAGCGTTGACTCACAATGGAGGAAAAGAACTAGGAAACTAACTAGTAAATATGCTGGTCACAAGGACGAAGAAATAAAGAGCGTTAACCAACAGCTGAAAGACACAGAAGGTAAAAATGGGATAAATTCGATGGAAAAGAAACAGAGTGTGGAACTATACCGAAAGTGGAGAAGGCAGATCAGAAAGGAAGCTTTCTTTGATAACACAACAGGCAGTGCCCTATACTTTTTGAAGCTAGATCAGGGTGCCTTAGAACACGCAGCTACAAAAAGAAATTTAACAATGAAGATGACGCATATGCTGTATGTGGTAACTGCAGTGAAGCAGTTGACTATATTATACTCGAATGTAATGGTATTCATCCGGAAGTCGATGCAGACGCAGGCACTGTTTCTGAAGCTCAGGGGTTTACAGATACTAGTGCCCGGGTGAATAAACCGGCGGTGGAAGCTAGCAAAAAACGACTGGAAGATTGATGGCTTAAAAGCAGAAAAGTGACACAAAAATTCAATATATAGAATGATAGTATAGTTAACCAATTTAAAACAATAATTAGGATATACGAAGAAAAATGAGCGTGATAGCTACTGCTACCACCCCGTTTCAAAGGAACGCCTATATTCCGTCCATTCATCCAGGCGTGCCCGAGAGCACAGGCTGCGAGCACTCTGCAGTGAGTCATGCGCTGCGCGGTTGCGCTTACTTCTGGCGGCGTCGGCGGCGGGCCGTTATGAAAGCGCGCCCCGCCACCACTTGACTCCGGCCTCTCCGCTCTGTCAGATACCAAGCGCTGGGGAAGCGCAGCAAAGTTCCTCTTGGGTGTCCTTATCTGCACAACGGTTGCGCAGAGAAGAGTGTCGCTCATGAAAGGAACGCACGCCTAAAATCTGCGCTCTAAAGAAAAAAACTGAAACGAGCGTTGGAGTAAGGCTGATCCGTAGTCTTTATTATTAACTTCTATTCAACGTGCAAACTCAGAGGGCTGTAGTACATCGACTAGAGCCATGCATAGAATGACGGCCTATGGGGCGAATTGGTTCAGGACTTCGAAGCCGACAACACAATAACGAATAGGACTGCACATGCGCACAAAAAAAAAAAAAAAAGGAAATATGTGCATGAGCTGTCATATCCCTTCCCGTGTTCTCTTTGTGGTGTAGTGTTTTCGAGCCATGCATATTTCGTATATTCCGTCTTAAACGCGCTGTTAATGCCTTAAGGGACAAAGGAGCTGGCGGAAGGGGCTATGGCTGGCCGGACAAATACATTTGCGCAAACGAAGAACGCGTGTCATCCTCCAGAGGTTTGCCGTCAAGGGAAAAGACTGCGCTATTGTTGACGGCACCCTGTGGCCAACAGTCTCCAGCGTTTTGTTCCACTGCCATAGTCGGGTTAGGAACCTGGGCAGTTGTTGAGAAATGGTTGTAACCTACATTTTCTTGCCTTGGGTCACAATGTCCGCTAAAATGCTCGGAAGTTTGGTCCTCCATCAACATTGGATAGTCTTGTAAATCAGAGGCGCTGTGTATAGCGGAGTCGCTGGGGACACAATGTTCACCTGACGGAAGCTGCACATCTATGTTGGCTTGGCTGTGCCAACCCTGGCTTTCGTCACAATATCCTCTCCAATTCGCAAAAGGCTGGTCCGTGGTGATCACTGGATGGATTTGAAGGTCCCCGGCGCTGTATGTAGGAAGATCGTAAGTGGTACAAAGTCCGCCCGACATATGCAGCATATTTCTGATGGGACTGCTGTACCACACCCGGCTCGGTGTCATAGGGGCTAATTCTTGGGCAGCAAACAATCTCATATCTTGGGGAGTAGGCTTGGCGGCATTTTGGATGCATGGCGTATCGACAAAGTGCTTAGCTTCCTTTGACTTTCTTTGCGTAGGTTTCTTGGCGGGCGGCGCGAGTAGTTGGTCACTTTTGTTTACTGCGTGTAGTCTGGAAGATACAGAGTCGGCTACTGCAGTGTTCTCGCAGTCGCTCCATTTCGCTGCTGTGGGTCCCACTGTTTGATTTTTGGGCCAGCCGATGGGGGAACTGCACTTTTCTGGGTTCTTGGATTTCTTCACTCTGCGGTTGGAAATTTTCTCGGCGGGCTTTGCCGACACTTGGCCAGAAGCGCTTACCGCTTGATCACAGGGCGATGCATCTGAGACTACCGTAGCGTGCTGATAATTAGACCTGTCCACGATGCTGGAGAGCTCCGCTTGGTCACTATGCGATTCGATAAAGTGACTGTACTCATCTTGATCGGTGCTCTTTGGTTTTGTTCCGATGATTTTCTTGCTGGGCGATGCAGCGCTCATCACTTGCTGACTTTGGGGTGAGGATACGCCTGCTGAAGGGTACTCGTAGCCACAGCAATCCGGGGCAGTGGATGACAGCACTTGATTAACGGGCTTATCAACAAGAGAAGTATACCTTTCTTGGTTCTTGCCACGGGGTTGGAAAAATTCTTCAGCAGCGGTAACCGTCTGCAGTTTTGGAGATATGGACTGGCCTTCTGCACTGCGCTGACAGTGAGACGAGTCCGCGACGGGATGGCTTCCAAGATGGATCGACGCAGCCGGCGGCAAAGATTCGGGGGCACTGTTGATGGCCGGCTCATTTCGTCCGGGTGGCTCTTTTGGCAGCGGATGCTTCGGTACGAGGGACTGACTAGAAACGGGGGCCGCGTCGCTTGTAGTGCAAGCTGCCGGACTGGAGTCAGTTCCGAGAGGCTGCGGGCTGGCGTGCCGCTGCTGGATGTCCTTGTTGTCCGACATTTGAACGAAAGCTGCTAGGGACGACCAGGTATCAGTTTTTGCTGCCGGAGCTACGAACACTATCGTCACTGGGCGAGACTGAAGTTCCTGCCGCTTGCACTGCAGATGAAATCAGGACTGATGCAGTCGCATAGAGCGCTACTGCACATGCCAAGATAAAGGGAAATTTGCGCACGGCGCAGCAGTCGTATTTTTTTAATGGAAGAGGGAGGGGGCAATTGTGAATTGTAACGTATGGAGCAACCTTACTTTTAGTAAATTCATGATAAAATTTATTATCGGCTGACCAAGAGGTTGCTGTTAAAAAAATTAGGTGTTTTGTCTTTCATACGCAAACATGGTTCACCGAACGTAATTGTCAAAAGGTGGATCTGGTGCGTGGAAATATTCTTAACGTGTGTAGGCGGACAATTAGGGACGTTGATAATATTTAGCCCTTTTATCTCAATTATCGGGGATTTCACACATATACCCATGGTAGTGAGTATTGTTTTCTCTCGATGATGGATGCTTCCTATCAAACGGTCTTGTGCTACGCGACTGCCACAGATTACGCAAGCAGTTGCCACGGGCTCAGCAACGCGCTTGAGGAAGACGCCGAAATTGCTATGTGCAAGATTGTAGAAACTGTGTGCGCACAAGTGCGGTACTAAAACTACTTATTTTGTCATGCATATGTGCCGTCCTTATCTGTAGGGCTTATTATTTTTTTTTATGCGTAAGCAATAAGTGGCTATGTTTGAAGTATACATTATCAAAAGATTGTCATTACGATTGCGCTGAACTAAAAAGAGCTCGACGGAAAAAAACAACTGTACGCAAAAGAGGACCAAAGAATATAGCCAGGGAAATCGTGAGGTCGGAGTCAAGTCATTAGTAATTAATATGACCAAAAAGCTATTCAGACGTCGAAAACAGTCCAGTGAGCTAATGCCGATGTCCAAACGGGCGTGATGACACGCAACCGGAAGACGTTGTGTGTTCCGACGTCAGAGTCAAAAGGCGATAATATATGGTCGAAATCAATTAAAACGTGTTACATAATGTCAAATAATCCAATGAAAATATAATCAGGTAAAAAAATTGGGACGAAGAGCAAGCAGAAGATTAATGGAGACGAGTATGTGGTGACGTCACATCAGTGACGTTACCATAGTGACAGGCACCGCCAAGGCGTTCCTAGCAACCGCGTTGCGCCACTGCGTACCCGTAGCAACGGCGACGTCATGGAGAGCTCACGGCGCGGCATATCTGGGCGTATTGTGAGGAGGCGCGCCGGAACGAAAAACGTAGTCGCGATGGCGTAGTGTAGTGCAACGTTGCGCCAGGTGGGAATCACTGTGGAGCAGTGATTGCGCTTTCGTGTAAAGCGGGTGGGCACAGTGATCCGAAACGTACTTTTTTTTTTTTTTGCGAAATAAGAAAACCGTCGTCAGAAGGGACGAATGTCTCCTCTCTAGCCGCAGTTAAATGTCTCGCAGGTCGTGGCGGATATATCAACGTGTAGTTTAGGTAGGGGCGTTTCGGAGACCGCGCAAGGAGCGTACACGCGTAAGGTAAGCCAACAAGGGGCGAAGCTTGATTGCGAAATTCTAGCTGCGAAGAACCCTGCATGACCTGCTCGCAAACATCTTTGTACTTTGGTATTATGATAATACAGAATTGCATACTACTACTACAATGCCTGCCCACGCGTCTTACGAGCATCGACTGGACCGGCCGTCATCGAGCAAGACGCTGTGCATAGCTGTCTCACTGTGATGCTTTTAATGCCGGATTTGCTGGCAGTGGTTAGGTACCGGCATTGTAGCGTATAGACCCTTTGCAAAGCAATTGAAGTTGGCTTGTCGGCACAGCAAAAGCCCCTTCACCATGGCGGCCAAACCTGTTTTGGGGTTAGAAATTCGGTGCAGTGCAGGAGAGCTTTATTGGGACAATGATGACCATGTCCCTTTCCTGCACCCGGTTGAGGTGAATTATCGGGTCGAAAACTATTTACAGGGTTCATGTAAACATGGTAGGCTCGGGTCGAGAAGTCATGGGGTCGAGTCGTGTCGGCTCCGGCGCAGGGGATACGTTGACTGGACTCGCCCCGCTGCAGGAAGCATGTAAACATGGTCGAGTTGAGTCTGGCCGCAGTGGGAGAGGAGAACAGCACGGAAAATGCTAGAGATGCGCGGGAGAAAAAAACCGGAATCGGGTGCCATCTGCTAGTTCTTCGCCTCAACGCGAGGTGCCACTGTATTTGCCGCTATATTGTACTTGAATGTCATGGTATTCACCCGGAAGTTGATGTAGGCGCAGTCACCGTTCCTGAAGCTCTGGGGTTAAGAGATTCCATTGGCCGGGTGAATAAACTGGCGGTGGAAACTAACAAAAAACGACTGGAAGATTGGTGGCTTAAAAGCAGAGAAGTGGCATAATGTTAGTAATGAAGAAACAAAAATTTAATAAATAGAATGATGATTTAGTTCAACAATTTAAATCAATAATTAAGATATAGGTAGAAAAATGAGCATGATCGCTACAGCTACCACCCCGATTCAAAGGGGACGCTCGTATATTCCATCCATCCACCCAATCAATCAATCAATCAATCAATCAATCAATCAATCAATCAATCAATCAATCAATCAATCAATCAATCAATCAATCCATCCATCCATCAAAGATTGGTGGCTTAAAAGCTGAGAAGTGACATAATGTTAGTAATGTAGAAACAAAAATTTGATAAATAGAATGATGGTATAGTTAACTAATCTAAAACAATAATTAAGGTATAGGGAGAAAAATTAGCGTGATAGCTACTGCTACCACCCCGTTTGAAAGGGGACGCTCCTATGTTGCATTCACCCATCCATGCCATTGAGAGAACGGAATCATGCACTAGAGCGTCGTCTGCGCGAGCGCTCCTACGGGATATGGTTTGGCAATACGCGCCCCGGTTACCCTCCCCTTTTTGCCGATGAGAAGAGCCATGACAGAAATTAGTGAAGAGCGCCTAGCAGTGAATGAAAAGAGGGGCTAGCTCTCCTCTGTTCCAGCGCCGCAGATTTGAAGCAGAAACATTTTCGCTTCGCTTCTGAACAGGTTGCGCAAAAGCTAGGGAGATTACCAAAGCGCAAGGCAACATTTTCTTATCTTCTTTTTGCAGAGCCATACGGAAACGCATTAAAAAGGACTACATAAAACGAGATACATTCCTGAATAAAGCAGTAAAGCTTCTGCATGATTCGTCAGCAGAAATTACGAAATTACGAAATTAGTTTACGAAAAAAAAAAAAAAAACACGATGTAAAAAAAGGAAAGTGTGCTACTTCAAAAAGAAATTAGAAAAATCGCTATATGCTGACAGGGGGAGGAAATACGTTACAATTCAGATATCAAATCCCGATCTACGTAAAACTGGTTGGAAGAACACTGACTCGTGAGCTTTTCTTTTATCTTTATAGCGGACGCCCCAAGAATGGACCAAGCCGCACTGGCATCGCACAGCACACGGACGTCGAAATTACTCCGTAGCCCTCCACTACGGCTCCTCTTTCTCTCTTTCCACTTTCACTCCCACCTTCCTCCCTTCCCTTACGGCGCGGTTCAGGTGTCCACATAAACAAATGGGACAGATACGGCGCCTCCTAGACACCTGGGTCTGCTTCTGTTTGCTGTGTGGTGCGGCGTTCGAGAAAGAACCAAATGAAAATCGCGGCACGGACGCCTGGATCGGACGCCTGGGGGAGTCAGCTTCGTCTATGTAGGAAACAGCTGGTGACGTCATGAACAGTCATGAGGGTACATGACGCGCCCCTTGTCGAACACAGCCAGCATTCCAGTGAACGCATTAAAGTTCAACGGCGTTCTATATTTCGTTGGAGGAAATTAAAGGCGCAGTATTTGTCACTCTCGGAATTCCGCTATTCTCACGGTAGACAAGGGGAATTATGATGAACGTTTCACGATCCCGGATGTGGCGCAGTTGATGAAGCGCTCAGCTGTGTATCCTAGGGATGAAAGTTCGATTTCCTGTGCAGACTAGGTTTAATTATTTATTTATTTTAACTATCTCCCTCGAAAGTGTGACACCCTCTGCCAACTGCCTCTACAACAGCCCACGCTGACAACGATGAGGCATTAAATGCTTTTGCCTAAAGAAAGGAGACATCTCGGGGCCTCCGCCCGCCCATGGGAACGTCATTAGGTGACACTCGATTCGTAGACTTCCTGTTGTCGCGCCCGTTTTCTCGAGCGTGTAATTTATTCCTCCCACACCGCCAACACGTTCATCGATCTTTGCCTTTTCCTTCTCGTCTGCGCTCGCATGGCTTTCAACCCAGCGTTTAAAGTCAAGAAGGCCTTGAGGGGTCAGAGACCCCCCGCAATTATTTAAGCGGCATCTGAGACCCCACCGCGCAAAAATGTGTAACTGCACGAATACAAAGCAGGCTGACATCTTTATTCTTGTGGAGTGGTTGTTAGAACGTTTCTGTGTTGTTTCGGCAATTTCAAACTGTTTTAATGCGAACAACGAACATCTTTTCTAGACCCGAGAAGGAGGCAGATGATTTCTTTGTAGAAAGCAGTGTACAAAACAGCTAGGCCACTAGTAGCTTTCTCTCTCTTTTTCATAATTACCATTTATACCTCTGCTCGAAACACATAGACAGGGCCCTCTAATGGAGCCAGTCTTCGGGCACTGTTTCAACCTTGTCTTGTGTCTTCGTCGGTCACCAGCTTCGGCAGTTACTCGACCTCTCGGAATTGTGCGTGACAACAGCCCCAGCGACCAGAGTCGTTCGAGAGCGCATGCCTGCAGTCGGGCAAACTGCTGTCGACAACAGCGGCCGCCGAGCACTCCTGCCGAACACTGCTTTCCAAAAGAGCCCTTTCCTCTGTCATATTGACTGCAGTCTCCCGTGTCTGTAGCTTTGGTACAGTCTTCTGTTCTTCGACCAACGGCGGCAAAGGTGTCTGTGTGTGTCTTATTTTTCTGTCCTTGTCTTGGTGCATTACATTTTGTTCCCTCCAGTCTCCCCGCCTAGTTGGCTCCATAGCAACGGCTGTGCGTGGATGCTGGCACACGAGCGTGCGAGTTGCAAGCGTGCAAACATGCCGTCGTCGTTGTTAGCCAGAACGAGCGCTTTTCCGATGTTCGGCGAGAGGCACCTTTTGTGGTGCTTAACTAGTGCAGCGTATGTACCATCTTTGCCAAAAGTAACCAGGCTGAAATTTATAAAGCCAACGTAGATTCCTAGAAGCTCACAACCTGCTAAGAAGTGAGGACAGAAGCTCGCCTTTATTTTTCACATATTTACATCTTCAGAAGTGATACGAATTCTCTACAACCCGACTATATTTGGCAAGGACGTATCATCGGCGTGAGCATGGATTGATCATTTCAAGAGATCGCTAGAAAGTTTGGATATCAGATTACAGGTGAGCGCGAATTCTTCGTTCGTACGCGAGGTTAACAGAAGGGCAGTGTTGCGTTTTTTTTTTATATTCTCTCGGTCATATCGTTTAGGAAGTGTCAAGCCGTAACATAGACGCCCGCTTTATCTCATGAGCCAGAATCGACGGCGCTAGACATCTGCAAAGCAGCTCGCCACACGCAGTTCGGCAGCGCAAGATGTCACCAATATCCGCGGCGACGCCCAAGAAAAGCGCGCAGAAGAGAGCACGCGAGCGGCTCCACTGGAGAGGCAGTGCAGAATTTCTTTTCCGGTGTGGCAAGAAATTCGCCAGCTGTTGACACAGAAGCTTGTTTACGATACGTATTGCCGGACGAGAGAGACATGTGTCCAAACAGTTCCTGTCGGTGCGGTGTGACAGGATCGCGAAGACTCCGCGAACACGGCTGACGAACCGAGATGGCCAGATGTTTTCGTAGTTACCGCGATCATCGATATAGAGTTTTAAGCTGAATTCGCAAACGTCGCATAGTTATTTGCAATAGAGTACTGGAATAAAATTACGCCAAAAATGACGCCGAATCGCAAGTTGAAGTGACAGCTGCGGTGAAAGCAAGTTTCCACACACATGCAGTGGCATATCAGCTGACGCCGGTGTGGCTTGGATCACCCGGTAAGCTTGTGCGTTATCCCTGCTGCTGAGGTGTCGCATAACTCATTCATCTCTTTATATCTTAAGAAAATGTGGACGATAAGGGAGTTTCATAAGTAAACTATCTGCTAGTGCGCTGGACACTAAAAAATTACGTCCTCCGTGGCTTCGGTGCCAAACAAAAAAAGGCCTAGAATCGACCAGGATGCAGCGCACGGCTGGAGTGCCGCCGCCCCGAACGCTCGCGGATATGCAATAGCCTTGCGGCATCGGATACTGCACGTAACCGGTGCAAATTTGTGTACCATCGTGATTCACCATAGGGCGACCTTTTTTGACGAATACTCTCTTTAATCATCAAAACGCCGCACAAATGATCGATGCTGCAAAGATGGGACGGGACTACAGTTCGTTGTTACTGCCCCATTGATCGGTACTCTGGTGGACACCGCCTATTTTATGTGCTGGCCCTAAAACATCATCTGCAGCCGAAGTTTACAGTCGGTACGATGTTGAATCGGGCTAGTTTTCGCGCTTCTCGCACTCAGGCGTCGACGCGCACTTTATGTCCACAGACGCCACCACATTCTCGGTTATCGACGTCAACCGACATTCATGCATGCAGCACTCGAGCAGACGACTTTCGCAGCTACCGGAAGTGTGTCCGTCAGGTCTTGGCTGCAGCGAATGGCCTCTAGCAGCTATCACTGGTCGTACTTGTGACTCTCACTCCAGACCGGCCGTGCTCGAGAAGAATTAGTTCAAAACCTCACCGCTGCGCGAGGGCCAATCAGCCAGCGAATTTCAAAATAAACTGTTTTTAAAAAATTATAGTTAACCGCTGACTTCATTCTAAGGTGCTATATTTTGGGCGATTGCTGAAAAGCGTTCATTCGATACATTGAACACGTTTATCAGTAGCCATTCCAGCCATTTCATAGTCTCTTTATGAATGGGGAGAATACCCTTAGCAAGGCGATACATGAAGGACGCACTACTGGATTTCGTAAAGTGCGGTTCTTGTACGGCCTCCAGAAACGCCGCTGCCGACGCTAATGTACCCACCGCAGTCAGGTCGAAAATTTTCAACTGCGGCTAGAGAGGACAGGTTCAGCTACCACAGTATCAGCCTTCGTCAAGCCTTGCGTCACCAGTTTTTCTATTTCGCAAATAAAAAGAGAATATAAACCCTACGGAGAATGACTGCGCATGCATGAGAGACTAGATTGTATTAGTGCCGCACTTTTGCACTTCTTGCTTTTTGCCATCTTGCGCACCGAGATTTCCACGTCTTTCGAGAGCGTGTTGCGGAGCCCGTGGCAACTGCTTGAGTCATGCATGGAAGCCCCATAGAACAATACGTTCTGGTAGAAAGCGTCTGTCATATCGGCATTGAACGGAATTGGCTATCACAGTTGTATGTGTGCAATCCCTGATAATTCAGACAATAAAGGGCGAAATCGCAACTAAGTAACCTTCCGCCTACCTATCCAAAAAGCTTCGCGTTTTCAAAATTTTGTTCAGTGAACAACGCTTGCGTTTCAAAAGCGAAAACGCCGTGCTTTTTTAAGATAACATTTCAGTCGGCCGTTTCTTCTTTCTGGCATCGCTTTATCTGAACAGACAAGACGTCTTCAATCTTTACATTTCACGCCTCCCTCCTTGCACAAAGAAATAAATAAAAATTTTGCACCACGCACAAACTGCCCTCTTCCTCACCACTTGCGGTGGCGGCCCGTGCAAGTGCATCAGTGTTGATTTCATCTACGGTGTAAACGTCAGGCGCGTTAGTCTCGTCCAGTGACAATAGAATTCGTGCTCCGTCTGCAAAAACAGATATCTGATCGTTCCTTAGCAGTTTGGCCAGATGTCGAACCACAAGAACATACAGCAGCGGTACGCTAGCCTTCAGCCCATTTCTCTCGTAACTGACCCCAGTCCGGCAGCCAGCGCTTCAAGTGACGCCGCCCCTGTAAGCGTCTCTGCGCAGTTCCTCGTACCGAGGTAGCATCCGCCGAGAACACAATCCGGAAGAAAAGAGGAGATCGTCCACTCGGCTTCCCAAACTTTCCTACCAACTGCGTCAGCCAGTCTTCTTGAAACCCACTCTGTCGCGGGCTCGTCTCAAGGTGAGTACAGTGCAGCAGGCCACTCCACGTCTCCCAAACAGCAGAGGATTACTGCTGCTGACAAATTCTTTGCACCGCCCTGCAAGAGCCAAGACAGTTACACTTCCCTCGTTCATTCGCCCATTATTCAAAAGATAGGATCCTCCGTCCCGGATTGGCCTGGCTATCAATACGCTGCACCAGGCATATCCACGGCACGGAATATGCAAACGTTAAGCGCACCTGACCAAGTATTCGCGCCGCCCAGCAAGAAAATTATCGAAACAGAACCGAAGAACACCAAGAATCAAGAGGAGCAAAGCCATTTTATTGATTCACATAGTAATCAAGCGGGAAAGTTGATCATCGTAAACAGGCCTAGTTATCAGCACGGTGCAGCAATCCTAGCTGAATCGCTCAGCGTGCAAGCGGCAAGCTCTCCCGAGCAAACATTCACAAAGCCCGCCAAGAAAATTTCCAAAAGAAAACCTAAGAAGGCCAAGAATGAAGAAAACTGCAGTTCCGTTGTTGACCGGCCCGGGAATCGAACAACGGGATCTACAGTAACGATTTGGGCAGACTGCGAGAACATTGTCTCTTCCAGTCTACAAGCGGTGAGCGAAAATGACCAAATCATCGTGCCTATTGCCAAGAGCGGTGCGAAGAAAAAAGCTAGAAAGGAAAAGAAGCAAGGAAAGTGCATTTACGCTGCTGATTCTCCCGGTAATCATAGTGTAAGTTCGACTGTCGATGACTGGCCTAGCTATCAGTATGCTGCAGAACGCGTATCCACATCCTCGAGCTCACACGTGGTGGGAGCTTGTGAGCAAATCGACAGACCGCCTGCCAAGAAACCTACGAAAAGGAAATCGAGGAAAGCTAAGAACCAAGAAACGTTTGACCACATTTCAGTATCGCCCAGTAATCAAGGCGTGGGGTCCACCGCACCTAACATTCACGATATAAGAATTGCTGCTCAAGAATCCACTCCTACCACGCCGAGCCAGACGTGTAACAGATGCATCGACAGGAACATGCACGATCAGCCGAGTGGACATGATGCATCTGGCGGTATTGCTACACATAGCGCCGTTAGCTTTCAAAACCATCCAGCGAGGACCACGGGCCAACCTTCTGCGCATCGAAAAGGATATAGTGACCGAAGACAGGTAAATGTATTCGCAACGACCGCCCAGGTTCCTCCTCCAAATGACGGCTCCAGTTCAGAGAACATGACAGTTGAACAAAATAATGGAGACCATTTATCGCGAGATGCCGTGAACGAAAGCGCTGTCTCTTCCCTTGACAACAGGACTCCAGAGGATGACAAGCTTCCTTCGTTTGAGGAACTGTGCACCTATTTGTACGGCCGGCCATACGTCCTTCTGTCAGATGCCGCCAGCTCATTTGTCCCTTAAGGTGTTAACATAGTGTTTCATAACACGAAGTAATATACGGAATGTTCTCGGCTCCAGTCGATGTACAGAGCACTGACTCTGCGCGTATAGGAGAGAACTCAATAAAACTACCAGGATCAGTCTGACAGCAATGCTTGTTTGCGTTTTTTTTTTGGAGCGCAGATTTTAGGCGCCCGTTCTCTTCTTGGGCGGAATCGCGCTTGGCACGACCGGTGGTCAGATATCTATGGTGGCCGAGGAAACTGCCTTATCAGTTTGCCAACGTTGCCTCATGCAACTTGCTTTAGTCATCTGGTACACGGACGTTTTGGACAGCCGGGTAAATTTCAACATTGGGATCAGGGACCCCTTCCCGCTGTCCTGTCCTACGTTTAAAGGTGCAGCTTAAATTAGCCTACAGTTTAGTGCTCCAGATGGCCACGCTTTTCAGGTGGTAGCGGATAACTTTGGGCACAAGGTTTTCTTTGGCCTCAGGCAACCTGCCAACTTTAAAGTTCGGGATACATGGAGCGTTTGTAAGGAGTCAAGCCGCGGCGTTTTTCGCCTAACGGCGCAATCTCGACGCCCGGCGTCGGAAAAAACTCCCGCCTCCCCTGATCTGGACCTGCCAGATATTTGACAGGCGTGCGGCACGGCGTTCAGTGGAACCAGAAGCTGCAGTGGACGTGCGCTAACAGGAACACGGAAAGCTGGTATTTCCGCTTTGAATGGCCGCGCTGTCAACATTGATAGCAAGGTATGCGGCAAATTTGTCGCAGAAATGTGATTATCCTAAAGGTAAACGTTTTATCAAACATGTAATGTGCTATTTTGTGAGTACATGACCTACTCTCGGTTCGAATTGTGTGTGCGTGTCCTCCCTGAATTGAAATGCGTCAAAGAAAACCGCGCCGTTGGTATCAGCGGCTGAGCGGGCATTCCAAGGTATGCGTTTCTTTCATTCAAGCATTCAAATCATTCCGCGACTTACATACGCTTGCTATAATTAGCTCAGTACCGACGAAATGAGAACTTTCAGGATTTTAATAAAGGAGAGAGCGTCGTTACCCTCGCTCACCTTGCTTGGCGATGATTTCTACTCACTGATCACATTTGCTTTCGCTTTAAGCATACGCGGCGTCGCTCGATGCGTTGCCGCTCCGTGTATTTCTAGCTGGGCGCGTAGCACCGGTGCGGCGCTTTTCGACAAGCGAACATCGTGGGAAAGAAAACATTGCATTTGTCCCTGGCTTAAAGCCTCAAACAGTTTTTAAAACGGCAGCGTAGGCATCCTGAGGGACTGTAAGCACTACTATTCAATAGGGTAATGTAAATAAAAAATTGCCTGAGGCTTAGCTTGGTTAAGCCTGGTCAGATGCGAAGCATATTGATTGCTAAACTCGGCTTTTTATGCTTACACTTGGCTAAACTTTTCTTTCCTTGGTTACATGTGCTTTTACACGGTTCAAACTTGGAATGCACAATGTTTTCCCATCGCATAAAACTAGGTAATAGCATGACTCATTCATCTCTAATCTAACTGTATTACCGACACGCACAACGAACATGTCGTCCCCCAGGCCAACGATACTCGATTGCCACTACGCGAATATGTACGCAAAGCAAAAGCTCTTAGAACACCGACGTGCTAAAGGAATCAACGATTTTGATTTCTTCGGCACTAACACAGTCGTATGGGAAAGCCTCCCCGTAAACTACCCGTGTCCAGCCGGCTTGACGTGCACCAACGGTCGTTACGTCTTCACCAAGCATGGCTATGAGGTCACCTCATGTATACCCTTCGAGCCATATCACCGCCATGGTGGTCCTTCAATTACACTGCCAAAGCCAATAAAGCGGTCCTTACGGAAAC
This sequence comes from Amblyomma maculatum, assembly GCF_055883805.1. Classification (NCBI taxonomy): domain Eukaryota; kingdom Metazoa; phylum Arthropoda; class Arachnida; order Ixodida; family Ixodidae; genus Amblyomma; species Amblyomma maculatum. The sequence continues at coordinate 91,802,766 of NC_139346.1, read as the reverse complement.
TGTACAAAACCGAATCGCGCAATTTGTTTTGTTACCTAGACAAAGAAACGATAGGTAGTGCGTACGAGCGCCTACGTGCACGTGTTGTGATGTCACCATACCACGTGGTCCGCACGGCATGCAACCGCAGCCGACGGCGCGAGCCGGTCCCCCGTCTCTCCTCTGTCGTGACGTCAGCGTATCACGTGGTGTGACGTAGCATTCCACATTCTTTGCACGGCGTGTAACCGTCACGAAGGGCTGTGGTTTACCTCTAGCAATATGCTTCGCATAAAAAGAGAAAAAGCCAGAAAAATTAAAATAGAGGTATCGACTTTCGAGTTCAACAGTGCCCAGCTATTACACGGCGTCGCAGGGCCATCGAGAATTAGCGGTTATAATTGCGCTGCTATTCATGTTCCTAAAACATTTGCTGTGGTCTAGACCTGGTTAAACCTGGTGGAGTAGCGAGAACTAGACACCCCTGGCTACGCTTATATTTTACTAGAAAGGTACACGGTTTACGTAACGGCTTGAACTTTATAGTTCATACCAATGAAGACGCTCCGGTGGTCAGTAAAGTGTGACAGTTTACACTTTGTCGACAGCATGGTTCGATTCAGCAGTTTCGCTGAAGCATAGACTGCTTCCCCGTTGTGAGGTGGTTGTCTTTTGTTGTTTGCTCAACTCCAGTTGAAATCTTTCTTCGGCGGCTTGATAAAACGTCGGGTCCGCAGTCGGGTCGGGTGCCCTAGAGGACACTTTTGACCCTTAAAGTACGATAAGGTGAAAGCGTCTGTTGTGCGGTAGTCTTAAGCCCTCCACTACGGCGCCTCTTTCTCTCTATTTTTGCTACCATCTTCTCCTTTTCCTTACGAATCTGTTAGGGTGACAGATACTGCGCCTTTTCTTTCCTGTAAACTAATTTGAACCGCCGCTGACGCCTGCTGCACAGAGTCTGCTTATCTATGCTGTGTGGTGTGGCGTTCGAGCAAGCGCCAAATGAATGGCGCCGCATAGACACTGGATCGAACGCCCGGCGGGGGGATTTATATGATCTTAGCCAAAAGGCCGAGATGCGAACTTCGCCTGGTGACATCCCCTCTCATGACGTCATGACCGGATGTCACGTGAGTAGGACATCTCTTGTCGTTATTAGACATACCGGACGTGACGACATCATGACATCACACCCGGGTCATGGCGTCACAGCAGATGACATCACCATGTGGTGACGTCATAGCCAGTCATTGCCATTGCTTACGGCTATTTAAAGATGACTAATTAGTGACTAGTTAGTCATCAGTATTCCGGCGCCGCCAGCTTTGCTACTATCATCCTCTCGCTAGAAAAGGAGAATTAAGATGCTCTACGCACGATCCCGGTCGTGACGCCAGTAATACAGTACTCTCCTCTGTCTGCCTGCCGGTAAGCTGGTTTTCAACTCTTTTTTGCATGACGACGTCGCCGGCTGTCCCTACCGTGGCCAATACTTTCGAGATGCCTTAGGTGGCCCCTTAGACCTCAGTAATATTAGTTCAATCGGACAGTTCCGATGTCCCATGTGTGGATGATGACATTCACGACAGCGCTGACCAAAGCTTAGCTCATGATATTTGCACAGTTACAGGTGAAAGGCCATCGGTGTCTTGTTATCGACCCTGAACCAAAGATTGTGAAACTCAAGCTTCTTTGGCTTCCCGAATATATGAAAGACCTTCACATCCGTGACGTCTTTCGGGCTTGTGGTAAAGTTACCTCCATTACAGTGGCACACTGGAGAGTTTCTGAAATTGAGGGCATGGGGATTTTGAATCTTGCTTTGACTCTTGTTGATGCCGTCACTGTGGTGGCGGTGGTGGTGAAAAACATTTATTGGTTCAAAAGAGCATTCACTGGACCACCCTAAGAGGCCAGTCCTCACAAGCACTAGGTGGGGTCCCTAGTACGGCACTCCAGTGGCGTTGGCTGCTGCACGGGTGCGCTCAACCAAGGCCTTTTAGGCCTGTAGGTCACAGCATCTGAGCAGGGTCGCCTCCCAGTCCTCCCGGGTGGGGTTAGGATGAGGGGTATAGCAGTGTTGGAGAGGCAGGCCCACATCATATGGTGAATGTCCGAACACTTCTCCGCACATTGCGGACAGCTACCCGAGAGAGAATGGTAGAAGTGCTTCAGAGCTGCCGGTCACAGCAAGGTATTTGTATAAAGGCGGAGCAGAAGCCGCTCCTCCGCCTTTGAGAGGCCTTTACACGGGCGGGGATAAACACCGTGGACAGATAGATATATTATAACAATATCTTTGAAAGAATAAGCTAGAGAGGATTCGAGTTCCTGATCATCGGTGTCGGAGGGGAATTCCCGGTGAGAGAGCGCGCGGGCAGCGGAGTCAGCTGCCTCATTTCCCTGAAGGTCCATGTGATCAGGAGCCCAAATGATATTCCGGTGAGCGGGGTCCCCGGTGTAGACGCTGTTTTGGAGAAGGTGACAGACTAGGTACGGTACCCAGCCCTGCTCAAAGTTTTGAAGGCCCCTAACAGGTGGCGCCACTAGGACAGCTGTCGTTGCTGGCCGGAACGCATCGGCGCGCAGTGCGATCGACTGCTGCTGTGCATATTATGTAAGAATGCCGGCTGTCTTTTAAACAACGCTGCTTTGATGCAGGTGTCATCTGTATTGTGGAAATATTTTGCGAGAAAATAGGGGTAATGACCCGGTTGTTTACTGGCCGAAGAACAGACGATGATTTCTACAAGGTGCCACATCATTGCCCAGGCCACCGTTTTTCTCGGAGGTGGATCGCGAGTTCCTGTTCCTTTCTGGGACATGAAAGCGCCTGTGAATTGTAGAGAAAGGCTATACCTCACGCACCAGCTCATTTTAGCACCGGCAGTAGCCACGGGAATGCGAGAACGACCCTGACGTTTTCTGAGGAGTTGTATATTGCGCCTTTGCACTGGTGCCGCGTTATTTTCACAGAGCGTTAAAAAGTACCTTGACGTTTGTTATTAATGTCTATGTAGTTATAAGAATTGATTGTGCAAAAAAGGAAAGTCAGTGTGGGCATGTCAGTGAGTCTGCTTACTTTAATTAGGTACTGTTTACAAAGATATGCGGGATCGAATCCCAGCCTCGGCGGCTGCTTTTCGTTGGAGCCTAAAACCTAGGCGTCTGTATGCTGTGCGATGTCAGTGCAAGTTTAAGAACTCCAAGTGGTGGGAATTTCTGCAGTCCTTCACTCATAGCCTCAGTCGCTTTGGGACGTTAAACCCCAAAACCAAACCAATCTTTAATTAGAAAAGCACTTCTGCAATGCATGTAATAACTGCTGCTTTTTGAAACTAATGCATGGGCCAATGATGAAATTTACTATGACAACATTTTTTTATATTCCCGCTTGCTTGGGCTGCCTGTGGGTTCTGAATTCCGGTGCAGTTTCCAGTCACTTTCGCCTGAGCGCAGGTGAACGCCGCTGAGCGCCTTATGCGACCTTCTTTTGAAGCCAGGAAGTTTATAGGAGGTAAAATTATACCTTATCAATTGTCGAGGTTTACACGCACGTTCATATTGAGCAGTAAATATTGTGCGCAATGTTAAATGGGGAACATTCATAATGCGTCTCATCCAGCGTGGTCTAAACATGCGTTCGCCCTTTGCGCAAGAAATATAAAGAATAGGTTTGAGGAGATAATCAGTTTATAATCAATTCAGTTTTACAAAAAATCCTGTTTTCACCAAGATTGCTAGAGGGTAAATTGATTAAAAAAAAAAACCGAGACGACGGCTGACGAGTTTGTCGACACGTTCTAGCCAATGCAGACAGTTAGGAGGACGCAATAAATGAACTACAGTGTAAATTAAACATTTATTTAGCACCTACACATACTATGAGCATTCATATGAAGTTTCTTGGCTCTCTACAAGCTCATTGTCCCCAGCGATAGCGGGTACGCAGCACCGTGTAGCCGGGTGCCAGCGCGCCAGAAGCCGTCAAAACAGAAGGCCCGAAGGCCAGCGATGGCGGAAGGGTCACATGATCAAATATGGCAGCGCCCATGCGCTCGCGCTGTAAAGGGTCTATAGACAAGCGTCAGCCCGTGACGTCAGTGGAGATGCGGCGGCACTGGCGATAGCAGTGACTTTCGTGGTGTAGGTAAAAGCTCCGGTCGCCTGTATTGGATGCACGGCGCTTGCTGTGTTTTCGGGCATAGTTCCCGATATTCCTGCAAACTGTGGTGCGGTTGGTTGTACCACAAGGCACAAAAAGAAACTAGCCCCTGTTTTTAACATCTTTCTTGCAGTCGGATAAATATGAGAGTGAAGGAGCAGCGGCCTTGAGCGCGACAAGTAGACCCTTCGGCGACGGATTGCCTTCACGGCTAACGTGCGTTGCACTTCTGCACTGAAACGTGATCAGTTCGTTTGCCACTGTCGTCACTCCTTTTTCGGCGGACGACAAATAGCGCAATAACAAACACCTGCAGCTCGTGCACGTTTTGTTATATATACTATATCAATTCATGAGAAGCCGCGCTGCGAGCTCCATTCACCTGTTCCCGTGCATATGTTCGCACAGAAAAGGACACAACAGCTGCTGCGAAAGTAACTGCAGATACCTTGAGCGGTCACTCCAGCGCGATATTGCCGAAACAGGCCCTGTCTTGTGAAGTAGCTAGCTTTTCTCTGTTTTTACTTTCGCGAGTTTCAACGAGTGACTCCTCGTCACCGGCCCTAGAAAGCGAGTAAACATCGTTAGTATCCTGCCAAAGTCACACAGCGTTATTTCTCAGAATATTAAATCTTCTTTTGAATTTCATCAGAAAACTGAGGAGCGAATTAAATATCCACGTACAACTAGCTCTGATCGAGCAGGATATTTAAATGTGGTATATATGGTATATAGGGTTTAACGTCTCAGATTGAGTTAGGCTATGAGGGGTGCAAAATGAGCAGTATAAGGTGACGTGCATTTGAATAAAAAAGTTCCAGGTATATTAAAAAAAAATTAGCAGATCGCTTAAATTTCGCGCGTTCGTGGAGAACGTTGCATTTGCGCTCATTAACCTCTCCTATAGAGCGAAGGGAACAAAATAAAAGCACTTTTAAAAGCCTTCATGTATATATTTTAACCTGCGAATGATCTTGACGCGTCTACACGATGAAACAGACGTGATGTTTTTTTTTTTATCGACCAGGATAAAAGTTAGCAACGCACTTCCATTGGATTCTGCGTTCCGCAGAGTCTGCAGGCTTTGCTTCCCGGGTTGGGGCAGACGTCCGATCTGTGTCCTTGTTGACAGCAGATATAGCAAATCTGCCGCGTCGGGCGGTATGGATAGCACCACATCTCTCCTCCGTAGTATAGTACTTGTCTTGGTGTGGTGGGTCCGTCAAACGTGATGACGGCTGAACTTGACTTTCCAAGCATCCGGGCGCTGTGGATCTTGACTCCCTGCGTCCGCACCCTTAGGTTGGCTTTGAGTTCGGCAGATGATGTCCCCGGTTCTATACCGTGGATCACGCCTCTCTGCGTGCCTTCGGGGGCTGCTACGTAGGCGTTGACTTCATACGCTCTGTTGTCAAACGTAAGATGGGTAATACGTCTTACGTTCTGGGCCGTATCTTCATCGTCTGTGCTGACTATGATGATGTTCGAACCGTTTCGTAGTCTTATAATTATGTCTTCGCTCTTGCACTTTGCACCGGTCGCTGCGACAACGGCTCGGGCGACTTGATGGGTTTGTAGCGATCGTATCACGAGGCCCCTTGGTCTGCTTGGTCTGCGGAGGCGATCACGCAGCCGGCACGAGGGAGTGCAAGCACCGGCTCAAGACGGCCGAAGAGCTGCGAGGAGGACCCACACGAGGCGGGCCCACACAGCGACAAAGCCGGAGGCGGAACCGAAAGGGAGGACGTGGACCAAGATGGTTCAGCTCGGAGCGGACCGGGAGCCAGGCCCGGGATGAGGCGAGCCCGTCCAGAAGCCGGTCGCGGAGCCAGAGCCGGGGCCAGAGTCGGACAAGAGACGAGTCCTACCCACCCCTGGTAAAGCAAAGCGGAGACCCTGGACAACAAAAGCAGCAACAGAAGAAAGGTGGAGTGAAGGTGAGCTGGGGAGCAGGCCCTCCCAAATCACTTTTTCCGCACTCGGGACAGCAAAATCAAACAAACAATGAAAAGAAACTCGCTGAGGAGAATAGGGCACTTAAAAAGGAGCTCGAACTCTGCCGCGAGGAAACGCGGAAACTTAAAAAAAGAATAGATGACCTCATAAAGGAAATGCAGCTCCATAGACAGGGTTCGCCCCCGCGAATAATGAACCCGGCCCCGCAAGCGCCGGAACAGCCCTTGGAGCAGCACACACAACAACCACAAATTAGAGAGCAAATTGGAAAATTTTATGAGTATGATGCAAAACCAACTGATGCAATTGTAGCAGAAAGTAGCGCTACAAGATCAAAATTTCCGAACATACGTTAAAAGCCAAAACACACAAAAAACCACAAACGACGCCAGAGACAGGCTTTTCAATGAAAGAAGATTCGGGGCAGAAAACCAAAGTGGAAAAAGCAGTGACGCAACATGGCAGGACAGAACCAATTAGATATATGGCAGTGGAACTGCAGGGGATACCGGCGCAAGCAGGGACTCCTCCAGCAGTTCATCAATACCAGGCACACACCTCCAGACATCATCATGCTACAGGAGACTAACCCTGAAGGGATACACATGTCAGGAAAACGGACGCGTCGCTACCCTCATCAGCAATAAGCTGGTCACCATAGCACACAAAGAGATTGAGGGCACACAGATAGAACATATAATAACAGAAATTATACCCAAAAAGAAGCACAAGGCAAAGAGCACCTTCGTAGTTAACCTTTACAGCCCCCCAAAACAAAAGGGTGGCGATTTCAGCAAGCTCTTTTCGGAAGCAAATAAACTAGCCAAGACGAACACCTTAGTAATCGCGGGTGACTTCAACGCAAGAAGCGCGAGCTGGGGATACCAAAAAACAGAGAGAAAGGGGAAACAGATATGCGTGGCGGCGGAAAGCATAAACTGTGACCTCCTAATGGACGAAAATCAACCGACTAGGCGAGGTAACAGTGTGAGTCCAGATACCTGCCCTGACCTCACCTATATTAAAGGATCAAAGCAGGCCGAGTGGGAAAACCTGCTGGAAGACCTAGGCAGTGACCACTACATACTAAGAACGACAATTGAAGCAGCCAACGTAAAGAAGATCGGAACGGCCCACCTTACCAACTGGGACGCCTTCCGCAAACACTGCGAACAACTAAAAGGGGAAATCACTTCCGTGGAGGAGTGGGGCCAACAACTGAAACAAACACAAGAACGCTATACGAAAGAAATAGAGTAGAACAGAACAAGTACCGGAGGTGGACAAGCGGCTGCTCGGGCTATGGGAGGCAAGACGCGGGCTCACCAAACGCTGGAAAAAGCAAAAGCTAAATAAAAAACTCAAAAAGAGGATCGCGGAAATCACGATAAAGGCAGAGGAGTACGCAACACAACTGGCCAGGCAGGGATGGCAGCAGTTCAGCACCTCACTGAACGGCACGCTCAGCACGGCCAACACGTGGCGCATACTAAAGGCGCTCATGGACCCAACCAAGACAAAAACAGAAAGTGGCAAGGAAATTCAGAAATTGGTCCACCAGTACGACGGAACAGACGAAGAACTGCTAGAAGCAGTCCGCATCAAATGCTACGGAAAGGACAACCCCCAGGGCTACGACGGGGAGTACCATGGGGCGGACAATCCTGCAATGGACAGGCCGATCACGAGAGAGGAAGTCCAGGCGGCGATAAGAGCGACAACACGAAATACAGCAGCCGGCGCAGACAAGATCAAGAACGCCTTGATTCGCAACCTCAGCGACGAGGCAATCGACCAGCTCACGGTGTACCTCAACATGCTGTGGGCAGAGGGGATGGTCCCGAAGGAGTGGAAGCACGCTGTCGTGGTTATGATACCCAAGGCCGGCAAGAAGCTTCAGATAGAGAACCTGAGACCCATTTCCCTCACGTCGTTCCTTGGCAAATTGTACGAGAGAATCGTCACCAGGCGAATCCAACAATATCTAGAGGCCGAGGAGCAGTACCCGCACAGCATGTTCGGCTTCCGGGCGAACTGTCAACGTGAGACGTCCTACTGCAGACCAAGAAAGAAATCATAGACACGGCACCCAGAACTGGCGAAAACATTATCATGGCCCTGGGCATCAAAGGGGCCTTCGACAATGTTAGCCACGAAGCCATCATGGAAGGCCTAAACAACGTCAATTGCGGAAGGAGGACCCACGACTACGTAAGATCCTTTCTATCAGAACGCACACCGACAGTGGGGTTGGGAGACCTGCGAAGCGACACCTTCACCACCCCACGAAAGGGCACGCCTCAAGGATCCGTAATCTCACCAGTGCTCTTCAACATCGCGATGATCGGACTGGCCAGAAAACTAAGCAAGATCGATGGCATCCAGCACGCAATGTACACCGACGACATTACGGTCTGGACGAATCGAGGCTCGCTAGGACAAAAGCAAGAGAGACTGCAGGAAGCAGCAACATGTGTAGAAGAGTACGTGAGAGAAAGGGGCCTAACCTGTGCCACGGAGAAGTCGGAACTTCTTAGGGTAGGGTCCAACCCCACCAAGGTGGACCTGACAGTAAGAGCAGAAGGCCAAAATATACCGGAAAGGGACATGATACGCATCCTAGGCATGTGGATCCAAGGAAGCAGAAGATGTACCCACACAATCAGTCTACTCAAGACGTCAACAGAACAAGTAAGCCGCATGATAAAGAGGGTATCGCAGAACAGAAGCGGGATGAAGGAAAGCGACACGATCAAGCTCGTCAAAAGCCTGATAGTCAGCATAGTCACGTACTCGTTGCCATACCACCGCATGACCAAGAAAAACAAAGAACAGACGGAGGCGCTGCTAAGAATAGCGTACAAGACGACACTCCACCTACCAAAAAACACATCAAATGAAAAGCTGCTACAAATGGGCCTAAACAACACATTCGAAGAACTAACGGACGCCCAGCTAAGTACGCAAATAGTCAGGCTCCAACAGACAGTCACCGGCCGCAAGCTCCTAGAGAGATTAGGACACGATGTAGAAGGGATCGTAGATAGAACAGCCATCATTCCAGACGAGGTCCATCAAACACTGGATGTCAGCCCCCTGCCGAGAAACATGGATACCAACCTCCACGCCGCTAGAAGGCAGGCCAGGGCAGACTATGTGCAGCGGAACCTAGCCACAATGGAAAATACGGTATACACAGACGCGGCCCTATACCCATGGGACCGCAGGACCAGAAAGTTCAGAGTCGCGGCAGCAGTGGTAGACCACATGGGGGAACCAATCAGCAGTGCGACGTTAAGAAACTGTACGGTAACGGAGGGGAAGGAGGCTGCCGTAGCTCTAGCGGCCGCCGAAGGTAACCGTAGGAACAAGTCTCTCATAATCCTAACAGACTCCAAAGCAGCATGCAGGAACTACACGCGGGGCAAAATAAGCAAGGAAGCGCTGAGCATCCTCCTCGAAGCAAGGCTTCCAAATAAGACCTTAAGACACAGGATTTTCTGGATACCGGCACACACCGGGATAGAGGGTAACTCGAGGGTAGACAGCCTAGTTCGCGAGATCACGAACCGAGCAAGGCAGTCAGAAGCCCTGGAGGACCCCATAACGGTGGAACCAACGTATACAGAAATACTAGACTGCCACAGAGGGCGGAGATTCAAATACCCACCACCCCACACATCATTAACACAGCACGAGGCGGTCTGCTGGCGGAGACTGCAAGCAGGGACATTCCACAATCTATACATACTACACAAGATGTTCCCTACACAATACACGAACACATGTCTGTGGTGCGGGGCAACCCCCCCCCCCCCCCCCCCCATACCACAGCACATGGGAATGCGAACGAAACAGAGCCTTCCACAAACTAAATAACCCGAGTGCGGAACAATGGGAGGGTCTGCTGACGAGCAGCGAGCTCACGGCCCAAAGGGCACTGGTGCGGCACGCCTGCGAAGCAGCAAGACTCAGCGGTGCCCTGGAATAGGGGCGCCGACCTTGTGAAGAGGCCGAAGATATGAAGACATCGGCCCGCCGCTAAAACCAGAAACTTTTTAGAGCAATAAATGTTTTCTCTCTCTCTCTCTAGCAACGCACTGTAGGCGATTGTTAGAAATAACTATACGATGAAATTCTGTCACTTACGTTTCAGGTACAGTGGGCTATAGAAATATGATTTCTAGTTCCCTATAGATGCCGGCAATAATTGTTCGTTAGAGCGAAGGGGCTTAGAGCAGCGGAAAGTACATCAAAAGGGTCGTCATATGAAAAACACATTTCCAGTGATTCATATCGTTGTCCTCCTTTCATGCGCTAGCAATGGGCCTGGCAGTTCAACAGTTTTGACTATTAGTTTTTCTTATACATTGCGCTTCCTCGTTTTCATTTAACCTAATCAGTTACTACAGCCGCCCACCGTAGCCGCGCGCTGTTGAAGCCACGGCGAAGAAAGCCGGTGCAGCTCTTCGCCGGATAATTCCAGTAGTAACCGCATGAAAAAGGGCTGAATTACTCTACAGGCATAAACCAAACCTTTTCTACGCAAAAGCGAAGCTTACGCTTCAGAATATTCGCACGCGCGAACTGGTTTAGAAGGCAGCGTCGCTTGGCGCTGTATAGGCACACTGGGCTTTTGCCTGCACCCCATGTCGTTGCCGGTCGCAGCGCCACATTTGTTTACAAACATGGCGCTTGTCTATAAACACGAGATGCATAATGAACCTTTTCCAAGTAGCGCTACTGCGCATTTGCGAAGCCTCCTAGGCCGCTAGTTTTCCCGGGATGCCACTCGAATATGGCGGGAGAAGTTCGCTGCATGTGGTTTTCCACGAAACGACAAACCTCGCTTCAGGTACGCCTTCGGAATGCAAGCATTGCGTTGTTCCCGTTTCCCCAAGGTCACTTCAAGCGAGAAGACAGCGTCAGTCAAATTCGCCAGCGTCCTGTTATGTATTAACGAGGGCGGGGGGTGTTCACAGTGTATTCACAGTTGAATCGCTGGTCTCTGCCTAGGCTATGCGAGACTCGTCCTGCATTTTACTCTCTGGAAAATAAACATTTCTCTGTAGCGCGTGCTATCAAACGCACTTTGACCGGAGCCCGCAAGTGGCTTGCGCTACAAGAAACAAGTCCATTCTCAGCAGGCAAGCACGAGGACGCACGCCTATTGTGGAGCTCAGGGACAGAATTTCGAGCCTCTGCAGCAAAACATAGGCTGGGAAAGGGACGTAACGGTTCTTTATCCTTGTCTCACAGAGAATGGGCTAGCTCACTAAACTACCCCCCATTCACCCTACTGCCCCCTTATTTCAAACAATACATGCCACAGCAAGGTGACAAAGGAGTTTACCTTTTCCTTTTTTGCATAGATAGCTTCCACTGCAGAGCCAGAACTCTCCAAGAGAATTTCGACTCCCGCTCTCTCGTTTGGCAGCCCTGAGCTCACTCTTGTGGAGGGTGATTTCCATGACAAAACTGACACTGTGGCGCAGAGTGGACCTTTTCCCAGTCGCAAACCCCTTTTGGGTCCGCCAGACAAAGTGCGATTGAAGGGACGGGTTAGGGTGTATTTTTGCAGAAATGTGTTCCTAGTAGTAGGGCGGCCTTATTTTGCAGGGTTGGTCTGGGCCAGCCGGTGCAGAGACACCTGAGTCATCTGTGAACATATGTTAAAACACTCATCCCTCCCCCCTCTCTTACTTTTAAGGCGAAAGCCTTTATTGCCTCATCGTTGTCGTCAGCAAAAGTGTCACGCTTTTGCGGCGGCTCTGATTAGTCGAGACGAGATGACGTCATGGAGGTCTCGACCAATCACACAGCATCACTAATAATTCCTCTGCTTCCAATGAATTCGTACAACTTACACTAGACTTTTCTTTTGTCCAGTTGGTAGACCATCCTATACGAGAAGCTAATATTTTAACATTATCTTAACTTTTTCTTCGCACAGGGTCAGGCACATTACTTTTGATGAAGGATTCAGCAATCATAAACTTCTACAGTTATCACTTAATGCTTCTTTTTTTTTTTTCACGTCGCGCTCAACCTAAACAAATCCTAAATTATAACAAGGCTGACTTCAACGCTATAAATCGTGGTCTGGAATGTTTCTCTGAACAGTTTTTTCGCGATTTTTCCTCCCGGTCTGTTAACAAAAACTGGTCTTTGTACAAGGAAAAAATGACAGAACTCGTGCGCAATTACATTCCTCTAATAACGTTTCGTGTTAACGTATCTAAACCTTGGTTTAACAAATCACTTCGTACATTAAAAAACAAGAAGAAACGCCTTTTTAAATCAGTGAAGCGACTTTGCACGAAAACACAATATAAGTTATGTGAAGCATCATTCTGCCTCGCCGTCCGTAAGGCGAAGCGGAAATTTCTGTCACATGATCTTCAATCGCTCATGAAAAATCATCCAGCCAAATTTTGGAAAACCATCTCCCCCCCCATCACGCACGTCTGACAATATTTCTTTACTGGATGCAACCGGATGTCCCATTCCTCAGGACAGCTGTGCAACAGTTTTTAATGATTTTTTCACATCTGTTTTCACTAACGAAGACTATTCCAACCTACCTAGCCCCCAAGAAACCGATTTCCCTTTCATGATTGCAATAGACATCACTATAGAAGCCATTGCATCTCTAATCAAAAGTCTCAAAATATCTACATCTTCAGGATTAGACCGAATTCCGGCCTCGGCGGCTGCGTTTCGATGGAGGCGAAACGAAGTGGCGTCCGTGTGCTGTGCGATGTCAGCGCACGTTAAAGATCCCCAGGTGGTCGAAATTACTCCGTAGCCCTCCACTACGGCCCCCTTCCTCTCTATCCACTTTCACCCCCACCTTCATCTCTTCCCTTACGGCGCGGTTCAGGTGTCCACAGAGCAAGTGTGACAGATACTGCGCCTTTCCCTTCCTATGAACCAACCCACCAACCAATCTTCAGGATTAGACGGAATAGATACCAAAATTCTAAAACACACTGTAGATGCCTCTAGCCTCATCCTCTGTCATATTTTCAAACAGTCATTTGAAACTGGCGAAATTCCGCATGACTGGAAGATTGGTCAAATAATCCCCGTGTATAAATCTGGTAACAAACACTCTGTCAGTAACTACCGCCCCATATCGCTAACAAGTGTTCCATGCAAATTACTAGAACACATCATTGCATCTAACGTTGCCTTCCACCTGGAGCGAAACGGTTTCTTCTTCCCACACCAACACGGTTTCAGAAAAGGGTTCTCCTGTGACACACAATTAATAGAATTTACTACTGACCTCTTTAAGAACATGGATGAAAATTGCCAGACTGACTGCATATTCATTGATTTCTCTCGTGCATTTGACCGCGTCGCCCACTGTCGCCTCATAGCTAAATTGTCATTGCTTAATTTAGACAACCTAACACTCTCTTGGATTAGAAACTTTATGTCATTTCGCAAGCAGTTCACTGTTTTCAATAACTTTTCATCACCCCTTAGCGACGTCACATCTGGAGTTCCTCAAGGTAGCGTCCTCGGTCCTTTATTATTTTTAATATATATTAATGACCTCCCATCTCACATAAGATCATCAGTTTGACTGTTCGCTGATGACTGCATAATTTATCGTAAAATCCGTTCTCTCACTGACCATGTCATCCTTCAGCAGGACTTGGAGTACGTAACTAACTGGTGCAGATCATGGCAAATGACACTTAACACGGAAAATTGCAAAATAATGACAATCAGTCGGAAGCATTCCCTCTCAACCTACGATTATTCACTCAACAGAATTTCCCTAACCCGCACATCTTCTTATAAATATCTCGGCGTTCATCCTACCGAAAATCTTTTATGGGCGACGCATATTGAAAATATAACCGCCAAAGCATCTCGCACGCCCGGCTATCTAAAGCGAAATCTACATAGCGCACCTATCTCTACTCGTAAGCTCGCATTTCTAACTTTCGTTCGTCCTCAACTAGAATATGCATCAGCCATCTGGTCACCACATTAAGAGTATCTAATCAAATCCCTAGAAGCTATTCAAAACCGTGCCGCACGTTTTATTTCCCATGATTACAGCCGCCATACCGGCGTGACTAACATCAAGTTGTCCTTATAACTCACAAGTTTACAATCACGTCGGGGTATCGCGCTTATCTGCTTGATACATAAACTAATCTACAGTCACCATGCATCAACAGTGCCACTTACTAGACAGACTCGCACCTCCCACCGCCTGAATAATAATATAAGTTTTCAACGTCTATTCGGCCGAACACATGCATTTAACTTTTCTGCCTTGCCACGGGCTATAAAGGGTTGGAATGGTCTTCCCGAACGCATCGCTAACATATCTGACCCACTAAAATTCAAAAACGAATTGAGTACCTTTTTGCAGTCAGAATAACTTTTTTATATTGCGTTCACTGTGTGCAGGTTGATTTCGTTCAATGCCGCTAACTATTGTATAATGTCATAATCCTCGGTTTATTACTTCCCATGTATGGTCTAATACTTATTTGCAGTTCTAGTCCTGTATTACTGTTAACTTTTGTATTTTAAACTATGTACCATTGTTTCTTTTGATACACTGTAACCCCTCCCCCTCACACAATGTTCCATGTTTGGAACCTGTGAGGTATTTGTATAAATAAATAAATAAGTATGCGCGAATGCGTTCCTTATATTGCCATATGTCAATCGTTAATCGATTACTAAACAATGACGTACTAATTTAATAATTACTGAAGACTTATTACTGATTGATACTAACTTCTGATTAATGTATATTAAGTCACTAATTCCATAGTTCCTACTTACTAATATTTCCCAATTACTAAATAAAGCTTAATTATTTATTAAAACTGATTACCCCGCCGGGGTGGCGCAGTGGTCACGGCGCTCGACTACTGTTCCCAATGGTGCGGGATCGAATCCCGGCCTCGGCGGCAGCTTTTCAATGGAGGCGAAAACCAAGGCGCCCATGTGCTGTGCGGTGCTAGTGCACATTAAAGACCTCCAGGTGGTCGAAACCTCCAAAGTCCTCCACTACGGCGTCTCTCATAGCCTGAGTCGCTTTGGGACGTTAAACCGCACAAACCAATCAAGCAACCATTAATTACTGATTACTGACAACTGCGTAAGTAGTTAATAATTTATTATTCAATGCCGCGCACCTGGTAAAATCAACCACACAACAGTAAGCGTAGAATACATGCGAAGATACAAAGAGCGCGATCAAGTCGTTGCCAAGCAGAATTCACTGAATAAATGCACTCGCAGAATGTGAGAGCAGTCGCTCGCTTTGCTCGTAGCACCATTAATCGCTACATGCGCAACAGTGGCGCAGCAGAATGCAACATTCAGGCTTTCGCCTTTCAATAATTTAGTCCCCAAAGTGTCCGAAGTTTTATTAAACCGCGACAACAGGAAGCTGGCGAACCTGGCTGTGTCTTCTCTGTTGCGTCAAGCTGTAGGGGAGGCAGGGAGAATACAATGCGTCCATTCTGAAGGCCTAGAAGATGCTAGCGCGGCACGCAGTAATTGCGCAGCAGTTCATAGCATCAATGAAATGATGCAATGTCAGTAAACTTGGCGCATTAAAAGCTTTTCCACTTGGCCGGTTTTTTGCCTTAAAAATTGGCGTTTTAGAGTTACAATAATTTTATATCATCCGGTGTCGAACTACAGGAGGCCGTTCTCGTACGCCGTAAGTTTTTCGTTTTTTTTTTTTTTTTTTTGGTATCGGCCCATTATTGGTATCCGACAACAAATATATAAAGTTCCCTTCATCGTTAACCTTTTGAAAGATATATTCAACTTAAATAATAAATTAAGAGCTGACAAGCCGCCATCAGACCCTACAGAGAATCTCACCTACATGCGGTGATCATCCAGACTGAAATTCAATTTCTTTTCGAGCAGAGAAATTACAAGCAGGAAGCCAAGGGATACATAGCTCTACTAGCGCCACCTCCTTCAACATTGGCGCGCAGATCTCCCCTGCTGTTCCACCATTTTTTTTTTCCAAAATTCAAGAGTTGTTGCACAGAAATAGGGCCCCCGAGTTGCAATTACTTGCCTCCGCCTCTGGTGCGCGGCTTGCTGAGCGAAATGTATCGATACATTTCCGCTGGCAGCATGCGTGCTGTATGGGAAGTATCTTCAACAGCCCTCTACAGGATTACTATACTGTGATTTGTGTTGCCGGAAATAAGCCGGGACGTTTTCTTGGCTTATCTATTGCTAGTCGGTACCTCTCCTTCGTGAACCATGATCGTGAGTGCCGGTTGTATCCACACAGTGTATGAAGCGAGAAATCAATGCGATCAAACTTTTTATTTCTTCTCTTAAGGAAAAAGAGGGGAAGGAGAAGACCCTCGTGAATACAGCCGAATGAGGTGTTGCCCCCGGTACATTTTTATCCCGAACAGGCAGGTACTACAATATTACAAGAGCAATATTAAAAGAAAATAAACTTACAGCATAAAATTAAGAAAGCCAAAGCAAAAATACATTGACACATAGGATCTGAATTATAACATGCACAAATAAAAGCGTTTTTATTATGCACAAATATTAAAGAAACAAAATAAAAGTTCTGCAAAGTATCATGAAGAAAATACATTCATGAAAACCTCGCTAGGATGTAGACCAGATGCCCCCGAAACCACGGCACCCATAAAACCATTATATTGTAATAGAAAACACTCATCAATAATCTAAAAAAACAACAACAAATGGCTACTAGGTTTGTACATTACGAAAGGAAGCATATGAGAATGAGATGTAACTGAAAAGGTATCCAAGGTTCTTTATTTTTTTTTTGTTTAATGATTCCAACCACAATGTTTGAAAATAAGAGTATATGCCATACTGCGGGCACCGTATCACACATAAAATAACAGAAAAGATATATGAGCAACTTCCTTTTATACTTTTGCTACAACAAAATAAAAACAATATTGCGCTGCCTATCTTCACAATCCGCAGAAGAGCTGCATCACCTTCAAAAATGGCGCTAGGTTCAGCTCTCCACTGGCGAGGCGTTGTTCCAATTTCCGTATTTCTTAATTCTTATTTTACCATTTCTTATTTCGTTTCTTCGCTTGGCCGCCGTTCGACATTTTAAGCAGAGAAGCCCGGCTCATGGCTTTATCCCGCTTTATTATGTCCACAAATGTGTAGATATTTGGGTGAGCCTTCCCAAGTGTGTTGTTAATTTCTCTGCAAATGAAAATCGCGGTGGTAGGACAAATATAAAATAAGCAGTAAAGAAATTAGGACGATAATGTCTTCACCCATGCCAGGCTTCTTTTAGGTTATTCGTCCGGGCTCCTCTGTTCTGATGTTGATTCCACTGCATTACGTCGAAGTTTCCATTGATCCATGTATCCTCGAAGTACTGAGTCAGCTGCAAAACTCCCTGCGTTGCTGATGGGGCCGCTGCTTTCAAACCAAGCCATGCAAGTCGCACAAACGTCGTGGCAAGAATGCCAAGCTTATCATCTGGCGTACAAATGTACTCACTGAAACATCTTCCTCATAAGCTTTCTCGAGGCCTAGTGCTTGCACTTTTCGCCAAATTGCCTGGTAAAAAAGAAAATGGCAGCCCTGGTGCCGAATCCCAGGAAAATGTTAAGAAGTACCGGGATTAGCGGAATTTAAAAGTACGTGCGCACTATAACAAGCGATAAAGGCAAGTTCAATCGTAGCACAGCTTCCTTAAATGTTGTGAAAGCCGACACGTATACTTCTCGCGATTTACAAGTATGCAACATTCAAACTTACGCCATGTTTTAGCATACTCAGTGTCACCAATTTACAGAGCAGCGATAGGCACGAAACAAATGTGCCATCTATAAACACTATCTGCTTCCAGAAAATGATTGATAGCGTCGGGCGTAGAAAAGCAGAGCACGCGGCCTGCACTTGGGCTGATGCCGAAGAGTAGAAAGGCTCTTTTGTCGATGGTTTCGCTAGGTCAATTTCGGCCGCATCTGCAGGCGATGTGGGCTGTTGTTTCCCTTTTTCTCTGCGAATGGTACTTCTGACGCTCTCAAACGTCGGGGGCCTGGCTAAGACTGGGTCATCAACCTAGGAAAACAGTGGTTGGATCAGCCAGATATTCCGGGACATAACCATAGTTTGCCAGTAGTTTGACGTACACACCGCAACTATGAAATTAATTAGATTACTTTAGATGCAAAGTGCCGGGTATTTAAAAAATGTACGCCCAATGCAATAAAGGTAATTATTTGACTTATTTACTAAATAAATATTCGTTCTGTCAAGGTTAAGATTAAGAGTGTTCTGACAACAGTGAAGTAGAAATACGACAAAGACTTGAGCCTAATAAACTCGTGCGAACACCTTCTGTGTCACAACAAGAGGTTGGCGATGCCAAAGTACATGTAAACATGCTATATGTGTATCAAGAACGTATGCATGTTTGCAAGACCAGGATGCTGCTGGGACACCTTTCAATTATAAGGCAACTTTAGGATATTGGAAGATACTGTTCCTCCACTCCTCCTCTACGGCGTCTTTCATAGCCCGAGTTACTTTGGGGACGCTAAACCCCAAAACCAAACCAAAGTAAGATACTCTGCACATATGTCTCTGGGAAAGGTCTAAGTTCCAATGCGCAGAGATAAAAGTATACTTAAAACTGGTATAAAAATCTTGTGTGCTGTGTTTTTAAGAATAGTTTAACGATTGCAACTATTGCATCTTACTTTCATGAAAGCATTAATGGAAATGGTCTCAGCTTCCGAGAGGAACCAAATGTTTGCTCCTGATGTTTTTCCTGCGCTGAAAACGAGTGATTAAGACTGCATAGAAATTCGATGGAACGTATTTTCGATCATTACCAGCAAAGAACTATACCTTGCCGACAAAGGAACTGCGGATATATTAATTGTTATTGTGAAGCTTACAAAATATCTGAAAAATAGCGTCAAAATATTATTTTCCAGAAAATATGCGTAAGCTCTGTTTATATCTAACACGAATAGCAATCATACAGTTCATTTTAGTCTAGTATTATTCTGATCTTCAAGCTTAATCAAATCTTATTGGAGTCTAAGCGTTCCCTAGCCGATAAGACGCTTGCAATAAACGAACTAGATAGGAATAAGACAGAAACTGAAGACTCAAATAAGACTGAAACCTATAGACTGCACTGAGAAGTCTTATCCCAATCTAAAAGTCAGTCCAATATGGCTGCCCGCTTGGTCCGCCTCGAGATGCTCGCCGAATCCTTGTTGTGCCGGCAACGTGTGTTGCGTGGCAGGACAAATTCTCTCGATACGCTCAGCGAGGAGCAGCTGTAGCGGCGTTTATGCTTCGGGCAGTGCGGCATTCTATTTATTGCCGTTCGCCCAGAAGTCGAACACCCAAGGCGTTGTAGCGGCGTTCTTCAGGAGTAACTGAGAATGGTACGTTCGGGCTGGGACGAAGACCTCGACTCGGCGTGGTCGACTACACCGCTTCAAAGCGTATTATCTTGAAGAACGTATTTGTCGCCGGGCACGCACGAATCGGAAACTTCTGCGCGAATAGTTGCGAGCTCTTTGTCATCTCGGGAAAACAATTTCGGCGAAGCTCTTCTGCCGCTCACATGCTCTCGTCTGTGCACGATTCCTGCGTGTATGTACAAAGCCATGTAAATAGGATACACCCACGCTGCATGTCGAGCTGCATGTGCGTTTGGCAGTCAGGTATGCGACGATAACTGCCTTCCGTGTGCCGCTGCTGCAGCAGTGGTATTGCTGATGTTCTGCGCCATTGATTTTGGCTAGAACGGCGCATACAGATTGCATAAAACACGCGTGCTCGCTACGCCTTCAAAATTCCGACGCGATGAGTGCGAAAGAATTTCAAAGAAACAACGCAACGCTGGTCTTGTTTTAACCTCAATTCTTAACACGGCCAGACAAGGAAATCGTTCTTACCTGGGAAATCCGATTACAAATTTGAGCGCTCTCTTCATATGATCTATCTTTGAGCTTTCGCTGATAATACATTCCGTGCACCACAAGGATGGCCTCTCACCGAACATCACCATAGCGCATGATGTTTGTTAAAAACGACCGCTAAAAACGACGACGGCACGTGCACGCATACTCCTTTGCCGGCACCGGCGCAGATGAGACTGGCCACCGCTGTTCAAATTAATGAAGACAGGACCGGCGGCGGCCCTACAGACAAGGCAGATAGATGGATGGGTAGGCGGCAGTCTCGTCTGCTGGCACCCGCGCGCACTGATGTCGCGCAGAATTCCGAGTGGTAAGGAAACTGCAGAAGAAAGGCTTTTGGAAACGCGGGCTCGTCAGGAGTGCACGCTAATTTGTGCACAAGAATAGGACGGGAACGGTGGGGAACTTTGGCGGCCCCAGCTAGCACCCATAGTGGTGGCAGCCTGTTGAGGGAACCAACGAAGCACCAACGGGACGAACTTCACCCGTGTTCTATAATTCGTTTACAGGAAAGGCACTGTATATCTGTCAGTCGCGGAATCCCGCGCTGCTATCCTCACGGTAGACAAGGGGAATTATGAACAGTGTTCCACAGTCTGGGGTGTAGCGCAGTTGGTAAAGCGCTGGGCTGGGGATGCATCGAAGGGATGGAAGTTCGATTCCTGATGGAGACAAGGTTTATAAATTTATTTTTAACACTCGCTCTTGAAAGCGTGACACCTCGGCTGACAACCTTCTGTGGACAGCGCTGAGGCATTTAAGCCTTTCGTCCTAGAATGTAGCCGGCAAGACAGACGTGCATCAACCTGCATTTATGCAAGCTGTGCTATTCAAAGTAGATATTCCCAGACAATGGCAACGCATTATTGACCCAAACCACTGAAGTATATATTAATAACTTCCAGTGTTTCACAGCAATTTGTAATTAAAGCCGGAACCTTACAGGAATATCCTTACAAAAAAAATTACCAAGGAATAAGGAGAGGTATATGTTGTCATTTCTGCTCAAATATGAAGTACTTACCAATAACTTCATTGACTCTTACTGGGTCGAGTGCCTGTTTTATAGGAACATCCTTCTTTGAGTTTGTCCCTTTTCTATAAAGGGACTTTCCTCTCAATTCTTCTATGGTAAAAACACTCTTCAAAAGGTGCCTTGCAAATTTTTCTGCCGCTGTTGGGCAGTGTGCATGAAGACTCCACGGACTTTTCCATCATCACACCGCCTCCAATGTTGACCTACAATAATATAAAGAAAAGCAAAAAGAAAAAAAAACCACACTTACACGAAACCACATTTACCATTCCAAGTGATATAGCACTCCATACAACTGATCAAATACAATTTATTTGCTTGCACAACATTACAGGGAATAAAGCATTAAAGGACTACATTAATAAAATGTTCATCGAATGACAACTTTTGGCAAGCTCCAAACAAAAGGAACCAGCTTACTACAAGTGCATTATTTTGCAAATACACCAAATGAGGGAAGAGTTAAAGTAAGGCTTCAATATCTGACTTAAACATCATTCTGTAGGTCAAAAATAAGTTAAATGTTTAGTTAACAATGACACGTCACTGAAAGAATGCCGAATTAAATTTGCAAAACTAAGCAGTGTCTGACATGCTGCCACAGTTAACTGCTTTTCCTAAAGTTTTACTTAATTAGTTTATGCACAAAATTAGAAAAACATGAAAGCTAGGAATATATTCTGTAGCAGTAGAACCATAGGAATAAATATCATGTGCCATTGTGTTGTCAATGCTTTGCTAGTTCACTCAAAATGCTTTTGCATGCACACCAAAAAGTGATACCTCTCTGCTGCCTGCTAACAAAGTGCTGTTTGCTGTTATCGATCACTTAGCACAGTTACCGAGTTACAAAAAGTAAGACAATTACCCGAAAGAATGATTAAGTGCCATAAAAATTTAGTGTCAACTTCTACACCTGTTCAGAGGTGGTTGCTTGCTGCTCTCAATCTACTGACCCAGTGGTTCTCCGCAAGCATATCGAACTTAGAGTAACAACAAAACAATAATATAAAAACTGGGTATTCAAAATCTTGTACTAGCATCTGTCTGATGGCTCCACCATTTACCTTCCCTGAATTTTGAAATGGTGAGTGCGCTTCCTCTTACAGGCACAACGCCAAGTATGGGCATATAAACTACTATCCACAAAATTCATGTAGTATTATTATCAGTGGGTGCCTTTACACATTCCAGGCAACTGGATTATATAATTGAGAAAAATTCTTTCTGCACATACACATTCCTTCAAGCTCACAAAGTGGCAAAGATATGAAGCAGAGCTTGCAGGTCCTTTTTTAGAGTGCTTCATATGACTGCTGAAGTTCATGACACAGTCGTACCCACCGCAGGTACAGAACTCACTCAGTAACATCTGTGTAGTCTTTGTCCAGACTGGTTCTTCGACCCCCCCCCCCCCCCCGTATGAACTGAATTTTATCTTTTAAGAATCATAAAGAAATTTTGGCAGCCAGAACCTTTTGTTTGTGGCAGGTGCAGCACATAGTGCAATAGAGGGTGAACGATGTTACGCAGGGCACCTATCAAAATGCTTTGACTGTGAATATGAAATCATTTATGGTCAATTCTGCAGCATACTCTGTCGCTTAATAAAGATTACTTATTGTGTTATTTCAACACCACTGTCGCTGATCTAAAAAACTATGGTTATAACGTCACAACCGCCTTACCAATTATTTCTCTACCTTTATTCAGCGTGAACCAAAGAGCCGTCGCACCCCCTATAGGTAGCATGCCCAACTTGCAATCTGAAGGTCCTGTGTTAGATACTCAAATACCCTTTTGCTTCACTTAGTGGTCTGAGCCCCTGCTACCGCAGCTGAGCATGATGCATTAACTTTTACGTGCCCAGGGCCATTTGTATTCAACTGCCTAGCCTGCTCTTCTGCTCAGTGCAAGATGCCACATGCATGACAGCCAGCAAATGGCATGTCTTATAGCGCATGCTACACTTTAATAATACATCACCAGAAGGCATGCTGTGGGCTATACAAGCATTGCTTTGTGTATCAACTATAAGGTTGCAAGATTTGTTTCGGCGACATTCTCAAAGAGCTACCCACTGCAGCAAAAAAAAACAAAAAACAGAAGATGAACAATATCAACAGCAAACTGTCAAGCCACCGGATGATGTAGCACATTTTTGCCAGCTCTTGCATATACTTAGCATTTTTGTCCTTAAGAGCACACTACAATTAGTACATTTCAAAGGAACAAAAAGTTACCTTCTCTGCCTTTACTTCCAGAGTTGTTTCCAGTTTCCCGGTTATCTTTCTTAATCTTTTGACTATCTTGTACGAATCTTAAAGAAAACAGAAGGGGAATTAAACTTCCAGTAGACACAAACACAATCAGTTAAACATCACGGGAAATCGCTCCCAGGTAGAGCAGTTTGAAAGTTAGCAAAAAGATTGGTGGCTGAAAGGCACAGATGTGACACAAGTTAGGAGTGTAGAAACAAAAATGCTGTAAAGAAAATGATGACCTAAACTTATTGATTACAACGATAAAGTGAAAGGGAAAAAAAGCCGAGCATGGTGCAAATCGCCACCACCCCATTTCAAAGGGGACGCTTATATTCCATCCAAGTAATTCCCTGAGTGCAGCCATATAACTACAAAGAAAGCTTTTCTTTGTAGCCAGATGACTATGCTCAGGTGGATGTTATATACTAATTGCACCTGATTCAAGTGAATAAGGCTGATGTCTTAACCATGCTCTGCAGTTTGAAAGGTAATAATAATAATAAATAAATAAATTGGTTCACAGGAAGGGAAAGGTGCAGTAACTGTCACACTTGCTCTGTGGACACCCGAACCGCGCCGTAAGGGAGGGGAGGAGGGTGGGAATGAAAGTGGAAAGAGAGAAAGAGGAGCCGTAGTGGAGGGCTACGGAGTAATTTCGACCACCTGGGGATCTTTAACGTGCGCTGACATCGCACAGCACACGACGCCTCTTCGTTTCGCCTCCATCGAAACGCAGCCGCCGCGGTCGGGTTCGAACCCGGGAACTCCGGCACAGTAGTCGGGCGTCTTACCACTGCACCACCCCGGCGGGGCATTTGAAAGGTAGCCAAAACAGGAAAATGAAGAATGGCGCTAACCTTTATCTCAAACTGCAACTCGTGTTTGTTGTTTTCTAGAGGAGCCCAATGGCAGTAATCAAGACGATGCAAACCTAAACGTACAGGTTGCAAGTGGGCAGTTTAACTAGTTGTCTTTCAGAGCACTTATAAGTGATCAATTAAATGATAAGAAAATCTGGAAGTGAGCAGCGAGGCAAGAATAGTAGGAGAAGCCTTTCATGCGTCCCTTAAAGTCGATTTACATGATGGGCCAAATCACGAAATTCGAGAGTGGACGAAGCGTCACGTGACTTATGCTAGCAGCCTTGCAATGGCCTAGTATTTCCTCTCGCAGATTCTGGTGAAGGAATGCTGCATTTCCAGAGAAGCTACACTTTTCAGTGCAGCAACAACAATCTGCAGGATAAACTATGCGATGAAAGAAGAGGAAAGGAGCCTTTGTCCTTGCTATGAGTAAAGCGGCCTATAGACATTACGCACTAGTGCTGGCATGTAGCGACCGTCGCGCACTTTTCTGCGTGTTGGATGGTAGTTGTATTGAGAAGCGACATATTATACGATTGTGTGGCTACTGAATTAATGCTCGTTGTCGCCGATAATGGTGTCATACTGCTGTCTCTTTCTGTATACAAAACTAAAATAAGATTTTTTCTTGTAGCCTTGTGTTAACCTGCTGTCACATGGTTCTCACACCTAAGTGCACGTTCGATCAACGGCACACAAAAACTGTAAAATGGTATCTTATTTAATCTGCTTTTAAAGATTCCAAATTTGGACTCCATGGCAGGCAAAGTATACACTCATGATTTTTACATTTGTGTGTACACAAATTTTGCATAGCATTGTTGTGTAAACGATCTCTTAGAGTGTTTGCTTATTGTGCCAAGTCATCCCACGTTTTACTACTTCATGCAAACAAGCTGTCAAGAGATTTTTTTCGTATGTCCAAGAATCCAGATGGAACACTTTACGCCACGTCAAAGTTGTAAAACTGTTCTCTTAAATTCGATTTGGTTTGGTCTGTGGGGTTTATAGTCTTGCAGCGACAAAGGATATGGAGACGCCGTAGTGGAGGACTCCAGAAATTTCGACCCCCTGGTTTTCTTTAATGTGCACTGACACCGCAAATCACAAGGGAACCTTGCTTTTTGCCTCCATCAAAAAGTGACCGTCAAGAGGATTCGATCCCGCATCGCGAAATTTCAATGTATTTACACATTTGATTCACCAATGAATTGTGTATCCTCGACTATGAATGGGCTTCAGCTACTGATGTTCATCTCCTGAACATGTTTTGCAAAACGTAAAGAGCAGATGTATACATGCAAGCAACTGCTTCTGCCAGTTAGCTACAATCGTCTAGCGCAAGTTCGTTATTGTTGATGATCTGTTAATTTTTTTAATTGTACGAGATTTTTCTCTCTAGGTTATAAAAGATGAATTGAAAATGAGATCCAATTAAACTTGGACTACGTCAGTTTTGTTTTCTCCCATCAATATCGCTGAATAATTCACTTTTTTTTTCGGTTTACTTTCAAAGCGCGCCAACAAAACAGTGTCTTGGGTAGGGATTGAAACTGAATCATTGGCCAGTATCCACAGAGCAATATCGCTTTTAGTGAGCCTTTTCACGCTTACCAGTAGACGTGATGTTTGCTACTGCGGTTATCTTAGCAGGAGAAACAAGGGTGAGCGCACACATGCATCTTCTAACTTTATTTTGTCTACAATACCCAGCCCTATAAACGCATGCATGACATTTTCTGTATGATCATGATGCTGGGTACACTCTACTACTTCAGTGAATTGCTGCTGTCAAATAATGTTTGCTGTTGTGCAACATGGGCAGAAACAAATTGTCATGCCCCACAACTCTACAGTGATTACATTTGTGTTCTTTCAGATGTCAATTCGATATTAGCACCGCATTCCAAGTTGATTCGGACTTCACAAAATATTCGAAATTACTTGGCTTTATGTGTTCGCTACTTTTCAGAAAAGGATTTAGTGATGAATGTTGCTAGTGTCACATACTGGATGATAATGCAATGCAATCAGTTTCTAAGTTCAAAAACTTCCGAACTCCCCCCCCCCCCTTCCCAAGCCACTGAAAAGCAAAATAAACTTCTTTCCAATGTTACAGACTGGTACAGACCCTGAGTAGGCTATTATGGATGATGCCTGTCACTACTGAGCCCATCCTTGACATGCACAACGAGGAAAAGATGAAAATACTTAAAGCTCAGGAATAAATAAGACCGCCTGAGGTTCTTTTTAGTGCTAGTATCGAACTGAGGTGTCAGTTCGATACTAGCACCGCACTCCCGGTTGATTCGGTCTTCACAAAATATTCGACATTAGATGGCCGTATGCGTTCGCTAGTTTTCAGAAAAGGATTTAGCGAAGATGGTTGCTAGTGTCATATACTGGATGATGATGCAATGCAATCAGTTTTTGCATTCAAAAACCTCAGACCCCCCCCCCCCCCCCCTGCCAAGCTACTGAAAAGCAAAATCAACTTCTCTCCAATGCTAGCGACTGGTACATACCCCGAGTAGGCTATAATGGATGATGCCTGTCACCAACGAGGAAAAGATTAAAATGCTTAAAGCTCAGGAATAAATAAGACCGCCTGAGGTTCTTTGACATGCAGGCACTGCGTGGCAGATCAGTCCACAACAAAAAAAGCATCATTTTTATTTCAATCTGTGCAACTCTTTTCACTATAAAAGAGTTCAGTTTGAAATCGTTACAAAAATTCTCAGTAAGTCAATTCCACGAGAAAGAGCCGAGTGGAAGGGGCCATTGACTCAACAGGTCGTTAAAACCAATATGATAGGGGTATAAAATCAGCAATTCAGGAATGCAAAGTAATATTCAGTACTACTTAATATACAATTTACGGTGCAATAGTGATTTTTCCATTTTTTTTTTACAAAATATGACATTCTTTTCTGTTGTACAGGAGGAGAAGGAGAAAAGGAGGGCGGAAGGCAGGGATGTTAATCAGAAAGAATGAATTCCGGTTGGCTACCCGTACTGGGGAAGGGGGGATAAAACATAGAGGATAAGGTTAGGTTGTGTATGGCAATGACGAAAGCGACCATGGAAGGCATGATAAAGAGAACTTCAATTTGTATTATAAAATCCGCCCATACCATAGTTGTTCTCGGCCACTCTCAGTCTTTCTTCCAGCTCGTCCGTATATCCCCGGAGCTGCCGCAGTTCTTCAGCCGCGGCACAATGACAACCAGGCACCTACAGAGGAAATAATTTTCATCAGCTTTTTGCTCGTTCTTTTCATTTTAAAGCAACTAGCCAAGCATAACTCAGCTACCCTAGTACTGACATAGTGGCTCACAAAGATAGCATGAATGACTGGACGTGTCGAGTGTAAACAAAAGCGCCGTTGAGTATTGAGTGTTAAATCAGAGACCATGCTAGTGTGGCAACATAGTAGACGCCATTGTCAGTCGCCGCAAACACACCATGCAGCATGATCTCGTGCTAAATTGTAAATTGAAAACTGTAGTAATGTTGGTTTTTCTCAAGGTAATCTGAACATCGACATTTTTTTACTACTTGGACGAAAGCCTGACTGCAAAAACCAGTGTTCTCTAGGAATAAACCAGTACTTTTTTGCACAGCGTTTTTGGCTGGTGTTGCCTGTGGTTAGCTAGATGCATTCGAACTGTGATGTGAATTAAGGCACTGCTTCGCGGGGAGAAAGACAACTTCGAGCATAAGCCTCCCTCAGAACTCTTGGCCGATCCCTCTAAAGAAGATTGGAACAAGCTAAGGACCAGCGATGACCCTGGCATTCAGTTCAAGGCCGTCGAATGGGCCGGCATTGCCAAAAGTCTCCACGGCCTGCGGCACGCTAGCCGACTTCCCCTATTCCTCCCATTTATTGTGAATAAAGTTTTATCAGTTCAGCTGAGCTAGTATAATTGAGGGAAACACTTGAATTTGCTTTAGCATGCTGGTGTGCCAGTAGTACATCCCTCATGGCACAGGAACAAGCACTGTACACATTAGGACTGCACTTCTACTATCACGTTGGCCAGCTGTCCAGAAAATTCAGCCAAATTAAAATAATGTGCAAGTGCTCTTTTCTTGGAACCTAGTTACTTTTCACTCAATAGAAAACGATACTAATTTCTTGTTTTTTCGAGCACTAATATGAACGAGTTCAAAATTCTCATGTGCCCAGCCTGCAGCATTGTACTGGGCCCAGAATCAGATTTGACGATGAGATGCCGGACTGCAGTGGCACTGGGTTTGCCAAGGGGGAGTGGCAGCTAGTCACAAAAAAGTAACTGGTAAGGCCACAATTAGAGCGTGCGACCGCAGAACCACAACAGGTGTACCTGGTAGACAAGTACGTTAAAAGGAATATAAAACAACATAGCAACGTTTATTTAAAAACTGTACTCCAGACATGTCAGCATAACTGTGATAAACACATCAGATTAGAGCCCTTTCTACTAGATACAGCAACAAAATTAAGCAAAGGCTTAAACCTTTGCTCGGAATATGCACCATTTAAGTGAACAGGCATTGTAAAGCAGAAATACCTCCAAACACCCCCTATATTTAAAACAGAAAGATCGCTTGTTTGAAATAATTGCCTTTAAAGCATCGATTCGCCCATTGCTTCTTCCAGCCGGCTCATCAGAGGTCCGAGGCTGTTCCACGGTCTTCGGGCCTGAGTTGTACAATAACCAGATGTAAAAAGTAAAGGACACTCTAGCAACTAAAGTGATGAAAGGCGAAAGCCTGAGTGCTGCATTCTGCCACGTGACTGTTGCGCATGTAGCGATGAATGCTGCTACGAATAAAGCGAGCGACTACTCTTTCGCATTCTGCGAGTGCATCTGTTCAGTGAATTCTGCTTGGCAGAGACGAGATCGCGCTCCTTGTATCTTCGCAGTTCTACGTTTACTGTTGTGTGGCTGATTTTACCGAGTGTGCGGAATTAATTAGTAATAAATTGTTTTACATATGCGTTTTGTCATAACGCTAATTTTCATCGTGGCAATAGCATTTTCTTCCAGGAGCCTATAGCTGTATATGTGACCAACTGTACAGTAAATAAAAGTGCATAAAACAACATGCAAGAAACAAAAAAAGACAAAATGAACACTTAATTTTACTTTAAACGTATCACTCAATTATCTCACAAAAAAAAAAAATTTTTTTCTTCAGAAGAAAATAATATTAACCGAAAAAAGCCGGAAATTGTGTTTGAAAATAAACACCGAAAAAAGTCAGCCGAATGCTCAGAAAATAAAAACCTAAAACTCCAACCTCTAATATTTGCTCGTGCATATGTTTAGCCAGCTAAATGTACTGGTTTCATGTGTGGTCAATCTACCTCGTGGGTATGTGCCATTATCTGGGGGCACAACAACAACAAATGTACCGTACGTATACTCATCTCCTCAGCAGGGGCGGCGGGATCCCCGCAGCTTTCCAGGTCTTCGCCGCCTGTATGTATGCACAATTGCCAGATAATGGCAAGGTATATACTGTCTTCGTGTCTTAGACGAAGAAATGCTTTCTGGACTAAAGACACATATCCAAGTTTTCTCCACTTGCGGCGACATTATTGGAATTTTCTAGGGATGCCGCCGCTAGCTTTGCTCGGTGCCGCTGCACTGTTTTTTCCGTCCCTGCGCAATACAATTGCTAAATTACCTTCATAACGTTCCTGTTCCCGAACCCCTGGACTCACACGGGATAAACAGAGTACCTAATGAATCCTCCTTCTTTCAGAGCTAGTAATTGGAGTTGCTGTTTTAGAAAAGTGGCCACTTCAGCCTTTTCTCGCGGCAGTAATTCGTCACTCGTCAGGTCGTCGAGGAGGGAGAAAAGCAAACTGAAACAAGCCTTCCATTTTTCTTCTTGCTGGCCCACATTTGGTGCTTTAAATTTGTGCACTGCGTCTAAGGCAGAGTGGATAGTGCGCAAATCATCAGTTCTCAATCGAATCGCAACCTGATCTCTGGAAAGTTGGATTTTTTTCAAAAGGTTATAATTTCCATGCGCTCGTTGATCACTACAGAGCGTTCAACCTCTGGTGGCCCAGCACTGCCATCAACACGCACGAATAAGACACTTTTCAGCTTGCGTTAGCGTCCAAAAGTCACAATTTGAGTTTATTGGACCCTCGAGAGAAGATGTCCAAATGAGGGCAGCTTATCTTTGCGCTCCTCTTCTTCGTGCGCAGAAATTGAAAGCTGGATGGCTTTTTGCAAGTGCGCTTGTTAAATGCGCGCTCGTTTTTCTTCCGGCTCTGAGCGCATTGGGTTGGTGTCTGACAGGTAAGTAGGGCTGTTCGAAAAAATCGTGGATATTGCGTCTGGGGTGAACCTTGTAACGCCCATGGGTACTTCTATTGTATTATCTGTAGCGTCTGTGTAGGCTGACTTTGTTCTCAGATACCCAGGTTTGAAATGTAGCTCGCAGACCTTCAAAACACCGAAAGGAAAAATGTCCTTGAGAAACGAAAATATTATTACGTGGTACTATTGTTACGTAACTATATTATCTTTTCTGCCCCCGTGTATTTTTCTTTTCTTTTATATTTAGTTGGGAAAGTTTAGGCTACTATGTGTATAGAAGCAAATGCAGCCATATCATCGCCATCTCATTTATTACGAGAATACAATAGATCCAATAGCTTAAATTCATTCCCTCAAACAACACCACACTTATTAAATTTAGTCTAAAAGTTGGAAAAAAGAAAATAGCCTTTAATTGTACACGTAGTCGGCTCATTCCTCAAGAGTATCGAAAAATGGTGGTGGCCGCCGCACCACTGGGCGCTGCCTGCCTCCCCCACTTTCTCTCTCGCTGTTGGCGTTCACCTCACACACAGCGTTCGGAGATGGGCGGGGTCACCGAGCTGAGTGGACGGTCCTTCCAAGCTGTCGGATTTGTACTACTTTATCACAGCATAGCTTAACAGCATGTCACACCCTGAAACACTCAAGCAATTCATGCAGTCTTGTGAGAATAAAGGATTTACACTGAAAATTTTGCGTTCTCTGCATTATTCAGCTAGGTAATCTGGCTTAGCATTAATAAAAGAAAATTTAAATCAGTACCATAAGCAAAACATAAATACACACCTTATGTATATATAATCAATCTGTACCTCATCTTCTTAAAAATGGGGTAATTAATGCCACATTAATCGACTCTGGGGTAATATTCCATTTCTTCTTCCAGCTCTGCAAGAATCTGCAAGAATCTGCATGATTCGAACCTTACCTTTGGATGCCAATTTACGAGGCATCCTTTCTAAACTAATGGCTCCAGTTAGGCCAAATTCCTCACTTTCATTTTTTTTCGAGCTGGCCCAAAAGTTGGTCATCAAAGCTGTCTGTTTTTTTGCCCTTTTTTTTGCTTTTGTACGGCCTCAATGTGTCTTTCTGTTGGTGGTGTTGCCAATGGTGGCGGCGTTACTGGTGATTGTTGCTCAAGAGAAGCATCCAGGAAGCCTTCCATTGTTGTTGGTGAGGGGGGGGCACCTAGCATTCTTCCAAAGATGCCCTCAGCAGTCTCGCCAAAATCACAGACTGCGAAGGCGCTTCTATGCTGCATGTAGTTCTGCAGAGAAAAGGCTGACATTGTTGGAGGAAAAGCAAATGTGCGTTTGTAAAGCTAAAAAATTGATTTTGGCCTATTTTATTTGCATGCGTTGCTCCTTGAGAATGCTGAAGACTTCTTTGGAGCAATAATATTGTATATACAATATTGATATACAGACAAGAAAGAAAGTTACAAAAGTCGCTTGCACAATCGTAGGTGTCATCATGCTGCAAAAGGTCAAGTTAACATCAACGAGACAAACAATTCTGTCGAAATATTAAGTGTACAATTTATAGTCCTGTGTAAGAACCAAAGACATGAGAAAAACAGCACTCTTAGGATTTTGTGTTTAAAAAAAAAATTAAGATGCGGCCAACTAAAATAAACTCATCTATCTTAAATGAATGCACGAAAAACTAATAATGACGCAAACATGAAAATTCAAAACGCAATGCGAATCGGGATCGCTAGGTTTGCTTCTCCGCATGACAGCAATGTCGTGGTAAAGAAGCTTTACAAAAACAAAGTATGTATGATTATGGAACACAGTTATCAAAGGAGATGAAAGACTAAACAGCAAAAAATGCTTTCTGAAAACTGTGAGAAATCACAAAAACTCACTTTCTTGGACGGCCGCAATCCCTGTAAAAGGCCATGGATTCAGCGAACTCCCACGTTCGCCGTGGAACATAGCCGCTGCCGCTCCTCTTGGTAGCCTCAATCACCTTCAATTCGCGCGTGTATCGGTCCCTCAACCGTTTCCACAATTTGAGGCACTCTTCAACTGAAACGAGAAAAGCAAGCCAAACTTGCCGATGGTGACTGCGTACCAGATCCAGAGAAGTATCTCCACGAGCACTACCGCTCAATTGAAGCGCACGAGGAGAGACATGAAGCTTTGACGTACCTGTCGCGAGGCCTGAGTGCAGTCGGATACGCTCCCATGCATTGTTTTTTCGGTCGACGTCACGATAATCAACTTTTTTCGTGTCGTAGACGCAGGGGTGTTGTTGCATAGCGTCCAAGAACCTCTCATTACGGACCTGGTGAGCTCCACCATTGACATGGAGTCGTTGGAAGCGGCTATCTTGTGCTGGTAGGAAGCGACGGCGACAGAGGGCGCGCAGTGCGGACGACCTCTGACCTCGGCGCATTCGGCGGCTTCCGGCGTGGTCCGATGGCGCCCAGCGCCGAATGCATCCGGATGCATCTCGCGCGGGTCGCGCTGGGGTATTGAGAGAGTGTTGCTCGGGGAAGGCCGCACGTGCACCCTCTCCCCTCGTTGCTTTGACCGGCGCTTGCCTGCGCGCCGAAAACGTCGGAGTATAACTCCGCCTTAAGAAACTTAATGGCTAGAAGGGAAGGTGGGAGCATCACAGCGGGCCGCCCATGTAGGCATGGGTCGTAGTCATTCTTCCTGCCAATAGGTGGCGTTAGATAATCTCAGCAGGTATCTATCCGGAAGTCGATGCAGGCGCAGTCACTCTTCCTGAAGCTGTGGGGTTTAGAGATACCAGTGGCCGGGTGAATAAACCGGCGGTGGAAGTTAGCAAACATTACTGGAAAGATTGGTGGCTTAAAAGCAGAAAAGTGGCGTAATGTTAGTAAAGTAGAAACAAAAATTCAATAAATAGAATGATGGTATAATTAACTAATCTAAAACAATACTAAAGATATAGGGAGAAAATGAGCATGATAGCTACTGCTACCACCTCGTTTCAATGCGGACGCTACTATATTCCATCCATCCGTCCATCCGACGTCCATCCGTCCATCCACCACCCAATTGAATCCATCCAATCCGATCAAATCCACCCAGTTAAATCAATCGAATCAAATAAATCCAATTAAATCAATCAAATCCCTTCAATTAAATCAATCAAAATCATCCAATTAAGTCTATCAAATCCATTCAATTAAATCAATCCAATACAGTCCAGTCCAGTCCAGATTTGATGTTGGGAAATGTTGAGGGTCGCCGGAGAAGGGATAGGCAGCGAACGCGATGGTTAGATGGCATCCTCGAGGCACTGCAGATGAAGTTATGGGATGTTAGGAAGATAGTGAGAGACCGGAAAGTGTGGCGTGACATGGTCCATAGGGTCACGAAGAGTCGGACACGACTGAACGAGTGAACTGAACTGAACTGAACTGAACTCAGTCCAGTCCAGCCCAGTCCAGTCCAGCCCAGTCCAGTCCAGTCCAGTCCAGTCCAGTCCAGTCCAGTCCAGTCCAGTCCAGTCCAGTCCAGTCCAGTCCCGTCCGTCCGTCCGTCCGTCCGTCCGTCCGTCCGTCCGTCCGTCCGTCCGTCCGTCCATCCATCCATCCATCCATCCATCCATCCATCCATCCATCCATCCATCCATCCATCCATCCATCCATCCATCCATCCATCCATCCATCCATCCATCCATCCATCCATCCAGGCGCTGGTCTTTAGCTGGTCTCGGCGCGGCCACCGTGATCTCGACTGTTGCGAGCATGCTTCAAAGCTGCATGCACTCATGTTTGTGCTGCTCGGGGCTTTCTCATTGCGTTTTTAGCATTTTTTCTTTATTCCGGTGCCTTTTATACGTATATGTCCTGAGCACATGGGCGACAACGGAGAAATGTTTCAATTGCCAAGCGTATTGCTTTGCATCTGGGTGCGTCAAGATAATCTCATCTACAAACAAGAGCAAGAATCTCTCAGCCCCCTAAAGCGACAAAGGAAGACAGATGTTTGACAGCGTGTAGTATTTGTCACGCAGGCCGGGCGCCGCATTACGCTTGCTATATCACAGTAACTCTTCGCGATTACCTCGATTAGAAAATTTGTACTGTGTCCCCAAACAAATATTCGGGACAAATGGTCGCCCTACGTTCTCCGTTACAGCTTATGCTTTAAAGTAAATAGATTCCGCTGATTAAAAAATGAGTGACTCGCGGTGCTGCTTGCATGTAAGAGGTAATAAATGAAACGCAACAAAATAGTACATGACTGCTCGTACTGCTCTTTCCAGCTAGTTTGCATGCCAAGGAAGCTTAAAGTGGAAAACAAAAAGTAATAAATGGAGGACTGCTCTGTATATCACCGGCAAGAGCGACGGAAATTGTAAAATTACAAAACTCCTTAAGTAAATCATTTGCAAAGCAATTTCTTCGTTGTCAGCAACTATATATATATATATATATATATATATATATATATATATATATATATATATATATATATATATATATATAGTTGCTGACAACGAAGAAATTGCTATATATATATATATATATATATATATATATATATATATATATATATATATATATATATATATATATTACATTTTATACTACATTTTGCCAATTAAGGAATAGTTATAAGCAGGGATTATAAGCATGGTTAGGAGTGAGAAACACAGCCTTATTATTTGAATTGCGCTGTCACTGCATGTTAAAGAACAACAGCAGGTCAGAACAGGTCGAAATTTCCTGAGCCCTCTGCTACGGCCTGAGCTCGAATCGCCTTCGGGCGTTAACCACTAACAACAAACAACAACAACAACA
Organism: Amblyomma maculatum; assembly: GCF_055883805.1. NCBI lineage: Eukaryota > Metazoa > Arthropoda > Arachnida > Ixodida > Ixodidae > Amblyomma > Amblyomma maculatum. The sequence goes on along the minus strand of NC_139346.1, from coordinate 91,767,409 downwards.
ACAACAACAACAACAACAACAACAACAACAACAACAAAAAACCCGCAACACGGGATGAAGCAAAGTGTGTTCTTAGGCAACAACTTGGTGCGACTTTTCACCGCCAAAAATAGCTAAAATTGAAGAGCCAACATTTTGCAAGAGCCTCAAGTCATCAGTATCATTATAAGGGTCGGCACGCGCGTCGGCGTATGCTCCGCGTGTTATCCTTTTGGTTAGATTGATTGTTCTTGTCTGCGATCAGTGTTTTATATCCCTGGCATGTGCTAGCATCGCAGAAGCAGTCGATTTCTTCAGGTGCTCCGCGTGGTGGAGCTAGTGGAGCCGTTTTGCTAAAGCCCCGAGGGACTTTACGTTTTGCCACATTAGTGTCGAAAAATGGCGGCGACGCCGCGCCACCCTCCGAATATGGCCTCCGCATTACACCGCTCGAGCGTTGGTGATCTTGAAGGCCATAATTTGCGGGTCGATCGTTGACTTCCGATAGGCGCGGTTCTCTTTGGAGAGGTTTTGTGGGACCAGCGCGCGATGTTTGAATCGCTATTTCAAACTTGCTGAACGTTTCTTCTTATCGTAATTATTCTTCGCGGTTTGTACGCTGTTCGACGGAATGCGATGGCGTTCTGTCACTGCAACCGTGCAGACCAGTAGAGTAGGATCATTTTGTGGGAGATCGTGCAGAAGAAATATTGGGATGACGATATAATTATAGTATTAAGTAACGAAACCGAAAAGTCTGGAAAGGTTACAATTGAAACACATGCCTTAGTGATACCGAGGACGTGCGATTTGCGGTACTCGCGCGTTCAGATGACAAAACAATGTTTTGCCCCGGCTTGATGTGTTGTCTCGTCACCGTACATGCATTCTGTGCGCGTGAATTTTACGTGCGTTGGAAATTGGGATGACTTGAGCGCCAAATGCGACTTGTACTGAGGCGGCCTAACTTTCCACGTGACTCTAGCGTGATGGCATAACTTTTTGGGAGTCATTCTTTACCAGCGACACTTCTAATCATGACAGTCATGACGTCTCATGATTAGTATGATGTTGCATAAACAATTTCCTCCTGTATTTCCGTATCTCGTGACATCATGTAAACAGTCGTGATTAGAGGTACTGAGTATTGCGTTATACAAGTTAGAAATAAAATGGCAGTGCTGTCCTCGTGACCCGTGCACGATGCAAGCACGCGATGAAGGCGGCCACATCCACGAAACAGTATACTTTCGCCAGGGATTCACTGGAAGAGCTGTAACTATATTACAAAGTTGTCATTATGCAACATGTTTCTGAAGCTTGCGAATAATGATATGCAGACTAATAAGTGCGGGGAGCATGAAATGCTAAAATGTTTGTGTAACAGTGGAAGAGTTTACCTTCCGCTGTTCACATCGTTTTTAAGCTTGAGTGGCTATAGCAATTTACAAAAAAGGAAGCAAGACATTATGTCGGTCTTTAAATATGTTTGCGCAATGCGCAATTTAATATTACGGATGCTCTGGGTTACTGCTTTCACGATGAACGTAACTGCAAACAGGCTATAGAAGCTACCCTCTGCATAATTTGTTTCTCCAAAAAAAAAAAAAAATATAGCTAGGCGTTGGCAAATCTATTCAGCTAAATTCACTCTAATAACTTTCAGTTGCCTGCTGCTATCACATATGTTTTTATCCATAACTAAAGTTGGCCATAAATAGATCTCTCAAGCTCGGTACGTCACATCATGCCCACAATTTGCATTTGCCTCAATAAATTGCGAGAGAAGGGGAAATACAGTGGCAGATACGGTTATTGTAGTTACCCGACTGAACCCTAATAATAACCAGTAAAGAAAATAAGAGCTGGACCAGCCACTGCTTGGGTAGCGTTATGAGCAACCTTAAAAGTTACTTAAATTTTGCGAAGAGTGAGTTTCGTAAAATTTTGCTGCGAGACCGTTGTTTCTACAGTTTCTTCCTTGCAGTTTAACGATTATGAATGAGCCGTTAACCTCTTGAGATATACAGTCAACATGATTTATAAAATACAATCGAGCAAGTTGCCACCACAACCTAAGATGAATCGCACCCGTTTGTGAAAGGATGCTTCAATTCAACTTTATCAGCGATAACTCATCATTCACTGCGACGCAAAGCTCACCAGCGAAAAAGAGCCGAAGAGTCAATTTTCGCAGATGGCATTGATTGAACGGAGCGTTCCGCAGTGTCCCTTTAAATATGGCTTGTTCTTAAATCAGGGACACAAAAGAAAGCAGTCTGCCCGTTATTGTTACATGGTCTATATGTAGGACGAATCAAGGACATATTTTATGGTAATAAAATTCTCCACACTGTTTTCGCCTCTTCAATATAGAAACTCGTGGTCCAGACGACGCCTGCTATGGGATTGCACAGAACCTGTTTGCAATTGCGCCGCGATACTTTGGACTGCAATGGCAGCAAAATCTCTGCTTCACTAATGAGATAATTCCTTGACTCTATGTTACTGCTGAAAACTACCGAAAACCACTGATAATTACCAAATACGTGAATGGTGCCCTTTTGGCTTTATGCACATCAGTTCTTAGGTGCAATACCATTGCTGACGCGCATTACCTTTTGCCATATACACGAAAGATTGTGAAAACATTTTCACTGTCGCTGGTTCCACGTCAAAAGCCGCAATTAGCTGATGCCAGTCGGGTGAGTGCATGTAAGGTGTGAGCATTGCTATAGGGAGATACGTGGTTCCGCCATGGGACGTCGTTAAGTTGCACCTCACAGGCATTTCAAACTCAGCCACGTTATATTCCAGGCACCTCGACAGAATAACAAATTAGTAACACTCATTTTCCTATATGCTTTCCCCGTGCAATGATATATAAGCAGATATTAATGCGAAATTCTTTCCCCAGAGAGGTGTTATTTCTTCTCGTTTTCCTTCGTGATTAGTGATTACGGGCAGATCACTTTCTTGGCTACCGGGTCTATAGTAGCTAGAAAAAACTGTGCAAAAATTGTATATTCGATGATGCATCCTTTGAACATTGGAATAGAGGGCTTTAATTCTGACATTTGCGCAAAGTAGGTGCAGCTTTCATGAACTGTTTTCTCAAACTGAAGTAAACTGTCTTTGTTTAAAATATTGATTTCTTTTATGTGATGATATTTGTTTTCTTCGGTGTTATATCACACCATCAACATCAAACAGCTGCACTAAGAGGAAGCATGCAGAGAAAACAGTGGATAGAGATACTGCTTCGAGCGTAATTTTTTTTTCCAAGCTTCGCGCCTTGTCTTTGGTGCACGAGTTCTACAACGGCGGCGGGCGCGGTCAGAAATAAACAAGCATTCACAAAAGGCGCGTCGCATACTCGTCTTCCGCCGCCGTCGCACCCCCACATTCATCTCTGGTGTTACAATGCGTGACGTCACGGTATGGGGAGGAAGAATAAGAGAAGGGCGAGTGGATGCCGGTTTCGTTAGGAGGGATTTCAGGGAATGGAAGATTGACAAAGGGAATTGGAAAGAGCAGGGAGTCGGAAAAGCCATTGAAACAGCATGGCCTCAGTTTTAGCAGCCCAATACTATCATCATTTGGCGCCATCATCCTTGAGTAAAGTCACAGGTCTGTTTTTACCGCCATGCAATTTTTTTTATTTAAATGCAATCAAATCATTCGCCTTTCTATTGTTTTTCAAATATAACTTGATCTACAAATCCCAGTGTTCATCTCCCGCGTGCTTTCTTCACGTTTTCATTACTTGTCATCTATCCCCTCCAATCGTTTTCGTTTTAGACATGCATGTATACGTAAAAAAAAAAGTTTCTCTGCTGCCCACTTCAAAGCTAATCCCCCTGTGTAGGTATGTGCCATATGTTATTTGATCACCAATGGCCGGCGCCCTTCACGGTGACTTAAGTAGTACATGGCATAGTGAAGATATCGGCGCAAAATTAAAAACACTAGTTCATAAAATAAAAAAAAAAGAGTTGTTGCTGTAGCTGACCGAAAAGCGGAATTTAGGCCACTGCAGCGGTTTGTTTCACTTTTGTGGATAACGATATTTTGACAGGGAGGTGGGGTTCGAAGGCAAGCGCCATTCGAGTTCTGCCAAAGCAAATATTTCGTGGCCCCGAAAGGGGTCAGAAAAAAAAAAAGCTGACACAGCAGCTTTGCCTTTTGGGGCAGGAGATGGTATCGGCGGAAATCAGCAGAGACTGCCCGACGGCGTCGCTCAAAGTGGGTAGTGGCGAGCGGTGGCTTCCATGAGTCGTAGGAATGCGCCGTGGACCGTTGATGGACTCCCACCAAATCCATGCCAAGTAGGACTAGGTCAGCTGTAGTGCGAGTTTTCGGCCGCTTCTGATGAGCCGATGCTTGGCTTTCTGCCAGGCACTTTCGATATTTTCGGTGTGGGCCCCGTTTACCGGATCAACGAAATTGGCAGAATGGTTCACAGTTTTGTGAACCAAATTCATACCCACTCCGTTGTCATCCGTCAGCTGCGGCACACAGTTGTAGGCGGCCCACTCATCGCTGACGACCGTGGTCCCTGGCGTGACGTTGGCGGCCATGATGGGGCCCAACGTCGCCGCGTTCCGGCTGTCCACCCTGAAAAGGCGCAGCTCGTGCGTCGAGACACACACCATCCAAAAAATCCAAGGAACATGGTCCACCACACCGCCGTAGTTATTTTGCCGGTGGTGCAGCACGTTGTCGCCGGCTAACAAGCATCCTTTGTTGGCCTTCGATCCGTTTGCCTCTCATCGCACATTCATCGATTTGGACTTCTTCGCCTGGTCCCCCCATCGGAGGTTGCAGCCGGAGTTCAGCGGCGGTCCCTTCCCGGGCGAAAGTCGTCCAGTCGGTCCTTGTCTGCTTCGACAGGTTGAATAGTCCGTTTTGCAAATATTCCATTATGGTCGGCGTGATGTGTTTCGTCGTGCAGTCTGGTGGCGCGTCATTGAAGCCTAGTTGACCACAGATGCTCCAAATCTCGGATGTTGACGGGCGACCTGCGGTGATGGTGGACGGCTGAGGTCGCACTGCTGACGACTGCGGCGCGAGTCTGAGCGCCCGTAAGAATTCCTCTTGGGCGTCCCAGCCTGTAAAAATGTGTGTCATGGCAAGCAAGCGGGGATCCATACTGGTAGATGTCATAGTGGTCAATCTCTTGCCTGCCTGTCACTAGTCGACGACTGTCACGGCGGCCAAGAGTGGTGTGACTCGAAGGCTTTCCCTCTTTATATACACTGTGCACGACTTCATAACTGACGTATCAGAGGAGAGGCGAGGGCCTTACGGACGTTGCAGACCCAAGCTCGGCCCGGCATGCTGTAATACCCTCTTTACACAGCCGGCTTAACCGAGGTTACGCTTAACCGAGGTTACCGAACTTAACCACAGTTAACCGCCAATCGCGGTTAGCTGTCAGCTAACTGCCATTCTCGGTTACGGCCGCCATTGCCCATAAAGTACAGCCGAAGCGACGCGGTGATCTGCGGAACGAAGCAGCATTTACAAACATTTTATTTATAATGTAGTTTTCGGAGTGCCGTCCGGCAAGGCGTCAACAACGCGGTGAAACCCCGCACGATGGCAGCACCTCATCGACCATCGTAAACACCGCCGCGTTGGCCCCTCCTCCCGCAGGAGACCGTACGCGAACGACACGGCGGTTCACTAGCGCCGACGTCAGAAACAAAGCGTGCTAAATTTATTGGCATCTGGAATACTGAGCCGAATTTCAGAATTGAATCACTCCTGATCACTGACCAGCGGCAAATTGCTGGCAAGACCGATTACAGCGATACTATCGTTTCTGCTCAAGCCGCCAGTACATTGCGGCTCACCGTTCTGCTTATACTAGCTCTGCGATTAATGTATCGTCAAAGTTTATGATTTCGTTATTTTACGGCGGCAGAATAGGATTCACAATAAGGATGTTTCATGAGTACACCATTTCGACAGCGTTGATCAGTTCCAAAGCGCCGATCGCCGCGGCTTCGAATAGAAATAATTTAGGCCTATCGACGACTAGGGGGTTACGCACCCCGCCGTAGTTCGCCGCGCTCGCTCGCTTCACCGCCGCTGTAAGTGTAACGTACCTCAGCCTGCTCGCAGCATCCCGCACAGCAAGCGTTGCGAACTTGTGCATTTTCATTATAAAGCTAAGACCGCGCATTTTTTGACGTTCCGCACTCAGCATCAAGCCGCACAAACGATACTGCAAACACAGGATGGGGCTTCAGTACACAGACGCTTGGCTGTAGGCAGTACCTGAAGACGCCGGGCGGCACAATAGACACCGGCTATTCAATACGGGTAAACGAGTACACTGCTGAAACAGACACGCTCGTGCGCTTCGCGCACTCGAGTGCCGACGACAGCCTCCGTCGACAGACGCCGCCATAACCTCGATTAACGACGCAAACCGAGGTCGCCAAACTCGGTTTGCGATAACCACGGTTAGGGGTGTAACTGTGGTTTGGTCTGCCGTGTAAACGGGCTAACCACGGTTTCGCGTAACCGCAGTTACGTTAACCGTGGTTAACTCTGCCCGTGTAAAGAGGGTATTGCGTGGCTAGAAAGCAAAAATGTTTTTTTTTTTTTTCAGAGGACTCTTTTGCAGTCTTTGTTGAAACGAAAGTAGGCAGACCTGCGTCTTTATGGCGCATTGACACTGGCGATTCGCGAAAATGCGGCAGGGAAGGAGCGTGAGAAATGGGCCGAAACCTACCATTTGATATGTAAGGGATCGTCACTCGAACTCTGTGGCGTTGACTGCCCGGATGGCCGGAAACCTACAATAATCGGCTGGATTCTACTAAGTCAGCCAGAACCGGGAAGGCATTGAAATGTTGACGGAGAAGCGGACCTACTATAGTGGCTATTATCCAACAACGACCACTAGTCATGTGCGTATGATTGCGCTAATCCTCGAATGGGTAAAATAACCTGCTAATGTGGATGGTGCCTCTGGTTTGAACGACAAAGCTCGGGTATTGTCTAAAGAAATGTACGTGCTTGCTTGCAGGCTCCGTGGCTTGTCGTTTCGACATTGCCACACCAGAACTTGTGGCACAAGAAAAGCCACAATCGCGAAAACGCAGAGCTCCCTCAGAGGGAACCAGGAAGGCATCGAAACTGTCTCCTAGTAGCAGTTAGGGACCACCGCAACGGGGAAAGAGTCATTTTTGCCATTTCAGAAAGTAGCAAGTGTGAAGACCTGCTGCTTCCGCACTTAAATTTTCTCATCTGTTATTTTTGCCTCGATAAAACTATGGAATTTTTGCTTTTAGAAAAACTATTAGAATCCGCTTTTGTTGTTGCAATTTATTTAGTAAAAAATCGCAAACTTTGCTTCAGGAGCGACACGCTGCAAAAATGTTCATTTTCAACTTAATACTGGCATGATGCCTTCAATTGTTTGGATTAAAGCATTTTTTCTTTATTATGTGAGTTACGTTCTTAATTTCACACAAAGTTTGGAGCTCTAGATAGCTAGGTATGTTCTCTACAAGGCATCAAAATCACACGAAATTTGAAAATAGCAAAAAAGGCAAACGCAGCTTTGACTCAGTTTTTAAAGAAAAATCAAACATCTTCGATTTTTATTAAAATCCCTCTCAAGAATCCCCAGTACCTCAAAAATATAGCAAATTAAAAGTGTTACATTACATTGTTTAAAATTTTAAAAATAAATCCCAGCGCTTGTCCTCAAAATTGCCGATATTCAGCATTACACTCTGGCACCATTCAATACCACGCGTCTAAATCCGGTACTTGCATGGTCACCTCTATGCCAGGGTTATTAATGGTAATTTGGCGTAGTCATTCTAATGCATTCTTCTCTTACTACTTCGCGTCCTGCACCGCGATAAGTGGACATTGTGAGGTCGTCTTGGCTGGCCATTTCTCCCGAAACGTATCCACCTTGACTGACCTTTGCCCTTGCGAGCGCGTTATTTGTTGTCGAAACTACAAGCCAGGGATCCTGCAAGCAGCTACATTGGACAATGTCCGAATTTCGTCCTGCCGGGTTAGAGCAGTTGTATACGCACACGACCAGTTGTTGTTGGATAATAGCCACTGCCGTAGGTCTGCTTCTCTGTCAACATTTTAATGCCTTCCTGGTTCCGGCTGAATTAGGGAGCTCCGCGTTTTCGCGATTGTGGCTTTTCTTGTGCCACATGTTCTCGAGTGGCAATGTGGAAACGACCAGGCACCCACCCTGCAAGCAAGTACATTTCTTTTGACAATACCCGAGCTTTTTTGCTCAAACTCGACACACCATTCACAACTAGTTGTTGCTGGATAATAGCCACTCTAGTAGGTCCGCTTCTCTGTCAACCTTTCAATGCCTTCCCTGTTCTGGCTGAATTCGTAGAATTCAGCTGGTTCTTGCAAGCTTCCGGCCATCGGGACAGTCAACGTCACAGAGTTCGCGTGGGGAGCCCTTATATTACAAATGATAGGTTTCGGCCCCTTTGTGAGGCTCCTTCCCTGCCGCAATTTCGCGAATCGCCAGTGTGAATGCACCATAAAGAGACAGGTCTGCCTACTTTCGTTTCAACAAAGACCGCAAAAGTGAGACTCCAGAGGAGATCCTTTCTTAACCCATATATATTAGCAAAAATGTACCCGGATGACTTTAACCCCGCGTGCAGGTTCTGTGGCGAAACAGCCACGTATGATCACATACTACGGCATTGTAGAGATGAACTTCCACCGGAGGATCTGTTACTAATTCCTTCTCTTGAGAGATGGGAGGCCGTTCTGGTCAGCTCGGATTCGGGAATCCAAGCCTTGGCCACCGAGTTGGCCTATAATGTCGCCGCCAGCCATGGACTGGAGGCTACCGAGAGCTTTCTGCATCTGCATTTTGACGAAATAAATGTTTTCCAATCCAAAACATTCCTCTTAGTGACAGTGTTTGATGTTGATGGTGTGATATAACACCGAAATAAATATCACCACATAGAAGAAATAAATAAATTAAACAAAGACAGTTTACTTCATTTTGAGAAAACAGTTCATGAAAGCTAAACCTACTTTGCGTAAATGTGAGAATTAAAGCTCATTATTCCAATGTTCAAAGGATGCATCATCGAATATACAATGTTTGCACAGTTTTGTCTAGTTACTATCGACCCGGTAGCCAAGAAAGCAATCCGCCCGTATTCACTAATCACGAAGGAAAACGAGGAGAAATAAAGACCTCTCTGGGAAAACAATTTGCATTAATATCTGCTTATACATCATTGCACAGGGAAAGCATATAGCAAGTTAGAAAAAAAATGAGCGTTGCTAATTTGTTATTCTCTCGAGTGCCTGTATAACGTGGATGAGTTTGAAATGCCTGTGAGGTACAACCTATCGATGTCCCATGGCAGAATCACGTATCTCCCTATAGCAATGCTCGCACCTTATATGCGCTCACCCGACTGGCATCAGCTGAATGCGGCTTTTGACGTGGAACCAGCGACAGTGAAAATGTTTTCACAATCTTTCGTGTATATGGCAAAAGGTAATGCGCGTCAGCAATGGCATTGCACCTAAGAACTGATGTGCATAAAGCCAAAAGGGCACCATTCACGTATTTGGTAATTATCAGTGGTTTTCGGTGGTTTCCAGCGGCCAAATACAGGCAAAGAATTATCTCATTAGGGAAGTATAAATTTTGCTGCCATTGCGGTCCAAAGTATCGCAGCAAAAAGCAAACGGGTTCCGTACAATCACATAGCAGGCGTCGTCTGGGCAACGAGTTTCCGTATTGAAGAGCGGAAAACACGGTGAAAAATTTTATCCCCATAAAATTTTTCCTTGATTCGTCCTACATATAAACGATGTAACAACAACGGGAAGACTGTGCTTTCTTTTGTGGCCCTGACTTAAGAACAAGCCATATTTAAAGGGACACTGCGGAACGCTCCGTTCAATCAATGCTATCTACGAAAATGACCCCTCGGCTCTTTTTCGCTTGTGAGCTTTGTGCCGCAGTAAAGGATGAGTTATCGCTGATAAAGTTGAATTGAAGCATCCTTTCAAAAGCGGGTGCGATTCATCGTAGGTTGTGGTGGCAACTTTGCGGATCGTATTTTGGTTATTGCTCATAACGCTACCCAAGCAGTGGCTGGTCCAGCTCTTATTTTCTTTACTGGTTATTATTAGGGTTCAGTTGGATAACTACAATAACCGTATCTGCCACTGTATTTCCCCTTCTCTCGCACTTTTTTGAGGCAAAGGCAAATTGTGGGCATGATGTGACGTACCGAGCTTGAGAGATCTATTAATGGCGAACTTTAGTTATGAATAAAAACATATGTGATAGCAGCAGGCAACTGAAAGTTATTAGAGTGAATTTAGCTGAATGGATTTGCCAACGCCTAGCTATATTTTTTTTTGGAGAAACAAATTATGCAGAGGGTAGCTTCTATAGCCTGTTTGCAGTTACGTTCATCGTGAAAGCAGTAACCCAGAGCATCCGTAATATTAAATTGCGCATTGCGCAAACATATTTAAAGACCGACATAATGTCTTGCTTCCTCTTTTGTAAATTGCTATAGCCACTCAAGCTTAAAAACGATGTGAACAGCGGAAGGTAAACTCTTCCACGGTTACACAAACATTTTAGCATTTCATGCTCCCCGCACTTATTAGTCTGCATATCATTATTCGCAAGCTTCAGAAACATGTTGCATAATGACAACTTTGTAATATAGTTACAGCTCTTCCAGTGAATCCCTGGCGAAAGTATACTGTTTCGTGGATGTGGCCGCCTTCATCGCGTGCTTGCATCGTGCACGGGTCACGACGACAGCACTGCCATTTCATTTCTAACTTGTATAACGCAATACTCAGTACCTCTAATCACGACGATGTGTCATGAGATACGGAAATACAGGGGGAAATTGTTTATGCGACTTCATACTAATCATGACTCGTCATGATAAGTTGTGTCACTGATAAAGATTGATTCCCAAAAAGATATGGCGTCACACTAGAGTCACGTGGCAAATTAAGCCGCCTCAGTACAAGTCGCATTTGGGGCTCAAGTCATCCCAATTTAAAACGCACGTAAAAGTCACGCGCACTGAATGCTTGTATGGTGACGACACAACACATCAAGCCGGGGCAAAACATTGTTTTGTCATATGAACGCGCGAGTGCCGCAAATCGCACGTCGTCGGTATCACTAAGGCATGCGTTTTGAATTTTAACCTTTCCAGACCTTTTCGGTTTCGTTACTTAATACGATGATTATATCGTCATCACGATATTTCTTCTGCACGATCTCCCACAAAATGATCCTACTCTACTGGTCTGCAAGGTTGCACTGACAGAACGCCATCGCATTCCGTCGAACAGCGTACAAACCGCGAAGAATAATTGCGAGAAGAAGAAACGTTCAGCAAGTTTGAAATAGTGATTGAAGCATCGCGCGCTGGTCCCACAAAATTGCTCCAAAGAGAACCGCGCCTATCAGAACTCAGTGGCAAAAAAAAAAAAAAAAAAAAAAATGTTACTATTGCGGCCATAGAGCGGCGCACAGCACAGCATCAACGATTGACTCGCAAATTATGGCCTCCAAGATCACCAACGCGCGCGCAGTGTAATCTCGGAGGCCATATTCGAACGGTGGCGCGGCGTGGTGCGGCGTTGCCGCCATTTTTCGACACTCATGAGGCAACGCGTGACTCTAGCAACGCGGCTCCCTTGGCTCCACCACCCGGAGCACCGGAGCAACTGCCGGGGCGGAGCGAAGCAAGCGATCATGCCAGCAGCGGTGGCTCTGCTGTTGCAAGGCTCGGCGGCACGCGCTACAAGTATGGGCGCGCCCACCGCGAGCGAGGCAGTTCTGATTTTGTTGGTGATGGGGAAGAAATGGGCTGCATCTGTGATGCTAGCACATGCATGGGATATAAAACACTAATCGCAGACAGGAACAATCAATCTAACCGAAAGGATAACACGCGGAGCATACGCCGACGCGCGAGCCGACCCTTATAATGACACAGATGACTTGAGGCTCTTGAAAAATTTGCCTCTTTAATTTTAGCTATTTTTGGTGAAACGTCGCACCAAGTTGTTGCATGAGAACGCAGTTGGCTTCATAACGTGTTGCGTTTTTTTTTTCTTTTAGTCTTTAACCCCCGAAGGCGACTTGAGATTAGGCCGTAACAGAGGGCTCAGGAAATTTCGACCTGTTCTGACCTGCTGTTGTTTGTTAACATGCAGTGACAGCGCACAGTGCTGGGGCGCCTTGCATCTATCTAAAAACGGGGGGGTGTTTAACCCATACTAGTATTTAGCTGCCGGGTGTCTCACGCCTACGTCACGAACGCACCAAAAATCGGTTGCCACGCATCGATCCTTTGCATATTTGCATATATAGTACTGAATGCACCCCCCCTCCCCCAAAAAAAAGAAAGAAGAAAAAGTTGACCCCATAGAAGCATAGAAATTCAAATAACAATTATGCTGTGTTTTTCACTTCTAACCACGCTTGTAATCCCTGACTATAATCATTCCTTAATTGGCAAAATATAATCAAATCCTTTACGCTCTTCGCATTTAGCCTATATATATATATATATATATATATATATATATATAGTTCTTGGCAACGAAGAAATTGTTTTGCGAATAATTTTGTTAAGGAGTTTTGTTTTTTTACAATTTCCGTCGCTCTTGCCAGTAATATATAGAGCAGTTCCATTTATTACTTTTTGTTTCCGCGTAAGCTTCCTTGGCATGCAAGCTATAGCTGGAAAGAGCAGTACGAGCAGTCATGTACTATTTTGTTGCGTTCCATTTATTACCTCTTACATGCAAGCAGCACCGCGAGTCACTCATTTTTTAATCAGCGAAATCTACTGACTTTAAAAACATGAGCAGTAACGGAGAACGTAGAGCGACCATTTCTCCCGAATATTTGTTTGGGGACACAGTTAAATTTTCGAATCAAGGTAATCGGGAAGAGTTACTGTGATATAGCAAGAGTAATGCGGCGCCATGCCTGCGTGCTAAATACTACAGCTGTCAAACATCTGTCTTCCTTCGTCGCTTGAGGTGGTGGTAGTGAAAACATTTATTATAATACATAGAGGTATATACACTAGGTGGGATGCCTAGACAGGCACTCGACTGGCGTTTGCCGCCACCCGGGCGCGCTGCGTTAAGACCTTTTGGGCTTCTAGGGTGCAGCAGCCGGACAGGGTCGCCTCCCAGTTCTGTCGGGTGGGTTTGTTGATAGGGGGCAAAAGTGGGGCTTTGTGGCAGGCCCACACCATGTGGTAGGTGTCAGACACCTCCCTACAGTGCGAGCACAGCCCGTCGAATTGCGGATCAAAATGTTTTAGAGTAGCCGGGCACAACAATGTATTAGTGAGCTGGCGCAGGAGCACCCGCTCGTTAGCCTTCCCCGGCCCTTTGAACGGGATGGGAAGAGTTTGGTGCGTGGATCTGTAATATTCACATATTTCTTTAAATTTGGAAACTGGGCTGAAATCAAAATCCTGGTCCGCCTCGGTTCCCGTGGGAAATGCCCGGAGAGAGAGCGCGCGGGCGGCGGCGTCGGCTGCCTCATTCCCTTGGAGACCTTGGTGACCTGGAGTCCAAACGAGAGATCGGTACGCGGGATCCGAATCTCGACCACAATTTTGGTATATGCATAAGCTAGGGGAGCAGTCCACCCTTGCTGGACGTTCCGACAAGCCCCTCGCGAGTCGGTTATGATGTATTTGGAGGAGGAGTCAGAGGCTGCGAGGGCGATGGCAACCTCTTCTGCGTGGGTTGGTGACTGCAACATGTCCAAAGGGGACCATAATGGTCGGCGCCTGGTGCGAGCGGAAGCCTTGAACCGCCATTATGGAAGCAAACCAGTAGTTTTCTACGTGGCCCGAACCCTAGGGGTTGGTACACAGCCGCGGTCACCCACAAGGGCAAAACAGTAGATGGCCTTACGTTCAAGGCCCAATCGCTTGAGGAGGCTGAGAGATTCTTGCTCTTGTTTCTAGCGGAGATGTATCTTGACGCACCCAGATGCAAAGTAATACGCTTGGCAATTGATACGTTTCTTCGTTGTCACCCACGTGCTCAGGACATATATGTATAAAGGGCACCGCAATAAGGAAAAATGCTAAAAACGCAAAGAGAAAGCCCCGACAGCACAAACATGCGTGCGTGCAGCTTCGAAGCACGCTCGTAAACCGCCGAGATCACGGTGGCCGAGACCAGCGCGGTGAACGCCAACAGCGAGAAAGTGGGGGAGGCAAGCGGCGCCCGTAGTGCGGCGGCCGCCGCCATTTTTCGACACGCTTGAGGAATGAGCCTATCTGGTCACCGGGTCACCACGGAGTCCGACGATATGTGTCGGCATTTTTAAATATGACGCAGTCACAAACAGGGAAGTAATATTGAATTAATTCGATCTCTGAAAAACACTGCTTTGCATATAACAAAAAAAAAAGTTACTCAGACCTGCAGGTTGGCGCAAATTTCGCGACACCGCGAATTTCATACCACCCCTTGTCAAAATTTCAGCACCATAATTACAAATTATAACCCTTCAACAATTTTAGTTCAATGCGCAGCAACAACATACCTTAGGGTCTCGCAGGGTGCGGATGTCGACGTCGTTGCGACGATCGACACACTTCCGCTTAATCCGACGAGTACGTGTGATTAGGGAACGAAAACACACGCACTTTTGGTCTGCTTTCATAGTTGCCTTTGCATTTGGGAACGCAGCAGCGACCCATCGCTTCCACAGCAAGCAGCCAGGTCAATCACAAATTCACAACTTTCCACTCGGAACTCCCAAGCACAAGAGCAATAGGACGCAGCACCACGTGCTGACACCCGCGCATCCGGCAACACGAGGCGACGTTGCATGGCTGATTGACACATGAGGTGGGTGTTTGTCAGTTCCTGTGGAATGCCGGGGTTGCAGATGGGCCTAGGCAGGTCGAAGTAGTGTGACGTCACATAGGGGGAGAGGGAAAGCGCACATGCCTTGAAGATTCTAAATGACCCTGGTTGAGGCATTGGAAAATGCCACTACTCCCCCTTGCGACTGTATAGACCTTTGCATCAGGCGAGGGAGTCGCCGAAATTCCTCTTCTCCGTACAGTAGGAAACAGGCTTCGCTGTACCTTCCACAGTGCTTGCGCGGGATACACTCGACTGTCCAGTGAACAATATGGTAGCACCCAGGAAGCCTGTGAAGAAATGACCAAAGTTAAAGCGCACAATAATATGAGGACAGTGAAGAAGACATGAGACACACTGTCCTCGTGCGCTTTAACTTTCGTCATGTATCACCAACACGCCCAAACAACCATTTTGCTGAGCCTGTGAAGTTCGCTAAACCTTCTGATGTCCCATACGGTCCTTTATTTCTATCGCTCCCCTCTATACTTCACCTATTGTTGCCGGCGTTACCTGCAGGCGTTACTTGCCGCTGCAGAGCGCTTGTTCCCTTCTCGCGTCGCCTTCCTACCATAGCTGTCACTCCAGCGCGCAGCTTTGCGCAGTGTTCAGTGTTGACTGTGATATAGGGGACCAGTGGACATTGTTTTTTTATGCATTCTCGTATTGCTATGTGCGCGTCTTTCCCTCTGCTCATGTGCATGCAATGGCATATATTGACGATATAGCCATTTTCTCGTCAACCTGGGCGGAGCACATCAAACACCTGCAGGTGGTACTGGAGATTCTGAAAAGGGCAGGCTTAACGGCAAACGCTCCCAAATGCAAGTTTGCACAAGGGAAGGTAAAGTTTAGAGCACATCACTCGAAATTTCAACTAAGACATGCCCATGAAAAGAAAGTACAATCAGTACCTTACTGACCTATCGTACAACGTTCCAGTTCGTTCTAAATGCCGTCTCAATGTAGCAGATCGTGATAATCAATCACAAGCCTCGTCGAACGAAAAACGAAACAGCTGTTCGTGATGATTCGGAATCTTCTTCGGAAGACCTGAGCGTCGTCAGAGGACGCGATGCAGCGCAGGAAACTGTCACTTTGTTCTGCATCTAATCACGACGAAAGTATTTTCTGGCCGTGAAGACTGTTTCGCTCAAGCGGATGCTGAACCGACCCTGCTGCACGACATCGGGAACAGTACCGACGTGGATTCATCAGATTAATCAAGCAGCGAGGACTCGGCCAACGATACTGTACCGTCGATTGTAGAGAGCGACGATGACCTGGTATGATGGTACTTTCTTCTGTTTGTCGCACACTCCGTAAGTTAAGAGAGCGGCAAAGTAATTGGTAACGTATGTTCATTCCTTCTTGGCAGCAGGGAACCATATGAGAAAAATCCCCCCTCCCCTCATTCGAACTATTTATTTATTTGAAGAGGTACGTACCTTCCTATCATAAAGTAATTGGAGATGAGAACGGGCTGCGGCCCTTGAATGCAAGCGAACATAACAAATGAGTAAATGGATCCGAGTCCTTTACTTTACACAATTCATGTTAGCATTCTTGAATAAACAACGGACGCGAATCAATGTGAATGATGTTATCCTACTCTACCGATGCCTCGGTTAAGATAAAGGGAAGTTGAGGAGAGCATGTTGCCGGGCTAGTTGGTGATCCATTAAGTAAAACATTTAGCGGAAACATAGAACACAAAGGACAAAGAAGAAAACATAAGACGTTTGACAAGCGCTAAATACCAACTCCTTATTCAAGCCGAAGTACACAGCTTCTATATGAAAACATCGACCATGCGCAGAAGGGGACAGATAAAACAGTAGTAGTTAATGCAAAGACATGTATAGAAAGGCACATTCCGCCGAGTACATGTGTACAGACGTATCGCTAACACAACGATCGGATAGCTTATCTGTATGATATGCCTCTAATAGAAGTCTTGCCTTATAATTCCCACTTTTGCCCAGCATCGCCGTCTTCCCGAATCCTGCCCTACACTTACAAGAAGCAATGTGCCGCACAAGGTTGACGTTTTCGTCTTCAATTTCAACGTTTCGAGCATGCCAGTTTGGCCAACATATGAGGCACCACAAGAGAGGGGGATTTGGTAAACCACTCCCACTGTACAGTTCACATAGGGCGACACGTGCTTCTTGCTGCAACCCACGCCGGCACACCCGGAAAGCTTGTTGGGTGTCTGCCCGCAACTTTTCTAAGGTTGTGAGACAAACGGTTTACATAGGGCACCGCAACCGCCTTGGAAGAACGGGGTTCAGCTCTTCTTCGGGTGCCATTCTCTTTTTGCAGGATGGCCTCAGCTACAGCTGATATGACCGGTCTAGGGTAACCTGCTGCTACTAGCCTCAAAACCTGATCATTCAGACTATCTTGCAATTTATGAGGGCAAAACTTTTGAAGCGCAGACTCTAAGCAAAGTGAGGATATGGCTCTTTTAACCACTTTAGAGTAACTTAATAAATCTTTTCTGGATCTGGGGGAGTACATCCAGCAAAGATGCTCATCGCAGAACATCAGCTCGGGGTCTAAAAAAGCGAAGTATTATATCGGGAAGTTCGTAGGTGAACACTAACCCTTGTCTGAGTTGATTAAAAAGAAGATAAAACCAGATTAATAACATGGGCGGAGGATGTAAAGGTCCTCGTTTCTAAAAAAATTAAAACGTTGTCGACATATCTAGAAACTTTAAAAACAGGCCCTCCTTGAACAGACTGTGCACGTAGGCGGTCAGTTGAAGATAAAAATATGTCACATAAAATGGGCGCTATGCAAGAGCCAATACAAATGCCTTTACGCTGCAGAAAAAACTGATTGTCAAGAGAGATGAAGGTTACCTGTAAATAACGTTCTAGTAATGGTAAAAAATTATCAAGAGAAATCCCAGCTGCGTTCTGGAAGGCCACAGCCCCCGAAGCTTCCCCCAATGCAGTCTCTCACAGAAACTAACAATTCGGCATGCGGCACTGAATAAAACAAATCTTTTACGTCAATAGAAAAGGCGAAAGCCATCCGATCATTGTTCTGCACAAACTCAATAACCTATTGCGATGTTTTTTATCAGAAGGGGATCATCCACAGAAATAGGCTTAAGTTTGTTCAACAAGAAATTGCTCACGTTGTGCTGCCAAGAACCCCTCTCGCTAACGATGGTCCTGAAAGGCATTTCCGGTTTCTGTGTTTTGGCCGAGAAAAAAAGCGCCAAACGCTTCCGCGAACTAGCATCAATAGCTTTTGCTAGTCAGAGCAACTGCAGGCTTTTACAAAAAAGCTATCAACTTTGTTTTTACCCTCACTTGGCTGCTTTCAACATGAACAAAATTTTTGTGCACTGCTTGGAGGGCTTTTTCAATATACAAGCCATTAGGCATGACAACGAACATGCCTTCTTTGTCTGACTGTAGTAGGCTTAAACCACAATTTTTAAAATGTATAACTATCGAATTCGCCTATAACACTCCCATCTTAAGGGACATTGGATATTTGGCGTACCTTTTCAAACAGTCCATTCTCTCCGGAAGGCATCGTTCCTGGTCCTCTTCTGGAGCCTTTGAGGATATGCTCCTGTTGATGGCTAGACGCTCATGGAAGGGGACCTTAGGCTGAATGCCAAACTTCAGGCCTTTCTCCAGGACACGCAAGATCCTTTCAGGGACAGAAGCTCCACCGGCGAAGATGACACGCTCTTTCTGTCAGTCGTAATCTTGGCAGACATGGAACGAAGATGTCCAAGGTCGACTTTCCAAAGCTGCTCAATAAGGCGTGAAGCCAAAAGCTTGGAATCAGTAAACTTCTTATTGGCGATCCAACTGGGATACACACTTAGACATGGAACTCTCGACCAGTCATGAAAGAGCCGGATTTGGCGCCACAACTCTGAGCGCAAAGTCTTGATGAAACGCTTCACATGGCCCCATGAAGGTTGTATGGGTCCAACAAGAGCACTCACACTGTCAGGAGTCACCCCTATCCGGAGGCAGAAGGCTAACCTCCGAGACTGACATATTGCGTTGACAATTTGTACCACAAGAAGATCGATGAGGAATTAACTAGAAGGCGGAGACACACAAAGGGTGGGCCTCCTTCTACTGCCCCCATAAATCTTCTTGGGGTGCAAATTGTCAGCGCATTGTCAAACATTGTAAGCTTTGCGGGTGCGTGCCTGCGTTTGATGCCACGTGTGTGCTTGGTAGGCGAGGCGCAAGGTTAGGTCGTGAGATATGAGGCATATCCCATTAGCAGGGAAGGCGATAAGTGTGTCAGCGCGCCTTCAATCACCTTGTCTAGAAAAGAAGTGCACCTCAAGAACAGTTTGCCCCATTTTGATTAGTTTTCGCTTGTATGGTTTTTCACCCAGTCTGCGCATGCGCTGCCGAAGTGCTTTTATGGAACTTTCTAAGTAAAACATCAGTTGATGTTTGGCGCTCGTCCTGTCTTCTTCGATGTCTGTGTCTCTGTTATATGCGCTAGTCTTTTTATTAATGAATACAGCTTTCAGTTTTGAGGGTGACAAAGAAGCTAGCTAAAAACGTATTTTTTATCGGTGCTCTCGAAAGGGAGAAATTGCGATTAACGTCTGTTAGTGCGCGCCCCATCGGGCCATGAAAAACGATCCGCGGACATTATTTACAAAGCGCGCATGTTGGCAGGATATTAAATATTTAAAAAAATTAAATCACCTGAATTCGGAACCGCTGCCCGAACGCGATAGGCAAGCATCACTGTTTGAGGGACTGGAGGCTGCACTTCTTACCTTATTAAGGTTAAGAGATTCAAGAATAATGCGAAAGCCCGGCATCTCTGTCCTTTAAGTTCAGGGAAAGGAAAGATGCAATCTTTATTTAATTATGGAAAGGTAGCGCGAAAAAATGAGGACACAGAAGAAGGCAGAGACACGGCTCAAGCGCTTGTAAAAGAAAGGAAAAATTTATTAATTTCCAAATACGACAGGCATCACTGCAGCCATTGGGGTTACAAAAGATAAGTTGGCAAAGAATGCTCCTCCAAAGTGTTAAATCAGCTCATTCAGCAATCAAAGCGGGCGGGCGACTACGTTTTCGATTGCGTAAAGAAATAAAATAATTTCAAAATTGTTTCATCCTAGCACAATATGTTCACGTCCCACCTGCATTCTTCAATCTAGACGACCATTGTGTTGCACAGAACAAGCGTTATTCACATAGCAAACTGTTTGGTTGTGTATTAACTACAAATATTTTAACCAGTCAATATGACTACGCACTTGGAACCCCTACAAGGTGTTCTGCTTCAGCATATTAACTTCCGATGAACGCCTGCGACAATCTGTTGATAGGAACCTGACAGTGCGCTGTTGCGAGCGCTCCATTTGCTCGATATTTTCGGCATTGTATGGATCCAATTCCATTGAGGCGTACGCTAGGACTTGTCGAACCATAACCCGGTATGATTGCACAGGTATAATGTATTTGTTGTGCAAGTTGTATAAATTCCTGAATAATTCCGTGCATTTGTCGTAATATATTAGTATCTCACTTAATAATGAAAGCAATGGTTGGACCCAGGTACTTAATGAATGCGACTGTATTTATGCACTGATTACCAACCTTGCAAACATAGTGCAAAAGACGCTCCTTGGTTGTTAGTCATTTATGCAGTCTTTCAGAAGTTCATGTCCCTTCATTCATACCTGTCCGCGTGATTACGCGACTTCAAGTCGCAGAACTCCCCATAGAATCCGCGGTGCTTCAGTCTCCTTCCTAGGGCGGGAAAATTCAAGAGTGCCTGCGCGTGCGTGGACCACGTGTTGCGCATGCAGTTTTTGGTTACACATGTCAACGATCACTGCAGGAGTGAAGCCACTGAAGCCTACTAATTCGCACATGTAATCGTATTCTTCGCCATGCATTCATCGCTCGGGCATGAGGCGATTTCGTGATCTGTGACTTAGCGGGCCGCAAACAAGGGTGCTCACACCACCGCTGGTTCCGACTTCATCTAATTAAACCGCTTTTGGCTGACGAAACCGCCCTGCACAGGGGTATAACGATAAGACCTTACGATAAGACCTTACCTTACTAACTGAAATATTTGTACCTATCCATACCTGAATGGAGTCCGAACTGATCTACACCTCTCACGCGGTAGGAGACGGAAGAAGCTGAAAAGGCACGAAGTTCAAATATTCGTTCAAATCTTGCTCGGAGAGAGGATTCAGTGAAGCAAGACACGGGCCGGTGTGAACATTCGTTGCCGATCGGTGCTTATCGCGAATCGACAAAACTGTCGCCCGACCCTCGCGAGTCACCGGTTTGAATGTTGCTTAAGAGAGACGTTGAAACGCATCGTTGAGAAAGCAGAACGGTAACGTGATGACGTTCTGCGAGCTCGACGTAACGACATGAAAAAATAATCTCTGGCCTTCCAGGCTGGAAAATAACAATTTTTTGCCTAGTAAACTGGTGAGCGTTGCCTTCTAGGCGCCGCCAACAATGAAAGGGCTCTTTGACACTGAGCAAGAAGAGAAGTTAAATCAGGCTCCAAAAGAACAAAAAAAAAAAAAAAAAAAAAAAAAAACTTTCAGCCTGCTGGCTGAGCCCTGCTCAAATATAATTTTCTTCTTTTTTTTTTTTTTTAGATGCACACGGATGACTGCAGTGCTCTTTGCCACGCACCGTCACACAACTGATCTAACGTGATTGCATCATGAACATAAGCGAGTACACAAAACCACGCTGCCGCGAAGGTTGTGCACAACAGCGCAGCGCTCATGAGTCAACATTGCAGTGGTGAACCACGGGACGACAGGAAAACTATGCCACAAAAGAAAATGCTATGTCTTTGTACGAACTGATACCGGACTAAACAATAGGCATGTGCCAAGCAATGAACTGCTAAGTTTGCGAAATACCTAACCGCAGAGAGCGGTGTATAATGAGAACTGTCTCTATCTGCCTCGATCTGCTGAAGACCAGAGTGCACGTGTAAATAGAAGTCTTAAGCTATTTGCGAATAAGTCGACGCCCTTGTATATTTATTAATTCCTGCTGTTTTGCATGCATAGACAACAGAGCTTGCCGTTTGCTGAACTTCAACCGACTAATCAAAGAACTCCACGAAGCAGTCATAAGATAGAAACTGTTATCTTGCATTACTTATGTCATCTTCATCTCCGTGATGATCGGCTGTAGCGGCGGCGAGCAGCGGCTGCTTTCGACGTTCTTTCTCTACTTATGTCTAACGCTTGGGAAGCGTTTTCCAATTGATTAACCAGCAATATTATCGTAATAGTTGTTTCGTGATTGAGCGGAAACTTGATGTAGACAAAAAAAAAGTATATTGCTTCGTAGGGAGACTGTCTATCATGCGAGTCGTTAGCGAGGCGTCGACTTTGGTTGAGAGCGAAGTTTGGCATGTGGCGAGTGGTGAGCTCTTTTGTATTTTTAGAGTAAATTATGCAACTTCAATATTCAAGATGAAAGACGTGAATTGTATAACTGAAAAAGTGTTTGCTTTAAAGGTATACTGAACAAATATCCAAGAATATTGAGAAAGCACCACAATTGCATTCTGCATGCTAAATGCAATTGTGCACACGAGGGAGGTCGAGGGGGACGCTTACAAAGGGCGCCTATTGCGGACAATTGCAATAGGCGCAATAGGCGCCTATTGCGCCTATATTGCGCCTATTGCGCGCTGGAGGGGAACACGAGCAGCAAAAAAAAAAAAAAAAAAAAGCCTATGTCCCTGCGCTTTGTGAGTGCCATGGGTGAAAGGAAATACGAACAGTTGCGAACGACCGTGATGGCCTAGAGTTGTGACATGATATCCGGTTTTGTCACAGCTTTCACAGGAGTCCTATAGGTGCGGCGATTTGAGAAATATTCCATAAAATACTTACTTTGCCCTCATTTCTGTCCATAAAGTGGATTTTTTTGGTCACACCCAATGCGATAGCTACCATCTGCGCTGGAAATCTCTGCGGCAATTTTTTTATTCAGTATATCTTTAACACAGCGTACGTATAAGCAATCTTTGCTTAGAGACAAATATGTTCTGCTGGAAATGATAAACTCTTCACTGCTTTCTTTTTCTTTTTATAAATCACAGAAGTCACTGCACAATGCGTAGAGCTCACCTTCATGCACTGCAGCCTTTTCACTACTATTTTATTCGGACAATATTATTTCTCGCGCTTTTATTGGGTTCACAGTGGCGCACAGTTGGGAGGTTGGGTTGCGCACGTTCACAGTTATTGCCCATAATATTATTTGAAGTGGTCAGCAATTATAAATAAAGGTGATTGCATGGGGACCGAACATACACGGGGTTCGCGGTGCTAACCTCGTACACCTGGGAATTTTAATTAGTTTGAGCATTGGCGAAAGCAGCATGTGGGTGTGTTTAGAAGTTTTATACTGCGTTTGCTAAGCTAGCTTGGTGTTCATACAGTTGGTAGCTGGAAGTGCAAGTAAATGACAAATCTTATTTTGAAGGAAAATTGATTTCCGAGGTTGACCTTGGAGCGTAGTCAGTACCGCGAATTCCGGCCTGAGTTTCGTTGCGGTAATAAGGTGCGGTGAACCTCACAGTAGAGGAAGGAGGGCTGCAAATTTTGATCATCAGTTAACGCTGACTACCATAGCACACTTGTTATATGCGCGATGGACGTGGATGAAAAAAAAAAAACGCTGTTTCATACTGAACAGCACAACAATTATAACAGTAATAACCGATTAGCGCAGCAGGTAATTGCAACATTCATTAAATAAACATCAAGGTGGGAGCAAAGAATTTCTACTGCTCGACTGCCAATAACTACGCTGGAATATGTTGTGTATCGGGCTTTCCAATTAAATTTACTTCCTTCAAGCACTTTCGGTTTCGTCGAGTAGCCGGGCACATTGTTATTGTCAATGGCTTCCATGCGCTCCACAAATATTCGAGAAAAAAAAAAAACGCGCAGGCCTTTTATACCAAGCCAGAAAGTCTTTCAAAAGTGGATGCTTGAGATTTGTGAAGCAACCGTGATCATCCATTTTCCCGCCATATTGCACGCTTGGTAGTGAACACGAAATACAGAATAGACCTCTTCCAAGTAGCGCAACTGCTTTAGCTTCCGTATTTGCTGGGATACCACGCGAAAATGACGGAAGGAGTTCGCTGCATGTGGTTTTTCATGAAACGAACTGCTTGGGGATTGGAGTTCAGGCAAGCCTTTGGAATTGAAATGACCTAGGGGAGACGGGAACAATGCAATAAGGCAGGGTCAGATTCACCCGCGCCCTGTTATGTGTTTACAGGGGTCATCGAATGTGTTCACAGATAACTCGCGCGTCTCTACCGAGGCTAGACCGGACCAGCCCTGTACTTAAGGGCTGGTTGGAAAGTAATCATTTCTTGGTAGCCCGTGCCATCAAACCCACATCGCCCGGAGCCAGGGGCGTAGCCAGGGGGAGGGCTTATGGGGCTTCAGCCCCCCACGAAATGTTTTCGTACTGTCATACACCGCAGACCAAAACAACCACCAGAGCCGGAAATCAATCAGGACTTTGTCTCCAGTATGTCATTTTTACGCTCAAAAAGTGATTTCGGCGGGAATGAAAAAAGCGAAAGGTGCATTTAGTTTTATGAAATCGTTCATCGGGCCATACAATGGAGACAAGCCATACTATCAGACAAGCTGACAAAGCACGCAAATATGGAATGCGTGGAAAAAAAAAAAAACTAGGAGGGAGCGTGACGCCACATGAGCAGCCTCCACTGGCGAAACTCGATTTTCTGACGCCGCGCTGTCTTCTCTGTCGAAGTGGTCTGCTGGTTCGTAACACTTAGGTTGTTAGAGTGCAGGTGCTGCATTATAATCAAAGTTACAAGCACACTGGAGAGAGTGCAGGCAACCATTTCATCTGCGGGCACGTCAGGAAGACTACGTATTCGAACTAATGTTAATTGTTCGGCTGGAAAACTAGTTATGATGAATTTTGAGTTCTGCATTTGCTAAATTTAACGAATGATTTTCGTCTGAAACAATACATGCGCAGCATACTCGATGGAACGAAAGCTCCGGACGGTGCTATTCTTCCTTGCAATCTTTGCATCCCGGCATGCAGAATTTATGGCGCAGTTGAGAGGTGACAGGTTTGTGATTGGTCTCTCGATACGGAAGAGACTGAGCAGCAATGTCAGCCCCCCTCGAAAAAAATTTCTGGCTACGCCACTGCCCGGAGCTTCATTATCTACAAAGAAGCATGTAAACTCCGCCTTTCTTGGAGTTCAGGGACAGCATTTTGGGCCTCCACAGCAAAGCCCCCATTCACTCCACCACAAAATTACGCCGAACAATACATTCAACAGCAAGGTGACAAAGGCGTGTTTCTTTCCCATATGCTTCCTCTGCACAGCCAGAAAAACGAAGACCAATGAGATACCCCAGATTACCAGCCCTGCACTCAGTGTAGAGACACTCTCTCTGGGAGAATTTCGATTCCCGCTCTCCCGTTTGGTTGCCCAGCGCTTACTGCTGCGGTCTGCGATTTTCATGACAAAACGTCCATATCGCGTGAGAAGGGACTTTTGTCCAGTAGTGCAATCCTCTCGTGGCCTCCAGAGAAAGTAAAATACCAGTTGCAAAACCTACAAGGCAGCTTCCCTGTGAGGCAGAAATTTGTGCACAAAGGCGGAATGACCTGCTCGAATCAGGCAGAATAATTAGGTGCAGGGCATGCATCTACTTGAGCCCAAGAAGCTTTGAATGCAGTCCCTGCTGCAAAAGCCATTGTGCGCCATTGTTGGCCTGGCAAGAAACCAAACCAGGGAGCACTGCCAGCTTGTGGTTGAGTACACGAGTTTTATAATAAGGGGACCTAACCAGAAGGGGGTAGGGTGATGACTGGGTGACAATGCCCCCTAGTCAAGTTCTGGGAAGAATGGGCGGAGGCTATGGTAATTATCCTGCCCGCCAGGCAGTCTAGCAGTGCTGCTCCCAACTATTACCCTAAAATGTATAACTCCATTGTGCAGCAATTTCTGCTGTACAGGGAAGCTAACTAGCAGGCTTTGCAACAGGTCTATTGACAAGACGAGTTACCATGGATGTGTGCAGAAATTTGTTCCTAGTAGTGAGATTGGCTTATTAGTCAAACACTAGTTGGGATCAGGGCTGGTCTAGCCTAGCCTGTGCAGAGATGCTTGAGTAATCAGTGAACATAACTTGACAACCCCCCCCCCCCCCCCTTATTACTTCCTATTAAGCCATCACAATGAAAACAGGAAGCTGGAGAACCTGACCATGTCTTCTTTTTTGAGGCAAGCTATATAGACTGGGTTCATTTAGAAGGCCTATACTTAGTCTCACAAGATATCTGCAGCACTGCGAAAGGCAGAGGAGCCCTTGCAATTGAGCTCCTAAGTGCCTCTCCCTCCTGCGCACCACACAAGAGAATTGGGCTCCTACTGTCACCCTGGCCAATTTGAGGGGTGAGAGGCGGGTAGGAGTGCAATAGCCTATTGTAGTGCCTGTGATCCTGATTGGACCAGGATACCTCTACCTTTCACATTGCTTGAAACATATTGTGAGTTGTAGTATAGAATATGCAAATACTGCACGCAATTATTGTGCAGCAGTCCAGAGTGTCAATGAAAGGAGGGATGTCGTTTCCTGGAAAAGCACTTCGGGAAGTCCATCCTCCTACTTTTACATTGAGTCCCCGCGAAAATGATCACTGGGGAGGCTTCGCGCATGCGCAGTAGCACTACATGAAAAAGGTTTATTGCCCCTCCATTAAAAAAAAAAGGATATTATTTCTGAGTGGTGTGCAAATTTCTCTCTCCCCTGGCACGTGGACTAGCGCTCCGTTCGAATGTATCAGTCTTGAGTTTCGCCTGTGGTGTAAGCGGAAGGCGCTTGAGTCGTTCCCGTGACAATAGCTTTCTTGGCTGCGTCTTGAAAAACCGATGTCTGATTGTTCTTAGCTCCTTTAAGTCAGATGTCGAGCAACGAGAGCATCCAGCCACTCAACACCATGCTTCAGCCCAGTCATCTCGGAACTGGCTGCAGTCAGGCAGCCTGCGCTCCCAGCGACGTTGTCCCTGCGAGCGTCCCTGCTCAGTTCCTGGTACCGACGCAGTCGCCGCGGAGACAACCAGCCGGACGAAAAGACCAGGCCGTCAACAGTGCTTTAGCAACTTTCCCGCCGACTGCATCGAGTCATCTTGAAAACCATGCCGCCGCAGATTCGACTCACTATCAGTGCAGGGCAGAAGGCGAGTCCACATTTCCTAAACGGCAGAAAGTTACCGCTTCCGAAGAACTCTTTGCATCACGCGGAAAGAAGCAACAATGGTATAGTTCCTTTGTGGATGGGATCGTTCATCAGATAATAGAATCCGCCGTCCCAGACTGTTCCGACTACCGCTGCGGTCCACCAGAGATATCCTTATCCGGAAGCCTTGTTGCCCTGCCCAGGAATCAAACAGTGGAATTAAATGTAGCGAATTGCTTCAGCAGTGAGGACACTGCAACATCAGTATCTGCATCTTCCAGTCTACAAATGGTGAGCAAAAATGGGCAAATCATCGTGCCTCCGGCTAAGAGCGACGCGAAGAAAAAAGGGAGGAAGGACAAGAGGCAAGAAAAGAACAGTTATCGCGTTGATTCGTTCTATAATCACAGTGTAAGTGATGTCCGGCCTGGCGATCACCATGCTGCAAAGCGCCTATCCACATCCCCGAGTTCACAAGTGGCGAGCGCTTCTGAGAAAATGTTCGAGCCGCCCGCTAAGAAACGCACCCAAAAGAAATCAACGAAATCTAAAAAACAAGGAAACTATAGCCGCATTGCAGATTCGACGAGTACTGGAAGTGCGGGATCCGCCGTGCCTACTCCCCAAGATAAAAGCATTGCTGCCCAAGAATTAGCCCGTATCCTGAAGAAAGAGTCGTGGTACAGTTACGTCAAAAGACTTATCCCGTCTCTGTCGGATGAAAATTTTCTGGCTCGTAAACCTTCTGCAGACAGCGGCGTTAACTCTCAAAACCATCCAGTGATGACCACGGCCAAACATTCTGCGCATTGTGACGTAAGCAAGGGTTGGTACAGCCAAGCCAACATGAATGGGCAGCTTAAGTCAGGTGGACTTTGTGTGTCTAGCGATCCTGCTACATACAGTACCGTTGGTTTACAAGACTATCCAATGCTTACCGGGGGCCCACTTTCTGCGCATTGGAGAGGATATTGTGACGCAAGCCAGGGTTGGCACAGCCAAGCCAACATAAATGCGCAGCTTCAGTCAGGTGGACATTGTGTGTCTAGCGACCCTGCTACTTACAGCGCCGTTGATTTTCAAGGCTATCCAATGCTGACTGGGGGCCAACCTTCTGCGCGTTATAGCGGATATTGTGACCAAATCCAAGGAAATGTAGCCTACAATAATTTCTCAGCACCTCTGCAAGTTCCTGCTTCACAAGATAGTTTCGGTTCCGAGTACAACATACCGACCGTGACAGTGGAACAAAATGCTGGAGACTGTTGGTCACAGGGCGCCGTCATGAACAGCGTAGTCTTTTCGCTTGACAGCAGAATTCCGGACTATGACAAGTGCTCTTCGTTTGCGGACAAGTATTTGTGCAGCCAGCCATAACACCTTCCGCCAGTTGCCGCCAGCTCCTTTGTCCCTTACGGCATTAACGTCAAGTTTCATAACAAGAAGGAATATACGAAATATGCACGGCTCGGAAACACTACAGCGCAAAGACAACACAAGAAAGGACACGACACCTCATGCGAATATTTCTTTTTTTCAGTGTGCACATGTGGAGTCGTATTTGTTCTTTTGTTGTCGACTTTGCGTTCTAGTGTATTGAAGTCATGAACCAACCCACCCCATAGGCCGACATTCTATGCATGGCTCTAGTCGATGCACAGTGCTGTGAGTTTGTACGTTGGAGAGATGTTTATAATAAAGACTACGGATCAGCCTTACTTCAGCGCTTGTTTCAGTTGTCCCTTTTGGGCGCAAATTGTAGGTGTCCATTCCTTCCATGAGCGACACCCTTCTCTGCGCAAGCGGTGTGCAGATACAGGCAACCCAAGAGGAAGTTTGCTGCGCTGCTCCAGCGCTCGGTATCTGACAGAGCGGAGAGGCCGGAATCAAGCGGTGGTGCGGAGCGCTTTCGTAAAGGGCCCGCCGCCGACGCCATCACAAGCATCCGCACAGCGCGTGGCTCACTGATGGGTCCACGTAGCCTGTGCGCTCGGGCACGCGTGCCAGGCAGGCCACGCGCCGCCTCACGTGCACACGAAGAACGATGAGGAGGAACAGTCGCTTCAAGACTTGAGTAAAGCCGGCGCTTTTCGCCAGTGGAGTTTCTCATTTTTACAGGTCTTAGTTTTCCGGCTGGCAACGCTGGTTGAAAACGTGTTTATCGGTGCTCTTCAAAATGAAAAATTATAATTACCCGCTACCATTGCGCGCCCATCCGGGTCCTGAAAAACGATCACAGGACATTATTTTCAGAGCGCTCATATTGGCAGGCTGATGAACATCTAAAAAAATAAGTAGCATGTATTCGGAACCACTGCCCGAAAGTGAAAGGCAAGGCACACTGTTGCAGAGATTTGAGGCAGCACTTCTGAAGTTATAAGGGTGTAAGTGATTCAAGAATAATGCGAAAGCCTGGCATCTCTGTTCTTATTAATATTGAGGGAAAGGGAAGGTACACTCTTTACTCATTCACGGAAAAGTAGCGCGAAAAAAAAGTGGACACAGAAGAATGCAGAGACACGGCACAAGCGCTTGTACAAAAAAAAAAAAAGGAAATATTCATTCATTTCCATATACTACAGGCATCAGTGCTGCCATTGCGGGTTCCATAAGGTTAGTTCGCAAAGAACGCTCCTCAAGAGTGGTAATATCAGCACATTCAGCAATCAGATTGGGCGGACGAATATTTTAGATAGCGTAAAGAAACAAAAGAATATCGAAATTGTTTCATTCTAGCATCATATGGCCGAGTCACATTTCTCTGGCTCAATCTAGATGGCCATTGTGTTGCACGAAACAAGCATTATTTCATAGCAAGCTCTTTTGTTGTGCATCAACTACAAAGATTTCAACCGGTCAATCTGCTTTGCACCTGCAACCGCTGCAATGTGTTCTGTCTCAGTATATTATTTTTGAATTACTTGCGATAATCTGTTGATATGAACCTGACAGCGCGCTGTTGAATTTGTGCTCCATTTACTCAATATTTTCGGCATTGTATGGGTCCAACTCCACCGAGGCGTACTTTACGACTTGTCGAACCATAGTGCGATATGCTTCGTGTTTTACATTAATAGGGACTATATATTTTTGTGTACGTGACATAAATTACTGAATAATTCCGCGCATATGTCGTTAATATGAGTATCTCACTTAATAATGTCTTCATAGTGACAGTAACTGTTAGACCCAAGGGCTTAATGAATGCGACTGTATTTATGCACTCGTTACCAACTTTGTAAATATAGTGCAAAATACGCTTCTTTGTAGTCAGCAATTGATGCTATCTTTCAGAAAACTTTCATGTCCCTTCGCTCGTGCCAGTCCGGGCGATTACGCGACTTAAAGTCGCAGAACTCCTCAGCGAATCCGCGGCGCTTCAGCCTTCTTTTTAAGACGAGAAAATTCAAAGTGAATACGCGTGCGTGGACGACTAGTTGCGCACGCAGTATTTAGTGACACATGTCAACGATCACTGCGAGAGTGAAGCCACTAATTCGCATTTGTAATCGTATTCTTCGTAATGCGTTCATCGCTTGGGCATGAGGCGATTTCGGGATCTGCGACTTTGCGATACCACAGACAAGGGCGCGCGCATACCTCCGCCGCTTCCGTCTTTATTGGTTGACGAAACCGCCCTGCACATGGGCATAACCATAAAATCTTCTTCCTTGTTGAAATAATTGTACATATCCCTACCTGAAAGGAGTCCAAACTTATTACATCCCGAGCGCAGCAGCAGACGAAAGAAACCGAAAGCGCCCGAAATTCAGTTCGTTCAAATCTCGTTCCGAGATATGGTTGTTGTGAAGCAAGACGCTGGCCTGTGTCTTGGGTCGACGAAACTGAAGTTGCGCGACTCTCGGGAGCCGACAGTGTGAATGCGGCTTCAGAGAGACGTTGTACTGTATCATTGAGACAGCAGAACGGGGATGTGATGACGTTTTGCAACGCGACGCAACGACGCGAGATATTATTCTGCTAGGTTCTAGATTGGAAAACAACAAAAATGTTTTTCTGCTAAACTTCAGAGCGTTGCCTTTTAGGCACCGCCAACAATGAAAGGCCTCCTTGAATTCTTTTAGAAGGATGCGGATGAATGCAATGCTCTTTGGCATTGTCACACATTTGATCCTACGCGTCCATTTGATGAACATAAACATATGCACAGAGCCAACGCTGTCGCGAAGATTGTTCAACACAACACCGCGACGCGCATGAGTCAGCATTGCAGGGGGGATGGAACACGGGACGGCGAGAAAACGAGCCGTAACGTCATGGCTTTGTAATAGCTAAGACCGCACTATGCAATGAGCATGTGCCAAGATCTAGCCCTCCACTACGGCTCCTCTTTCTCTCTTTCCACTTTCACTCCCACCTTCCTCTCTTCACTTACGGCGCGGTTCAGGTGTCCACAGCAAACAAGTGAGACAGTTACCACGCTTTTCCCTTCCTATAAATCAATCAATCAAATCAATCATGTGCCAAGATCAGGCGATTTCAGTTGGAGATATTTGGTTTCTGAAATAAATATCTACCTCGATCTACTGAAGCGCATAGTGCATGGGTAACTAGCATAGTTTTAGGAATTAGGTGAATAAATCAATGTCCTTGTATAGATTTATTATTTCTAGCTGTTGTGCATGCAAATGCAAAATAGGTTTTTGAATGCTAGTTCCCAGGTCAATAAAGGCATTTTGACAAATTTCTTTCCACTCTATAGTGATCTCAGAATGCTCGTGCAACTTCTTACATAATGATGCAATGTGCATACAATGTACATCACAATACACCGATCCCACAGGCCAGTCTTACGATGCCATCGCTTCTGCAGTGCATCCTGGTACAGTCACACGGCCACTCCACCCACCTAGTGCCGGTGTGCCGCGATTCCAAGCGGTTCTTGCTCGGATGTATGCTCGAGTGCTTTGGGAAAATGAACCTATTACCAGAGTCCTTTGATAGTTCTACAGGTCATGAAACGGCCGCCGATGTTTGGATCGCGACCAAGAGCGGTCTCTAGCGGCGCCACCCCCGATCGAAGTACGGTTGCACCCGGAACACTTCCTTCACGAGGTATTTCCTCCTCTTATAACTTTAAGCAAAGAAATGATTTCTATTTCGGTATCCGCAGCAGGTCTATAAAAATTCTAGAGGGCACCTTGGACCACTAAAGCGTGAAGAGGTGAAAGCAGCACGGGAACCTCTATCTCTCTCTGTTCTTTCACTCACTCCTTCCTCCCTTCCTTTACGGCGTGGCACATGTTTCCGCGGAGAATTGTGACAGATACTGTGTCTTTTCTATACTGTAAATCATTTTCAAACACCGCTGATGCTTGCTATATTAACGCCACCTAAACATCTGGGTCTGATTCTGTTCGCTGTGTGGTGTAGCGTTCGAGTAAGCCGCAAATGAAAGGCGCCGTACGGACGCCTAGCGGGGTAAGCTTTGTATATGCACGGTTGTTTGTTTGCACAACTTTTATTTCCAACGGAAATGGGCGTCCTCTTTCCCGTCCCCGGCACGCGTGTGTTGTTTCTGTTGTTGTGGCTGCAGGAAGAAGGAAAAGAAAAGGCATGGGCCTGCTACTGGCTCTGTAGCTGAGCCACCTCAGCTGCCTCGGGCCACGGCCGCTCTGATCGATTGATTTATAGGAAGGGAAAGGCGCGGTAGCTGTCCCACTTGTTTTCTGTGGACACCGCAACCGCACCGTAAGGGAAGGGAGGAAGGTGGGAGTGAAACTGGAAAGAGAGAGGGAGGAGCCGTAGTGGAGGGCTACAGAGTAATTTCGACCACCTGGGGATCTTTAACGTGCGCTGACATCGCACAGCACACGGACGCCTCTTCGTTTCGCCTCCATCAAAACGCAGCCGCCGAGGTCGGGTTCGAACCCGGGTACTCCGGCACTAGTCGGGCGTCTTACCACTGCACCACCCCGGCGGGGCCCACGGCCGCTCTCATGCAGACACAAGAGAAAATAGAGAAGAAAGAAAAAGAATAGGGAGAGAAAGACGCGCGCCGCAACCACAGCCGTCGTCCACCACCGAAGAAGTGGCGGCCTACAAGAGATAAAATTCGGTGGCAGGCTAGCACCCCCCCCCCCACACACACACACACACACTGTGATCGTCTAGCAGTGGCGTGGCGACATTTCATGGTTACAATCCGACACTGAAATCGTGCCGAGAGGTGTGGTGTGTTCTTTAACCTGCTTCATACACGTTAGTCCTGAGTAGTGCACAGTAAGGCAACAGCCGTGTTAGCAGGTGGTGCTCACTAGATTCGCAGTGCTCTTGGGTTACTCGCCCAGTTTGTGTGTTCGTCGGTCCTAGCCACAGCTTTAACCATGCTTTGTCCTTCGAGCGCTTTAATCATCGTGGAATTTCAATGGAAGGTCGAATGCATAGCTAAGCGTCTGAGGCAATGCACAGCCAGCGAGCAAATGCCGGGTTGGATTTAAAGTCCAAGCCCCTATAGAAAGAGCCCTTTTTCACGTTCGTACCGCACAGCCTTTGCAAACTTAGCACCAGCCTTCATCAAGCATTGGTCGAATCTTTTTTTTTATTTTTTTATTTCCCATGAGGTAAGTTTCTAAAAACGATCAACTAGATGTCTCGGTTTTTTCGCACGTGCTGTTGCTTCAGCAAGCTTCTGCCGGCCCTCGTACAGTGTGCGTTGTCTTGTGAAGCACCGATATAAGTTTGCGCCACTCTGGATTGCGCAATGTATTCACAGTTTGGCAGGCTTTATCCGAACTTTGCCCCTCCGAAAAAAAAAAGAGCTGGTTGTCATGCCATCTGGTGTTTTTTTTTTTTTTTTCAAGCTCCGATGCACAGGCCTTATTGCATTACCTGCATGAACTCAGGCTGCATGATCAGAGTCGTCGTTAACCTGACTACTCGGGCGGGAGCTATTAGAAGCGTAACTGCAATGCTGGTTTATGATACAACACAGCCTCGCTTTGGAGATGGTCGGGCATATGGCTTAGTCTTGGTCAAATACCGTCGAAGCCCTTGAAATAATCCCTTACAGCGTCAGGCTGGTCACGTTGTAGAGACACAACTACGCCGTTCACTACAAACGCATCGTACCGGATGATGCTCGTGGTGTCGATATGCTTCTCGCAAACATGAACATTTGGGGAATCAAATGAGAAGCCAGTGAGTTATTTTCTGGGAATGGCGCGTCTCCACTTCTCTCGCAGTTCGGTGCCGGATGGGAAACGAAAAAGAGCCTCCTGTTCTTCGTAGCTCCTGTAGCAGGAGCGGCAGCCCGTCACACAGCAAAATGATGACATCGTTCGCACAACATACGCATTCGTATCTTTCAGCACTGCGAATTTTACCACGCCACGTCAAGAAAACACTACCCGCCTTGTGGCAGAGCATCCGCCTCGCATTCGGGAGGTACGGGGTTCGATCCCCAGTGCCGCCGGGTACCCACCGGTTTCCAATGGGTACAAGATTTCCCCAGGCTTGGTGCCCCGCTCTTCTGGGGTAAAATGCTTGGGAAAAAGGGGCCATGAACCAGAATGTTGGTTCAAGAAGAAAAAAAAAAGGCGACATAATGGGCTTTTGCCGCAGAAGGCGGACTTATTGTTGTCCGATAGCGGAAGTGATCACTGCCACATCGGAGCAACTATTTGGGACCTATGACCCCTTTCCCAAACTTGTCACCCCAAAGAGAAGCTTGTACCCATTGAAAAGCCGGTGGGTACCCGGTGGCACCAGGGATCGAACCTGGTACCTCCCGAACACGAGGCGGATGCTCTACCAAAAGGCCACGCTTCGGTATAAAAAAAAAAAAAAAAAAAAAAAAAAAAAAAAAAAAAAAAAAAAAAAAAAGCGGCCGCCGCCTTCGCCAGCGGAAAAGCATGCACCTCAATCGATGCCAGCTCCGCCGTGCAGCCGCTTTTGGCGGCATACCTCTCTCTCCTTTAGAGTGTGAGAGAAGATTCGTGACCATAAACGGTATTGAAGAACTCTGCCGTTACGTTGCCGGGTGCGATAATAATAGCCAAAGTTGAATGCGGCTCTCGTTTTATGTGTAAGCGATAGCTTGTTAGGCTGGTTGGGTCGAAAATCCGTCGGCGTCGTCGTAGTAGTGGGCAGCGCGTCCATGAAATATTCCGGGGCTGCGTAAAAAAATTGTATCATGGTGACTTTCGTCTCAGAGATTGATAATTGATTGATGTGTGATAGCCGATGACAACCTAATAAAATCTTGATTATTTGATTAAATGGTGAATTGAGGCAAGAAAAATTGGAGAAAGCAGTTTCAAAGGCGTCGAATGTTCGGAAGAAAAAGCCAATGCTTGCTGCAGTCATTTAAGAAAAATGAGAACATTTGGGAAACTGAGAAATTGAGTTCAAGAAATTAAGAAATTGGTTATTTACAGCAGTTCAAGGAATGCAAAATTGAAGAAAGCGTCTTCGTAGCTATAAAAGTACTCAGAATGAAAATCCAATGCTTGTTGACGCTAATTAAAAAAAATGGACTGTGTAATTGATCATTTATTTGACTTTTCATCATAGTAGTATTTTCAAAAGGACTCTTTGCAGCTTACCCAGAACCTTCTGGCACAAGATGAGCTACGTAAACTTTCCAATGTCATCCTCAGGATCAGAAGCATCTCTGAAACCTCAAGTTTGCATGCCAAAAAAGAATAAAATACATCACCTAGCCTACGAGAAGTGAGTTGATGTTACTGTTTGCAGGTCTTTTATGAAATATTGGCTTTGTGCGATATCCAGGTTAGTATAATTAACTCATTAAGGACTCGGCGCCGCAGTTCAAAATGGACCCTTTTCATTATACTTTTCATGGTGGCGCTCTGCGCAAGCGCGCGCAATGCACTGCGGGAAGCTCACGACCGCAGATTTTTCTTTTTTTTTTAATAGTTCGTCGCGGTCGGTTGCTTCGTTCCTCACTTCGCTGCTGCGCTGTTGTCATCTCTACGCTTTGCGTGCCTGCTGAAATCACCGAGATGGCTCAGCGATGCGCCGCCTCGGGGTACTTTAATTCTAGCAAAAAGCCAGGAAATGTCAGATTTTTTAGATTCGCCGCGACATCACTGCATGCGGCTAAAACGGCAAAGTGGGTGCAGGCAATGTGCCGTGTGAATGTTCATAGAACTTTGTGGCAGCCAACAGCCAACTCGCGTGTCTGCAGCGAGCACTTTGTGACAGAACTCCTTTTCTGCTTTCTTGCACTTCTGAAAAGATTTATTGCGAAACAGGGTGCGACGCCTGTGTGGTCCTTTTGCTGATGTGTAGCAGAAGTTGCGCACGAAGAAATAAGCGGGAACTAGTCAAGCCTGTCTCCTAGCACCATGGGGATGGAAACCTGTCTGGCTAGTTGATTCAACAGACAAAAACAACAAAGCGAACGAGGCACGGAGGGCGAAGAAGCATACAAACGCTGCGTTTGTGCGCGTGCTTGCCTCTTCGCCGTCCGTGTCTCCGAGATTAGTGCTGCTCTTTCATCGAATCTATGTTATCACCGCCACATGCGAATAGAAGGGAGCCTAAAAGAGAGGGTGAAATGTAAACTGTGTAAGGAATGTACGCCCGCGGAATTGTGCGCGCTGCCGCGGCCACCATGTTCGCCGAAACGGAGGTGAGAGGAGCTACTCCCCTTTCAAAGTAGTCAACTCGACCACTTTTTCTGCAGTGGGTTGTGCCCATTGCAGGAAACTAGCGGACGGCTTCCTCAGCGAAACTGTCGTGCGTTCTCTAGCCAGCCGACAAGCGCCTGGAGTTCGATTATGGTGCCCCTTCTAGCCACCATAGTTCGGTGCCGCCACAGCGCGGTATCAGGTTGCGAAATCATGCGCCTCATTACCAGCTGTGCCGCAGCCTTATGAAGCCGCCTTGCATTCAATACATGCATGTAAGCTTGTAAGTTGATCATAAGCCTTTTTTTGCTTCTTACACAGTTTAGTTGGTAAGTCACGCTCGTAATTTTTGGAAATACAAAGTCCACGTACTGGAAAGTCCCCCAGAAAGCTGAAGCTGGGACTGCAGATCGAACGTTCGAATTGCGCCGGGCAGGCGCTTCAGTGTTCGTGGTTGGGCGCAGACATCAGGGAAGGCACGCTGACCACGTTTCGCTGCTCAGCTGCTAATCGACTTTGATTTATGTGCTTGCAGCTATCGAGCCTAAGCTTTTGCCTGTCGGGGGCAGAGAAGACTTTGCATATTAGGAGCGCACTGTCATATCAAGAAAGCGCGGTGCATGGCCTGAATGCTACTGACGGCTGCTTAGTAATTATAAATATGCGCCAAAATACGCCTATTGCTGTTTTCTCTTGAAAGTGAATGGCTGCTTTCATTGAGATGGCTAACGTTTTAAGTACACCCTAGTAGTACTTACACAGCTGCCGAAAACAGCAGCATAACGGACGGTTTCTCTCTCGATCACAATTAAACACATGTACATAGCTGGCTGTACTCTATATATTGCAGCTTTAGCCAGCGGAGCGGCCAGCTTAGAGCGAGCGTCGTTTCTCTTCAACCAGTGCATGCATGCACCTGACCGTCCGTACCAATCGCACCATAGCCCCGTTTCGTGCGGCTTGGTAGACAGCAGTAGAGTGAACAATGGAAATTTTAACTTGTCTGTGGCAGCCTACGACGCAAGCGGAAATAGCCGCGGCGATGATGTTTCGGGACTGATGGTACACGAGAGGTACACGGCAAGAACAGAACCGCCGTTGTACTTCCCCACGGCCGGTCTCGAGGGAGAGAGCGCTTCTCATCTTTTACGGCCTCTCCAATGGGGTCTGTTTCCACCGCCCGCCGCGCCTCGGTGGGGTCGCCACCGCACCACTGCTGCTCCTCCGCTACAGCCGTTCACGCGCAAGGGAAACGCGCGCTCGCTTTTAGCTTAGCCCGCGTCAGTTGCAACCGGCAGGTCCTGACATTTCGCCCCTTATGGTTTATACAAAGTCCGTAATCAACATCGAACATTTATCGCGTACGAGGAATAAATTACAGTCAACAATCCGCTCACGCGCGCGCTCCTTCGTCAATGCGACCGTGCACGGTCGAATGAAGCTTCGGGTACAATTCAAAATTTTTTACCCCTAAGTTTTGTACAAAAATAAATTTGCCAGGCTATGAAATGTGCCTTTGAATGTTTTAAGCAGGTGTAGCGCGACCTGACGTGAGTGCATGGTGAACTGTTGGGTGGAGATTCTGTCAACCGCTACCGTTTTCGTTTAGATCAGAAGAGGCACCGGCAAAAATTCATGGCGCGTCTCAGACTCAAGTAAAGAACAAAATTTATTCATGTAGTAAAGATTTCACTTGTCTAGTGGAGTGGGCTGTTCTAGCTTCGTACAAAATATATCAGTCGATGAAAGACCGAAGATGTATATGTAGTCTCGCGACTACTTTTAATCAAGGAAATGTGCATAAACAGTTAAGCAGAATCGAAAAGAGCGGCAAACAATAAAAAAATTGTCCTTCAAAGTTACACATTGCACTATATGCTCATCAATTCATCAAAATGCGACCTGCGTCTAGAAAATTCAGTCTCAAAATCTTCCTCCACGGCTTGTGCACACAAGGAGTTGGCCTCTCGGTCTTCTCTGTCACTTTCCTGGTATAATTAATTGAGATGAAGAATTCTGAGAATATATCAAATATCAAAGAAGCGGACCTAATAACATAGCTGTTGTCAATTCCTTTCGGGCAACTCAGTGGTGAATTCTCAAGTGCTGATTGAATCAGGATCTTAAGTACTTCGAGAACATTTGTGTGTATAGTAGGTGCACGGCAGCTTTTTCGAAAAAAAAAAAAGAAGCTTGTCCAATAGGGCAACAAGCTCTGGTTTCGGATAATGCAGTCCACTAGAATATTGTCCTCGTAGAAGAGCGTACTACATGGGTCTGCTTCTTTCGCTAGTTTCAAGAAGAATAGCGCAAGCGTCACACCCGAAGTTGATTAACTAAACGATATATCCAGCGATGTAAGGTGAACCGGAATATGTGACAGTGGGAAACGGGATGGTAGGAGACGCCACCACTTCCTTCAGTGCCTTGATTTTGCTCTCAGATGAAACGTCCGTCTTGGCAATGTAGTTATGTGCCGCTAGCTGTTACGGCCCTCGCATCTAGCATATGTCATTCCCTTCCGCACATTAACCTTACTTTCCCGAAGAGAACCTCAATGGGTCGCTATATAGGGCTTGAAATGAGTCTTCAGTGAGAGTGTCTTTCTTCAACGCTTTAGAAGTTTCTTGCATACTTTCGATTAGCAGGTGAACTCATTTGTAAGTCACTGCATCGAGTATCACCTTCATCATTTATTGGCCTTTTTTTACCACTTCGAGCACAAGTAGTGTCATGAATATCAAACCATTTTTATTGCTTTCATAACAAGCTTAATATCATGTAAAAATTTCATTAAAACAATGTTTATTTGCAAAATTAAAATAATGTTTATAATACCACACATTGGCTAATATATGAATTGAAATAACATTTAAAACTCAGCCCTACAACTTTTACTTTGACTGTTATACTAATACTTTATATCATGTAAGTATTTTGCAATTTAAATTACATTTTTTATGAAATTATTTTCATCTTCGGTGTTACATGAGTGGTTTAGCATCTAGCGCTAAAGACGGTTTTGCTGTAGCAGACGAGTTGCTGTCATGTTAGCCTTGAAGAAACTTCGATGTGATCGCTTCTCATTCTGTTTTTTTTTTTTTTTGTTCTTATTCTTGTACAGGCTTGGGAAAAATTCGGATTAAAATGGACAAAAGTAGCTACCATGCCGCAATGTATGGCATGCTTGTCGAACGTTTGCTGAACGACAGTGTTTTTTATATCCGTTCACGTGTGTAGTACGTTGACGACATGCCGCTGCAGCATCTACCTTCTGTGCTCTTTAATTTCGGGGCTGCACTCACCACGAAACTCGCGAGCGACAGCGCGAAACAATGCAAAAGCCACCCGCCGCCGCTGAAGCAGACGCGGAGCGAGCAGTGAGCAGGTCGCGCCCTTTGCGGTGGCGGAGAGCGCAACTCAAGGAGAAAAGTTCCCATTGTTCCCGCGGCGATTGAGAAGGCCGTAAGAAGAGCGCGTGCTCTTTCTTACGCTGTCACTGTATTATCGCAGCCATCATTTTTTTTTTGTTATGATTGCACGCATCAATTCGATGTTCGCGGTAAATTCCAAGCAGACAGGTGGTACCGCTGTGAATACTGTTAACACACATCATTCATCATTGCAGTTCGCCACAGGGAAACGCAGTCTACGTCCTATGGCGCAAGACTTCTGTCCCCGTTTGGGGACGTTTTTTCCCACTTCGCAAATAGGGATATTTTTTCCAGGGACGTTTTTACCGGATCCCAGGTGGCCTCATATAGCGGCTAATCTGCCATGCTGCCCCGCCGGGGTGGCGCAGTGGTTACGGCGCTCAAATACTGTTTCCAAGGGTTCGTGGTCGAGTCCCAGCCTCGGCGGCCGCTTTTCGATGGGGGCGAAAAGCAAGGCACCCGTGGGCTGTGCGTTGTCAGTGCACGTTAAAGAACCCCAGGTGGTCGAAATTTTCAGAGTCCTCCACTACGGCGTCTCTCATAGCTTGAGTCACTTTGGGACGTTAAACCCCACAAACCAAACCAACAATCTGCCATGCTGGTACGTGCGCTCGCATTCTCGGAACAGTCGGCGTTCGCTAGCTGCTCGTCAGGCTGTCTGACGTCAAGAGACCACATGACCTTATTCGCGCTTCTTATTCGAAATGGGAGAGTGAGGTAGAAATCGAAAACCACCCTTACAAAAATATGTAATGTGTTGGTTTAGAATCTCTTTTCAGTTTTCTCATTAGAATGTATTGTATTCCTTTTAACTCTGTATGCACTATGTCAAATGAGTTTGAATAACCATTTGGCCACCGCATTCTAACACAACCACAAAAGACGTACTGCTATAGAAATACAATAGTGAATGTCTTTTGCAACTCTTTAGAGAGATTCAATAGATGCTCTTTTAGTTTTCGGCAATAGAGATTATAAAGTAATTAATGATTTTCTATAATTACTGCCTAATGAGTTCCAATAACTATTTGGCCACCGCATTCTTACTGAAACACAGAAGACGTGTTCCTATAGAAATACAATAGTGAGGGTCTTTTGCGGCTCTTTAAAGAGATCCAATAGATTGTCTTTTAGTTTCACTCAATAGAGACTATAAAATAAATAATGGTTTTCTATAATTACTGCATAATGAGTTTCAATACCTATTTGGCCACCGCATTCTTATTGAAACACAGAAGACGTGTTACTATAGAAATACAATAGTGAGGGTCTTTTGCAACTATTTAAAGAGATGCAATAGATTCTCTTTTAGTTTCCTTCAGTAGAGATTATAAAGTAATTATTGATTTTCTATAATTACTGTCTAATGAGTTCTAATACCTATTTGGTCACCGCATTCTTGTAGAAACCCATAATATGTACTGCTATAGAAATACAATAGTGAGTGTCTTTAGCAACACCTTAAAGAGATCCAATAGAGCCTCATTTAGTTTTCCTCATTAGAACAATTATCGAATTTCTATAAATATTTTCTAATGAGTTCCAATAACTATGGCCACCACATTCTTATAAAAACACAATAGATGAGCTCCTACAGAAATACAATAGTGAATGTCTTTTGCAAATCTTTAAAAATATCCAATAGATGTTCATTTCATTTTTCTTCAATAAAACATATAGAGTGATTATTGACTTGCCATAATTACAGTGTATTGAGTTCCAATAACTCTTGCCACCGCATTCTTACAGGAACACAAAAGAGGTACTGCTATAAAAATACAGGAGCGAGCATCTTTTGCAATTTTAAAAGATTCATTAGACTCTTACAGTTTTCCTCATTAGAACTTAGATTAAATACTGACGTTCTATAATTACTGTTTAATTAGTTCCAATAACTAAGTGACCACTACATTCTTACAGAGCAGAAAACAGTATTGCTATAGAGCTACTGCAATGAGTGTTTTCAATAATTCCTTCACCAATTACTACCTAATAAGCTCAAATAACTAATTGCTTATTGCAGAACATTGTTCCAACTCTTTAGAGTGACCCAGTAGGTCTTTCTCATAGAGCCTGCAGTGGAGCTATTGAACAAGTTTCAATTGTGCATGTTAGTGAATGTGATCTGTGCTGCAAAACATGCAAAGACATACAAAAGTTGTTCATGCAACCTTACTTTATTGCTTTATTTGCATGCTAGCAATGGTGGGAGATGGGCATTCGGGTAGTGGGCCAGCCTCTATCTCACCTCTCGAGAGAGCAACGATGAGAGGCCGCTCTTAAGGCGGATCGGGTCTGCGTTAAACTCTTGAATTGTGTAGCCTGCAAAAATTAACACACGCATAGGTATCAGATATTTGACACAGTATAAATGAACTTCACACATTTCGCTGCCTCTATGATGTATGTGCATGCTGATAATAATTCTAAATGTAGATTGTCAGCAGAAAGCTTCAACTAGATTCATAACTATCGTGCAGTTTGTTTGCAGCAAGAAGTCCACTGTTAAGGCTTCTCTTATTTAGATGCAATGCTAATCACAAGATAAAATTATAAGCACTAATATTTTGATGCCTTCAATTGGTTTATTAAGTTTATTGCATCATAAATTATCAAGTGGACCTGTGATGTATGCAACACTTGCTGTCACTCACAGTGCACCCCACAAGGATTGGTCCTTTCGCTCTTTCTCTTTAATATCGCGAGGCTCAAACTTCCACAACATTTAGCGCAGGTCCCATAGCTCCATCACATCCTCTATGCGGATGACATCACCTTGTGGACCGCAGAGGGCAGTGATGCCCAAATCAAGGAGAGACTCCAGCGTGCAAGTGATATCGTAGTGAATTATGCGGACCCGGGGGCTGCGATTCTCTCCGGCTAAGTCTGAATTTATCATATTCCGCAAAACCAGATTTCTTGCGTAACCACCACCAGCCATCGAACTTATAATATTCGTGGAGTCCCTATTCCTCGAGTACCCAAAATTAAAATCCTGAGCTTAACCTTACAAGCAAATGGCTTCGATGGGGACGTAGTTCAAATGCTTCAAGGAATCTCGCAGTAAATTATGCGACTCATCTGTTGCATTAGTAACCGCCACTCCGGCTTGAGAGAAAAGAATACTCTCCGCTTAGTACAGGCCTTTGTGACCAGTCGCATAGCCTATATATGCCCTTACTTACATCTAAAGTCAGCTGAAGAAGAGAAAGTGGAGGCCGTAATAAGAAAATGCGTCAAACAAGCAGTTGGGCTTCTCGTTCACACAGCAACCGAGAGAGTCTTAGGTCTCGACGTTCATAACATGATAAGTGAGATTATTGAAGCAGTCACCATCTCGCAATACGAACGGCTATAGGGCACATCACCTGGCAGATATACATCAACTTCCAGGCAGGTGAATTTTGCTTTTCCCTATGCAGAGTAAAGGAGTTATCTTCCCCCATAAGTATCAGCACAAAATACTAGGAGAGATAGGAAGGTAGCGAAAAATCTGCAGAAATGAGCTATCTCACAGGTACATGTACCTGCAGTGAAAATTGAATTCAAAGGCAGTCCACACCTGAAAAGATAATCTCATATCATGCACCCTGTGTAGATTGAAAACCTTATTCAAAACAGCTTTTTAGAGATAATTTCTGAGATAATTTCTCCTCGAGATTGGAAGACGATTGACAAGTGCTACTACCAACTGTTTATTAGCGTGTGTACACACCCTAATAAACATTTGGTAGTAGCGTTTGTCAATCGTCGTGTGTGCTTACTTTCCTTTTGTCCCCGTCCAATTTTTTGCGCTAATTTCTTTTTAAATATGCAGAACCAACTAGCCCGACCACACGCAATCCTCAAATTTTTTGTTTATTTACTTTTACGATATCTTTATTATTTTTGTGCCATATTTAGCAGTGAAAAGGTAACTGTTTTTGGCATTTTTTCCAAGATTTACAATCAGCACTTTATTCTGGAGCAAATATTTAAAAAGTTCAATGGCTTGTTCTAACTACTAACTCCCTTAACAAGATCAAAATACAGAATATTAGACCGGACCACCATCTACAACACTGAGTTTGTTTCATCTGTGTAGGACACAGGGAACAGTAAGGCTTTCAATCCTATGCAGATCAAAAATATTAAATCAGCCAACATACGACCATGCTTAAGCTCAGTTATGTGAAATACC
Source organism: Amblyomma maculatum (assembly GCF_055883805.1). Classification (NCBI taxonomy): domain Eukaryota; kingdom Metazoa; phylum Arthropoda; class Arachnida; order Ixodida; family Ixodidae; genus Amblyomma; species Amblyomma maculatum. Next base: position 91,722,984 of record NC_139346.1, on the reverse strand, counting down.
CATAGCTAACTGTTCAATTGCAAATGCACACAAGTATAAGGCATGGAAGAAAAACTTAATAAATGCAGAAGTTGGTAATTTAGGTGACAAAGAAATGACTTACCAATGATGGCACCAACTTTCTTCTGGCCCAAGCCTCCCTCACCACAGCGTCAGGATAGGCATTTGATTTACGCCCAAAGAGAGACTTGCTGCAGAGCTCCTTCGGTGTAAAAAGCTACCGCAAAAGCCCTCTCGCAAATTTGGCTAGGGCTCCTGGGCAGCTGCCACGCAGCCTGGCCGAAGCCATCTCCTCTACTTTCACGCCGCCCCCAATTTCCACCTGGGAATGAAAATTTAACTTGAAGTCTTGAAAAGGCAACCTGCAAAATATAAGCGGAATCGCTATTTACAAATAAGAGCATTATATGAAACCTTCATTTTGTTTTGAACAAATAAGGAAAAAATAAAGGTTTATAGTGGGTGTTCACGTGATAACGCAAGTGCGATTCTGTAAGCACGTAGCTTCAGGCCAGAGGTAGCAATAAGCAGGTTAGGTGTGCCACGCTGCCTTTGTTGCTTCAAGTACAACAAAATGGTGGCAACTCTGATATTACTGAATAGTTCCTGTTCTTGTAGTGGCCATTATCTCCTTTATGAGATCAACCACTTCGCAGCCGAATGGACGTCAATGACATGAGGTCAAATGGATAGCCTTCATTTCAGCCAAGTTCACAGAGGCATTTAGTCATTCCATTATACTGTGTAAGAGCCTCATACAGCGATGTGTTAAACTAACATCAAACCACCAATCTGGCTTGCAACTGCAGGCAGGGCTTTTGAAGGCACTTTACCAGAGAAAATACAGCATAATTGAGCTTTTCTGAAAACTTCGAAGTTTCAAGAACAAAAGGCAAAGAAACCTGGATCACACATTCGACTTTTGCTTAGCTCCAATTTACCTCTTCCCATCCACCATCTCTGCTTACTCCTGTCTGGCCTTTTGGCAGCTGTTAGCAGTGACAAGCATATATATCGCTATGTCACTCTGGATGTCGGTATTCTTACCTGGATGTATTCCAGAATATTATAGGAATATTTGTATTTCCTTTTGGGACAAATTCACAAACTCCAGCTCCATTGCCTGCATTTTAAATGTGCCTGCTCTCTGCTGCGCACTCCCGATCACGTTTTCCAGATTTTTTGCATGTACGGAATAAAACTACCAGTACAATATCAGCTTCCAGATGCCACTGACTGGATATATGTTCCACATTTTGCAATGATATTTTACCAATAGTATTTTGGCACAACGTTTGCTTTAAGTCGATTGCCCACTTCTTGTCTCACCTGCCAGCTATAACCACCATTGTTGATGCTGAAATAATCCTACGTTATACACCTGACATACAGTTTTGTTACAAATATAATACACCTTAACTTTCAAGCAGAAACGTAAACTGCTGCAGTGACGCCGCCTGCGCTGAATAACTCAATTCAGTGGGATCAGTAGAAAACAGAATTAAGGACCTTCGAAAACTTCTGAAGCAAGCTACATGCTATAGCGGCATCCATTATGAGACCAATTTATTGAAAACAGGTTGCTTAAATATGTACAGTATATAAAAAAACACTAATAATGGCAAATCGCTCCCCCAAATAGCTGTTTACAATGTGGTTGTGGCGTTATGACCTTGTCAATCAATGCTGCGGAACGAGCTGTATACGTTATTGCGTAAGTTATCAAGCTTGTTATGCTACCAGGATGAACTGAAACTATAGATCATTAAATGTCACACCCCTTCACAGCACCACGAAGGTATGGCGTATCATGAACATCCTCCAGTTCTTCAATTCTGCGCTTCAAAGTCCTAATTTCTTCTCTGGACGCCTCGCACTGGGACATGACTTTGGATGCAAAATATGAAACCAAGAAAAATTATGAAACTCCCCTGCAGCACTAACAAGTAGAAGAAACAGCAAAGAACACAACACTTAATTACGGCTCGGCTTAACCTAATATCGCACAGGACCTCGTATGCATCAAATACAAGCAAAAACACAAATAAGCTGGAAATGCTAATGTATCAGCTTACAAACTGCTTGCTGCGTTACAATTTCTCGAGACATAATCCATGACTGGTAAGTGATGGGAAGAATCAGCGGTTTAAATTTTAAGAACGCCTTTAAAAAAAATTTAGTTTTACAAAGTATACACCCTGTCAAGACTTGACAAGGATAGGGATGTCTTCGTACCTACAGATACAAGGTTCAAGGGGAAAAAAAGACGACCATTTTACTAACACCTAATACTCCAATATGAAAGGGAGCAATCCCATCGTACGTCTAAGCAAATTGTTCATTTATGTGTGGACATAATTTGAAATTCCTATCTGTATGCTGTTGGTAAAGAGAAAATTGCTTTTATCAAAGCACGCAGACTATTCTTGGCTTAATGCGGACGGTGCTTTTCCGTTCATATCGCTGCTACATAGTACGTCTGTGAGCATAGATGAATGTGGCGGTTGGCGTTTACAGTACAGGCTGTTACAAATGTGCACTCACTGCAAATAAACACTTGACCAAATCCAAAGGTTCAACGCAAAAGCACAACATGCACTTACGTTTCACAGCGGTAGTTTAGATTATCCTGCTTTTTAACAATTATAGATGTGTGTTGGTCGTCTTGCTAGAAAAAGCAAACTAACATACGAGGGAATGTTTGACACTTTGATAATAAACATTTTATTGTAATTGCCATACGCAAGCTGCAGATCTGCGCGGAAGGCAACGGAAAAAAACACGCTCGTGGTGTCGGTCCGTGCGCATTCCAAACAAATATCGTACTACGCCTTTCACTCCAAGCAGCATATTTACATGTCCGCCACACCGCAATATTACACCGTACAACCAAATCAAGTACGCCTTAACTATTCCCTAGCTCATACCTTCTTACTGCTACGCTCGATTCGATGACATCCACTGACATATGTTTCATTTACTGAGTACAAAACAGCGCTACGTGTCACTAACCTGGTCATTAGCACTGCGCGGTGTTGAGCTCTGTTGTGGCTCCTCTGTCTCCTTCAGAAGCCAGCTGGGCACGTCTGCGCTCTAGTATGCGAGGCTTGCCTGGAACAAAATATTCGCGGCAAGGAGAATGACTCTGTGACCGCATTGATGGGGAAAATCGCCACTACTTACCGATGTCAATTATTTTGGCAGATGCTGCCTCCCCGCCTTCCTTCTAGTTCAACAACTGGACAGTGCCACGCAGTTCATTAATGGCGCCTGGTTCCGCCAAGAGACGGAAACCGACGGCCGCATCCTTCATTTCGCGGATAGGATGGACGTCCCATTTCTCCTAGTCCATCCACTTCACGATGACGTGATCCATACTGCTTTCTGTTGGAAGCCTATAGAAGCACTGCAGCAGGCAACCAGCAAGACGCCCCAACCAAACTCTGAGCAACGGCCAAGAGGCTAGAGCGAACTGGCTTGGATTAGAGGACGCAGCCCGCACCCCCATCGTTCCCACGGTTGAACCAATGCGCGTCAAGTCTCAAAAGCAAAACACACAGAAAAAAATGGCACCTGTACGGCGCCGACTGGCCGGACGCGCATCGGCAGAGGCAGACTGTGGATGTCGGGTTACAATGGATGTGCGCGCGGTGATATTCGATTCGCGCGCGCCGGATACTAAGCGGCCGCTTTCCAGGCGGGGGTGGCCTCGAGAAACGAAGAAAAAAGCTAACACACACTGTCTGAAGTTCACTGAACTTTCAGATGCGATATTCGGTCTCCCGCACAGAGTGTACGACACGAGGTAGCTCCTCAATGTGCACCTGTGCACATGGATATTTCTTCTTTATAGTTACAGGACATTGTTTTTTTCAGAAGCTCAAGCGACTAAAATGCCGTACATGAGAAAATATAACCGCTACTTATTGGACCCGAAATGTGAAGTGCCGCTCAGGTCAAAGTATCGCTTTAAAAAAGCGCGCATTTCTGCCAGCGGATGCCTCCACAAGAACGCTGTCGAGCAGGCCCGGGAGAAAGGCGATGTCACAGGTTACTCTTTCTGTGCTGCCAGTAGCGCATCAGATGCAGATAAAACGACAGCACGAACACCTCCAGAGAAGTCAAGTAACGAACAAACGCCGAAAGGGCGCATAGTAGCAACGATGAACCAATCTGAAGCCCAAATGGAAACTGAAGCAGAAGAACAAATTGAGAACGAGGCTGCTGACAAAGTAGAATCGGGCAGCGACTCAAAAAGCGATGATGACACGCTTGGAAACTCATTCCCCGACCACGGTCAGCACAGCGAGAATGCCAATAGCTCACAGCGTCATCCAACTGACGTAGTAACCACGGATTTCATTCATAAATTACTGTTCCTCTGTAGCTATGCTGCTACTATCTCCATCCCGCCAGGAGTACCATTTCGCGTATTTAAATTGAATATAAATAGGGTCTTGCATGTAGAATTGAGTACGCTGTGTTTCGAGCATTTTTACAAGTTACCGCGAAAAACACTCTCAGCCGCGGCGGAGGTGCATTTATGTACATGTTCATTGTAACTTTAAGCGTTTCAGTATGCAATGCCAAGAGGGGGACGCAGGTATTCAATAGCAGAAAAAAAAAGTATATACCACTGTAAAATTCCTAATTTCCCTTTTCCGCGCTATTCCCACAGCCCCCCCCCCCCCCCCCACACACACACACACTTCCCCGCCGCATCTTCCCGCTCCCTACCCTTAGCACACGCCAGTTTAAAATCACAATCTAATCTCAACTACCAAAAACATAGATAAAAACAGCACCTGTACGGCGCCGGCTCGAGCGGGTGCACACATATCCAAAGGCTGACGGCTGGCGTCGCATGACCGCCGCGATCGAGCCATACGATGCGCGCGACCAAAGATCACATGGCCGCTGTCCAGTGGAAGTCGACGCCGAAGAGAGAAAAAAAGAAGAAAATCGATAATATATTAAATAGCGCGCCAAGACATGTCGGCGGTGGGCACTGATCACTTTGCTGTAACCTTGCTTCAGTGGTTGCGGCCTACAGAGAACCCACAGCGCAGCTTCTCGATCGGCCGACGTCGTATACATGCTTCTAAACTCGATCGAAATAAAAAATAAAACCATGTGCACTGCGCTATTTACTTTTTCTTTTTTTTTTTGCGAGAAAATACTGTCGTCGCCTTGTTCATTTTTCATTGCCGTGCAGGGAAAACGACCCCCCCCCCTTCCCCCCTCTATTTTTTCGGTAGCTCGGCGGGTGAGAGGGGTTAGGGGGAGGGCGCTAGCTTTCTCGTTATTGTACGGCATTTGAATTTGAGTTAAAGCAGTAAATTGCCAATGGCGAATTCGAACCACATACAAGACTGTTATGCGCACTGATTTTCGAAGTGAACTGTATCGTTTGTTTGTTTGTTTTTTCGCACAAAAATCAAAAATAATTTATTTGAATACTTTGGCAAAGAGTTTTGTCTACTCTTTGGGTTCTGGTTGTGTTCCAACAGGATCAACCACTTTATCATGGATCACCACTGACGAAGGCGGAGAGCATTCTACTTGTCATGGACCATAGCCTGAGGCACTGTACATCAAAGGAGGCAACTGAGAATGTGCTGAAGCTAGTAAAGGCACATTTTCCACAAGAAACAGACTTTCCCTCAACAAAGTACAGTTTTTTCAAGAGCTTCTCCATGAGCGACAGCAAAACAAAACTTTTATTGCAGTGCATGCAGTTCATACATAGGTGCACTTGATAAAAGTGCAATCAGGGTAATATGTTCACGCTGCAAGAAAGAGCATTGTGAAGAGAACTTAAATGTAGAGTCTTGCTATTTCTACACCCTCGATTTTGAATCCCAAATTAAGGATATCCTTGAAGAAAAGGGCAGTTGCCTTAAAATCCATGGCCAGATATATGATGTTAGTGATATCAAAGTGGTGCTTACCACAAACTGCCATTGCAGCCTGGTGACCTCACTGTCACATTTAACACAGATGGTGTGCCACTGTACGAGAGTTCCGGTTTCTGGATGTGGCCACTCCTTCTTCAAGTGAATGAACTCGATTATAATGAGAAGATTCAAAGGCTGCTACTGGCTGGACTCTGGTTTGGCTCCAGAAAACCAGCGATGAACACATTTCTATTACCTTTTGTCCAGAAAATGAACAGCCTTTCAAGTGAAGGCGTCACTTGGAAAGACTGTACGGGCAAAGAAAGAACATCAAAGGTGTTTCCAGGACCGTGCACTGTTGACAGTGTGGCAAGGTGCGAGGTGATGTGTATGACGCAGTTTAATGAGGAGCATGGATGTGCGTGTTGCGAAGAACCCGGAGAAGTTAACAAAGCTAGAGGGTGCACTGCCGTGTTTACCCCATGCGCGCATGTGCTCCAAGCGTTAGGACACACGAGTCCTTTCTTAAGCATGCAAACAAAGCCAAAACACAGCCAAAGCAAATCCGCTGTGGTATAAAAGGGGCTTACCATTCTAACTATGCTTGCTTTTTTCAGCTTCAGTTCCAACTTTGTGGTTCATTATATGCATGCCGGTTGCTCTGGCTTCGTTGAAACAACAACAATGCTGTGGCTTGAATCAGAAAAATGCAGATGATTTCGAGTTCGTCAGTGCATTGAGGAGCTAAGAGCTAAGCTTATTAGCATGACTTCTACGTGAGAGCAGCCTCGCTTGCCACGGCCTCTGTCAGAAGTGAGGCGGTGGAAATCTTCAGAATGGAGAAACTGGCTGTTATTTTACTCTCCAGTACTCTTGTCTGGCTATCTTCCATCAAAAAGCTATTACAACTGGCTGAATTTTGTTGAAATAATGCACTGCATGTTGGCTCCTTCAGTTTTAATGGAGACAATGGGGGTCTTGAGGACAAAAATGAAGAAGTTCCTAAAAGAATATGAAATATTGTATGACAAGGAAAGCATGACACACAATGCTCATCTGCTTATTCATCTCACTGACAGCATACAGCAATGGGGTCCTTGTAGGGATATTCCCTGTATCCATTTCAATCCATGAATGGTAAGCTTCGAAAGTTTGTTTGCGGGACCAGGTATGCTGAAATTCAAATCACTGATAAGTTTTGCCTTTTGTCAGCACTGCCTAAACTTTGGCAGCACGTGTCTGTGAATCAAAAAGAAACTAGTATAAGTAATCAATTTTGGACTCTTATCAAGGGCTATAGCTTGAGAAAGAGCTATACCAAAGTTGGCGCAATAGTGCTTCATGACAGAGGGACGTCATGTAGTGGGGCGATTCATTTCAAAACGATGAGTGTAGGGCATTTCTGTTTTTGCACTGCCGACCTTGACAGATATAGAAGATGCAACTCTTTTGTTAAATCTAAGCCAACGTTTGGACGTATTCTTGATATTAAGGTTGTATGCGGCTGCACAGCAAAGGGTTGTGCTTGCGACAACCACGCAGCAAACATCAGTGTTAAAATTGAGGTGTTCATAGTAAGGCAGGGCCTACTGACCAGTGTTAACAATGCTAATAGCTTCACACTTGTGCAGGCAGAACCTACAGGTCTATTTACAATGGTGTCTGCAACATCCATGAGGAAGTGCATGGCCGTTAAGTGTAATGGAGAAACTTTTTGCGCTCTTTGTCAGAAACGATGGTTCTGGAGGCTTCGTGAATTAATTTTCCAGTGTCGAACAAGCACAGCATGAAATTTTGTTCCTTGAAAGTATATTCACTATCTGAAATCTCACTTTCAATCACCCAAATTCCGGTGCAGCCAAAGAAGCACGACAACCGTTGGAGCTATGCATAGATCATAGGGACCCAATCATGTAATTTCAGCTTTTGAAAGAGCCTGGCGTATGCATTACAGTTGTTTTTTTTTTTTTTCACGCCCCATGTGGCCTAAACCGCAGCTTCCACATCCCGGCTGTTATCCATTCGCTGTACACGCAATTTAAAAGAGCACGAAGAAATATAATACCTTATGTAGCTATTGTAGGATAATACACCTAGCGATCCATGTATATTAGTGTGTAAAGCAGATGTTCTCAAACTGGGCTCCATGGGCTGTTTTTGTGGGTTCCGCGAGCTGCTATGGACTGCCCCCGGTGGCCCCTTCCATTCCGCACTGTCCCATTTCTTAAGGTGGGACTATAGGCACGGTGCCTGGTCATCGGTGCCTGGTTATAAGGTATATCTTGCACCGTGCTTGAAACATTTTAGGGCGATAGAATTATCTTGTAGCCGTGTCGCGCCGTCAGCGAAGGCACCGTCTGCGGCACAGACATGGCATCTCGCCAAGTGGCTGTATGTATACGCCGCTTGCTTGTCGATTTGTGACTAGAACATCGAGGGCGACGGGGGACGGCCCACCCGGCGCCCTCACCCGCTCGCGCGCTTGGCGACTGAAGACATAGGTCATACAACCAAAGTTACCAAGACTGAAAAGCGTGCCTGTCTGTCTCATGGGCAGTTTTTTCGGGCGTTTCAATGGCATTAGTACAGCGGGCCGATGTTTCGTTGCTGGCGAGCCCATTTTCACTGAAAAATTGAGCTATCTGCCGAAGTAGAAAAATACGTCTGTGCCGCGTGCCACAACGCTGCTAGAGCAGGCAGAGGCAGACAGCCACACAAAGTCGACCGGGCCGCCATGTGTTAATCTGCGCAGCCCAGCCGGTCGACCCTTGTCCAAGCGCGTGGATGGATGTCAGGTTGGTCTTGTGAATAGTTTTCTGCGTTATTCTCAATTTTGAGGCCTCGGCATGATGTTATTTAAAATTAGACATTCACTAGTTGATTGGCAAACTCACGAAAACAAAAAAAAAAATGCTTAAAAATAACTGAGAGAGAAATAAACCTGGATGAGGTCTTGGCCAAGTCCAAGCAACATCGCCTAATTGTCACGGGGCCCCGGGGGTTCCTTGTCACATGTTGACGGGTCTTGGCTTTGCTTGCAGCTAGAATGTTTAACACCTGGTATAATATGTCCTTACAAACAAGGAAACAGGCAGGCAAAGCAAAAGCATGGTATCTCATTATTACTGGGGTTTCCTCCATGTCATGGTATATAGATTGTCATAAAACTGTAAAATGATCATAACTATATATTTGACGCTTTATGTATCAGTTATGCCACATATCGCTGACTAAAATTACCAGTTGATGTGCAGAGGTAGGAAGGGGCGCGGGGCGAAATGAATTGTAAAGACGCGAAAAGTGCCACTGACTGGCAAGTGTGATCTCGTATAACTAATTATTCTGTTGTGAGGAGTGCTTGAAAACACATGCCTTAGTTTATGCCAAAGACTATACGACGTTTTAACGTTGGACCGGGCCTGTGTACGTGCGTGTACCCTGGGAACACCAGCATTAACCCGATACTATACCGATACCGATCGGGAACCTCAGAGCTAGACGACACCCGTCGGCGGCCGCGCCGCCGCATCGCCTCTTTTTATGTATGGCATACAGTTCACTCTCCTTTCCCAAGCGCAGACCGCTGGCAGTATCTCGCCGGCAGTCTTTTGTCTTTTGCTTTGTTCTTTTATCTCCTGTTCTTTTCTCGCTCCTCGGACGAGTCAAACATCCCCCTCACACTTTTAGAACGTCGAGAGAACATGTTGCTCTGTGGAATGGCAAGTCCGATAGAAGGAGGGCAACTTAAGCTGGGCCAGGCGCTTTAAAGGGGGAATTGAGAGTAAATGTACCCGATCGGTGCTCATACGGTTCTTACCTTTTTTTCTCTGAAAAAGGCAAAGTCATTGTTAAAATGAGAAAGCAACTGAGAGCGTTAGAAAAAAAAAACGAGCTTGGAGATGCCCACCGTCTGCCAGCTCTAAAAGGATGTTTCACGCTTAATATTTTCCGTTGGTACGGCATCAATGCGCGTTGGTAACTTTGCATTCATGATGCGGAAGCCAATTTGCATCTTTTGGAAGAAAGGAGAAAAGTTAAATGTAGAGAATGCTTAGTAAAAGGTTTGCACCTATGCATGTGGCACGTGAAAGGTTCTGCTTGTGATCTAACTACAACGAGTGACATTGAGAGTTTTGAGGAAAGGGCTCGGTTACAGAGTGAGCCGCGCCCCGCCTCGCACCGGGTGTGAGTGACTCTAGCGACGCCACTGCTCCAGCATGCAGCATTTCTGTGGCCAGTGGACTTTTTTTTTGTCTTCTCGTTTCGTTACCTGCACGTCATTCCTTCCGCTCATGTGCATATAGCCTTTTGTGAGGAAGCAGATATACGGTTGCCGACCAGTGCGCGATGAGGCGCCAATGGGTCGTTTGAGCTTTGAGTGCTCAGAAGGGGCGCCTGGCCAAGCTGGAGTTTCACGTAGCGTTTGACCCCTCATCGACAGCTTTCTAGTTTTGTTTTTTTAAAGAACATCAGCTATTGTTCCAGTAGCATACGTTGGTCCCGCATGCCTGTGTGCGGAAAAGAATTGTATACCGGGAAAGCAGAGGTGCGGAATGAAATGACGTCAATGCTGTTCGTATAAGTTTGCTTGGTATTTGATGAGCCGATATCCTTTCCCCAATCTTTGGTTAGCTGACGGAAACTTTATTTTCCTTATCCTGAACATTGATTGTTGGGAAGAGGGCTAATTTCTGATTGCTTGCCGTCCCCACCAATGGCGGGTACAGAGGGCTTAAATATAAGCGCTCTGGGAAACCAGGGCTGAATTCGTCTGATCAACGGGTCAGTCATTTAAATAGTTTTCTCCTTGCTTGTGTCTTCTTGTTTTATTTATGTGTAAATAATCTGTCGTGCCACCAAGTAATGTGAATGTTTGCGAGTGCGAATCTTCAATTTATCAAGATCAAGAATATTGATCAAGTGTTTCCTCACCTGGCCACCTGAAGGGTAAACTCAACTACCCCTAAGAAATTTTTGTTCCTTTTAGGATAAACGTAAGTGAGGTGTGCTAACACATTCCTCGTTTGCGTGGTGGATTTCGCGTGCACGCTCCTCGTTTTTCTTCCACCGCCATTTTGATCGCTTTTAAACGCCGTGTTGGCTGTGTATACTGTTCCTTTTACCGATTTTATTTTGGTTTTTTTTCCCTGCCTTTCACAGCATCGATTTTATCGCCTTTAATCTTTCGATCTTTTTTATTTTACTTTTTGGACGTGAATAACTGCCTTCTCAAATCGCAGGGCCTCACCTTGGCTCCACCCCTTTATGCATGTTTTCATACATGTATGCTATGTTGCGAAATAGAATTTCACTTGTTGGCGCCTGCACCTGTACTTTCCTTTGTGTGTTTTCGTGTAGTTCTTACCGCTGTTCTTTATATGAATGCAACACCAACTAGCCCAGCACTTCAAAGTTGTGAAGTTCAATACAAGTGCTTCATTAGGAAGTCTCATTGAGGCAATTTTACAAAATTCGGGTTCACTGCGAACTGAGTACATAAAATGGAAGCACAAAACAACTTATATACAATTACCTCATTAAAGATTTCATTCAAACCGCTGTATAGACTTTGTTTTTACTAATACAAAGACAGCCCATATAGTAACAAACCAAAACACTTTCGATACATTTGACTCATTAGAAAATTATAGCGAGCCAATCCTATAAAATTTGGATTTACTAGAAATAGAGCGAGTTTATATAACGAAAGCTGAAAACAAATTCTGTACAAAGCAGACATTAAATATGTCTATTGAAACGTGTTTATAGATTTTGTTTCGACTTACAACGGAGCGAGTTCGTATAATAAAAGCCCAAAACAAGTTCAATACAGTTGACTCATAAGGAACTTTTACTAAGCCAATGCTATAGAATTTGGATTGACTACAAACAGAGCGAGTTTATATAATAAAAGCTCGATGCAACTTCTATGCAAAAAAGTCAATAAAGTGTTTTATTGAGACATTTCTATAGGTTTCGTTTTGGCCTGGAACAGAGTGAGCTCATATAGTTCAAGCACAAAATAAGTTCAATATAGCTGACTCATTAGGAACTCTTCCTAAGTTAATGCTATAGAATTTGAATTGACTACAAACAGACTGAGTTTATATAATAAAAGCTCAAAACAGCTTCTATGCTAAAAAGTCATTAAAGTGTTTTATTGAAACCTTTCTATAGCTTTCGTTTTGATTAGAAACAGAGCGAGTTCATATAGTTGAAGCACAATACAAGCTCAATATAGCTTACTCATTCAAAAGTTTTACCGAGCAAATTCTATAGAACTTCGACTGGCTGTAGTTAGAACAAGTTTAAAAAGAAAAAATACAAGACAAGTTCTATACAACTAACTCATTAGGAAGTCTTATTAAGTCAATTCTATTTAATTTCTTTTGGGTGCGTATAGATGTGAACTTTATATCTCAAGCTCATTTAAAAATAAATAGCCTTCTTAATGAGCTGGATCAATAGACAGCGAGTCTTTATGGAGATCCTTTAGACTCATTAGGCACCATATAAGAGCTCAAAAGGAACTCGACATGCATTTTTGTAAGGGCACCGGGACCTTTGGATATCGAGTAATACGTGCTACAGCTTGACCACACCTGCGCATATCCGGTTTGGTTAAAGTGGGGCTTTTTACGCCGCTAATTCATAAAACGAGGCAGCTTACACGAGTGCATGCTTGAGATGACGAAGGTAAAAACTAAGGGATTAGTTAACAAATAGCAAATGGCATGAACGCGAATAACGATCCGCGAAACATCTCTGTAAAATAGGGATCCCATTTGCAGAGCGTGCACTAATAGCGGAAAATCCTAAAGCGTGTAACTGTCGGACCCTACGCAGCAGAACGCGTTAACGGTGCCCTTCAAAACATCGCGACCACGCGAAATCTACGTAAACAGAGATTTTTTGAAGCGTCTAGGCGCCATTCCTCGAAAATTCCTCAACTGAAAATTTGTTCGGCCCCTGTAAAATACATTGCTGCTTTGAAATATTGTGAAGGATGGTTATAATTGACGAATATTTTATTAATTGGTGAATAAAGAACCTTGTGGAATGTGGAAAAACGTATTTAGTGCCAGCAAAAGGGGCTGGAAAAGCGTCAAAAGAATCATGCATGGCCTGGCCGCCCGTGTGAGGTTCTTTTTTTTTTTTTGCTTTGAATTAGAATAATGAAGCCACAGGGCCAAAAATCGCTTCTTCCTGGAAGAAAAAGCAAACTTTCTTCAGCCTTGTGGGATGGGACAATGGACGGCACGTGGGGAAGGAAGGGGCCAGTGGTGAAAGAAACGTGATCAGGAAAGTTGCATGCGTGGCTGAATGGGTAAGCTCATTCCTGGAAAAACAGCTTGGTGTTAGGATTCGGACAAAAGACTTGTCCTAAAAAGGCAGGACATTTGTGAGGTTGCAGAGTGCGAATGCACGAAATCGTTCGCTGGAAAACCGCTTCACTTTGACACTATGTCAGTTTTACTTGGGCGTTTGGGGGGGGGGGTACATCTGAGGGAGGACGAGGGGTGACAGCTATTCCGTGAGCTATTTTGTGTAAATAATTGCCGTGGCAGCTCGCGCGCAGCAGTTTTTAGGCAGTGCTTGGACACTTGCAGACCAGAAAAGCAATCTTGTACAAAGCTCCCCTTGTCCTTTCTTGCTGTCCCTGTCATCTCTGATTATCCTCGCTTTGTTTCCTTTTTCTTTTCCGCCACGTGGCAGCCAACAATCTTTCCCTTCCTTTTTTGATGATTAATAATTTTAATAAACCATTACCACCGCAATTTTTCGCACTTACGAGAGCGCCACTGATACCAAATTTGCTTGGAACGCCTGTCGCAAAGACTGCCGTTTTCATATCGCAGGGGGGGTTCCACTCAACAGATGCGAGCAGCGAGCACTGCTTGCGACGTGGTGGTGATAGTAAACTTGAAAAACACAGCACTTATATTCTTTAAAAACACAGCACTTATAATAATATGGCGATGGGCTCTTCTTTTTGTGCGTAATGGAGTCGACGTGATTGGAATTCAATCGACGAACTATCGCAATGTCATGTGCACTCCAGGGCGTTGGCTGGGCCAAAATTTGCCGTAATTATTTATTTTCTTTCGTCTTCGTAATATAGGGCATAAAGGTCGCCGATAGAGTAGAATTATGCTGCACTCTTTGTACGAATATGAAGACCTTGCAAGGAGAGATTCGCGTGTATATCAAAAGCAGGAAAGCTCAGCCATGCAAGTGTTTTTTTTTTTCACTTACAATGAATATACATCCGGTGAATAAGTTACCGTCTTTTATACGTGAATTATTAACGCTATCATTTGTTGTTCAAATACTATCTTGGCTCTTTTTTAACGTGAACTATTCATTTATCAGTAATCATGATGTACATGACAAATTTTGGGGCTGTTCTTGCAGAAGACAGTGCTGTCTAAATTGAAATGAGTTGTTTTGGCTGCCATGCTGTATTGAGCTAGAGGAAGGGGATCACTTGACCTGCCTTTTTCTTATGACATCCGAGGAACGGGTGTAGGTAAAAACGTCCCAGGAAAAAAGGTCTCCGGAAAAAACGTCCCCGGAAGAAACGTCCCCTGAAGAAGCGGCAACTAGGAATAAACGTCCCCAAGGCCAAAGCTAGCCCTAAAAAGATTTTTTCCGGAACATGAAAAAAAGGGAAAAACATCTTATTCTATTCTTTCTTGGCTTTGAGTTAAATGTAATCATCATTTGGAACTTGCGTTCTCTGGGGGCCCGAAATGTTTACAAGAACTGCGTAAAAGCATGGTGAAATAGCCATCTGGCTCTTTATATGTTGCGAGGTTGCGAGGTTCCGAGCTCCGCAGCTCGTTAAGCAATCATATATGGCCGGTCTAATAAGTTTCGTAACACTGCCCACTCAGAAAGGTACAAGCGGATCGGCGTATGATAGTCTCGGGGAACCGACGTCACTAGAATTACTTTCCAGACCTGGTGGTGACGAGGTTCAACCGCGTTCTTCTGATGCTTGTGCAGAATTGTGATAAGAGTGATGATGGTATAAGCAGAACGAGGCTTAACCGGTCGTGCATCATGGACATATAAAGCATCGCTCCAAGCTTTTCCGGTAAAGCCGGTGGTCAATTCTTTTCCCCCCCAAAAAAATGGAGACGAGGCGCTGTGCCTGTATTACCGCTGCCATAATTTTCTTTTTTTTTTGTCATGAATGCCCGCATCAGTTCGATGTTCGCGGTCAATTCCAACCCGACAGTTGAAGCCGCTGTAATAAAGTTAACATGCATCATTCATCATTGCAGCTCGCCACGTGAAAACGTAGTCTACGTCCTATAGCGCAAGACTTCAGCCCCGTTCGGGGACAATTTTTCCTACTTCGCGAATAGGGACATTTTCTCGACGTTTCTTCCGGGGACATTTTTTCCGGGGACATTTGCTCCACGGACGTTTTTTCCGGGGACGTTTTTACCGGATCCCCCGAGGAACATATCTCAGTCGTCACGATAGCCGGGACATGATGTTTCCGCAAACTGCGTCCGCGATTTCATGTTTGTACTCTACGTAAAGTTGATAAACGTAAATTACTAATATTCAGATTGCGAATCAGACACCCTACTCTTAGGCTACTCACACATTTTCATACGCCTTTGTTAAAGAGGGATTTTATATGTCGGGTGGTAGGCTACGAAATAGCGTCATACCGATACAGACGGAGCTTGAGCGCCTATATTACAACGCGATGACTAACCGAAAAAATTTAAGTGTTCTGAAATACTGGTGTATCATCCCAATAGGATATAACTTCACAAAAATATGACCGCAAACTTGGAGCATTGCTCTTAACGCAATGACGAGCCTCCAGACGTTTTGCATATTCGACCGCTAGAACGGCAACAGCAAATCGGCAACATATCAGGCACGCCAAATAAACTTTCAAGGAAGAGTGATACCTAAGTGGCTGGTGACGAGAGACAGCTTCGCTTCAACTCCACCCTGGTGCGAGGTTGCTCGACACCGACGGGTACGTGTAGACCTCATGGGATTGAAACGGATTGCCATGTGCAGCGTCCTCCCTGTGAATGTGCACTCTGGATGCGTAAACTATACATTTTAAGAATGATTTTTTAAGGTTAAAAACTTTTGTTGTCTTTTCAGGCACCAGCCTAGGTTTCGTTTAAAAACTTTTGTTGTCTTTTCAGGCACCAGCTTAGGTTTCGTTGAACAGCATGTATCTAAATGAAGCATGAATTTTAAATATAAAAAGAACAAATATATGTTTTAGAGAACGGCAGCGAACTGTAATACGTACCGTCTTTGCCAAACGTTACCAGGCTGCCCGATTTGCTCCTTAGCCCTGTAGTTGAGCGTTTTACAGGACATGCTAAATTATTAATCACCTGTGCAGAAAAAAAGTCCATCACTCTTATCTGTAAAGATCATTTTTTGCCTTTTGAAATAGATCAAGGGCTCCAAACAAGGTTGAGAAGGAAACCCTGCAGCCTGGTTACTTTTCGCAAAGACGGTACCTGAACTGTCCCATTCGTCAGAAAGAATCAAATTGCCGTTTGTAAGCGCAACCATGACACCAGGAACCACAGCTTATTAGACAGTCACAGTCGCTTGGACACGTGTCCTCAGCTGTTTCTTTGCCATGTAAGTAGAGAAGTATTTCAGTAGGGTGATTTCCTTGTCCAGAGATGAAGGGTGCTTGTCCAGTTTGTGGTAGTGCACCCCGCCGTTCTCATCCATGCATGCCACACTTCTGAGAAGACAGAAGTGGCGCAGCCGTTGTGTATATTGTACAAAGGAAGCGCATTTTTGCTCCGCTTGCGATGGACAGCTTGCCCATTTTCTGTGGTCCTATTTTCAGGAGGGTCATAAATCTCAACTGGTTCACAGGAGACAGGATCGGGAACAATATATTGCATGAAATTTCATGCCTAATATGCATGGACTTCTCGACATCAAATTACTGAAGCCACACCTACCCGGGTTCTATCCCGACTATTGGCGGTTGCGTTTCGACGGAGGTGAAACAACGTGGCGTGCGTGTGCTGTGCGATGTCAGTTCACGATAAAGATCCCCTGCTGGTCTAAATTACTGTGGAGCCCTTCACTACGGCACCCGTTTCTCACTTTCCGCTTTCACTCCCATCTTTTCTTCCCTTACGGCGGGGTTCAGGTGTCCACAAAACAAGAGTGACACACTGAGTCTTTCCTTTCCTTTGACCAATTAAAAAAAAAAGGTGCCGCTGAATTCACTAGTGACGCCACCATATAATTTTTGTTAGGAAGGTGGTATGTTGGTTCTGTCGCGCGTACAATCGCCTCATGGTAGGTTTTAGGGCAGATAAGCAACTAAGTTAGTAGGGTAGATACTTGGGCTTGTTGGTACATGATCGAAGGGAACAAAATGTAGCGCACCAAGACAAGGACAGAGAAAGAAGACACACACAGCGCTAAGTTAGTCACGCATCAAATGCTAGGTGCGTTGCGTGAACTAAATGTACAAGCAAGAAATAAATTTTTCTAATTTGGCACCTTGTTTCGGAGAGCTGCTTATATAGGAAACTAAAAGCGCAAGAATTAGGAACAAGTGCATTGCTTATTAGGAGAAAGATGA